>NC_090932.1:1150241026-1152741026 GCF_040938575.1 Ambystoma mexicanum
TCTGGGTGGTGCAGACTGCTACCAATTGGGTTTACTGCTAACTCCTGTAGTCTTAAACTTTTTGCAGTGGTCCCTAAGGGAACTGCACAGGTTGCTGCCTAACACTGGTGGCAGCGGTGGGATTTGTATTGAGTATACCCTTTAGTGTGCTTTTAGATACTTTAGGACAACTAACCACAAAGCTTAGCACTAAAAAGCTGATTTTCTAAACCTGTCTACTATGGAAAGTTATACCCTAGAACTATGGAAAGTTATACCCTAGAATCATTGTCTGCCAAAACTGCTGATTGCTTGAAAGTATTGTGTAGACATCAGAACCTCTCTGGGAAGGGCAAGAAAATCGAACGTATAGAAAGATTGTTAGAAAATCAAAGTCTGGGTGGTACAGAGGAATCTACCCCCTCCCCCCCAGCAAATGTAGATAACAGTGATGGTATTGATCTGAATCAAAGTATTGATAATCTTGATAATGAGTCAGAAGAGGAAAGTGAGCCTAATGAAGTTAGCCACCCTGAACCTCTGTCTGCCTTACCAACTGTATACCAGGTCCCACATATAATCCTGAATATTTTGAACTTGAAAAAATGAAGCTTGAATTAGAATACAAACGTTTTATTGCTCAATCTGAACGAAACCAAGAGTTAGAGTTCAGGAGAATCAATGCCCAAGCTGAGCAGAAGCAAGCTGAGTTGAAGCTCAGAGAAATAGAGCTTAATCATGAACTAGAAATGAAAAAGTTGTCTGTGGAAACTGCTTCTCTCTCTTCTGGTTCCTCTAGGAGTTCCAGTCCCAAAAGACCCCGGATGCCTAAGGAATTAGTGGTATGTATGAACCTAAATTGGATGTGTTGGATTGGTTGAAAATGTTTGAATATAATCATGGGCTCCAGGACATCACAGGGAATGAGCTACTTCCTTGGTTGTTCTCTAGGCTCCCCCCTGTTGCAACTGATGTGGTAATGGAGCTGAGGGAGGCGGATAAGAAGGATTATGAGTGTGTGAAGCTAGCTTTAATAGCTAGATTTGGGAAGACCCCTTCCCAGTACCTTAAGAGGTTTAGGACCCTCAAAAAGCATGATGGTACCCCTTGGGCTACCTGGGTGAGTGAAAGTTTGAAAAACCTAGAGGGATGGATTAAGGGTTACAGGGAGGGAATGAAGAATCTTGTAATGTTGGAGTCAATTTATGATGCCTGCTCTCCTGAGCTCAGACAGCACTTGGCTGATTCAAAGGAATTGGATTCCAGGAAGCTAGCTAAGGCTGCTGACTTGTGGGTTGCCAATAGGGCTACTCACAAGGATTCGGGGGCTACACAGAAGAAGGATGAGGGAAACAGCCTAAAAAGGACTCTAAAGAGAATTCTAATAATTCCAATCCCAAAGAGGGCCCCAAACAAAACAATAAGGGTAAACCACAAGGGAAACCGAATCAGGCTAGTGTACCTTCTGGTGCCAAACCAGAAGGAGGTCAGAACAAGCCACCATTCCAAAAAGCATTTGGTAAATGCTTTGTTTGTGGCTATACTGACCATGTGAAAGGAGATCCCAGATGTAAGGGTAAACCTTCAGGGGTCCAGCTTGTCTCCTTAGTCTTCGCTCCAGAGGAGGAAGTACAAATGGCAAGTGGAAACTTTCTACTACTGGCTGATGAACCCATTGGAGTCTCAGCCAGTGTTTCTTTAGTGTCTCTGGGTTTGTGGGAACAACAGAATTTAGATGTCTATAATTCTATCCCAGATAATACTAAAGAGTATTATAAGGACAGTGTCCAGGTGAATGGTCAGGAGACAGCTGCCATTAGGGACACTGGGGCCAGCATAACTGTGGTGGACAAATCATTTTTTCAGGCTGAGGATGTTGCTAAGGCACCCAAACGCCTCACCAAGTTAGCTGGAGGGCCTGTGCAGATGCTTCCCCAATTACCAGTTCGCATAGTGTAATGACATGACTGTAAAGATACCTGTCAGAATACAAAGTGAGGTGCCAGGAAGGGTTCTGTTGGGTAATGACTTGAAAACTCTTGGAGTAGTGTCACATACCCCCAGACCGTCTAGTAAAAGGTTACAGGAGCTCACCAGACCTGCAAGGGAGAGAACCATGAGGGGTACTCCCAAGGAGATGATGAAGAAAGAGATCACTCCTACTCCACTGGAGCTGTCAGCTGCTGTATCCAAACAACCAGAAGAATAGGGGAAACCTAAAACTTCTAAAAAGAAACCAGCAGTCAACACTCCAGTGCAGCCAACAAGGACTTCCCCAAGGTTGTCCAAAGTTACACCTGTAACTCCCCCTCCAGCTGAGGCTGAGAGGGTGGTACAACCCTGTGTGGTAGAACTAGACTCTGATGAAGAGCTAGTGAAAGGCCAATAACTCATTCGAGATCTGGATCCTGTTGACCATCCTGAGCTGCAGTCTTTACTGGCGGAAGGTGGACCCAACAGGGCGGACTTCAGTAAGGCACAGAGAGAATGTCCAACTCTGGAAGGTCTTCGCCACCAGGCAGATGCTCAGGCTGAAGGGCAAGAGCCTGGGAAATATAGGTTGCACTGGGAAGATGGCCTCTTCTACAGTGAACCAACAGAGTCTGCCCCTGGGGACTACAAACGACTTGTAGTACCCCATGAGAACAGACATCAGTTCTTACAGTTAGCCCATGAGATTCCTTTGGCTGGTCACTTGAGTTTCAAGAAGACTAAGGAAAGGCTCTCACTCTACTTTTATTGGCCAAAGATGGGGCTGAATTAGATAAGTACTGCCGGAGCTGCCACACATGCCAGACTTCTGGTAAGGTTGGCTCCAAGAATGTGTACCCTTAGTGCCTCTCCCAGTTGTCGGAGTCCCATTTGAGAGAGTAGGGATTGACATTGTTGGTCCCCTTGATCCTCCAACCTCCTCAGGCAACAGGTTTATACTTGTTGTAGTAGACCATGCTACTAGGTATCCTGAGGCTATTCCTATGAGGACTGTTACAGCTCTGTCTGTGGCTAAGGCCCTCCTTGGCATTTTTACCAGGGTTGGGTTTCCTAAGGAAGTAATCTCTGACAGGGGGTCAAATTTTATGTCCCACTACATGAAAGCCATGTGGAAAACCTGCGGAGTTACTTACAAGTTCTCAACCGCATACCACCCTCAGACAAATGGGTTGGTTGAAAGGTTCAACAGAACCATGGGGAGCATGATAGGTGCTTTAGAGGACCCCCTTAAAAGAAAGTGGGATCTCCTTCTGCCATGCCTTCTTTTTGCTTATAGAGAAGTCCCTCAGGAGGGAGTAGGTTATTCTCCCATTGAACTTCTCTATGGCCATCCAGTCAGAGGCCCCTTAGCCCTGATTAACGAGGGGTTGGAGAGTGCTCCTTCCCCCAAGCCAGTCAAAGTGACTGACTATGTGATAGGTCTCCGGAGGAGAATTTCACACATGATGGCAGAAGCTAGTGATAACCTGAAAGCTGGTCAAGCTTTGGTCAAGCAGTGGCATGATCAAAAGGCTGGCTAACATGGTTGAGTTTACTCAAGACCAGCTAGTTCTAGTTATGATTCCAACAAGGCAGAGGGCCTTGCAAGACAAATGGATGGGACCCTTCAAAGTTGTGGGTAAACCTGGAGAGGTCAACTATCTGGTGGACTTGGGCAATCCCTAGGAGGCTCCCACAGTCTCCACACCAACCGACTAAAAGCGTATGTCTCCAGACCTGATGTAGGAGCTTTGCTTCTAGAATCATCAGAGGAAGAAGAAGAGAGTGAAGCTCTTCCTGATCTCCTCAGAGGCTTACCTTTGGACGAAAAGATTGAAGGAGTAAATCTCTCTTCAAATCTGACACCTGAGCAACAAGAAGAGTGCAGATCCATGTTGAATCAGTTTGCCTCTCTGTTCTCATTTTCACCAGGCTTGACCCCTTGGGGACAGCATGATATACTCACTGGTGACTGTCTGCCAGTCAAAAGCAGAGGATGCAGGATGTCAGAGAATGTAAGAACCCACATCAAAGGTGAGGTCAGCAAGATGCTTGATCTCGGGGTAATAGAGCCCTCTACTAGTCCATGGTCTAGCCCAGTTGTGTTAGTACCAAAGGCAGGATCTAAGGAACTTAGATTCTGTGTGGATTATAGAGCTCTCAATGCAGTCACCAAGACTGATGCCCACCCCTTGCCAAGGACAGATGAGTTGGTGGATAGACTTGGTTCAGCCAAGTTCCTCAGCACATTTGACTTGACGTCAGGCTATTGGCAAATAGCCCTGACAGACCATGCCAAGGAGAAAACTGCATTTTCTACCCCTGTTGGCTTATACCAGTTTAAGGTTATGCCTTTTGGATTGAAAAATGCACCTGCTACATTTCAAAGGATGGTACATCAGGTTCTGACAGGGATGTAGGACTTCTGCATGGCATACTTGGATGACATTGCAGTCTTCAGCCAAACCTGGGAAGAGCATGTGGACCACCTGAGCTATGTTTTGCAGGCTCTCAAGAAGGCCAATCTGACCATAAAGGCAAGTAAATGCCAGATTGGACAGAGTAAAGTGGTCTACCTTGGACATGAGGTAGGAGGTGGAGAAATAGGCCTTTGCTCAGTAAGATTGAAGCTGTGCAAAATTGGACAGCACCTACTACTCAGACCCAGGTGAGAGCCTTCTTAGGTCTCAGCGGGTACTACAGGAATTTCATAGAGAACTATGGGACCATAGCTTCTCCACTGAATGTCATCTCCTCTCCTAAATTCCCTAAAAGGTAAGATGGAATGAAGAGTGCAATCAGGCCTTTGAAAACCTGAAAAAGGCTCTTTGCCAAGCCCCAGTACTCAGAGCTGCTGACTACCACCAAACTTTCATTGTGCAGACAGATGCGTCCAATGTAGGAATTGGTGCAGTCCTCAGTCAACTGGATGGGAAAGGTAGGGAGCACCCCATTTGCTTCATCAGTAGAAAGCTGAAGGATCCTGAAACAAGGTGGGCAACCATTGAACAAGAGTGTTTTGCTATTGTGTGGGCTCTGAAGAAGTTTAGGCAATACTTGTATGGTTCTACTTTTGTCATTCAGACTGACCACCAACCCTTGAGATGGTTAATGTAAATGAAAGGGAAAAACCCAAAACTATTGAGATGGTCAATCTGTCTGCAAGGGTTTGATTTCACCATTGAGCACAGGTCAGGGTGTCACCACCAAAATGCTGATGGTCTCTCTAGGATGTATATCATCGACTAGAGGTATGAGATTCATCCAGGAATGGATTAAATCCTCCTATGCCTTAGTCTTGGGGAGGGGGGGCGAGTGTTAGGGAGAATTCTCTGTTTAGGCTGAATTTCCTAACCTAGTGAGTCCCCCAGCAGCTTTGCTGGATTTCTGGAGTTTGTTTTTTTCTCCTGCCAAGAGTGAGACTCTTTTCCTCACACTCTTGGACATGATTTGAGGGGTTCCTTTGACTGTTAATGTGTTTTATGGGCTATGGGGTCTTTTACTCCATAGGGTCTCATGTGTTTTTACTATGTGTGTTACACAGCACCCTCAGTGCAGTGACACAGGGGTGTCATAGTGACACCCCACCATAGACTCCATACCCTGGGACTGACTACTGTCTCCCAGGGCATGTAAAGTCACCATTGGCTTTACTAGTCCCAAATTATGAACAGAAACCAGTACAAACCATCATATTGTGGACGTACTGGTCGGGGCAATTCGATTGCCTCGAGGTCTGTTATTCGAGGGGGCACGTCTCCGTCCCCCCTGGTCGTGTTTTGGCTGGTGGCAGTGGATACTACTTTTTATATTTAACCGCGAATATATCTCTATGGGATTTTCCCATTGTTCGAGGCTATTAACTTTAATTATTTAATTCCTATAGCCTCGAACATACCGCCGGGTTATTTATTTAATATTAATTCACCGGTTGGTATTTTTTGCCAGAATTTGATTCAAAAATGGTGTTTGTGTTCTCTTCTGTGACTCCAACCCAAGTCGAGCCCTTTGTTCCACTTTTTGGCAGGCTTCTCCACCAAACCCTCCAAAAGTGGTGCCACTCTGTCTGGGTACCACAGGGGGTGTGGGAGGGGGTTTAGGCACCCTGGACTGAGTTGCCTTGGCAACTCAAGTCGCACTCTTGTGTGATTGGCCCAAGTGGTGAGCCGGCCGGCTCACCACTTAGCATGTTTGATTGACAGCTAGGCTGAAAGAATGGGGGTTTCTTGCATAAAAGCAGGGCTTTTGGGACTGGAACTTCAGAAGTCGCCACAGGACCTGAAAATCCGAAGAAGGAGAAGCTGAGCCGACCTGCAACGACGACACCACCGGTGGAGCCCTGCTGAACTGTCTCACCACTTCCCGACGACAGAGGAGATCTTCTTGCCGGAGAGTCTCTTCCCCTTGAGCTGGTGGGGACAACCAGTTCGCTTTCCTTTTCGCCTACCAGGACGTCTAGTGGTCGAATTGCCCATGCCAAGCACCCCGGCAACCGGATAGCCACTTACTACTGAACCGCGAACAAAAGGACCGCTCCTTTGAATCGAGAAACTCAGCGGCTAGTTTCTTCCCTGGCAGTAGAATGACCTTCTACTTTCCTCCCCGACGAGATCTTCTCTTCTGCCGGACGAAGCACCGACTCACAACCGCTGCCAGGAACAACTGCCACCGATGGAGTGTTCTCACCATTTCAAGGTACTGTGTCCGCCTGGCCTCCCTTTCTATAGATTGCTACAAGTGGACAGTAAATCCTTAACCTTCTAGACTGGGCTGGTCTCTTGACCATCTAACTGGTCCCTTTCATTTGGTCCAACTCCTTTCTGAACCTTTTCGAGACTCTTGTGCATTTTTCAACCGTGTGACCTTGGACACATTTCGTTCTGATCCTTTTAAAGTGGATCCGGCTTTCTGGAACTCTAACTTCACGGTTTTATTCTGCCTTCCTCTCTTGCTGTGTTCTTTTGAAAGTGTTGGGATCTGTTTCCATTTATGCTCTACCTTTCTCTCCCTTTTAACCGAATTATTAGAGTGCCATCTGCGTTAAGCGCTCACCGCTGTCTGAAAATAAGTGGTGCTTTACTTAAGACTTGTCTAATATTCTCCGAAGGGAGTGTATATACTTTAGTAACTGTGTTTTTGAAATTGCTTGATATTAGTGCCAGTGTGTTTTTATAGATGTGTTTTTAAATAAATAATTATATATCTTTTACACCAAAGCTCTGGTCAGTGTTTGCTTGTTCTACTGTATTTACCTGCCCTATTGTGTATGCCCTGTATACTGCCTAACTCTTCTTGAGAGAAGTCTGACTGCTCAGCCACAGCTACCAGGTAAATCTGGGTGGTGCAGACTGCTACCAATGGATTTACTGCTAACTCCTGTAGTCTTAAACATTTTGCAGTGGTCCCTAAGGGAACTGCACAGGTTTCTGCCTAACACTGGCATATGCATAATATAGAGTTGGAACTCCTCTTTGAAGTGCAGTTGAAGCTGCTGCTCCTCTAGTGGAGTGACTCTCAATCCTTCTGGCATGTCTCTGCCAGCTATATTTTAGAATTCAGAAATGGCCACCATAGTGATGTATACAAGGCAAGATAGGAAAGATTTGTATTTGTATGGTTAAAAATTAAGGTTTTGAGTTGTACTGTAACTCTACCAAAGACATGGCTAAGATAAAAATGGAACAGATCTGTACTATGCAAGTATGTTTGAGTCCTTGCATATTATGCGTTGGTGCCTGTATGTGTTGAATGGTATACCGTGTTTATATAGAATGAATTTATCTCAAACCCACTTTCATCGAAAATCTTTTATTTAAATACCTATATATCGAATGTTTTATATATTGAAATATTTTATCTTGAAAACATATTAATATACTAACATTTTCACTTATTTAAAACATACATTCAACTTAATACATTAATGTTTCTTTTATTGCAATATCTTTTTCGTCCACTTGGTGTCGCTGTTTCTCCCAGTTTTCCCATTAGGATGTATCAGATCCATTGCAGTCATTTTGGATTTCTACCGTCCTAGATAATGGAGCGTTTCTATGGAGTTCCTGGTTTTTTTTGGCTGTTTGTTTTGATTTTTTTTTCTTTCCTTTGATGTTTTGCAACTTTTATGGATGTATATCGTGGATTTCATGGATTTCGCCTTGGATTCTTTTTCGGTTTTTCAATGGTTTTCCCGGAGTGTCATGGATCTGTTATTTATTTATTTATTTTTAACTTTTTCGGTACGGTCTGGCTTTTATTTCTGGTTTTGGATTTTTGTTTTTTTGTTCCTTATGGATGAATTGCAATCTTTCGGATTTGCCTGTGGAATTTCGGCTCTCCCAAGTTTTCGAGTTAGCAGTGGTAAGTGTTTTTTCAGTTTGCTGACAGTTTATGTTAAAAGCAATATTGTGCAAGCATGTCATTTATTCCTGTTTTCCAAATGACTGCACACATTCCTTTATTCTTTGTTGGTTGTCGTGATATTTTTTACTGTGTTTTGGGATTTTTCTCGTGATATTATTTGTGCAATTTGCATTTCTTGATGAGATTGTTCCTTTTTAAGATGTTTTATAAAGCGCCATAAGTTTGGATTGCAGGTTTTGAAAGATTGCTTTATGCCGTTGTGCCGTTGTTTTCGCATGTTCCTGTAGTACAGCTGAATAACATGTCCATATTTTCTTGTCAAATATTGCCCTTCGTATGTAGATTCATAATAAATTATCTAATGTGCACTGTAATGTTTTAAATCTCTATCTTTTACTGCATTCTTACTGTTTTAAACTTACCCGTGTATTTGTTTAGCGTCATTTTGTTTGGGGAAATTAATCTTCTCCGGCCCTCTCATTAGCTAAGGTTCTGTAGTGAATTAACTGTGAACTTTATTTACCTTTTCTTGTGTATTAAAAACATCTTGTCTATTAAGAGCCTTTTCTGAGCTGTTTTCATGTACTTTCGATATTGGAGTTTTTCATTAAACATGATTTGGTAAATGTACTGTTTTCATTATGTTAATAGCAATTCGATAAATAGGTTTTCGGTGTACAATGTTCGCTAAATATTACTTTAGATATGTAGTTGAAGGATCTTTAAATGTTGCAGGGATATAGACTTGTGTAATTACTTTATATACTCAAAGTATGTAATGGATTAGTTAATGTGCAGTGATTGTTTGCATGTTTGTTCTCTTTCTTTTCTCTCTACCGTTTCATGTATACTATTGTAACGAGAACTATTTATGATCCTGTATTAAGAAATTATAATTGTCTTGTTTTTTAAAATCTAAAAAAGAAGAAAAGAAGACAAAAAAGTCAAGGAATGTCCACCACTATCCAGCTCAACATACTTTGTTCAATTACTGACTTCCCGATCTTCAGGCCATCATAGCCTATTAATATATTACTCCTCTGCCCTGAAGTGGCTTGTTCTTGCTGTATAGAAACTCAACGCCCCTTTTGGGTATATCCATGTGACCTCTCCTCCTCCTTAGAAGGGCGATGGGGAGGGTAAGAGGCTGGTAAGTGAATCTTTTTAGACACCACCTTGGGAAGGCAGGACGGGCACACTCTCAGCGTCGCCTTGTCCTTAGAAAAGATAGTAAAGGGTGGTTTGCATGAGAGCGCTTGGAGCTTCCAGGAAAGGAGCCTAAATGGACAAGAGTGCATTGGTTTGAACGGGACTACCATTAGGAATTTTAAGACCAAGTTTAAGTCCCATACCAGCACCACAAAGGAAGTCAGGGGAAGGGGGTGTTTGCTAGTCCTTTAAAACATTGGATACCCAAAGGCACAGTGAAATAAGAACCCTGATCTGGATATCCTTTAGCCCGTAGCCACCTGACACCCTGCCATGCTATGTGCAACAGTAAAGAAAGTACTGCAGCATTGTTACATGAGAGAGGATCCGAATGCTTATTGGTTGCCTGCTGGTCGATGGACTGACAAACGGGATATTTAGAGGGTCCGCAGTCTGATTAGAAGTGGACAAAATGTTTCCTACAGTGTCATCGGAAACTTGGTCCAACATTATGGGGCAACAATGCGCGCCACTTCTCAGAAAATATCTGAGAAGCATCAACCATGCCCAGCACATATTACTGGTTAGTCAGAAGTGGCACATCGGCGTCTAACGTTAAGCTTACCTTTAAATTATAAGGGACCATGCATGAAGGGTCTACTAAAATGGGCTCTCTTCTCCGCTTCTCCACTTCGAAACTGCCACAACTGCACTCTGCAGTCTTGCACTCGGCAGTATGGCGCTCCCTGCCTATAGTAGGTTTATATGCGACTCTGGATTGTTTTGCTTCAACTTCTGTCCCCACGCCAACATCAGCTTGAAACACCACTGGGTGCATCACACAACTGCACTCTGCAGTCTCGCACTACGCAGTACGGCGCTCCGCACCTACAGTAAGTTTATAGGCCACTCCAGATGGTGTTGCTTCAACTTCTGTCCCCATGCCAACACCAGTTTGAAACAACATTGGCCGCCTCACATAACTGCACTCAGCTGTCTAATACTCTGCAGTAACAGACTACCTGTCCTCACCACGCATCAGTAGTAATGCAGTAGCATTCTACGGAAGGCTGTGTGAGACGTCCGCTGACTGGCATGGTATGTGAGGGGTATTTTGAGATGTCTGCTGCCATTGGTGAGCCGGCTGGGACAGAAGCAGCAGAGGCCTGCATGGTCTTTCCTTCCCTACCCCTTGCAGGTTTGGCAAATCTTTGTTGACTTGCCGGGGGTTCACCTCCTCCTCTTTGGCCAAAAGATCTGTAAACTCTCTTCTCCTCTGGCATCGGTAAGCCCGGCACTGGCTAGCGTTTACAAGGTCATCCGACAAATGAACAGAGTGTCAGTAGCTGCCTTTGCCTCTACCCACTCTGCTCCTCCTACTCCCGTGGCTGACACCCACCCTGAAACAGCCCGCTCTAACGTTAACCTCTCTGTTTCCAACACTCTTGATTTTCTTGCCCCCGTCATGACGGTACGACTGAAGCCTACCAAAAAGTGCAACTCTTGGTACGACTCCAAGTGGAAATGGGATTCCTCGGGCGCACCCTCTGACAAACTGGCTGCCACCTCCTGCGAAGGCAATACAGACTCTACATCCGCTCCAAGAAAAGAGTCTTTATTCAAGCCTGTGTCTCAGTGGCATCCAATAACACGGCTGAACTTTTCAATATTTACACAGAACTAGCCAATCCTATCGCTACTTCCTCCACCACTACACCCACCAAGGTCCTTTGCTCGGCCCTGGCTGCACACTTCACCTCTAAAACACAGTATATCCTATCCTCTCTCTCTTCCTCTCCATTTCATACACCAACATCTCTTGTACCATCCTTGGCCACTGCCAATCCTCCCCTTCTCTCTTCTCTCTCACCTGTCACACCGGAGGAGGTCACTAGACAAGTCCGGTCTATTAAAACCTCAAAACAGGTGAACCCCTGTCCTTCCAAAACCATCAAGGACAACATTGATTCTCTCCCCCCAGCTTTAATCAACCTCTGCATTATCTCCTTCACCACTGGAG
This sequence comes from Ambystoma mexicanum, assembly GCF_040938575.1. Classification (NCBI taxonomy): domain Eukaryota; kingdom Metazoa; phylum Chordata; class Amphibia; order Caudata; family Ambystomatidae; genus Ambystoma; species Ambystoma mexicanum. The sequence goes on from NC_090932.1 coordinate 1,150,252,509, forward strand.
TTTTCCCAACTGCTCTTAAGCACTCCTTTGTGCACCCTCTCCTCAAAAATCCTTCTGCTGACCCTTCCATTCTGGCAAACTATTGCCTGATCTCCATCATTCCTTTCTTGAGCAAACTCCTGGAGAAGTTGGCTATTTCTCAGCTTACCCTCCACACTGAATCTGTTGGTTGCTTCCATGACCACCAGTCTGGCTTTAGAGCATCCAGTGGCACGGAAACTTCTCTTCTGAACACCCGTGAAGCTCTGCTCTCAAATCTGGATTCTAACTCTCCCTCTGTCCTCATTCTACTCAACCTCTCCTCCACCTTAGATAGAGCGAACCACAACACCCTGATTGCACGTCTCCGTGATACCCTGGGCATCACTGATCAGGCCCTGGCGTGGCTAACTTCCTTTCTCTGACCGCCCATCACAGGTGGAATTAGGGTCTTTTCTCTCCCCTATTACTCTCTCTACATGTGATGTCCCCAAGGGATCTAACCAATCCCCCTGGTTTTTCAATGGCTACATGGCCGTCCTGGCCCATGTGATAGCCACCTTCACTTCCAACTTCCAGTGTTATGCAGATGACACGGAGCTCTGCTTCAGGCTACCCTCGGCCTCTTCCTCATACCTGAATGTCTGTCTGCAATTCAGTCATGGTGTGCTGCAAACAACCTCTGCCTCAATGCTAGTAAGACAGAGATTGTCACCATCGGGACCCCTGCTCCCACCTTCCCTCTTTCTCTCTGGCCACCTACCAACGAGGCAAAAAATATGTGGTTAATCTTCGACTCCACTCTCTCCTTCTCGTCCCACATCGCGGACATCTCTAAAAAGGATCACTACCAACTGCACCTTCTCAGAGATATGCTACCTTTTCTCACTTTCCCCTAGAGGCTCACTGTCTCCAGAGCCCTGGTACTCTGAAGGCTGGACTACTGCAACAGCCTCTTTCTCAGCCTGCCCTCTTCTACCCTCTGTCCTCTTCAACTCACCCAGAACAGAACTGCAAGACTTATCCTTGGCCTCAAGTCCAGGGACCGCATCTCTCTGGCGCTGAAATCCCTTCACTGACTGTAAGGGTTAAGTTCAAGACCCTTTGCATTGTCCTCAAGGCTTTTTGGGGCCTAGGTCCCCTCTGTCTGCAACGCTCTCTTCCTAAATACTCTCCTTCCTGAGCCCTCTGCTCGTCTTCCTCCAACTCTCTGCGGGTAAGCCGCTTCTCGAAGCAGAGACTTGGGGGGAGATCTTTATCCACGGCAGGTGCCTCCCTTTGGAACAGCCTTCCTGCCTCTCTCTGTCTTGAGCCGGATCTCTTTAAGTTCCAGAAACTCCTCAAGACTTTCCTCTTCGCCTCCTCCTTCTATCTCCCTCTCCCTTGCTAAGTACCTCTCTCTGCTCTCTCGCTCTCTTTCCTCTACTTCTGCTCAGTCTCGCTGACTGGCTGCCTTTGGTACCTTCAGAACCTTCAGAGACTCACAGGTCCCAAGCCTTCCTTGCCAGTCTCCTGAACTTGCCCCCGGGCCTTGCACTTGCATCAGCACTACTGCACTTGGTTACAACCCATGAGAGTGGTATCACTCTGCACTTAATTCATGTTCTGTCGGGAATGGGCACACTTCTCCCTTTGCCCCCAGCCCCTTGCACTTCCCGCTCTGTTCACCCGCATGATCTGAATGTACCTTGCCTAGTAAGATCGTCTGTCTTGTCCTCCCTATGTCTTCCCCTCCCATGCATGATTGCGCTTTGAAACACTTGTGTATAAGGGCATAATAAATAATCAATCAATAGCAAGAAGGTCTTGTTTTCCATGCTGAGGGTCCAGGCTGAGTGGTCTGTTGGCGAACTGTGGCTGTCAAGGATTTCGCTGCTGCCTTTGAAGCCTATAATATTTCCAGACTGTCATTGGCTGTGGGGCCGAAAAGTTTTAGCCCATCAAATGGCATATCAAGCAGTGCAGCTTGTACATCTGCCACGAAACCAGAATTTCCAAGCCAAAAAAAGCACCTTGACACTGAGCTTGTAGTCATTATTCTGCCTAGGCAATCCAAAGCATTCAGACCAGATTGTAAAGCCTGGAACATTGCCTCTGTACGATCTGCGATAATGTTAAAGAACCCTTCTCTCACCCTCTGGAATATGTCCTGCTGCTTGTTCAATGACAGCCCACAGTGTGTGGGTGCATTTTGCCAATGCGCATGAAGCATTTACTGCTTTTAATGCCATGCTTCCTGATGCAAAAATCTTTTTTTGCTAAAGAATCCAATTTTTTGTTGTTTCTGTCCATAGATAATGAAAGATAGGCTGCCGATTTAGCTCCCGAAGTGGATGCCTGAACTACCAGACTCTCTGTGCTTTGTTGCCTTGACAAGAAGTCAGGGTCTGAGGATGCTGAACTGTATTTCTTGGTAAGGTTACCTCTCACTGCTGGCACCGAGCACGACTTCTACCAAAGCTCTGTCTGAGGGTCCTTTAAGGCTGCATGAAAGGGAAGAACCGGTTTCGTATGTGGCACTTCATCTAAAATGTTGGTTTAATCGTATTCCATGACATCCTTGACAGTCCCCCAACTAAGGGCTTCAGAAACCTTCTCCTTTGTCACGGTTTATTACAAGGAACACGCCAGCCAGAGGAACTCCCTCCTCTACAATGAATGTGGCGCACAATAAAACACTTTTTATTTTTAATATAATACAGATTCTTTTTGAGTAGGCCTCCAACCCGTCTCGCATCCAACCTCCACAAACACCCCATGTCACAATGGACTAGGAACCAGGCCGGTGTGTATTAATAAGATATTTATTAATTTATTATTTCATGAAAAGGAAAATCAACCAATTACACAGCCACCAATGTTGTGGCAACACAAAATGCAATAACCTCTACAAAACAACCAGGTTTAAGATGAACAAGTTACTTTCTTACCTGGTAACGTTCTTTCGATGGGATGGTCCGACGACGTATTCCATATCTATGACATGTAATCACCACAGCTGTGCTGCTTCGGAAACTTTTTCGGCGTCTGCGTCCTGCGTCGATGACGTCGATGCGCCGCCGTCGAGGACCTCCTCCGACGTCCGACGTCATCCGATGTGATAAGTAGGACGCACGACGCCAGTAGCCTCAGTTGTAGTTTTTTCCCCCAGAACGTGTGACATTAGTCAACTGCCAGTCCGACACAAAGCCTTGCGGAACGTAAGCTGCAATCGCAACAGAAATTCTGCAGCGGGGAAGGCAGGGTGGGAGCGATATGGAATACGTCGTCGGACCATCCCATCGAAAGAACGTTACCAGGTAAGAAAGTAACTTGTTCTTCGAGGGGATTGGGTCCTCCGACGTATTCCATATCTATGACAGACTCCCAAAGTAGTACCAAATCAAGGAGGAGGGAAAGAATTTAGAAACAAAATTTAGAATAGCCAATCAAATAGCAGAGCAAAGGACCGCCCTTGCCAAAGGCCAGATCCTGCCCTCTGATGGAATCGAGGGAATAATGCCGTACAAATGTATGTACTGAAGCCCAGGTGGCAGCATCACAGATGTTGCGAATAGGAACACCCCTCTGCAGGGCAGTAGATGCAGCCACGCCCCTGGTAGAATGGGCCCGCAAGCCAGCCGGTGGGTCCTTACCCGCCAAGCGGTAACACTCCGAGATGGCCAAAATAATCCAGCGTGACAAAGTCTGTTTCGTCACAGCTTGCCCCAAGCGCTTACCAGCGTAACCAATAAAGAGTTGATCGTCCACTCTGACCCGGGACATGCGAGAAACATAAAAGCTCAAAGCTCTCCTAGGATCAAGCCTATGGAGCCTCTCCTCTTCCTTACCAGGATGCGGAGGAGGATAGAAAGCCGGAAGAACAATCTTCTGGGCCAAATGAAATTCCGTCACTACCTTTGGAAGAAAAGAAGGACGAACTCGAAGGACAACCCTGTCCTTGTGAAATACAGTGAAGGGTGGCTTAACAGAAAGTGCCTGTAACTCACTCACTCTGCGAGCGGAAGTAACCGCAACTAGAAACGCAGTTTTCAAAGTCAACAGCCTCAAAGGGCAAGAATGTAAAGGCTCAAACGGAGCACCCATAAGAAACCTAAGAACAAGGTTTAAATCCCAACCGGGCACCAGGAAAGGCGACGGAGGGAACACATTAGTGAGCCCTTTCAGAAACTGTGAAATTAAAGGGATTTTAAAGTAAGAACATTCTTCAGATGAGCGCTTAAAGATGGACAGCGCCGCCAGGTAACCTTTAATGGTACCCACTTGCAAGCCCCTGTGGGCCAAAGAAAGCAAAAAGGACAGAACCATGGGGATGTCACATGCAAAAGGATCCACATTCTGAACTCTGCACCAGTCGCAGAACTTACGCCAACGGCAACGGTACAGAGACTTAGTTGCGGGCCTTCGGGCCGAAAGCAACACCTCCATCACGTCTTCAGGGAGGTCCCAATCCTTATACCTCAACCTTTCAGAAGCCAAGCGTGAAGGTTGAGGGATCCGACCTCTGGATGGAGAACCTGACCCCCCTCCCGTGAGAGCAGATCGTCTCGGTAGGGAAGACGACGTGGAGGGCAGATGGACAAGTCGAGAAGGTCCGGGTACCACGTCCTCCGAGCCCACGCCGGAGCAATGAGGATCATCCGGGAACCGAACTTCCGCAACCTCCGCAGCACTTGCGGGATGACGGGGACTGGAGGAAACGCGTACAGCAGCGGGAATGACCACTCCACCACAAACGCGTCGCCTAAGGCTCCTTTCGGAGGAAATTCCCGCGAGCAAAACCTCTCGCACTTCCGGTTGACACTGGAGGCGAAGAGATCCACTTGAGGGGTCCCCCAAAGGGCGAAGATCTCCAGGAGAATCTCCTGAGCCAACTCCCACTCGTGAGAGATCGCGCTCTGCCTGCTCAGAGCGTCCGCCGTCACGTTTTCGTCTCCGGCCAGATGAACTGCCGAGATCGAAACTTCCTGCCGGATGGCCCAGAACTCGAGCTGCATCGCCTCCCTGCACAGAGGAAGTGACCCTGCCCCCCCCTTTTTGTTGAGGTAGTGCATGGCCACAGTGTTGTCCGTCATGATCAGGACAGCCTTTCCTCGCACAGTCGGCAGAAAAGCCTTCAGGGCTAGCCTGACGGCCCTCAGCTCCAACAGATTGATATGGAGTCTGGACTCCGACGGAGACCAACGACCGCTGACTGTCAGCCCGTTGGCATGAGCTCCCCATCCCGTGAGGGATGCATCCGTCACGATCGTCACCTCCGGCCAGGGTAGCCAAAACGGAGCCCCCTTCATCAAGTTGCCTTCGACAGCCCACCACAGAAGGTCCCGGGCGACCGAGGGCGGCACCTGAACCGGGTCCGACATCCTGCCGGAGGACTGCGACCATTGCGTCTTGAGTGCCCACTGCAAAGATCTCATCCGCAGGCGAGCCTCTGGCACCAGAAGAATGCAGGATGCCATGAGGCCGAGCAACCTCAAGAACTCGAACGCCGGGAGCGTCTGGGCATGCTGAAACTTGTGCACCATCTGCTGAATGTGAAGAGCCCTCACCTGGGGAGGAAAACACTGCCCCAGGGAAGTGTCGAGCACTGCTCCGATGTACTGGAGCCTCTGTGTTGGCGTCAAATGGGACTTCTTTAAATTGAGGGAGAAGCCCAGCCTGTGAAGGGAGTGGCAGGCGACGGACAGATGATCCAGGACTTGCTCGGGAGAGCTCCCCCTGATCAACCAATCGTCCAGGTAGGGGTAGACGTGAATCCCCCCTTGCCTGAGATGCGCTGCCACCACCACCATGAGCTTGGTGAAAACCCTCGGGGCGGAGGTCAAACCGAACGGCAGGACCCGAAACTGAAAGTGCGAGTCGCCAACCGCGAACCTCAGGTACTTCTTGTGCTTGGGATGGATCGGCACATGGAAGTAAGCATCCTTGAGGTCGAGTGACACCAACCAGTCCTGAAGCTGAAGGGCCTGGAGGACTTGAGAGAGAGTAACCATCTTGAACTTGTCCTTCCTGAGGAGTTTGTTCAAACCGCGCAAGTCCATGATGGGTCTCAATCCCCCGTCTTTCTTCGAAATCAAAAAATAAGGGGAATACCATCCCTTGTTCCTCTCCGCTACAGGCACCAGTTCTATGGCGCCTTTCTCCAGCAGGGCTTGAATTTCCTGCGCAAGGAGCGGATCCGGACACTTCAAAGAGAGGTTCCCCGGTGGATTGTCGCGAGGCCTGTGCCGAAAGGGAAGACAGTAGCCGTGGGTTATGATCTCCAGAACCCACACATCTGAAGTAATGGCACGCCACTCTACAAGATGCTGCGCCAGCCTTCCCCCAACCGGCGAACCATGGTACATGGCCTCATGACTGAGTAGGAGCGGCTGCGGCGTTACCTGAGGGCAAAGAGGCAACTGCCCGAGCGGCCTTGGCACCACGGGTACCTTGTCGTCCACCTCTGGTACCCCTGCGTTGGCCCCTTTGACTGCCAGCTCCTCTCGCTCTACCAAAGGACGAGTAATAGCGAAAGGAGCCACCCCTCCACTGCTGTCCCCTAGGACGAAAAAGCGGAGGTTGGCGAACTGCAGCGCCCAACGACTTCGCTGCAGCTTTTGAGGTCTGCAACCTCTCAAGGCTCTCGTCAGCCTTGCTGCCAAAAAGATGTTCACCATCAAAGGGCATGTTGAGGAGCCGGGACTGCACATCAGGAGCAAACCCCGACTTCCGCAACCACGCAAACCTGCGTATCACGGTGCTCGCCGCCATGGACCTACTGACGCATTCAGCTAAGTCCAAACCCGACTGAACGGACTCACACATGGCATCCTTACCATCCTGGACCATAGCAAGGAAACCATCCCGTTCGACCCCTTCGGGAATATGTTCAGCCGCTAACGCAACACAGTTCCACAGAGTGTGCGTGAAACGCGACAAGGCACAAACGGAGTTGGCCGCCTGAAGCGCCATACCACCAGAAGAAAACACCTTCTTCGCCCAGCCATCAAAACGTTTGTCGTCCCTATCAGGAGGGATGGTAGGGTACGACGCCTGCTTTGCCGGGGCCGTGGCCGCCTGCACCACCAAACTTTCCGGAGTGGGGTGCCTGGTCAAGTAGCAGGGGTCGCCACTGGCTGGACGGTATTTTCGCGACAAGGATCTGCCCACTGCCGGGAGACTCTCCGGAGCAGTCCAAGCCGCCGCCACCCTACGCTGTAAAGCCATATGGAACGGCAGTACCGGGTCAGTTGGGGGACCAACATCAAGGATGTCCGTCAGATCATCCTGCACAAACTCCCCTGGGGGAGCAGACCATCCCAGATACTCAGACACCCTAGCCATAAGGCGCCGGTATGAGGAATCGGCATGGGAGCCAGGCTCAGGCCGACCAAATTCCACCTCCGGAGAGGTGTCCAGTCCACTGGCATCATGCAGCGACTGCCTCAAATCGTCAAATTGACCATGGCCCGAGACAATGTCATCCGGCACCTGACTAGGAACCAGGCCATCCGAATCCTCATCCGCCTCTGAAATATAATCCAAGTGGTGGAAAGGCACCCGAGAGTGCCTGCTCTTAACCAGAGCCTTCCTAGGGGGAACACCCGAGACACGGGGCACCTCCGACACGAAAGGCGTCGATGGCGTCGAGCGAATCGGCGCCGACGTCGAGAAAACCGGCAACGGCGCCGAGAGGATCGGCGTCGACGTCGAGGAAATCGGCGTCGACGTCAGATGCAGCGCCTCCAGTATCGGCGGCGTCGACACAGCCCTCGAAGCCGGAGCTCCGAGCGTGTCCCTCGACGACCTGACCGTCGACGGCTTCGACGACTTCCTCGGAGCCGGAGCCTCGAGAAAGCCTGTCGACGCCCTCGACGCCTCAGACGTCGATGTCTTCCTCGAAGACATCACAGGTGCACACGGTCTCGATCGCGTCGAGGACCGGGACCTGGAACGGGTACGGCGAGAACGAGCCCCCTTGTCCGAACGGGACCTCTCCCGTGACTCGCGCCGACCACTCTTGCGAGCGGTGGCTCTCGACCTCTCACGGCCGACCCCACTCGGGGGCGCGGACGGTTGAGTACCCTGCGACTCAAGAATCGCCAACATCTTCTTCCCGAAGGAAGCCCATTCCTCCGGCGTCGCACGGCTGGTGGGGTAACCGACGTGCCGGGCAGAGTCCTCTGAAGAGGACCTGGAAGGCGACCGGTGTCGGCGCTTCCGAGAATGCCTCGAAGAGGCTGAGGAGTGGCGAGACCGACTCCTAGAAGAAGACCGACGAGACTTCCGACGATGACGCGGAGAGTCACCCCTCGAATCATCCGTCGAAAGCCCCGCCGACTTCGACTTCCGGGGCTTGGACACCCGACCTACCGACAATTTCTTCTTACGTTCGCGTAAGGCCTTGGACGTGAGCGACAGGCAGTCGACACAGTCATCCGTGTCGTGGGCCTCCCCGAGGCACCAGAGGCAGGCATCGTGCGAGTCAGTCACCGACATCTTGGACCCACACTCCCCGCACTTCTTGAAGCCCGGACGCGGGGTTGAAGACGAAGTGGAAGACATCGTCGAAGGAATAATCACAAACGAACAGGTTCGAAGAACCGGAAAGAACAGAACTCCAATGAGTCGAGGCTAGAACCGAGAAACACGAAGCAACACGTTCGCGGAAAAAACGGAACTGAGGCTACTGGCGTCGTGCGTCCTACTTATCACATCGGATGACGTCGGACGTCGGAGGAGGTCCTCGACGGCGGCGCATCGACGTCATCGACGCAGGACGCAGACGCCGAAAAAGTTTCCGAAGCAGCACAGCTGTGGTGATTACATGTCATAGATATGGAATACGTCGGAGGACCCAATCCCCTCGAAATACTATTACAGTTAATTCCGGTTTTTAATGGCAGAACAGAAAAAGGGCAATTTACCAGAACGTGATAGCACCTACAGTTAAGCACCCCTCCCTGCAACACTCACCCCCAAACATTAATTGGACTTGATTCCTTTCAATGGAAGGCAGTGGCAAGGAGTAGGGATATAGAAGGAAAATCGGTTTTGGGGTGAAGCCCACCACCACAATATGGGAAGGCAGCAAAGAAAGGGAAAACCCGTTTTTGGAGCAAAATGGAAGAATGGGTTTTTTTACTATTTCTCACAACTGCTAGGCGACAGAATAGAAGAAAATTCGTATTGCTTACACTTAGGAAACAGGCAAGGTTTTAGAGAATACTAATCAGCACACTAGGAAAATAGAACTAGAGTAGGAAAATCATTTTTTGGGAGAAAGCAAATGCAAAGGGAAAATACAGTGGCAAATGGAAATTCGTTTACACTGAGGCTTTTAATGACAGGTAGGCTCTGGGAAATGTGGAAGCTTGCAATAGGAAAATCGGTTTTCAGTTATAATGACAGAGGCACATAACAGGTAGCCTTCTGGGCAAAGGGATTGTTCACACTAATGAAACCAGTTGGGGTTTAAACTGACAGATGCAAATAGGAATTTGTTTGTAACGCACACTTTAAATACCCGGACAAATTCGTTTTTTTGCTCATAAAGGGAATCATTCTTTTGGGCCAACACTTTAATGACTAGAACAATTAACAAAAATACTGGGAACAAGATAGTTGGTTTCGAATTTCAACAATCCCGATCCGTGAAATTCAATGGGGGAATTAATTGATTTACTTACACAAATACTAAGGATTTACACAGACAAATGAGGGGTTGTTCAGTGGGTATATGCTAACATACACAGGCAAACAAGAGATTCTTCTAAGGGGAGATGACTGAACTACACTGGCAATTGGGGTTTTCAATGGGGAAATATAGGATGCACTGCTACAAAAATGAAGGGCTTATGCAATTTAGGGCTGGGGTTATTGCTACCTACGTAGTAAGCCTTTGTTTAAGATATAGGAAAGCCAGCTGGATCTCAGGACACTCTGGACAGATAGGGCAAGGGGTCTGGTCACTGCACTCTCAAAGATGCTAAGTTTCTGCAGCCTTCTCTCTGTTCTCCTTTTTCTGTCTTCCACGGTTCTTGTCCCTCGGTCCTAGTACAGTCCCACTTATATAGCAGAAATGACCTCACTAATTTTACAATCTAGAGGAAGTACCCTGCCATAATCCCTGCCGCTAGGCTTGGACAGTTACTCTCTCTCTTTCTGCCCCAGTCAGGATTGGTTTAGGGCAGAGGAGCACCATCTGTCTTTTTTCCATTTGTCATCATCCTTTGTTCTCCTTACAACTTTTTGGCAAAACCTAGTTATGTATCATAACTTCATAATTGTACTAGCTACTGCCATATTTTATTTATTTATTTGCATCTTTAAAGCGCTCACACAGCCCGTTGGCATCGAGGCGCTGTTACAGATTTTTTTGTTGTTGTCTTAGTTGAATATTTATAACACGCTTAAAAACCCAGAGGTTTCTAAGCGCGGACCCAGGGATCGAACCTATTGCTTCGTGTCGTCTTGCTTCCAAGGCGAGCACGTTGCCACTGAGCTATCCTCCCAGGACGAAACATATGAAACATATATTCTGTTTGAGCTGATCTTGAGGAATTAGATAAGCCGATCGCCAAATCCGTATGATTTAGCATGGCCATGGGTCACATTTATGTCGTCTTCATAATATGTGCAACAGTTATGAATATGTAAGTTATCAAGCATGTTTCTAATTTCATTTTCCACCTTTTTTCATCAACTCACATAATTGTCACATGTTCAGATCAGCCAGAAACCTAATCTAACTGGCCATTACAGTTCCCAGAGTCCCAGGGAGATGCTTTTTATACCCCTAAAATCGCCTGCAAATTTCATGAAAAATGGCATAAAAACAAAATTAATCCTCAGTCTGATTGCTGCGCAAAATGCCTAAAACAAATATAGTCTTTTAAATTAATTGGGAGTGTCTCCTGTTCAACAAATGGGAGGGCTGCTTCATCCCCCACAGCCATCTGTCTCCCTGGGCTTGCATGTGGCCAGAGTTTTTTATGAGTCTCTTTGAAGTCAGCGTGGGCTCTTTTGAAGTGGGACTAACAAGGGCTCACACCTTTTTGTTATGCTTCAGCCACGGATGGCTTTCTTTGAAGTCCCTGCTTTAACTGCTTTCAGTACCAGCCAGTCTGGGGAACAGTGGGCTTTCAACACCTGCAGCAGCAGATTCTATTATAGGGCGTCATTAAATGGGAGATGTGACATCCAGGGCTGGAAGTGGGACTTTTCATTGTGATGTTTTGACAACGGCCAGAACAGGTGTTTCCTGAAGTGTCTCTTCACAGGTTACTGGAGTTTTGTGGGTGAAACATAATATACATTTGCTTTGGTTTCCCCACACATCATGTTTTGCTTTACTGACATTTCTCTGTGTGCATTGACATCTTTTTCCATTGTGGCTTTTTTTAAAGCCGATTTTATTTGCAAACACATGTGCAGGCCGTTTTTGCTTTTAATGTTTAAAACTCCTGTTTTCCATGTGACAGGATTCTTTGATTCCTCCTCTTGGGCGAATTAACTGCTGGTTGTCCATTGATAATGATAGGTAGGCCCCTTTCCACATGGCTCTCAAGCTTTACATGAAACAAAAGAAAAAGCCAAGCTGTTTTTGTAGCAATGTTTAAATGCCTGCCATTCATGTGACAGGGAAAGCAAAAGCCAGGCTGTTTTTGACTGCAGTGTTTAAATGCCTGCTATTCATGTGAAAGGGACTTCTATTTGGGGCCTTTAAATGCACCCCACACCATGGTTGACCTATATGCTGCATTAGAGTGTGCATATGGGTCTTGTTGGTATAAATCCACCTCAGGAGAAGTGTCTAATACACATGTGTCCTGGAGGCCAGTAGCCAAATCGTAGATCATTGCCTCATCCAAGAACAATCCCTCAAGAGGCTTGGTAAGGTGAAAAGGTTGTAATCCAAAAGGAGCCTGTTCTTCACCCTTGTTGAATATCCCCTCGAAGGAAGACATTAATTATTTCCTAGACCTTGGATTGTATCTCGATGCCACCAGATCTTTGACATTCAACGCTGATATACCTTCGAAAGATCTGTCAGCATTGAATGTCAAAGATCTGGTGGCGTCTAAGAACGCCGAGACAGCTATGACCATCGACAATGGCGATTTTCCAATTACGCTCAGTGTCGGCTTCGTGTCCGGGCTTTTCAGAGCACAGGATACATCTTTATTGGAGACCCTGCCAACTCTGAACCCTTTTTTTGCCTGACACTCCACTGAAAAGGCCTAGGGGGCTGCTTGTCAAAATATTGGAGCATTTTTAAGCAAAACTGTGCCCATTTTTCTGCTGGAGCAGAATGAAAAGAAATGCCCTTACGTATTCATCATTTGGTGGGAAAAGCTAGATAATGTGGAAAAAGATCGCCTGCTCTAGCTTGTCCAGGCCTGTGGCAGAGGACTGTCACTTGGCTGGTACCTCTAATTCCCCTTCCCTTTAAGTAATGCACATGTCCTTAAAAAATGCCCCAACATTTTTATGGTCCCCCACATTGAGATCCCCTCTTGAAGCAGCCCAGAGAAAGAATAGCATGGGAAGATCTTAAGAAAATTGAGGGTCATAGCTGTAAATTGCCGATGGTCTTAGGTGTGGAGCGGGAAAAGTAGTCATCAGTGCCGGACAGAAAGCAGTAGCGCGAACAACCCAGGGACATAGAGAATAAATGCATAGCATTGAAAATGGTAGCCATGCACAAAGGTGGGTATTCATTAGCCTCAGGTGGATCAAGGGGCAGGACTTGCTGCCTCAATCCCATTAAGGTTACACTAACGAGAAGCAGCTGTACTTTTTTGTGGTTAGAATGGCCCAAGCAAAGGGGCTAACCACCTGTAAGAATTAAATATAGTTTTGCAGTGTTGTGGGTGTCAGGAGTGAGCAAGCAAATTCCAGAGGTTGTTGGAGGCAGAAAGAGGAGGTGGTGAAGGCAAAAGAGAGAAAGGAGGTGGAAGGGGTGGAGACAGAGGTACTTTGAGGAAGAAGGATGAGAGATGCTTATAAGGGAGGTTGGGAGAAAAATCTTAGAAAGGGTTGGGAAAGGACAGTAGCAGGAGCTGGAAGAAGTAATGAGGGGGGGCGGAGGAGAGTACATCAGAGGAGACTGGGAGATGTATTAAAGGTGAGCCTGGAGGTTATATTCAAAAGGCAACTAGAGGAGAGACAAATAAAGAAGGCTGGAGGTAAGGTGAGCAGAACAGACTCAGAGGTAAGCAAAGAAGGAGATGAGCTCGAAGCCTGACCAGGGTGAGCTTGTGAGGAATGGACACAGGAGTACATGGAAAAATAACAAGCAGGTACATGAGTTTATGCAGAGTTTAGAGGAGAGGAAATGGGATTCTGGAGAAGTCCTGTTCTGCATGTGACTATTGCAACCCATTGTGGAGGAGAGTCAAGATAGGGCTCTTGGGAACAGAGCCAGGACCCTAAGACAGGGAGATGGCAAGAACCCTGAAATCAAGCTTATACACAGATAATTAATACCAGGCCCCTGGTAGAAGCCTCTGGGGTGTGTCAACCATTTCCGTAGCCCAGTTTCTACTGCCGAGCTGATCTAACAAACAGATTACTTACCTACAATACATGTTTCCCAAGTAAATATTCCTTGCCTTTTGAAATCCGTCCCCCATGCAGTCAACTCTCTGAACTTTTTCATCAGCCATCAAGTGGCTCAGCACAACACTGTCATAGGTTATTGCCACTCATATGTACTGGAAGTGATGTCAGACTCATATATACTTTGGGTGTCATCAAATTTAGACGGCAAGGAGAGATGGCAATGAGAAATCTGTTGCAGGAATAGGCATATCCACCAGCACTGAAATTACAGAACACAGTTAATTTTTTCTTTTAATGGAAACATCCCACCCACAGATTTCACATCTTCTGAAAGACTCACAAAGCTGTACCCTTGACTAAATAGGAGCCAGAGAGATAATACAAGATACTACATCAAAACGTTTTTCAGCACCTACTTGCTCACTCTAGCATCCTTACCAACCAAAGAGTATATGTGGCAGTGCTTAGTGACGGTGTGGAGCAAGGGCCAAGCAGCTGCTTGGCAGATATCCATCAGTGAACACACAATTTGAATAACAGGCGTTGCCACTTATCAGATAGATCCTAATCCTTGTACCTCATCCTTTCAATAGCTAGGTATGAAGGTTCAGATTCCTGACATTGGGGTGGAGCACCCTGCCACCTGAATGGTCTTCACTCCAGGAGATTGTACAAGAATGGCACAGTAGCATGTCTGGCATAACTGGATACCAGGTCTACAATGCCCAGTCCGGTATGATCCAGATTATGGTAGTCCTGCTCCACTTCAAATTTCTCAGCACAAAAGGAATCAGAAGGAAAGGAGGGAATATATACAGTAGGTCAAACTCCCCTTACACTGTCCGAGCTGCTCCCGAACACGTCAAACCTGGAAAGACCCCACATGGAGACGATCTGCTTCACAATATCACTGTTCAGCTCACAGTTCTGTGACAACCCTAAGAAGCGACTTAGCACTTCTATTTGTAAGTTAAAACTACTGGCGAGGTGAGAAGCTAAAACATCCACTCTAGAGCTAAAGGAGCATGGTCTCACTGAAGTCTGAGCGACTCTGCACCACCCATCTAGTTGATATATTGGAGGGCAATGTCTGTGAACACCCTATCCATCGAATGTTTGATTGATGGTCAAATCAATTGCAGTGCCAGACAAACAGCCCTGGATTCTGGCACACTGATGGTAAGGACTTCCTACCAAACGTTCACTAACAAATCATGCAAATGAGCTCACCATCCCAAAATAGACATTTCTGAGACCAGGACGACCTTCTGCAACAGCTAGCAAAAAGGGCACTCCCGAAGGATGTTGGTTGTGGATGACCACCAAAGAATGTCCTTGTGGACCTGTGGAGAATCTGAATAAGGTCCCTCTTGTCCCCATTGAACGGGGACTACTGGCTTCTCAGGGACTACTAAAGCGACTGCATCCACACTCTTGCTTCTGGGACAATGAAGATGCAGTATAGGATGAACTCTTGCATCCTCAAGAAACCCAAATCTGGGAGTACTACTTTTGATTATAAGGTGCATCCACCTTTTTGTACTGCTTTTGAGTGCTTTCTGGCTAAAACTGAATTTAGGCCTGCTTCCAACTGTGCATCCACCTTTCTGTACTGCATGTGAGTGCTTTCTGGCTAAAATCGAATTTAGGTGTGCTTACCAATTTGTAAATCTGGGCATTTCCAGCATGCTCACTGGTTTCTGTCTGCTTGGCCACCTGATGTGATACCCTAGGAATCACAGACAGGGCACTGGCATGGTTGACCTCCTTCCTTTCAAAAAGACCTTCCCAAGTTCAAATGAGTCCTTTTCTCTCCTACACCTCGCTCTCTACTTGTGCTGTCTCTCAGGGTTCTATCCATTCGCCATGGCTCTTCAACATCTACCTGGCACCTCTGGCCCACCTGATCTCCACTTTCCCCCCTCATTTCCAGTGTTACACAGACGATACATAGCTCTCTTTCAAGCTGCCTTCCTCTACCTCCTCCTCCCTCTTACCTGACTGCCTGACTGCTATTCAGGCATGGTGCTCTGCCAATGTTCTCTGCCTTAATGCGAGTAAGACTGAGATCCTTCTCATTGAGACTCCTGCTCCTTGCCTCCCCCCACTCTGTGGCCAGACTTCTTGGGTCCTCTCCCCTCACCCACTTGTGAGGCAAAAAAACATGGGATCATCTTTGACTCTTCTCTCCCTTTCTCTCCACACACCATGGACCTTGCCAAGAAGTCAAATTTTCAGTTGCATCTTCTCAGGGGCATTCTACATTTCCTCACCTTCCCCCAGAAGCTCAAAGTCTCCAGAGCCCTAGTTCTCTCTAGGCTTGACTACTACAACAGCCACTTCCTCAACCTGCTTCTTTCCTCCCTTTGCCCCCCTCAACTAATCCAGAACAGGACTGCGAGACTTAACCTTGCCCTCAAGCCAAGGGACTGTATCTCTCCAGCCCTAACATTTCTCCACTGGCTACCGGAGACTGCAAGGATCAAATTCAAGACCCTTTGCATCATCCACAAGGCTGTCTGGGGCCTGGGACCTCTTTACAATCAGCTTTCCCTCCCAAAATACCTCCCGGCCAGAGTCCTTTTGGCTTCTGGCTCCAACTCTCTGCAGGTCAAACGTTTCTCCAAGCAGAGAGTGGGAGGTAGATCCCTTTCCTCAGCTGGTTCCTCCCTCAGACTTGCGCCGGATCGTCTTAAGTTCTGGAAACTTCTCAAGACTTTCCTTTTCTGCTCCTCCTTCCCTCTCCCCAACCCGTGCTAGCTCTCCATCTGCCGCTGCGACTGGGGCCTGGTCCCTTCAGAGTCATACAGGTGCTAGATCACCACCTACCAGTCCCAGAAGCATCCTTTGCCAGCACTTGCCCTCGGGCGCTCTTTCCTGTACTAGCCCAACTCCGCACTCTCTCTTCCCCTGGCATGTGCTGCCTTGGCTCACCCAGCACTGCATGCCCCCACCCTTGGGGGTACCCCACTCCCACACTTCTCCCTCTACCGCATCCCTCTTGCACTTATGACCTTGTCATGCACTTGGACAGTAGGATTATCACAAAGCCAATATAACTGTTTTTTGTAGATCTACTGCTGTGATTCCCATGTGCCTCCACCCCCCATCTTGTCTTGTGGCGCCTGGAAACACCTGTCTATAAATGCCATACAAATGTCCAATAAATATGGGGTCTACCAGGGTCTGTATGCTTGTCACTCTTTCTAATGGAGGGAAAGCCAGGCCTTACTTCATATCCAGGACTGCCCCTGCAATTTGCAAGCATTTGCAGTGAGTTAGAAAGGATTTCTTTAAGTTGATTGGGAACCTAATTGGTGGAGAAGAGCACATTCGTCGAGGTCGGCCAAGAGATGCACTTTTCTTCTGGGTGGATGTGCCACCTCCACCACTATGACCTTTGTTAGGCAGAAACCTGTGCAGTTCCCTTAGGGACCACTGCAAAAAGTTTAAGACTACAGGTGTTAGCAGTAAACCCAATTTATAGCAGTCTGTACCACCCAGATTTACCTGGTAGCTGTGGCTGAGCAGTCAGACTTCTCTCAAGAAGAGCTAGGCAGTATGTAGAGTATACACAATAGAGCCAAAAATACAGTAGCACAAGCAAACACTGACTACAGGGTCTACTGTAGAGCAAAATGTTCATAGGCCAGGCCCACTCTTGGAGAGAGCAAGGCAAAATGTGCCCAAGATCACACAGTTGAAGTACACTTTAAAAGTCTTTGCAGATAGATCAAAAAGGAGTTGGATCAGTTCAGAAAAGTTAGTTAACAGGTCCGAGGTCACCCCTGGATAGAGAGTCAAGGATTTACGGGACACCTTGAACAGTCTGTTGCAAGGGAGACCAGGCGGGACACATTACTTGAAATGGTGAGAAAGCTCCAGCGGGGGCAGTTGTTCCTGGCAGTGGGTGCAAGTCAGTGCTTTGTCCAGGGGAAGAGAAGATCTCGAAGTGGAGGAAAGCTGGAGATCGTTGCACTGCCAGGGAAGAAACCAGCCGTGGAGTTTCCCGGTTAAAAGGGACTACCCTTTTATTCACGGTAGTGGTGAAGCGTGGCTTTCCGGCCGCCGGGGTGCTTGGCACGGGCGATTCAACCATGAGACGATCCAGGAAGGCGAAAAAGGCAAACTGGTTAACCCCACCAGCTCAAAGGAAGAAGACTCTCCTGAAAGAAGATCTTCTCGGTCGTTGGGAAGTGGTGAGTCGGTTCAGCAGGGCACCACTGGTGGTGTCGTCGTTGCAGGCCGGCTCAGCTTCTCCCTCTTCGGATTCTTTAGGTCCTGTGGCGACTTCTGAAGTTCCAGTCCCCAAAGCCCTGCTTTTATGTAGAAAACCCCCATTCATCAGTCCTAGCTGTCACTCAAACATGCTAAGTGGTGAGCCGGGTGGCTCACCACTTGGCCAATCACACAAGAGTGCGACTTGAGTTGCCGAGCCAACTCAGTACAGGGTGCCTATTCCCCCCTCCCACACATCCTGTAGACCCAGACAGAGTGGCACCACTTTTGGAAGCTTCTGTGCAGAAGCCTGCCAAAAGTGGAACAAAGGGCTCGACTTGGGTTGGAGTTACAGAGCGAACACAAACGCCATTTTAAAACCGAGTCCTGACAAAAAAGACCCAACCGGGGAATAAATGTTAAATAAATAACCGAGCGGTATCTTTAACATTGCACCAAAAAAGTGGTGCGTTTAAAATGAATGGGAAAATCCCATAGGAAATATTCCGGTGGAATATTTCGCGTAGTAACCACTGCCACCAACCAGAAACTCGACAAGGGGGGACTGGACAGTGCCCCCTTGAAAAACAGAGCCAGGGGCAATCAAATTACCCCTACCAGTACTTCCACAATATGATGGTTTGTACCGGTTCTGTTCACAATTTAAGACTAGTAAAGTCAATGGTGACTTTACATGCCCTGGGAGACAGTAGTCAGTCCCAGGGTATGGATTCTATGTTTGGGGGCCACTATGACACCCCTGTGTTACTGCACTGAGGGTGCTGTGTAACACACTTACTAAAAACACATGAAGCCCTATGGAGTAAAAGACCCCATAGCCCATAAAACACATTACAAAGTCAAAGGACATTCTCAAATCATGCCTATGAGTGGGAGAAAAAGAGTCTCACTCTTAGCAGGAGAAAACATTAAACCCCTAAAATCCAGCTGCTGGGGGACTCACTAGATTTGGGAAATTAGCCTATACAGAGAATTCTCCCTAACACTCACCCCACCCCCCAGACTAAGGGACAGGAGGATCTAATCCACTCCTGGATGAATCTCATACCTCTAGTCGATGACATACATCCTAGAGAGACCACCAGCATTTTGGTGGTGACACCCTGACCTGTGCTCAATGGTGAAATCAAATCCTTGAAGGCAGATTGACCATCTCAATAGTTTTGGGTTTTCCCCCTTCATTTGCATCAACCATCTCAAGGGCTGGTGGTCAGTCTGAATGACAAAAGTAGAACCATACAAGTATGGCCTAAAATTCTTCAGTGCCCACACAATGGCAACACATTCTCATTCAATTGTTGCCCACCTTGTCTCAGGGTCCTTCAGCTTTCTACTGATGAAGCAAATGGGGTACTCCCTACCTTTCCCATCCAGTTGGCTAAGGACTGCACCTATGCCTACATTAGAAGCTTCTGTCTGTACAATGAAAGTTTGGTGGTAGTCAGGAGCTCTCAGTACTGGTGCTTGGCAAAGAGCTTTCTTCAGGTTTTCAAAGGCCTGATTGCAGCCCTCATTCCATCTGACCTTCTTAGGGAATTTCGGAGAGGAGATCACATTCAGTGGAGAAGCTATGGTCCTATAGTTCTCTATGAAATTCCTGTAATACCCAGTGAGGCCTAGGGAAGCTCTCACCTGGGTTTGAGTAGTAGGGGTTGTCCAATTTTTTACTGAGCAAAGGCCTTATTTCTCCACCTCCTACCTCATGCCCAAGGTAGACCACCTTACTCTGTCCAATCTGGCATTTGCTTGCCTTTATAGTCAGGTTGGCCTTCCCAAGAGCCTGCAAAACATGTCCTAGGTGGTGAACATGCTCTTCCCAGGAGTGGCTGAACACTGCAATGTCATCCAAGTATGCCATGCAGAAGTCCTCCATCCCAGCCAGAACCTGATTTACCATCCTTTGGAATGTTGCAGGTGCATTTTCCAGTCCAAAAGGCATAACCTTAAATTGGTATAAGCCAACTGGGGTAGAAAATGCAGTTTTCTCCTTGGCATGGTCTGTCAGGGCTATTTGCCAATAGCCTGACGTTAGATCAAATGTGCTGAGGAACTTGGCTGCACCAAGTCTATCCACCAACTCATCTGTTCTAGGCAAAGGGTGGGCATCAGTCTTGGTGACTGCATTAAGAGCTCTATAATCCACACAGAATCTCAATTCTTCGGATCCTGCCTTTGGTACTAACACAGCTGGGCTAGACCATGGACTAGTAGAGGGCTTTATTACCCCGAGGTCAAGCATCTTGCTGACCTCCCCTTTGATGTGGGATCTCACATTTTCTGCCATTCTGTACCCTCTGCTTTTGACTGGCAGACAGTGACCAGTGAGTATATCATGCTGGCCCCAAGGGGTCAAGCCTGGTGAAAGTGAAAACAGGGAGGCAAACTGATTTAACATAGATCTGCACTCCTCTTGTTGCTCAGGTGTCAGATTTGAAGAGAGATTTACTCCTTCAATCTTTTAATCCAAGGGTAAGCCTCTGAGGAGATCAGGGAGAGCTTCACTCTCTTCTTCCTGTTCTGTTGAAGCTAGAAGCAAGGCTCCTACTTCAGGCCTGGAGACATATGCCTTTAGTCTGTCGGTGTGGAAGACTCTGGGAGCCTCCTTGGGATTGCCCAAGTCCACCAGATAGTTCACCTCTCCAAGTTTACCCACAACTTTGAAGGGTCCCATCCATTTATCTTGCAAGGCCCTCTGCCTTGTTAGGATCATAACTAGAACTAGCTGGTCTTGAGAGAACTCAACCATGTTAGCCTTTTGATCATGCCAATGCTTGACCAAAGCTTGTCCAGCTTTCAGGTTATCACTAGCTTCTGCCATCATGTGTGACATTCTCCTCCGGAGACCTATCACATAGTGAGTCACTCTGACTGGCTTGGGGGAAGGAGCACTCTCCAACCCCTCCTTAATCAGGGCCAATGGACCTCTGACTGGATGGCCATAAAGAAGTTCAAAGGGAGAATAACATATTCCCTCCTGAGGGACTTCTCTATAAGCAAAGAGAAGGCATGGCAGTAGGAGGTCCCACTTTCTTTTAAGGGGATCTTCTAAAGCACCTATCATGCTCTTCATGGTTCTGTTGAACCTTTCTACCAACCCGTTTGTCTGAGGGTGGTATGCGGTTGAGAACTTGTAAGTAACTCCACAGGTTTTCCACATGGCTTTCATGTAGTGGGACATAAAATTCGACCCCCTGTCAGAGATTACTTCCTTAGGAAACCCAACCCTGGTAAAAAATACCAAGGAGGGCCTTAGCCACAGCCTGAGCTATAACAGTCCTCATAGGAATTGCCTCAGGGTATCTAGCAGCATGGTCTACTACAACAAGAATAAACCTGTTGCCTGAGGAGGTTGGGGGAAAAAGAGGACCAACAATGTCAATCCCTACCCTCTCAAATGGGACTCCCACTACTGGGAGAGGCACTAAAGGTGCCACATTCTTGGAACCAACCTTACCAGAAGTTTGACAGGTGTGGCAGCTCTTGCAAAACCTATCTACCTCAGCCCCCATCTTTGGCCAATAAAAGTAGAGTGAGAGCCTTTCCTTGGTCTTCGTGAAACTCAAGTGACCAGCCAAAGGAATCTCATGGGCTAGTTGCAAGAACTGTTCGCTGTTTTCTTGAGGTACTACAAGCCGCTTGTAGTCTCCAGGTGCAGACTCAGTCGGTTCACTGTAGAAGAGGCCATCTTCCCAGTGCAACCTATACTTCCCAGGCTCTTGCCCATCATCCTGAGAAGCTGCCTGATGGTGAAGACCTTCCAGAGTTGGACATTCTCTCTGTCCCTTACGGAAGTCTGCCCTGTTGGGTCCACCTTCTGCCAGTAAAGACTGCAGCTCAGGATGGTCAACAGGATCCAGATCTCCAATAAGTTCTTGGCCTTCTATTAGCTCTTCTTCAGAGTCTAGTTCAACCATACAGGGTTGTACCTCCCTCTCAGCCTCAGCTGGAGGTGGAGTTACAGGTGTAACTTTGGACAACCTAGGGGAAGTCCTTGTTGGAAGCACTAGAGTGCTTGCTGCTGGCTTTTTCTTAGAGGTCTTGGGTTGACCCTTTGCTTCTGTGGATTTTGAGACTGCAGTAAGTTGTTCCAGTGGAGAAGGAGGGATGTTTCTCTTCATCATCTCCAGAGAAGAACCTCTCATGGTTTTCTCTCTTGCAGGTCTGGTTAGCTCCTGTAACCTTTTACTAGGAGGTCTGGGGGTGTGTGACACTACTCCAAGAGTTTTCAGGTCATTTCCCAACAGAACCCTTCCTGGCACCTCACATTGTACACTGACAGGTATCTTCACAGTCATATCATTGCACTGGTTGAGAACTGGTAATTGGGGAAGCATCTGCACAGGCCCTCCAGCTAACTTGGTGAGGCGTTTGGGTGCCTTAGCAACATCCTCTGCCTTGAAAAATGATTCATCCACCTCAGTTATGCTGGCCCCAGTGTGCCTAATGGCAGGAGTCTCCTGATCATTCACCTGGACAGACACTGTCCTTATAATACTCTTTAGTATTATCTGGGATATAATCATACACATCTAAATTCTGTTGTTCCCACAACCCCAGAGACACTAAAGAAACACTGGCTAAGACTCCAATGGGATCATCAGCTAGTAGTAGAAAGTTTCCACTGGCCATCTGTACTTCCTCCTCTGGAGCGAAGGCTAAGGAGACAGTGTGGACCCCTGAAGGTTTACCCTTACATCTGGGATCCCCTTTCACATGGTCAGGCGAGCTACAAACATAGCATTTACCAAATGCTTTCTGGAATGGTGGCTTGCTCTGACCTCCTTCTGGTTTGGCACCAGTAGGTACACTAGCCTGATTTGGTTTCCCTTGTGGCTTACCATTATTGTTTTGTTTGGTGCCCTCTTTGGGATTGGAATTATTAGAATTCTCTTTGGAGTCCTTTTGAGGCTGTTTCCCCTCATCCATTTTCTGAGTTGCCCCAGAGTCCTTGTGAGTAGCCCTGTTGGCAACCCACAAGTCAGCAGCCTTAGCTAGTTTTCTGGAATCTAATTCCTTTGAATCAGCCAAGTGCTGTCTGAGCTCAGGGGAGTAGGCATCATAAATTGACTCCAACAACACAAGATTCTTCATTCCCTCATAAATGTTCACCCTGTAACCCTTAATCCATCCCTCTAAGTTCTTCAAACTTTCACTCACCCAGGTAGCCCAAGGGGTACCATCATGCTTTTTGAGGGTCCTTAACCTCTTAAGGTACTCGGAAGGGGTCTTCCAAAATCTAGCTATCAAAGATAGCTCCACACATTCATAATCCTTCTTATCCACCTCCCCAACTCCATTACCACATCAGATGCATCAGGGGGGAGCCTAGAGAACAACCAGGGAAGTAACTCATTCCCTGAGATGTCCTGGAGCCCAAGATTATACTCAAACATAGCCAACCAATCCAACACATCCAACTTAGGCTCATACATACCCACAATCTCTTTAGGCATCCGTGGTCTTTTGGGACTGGTACTCCTAGAGGATCCGGAGAGAGAAGCATTTTCAACAGACAATTTCTTCATCTCTAGCTCATGCTTGAGCTCCATTTCTCTGAGCCTTAGTTCTTGGTGCTGTTGCTCTGTTTGAGCATTAAGTCTTTTAAACTCCAATTCAAGTTTAATTTTCTCTAGTTCAAGACATTGAGGACTAAGTGTCGGACCTGGTAAAGGTCCTGTAGGTACAGCTGGTAGAGCAGACAGAGGCCTAGGGGGGACAGTCACAACAGCCTCACCCTCCTCTTCTGACTCTGCCTCAAGATTTTCAATACTTTGATCAATATCAATTTCATCACTGTTATCTACATTCTCTGGGAGAGTGGGATCCTCTGAACCATCTTCCAGACTTTGATTTGGTAACAATCTTTCTATTAGTTCCATTTTCTTGCTTTTAGTCAGGAGATTCTTATGCTTACAGAGACCTCTTAAACAATCAGCAGTTTTTGTAACAAGGGACTCTTGACTATAACTTTCCATAGTTGACAGGTTAGAAAATAAACTTTTTAGTGCTAAGCTTTGTGGTTAGTTGCACTAAGGTATCTATAAGCACACTAAAATGTATACTCAATACAAATCCCACTGCTGTACACCAGTGTTAGGCAGAAACCTGTGCAGTTCCCTTAGGGACCACTGCAAAAAGTTTAAGACTACAGGTGTTAGCAGTAAACCCAATTGGTAGCAGTCTGTACCACCCAGATTTACCTGGTAGCTGTGGTTGAGCAGTCAGACATCTCTCAAGAAGAGCTAGGCAGTATATAGAGTATACACAATAGAGCCAAAAATACAGTAGCACAAGCAAACACTGACCAGAGCTTTGGTATAAAAGTATATAATTATTTATTTAAAAAAACACTTGTAAAAATACACTGGCACTAATATGTCAAGCAAGTTCAAACACAGTCACTAGAAATATATACACCTCCCTAATTAATTATTTGACAAGTATAGGTTAGCACACCACGTATTTAGCAAAACAGAGGTGAGCGCGTAACCATAGATGGCACTCCAATAATTATTTTAAAAAAGGGAGAGAAAAGGCAGAAATAGGAAAAACACAAAATACCAACACTTTTAGAGTACCACAGCAAGTCAAGAAAGGCAGGTTCTACTGTAGAGCAAAAAGTTCATAGGCCAGGCCCACTCTTGGAGAGAGCAAGGCGGAATGTGCCCAAGTTCACACAGTTGAAGTACACTTTAAAAGTCTTTGCAGATAGATCAAAAGGGAGTTGGATCAGTTCAGAAAAGTTAGTTAACAGGTCTGAGGTCACCCCAGGATAGAGAGTCAAGGATTTACGGGACACCTGGTACAGTCTGTTGCAAGGGAGACCAGGCGGGACACAGTACCTGAAATGACGAGAAAGCTCCAGCGGGGGCAGTTGTTCCTGGCAGCGGGTGCAAGTCGGTGCTTTGTCCGGGGGAAGAAAAGATCTCGAAGTGGAGGAAAGCTGGAGGTCGTTGCACTGCCAGGGAAGAAACCAGCCGCGGAGTTTCCCGGTTAAAAGGTACTACCCTTTTATTTGCGGTAGTGGTGAAGCGTGGCTATCTGGCCGCTGGGGTGCTTGTCACGGGCGATTCGACCACGAGACGATCCAGGAAGGCGACAAAGGCGAACTGGTTAACCCCACCAGCTCAAAGGAAGAAGACTCTCCTGAAAGAAGATCTTCTCTGTCCTTGGGAAGTGGTGAGTCGGTTCAGCAGGGCTCCACCGGTGGTGTCGTTGTTGCAGGTCGGATCAGCTTCCCCCTCTTCAGATTCTTTAGGTCCTGTGGCAACTTCTGAAGTTCCAGTCCCCAAAGCCCTGCTTTTATGCAGAAAACCCCCATTCATCAGTCCTAGCTGTCACTCAAACATGCTAAGTGGTGAGCCGGGCGGCTCACCACTGGGCCAATCACACAAGAGTGCGACTTGAGTTGCCGAGCCAACTCAGTCTCGGCGTGCCTATTCCCCCCTCCCACACATCCTGTAGACCCAGACAGAGTGGCACCACTTTTGGAAGCTTCTGTGCAGAAACCTGCCAAAAGTGGAACAAAGGGCTCGACTTGGGTTGGAGTTACAGAGGCGAACACAAACACCATTTTAAAACCGAGTCCTGGCAAAAAGACCCAACCGGGGAATAAATATTAAATAAATAACCCGGCGGTATCTTTAACATTGCACCAAAAAAGTGGTGCGTTTAAAATGAATGGGAAAATCCCATAGGAAATATTCCGTTGGAATATTTCGTGTGGTAACCACTGCCACCAGCCAGAAACTCAACAAGGGGGGACTGGACAGTGCCCCCTTGAAAAACAGACCCAGGGGCAATCGAATTACCCCTACCAGTACTTCCACAATATGATGGTTTGCACTGGTTCTGTTCACAATTTAAGACTAGTAAAGTCAATGGTGACTTTACATGCCCTGGGAGACAGTAGTCAGTTCCAGGGTATGGAGTCTATGTTTGGGGGCCACTATGACACCCCTTTGTTACTGCACTGAGGGTGCTGTGTAACACACTTACCAAAAACACATGAAGCCCTATGGAGTAAAAGACACCATAGCCCATAACACACATCACAAAGTCAAAGGACATTCTCAAATCATGCCTTAGAGTGGGAGAAAAAGAGTCTCACTCTTAGCAGGAGAAAAAATGAAACCCCTAAAATCCAGCAAAGCTGCTGGGGGACTCACTAGGTTTGGGAAATTAGCCCATACAGAGAATTCTCCCTAACAACCTTCATGAACACTCTTGGTACTGAATACATGCACTGCAAACTGATGTGAAGGAGAAAATACTTACCAGTAATGTTCTTTCTATGGATTCTTCTCAGGCAGATTCCTCATCTGTTAGATATTCTTCCAGTGTCAGCTGCTTGGAAACCTTTCGACAGGGGGCGCAGTACAACTCGACATTGAGCGTCAACTCCTCTGGACACGGCCGTGCCACTTCTCGACTGCGGACATGACATTGGCTGTTTATATGAAAAGTCGCTGCACCCCCATAGTCAGTTCCGCACCTTTTTTTCCCGTGCTCAGCATCCGTGAGGGAAGTATCCATAGAATACGGCTTAAAGAAAGACAAAAAACAGATAATAACTTTTTTTTTGATGAATAGACACTGTACTGAAAGAAACCGACTGATAGCACTCTATGCAAAAGGCACCAAACATGCCTAACACCAAATAATCATCACCTCAAGTTCTCACCCTTTAGTAGAGAACGGCAACAGAACACTTTCATAGTGGGGCAGGATGGGAAGGCGATGAGGAATCTACGGGAGAAGAATCCATAGAAAGAACATTACTGGTAGGTAATTTCTCCTTCAATGGGATTGCATTCTCCTGCAGATGGGGTGGGATGAAAACCCTCAAACAAGGAAGCGCTGCAATACCGCTCTACCGAAACGAGTGTCAGAACGCTGTGCCACATCTAAGCAGTAATACTTAGTGAACGTGTGGCGCAATGACCATGTTGTTGCTCGACAAATCTCCTTAGCCGGCACACACTTTTGTAACATGGATGATGCTGCCACAACCCTGGTAGAATGTGCTCTGATGCTTGGTGGCAGATCTTTTACTGCTCTCTGATAACACTCTGCAATGCAGAGAATTATCCAGTGAGAGAGTGTCCACTTGGACACAGCCAGACAATTTCTGGACAGAGAGAAAGCCACAAAGAGTTGGTCATCACACCTAAATTCTGTCATCCTAGCTCCGTAGTATCTGAGTGCCTTCTTAGGGTCCAGCCTGTGTAGCCTTTCCTCATCCTTAGAGGGATGTGGAGGTGAATAGAATACTGTCAAATCAATGCTCTGGAACATGTTGAATTCTGAAACCACTTTTGGCAGAAATTCACGGCGCACCTTGAAAGAAGCCTTCGCCTTGAAAAATCGCAGAAAGAGTGGCCTGCAGTATCGAGTCTGACGCTCACTCCCTATCTCCCTGACGTGGTTGCCACCAGGAAAGCTGTTTTCGGGGTAAGAAACCTGATAGAACATCTATGCATGGGCTCAAATGGAGCCGCATTCAAAAAGGTCAGAACCAAGTTGCGGTCTCAGTCCGGAACCAGAAACGGAGTAGGCGTGAAACTATTTACAAGGCCTTTCAGACATGTGGTCATCACCGGGACCGTGAAAAAGGATCTCTGATCTGGTGACCTCTTGAACACAGACAAAGCCCCAAGTAGCCCTTGACTGTGCCTATCTTAAGGCCTGATGAAGATAGTGATAGAAGGAACTCCATCACTGCAGTGGTAGCACAAGCGTTAGGGTCTATCCTGCATTCCCTACACCACCCCTCAAATGTTGACAAAATTAAAAAATACCATGGACAGCGGGTGACAGAGACAAAAGGGTCCTTCATTAAGGGAACGCTAGACCACATGTCCACATATTTGACTGGTAAGTACAAGGGAAGACAATTGCAAAACAGGAGAGAGATATTGGATCTGTGGTGGATGTTTGAAGAAATGCCTGTCAAAGAAAAGAGGAAAAGAGCATCAGAAAACTTAACCGCAGGTGGTGGCAATGTAGGAGAAAGCGAAAAGGGGAAGGGGGAATGGAAGAAAATGTACCTGGTGTTAACACGACCAGCAGAAGTGTATTCAAATCCAACTTATGTTTCGGGGGGAAGTGCTCAAGCAACTGCGAGTACAGCACCGCCCCCTCCATATGACCCCCCCCCCAGCTATGACCCCCATTCACACAGGAGTAAGTGCAAGGGATATTGGGGCAGCAATTACTTCCACCTGTAGGGAGCTGGCTCGATTACGGGCAGCATGTGAGGTAATGAGAGGACCAGAAAGTGGAACACGACCCCCGAGTACCCTTCCTCCCCCAACAGAAGATTAATGTAGATTAGTAGACTTTGTCTTCAGGATGATAGCGCGCCCCTATGGGCTGTGAGTGTGGAAAGGGAAGGGGAAACAGACAGTCTGTGATATGAGAATATGGGGTCAGTAAGGGATGAGGAGTATTGGAGTGACTTTGACGATGTGGAA
This sequence comes from Ambystoma mexicanum, assembly GCF_040938575.1. Taxonomy (NCBI): domain Eukaryota; kingdom Metazoa; phylum Chordata; class Amphibia; order Caudata; family Ambystomatidae; genus Ambystoma; species Ambystoma mexicanum. The sequence goes on from NC_090932.1 coordinate 1,150,280,750, forward strand.
GAAGGTGCAGTGGGAGGGATCCAACAGGTGCAGTTGACCACACCTAGAGTGTAAGGGACGTGAGAAGGGAGGTTGAGAGACAGGCTCGGGAGAATGGCCCTAGCGAAAAAGAAGGGAACTGGGGTAAAAGGTGGGAAGGTGAAATCAAAATTACAGATGCCCCTCAAACACAAAGGAGCAGGGCGGCCTCATTATGTTTCATTGGTGCAGATGGATAAACAACCCCCTTAAATCCCTCCCTCCACCCACAGCGGGCGTGGGAAAATGGATCTATGCCTTTGAGAAACAAACGGCAGGGGTGCCCCTTGCCATAGGAGATATTAAAAGCCTATTAGTGTCAGCAGTGGGAGACCAAGCGGAATTGGTGTGGGTGAAAGCAGGGTACTATAAGTAACGGCACGCATGATGGGGCGTCCTTTAACAATGTTAGGTCACAGGTGTGGGATGCACTACGGAGGGCCTTCCCTGATACTGTCGATTTACACTCCATGATGCAATGCACTATGGGAGATGAGGAAGACGCTGCACAGTTTATTCTTCAGGTCCAAGAGATGTGGAGGGCAGAGACGGGCACCGTGTGAGACCAGTCAACATCCCTATTTTATTTCATTCTAAAGCGGGGGACTCCCCAAGGAAGTACAGAAGGCCCTTGACAAGACAGCTGGGATGGACGCAAAAGGTTGGCCTGAGATTCAAAGCATAATAGTGCATCATTGTAGGAGGATCAAAGAGAGAGAAAAGGAAACTATTCAGAGGAGGTTAGCAGAGGAAGTGAAACTCATGCAGACAAAATTAGTGAAAGTAGCGGCTGTGGCAGCAGCGCCACCTCAGAACAGATGGGAGAGGAGGGGGGTGTCTCTGTAGCCACACAGGCGGGAATGGCAGCAGTGTGGGCAGACAACGGGCAGGAACAGTGGGGAGGAGATCAACAATACACAGGACCCCTGTGGCAAGGAAGACTGGCAAGAGGATGAGGTGGTTCCCGGGGACAGAGGGGAGGAGGATTCAGTGGACAAGGCCCCAGAGGAGCGAGCCAAGGGCAGTGTTGGTCATGCGGTAGGTGGGGGCATTTCTCGTGGGATTGCTGCAGCAGGTAGGGAGGAAACTACCAATATAACCAACCCTATTACAACCAGGAACACTATGGGAACCCCCACCCAGGAAGCCCACATGGGCCAGCACAGGGTGCATATGAGATACCCCTACCCTACCCCCAATTACCACCCCAGATGCCCCAGTACTTACTGTCACCCCCTCATGCGATGCAAATGCCCCAGAATTGCCCCAACCAACAAGCAACCAGAAATGATAACCCTTTCACCACCACACCGAACGGCGCACCAGCACCCTATCAAGGGGCATGTGTGCTAGGAGGGGACCCCTTCTCTTGCCCAGGGACAGACACCTATCCCGACTAAGACAGCCTATAGAGAGCACTTGCGTGTCTAGTACTATCCACTACCTTGCATCCAGAAGAGGAACCACTGGTGGGGGCAGAGATAGGAAACAAACAGTTCATCTTCATGGTGGACTTGGGGGCAGAAAGGTCATGCATACGCGAATGTGACTTCCCGTTATCTGGCCAAACTCTCGATACGCAAGGATTCTCTGGGGCTGTGGTCACGGTTCCTTACACAGAAGATTTGAATTGAATTGATATTTTATTTCTATCGCGCTCGTACACAAGTGTTTCAGAGCACGACTAGGCAAGGGAGGGGAACAGGGGAGAACAAAACAATGATCTTACCAGGCCCAGTGACATTGAGAATGTGCAAGTGCATGGGAGAGGGAGAGGGGTAGGAGAAAGGTGAATGGAAGGGGAAGAAGTGGAAATTGCGGAGCAAAGGAGAAACAGATAAATAATAAAAAACAATAAAGGCAACAAACAGTGGTAGTGCAGCCAGCAAGTGGCAAGTGCTGGGTTTAAGGCAGCAGACAGGGTAGGTCTTGATAAGTGCAGGAAGAAAAATGTGGGGATTGTATGGGTACAGATACAGATCCCAGTACAAGGGGTGGCCCGGAGGCAGTGCGGGAGGGTGGCAGGGTGAGCAGGTACCTAGGCTCAGAGGACAGAGTTTGGCCAGGTGCACAGTGCCAAGAGAGAACAGATTAGCAGGGAAGAGGGGGAGCGAAGGCAGAAGCAAAGAGGAAGGTCTTCAGGTGCTTCTTTTTTTAATTTAAAATGTTTTGTTTGATTTGACAAACTTTTCATTTATGCTTATGTTACATTTCAAAGATATTTAAAACATTACATTCTTGTTGTTCATTTAAGATTCTTTACTGATCTCATTCCAAAATTTGATCACTGTGATAATAAAACGCTGATCTTTTCCTTGTAGCAGTTTTGCCCATCTTTCTTCAGTTGTCATTTGTTTGTCAGAAATATTGAAAATGTCTCTGTATAGATCTCTTTTTTCTTTCAGAGCTGAATAGACCATAATCAGATGAAATAGAGTTTCTTGCATAGTTCGGTCTTTGCTGAATCGGCAAACCGAGGAAGTGGTATGTGTTTTATCTATCAGAGATAAGTAGTCGTGCGTGGGTAGAATATTGAATTGGAAACGCAAGAAAAGATCACGAATGTTACAATCTGGAAATTGGTTCAAATAAGGTGGTAGTTCATTGAGAGCTCTTACTTCGATTTCCCAATTAAGAGGACGTTTATATCTTGTTTGTTCGTCTATAGTTCTTATCCAATAATTTGTTTGAATTCTTCGTTTCGCGTACTGTGGTCTGTTTATCAGCATTTCTTCTGTGATTTCTTCTGTATTCATTTTTTGTTGAATCTCAGTAGTCCACTTCGAGAGGGCTGAAGTCTGAAATGCTTTTTTTTTTCTTTGAGGATTTTCAATGATGGTATTTTCTTTATTTTTCTATGGAGATCCATTTGTTTCCAGAGTACTATTGATTGTATAGACTGAAGGGCTAATTTGAATGGAATTCTTGGCATCGGGAATAATTTCGGCAGTGCTAGGGTTTTCCTCCAGAATATCGCTTCATAATAGGACCATTTCATAAGTTGTTGATTAATAAGTGATTCACTAGCATACGTCAAAATCTGGATTACTTTTTGTTTGTATAGCATTGTTGTAGCTTTTGTTGAAAATGTTCCATATTTTAAATGAAAAAAGCGTCCTTGTCTTGCCAATGATCTTGCCTTCCCCTCAATATGATCTTTCCATTCTTTTTTGTTCATAGAGGGGTTAATTAATGCACCTAGGTATTTTATTGATTTGGTTATCATGATCTCTTTGTTTTCTAGATGAATCTTTAGATTACATTGTTTCTTGCTTTTTTGCGTAATGAGTTTCATTACCTTAGTTTGTTGGTATTAATTTGCAAGTCATTTTAAATCATGAAGATTTGTGCTTTATCCAATGTTGTTTGAAGACCCATCACAGTTTTATCTAGGATAATGATGTCATCAGCATAGATTAATGTTTGGATGGGTTCGCTGTTAATCTTAGGTGGATTTGCCATTTTGTTTTGAATTTTTTCTCCAAAATCATGGGTGAACAGATTATAAAGGCAAGCGGCTAGGGGACATCCTTGTTTTAACCCATTCCAGGTGGGAATTGATTCTGTCACCCTGCCATCATTTGTGATTCGGACACATATGGAGGTATTTGAATCAAGCTGTTTTATTGGGTTCAAGATGACGTAAGGACAGCCCCAAGATGTTAGTTTGGTCCATAGTTTTTGCCTATTCACTGAGTCGAACGCCATCTTTAAATATATAAAGATTGCGTACACTTGTTGAGATTTGACTGTCGCTTCATGTTTTAGCATATTCAACAATAGAAGGTTCACGCTGGTGCCTATTTTGGTGACAAAACCTGTTTGTCTTTTTGCTTGTTTGTCATTATCTGCTGCCCATATGTTCATTTTTTTTTGGAGGTACCCAGCAAATAGTTTTCCCAAAGGGTCTAGTAGGGCGATGGGTCTATAATTAGCCGGATTTTTCCGTTCGCCTGCCTTAAAGATTGGAATCAAGACTGCTACTGTCCAAGTACGAGGAATCTCTTTTGTCTTTTCTATAAGGCAGAGAAGATGGCTAAAGAACTTGGCCCTTTCTTCTGGAGCTGCTTTGAGATTGGAGTTTGCCAAACCATCAGGGCCTGGCGCTCTGGATGAATTGAGGGACTTGATGGTATTTCTGAGGTTTTCTATGTCCCAATTAAGATTCCAAGAATCAACGTCTTTTTCAATATCACTTGTCAGAGGCTGTGTGTTTCTCGTGTAAAGATTTGAAAAATGATTGACCCACATATGTGGTTCGACTTCTTGAATCATGTTCTGAGTTTTAGCTGAGCCATTCAATAGAGACCATAGATGCCGCGTATTTTTTTGGTTCAACGCCTTCAAGATCGCTTCTACATCATATTGCTTTATTGTAGCTTTGATTGTTTTCATTGAATTGGAGTATTTTTGTTTTTCCTTTTTTATTTCAATTTCAAAGTCTGGTTCTTTCTTTTTCTTTAGTTGTCACAGACGTTTATAATGTTGCTTTTTCTTCTGCTGGATTTCCATATTAAAGTGATGGCTATGAGTATGTTTTTGTGTATTCACCCGTCTTGGTCCAGATTGTTGATATTTTTCCAAGATCCATCCATAGTTCAGTTTTAATTAATCTTGAAGTGGTGCATCTTCAAATGTGGAGGCTAATTCTGGTATCTGATGTTGCTTTATTCGAAGTCTATTCAACCCATTGATAAGTTCAAGTTCAGGTAGAGTTAAACTTCGGTCGCTTGGTGTTTGCGTTGACCATGAAATTAGTATCTGATGGTGGTCACTGGACGGGTGTGTCAAATTATCAGTCAAGATTGTTAATTTCCATATCCCTTCTGATGTAAAGATGTAATCAATAATTGAAGTGGAATTTTCTCGTGACCAAGTTGGAAGCGGGAGGCCTTTGTCATTCAAAGATTGTTCACTTAGAAAGATATTGCAGAGGTGTAGTTCTTTAATCCAATTTCTAGCTCTACTCGACATCTGTTGAGGGTCTAGTTTAGCTGCTTCTTTGTTAAAGAGATGGATGTTGAAATCTCCTGCTATAAATTATGTTCCGCTGTTAGAAATGACCAGATTGTCAATTTCTTTGCATATTGAATCTATGAATCTGTTGTCAGTCATTACAGTTGGATTCCAGTAGATGTTAAAAATGGATATAAGGATGGATTCCAGGAAGTGAGTCGCGTTGTTGTTATTGACAGTCGGCATTTGGATGGTGATATATTGAGCCCAAGGATGGATGTTCTTACTTGATATTACTCTCCATGAGGGCATTATTTTTGTTAATATCAACATTCCTGTTGCAGGTCTGCCCTGTTGCAAAATTATTGCCGGATTCATTAAGGTTCTGTATCCATCGCATAATACCTCTTCGTTCAACCAAGTTTCTTGTAAACAAATAATGTCCGATTCTACCATCGTTGGCGACGGTTTTTCAAAGAGATGTTTATGGCCTCTCATAATTCCAAGAGCATAGAGATGTTTTACTCAAATGGAAATCGTTACACGTTAGTTGTTATAGATACGTTTTCCTTCTATTTTGGCCCTTGTTAGATTTTGTTTTACGTTGTGGAATCCCTAGATGATCTCGCCATATTGTTTGACTTTTTATAACATCTTGTGCCTGAGACTTTGATATTGTATCATTAACATATTTCTGGGTCGCTTGAGGTTTGCTTTGTTCCTTTCGTTTGCTATATGCGTTTTGACTAAATAACGCAAGGTTCTTGGATTTTTTTTCAGCCATTAATCTGGAAACAAAGATTTCTTCTATTTTGAAACCCAATGCTAATAAATCATGTTTTGTGGCTAAGACACATTGCATGGTATCTTGGTTGTAGAAGTCAATGTGGGCTTCTTCCATATGTCATTTGTTTGCAAAGAGGATTACTTCAAGGTCATCAGATCCGATTTGGGCGAGTTGAGGAATTGCATTAAATAATTGCAAGATGTTGGATCTATTCATTGTTACCGGCTCTTCAGTGCTTGTTATAGTCGGAAATAGTGCTATTCTATATGCACAAGAAGCCTTGAGCGGATTTTGAAATATCGGTCTAACGAGCGGAGGACTCGGTTGGGCCGTAGGGCTGCCATTGAGGTTGGTGCGACCTTGCGTTTCTACTGATGACCATGGTTCGTCGTTAGATACTATTGAATATGCAAGGGATATGTTATTTGATGGCTCTCCTTTCCCTGGATTGATTTGAGAAAGGTCTATGAACGTGTCTTGGCATTCATCTAAGACGATTAGTGTATCGTCTTGTGAATTTATTGAGATGGAATTACGATCAATTGAATCATCAGACATTGATATATCTATGGGTGGCATTGAATATGCCGGATTAATAAACGTGTCCTGATTGATTACACCTAAGAGCGCGTCCAATGGTTCAGACGAAGAATGGTTATCCTGATGAATTGCATTTCTCGATGGATTCGTCTTTATTGGTTTTGGAATGCTTTGTTGTTGAGTTGTTTGCTTGGTGGCAGTTTGTTTATTGTTCCTCTGTGTGGTTTCCACTAACGATTGCTGGACTGATTTAATTTTTCTAAGAAACGCGCGCGAACCTGTTTGAGGATTTTTGGTGGCTTTTTTGTTCTTTGGTTTAGTCGATTTTTCTTGACCCACAAGTCCTCGTTTGGAAAGGTCAAATATGTCAAATGGAGTACAAGAAGGTGGTTCGATATTATTCTGCATCCTCAGCACTGAAAGGTTCAATGCTATAATGGGGCAAGTTTGAATTTCGTATTGTGTTGTTTGGTCTGTTTTCATGACGTGTAGGTAAGTTGGATTCTCAGTTTGCGTTTGATTTGTTGCATGTTTTAAATGTGGAATCATGCTTTTTCATCAATCATTTTTTTTGTGATTATTGATACTGTTTCCATTAGGTTCTGTTTGTCTGCTCAATCCACCCCTGCCAGTTCAGCTAATCGGGTTTGCCATGTTATAGATGTTTCAGCTTCATATTTCAAACGCTCCTGGATGGTACTTATAAAGGTTTCCAAATGGGTTTGTTTGGTCATTATCATTGCTAAAAGTGTCGCTTGGTCTTTTGTAGAATCGACCATAGATTCTTGGATCTTTAGAAATGGAATCATCGCAGTTGATAATACTGCTACTAGTGTGTTCTGTAGGTCGAGCATTGTCGTTGGCAGTCTTTGTTGGAGTTCAGGAGAATAGCTCTGGTGTTCAGATTTCATGCTTGAAGAAAAAGATTCAGGGGCTGATTCATGGAACAAACGTGCGCCGAAAATCTTCGCGCAAGCAGGCGCAAGCAGGCGCAAGCAGGCGCAAGCAGGCGCAAGCGCAAAAAAACAGGCGCACGCGTGCGATTCATGGAAGTCCCTGCGCGTGTTGTCCTCGGGATGTGCGCCAAACCCGTGCATGGCGCACACGTCACTGCAACATCCCGAAAGACGTGCGCGACGCGCACAGTGAAAGCGCACAACCTCGGCGCATACACTAGAAAGTGGGCGGAACACGGGGCGTAACGCGCGGAATGGGGAACAACTCGCGAAAACAAGGGCGTAACTGGGGATGTACTGCAGGGAAGCAGACGGAACGCCCACACGCACCCGAACCACACGTTTTCATGGAATCGAATAGGGCAAAGCCACGCACAGCGAAAGACACGCACAAGCCGAAACACGTCCGCCACACAAAGGCAGGCGGTAGCGTCCCTGCGCATTACAAAAGTGGCAACATACAGCAATTGTGCGAGCGGGGCACGTGTATTTCGGGGTTGCGCGGGAAGTTACACACGCGATTGAGCGGGGTACGTGTATTCCGGGGGTTCGCGGGAAGTCACACACGCGATCTGGACTGGGGGAGCGGGCTACGTGTATTTCAGGGGTTCGCGTGAAAATTTACACGCGATCGTGCCTGGGGGAGCGGGCTACGTGTATTTCAGGGGTTCGCGTGAACTTCTTCACGCGATCGGGCCTGGGGGAGCGGGCTACGTGTATTTCAGGGGTTCACGTGAACATTTTCACGCGATCGGGCCTGGGGGAGCGGGCTACGTGTATTTCAGGGGTTCGCGTGAACATTTTCACGCGATCGGGCCTGGGGGAGCGGGCTACGTGTATTTTGGGGGCGCGAGGGAAGTGACACACGCGATTGAGCGGGATACGTGTATTTCGGGGGTGCGCGGGAAGTTACACACGCGATTGAGCGGGGTACGTGTATATCGGGGGTGCGCGGGAAGTCACACACGCGATCTCATCAGGGTACGTGTATTTCGGGGTGCGGGGGAAGTATTCCACGCAATTCCATCAGGGTACGTGTATTACAGGGGTGCGCGATATCAACAGGGTACGTGTATTACAGGGGTGCGCGGGGAGCAGCACACGTGAATTGCACGTGTGGGTCCTCCTAGGTGTTCCCTCTACACCCTCCACGGCCCCTGCAGGTGGCTCACACCACAGGGGCCTACCCAGCACATGTCATGCAGGCACCCCATCCACCATGGCCATGCACCCCAGCCAACCCACATGTCAACTTGCACAACTGCCCACCAACGCATGTCCCCCTGCACCCCCAGCCACCAGGGGCACCCTCCACCAGGCCCCCACCCATGCCACCCACCACCCCCACACCCCCAGTCACCAGGGGCAGCCTCCACCAGGCCCCCACCCATGTCTCCCACCACCCCCATCCCGCAGCCACCAGGGGCAGCCTCCACCAGGCCCCCACCCATGTCTCACACCACCCCCTCCCCCCAGCAGTGCAGGGGCAGCCACCACCAGGACCCCACCCATGTCTCCCACCACCCCCATCCCCCAGCCACCAGGGGCAGCCTCCACCAGGCCCCACTCATGTCTCCCACCACCCCCACCCCCCAGTCACCAGGGGCACCTGCCAGCAGGCCCCCACCCATGTCCAACTCATGTTCCCCACCACCCCCACCCCCAGCCACCAGGGGCAGCCTCCACCAGGCCCCCACCCATGTCCCACACCACCCCCACCCCCCAGCAGTGCAGGGGCACCCTCCACCAGGCCCCCATCCATGTCTCACACCACCCCCACCCCCCAGCAGTGCAGGGGCAGCCTCCACCAGGCCCCCACCCATGTCTCCCACCACCCCCATCCGCCAGCCACCAGGGGCAGCCTCCACCAGGCCCCCACCCATGTCTCCCACCACCCCCACCCCCCAGCCACCAGGGGCAGCCTCCACCAGGCCCCCACCCATGTCTCCCACCACCCCCATCCCCCAGTCACCAGGGGCAGCCTCCACCAGGCCCCCACCCATGTCTCCCACCACCCCCATCCCCCCAGCAGTGCAGGGGCAGCCTCCACCAGGCCCCCACCCATGTCTCCCACCACCCCCATCCCCCAGCCACCAGGGGCAGCCTCCACCAGGCCCCCACCCATGTCTCCCACCACCCCCACCCCCCAGCCACCAGGGGCAGCCTCCACTAGCCCCCCCCCATGTCTCCCACCACCCCCATCCCCCAGTCACCAGGGGCACCTGCCAGCAGGCCCCCACCCATGTCTCCCACCACCCCAATCCCCCAGCCACCAGGGGCAGCCTCCACCAGGCCCCCACCAATGTCTCCCACCACCCCCATCCCCCAGCCCCCAGGGGCAGCCTCCACCAGGCCCCCACTCATGTCTCCCACCACCCCCATCCCCCAGCCACCAGGGGCAGCCTCCACCAGGCCCCCACCCATGTCTCCCACCACCCCCATCCCCCAGCCACCAGGGGCAGCCTCCACCAGGCCCCCACTCATGTCTCCCACCACCCCCATCCGCCAGCCACCAGGGGCAGCCCCCACCAGGCCCCCACCCATGTCTCACACCACCCCCACCCCCCAGCCACCAGGGGCAGCCTCCACCAGGCCCCCACCCATGTCTCCCACCACCCCCATCCCCCAGTCACCAGGGGCAGACTCCACCAGGCCCCCACCCATGTCTCCCACCACCCCCATCCCCCAGCCACCAGGGGCAGCCTCCACCAGGCCCCCACTCATGTCTCCCACCACCCCCACCCCCCAGTCACCAGGGGCACCTGCCAGCAGGCCCCCACCCATGTCCAACTCATGTTCCCCACCACCCCCACCCCACAGCCACCAGGGGCAGCCTCCACCAGGCCCCCACCCATGTCTCACACCACCCCCACCCCCAGCACTGTGGGGCCCCTGCCACCAGGCCCCCACCCATGTCTCCCACCACCCCCATACCCCACCCACCAGGGGCAGCCTCCACCAGGCACCCACTCATGTCTCCCACCACCCCCACCCCCCAGTCACCAGGGGCACCTGCCAGCAGGCCCCCACCCATGTCCAACTCATATTCCCCACCACCCCCACCCCCAGCCACCAGGGGCAGCCTCCACCAGGCCCCCACCCATGTCTCACACCACCCTCACCCCCCAGCCACCAGGGGCAGCCTCCACCAGGCCCCCACCCATGTCTCCCACCACCCCCATCCCCCAGTCACCAGGGGCAGCCTCCACCAGGCCCCCACCCATGTCTCCCACCACCCCCATCCCCCAGCCACCAGGGGCAGCCTCCACCAGGCCCCCACTCATGTCTCCCACCACCCCCACCCCCCAGTCACCAGGGGCACCTGCCAGCAGGCCCCCACTCATGTCCAACTCATGTTCCCCACCACCCCCACCCCCCAGCCACCAGGGGCAGCCTCCACCAGGCCCCCACCCATGTCTCACACCACCCCCACCCCCCAGCAGTGCAGGGGCACCCTCCACCAGGCCCCCACTCATGTCTCACACCACCCCACCCCCCAGCAGTGCAGGGGCAGCCTCCACCAGGCCCCCACCCATGTCTCCCACCACCCCCATCCCCCAGTCACCAGGGGCAGCCTCCACCAGGCCCCCACCCATGTCTCCCACCACCCCCAACCCCCAGTCACCAGGGGCAGCCTCCACCAGGCCCCCACCCATGTCTCCCACCACCCCCATCCCCCAGCCACCAGGGGCACCTGCCAGCAGGCCCCCACCCATGTCCAACTCATGTTCCCCACCACCCCCACCCCCCAGCCACCAGGGGCAGCCTCCACCAGGCCCCCACCCATGTCTCACACCACCCCCACCCCCCAGCACTATGGGGCACCTGCCACCAGGCCCCCACCCATGTCTCCCACCACCCCCATCCCCCAGCCACCAGGGGCAGCCTCCACCAGGCACTCACTCATGTCTCCCACCACCCCCACCCCCCAGTCACCAGGGGCACCTGCCAGCAGGCCCCCACCCATGTCCAATTCATGTTCCCCACCACCCCCACCCCCAGCCACCAGGGGCAGCCTCCACCAGGCCCCCACCCATGTCTCCCACCACCCCCACCCCCAGCCACCAGGGGCAGCCTCCACCAGGCCCCCACCCATGTCTCACACAACCCCCACCCCCCAGCCACCAGGGGCAGCCTCCACCAGGCCCCCACCCATGTCTCCCACCACCCCCACCCCCCAGCCACCAGGGGCAGCCTCCACCAGGCCCCCACTCATGTCTCACACCACCCCACCCCCCAGCAGTGCAGGGGCAGCCTCCACCAGGCCCCCACCCATGTCTCCCACCACCCCCATCCCCCAGTCACCAGGGGCAGCCTCCACCAGGCCCCCACCCATGTCTCCCACCACCCCCAACCCCCAGTCACCAGGGGCAGCCTCCACCAGGCCCCCACCCATGTCTCCCACCACCCCCATCCCCCAGCCACCAGGGGCACCTGCCAGCAGGCCCCCACCCATGTCCAACTCATGTTCCCCACCACCCCCACCCCCCAGCCACCAGGGGCAGCCTCCACCAGGCCCCCACCCATGTCTCACACCACCCCCACCCCCCAGCACTGTGGGGCACCTGCCACCAGGCCCCCACCCATGTCTCCCACCACCCCCATCCCCCATCCCCCAGGGGCAGCCTCCACCAGGCACCCACTCATGTCTCCCACCACCCCCACCCCCCAGTCACCAGGGGCACCTGCCAGCAGGCCCCCACCCATGTCCAATTCATATTCCCCACCACCCCCACCCCCAGCCACCAGGGGCAGCCTCCACCAGGCCCCCACCCATGTCTCCCACCACCCCCACCCCCAGCCACCAGGGGCAGCCTCCACCAGGCCCCCACCCATGTCTCACACCAACCCCACCCCCCAGCCACCAGGGGCAGCCTCCACCAGGCCCCCACCCATGTCTCCCACCACCCCCATCCCCCAGTCACCAGGGGCAGCCTCCACCAGGCCCCCACCCATGTCTCCCACCACCCCCATCCCCCAGCCACCAGGGGCAGCCTCCACCAGGCCCCCACCCATGTCTCCCACCACCCCCATCCCCCAGCCACCAGGGGCACCTGCCAGCAGGCCCCCACCCATGTCCAACTCATGTTCCCCACCACCCCCACCCCCCAGCCACCAGGGGCAGCCTCCACCAGGCCCCCACCCATGTCTCACACCACCCCCACCCCCCAGCACTGTGGGGCACCTGCCAACAGGCCCCCACCCATGTCTCCCACCACCCCCATCCCCCAGCCACCAGGGGCAGCCTCCACCAGGCACCCACTCATGTCTCCCACCACCCCCACCCCCCAGTCACCAGGGGCACCTGCCAGCAGGCCCCCACCCATGTCCAATTCATGTTACCCACCACCCCCACCCCCAGCCACCAGGGGCAGCCTCCACCAGGCCCCCACCCATGTCTCCCACCACCCCCACCCCCAGCCACCAGGGGCAGCCTCCACCAGGCCCCCACCCATGTCTCACACCACCCCCACCCCCCAGCCACCAGGGGCAGCCTCCACCAGGCCCCCACCCATGTCTCCCACCACCCCCATCCCCCAGTCACCAGGGGCAGCCTCCACCAGGCCCCCACCCATGTCTCCGACCACCCCCATCCCCCAGCCACCAGGGGCAGCCTCCACCAGGCCCCCACTCATGTCTCCCACCACCCCCACCCCCCAGCCACCAGGGGCACCTGCCAGCAGGCCCCCACCCATGTCCAACTCATGTTCCCCACCACCCCCACCCCCCAGCCACCAGGGGCACCCTCCACCAGGCCCCCACTCATGTCTCCCACCACCCCCACCCCCCAGCCACCAGGGGCAGCCTCCACCAGGCCCCCATTCATGTCTCCCACCACCCCCACCCCCCAGTCACCAGGGGCACCTGCCAGCAGGCCACCACCCATGTCCAACTCATGTTCCCCACCACCCCCAACCCCCAGCACTGTGGGGCACCTGCCAGCAGGCCCCCACCCATGTCCAACTCATGTTCCCCACCACCCCCACCCCCCAGCACTGTGGGGCACCTGCCAGCAGGCCCCCACCCATGTCCAACTCATGTTCCCCACCACCCCCACCCCCCAGCCACCAGGGGCAGCCTCCACCAGGCCCCCATCCATGTCTCCCACCACCCCCAACCCCCAGCCACCAGGGGCAGCCTCCACCAAGCCCCCACCCATGTCTCCCACCACCCCCATCCCCCAGTCACCAGGGGCAGCCTCCACCAGGCCCCCACCCATGTCTCCCACCACCCCCATCCCCCAGCCACCAGGGGCAGCCTCCACCAGGCCCCCACTCATGTCTCCCACCACCCCCACCCCCCAGTCACCAGGGGCAGCCTCCATCAGGCCCCCACCCATGTCTCCCACCACCCCCAACCCCCAGCCACCAGGGGCACCTGCCAGCAGGCCCCCACCCATGTCCAACTCATGTTCCCCACCACCCCCACCCCCCAGCCACCAGGGGCACCCTCCACTAGGCCCCCACTCATGTCTCCCACCACCCCCACCCCCCAGCCACCAGGGGCAGCCTCCACCAGGCCCCCACTCATGTCTCCCACCACCCCCACCCCCCAGTCACCAGGGGCAGCCTCCACCAGGCCCCCACCCATGTCTCCCACCACCCCCATCCCCCAGCCACCAGGGGCAGCCTCCACCAGGCCCCCACTCATGTCTCCCACCACCCCCACCCCCAGTCACCAGGGGCACCTGCCAGCAGGCCCCCACCCATGTCCAACTCATGTTCCCCACCACCCCCACCCCCCAGCCACCAGGGGCAGCCTCCACCAGGCTCCCACCCATGTCTCACACCACCCCCCCAGCACTGTGGAGCACCTGCCACCAGGCCCCCACCCATGTCTCCCACCACCCCCATCCCCCAGCAGTGCAGGGGCAGCCTCCACCAGGCCCCCACCCATGTCTCCCACCACCTCCATCCCCCAGTCACCAGGGGCAGCCTCCACCAGGCCCCCACCCATGTCTCCCACCACCTCCATCCCCCAGTCACCAGGGGCAGCCTCCACCAGGCCCCCACCCATGTCTCCCACCACCCCCATCCCCCAGCAACCAGGGGCAGCCTCCACCAGGCCCCCACTCATGTCTCCCACCACCCCCACCCCCCAGTCACCAGGGGCAGCCTCCACCAGGCCCCCACCCATGTCTCCCACCACCCCCATCCCCCAGCCACCAGGGGCACCTGCCAGCAGGCCCCCACCCATGTCCAACTCATGTTCCCCACCACCCCCACCCCCCAGCCACCAGGGGCAGCCTCCACCAGGCCCCCACCCATGTCTCCCACCACCCCCATCCCCAGCCACCAGGGGCAGCCTCCACCAGGCCCCCACTCATGTCTCCCACCACCCCCACCCCCCAGTCACCAGGGGCAGGCTCCACCAGGCCCCCACCCATGTCTCCCACCACCCCCATCCCCCAGCCACCAGGGGCACCTGCCAGCAGGCCCCCACCCATGTCCAACTCATGTTCCCCACCACCCCCACCCCCCAGCCACCAGGGGCAGCCTCCACCAGGCCCCCACCCATGTCTCACACCACCCCCACCCCCCAGCACTGTGGGGCACCTGCCACCAGGCCCCCACCCATGTCTCCCACCACCCCCATCCCCCAGCCACCAGGGGCAGCCTCCACCAGGCACCCACTCATGTCTCCCACCACCCCCACCCCCCAGTCACCAGGGGCACCTGCCAGCAGGCCCCCACCCATGTCCAACTCATGTTCCCCACCACCCCCACCCCCCAGCACTGTGGGGCACCTGCCAGCAGGCCCAAACCCATGTGCAACTCATGTTCCCCAGCCAACATGTCATCACAATCTAGATCCCTGGTCCCTATGGTCAGCCTCCAAATGCAAAACACCCACCCGAGTATTGCATCCACCCACTCATAATTTGCAATTACATCACAGAACACCAATTGCAAGTTCCGAAACAAACACATTTCCCTCACATACACCCAATGGGTGTCAGTGAATCTCAAAATACATATCATGAAATGCATGAAACCAATGAGATACCACACATTGAAGTTCACCAAAAATAATATGTATTAAAGGAAACATCAATAGAATAAAAAAAGAAGAAACAGAAACGTGAATGTACAAAAATGAAAAGAAGCATGTCCGTCAAAAAAAGCAAAACCAAAAATAAAAATCCAAAGTAATGTCCAAAGTCGATGTCCACAAAACAAAATCCAATGGGAAATGAAAAAGAAAGCCATTGCTCCATGGTCAAAAATAGAAAAAAAAATACAATCCAACTGTTAACTATGTACATGGGAACAATCGAGGGTCCATTATCCCAACAAAATAAAGGAAACCTATCTAACTACACTAACTAATAAAATAAACTATATACAAAAATGTGGCCAATGTCCGAAAGGTCCAAATAAAATAAAAACAAAAATGAAACCTAACACTACCTAGAAACTATGTACAAGGGCAGCGGGCTAGTTTCACGGCTCACTTGTGGATGTTACGGGCCAGGGCATCATCGAACTCCTCCTCAATGTCCCGGAGGCGGTCCTCCTCCATGGCCCCGAGGGTCCGCAGGGCCGTCGGCGTCTCCACCTCCAAACCCCTGCGGATTGCCTCGAGGCACTCGGCCCGCCTCAGGGCCCTCCGCATGGAGTTCTCCGCCCTGACCATTGTGAGCCGTGCCTCTTCCGCCCGCTGCCGCTCCGCATCTATGGCGTGGCCCAACCGCTGCCACACGGAAGACACTCTCTGTCCTGGGTCCTCCTGCCCTCCGGCCGATGCCTGCCCCTCCGATGTCGAAGGCCCCGAGCCTTCATGGCTCCCACCACGTTGCTGCTGCTGCTGTGCCTCTGCCCGTGCACTGCCTCCTGCTGCCTGCACATCCTCCGCCGGCTGGGGTGCAGTCATAGATGTGGCCACCCCTGATGGACGTCCGACTCCCGACTGTGGCAGGGATGCCTCCTCCACCAGCCTGGCCGCACCATCAGAGGCAGCTCCACAGGGCACCCAGGTGACTGATGGGTGGGAAGATGGCACAGAGGACGACTGGCACGTAGGGGGTCCAGTTGAGGAGGGGGTCGGAGCAAGCCCCATCAGACAGAGGAATCCGGCCTGGGTGACCTGTCCCAGCAGGCTGACGTGGTCAACGAGCCATTCGAGATGATGTGCAGTCTCTCCATGAAAAGACTGCAGGTCACCTCGCATGGCCCGTTGACACAACGCCACACCAGCCAGGACAGGCTCAACCCGGACCTGGATAGCCACGTCCGCAGGCAGAGGAAGGCCAGTTGACGTGAGCTCATCCCCTGCCTGAAAACGGGTCTGGACGTAAGCATCCCTGCTGGTGCAAGATGATGCAGGGACAGGATCGGGGACAGGATTGCACACAGGCACGGCACCTCCGTGGCGGCCTGTGCTGCCTCCTGTCCCTGGTCCTGCACTGCACCACTAGCACCAGTGGGATCCCCACCTCCAGACCCCGTCTGTGGTGCTTGCACGGCCTCCTCCTCCACCAAACCCCCCCCCAACCTGGATGACTCCGTGCCATCTTCCCCTGTTGGGCCCTGTGGGGTCCCAGCTGCCCCTTCTGCTGCCGAGGAGTCCAACTCCAACCTCCGCCTCTTGGACCTCCCCCCGGCAGCTGCGGCCTGGGACGCGGCACCGGACTCCTCACTCCCCGACGAGATGACAACCTGGGAGGGGAGCCGGGCCTTGCGTCTCCGGCTGGCGGTGGGATCCCCGCCGCTGTGCTCCACAGCACCTTCTCCGCCCTCTTCATCAGTTGACGCTGCAGACAGGGAGAAACAAAACACAGGCATCAGGGCAATGTACAATGGACACATACACACATGACAGTTGTACATGAGTGGCATTGGCAAACCTCAGACATGTCATCACAATCCCCAACACACATGTCATTACAACTCGCACACATGAGACATACCACAGCCATATCGCAACTGCCACCACCATCCATACACATACAAGAGCATGAGCAGCCAAAGGTGAGCCAGACATCACATGCAACACAGGAAGTGCACCACACATGTACACACACCACCACACTTGCATGCATGTGTACACCTCTGCCAAGTGTCGCACTGTTCAGACGGGCATCCATGTCACATCTGCCAATCAGGCTTCCACATACCGCTGTCACATGCATCCATGTTGCATCACTGTTGCACCCTTGTCAAATACACACACATGCACATGTACACAGTGCTGATACATGCAGCCGAAAACAACATACATGTGTGACATCACGGACATTTCTACTTACATACACATTCATCCAAACATGTGTGCCCACACAACTGCATTTGGCATACAAGCCTACACACACAAGCACCATCCATGTCTCACACATTACAGCCCTCGCATGTGTCAGCCCCACGGCCCTGTACACCCCCACCCATACTCGACCCCATACAAACAGATGTGCTACCTGCACAATACTGAATAATCACCACACGCACTGCTCACAATCAGGATGCATGTACACTCACCGCTCGACTCCAGACGGGTCTGCTTCTCTAGGACCTGGACGTGGAGCGCTGGGGATATGCGTTCCAGGACACTCATCTGTTCTTCCGACAAGTGGCCCCGGCGCCCCTTGGCATCCGCTGCCTTCAAGAAGCGCCGGGCCTTGTTCAGGGTCCTGGACCTGAAGTCCTCCCAGCGCTTCCTGACATGTTGTAAGTCGCGGACTGCCACCCCCTCCGCGTTGATGGCAATCACGATGTCAGTCCAGATCCGAGTCCATCCTTCCTTGTCGGCGCGGGAACTTCCGAAGAGGGCATCATACTGCCCCAGGACTTGCTCCACCAGGACACCAACTTCGGTGGCACTGAAGCTGGTGCCCCTCTGCCTCTCTGGCCGGGGGTTGTCAGTGGTCGCAGATGGTGTTTGCCCCGACATGACAACCCCAGAGGCAGGAGTGGGTGGGCAACTGGGTCCTGGGGCTGGGCTGTGGAGCGATGGAATCCCAGTCGGGAGTCTTCGGTTCTAGCAGGGGTGGTCACAGCAACAGCACCCCTGGCTGATGTGCAGGCAGCAAATGGCAGTGCACGTGGGCAGCAGGCAGTCAGGCAGCAGCAGATGGCAGGTGGGAGCGTGCTCGGGGCTCTGGGGGGCAGTAGTTCGGCCTTCCAGGAGCGTGGTCTTCCGTGTGCTTACGCGTGGCCAGCTTGATACGGAGTGATTTGGCACGTGAAAAATCTGCACGTCAGTGTGTAATTCGAGGAAAGGCCCTTAGCGCGTAAGCGCGTCTGCACGCATACGCATTTTCATTGGATAGAAGGCCCCTCAAGCGCAAGCACCCCTGTGACGTGACGCGTACAGACGTGCATGGGCATTTCAGCGCGCGTGAAAAACTGCACGTCCGCGTGTAATACGAGGAAAGGGCCATGCGCGTAACGCGCGCGTGGAAACTGCACGTCCGCGTGTAATACGAGGAAAGGCCCTTAGCGCGTATGCACGGCAGCACGCATATGCGATTTCATTAGACCAAAGGCCCTTAGCGCGTGAGCGCGTCTGTGACGTGACGTGTGCAGGTGTTTCCCTCATTGCACGTGATGACAGAACACACGTGGATTTCCACCAATCGCGTGTGAAAGTTCCCGGCACCCCGGAACACACGTACCCAGGCTAATCGCGTGTGGAACTTCCTGCGCACCCCGAAACACACGTACCCATGCCAGTTGCGTGTACGCTCACTCCCCTCCGATCACACACACGCGATGACACTCGGACCGTATCCGAATACGGGAAACCCGCGCACGGCAAAAGACGTGCACAGGCGTCAACGCGTCTGCCACACGAAGGCAGGCGGAAGCGTCCCCACGCACAGCATAAAAGTGCGCGCAAACAGCAAACGCGTATATACAGCTACGATGAATGCCCCATTTGTCGCTGCACTGATCGTGGGACACCGCAGGAGGAGGAGAATAGCCAGGGCACGCATTTTCGCATCACGGACAAGCCTTTTTGGGATGCCTGACGACCAGATCTATGGCAGGTATAGGTTTCCACCCCATATCATCCTAGACCTGGTCAGGGAGTGGGAAGATGACCTCACATCCCCCACCCTTTGCTCCCAAGCATTGAGCCCCTTGGAGAAGCTGCTCAATGTCCTGCATTTTTTGGCCACTAGGTCATTTCAGCGGGCCACTGCCATAGTGGGGGGGGGGGTCTCACAGGCCACGCAGTCACGCTGCCTACACCAGGTACTGGCAATCATGACAGCGCGCCCTTCAGTCCGCAGGCACATATACATGCCCAGAACACCCGCAGAAAGGCAGGCCGTTGTCCTGGATTTTTTCAGGGTGGCACACTTCCCCAAAGTGCTCGGTGCCATAGATTGCACCCATGTGGCCCTACGTCCACCTAGGGCCATTGAGCACATCTACCGAAACCGCAAGCACTGGCATTCCATCAATGTACAGGTGGTATGTGATGCAAAGGGAATTATCACCTCTGTCTATGCAAACTACCCTGGCTCCACCCATGACAGTTTCATATACAGAATGTCCACCCTGAGCCGGGCCCTGGAAGCTGGGCAGCATGGCGACACATGGCTCCTAGGTCAGTACAAATGCCCTTGCACATGCATGCAAGTCACACACAGACAAATATCCAAACCCTAATAATCTCAACTATTATCACCTCCACAGGGGACAGTGCCTACCCTCTGAGCAACCACATGATGACACCAATCCGGAACCCCACCACACCACCCCAGGTAAGATACAACGCCGCCCATATTGCAATCAGGGGCATAGTGGAGCGCACATTCGGAGTGCTCAAGTCACGTTTCCGCTCCCTTGACCGCTCTGGTGAGCAACTACTCTATGCACCACCAGTAGTGTGCAGGATCATTGTGGCAGCATGTGTCCTGCACAATGTTGCAACACGGCAGGGCGTCCCGGTGGACATGGTGGTGCCCCCACATCCCCAACCACAGGCACAGGCGCTGCCCATGGGAGGGGACAGAGCACGTGGCGAGGAAGCCCGGACCCAGCTTGTGGCCACATTTTTCACCTAAACTCCCACCCCTGCGGAGTGCACACAGGCCTGGCACATACCAGGTGACAATCGATGACAAAGAGACAGTTAACTGTCACAACCCTACCACCCTGAGAAAGTTGCCATGGAAGTGCCACATCGTCTGCATCCCTAGCTACTTAAACACAAGCTATCCTGTGTGACCAAAAGGCACACATATGACATATGACATGATATGGGCCATACACAAGTATTCCAAGGCGCAATGAGGCAGGGAGGGGGGAACAAGGGAACACAGAGAACGCTACTACTAGGCCAGGTGTCATTGGGATCGTGCAAGTGCAGGGGTAGGGGGAATGGGAAAAGTGCAAGGGGAAGGGTGGGGGGGGAGTCCAGTGCAGGGGAAGTAGCCCAAAAAAATAATACATAGGTCGCCTGGTGGCAACTACAAAGGTAAGTGCAGACAAGTGCTGGGAAGGGAGGGCTGTAGGGATAGAGAGACAGTACTGCAGTGCAGGGGTTGCCAGGGAGGCAGTGCAAGTGGAGAGTGGCTGGGCCAGGGACCGAGGTCGGTGAGAGTGGCCCAGTTGCAGCTCCTGTGCAGTTCCAGTGGAGAATTCTGCAAGGGAGAGGCAGACAGTAAGCAGAAGCAAAGAGGAAGGTCTTGAGGTGCTTCCAGAACTGGAGATGATTCCCCTCAAGTTCAAGTCAGGCTGGAAGTCTGTTCCAGGGGGAGGGCCCTGCTGCGGAGAGAAATCTACCCCCAGCTAGTTGCTCTGAGAAGCGGATGACCCGGACATGCAAGGTGCGCATCACACACACCTGCAAACCAGGCCATGGCCATCACTGTCATGTCACTCAAACCCTCCCAAACATCAACATGACATGGCACGCAATACCCATACACCAATGCAGTAACGATAAGGTACACATTGCCATGTCCTAAATGCACAGTGGCATCGGACACTGCTGCCTGACCCGGAATCAGATGAAATGACAGACCAACAACCTCCCACCCAAAATAAGTCATTTCCAAATGCATTACAACAGTCGTAGACGTAACATCACAATGAATGCCTGTCTACATGCACATTATGCATTGCAAAATCAACACTGCAGCTCATGTGTGCAGTGTCCTACTCCTGCATCACACTGCTCAGCGCACAGCACAGTGAACAGCCATTGTGTGTGATGCACACCCTGAGCATCACATCTAAGTGACAGACTATGTCAAACATCAAATTAGGCATGTACTGGATCCATGATCGGTCACAGAACATGTGCTGCCAGGACACAGTGGGCACCAGAAGGCAAACAGTGTACACGTGGATATGCAAGGGTGGGAGTACATGTAGTGCATCAGAGTACAAGTGTGTGGTTCTGCAAGGACATGCACTCAACATATGCATGTGCACTCAAGTGACCATCAGTGTTCCCTACACATCACATGTGAACATCCACCATGTGTACACCCCAGCATGTCAAACCACAACTATCCCCTCGCACCTGAAAGGAAAACACAACACATGAACAGGCATTGATCAGCAGAACACAACATGTACATAGGATACCACCATTACTATGTCAGAGTTCCCATCACACTGCAGGGCAAGGCAACTATCAACAACAACCCCCCCCCCCCTCCCTCACAAATGACCATGACCCACTGAACAACTGCACCTGGGTCATGGAGCCTCCAAACCTCAATTCCACCTGGCCACAGGATCACCTTTACCCTTCGTCACCATCTCCCACCTTGTGTGTAAAAAGATGCCTGAACCCTCAGAATCCACACTCATTTCCAAAATCACAAAATCGAAGGCATAAAAACAAACCTGAACACCCTCCAGTAGATGACTTGACGTAGCAGTACCTCACAAAGGCCAAGTACTACCACAATGATGCAACAACCAAGGTAACACAGCAAAACAATGTCACGACAGGATGTGAGACATGTGTGGTACATGACATAGGATGATGCACCATGAATGGATGTGTACTGTCAGAGGTCCCCTGTACAGGCGCGGGAGTGTCACGAAACAACCACCCCCACCATGTCCGGGTGCCTGCAAGGTCAAACTCACACAGGCCCCTGAGACCCTGGTGGGGAAGGAGGTTCAGGGATACGCAGTCGGGATAGGTGTTGAAACACTGGATGACTGGAATGAGCGGCAGGAGAGGGGAGGAGGAATGACACATGAAACTAGGGAATGCACAAAAATGTACAACCTGCATGAACACATACACAATCCAAACAGACTTGGACATCATTGTCATGGCCTTCTGTAGTCCAGGCTCAGGAGTGGTACGAACTAACCACCCCCTCTAGGGTTTTGGCGCCTGCAAGTTCGGGGCTTACACAGGCATCCGCAACCCCAGTGGGGAAAGAGGGTCAGGGAACGTTGCTTGGATAGGCACGGGAAGCAGGAACACCGATTAGAGGGTACAGGTTTCAAAATTGCATAGGATCACGGGTGATTAGGGAGAAAACAAGACACTTAGCTCTGGTTTTGAGTGCTGGCCTCCTGCCTGCGCACTCTCAGGTCCGGTTACAGGAACACTGCAATGCTGCAAAGAGAGACACAGTCAACAACCTGTATGTGCCAATTGCACAAAAGCACAACACCAAACATGCCCCATAGCAACAGACTACTCTTCAAACAGACAATCTGTGGTTGATGCTTCGTACCCATATATAACATCACCCCTGTGACAGGTCATACACAGTCAATGCAGTAAGGCAGCCGCTGCTGGGTGCGTGGCAAATGGAACACAAATGTGTCACAATTCACACAACATGCAATGTTCCCTGGGTAAGCAGACAGACCCATATAGCAAGCCATGACTACAGAGCAAGTTGCGTACCACCATGACCGAAACAAAGTTGGCAGTGCATTTATCATGAAGTACGTGGAAAAGACATGCACTGCACCGAGTATGTCCCTTGCTGTATGTCCCTGTGAGCTGCCCCTTTCCATGTCTCGGAAGGCTACATGGTTGATACAAGTGGCTCAATGGACCTTGGTGTATCGGAGGGTATGTGCCACTGCCCCTGCATGTGTCCCAGACAACCCTACTATCAGCAGCCATCAGTCCACAAACACATCTGAGCTGCATTGTGTGCTTCAACACCAATATTCGTCTAAGCTCACCCTCAGTGCTGTGACTAAGCCTGCATGTGCAACTCGCCTGGTGCAAGCTTTGCTGTGTCGTGGCCCCCCTGTGATGCTCACCTTGCCTGGAGTTCCTTGGAACATGTCAGCAGTTCTAGGATGTGGGTCTGCAATCACTGTGCCTCTGCTTCTGCACACATGTGCATGTGGGCACCAACAAACGGGTCCAGAATTCCGTCGTCCAATGGGACATGTCTGCTGGCAAAGGTGCTCTGGAGGCTCATCCCCCTGCAGAAAGGGCATGGAACACATGATTAATGCTTCAAAGTCATCTGTGTGTGTCTCATCAGGCATCTCATTACTTGACCATGTCAGAGAGTCACATCACAAATCACACCATCAGTCCGTCTTTCACCTCCAAAGTGTGGAACACTATCTACAGCATGAATTGCAACAAGCACATGTACAGGAAAGATATGAAACATACTACACAATGCATAGCAATCAATGTCCACATTAATCATGACACACCCCATCTAGCAAAAGCTGAACAGTGGACAATGACACCTAAATCATCCCCACTAGGGGTGTGAACACAAGTCACACAGCACCAGACATGCCACAGATATGACAGTCCAAAGCCCTTGTGTAAAATGCTGTAACACCGAACCATCCTTGCGAGCCCATGGATAAGGGAGGCAGGAGTGGCATATGTGAGTCAAGGAACCCAAGCAGCAAACACATACACAAGACAACCATGAAGGGCCCAGCTGGAACAGACAGTGGATGCCTTCAAAAGCCACAAAGCACCGCACCGTCACATGAAAGCACAATAGACTAGCAATTTTAAACTAAATCAACTATTAACTAATTACACTAATTATGGAAAACCTACATTACCTATTTAAACTAACTATCAAACAGAAACTTAACTAACTAAACTAAAAGAAAAATCAAAAATGGCCACATACGACCCGGGGGGGGGAGGGGAGGCACCCAGGAGGGGGGAGGTACAGGGTGCTGCTCAACATCCACATGCGATGATGCTGAGCCAAAAAAAAATCCTCCATGGGCTCAACGCCTGCACAGCACGACCTATGTGGGAGATAGTTGGTCGTCCGAGTCTGGCTCATCCTGGAAAGGAGGACGTGGCACAGTAGCCTGGCCACGCCTAGCCACAGCTTGCCCCTCGTCGGCAGCAAGTCTGCCGGACGGGTGAGTCTGGTTCTGTGTGGCGATGTGACGTAGGTCTGCATGCAGAACCTCCCGTGATACACGTGCTTCCTCTTGCAAGGTAGCACGTGTAACACGGAGTTCCTCCTGCAAGGCCTGGCTGGACAACCGCTGCACCTCCCGGCAAGCCTGTAGCTCAGCCGGGATGGTACACTCAAGCTGTGCAAACCTCTCCTCTGCCTGCTGCCTCTGAGACATCATAAGGACACCCAGAGTGGATCTGAGGGAAGCATACTCCTCCCTCAGGGCATCCATGTGCGCCTCTGCGTGAGCAGCAATTGCTTGACGCAGAGACGACATTTCAGCCTGGCGTGCCCTGTCTGAGGCCGCCATGCCCAGCCTGAGCGAGCGGGCCGTGGACCGTGCCGCCTGCTGCTGGAGAAGCACCTGCCTAGCAGTGGGGAGCACAGATCGGGCCACACGCTCCATGCTCTCAGCGATGTTCTCCATTGCTGCCCCCTGCCGTTCGGAATTGGCAGTCATGTCTTGCTCCCACTCAGTATACAGCGGTTGCGCGCGGCGACCGCGTTGCCGGGCTTGACCCCTGCGGGACCCAAGGACCGGGGGTCCTCGCTGTGTTGGCACCGCCTGCGGCTGCACGACTACATGCCCCCGTCGACGTGATGTCCCAGGCACATCAGTGACTGGTGTGGAGGGTGACCCTGCGTCCCGATCCACCACGGGCGGAGGAACCAAGACTGTCTGATCCCTCAGCGCAGGGGTCGCAAACAGAGGAGTGTCCACATCAGAATCACTCACCCCTGACACATGGACTTGATGGTCATCCAACTCAACATGGACGTCAGAGTCGTCATCAAGGCTTGACTCATAGGCAGCCAGAGACAAGATGGACTGCAGACCTTGGGGGTTTTCGTGGCCTACCACCCCACGACCCCCACTAGTGCCGGGTTGATGTGGCGTTACCAACCCTGTGTCTGGCATGACAACACCATCCTCTGCCTCCATTGCGTCATCACCTGAAAAATAGAGAGGAAAAGGTCAATACACATGTCAGAAGCACACGACACACACACACACCGACAGCAAAGGCATCAGGCAGACATGTGACACACAACATATGACCTGGCATGCATGCTGGGTCTACTTTGAATAGCTTCTGTGATCAGACCTGTTGAAAGGTGGCAGTTTCCATGGAAGTGGGTCTATGCAGTGCAGACAATGTGTACGCCACTCACTACCTACATGTACAAGCACTACATGGTGTGTGCCAGGAAATGTGAAGGCAGTGCAATGTCAAATTCAGACATCACGTGCATTGTGCATTCAATGTGTACCATGTCTAGAAGCCAAGCACCCCTCCACTCCAGTACCAAAGCAGGGATGCCTTGCATGGTATCCAAAGGCTGACCATACACCTGTGTATTGACAGGCAGTGTTGACTGGCATCAACAGCTTAATGTGATTCAAATTACAACACTGCAAATGATGCTGGGACAGTGGGCAGGACACATGATGGAAACTCCGGAGGCCGCCCACGTGTGAAGAAGACACAACAAGAGTTGGACAGAGTCATTGGCCATTGAACAGGCTGAGGCCTGTGAGCCACACAGATTATCAGAGCCTAAACATGTGTGCAACGCAGGACTGAGGCACAGTTGACATGGGAAGGCTGATGAGATGGCAGGCAATGTATGTAACCAAGGACTTATATTACAGTGATCATCCAGTCAAGGACACATAGGGGCATGCATGCAATGCACATGGAGCATGAATGGGCACTCATGTCCCTGCGGGACATGTGACCCATGCACAGTACAAGTGAGATACCCTGCATCGAGTACTAAGGCTGTACCACACGGCATATGTCTGGCAGATTCTACGCTGGAAGTTAGCATCTACACAGGACACATGAACAAGAAAGTACACATTGGCAAGATTGAAGCAGACCAGTGCAAAGGTGGAACTGGGGTGCAGAGTGGCGGAGGAGGGGCAAGGGAGCATGCCTACATGGAGTCCCGCATGCAGGCAGAGGAGACATGCATGACGGTAGCATTGCATTACTTACACATCAGAACCATGTACACGTCACATGTAGCAGCAATCATGCACAACACATCCCACAAGTGAAACACACACGTCCTCAACAAACACGCATCAACACTCACTGGACTGGGCATCAAAGTCCAGCTTCTCTCCCACTCCTTCGACCAATTCAGGTGGTATGAACTCCGCAACGAGAGCCTCATGCGGAGTGAGTTCTTCCTCCTCTGGTGCAGGCCCACCGCCAGTCACCAGAGTCAAGTTGTAATTTGAGGCACGCTTGGCCTTAGTGCTGCGCTTGATGTCATTCTAACGCTTTTTGCACTCCTGCGCCGTGCGCACCTCATGGCCAAATGAACTGACATGTTCCGCAACATGCTTCCAGTGGGTGTCACGTTGGGCAGCCGTGGTCTGACTATTGGCACCCACTAGCATGTCACGGCTTTGGCCCCGCACGTAGTCCACGAGGAAGTCCAGTTCCTGCTTACAGAAAGGCTTCTTCCTCGACGTTCAGGAGGTCGTGGCTGTGTGTGGGGTCCCAGCCTGTGCTGCAGGTGCAACCTTCCTCCTCTTGGACTGTGGCGCAGACCCTGGCTGGCTAATGCTGCCCTGACCAGTATGGCCAGTGGGTTCGGTGGATTGAGCCAAGGGAGTGGCAGGTGGAGGGAGGACCAGAGGCCTGACTTGTGTCAGTGGCAGCTGGGTGCCCACTAATGGACCCTGCGCAGCAACATCAGCTGTGGCGGGGTCGTTGGCCGCAATGGTCCTGTTTGGCAGACTCACAACCGGGGTGCTGTTGGGTGCATCTGCCCCTGCACTTGCCAACACCCGGCTGTTCGGGGCAGCAGATGACATGACCGCCCCAGGGACACGTGTCTTGGTCTGAGCAGCCCGTCCTGCCCCTATGGTTTCCCCCCTGGCCTGTTGGAGATCTACCAAGGGCTCTTCAAGTGCCAACGCAGCCTGCGCTGGCAGACCCTGAGCCTGGGTGGCGGTGTCCACAGCTGCACCTGCAGCTACCACTACCCTTGGGCCTGTGGCAGTCGATGGAACGGACTGCCGGGTCATATGGGTGCCAGTGCCAGATGCAGGAGCTGCATCCCCCGGAACCACAGGGGGTGGTGGCATGGCTGCACCGACACATGGCACAACATTGTGCTCAAGTGGCGCACCCCTGCCTCTTCCCCCTCTGTGGCTGCCCTGGACACCCTGGAGTCCCCCTACTCCCTGGTCACCACAGCCACGTCCCCGACCACGCCCGCCACGAGGAGTACGCCCAGCTGAGGCGCCCCTCACCTTTGGTGGCCTCCCAACCATGGCACAGATGTAGTAGTGCTGGCACAGATGGAGTGGTGCCAATGGGAGGTGTACACCACAATTGACCTGGGCAATTGGGGTGAAGGGGGTGGGAAGCAAGATGTTAACAGCCCCCCTGCACCTGCAAGGCTGTATGTGACCCCGGTGATGTGGTGACGGGTCACGCAACGCTCAGGCACCCCAAAACTGCAGTAAAACCGTGCACGCAACCCTGCAGCCTACGTGCGTGGATTCAACCTCCCGCAGTACGCGGTGGCACCCAGTAACACGAATAACGCGTACGCGTGGGACACGCAGGCTACTATGACATCGAAAATGGGTGCGATACACAGGGGCACCCGCAGTGGGAAAAAGAGCGTGTGTGACTCACCGTCTGACTAGCGCGATGCAGAAAAACACGCGTAGCCAATACCCCCGCCAAAAGAAGAGATACGTCCTTGATAACTGTGAAGTTGTGATGGCGCGCGAAACAACAGGAAGCAGCAACACACGTCGGTCTCCACGAAAGGCACGTACAGCGAACTGCTGGGCCCGCTCACCTTTAACCCGTGCTGAGGGAAACGCACGCGCGCGTCACGTCACTTACGCGCATAGGCCCTTTCCTCGTATTACACGCGGACGTGCAGTTTCCACGCGCGCGTTACGCGCATGGCCCTTTCCTCGTATTACACGCGGACGTGCAGTTTTTCACGCGCGCATTACGCGCATGGGCCTTTCCTCGTATTACACGCGGACGTGCAGTTTTTCACGCGCGCATTACGCGCATGACCCTTTCCTCGTATTACACGCGGACGTGCAGTTTTTCACGCGCGCTGAAATGCCCATGCGCGTCTGTACGCATCACGTCACAGGGGCGCTTGCGCTTGAGGGGCCTTCTGTCCAATGAAAATGCGTATGCGTGCAGACGCGCTTACGCGCTAAGGGCCTTTCCTCGAATTACACGCTGACGTGCAGATTTTTCACGTGCCAAATCACTCCGTATCAAGCTGGCCACGCGTAAGCACACGGAAGACCACGCTCCTGCTCAAAAGGCCGAACTACTGCCCCCCAGAGCCCCGAGCACGCTCCCACTTGCCATCTGCTGCTGCCTGACTGCCTGCTGCCCACGTGCACTGCCATTTGCTGCCTGCACATCAGCCAGGGGTGCTGTTGCTGTGACCACCCCTGCTGGAACCGAAGACTCCCGACTGGGATTCCATCGCTCCACAGCCCAGCCCCAGGACCCAGTTGCCCACCCACTCCTGCCTCTGGGGTTGTCATGTCGGGTCAAACACCATCTGTGACCACTGACAACCCCCGGCCAGAGAGGCAGAGGGGCACCAGCTTCAGTGCCACCGAAGTTGGTGTCCTGGTGGAGCAAGTCCCTTGGGCAGTATGATGCCCTCTTCGGAAGTTCCCGCGCCGACAAGGAAGGATGGACTCGGATCTGGACTGACATCGTGACTGCCATCAACGCGGAGGGGGTGGCAGTCCGCGACTTACAACATGTCAGGAATCGCTGGGAGGACTTCAGGTCCAGGACCCTGAACAAGGCCCGGCGCCTCTTGAAGGCAGCGGATGCCAAGGGGCGCCGGGGCCACTTGTCGGAAGAACAGATGAGGGTCCTGGAACGCATATCCCCAGCGCTCCACGTCCAGGTCCTAGAGAAGCAGCCCCGTCTGGAGTCGAGCGGTGAGTGTACATGCATCCTGATTGTGAGCAGTGCGTGTGGTGATTATTCAGTATTGTGCAGGTTGCACATCTGTTTGTATGGGGTTGAGTATGGGTGGGGGTGTACAGGGCCGTGGGGCTGACACATGCGAGGGCTGTAATGTGTGAGACACGGATGGTGCTTGTGTGTGTAGGCTTGCATACCAAATGCAGTTGTGTGGGCACACATGTTTGGATGAATGTGTATGTAAGTAGACATGTCCGTGATGTCACGCATGTATGTTGTTTTCGGCTGCATGTATCAGCACTGTGTACATGTGCATGTGTGTGTATTTGACAAGGGTGCAACAGTGATGCAACATGGATGCATGTGACAGCGGTATGTGGAAGCCTGATTGGCAGATGTGACATGGATGCCTGTCCGAAAAGTGCGACACTTGGCAGAGGTGTACACATGCATGCAAGTGTGGTGGTGTGTGTACATGTGTGGTGCACTTCCTGTGTTGCATGTGATATCTGGCTCACCTTTGGCTGCTCATGCTGTTGTATGTGTATGGATGGTGGTGGCAGTTGCGATATGGCTGTGGTATTGCTCATGTGTGCGAGTTGTAATGACATGTGTGTTGGGGATTGTGATGACATGTCTGAGGTTTGCCAATGCCACTCATGTACAACTGTCATGTGTGTATGTGTCCATTGTACAGTGCCCTGATGCCTGTGTTCTGTTTCTCCCTGTCTGCAGCGTCAACTGATGAAGAGGGCGGAGAAGGTGCTGTGGAGCACAGCGGCGGGGATCCCACCGCCAGCCGGAGACGCAAGGCCCGGCTCCCCTCCCAGGTTGTCATCTCGTCGGGGAGTGAGGAGTCCGGTGCCGCGTCCCAGGCCGCAGCTGCCGGGGGGAGGTCCAAGAGGCGGAGGTTGGAGTTGGACTCCTCGGCAGCAGAAGGGGCAGCTAGGACCCCACAGGGCCCAACAGGGGAAGATGGCACGGAGTCATCCAGGTTGGTGGGGGGTTTGGTGGAGGAGGAGGCCGTGCAAGCATCACAGACGGGGTCTGGAGGTGGGGATCCCACTGGTGCTAGTGGTGCAGTGCAGGACCAGGGACAGGAGGCAGCACAGGCCGCCGCGGAGGTGCCTGTGTGCAATCCTGTCCCCGATCCTGTCCCTGCATCATCTTGCACCAGCAGGGATGCTTACGTCCAGACCCGTTTTCAGGCAGGGGATGAGCTCACGTCAACTGGCCTTCCTCTGCCTGCGGACGTGGCTATCCAGGTCCGGGTTGAGCCTGTCCTGGCTGGTGTGGCGTTGCGTAAACGGGCCATGCGAGGTGACCTGCAGTCTTTTCATGAAGAGACTGCACGTCATCTCGAATGGCTCGTTGACCACATCAGCCTGCTGGGACAGGTCACCCAGGCCGGATTCCTCCGTCTGATGGGGCTTGCTCCGACCCCCTCCTCAACTGGACCCCCTATGCGCCAGTCGTCCTCTGTGCCATCTTCCCACCCATCAGTCACCTGGGTGCCCTGTGGAGCTGCCTCTGACGGTGCGGCCAGGCTGGTGGAGGAGCCATCCCTGCCACAGTCGGGAGTCGGAAGTTCAGCAGGGGTGGCCACATCAACAACTGCACCCCAGCCGGCGGAGGATGTGCAGGCAGCAGGAGGCAGTGCACGGGCAGAGGCACAGCAGCAGCAGCAACGTGGTGGGAGCCATGAAGGCTCGGGGCCTTTAACATCGGAGGGGCAGGCATCGGCCGGAGGGCAGGTGGACCCAGGACGGGGTGTGTCTTCTGTGTGGCAGCGGTTGGGCCAGCAGATAGGTGCGGAGCGGCGGCGGGCGGAAGAGGCGCGGCTCACAATGGTCAGGGCGGAGAACTCCATGCGGAGGGCCCTGAGGCGGGCCGAGTGCCTCGAGGCAATCCGCAGGGGTTTGGAGGAGGAGACGGCGTCGTCCCTGCAGACCCTCGGGGCCATGGAACAGGACCGCCTCCGGGACATCGAACAGGAGTTCGATGATGGCCTGGCCCAGAACACCACGGAGTGAGCCGCTGGACTTGCCCGCCGCCTTTATATATAGTTATATAGTTAGCGTTAGGTTTCCTTTATTTTTGTTTTTATTTGGTTGCGATTGGACAATGCGCCACGTTTTTGTATGTAGTTCAGTTTTTAGTTAGTTGTCATAGTTAGGTTTCATTTGGTTGGGCTCATGGACCCGGGATTATCTTGTAAATAGTTCTTCAATGGATTTTTCTTTTTTATGGAGTTTTTTCATCGCCATGGAGCAATGGTTTTTGTTTATCATTTACCATTGGATTTCTTTTCTGACTGTGACTTTGGACACCATTTATTTTGATTGTGCTGTGGGTTTTTGATTTTTTTCATGGACATTCATCTTCTGTTGGTTGTTTTGCTTTGTGGTTTTTCTCATTTCATTTCCATTCTAGTTGATTTTGAATACATTTATATTTTCATCCTTCAATGTGTCATATCATCTCAATGCTTTCATGCATGTCATGTTGGGTGTTTTGACATTCACTTGCAGCCATTGTGTGTGACAGACATGTGTTCATTTGCATTATTTACATTGGGTGTGTAACATATAATTGCCTTTGATATGTGGGTGGATGTGATAGTTGGTTGGGCCTTTTGGCAGGGGAGGATGGCCATTACGGACATGATTGGGGACCCAGGTGCAGGGGGGCATGGATGGGACATGGGCGAGGGCCTGGTGGAGGGTGCCCCTGCGCTGCTGGGGGGTGGGGGTGGTGGGAGACATGGGTGGGGGCCTGGTGGCAGGTGCCCCACAGTGCTGGGGGGTGGGGGTAGTGGGAGACATGGGTGGGGGCCTGGTGGCAGGTGCCCCACAGTGCTGGGGGTGCAGGGGTACAAGAGTTGGACATGAGTGGGGGCCTGCTGGCAGGTGCCCCACAGTGCTGGGGGGTGGGGGTGGTGGGGAACATGAGTTGCACATGGGTGGGGGCCTGCTGGCAGGTGCCCCACAGTGCTGGGGGGTGGGGGTGCAGGGGTACATGAGTTGGACATGAGTGGGGGCCTGCTGGCAGGTGCCCCACAGTGCTGGGGGGTGGGGGTGCAGGGGTACATGAGTTGGACATGAGTGGGGGCCTGCTGGCAGGTGCCCCTGGTGACTGGGGGGTGGGGGTGGTGGGAGACATGGGTGGGGGCCTGGTGGAGGCTGCCCCTGCACTGCTGGGGGGTGGGGGGTGGTGTGAGACATGGGTGGGGGCCTGGTGGAGGGTGCCCCTGCACTGCTGGGGGGTGGGGGTGGTGTGAGACATGGGTGGGGGCCTGGTGGAGGCTGCCCCTGGTGGCTGGGGGTGGGGGTGGTGGGAGACATGGGTGGGGGCCTGGTGGTGGGTGCCCCTGCACTGCTGGGGGGTGGGAGACATGGGTGGGGGCCTGGTGGAGGCTGCCCCTGGTGGCTGGGGGGTGGGGGTGGTGGGAGACATGGGTGGGGGCCTGGTGGAGGGTGCCCCTGCACTGCTGGGGGGTGGGGGTGCTGGGAGACATGGTTGGGGGCCTGGTGGTGGGTGCCCCTGCACTGCTGGGGCGTGGGGGGGTGGGAGACATAGGTGGGGGCCTGGTGGAGGCTGCCCCTGGTGGCTGGGGGGTGGGGGTGGTGGAAGACATGGGTGGGGGCCTGGTGGAGGGTGCCCCTGCACTGCTGGGGGGTGGGGGTGGTGTGAGACATGGGTGGGGGCCTGGTGGAGGCTGCCCCTGGTGGCTGGGGGGTGGTGGGAGACATGGGTGGGGGCCTGGTGGTGGGTGCCCCTGCACTGCTGGGGGGTGGGGGGGTGGGAGACATGGGTGGGGGCCTGGTGGAGGGTGCCCCTGCACTGCTGGGGGGTGGGGGGGGTGGGAGACATGGGTGGGGGCCTGGTGGAGGCTGCCGCTGGTGGCTGG
Organism: Ambystoma mexicanum; assembly: GCF_040938575.1. NCBI lineage: Eukaryota > Metazoa > Chordata > Amphibia > Caudata > Ambystomatidae > Ambystoma > Ambystoma mexicanum. Next base: position 1,150,314,210 of record NC_090932.1, read on the forward strand.
GGGGTGGGGGGAGACGTGGGTGGGGGCCTGGTGGAGGGTGCCCCTGCACTGCTGGGGGGTGGGGGTGCTGGGAGACATGGGTGGGGGCCTGGTGGAGGCTGCCCCTGGTGGCTGGGGGGTGGGGGTGGTGGGAGACTGGGGGCCTGGTGGCAGGTGCCCCACAGTGCTGGGGGGTGGGGGTGGTGGGAGACATGGGTGGGGGCCTGGTGGAGGGTGCCCCTGCACTACTGGGGGGTGGGGGTGCTGGGAGACATGGGTGGGGGCCTGGTGGAGGCTGCCCCTGGTGGCTGGGGGGTGGGGGTGGTGGGAGACATGGGTGGGGGCCTGGTGGAGGGTGCCCCTGCACTGCTGGGTGGTGGGGGGGTGGGAGACATGGGTGGGGGCCTGGTGGAGGCTGCCCCTGGTGGCTGGGGGGTGGGGGTGGTGGGAGACATGGGTGGGGGCCTGGTGGAGGGTGCCCCTGCACTGCTGGGGGGTGGGGGTGCTGGGAGACATGGGTGGGGGCCTGGTGGAGGCTGCCCCTGGTGGCTGGGGGGGTGGGGGTGGTGGGAGACATGGGTGGGGGCCTGGTGGCAGGTGCCCCACAGTGCTGGGGGGTGGGGGTGGTGGGAGACATGGGTGGGGGCCTGGTGGAGGGTGCCCCTGCACTGCTGGGGGGTGGGGGTGCTGGGAGACATGGGTGGGGGCCTGGTGGAGGCTGCCCCTGGTGGCTGGGGGGTGGGGGTGGTGGGAGACATGGGTGGGGGCCTGGTGGTGGGTGCCCCTGCACTGCTGGGGGGTGGGAGACATGGGTGGGGGCCTGGTGGAGGCTGCCCCTGGTGGCTGGGGGATGGGGGTGGTGGGAGACATGGGTGGGGGCCTGGTGGAGGGTGCCCCTGCACTGCTGGGGGGTGGGGGTGGTGTGAGACATGGGTGGGGGCTTGGTGGAGGCTGCTCCTGGTGGCTGGGGGGTGGGGGTGGTGGGAGACATGGGTGGGGGCCTGGTGGTGGGTGCCCCTGCACTGCTGGGGGGTGGGGGGGTGGGAGACATGGGTGGGGGCCTGGTAGAGGCTGCCCCTGGTGGCTGGGGGGTGGGGGTGGTGGGAGACATGGGTGGGGGCCTGGTGGAGGCTGCCCCTGGTGGCTGGGGGGTGGGGGTGGTGGGAGACATGGGTGGGGGCCTGGTGGAGGGTGCCCCTGCACTGCTGGGGGGTGGGGGTGCTGGGAGACATGGGTGGGGGCCTGGTGGTGGGTGCCCCTGCACTGCTGGGGGGTGGGGGGGTGGGAGACATAGGTGGGGGCCTGGTGGAGGCTGCCCCTGGTGGCTGGGGGGTGGGGGTGGCTGAAGACATGGGTGGGGGCCTGGTGGAGGGTGCCCCTGCACTACTGGGGGGTGGGGGTGGTGTGAGACATGGGTGGGGGCCTGGTGGAGGCTGCCCCTGGTGGCTGGGGGGTGGGGGTGGTGGGAGACATGGGTGGGGGCCTGGTGGTGGGTGCCCCTGCACTGCTGGGGGGTGGGGGGGGTGGGAGACATGGGTGGGGGCCTGGTGGAGGCTGCCCCTGGTGGCTGGGGGGTGGGAGACATGGGTGGGGGCCTGGTGGAGGGTGCCCCTGCACTGCTGGGGGGTGGGGGTGCTGGGAGACATGGGTGGGGGCCTGGTGGAGGCTGCCCCTGGTGGCTGGGGGGTGGGGGTGGTGGGAGACTGGGGGCCTGGTGGCAGGTGCCCCACAGTGCTGGGGGGTGGGGGTGGTGGGAGACATGGGTGGGGGCCTGGTGGAGGGTGCCCCTGCACTACTGGGGGGTGGGGGTGCTGGGAGACATGGGTGGGGGCCTGGTGGAGGCTGCCCCTGGTGGCTGGGGGGTGGGGGTGGTGGGAGACATGGGTGGGGGCCTGGTGGAGGGTGCCCCTGCACTGCTGGGGGGTGGGGGGGCCTGGTGGAGGCTGCCCCTGGTGGCTGGGGGGTGGGGGTGGTGGGAGACATGGGTGGGGGCCTGGTGGAGGGTGCCCCTGCACTGCTGGGGGGTGGGGGTGCTGGGAGACATGGGTGGGGGCCTGGTGGAGGCTGCCCCTGGTGGCTGGGGGGTGGGGGTGGTGGGAGACATGGGTGGGGGCCTGGTGGTGGGTGCCCCTGCACTGCTGGGGGGGTGGGGGGGGGTGGGAGACATGGGTGGGGGCCTGGTGGAGGCTGCCCCTGGTGGCTGGGGGGTGGGGGTGGTGGGAGACATGGGTGGGGGCCTGGTGGAGTGTGCCCCTGCACTGCTGGGGGGTGGGGGTGGTGTGAGACATGGGTGGGGGCTTGGTGGAGGCTGCCCCTGGTGGCTGGGGGGTGGGGGTGGTGGGAGACATGGGTGGGGGCCTGGTGGTGGGTGCCCCTGCACTGCTGGGGGGTGGGGGAGTGGGAGACATGGGTGGGGGCCTGGTGGAGGCTGCCCCTGGTGGCTGGGGGGGTGGGGGTGGTGGGAGACATGGGTGGGGGCCTGGTGGAGGGTGCCCCTGTACTGCTGGGGGGTGGGGGGGTGGTGTGAGATATGGGTGGGGGCCTGGTGGAGGGTGCCCCTGCACTGCTGGGGGGTGGGGGGTGGTGTGAGACATGGGTGGGGGCCTGGTGGAGGGTGCCCCTGCACTGCTGGGGGGTGGTGGGAGACATGGGTGGGGGCCTGGTGGAGGGTGCCCCTGCACTGCTGGGGGGTGGGGGTGCAGGGAGACATGAGTGGGGGCCTGGTGGAGGCTGCCCCTAGTGGCTGGGGGGTGGGGGCTGTGGGAGACATGAGTGGGGGCCTGGTGGAGGGTGCCCCTGCGCTGCTGGGGGGTGGGGGTGATGGGAGACATGGGTGGGGGCCTGGTGGAGGCTGCCCCTGGTGGCTGGGGGTGGGGGTGGTGGGAGACATGGGTGGGGGCCTGGTGGTGGGTGCCCCTGCACTGCTGGGCGGTGGGGGTGCTGGGAGACATGGGTGGGGGCCTGGTGGAGGCTGCCCCTGGTGGCTGGGGGGTGGGGGTGGTGGGAGACATGGGTGGGGGCCTGGTGGTGGGTGCACCTGCACTGCTGGGGGGTGGGGGGGTGGCAGACATGGGTGGGGGCCTGTGGAGGGTGCCCCTGGTGGCTGGGGGTGCAGGGGGACATGCGTTGGTGGGCAGTTGTGCAAGTTGACATGTGGGTTGTGAGCCACCTGCAGGGGCCGTGGAGGGTGTAGAGGGAACACCTGGGAGGGCCCACACGTGCAATTCACGTGTGGTGCTCCCCGCGCACCCCTGTAATACACGTACCCTGATGGAATCACGTGTCGAACCTCCCCCGCACCCCGAAATACACGTACCCTGATGGAATCGCGTGTGGAACTTCCCGCGCACCCCTGGAATACATGTACCCTGCTGATTTTGCGTGTGTAACTTCCCCTGCACCCTGAAATACACGTACCCTGCTGATATCGCGTGTGGAACTTCACGCGCACCCCGAAATACACGTACCCTGATGGAATCGCATGTGGAACTTCCCGCGCACACCTGGAATACACGTACCCTGCTGATATCGCGTGTGGAACTTCACGCGCACCCCGAAATACACGTACCCTGATGGAATCCCGTGTGGAACTTCCCGCGCACCCCTGAGATACGCGTACCCTGCTCGCACGGGCCCAATCGCGTGTGGAAATTCCCACGCACCCCTGAAATACACGTAGCCTGCTGGAATCGCGTGTGTAACTTCCCCTGCACCCTGAAATACACGTACCCTGCTGATATCGCGTGTGGAACTTCACGCGCACCCCTGAAATACACGTACCCTGCGGAAATCGCGTGTGTAACTTCCCCTGCACCCTGAAATACACGTACCCTGCTGATGTCGCGTGTGGAACTTCACACGCACCCCGAAATACACGTACCCTGATGGAATCGCTTGTGGAACTTCCCGCGCACACCTGGAATAAACGTACCCTGCTGATTTCGCGTGTGAAACTTCCCCCGCACCCCGAAATACACGTACCCTGATGGAATCGCGTGTGGAACTTCCCGGCCACCCCTGAGATACGCGTTCCCTGCTCGCACGGGCCCAATCGCGTGTGGAAATTCCCACGCACCCCTGAAATACACGTAGCCTGCTGGAATCGCGTGTGTAACTTCCCCTGCACCCTGAAATACACGGACCCTGCTGATATCGCGTGTGGAACTTCACGCGCACCCCTGAAATACACGTACCCTGCGGAAATCGCGTGTGTAACTTCCCCTGCACCCTGAAATACACGTACCCTGCTGATATCGCGTGTGGAACTTCCCCCGCACCCTTGAGATATGCATACCCTGCTCGCACGGGCCCAATCGCGTGTGGAAATTCCTGCGCACCCCTGAAATACACGTACCCTGATGAAATCGCGTGTGGAACTTCCAGCGCACCCCTGAAATACGCGTACCCTGCTCGCACGGGGCCAATCGCGTGAGGTACTTCCCGCGCACCCCAGTGATACACGTAGCCCGCTTGCTGTGCTCGTCCAGGGTTAGCGCAGCCCTTTGCGCTGGATTGGGTATATTGATGGCTTTTCCCTGCGCGAGAGACGTTCTTGGGGTCGTAACTGGCGCTGCTGCAGGGTCGCTGCGCCACTGTGCGCCACGGCTGGTTTTGGTGGCTGGAATCCATGAATACGCTGTGCGCGGAATTGGATTTTAGCGCACGCGGCTGGCACAGGGATTCGCACGCGCACACTGTGCGCCAGCCGCGTGCGCCACTTGTGCGCTGAATTCTATGAATTACCCCCTCAATATCCTCCGCTTTATGCTTAGTTGACAAATTGTTAGGGGTTTTGTTGATTCTTTCGAAAGGAATACATTCTTTTAGATGCAATGGGCGTAGATGTATCAATTTTTTTCAATTTGCTTGGGAGCAAAGACTCCACTAAATATTTTGGTTCTTTTTTCCTGAGAGTCCATGATAGCCTCTATCTCTGTGATGACAAGAGAGAGACGTGCAATACGAACAGACAGGGGTTTGGTATACTATTCGTTAGTGGGGTCAACAGGAAAGTATGTTGATTGCAAGTGCTGTTTGGCTGCTCTTGCTCTTTCTTGGAGAGATGGTGTAAAGCATGAGTCTTCACAAGTTGGTTTTTGAGATATTTATTCAAGGATTGCACTGGCCCTGGTACTGCAGAAGATGGAATTAAGTGATCAATTGGCAGTCTATCATGAATGTCGTTTACTGTGGTCATTGCCTGTGGTATAAAAATACCAGTGTTTTGATTCGCAGCGACGACCTTTGGGAGAGCAGTCTGCATGGAAGTCTTTACATTATTAAGGTGGATTATGTTTTTTGAATCTGATAAGTGATCTGATATTGGAGTATCTTGATCGGATGACTGGCATTTTTGAGGAGATGGCACCGTAAGAACCGATACCATAGCTTTGACTTCTATATTTGGTTTCTGGATAAAACATTCAGTGCTTGTTGAATCTTTATTGTTTTCCTCTATAGAATTAGGTTTGAATGAGGATTTCCCATGCAACACTTGCTGAATTTGGCTTTTATTCGTTAAGGCTACAGATTCCTCTAGTTTCCCATGGAGCCTCGTGCAGGTTTTTGTAGGTTCCATTGGTAGTTTTTGTTAAGAGAACAAAAGGCGAGTGCTAAGTAGTCTTGTGTGAAATATGAGATAGAATGCTAGTTTGGCCAGCACTTACCGCAGATTCCGCCGGGTCCAGCCGCACAGCAATAAACAGCGTGCCCTTTACTCCACGTAGACTTCACGCCGCAAGGGTCACGCTGTTCTGTTTAACAAGGCAGACTTCCTGGAGGAGTGGTCTAAGATTATCACGTGACGCCAGTCACGTGACGAAGCAGGAAGCTCAGTTCCGGGTCCCGCTCGCTTCAACTGCTGTCAGCTCCAGCTGGCAGGCTTACGCGAGTTGGAGCAGGGATTATGCTTCAGCCTTACTGCAAGTGATCTTTCCTCCAGGCACGTTTAGTCTCCTTTCAAAGGTATTCTTCACACATTCTTCATCTTCCTTGAACAACTGACTCGAATGAACTGCCCAACTTCAGGTGCTTCCGGAACTGGAGATGTTTCTCCTCAAGTTTTAGAGTGGCAGGGAGGCTGCTCCAGAGGGAGGCCCCAGCCAAAGACAGAGATCTACCCCCCAGCTCGGTTTTTGGAAAAACGACCGACCCTGAGGGAGTTAGAGGTAGAGGAGCGAAGAGCTCGAGAGGGGAGGTATTTGTGGAGGGATAGCTGCAGGTATTTTTGACCCAGGCCCCAGAAAGCCTTGTGGACAATGCAGAGGGTTTTGAATGTAATCCTTGCATCCACTGGGAGCCAATGCAGAGATTTCAGAGCTGTGGAGATATACGATCCCAGGGCTTGAGGCCAAGGACAAGTTTCGCAGTCCTGTTCTGGATTAGTTGCAGAGAGCGGAGAGTCGAGGCAGGTACATTTAGAAAGAGGCTGTTACAATAGTCCAACCTAGAGAGAACCAGAGCTTGGGAGACAGTGAGCTTCTGGGGGAAGGAGAGGAAAGGCAGAGTGCCTCTGAGTTGGTGCATTAGGAAGTTTGACTTTTTAGAGACATCAGAGATGTGGGCAGAGAAGGAAAGTGTGGAGTCAAAGATGACCCGAGGTTCTTAGCCTTGCAGGTGGGGGTAGGAGGAGGGCCAAGGGAGGCCGGCCAGAGAGTGAGGGGAAAGGATGGTGAAGGTGTGCCAATGAGGAGGATCTCCGTCTTGCTGGCATTCAGACAAAGATCATTGGTGGCACACCAATCTTGAATGGCAGTTAGGCAATCAGAGATGAGAGAGGGAGAGGAGGTGGCCGAGGGCAGCCTGAAAAAGAGTTGAGTGTCGTCAGCGTAGCACTGGAAATTTGAGCAGAAAATGGCAATGCAGTGGGCGAGAGTTGCCAGGTGTTGGTTGAAAAGCCAGGGCGAGAGGTTAGACCCCTGGGTAACACCACAGGTAGAGAGGGAGATAGATGATGGGATGGACCCAAGTTGGACCTGGGAGGATCGTTCAGAGAGGAAAGAGGTCAGCCAGGCCAGAGCCTGATCAATGATACCCAGGTTATCACAGAGCTGGTTGAGCAGGATGGTATGGCTGACCGTGTTGAAGGCAGAAGAGAGATTGAGTAGGATGAGGACAGAGGGAATGTTAGAGTCAAGGTTGGAGAGCATATCTTCACGTATGTTCAGGGGAACAGTTTGCATGCTTCTGACAGCTCTGAAGCCAGACTGGTGGTCATGGAGACAGCCAACAGAATCGGAATGAAGGTTAAGCTGAGAGATGGCCAGCTTTTCCAGGACTTTTCCCAGAAAGGGAGAAATGAAAATTGGGCAATAGTTAGCCAGACAAGAAGGATCAGCTGTGGGTTTCCTGAGAAGAGGATGCACAAGGGAGTGCTTCAGAGGGGAGGGGAAGGATCCTGAGGCAAAGGAGTGGTTGCAAATATCGGCAAGTGTCGGAGCGAGGGTGTCAATGTGGTCCTTGATGGTTTTAGAGGAACTGGGATGAACCTGTTTTGACAAGGCTTTCATAAATCGGACTTGTCTAGCGACCTCCTCAGGGGAGAAAAGGGGAAAGGACGAGAAGGAGGATGGGGGGTGGCTGAAGGAGGGTCAGCAAGCACAGACGGAGAGGGGAGAGGAGGGGCAGGGGAGGAGAGTGTGGACAGGATGTCCTGGTCTTTTAGATAAAGTGAGAGGCAAGGGCATTGCAGAGAGCCTGGGAGGAAACAGGAGGGGTAGAGACTGCAGCAGGGTTGGCCAGCTCCTTGCAGATTTTAAAGAGTTCGGCCAAGTTGTTAGATGCCGAAGAGACACAGGCTTGAATGTGGACTCTCTTCTTGGTGAGGACAGAGAGTCGATATTGCCTTTGGAACAGGCGACAGGCCAGATTGTCAGAGGATGAACAAGAAGCCCTCCATTTCCTCTCAACGGCCCTACACTTATGTTTAAGTGTAGCTAGGTCAGAGTCATATCCGGAATTGCACTTGGCTTTGGACGTCAAGCGGATCCTCATGACAGGGGCCAGAGCATCAAGAGTATCAGACATTGAAGAGTAAAGAAGAGGCAGGGCTGTGTCAGGATGTCAGACAGCCAGAGGTGGAGGGGGGTGTGTGAGAAGGTGGTGGCGAAAGCCTCAACTGACACATGCTTCATCGTCCGGATGTCCGAGAAGGTAGGTGGCAATGTTGGGGTAGGCTTGGCTTGGGGAGGAAAGAGGGAGCGATGAGAGGAGAGGAGGGAATGCTCGCTCCAGGAGAGAGGAGGGGTCAGAGGGATGGGGAGGGGGAGGTCAGAGGAGAACAAGACATCGAGTGTGTGCCTTGCAGAGTGAGTCGGGCCAGAGGGGAGAATGGACAGGGAGAGGGAGTCGAAGAGGTCATGGAAGAGTACAGAGGAGGAACAAGTAGAGTCTAAATGGATATTGAGGTCACTGAGGAGGAGGAGTTGAGTGGTAGAGGCAGGGACGTCATTTCACCAAAATACCAGGGGTAGCGGAAGTGATATCACACGGCCTTTGACCCCTGATGACATCACAGGAACTGATGTAATTTGACCTCACCCCGAAGTGATCTCAGAGGAAGCGATGGAACACAACCTTTCACCCGTTGACAAAACAGGAAGTGGCATCACATAGCATTGTACACTATGAAAAATATGGTTACGAAATCACTATTATGTGATGTACATTGCATACAAGAATGGATCACCATATGTATCGTTAAGATCACTGTGTATAGGCCCATATTACCAAATTACTATGAATGCAAGCAGACGTCCAGGACCAAATGGTAATGATGTGTTATTATGTAGCACTTACGCTTAAGAGCTTTATATAGACAAAATATACACCCAATATCACGCAACCTGTGTTGGTACTCATTTATCGATCTCAGAAGGATGAAAGGCTGAGGTGAGGTGTTTAAGAACAGACTAAATTAGTGACTCACCCCCTGAAGTGTGCCTGAAATAAACCTTTAATGAGTCTAGCAATTATTTTATAGAATTCCAGAAAGACACATTATTTGGTATTCCTATTCTTCCTTATTTAGGGTCAGTGCTGAAAGTGTTACACTTGTGTCACTCCTGTTGTTATTTTTCTTCTTTTATTTTAAAGGGGCCAGAATAAGAAATTCAGCCACTGCAGAAGTAAAGAGGCATATGGTGCTGGCCACAGCCCAGGAGCTTGCATTACCAAAAAAAAACAAAAAACGTAATTTAAAAAACAATTTTTTTTTAGAGGTCGCAAGATGCAAGAGGCCAGGAGGGAGGAGGATACGTCTGCCCACTCAGAGAGAAATTAGAGAAATGAGGTGATTTGACCCCGAGGCCGGTAGATGGTAGCCACAGTAAGCGAATTGGTAGGAGAGAGAGAGAGCCTACAGACAAGGCATTCAAAAGAGGAGTAGGTCTGAGTGGGAATGATAGAGACAGGAATCCACTCAGGAAAGATCAGGGCTTCCTCCCCACCGGACCGGGAGGATCTGAGTATGGAGAGGATCTTGTAGCCATCATGGAGGAGAGTGTCAAAGCTTGTGACAGAGCTGGCCGTGAACCATGTCTCAGTAAGACCAAGGACATCAAGGTCTAGTTCTTCAAGGAGGTAGCAGATGTCAGAGGAGTGTTTGACAGCAGAGCAAGTGTTGATAGTGGCAATATGAAGAAGGTTGCCAGCCTTAAAGACTTTCCGAGGAGGGGTACAGATCAGAGGGTACGCTCTGCGGATGAGAAAGAGCCCTAGAAGTGGAAAAGGAGGAGGAGAGAGAGGACAAGGTAGCCAAGGGGGGGCAGAGGAGGGGACAGCAGGAGATGAGAGGAAATTCATGAGGCGAGGGAAGCAACTATCAAAGAGGAGGAGATTGGCCTGAGGGCCTTGGACTATGACAGTGCAATTAAGGTAGACATTAATGATGCCTTTAGAGGAGTCGAAGGAAGCCATGAGAACTTCCCAGCGAGTGCCACCACTAATGGGAGAGGAGGAGAAAGGACACAGCACAGAGATCATATGAAGAGTCCAAAGATCTGGCGAAGGAACGATAAAGAGGATGTCAGTGAGGGTCTCTCTGGAGGACGCATTGGAGTAGGTGTGGGCGATAGGAAGACTAGGGTTAGAGGCCAAGATGTCATTTTTGAACTTGTTCCTGCCAGACTTAGTGAGAAGGGAAGGATAGTCAATGGAGAAGCAGTTGGAAAAGATAGGAGAAACAGAAAGCGCCATGGGGTGGAAGCGAGGAAAGGATGGAGAAGCTGGGGGGCTGAGGCAGGTAGGTGTGGGACAAAAGAGAGTGGTGAGGTCACTAGGCTGGCAAGTTACAGAGAAGCAACAGTATACAAGCAAAACACAGAGAATTTAGCAATGGGCAGCAAGATTTGACTTTCTCTCAAAAAGCAAAAACAGCAAGCTTTGACTTTCTAGCAAAAAGCAAAAACAGCAAGAGTTGACTTTCTAGCAAAAACAGCAAGGTTTGACTTTCACGCAAAAAGCAAAAAACAGCAAGATTTGACTTTCAAGCAAAAACAGCAAAATGTGTTTTCTAGCGAAAAGCAAAAACAGCAAGATTTGACTATCATTTGAATGTTAAGATGGGGGGGAGGTAGTGCTGTATTACAAAAGTTCTCCCGTCAATTTACTGGGGAGAAACTTGCTCAGCAAGTTAAACATGACCACATCATTCACTGAAAGAGGGATTGTCTGCGCCATCCCCGGCATGTGTTCCCTTAGAGCAATGTTGATAATACATGCCGTGGCCAATGAAATAAAGGTGAGAGGGATACCAGTGAATCCCGACATGTTTATCTATGGGATTCATGTGCTAGCAAAAGCAGTACCTGAACCTACTAGGAAGGAATGGCGAGTGCCCTCAGATTTTGTCTTCCACCATGTAGCAACCCCTGACATGGTTGCTGGTACCATCCTGTCCTTAGAGCTGGAAGGGGTGCAAGTGTCTGCTAAAAGAATTGCTGTAATTGGTACTGATATTCATGGATGCGAGTGGCTCACAGTGCTGTGCATTGACCCCAATATACCATTTTGTGAATTGACTGATGAAGAGTTGTTCGATGACAACAATGACGGGGAGATTGTGTTAAAAATCAGTATTCCTTGTGATATTATGGTGCAGTACAGAAAAGTACCAAGCTCCCTCATGACTATCGTCAGCAGACCACCGCCCTTTTGTGAGACAGACATGCAGCAAGTCCCATCCCCAACTGTAGACCACAAACCCCCACGATGTGGGACTGTTAAGGGAAGTGACCCCTGTGAGAATAACGCTCACGCCAGGAGCTATACTACCCAGAGTAAAGCAATATCCCCTGTCCAGAGAAGCCGAGGAAGAGATTCAAGAGGCACTGCGAGCACTCTTAGAGCAAGGCATGATTGTCCCCTCTACCTCCCCATGCAACACGGCTATGTACCCCATTAAGAAAGCAACAGGGGGGAGTTGGAAGATGATCCAGGAGCTTTGCCCCCTCAATGATATTGTCCAGAAAGAGTTCCCTTTTGTCCCAAATCCTGCTACCATTGTGTGCAGCGTCCCAAAACAGGCCACTCACTTTAACGTGGTGAATTTGAAAAACGCCTTTTTGTCAGTGCCTCTTGATCCTGAGTCACAATACCTCACAGCTTTTACCCTGGTGGGGAGGAGATATGAACACTGTCGTTTGCCCCAGGGGTATTGCGAAAGTCTTAGCATATTCAAAAGAATATTGCACGAAGACCATGGCAATATTCAAGTCCCTAGCACAATCATTCAGTATGTAGACGACCTACTGGTCTGCAGTGAGAATGAAGAAAGCTGCCGGAGTGATTTGATTGTCCTGCTTCAACTCCTGGCACAAAAAGGGTACAAGGTAGACAGGAAAAAAATTTAAGTACTGTTTGGCAGAGGTCATGTACTTGTGCCAACTGATTTCTAGAGATGGCAAAAGGATTATCCCTGACCGAGCGGCAACAGTGCGTGCCACTGCCAAACCAAACAGTTAAAGAAATGCAAACTTTTCTAGGACTCTGCAATTACTGCAGAGCATGGATCCTAGATTATGCAGCGTACACAAGACCTCTCCTGCAAGGGCTGAAAGAAGCACAAAGAGAAAAAATACATATCACATGGAGAGCAGAAACGCTAACAGCTTTCAGTGACCTAAAAGGGTTATTTTCAACAGCCACAGTACTAGCCACACCTGACTATGATCAGGAATTTGATCTCTTTTCGCACTCCAATGGCACTCTCATGACAGCAGTACTGACACAGAAAAGTTAAATGGGACACAGCCACTTGCCTATTAAAGTGGCACACTCGATTCAGTGATGCAAGTTCAATTTGCGTGCGAACAGGCTCTTGCAGCAGCCACCTTTGCTATTGAGAAGAGCTCAACAATTGTCATGGGGTGCTCCGTCCCTCTGTACGTTGAACACTCCCTGTTTGCAATACTAGAAAGATCGAAATCCACCCTAACTACGCAAAGAGCATCAGCGTACGAAATTATTCTGTCCAGCCCCAATATTCATGTGATGCGGTGTAAAACAGAAAACCCTGCCACGTTCCTCACAGAACCATGCACCGTCCAAGACATGCAAGAACATGACTGTGCCACATACGAGGGAGAGGGGGATGACATTCCAAAGGTCAGAGAAAATGCCCTAGAGGAGGAGGAAGTGTTCTTCGTTGATGGGTCAGCATCCATTCACCAAGAAACAGGTGAAAAACATGTAGGGGCTGCAGTGGTGAGAATGGAAGAAGGAGAATATGAGACATTGATTAAAAAACGTCTGCCAATGCACTATTCTGCACAAGCAGCTGAACTGATTGCCCTAATTGAAGCACTTCACACAGCAAAAGGATGCTCCGTAACAATTTATTCTGACTCAGCGCATGTAACAACAACAGTACACACTGGACTATCCATATGGAGAAGGCGGGGTTTAGGAGGACTGATGGATCCCCAGTCCAACATGTTAAATTGCCAGTCCAACATGTGAAATTGCTGAACAAATTGATTGAAGCCATCGCAGAACCCTATGTAGTGGTGATAGTAAAATGCCAATCACACCCACAGAATACCAATGAAATATCTTGGGGAAAACAGCCATAGACGGGGCCGCAAAAGAAGCAGCGGATCTCCCAGTACCCATGAGCACAGAATGCATCATAACGAGCAAAGGAGAAATGCCCAAAACAGATGTTTACAATGCTCTACCCATAACACAAGTGATAGAGCTGCAAAGCAGAGCACCAACAGCGGACAAAGAGCTATGGCTTAAAGCGGTTGTTCCCAATCACCCACTGACCTGCTATGGAGACAAGACGCAACAGGGAAGGTTGTCATGCCGATTGAATTATTATATATTGCATTCACACAGCCACACTTTCCATCTCACAGTTCGAAACAACCCATAGCTGCCGATCTCCAGGAAGATTGGTTCATTCCAAACCTGCAGGAGTACCTCAACAAGATGGTGGTCCAGTACACCACGTGCCAAGTGTTCAGCATAGGGATGACTCTAAGAACGTTGCAGGGCACTCTGTCCCACCCTGTGAGTCTGTTCCGTGAGCTGCACATTGATTATGCAGACATGGGAGAAAGGTGTAACAGAGCACAATATTTAATTGTGGTGGTGTGTCCCTTCTCTCGATGAGTGGAAGCAGGGCCCTGTGCTCACCCCGATGCAAAGTGCACTGCAAAGTTCCCAGTGAGAGCGCTGTTCCCCCGACGGGGGGTATGTAAGGTCACACGGTCATATAACGGATCACATTTCTTTAATGAACTGTTCAAGGAGGTCACATCAATGTTGGGGGTAAAACACAAAATGTGCTCGATTTACCACCCGCAAGCAAATGGAATGGTGGAGAAAATAAGCAGCCTCCTCAAAAGTAGGTTATCCAGACTGTGTAACCCCCTAAAGAAAAACTGGGTATACTGCATGCCTCTGGTGCTGTTTCAGCTGCACACACAGCCTAGCAAGGATCACCACCTGTCCCCCCATGAAATTGTTCCTGGTTGACACATGCAAACGCCCTTGCCACCAGTAAGAAGGTTCTCTGATGCTCATAGAACAGCCACAGTGCTCGGGGAAGAGTTTAAGGAATACCTCACAAAACTCACACGAGCGATAAGATGCATAGCGAAAAAACACCCCCGTTCACCGCAGAAAGTGAGACTGCCACAGGAGCTCCAGCAGAAAATTACCCCACACACCCTTTAATGCCAGGAGAGTTGATCTACGTGCAAAGCTTCATCTGGGAAATAGAATTCCCCAAGGTTCCATGGTCCATATGAGGTAATATACTGCACCCTGCTTGCTGTGAAAGTAAAGGGTCTGCGGTATTGGATCCATCTCTCAGATGTTCGAAAAGCACAGGGTAATGTGGCCCCAAACATGTAGACAGAAAGCCAAACGACTGCCACTGCACCTTAGAAAGTATCAACAAGGAAATACTTCACTGATGTCTGAAATACATATTAAGATAATAAAGAAACAAAGATATTAGAACTAACTATGAGATGTTTTAAGTATCTCTCTCTCTTTGTCTCTCTCTCTCTTTCTCTCTCTCTTACTCTCTCTAACTCACTTGCTTCGTTCCAGCTCATTTTCAGGCTCCCCTCAGCCTCCTCATCTCATTCCCTCATCTCTGACTGTCTTTCTGCTATCCAGGAGTGGTGTGCTGCCAATGACCTCTGCCTTAATGCCAGTAAGACTGAGATTCTACTCATCGGCACACCCACCCCCTCCTTCCCTGCAGCTCTCTGGCCGGCCTCTCTTTGCCCTCTTCCTGCTCCCACCTGCAAGGCTAAAAACCTTGGGGTAATCTTTGATTCCACACTCTCCTTCTATCCTCACATCTCTGACGTCTCTAAGAAGTCTCACTACCAGCTGCACCTCCTCAGAGGTATTCTTCCTTTCCTCTCTTTCCCCCAGAAGCTCACTGTCTCCAGAGCTCTGGTTCTCTCTAGGCTGGACTATTGTAACAGCCTCTATCTAAATCTGCCTGCTTCTACTCTCCGCCCTCTGCAACTTATCCAGAACAGGACTGCGAGACTTGTCCTTGGCCTCAAGCCCAGGGATCGTATCTCTCCAGGATTGAAATCTCTGCACTGGCTCCAAGTGGCTGCAAGGATTAAGTTCAAGACCCTCTGCATTGTCCACAAGGCCTTCTGGGGCTTGGGGCCGCAATACCTTCAACTCTCTCGTCCTAAATATCCTCCTTCTCGAGCTCCTCGCTCATCCACCTCCAACTCCCTCAGAGTCAGTCGCATCTCCAAGCAACGAGTTGGTGGTAGATCTCTCTCCTCGGCCGGGGCGTCCCTCTGGAACAGCCTTCCTTCCTCCCTGAAACTTGAGGGGAACCATTTCCAGTTCCGGAAGCACCTTAAAACCCTCCTCTTTGCTTCTGCTTTCTCTCCCCCTCTTCCCTGCTCAATTCCAGGCTGAATCTGCACTGGTTAGCTGGCTATCCTTCTGATCTCGGGCCCAGGCCCCGCCAGTTGCACACCTGCACTGCCTCCCTGGCAACCCCCGCACCTGGGGATTGTTTTCTGTACCCCTTCAGCCACCCTACCAGCACTTTGTCTGCACTTACCCTGCACTTGCCACCAGCTGGCCATTTTTTATTTATCTTATTTATTCTACTATCTTATGTACGGCACTTTCTCCTCCCCCTACCCCACGCATTTTTCCCTTTCCCCCTTCCCATGCACTTGCGCAATCCGAATGACACCTGGCCTAGTAGGATCGCTGTCTGTCTTTCCTTTGTTCCCCCTCCCTTGCCACATGACACCTTGAAACACTTGTGTATAGGCGCGTTATAAATGCCATATCATTTCATATCATATCATATCTCAATGTCTGACAAATTACTTACCCTAGTCCCCGATATGAAAAGGAGTTCCTTTTTTCCCACAGTAGTATATCAACAAGTGAATGTAAATACTCATGTTTCCCCAATGCATAGTCAAAAACCTATAATGTCTACCACCACTAATACTGCGTGCAGCGACCCCCAATCCAGACTGTGCAGTAGCTTAATGGTCCAGCTATTAACACCACATGTACAAAGGTCACTATGTAATGATGCAGGATATGTAGAAGCTTGGCAGGGAAGCGACAATCTCTTTTGCATAATAGTAGAAGGAGAAGGCAAACACGCCAGTATAAATATGGTGCTTACCATGGCTTAGGATTAGATAAAGTGGAGGACTGTCACCATCCTGGGCAGTCTCACAGCTGGTACTCGGATATGAGTGCCATGGGAAGGCAAACGACCAATGGGAGTTGCAGCATGTGTTCCTTAATACTGCATGCATCTGGGGCGCCCAAGGTTTTAGTACCTCAAGAGGTACCCTTAGTAGAATCACAGTGTCTCATCCACCTTGCACTATGTACGATAAAGGGCACCTTCCAGGCACTCACTGTTAAATTAAAACTTCTCCCACCAGATGACAGGAAATGCAAAGTGGGACCAAAAAACACTTATTGCTTCAAAGAACCATTCCTGGCTATAGATGCCACAAGCTTCGCAGAAAATAAGTGGGAAGAATCAATCTTTATGTGCTAGGCCGAAGGGCTCCGTGGCCTTTCTGACTAAAATTGGACTTTGTAGAAAGGACATGTGCACAGATATGGACAGAGCATATCACAAAGTTAACGTGGGTCACCGCTCCTAAAAAAACAGTGAAGGTACAGCAAGAGGAAAATTATGAACTGTGCTTCTATGGTGAGGGAAAAATATCTATGGGCGCCAACAAACACTGCAACAGAACAATGATCATTTCAGATCTGCGGAAGGGCACATCAGCGTTTATGGACTACTATTGGGTCTGTGGCAAAAAGGCATACTTGCACCTCCTGTCATCATGGAGGGGCTATTGCTTGCTTGCAATGTTACATTCAGCACTGTTGGTCGTACCGGAGGAGCACCTAAAGGGGGGAGCCGTGCCTGCAGATTGACAAGCAGCACCAAAACCAACAGAGATGCTACCCACAGCGCCATCCGCCATCTTCCGAATACTCTCAGAAGAAGAGCGGAACGATCGCCTGTTCAGGAAAAGACGATCCTCGAACTACCTGTCCCAAGAATCATCTGATCTATCTGCCCAGATACCAAATGAATATAAATGTTTTAATTCAGCAGAGACATTTTCTCATTCCTTGTTCCCAGCGTCCAAACAAGAGCCAATGCCAAGTGGCTCCAAATTGTCAGGTGGGAGCAGATCCAGCTGGCAAATGACACTGAAGAAGGGTTTAACGTCATCAAGGTGGAATTGAGAGCCCTCCGGCTGATGACAATTCAGAACAGATATGTCCTCGACATCCTCACAGCTATGGAGGGCGGGCTTTGGAAAAAGAGTGGGAGTTCATGTTGCACATTCCTACCTTCTGCAGATGCTGAAAATGGGACACTATCAGCAGTACACGAGCTGGGCGTCAAAATGAAAAAGGAGGCGGGCATACAGGAAGACGACTGGGCCAACATGGCATTTGGCTGGGTGCCCTCATGGCTTGGAACAACTATGAAGATGCTTATCCCTATAATCGTATTCATCATGCTGATTTTTTGTGTGTGTGCCAGTTGGGTCTCTGATGCTGTGTAAAAGCAGTACCTAATAGTGCAATGATGATGGTGACTATAGGGTATAGAAATGATAAAAAAGGTACTTCATGATACACAGGAAGCACAAGTACAGACAGGAAAAAATGATGGTCCCAAATATCGCATGGTCGCTATATACCACACTGGGGATAAGTACTCTACTCCTGAATAATATGAACAACGTGGGGAAAGTTTGAGAAGCGTGTGCCGAACATGGAAAAGGTAGCCCTGCATGGGAGGAAGCAGAAAGAAGGGCTAATGAGTGAAGAAATACAGGGGGGATATTTGTTGCTGTAGAAGTAACAAAGGGTGGAATGTTGGGATGGGAATGGCTCTATCCCACCCTCCTAGTCATAGCTCGAACGAATAAACTCCATCTGAAGCTAAGGGCAGAGCAGCCCCCACCTTCAGGGCACATGTAAGAGCCCTACAGTGTATTATAGTATTAGATGAAAAACATAAACCATGCCCCAGCTCCAACACTCCATTTTGTATTAGGTCTGGATGCCATCTTTTACTAGGCCCAAAACCGCCACTGTGAGGGCTGCGGCTCTTACATCTCCAGCTCACACAGAGGTGCCAAGTCATCAGCACACCAGCCCAGCTCTGCACGAGCCTTGTTCCCACGGAAGTTCACAAGTAGCTGTAGGAGCCTCGGAACGTGAACCGGTGGAAGGATCTGCTGGACCCCTCCCAGTCGGAGAACTCCTTGAAAAGGAGTTTCGCTGATGGGGTGCTCTGGAAGCGAGCATGGTCCGATCCTCTCTGTGTGGAAATGAGGACTGAGGTGAGGGGCTGGAGGGTAGGGATAGCAGAGTATGTTCACGCTCAGAGCCGCGCCTCTGCGCAATTTAAATTTAAAGGAGAAATGTGCTTATTTGAGAGAAAAAAGTTTCCAGTCCCGGCCCTATGCAGGAACACTCATGGAGTATGGAGGAAACGGGACAGGACAGGACGCAGGAGTGTGACACGCTTCGGCATATAAACATGCACGGCAGCCTTTTGATGTGACACATAAATTGCACAAAGAGGACCAGTTATGTGACAATTGATATTTAAGCAGTCTTCTCTATGCAATTTTGATTGTTTGCATGAAATGGATGGAAATGGGTCCAGTCCAGAGTTTTGGTGCATGTTAACAATAGCATGCAAACAATCATAAATGCTGCCCAGCAATTGCGAGCCTGGTGGGAGACGTTTACATGGATTTGTATGGAATCTACCTGCTTTTTGCAGGTTCAAAAACATATCTATCCTCTAGGAATACAAAACATCTCAACCTGCATCAATATAAGATGTGGTCGTAGCTGCTGATGGATTTGTATCACTTGTTAGAGAAACTGACTTCAGCATGACCAGTTTAAACATATAATGTACCCACATAAGATCTGTTCTGTCCCTTACTTGGGTGGATCCAATTTGGGGTTCATGTTTGGCTCGTCCCTTGCTTTCCCTGCAGGTCGTTCTTCTGCCTCCTTTTCTGTCAAAATCTCTAGTGTCATCTCCGCTTTGCCCTGGAACGAAAAGCAGGAGGGGATACATCAGTGGTGGAATCAGTGCAAACTCAAATGCATTAAGTGTGGGTGCTATTCAAACAGTAAAGTTTGTAAACGTTTCCGAAATGAAAGCAGATCATTTTCTTGCCTAAGATTCAGGGGTAATGAGTTCCAAGCCCTAGGTGGTGCCAGGGATGAGAAAGATATGCCATTACCGTTAGTCTGCTTTTTTCTAGGATATGAAAGCAGCCAGGAACCAGTGGACCTCTATTTGGTTTGTGTATAGTCAGTCTCTCTTTAAGATAAACCGGAGCCTTGCCATGCACACATTTGTGAGACCATGTTTTCGGTCCTTGCCAATGCTCCTCGCACAAGTTTGCTGCAAATCCATCTGTGTTTTATTTTTTGGAAAATGTCAAAATGTAGGTTAAAAAATAGTAATATAACTTAACCCCCACTTGACAAAATCCATTCAAACATTGCACCCTAACATACAAAAGTGGGTCGATAATCCTTTTGCAACCATTTGTGCAGATTCATCACATCGCACAAAAATGATAAGCATGTTTTGGGTGCCCCCTCTTGACAATATCCCACCAAATGTTGTTTCATTGAATGACAGCAAAGTTATAAGCCATCCAAAAACTGATCTTCACTGACCCTGTAATGCAGAGATATGCGTGAATGTCCTAGAACATTTGTCAAGTTCAGGAACATCACAGCAATGTCCCCGAACATCTGAGATGTTCATGGACATCGGAGAAGAAAAGACAACTGATTTGGGGGGTTTTCTTGCCAGATCCCATTCCATCCTCATCGCCCCTCACCTCCCCCGAGATTGTTTAATTTTTCTGACAAGTGTAATCTTGTTTTCTAATATGTTTTTAAAAAGTAGAAAATGGAAGGTAACGGGTGCACACATTGGTCATCAGAATATTTAGCAGATTAATTAAAAGTCACTAGGATAGTGAGGTGCAGAGGAGAGTAACACAACACTGGCACTGTGTTGTGGTGAACAATGTACAAAGAACAAAAAGTGTTCTACGGTCTGTGGAACACTTGAGTCCCCTGCACACTCAAAGGACTGTACAATGACAAACAATAATTCAATAATATTCGTGCCTATAGTATTCTAGAACAACTAGTTAAGCTTTTGCATATATTATACAGATAAACTTTGTGTCAAAACTTCAAATGGTAGAGACAATAAGTAAATTCCCTTTGATTATGGATTGTACAGATTATTTTACACCTCCACGGCCATCAACAATTATACACAATATGTTTACTTTTTTAATTTTTGACCATTTCAACAATAAGGAGCAAAAAACATGCCAACTTTAGAATACAATATTAAATCCATATTGCAATCATGTAGTGAGAGGTTATAAAAACTCAACGCGTTTCGGAAAAAATTCCTTCATCAGGAGTGGTTATTTGTAGCTCAGATCAAGAAGAATCCTATGTTCCAAAATTCTTATATCTGCAAATTATGAAAATAAATAATTGTCTCTTAGAACAATTTTTATAATCCCAGATATTATAGTGCTGATGATAGGTATCGCTTATAGAATTTGATTTCAGTGCACACTCCGGTAGTTGATGCCATTGCGTTTGACTACTTTGAGTTACAAGTAACCACAAGTATTGCAGCCACTGAACAGATTGACGCAGGACTGAACTAATTGGACATTGGAGGTATGATTACTTACTATTATTATTTATCATTAATATTTCCTAAATAGAGACTCTCTAGTGTCATGTTCTAGCAATTTAGTGATCCAGAAACATTTGATATTTTGACAGGCAGTACTCTGCACAGAAGAGTGACCTTTACACAGAATCTTGGTGGGGCACCCATGCCAGGTAGGGAATACAAAAATTCTATAAGCGGTACCTATCATTTTTACCACAATGTCCGTGGTCTACGGGTGCAGTCTGCAAATACAACATGGTGTTTTAATTGTCCTTTCAGATGGCGCGTACGATATCCGCAAACGTCATGTGGCTCCCTGATTGGCCCAGGGGCATCCACGGACACCGAATCAGGAAGTGAGTCTGCGTACCAGACGCAGATATCAGACATTTTTTAAACTTACATTTTGGGCATTTTTACAAAAGAATACTGGACGATAAAAATCAAATTTGCAAAGGCACGCATGTGGGACCAGGCCGCCGCTCCACGTGCAGTTTGGTGCAAATTGGTCCAGCGGTTTGGGCTGTAGCAACAAGCAAAATATTTTTCCATTCTAGTATATTACAATTTCAAACGTTTTGGGACTTACCCCGCCATGACGAGACTGCACAAACCTTTGCAGAGTCATTTAGTGGTGGTCATATACTTACTTTGCAAAATTTTGTGCAAATTCGTCTAACGGCGCCAAAGTTAAAAGCTGCCCGAAAACTGCTCTTCCTATGGGTTGAGCAACTTAACCATAGCTACAGGGCTATTGCACTCAATGGTGCTTTTTTGGCAGAATTACCGCAACGGAAATTCCAACGATTTTGATGATTTTTCAGTGGAGAGTGGAGGCAAATTCTCCACCCCATGGCCATACTCGTAGTATGGTGGAGCCGGAATATTGGCGGAAATTCCGTTACTGCCAATTGTTTCCCACTCCTCCATACTTGCAATGATGCCCAATGCTCTTTTGATCACAAAAGAACATACAATAGATAAGATATCAGATTTGATGGAAAGCAGCAAGCTTCTTACAATGGGGTGAGTTCAGGTGACATTCTGACCAGGTTGTGTTGGGGAGTAAATGGAACAGTCACCGGGGACAATACATGGCTGGACATACATAGATTAAGGACAATCAATATTAAACATTTTAAGTGCAAGTAGGCGGTACGCCCAGCTGTGTTAGGGATGTGACCATGAGGGATGAAGTGCTAGATGAGAGGCAGAGAAAGCGAGGGACAGAGGCAGGTTAGTGACAAGGGAAAATGCTAGCGTGAAGGAAGATGATAATGATTTGGAATGTACATAGACCATATTTACATACAATTATCAAGCAACTGGAGTTGGTACTTATTTATCAACCTCACAAGGATGAAAGGCTGAATTGGCCTTGCCAGGACTCGAACCTGTGAACTGCAGATCACACACAGATCGCAGCAGCGAGCGCTCAACCAGCTGAGCTATCCTGCCAGCTATTGATGAGAGGTAGGTTAAGAGAGTAATTTGGATGTGAGGAGGTAGGCTTTCATCTTGGCTCTGAACAAATCGGTGTGGACTGTTTCTCGGATGTCCGAGGGTAGAGAATTCCATACAAGTGAAGCAAGAAGAGAGGAAGAGCAGAACCGAGAGGAAGCAAAGGGAGGGCAAGGTGCCAGAAAGGTATTCAAGGAGGCAGAGCGGAGATTACAAGAAGGCTTGTAGAGTTGGATAGAGGAGGATAGATACGGTGGCACCTTACTGTGGATACATTTGTGATCCAGGAGAAGAAATTTAAATCTGGCCCTGTTTTGCATCGTCAGCCATCCAGCCTGGTGACGGTAAGAGGAGGTACGTGTGAAGCGAGAGAGTTCAAAGAGAGTCCTGATTACGAAGTTAATGATCTTGACAAGAGGACAGAGCATGCCGTTGGGGAGACCAAAGAGGATGCTGGCAGAATAGTCCAGTTTAGAGAAGACACGAGTGGTTAAGAGATTCTTGGCAGTGTTGAATGGAATGGGGTGCCGGATACTCCTAATATTTAGGAGGGTGAGGCGAGCTGCTCTTTCAGTTTTTGAGATGAAAGTAGAGAAGGCGCGAGAAGGGTCATAGATGACACCGAGATTTCTAGCTGACGAGGAGTAGGAGGGAGAGTGTCAGGTGGGAACTTTTTAGACAGGGTAAGAGATGAGAGGGAGTATTTTGCAGTGAAGAAGAACACCTTTGTTTTGGCAGAGTTTAACATCAGAGAGTGTAAAGCCATCCAATATTTAATGTCAGAGAGACAGTTAGAAATTGTGACAGAGAGATCAGAGGAGAGTCCAGGAAAAGAGAAGATGATTTGGGTGTATATATGGAGCAGATTTGATGCCATATTCCTCAGTTTAACCTTTTTTCCCGGAACAATCACAAGGACCGACAGACCCATCACAAAAAGGAGCATGCAAAAATTCCAATTGAGCACATGAGCACTGAAATTAGAGGTGCAAGCGGGAAAGTGATTGGGAATCTGTGCTTGGAATGATAATATCCATCAAAAAGAACATTGTAAAGGGTACATATTTTGTTCTTTTAAAGGATACAGTGCCTCCACAGATGCCGCATCTTTGAAAGACTCCCATAGTCATGAGACAGATATGAAGTGGGCAAGGGTGGGAAGCACCTCCTTTAACAAATTTGCAGAACTGGTCTAACAATGTTAGCATTTTCTCCAGCTAGAGAATGCAATTAATAATGCTTTGTGAAGTTGTGTAGAGAAGCAGTTTGACAAATCCCTGCTGAGGGAACGCCCCTCTGTAAGGATGCCTGTCCTCTGTTTAAGTGGAATTGAAGACCCTCCAGCACATCTTTACAAGCACCTTCTTAGTATGTTTGAAAACACAGCACAATCCACCTTAAAATAGTTTGCTTTGAAATAGCCTTGCCTTTTCTAGGGCCAGCAAATCCAACAGTTGGCCATCAATCAAAACATACACATTCAAGTCCTATCTATGGTCCAGCCTGGTGAAACCTTTCTTAGTTTTGAATGGAGGAGGACAAGGTGGGCACAAACTTGGCAAAATAATCGATTCCTGCTAATGGAATTCAGGGACATTTGGCAAAAACAATGGTCTCAGTCTCAAGGTAATCTTTTACCTCAAGAACAGTAGAAATGTTGGGGAAACCGACCGAGTTAGCAGTTTCCAAACCTTCCTTGCCATGCTAGGGCTACAAGAAAGGCCACTTTAAGAGATATCAATCTAAAAGGGCAAATCTGAAAAGGTTTGAAAGAAACTATCATCAGATAAGTAAAGAATAGACATAAATCTCAAGGCAGGAACAGGAAGGCCTTAGGCGGAAATGCATTAGCAAGGTCCTTGAGAAGCTGTTGTACCCTGGGAATTGTGAACATATAAACCTTGCTTGAGCGTACCAACGTTCGGTCCTGCATTGGCTATGAAACAGAGAAATCCAAGATCCATACCCATAACAACTGGTCAATATAACCATCACAGAACCAAATTGTGAACTTCTGCCAGTGACAAGCATAAATGAGATAAGTGAACGTCCACCAAGCAAAAAGCATCACATCTTCTGAAAATGTCTTCAACTGCTGTAGCTGGGCGCTTATGGAAAAGGTCTTGGAAACAATGGGATTTGATAATATCTGGAGGGAATAGGTCAGGGCGTTGTATTCGAACTGTACAGCAAAACTGGTCACAGCTCTTTGGTCTGGAAAGGGTAACACGAAATGGGTGCCCTCTATCCCCCCTTCTCTACGCCCTAAGAATGGAGCCTTTGCAAGTGAGTATTTGGGCTAATGAGTCAGTGGTGATCAAAGAGAGGGTCTTCAAACTGAGCCTCTTCACCAATGAAATGTTGCTCTATGTGAGCTATCCACAGGAATACATCCCATAGATCATGGGAGAGCTTCAGAGATAAGGAAAAACTATCTGGTACAAGATTAACCTATCTAAATCTATTGCTTTCCCAGTGGGCAACTTGGGGCAGAGGACAGGCAGTACTTAGGAAGATCCACTTTTGTGGATAGCGAGGTTGAACGCAATTAAAATGACGATTTTACCTAAACTCCTCTTCTTGTTTCAAATGCTGCCTATTGAGCTTCCCCATGTCTTTCTTCAGACAGAACAAAAGACCCTTACGACATTCCTATGGCAGAATTAAAAAAACTTGAATAGCCTATAAGACACTCTGCCTCCCTAAAGAAAAGGGAGGTGTGGGGTTCCCCGATTTGAACACGTACTATAGGGCTATAATGTTAAGAGTGCTAGTGAACTACCTTGACCGGCATGACACCAAGCAATGGGTCTGTATTGAAAACTCCTAATGGACCCAATGTCCATGGGTGAGTGGCTATGGGCCCCACAGTCAAAGATCCTGAAGCGGTATTTTGGAAAATATGGCGGGAGGGAGGAGATATGCAGTGACTCACGACGTGACCCTCACCTATAAGTTGTATCTGGGCCCCCCCGACTAGGGGCCTTATTTAACAGCATAATAGGTTTCAAGGCTAGTATGAGGCAGGGCTACAGAAAGTGGGCAATTATGGGTGGATGGTACTAAATGGCACATGAGAGGCTGGAGGCATTGTTGAACATGGACACCCTATAGTTGTTCCTCTATTTACAGCTGAGATGGGTGTGAACGGATAAGAGATGGGGTCATTCTCTCGAGGGGTCTTATCTCATACCTTTACAGGGAATTTATGCTGGCAGAACCAGACAAACTCCTCAGAGTACGTAATCAATGGGGAAGGGGCCTGGGAGGAGTGGAGATCTCTGACAACCTATGGTCACTCATGTTCAGGAAGGCAAAGAAAATCTCCATAGCCACTGAATATAAGGCTCAATCTATTAGGCTTCTCCAGAGATGGCATTATATCCCCACTAAATTATCCAAAATGTATCCAGGGGTGAACCAAAGTTGCTGGAGAGAGTGCCAGGAGAATTGGGGACTATGGGCAACCTGTGGTGGGGATGTGGACACATCCAGAGGTATTGGAAAGAGGTCCTAGCATGGGTTGAAGACCTGGGTGGCATTGCAAGAAGCATCTCCCCATTGTTTGTTCTCTAAGGGGTAGGGGCGGGGTAAGAAGAGGAACAATCGTTGAACCACATGACCCATTACTTACTTATGGCTGCAAGGGCTGTGTCGCCCAGAACTGGAAAAAGGCCCAGACGCCCATGAAGAGGGAATGGTTATTGAAAGTAAAGGACATTTATGACATGGAAAGGCTTGCACAAGCGCTGGACGAGTCCAGGTACAAAATAGATTAGATACGGCAATTCCTCACGAAGGATCAGCCGCCATGGGAGGCCGAGAGTGGAAATGAAAACCGATTTGACACAGAAAGAGCAGCAATGGGGTACTAAGGGTGATATGGGGAAAGGTTGCTGCCAGGGAGGGAGGAAAGGGTAGGAGGGGGGATCGAGCAAGACAAGAATAATGTGTATACAAGTATAATATGCTTGTTTTGTTCTTTGGAGAGCTTATGAATGTATACCTTAAGAACTGCAAAAAAACTTGTTTTAAAAAATAAAAAGCATCACATCAAAGACCTTCTGCAAGAGATCATAATCCTTGTACCCAGCCTTACAGACAAGCCACTTTTACTACCTAAACACAGGCAAAAACTACCCCCAAAAAGGGGAGTTAAAATACTCCCAACAAAAATAGGATAGGAAACAGACAGATTGGAGCCTGTCCCCTTCTTTCAATCACAGAGCTCCATGGAAATGTTTCGACCATTACAGCACATACTGCCACAGGAAGAAACTCTACTATTATTAATGCCTGATCTAAAGAGGTATAAATGTATATTTGCATGAATTACTTGGTGCAAAAAAATATTGATAACAAAACATTTCTGTAATACAGTCAAAACATATTTGTACTCGCTTATTATATACTCCCATTGGGAATGGGTCTTCCCTTTTTACTCCCTAAAAATAATGTTACTCTCAACTATAATAGGAAGTAAAATGCCCCACTTGAAAATCTTACGTGGAGCACTACTCGTACCTCAACCTGGTAATAGCCAGGC
Organism: Ambystoma mexicanum; assembly: GCF_040938575.1. Classification (NCBI taxonomy): domain Eukaryota; kingdom Metazoa; phylum Chordata; class Amphibia; order Caudata; family Ambystomatidae; genus Ambystoma; species Ambystoma mexicanum. Next base: position 1,150,340,954 of record NC_090932.1, read on the forward strand.
ATTTAATATTTCTATTTCTAACGGGCCAAAACCCCGCAGGCATCAGGGCGCACACCAAGACTCAAGACAAAACAACAAGCACAGGATCTCAGGAAGAAACATGCATTAGTGTGGGTACTATTCAAACAGTAAAGTTTGTAAACGTTTCTGAAATGAAAGAGGATCATTTTCCTGCCTAAGATTCAGTGGTAATGAGTTCCAAGCCCTAGGTGCCAGGGATGAGAAAGATATGCCATTACCGTTAGCCTGCTTTGTTCTAGGATATGAAAGCAGCCAGGAACCAGTGGACCGTAGAACTCTATTTGCTTAGTGTATAGTTAGCCTGTCTTTAAGATAAACAGGAGCCTTGCCATGCACACATTTGGGTGTTAGAGTGAACATTTTAAACTCCACCGAGCGGCCAATGGAAGCCAATCTAGTTCTTTCTTGCTAGACTTACGGGGCAGATTTTTTGCAACGTGGACGGCATAATTTGGGATCACTTGAAGTTTATGAATGCAGATTTTAGTTGAACCACCCAAAACAGCATTACAGTAATCAGTTCTGGGTAAATTTGTGGCATGTGCAAAAGCAATACAAGTTTGTTCCGAAAAGGAACGGTTGTGTCTGTCTCAAGAGCTTAAGGTAATATTGTGAATTTCTTTAGATATAGTTAACATGTGTATCAGCACTTAAGTGAAATTTTCAAGTAAACACCTAGTGTTTTTACTCTGTCTAGAAAGGGGAAAGAACAGTTCTCAATGGCGAAGTTTAAGTAGCTAGGTGGGAGTGTCTTCCTAGCTTGAGAAGACCCAAATATTAAGAGCTCTGTTTTATTGCTGTTAAGGCACATCAAATGGGATGACATCCAATGTTTGATGGTTTGATAAATAAGGCTCAGCCTGTCAGCATCCGTTTTATACATCCCATCCAGCTCAAACAGTAATTGTGTCTCGTGGGCGTAGTTGGGAAATTGTACCCACATGTTAACAAGGATGTCATAGAGTGGCGTAATGTAGATATTGAATAGTGCCAGCAACAAACATGTCCCTTGCGGGATCCCGTAGAATATCAGGGCTGGAACAGATTAAGCATTTCTCCAATACACAGTAGACCTATTGCTTTAAAATGATTGAACCCATTGGATGGCACTCCCTGAGCAATTACCCACTGTAGCCAGAATGACTAGAAGGCAATCGTGGTCAGGGAGATCAAAAGCTGCTGACAGATGGAGCAAATTAAGCGGCCCCGATTGCCCTCTATCCAGAATATACAGCATATTCGATTGTAAATCCAGCAATGCGCTTTCAGTACCATAGCGTGGATGAAAGTCAGATTGCCTAGTGTGTAAAATGAAGGCAGCTTCCAGGTATGCTTAAAATTGCATACTAGTTGTCAATCACTTTAAGAAAAAAATTGGAGTTTGTAATTGGTCGAAGGTTACTCGTGTCTCTCAGATTTAAACCCGATTTCTTCACAAGAGGAGTCACAGTGACTTCCTTAATAACATCAGGTGCACTGTTGTGCGAAGGATGAATTAACAAATCAAGTGAATAAAGGAGCAAATATTTTGATATTTTCGTAAATTATTTTCACAGGAATGACGTCTCTGAAACAAGACGTGGGACGTAGCTTTTTCAAAATGTCCTCCATGTTAGTCACAGTAATAGGTTGGAATGTAAATTCCAAATAACTAGATGAGTGTTTTGATTCCTGAGATGTATCGTCTAAGTCTACAAGCTGTAATAGTTAACGGCCAGATCCCTCTTAATTTTATCTTGTACGTTCTTAATTTTATGAGAGAAAGCTAAATGAGCCCTTGCAATCTGAATTAGATGGAAGAAAAGGATGCACTTGGGCCTCAGGCTACTCCAGTAAGAGCCAAAAAAGATTCATAGTTATTAGCTGCATTCTTTATCTGGAAAGTTTCAGCCTAAGCAGCTTTTGGTGCTTCTCCTTAGTCAGTGTTTAATAAAATATAGTTTGACTCCGTGCTTGCTGCAAGTTGCAGACTCTTTTATCCTGAGACTGATCAGGATTCTGGAAATATGAAGTATCTGAGTAGAGACAGCTTTTCTTGCGCATACACATCCTTTAAATGGTACCTTATAGTACTTGCAAATGATACATTAATACTCAGTTGCTTTTTCACCTCAGACATTATTGTTACACATTCTTTTGAACTGGCTTCATTCAACTAACACATTTTGTTGAATTACCTTCATTCAACTGAAATTGTTAACGTACTGTGGATGATTGAATTCAATGTTAGCTTGTCTATAAATACTTGTTAGACTTTACATTAATTTACCTGCATTTAATCTGAAATTGCTGTTGTTGTACTAACTGTACATCTTTCACTTTGCCTGTATCCCGACACGTGTTTCCCTGTCTATCTGGCGACGGTTCACTACGGTATACTTTGTATTTGAATTGTGCTGTATTTTCAAAATTAGTATTTAGCTTGTTTATACTGTTGTTGAAATTTCTGGAAGGTAAGAGATAGTGAAAGCAAAAACGGGTCATTACTAATGCACTTAGTATTGTGTTTATATATTTTAGCTGAATTAGGGGTTTGTTTAGTACTTACTTGCTGAATAGGTGCGCTTGCCTTGAATGCATTAAATATCGGGAGCCGTTTTGCCACAGAGAGGGTTTTTTTCACGCCTTCCCTCCCGTGGCTGATTGTGATTGTGGAGACTTGGTTTTGGTCCTTACATAGGTTGCATTGCTTGCTCCCTGTAATTGAAGATGTTGCTAAATAGTAGGATCAATCCTGAACACCTAAAATTGCTTTTGCTTAATACAGTTAAAGAAATATTTTTTGTGCATCTCTATTGATGTTCAATAGTATTGGGTACCCGGTTGTCCCTTAAAAGCTTTCTTTAAGCTTGATGACTATATTTAGATGATTTCTACTTTGACAATTTAAAGAAATTTGTCTATATAAATTCTTACCTTGGTGTGTAAAATTCTGTGGCATGTAAATGTCGCTTGGTTCGATTGCCGTGAAATTCAGGTGGACAGACTTGTGTTTTTATACGGCGGAATGACATTGTGCGTTGTGCACGTGATGACGTCACACGCTGATCCTGTGTTACCGCCATATTGTGTTGGGAAAATTCTAGTAGACGTGTCTACATCCCAAATCTTGTCAATTACATAATGTCTATGTGTATGAGACCCGATTGGTTTCATGTTTATTGTCATGTTCATAATTGTGTCGGTTGACTGTTTATTAAAATGGTTGCTGAGGCAAATTTTATTTTGTAGGCGGAGGCTCCATATCATGTACTTGTGGTGTGAGGGTAAATATGATTGATAGCTGTATTCCATACATTCGGTGAGCGATTTCCACAGATATGCTTTGCTCATACTACTGTGCATACCAGATATTAATATTCACAGCATTTCCAACAAATACATCTGGCAGAGTTTACATTCTACTGTACATCTGTACATACCAAATATTGATGTTCACAACATTTCCAAAATATACATATAGTAGAATTAGCATTTTAGACAGACATTCCCAATATTTTTAAAGAAAATGGTACATCTCCTGATCTATGTTTAAATCTGAATGGCATGTGTCCATACAGCATACCCAAAATGCCTCCCGTCTTCTAAGTAGTATTTCCATATTGCCTCCTCTCAGTGGGGGCAATATTTTCTCTATTCCATAGCATTTTAATTGTGTGATTTCTTGTTGGGAGTGCATTTCCTGGAAATGTGTTATCTGGTCATCAAGTAATCTTTTATTGCTTCTTATATAGCTAATATTTAAGATTTCACAATGCCTTTCCAGATTTTATTGTCAGCTTCCAATTTGGCTTTTTGCCAGACCCTTTCATCCTGTTGTTTTTCTTTTTTAAGACAAGGATGGTATTTGATGGTTTTCCATCTCATAGGAGCTACCCGGTCTAACATATTGGTCAGGGTCATTCTATATGAGGAAGCAAATATGTTAGGGGGGTCTGAGTCCAAGGTGGATTCCATACATTCTTTAATACAACCTGGAGAGATTGCAAGCGTTAATTTTCTTTAAATTCCTATTAAAAATCTTTTTGGTGGTATTCCGTTATTTTCCAATTTAGCTGGGAGCTGGATGTAAAATTCTAAGAACAAGTGATCTGATCAAATACCTGGTCTGCTGTTGGTAATAAAGGTGTTAAGGTTACAAGATGCAACCCTGTCCAAAATATGCCCTTTAATATGGGTTGCTTCATTATTATGAACCACAAATTCGATATTGTTCAGATAAGATTCCTACAGCAATGCCTCTTTGTTTGTGGTGTCACCTCAACATTTATTTAAGTCACCCATCAAAACAGTAGAGCAATATGGGTTATTTAATGGGACCAGAATTTGGACAATGACCTAATTGAAACTAGGCATGTCGACAACAGGGTGATACACAAGAATGAAATGTATGCATGCATTATGATTAGTAGTAAACTTAAGATGCAAAATCTCACAGCCACTACAGTAGAAGGTATTTCAAAAAGGTGATTTGTCTTTTTTGCTATAACAGCAACTCTCCCACCGTGCCCTTCGGTCTGGTCCTGAGAGAAAAAATTGTAATCATAAGGGACAGTTAAGTTAATAGTAAGCCCATTAGGGACAGTTAAGTTAATAGTAGGCCCATAAGGAACAGTTAAATTAATGGTAGGCCCATTGTAGTCTTTAAGCCAAGTCTCGGTGAGACTTAGGCTCTGCAACCTGCCATTGGGGTGATTTACACTGCTGAATGTCTGTGTCCGTAGATCTTCCATTCAAGGCATCCTCCAAGGATGGGGAAGCATCATGTCCATCATGACAGGGTGCCAGATCCTCTGGCCCAGTCCAGAGATATCAAGATCATTGTAGTTCTGGATAACCTTCCCCAGCACCAAAGGTATTAGTGGGAGCTGAGTGAACGTGTACACACCTTCATACTCACAGGGAGTATCTAGTGCATCCATGGGGTGTCCCCTGCGGGGAACTCTCTGGAATAGAAGATTCTGCACTTCTTGTTGGAGCTGGAAGTGAACAGGTCTATGTGCGGGAACCCCTAAATGGAAAAGATCTTTTACGCAATCTCTCCGTTTAACCCCGCTAAATGCTAAGACTGCAGGCAAGGTGTGAAGCTGTCGCTGCCACCTTGTCAATCACCCAGAAAGAGAAGCTTTAGTGACCCCATCCATATTGTTCATATGGCGCACAGCAGTGGTGTTCTACATGAGAACCTGAACAGTTGAACCTTTGATTGATGATGAAAACGAAGCCCATAATAGACAAACAGCCTTGAGCTTCAGCAAAGTGATGTGAAGTCACGTTGCTGGCTAGCGCATAATATTCGTTATTAAGCGGATTGTTGCTAATTTGTGCAAGACGGAAATGTAGCTGCTATCCGCACAGTTTAGTATTGCTTGTTCATCCTGAAGTTGTTACATGTGGATATGTGTGTGCTCTGTTAACGCTTCCCTGCATTCGTTATCTGGCATTTAGGGCCCGATTCATGGAATTCTTTGCACTGCTGAAAAGTGACTTTGCACTGCCGACACAAACCCCTGATTCATGGAACTGTGCAAAGTGTATTTTTGCATTGCAAAGTCACTTTGAACCGTGCAAGAAATTCCATGAATCGGCCCGTTAATATCTCCTACTACAGGTGCAGAGGCGAATCCTTCATGAGACATGCATACCACATGGACAAGCAGCTGGAATCAGCTGGTGTTTGATGGTGTTTATGTGTCAGTTGGCGCTGGACATTTATATGTACAGATGAGGTCTGCTGCAAATAAGAGGAATTGGAGGGATGAGTCCGCACTATAAAGCATTATGATGGTTGTGACTGGACTACTGGATCACGTGGTTGAATTATTGTTTTGTTTCGTCATTTCCTTGTCCTTGCTGGAAAATGTAGTACAAGGTTGTGTATTTCACACTTTCATAACGTTGCTGCTTGAGCAGGAAATAAATAAAGGTGCCTTTGTGTCTGTAATAGCGCTAAGACTTTTTAACCAATTTGGAAAATCTCCATTGTTAAATTGAGTTTATCAAATGTTAATCGTCTCCATTATTTCCAACCTATCTTTATCACTTTAGAGATGTGGCTTCAGGTACTGGCCACAACAAGTACATATAGGCCTCCTGAACGAGACACAATACCTCAAATCAGACCTGCAAAAATCGACAAAGTACTTCAGATGTTGCCTCCAGTGCTCGGCACAATATTTCATATAGGGTCTTAAGAATTGGGCATTACACGACAAATGAGTTTCAAGTGTTTGACAAATTACTTCTGGCTTCCAAAGATGGACACACCATCCCAGATGAGACAGCAGTGATATGTGCAATGCTCTTGGAGTGCACGACATTTGGACAGTTGGAGAGCTGCATTCGTCAAAAAAGGAATTCCTGAAGAGTTTTATTCTCAGTACTGGGGTCTCCACAAGATGGCCTTTAGATGTGCAGGCACTTGTGGCATGGCTGTGTTTGCTGCATGGGAATTATGAAAATACTTTTGCTCTTTCTGCAGAATCATGCAAATCTATCAGGCATGTGAATCGTTCTTCTGTCCCCATTACACAGTGCTCTTGTCCAAACCAACAGAGCCATTCCACCATTACCTCGATTCCGGCACTTACACTCCTGCCTAACATTGCTAAAAGGCCCCTCCCCACAAACCCATCACTAGATTAACACCAACTCACAGACCCCTCCCTCCAGTCTCAAGCGTCTCGTACACTTATCCTGTGTTTGTCCTTATCCACCATGGTGCACGGCCACCAGCCCTTCGCAACCTTCTGCTTGAAGAGTGGGATGGTCTGTGGGACTCTGGGAGGTACCAAAACCTTCTTCAGATACTTGGGCATCTTTGACTTGTCTTTCTTCAGTTTACAGGACTCTGGAAACTTTTCTGGGCGTGGAAGTTGGTTGAGATTTAATTCCAGGACACCTGTCCACATAAATAAGCAAAACATTTAAACCTGATGTGACAAACCACATTGAGAAATTTCTATTTTCAGTTTATTGATATATACTTTTTTTAAATTACAGTTTAAACATTTTAACATTGCCATAGTACATAGGACACGTTTATGGACATGTAACGACCTATGGATTTTAACAACTTACCAGTTTCTTCTCCCTCACCCCATAACTATAACCGTTTACAGGATGGCATAATTAACCATCAGCAGTATTATCGTCCAAGTTGGCTCCATCTGGCAATACTTTCTTCTACAATCACATGCACATATATGCCAGTGTGTCTCATATGGAAAGAACAGAGACAAACATTTCCATATGTGGTTAGAACAACATTCCCTTATTTCTACCCACTATGAGATCAATCACCCATTACCATTACGCATAATCACCATGCCCACTTATCCTCTTTGCGTGCTCGTGTTATCGCTCAACTCTTACTGTTGGGCACAATCATGGGGGTCCCTGTCGCTTCATATAAATTGGTCAAGCAACTCACATAGTCTACCCACCTAGGGTCGGTGGGGTCGCTGCATCTTATTACACACTCTCTTTTCATATGTACAAGCCTTGGAGAGGAGTTTTCCCATATCCCTTGGTCTGGTGGAGTCTCTGATTTCCATCTGAGGATAAAAGCCTTAAAGTCTGTACACAACATGATATATACCATTGTCCTCACCATGCTATCCTTATACCATTCATCTACTTCTAATATGAACAATGTGGATATGGGTGAATTTGTTGTGAACGTCCCTTGTATTTGAGATATTTTCGCCAGTAACCCCACCCAGAACGGCTGAATCTCTGGACATGTCCATAGCATGTGTCCCATAGTGCCCTGTTGTCGGCATCCCCTCCAACATTCAGGTGTTTTCACCAGTTTTATAGTATGCAGTCTGGTCAGAGTTGAATATACTCATTGCACCAAATTATAGTGGATCTCCCTGTTCTTTAAATTAAGTGATACTGCATTAAATAGTATGTATTCTGTGCATATATCATTTTTGGTATCTAGTGGAATTTCTAGGTCCTTTTCCCATTTAGTGGCAGGGAAACTATTCTTCTCTAAATTATTAGGTATACACAGTATATAAAGGGCTGTAATCCTCGGGAAATCATCAACATTGCTGACTAATTCGGATTCACAGGACAAGATTTCTCTGGTGTCAGTGGCTCTCGAGATGTGTGTTTTTGTTAATGATACTAGCGCTCTATGCTGCAACCATCCATTCGGCGTAAATCCCAGTTTATCCCGGATCTCATGCAATGGCAAAAGTGATATGGCACCAGTCCATTTCCTGCCTAAATTTCATCAAGTTGATTGAGCAAAAGGACAACACTGCCCATATGCTGAGCCATGCCGGGGTGCCATTCCTGTCTGTCCCTGCCAATTGAAGCATTCAGGGATATTGTCGTATCATAATGCCTGGTATGGGATGGGACTTGATAAGTTTCAGCAGTATTTTGGGCCGTATAGCAATAATCTCCTGAGGTGTATACGGACGCATTAGCCCTAGCTCAATTAGTCTCCAGCTGGTATTATCCTCATCATTGAGCCATCTTTTGACCCAGATAATCTGCGCTTCTAGATAATAAGCCCTCCAAGAGGGAAGCACCAGCCCGCCATCGCATTTTGCCACCTGCAGTATTTTAATATTGACCCTTGCTCTCTTATGGCACCAAATACATGTCCAAATTTGTCTTCCAATGTCTTGAACCATGGATGCAGGCAGAGGCAACAAGATCATCTGTGCCAAATGCCCTAGTTTGGGCAAGGTATTCATTTTTACCATGTTGATTCGACCAAGTGTAGGATGCCCCTTGATCCTGAGCAAAATAGGTTGGTAGTTTAGTTGAATCCGTTTTTTTAAGTTTGCGCTTATCCGCACCCCCAGATATTTAATCAACTGGGTCTGCAGTCTGAATGGGGCAACCCCTCCTGTGTCCCATGATATGTCTGTTCACAGTAGCATTGCCTCAGACTTTTCCCAGTTGCCTTTGTATCCAGCTACCGTGCCAAATTCTTGTAGGATTGCAAATAGGTGCAAGAGAACTCTAGTACATTTGCTGATGTGTATAGCACATCATCGGCATACAGCGTTATGCAATGTTCATTATCCGCCCTAGTAATACCTGTCAACCCATCTTCAGCTCGTATTTTTACAGCTAACGGTTATATGGCTAGTGTGTAAAGTTGAGGCGATAAAGGGCAGCTCTGTCCCGTGCCCGTAAATAATGGAAATGCTACTGAGGTTTGCCCATTAGTGACCACCATTGCTGTGGGGCCATGGTATAACAGTTGTACCATATTAATAAGTCGCCCCTTCAAGACGAACCTATCCAGTACACTAAACAGATAGTCCCAACGCACCCTGTCCAATGTTTTTTCATCATCAAGTGAAAGCACTATTTTCTCATCATTCGGGTCACTTTATATAAGGTGCAGCAGACTCCTCACACTATCCGAAGAATGCCTGTTGTTTATGAAACCCGTCTGATCTTGATGTACTAAATTGGGAAGGAGGTGTTCTAGTCGTCATGCTAGACATTTGGCTAATATCTTTGAGTCGATATTAATGAGTGAAATTGGTCTATATGAGCTGCACTCTGTGGGTTCCTTACCTGGTTTGTTAAAAACTACTATATTTGCTATCCCCATTGATCTCGGTAATTGCACTGATTCCCTGCTTCAACATAAACAGCCAGCAATTTTGACACCAGTGATGCCATCATTGCCTTATACAGATCTATCGGCAGGCCGTCTGGTCCAGCTGCCTTTCCAGGAGCCAGGCGAGTTATGGCCTTGGAAACCGCTGCTTATTTAAACGGCACATTTAGAGGGAGTAGTTCTTCTGCTGTTATTGCAGGGAGATCGATGTGATTTAGAAAGTCTTGTATCTGGGCTTCGTTACCCTGTGATGGTGCAGCATAGCGTTCCAAATAGTATTCTGTGAAGCATGTATTTATAGGTATATGCCCCATCAACGTCTCCCCTGCTTAACTTTAACCTTTTCCAATTATTTTGGCGCGTTGTTGGAATTTTGATGTTAGTGTCATCAGCCTCGATGGTCTGTCTCCCTCGTCAGATATTTTTGGGGTCCATTTAGAGAAATATATGTGTGCATGTGTCGTGGATATGTTTTTCATCTCCGCCCTAAGTGTGCGCACTCGAGCCAATGCAGTTGCATTTTTAGTTCTTTTATGTGTGAATTCGGCCACCCGTAGTTGGGACGTCAATGTCACTTCACGAGTTGTCCACTCCTTCAGTTTATACACCCAGCGCAATGTACATCATCCTCTGAGGAACGCCTTATATGCATCCCAGCAGCTTAGGGAGTAATAGTCGTCTACTAGGTTATCACCCCAAAAGCCTTCAGTGTCCTCAGTCAGGTGTGTTATAAATTCTTGATATTATGAAGGAATGTAATGTAAATTGTCATTTGTATAGCACCTTTTGCCATTGGTATGGCCTCAAAGCGCTGGTGGTTGAATGCCCTTGGGGGACCAAAGTCCAAGGTATGGGAAGTTTGTCAGAGGAGTTTAGAATGCATGTGTGCATTTTAGCCAATATGAAGGTGGGTTGGGGTGGCCAAGTCCCTGCTAGTAACCCATTGAGCTGGCATGTGGATGGGTGCTGTTAGGTAGTCCGGACAGAATGCGAGTGCAGGAGAGTCACTATGCATCCAGCTAGACCACATTTTGGTCATGGGGGAAAGTTGCATTCTTATGGCAGGGGTGTTATGTTATGTTACATGGCATTTATATAGCGCTCTATATATCATTGGTATGACTTCAAAGCGCTGGTAGGTTGAACGCCCTTGGGAACCGTAGTTCTGGTCAGTAGAGAGAGATAGTGTTGTAGGGTGCATGGGTGCACCAGTTGTGTACAGCTGATGTAATTGCCGGGTGGTAGCTGCATCTTAGTGTTAGGTGTGGTGCTGGAGATATCAGTTGGATGTGTGCAGTCTGATGGGTGGATATCCAGACTGGGCTTCTGGCTGCGTTAGGCCTGAAGGATGCATATGTGAGCAACTAGGCTGGAATGTGCTCGGCTCGTTGCGTTTTATTAGGGTGATGAGGTTTTCATGGGGTCGTATTCGTATGTGAACAGCTAGGCCAAATTAATCAGGGGTATAGCTGTGTTCTAGTTGAATGATGGTGTATAGTAGAGAGTAAGAGTAGTGATGTGATATGATGGTTATCTTTGGAGCGCCCAAGACCAGGCACGTGAACAGGATGGCAGGAAACATAGCGACACACGGACACATAGAGACAGGGGGCTGGGCTTACAGCGACGGGGGGGATACGGAACTATAGCAACAGCATGGGGAACAGGGTACACAGTCATACACGTGTGGGTCATTTTAACATTTACATTCGTGTTTCTATCCAGATGCGAAGGCTACTGTTCACAGCTCCACCCAAGTGTGGGACATGCCAACATTTGCATTTGTATCTACAAGCGACTCAGGCTAACGTTCACAATCCTGTCAGGGTCTGGCGCAGGCTAATGTTCACTGTTCTAACTGAGCACTCTATTAATTCCATTCATTTCATCCACTCAATCCTTTTCTTCCATTCCATCCATTCCACACACTTCATCCACTCAATCCTTTTCTTCCATTCTATCCATTCCTCCCACTTCATCCACTGCATCTTTTTCTTCTATTCCATCCATTCCACCCACTTCATCCACTCAATCCTTTTCTTCCATTTCATCCATTCCACCCACTTCATCCACTCAATCCTTTTCTTCCATTCCATTCATTCCACCCACTTGATGCGCTCCACCCATTCTACACATTCCATCCGTTCCACCCATTCTACACATTCCATCCGTTCCACCATACCATTATGAATAAGGGAGACAAAGTGAGAGATGCTTAAATAAATAGCTCCCTGGAGAATACAGTGATAGACAAAAATATAATTCAAAATGGATAAGTACAAAATGGTGTCCAGTCTTAAGCCAGGTGTGAAAAACTATGACTCATGCCAAGAGTTTTCAGACAAGCAACAGAGGCTGATACATTGGAGATCGTCTTTGGCCACATCTCGCAGTGAGGTAATTAGGTTTGTGAGGATGAACTTGTTACTTGGCAGAAAAAGCAGACAAGATTAATGATGAAGCCAGATAAAGCAAGGGAAACTTAGACACATGTATCTATGTTCTTAATGAAGAAGGGCACAATGTGCATCATGCAGACCATTTTGAGAGAACAGTTGTATTATTTTGGTACCATATAATAGAGCATATCTATTTCTCCACAGTATAAGGCCCTAACTAACTTGGCAAGACCTTGTAAATCAGATAAAGAGTAGACACTGATGTGATGAAGGTGTTCTGCGATGTGTCTTAAATAGTGTATGATAGCAGATGTGTGTGTGTGGGTAACCTTGCCATCAGGTATCTTCCATAAGCATGGAGTGTGATAAGTACCAGTGTATCCCGGCTGGATTCTGCACTGTGGTCTGCTGGAGTTTATTCTCTCCGTTGCTCGGCACATTTCATGGAGGGTTCATTGCTGCCCCGGCATACCTGAGAGGTGGTTAAATAACCCAAAGTGTGGCTTGGAATTATCAGGAAGCGGGGAGGGGTGAACCCAGGTATTGAGGGCCCTCTGGACGGCAAGGTGATACTCTATGCATCGTACACTAATGGTAATGTTGTTCCAGATTGAGGGAGCTTGGACATAGATTCTTGTCGATTTGAAGGGAGGGATCACAAGGAGGATTGCAGTGCCTGATTGCAGGTTTCTGTTGGGTTGGTAACGGATGAGTTTCTGTTGGAGGTATTCTGGGCCTGTCTTGTGGAGGGCACGGTGAGTGATGCACATGGCTTTGAAATTGGTCTGTTGCCCGAAAGAGAGCCAGTGGAGGACACAGAGGGCAGGTGTGATGTGCTCTCTGGGGCAAAGGGCCAGGTGGAGCCTAGTAACAGTGTATTGGACCCACTGGAGCTTTCTGAGCTGATACGAAGGGGTGTCCAGGTAAAGTCAATTGCCATAGTCTAGACGGGAGAGGACGATGGCCATGATTGCATACTCTGCGAGGGTAGGAGAGGTTGGGGAAGATGCATCTGAGAATGCAGAGGTGTAGATAGCAAGATTTAGACACAAAGTGAATGTGCTGTGAGAGTGTCAGGTCAGCGTCCATGGTGTATCCCAGGTCCTTTACCCCATTGGATGGGGAAGGGCTTAGGAAGGATGGTCAGGGGGTGGGTTGGGGGAAGATAGCCATCTTCCTGCAGATCATGTTTTTGGTTTTTCCAGGGTTTAGAAGGACGTGGTTAGCCATCATCCAGCGGTCGATGTCTAAGAGGCAAGAAGCAAGGTCAGGAATGGCTGTGGAAGAGGTCTTAGGGATTTTGAAGATGATCTGGGTGTTGTCTGCTTAATTGTAGCAGGTAAGGTTATGTGAGCGAAAAAGGGCAGAGAGGGCACATGTTGAGGTTGAAGAGAAGGGGAGATAGGGAGCCACCCCGAGGGACGCCGTTGGCAACAGGGCGAGGAGCCAAAGTGAAGGGAAGAAGGAGGGTGATTTGTGATCTGTTTGCAAGGAATGAGGAAATCCACCTTTGGTGCTGTGTCCCTTATGCCGAGCAAGTGGAGTCTGTCGGTGAGGATGCTGTGGTTGATGTCAAAGGCTGCTGAAAGGTCGAGAAGGATAAATGTGGCACAGCCTTCAGAATCTGCAGTTCTTTTTGGGTCATCCCAGATCGAAACTAGGGACGATTCAGTTCCACATAGAGGTCTGAAGCCGGACTGGGCAGGGTCAAGGAGGAGGTTGGATTCGTTGAAGAGGCAAAGCTGGGTGTAGGCCATTCGGTCAATCATTTTGGCTAAGAAGCGGTTGTTAGAAATATGTCTGTAGTTGACTGGAAGGAGGGGGTCAAGGGAAAGCTTTTTGAAGAGGGGGTTTGGTGTGTGATGTCTTGAAGGCAGTTAGGAATATGCCAGAGGTGAGGGGGGAATTGATGATAGATCTCGCAATGCTGAATGCACATGTTAAAAATTTGTTTTTGAAAAATGTGCATGGATCTTCAGGGGATCCGGATGGGCGGCTGCTAGCAAGTAGCTTCAGCGATTTGGGTTGAGAGATGGGAGAGAGGTGGGAAGGTTAGAGGGGTCGGATGGCGGTGTTGGTGGTCGGGCAGGAGTGCTGCTAGGTTTGCAACAATGGGGTGGCTTCTTTCTACAGAGATGTTGCAGAAATGGTCTGAGAGGGCATCACAAAGCACTTGGGAGCTGAGAAAGGGGCAGTGGAGATTGCAATGAGGAGCCTTGAATTTAGAGGTGATCTTGTAGTTCTTTGCTGCAGTTACAGGTGTTGGAGATCCTTTTCCAGTAAAAGGATTGTTTGGCCTTCCCAATTTCTACCTTGTAAACATGGATTTGACTGGCAGAAGCAACTCTATTTTGGGGAGATAGGTCAGCCCGCCATCTGCGTTCCAGGATGTGGTTGAATGTTTTGAGGGTTTTTTAGAGATGGGGTGAACCATCTAGAGGAAGGGACTTGTCTGAGGGATGCCGATCTGGATTATTTGAGAGGATTAAGGGCACTGGGAGAGCCCAAAGACCAAATGGCTTATAGAGAGCAGGTCTCCCTGGACTGGTATATTTGGAAGGGCGGAAAGCGGGGAGTCAGCCAGTTCCAGAGATACTTTGACCTTGCTCCACAGCAGGAAGTAGGTTGATAGTCCTGAGGTGGTCAAGCAGGGAGGACGGATAGGAGACAAAAGTGAGAAGAAGATTCTGCGTGGTCCATCCATATGAGTGCTCAGGGGGGAGCATGGAGATAGGTGGTCTGCTGGAGATAAAAGCCCCTGCCTAGCACCACCTTTCTCTCAGGACCCAAATATACTATCAGCTATCTTCAATGATACTCTCACCAATGCCATAAACTCTATAGCCCCACTTGAAAGCAAGAAGGAAAAAAAATCATTTCATTGCAACTCTTGGTTCTCGGAAGAACTCCAAACCCTCCAAGCTCAAAAGCGCCAGTCGCTTAAAAACTGGCAAACAAATACGAGTGATCTAAATAAGAGCCTCTTCAAACAAATAGCCCTCCAATATAAAAAAGCCATTTTAGCAGCAAAATCCAACTCCTTCAATGATAGGATCTCAAAGGCCAACTCCCAAGCTAAAGAACTATTCGCAATCTTTAATTAATTAGTCACTCCTCCGGCTACCGCTGATGAGATAACTAAAGACAAAGCCTGGTGTGCCAGCATTCAGTCCGCCATGCTCACCAAAATAATACTCCTCCAGAACAAAATCCAAAACCACTCAAAGCCCTCCCAAACCAAAAAACCAACCACCCTACACAAGACAAGTGTAGTAATCTCGATAACGCTCAATTCTCCTTCAGAAACGTCACTGAACCTGAGGTCCTTAATCTCATCAAAAACCTCAAACCATCCCCCTGCAAAGCAGACATTTGCCCTCCCAAAATCATCAAGGAATGTGCCAATGACTTAGCACCCCTGATTACTGCCTTCATTAACTCATCTTTCCAAACAAGATCTGTCCCAAACAATCTCAAGAAAGCCTGGGTGTGGCCATTTCTAAAAAAGGCCACACTTGGCCCAGCGCAACCCAACAACTACAGACCGATAACGACTGTCCCGTTCCTCCTAAAAATCCTGGACAAAGCCGCTCACATCCAGATCCAATCATACATAGAAGCTAACTCCATACTAGGCAAAAGACAATCTGGCTTCCGTGTCGGGCATGGAACAGAATCCGCCTTATTAGACCTAAAAAATCAAATCTCACAGATCATGGACAAAGGCAAACCTGCCTTGCTCCTCCTCCTCGATCTATCAGCTGCTCTTGACCTGGTAGATCACCAAACACTCACCACCCACCTCACCCATGCAGCCCAGTTCTCTAATCAAGCAGCATCCTGGATCACTTCCTTCCTTGAAGGAAGAGCCATGAAGGTCTACTCCGACACAGCTAACGCAGATCCTACCACTATAAACTGTGGTGTCCCCCAAGGATCTTGTACAGCCCCCACCCTCTATATCCTCTTCTCAAAATCCCTCTTCGACCTACTTGACTCCATGGGTGTTGCATATACAAACTATGCAGACGACACTAAAGTACTTTTACCCCTATCTGGACTCTATCACCAAGACGCCACGGCCCTTCACAACATCTATGCCACTATCCAAGCTTGGATGGCAATCAATGGCCTCTGTCTTAATGGGGAGAAGACTGAAATTCTCATCCTGGGCCAGACAAACACACTATCAAAACTAAGCCCCCAATACAACAACTCCAACATAAACAACTCATCAATCACCGTATCATCCTCTGTCAAGACTCTAGGTGTTCACATTGATGCAAATCTATTGATGAACAAAGAAGTCAGCGCCATAGCCTCTGCATCAGCGTTCAGCACCAAACTCATCAATGCCATTAAACCCTACTTATCCACCCCCAACCGTTTGGCCATAGCTAGAGCAACTATAGGAGCCAAACTCGATTATTGCAACGCCCTTCTAGCTGGCACCTCCGCCAAAAACATTCACAGACTGCAAACCACACAAAACAATGCCCTCAGAGCCGCCATGAGCATCCCTAGAAGAGACCATATATCCCACGCCAGACGTGAAGCACGGTGGCTCCAGGTCAAAGACCGTATTACTCTGAAAATCCTCACCATCACTCACAGGTGCATCAACAAAACCGCTCCAGCATACCTATCTGAAGCAATATCAAGGACCACATCCACTCGCCGCACCAGAGCTCAGTACACCAACCAGCTACACATACCACGCATAAAGAGAGCCACAGCGGGAGGTCTAGACTTCTCCTATATTGCACCGAAACTCTGGAACTCACTCCCTGCCACCCTTAGAGCTGAAACTTCCATCTCTGTCTTCCGCAACAACCTCAAGGCCACTCTCCTCAACTAGCAAGTGGAGGACTGCCTCCTCCACTTCTGCCATGTATATTGTAATAAAACACAAATGTAATATAACTATATTGTAACCTGTATATATACTGCTAATGACTATGTAACTATATTGCAACCTGTATATATATTGCTAATGACCATGTAACTAAGTAACTAAGCTTTGTACTGTAACAAGTGCCGCGATGTCCTTGGGCTGTTGTGCGCTATATCAATACGAATAAAACAAAAAAATAAAACAAAGTTTGGATGAAACGAATATTGTGTCTAGGGTATGCCCTGCAGTGTGGGTGGATGTTGATACTAGTTGAGTCATGTTCCGGGCTTCCAGATTGTCCAGGAGAGATTGTGTCATGGGGTTGTGTGGGGGGAACGAATCAAATGTTGAGATAACCTAGCATGGTGAGTGAGGGGTGGGCGACCAGGATGGCCGCTACCGAGTCGCTCAGAGCATTAGCAAAGTTTCTGTTGTAGCCGGGAGGTCTGTATATGAGTAAGAAGCTATGTGTAAGAGAGTGGTTGATAAGAAAAGTCACTAGGAGGGATTCGCAGTCTGCGTTGCAGGCTTCTTCCTCGGAGTGTGAGATGGAGAGGTGTGATTTGTGGATGATGGCGATCCTCGCCTGCTCTGCTAGATCTGTTGTGCGTGATGAGTGTGTATCCTGGGAGGGAAATTTCTTGTGTGCGATTGGTCGGAAGTCATCAGAGAACCAAGTTTCTGTGATAAAAAGGATGTCTGGGCTTTCCGAGGAAATAAGGTTGTATATGTTGTGTCGGTTTTTGGTGACAGATTTGGTGTTAATGAGGATGCATGAGAGTTGGATGGAAGGGCAGGGGTGTTGGCCCCCTGGCAGGCGGGCAGTGTAGGGCCAGTGAGGCCGGGCAGGGGAGGTGATCCCCTGGCGTGGGGCCCCATGGGGGTAGCAGGGATGGTGGGAAAGAGGTTGGAGAGGAGAGGTTGTTAGGGAAAGGCGAAGTGTCTCTGTTGTGAGGGTGGAGGGGGGGCACTGAGCATTGTTGGAGTGTGTCAAAAAAGAGTGCTTGGGGAAGCCACCAGGGGGCACTGAGAAGTGCTGACGCTTCTCAGCCAGTCTCCTCCACTAGGGCCGATTTAAGGGAATGAGCCCCCCCATGCACCCCCAGGAGTGAGAATCTGACTCCCCCCTATCCCCCCAGGGCACCCTAAGGCAACGGAGCACCGAATGCGAGTAACCCCAGTTCTTCTAAGTGCTATATAAGCCGAGATTGAGACATTCGCAGTGGGGGCGGAGGTCCTGCCTTTCCCACCCCGTGCTCCAGTTTCAGGAGGAGCTGCAAGTGTGGGCAGAGCTGAGAGACCGACGTGGGGCAGGCCGTATCAGGGCCCCTGGGGAGACCCCGCCTCACTGCCTACCTAACCAGAGACCCCACCGGAGGTCAGGGCTTCCCAATGAGGAGCACAACTCCACGTGCACGACCTCCCAGGGACTTCACCGAGGGAGCTATAGCAGCCCCTCTTCACCCTGCAGGGGGCCAGCTATCCATCGCGGTGAGTGGAATCCAACAAGCCAAAGGGGGTGGTGGATTACCCACCGCTCCATCGCCTGTCTCTGCTGTTGACCCGACTCTGACCACCGTCCCCGGCCGGCGCACAGAGATACACGGAGAGCTAGGAGAAGTGGCCGCTGTTGCCCCTGGGCCACCTCCCCCGACCAACTGCCACAACACAGCAGACCCAATGGCCTGGGAGCCCTGGAGTGAGCACCGGTGAGGTGGGCACCCGAAATCCTGAACTCCTGACTGGGAAATCCTGTGGAGCAGCCCCCGACAAATATCAGTCGGAGCCCGTGCGACATCTAAGGCCCTCTGCACTGGCGCACCTATCCCTGACGAAACCCTGATACTCATCAGGGGCTATACGGATCAGCAGGCGGGAGATCACCTTTTCCCTGGTGAGTCATTTTGAAGTGACTGTCCCTCCGCGCTCTCTCCGAACACTGGGGTGTGGCTGGGCTGCTCTCACACCTCCTGTGCCCCTGCAGAAACGACTGACACCAGCGGTCTTACGGCCGCCCCCCTCCAGCGACCTTGCTGTCCCCCTTCTCCCCGGTGGGGGAGGGGGCCCTGAAAGAAGTAGAGACACACCATGGAGCCCGCGCTGACAGACCGCACGCACAGCTTAGCCCCGCCAAGCCTGGAATAATCCATAGGGAAGTATACACGGCAGACACCTAAGCGGACCCCGGATTTGCCCCCACACTCCACAGAGCCATCACTGCTGAGACACAGGCAAATCAGGGACCCAGGGACCACAGTCTTCTGCTCAGCACTCCCCACCCTTCCTGCCTGGTGGCGGAGGGGTAACCCGATGCCGGATACTGCCAGTCCTCCCTGGAACCCCGACCCGGCTGGCCTAGATAGCAAGTAAGGATGCTTCCATGCGGGGTCTAGGGTGGAGGCAGGGGTCTATCACTCAACACAAAGATCGCTGGAGGAGAACACAAGGAGGTAACAGGAGAGGGGAGAGACCCCCGTCGACCTCTGATACCAGCCCGGTGGTGAGGTGGAGATCCCCCTGTGCCTTGCATCACTTCCTGGGGGGGTGGATTTACCTGGCCACTTCACTCGGGTCGGGTGCCAGAGTGGGCCCAGCCACCTAGTTGGCCCAAAGAAACAGCTCCCGTATCTAAGCTCAACGTCCAGTGACACTGGTTGCCTCTCCACTGGGTACCTGAGGAAAACCCTCCAGTGGAGCCTGGGAAGAGCGACGCTCCCGGGCCCTGCCATAGGGGGTCACCAGCTGGGAAGCTGTCCCTGCCCCCAGCGGCCCCTCTCCTCTGAGTTGGCCCTGCCCTGCCACTACAGGATTCGCCCGAGCATTTCGGGATTTGCAACTATTGTGCTTCTTCTGGCCCATCATTGGACTTCGGATTGACGTCGTTCTCACATAACGTCGGAAGGGGCCGGCATGGGCCCATGCACTGGACTATCCTGCGACCAACCCCCCATTGGGGCCAATATGGTGGGCCCTCTGTCTAGCCCGGATAGAAGAACGGGTTGCCTCTCTGCCCCCTCCGTATACGAAAGACTAGCTAAACCCACAAAACCCACTATCAACCAAGTCCAGAACTCTCTGATACCTTTCCAGGTGCACGACTCCAGGTGGAACCCCCTGTCAGAGCTCCCTGTTCTGGTTCCTGACCCTCAGTGTGGGTCTCCTGCAGGCCCCCCTCTGAGAGGGAGCCCTCACTTCCTCGAACGGGCCAGCTCACAAGACAACTTTCCATGGACTGGGCAAAACCCCTATAAAAGTTTCAACACCCCTCGTCTCTAACACTAGAAACAGTCAACATGCCTACCACCGAGCAACCAGAAGCTATGGTTGCCAGTCAATGAATAGGAGTATGACAGCCCTACTGGAGGAGATCCGTGGATTCAGGGCAGATATTAACAAAAGACTGGATTCTTTAGACAAAAAGGTGGACTCCGCGGACGACCGAGTCCAAGCCCTTGAAGCAAACCAGACCTCAGACGACCTCCTTGAGACCTAAATTGACATGCACCTATCAGAACTGGTGTCAGGCAGAAACCTGTGCAGTTTTCTTAGGGACCACTGCAAAAAGTTTAAGTCTACAGGAGTAAGCAGTAAACCCAATTGGTAGCAGTCTGCACCACCCAGATTTACCTGGTAGCTGTGGCTGAGCAGTCGGACTTCTCTCAAGAAGAGTTAGGCAGTATATAGAGTATACACAATAGGGCTAAAAATACAGTAGAACAAGCAAACACTGACCAGAGCTTTGGTATAAAAGTATATCATTATTTATTTAAAAACACACTTATAAAAATACACTGGTACTAATATGTCAAGCAAGTTCAAACACAGTCACTATAAGTATATACACCTCCCTAGTTAATTATTCGACAAGTCTAGGTTAAGACACCACTTATTTAGCAAAACAGAGGTGAGCGCATAACCGTAGATGGCACTCCAATAGTTTGTTTAAAAAGGGAGAGAAAAGGCAGAGTAGGAAAATAAGACAGTACCAACACTTTTAAGAAACCACAGCAAGTCAAGAAAGGCAGGGTCTACTGTAGAGCAAAAAGTTCATAGGCCAGGCCCACTCTTGGAGAGAGCAAGGCGGAATGTGCCCAAGATCACACAGTGGAAATGCACTCAAAGTCTTTGCAGAAAAGTCAAAAGAGGTTGGATCAGTTCAGAAAGGCAAAGTTAGCAGGTCTGAGGTCAACCCAGTTAGAAAGTCAAGGATTTACGGGACACCTTGGACAATCTGTTGCAAGGGAGACCAGGCGGGACACAGTACCTGAAATGGTGAGAAAGCTCCAGCGGGGGCAGTTGTTCCTGGCAGCGGGTGCAAGTCGTGGCTTCAACCAGAGGAAGAGATGATCTCGACGAGGAAGAAAGCTGGAGGTCGTTGCACTACCAGGGAAGAAACCAGCCGCAGAGTTTCCCGATTAAAAGGTACGACCCTTTTATTTGCGGTAGTGGTGATGCGTGGCTATCCGGCCGCCGGGGTGCTTGGCATAGGCTATTCAAGCATGAGACGATCCAGGAAGGCGAAAAAGGCGAACTGGTTGGTCCAGCCAGCCCAAAGCGAAGAAGACTCTCCTGGAAGAAGATCTCCTCTGTCGTCGGGGAAGTGGTGAGTTCGTACAGCTGGGCTCCACCGGTGGTGTCGTCGTTGTAGATGGCTCAGCTTCTCCCCTCTTCGGATTCTTTAGGTCCTATGGCGACTTCTGAAGTTCCAGTCCCCAAAGCCCTGCTTTTATGCAGAAAAACCCCCATTCGCCTAGCTGTCACTCAACCATGCTAAGTGGTGAGCCGTGCGGCTCACCACTGGGCCAATCACACAAGAGTGTGACTTGAGTTGCCAAGGCAACTCAGTCCAGGGTGCCTAATCCCCCTCCCACACATCCTGTAGACCCCAGACAGATTGGCACCAATTGGAGGGCTTCTGTGGAGAAGCCAGCCTAAAAGTGAAACAAAGGGCTCGACTTGGGTTAGAGTTTCAGAGACGAACACAAACGCCATTTTAAAACCGCGTCCCGGCAAAAAGACCCAACCGGGGAATAATTATTAAATAAATAACCCAGCGGTATCTTTAACATTGCACCAAAAAAGTGGTGCGTTTAAAATGAATGGGAAAATCCCATAGGAAATATTCCGGTGGAATATTTTGCGTGGTATCCACTGCCACCAGCCAGAAACTCAACAAGTGGGGACTGGTCAGTGCCTCCTTGAAAAACAGTCCCAGGGGCAATAGAATTACCCCTACCAGTACTTCCACAATATGATGGTTTGTACTGGTTCTGTTCACAATTTGAGACTAGTAAAGCCAATGGTGACTTTACATGTCCTGGGAGACAGTAGTCAGTCCCAGGGTATGGAGTCTATGTTTGGGGGTCACTATGACACCCCTGTGTTACTGCACTGAGGGTGCTGTGTAACACACATTCCAAAAACATATGACACCCTATGGAGTAAAAGACCCCATAGCCCATAACACACATTACATAGTCAAAGGACATTCTCAAATCATGCCTAAGAGTGGGAGAAAAAGAGTCTCACTCTTAGCAGGAGAAAAAATTAAACCCCAAAAATCCAGCAAACTGCTGGGGGACTAGGTTTGGGAAATTAGCCTTAACAGAGAATTCTCCTTAACACTCGCCCCACCCACCCCCCAGACTAAGGGACAGGAGGATTTAATCCACTCCTGGATGAATCTCATACCTCTAGTTGATGACATACATCCTAGAGAGAACATCAGCATTTTGGTGGTGACACCCTGACCTGTGCTCAATGGTGAAATCAAACCCTTGAAGGCAGATTGACCATCTCAATAGTTTTGGATTTTCCCCCTTCATTTGCATCAACCATCTAAAGGGTTGGTGGTCAGTCTGAATGACAAAAGTAGAACCATACAAGTATGGCCTAAACTTCTTCAGAGCCCACACAATGGGAAAACATTCTCTTTCAATTGTTGCCCACCTTGTCTCAGGATCCTTCAGCTTTCTACTGATGAAGCAAATGGGGTGCTCCCTACCTTTCCCATCCAGTTGGCTAAGGACTGCACCTATACCCACATTAGAAGCATCTGTCTGTACAATGAAAGTTTGGTGGTAGTCAGGAGCTCTCAGTACTGGTGCTTGGGAAAGAGCTTTCTTCAGGTTTTCAAAGGCCTGATTGCACTCCTCATTCCATCTGACCTTCTTAGGGAATTTTGGATAGGAGATTATATTCAGTGGAGAAGCTATGGTCCCATAGTTCTCAATGAAATTCCTGTAGTACCCAGTGAGGCCTAAGAAGGTTCTCACCTGAGTTTGAGTAGTAGGTGTTGTCCAATTTTGCACAGCTTCAACCTTACTGAGCAAATGCCTTATTTCTCCACCTCCTACCTCATTCCCAAGGTAGACCACTTTACTCTGTCCAATCTGGCATTTTCTTGCCTTTATGGTCAGGTTGGCCTTCTCAAGAGCCTGCAAAACATGTCCTAGGTGGTTAACATGCTCTTTCCATGGCTGAACACTTCAATGTCATCCAAGTATGCCATGCAGAAGTCCTCCATCCCAGCTAGAACCTGATTTACCAACCTTTGGAATGTAGCAGGTGCGGTTTTCAGTCCAAAAGGCATAACCTTAAATTGGTATAAGCCAACTGGGGTAGAAAATGCAGTTTTCACCTTGGCATGGTCTGTCAGAGCTATTTGCCGATAGCCTGACGTTAGATCAAATGTGCTGAGGAACTTGGCTGCACCAAGTCTATCCACCAACTCATCTGTTCTAGGCGAAGGGTGGACATCAGTCTTGGTGACTGCATTAAGAGCTCTATAATCCACACAGAATCTCAACTCTTTGGATCCTGCCTTTGGTACTGACACAACTGGGCTAGACCATGGACTAGTAGAGGGCTCTATTACCCCGAGGTCAAGCATCTTGCTGACCTCCCCTTTGATGTGGGATCTTATATTCTCTGACATTCTGTATCCTCTGCTTTTGACTGGCAGACAGTCACCAGTGAGTATATGATGCTGGCCCCAAGGGGTCAAGCCTGGTGAAAGTGAGAACAGGGAGGAAAACGGATTTAACATAGATTTGCACTCCTCTTGTTGCTCAGGTGTCAGATTTGGAGAGAGATTTACTCCTTCAATCTTTTCATCTAAGGGTAAGCCTCTGAGAAGATCAGGGAGAGCTTCACTCTCTTCTTCCTCTCCTGATGAAGCTAGAATCAAGGCTCCTACTTCAGGCCTGGAGACATACGCCTGTAGTCTGTTGGTGTGGAAGACTCTGGAAGCCTCCTTGGGATTGCCCAAGTCCACCAGATAGTTCAGCTCTCCAGGTTTACCTACAACCTTGAAGGGTCCCATCCATTTATCTTGCAAGGCCCTCTGCCTTGTTGGAATCACAACTAGAACTAGCTGGTCTTGAGTGAACTCAACCATATTAGCCTTTTGATCATGCCAATGCTTGACCAAAGCTTGTCCAGCTTTCAGGTTATCACTAGCTTCTGCCATCATGTGTGACATTCTCCTCCGGAGACCTATCACATAGTCAGTCACTCTGACTGGCTTGGGGGGAGGAGCACTCTCCAACCCCTCCTTAATCAGGGCCAATGGACCTCTGACTGGATGGCCATAAAGAAGTTCAAAGGGAGAATAACCTACTCCCTCCTGAGGGACTTCTCTATAAGCAAAGACAAGGCCTGGCAGTAGAAGGTCCCACTTTCTTTTAAGGGGTTCTTCCAAAGCACCTATCATGCTCTTCATGGTTCTGTTGAACCTTTCCACCAAACCATTTGTCTGAGGGTGGTATGCTGTTGAGAACTTGTAAGTACCTCCACAGGTTTTCCACATGGCTTTCATGTAGTGGGACATAACATTTGACCCCCTGTCAGATATTACTTCCTTAGGAAACCCAACCCTGGTAAAAATACCAAGGAGGGGCTTAGCCACAGCCTGAGCTGTAACAGTCCTCATAGGAATGGCCTCAGGGTATCTAGTAGCATGGTCTACTACAACACGGATAAACCTGTTGCCTGAGGAGGTTGGAGGATCAAGGGGACCAATAATGTCAATCCCTACCCTCTCAAATGGGACTCCCACTACTGGGAGAGGCACTAAGGGTGCCACATTCTTGGAGCCAACCTTACCAGAAGTTTGGCAGATGTGGCAGCTCTTGCAAAACTTATCTACCTCAGCCCCCATTTTTGGCCAATAAAAGTAGAGTGAGAGCCTTTTCTTGGTCTTCTTGAAACTCAAGTGACCAGCCAAAGGAATCTCATGGGCTAGTTGCAAGAACTGTTGTATGTTTTCTTGAGGTACAACAAGACGCTTGTATTCTCCAGGTGCAGACTCAGTCGGTTCACTGTAGAAGAGGTCATCTTCCCAGTGCAACCTATACTTCCCTGGGTCTTGCCCATCTGCCTGAGAAGCTGCCTGGTGGTGAAGACCTTCCAGAGTTGGACATTCTCTTTGTCCCTTAATGAAGTCTGCCCTGTTGAGTCCACCTTCTGCCAGTAAAGACTGCAGCTCAGGGTGGTCAACAGGATCCAGATCTCCAATAAGTTCTTGGCCTTCTACTAGCTCTTCTTCAGAGTGTAGTTCAACCACACAGGGTTGTACCTCCCTCTCAGCCTCAGCTGGAGGTGGAGTTACAGGTGTAACTTTGGACAACCTAGGGGAAGTTCTTGTTGGAAGCACTGAAGTGCTTGCTGCTGGCTTCTTCTTAGAAGTCTTGGGTTGCCCCTTTGCTTCTGTTGATTTTGAGACTGCAGTAAGTTGCTCCAGTGGAGAAGGAGTGATCTCTTTCTTCATATTCTCCAGAGAAGACCCTCTCATGGTTTTCTCTCTTGCAGGTCTGGTTAGCTCATGTAACCTTTTACTAGGAGGTCTGGGGGTTTGTGACACTACTCCAAGAGTTTTCAGGTCATTTCCCAACAGAACCCTTCCTGGTACCTCACATTGTACACTGACAGGTATCTTCACAGTCATATCATTGCACTGGATGAGAACTGGCAATTGGGGAAGCATCTGCACATGCCCTCCAGCTAACTTGGTGAGGAGTTTGGGTGCCTTAGCAACATCCTCTGCCTTGAAAAATGATTAATCCACCACAGTTATGCTGGCCCCAGTGTCCCTAATAGCAGGAGTCTCCTGACCATTCACCTAGACACTGTCCTTATAATACTCTTTAGTATTATCTGGGATAGAATTATACACATCTAAATTCTGTTGTTCCCACAACCCCAGGGACACTAAAAAAACACTGACTGAGACTCCAATGGGATCATCAGCCAGTAGTAGAAAGTTTCCACTGGCCATTTGTACTTTCTCCTCTGGAGCGAAGGCTAAGGAGACAGTGTGGACCCCTGAAGGTTTACCGTTACATCTGGGATCCCCTTTTACCAAATGCTTTTTGGAATGGTGGCTTGTTCTGACCTCCTTCTGGTTTGGCACCAGAAAGGTACACTAGCCTGATTTGGTTTCCCTTGTGGCTTACCCTAATTGTTTTGTTTGGAGCCCTCTTTGGGATTGGAATTATTAGAATTCTCTTTAGAGTCCTTTTTAGGCTGTTTCCACTCATCCTTTTTTTGAGTTGCCCCAGAGTCCCTGTGAGTAGCCCTGTTGGCAACCCACAAGTCAGCAGCCTTAGCTAGCTTCCTGGAATCTAATTCCTTTGAATCAGCCAAGTGCTGTCTGAGCTCAGGAGAGCAGGCATCACAAATCGACTCCAACATCACAAGATTCTTCATTCCCTCATAAGTGTTCACCCTGTAACCCTTACTCCATCCCTCTAAGTTCTTCAAACTTTCGCTCACCCAGCTAGCCCAAAGGGTACCATCATGCTTTTTGAGGGTCCTAAACCTCTTAGGTTACTGGGAAGGGGTCTTCCCAAATCTAGCTATTAAGGCTAGCTTCACACATTCATAATCCTTCTTATCCACCTCCCCCAACTCCATTACCCCATCAGATGCAACAGGGGGGATCCTAGAGAACAACCAGGGAAGTAACTCATTCCCATAGATGCCCTGGAGCCCAAGATTATACTCAAACATAGCCAACCAATCCAACACATCCAACTTAGGCTCATACATACCCACAATCTCTTTAGGCATCTGGGGTCTTTTGGGACTGGTACTCCTAGAGGATCCGGAGAGAGAACCATTTTCAACAGACAATTTCTTCATCTCTAGCTCATACTTGAGCTCCATTTCTCTGAGCCTTAGTCCTTGATTCAGTTCTTGGTGCCTTTGTTCTGCTTCAGCATTAAGTCTCTTAAACTCCAATTCAAGCTTCATGTTCTCAAGTTCAATACATTGAGGACTAAATGTGGGACCTGGCAAAGGCCCAGTAGGTACAGCTGGTAGAGCAGACAGAGGCCCAGGGGGGACAATTGCAACAGCCTCACCATCCTCTTCTGACTCTGCCTCAAGATTATCAATACTTTGATCAATATCAATATCATCACTGTTATCTACATTTTCTGGGAGAGTGGGTTCCTCTGAACCATCACCCAGGTTTTGGTTTGCTAACAATCTTTCTATTAGCTCCATTTTCTTGCCTTTAGTCAGGAGATTCTTATGCTTACAGAGAACTCTTAAACAATCAGCAGTTTTTGTAGCAAGGGACTCTTGACTATAACTTTCCATAGTTGACAGGTTTAGAAAATAAACTTTTTAGTGCTAAACTTTGTGGTTAGTTGCACTAAGGTATCTAAAAGCACACTAAACTGTATACTCAATACACATCCCACCGCTGTACACCAGTGTTAGGCAGAAACCTGTGCAGTTCCCTTAGGGACCACTACAAAAAGTTTAAGTCTACAGGAGTAAGCAGTAATCCCAATTGGTAGCAGTCTGCACCACCCAGATTTACCTGGTAGCTGTGGCTGAGCAGTCGGACTTCTCTCAAGAAGAGTTAGGCAGTATATAGAGTATACACAATAGGGCTAAAAATACAGTAGAACAAACAAACACTGACCAGAGCTTTGGTATAAAAGTATATCATTATTTATTTAAAAACACACTTATAAAAATACACTGGTACTAATATGTCAAGCAAGTTCAGACACAGTCACTATAAGTATATAAACCTCCCTAGTTAATTATTCGGCAAGTCTAGGTTAAGACACCACTTATTTAGTAAAACAGAGGTGAGCGCATAACCGTAGATGGCACTCCAATAGTTTGTTTAAAAAGGGAGAGAAAAGGCAGAGTAGGAAGATAAGACAGTACCAACACTTTTAAGAAACCACAGCAAGTCAAGAAAGGCAGGGTCTACTGTAGAGCAAAAAGTTCATAGGCCAGGCCCACTCTTGGAGAGAGCAAGGCGGAATGTGCCCAAGATCACACAGTGGAAATGCACTCAAAGTCTTTGCAGAAAAGTCAAAAGAGGTTGGATCAGTTCAGAAAGGCAAAGTTAGCAGGTCTGAGGCCAACCCAGTTAGAAAGTCAAGGATTTACGGGACACCTTGGACAATCTGTTACAAGGGAGACCAGGCGGGACACAGTACCTGAAATGGTGAGAAAGCTCCAGTGGGGGCAGTTGTTCCTGGCAGCGGGTGCAAGTCATGGCTTCAACCAGAGGAAGAGATGATCTCGACGAGGAAGAAAGCTGGAGGTCGTTGCACTGCCAAGGAAGAAACCAGCCGCGGAGCTTCCCGATTAAAAGGTATGACCCTTTTATTTGCGGTAGTGGTGAAGCGTGGCTATCCGGCCGCCGGGGTGCTTGGCACGGGCGATTCGACCACAAGACGATCCAGGAAGGCAAAAAAGGTGAACTGGTTGGTCCCACCAGCTCAAAGGGAAGAAGACTCTCCTGGAAGAAGATCTCCTCTGTCGTCAGGGAAGTGGTGAGTTCGTACAGCAGGGCTCCACCGGTGGTGTCGTCGTTGTAGATGGCTCAGCTTCTACCCTCTTTGGATTCTTTGGGTCCTGTGGCGACTTCTGAAGTTCCAGTCCCCAAAGCCCTGCTTTTATGCAGAAAAACCCCCATTCCACAGCCTAGCTGTCCCTCAAACATGCAAAGTGGTGAGCCAGGCAGCTCACCACTGGGCCAATCACACAAGAGTGTGACTTGAGTTGCCAAGGCAACTTAGTCCAGGGTGCCTAATCCCCCTCCCACACATCCTGTAGACCCCAGACAGAGTGGCACCATTTGGAGGGCTTCTGTGGAGAAGCCCGCCAAAATGTGGAACAAAGGGCTCGACTTGGGTTAGAGTTTCAGAGATGAACACAAACGCCATTTTAAAACTGAGTCCTGGCAAAAAGACCCAACCGGGGAATAATTGTTAAATAAATAACCTGGCAGTCTCTTTAAAATTGCACCAAAAAAGTGGTGTGTTTAAAATGAATGGGAAAATCCCATTGGAAATATTCTGGTGGAATATTTCGCGTGGTATCCACTGCCACCAGCCACAAACTCGACAAGGGGGGACTGGACAGTGCCCCCTTGAAAAACAGACCCAGGGGCAATCGAATTACCCCTACCAGTACTTACACAATATGATTGTTTGTACTGGTTCTGTTCACAATTTGAGACTAGTAAAGCCAATGGTGACTTTACCTGCCCTGGGAGACAGTAGTCAGTCCCACGGTATGGAGTCTATGTTTGGGGGTCACTATGACACCCCTGTGTTACTGCACTGAGGGTGCTTTGTAACATACATTCCAAAAACATATGACACCCTATGGAGTAAAAGCCCCATAGCCCATAAAACACATTACATAGTCAAAGGACATTCTCAAATCAAGCCTAAGAGTGGGAGAAAAAGAGTCTCACTCTTACCAGGAGAAAAAAATAAACCCCAAAAATCCAGCAAAGCTGCTGGGGGACTCACTAGGTATGGGAAATTAGCCTTAACAGAGAATTCTCCCTAACAACTGGAAAGGAGGGAGGGGAAATGTACCCTTAAACTTGATGACATAGAGAACAGAGAGCATTGTAGTAATCTGAGGTTCCTGGGAATTCCAGAGCGGGAAGGGGAAACCCAGGCGGACATCATAAGGACTGTGAATGCAGTGATAAGCAAATTGTTTGATGAGGGCAACACCAATGAACCAACTATCGACAGATCTCACAGAGCAGGTGCCTTCTCCAGGGGTCCCAGATCGATACTTGTAAGGTTTCATTATTACTCGGAAAAGAGCAAGAGCCTGGAACTGGCACGGAAGAAGGGTCCGATTGACTGCGAAGATACTAAGGTCACGATTTATCAGGATCTCTCTGACCTTACATTGGCGCGCCGCTGACTATGCAGCCCCCTAACCAAATGGCTCCCGACCAAAGGCGTGAGATACAATAGGGCCATCCATTCTCCCTCTCCTTCGAATATGACGGTTACAAATACTCCCTGGTCACAGAAGATGACATCCAAAGGGTGACTCGTAAACTGCTGGGTGAACCCACCACGGGAGACGATCAAGTTGGCAGAGGAAGAGAATCGACAGATCCCTGAAAGACCAACGGATTCTCCGAAATAAGCAGAGTCTGCGGCCATAGAAAACTCAGGAGAGTGGCCCAACCTCCCCCAGGCCTGCCAACAACTAACTTTAACCCTTTTTTTGCTTCACATCAGAACAAAGAGTGGTGAGGCTTGGTTTCCACCTATTGCTTCGGGAGATCTGAGGCTGTCCCTGATACTCTGACCCAGGACGGCCCTGATCGTAAAGATGCTCATCCTGACCAATGACTATCCTGGGGGTTGGGGGGAAGAGGTACTGATGTATGATGTTTTCTTCTAAGCTTTGGTGGGGGGGCTCAGCGAGCTGTTGTTTATTGTTGTTTATCGCCATAGTGGAGGTGGGCATTGGTGGCCTGGGTAGACTACATCTCCAATGTCGCAGATAGTCCAGATGCTCAGGGAGGGGGAGTGGGGTGTGTTGGGGGGTCTGTTTTTGTTGTTTCAGGGTTACTTCTGGTTGAATCCACCGACTGGGGACTTCACTCCATTGGGGACTGCTTTTTCAGAGGCGGGCCTGAAAATACCAAAATACCAGGAAGAGGACGTGACTCACTTGTGCGTCCCTAGAGGGTTTTTGGGAATATGGTACCCTCCCGATGGCTGATGCAATTTATACGCTGACGTTGGGTTCATTAAATTCTCAGGGACTTAACTCCCTGCAAAAGAGATCCTTAGTGGTGGGGGAATTTAATAGGCTGAAACTTCACTTTCTATTTCTTCAAGAAACTCATTGGGCAAGGGGTAGGGAGATGTCGCTCAGAGCCAAGTCCATACAGGAAGTCTTCAGTGCCTCAAACCCTACAACTCCCTTGCCAGCTCAGAAAGCACAACCACTGTGCACAGGGACCCCCACAGATCCTACACTTACTCCTGAGTTTATTGCACTTGAGAAAATGAGACTTGAATTGGAAGTGAAACATATTGATGCACAAACTGCCATGAAACATCAAGAGTTAAGGCTCAGAGAAATGGAGCTGAACCATAAACTAGAAATGAAGAAATTGTCTCTAGAAAATGCTTCTCTCCCAGAGTCTTCTAGGTCTTCCAGCCCTAAGAGACCCTGTATGCCAAAGGAAATGATTGGTATGTATGAGACTAAACTTGATGTTTTGAATTGGTTAGAAATGTTTGAGTACAATCATGGGATTCAAGGTATCTCAGAAAATCAGCTGATTCCTTGGCTTTTCTCTAGGCTTCTCCCTGTTGCAAGTGATGCTGTAATGGAGTTGGGGGAGGAGGATCACAGGATTATGAGTGTGTGAAGCTAGCATTAATAGCTAGATTTGGGAAGACCCCTTCCGAATATCTTAAGAGGTTTAGAACCCTCAAAAAGCATGATGGTAGCCCTTGGGCTACCTCGGTGTGTGAATGTTTGAAAAACTTAGATGGTTGGGTTAAAGGTTACAATGTAAACACTTATGAAGGTTTGAGGAATCTTGTAATGTTGGAGTCTATTTTTGATGTCTGCTCTCCTGAGCTTAGACAGCACTTGGCTGATTCAAAGGAGATGGATCCTAAGAAGTTAGCTAAGGCTGCTGACATGTGAGTTGCCAACAGGGCTACTCACAAGGATTCTGGGGCAACTCAGAAAAAGGAAGAGGGAAAGCACTCAAAGAAAGACAACACAGAGAATTCCAATAATTCCAATCCAAAAGAGGGCCCCAAACATAACCAGGGTAAGCCACAAGGGAAACCGAATAAGTCTAGTGTACCATCTGGTCCCAAACCAGATGGAGGTCAGAACAAACCCTCATTCCAGAAAGCATTCGGGAAAAAAAATGCTTTGCTTGTGGGTCAACTGACCATGTGAAAGGGGATCCCAGATGTAAGGGTAAACCTACACTGTCTCCTTAGCCTACTCCCAGGTGGATGAAGTACCTATAGCTAGTGGAAACTTTCAGTTACTAGCTGATGAGCCCATGAGAGTCTCAGCTAGTGTTTCTTTGGGAACAAGAGAACTTAGATGTCTATAACTCAATCCCAGACAATACTAAAGAGTATTACAAAGATAGTGTTCTTGTGAATGGTCAGGAGACCCCTGCCATCAGAGACACTGGAGCCAGCATAACTGTGGTTGATGAATGTTTTTTCAATGTGGAGGATGTTGCTAAGACACCCAAAGACCTAACCAAGTTAGCTGGAGGCCCTGTGCAAATGGTTCCCCAGTTACCAGCTCTCATCCAGTGCAATAACATGACTGTCAGAATACCTGTAAGTGTGCAAAGTGACATAACTAGAAGAGTCCTGATGGATAATGACCTTAAAACTCTTGGAGTTGTGTCTAGTACCCCCAGGCCTCCCAGCACACGGAAGCAGGAGCTCACAAGGTCTGCTAGGGAGAAAACCTTGAGAGGCTCTCCTGGGGACATGATAGAGGAAACTATCACCCCAAGTCCACAGGACCTACTTACTGCTATTGCAGGAGAAGAAAAGACAAAGGGGAAACCTAAGTCTACCAGCAAGCAACCAGCAAGCACTCCTGTGCCCAGAAGGACATCTCCAAGACTGTCCAAAGTCACATCCGTGACTCCTCCACCAGCTGAGGCTGAGTGTGAGGTTCAACCTGTATGGTTCAACTAGATACTGAGGAATCAGATCTATAAGAAGATCTTACTCTAGTTGGAGATCTGGACCCTGTTGCACATCCTGAACTGCAGTCTTTACTGGCAGAAGGTGGACCCAACAGGGTAGACTTCAGCAGAGGACAAACAGAGTGTCCTACTCTTGAAGGTCTTCGCCTACAGGCAGCTTCTCAGCTCAATGGGAAAGAGCCTGGGAAGTATAGGTTGCACTGGGAAGATGGCCTCTTCTACAGTGAGCCGACTGAGTCAACCCCTGGAGACTGCAAACGACTTGTAGTACCTCTAGTGATCCGACTCCAGTTCCTGCAGTTAGCCCACGAGATACCTTTGGCTGGTCACTTAAGTTTTAAGAAGACCAAGGAAAGGCTCTCTCTTTACTTCTACAGGCCTAAGATGGGTTCAGAAGTAGACAAATTCTGTAGCTGCCACACTTGCCAAACCTCTGGCAAGAGTGGAGCCAAGAATGTGGCACCCTTGGTGCCTCTCCCAGTGGTGGGAGTTCCTTTTGAGAGGGTAGGGATTGACATCGTTGGCCCCCTTGATCCTCCCACATCTTCAGGCAACAGGTTTATCCTGGTTGTAGTGGATCATGCCACTAAGTATCCTGAAGCAATACCTATGAGGACTGTTACGGCTCAGGCTGTGGCTAAGGCCCTACTTGGTATTTTTAACAGAATAGGTTTTCCTAAGGAGGTGATATCTGACAGGGGATCAAATTTTATGTCCCACTACATGCAAACCATGTGGAAAACCTGTTGAGTCACCTACAAGTTCTCAACTGCCTACCATCTCCAAACCAATGGGTTGGTGGAGAGGTTTAACAGAACTATGAAGAGCATGACAGGTGCTTTAGAAGAACCCCTTAAAAGAAAGTGGGACCTTCTACTGCCATGCCTTCTCCTTGCATATAGAGAAGTCCCTCAGGAGGGAGTAGGTTACTGTCCCTTCGAACTTCTTTATGGCCATCCAGTCAGGGGTCCATTAGCCCTGATTAAAGAAGGGTTGGAGAGTGCTCCTTCCCCCAAGCCAGTCAGAGTGACTGACTATGTGATAGGTCTCCGGAGGAGAATGTCACATGATGGCAGAGGCAAGTGGCATGACCAGAAGGCTAATATGGTTGAGTTTACTCAAGACCAGCTTGTTCTTGTTATGGTCCCCATAAGGCAGAGGGCCTTACAGGATAAATGGATAGGACCCTTCAAAGTTGTGGGTAAACTTGGAGAGGTGAACTATCTGGTGGATTTAGGCCATCCTAAGGAGGCTCCTAGAGTCTTTCACACCAACCGTTTGAAGGCTTATGTCTCTAGACCTGACATAGGAGCTTTGCTTCTAGATTCAGCTCAGGAGGAGGAGGAGAGTGAACCTCTGCCTGTCCTCCTCAGAGGCTTACCTTTAGATGAGCAAGTGGAAGGAGTTAATCTCTCGTCCAGTCTCACATCTGACCAGCAGGATGAGTGCAAATTACTGATAAATCAGTTTGCCTCCCTGTTCTCACTTTCACCAGGCTTGACCCCTTGGGGCCAGCAAGAGATACTCACTGGTGACTGTTTGCCTGTCAAAAGCAGGGGGTACAGAATGTCAGACAAAGTAAGAACCCATATAAGGAATGAGGTCAACAAGATTCTTGATCTCTAGGTTATAGAGCCCTCTACTCGCCCATGGTCTAGCCCAGTTGTGCTTGTACCAAAGGCAAAATCCAAGGGGTTGAGATTCTGAGTGGACTATAGAGCTCTAAATGCAGTCACAGACTGATGCCCATCCTTTTCCTAGGACAGATGAGCTGGTGCACAAACTTGGTGCAGCCAAGTACCTCAGCACATTTGACCTAACGTCAGGCTATTGGCAAATAGCCTTGACAGACCATGCCAAGGAGAAAACTGCATTCTCAACCCCAGCTGGCCTCTACCAATTCAAGGTAATACCATTTGGACTAAAGAATGCACCTGCTACATTTCAGAGGATGGTCATTCAAGTTCTGAATGGGATGGAGGACTTCTACATGGCATACTTGGATGACATTGCAGTGTTCAACCCTACATGGAAAGAACATATTGAACACCTAGGGTATGTATTGCAGGCTCTGGAACAGGCCCATCTGACCATAAAGGCAAGCAAATGTCAAATTGGTCAGAGTACAGTGGTCTACCTTGGACATGAGGTAGGAGGAGGTGAAATAAGGCCATTGACTAGCAAAGTACAAGCTGTACAAAACTGGGCACCCCCTACTACTCAAACTCACGTGTGAGCCTTCTTAGGTCTCACTGGGTATTACAGGAACTTCATAGAGAACTATGGGACCATAGCTTCTCCCTTGAATGGCATCTCCTCTCCCAAATTTCCTAAAAAGGTCAGATGGAATGAGGAGTGCAATCAAGCCTTTGAAGGTCTGAAGAAAGCCCTTTGTCAAGCTCCAGTCCTAAGAGCTCCTGACTACCACCAACCCTTCATTGTACAAACTGATGCTTCTGATGTAGGTATAGGTGCAGTCCTTAGTCAACTGGATGAGAAAGGTAGGGAACACCCCATTTGTTTCATCAGCAGGAAGTTAAAGGATCCTGAAACAAGGTGGGCAACAATAGAATGTGAATGTTTTGTTATTGTGTGGTCACTGAAGAGGTTTAGGGCATACTTGTATGGATCTACCTTCATCATTCAGGCTGACCACCAACCCTTGAGATGGCTGAGGCAAATGAAAGGGGAAAACCCCAAACTACTCAGATGGTCAATCTGCCTACAAGGCTTTGATTTTTCCATTGAGCACAGAGCAGGAAGTCACCACCAAAATGCCAATGGTCTCTCTAGCATGTTTATAACCGACTAGAGGTATGAGAACCATCAATGAGTGGATTAAATCCTCCTGTCCCTGTCTGGGGGGGGGCGAGTGTTAGGGAGAATTCTCATTCAGCTAATTTCCCTTACCTAGTGAGTCCCTCGGCAGCTTTTCTGGATTTCTGGAGTTTATTTTTTTCCACTGGGTAAGAGTATGAGCTTTTTCACCACTCTTACCTATGTTTTGTCATGTGTATTTCATCTGTTTTTGTGATTGTGGACTCTGGAGTACACCACTTCAGTAGCCCCACTCTTTTGTGTGTTACACAGCACCTTCAGTGCAGTGACACAGGGTTGTCTTTTAGACTTCCCACCGACTCCATTTCTGGGGTGCATACTGTACCCCAGAAAAGGGTAAAAATGCCATTAACTTTACATAGTCATTTAACCACAGATCCAGTACACCCCATTTTACATGGAGTATTGGAAAGGGTTAATTCTTAGTCCTTTTTTATCTGTACCTTCTGGAGCCTTGTTTCGCTCCCTTAACACTAAGACTTGGCAGGTGGCAGTGGTATCTACCCTAATTTTCCTACCGCGATTATATTGCATAACGTGGTAATGTTTTAGGCTATTTTAGTAGCCTCAAACATAAACCCACTTGACCAAATACTATTTCTTTTGGCTCCGGTCGGGTTTATTCGCCATTTCTTTTTGTCTTTCTTGTGTTTTACTTTGTGCGACAAACCAGGTTTGCCTTCTTTGTTCAACGTCTTTTGGCGGGCTTCTGCCAAGAAGCCCTCCTCTAGGCGTCTGGGTGTCTAGGTGGGCTGAATGTGAGGGAGGGTGTAGTCACCCCCAGCACAGGGTATCCTAGGAAACCCAAGTCGCACTTTGCCATGATTGGCTGAGGTGGTTGTCCGGGCTGGACAACCCCCTTGCTGCATGATTGACAGCCAGGCTGTGTGAATGGGGGATTTTCGCATAAAAGGCAGTACTCTTGGGCTGGAAGTCAGAGTCGACACTGGAACTACAAGGAACCGAAGAGAAGCGGAGAAGAAGACGGCTGCTGCAACTACCCCATCCTGGTGAAGCCCTGCTGCAGTCCTGAGCTATCTATCCTTCGACGACCAGAGAAGATCCAGTCAGGAGTCTTCTTCCCTTGACCCTGGTGGGGTCAACCAGCTCATCTTCCACAGCCAGAGGATCCTCTCCGTGGTTGAAATGGCAGCACACTACTGTAGTGGTCCAGATAGCCACCTGAAGAGCCTCTCCTGTTTTTAAAGGAGTGCACCTTTTATTCACCGTTGCTGCTGCTGGCTTCATCCCTGAGTAGTGCAGGCCCCTCCAGACGTCCTCCTTCTTGTCTCCACGACCGAAGCACCAGGAACCGTGGGTCTGCAGGAAACTACCAGGAACAACTGCCATGGCACCAGCTTCTTCATTGAATAAGGTACTGTGCTCTGCTTCGAGGAGCTATGGTGAATCCCCTTTCTCCTCATCCAAGGCTTTCCCTTGTCTTCCCTCCTTCTTATAACTTTTGCTTCCTCTGTTGACAATATCCAAGTACTCCTGGCAACGTTGAATCCTGAACTGTCTGACTGTGTGATCCGAGACAACAGGAACCCGATTCCACTTGACACTGACTCCGGCCTATTGATTTTTGTATTTCTGTAAGCGAGGGTTCTTGATTCTATCTGCCTTGACAAAAGTATTGCCTATGATTTTTGCCCCCAACTCGCCCTGGTTAACTCAGGTGCTAAGTGTGTTTTTGCCCCAGTAATCTTTCTTTCCGCGGATACGCATATTTTTAGTAAGACCGAACTGTCATTACTGTCAAAAAGTGATCGCATATGTATTCCCGGTAACGTCTTTTGTTTCGCACCACCGATCCATTAAAACATAGGGTACTTACCTTGAGTTATACTTTGCCAAGTGAATTGGTTGTTTGTAGTGTGTTTTACGTGTGGTTTTGAATTAATAGAAGTGTTGGGTTTTACAGATGGTTTAAAAAAAAATGTACTTATATTTTTTACCTGAAACCTTGAGTCAATGTTTGCTTGAGTCACAGTAATTGTGGTCCCTTTGTGTAATCTCTGCTACTGCTCATATACTCTTGAGATAAGCCTGGCTGCTCCGCTACTGCTACCACTTTAACATAGTAGGACAGGCTTGTACCAAAGGTGAACTTGCATTACTACCTGTAGTCTTAATTGTGTGTAGTGGTCCCTAAGGGCACTGCACAGGATTCTGCCTAACAGGGAGAGGAAGGACCCACGTTGAACCTGAGAGGGTCGATCAGAGAGGAAAGAAGTCAGCCACGCCAGGCCCTGACCGGTGATACCCATGTTATCACAGAGACAGTTGAGCAGGATGGCATGGTTGACTGTGTCAAAGGGAGAAGAGAGATCAAGTAAGATGAGGACACAGGGGGTGTTGGAATCAAGGTTGAAGAGCAGACCTTCACGGATGTTCAGGAGAGCAGTCTTCCGTGATTCTGGCAGCTTTGAAGCCAGACTGATGATCATGGAGACAACCAACAGATTCAGTGTGAAGATTGAGCTGGGAGATGGGCAGCTTTTCCAAGAGTTTGCCCAGGAAAGGAGTGATGGAGATTCAGCGATAGTTAGCTGGGCAGGACGGGTCGGCAGAGGGTTTCTTAAGAAGAGGGTGCACAAGGGAGTGCTTCAGAGGGGAAGGGAAGACTCCAGTGGCAAAGGAGTGGTTGCAGAAGTTGGCCACAGCAGGAGCCAGGGAGTCAATGTGGTCCTTGATGGTTTTGGAGGAACAGGGATGAACCTGTTTTGACAAGACTTTCATAGATCGCACTTGTCTAGAAACCTTGTCTGGGGAAAACAGGGGAAAGGCAGAGATGGAGCGAGGCCAGATGGCCAAACAAGGGCCAGAGTAAGAGCAGGGAGTAGAGGGAGGAAGGGGAGAGGAGGAGAGAGGGGACAATGTCCTGAGTTTTAGAGATGAAATGAGAAGCCAGTGCCGTGCAGAGGGCCTGGTAAGGGACAGGAAAGGTAGAGACTGCGGCAGGTTCGGCCGGCCAGTTCCTTGCAGATTTTAAAGAGTTCAGATGAGTTGTTAGATGCCGCAAAGACACGGGCTTGGATGTGAGCTCTCTTCTTTGTGAGGACAAAGAGCCAGTATTGCCTTTGGAGCAGGCTCCCAACAGCAGATAATGCCAATTGAGGAAAGCCTGACACATAGCCAAGCTGTTCTTTCTCCAGTATGGAACAGTGTCTTTTGCTATCCGTTAGAGTCCTAGAGAGATACGCCAAAGGATGTTCTTCCCCATCATCCTGTTTCTGTTTCAGTACAGCCCCCAAAGCAGCATCTGATGCATCAGTCTTTGTGATAAAGGGTTTGGATGTCTCGGGTTGCCACAGAATGGGAGCTGCGGTAACAAGATCCTTAAGTGTTTGAAATGCTGTCTCCTGATCAGTGGCCCAGAGAAAAGACAAACCTCTTTGTAACAAATGGTTGATATGCAAAATGATGTTAGAGAGCCCAGGAATACATTTCCCGTAGAAGTTCACCAGGCCTAAAAATAGTTTGACCTGCTTCACTATGGCCAGTTGGGAATGGCTGAAACTTTACGTGAATCCATTGAGATGCCAGAGCTGCTGATGACATATCCCAAATACTGTATGCTCAAGCAGTTGAACTGACACTTTTCAGGTTTAGCCAATAGATTATTCTTCCATTAACGGGACAGAACCCGTTTAACATGGCCTGGATGATCCTCAAGATTAATATGTCGTCAAGCTATACAATGATATATTGGAAAAGGATTTCTGAAAAGACTCGATCCATAAACTGTTAAACGGCAGGGGCATTCATCAGACCGAAGGGCATAACCAGATATTCAAAGTGGCCAAAAGGTGTTCTAAAAGCCATTTTCCACTGATCTCCCGAGTGAATCCGGATAAAATGATAAGTTCCCCTAAAATCTAGTTTGGAGAATATGACAGCACCCTACAAGACTTCAGGGATGTCGATAATGAGAGGCAAAGGGTTTTTACCCTTTTGTTTAACTTGATTTAATCCACAGTAGTCTATGCAGGGACGCAGCTGTGTGGCTTATTTTTTGGGCACATAAAATAAGGAAGCTCCAGCCGGAGATTTCGATAATCTTATGAGCCTGTTCCTTATGTTGACATCCAGGCATTCTTTCAAGGCTGCCTTCTCCAGTGAGGACAAAATGAACATTCTGCCAAAATGAATGATAGCATCAGGTAGTGTGTCTTTTGCACAATCCTAAGGATGATGTGGTGGTAGAGACTTTTCTTGTGAAGAGGAAAATACATCAAGGAATTTGTGGTATTCAATAGACACCTGTTGAGCATGGGACACGGATTTAGGTGGTAATTCACTGTTCAGTTGAGAACTATCAATCATCACTTTACTAGATCCTTCCAGACAGTGAGAAACCCAGAACTCCAAGCCCAGGAATACAGTCCCAGCTGACCAGTTTATGTAGGGTATAAAGAAAGGAACGGCTTTTTATTGAACTGTTTATGCTAGGTGACCTAACAATCTGAATCTTCTGTTGGTCAAGGTGCTGCGTCTCTGTAAGAGTATACCGGTAAAAGCCCTAAACCGATTATACTAGTAGCCTTTAAGATACTCTTATTAAAGTAGTTATTTAGCATCAATTATTGTAATTTATTTTTCATACAGTGTACCCTTTTAGATGACACGTGTTTCGGCCTTAGGCTTTTCTGAAATCAGGGCATATTCAATAATTCTGTGATGTACATTGGTATGTGCATAAACAAGTGTTTCACGATAACAGAATAAATCCACCATTAAATAAAGTGTATCAAACAACAGCATGAAATGATTTGAAAATAACATTATCATTGAGGCGGAGTCAGGTAGAGGGGGTAGGAGTAGATTCATCATGACAGAAAGTAGAAAAATGAAATAGAACAAAAAATGAGAGATGAACAAAAACTAAAATTAGTATTTGATTTTGCCGGCATTCAATACAAAACCATATTTTTTCTCACTTTTACGATGTCCTTGACAATTATGTTAAACGGTATATATCGTTTGTGCCTGATCACGTTGATATTTTCGATATATTACCTGATTCCAATGGTTGCATTTAACACGTGTACAATATGAAATGCCATTTTTGAATATGCCCTGATTTTAGAAAGGCCTAAGGCCGGAACATGCATCTTAAAGGCTACCAGTTTATGTAGGGGTTACGACGTTGTAAATTGGGTATTCCCAGGACTAACGGGTAATGGGCCGCCTTAATGATGTCAAAGTATACATCCTCCTAATGGTGGTCAAACTTTACTATTATAGATTTGGATTGTTCTGTGATAGGCCCGGAGGACCCAGACCGTCAATGCCTTCCACCGTCTACACTGAATCCTTGGCTTTGCATGGTATCCCATGCCTGCTGCCCAATTGCCGTCCATAAAAAGTCCAATGGCTCCACAGTCCACCAAAGCTAGGACTGAAATTGGTGTTTCATTTTGAAGCAATATTTCGACTTTAAGCATTACCAAAGAGGTTCATGAGATAGATTGTTGTAACGAAGTAGAACTGGAGCTGGTTTCGTTCTCCCATTTCCTTGCTCCATTCAGCAATGGGAACTGGTGTTTCCCGCACGTCAGGGTGGAACTATGGCGCAGTTCCTAACCATCTGGTTAGGGGATCTACAATACAGGCACAGCTCTTGCTCAATTTGTCAGTTTCTTTCTTCATGAGTCAATGGCCCATAAACGGACCCAAACTGCATGAGTTCAGGAGCATGCAGTTGGGTAGTTCCCGAGTCTGAAGCTAAGTTCAGGAACAGTGGAATATGACATAGTAGAATAACCACAACCTCTTCTCTTTTTGGTCCGTCTTTCTTGGAGGCAAAAGTCAATTTGGAGGCAGGCATCGGGCACAGCCGAAAGCTTGCTGGTCTGGATGGCCCTCCTAGCCAGTTCATCTTTCATGTCTTCATATAAACCGAGCCTAAATAAAGTAAAGCAAGCGTCCTGAGTCCATTTGGCATTTGGCTAGCTGTTTGAATTTGGTTACATACGTAACCATGACCTGAAAGACTTGTTGGCAATACAGAAGTTTTTCCTGGGCGGAAAACACTAAATCAGGTCGGTAAAACATTGCCTTGAATACAGTGATGAAGGCGGCATAGTATTCCAGTAAGGAGTCCCCAGAGGAAACCAGAGGGGTAGCCCAGGACAATGCATTGCCCGTGAGATGTGACACAACAAAGCTGACCTTAGCCCTTTCAGTTGCATAGAATAGGGGCTTGAACATGAAATGCAGCATACAAGAATCCAAGAATGGGCGGATTTTTTTTGGTGACCCACCGCACTTTTCAACTACTGGTTCTAGTAAAGGGTTCTCTTGTGAAAGGACATCTATGGTTAATACCACTTGTCAAAGAGCAGTGTTTTCAGCTTTTAAATTCTGAACCTCAGTCACTTCCTGCATGCCTCTTAAAACGCCTTGCATGGGATCCATATCAAGCAGGGTTTGGTGGCGTCTGAAACTGTCAGCAGTTGAGCTCACCTTAGGGTTCCTGCGAGGCTGACCAGCTGGAGACTAACTGCATCGATTGCTCTGCCGAGTGTGAGTGTCCTGAAGATATGGGCAAGCCTCTCCGGAAGCCACCCTGCCTGTTAGTGAGAAACCCAGGCTGAGTAACCCCCAGAGTTGACTGCCAGGAAAAATCCTTCCAGAGAGCATAAAGATGTCAGCAGCCACAATGAGTGGAGAGAGAGAGCAAGGACATGAATCAGAAGCACAGCAGGGTAATGGATCACAGAAAAGGGGAACAGCGGCCAGAGAAACAGGAGTAAGAGCCAGGAGGTAACAAGAGAGGAGCGCTGATCTTGATATTTACGCTTGCATTTAGACACAAGGAACCAAAGGCAGCTGTCGGCATTACGCCTATGAAAACCCAAAGTTATGAAGCAATGCTGGAAGGAACAGCTAGAGCAAGAAGATGGTTCCTGTTGGTATCGGGCAGTACCATCTTGGAATGGATAGCTGCATGTAGCAAGCAATTGTCTGCCGCACCCACTAGATTTAACGTCAGATGGAGAGTGTTTTGCGGATATTTCCCATCAGACGAGTGTGTCAGCTCTTCCGATGACAACCTCGAGGAAAATAGTGCGATTTCATGCCTCAACACCTTAGCAACGCGCTCGATTTTCCCCGAATAATTTGCAACCTCTTCATGAGAATTCCAAAGTAAGCTGTGATGGGCATATGAAGTGCTCTACTGAGATGCCTATTTTGGAACGAGAACTACATCCCCATACAAATGTGAATCTGAATCTGAAACCTGCTATTTTTGTATTTGGTAATTCTACTAAGCAGACTATGGTAGGTTTTCCTGGTTCCTCAACACCTACACAAAGAACATTTTAAAATTCAAGACCTATTCCACCTGTGATTTTGAATCCTGGGCCTCGCTGTGTTCCCCAGGAGGCAGTGGTTATAGATTACTTATTTCATCTGTTGCAGGCAGCTAGAAAAGGCCTTTTACAGGATATTACTGACTTGGAGATGTTATGTTATGTTAATACGTTTTCTAGAGCGCAAACGTTCGCCGAAGGGCATCTTGGCGCTGAGAGGGAGACCGTAAAATGAGATAACAGGAAGGAGAGTTTGTTGTTGAAAATACCCAATAAAACGTATCATTGAAAAAATGTATGGAGAGCGCTGCTAAGTATCCCTTGACTGTAGTCACCTGTAACTGTTGTTGAGCAAGGTGCAGAAGGAAAGACAGTTCCATAGTTGTATAGGACAAGAAAGGATC
Organism: Ambystoma mexicanum; assembly: GCF_040938575.1. Taxonomy (NCBI): domain Eukaryota; kingdom Metazoa; phylum Chordata; class Amphibia; order Caudata; family Ambystomatidae; genus Ambystoma; species Ambystoma mexicanum. Next base: position 1,150,384,442 of record NC_090932.1, read on the forward strand.
CATGTTCTTGGCTCGGAATAGAGCCTGTGTTGCTGAACTTCTGGCTGAGAGCACCACCTCTGTAACGTATTCAGGCAAATCCCATTCTCTGTTTCCCAACCTCTCAGTAGCCAGGCATTAAATGTGAGGGTGTTGATGTCCAGGTGCAGAACCAGAACTCCCTCTTGTGAGACCAAGTCGACTCACTGAGGAAGCTGATGTGGAGGGCAGATGGCCATGTCCACAAGGTCTTGGTGCCGTGCCCTCCTGGCCAGGTCTGGGGCAATCAGGATCATGTTTGTTTTGTACTTCCTCAAACACCTGAGGACTTGGTGGATGACAGGGACCGACATGAACCCACACAGAAGTGGAAAGTTCCACTCCACCACAAACTCCCCCTGAGCAGGGATGTCATTTAGGGGTCGCCAGGGGTTGCACCTGCGACCCCCGAGGCCTCTCTTGCTACCCCTGTGGTCTCCCTTGCTACCTCTAAACAAAAAAGAAAAAAGTAAAAAAAAACTTTTTTTAAAACATTTTTTTTAATTGAAGCTCCTGCAACCTTAAATGGTTCGGTTAAAGAGCCTCATTTCGAGTTTTGCAGTATTCCTGTGGCATATCCACAGAAATAGTGGCCCACTTGGTTACCATTACTGCCAATCAGTCTGACAGATTTGACTAGGGATTACGAGTGGTGGCTTCACAGTTAAAATCCATTGGACGCCAATGGAAACTTTAGAGATTTAACGTGAGCAGTAATTCTGCTCCCTGCAAATCTGACCGTTTTTGGCAGTGAAGTTAAGCATTTACTGTGGCCAGCAGCATGTGGCTCTTTGTTTCTGGAGTGACTGGTTTTCTGATAGCTATAGCCGGTAAGATAGCTCAGTGGGTTTAGCTCTTGCTGATGCAATATTTCTGAGATCTGCCGGTTGCAGGTTCGACTCCCGGCAAGGTCAACTCAGCCTTTGATCCTGCTGAGGTTAAGAAATGAGTACCAACACAGGCTGGGTAATATTGTATGTATATTTGTTCTAGATGAAGCTCTTAAGCATAAGTGCTATATAATAACATCATTATTGTTTGGCATTGGACGTTTGCTTGCATTCATAATGATCTGGTAACATGGGTCGATACGCGCTGATATTAATGATACATATGGTAATCAATATTTGTATAAATGTGTATAACTTTACAGTGATGTCGTAACCATATTTTTTGTAGTGTACTTAGAAACAATGCTATGTGAAGCCACTGCCTGTTTTAAGATCACTTCCCGTTATGTCACTTTGGGGTGGGGTCAAATGACATCACTTCCTGTAATGTCATCAGAGGTCAATGGTCATGTGATGTCACTTCCGCTACCCCTGGCCTTTTGGTGAAATGACGTCCGTGCCCCTGAGGGTTTCCCCAGAGGACGAAGATCTTTAAAAGAACTTCCTGGCACAATTCACACTCATGGGAGGCTGATCCCTGCCTGCTCACAACGTCTGCCTTTGTTTAGTCCATTCTGGCTTGCTGAACTGCAGACAAGCAGGTCCTCTTCTGTAATGCTCAAAACCAGAGCAGCTTCCCCTGCACAGGGATAGTGACCCCACACCCCCTCTCTTGGTGAGGTAGTACATGATCAATGTGTTCTTCATCATGGTTAGAAATGACACCCTTGTTACGAAGGCAAAAGGGCCATCAACGTCTGTGTGATAGCTTTAAGCCTAAAACAGGTTTTGGTGGAGTTCTGACTCTTTCAGGGCCCACAACCTGCCCATCATCAGTTGTTTCGAGTGTGCGGCTCAGCCCTTCAAAGAAGCATCTGTAACCATGGTCACCTCTGACCATGGTTGCCAAAAGGGTTCTCTGGCCATCAGGTTCTCTCTCCGGGCACACCACAGGAGGTCCTGTGTGACCCTGTTCAGGAACAGAATTAGGTCTGTGATGCTGCCTCAGAATTGTAACCACCGACATCTGAGGACCCACTGAAGCTGAAGTGACCTCATTCTTAGTCGGACCTCGGGCACCTGGAAAAGAAGAAATTACTTACCAGTAATGTTCTTTCTATGGATTCTTCTCCCACAGATTTCTCATCGTGATGCATAGATATCCGGCGTGAGCTGTCTGCAAATATTTCGACAGGGGGCGTAGCGCAGCCCGAAATCGTCTTTGACGACTCCTTCAGATACAGCAATGCCATTCTTTGATAACAGACGTGACGTCGCTCAGTATATAAAAGGAATGCACTACGCCCTGTTACCTCAGTTCGCCACATTCTTCCCCCGGGCTCAGCCTGCGAGAGGCAACATGCAGTAATGGGAAAAAGCAGAGAAACAAACAACAGCAGCAAACAACAAATGCTTGCTTACCTTTTTCTTCCATATTTCAATCTTTGAAACAAAGCCAGAAAAAGTTGGGAAGCCTAGCAATCAATTACTGCTGCCCCAACACATCACTGTGCTCACCATATTATCACACAGAGAAACCTGACCACAGAATGCGATTGAGATTATGGACTTCCAAGTGGGGTAGGCTGGGAGGGCGATGAATCTGTGGGAGAAGATCAATAGAAAGAACATTACTTGTAAGTAATTTCTCCTTCAATGGATTACATTCTCCCGCAGATTCCTCATCTGATAGACTCCCCCAGCAGTACAGCATAAGGAAGCGTGATGAAAGTCTCAAATGAGGAAGTTCTGTAGCACTGTTCTTCCAAATCAGGCATCAGCGGCACGCACCATGTCTAGACAGTAGTTTTGTGAATGTGTGGAGCAATGACCAAGTCATTGCCCGACAGATCCCCTTCAACGGTACACCCCTTTGTAGTGCTGTGGACATGGCCACACCCCTGGTGGAATGCGCCCTGATGCCAGAAGGAAATTCCTGACCCGCTTTTTAGTAACACTCTGCAATGCAGAGAATTATCCAATAGGAATTGTCTGCTTAGAAACTGCCAGGCCTTTCTTGGACTGCGAGAAGGCTAGGAACAATTGGTCATCTCTTTGAAAGCTGCCATCCTGGCCACATAGTAGCTGTGCGCCCTGTTCGGTTCTTGCCTATGCAGCCTTTCCTCATCCTTAGAAGGGTGAGATGGAGGGTAGAAAACCGGCAGATCAATGCTTTGTGAGGCGTGAAACTCTGATACCACCTTCAGAAAGGAATTTGGATTGGACTTTCAGTGAACGCGGAATGGCGGTTTCCAAGAGAGAGCCTGAAGCTCGCTTACACACCTTGCCGACGTGAGTGCCATCAGAAAAGCTGTTTTAAGGGTGCGCAACTTAACCAAACAAGAATGCAACAGCTCGAATGGAGCCACCATCGAAAAGGTCAGCACCAAATTGAGGTCCCAATCTGGAACCACAAATATTGAAGGCAGAAAACTATTTACAATGCCCTTCAGAAATGGGGTAATTACCGGGATGGTAAAAAGGGATCCCTCATACGGAGACTTCTTGAACAAGGACAATGTGCCAAGTAACCCTTGACCATGCCTATGTGAAGGCCTGATGAGACCAGGGATTGAAGACATTATATCACAATGGTAGTGGGGCATGAGACGGGGCTTAGCCGGCGCTCCCTACACCATGCTTCAAATTTTCTCCACCTGCATGCAACAATCTAGTAGCATGCAGCCAGTAACACCTCAAGTACTTCTTCCTTGGGGTTCCAGTCATCATACCTTATCCTCTCAAGAACCACCCGTGTAGCTTGAGGCACTCCTGGTTCGGGTGAAGCACCTGACATTTAGACTGAGATAGAGGGCAGATGGCCATCTCCAGAAGCTCTGAGTACCATGTCCTCATCGCCCAGTCGATCAAGATCATGGTGACCTGGAACCTCCCTAATTTCCTCAGAACCCACGGGATGACAGGCATAGAAGGAAATGCATAGTGGAGGTCATAGACCCACTCCACCAGAAACGCATCCCCTTAGTGCACCCCTTATAGGGATTTACCTAAAGCAGAACTGCCTGTATTTTGCAGTGTCCCGTGTGGCAAAAAGGTCTACTGTCGGGGTACCCCACAGATCCAGCGAGGACATCTGGGCACATTTTCCACTCTTGTGAGACCATGCTCTGCCTGCTTAGAGCATCTGCCAGCAGGTTTTCCGGTCCTGCTAGATGGGCTGTAGAACCTTAGATTTTGTTCTCCACCAACTAGAACCACAGTTATAAGACCTCCCTGCAGAAGGGCAGGGACTGCACCCCCCCTTGCTGTTTGAGGTAATGCATGCCACTGTGTTGCCCATCAAAACCAGCACATATATACCCTTGTGGGAAGGCGCAAAAGCCATCAAGGCTAGCCTGATCGCGCGCAACTCCAGACCGTTGATGTGCCACCAGAGTTCCAATGGAGACCAAAGGCCATTCCCCTTCAGATCCCCTGCAGTGAGCACACTAACCCTTCAGGGACACAGGGTCTGAGGCCACGGTGGCCAAAAGGGCTCCATCACCAACATGCTGTGCCTGCTGGCCCATCACGAGAGGTTGTTGTTCACCGACTTTGACACCTTGAGGACATCCTACATGCAGCTGAAGTACTGGGACCATTGATCCCTAAAGAGCCCTGGGAGGGATTGCATCTGCAGACTTGCTTCTAGCACCAGAACAATGCAGAAGGCCATGAAGATTAAAAGGCTGATGAAGGAAGCTGCTGGCAAGTTGTCATGATTCTGGAAAAGCTCAACCATCTGTCTTACACTGGTGATTATCTCCTCAGGAGGTAAAGCCTTCCCAGCCCAGGTGTCCAGTACTGCCCCAATGAATGGGAGCTTTTGAGTTGGTGTGACATGGGATATGTCGAAGTTGAGGGAGGAGCCCAAACTGTGAAACAGGGAACAGGTTTCTTCAAGCTGCATTGACACCTGCTCTGGTGACTTCCCTTGGATCAACCAGTCATCCAGGTAAGGGAATACAGAAGCCGGGTCTCATGAGGTGAGCCACCACCACTGCCATCAGCTTGGTGAAAATCCAGGCCCCGGAGGTTAAGTCAGAAGAGAGCAAGTTGAACTGAAACTATGTGTCCCTGACGCAAATCTCAGGAACCGCGTGTGCTTCCGATGGATCGGCACATGGAAATAAGCGCCCTGGAGATCCAGCAACACTAACCAGTCAGGACGCTCCATCCTGAACTTGTCCTTCCTCAGGAACTTGTTCAAGGCCCTGAGGTTCAGGATGGGATGGAGTCCTCCTCCTTTCTTGGGTACTAGATTGTATCAAGAATACCAGCCCAACTATCCGTCCTCGGTTGGTTCCTCTTCCACTGCACCCTTTAACAGGGAGGCCCTCGGTTCTTCCTGGAGCTCCAGTTCTGGCTGCCGGGGAGGGTAGGTGGTCTGTCTGGAGGCCTTTTTAAAAAGGCAGGCAGTATCCCCATCTGATGAGCTTCAAGGCCCAGGCCTCGGAGGTTATCTCCTACCACCTGTCCCAGTGCTCAGAGACTCTCCCTTCAACTGGGGAAACATGTGGGGAGAACGCAAATCAGCTTAGTGGGTGCTGCCGCCCATGCTGGCTGCTGCCGAAGTGTGTTGGCCCTTATAGGCCCCTCTGCCCCATCCGGGATGAGAGAAACACTTCTGTCCTTGCTTGGCTTGTGGAAGATGTGCCTTCCATTCAAAGGGAACATACCGCCTGTACCCCTGCCTCTGGAGTAGAAGAACTGCTTGGTAGGCTGTTGTACTGCTAGCCCCAGTGAGTTAGTAGCTAGTTTACAATATTTACATTTCTCTAAAGACTTATCAGCTTTTGGGCATGACCAGGAGCTTGGCTCGGACGTTAGGTGAGAAACCAGAGCTCTGGAGGTATGCTGATCTCTGCAGCACTGTGAACGTCCCCATTGCACAGAACATGCAATCTGCAGTGTCAAGACCCACCTTCAGTGCCTTAAAAGCCACCTCCTTCCCTTCATAAAACCATATCCAAGAAGCCATCCTTCACCTCTCCAGCCAGAAGATGCTCAGCTGCTTCCACTATTGTCCTCCACAGCATGTGGGAGTATTTAGCAAAGGCACAGGTGGCATTGATTGCGTTCAGGGCGATACTTCCTGAAGCAAAGATTTTCTTTGCCAGGGCATCATTTTTCTTGGACTCCCTGTCGTAGGCAAGTTAAAGGTGGATGTGGCTGGCCTAGAGCTTATTGTGGTGACTTGGGCCACCAAACCCTCTTGAGTGGGGTGAGGAAGGGCAGGTCTCTCCTGGCTGGTTGATATTTTTTAGTTAGCTTGGCATCCACGGCTGGCGTGGAACATGGCTTCTGCCTTAATGTGACAATAGGGTCAGATATGGCTTCATTAAAGGGCAATGCTCTCTCTGCCTATAGGCCTTTTTTTTAGAAAATCATTGAGCTCACAGGCAGCAAGAGGTTTGGCCTGGGTGCCCAGATCCAAGGCATGGACTACCCTTTCAACTCTTTTCCTGTACTGGGCATTGGGGTGTCCAGAAAGGGGGGCCTGCTTCAGGTCGAGGTCAGTTGAAGTGTCAAGCGTACTTGCCTCATGCAGACCCTCAGCCAGGGTCAGTAAATTGGCATGGTCTGTGAAAAAGTAATCTTCCTCAACTCCCCCGCTCATCAACTCCATACAAAATGGGACCAGATCCCGTTCCTCATCGAAGATTGACCTCATGGAGTGGAAAAACTCTGATCTTGACTCGGGGATAAACGCATGCTTGACCATTGGCGCAGACTGGATCATTTTGACAAGGCCTCTTGGCGCTGATACCTTGAGGGCCATCTGCACTGGTATCAGCTTTGTAATCGACATGGTCACCTTGGCAGCTCTGGAACCTGGGCGCAACTGGTGCCTGAACCGCTTGTGGATTCGAGGCCATAGACACACCTGTAGCAGCTTTTTGAAAGAGCTGAAGCATTTGGTCTTTAAACATCTCCCACTCTTCCCTTGGGGAACCCGCAGACGGGCCGGATTTACCCCACTCCTCCAAAGAGTCAGAATCATGGCTACACTGACGGCATTTCTTTTTCTTATGGGAGGATGAGGAGGACGAATGGCCTGGTCCGCTTTGAGAATGTGAGTGCTTTCTCACCTTCTTGCAATGTCTGTCCTCCTTCTCGGGTGTGGGGCCTTTGGTGTCGGGCCCGATGACCTGATGGGCTGCCTCCATCGAAGTTGGTGCATTCGGCAGAGTGCTAACTTCGCGGACCATTCCCTGATCACTTTCAGGTTCGTATGCTTACAGAAACCATACTCCTTGATGTTGTGTTCCTTCCAGGGACACCACACACAGACAACGTGTGGGTCCCTGATATACATCTTCAAGCCCCAATCTTGGCAGCGGTTGAAACCCAAAGCGTTACGGCACGACATATCGGTGGTGAATGAAAAAACTTTTCTCACTGAAGAGAACCGTTCTAAAAACAGCATGCTGTGTGTGGAAAAAAGGAACTGACGTACGGGGGCATGGGGATGCAACATATGTACTGCCGACACCATGTCCAGAGTCAAAGAGTGGTACGGCCGAGTTAAGAAGAGTCAAAGGTCGGCATTAAGTCGTACTACGCCCACTGTCGAAATGTCTCTGAGCAGCTGACGCTGGAAGGGGTATCTATCAGACGAGGAATCTGCGGGAGAATGCAGTCCATTGAAAGTTTGCCTCTCCAGGTCTGAACCGTGGATTGAGTCAATATTTGGCACACTGCTGCTTTTAATGATTTTACTACAGCCTTGGCTATCTGAAGCTTCTCTAGACTATCGTCCGCCAATGGCGAGAAAAGGGCATGTCTTGCAGCCTTGCTTGGACATATGGATCAAATCCAGACATTCTTAGCCACGAAAATCTCAGTGACACAGAGCCCATCACTCTCCTTGCACAATCAGTCACATCCAAGCCTGATTGCAGTGGCTGACACTTTGTGGCTCATTACAAGATTAGTGATGCAGGAAAAATGGCTGTAATTCCGTTACTGCCACTTTTCCCGCACCACCCAACTACAAGTTTGCTGGTGGTGTGGCCTTATTTACCTTCAGCCAAGAGCTGGAGGTAAGTCAGGCACCCCACTGGCAAAAAACAGCCAATATTACTGGCACCGGTATTACTGGCACCGGTAAAACCGGTGCTGGTAAAACCGGCAATCCCCCCCATGGAGTCCTACAGACTCCATGAAATGGGGATTAACCTACCATTGCTGGCACCTGTAATCTGCCAGTAATTCCGGCAAATCAGGCAGTGGTAACAGTATTACCGTTTTCCTGTATCCTGTGGTATTACCACTAGGATACCAGCAAACTAATAGTTTAGTTTAGAATAATGAGGGCCAATCCTTCCCATCGGTTATGATGTCTCTGAGACCATGACTCATTTTGTCTTAGTGTGTGAATATACTTGGGCAATTGGTGCACGTCACATTAATGACTTTCAAGGCCATGGCGCCTGAGGCAGAGACTTTTTTTTGATAGGGCATCACATATTTTTGTCATCCATGCCTGTGGGCAAGGATGGGTATGCACTTGTTTTTGTCCCTGATGTAGATGCTTGCACCGCAAGGCTCTCATTGCTGGGGTGCTTCGACATGAAATCAGGTTCTCTATATGCTGGTCTATACTTCTTCAACAAGTCCTTATGAACTACTGGGGCAGAGCAGGATTTCTGCCATAGCTCTAGATATGGGTCCCCAAGTTCTACATGTAAAGGAAGGACTGGCTCGTTTGGAGGTCCTTTATGTAACATGTCTATAAGATCATATTCTGTCACATCTCTTGCAGGTTGACCTCATGCTAGGGTTTCTGACAGCTTAGCCATAACCTCCCTGACATAGGCAGTAGGGTGTGCATAGGGGTCCGTTTGCACAAAATCAACCTCCAGGGAGGTGTCGAGTCCACTAACATCTTTTAGCTCTGTGGCTAACTCCTGTCTTCCCCTGATGAAAAATAATGGGGAGAGCTCTAGGGCTTGAACGGTTCAAAGCCTAGTGGTATTTGATCCCCCTCATCGTCGAAAATGTTCTGGAAAGAACTCAAAGCTTTTCCTCGGCTGTTTGGTCAGTGGCCAATGTAGACAGGCCATTCGAGGAAGGAAAGCATGCAGAAAAATTAACTGACAGCACAGGGCTTGGTGTGGGCTACTTGTACTGAAGGCGACATCAATCTGGCTACGATGGTGAAGAGTGCCTACGTAAAGACGGTACGGTGACCCCTCGTGATAAAAAAAAGCCGCAGGAACATATCTCTAAGATTAGGAACCTGTGGGGGGCACAATCCACTAGAAATGTATACTTTTTCAAGAAATAGAATATGGTAAAAGAAATTGCTGGCGAATGGTCTAGTCTGTGCTTTAAAGGATAAATGTTAGTCAAGAAAACAAAAGCAATATGCTTTTCAGGTTTTAAAGGGCCAAGTTGTATCGATGATGCTGCATGAGCTATCAGGATGCAACAACTGCCTTCTTTAGGTGTAAACATTCTTTGAGCTTCTTTACGGTCACCCAACATATATATAAATTCTGGCTTCACACATATGAGAGCATATGAAGGCTGCAGGTCATGGTATGAAGGATAGGGGTGTTTGACGCAGTGGTTAGGGGGAAGGTAGTAGTCATTATGGTAATCTTCCTGTGGACCCAGGAGAAGGGGGAAGGGAACAGAGCAGGACTCTAAATATATGGACTGCTAAGTCTTATAGACAGTGGCCTGGCTGCTCAGCGAACCAAGATACCACAGGCTGTACAGTCTGCATCATGTGACAGGATCATTAGTCTTACTCCCTCAAGGGGGGCAAGGACTCCCCGGACAGGAGGTGGTGGTGTTGAGGAGGGCCCTTGTCCCCAGCTTCCCAGTTTGTATGGAGTCTTGTATGTACATTGGTTCCTCTGTCTCTGATCCGATGCCTATCAGCCTATGCCCTGGACAGGTCTCCTTCTTTGATCTTCCTGAGTCATGCAGTTCAGAGCAGCCTGTTTACTAATGCATGACTAACAGATCACAGTAACCAGCATGCACAAGACTCATCAAAAATCTGCAATGTATTGTGGATCCCGGGAAACAGCATGACATAAAGAAGAACAGCTGGGACTACAAGTACTGCAATGCACCTACTGCTCAATGGCCAAAATCCAGCCTTGTACAGAAGGAACAGAATTGTTACTCAAATGGAAATGGACTGGACTTTCACATTCAGGAGCCATGGTAGAACCGAAACACCCACACCAAACTTTATAAGACTGCCTACAGTGGAACAGTGGAGTAGTCGTGGCAAAACTGGAGCCAGTGAGGAAATGTTTGGGATACCAAGAAACACTCCTAAAAACCCATTTGAACAATGACATACTGAATCCAGGAGGGGAACCAAGAGCAAATCATGCATGAGACGGTAGAGTGCAATAACACGGAGAATAGAACGGGGTGGACTAAGGGCCCTTATGAAGGCTTCCTGGTAAAACGCCAGCCTGCAAAGGGAGGAGAAAGAAGAAGCTGGAAGTAGTTTTTTCAGCGACTGGCCGAGAGAAGCATCTGACTCAGGCAGCCAAAGGGAGCAGAAATAACCTTCTAAGCAGGATGGATAGGGCTATTAGAAAGCCACCAGATTCATCTGCAATGAGAGGTGGTTGGGTGAGATCAGAATAGAAGTAAGGAGGAGAGCAAAGAGGAGGGTGCAGCCGGTGGAGGAGCACTACTTGGAGGAGACTTTTGGTGTGGTCTTTGAAGGCGTGAAAGTAAGGTGTTGGGATTGAGAGAGTGATGACCAATTTGGGCTGTTTGTAAATATATAGGTGAGTGTGTGAGAAAGAGAACTAGAACTAGATTTTGGGGAACAGAGGGGGTGGGAGAAGGAGTTCAGTGAGCAGGGCACTATATCCCTATGTGTAGTTTAGTGAGCAGGGCACTGTATCTTTGGGTGCAGTTTAGTGAGCAGGGCACTATATCCCTGTGTGATGAACTGGACACCATGGGCCAGATTTTCAAAACTGACCGCTAACGAAAAAAGCACAGAGGATCCACTTTTTCAGTTTGCTCTCATTGCTGAAATGTGCAGGCCACCTTATTTTCAAATGTTTTCTGTTCTGGACAACGGGGGCTGGACAGTGGTAGAAAGATGCGCTGTGCAGCCCCCTTGCATATATCCAGACACTAATATCTGACAGACTCCCAGCAACAACCCCCAATGTTCCTTTTTGTGAAATTATCAATTAGGCATTTACATTTGCGTCTGCACATTTAAAAGGGCATCCCATTTGTGAATTCAGGATGCACTTTTAAATGTGCAAAAACGCCCCCTGATTTGCGCAAAGGGGTGAAAAGGGTATCTGAATCATTCAGATGTCCTTTGTGAATTGGGCTGCTCCTTTTTTAGGCGCAAGTGATGACTTGCGGTAGCACTTCTAATTACTTGCACCAAAACAAATTTTGAGAATCTGCCCCTATATACATAGCACTGGTTGGATGGGATGGCATGATTAGGAGGGGGTTGGAGAGTAGAGCCGGGAGAAAAGAGTACAGTGTTAAGGTCAGGAGACAGAGTAAAAAGGTTGAGAGAGAGAGAGAGGTAGGATGTTAGAGTAATGGAGATAGGCGTAGTAAGAAGAGCGTGATCAAAAGGTTGAGAGATGGTCATCCAGATGAAAGGCACGCCAGCACAAACCAAGTATCTTATTGAGGTCACCTAGGAAGTCCCGTAGGAGTCAGATAGATAAGCCTATCGCCTTTAGGCTTCGTTGGGCAGGGAGAGATTAGGCAGTAGGAGCCAAGCTACAGTAAGGCAATCATGGAGCAAGCTGTTTTGGAATAGCGAGCCTGGGCTAGGGATGTTGAAGCCCTCCCTCTTTTGAAGGTTGAGGGAAAGTGTACAGGGACCACCCCTAGACTGGGAACTTTGTCTGTTTTTGGACATATTTTGAGAATAAAAGTCGAAAATGTATTTACATTGATATGCGACTCATGGGAAACTTTTCAACAACTGTGAGTAAAAACCATAGATCACTACCCAAATATCCTGGGTGTAAGGAGACTTGGAGAAATCATGGACCACTTTCTGGATAGTCTGAAGAGAGGATGACAGTGTCTATGATCCAAAGTAGAATTAACTCACCCAGAAAGTCATCGGCTGAGAACAGGTCGTTGTCCCAGATTTGGATGATCAGCTTTGGGGGTATTTTACGCACAGATTTATCCAGGCTCCAGAATTGATCCTATGTGGGAGAGAGAGAATGGGGTTGCCCATGATTAATTAGAATTCCTTTTGTATCATGCTTTTTCTTGGTCTAGAGTGTGTACCCTATCCGCCCATTATGGTCATTGTACCTGTGCGGCCTCCCGTGTTATGGCCCCTGTTCATCATGGTTTCCTCTGCATGCCTATGTGGCCCCTGCGTACATGTTGTAATGCCACACAAGGAACAAGTTACTTACCTGTAACTGTTGTTCTCCAGCATGGGTCTGGCATGGATTCACATGCTCATGAATATTCCCCGTCGTCAGGCTGGGAATCCTCAGTAAAGAAAAAGCAGTATCAGTTTCGTTTCTGATCTGTCTTTCTTAGTAGTAACCAATCACTGGTCTCTGGGTCATAGTGCCCCCAGCCAATGACTGTCCTCTCCCTAAACCCCTCCCCTGGCAGCCATCCACAGATTTGGTAGCACGTAAAGTGGCAGTATGACCAAGTGAAGAGCCACAGAGGGGTAGGAGGGAGGGTTCGCGTGTGAATCCATGCCAGACCCATGCTGGAGAACAACAGTTACAGGTAAGTAACTTGTTCCTTCTCCAGCATAGGGTCTGTCATGGATTCACATGCTCATGAATATAGGAATACATAGCGGTACACACATGCACAACCACGGGAGGTGGCAAAGCTCTACATTAAGCATTACATAAACTCAACATTAAGCTACTCTTACCTCCTCACCAGGCCCACCTTCAGGCAAACAGGTTGTGCAGCACTGCTTGGCCGACCCTGGATTCCTCCCTGGAATCCCGGTTGACGCAGTAGAATTTCGTGAAGGTGTGTGTCGACCTCCATGTAGCAGCCCTGCAGATGGCCAGCAGGGGCACACCAGACAAGAACACCGTGGTAGCAGCGATCGCTCTGGTTGAATGGGCTCTCGGACGGCCGGGCAACAGTCGGTTTGCCAACCGGTGACAGTGCATGATGCAGCCGGAGAGCCATCTGAAAATGGAACCCCTCAGAGGGCCTTCCCTTGGTTCACAGGTCCAAAGTTCACAAACAGCTGTGATGTCTTTTCCGAAAACTCTACGTGCGGTCCACGTAGAACTTCAGCGCTCTAGCTACATCCAGCGAGTGCAAAGTCTTCTCGGCTGGCAACGAAGGCGACGGGAAGAAAACTGGCAACACCAAGGGCTCGTTGAGGTGGAAGTCCGACAGCACGTTGGGCATGAAGGAGGGGTGCGTCCTCAGCACCACCCCCATATCGTGAAAAGTCTAGTATAGAGGTTTACAGGAGAGGGCCTGGATCTCTCTCACTCATTGTGCGGAGGTGATGGCCACAAGAAACGCGGTTTTTCACGACAGGAACTTCAGCGGTGCCGAATGCAGCGGCTCGAATGGGGGCCCCATCAGCCTGGACAGCACCACGTTGAGCTCCCACGCCGGGGCCGGAGCCTTCACCGGCGGGAATGACCGGAACAGTCCCTTCATAAACTCCTTCACCAGGCGATGGGACCAGAGAGATGATCGCCCCGGGGTCCTGGAGTAGCAGGAGATTGCCGCTAGATGGATCTTGATGGACGCATGCGCCAGCCCCGCCTTGGCCAGCGACAGTAGGTACAGCAGCACCTGAGGGGCTGTAATCTGCAGAGGGTTAATCTTCTGTGCACGGCACCAGACAGAGAACCTCTTCCATTTGTGTCCATAAAACTTGAGAGTCGAGGGCGCCCTGGCCTTTGCAAGTACCTCCTTGCAGTCCGCCGGGATATCGTACCCTCAAAACTCTAGCGCTGCAGGAGCCAGGCCTGCAGTTCAGCGACGCCGGATCGTGGTGGAGGATGGCACATCCTTCTCTGATGAGGAGATCCGCGTCCGTCAGCAGTTTGACTGGGGGTGACGCTGACATGTCCAGAAGGTCCAGGAACCAGATTTGCCTCGGCCACGCCAGTGCGACGAGGATCACTCTCTACAGGGACCATTTGAGTTGGTTGATGAGTCGCAGCAGCAACGGCAACGGAGGGAACGCATACAGGAACAGGCTGTCCCAGGGGAACGAGAAGGCATCGCCCATACTCCCCGGCTGGGGAAACCTGCTGGCGAACCTCTGGCACTTGGTGTTAGCCGCCGTCACGAACAGGTCGATCTGGGGATTGCCCATCAACGGAAGATGAGGTCCACTTGATCCTGTCGCAGTTCCTACTGGTGGCAGGAGCGCAGCTCCCTGCTGAGTGCATCGGCGATGGTGTTTTTTTATTCCTGCCAGGAGGAAGGGTACCAGAAACATCCCTTGGGCTACGGCCCAATGCCACAGATCCTGGGCCTCCCTGCTTCTGGATGTAAAACATCGTCGTGGTGTTGTCGGTGAAGATCCTCACCACCTTGCCCTTGAGGGACGGAAGGAATGACCTGAGGGCCCAGAACACGGCTCGGTGCTCCAGGACGTTGATGTGAAGTGACTTCTCCTCCGGCAGCTTGCGTGGGGATCTCCGGAATGAGCCCCCATCCCTCCAGGGAGGCGTCCGTCATCCCCGTCTCCTGATGGGCCGGGGTCTGGAAGTCCATACCAGCCGTCAGATGCGCGCGTGTGCCCCACCTCCGGATCGGAGGACATCATGCCAAGCAGGGACTTGACGGACCTCACCTTGACCACGTCCATGGTCGACAGCCGTTGCACCTTGCCTAGGATGGCCTTCGTCCTCTCCTCCGACGGAGATGCTAGTCGCGCCACTGTGTCGAGCTTGGCTCCCAGGAACAGGGCGACTTGCGACGGTACCAGGTGTGATTTCGTGAAGTTGATTGAAAATCCTAGATCCGTGAGCATTTGGACAGTCTTCCTTGTGTGTTCGACGGCGAGTTCCCTTGACTCTGCCCGGATGAGCCAGTCGTACAGATATGGGTAGACGTGGATCCCCTGTAGGCGCAACCGCGCCGCCACTGGTGCTAGGCACTTGGTGAACACCCTGGGAGCCGACTTCAGTCCGAAGGGAAGGGCCTTGAACTGGTAGTGCCGTCCTTGGACCACGAATCGCAAAAACTTCCAATGTTTTTTCAAGATGGGGATGTGAAAGTAGGTGTCCTCCAAGTCCAGCGATGATAGGAAGTCGCCTTCCTCCAGTTGTCCCAGCACGTGCTGGATGGTAACCTTCCGGAACTTCTGGGACCTGATGTACTTATTTAGACGACGAAGGTGCAGGGTGGGTCGCCACCCGCCGGTCTTTTTTTCCTTACGAGGAAGTACCGCGAGTATACTCCGGAGCCTCTTTGGGACGAGTTCGATGGCTCCCTTCTTTAGCATTGCTCGTACCTCCAGTAGTAGTTGTGGGACTTGATTTTCCTTTCTGGCCACAGGTGGAATACGGGGACACTTTCTTAGAAATTCCAGTGTGTGCCCACGGGCCAGAGCATCCAGCACCCAATGGTCAGTAGAGATGGACACCCACACGCTGACGAAGTTCGCCAGCCGGCCTCCCACCGGGGTGCTCAGGTGGGGACCCGACACTACAGCCGGTTCAATCCTGCTTGGCGGCAGCCTTGCCGCCCTAGCCTCCTTGGCGACAATGACGAGATCCTCCTTGCTTGCCGCGTCCTCTGTAGGCCTCCTGCGACGAGGAGCGAGCCGCCTGGTGGTACGTCGAGGAGCTGCCGCCAAATCCCTTGGAGGCACCTTGCTTGCCTCCGGAACCCCGAAAGGGCGGCCGTCGTTGGTGGAGAACGCCTAAGGCACGAGCCGTCTCTGTGTCGGCCTTGATGGCTTGCAGAGACTCATCCACTGCCTTGCCAAACAGGTTGTTCCCGTCGAAGGGCATGTCCAGGACCCTGGTCTGCATGTCTTGACCGAAATCAGTTGCCTTAAGCCAACCGTGCCGGAGAAGGCAAACGCTGTTGCCCATCTGGCCGAAGCCAGTGTGGGCGCTGTCCGTGGCCACTGTTATGGCATGGTCCGATGCCACCTCTCCCTCCTGTAGGATCTCTAGGGCCTCCGCCCTCTTGTCGTCCGGGAGGAAATCCAGCAGGGGAGCGATCTTAAACCATAGCTCGCTGTTGTAGCGGGCCACGATCGCGAGAGCGTTGGCCGCTTTAATGGTAGTCGCCGCCAACGAGATGACCTGTCGTCCCATGGCGTCCAGTTTCTTCCCTTTGCCGTCGGGCGGAGATGTCGAAGTTAATGCTGCCGCCCCACCGCTTTCTTCTTGACTGCCGCGGAGACAACCGAATCCGGGGTAGGCTGTGCTCTAAGGCACATGGGGGCAGAATCCAGAACCCGGTACTTCTTCTCGTACCGGTCTCTCTTGGCAGGGGCCGTGGATGGGTTCTTCAAGAGCAACAGCCCCTCGTCCCAGATGTCATCGAGCAACGGGACCGAGAGGATCGTCTTCCTTTTGGCCTCCCGTCGTTGGTAGAGGAACCCTTCCTTCTTCTCTTCCACGGGGCAGAGCTGGAAGAGCTCGGATGCCCTGGCGATCATGGCATAGAAGGAGCCAATTTCGTCAGGCGGGGAGGCCCGAGGAGGTGGTGATGGAAGGTCCATCCCGTCGTCACCACTGTCGTCATCCGTCCCCGTCGTGGCTTTCTCTGTTCCCGAATCATCCCTCGGCTCCGGAGACGGGGAAGAAGGCTGTGCAGGCCGAGAGGGCTGGAAAGGAGGGGGTGGATGAATTCTCCTCCGCTTATTTGGAGGGCTCCCCGATGGTCTAGACTCTGCTGGGTCGTCAGATGGTGGTAAGGGCAACCTTGTCCTTATCTCCGTACACAAGGCCTGGATCGCCATCAAGATCTCCCCTGAGCTGTCTTGTGGCCCAGGGACCGGCTGCGATGGGTGCGACGGTCGGGGAGTGGAATCCTCCGCCTCCATGTGTTCCTCGTCGTCACTGGTGTCGCTTTCCTCGTCCGCCTCTTCGGGATCCTTCCTGTGGGACCGGACCTCCTCGAACTCCTTGTTCAGGACTTTCACGACTCCAGCCAGTTCCTCTTCAGAGGCTGTATCCATGTCTGTGAATGCCACCGGGCCCCCCCTCTTTTCCCACTGGGGTTTTCAAGGGGGTCTTAACGATGGGCTGAAAAGACGATTCCCTCCGCGGTGGCAGGGAAACTCTAGGCCCCGAGGTCACCTCCACTGGGGTAGCCTCCACAGGCTTCGCCAGGGCCACCACGACTCCCTCGATAGAGGCCTTAGCTGGGTGAATCAAGGCCTTCATGACCTTGGAGGCGCCTGAGGCCTTCACCTTCGGGGGAGGGTCACCGCCTCGCTCCCCTCGGCTGTCGTTGGGATCGACCGGGACTTCTCCCGAAGCTTACCCGGGTTCTCTGCTTTCCTCTTTCCCGAGCCAGAGCGTTGGCTAGTGGTTGATGGCGTCGGTGAAATTGCACCCTGCCTGGCAGCCGAGGAGCCCGACCGTTCGGCGCTCCCAGTGCCTGCGGACTCGCAGTGCTTAGCCTTTTGTTGGGCCCCCGTCGCCGGAGCGCCCTCAAAGGACTTAGAAGACCGCTCGGACTTCTTCTTTTTCTCACCCGCTGCTTGGTTCTTCCCCTCCAGCCAGTTGGTGAGGCGGGTACGACGATCCCTCATCATCCGCTCGGACATGTTCTTGCAAAACGCACAGTCCTTCTCCACATGCGTTTTATCTTCATGAAGGCAGTAGAGACATCGAGAATGTTCATCCTCCTTGAAGACATTCTGTAGTCCACATCCAGGGCAGCTCCTGAAGAGCTTGGGTCTGGGCATCGTGTTTCCTTTTTCCTGGGCCATGTCCACACGGGGTAGGCCTCAAAGATCTTCCGGAAGCCTCTGAGAAGAGAAACTCGACAAAAAGTCGCCCTTCAGGGGTGTAGAAAAAATCCGAAATGGGTCCCCGTTGATCGGAGGTAGAAACGGTGGAGCTTGAGGCGCGATTGACCGAAAAATGAGATAAAATTCGCAAAATGCAGCGAAAGCTCAGGAGCTACAGCACGAGGACTCCCAACACTTGAACGTGCGGTAAAAATCTGAGGATGGCTGCCAGGGGAGGGGCTTAAGGAGAGGACAGTCATTGGCTGGAGGCAGTATGACCCAGAGACCAGTGATTGGTTACTACTAAGAAAACAGATCAGAAACGAAACTGATACTGATTTTTTCTATAAAGAGGATTCCCAGCCTGACGACGGGGAATATTCATGAGCATGTGAATCCATGCCAGACCCCATGCTGGAGAAAGATGTTGCCCCTGCAACCATATTATACCCCAGTACCCAGTTTTACCCCCCCCGGCCCCACTTCCTTGACATGGCTCATGCCATATCTTTATGGAACCTAATGGCATGACCTATTCCATTTCATAACCTTTATTTGACATGTTATCAGGTTGTAAATACAAACATGACACATTAGCTATAGACGCATCTAAAAACATGAAGTTAATTGCATCATTGGTCAATAAGAACCTCATCGGCCAATTAGATCAAATAGCGATAGTAGCAACAAGGCTCCCTGTTGAAACCACCTGTATCAATCAATTATATTCATGGTATTCAACGCACAATATTTCATTCAAAGTTAACAATAAGCATTTAACAATACATTTACAAGAATACGCTAGGTTTAGAATGTTTGCTTTGGGTCACAGTGACCATAATAAAGTGATAACAGCTTGTAGTTGAATCCTTAATAAAGTACATTTGTTCCACAAGCATGAAGGAGCCGAAAATAATGCAACTTGAACAGTCTAACCTAGTGCATCAATTCTTTGTAAATTTGATCCTTCTCAGCTATGCTCTGTGGATAAAATGTGCCAACACGCAGATTACATTAATTTCACTTATGCACCTGCACACAATCAGATGGTCAAGTAGGTAGAGAATATTTTTTGATTTAAACATTGGTTTAAGATATTTGGCCCCAAGATCAATGTAAACTGAGCAAGAAAATAAGAAGTGTTCAATGGTTTCCTCGCTCCTGCTACATGGCGAGCAAAGACCACTCTGTGGGCCTCATTACACGGTAGGCGGTGGACCAAGGTGCTATTAGCACCTTGGTCCATGCCGGTAAAATACCGGCACCGCCTTGGAGGAAAGGGGAATTACTGCTCTATTTCAAGGTTGGCGGGGCGGTAATTCCCCCTTCCCCCATTGCCCTTCCCCATTACCATTTTTGCCCCATAGGGCATAATGGGAATGGGGAAGGTGCTAATTACGGTACCGCAAATTGCGGTACCGTAATTAGCACCCTGGTCCCTTTGCGGGTTGGTTTTTAACGCCTGCTAAAAAAGCAGGCGTTAAAGTACCAACCCGCAAAGGGACCTCGTAATCAGGCGGTAAGGGTTAACGGTCACCGGTACCATTACCGGTCACCGGTACCATTACCGGTGACCGTTAACCCTTACCGGTGACCGTTAACCCTTACCGCCTTCCATGTAATGAGGCCCTGTGACTGGCCCAATACCTTTGTAAAGTGTGCCAGTTGTAACGTGCCCATTCGAAGCCTCATGTATAAGGACCGGGCTAACGAAGGGGAAACCAAATTCAGGTACTCCTCATACCTATGGTCCAGTTTACACATCAAATAGAGTTATTTCTTTATTTTTTAAGCTTATATAGCGCGCCAAGCCCAAGGGCATCTGGGCGCTTGCTTAAGAACAGAAGTGTTTCAGTTACAATTGTTACATAGAAAGTATATAAAGGCTAAACATAATGCCCTGTCAATAGTGGAGCACATATTGCCAGCATTCTAGAGTATAATGTGTAAGAGTTCTTAACTAGCCCCTGTGCCTTTGCATTAATGTCACTACGATGGAGCTGTGGCAGGTCTATAGATACGAGAACAAAATGTATGTGTCTTGGCCAGCGTAGAGGCGACCCTATTCCCGGGACAGAATATCTGTCAATTCTTCTCTAAACGTATGAAGGTCCGGGGTCGACTACAGACAGATCCAGTAAAGCACAGGTTTAAGGGATAATCCTAACAAATAACACTTGAGCTTGTTTCCAAGACAACCGCTGCATTAGGGCTGCTCATGGGGGGATGGAGTAACTTCTTTAAGAGCTTAATTTTGATAGTATCTAACGCTGTTGACTTAGCATTCCCCCAAAGTTCTGCCCATGCACTGCTGATGATCTAGCCTGCATTTTGTAGATGTCTGTAGCAGACTTTAAGGCTCTGTTTCCATGTCTATGGGAAAACCTGGAATGGCACCACTCGTTCTTTCTACTGTTACTTTTGCTTTCCGTAGTTGGCTGCCCCATTCACATTTCCCTGTGAATCTAATTCCCAGGTAATGGTATGAATACGCTTGTTCTAGCTTCGTGCCTCTGAAACAGACATCGAGTCTTGGTGCCTTTTTGTGTTTCGGGTGAAATACCATAGCTTTGGTCTTACTGACATTTATCTCCAATGCCATGTGTGTACATTGCTCGATGAAAATCAAAAGTAGCTTCTTTAAACCCAAGGGCACCATTGCCAACAAGATTGCGATGTCAGCGAATAATAAGAGTGGAATCTTCTCTTGACCCAGTCTAGGGGAGTCTGCAGTCAAATGTCTGAGAGCGTCCCTCATGCTGTTGACAAATATACAGAAGATCGTTGGGGCCAGCACACAGCCTTGCCGAACTCTCTTCTGTATTTTGAAAGGCTAGGTTGTCTCACCTGTTAAGCCCCAAGAGACAAATGCTTCATTGTCATGGTATAAACATTGCAAAATTCTCAGCAGCTGGCTGAGAATGCATTTGTCCCTATGTGCACTGTGCATACCACAGCATTAAAAAGGAGTGAGAATATTGGAGCCCAAATGATGGGCTGTGTTTTAAAGATATCCTTTTTTTTTTTTAAGAAAGAGTTCCCAAAGTTTGTTTTATTGATACTGTACAGCGGGCCATTTTACTCTTACATCTTTTCAATTGTTTCTTCCTTGTATTTATTTTTAAAGATATCCATTGGTGTTTTATCAGGGCCTAGTGCCCTTCCTCCTTTCTGGCAGATTATTGCTTCTCTAATTTCTAATATGGTGAGTTATAAGACCCCCATCCTCTACAGGGAGCTCCATCTGGTTGATTGATGGAACGCTGACATTCGTCAAGATCCTAGCCTCCTTATACAGGTTTTCAAAGTGTTTAAACCAAGTTTAAACAACTTTCTGCCGCATTTGATCTGGTAGACCATTCGATCTGGTAGACCACTCAATACTCTGTAACCATCTGGTCACCGCAGCCCACTTCTCCCAAGAGGCAGTCGCTTGGATCCAGTCCTTCCTCAACAACAGGACCATGAGGGTTTTCTCTCCCCTAGCAGCTGCAGACCCTATTCCCATTACATGTGGTGTACCCCAGGGTTCGTGCGTATCTCCCACTCTACAATATCTTCACAAAGCCCCTTTTCGATGATCTAGATGGTCTAGGTATCACCTACACTAATTACGCAGATGATACACAGATCCTCATCCCGTTGACGGGCGATTATGACAAGGATTTGGCCTTTGTGAACAGTTTACCTCATCATCCAGGCATGATGGCCTCCCATGGACTATGCCTGAATGATGACAAAACAGAACTCCTTATCCTGGGCTCACCCTCCAATATTAAAAAACTTGGTCCCAATTATGCCTCCTTCATAATTGACACCAATAACATAACTGTGGCCAAAGTAATCAAAACCCTCGGCTTTTACTTGGATTCCACGCTTACATTTGGCAAACAAGTAAACGCTATGGCCTCAGCCACATCCTATACCTGCAAGTTAATCAGAGCAGCCAAACCCTTCCTTTCCCCCAATAATTGCGTCACCCTCGCTAGAGCACTAGTTTTGTCTAAATTAGACTACTGTAATGCTCTATATATAGGCAGCAACAACTACATCACCTCCAAAATTCAGACCCTTCAAAACAATGCACTAAGAGCTGCCCTTAGTCTTCCTAAAAACGCCCACATATCAGACCTCAGGAGATCCGTCAACTGGCTCTCCACTAAAGACAAAATACTCCTTAAAACAGCATCTCTGACACACAAATGCCTTAACCATGCAGCACCCCAATACCTAGTAGACAGATTTACCAGACAAACGACTGCATGGCCCCTAAGAAAAGCTAACTCCAACCTCTTGCTGGTACCCAGATTTAGGCTCACTAAATCTGGTGGGAGTAGCTTCCCCGTCAAAGCGGCTCAACACTGGAACTCCCTTCCCCCTGCCTTGAGGGAAGATCTCCCCTACTTACAATTCAGATCTAACCTCATTCTTTGGTTACAGGAGCATGACGTCTAACCACACCACACCAGCCTCTCAGGGATCCACTGTATATATGCTCTGCCTTTTTAGGCATTCCTCCCACTAATTGTATATACCTTGTTTTTGTTTGCTTTTTCCACGTTTGTGCCTGTATACAGCATTGTAACCATGGGTGTACTGTATATATTATGTTGATTCTGTAACTCAAGTTGAACAACCCTCTTCATGCCTTCGCGTACCCCTGGGTCTGGTGCGCTATATAATATAATAATAAAAATAATAAAACAAACAAATAAACAAACAAACAAGTTTCTTTGTTTGTACAACCATGAATGATGATACCACGCCATTCAACCTGCAACGCTATCTATCTTCAGAATTCAGCACTATTGCCAGGCCTTGCAGCTGCTAGTGTTTCCCATTTGTCTTTTAAGAGAGCTTTCTTTTTTGGGCTATTAGGTTTCTATAATTATCCCTGTAAAGGGGAAGGGATGTTCTATTTACCCCCTCGACATTGTTTACACAACTAATTCGATTTCTTTTGGCTTCTCAACAATCCTCATGTGCTTTCATTACCCCTCCTGATTTAGTAACGTAGGACTGGATCTGTGAGGTCATTGATTGAAATTCATGCAAGGCAGCTGAGCTAGTGAGGTTACCCAAACATATCTTTTCAATATTGTTATACAGACTCGGAATACAATTGTCTCCAGTTAGCTTGGCCCATTTGATTGAGCGACAAGCATGCCCTACAATCGCTAAAGCACTAATTGTATTTGTTGACAATTGGCAAGGAGCCCAGATATTACGTCTGAGTGTTAGGCATATCGGTCGGTGATCGCTTTCAATGCGATTGATGACCATCAAGTTTATGCCACTTCCCAGTCAGGGGCAAAGATTAGAATATAATCTATTAGGGAGGATCTGTTATTACCAATTAACGTGGGCCTAGCTGGTTGATTACCTTTATACCCACCATTGCAGGCTCTAAGATGCGGGCAACCTATCACCCTGTCATGGCTCTTAAACTGCATTATGACCTAACTTTCTCATGTACTCAGTACCAGTTGCTGTGGCTTCCATCATACCCATGACTCCAACAACACATCACCCCCAATGAGACCCCAATGCCATCCTGTAACACGCACTCCTTTCCCGTTCACATGTTTCCCCTTTAGTAGCAACTTCTTGTGATTCACCTTCTCACTGATGACGCACATCTGCTCCCTCGGCAGGTACTGGAAAGGGAAGATAAACCTCCAGTTAAAGTTTCCCTCTCCCTCCAATGAGCGATAGTGAACATCTGTCTGCTGTCTGTTGTCCTCCAGGCCATCCATCCACCTGAGAAAGAAGGAGACACATCAAGTTGTTTTTAATACAATGCCTTACTAAGTATAGTACATATAACCATCCTCTGGGGTTACTGAATGTACCAACTGTGTCATGTATCTGTTTTAAATATCTGTTATGCCTGCAGGAGTATGCAAAAGAGAAGGTGGGCAAGACCACCTGTTGTCTCAAGGTAAAAAGTGTTATACCATGTGCTCTCTGTCTGGTTCATGACAACTAAATCATTCTCCTAGCATGAGCTAGGAAGCTGATGTAACCCCCATGAGAGAGATTGGTTGCAGCGCAGCCCAGTTCTTCTTCCAGTAAGTTCCTGACTCTCATATCTATTCCAAAAGTAAGGGTCAAATTGAAAAATCTCCAACAGGGGTGCTCAGGGCCCCTTACCTGCCAGTGCAGGGGGGGGGTCTCCAGTCCATGATGAAACTGACACTAGAAAGCATGTCTCTGGACCTTACTGTGTAGTCAAACAAGAGATAGAATGTTGAGGGCTAGTCTTGGCAGAGTCTCTGGTGGGACTCTGACTCCAGACAGAATGAAAGGATATTGATAGTTATGACATGGACCATTAGAGATGAACCATCTCAAAAAGTGAAATGAAAGGCCCCATGCCTTTTAGCTCTGTCCTTCTCTTTGTATATGTTGTTCATTGCAGTTTATTGTAATCATTATTATTTGTTTAATTTTAAATTTATGCTCCTCATACAATTCCACAGCATTCCACCAATAGGCACTAAAGTTTGCAGACTTACTGTTAGGACCCTCCGGACAACCCTGGTTACATTAAATGTGGACGCCCCAACAACCCATTCTCCGGATTTCAGCCCCTGCGCACATGAGACGGTTTCCTGGAAGTTTCGGAACATCCAGGTGGTCCTAGAAGGACTGGACAGAGCTCATTGCAAGCATCTGTCTGCGAGAAACAAAACTCAAGGTTCTTACTAGACCTCGAAAACCGCATTTCAAAGCCCTAGGACACACTGTTCTGAGATATTTGCCCCACAACTCACTGCACCGCACCACACCAGGGTGAATTTGTCACACTCTAAAAGTAAATGTTTCAAACTTTCAGTTTTGTGTTGGTCACATAATCGGCAAAACCACTCACTCCTTGCAGTGTGATGCCAAGCAGCAATAACCTCCAAAGAATGAGACACATCACATTTCATTTTAAAATAGTGGCATGCTGTGTGATTGCCTAAATAAGAACCAACGTAAAGGGGAATTATTTCATGATTGTTAATATAATATGTAGAGTAACGCCTCAATGCTCACACCAGAAAAAATACCTCCCACTAGGGAAAAAGGCCCAGCACACCTCTTGCAAGGGGAACAAGGTTTAATCTCACAAAAATAGAAGTACGTGCCATCAAAGAACTCTGCTGCCACGGAGCGGTCTGACCAAAACAGCACAAGCATTAGGTTTTAAACATACACAGATCATAAGTGATGTACATTAAATAGGTTACAAATCGAGGTAGCTGGCTGGCTTGACCCTATACACATATGGCCTCATTACGAGTTTGGAGACAGCCATGCCCTTAACAAGGGCATGGCTGCCTCGGAACTCGGGTCCGGGTTCCCTGAATGGGGAAATACCGGACCATTCCGACCTTGGAGGGCCCGGTATTTCCCCATTCAGGGAACCCGGGCCCGGACCATCCCCATTCCCATTTGAGCCCTCAGAGGGCTCAATGGGAATGGGGAGCATGCTAACAACGGGCCCGTTAATGAGGGGCCCATTGTTAGCATGCTGGCCCCCTCGCGGGACCTGCTAAGGACGTCTGGTAAAACCCATACCGTAATAGGGCGGTATGGTTTAACGGCGCCGGCAGCTCTCTCAGCGTTGTTAAACCCATACCGCCAGGGTCGTAATGAGACCCATAGCCTACTCCATATGGGATGCCAGGCGATTGGTCCCAACATCTTCTGCGCATCTTCATCCACGCAGGGATCTTCTTTTCGTCATCCAATGTGAAAGCAGTAATTGGCAATTATTTACACAACTCATTAGTTCATAGTGCTACAGTGCACCTGGTACCAAGAACATGAGTGAGGCGGCTACTTTAGAGGTTGCAATAACTTCTTGGAACTACATGAACCCCTGCTCCTTATCAGACACGTCAGCGCCTCCACAGCTTTCCCACCCGCAGCATACATTTGTTACCTTCTCCCTTGGCACCTCACAGGACAACTCACATCTCACCGGTGGGGGGCAGCCTGCTCCTACTCTCTGATCTTCTTGATCGATTGATCACTTTACAGGTTTATGACCAGGGATCTTGGGCTGGTCAGGGTACTTGAATGTTTGTGTCCGGGGATTGGGGGTCTCTGGCCTTTATAACTCATAGATCTCGGCTGGTGAAGACCTAAGGACCTCACCCCCTTTCTCGTGGGATAGCTCTTCAAAGATCCACTCAAGACCTATCTTGGCCTTGCAGGGCACATTCCTCCTGGGTTGCATGCACTACTGATAAGACACAATAAAGAACTGTGTGCGTGTTTGTTAAAGAAACTAACCTTCTGCAGAACTGCTGGCGCTGCAAGCAATTAAAGCACGCACACCCTGATAACCCTCGGGACAGGATGAAAGCGTGTTGGCATAGCTATGGCACTAGGCCTCGATATCAAAATGGCGTCTAGCTTCTAAAATGGAAGTTCATCACCCACGTGATGTTAACACTAGAATTCACTATATTTCTTGTCTGATCAACTTCTCCAGGTAACCCTCCTGCCCCTACATACTACTAATTCCCCCGCAGCATCTTCTTCTACAGCCGCCTCGTCCTAAATTGCTGAGGGGCCTGGGACTTCCAACCCTCCTTCCCAACATACTCCCTTTCGTTAATTCTATATTAACAAACTCCCTTGCCATTTTATCAGCCACTTCATATCTCCATGTACCTTTCTTGGGTACCCATGCTCTACAAACTGAGCGCAAACTTTCTGCTGCTTGAGAGTACTGCTCCGGGGTGCAAGTGAGATGTATACAGCCCCCATCTCCTTCTAAGTCAACCCAGTGCTCTTCATAGTTCTCGGGATCTGGTGGGGCCAAAGTAACTGTTCCAGGGGGATCAATTCTTTGCTTGATTCTAACCATTCAGGGCTTATTTGGGTCCTCTGTTTGTAACTGCCCATCTTTTGTACCACGAGTTGCACAGCTTACCACAATTGAAACCATCATCATTGCACTATTAGGGATCGCTTTAGCACAGCATTGACGTCCCAACTGCCACGTGCAAAAGATCACCAACACGAACACCACCACTGGCACTAGTATCTTCACAACTGCTCTCATCCTCGACGGTGCCCAC
Organism: Ambystoma mexicanum; assembly: GCF_040938575.1. NCBI lineage: Eukaryota > Metazoa > Chordata > Amphibia > Caudata > Ambystomatidae > Ambystoma > Ambystoma mexicanum. Next base: position 1,150,411,354 of record NC_090932.1, read on the forward strand.
GAAAGAAGATAATCACTTGTATGGATTCCTGCGTCCATCTGAATATGTTCTCTGAGGGAAGGTGTGCACAGCCTCTATTATTTGTGTAAGAGACCCGTTTGCTGCATCACTGGGGGGTATGTAAGTACAGCAGGATTCTCAGATCTTTTTTTTACAAACAACCCCTTCCATGGCTGTAAGCAGATCAAGCACATACTGGCTCTGCAGTGTCATCAACCGGATGGCTCTCAGTTTGACCTTGATTGCGTTAAAGCCTTGCTCAGTGTCATTCGCCAGTTGTATCAACTTCCATCTGACGATTTGTAGCCATTTAGCATTGGCTGCTGTTTGTACTCCCAGCAATAACAGAGAAGCGAAAAATGTCTCTTCTTTATTGTACAGTTTATATTGATCAGGTATTTCTTTGAGCAATTGAGCTGAATTGTTCGATAGTTAGAACTTTTTTTGTTTCAAATGTATATTTTCGTTCTTCTTTGGCAAGTGTGCTTCAGGGACCACGAGAAGAGAGTCTAGCGTGGTCAGCGAGCACATGCACCTCCATGATGGTGGGAGGTGCAAAAATGCCTGCTGGCCACAGACCCAATAGGTATCCATCACTGCTGATGTTCCTTTCTTGAGGTGTGGAATGTGTATTGTCACATTGCACCTGTCATTGGTACCCAGTGTGACATCTCCTTCATTATGAAAACATCATTGATATTCTTCTTGTTTCTACACCTTCACTGGCTTTTTCTTAGCTTCAATCTATGGGCCTCATTAGGAGTTCAGCGGTAACCTGCCGGTGCTACCAGCAGGTTGCCGCTGAACTCGTAACACCGTTTCCGCCACCTGGTATCCCAGTGCCACAAAGACATTACAAGTCCCAGCGGCCTGGGACATCAGGCAGGGGAAAGTGTAAGTCCCCATTCCCATGGAGTCCTACATGGAATGGGGACACAGAAGCACTGCCACCGTTGCTAACAGTGCTGGTGCTTCCATGACAAGTCTGCCTGCAGGGGCCGTTGCGCCAAGTCACCGGCACCCTTATTTCCGGACCGTCACACTTGTAATGTGGACCCATATAAGCTTTGTCACATGCTTTCCCCAATACCCTTGACATATGTCATTCACCCTCTGAATCACTTCTCTTGTATGTCATATAAGCCGTCCTGCCATACAGCTCATCACAATTTCTTCCCACCGGTTAGCCACGTACCACACTCCTTCTAGCTGCATGTAGGGTCTTTGCAAGCACTGTGGGCTTCTGGCATTACGAAAACACTGCTGCTCATTGGGATCCATCATCACAAGGCGTATGCTGTGCACTTGAAACGTGCTTCGCAATCTACATAGTGCTAGATGGACAAGACATTAAGCATCTAAAGATGGAACCTCTTGTGGTATTAGTACTTTCAGAGCACCCAACGCGTGTGGTATTAAGGAGCAAATATAACAACTCCCATTTACCCTCTGTTTCCCCCACCAAGCTCATGTCCGCTACCAGCTATTACTAATTTCTGGGTGGTGCATATCCCCTATCATATCAAAACCTAAACCTCTATACACATTGTACCTCCTCCTAGTTTGTCTTTTAAAACGTTTCAATAAGCTTACATCTGATCATGCATTGACATTTATTTTCTGTGTTATTGCCTTCCTATGTGGTTTTGTATTACTGTAAATTCCAAATATTGTGTTATTGTCCCTGCTGTGATATGTACACCCACCCTAATACACCTCCCTTGGGAATCCACACTTTTATATGCTCCACCCATATAAAATCACATGCTAAATATAATGCTAAACTAATCATAAGAATATAAAATATTTTGAAAGTGAAATGCATTATGCACATATACATGTTTGTTTATTTGTTTGTTTGTTTATTATTTGATAATGCGCACAAAACCCAGGGGTAGCCGGGCGCAGCAGGTATAAGGATACTTAAGCTTAGGTTGCATACAAAGGATAAGAAACATGTCAATACAGTGCAATACATGTCAATACAAGCAGTTGAGATGAGAACTAACATGTTACAGTGTTGAGAGTACATATATACAAAGAGGTAAAATGGTGAAAGCAAAATAGTCTTAGAACCGGGTTTCAGGAGTATCACGGCAGTTAGGTACAGCAAAATTAGTTGTCCTTGGACCAGAGCCAGTTTTTTACCTTACATCTAAAACTGGAGTAGGGTAGGTTAGCTCTCAGTGCAGTGGGCAATGCATTCCAAGCCTGGGCAGCTCTAACATGGAAGCTTACTCCGCCCGCTTTGGATCGTCTAAATCTGGGGGTTTCTAGCAGGAAGTGGTTAGTAGCCCTGGTGTGGTGGCTGGACGATTTTCTGATCAGTCTGGCCGAGATGTAGGGGGGTGCTGTGTTGTTGAGCCCTTTGTGGGTGAGAGATAGTGTCTTGGAGAGGACTCTGTCACTGATTTTTAACCAGTGGTGGTCTTTCCTAATGTTGCAAATATGTGCTCTACGGGGTATGTCAAGGGCTGCTCTAAGAGCGTTATTTTGATGGATTTGCATTTTATTTATGATAGTTTTATTAGCTCCTGCATAGAGGGCATTACAATAGCCCAGCTTCGACATTACTAATGCGTTAGCTAGCGTGATGCAGTTAGTTTTGGAGAGGTAAGGTTTACAGGTCCTGATTAATTTACAGGTGTACGCTGTAGAGGATGCCAAGGTATTAACTTGTTTTTTGAGAGATAGAGTGGAGTCAAGGTAAAAGCCTAGTGTTTTTACCTCGGTTGCCACCTTGATTGTGTTACCATCTATGTTGAAATTGCGATAGTTGGGACTAAGTTTTTTTAGGTTGGAGTCGGAGCCCAAGATCATTATCTCTGTTTTGTCGTCATTTAGGCAGAGGCCGTGGGAGGCCATCCATGCCTGAATGAGGAGGTACATTTTGTTTACTAGAGCTGTGTCTTCCACAAAGTTGCCCGATAGTGGTATGAGAATCTGCGTATTGTCCGCATAATTAGTATAGGTTACCCCTAATCTGTCAAGTTTGTCGAAGAGTGGATTAGTAAAGATATTATACATTTTTGGGGAGACACATGAGCCTTGTGGGACACCACAAGTGATATGTATTGGGTCCGCTGCAGCTACAGGGGAGAACACTCTCATTGTACGGTTAGCTAGGAAGGATTGTACCCATGCTATAGCTTCACTTGAGAAATGGGCGGCAGACGCTAAGTGGTTGCATAATACTGCATGATCCACCAGGTCAAAGGCCGCTGATAGGTCAAGGAGGAGGAGCATAGCTGTACTACCTTTATCCTTCAACTCGTCGATTTGTGTCTTGAGGTCGATTAGGGCCGTTTCAGTACCGTGAAGTGGTCTGAAGCCAGATTGCCGTGAACCTAATAGTTGGTGTGACTCCAGATAGTTTTGGATCTGGAGGTAGGCTACTCTATCAATGATTTTAAGGAGAAATGGGACTGTAGTAATGGGCCTGTAGTTAGTGGGGATTGCTGGGTCAAGTGTCTGTTTTTTGAGTAGGGGCAGTACCCAAGATTCTTTAAGGTTTGTGGGTACAGTACTCGTATTGAAAGAGGCGTTAATTAGTTTTCGAGATGAAGGGTGCTAAATCTCTGGCTGCATCCTTGATGATTTGTTCATGGCAACTGTCGCCTTGGCAGTTCGATGGTTTAAGGGATAGAATAACCTTTTCAGTTTCCAGTATAGAGATGTTAGTAAACCTGAAGGGTTTACAGTTGCTTTGAGTGGATGTGCTGGGTATCTCTTTCAGTGGGGTGGTATGAGTTGCACTAGGGCTCAAGGAGGCTTTTTTATTAGCAATTTTAGATTGAAGGGTTGTGATTTTATTTGCTAGGGCATTTTGGATGCTGGTGCACCAAGATTTGTCCTTGGGGATATTGTCTGTAGGGGCAATTGGGTTTTCCAATTGCCGGAGAATAGTGAAGAGTTCTTTGGAGTTCGAGTTAGCTTTACTAATTCTTTCGTTGAATGTATCTTTTTTTGTTTGAATTATTTCCTTCTTGTATCTTTTGGTAAAGTTGGCAAGTGTGGTTTTATTGTCAGCAGAGGGAGTGTGCCTCCAGATAGCTTGGAGTTTGCGTTTTTGGATGTGCATTTCTTTGAGTTGGGGAGTGAACCATGAATTAAGGTGAGCTTCACGTGTACTTTTATGGAATTTGATAGGAGCAATCAAGTCCAGAGCTTTGGCCATGGAGTTGTTAAATGACTCAACTAACTCGCTAGGGTTAGATTCATTGGAGCTGGCAGTGCGAGCTGGTAGGAGTAGTGGGAGTAGTTTTTCAGCCGTGATTTCTTTTTTGCTTCTCGTTGGCCTGGGGGGTGCTATTTTATTCTTGTTAGGTTTGGACAAAAACATGGTAACGTTAGACCTTCTCTTATCTTCATGTTGCTCATCAGGGCCTAGCGCATCAATGAGCAATTTTACTGAGAAGAGAAGGAAAAATTAAATAAAAAATAAGCAAAGGTAAAGACTATAAAAACTCAAAACAATACTTGAAACCTTATGCAATAACGATAATCAATTCATGAAATTGTATATATAGCTCAGAACCATATATACATTTGGCATATTCCTTTGCACCTATAACTTCACCTGTAAAAGACACTATTATTTTATCATTGTTATGCTCGCTAGTGGGGGTGCGATATCGGGAACCCTGCGAACATCCAAAAGGTGCACCCAATCTCGCAGCTCCTGGACCTTTCCCGCAAATGGAGTGGCATAGACAACAGAGAAAGGCCTGTTATAGCTTGGTTCACTCCCCCTGCACACAAAAGTTCTCATGAACACCCTATCCCCAGGTGACAATTGGAGAGGTTGTGACGTCATTGTAACACTCATCTGGTATCCATGGGACGCCACCCAATCTGGCTGGACTGCTTCTGACCTTGGACCCACTCCCTTGGACTCTTGTTCAGCTGAGGACCAGGTCTGAAAACACAGGAGTTTAGGTTTTAGCTTATTGTCTCTTTTAGCCCGGAGCCCACCTCCCTTGTGGACCCAACGACCCCTAGGTGCTCTCCTCACCTTGCTTTTGGGTATAGTGCGCTCTCCGTCCTGCTGTTCTGTGCAGGGGTGCGTTGTGGATGGGCGAGGTCGCCACCTAGTTGCTTCACTGGTGCGGGCCCCTCGGAGTCCAGACCTGCTGCGACTCAGTTCGTCAGGTAAGTCTGCTGTTTGACAGCTTGTCCTTTATTTGTAATGGCCCCTATTAATGTCTTTCCTTCTTCCTTAGGTGCGGAAGGAGTTCTGGTGATGCCGTGCTGCCTGGGGCTGTGCACGAGATGGTAAGTGAAAGCACGGAGCGTGGCGTTATGTGCTTTTCTTGTGCTAACCTATTGGTTGTCTCTTTCTTGTAGTCTGCCGTGATGTTCCGGACTGTATGTTGCAGAGAAAATGGAGAGCAGTGAGTAAAGTGTTGTTTGAACCGCCTTCTAGCACTTATGCGTGTTAATCAGCCTTGTCTTTCTTCTTGCAGGTCGTTGAAAGGCCTGGAATGGACGTGGACCAAAGGCAAGTCCAATTCAGGTAAGCGTGCGCCTTTTGGTTGTTTTTTCAATGTGAAAAATAAATGCTTACTAATGCTGCTTCTCTGTTCTCCCCAGGTTGCGGCTTCCGAGAGAGAGCGAGCGTTCGCCGAGATGCTTCTTAGGCAGTGTCCTATGCAGTTCCCTTTGGGAGCACTACAGAAGATTAAGACTACAGGTATGAGCAAGAAAAATCCCCTTTGGTATCAGTCTGCACCACACAGATTTAGTTGGTAGCTGTGGCTAAGCAGTCAGACTTAGCTTAAGAGGCAGATGAGCAGTATTCAGGGTTTACACAATAGTTATCACAGTACTATGGCACAAGGAAACACTGACCAAAGCTTTGTATCAAAAAGAGAATATATATTTATTCTATACACATCTAGTTCGACACCTAAATCACAGTTGATAAAGCAAGTTAAGTTTAGTCAAGGAAAGTATATACAACTCCCTGGTCAATTGTAGACAAGTTTGCGGTAGAGTGAAAACTGAGCAAAACGGCAGAGTGGAAACCAACTACAAATGGCACTCTAGCAATTTAGCAAAAGGGAGGGACAGTACAAGTTAAACCGAAATATCTTCAGACACCCCCTAGCAACACTTCCCTGAAGATTTGTGAACAAGTAATGCACAGTAATACTTTAACAGAAAGATAGGTAATTGAAAACTGAGCAAAATGGCACTTCACAAGTTAGAACAGTAGTGTTTAGAAGATTCAGGTGCATCAACACATTTCTCATTGAGAATCAATCTAGTGAGAGCATATCTAACAAATCAGCCAGGGTCAATAGGCCTGAGCCAGAGTCAGTGGTACAGGACCAAGAGCTTAGGAGCAAAAATGTTCTTGTTGCTGCAGTCAAGTCTTTGGTTAACGAATATTGAAAAGGTAGATGCAAGGCGAAAGACAATGTTAGACGAAAGGGCGGCCAACCCAACAAGTAGCTAAAGGATTTAAAACACCTTTAGGGCTACCGCACAGAAAGAGAGGCCTGGCGGAACAAAGTACCTTTGAATGAAGAAGTGGCTCCTGCGGTGGCGGTTGTTCCTGGTAGTTCCTGCAGTTCGGGGGATCCAGCAGATGAAGAGAGGCTCTCGTCGTGGAGGAAGGTTCGAATTACTGCACTATTCAGGGATGAAACCAGCCGTGGTGCTGCCCAATGAAAAAAAGGTACGCTCCTTTAAATCGCGATCCGGGTGGACGGCTGCCTGGCTATCCGGCCTCCAAGTGCTGGGCACTGGAGATTCGACCAAGGCAGGTCTGAGGAAGTGATTAATGAACTGGTTGGTCCCACCAGCTCAAGGGAAAAAGGCTCTTGCGAAGAAGATCTCCTCTCGTCGTGTGGAAGAAAAAGGGTGAGGTGCTGCAGCAGGGCTTCACCGGTGGTGCAGGTGCTGAAGATGTCCGTGGCTTCTCTCCCCTTCGGTTCCGTAGTTCCAGTGGTGACGTCTTGCTTTTCCAGTCCTCAGGACCCTGCTTTTATGCAAAAAGAACCCCATTCATACAGCCTAGCTGTCACTCACACAGTGGAGTGGTCATCTTGGCGGGAGACCCTCCAGCCTATCAGGATAGAGTGCGACATGGGTTGCAGAGGCAACCCTGTCCAGGTGGCCTACTCCCCCTCCCACACAATGGACCCACCCCAGACTCAGTGGCGCCGAAAGGAGGGCTTCTTGGCAGAAGCCCTCCAAAAAGACGAACAAAGGATCCCCGACCTAGGTTAGGAGTTTAGAGTAAGGCATGAGAAAGAATTTATATTAAAGTTCTGGCAAATAAAACCTACCGGGGTAAAGTTAATCATAAAATAAACCGGCGTTATGTTAGAGGCTGTCAGAAAAAGTGGTAGCCTCGAACAATGGGAAAATCCCATAAGAAAATATTTGCGGTCGAATATTTATGGTTGTAACCACTGCCACCAGCGAGAAACTTTAGGGAGAGGGACTTTGCGGTACCCCCTCGAAAATGAACCTAAGGGAAAAACTATTAACCCTTTCCAGTACCTCCATAGTAAGAGGGGTTGTACTGGTTAAGTTCATAAGATTTGACTAGTAATGTCAATGGGGACTTTACATACCCTGGGAGACAGTAGTCCATCCCAGGGTCTGGAGTCTATGTTTGGGGGTCGCTACAACACCCCTGTGTCACTGCACTGAGTTTGCTGTGTAACACATGCGAATAAAGATGGTTCCTATGGGGGAGAGAAAATCCCATAGGCATTAAACACAAAAATAGCCTAGAACACACATAGCAAAAGTACCTAAGAGTGGGAAAAAGAGTCTCACACTTAGCAGGTAAAAAGAAACAAACCCTTCAAGTCCAGCAAAGCTGCTGGGGGACTCTATAGGTAAGGAAAATTAGCCATAGAATGAGAATTCTCCCTAACAATGCTGGATGTTCGGGATTCTGGAGCGGATGACAGAAGCAGGGCTCGATAATAGGTAAGCGAATACTAACAGTGTTCTTGTTTTCTTGTTCTTGCAGGTATTAGGCCCGGAATGCAGAGGAAGATCCGACAGACTGAGGTGAGCGTCACGCTGCGACTAGCAGAGTAACGCGAAGCGTGTTCTCCAGCTTGGGCGTGGCTTATATAGCCTGCAAGTATCCCAAGTGCCCCCAGGCCTGACCACACCCTAAATGTTAGACTGCATGGCTCAGTTCTGGAACTGAGCAATGCGGGGGCATCCATGTTGTGAAAATGCCACTGTGAGTTCCAGTTTTCCTATTTCCCATATGAGCCTGGCGCCAAAGGCGCCAGGACTGACTCCAAGAGAGTCTTGGGGGACATGATGGGGCTCTTGGGGCCATGATGGAAGACCGTGGTGCAGCCCAGGTGGCCTGCCTGCCAGGGCCAGGGGTCATGACAGCTATTGAAGCAGTTGCAGCACTGTTTGATTCTTCAGACCGCTGTGGTGCTATCTGTTGAGAGATGCATTTTATTGATCTAGTCAATGCTCATTAGGTATTCTTTTAATCCCTCCTGCAGAACGGACGCTGCCCTGTGAGCATCAGAGGTCGTCCTTACAGGAGACTGCAGCGTAGGCATTTGCCTGCGTGTTACCACCTCATGTGGTGATAAATGATGATCCTTACAGGGCTGCATGTGCAAGCTCAATAATGCGAAGGGGAGACAGTGCCCCCTGTTTCTCTGTAGGGTGGCACATAACTCAGAAAGTGTAGCTTTTAGTAATCCATTGATCCTATCCACAACTCGGTTGGCCTGGAGGTGGTAAATTGTTCACAGCCGATGTTTGATACCTAGCAAGGCGGTCACTTCCTTAAACAGTTCATTAAAGAAATGGGTGCCATTGTCTGAATGCAGCACATTGCAGACACCCCAATGATGAAACATCTCTCTCACTAAAAATGTGGCTGCACATTTAGCATCTGGATGTGCACAAGGACCCACCTCAGCCCACCTGGACAAGGGACACACAACAACAATTTACTACCTACTCCCATTTGACCTCTCTCCCATGCCAGCGTAATCAACGTGGAGCTTCTGGCATGGCCCAGTAGGTTGAGGCAATGTGCCTCGTATTGTTCTCAGGGTGTGACCAGTACTGCAGGATTGACATGTAATGCAGTTATCACCAATTTAGCAAGAATTTCCTGAAGATTGGGAATGAACCAAACCTCCTGTATATCTATAGCAATGTGCTGTTTTGACAAATGAGATGCATGGTGCAGCTGCCCGAAAGCGACCTTCAGTAATTCAAGTGACATGACAACTTAACCCATAATTTCCTGCCGCCATAATAAATCAGTAGGGGACTGTGTGCACCCTCTTTTCATCCACAATTCTTTCTCTTCTTGTGGGACTCGCCCATGAATTTCAATAATTTGCACTATGGGGAGAGGAGTGTAAGGCGCTGGTAGTTGCTCTCGTCCCTGTGCTGTTACTGGATACTCAGAAATGACAGGTAAAGGGAGATAAGCGGCCACTTTGGCCGCCATGTCTGCGGCGGCATTGCCAAGTGAAACTTTGTCTGTGTCATTGGTATGGGCGGTGCATTTGACCACTGCCACCATGGAGGGCTGGGAAAGTGCTTTAATCAGTCTATTCAAGAGTGCTGCATGTTGTACTGGAGACCCATCGGTCCTTCCAAACCCCCTCCTTTTCCACCTTGCAAGGCCAGAGTGTACCGGTGTGGTGACATAGGCTGAATCAGAATAAATGGTCACACGGCACCCCCAGGATTCTAGAAGCACTTCAATGAGCACCGAGTTCTGCTGCTTGTGCTCAATAATGCATAGACAATCTTTTTTGCACCACCACCTCATATTCTCAGTCCACTAGGTGGGCGACTGCCGCAACAGTATGTCTCAGGCATGTCCACTGGTCAATAGTTGCTGAACCGTCAACGAAAAGCACTTCAACCCCCTGCCCCGAACGGAATGTCCCTTGCTCTGGGTATGTCCTCCTCTTCCCCTTCAAATGTTACACAGTCATGTCTAGCAAGGTCTTCCTCAGTGCACAGTTCTGTCAGAAAAGTAGCGGGTTACTGTCTTGCACCGCACTATGTGAATGTTCAGGCTGGACAAAATAATCTGATATGCAGATGCACACTGTATGGGAAGCGTCTGCTCAAATGGGAAATGTCCCTGCATTACTGAGTCTAGCAATCCGCTGTAATAGGCCAATGGCTTGTGGCCTATGGTGCTTTTCTGAGTAAGTACTGCCATCATCATATGGCCATTGGAATGGGAAAATAAGTAAAACTCTTGAGTATAGTCAGGAGTTGCTAACACTGCGGCAGTGGAAATGACCTCTTTCAATTAATTAAAGCTTTCAAGCATGTCCTCTGTTCATGTGATCTTATTGGCTGTCTTTTGTGCTTCTTTAAGGCCTTGCAACAGGGGTCTAGTGTACGCAGTGTAATCTAGGATCCACGTTCTGCAATAATTGCACAACCCGAGGAACTTGTGCTTTTCTTTGACGGTATTCGGCTGTGGCACACTGCGCACTGATGCATCGCGTTCTGGTATTATTATCTTTACATGGACTGATATCAATTGACCCAAATAGAGAATTTCCTGGAGGCAGTATTGTAACTTCGCCTTGTCTACCTTGTACCCTTTATATGCTAACAGCTGCAGGAGCGTGATAGAATCCCTCCGGCATTTCTGTTCGTTGTCGCTAACTAGCCGATCATCCACATATTGAATGATAGTGCTGGGCAACTGTATGTTTCTAAATCTGAATGAAGTATTCTATTAAAAATACTGGGGGATTCACAATACCCTTGTGGTAATCTTGTGTGCTCAAACCGCTTTCCGCCATGCGTGGATCGTAGTGAGATATTGAGAATCTGGGTGCAGGGGTATGGAAAATAAGGGATTCTTCAAATCCACAACAGTGAAATGGGTCGCTTATTTTGGGATACTGCAGAAGATGGTTGCATGGTTGGGAACTACCGGTAATTCTGTCTTTATAACATCATTCAATGGGCAGAGATCCTGGATCATTCTCCAACTTGCCCCCTTTGCCTTGTTTATCGGGTATATGGCCATGATGAATGGGGAGTTAGAAGGCGCAATAATCCCTTGATTTAGGAGTGCAGAGATGGTATCACTTATTCCCTCTTCTGCTTCTTTGGATAGTGGATATTGTTGTTTCACATGAGGTAATACTGCACCTGGTTTGAGTGTGATTCGAATTGTGCCACTCCCTGTAACAGCCCTACATTGTGGGCACTGGTTGTCCATAACCTCTCAGCAACCTGCTCTAAATATCTTTCAGTGAAAGAGGGTGTTGTTACAAGAGCCATCAAAGAACATTGTACTTTACGGTATTGCACCATTATCTTGCAGGGAATGCATATAGCCACTACTATCTCTCCATCATCAACCCGATCCTCAAACAATTCTGCATCTGTTACTTCTTTTAGGGGTACTGTCTGCTCAATACACAAGACAGTGTGCCACTCACACCCCTCTGAATCAGTTCCAACTACAGCAATCCTTTTCGCTGACACCACCAACCCTTGCAAGTCCAGTGAAAGAATTGTCCCTACCACAAGCTCTGGCCTCACCACAGGTCTGAAGATAAAAGCAGATGGTATCTGCCAACATTCTTTACCAATTTAGGGCACTGCATCAAGTAAAACCGTAATCCCATACACAAACATATCAGGATCCACAGGAATGCTGCGAACCACCACCTCCCCTCCGCTAGCATGTATTATTACCATTGCTTTCACAGCATACATTCATGGGCTAGCACAATTCTATTCCTCTATCTATAAAGGAGATGGTCATATTAAATTTGCTTAGGAGGTCACGCACTAACAAATTTAATATGGAGTGCAATAGCGGTGCACGCACCACTTTACCATTTTAATGGCAACATATTCTGTAAACAGAATCGATCCCACAGCCCCAGAGAAGCCCTGCGTGTCTAGAGTTTCACCTGATAACAGGAAGTTTCCTTCACAAATGCATGATTTAGTGGCTCCCGTGTCAGCCATGAAGATGAAATGCTTATTTCTTATCTCAGCGCTGTTGCAACAGATGTCTACGGTATACTAGACCCTCCTCCGCTGATAACCAAGCCGGGGAGAGACGAAGGTCTCCTTGGTACCAACCTAGACTTGAAGGAGAAGAAAACCAAGCGGTTCATCACAGCCGGTGAGTCGAGGGGAGAGTCGATTAGAAACCGAACTGTGTCGAATGAAAAGTAGCCAACGGCTAATTTTAACTTTTGAAAGATATAAACTATTGAGAAAAGAGGGGGAAAACTAGCAAAAGAGTCCTCCGGCACCACGTGGGTGCTCACGCAGGAAACTCTGGCTGAGTACCCGAAAGTAGAGACTACTGTAAACCAGAAGGCCTTGGGAAGAGGCTTAGAGGGGTAAAAGTGGTCTTACAGAGGTCTTGTAAAATCCTTTGTACCGTTGAAAGTCTTTGACCGACAAATGATTGAGAAAGCTAAGGGAAATGAATCCCACATGTTGAAAATTAGTACATGAACAGTGCGTTGCAAAGTTGTCAAGAGTGAACCCGGCAGAGGGATGCTAACGAGACGGGGCGAAGTCTAAGGTCCCATAGTGAACTGCCTGTGGAAGTTGGAGATAGTGAACCCGGCAGAGGGAAGCCGACAACCAGAGTAGTGTGTGGATCGAAGTAAACCCGACCAAGACCAAGGGGTGTCCACAGTGAATTGTCTGTAAATGTTGGCGAGAATGAACCCGGCAGACGGAAGCCGACAACAGGGGTGAAGCCCAAAGAACTGTTTAAAAAGACACTAAGATTCGTGAAAGTAAGAAAAGCCACAGTGAACCCGAAGGAGGGGGGCTGACGTCTAAAAGAGGTCCGAACCTGAAAGAGGGAGATCTGGGGGTGGAAAGTTATCACCCAAATTTAATTGAAAAAGGAACTGTTTAGTCGATTTGTTGAATACGATTTTGTGAGGGGCCTGTGCCGGAAGAGGGGGACCCAGGGGTGAATCCGTCACCCAAAGCCATACGTGGAACAGAACTTTTTGTTTGTTTGTTTGCTGTTGAACACATCAGGCCCTCAAAGGCAAGAGACGTTTTATTGACAAGAGACTTAACCATCGAAGAACCTGATAGCTGGAACTGAATTGTCGGCTCGTGCTGAGAAAGCTCGAGCATGTGCTGTGCTCCAAGGTTCCACCTTGTCCTGTGCTGAAAACGTGGGGAATGGGAGACCCCTGGCAATCACATGCTGACTTATTATTTGGAACACTTCTTTCTTTATTGAAACCGTATCCCACACTGTTTCTGTATGAAATTAGTTGTAAGGGATTGGCAATAGGGTTTTCTTTAGTTTAGGCCCTTTTATTTTGACCCGATGCCATAAGGATTGCCTTATTTTTTATTTGATGGTCGACGCTTGATCCCATCTTAGATTTAGGTTTAGATTAGTCATTTTTCCAGCCTGCATTTATAGTTTAATAAACACCCTTGAACTGTGATCACTTGCTGTTGCCACCATGAGTTCCTTACAGCGCCCACCAAGGGTTCCTCGTCTGGGTGGGTCGTGTTACCCAAACTTCCCACCACAGGATATACTAATCCAACATATGTGACCTCACCCACCATGACACCACCCCCATCTGTGCCACCACCCCCATACCAAACAGATACTAACACTGCAGTCCTACTGCATAGAAAACCACAGAAAGAATTAGAATAGGTTTTAGAGGCATCACAAGCGGAATTGGTGTGCTTGAGGGCCCTCAGGGAAAGGGGTGCAAATCAGGGTGTGGACTAGATGAATGGCGAGCCAGAGACATTTTGTTTAGATTAGACAGCACCTCGATTAAGGATGTACATATCGAGAAGGGGAAGAGCGATTAACAAACAGCTGGGAGTGTTGGGTACTGGACAGTGAGGTTGGATGGCGATACAAACAGAGGTGACTGTTTTTCTTCAAGAACTACTGTTTTAACTGAACTAGGTGTTCAGCTTCTGTCACTTTGGGATTTGCACTCATCATTGTCCTCTATGTCATCCACCATTTTCCATAGTTCTAGAATCTCTTTCCCCCTTTGGAGCTTTTTACATTTATATTTAGCAGCCAAGAAATGCAATGTTACTCACCGGAGTGATTAACGTACTCTTAGTCCATAGTCCCCTTTCCTCCATCCTGTATGACTGTCCCTCGCGAGGGATGGGAACGGAAATTCTTTTCCACCAGAAAAATGCATTTCCCCTTTAAATTTACTGGTGCACAGGGGCGCGGCCCCGGGAGCCCGGGCTCCCTTAACCCCGCCCACCGGTGCCACACCTCAGTCCCCTTTGATGCGTTGGCTGTATTATACTTTAACAACCTCACTGCTCTTATTATAGGGGGATGGATGGTGGGCCGTATGGAGGAAAGGGGACTATGGGCTAGGAGTACGTTAGTCACTCTGGTGGGTAACACTAAATTACTCCTACATCCCGTCCCCTTTCCTCCATCCTGTATGGGCAATTACAATTGACACAACACCCTGGGGAGGAGAGCATGACCGTCTAGGCAAATAAATGACACAGCACTGCTTGACCGAATGCTGCATATGCCTTGGCACTGGTATCCAAGCAGTAGTGCTTGCAAAAGGCTGAATAGGTGGGCCATGTTGCCGCCCTGCTGATCACCTGCCAGGGAAAGTGGCGCTGGAATGCGACTGCGGCCACTTTGGCTCTTACTGCATGCGCATGCATGCCCCGCAGTGGATCCTTACGTTACACCTTGTATGCCTCATAGATCACTGCTGTCATCCTTCAAGCTATATATGCCTTGGAGGCTTGCTGCCCAGACCCGAAGGCTCCAAATGTTCCAAATAGTGCATCCATCTCTCCAGAATTTCAATGCTCTCCTGACATCCAGACAGTGGACTGTTTTCTCAGCGTTTTCCTTGGGGTCCTGGAAGAATGTGGGAAGCACAATCTCCTCGTTGACGTGAAAGGATGACACCACCTCTGGAAGGAACTTGAGGTGTGTGCGAAGCACAACTTAGTCTTTGTGAAATCTAGTGTATGGCTCCGAGGCGACTAACATCTGGATCGTCACTGTGAAGACCTGCTCTCAAATCTTGACACCAACACCCCCTCTGTCTTCATTCTTTTTGACCTCTCCTCTGCCTTTGACACAGTAAACCACAAAACCTTATTGTACGTCTCCGTGACACCCTGGGAATCACAGGTCAGGCTCTGCCGTGGTTAGCCTCCTTCCTCTCCGACCGCCCATCCCACGTAGAATGTGGGTCTTTTCTCTCTACTATATCACTCTTTCACCTGCAGCGTTCCCTAAGGTTATATCCTATCCCCCTGGTTCTTCAATGTCTACATGGCTGCCCTGGCACAGCTTCACTTCTAACTTCCAGTGTTATGCGGATGACACGCAACTCTCCTTCAGGCTATCCTCTGCCACCTCCTCTACCTCGCTCTTATCTGACTGACTGTCCGCAATTCAGTCATGGTGTGCTGCAAACAACCTCTGCCTCAACGCCAGCAAAACTGAGATCGTTCGCATTGGGACTCCTGCTCCCGCTTTCCCCCTCTCACTCTGGCTGGCCTCCCTCAGCCCTGTGCCCGCACCTACCTGCAAAGCAAAAAACCTTGGGGTCATCTTCGACTCCGCTCTCTCTTTCTCCACTCACATCTCGGACATCTC
Source organism: Ambystoma mexicanum (assembly GCF_040938575.1). NCBI lineage: Eukaryota > Metazoa > Chordata > Amphibia > Caudata > Ambystomatidae > Ambystoma > Ambystoma mexicanum. The sequence goes on from NC_090932.1 coordinate 1,150,426,985, forward strand.
TAAAAAGTCCAACTACCAGCTGCACCTCCTGAGAGGTACTCTTCCTTTCCTCACCTTCCCCCAAAGGCTCACTGTCTCCAGAGCCCTGGTTCTTTCAAGGCTGGACTATTGCAACAGCCTCTTTCTCAACTTCCCCGCCTCTGCTCTGCCCCCTCTGCAACTCATGCAGAACAGAACCACAAGACTTATCCTTGGCTTCAAGCCCTGGGACTGCATCTCTTCAGTGCTGAAATCCCTCCACTGGCTCCCCGTGGTTGCAAAGATCAAGCTTAAGACCCTCTGCATTGTCCACAAGGCTTTCTGGGACCCACCTATCTGCATCAATGCCTTCGCAAATACTGTCCCTCCCGAGCCCTCCGCTCATCTACCTCAAACCTTCTGCGAGTGACTCGGTTCTCTAAGCAGAGATTTGGAGGGAGATCTTTATCCTCAGCTGGGGCCTCCCTCTGGAACAGTCTCCCTGCCGCCCTCCGTCTGAGTGACCCGGTTCTCTAAGCAGAGATTTGGAGGGAGATCTTTATCCTCAGCAGGGGCCTCCCTCTGGAACAGTCTCCCTGCCTCCCTCCGTCTTGAGTCTGATCTCCTTAAGTTCCGGAAACTTCTTAAGACATTCCTCTTCTCCTATTCCTTCTCTCTCCCTCAGCCCGGCTAACCCCTCTCTCCTCTCTCCCTCCCCTTCCACACAGCTGACTGGCCGTCGGGTGTACCTCAGAGTCTCACTGGTCCCTGGCTCCCTCGCAAGTCATCCAGTACTTGCCTCAGGGCCTGCACTTGCCCCATTGCTACTGCACTTGTTCAATGACCCATGAGAACGACTTCTCTCAGCACTTACCAGTTTCAATGACTAACCGGATGCACTTGTCCCCCCCTGCACTTACCCCCCTCTCTCCTGTACCTGCTGTGCACTCGCACAAACTGATCGTACCATGCCTAAAGATCGTCTCTCATTTCCCCCGTCTCCCCTCCTGCATGGTCGTGCCCTATGCTCTTGGAAAAACTGCAGAATTGTCGTCAGACCTATTTGCTTTTATCCACCCTCTTATATGTATTTATGCACTTAATCTGCCTGGTGGGCAGACTTGTATCGTTCAGAAATTCAAGGGCTCTCGATGACTGTTGTTTTTCTCCCCTTGCCCCCCTCCTTGAGTGCTTTGAAACACTTGTCTTGTGTATAGGCACTATACAAATAAACATTACCATACCAACATTACCATACTCACTCTGCGAGCTCCGCTGTGGCCATGGGTTCGAATGGTTTGTGGGCTATAGCACTTAGCACCACGTTGAGGTCCCAAACGGGGTGCAGATGTTTGACGGGGGGGATACAGCCTGGTCAAGCCTGTCAGGTGTTTTTTTGCTATGGTATTGGCCGAAGACAGGATAAGAGAGTCAGAGTTCCTGTGTGTGCAAATTGCGGCCAGGTATGTCCGGCAGGTATCCACCTTGACACCTGACCTGCCGAGAAAGGCAGAGAATTATAAGACTTGGTCCAGGGTGCATGTCTGTGGATTCACCCCATTTTCCTTAGCCCAAAAATAGAATCTCCTCCATTTGCTTTTGTACAGCTTGCGGGTAGCCTGACTTCTGGCAATTTGAATGGTCTCCAGATCTTCGCTAGACAACTGAAGGTGCTGGAGCATTAGCTGCTGAGGGACCAGGCCACTAGTGCTGGCCTCTCTGGGGAGGGGTGTAGCACTGCACCTCCCTGCTGCGCTAGTAGAGGGCCCTTCCCTAGGGAAGCGCCATCTCCGGGTGGGTTGACAGATGCCACAGGTCCGAGAACCAGGGTCGTGCCGGCCAGCAAGGCACTCTCAGGATTATCTTCAAGCTCCTGGAGTTCCTGATCTTGTTCACCACCTTGTGCACCAGTGGTGTGGGTGGGAATGCATATGCTCACATCCTGTCCCAGGGTATTTGGAGTGCATCACCTATAGAGTTGCATCGCCTTCTTCCCATGAAAACGAATTGCTAATACGTCTGGTTGTGTACTGTCGCAAATAGGTCAGTGGTGTGGTGGCCCATCTGCTGAACACTTCCTGGAGTACTCCCCCATTCAGCTGCCACTCGTAATTGTCGGCGGCCAGGCGACTGAGTCTGTCTGCTTCCAGGTTGGATTCTCCCGGTAGGTGGACCGCCGAGATTCATACCTCATGGCTGATAGCCCATTCCCAGATTACAAGAGTCACGAACACAGCTACGGGTTTCTGGTGCACCCTTGTTTGTTTATATAGTACATGCAGGTCACGTTGTCTGTCTGAATGCACACAGACCTGCACCTGATGGTCGGGAGAAAGGACTTGAGGGCCAACCAGATTGCCATAAGTTCCAGCCAGTTGATGTTATTCTGCCGGTCCGTCTGGGTCTAGAACCCATGCACTGAGTGCGTTCCCAGCGTGGCTCCCCACCCATCGAGGGAGGAATCAGTGGTAATGAAGTACTCTATGGGGGATGGACGGAACCGTCTGCCCACCAAGATGTTCTTCTCCTTCTGCCACCATTTGAGATCATGGTCCAGATGTTGTGGGATGGAGACCTGGGCCCCCTGATGGCCTGACTCCTGATCCCAGGAACCCGCAAAATGCAACTAAAGCCTCCTCATGCAGAGCCTGGTGTACAGGACCGGCAGAAGGCATGCTGCCAGTATGCCCAGAAGGTGTTGATACCACCAGGCTCTGGTGATTGACCTGCTGCGGAAATGGGAGACACCAGTCTGAATAACTGTAACCTTGTCCCCCTTGGGGAATACCCTCTGCTGCTGTGTGTCCCACAACAGGCCCGCAAAACACTAGCGCCTGTGTAGGGATGAGCTGAGATTTCTGGTGGTTGATTGAAAACCCCAGGTCGAATAGGGTGGAGATGAGCCTGTCCGCTGAGGCTCGAACCTGCTCCGGAGATGAGGCCTTGACTAACCAGTCGTCGAAGTACGGATAGACATGCAGCCCCTCAGACCTGAGGAGAGCTGCCACCGCATTCATGAGCCTCGTGAAGACTCTCAGATCTGAATTTAACCCAAAGGGCAGAACCTTGTACTGGAAATACAGGCCCATGACCCGGAACCTGAGGAAGGCCTTGTGAGGCTGCACAATAGGAATGTGGAGATACGCGTCCTTCAGGTCCAGGGAGCACGTCCAGTCTCCCCCACACAGTGTCTCGGCTATGAGCACTGGCATCACCATCTTGAACTTCTGCTGGGGTAGGTAAAGATTCAGGGAAGACAAATCCAACACCACTTGCAGGCCTGCGTGATTCTTCTTTTGAATAGCAAAGATGCAGAGTAAAAACCCTGCCCCTGCTGGGGGGAAGAACCTCCTCTACCGCATACTCTCTACAAGGGAGCAAATCTCTGCTAGGAGTGAGGGTGTACCAGTCTGTGGGAGAGTGGGAGAACTCAGGAGAGGAGAAGGAAGAGGTAAACGGAAGCCCCAGGGACACAACTGAGATGACCCATGCGTCGGCGAACTTCACCCGCCATGCCTGACTGTGCAGGGCCAGCCTGTCCCTGACTGGGGTGCTATGGACCTCAAAAGAATTGTCATTGTTTCTTCTGGTCAGAGACTGATGAGTGGAAGGGGGAGAACCCCTTATTTGAGGCTTTTTGGTGTTTTTCGCCTGTGCTGGCTGGGAGACCTGTGAGACTGTCTTGCATTGCAGTCTAGGAACCTGCGGAAACCACCAAAAGAACGCCCCTTGTCTGAGCGAGACTGTGCCTGTGAGAAAGTCTTGTCGGCTGACTTTGTAAGAATCGCCAGCGACTTGGCTGTCGGAGAGCTGCTCTTCTTCTTGTCCAGCTCGTCATCAGTTGTGGAGTGGAAAAGATCACCCCCTTCATATGAAAGGTCCAGGATTCGATCCTGATCATCCGGGTTGAATCCGGTAACTTTTAGCCAGGCAGTGCGCCTCATGGCTGTTGGCAGACAGATCGCTCTGTTAGCCGGGTCGATGTGGCCTACAGTGCCCTCCATAATGTCCTGCGCCATGTGTTTCACCTCAGCTAGGCAAGCTTTGAATGAGGCTTGTTTGTCCTTAGGAATGTCAGGCATAATGTCTGTGATTTCCCTCCACAGGCGTTTATAAGCCACAGCCAGAATGGTGTCTGCGTTGGCCTTCCTGAGATGTAGACCAGCATTTGAGTAGACCTTCTTGCCATATGATTCAAGAGTCTTTTCCTCCTTGTTCAAGAGGGCTGTCGTGGCAGTACTAGACGAGGAAGCATGGGGCTTGGCATTCATGAATGCCGCAGCGATCACCGATGACAGAGGTTGTGGGTGGGTAGAGAGTAGCATGCTGCCCACCCCCCCCCACCCCCGGATGTCTGAACTTAGCATCCGGCTTCTTGTTAACCCGTAGCGTGGAGTGTGGCTTCAGCCAACCTTTCTTGGCTAAAGCCTCCACATCCTCCTGTAGATGGATGACAGACCTCGCCTACGCCCTGATGCTCAGGCCCTCTACCAGAACTCCTATCCTGACATGGAAGGCTTTTGCCAAGGAAGGTGTGTCCTGCTCCTCCTCGTCTGTGTCCTGCTGGTTATCTGCCCCAGGTGGTGACCCCAGCATCTTTTGGAGGCGCTTCCAGTATGGGGGTCTGCTGAAACCTCAGCTATAGGCTGCTGCGGAAGTGGAGACGGGGCGGGGGCATGGGCTGTGCTGCGGTGGGCTGCGCGGGCAGAGCGGAGGCAACATGTCCTTGATAAGCCCCTGAAAATGGCGCCCATTTGTGGGGAACGCATGAGAGACATGAATTTGTAAAAAACCTGTCCTCACAGGCTGGCTGGGTGCGATCCTGCACGGGGAGCGGTGGCGAATATGCCTGCTGCCTCCCCATCCCTTGTCCATACATGGGGTCACTGTACCTGGAACCCGAGATGATGGGGTAAGACGTAGTCCAGGTGAAGGGCGTCATTGATACCCAGTCTGCCCTTGGAGCACAGCTTCTCCTCTGTTGGTAGCCGGGCTGGCGGGCCTCTGCACCTGCCTGCATGGGTTCCCGCCTTTGATGATCGGGTGTGGCGGCCATCTTGTCTCATGCCGCCACCGTTTTGTCTGTGCATCGAGCACATGGACCTGTAGCCGGCATGTTCCCTGGCTGGGCCTGCATGCCTGCCTGCACCGGCTCTGCCCCGCCCTGGACCTCAGGTGCACACCCGGTAGGCTGTGCGTACTCGGCCTTCAGGACGGTTGTATTGGACTTGCGTATAGGCGCCCCCTCGGGTTAGGACCCGGTATCAGGACACAGCCCCTCAGGAAGAGTCCTGGTAGTAGTAGAGCTCACAGGCCCCTTGGCTGTGGAACGGTAGGGCACTTGGACCCCTAGGCCATGAGGCCGGTAGCTGCGTGAGTCTCAGTGTTTGCTGAGCCGGTGCGAGGACCGGATTGACCCCTCCCACCAGAGGGCTTACCTGGGAAGGAGTCGCTTCTGCAGGGTGTTTTGGAGAATATGGCACATACCTTCTTTGTCTTCCTCCGGACGTAGTCCTTGATGTTCTATGGAGGAGTCCTGGTCAACAGCTCTCCCCAATGCGCGAGTCAGTGTTTAAGCGACCTGGGCATGATGGCAGTGCATGCAGAGCACCCATCCCATCCATGGTCTTCACCAAGGCACCGGAGACGGAGTGTATGCAGATCTGCTGTTGGGAAGGAACCGTCGCAAGACGGGCACCTGATAAAGCCTGTCGAGGACGACATGCGCCGGGGATAAACCAGGGCACCGGTGGACGGTGTTCCCATATATGCAAAAGAAAAAACAAAAGATTTGGAGGAAAGCGTGTGGAATTACAAGGCTTGAGGCCTTACCCAGGAGCGCTGGTGGTAGCAGTCCATTCCTGTCGACGCAGAAAAGGAGACTGTGGGGTGGCGCCGGTGGGCGGGGTTAAGGGAGCCTGCACTCCCAGGGCAGCGCGCCAGTACATTTAAAGCGGAAATTTCTTTTTCTGGTGGAATATAGGTTTCCGTTCCCATCCCTCGCGAGGGACGCCCATACAGGATGGAGGAAAGGGGACAGGACAAGGTAGAACATGTGTTCCAATTTCCCTCTGTTGTTTGTATCTTGCTCTGGCCATGGGCGGAACATTCCACCTTGTGTCTCCGCCACCCACTGCTTATGATATTTCTCAATGTTATCCTTATACAGCGGCAATGCGCTGCACATATACTCCAACTGAGTAGCCATACCCATGTTGACAACCCATGTATACAAATATGTCAGACCATATACAAAGTACAATTCGTCTTAACCGTTCCTACCAGTCCATTGCTCCCGCTCGCCTATCACCCCTACCCACACTCTCTTCTCCCCCACTCACTCCACGCACACACACTCCCACTCCTCACACTCAACCCCCACACTACTTCTTTTACAGGCCCTCCCTTGCTACACAATAAAAAGTAAAAAAAAACACTAAAACAACAAGCTTAAACATCTCATCTTCTCTCTCTTCTTTGTGACTTGGGAAGTTACACACTTGCAATGGATCAACGTTGGCGGTTTTTTATTTTGTGATACACCTTATACATCACGCATTAATAGTTGGTTAGTTAAGCATGGTATTTGTGGTGGCAAATCCTTTTTGGCTCATTTCACGGTGCACAAGTTCCATTTTCACCTAATTTTCCCTTTTGAAGCACATCTAATTTGACATTATTTTATATCCATTTTGAGTCCATCCGCAACCACACCATGGCTCCTTCAGGGACTATTTATTGGTAATTGGATATTGTTGAATTTTGTTGTATTAGTCTCATGGCATTTTCTCTTAATCCTTTTTGTATGTGACCATCATACACTTGAACCCTACCTTCTGCAACTGGACCCTACCTTCTGCAACTGGACTATGGTATGTGTTTACTCATCACTATCTGGAGCCAATGTAAATTTGTATTTTTATACTTTGTTAATACCCTATATGTTGTGTCATTCAATTTTCAACTGAACAACTGTATAATTTTGTATACTGGACTTATGCATCCTTGAGAACGACCCACAGGCGAAACACGTGTCGGCTGTCCAATCTTCGAATAAATTCATGTTCCTCATATGATAATTTTTTGCATTTGTGGAAATGTCCATCTTGAGCCTATTATTACTATTTGTTCACTTATTGTGTAGGTGTGAGCGCGTGATCCCTACCCACCACCCATAATTTGGCCTGTTTGTTTTTTCCCAGCTCTTGGTGGATGAGCTGGAGGGTTTTTGGGGTTCACGATGCCGGCTAGCTTAATTATATTACTAACTAGCGTATATATTTTAGAAGTGGTCAAGAGCGCACAGCATACCCTTTTTGAATTCACAACATTCCAATCTTTCTTACAGTAATCGATTCTTTGCTGTGTTTCGCTGAAATCCACTCTTACATGATGGCTGATTACATGATCAATCGGGATAATGATAGGGCTACCCTTTTCTCACCGAGGGGCAGCACATCTCATGCATTTAAGTGCTACACCACTACTGAAACTTTGAAACAAAAATCTATTAAATTGGAAAGACTGTCCAAAAAGGAAATTAATAAATATTGGGAGCAAACATCTCTCACTAACTATTTGGAGAACAATTTAATCCCGAGGGGTCTGCATATTCTTACATTCCCCAATTTTGATAACGATGAAGATGCTGATTTAGCAGAGCAATGGGTGAATAATTTAAACCAAAGTTCTAGAAATAGGCTAGAACTCTTAATTCTCCATGCTACACGTGAGCACAAACGAGTGATCGCTCAAATTGAAGCCGCTAAGGAAGAGATTAGCAAAATGCCCAATGCTGAGGAAACTAAACAAAAAAACTTTGAAAAAATGCATGAGATTTTAATTGAGTATCAAGATGAAATTAAATTGCGTAAATTTAGAAAATACTTTTGTGATGATAAAGACTATCGAATGGATAGGGTGTATACTTTCCAGCCGAAATATGATAACATTACTCCTAGAACTACACCCAGCTCTGCACATACCACACCGGCAAGCTCAGACCCAGACGCAGAAGGGGAATCCACTGAGACCGACACAATAGACACCGTCGATAAGGAGCAAGGTAGCAAGGAACAAACTAACAAAGATGGGAAGAATTTTTTAGACGAAATACGCAGATTCAAGAAAGGGAATCAAAGATTCGTAAGCACCAAACAAGTCACATTTCAAAAAACACCCACTGTATTTACTCCAACACCAAATACCACACCAGGGGCAAGAGGGAGCGGGAAGTGGAAGTGGAATTGAAAGTTCAGACGAGGACAGCACTCGTCCGGGGATTCTGACCCGCTCCAGCACCAAAAAACACATGGGCAAATGAATGATACAGATTTGGTAATCAATTATCCAGCAAGCCTTTGTCGAAAGATGAGATTTCAGTGTTGAATAAAGGTCTTTCTTTTGCTCCTAGCGCGGCAACAAATTTTGTTGACTTCCAGATTGATGTGTTTACATTTCTTAGGAAACTCAAACTTAAAAAATTCTTTGTGACTCAGGTTAAGACCTTCGTATTCAAACCTCAATTGAAACCAATAAGTACCCTATCTATTTCAGATGTGAGTAATATTGAAACATTGGTGTCACTAAATCAAGAAGGTATATCCTCCATGAATACATTCATAAATATTTATGAATTAATGTGAGACATCTTAATATTCAAGAACTTAGACCTAATTCTAAATTCACCCCGCAACTCATGTCGGAAAATGTGTTAGATACTTATAACAAAGCACTTATTTCTGATATACACAGTCACCTTGACAGTAGCAATAAGAAGAAATGCAGGAAGGGACTTAATCTCACTTGATCTGAATACAAGGCATTAGACAATCTTGCCATCTGAATACAAGGCGTTAGACAGTCTTGCCAATGATAAGAGTATTACTATCAAGGAGGCTGATAAGGGTGGCAATATAGTCATTCTTAACACACAAGACTATATCGCAATGGGGAGAGAACATTTAACTACACCTAATTGGTATTGCAAACTCAAATCCAATCCTATCAAGAAAACTGTAGCGGACTTAGGAGACCTGATACAGGAATGGTATGTTAAAGGTTTTCTCACGGAAGGTGAGAAGAGATGTCTCTATATCTCTGAACCGACCAATGCCGACATTGTATTTTTTGCCAAAAGTGCATAAGGTTTTTGAAAAATGTCCTCCAATCAGACCCATAACGAGTGGCATTAATTGGGCCACGTAGGGGGTTATTTAAGTATCTGGATGAAGCATTGAAGCCATTTGTTTTAACCACGTTGTCTTACCTCAGAGACAGTACTCATGTACTTCAGTCTCTGAAGACTGTTAAATGGGAACCCGATTACTTGTTAGCCACCATTGATATAGTTGTTTTATATACTAGTATCGGTCATGAGTTGGCGGGGAAGACGATTGATTATACATTTCGTAATTCCTCTGCTTCTTATATGCAACACGTTGAACTGTTAAAGAGTTTTTTGAGATTTGTATTATGCAATAATGTCTTCATATTTGATAATGAATACTACGCACAACGAAAGGGAGTTGCAATGTGAGCGAAATTCGCACCATCGCTTGCAAATCTTTTCATAGCACAATATGAGGAGTCACATGTCTTTAAGAGTGATATATATAGTCAGAACTTTATTCTTTCGCGGCGCTTTATTGATGATATTCTGATAATTTGGAAGGGAACATCGACATCATTTCAAGTCTTTCTGGAGTACATCAACAGCAATTTGTTTGGGATTAAACTCACAGGTAATTGTAGTCCTCTAGAAATTGATTTCCCGGACTTGCACATTTTCATTGAGAACGGTAATATTTACACTAAGACCTATCGTAAACCAACTAAGGTTAATTCAGTATTGCTTGCCCAGAGTAACCATCAAAGGGCGACAATTGACAATATACTGAGTGGGGAATTTCACAGGGCAAGAAGAAATTGCAGTAAGACCTCAGACTATGCTAAGGAATGTAATATTCTTAAACAAAGATTTGTGGCTAGAGGGTACAAAGAACATATCATCAATAAAGCAGCGTCCAAATTTACTGATTTACAACAGGATGACTTATTGGTGGAATGAGGAGCACCTAAGGACACATCATCTCATATTTCTATCATCACTAAGTATTCTAAAGATTCTTCAACCTTGTATAAACTGGTCAAGAGACATTGGCATATTCTTCCATTGGACAAGGATCTAGCGCCTTTTCTATCTGAGAAGCCGAAATTCATGTTCACCAGAGCTCCTACAATCAAACAAAAAGTATGTCCATCCTTTTTGGACACTTCTGATACTGGCTCTGTGGGTGGCTGGCTTAAAGCCACCATTGGATTTTTTAAATGTGGCAACTGCAATCAATGTCCATATGCTTATGAAAATTGTCAAGCCTTTACTGATATGTATGGAACTGTGGTCAAAATTAACAGTTTCATCAACTGCAAGTCATGCTATATTGTCTATGCGATTGTTTGCGTGTGCAGTAAACCATACATTGGAAGTACCATCCGTCAATTGAGAATTCGAATTAGAGAACATTTAGTGAGCCTCAGCGTTCCTGTGACCAAATCACCATTGGCCATTCATTGGCAACTAGAACATCAACTACAGGACAAAGCCAATCTCAGATTTGTGGGTCTAATGAGAGTTGGCAGGAGCAAAAGAGGGGGTGATATTCGACTCCGACTCAGGCAGATGGAATCCAGACTCATTTGTTTCTTAAGGTGCACTGAAAGGGGCCTCAACACTGATCATGAAATGCATGTGTTTCTATAATGTAGTATTAAATGTATGATTTGATATTGTTCTAAGTCTATATATCTCCACTACAGTACATTTCACATTTGCATGAGAATACTGTATAGTGAATGCTGATTCTGGAATTGCATGACACTGTTCTCCACTAATTGCTTCTCTTGAGTATTACTATTGTAATTATTGGAATGAGACTGTTGAGTATAACTATTGTAATCATTGGAATGGGACTGTTATGGGATTGAGCATGTAAGGGCTCTTGGCATGATTGTCTCTCCCATGCTATATATATATTTTTCCATTTTTTCCAATTTTCCCATTTACTCCACATGATTACCTAAGGACTTAAGAGTGCACCCCATCAGTCACCGGTTATTCACGTTTTCATTTGTACATTCTTGTTAACGAATATTAATGTTGGAGCCTTCAGGGTTTTCCACCCGGTTCTTGCTTGTTTAGCAGTCAGTCTTGGCTTTAATGTTGTAGATATTGAACTAGTGGATATTTGGCCCAGCTATCACTGTTTACATTGTGAGGTCAGACGCGGACTACGCGTGACGTCATCACGTCATCCACGTCACCACTGTGATGGTTTACCTTTCACTGCTGCACGGAATGGCGGTCCATACTCTTTGATACACTTCTCTGTGATTTGGTTCTAGTGCATTTAAGTAATGACGGATTTTGACAATGTATTGGGGACTTCAATCGTATCACTTTGTTTACATTTTTGGCGTCATACACGGCATACGCGATACGTCATTAAGTTTGCCATGTCACTTATGTGACGTGTTATTCTTTATTGCTGCGCGGAGTGGCGGTTCATGTTCTCTGACTTTTTCGCTGGGATTTGGCCCTGTTATACAGTAACAGTATACAGTAACGCTGATTTACGGGTAAAATGCACATGCTGGTGAGATAGTCTATGTGTATTTTGTTAAGCCACGCACGAATACTGACAGAATGCTATTTTCTTGTTGTACTTTGATGTATGGAGATCAACATGGGTTTGTTATCTTCTTTAACTTTAGGTTTTGCAATATATTGAGCAACTGAATTTAGGTTCTTGCGATTAATGGAAACATTACAACCGTTGGCAGTGCAATGTTTGAAACCTATTTCATTAAATGAGGGAACCATAAATAGACCGGCAGGTATGCTTTTGCAATTGTTTGGTTTTTCACTTATTCATTAGTATTTGAACGCACTATGATGTGACACATTATTACATCTACTCCATTTACAGATTGTATGTGTACTGAAATTGGCTGTTTTGGTAAGAGCGTCTTTCTCATCTTCTATCTCTTCTTTGTGAGTTGGGAAGTTACACACTTGCAATGGGTCAACGTTGGCGGTTTTTTATTTTGTGATACACCTTATACATCACGCATTAATGGGTGGTTAGTTAAGCATGGTATTTGTGGTGGCAAATCCTTTTTGACACATTTCACGTTGCACAAGTTCCATTTTCACCTAATTTTCCCTTTTGAAGCAAATCTAATTTGACATTATTTTATATCCATTTTGAGTCCACCCGCAGCCACACCATGGCTCCTTCAGGGACTATTTATTGGTAATTGGATATTGTTGAATTTTGTTGTATTAGTCTCATGGCATTTTCTCTTAATCCTTTTTGTATGTGACAATCATACACTTGAACCCTACCTTCTGCAACTGGACTATGGTATGTGTTTACTCATCACTATCTGGTGCCAATGTAATTTTGTATTTTTATACTTTGTTAATACCCTATATGTTGTGGCATTCAATTTTCAACTGAACAACTCTTTAATTTTGTATACTGGAGTTATGCAGCCTTGAGAAGACCCGCAGGTCGAAACACCTGTCGGCCGTCCAATCTTCGAATAAATTCATGTTCCTCATATGATAATTTTTTGCATTTGTGGAAATGTCCATCTTGAGACTATTATTAATATCCCTACCCACCACCCATAATTTGGCCAACAAGCTTAAACAATAAACTAAAATAGCAACCACTACTTCGTCTTATTCCCCCACCTGGAATATATTGGGCACATGAATCCGCGCTCTAATTATACAGAGCCCCTACTTCTGACTTCTCTTATCTCATTTCAAAATATGGTGTGATCTTCTTCCCTGCCTCGGAAAGGATTCCACTTCTTTATTTCTCTTCACATATACTTAGAATAACAATAAAGATAATAAACCAGCACGGGGTCTTTGCACACTCCCCAACTCAACCACACACCATTTCACCATGCACTCCCATCCCCTCTTCTTCAATACAGACAAACCCACACACCTTTTTTTTCTATTCCCCCAACTTCCCTCTGAACATCAACTCCCGTTGTTATCGCCCGTAAGAGGTGTACTTACATCTGTGTGTTCACCCGAGCTCCTGAGTCAAAGGGTCCCATTAGCGGCCTGCACCGTCATAGGAGTCGCGCCCGCTCCAAAGAGCATACAGGAATTCTGAATAAACAGCTCCTCTACACCACTACGGGTTGTGTTCTTGGGATAGGGCGATATTTTTGCAGGGATATTAACACATGGAACCCTTGGGAATGGTCACTGCAGGTGGGTGCGGCCCCTCCAGATGTGCGGCCTGGTATCACGTCGTGGACATCAAAACTGTAGAGTTAACCCATCAACGCTCACACCAGAGAAAATACACCCACTAGGAAAAAAGGCCCAGCACACCACTTGCAAGGAGAACAAGGTTTAATCTCACAAAAATACAAATACTTGCCAACAAAGAACTCTGCTGCCACCGAGCGCTCTGACCAAAACAGCATGAGCATTACGTTTTAAACATACACAGCGTCATAAGTGACGTACATTACATAGGTTACAAATCCAGGTAGCTGGTTGGTTCGACCCTATACACATATTGCTTGCTCCATATGGGATACCAGGCGATTGGTCCCAACATCTTCTGTCCATCTTCATCCACGTGGGGATCTTCTTTTCGTCATCCAATGTGAAAGCAGTAATTGCCAATTATTTACACAAATCATTAGTTCATAGCGCTACAGTGCACCTGGTACCAAGGACATGAGCAAAGTGGCTACTTTAGAGGTCGTGAAAACTTCTTGGAACTGCATGAACTCCCGCTCCTTTCCCAGACACGTTGGCGCCTCCACAGCTTTTCCATGGGCGGCATACATTTGTTCTCCCCTGGCACCTCACAGCACAAATGACATATCTCACTGGTGGGGGACAGCCTGCCCCTCCTCTCTGATCTTCTTGATCGATGGATCACTTTACAGGTTTATGACCTGGGGTCTTGGGCTGGTCAGAGTACTTGAAGGTTTGTGTCTGGGGCTTGAAGGTCTCTGGTCTTTATAACTCATAGATCTGGACTTGCCTAAGGCCCTCACCACCCTTCTCGTGGGATAGCACTTCATAGATCCACTCCAACCCCGCCCTTGGCCTTGCAGCACACCTTCCTTGTGGGTTGCATGCACTTCTGATAAGACACAATGAAGAACTGTGTGTGTTCAAGAAACTAAAGTTCTGTAGAACTGCTGGGCTGCGAGCAATGAAAGCGCACACGCCCTCCTAACCCTCGGGACCGGATGCAAGCGTGTTGGCCTAGCTATGGCACTAGGCCTCGATTTCAAATTCTGTTGGCACCTAACACTAGCCTTACAGTCTTACATGACGCACACACAATAATCACTGGAGCCAGGTATAGAGTCGACCTTCTCTTTATTACTACAACCGTTAACCGCCCAAACCTTTTTCTGTCCCTCCCCTTCCGCCCTCCTCCCGCTCCCTCCCGCTCTGGCGTGCTCTCATTTCTTAAAGGGGCCGCTTCCCTTTATTCACCCACAACATCTCCCCCATGCTTAACATGCAAGCTCGGAGTCTACATTTGCTCGATGAGCCTCAGGGGTCTTTGCAAAGTTCTTTGAAGTCTGCCCAGAAACTTGCTGGTTTCGCCAGCTGTTTCAGCCCGCGGGCTTACATTTTCTTCAGGTTGCGGCTCCTCTGACGCAGTGTCTGGTATTTCTGGGTCTTCTAGGTATAGTCTCTTGAAGAATGATACATTTCCGGTTATATCGCCAGGTTCTCTTATGGCCGTTATCGTGGGTCCTTCAACGGCGGTGACCACTTGGGGTTCTTGGCCGTAGCGAGTGTCCGTTTTCCTGAGTTGCCTTTGTCATACCAGAACTGTCTGTCCCACTTCGAGCTGTGGTTCTTTTGCCTTCTTTTTCCTGTCGGCCCATTAATTTGCACGTCTCTTTTTCTCAGCGTCTCGTTCTCTTATGGCTGCATCCTGTTCCGGGGTGTAGTCTTACCATTGGGGAATGCGAGTTCGGGCGTTTGTATTTCATCATCAGTTCGGCCGGTGTTTGTCCCGTTACATCATGCAGAATATTTCTGTAGCTTCTGAGCATGCAACAGATCGCCTGTGGGTGTGGCCTTTGGTCTGTGAGGGCCTTCTGTCGTTTTAATTTGATGGTTGCCATAAAGCGTTCCACCATTCCGCTGGCCTGGGGCCATAGTGGTTTGATCTTTTGGTGGTCGAAGCCTAGATGATCTGCTAGTTTTGTGAATTTGCGTCCTTGAAATGGGGGACCATTGTCTGTTTTTATGATGCCGGGTATGCCCCATTCGCTGAATAGTTAATCTATGATTGGTGCTATCTCATAGAACGATGTCGACAGTGCCTGTTTGACGAATGGGAAGCGTGAGTACTCGTCAATCGCTACGAGTAGGTATCCTCCTTCCTCTAAGGCCCCGTAGAAGTCTATTGCAACTCGTTGCCATGGTCATTCAGGTAGCAGCATCAGTTGCATCGGGCTTGGGTTTGTCTTTTTTGCTGCTTGTTGGCAGGGTCCGCAGTGGGCTAGGATGTCTTCTACTAATATGTCCATATAAGGGAACCATATGTGGTTTCTCAAGATTTTCTTGGTGTTCTCGATTCCTCTGTGTCGTTCGTGGGCTATTGCTACTAGTGTTTTCTGGAGAACTTTTGGGGCTACTAGTCAGTTGTCTCTTAATAGTATTCCTTGGTCTGTGGCCAATAGTTCTGAGTGTATTTTGGCTATGCAGGTTAGGTCCTTCTTGTCAGCTCCCTCCCTTCTGTTTCCTTTCCCATGTATGTATTTCCATCTGTTCTTGCTGGTGAGGTCTAGTGCTGCCTTGATGGTGGGGTCAGCTCTGCTTCTGGCTGCAAATTCCTCAGTTGAGATTGTGGGGGGCATGGTGTTGGTGGATAAGTACGCAATGTATTCCTCTGCTTCAGGCTAGTGAGTTATTGTTATTTGCTGTAGGGTGCCTTGATAGATAGTCGGCTGGGTTGGCATCTCCCTCGATTTATGTATGATGGTGTCATTGTATTCTTGGAGCCTTATGCCCCATGGTTCAATTCAGGGAGGCATCCTAGTTTTAGGGTTCCCGAATAGGGACAGTAGCGCTTGGTGGTCTGTGACGAGTGTTTCACAGGCCCATACGGCTGCCAGGCTTTCTCGTTCAGCCTGTGAGTAAGACTTTTCAGTGGGGGACAGGGCTCTGCTGGTGTAAGCCACGACCACATATCGGGTGCTGTCCTCTGGGTTGGTTTGGGCCAGGATGGCGCCGAGGCCCACTGGGCTGGCGTCAGCGGTGATGATGGTGTCCCATTTAGGGTGGAAGTAGGCCAGTTGGTGGTGGTTGGCCAAGCGTTCTTTGATGGTGGCGTAGTTCTGGAGGTATCAGGTGCAGTATCCTGCCATCACTAGGAATGATCTTAGCTCCGCAGTGTTTGTGGGGGCATGAAGGTCGGTGATGGCTTTGATTTTCTCTGGGTCGGCTGTGATGCCTCTTTCGGAGAATATGTGTCCAAAGAACCATAAGCTGGTTTTGTTGATATCACATTTAGGTCCATTCAGTGTTAAGCCTGCGTCATGTAGAAACTTGCATATCGCGAGGAGTGCATTGTCGTGTTGCTCTTGGGATCTTCTGAAGGCGAGGATGTCGTCGCTGTAGTTTAAGGCATTGACTTCCGATAATATTAGTCTTCTGATAGTCTCTTGAAAGATCTCAGCCGCCGAGGATATACCAAAGTTGAGGCGTTTATATTGGAATAGTCCCTCGTGGGTGGCAAAGATAGTTATTGGTCGGGTGGCCGGATCTAAGACAAGCTGATGGTATCCTTGGTTAAGATACAGTTTGGAGAAGTGCGTTGCTTGATTTAGTCTGACGATCATGTCTTCTAGGCTGGGTCCGGGTTGCCTTTCCCTCTGTATGGCGGCGTTTGGAATGCGCATATCGACGCATATGCGCAGACGTCTGTTGTCTTTTGGGACATTTACGATGCGGGACACCCAGGGTGTGGGTCCATCGGCTTTCTCAATACTGTCATTCTGTAATAGGAGTTGCAGTTCCTTGGACACCTGTGCTTGGAGGTGGAACCCCACTTTGCGGGGTTGTTGTGGCACTGGCGTTATTGTGGGGTCGATGTGTAGTGTGATGACAGAGTCTTTTAGCATCCCTACCCCTTCAAACAGCTTCGGGAAGCGGGTTTTGAGGGTTTCCTTGGAGATGGGCTGGTGGGCTATTGATTGTATTTCTTGTCTGTCCGAGGGGTAGCTTTTGATAATTTCTGTTGATTCGTATTGTAGGTCAATAAGCACCAAGGCTCTGGCTGTCCTGTAGCTGAGGGGCTCTGTATGACGTGTATGGTCGTTGGCATGGTAAGGCCTCTATGGGATAAGTCGCAGAGAAACTGGCCTTTGGATGTGAGGAATAGTGCTGCGCCCCATTGGATGATGTGGGTTCTTGATTGGCGTAGTGGGTATAGGTCCGCTATTGTGTGGAGTAGTTCCTCATTCATCACGTTGACGGTAGCCCCTGTATCGACAACAAATTGATTCTGTGTGTCTCCCATTTGCACCGTCACTCTGGGGGCCGGTGTGTCGTCGATGGCTGCACTGAGGAGTCTGACATATTCTCTGTCATAGCCGTCCTGCAGATACAGTGGATATTGGTCCTCGGCAATTAGTGTCCTTGGTGGAGAGTTGTTGTAGGGGTCGTAGTCAGGCATTGTGGTGGCTATGATACCTTCTGGTTCTTGGGTTGTTGTATGGCCTCTGGTGTAAACGTCTTCAGGGGTACCGATGTGTTATTGAGGGTAGTGCTGCTAGTCTTGCTGCTAGTCATATAGTTTGTGTGGTTTTCTGTCAGGTTCGATTTGGAGGCCTTCGAGGGCTCTGACAGTGTCTGGGTGGGAGGTGGGTGGTGTGGGGTAGGTCATCCCCCTTTCAAGAGGTCGCCGGTCATATTGTTCCCTTGGTTGTTCCATGTGACGTCCAGGGTTTTGGGTTGGTTGTTGTCGGAATGATGCTGTTTCAGGGAGTTTCTCTTTGCACATGGCCTGGAAGTGTTTTTTTTCTTGGCCACCGCGCATGCACCTCTGACCAATTGCAGGGCATGGCCCTCTGTGGTGGTATTCAAACCCGCATCAGTAACATTGTCTATCACTTTGGGGACATGGTTGGGGATTGCTGAAGGACTTTCGGCCTTGGGGGCCCTGGTATCTTGGGTATGGTGTGACGGCTGCAATGATATCTCCCTTTTTTGGATTCTCGATAGCTGTGGCCTGGACGTCTATTCGTTCATATACCCTTGCCAAGTCAAGGATTTCTTTGAGGGAAAGCGTTATTTTCAGGAGGTGTTTCCTAAATAGTGATGATATGCATCCCTCAATTATTCGTAGTCGTATTGTCTCGTCGTCATTGAAGTTGGCAAAGTCACATTTCAGGATTTTTCGTTGCAGGCGGATGACGAATTCGCCAATGGACTCATGAGGTAGTGGGGCACATTGGTTGAAGGCGTAGCGCTCATAGTCTCTGTTGGGTGTTACCACCAGTTTGCCGTTGATGGCTTCGAGGAGTCGCTGATAGGTGGTTCTTTCCAGTGGCAAGTTGTTCTTATGATGTTCTTTATCCCTCTTCCAGCTACATTTGTGAATATGCTGATTTTGTTGAGTGGGTCCTGGGTTCCTATGGCGCCTACAAAGTCTTCAAATTCCTCGACCCATTCCTCCCACCTTTGTCCTTGGTCATGGTGTGGGTTGAGGTTAAATGGGTTGGGGCGTCTCATGAGGCTGGCGTGGGATGTGGGGCCTGTGTTGGCCGTGGGCAACGCCCCAGCATCAGCAGCCACTTGTGCCTGATAGGTTATGGTCTCTTAGGTCGTATCGCTTTAGCGTGGCAGGTGTGTGCGGGCTGTTGGCCTTAGCTGGTGGTGGTCGTGGTTTTTTCTTCAGTCGTGGTTTGGGCTTGCGCTTGCTCTTCGTTCTTTTGGGGTTGTTGGCGGTATTCAAAGTGGGCCACGGCTGGCGTAGCCTTTTGCTGCCTTTCCGTTGCATGAGGGGTTTGGTCGTGGCCTTGCTGGGTCTCCCTGTTGCACCCTGTGTGTGTGGTTGGTTGGCGCCCTGATCAGTGGTCAGGTTGCCCTGTTTGCAGCTTGAGCTACTGCTTCCTTGCAGGGTTTATGCACTTGCCCTCTTGGCAGAGTGTTGTTTCTGGTGTTTGTTCACTAGGCCCTTTGATGCTCCTTTTTTCTTTCCCAATGTTCACAAACTGGGCCACCTTTTATGTTGGCCTCTCAGTGCTGCACTTCTCACTAGGGTTAATTTGCTGGGCCGCTAGGGTTCATTTGCTGGGCTGCTCTCTGTGTGAGCGTTGAGGTGCTAGGTGGTGTTTTGGGCCTGGGCCTGGGCAGCAGACCTCAGCGCACGTTGGAGGGGGGCGGGGCTCCCCTCGTGTGCTACCGTGGGTCCTTCTGGCTCCTCCTTTCCTTTCGATGGCTGTCGCAGTCCTCCTGGACTATCTCATCTGTGTCGCGGCTCCGCATCAGTTTCTTCCGTTCGTCAGGTACCTGCTTTGCTGCGATACAGCCTTCCCACGTGGTTGGGTTGCGGGTCGCTTCTCCTCTCCCTTTCGCTTGCAGGCCTATGCTGCTGTGACGTGATTGACTCACGTAGGCAGGCGGCGGGTCACTCCTCGGTCCTTGTGGATGTCTTCGTACTGGTGTGCTCTGGGGACACCTGCTGGGCTCGTTTCCGTTGCGGCGGCCCTCCAGTCAGCTGCAGGGTATGACCCTCCTTTGCAGCAGGCGATGATATCTGCAACCTCCGTATACTGCTGGGCACCTCATCCGCCCTGCAGCAGGCCGTGAGTGCGGCAGCAACCTCTGTACACTGCTGGGCTCCTCACCCTTCCTACAGCACGCCGTGGGTGTGGTGGCAACCTCTGTACACTGCTGGGCTCCTCACCCATCCTGCAGCACGCTGTGGGTTCTGCGGCCTCGTCGCCAGTTGTTGGCACCTAACACTAGCCTTCCAGTCTTACATGATGCACTCACAATAATCACTGGAGCCAGGTATGGAGTCAACCTTCTCTTTATTACTACAACCATTAACCGCCCAAACCTTTTTCTGTCCCTCCCCTTCCGCCCTTCTCCCGCTCCCTCCCACCCTGGCATGCTCTCCTTTCTTAAAGGGGCTGCTTCCCTTTATTCACCCACAACAGCGTCTAGCTTCTAAAATGGAAGGTCATCACCCACCTGATGCTAACATTAGAATTCACTATATTTCTGCTCTGACCAACTTCTCCCAGTGACCCCCCTCACCCTTACATGCTACTAGATCCCCAATGGTACCTTCTTCCACAGCCGCCTCGTCCTAATTCGCAGAGGGGCCTGGGACCTCCGCTCCTCCTTCCCAACAAATATACAAATGGTCATGATAAACTTTTAGAGGCCACATCAACCCAGCTATATTGATTAATGATGTAACACACTCTACTTCTAAAAGTAGAGTAGGACACAAATGCAAGGTCCACTGACAGTAATGAAGTCCATTGATCAAAGCATTTCTGCAGACTAAGAAGAGAGCTATTCCACATGAATGATTTACGTGATTCAATAACTTTCCATAAAAGGACAAATATAGAGGCTGACTCGGCATTTGCTATTTTCCAGAATAAACTAAGGCGAAGAGAATGCAATTTCGCACATACACTAGTAATTTAAAGTTCAAGGAAGATAAATTCAATGGCAGTGCCTCTCGGAAGGCAAACAATCTCCTCAGTACGTTTTGCTCAAGTTGTTCCATTACGCCCATTCTTTTATATCCCCATATCTCAGAGCCGTACAAGGTGACAGGTAGAATCTTTACCAGATATAATTGTTGAATAATTCCCACAGAATAACCCCCACATTGATGGGAAACCTGTCCAATAACACTCTTCAACTGTGTAAGTTTTATCTCGGCATAATCGATTTGAGCTTTCCAACTATGGGAGGAATTAATAAGTAAGCCTAGATATCGTTAAAACGAGACCACCTCCACAGGGACGTTTCCAAGAATAGAAGTATTTCCTGGCATTCCGCCCTCGCATAAACTCCACGAATTTGGTCTTCTTAATGTTAATCTTAAATGAGTTAAGGTCAGCATATTGCGTATGATTATCCAAGGACTATTGCATACCCCAGCAGTGCAGTGAAAAACGACCACATCAATGGCGCTTGCAATCCATTGGAAAGGCACATCACCCAATTTAGGTGGAATTGAAGCAGGGTCCCAAATCCGTCCCCAAAATTAGCCAAATAGAGGTTGAATAAAGTGGGGGTGAGGATGCAACCCTGCTTAAAGCCAATATTGGTATTAATCCAACCGCTGGTGGTGCCATATTGGTCTAAACTAATTTTAACTCTTGTGTCACTATGCAACAATCATATTAAGTTAGCCAGGGGGTATATTCCAGTCCCTCAATTTAGACCATAATCTACTTCTTATAACAGTATCAAAAGCGGCACTATAATCTACATAGGCCGCATATATCGACTGCCTCCGGATGAGCCATGATTGCTGAATAATAGTAACTAAAGCCAAGGAACTGTCAACAGTGCTTAACTCAATCCTAAAAACACATTGATTAACTGGAATGATGTTTTTCTCAGAAATCCATGTGTTCAATTCCTGCAGCAAAACGTGTGCTAAGATCTTAGCCGGGGCATCAAGCATTGTCGGCAAACAATAGTTCCCAGGGGCAGCTTGACAGCCTTTATTGTGAATTTGCACAATAATGCTCTCCTTCCAAGTTAAGGCTAAACTACTGGAACAGCTAATATAATGGAATAATGAGTGGAGAGCCTTAGCCCAAGTAATGGAATCTGCTTCAAGCAATTGATTACAGAATCCTTTGGGGCCAGCTGCTCACAATGACTTAACTGAAATGATAATTTTAACTGGATCTTTCAGTTCCTCTGTGTAGTACCATTGCTCCTGCCCACTGGTGGAGTAATAGGGATGGTCAATGGATGTGCCCAGAGTAGAGCAAATATAGCCCACCCAATCTTTCTCAGATACCCCACTGATGAGGCTAGAGCGATTTTGAGCATCATTAACAATTCTCCAAAATGATTTTGCATCACTAGGTTGGGAGCTGTAGACCAAAGATTGCCATTTTTTAAAATCAGTTTCCAACCTGTGTCTTTTCAGCCAATTATGATAGCTAGTTCTAATAGGCCTTACAGCATCGGCATGCTCTATCGAAGAGAGTTGTGCAGCGGAAACCTTACCAAAGACCTTCCTTCTATTGTTAAGTTCTGCATCAAATATATGACAATGTGCAATGTTTTTAGGGCCCACTCTGGCTCTAGCCCTAGTGGGTAAGTTAAGCATAATGTAAGATTTGATTTCATTAATGAACATATCATACTTCTCAATACAGCATTTCATTTTATCAAGATAATCGAGGGATCCGGCAGCATCGGCACATTGATATGATATGATATGGCATTTATACCACACCTATACACAAGTATTTCGAGGCACAAAATTCTAAGGAAAAGAGAGTAAGACGCAAACCTGCCAGGGAGTTAGCTTTATCTGTATTATTAGAGCTCCAACTGAAGCAAGTGTTTTGTGAATTAATAAAAATGAAACCAGCCTCGTCTCTTCTTACAGTGCAATTTACAAGGGCTCCAGTGACCAAAGAGTCACAAGCCAAAAAGCAAAACAAATAATCAATAATGCTAGCAACATAGGCTGAAAACTCTCGTATGATGAAGCAGGTCATCAACTGGGCGTCCCCCATTGATCATAGTAAGTCCTAACGAGTAAAGAGTAACAGCCCAACTCTGTCCCCTCTTACATACTCTGTAAGGAGCGTTATTGCAATAAAAGTCAAGAACAGACTCCTCGTCTAAGCTATCCTTAGGAATCCTTGCATTGAAGTCACCATAGAGCAGGATCAGGACAGACCCACCAATGCTAGTCAAAAGTGATCCCACGTTGTTCACTGTACTAGTATGGTCAGCTTTATCGGGAGGGTCATAGATGTTGACTATGACCATAGTACTCCTACTACCCGCCTTAATAGAATCATAGCCAAAAGTCAATCTACCAGCAAGACTGTAATTATTAGGGCAGAAGATTTCTTCAATAGATACAGAACTTGAGACACTAATTAGCAGGCCCACTTTAGGTCTGGCCCTAGTGCCCTGCATAGCGAGTTTATTAAGAGTATTAATGCCATCAGTTGTTAGGGGTGACATGAGCCAAGTTTCTTGAAGAGCCACCATGGAGAATAAATCAATAGCTTTTATTAATCCTCCAATATCAGACAAGTGAGTGTGACCATGGGTGTTCCATGAAAATATTAAAAAACAGCGATTAGGGACATGGAATTATCCGCAGCTGTAAGACTTTAGACAGCTAATCCCAACAGTTGGACAATCCTTTACTGTCCTTATCATTACCACCACCCCCCGTAACTTTACGATGCCCATCGTTAGTAGTCGTGATAGTAAAGAAATCAGTGTAGTCAACGTGATTGGTCTCTGGCTGATCATTTAGGGATATGTGGTGAGGAGAGGAGCCACGTGCAACCATGACTTGCTGGTTAGTGGTAAACTCATCCCTCTCAGCATCAACAATCGTGCAGTTGTAACCCAATCTGCCCCATTCAGAGTCAAATTGCATGATGTATTGTAAAATGTCCAGAGACTTAAAAAGGACAATAGAGCTGGTAAATTTCACATCTTCTCTGATGTCAACAACTAAGATGTCCTCACTACCAATACAACGCAAAGGAATGATGGAATGAAAAATTACTAGAAGGCTGCTCCTTTTAATATAAGTGTCATTAAGACAGAACAGGCTTCCAATTTATAGGGTCCTACTCATTGGTCCATGTTTTAGTGAAATAATTATTTTCTGTGTATGTGAGTCAAATACAAGCACATCATCCTGAGTTGAACATGACCTTAAATCATTAAATGCAGTATCCTCGCTATACCCAAGTGGTGGCCTACCCTCTGTAATCCATTCATCCATAAAGGTCATAAGATGGTGTACATGTCAATCATTATCTCTATGAGAAGATGAAACATTAGATGATCTAGAAGACACCATCTCTACCCTAGGTAAGTTAATTTCTATTAAGGTAGTTCTAGAGGCTACATCTTTCTGCTTAGGTCTATTTTGAGGTGAAATAGGCCCCCAATAACCTCCAAAACATCATCATGTATACCGGACTCGCCCTGGATTTCCTTATGTTGTGCACATTTCTCAGTATCTAGTCATAGCATCGAATGCCAAAGTATTGAATGCCTTACCATCTAAAAAAAGCATCGAAGAAAAAGCATCTAATGCAGTTTTTTTTAAGGTAAATGAAAAAAAATGCATTTGATGCTTTGGCATTCGATACTATGACTATAAACCACATTTCTCACTTTATATACTGACTCAAAACTATTTATGGGACTGTTATTCCTTTGCCTACACAGATAAGAGTGAATATTAGCATTCACCTTGATTTTAGAGAGTGATTAAATAAGAGTGAACATCTGACGCAACCAATCTTAACCCAAAGAAGTTTAAAGCGGGGTTGCATACTTGCCCGAGTGCTTTTTAACTTTTTCATTGCAGATATTGGGCAATTTCTGAATAGCATTGTTGCTTATCCACCCAAATTGGGAAATAATCCCCTGCAATGGCTTCTCTATGCAGATGATTTAGTCATTATGGATAAAACGCACATTGGCCTGCAAAGATTGACAGCCCTGGAGCAGTATGCAAATACAAATTATTGAACTATTAATTTGGATAGAACTAACATCTTGATGTTAACGTCAAAAAGGTCTTCCAGGAAGTGTCTGTCAAAGTGTTTTTTATACAAAAAGCCTGTGTTTGTAGTAAATGAATATCGGTACTTAGGAATGAGTATGAATAACAATAATCAGGAGATTCCATACCTCCTGGATATTAGCAGGAAAATATTAGCAGCGGCAGCTCAGACCTCTATTATACATCTCAAGTATGGTAAATTCTCCTATAGGCCTTTAGTTATTTTTTATAAACAGAAGGTGGTTAGGATGATAATTTATGGAGCAGAGACTAAGATAACAGAATGTGCTCTGGCGTGGAACAAAATGGAGTGTTTGTTTTGGAGAAAAGTGCTATCTCTTCTAATATGTCTGCCAATTCAAGCAATACACTTCAAGTTTGGATTGCTATCACTAAATATTATGTATAAGTGGCAACTTATTAATTTGTACAGGAAGTGTACTGTGTGTAATTCTAATAAAAAATCTACACTGCCATTAGTAGCTGTTTGATTGCCATCAACTGAAGATCGTTTGTTGCAGGCATGGAAACAATCCTGTCTGTAGATAATGAATAAAGCAGATATTCATGTGGATCTTTTAATAGAGAATCCAGATAGAGCCAAGGTCAAGTTGTGGTAATGTGATTGGAGACTTACCTGGGAAGAATGTAATAAATATGACATTTTTCAAAAAAGCCATTTTAATTTAAAACCGTTGAATAAACTCCTGGGGTATCTGTTGAAGTTTCCTTTGACAAAATTAAGGACACTGGCCCTCATTACGACCCTGGCGGAATTCGGAAAACGATGGCGGAAATGCAATACCGCCATCGAATAGCGCTCGGTGCGACTATGACCCGTCACCGCAAAGTACGAAGCCATTAGCGACACCGTAGTGAACGCCAACGCTAACTGCACCAAGCACGCGCGCGCGCGCCATGCCAAACCGCAAACACCACCATGGCGCAAGGGTACGCCAATTCCGACCCTAGCGGACATGTACCTAACGCCATGAAGCATGGCGGAATGTACCATTCCGCCATGGTGAGAAGTACGGCATCGCGAATCAACCGTAAACGGCCCCACTGAGTGCCTGTACACCGCTCCCTGCCCACAAAGTACAACTCCCCGTAGGTGCAATGAAGTCACAATGCAACCATTGAAATGTACAAGTCACCCATGCATGCCAACGAACAAAAGAAACACAACAGGGGCCAATGGGAGCTGCAGGGCACAGATGGCACGAATACAGAAGCCATCCCAATGGACATGACCACAGTCCCCCACCAAGAAACGCACGCAAACACAGGCACCTGTGACCAGCAATATTCCGAGAATCACATCATTCCACCAGTCCACCTGGCTGACCGGCATCTGTCACACAAAACCCAATCCCCCGCCCCTGAGCATGACAACATTCAAACTGTCATATTGGCAGCCCCCATCCCTGACCTCACGGGCTTCGTAGGCAAACGCGCCCAGTACAGTACCACGCAACTAAACTCCGAAGCTGGAACCCAATGCAGATCTCCCCACAATACATCGCCCCCCAAATAGGCATATGCCACATCACTTGCAAAGAAAAACGCTACACGGGCCAAATCAGAATAGAAATTTAATGCACATCAAAATCACCAAGCCCATACAGCCATCAGGCCATGAACTCCAAAACACTTTTCACCATTGTGTGCTGCATCCGCAAGAATTGACCAGCCACTACTTGTGTGACGCCCTGTTCCCTCGTGGTACACAGAGCCACATTCACGTACGAAAAGGCAACATGGAAGCGCACACAACCGCAGGGCCGTCCCAATGGGGAGGCACTAGTCCAGCTGAAAGGCCGAAATGTTGCTCCGAGCCACCAGTACTGCGTAAGGGCATGTGGGCCATTGGCGATCGTCCCATAAGATCGTAATGCTGCTCCACTGATTAACACGAAGCAGCAGGTGTCGGGAGTAAAATCCATCTGCAGGAGTGGCATACAGATGGCAGTGGCAAAAGGGGAGGAGATACCTGTCAACCAAAAGAAAAGAAAAAGAACTGAATGGCCATCAGAACTACATTCCAACAACTCACTTCAATGATCACACTAAATCCACAGCCATATGCATGCTAGCCCACTCCAAAGGATCATCACCACCCCAAAACCACTTGCGACTCATAACCATCTATATCGAGGTGCAAACACCATCACAAACGAGTGTACCTGTGCATGCGTCTGTCAAAACAGAATCCATCATATGGGAATGTTAACGTGCATGGACACAAGTGTCTGAGGGCGCGTTGAGACAGGGAGGGCTCAACAAGGCCAGATAGACGATGGTCCCACTATGGCAGCCCTGCATCACATAGCGTAGGGGAGGCGGATAGATCCCAAGAAGCCCTGTACATGGCAAACTCTGTATCAAATCACCTGCCCATGCATCCATCCATCATTCCCTCATCCCGGGATCAAAACGCCTGAATAATTACTCACATGACATTAGGAACATCCATTGAGTCTGTGCGTTATGCAGCCTGCAAAATCCACAGTGCCCCAGCCCGTAATTCCAGTGTCGTGAAGTAACATGTATTTGGGAACGGCCGGCCTCATCGGCCACGTAGCTATTGCGCATCCCAAACTATTCATATCAATCATTGCTTCCTCGCCATGTCCCCTGTCTCAAGGACATTGAACAATAGAACGTTATATTTGCAGTCAGACCTGTGGGCATCTCCTCGCCGCTAGCTGGAAACCGAAAGCGCCGCCCTTCGAATTCCTCATTTGCAACATCACGTCGAAAAGGCATCTGTGGCCGTTTGAAATCACTAATTATTCCATCGAGTGCGGCTGTGTGTGAAAATGGCAACTGCCTTCACCCACAAATGGGACGCCCCGCCCGTCGTTGCAACTCGGTACAGTGATGCATGAGGGCCCACCGTTACTCGAGTACTACGTTCCACTGACCCTTCACAAGTCTGTTCGCGACTGCACAGATAGTATGTGAAACAATGGGACCACAGCAGAATGAACATATCAACCAATCTTACACGGCCATCGGGTACAAATACATGATTGCAATAGCAAGATGCCATTCCCCGAATTGCAGCGTTGTGCGCGGGACGTGCCCGGCCAAAGGGGAGAGCAGTTTGCACAGGTGGAATTAATCACCACAGGTGGAGGCCATACAGCCTGAAAACACATAAATTGCACAGCCAGTCTCCTCCCACAACCACACCGAAATGCTACCGGCAGGACTCGCGATGTTGGCCCTGGGGGACCTGATAGCACTGCAAGTACTCCAACTCCAAGAAGAAGACGAACACCAACTACAACCGGCCGCACGGAGGAGACGCAGGAGGAGGAGGAGGCCAAGGCAGGGCCAGCAAGGGCCGCCAGCACAGCCACTACCACCATGCAGGCAGCCCGCAATCCCACGCCTCCGAGCACATCCGTTCAACCTCACTGATGAGCAGATCCACACCCTCTACCGTCTGGACCGGGACACCATAGCCGCCATTGTGGACATGACACAGGCTGACCTTGTCAGCATGATAGATAGCCCAACCGCCATCCCACCCCTACTGAAGGTGGTGTCTGTACTCCACTTCCTGGCCACAGGCACCTACCAGCACACAGTCGGACAGTTGCATGGCATTTCTCAGCCACTGTTCTCACGGACACTATTGCAAGTGCTCGATGCCCTCCTGCAGCACGCAGACGACTACATCTCTCTACCACGCTCGGAGCAGGAAATTACCAACACAAAAGTGGGATTCCATGCACTTGCCGGCATACCGGGTTGCATTGGTGCCATCGACTGCACCCATGTGGAATTGGTCGTCCCACATGCCATGGAGGCCCAGTACCGCAACCGAAAACAATTTCATTCCCTCAATGTACAAATGGTGTGTGACTCCAACAGGATCATTACACATTGTTGTGCCCGATTCCCTGGATCAACCCATGATTCTATGGTCTTGAGGAACTCTACAATACCACGCTACATGGAGCGACACGCAGGGAACAGATCCTGGCTACTCGGTGAGTCTCATTACATGCATGAATATGTGGGGTATGTGATTTGGCAATGACCTGGCAGGAAGGGGGGGGGGTGTGCGTACGTAGCAATGGCATTCCACATCATGCGTTTCTCGTCCACATACAGGTGATGCTGGGTATCCACTGAAGAGATGGCTCCTCACACCAGTCCGGAACCCACGGGACCAGCATGAGGAGGACTACAACCATGCCCACTCACGTACCCGTGTAGTCATTGAACAGGCATTCGGCCTACTGAAGACTCGTTTCCGCTGCCTCAGCAGGTCTGGCGGGGCACTCCTGTACCGCCATGAGAAGGTTGCAAAGATGGTCATGGCATGTGTCATGCTCCACAACATGTGCGTACGTAGAAATGTGCCCATGCCCCCTGACGCAGAACTGCAAGCACCTGATGATGGTCATGATTAGGGTGGGGATGTGGCAGCACCTCATGGAGTCTGCGAGGCACCGGAGGCCCGTGACATTCGTCAGCATCTCATTGATGCATGCTTCTAGCACTCACGCCTGGTGGCTGATACATGGACACGGGACTCGTGGCACTGTGTGTGTCTGGGACATGCACAATATGGACTGTACGCCTATGATGGCCTAGTACACAAAGATCAATGTCCACACATCTCATTGGTTGATCGTGCACTGTTTATGGCATATGTGATATCATGTTGAACACCCTATCGACCCGCCACCCAAGTGAGCCCAACACACCCCCTCCACCCTCCTACCTCCCCCCCGAACACCAGTGTCCAAAGATGCTCATTGTCAGTGGGCAGTCGCTATTGCAAGCCCCCTCTGCGGGTATCAGGGGCACCCCTTCCTGTGGAGCGCAGGTTCCTCCCAGATCTACGTTGGGGGCTGCCCTGGACGGAACTTGCAACGGATGATGTCTCTGCCTGCTCACGTCCATGCATGTCCCTAAGGGTTTGCGAGAGCTCAGTGAGCACACGGCGCACTGCGGCAAGTTCGGCACATACGTCTTTGGACGTCGCATGCAGTTCCCCCCTCAGGCTCTCGGTGCTTCTCTCCATTTGTGCCCTTAGCGTCTCTGTACCTCTCTCCATTTCTGCCCTAAGTGTCTCAGTTGATGTTTCTATGTCTGCCTTAGTGCCCCCACATTCATCGGCATGGTCCTTGAGGAGCGTGGCCATTTGCTGCTGTTGCACGATTAACTGGTCGAGGGACTGTTGCCTCTGCTGGGCCATGGCCATTTGCGGGGGTGTCACAGAGGGGCTGTTGTCCTCATGTTGCCTTGCCACAGGGCTTGTGGGGGATGGCCAGTCGTCGTCTTGTGGGTGCCCCTGCGTGGTATCCTCATGTTGTACGGGATGGGACAGACAGGGGGATTGGGACAGGTCATGGATGGATCTGACTTCGACATCCCCGTCTTCGGTGTCCGAGCATGCTGCCATCAATGGGGTGTCACCTATGGTGCTGCTGCCACCAGAGGCAGTGCCTTCTGTGGCATCCATTGGGGGGACCTGTGGTGGTGGTGGTGTGGGCATGCTGGTTGCTGGGGTGCCTGTTGATGTTCCCTCCTCTGTGCTGCCACCTGATTTGTGCTGCTGCCGTGTCTTGATGCGTGCAGCTGAGGTGGAGGGTCTCTGGCCGTTGGTCTTGGCCCTCTTTGCAGGTGTGCTGGTAGGGGTGTCCTGAAGCTCGTCGTTTGGATCGGACCCTGTGGTGGAGTAAAGGAGGGCGAGGGTTATTGATGGGTCTGTGGGAATTGGAAAGGCATTGTATCACATGCATTGGAGTGGTACCTGAGGGTGATTTGGGTCGGGGCCTTGGAGGTGCTTTCATTTGTGTGTGGAGTGAGGGTGCAGTTGTTTGGCAGCCTGCAGTTAGGGTGTGCCTGCTGCACGTGTAGTGCGTGTTTTAGGGGTTTTTAATTATTTATGTATTTATTGTGGGTTTTAACGTGCGCTATCAGGCCTATGTGTGTGGACGTTCTCCTGGACATGTGTTTCTGTAGCACTATGTGGACGCATGGTACTTCACATGGATGGACTGTGTGGATTTGGCATTGTTTTATTTGGCCCCCCTACCTGAATCTTCGGATGTCTGCACTCCTTTCTCCATCCCTCCGACTCCCTCTATGCTCTCCATTCCGATGGTGGACGCACAGATTTCTTCCCAGGGGGTCAACTTGATGGGTGATTCAGGACCTCCCCCGGTGGCTGTGGCAATGTTGCGGTTGGCAGAGAGTATGCTGCGGACGCGTATCCGCAGGTCGTCCCATCGCTCGCGGCATTGCTGTGGGGTGCGGGGTGCGGTCCCCACCGCACTTACCCGCTGTGCCACCAGAGCCCATATGGCCTTCTTGTTTGCAAGTGCCGTTCTGGTCATTTGCGTGGAGAAGACGACGGCAGCATTCTCCTGGAGGGTCTCTGTTAGCAGGGTGAGTTCCTCACGGGAGAAGTGGACCTGCCGCTTGCGGTCGCACGCTTTCTTCGCTACTTTTCCCATTTTTCTTGGTTTCGCTAGGGTGGATGACGGGTTGGGGTGTGTTTCAGGGTAGTGATTTTAGTGGTTGTGTGGTTTTAGTGGTTTTATAGGTGTACGGCGGGATGTTTCCCGTTCCGGGGCCATGTTTTAACTTCCGTTTCCGTATATTTCCGGTCACCGTACTTTCCGGTAGGCGCACACTGCGGTGACCGCTAAGAGGGGTGGCGGTATTGCACCTAGGGCGCCGTACGGCGGCGGTGTGGGCCGTTTTGGGGTCATTTCCGCCATCGCGGACTTTGCACTTCCGCCATGGCGTGGTGCTCGTGCCCGATGGGTCGGAATGGGCCGCACTTTGCTCCTTCGTGCAATGGCGGAAACGCTATTTACGCTGTGGCGGTCCGGTCAGTCACTTTCCGCCAGGGTCGTAATGAGGGCCACTGTTTTTAAGATTGCGTTTTAATTTATGGCCTACCAAAGACGTTTTAGGTGTTAGAACAGGGTCATCATCTGACGAAAAATGTTGGCGATTTTGTAAGAATATCATTGAGCCTGAAACCCTGAAACATCTAATGGTTGTCTCAAAGAAAATTGTTTCTCCAAAATGTTTTTAAGGACTATAGAAATGTAACTGCAGATGTTTTATGGGAAAGGATTTTTGTGAGTCAGCGACAGACTGTGATTTTATCAGCAATAAGAAATGTATTATTTTTAAATATTTTAAGTTGTGAATAATGGACATTTTTAGGAAACTTAGTTTTATCTCCCATTATGTAAGTCGGGTTGATGAAATAGTTCTGTATGCCCTCTGATTCAATTTGTGAATTCATTCATGAACTCATTTGGTTTTTTTGTTTGCTTTGTTTATAATGTATTGAAAGGTGGAATTGTTAATTTATTCAACTAAAACAATAAAAATAAATAAATAAAAAGGTACAACAGAATAGTCAGGGGATAAAAAAGCCAACTGTCTAAAGAGCATATTCTTTTGAGGCGTAGGATGAAAAGCGATGAGAAATCTGTGAGAGTATATGTAATATCCACCAGAAAAATAAATTACTTCCCTCTCAGTAATTTTCCTTCCTTCCACAGATTCCTCATCTTATACATGTGGTTTCCAGTGTTAGAAAGGTTTCAGAAATGTTTTTATCCAATAGGTGCCACACTGTGACTATGCAGCGGATTACCCCAACATTATTGGCGCTTATGACTCCAAATGTAACCTCAAAGATGGTATATATGGAGCCGACTGTGCACCATATTACCTCAGTTGTGCCTCTTTTTACTCACACTCAGCAGCTGAGGGAATGTAGAACAGCAAGAGATGTATGAGCTATCTATGAAAAGGGAAGGCTTGGACGGGGATGAGCAATTTATGGTAGGAATGACCAATCTACGAGAAAGAATTTTATTTGAATGTTTAAAGTACTTTTTCCAAAGTGCTGTGCATAATTAAATAAACAGATATAAAAATAGATGTAAGTATAAATATGGATTTCTCTCTCTCAAATATTTCTCATTTTGGATGAACTCTGAAAGTAGTACAGAACTCATAGGATGGAGAAGAAAGAGAAGCCACCACCTATATTAGGACATTTTGGAGCAAGGTAGGGCGTCCTGACCTGCCAATGAATCCAGGCAGTAATACGTGGTTAATGACCATGTAGCTGGCTCACAAATGTCCAAAACACGGATACCCCTGTGCATGGTAGAGGTAGCCAAAATACAGAGGATATACCGCCTTATAGGGGTGTAAAGACTTGAGGGGTATCTGTACTTCTGCTCACTATAAGGTTGGGGTAGAGGCACAATGCACCCCAGTCAAGGTTCTCTAATGGTAGCTATGGACGAGCAACCAAGGCTGAGACTCAAGGATGGGGATGCAGGCGAGATCTTAGGTACAGTGAATCCCCAAGCTCCCCACAATGGAATGTCCACACACTATGTTAGGTGATAACACAGTTCTTTTATTAAAGGATAAAAAGTCAGGTAGGTACATAGAAATAAATAAGACTCACTTTGTACTAGAAATCTAATATGGTAACTTAACTTAATATACACAGTTCTATGCGCTACCACTGTTACATTTAACTTTAGTTATAATGCATAAACTGCTGACCGCTATTAAAAAGCATTCAAGTTGTTAGGCAAGGGTTAACCTTATGAATATTAATGTAGAAAGGCAGGTAATACTTTGAACATAGGCAGAATGCTTTCTTTAGGGCAAATATACTAGACTGTGTGAGGATCCCCCCCACCTGGGCAACCTGCAAGGAAAGGCTGAGGAGTACTTTATGTTGTATATTACAGCCCAGTCCAAATATGTTAAGATATTAATTAATGTATTTATTATTGTGTTACAGTTTAAAACTTAACATATAATTAAATATATTAGCAAACGATAAAATATGTTTAACATTGGTCAAAATTCATAATTCTTAAAACATTATTCAATACAGGTTTAGAATGTGTTCTTCATTTCAAACACATATAAAAAAATGTGCTTTGTCATAAGTATATGTGCATCAATTGTGCCGCTAAGTATGATTGTATCTGATGATTTCAAAATTGTCGACCAGTTAGTAAGCTCAACGAGAATTATAACTAATCTATGGTGCAAAGAATTAAAGATTCATGAATATATACTGAGCCATAGAAACCTATTTGAGAAACTAGGCTATAAGCGTAATGAAACAAACATGCTGAAAGTAAAATATGAAGCTAAATTTCTTAACCAATCTGACAGAGAGAATACTCAAGACGATAAGAAAATAAATGAGTATA
Organism: Ambystoma mexicanum; assembly: GCF_040938575.1. NCBI lineage: Eukaryota > Metazoa > Chordata > Amphibia > Caudata > Ambystomatidae > Ambystoma > Ambystoma mexicanum. The sequence continues at coordinate 1,150,461,039 of NC_090932.1, forward strand.
ATATTGTCAGTCAGAAACCAAATGTAGTTAAACCGGATAGACCAATTGATAAAGAAATTACTGATGGTTATTGGCAGTGGATGCCCGCAGCGTTTAAATCTCACTTCGATATGAGCTTCTGATGCCCCAATATAGGACATTTTGTAGTAGTGAATGTATATAATCCACCAAATGGTAGGTACAATAAAGAAAATATATCCATGCTGACAAAAATGTTGGCTGAGACTGGAAGTAAGGGCCCTATAATTATTGTAGGTGACTTAAATTCAAAAATCAATTTTGCGACAGAGATATTAATTGACGAACGAAACTCTGAACCCATTTCCAATCTACATACAAATAAAGAGGGTAAAGCATGGATTTCTTTATTTAAAAAATTTCAATTAATAGTTTTGAATGGAAATATACTTGGTGACTGCGAGAATAATGCAACCCGCGTATGCGGTCCGAGCATGAGCACCCTTGACTATATGGTAGTGAATAAAAGAGCTCACGCTCTGGTGTTAGATATGGCAATAGGGTGTAGAGAAGAAAGCGATCATCTCCCATTATAACTATGTATGAACTTTAAATCCAAAAGTAGTTGTTGTGATTATCAAAAGAATGGAGATATAGGAGTAAACATAGCGGGTAATAGAATAAAATGGAATCCTACAAACTTAGAGAAAGGGAATATCATAGCTGAGCAAGAATTGGAAAATTTAATTCTATCATTCTAATTTTCGAAACATGTCCATTGAATACAGCATGATGTTTGGTGAATTTGAGCAATTAACAGAAAGAGTAAAATCTGCTATAATGACAAAAAGAAAGTATAGGTCGACTAATGAAAGATGGAATTTTGAACATGCAAAGAATAAAAAATGTGATCATGAAATTCATATAGCAAAAAAAACCCTTAGACAAAATATTGGTAAATGCATAAAGGATAATAACATACATGCGGTAGATACCATACATAAACTCAAAACACAGTACAAAGGTTGGCTTAGAAATCATCTGAAAAATAAAAAAGAAGACATTTGGCGTACCCTGGCCTATGCAGCTAAAAACAAAAATAATCAAGCCATGTGGGATATTTTAAATAGTACAAAAGGGAGGACATTGCCTATTAACTGTGTGCCTGAGAGTATTTGGATCTCCCATGTTAAGCATACATTGGGAACATTGGTGAGCGATGAGAAGTGCAATCAGACCGAAGTGATTGTATGGAAGGGAATTTATACAGTAGCATCCCTTACGAACATGGTAAAGAAATTACCCAAGTCAAGAGCTTGTACCTGCAATGCCCTGTTGCGCCAATCCCCTGAAAAATGGGCCCGGGTACTGAATATATTTTTCAGTGGATTGGCACTTATGGGAAGGTTCCTGACTCCTGGAAGAAGAGTATAACACTTCCCATATACAAAAAAAAGTGTACAGAAAGATCCAGCCGACTACAGGATGTTGGCTATGCTGGATATCCCAGCAACAAATTTAGCAAATATTTTATTGGGCGAGCTTAATCAGTGGATATTGTCTAATAAGAATTTGCTGTAATATCAATTGGGATTCAGAGCAGGGTCATCGACATCCCATAACATAGCCATCCTAATTAGCGCAGTAGAATACTCTTGGAAAAATGAGGGCTTCCGGTATATGCTGCTTATATAGATTTTTCAGCGGCCTTAGATACTATTACTCGGAGTAAACTATGGGCTAAGTTAAAGCAATGGGGAATACTGTCAGGAATTGGAGGCTGTGGAAGCGCTGGAAGCTTTGATCACGCTCCAGTCCTCACCCAAGATGGCCGCCGATCGATCACTCTCCAGTCCTCACCCAAGATGGCCGCCGATCGATCACTCTCCAGTCCTCACCCAAGATGGCCGCCGATCTCACCCAAGATGGCCGCCGATCGATCACGCTCCAGTCCTCACCCAAGATGGCCGCCGACCCTTTATAGGCTGACTCCTCCCACAAACCGACGCGTTGTATCTGTTTACCAGCGCTCGGTTCGTGTGGAGATTCTCTCGTGAAATTCATCCGTTCCGGCTTCCTATTTTCGCCTACTGAGTGATTCCCTTCTGTATTCCTCAGCCCAAATTCTACTGCACTATACGCGGTATCGGCTTGCTTTGGGCCGTGCCGTGCTTACTTACTCTTGCCTTTATTCTTTGAGCACTTTTGGTCTTTTCATTTCTTGTAGGTACCGGGGGTATATTGCTACCGGTGCCGTCACTCTGTTTTTGCGAGCTAGCCTTGCTCACTGGGACTTTAAGGAGCATTTCTAAACTGGTGAGTGGGTTTCTTTCTATACTTCTTCCTCCTTCCTAATGGTTCGTCTTCGCGGTCTGCTTTGTATGGGTTCTTTCATTCTTTACCTACTTATCCTTTCTAATACTTTTCTCTGTCATTCTGTTTAGTCTTAACCACTGGTTCTAGTAGCTTCTTATATCCCCTGTTCTATTATTCCACTTCTCCTGGATACACTGAGCATTCATCAGCGGGGGAGTTTGTTCTCAAGTCTAACGGACTTCCTTGCCTGCTGCAAATGGAACTTTCATAATTGGAAGAGAGGAGTTCTAATTGCCACCCAGCAGAACCCAATTGGGAACAGGGTTTTTTCTGCCTTAGTGCTTTTTCCCTGAATCTAGGACTGGCCCCCTGGGGATCCCCGCGGTCAGGGATTATCTCTGCCAAGGTGGCCTCCGGAGGGGACAGACCCTATCTGTACGATAAAAAGGCCCGAGCACCAAAGGACAAGACTCCCACAAGGAAGAGGGATCAGAAGAGATCAGAGGCTACTCTTACAGAACCCATTCCGGAAGAAACAGGTGAGGAGTTGGGGGAGGAAGCCTCGGTATCTGACAGAATACAACGCCCAAGATCCTTCATGGCGTCACTCGAGCAGTATCAGGAGTTGGTGGCTGCTCTGCAGAACCTTACTATGGAGGTGCAGGCCCTGCGAACAGAGAACGTAGCCCTCCGACAGCAAGTGGTGTTACATCGGGATGATCGCGGGGACCTGCCTACGATGCCCTTTTCCTTTGGCAAATACAACGGACATCCAGGAGATCTGAAGGAATTCCTTGACGCTTGCAGGGTGTATTTCGCCTTCCGACCTCACGCCTTTGAGACAGCCAGATCAAAGGTTGGGTTCATTATAGCCAATCTTACCGGAAATGCTCTTTCATGGGCTACACCCATTGTCACCCGAAACGATCCCCTTCTGAGTGATTATGACCGTTTTACGGAACTTTTCAGTGAAAGGTTTGATAGGCCAGAAATATTCTATTCATCCTTGGAAGCAATCCTAGACATCAAACAAGGAAATACAGACGTCCAAACCTATCTAACTCGCTTCCAGAGGCTAGCAGCCAAGGCAGATTGGCCTGATTCCGCCCAGCAAACCATCTACAGAAGAGGTCTCCAGGACGAGATCAAAGATGAACTAGCCAGAGTAGCCCGTCCTGCATCTTTTCAGGAGCTAGTGACATTGTCCCTTCAGATTGAATCTCGTCTGCAAGAAAGAAGATCTGAGAGAAGAAGAAACCGAAGCTTCTCACAACCTAACCCTACTCCTCCACCTAGAGCCAACCCTGCTACAGATGAGCCTATGCAGATTGGAGCTGCCCGTGGTCCTCTGACGCCAGAAGAAAGAAGAAGGAGGAGAGAGGCAGGTCTATGCATGTACTGTGGCTCTTCGACACATTTGTTGAGAGAATGCACTGAAGTCCCTCCTCGTCGACAGGGAAACTTCCGCCCCCGATCTATAGCAAGGGAAGTCTCGGGGGAGGTAACAAGCACCCTTGCAGCTACACAAGAGCAGTGAATACCCCGGAAGATAACAGTTTAATGGTGTTCAGAGTGGACCTATGGTTAACAGAAGAAGCTCCCACAGAGGTGTTCGCCATGTTGGATTGTGGAGCAGCGGGAAACTTCATCGACTCCAAGTGGGCTACAGAGCACTTGGTACCCGCCAAAACCAAGATCACCCCGATTCCTGTAGAAGGGGTTGATGGTAGACCCTTGTCTTCCGGACCCATCACATTGGAAACTGTTCCATTAAGGGTGAGGTTAGGTCAACATGAAGAGTTCCTGGTGTTTGATCAGATCCGAGCTGCTCATTTTCCATTGGTATTAGGGATTCCTTGGTTAAGAAGACACAACCCTCACATAGATTGGACTGCAAACCGAGTTTCTTTCAATTCTAAGTTCTGTGAAAAACACTGTATGACCTTGTGTAACGCTCCCCACACCATAGACCGCAGGAGAAGTATCCAGAAGCCAGTCACAGTGGCCTCAGTACCCTTACATTACCAGGACTTTTCAGAGGTATTCATGGACATAATTCCTAGACAACTACCACCCCATAGAACAGAGGATTGCTGTATCGATCTAATACCGGAAGCAGTAGTACCGTTCGGAAGAATGTACCCTTTGTCACTACCGGAAAGGAAGGCGTTAAGAGAGTATCTAGATGCAAATTTGCAGAACGGACTCATTCAAGAATCCAAATCTTCATGTGGGGCCTCCCTTTTCTTCATTCCAAAAAAGGACTCGACAGAACTTCGTCCTTGTATAGACTACAGGGGTCTCAACAAGGTCACTGTCCGGGATAGATATCCCATGCCCTTGATTCGGGACGTCTTGGAGGCTGTACAAGGGGCTGAGTACTTCACGAAGCTTGACCTGAGAGGCGCCTATCACCTCTTGCGAATCAGACAAGGAGACGAGTGGAAGACGGCTTTTCGCACCCCATTCGGGCTCTATGAATATTGTGTGATGCCCTTTGGCCTAGTAAACGCACCAGCCGTCTTCCAAAGGTACATGGACAAGGTTTTCGCTGACATGCTGTTTGTGTCGGTAGTGGTGTACCTGGACGACATCCTGATCTACTCCAAGTCCTTGTCTGAGCACAGATCATTGGTCCGACTAGTTTTACAACGTTTGCAGTCTCACTATCTGCTAGTAAAACCAGAGAAGTGTTCATTTGAATCCAAGAGGGTGTCCTACTTGGGTTTCGTATTGTCCAAGGAAGGCGTTGAAATGGATGCTAATAAGGTAAAGGCCATAAGAAACTGGAAAGATCCTACCAACATCAAGGAACTGCAAGGGTTTCTAGGATTGGCAAATTTTTATAGGAGGTTCATTCCCAATTATTCCAAAAAAGTACTCCCTCTGACCTCCTTGTTGAAGAAGGGTGTTAGATTTGCTTTTGACGGTGAACCTCGAAAAGCATTCGACTTTTTAAAGGATTGCTTTTCTACAGCACCCATCTTGGTTCAACCAGATCAGACTAAGCCCTTTATTCTGGAAACTGATGCTTCTACGGGGGCAGTAGGGGCAGTATTACTTCAAGAGGCAGAAGACAGCTATGAACATCCGATCGCATACTATTCCAAGACTTTAACCAGTAGTGAGCGAAACTACTCGGTTATCGAAAAGGAACTTTTGGCAATAAAGCTGGCCTGCCAAGAATGGAGACACCTCCTGCAAGGAGCCACACATCCTTTCACTATTCGAACTGACCACCGCAACCTACGGGTCTTACAACAATTGGAATGTTCCAACGCCAGACATGCCAGATGGGCGTATTTTTTCCTACAATACGACTTCATGATGACTTACATACCAGGCACAGAAAACAAGAAGGCAGACGCCTTATCTAGAAGCCTAGGAGATCCATCCGGATCCTATATAGGACATGAACTGGTTTTACCACATCTCACTGTGTTGGCTTCTACGGTTTCATTTCTTCAAGATCTAATCCCTCATTATCAGACGTGTGCGGAATTTCCGCTATCTACTAAACAGGAAAAGGACGGGTTGTTTTATCATGAAGGAGCCCTCTATATCCCCACAAAGAAGCTGCAAGAACAGATACTTTCTTGGTGTCATGACACCCCCCTGACAGGGCATTCTGGTATTAGGAAGACTTTTGATTTGGTCCGGAGAGGATTCTGGTGGCCTACCCTACGAAGGGACGTAGGTCAGTATGTCTCTACTTGTTCAATATGTGCTTCCAACAAACATCAAACAGGAAAACCTCTGGGGTTATTACACCAACACTCCTTACCGGATCGCCCATGGGAACACTTATCCACTGACTTTATTGTGGATCTGCCTCCTTCATACGGAATGACCACGATCATGGTGACGGTCGATTCCTTTAGCAAGCTGGCACATTTCTCCGCCTTCAAGCAAGTGCCTTCGGCCTCAGAGATGGCTGCAACATTTCTCCAAGACATAGTCCGTCTACATGGTCTACCTAAGACCATAGTTTCGGACAGAGGACCACAATTTACCTCAAAATTTTGGTCTTCCCTCTGCCAGGTTCTCGGGATTCATAAGGCTCTTTCCTCAGGATACCATCCTCAAAGCAACGGCCAAACTGAGAGACTCAATGCCAATCTAGAGCAGTATCTCAGGTGTTTTTGTAGTCCCCAGCAGGAAGAATGGTATCGCTTTCTCCCGCAAGCGGAATTCGCCTACAACAACTCACTTCACACCTCGATCCAGATGAGTCCTTTCTATTGTACCTATGGCTACCATCCTCAACACCTGCCCGGGCTCAGTCCGCCTTCAACCAAGATTCCAACTCTGGATACGATTCTACAGGACTTGCAAGAAGCTCACAAACTCGCTAAGGAGGCACACCAAGCAAGTCAACTTACACAAAAGAGATGGGCCGACAAAGGTCGGAGAGCCCATCCCAGCTGGAAGGTGGGACAATTAGTCTGGTTATCCACCAGATTCCTACCCAAGTGGGTTCATAGGGGGAAGTTCTCCTTTCGTTTCCTTGGGCCATTTTCCATCATACAACAAATCAATCCAGTTGCTTATAAACTCAGGATGCCAGAATACCTCAGAAGGATACATCCTGTCTTTCATGTCTCCCTTCTCAAAGAACATAAGGAGGATCCTTTCAAGAGACCTGTAATCCGTACACGAGCCCGAGTGAAACCAACACCTGAAGAATACGAGGTGTCTCATCTGGTGGATTCTAAGTACCGCAAAGGGCGGTTGTACTATCTGGTCCATTGGAAGAACTATCCAGTAGCAGAGAGGACGTGGGAACCTGTAGGTCATTTACACGCCCCGCGTCTGGTGCAGAAGTTCCATCAACTCCATCCGGGCAAACCCGGGGGCGCCCCGAGAAAGAGGGGGTATACTGTCAGGAATTGGAGGCTGTGGAAGCGCTGGAAGCTTTGATCACGCTCCAGTCCTCACCCAAGATGGCCGCCGATCGATCACTCTCCAGTCCTCACCCAAGATGGCCGCCGATCGATCACTCTCCAGTCCTCACCCAAGATGGCCGCCGATCTCACCCAAGATGGCCGCCGATCGATCACGCTCCAGTCCTCACCCAAGATGGCCGCCGACCCTTTATAGGCTGACTCCTCCCACAAACCGACGCGTTGTATCTGTTTACCAGCGCTCGGTTCGTGTGGAGATTCTCTCGTGAAATTCATCCGTTCCGGCTTCCTATTTTCGCCTACTGAGTGATTCCCTTCTGTATTCCTCAGCCCAAATTCTACTGCACTATACGCGGTATCGGCTTGCTTTGGGCCGTGCCGTGCTTACTTACTCTTGCCTTTATTCTTTGAGCACTTTTGGTCTTTTCATTTCTTGTAGGTACCGGGGGTATATTGCTACCGGTGCCGTCACTCTGTTTTTGCGAGCTAGCCTTGCTCACTGGGACTTTAAGGAGCATTTCTAAACTGGTGAGTGGGTTTCTTTCTATACTTCTTCCTCCTTCCTAATGGTTCGTCTTCGCGGTCTGCTTTGTATGGGTTCTTTCATTCTTTACCTACTTATCCTTTCTAATACTTTTCTCTGTCATTCTGTTTAGTCTTAACCACTGGTTCTAGTAGCTTCTTATATCCCCTGTTCTATTATTCCACTTCTCCTGGATACACTGAGCATTCATCAGCGGGGGAGTTTGTTCTCAAGTCTAACGGACTTCCTTGCCTGCTGCAAATGGAACTTTCATAATTGGAAGAGAGGAGTTCTAATTGCCACCCAGCAGAACCCAATTGGGAACAGGGTTTTTTCTGCCTTAGTGCTTTTTCCCTGAATCTAGGACTGGCCCCCTGGGGATCCCCGCGGTCAGGGATTATCTCTGCCAAGGTGGCCTCCGGAGGGGACAGACCCTATCTGTACGATAAAAAGGCCCGAGCACCAAAGGACAAGACTCCCACAAGGAAGAGGGATCAGAAGAGATCAGAGGCTACTCTTACAGAACCCATTCCGGAAGAAACAGGTGAGGAGTTGGGGGAGGAAGCCTCGGTATCTGACAAATACCGTCTGGTCTTATTCATATGATACAACTGTTATACCAAGACACATCAGTTAGAGTTTGCCTTGATATGGAGGGTAGACTGTCAGAGGCTATACCCACCTTACGTGGAGTAAAGCAAGGGTACACATTAGTGGCTATGCTCTTTAATTTATATCTTGCAGATGTTCAGAAGAGAAGAGGCTCAGCATCAGATAAATGATATTAAGATCGGTGCAATTAAATTAGGATGACTAGGGTATGTGGATGACCTCCTTCTATTAGATTATACACCCAAAGGTCTTCAAGCAAAGTTAGATGAATTAGAAAGGTTTGCTGTGGTAAATTATTTGGTTATTAATATAGGCAAAACCAAAATAATGAAATTTGAGAAGAAAGTTCTAAATAATAAATCGAAAAATACAATATGGGTGATAGCTAATCAGCAGATTGAAGTTGTATCTGAATACAAATACTTGGGAGTTATAATTGATAATAAATCGAATTGGAAAAAACATTGGTGTAAAACTAAGAGAAAGTGCATGATAGCCACCATGACATTAAGTACATTTATAGGAGGTCAAGGCAACTTCTCTGTAAGTACTATAATGAAATTATATTCTGCCAAGATAGTGGCTTGAATGGTATATGGCTCTGAAATTTGGGGTGGCCATTTTAAAAATGAGCTAGATAAATTTGAAGCAAAATTGCTGAGGATACTAATGCGAATGCCCAACAATCTGTTGTATGAATATATTCTATTAGAGTGTGAGCTAAATAGTGTGAACTGTAGAGTCCAATATATGATGGCTATGCTGTATGCTAAACTGAGAAGATTAAATAATGCTACCTTTATTGTGAAGCTAATAGAACAGTATGAACTGCTAACCAACAAAGCCGTCCTATCAACATTACATGGATGGAGAGGAGTCTATCTAAATGGTTCAGTAATGATGTCTCTTGTTGGTTATTATACTCTATTTGTCAGATAAAGATGAAGTTGAAAAGCATGGTGTATGATTTAGACAGAGAACAGAAGATGGTCAATCTGGCAACAAAAGCTAACAGTAGTATGTTCTTAGCTCACTGGCATAAAAGCGATTGTAAACCATTATATCAATCAGCATATCCAGACTGTATAACCATCCGTTTGGTATTTGTTGTTCAAATTTAATATATGTAATGTTTTAGAAATATTAGGTGCAAAAGCTGGTATCCAAAAAGAACATAGATACTGCAGAGTATGTGGAATAAATGTATTAGAATCCACGCAGCATATTATATGTGTCTGTGAAAGCCTAATAGAGTTACGAAGTAAATAACTTTTGGAATATGATAATAGCACACATAACTGCACTATAGGTGATATCTGGGTAAGATTGTTAGACGGGAATGATATGAACCTAATTTTTTATATGATGAAATTTTATGCCCTGATATGATCTATTTTAAAAGAATTATCGAATGGAATATTGCTCTTTTAACAAAATGAGTTTTTTATGTAAGTTATTAGAATATTTTAGACCTTTTAGATTATTGATTGTTTATGAGTGTATTAAGATGTATTGTAGGTGTATATATATATATATATATATATATATATATATATATATATGCAAAGCTTTATTTCTTTGAGCATATTAGCAATAAATAAATAAATAAACATAAGCGAAAGCAAAACTGCTGTTAAATCAAATTCTACTAACTAATGTTAATTCATTCACATTCTAATCTAAATATTGGGACACGATCAATCATACTTAATATAGTACTATGTGCAGTCTTTTGCTCTTGGAATTCATGCAGAATCACCAAAATGTTGGATTGTTAATAGAACCCAAGTCATGTACATATTCCCCTAGATTTCTTATATATGTTAATCCTAGTCTGCTGCACTCTTTTAGGGCATGCTTGGCTGATTCTAAAGTCTTTGGAGACCTACATATTCTGAAGTATCTGTCCTCCACAGGAATTTTGAATCCAGGACCAACACTGAAAGTAATGGGAGGCTGTTAATACGAAGTAATAGTATAAATCTGCAGGGATTCTTGGACAGACATAGCATTAAGTATGGTTGATGTTTCGTGTGTATATATATATATATATATATATATGACATTTCCAATACATAAGTGTAAGATTTCAGTGTCGCTAGATGGTTAAAGTCAGTGGGATGCCAGTCGACGGTAGTAAATAATTCTAGGATAGACCTCACATATTTCTCAGGACTCTAGCAGCAGTTGGCACTTAGGATCTGTCATGGCCTTAATGTATAGTAGGGCTTGTTTCTGCAGAGCCGTGGCTTCCAGGGAACTAAAACCCAATTAGAGTTGTATTATTTACATTGGAATACACTTTGGGAGCCCCAGTATTTGTTTCCACAAAGGACTTTTCATTCTCTGTAACCAGGTCATATCCACGATACCGAGACTTTTGAACTCATATACTATCGCTGGGGTAAAGCATTGTTTGTAAAGGCGCCTGGTACCCTCTATCTTTATAAGGGGAGTAAGTTGTAGCACCTTTCTGTTTTGAGAGTTTATATATTCCTCGTATCCAGAGCAGGCCTCCACTTGTATCCCCAGGTATCTATAGGAATGGGCATAGTCGATGATATTAAGGTGTACTTTATGTTGTATACTACAGCATAGTCCAAATATGTTAATTAATAGTCTGCTTCTGTTTCTACGGATCCCACTACCCCAAAGTACCTGGGAAGCCACAGGATAACTCACAGTACTAAATCAGGCTCCCACTCACAACAATGCTCAAAATCTTAGACTGGGTGATTAGTCGGAACCTAATGTCAGGATCTCGGGAACAAGGTTGTGCATTTGGTACGACCATTCCTTTGTCGAATTCTAAATTCACCCAATGCAACAGTGAAAAAAGCAGTCTAATCCCCTGAAGAAAGTCCTGAGTAGGAACCACTACCTCTGAGCTTGCAGAGTGGATAACCCTCTTATTTAGGAATACCACTGACAAAGACTGTCCTGAGACACAAGCAGCTTCCTATAAGCTGCACATGACTTGCATGCTCTACAGGCTAGCACCTACCAAAGCTGCCACAGTGAGAGAAGGGAGCACCCGTAATAATTGGTTTACACCAATATTGGCAGAAACAAAAAAGAAGAAAAGGCAAGCCAAACGTGTTTGGCTAAAAACCAACTCTGATTACTACAAAGCCATCTGGGAGGACCAAGAGAAAGCTTATAAAAGCCCAATCTATGACACCAAGAAGAACTTCTTGGTTGAACAAATAATTAAAGCCAAAGGTTTTCATTTTTTAAATGTTTTTATTTTATTTTGGTTTAACAGCAACAAACAAACAGAACAGGTACAGTTATCACAATATACGGGCAGTTACAATTGTGTCATTCAAATTCCATGGGCATGCGTGGGATGCAGACAGTTTGGAGCATTGTTCTTCCCAAGCACGTTTCCCTCCACCCTTCAGATTGAGTAGCACCCCGCCATTGGTCGCTCTGGTGCGCAGCGGAGGTCGCAAGTCCGGGAGTGCAGATCCACTGCATGCCCCCATGTGCTACAGCTCCCCGCTAGGCATGACCTCCTTAGGGGCAAACATGCCCCGTGTCAATGTGTTCCAATCCTCCACCCCGCACTGCCCTCCCACATTCCACTCCTAAGGGCTCTGTGCCACACTGTGGTTTCTGCCAGTGACATATTCTGCAGGTCCGCCCACCAGGCCTCAACCCTTCGGCCCTCTGCTGCTTTCCAGGCCATTGCTATCCTGCATTTTGCAAGTATGTAAATCAAGTCTTTCATTTTCGGCAGTATGCACGTTTTTCCCCTTGCCACTCAGAAACAGCCCCAGCAAGCAGTATAGGCGCATCTGGATACCCCCCTTCTTCACTTTTTCCTTCACTGCCCCCCACATTTCTGTATCTGCGGGCACGTCAAGAACATGTGCATCATGTCCGCGCCCTCTTGTGCACATTTCGGGCACGTCTTACCCTCCTCCCCAATTATGTGTGATAGCCTCTGTGGGGTCATGTACGCCTGTTGTGTTACATACAATTGGATTATTTTGAATCTTGTGGTATGGAAACAACGGTGGCGGCGGGTTTAACGCGACCGTTATTTCCATACCGGGTGACTCTTAATGAGGCCCAAGGTTATAAGAAATGAAGCACAAATACTTTCATAGGTAGGGCAAAGGGTTTCAGTTAACTACAACCAGCAATTCAGTTCATAGGCCTGGGCCAAAGTCAATGGTTCAGAGTCTTTGTATAGGATAGCACAGTTCTGGTAGTAAACGGTTAAGTCTTTACCATGGATCTTAGAAGAATTTGGTCAGACGAAAAGTTAGATGTTGGTTTAGGGACGGACAAGCCTTCGAAGTCGGGAAAGTGGCACAGGGAATGCCCTCCCCACCACCACCTATTGGACTGGCTGCATACTAATGACCTCTAGACACAGCATACCCTCTGAACCGGCAATTGCCACTGACATGTGATATTATAGGCGGACACTGCCACCCCTCCTTTACCTGCCAATGTAATTTGATTGTATGTATAACATCCCCAACTGCACGCTATATACCTATGTATTACTCTACCGGTCAATGTAACCTTGACTGGGTTCAGACTCCCCTACTGTATGCTATACACCTATATGTATGATTTCATGTACCTACCTGTCCTCTAAAAGAAAGAAGCATCAAGCATCCTTGTAACCCAAGTATTCTGTAACCAAATGTCAAGTATCCTCTGTAACCATATGCATTCTGTAACTAAACTTCAAGTATCCTTGTAACTGCTGCGCCCAGCTACCCAAGGGTTTGGTGCGCATTACCAAATAAATAAACAAACAAACAAAACAAACAAACAAACAAACAAACAAACAAACTTTACATGCTCTGGGAGACAGTAGTCATTCCAAGAGAAGGTATTTAAACCTTGGGAAGTCTGAAAGACATCCCTGTGCCACTGCACTGAAGGTGCTGTGTGACACACAGAAAAAGATGATGCCTATGGAGTTGTTTTAAAACTCCATAACCAAAGAACACAAAAGCAAAACACACATCAAAATACATGGAAGAGTGGGGAAAAGGCTCACACTCTTCCCAGGTAGAAAAATAAAATCCTAGAAATCCAGCAAAGTTGCTGGGGGTCTCAAAAGGTAAGGGAAATTAGCACATTCTTGATAATTCTCCCTAACACCCTCCCAGATCAAGTCCCCCACTGTGGCCACCCCTTTGTCTTCCCCCGTTTTCTGTACTGTCCCACCACCCACCGCTGCTCTCTGATGAGGCCTGTCAAGGGGACATCCACTGAGCAGGGGTCCCGGGACCCTATGAGTCCCCACGGTCTTTGCCATAGTTCCCTGGCCAGTGTCAGGAATCCAGAGGGTCTGGGCAGTTATGTGTCCACAGCCCATAGTATTTCTTGCAGGAAGTGTTGCTTCAACATTGGTTGCAGCAGAGCGGTTTCCTGTGTAGCCTTGTCTCCCAGCCAAGTCACAACGAATTGCAGTTGCCCTGCCAAATAGTAGCCCTCAAAGTGGGGAACCCTTATTCCGCCATTATCGTGGTCCCCCTGCAGGGTGCTTAAGGTGATCCTGTTTCTCCCCTTTCCCCACAGGAATGCTCTGGTGATCATGTCAACTGATTGGAAGAATATTTTGGGTATGTTATAGGTAATATTAGTGAAGTGGTATAGGGGCCAGGGCAGTATTACCCTCTTTAAGAGTGCGGCCCTGCCCAGCATCCCCAAGGGTAATCTTTCCCAGAATCTCATGGAGTTCCACGCCCCGTCCAGGGACCTTATAGTGTTGTCTTTGTGGGTATCTTCAGGGTGATGCCACATGTTGATGCCTAGGTATCGGAAGGTGTCCGTCCTCCCCTATAAGCCGAGGTGCAGTAATTGTGTTTCACTGAGTCCTTTAAGACCCGCAAGCAGAAACAGACAAGACCTCCTTGATACCCAAGAGCATGGCAAAGTGGTCGATGATATCTAAGAGGTGCAGCAAGTTGTCTTTCGGTCTGCTTACGTATACAAACATGTTGTTTGCGTACAATGAGATCAGGTGTTCCGCCCCGTCTATCACTATACCAGCTTCCCTGTACTCTTCCCTGAGAAATACTGCCAGTGGCTCCAGCGCTAGGAAGAACAGCATCAGCCACAGTGGGCAGCCTTGCTTGGTGCCCTTATGAACGTCCCAGCTTTCCGAGACCTGCCTGCCTGTCTTGACTCTTGTCATAGTTTGAAAATAAATTAGTTTCACTCATGTCAGGTAGACTCGTCTGACCCCAAAGCCGCTCAGGGTCACCAATAACCAATCTCACTGCGAGGCTATCACATAGTCTCATTTCCTATGGTTTGTGCAATCTATGACGTGGTGTAACCTCCGAAGATTCCACAAGGTGTTACGCCCAGGGATATATCCAGTCTGGTCAGCATGAATCAGGTCTACTATCACTTTTTAAGCGTATTCACCAGCACTGCTGTTAGGATCTTGCAATCCTGGTTTACCATCGAGAACGGTCTGTACGACCCACAGCACAGGGGGTCTTTCTGTGTCATTCAGGATTGGCACTATAACCGACTACCTCAAACTATCGGTTAGTACACCCCGGTCATGAGCTTCCGTGTAAACCTCCAGCAACACAGGACCCAGTGTTTTGATGTATGCTTTGCAAAATTCCCCAGGGAGACTGTCTGATCCTGGGGTGTTAGCCGTCGGGAGTTCCTTTATTGCTTACCGGATTTTGTCAACTGTCAACGGGGCGTCCAGCTCGGTCGCTTGCGCCGTGGTTAGTTTTGGTAGATGCAGTTGGGCTAGGGCATCGGCCACGTTCCGATCTGCTTCGATCGTATCTGCCAAATATCGAGATTTGTAAAATTTGCCGAACACCTCATTGATCCCCATCAGAGTCCTTATGATATCCCCGCTCTCATCTATTATGGCGCTTATCATGTCCCTTGGTTCTTTCCGCCTGCATACCCAAGCCAACAGTCTCCCTGGTTTGTCCCCCTTCTACATGTAGCCTCTGTGTGTATTTTGCAAAGTCCAGTCTGCCCAATCGTTCCCATTCGTCTGTGCACTTTTGCCTCAGTTTTATCACCTCCTCTGGTTCTCCCCCTGCCACCTCCCCAATGCTCTCCTGCCATGCTATGTCATCCACAATGACGTCCAGGTTATTTAGGATTTCTTTTCTGAGGCCGCAGATTTTCCCTATAGCCACCCCTTGTATGACTACCTTAAGTGCGTACCACAAAGTGCTAGCCTGTGCTACACTATACGTGTTGGGGGAAAAATATTCTGTGACCTGCTCGCCCAAGTAGCCATTGAAGGTGTCATCCAATAGCACCTCGCCCTCAGCGGCCAGGTGGTTATACTGGGTCTCTGTTGTGCACCCTGCCACGTTGCTGTCAGGGTTGCGTGGTCGGAGAGTGTCCTGGCCATGTACATTGTTTGTGTACATTCTCCAAAATGCTCCCTCCCAGTGAAAATGTAGTCAATTTGCGTATGTGAGAGTATCGTCGAGTATATATATGTGCGTTTCCCTCCAGACGTCTACCAGTCAGAGGTCTTGCAGGAGGGTGCCTAGGGTTTTGGCCGGTGGTACAGGCTTCTTGTGTTTCCCATCTGACCTGTCGAGGGCAGGGTCCAGAGTACAGTTGAAATCCCCTCCCGACACCCATGTGGATTCCATCTACACAGGGAGCTTCGTGTATAGTGACCTGAAGAATGCTGTGGCGTCATTGTTAGGGGAGTCGGTGTTGATAAGGCAGATCTCCCTGTTTTCCAGAAATCCCCATACCAGGACTAGTCTCCCCTCGTCGTCTTTTTTGTGTTCCGTGGTTAAAAGGGGACAGAAGGTGCCACCCAGATGAGGACTCCCCTGGCATATGCCGAGTAGGGCGAGCCAAACAATTTGCCTCCCCATTTTTTGGCCAGTACGGTTGTCTGTCCGTAGTGAGGTGCATCTCCTGCAGCATTGCCACCTGAACACCTCTTCTAATAAGGTAGGCGTGCACCCTCAGCCTCTTGGCATAATTGTTAAGACCCCTTACGTTCCAGGTTATTATTCGCAGCCCGCTAGGTGCCATTATGGGTCATCAACTCAGGGCCGTCGTTTTCCCATCTTCCTGTCTCCACGCAATGAAAGGGGTTAGGCCCACCAGCCCTGCCCACACAAGCATATTGTCCAGCCTCCCTGTGATCGTCACACTGTAGTCTGTCACATACCCCAACATTTCCCCAACTCCCTGCCATCGGCATGCCCACCTGACCACCACCCTACCACCTCCCAGACCCCCCCCAGTGTTAGTCCAAGCCCTTCTTCCTCCAGGTGCTTGACCGCTTCTATAACAAACCAGCAGTAACTTTGAACTTTAAAAAGTAGCCCAGCGTCAGTCTGTCCACTCAGGCTCAGCTGCTTCCCCCGCACCTGCCTCCCCCTCTCAGGTAGCATGCAGCAGCTTGATGCCTAGAACATGGCATCATAAAATGCGTCCAGGACGCATGGCAGCCCATGCCAGCAGCGGTCACTAGGGCACCTTCAGCTGTGCCTACAACCTAGTTCTCTGTGCCCACGCATTTCACTTCCGTTATTTTATGCCCTCCTTTCTCCAACCACACTGGGGAAGAAAGGTTCAAAAGTATAGTCCACAATCCTTTCTTATGTTGCTTCGTTAGGGGCCAGCGTGGCCATGTGCCGGGAGCTGCGGTATCCCCTGCGTATCCATCCAGGACTGCACCTCTCCAGTATTGTCAAAACAGAGTGACCTGCCGTTGTACAGTATCTTCAGCTTGGCTGGGTAGATCAGAATGTATCGCATGTTTATGATGCATAGCCGTTCCTTGGTTGGGCCAAACAATGCCCTGCGCCGTTGGACTAGTACTGTGTAGTCCAGGTAGATTGCCAGTTTTGAGGATCTTCTGGTGATTGTACCCCCTTTTCTGGAGAAGGCTAGGATCCTTTCTCAGTCTTTGTAGTTCATGATCCTTGCTATTACAGGTCTCGGGGGTGAGGCTGGCGGCAGTCTTTTTGCAAGTGACCTGTGGACTCTCTCCACGGTAAATCGTTGAGTGAGGATCCCCGGTCCAACCTCCTGCATGAGCATGTCTTCTATGTAGGATGTGGGGTCTATGCCCTCCTCTCCTTATGGAAGGCCGAGTATCCTGGTGTTGTTCCTTTAAAGCCAAAAGCTGCCCCAAACAACTCTTTAAAATTCTAAAAATGTTGGAGAAACCGTCCAACACAGTCTGCCACGTCCAGGCCCGCCTGCAAAAACTGTCTGGCCACCTCTTTCCCGTTGTCCACCAATTGCAGGAAACCCTCCTGTATCTCGTCTTCAGGGATATACTGGGCCGCATGCTCAACCGCTTTCTACAATCCAAAGGAGCAACAAGAGACAGTGGTAGCCTTCAATGCCATGCTCCTGGAGGAGAAAATGTTCTTCGCTAGGGCATCCGCTTTCTTGCCCTCCCTTTCATTTGTCAAATTTGATGTGGAAGAGGCGGGCATGGTGGACACAGTGGCCGCCTGTATGACCAAACATTCCAGTACTAGCTGAGAGGAGAGAAACAAGGGATCCCCCCTTGCCGGCCTATATTTCTTTGTAAAGTCTGAGTTAACCGGAGGTATAGTTCAAGGAAGCTACCATAAGAGCGCAATGGGATCAGCAATTGCCGCATTGAAAGGCACAGCCCTTTCTGTGCCAAGACCCTCATCGAGAATGCCCATAAGGTCATAACCCAGGACTGGCCGTGCTGGAGTGTTCCACCCTAGGGTATCCACCACCCTATCGACAATAGCCCTGAATTTTGTATTGGTATAGGGATAGGGGTGGGCCTGTTGCATCCCGATGTCACGTGATGTGTCCAGTCCGCTGCCACTGTGCAGTCCCTCAGCCAAAGCTATCAAGCCCGCTTGGTCAGTAAAATAGTCGGTACCACCAGCTCCAGAGTAAATGGGGTCGATATCGCCTTGATTATCATCATCAGCGCCAAAGATGTCTGCCATTGAGTCGAAGAAGACAGAAATAGACATCGGCACAAAGAACTGATCGACAGCAGTCGACATCAACGGTTTCGCTGTAGCCATCTATGTTTTGATGGTCAACGCCGACAAGGATTTGGGCGCTGATGGTGTGTCAAGAACAATCACCAATTGAGGCACAAGGGAAGGTACCAGCGTCAAAGGCCAAATAGGTTTGCTCAGTACTACGTTGCTGAATATTACACAAAGTTTCTTCTCAACTTTTCAGAGATTACCGCACCATTGAGAGATCTGCTCAAGAAAGGAGCCGAGTTTACATGCTAGCAAGGGCAGAAGGAAGCGTTCGAAACCATAATGGGGAAGATTGTGAAAGCCACTGACACCAGTGCATATGGGTTAGGAGCTGTGCTGACCTAAAAGAAGGGGAACAATGAACACATAGTGGCATTTGCATCAAAGGCATTGTCCAAGGCTGAAACAAACTACTCAACAGTGGAAAAAGATGTTAGCCTGCGCGTGGGCGGTGAAATACTTCAGAACATACATCTGGGGCACCAAATTCAAGTAAGTTACGGATCATAAACCCTTGATCCACATGTAAAGCCCTGGAGGAACAGAAACGTTCACGCCTCGACTAGTGAGCATTGCAGCGAAACTCCAGCAGTATACCTATGAAATAGCGCAGATAGCTGAGTGGAAGAACGCATTAGCCTGTCTTCAATGTATACACAATCCACTGTCCACCAGCAAACTAAAGCAGCACTTGCCTTTACAGCACCACTGTCTGCAAGCCGTTTCACGGCATCCACCCGCTGCACAGGAAAGACACAGCTTCGATCTTCTTTTCCTCCTACTGTTCGGCGCCTGAAATTCATTTGGCAAGGAGGTAAGTGTTAGGATTGATAAATGATGCACACACAGTCTGGGTGTGGGAAAGGGTTGGTTTATTCAGCTCGTAGATATGACAACTCCCAGTCAGGAGAACAGCCATCAACTGATTCAACATGGAACTTCATATGTCAGGGTTTTATTTCCACAGCTTGAGACTCATCACAAATATGCATGACAACAGTAACTATGATACAGTAAACATTAAGACAACTAGTAACTATGTACATGTTATGGGAGGAAGCAACCAAGCCCAAGGCAGCAACCTAAGTTCCCACTACTAACACCTCCTTTCCTTCATATACAACAAATTATAACACACAAGACAAGGTGACATCTTCACACTTCACCCCCCAGAATTTTAATGGAAATAATTTCTCCTAAGAACGGCAACCCTCTCTTTGTTCCACACTCCTCCTCCTTTAACCAAAATGGAAGAACCCAATTCCTTGACCACTTCCTTAGGTTCTGTGTACACAGCAGAACCCTTCCGAACTTTAGTAGGTAACTTTACCTTTATCCAGTCACCTTCTCTCACTCTGAAACTCCTACAGCAATTTTTCTGATCATACCAAGCCTTGGTTTGACACCACTCAGGTGAATCTTCTCTCTCAAGCAGTCAATATCCACTCCCACCAGTCACGATTTTTCCATGCACCCAGCACACAGATGCGAGTTGTGTTTCCTCCCGCACAAAACCTCAAAAGGTGACACTCCAGTAACAATGTGAGGCGCTAACCTATACTGAAAAGTTCTTTCCATCACAGTGCGTACCCAATCCGCACTTGCAGCCACTGCAATCCTGATGGATTCCATCAGTGTCCTATTGAAGCGTTCTACACATCCATTACTCTGGGGATGGTATAACGCTGTGGTCACCTGTTCCAAACCATATTTGTCCAAGAAATCCCTGAACTTCCTGGACACCAATTGAGAATCATTGTCAGAAAGACACTTCTTAGGAAAGCTCTCCCTCCAAAACAGCTGTTCCAAAAAACGAATAATACTGCCACTTGAAATTTCTTTTAACACACACACCTCGGGCCATTTTGACAACAAATCAACTACTACCAAAAGATAAACAGCCCTGCCACCTCTGATGTTAAACGGGCCCAAATGTTCAAATGCCACCTCATCCCATGGCATTCTGGGAGATTTCCTCATTACCATCGGGACCTTCTGCACTGTGAGCCCCTTATCGCCCTCTACACACTCCATACACATCATCACCTGTTCTCCCACGTCTCTGTCTACACCAGGCCACCAAAGATCCGACCTCACGAGTCCTTTCGTCCTGACAACCCCCAAATGTCCAACATGTGCTAAATCCACTACCACCTTCCTCATCTTGGATGGCACCACCAACTGATGACCTCTACAAAAATAATTTTCATGCACACAGAGTTCATTTTTACCCTGCCATACCCTTCCATCGCTAAATCTGTTTTCTTGATGTCATTCCCAATGACCACTGCCAAAACCCTTTGATATAATACATCTTCTAGACACGCTGCATCCCACTCATCTTTCTTTAAACTGCTATGCACCTGGAAAATCTCCCCTATGTCATCCTTTTCCTGTACAGACTGCCCTGTTCCCATTTTCTCCTACTTCACCTATCTAGACAACGCATCTGCCATTACATTAATTTCACCTCGCACATGAAATATGGAAAACTGTAACCCTTGTAGTGCCCTTACCCACCTTACACTTTTAGAGAAAATACTAACCAGCGGTTTGTCATCCATGCAAATGATGAATTCTCTTCCCCACATATATCTCTTAAATGTTTCCACACCCCACACACAAGCTAAAGCCTCCTTTTCCACAACAGAATATCTACATTCTGCATCCTTCAAAGATCTACATGCAAATGCCACCGTGTGTAGTCCTAAGTCATCCACTTGCATCAACACAGCTGCTATAATCACGGGCATTTAGGAATATTAAGGTCTGTTTGTCTTCCTCAAAATTTGTTTAAATGGGTGCTTCAGACACCACTCTTTTGATATCCTCAAACTCTGAGTTGCACTTCTCATCCCACTTAAAGACCTCACCTTTGCGGGTGAGCTTCCTCATTCTCCTGATTTTATCCGAGAGTCCTTTTATAAATTTCCCATAAAATTCTACCAAGCCTAGAAACAATAGCACATCACCCTTGCATTTGGGCGCTTTCATACATATTATGGCTTCTACAGCATCCTCTTTGGGTTTCACCATCTCCCCCGAAATCTCATGACCAAGATAAACAACCTTGCTGGCCTTAAACGTGCATTTTTCTATGACTATTGTTAGACCTGCTTCTCTCAGAATTGTCATCACTCTTTCAGTCTCTCATCATGCTCAACTTCATTGCACCCACACACCAACACATCAACCTGATAGCACATCACTCCACACTCACCTCCCAGCAATCTATACTTGATAGTCTGGAAAACACTTGCTGCAGAAACTAACCCAAAGGGCATTCTTTTGCACCTAAAGAGACCTATCGGAATGATAAAGGCTGTGAGATCCCTTGACTCCTCATGCAATTCAATTTGGTGATATGCTTTCTTAAGATCTAATTGTCAGGAACTGTGGGTGGAAGCTGTGGGAGCGCTGGAGACACTGGCTTAAGTCACTCCACCGCTCTAGTCCTCATCCAAGATGGCGGCATCTAGTATTTAACCAGACTCCGCCCCCCCTCAGTGCGTTGTATCTGTGTTCTTTGGACAACGCTCAGTGCTACACTCCTCGAGTTATTCCCACTTTTCGTCTTGACTATTCCCTTTGTAATTTCTGTGTGAGTTTTCTGTGTGCGTTTATCTTACCTAACCTTCCAACTAGTTTTCGCTCTAACTAGCGTCTCTATCACCTTCCGCCCTCTCCCACATTTCCTTTCCTTCGGCGTGCTTTTTCCAGTTTTCCAGCTTACTCGATCCCTTTTGGTATCGGGTTTCCTCCGCTGCTTTACGTGGTTCGTTTCTACAGCTCCTATCCTTGTGGCTTCTACTTACCGTTCATATCTGAACTCCTCCTTTTGTTTCCGGTGTTTACGCGACTCCCTCTAGTCAAGTATCGCCACCTTTCCCCAAGCGGCTTACCGCCCTTCTTTCTCTCTGATCAACACTTTGATTCGGGAGCCTTTCCGCGGTACTCCGTATCGTTTATTTAGGTTCTTATTGTGTCTTTTCTACTTCCTTACCTCATACTCTTTTAGCTCTTTGGCTATTCACCTTTCTTTTCTGTTTCTCGCTTTCCGTTGCATTCATTCCTATTTCGGAGTTTCAGACTACCGATCCCTGTGAGTAGCAGCTTGTCTCCTCGGGCTGCAGTATCCAGTCTACCTTTACTCCATATTCTACTCATCACACCAGACCTTTGATATCCTACCAGAACTCTTGGTCATCAAGGTTTTTTCTGCCACTTGGCTTTTTCCCTGAAATTGGGGCTGCCTCCCCGGGGTCCCCCGAGGGCAGATTCCCATCTCTGTCAAGGTGGCCTCCGGGGGAGCCAGACCCTATTTACACGATCGGAAGGACCACAAGCCTAAGGAAAGGTTGTCTCCCAACAAGAAGAAGAACCGAAACCCTTCAGTTACTGCTATCAAGGACATATCTTCAGAAGAATCAGGTGAGGAGTATTGGGAGGGTAAGCAGGATCCTGGCACTAATATTGAAAACACTTTTGCTCCAGCTACTCCTTCCAGTAAATCATCAATCCTCGGTAATGGAAACTTGTCGGCTATCACCATGCTATACACATGCCTCAAGTCAATACACAATCTGATCAACCCATTAGATTTTCTTAGGATGACAATGGGGCTGACCCATTCTGATGTTTGTATCCTCTCAATGACTCCATTACTCTCCATTTTCTTCAATTCACCCTCCACTTCCTTCCTTAATGCCAAAGGTATAGTACGTAGTTTTGCTACCTTTGGCTCTGCACCTTTCTTCAATCGGATTTTGTGAACAAACCCCTTCAAACAACCAAGAGCACTGGTTCTCTGTTCCCTTCCAAACTTCCCACTGTCATGTTTAACTTCGGCCTCCTTCACCGTCAACACATGATCTGGATGACTAGCATCCAATTTAATCTACAGCTCCACCTGATCACTCCAGGAGAGAAGTTCACCACCTCTGTTTGCTACATAAATCATGCCTATGGACTTCCTCCGCTTGAATTTTATCTCTCCTTCGAAACGTCCTACAATTTCAATTGGTACATCTCCATAAGCATTTGCTCTTACACCATCCTACCATAACGTTCAGCAATTAAATTTGTCTTTCCACACTTGCACACTGATCAAAGTGTAGTCTGCACCACTGTCGATCAACATCGACACCGGTACACCTCAAATTGTTACCACAGCATAAGGCTTATGCTTCTTCACCTTCCCATCAACAGCATTCACAGAATTTACCACCTCCCTCCTCAAAATCTTCATCATCAAAATATGCACTAATCTCGTGAGCCTGACTGGCTCCAAGTTGAAATTTCTACAGCATAGAGCAAGTTGCCCCTTTCTGCCACACTCATGACACACTATGTGAACAGTCAAACACTATTTGTCAATTGCAAGGTGTGACCCACTCCCACACCTAAACATCTTCTATGGGGTACCCACTGGCGAGAAGCAACTCTATTACTGTTAAATCTGCCCTCATTGCGGTCTTCTGCCTTCCTGTCGGATTTTTCAGTTTTCCTCGACATGCCACTGGAAAATTGTTTTTGTACAGATTTAGAAACTTTGTTTATAACCCCATCCTCCACTTTCATTTTGTTGGAGCCGTGTCCACTGTCCCTGTCCAGCTGTAGAGACTTGATACATTGTTTCTGTGTGTTCCACAGTTTTCGCTATCTCCACCGCTCTATCCAATGTGGGGTTACGTTCCTTCCACAACTCCTTTCTGATGTTGTCATTGGAACACTTTATCATTAGCTGATCTCTTAAATGTTCATCATGACAATGCGTGAATCTACATTTCACTGCTAGACCTCTAAGAGCAGTTTGGAACTCCTCTATACTTTCACCAGGTTTCTGCTCTCTGGTGGCAAATTTGTATCTTTCCAAAATGATGTTCTCTTCTACCTGGTAGTGTTTATCCAGTTTTGCCAAAGTTCTCTCATAAGTACCAGCATCATCCATATTGCTCGGTTCTGGCAATTTCCTTAGAACATCCTGTCCAGCCGGCCCTAAGCAATGGAACAACAAGGCTTCTTTCCTTTCGTTGGAGTAACACACCCTAAACATTGCCAGAGCATACTTTGTGAACCCCTCGCTCCAGTCTGACCAGCGTATCCTGGGCTCCCCGGCACTTGACAAGAATAATACTGGAGCTGGGATGTTTGCCATTTTTCCTGTTAAAACTGACGGATCCCAAACTAGCACACTTCCTCAAACTGAGTGATGTGCTACTGCATGAGCACAACGAACTTTGTGAAAAACACCAACACTTGTGACCAAAGGGACCCTGAGGCGGGGGGCTCCTTTCACTTTTGCAGAGAGCTTAATGGTCAGCAGTCTATGCAAGTCAAAAAGACACATCTACTAATATCAGTTAGAGCAGTTGGGCGGCCGCTCAGGCACGCCCACCACTCACCGCTTGCTGTACAGGTGATAGCATTGGGTCCTCCGAAAACAACTGTTCCGAAACCTAACCGCGCGGTGTGCCACTCACCAAGTGATCCATGGACTGTTCAGTGTAGGCGAAGAGGGAGGAGCGGAGATGTGAACAGCTGCTTCTTAGCATTCCTCACTGACTTACGATGGCATCCAGATACAATGACCGATACGCAGCGCACACTGCAAGGTGCTTTCTTTCCTGCCTCGCGCCTGGGAAATGCAAGGACGCTGCAAGGTGTTTTCCTTTCCTACCAGGTGTGCTCCTGTCCACGAGCCCTCGGGAGACTTGGGTTGCCTGGGAGACTCGACTCAAATCAATTTCCCTCACCAGAGAGTCCGGCAAATGTCACAGAATAACAACTGCCTGGAACCACTTACATGCGTGAAAATGAATGTAAGTTTCATTTGTAAGCACTCCTCCTGGTACCGCCTCCATGCATGAAAATATGTTGAAGCACCACTCATCCGCGTCGACCCGACGGTCCATTCAAAGCTTCACCAATGTCCAAAGCTCACGCTGGCCAACAAATACACTGCACTTCCTGCGGGTCGATCCGCTTGCAGGCACTTCTCCCAGTGGTGCTCTGCTCCCACTGAACCTCCCGGATTTTCCTCTCCACTCTCAGCTCCACACTGGGCCGCCGGGGGTTGTCATTCAAGCTGCATCCTCGTCGCCAATTTGTTAGGATTGCTAAATGATGCACAAGCAGTCTGGGTGTGGGAAAGGGTTGGTTTATTCAGCTCGTAGATGTGACAACCCTCAGCCAGGGGAACAGCCATCAACTGATTCAACATGGAACTTCACGTCAGGGGTCTAATTCCACAGTTTGAGACTCATCATAAAGATGCATGACAACAGTAACTATGATACAGTACACATTAATACAACTAGTAACTATTTACATGTAGTGGGAGGAAGCAGCCAAGCCCAAGGCAGCAACCTAAGTTCCCACTACTAACAGTAAGCTCTTCCCCCCTTTTCGCACACTCGCACTGCTTTCCACTGGTTGCAAGCAGCCTGTTTTGATTTATATCACGGGCACAACATTCCTTTCATTTTTTTCATTTTCTTTTAATGCAGGACTTTGTAAAATGCTTCCATGCTGATTTTTTGTGGTATATCTGACTTGATTGCAGAAGCTGGCCACCGACCAAGTTGATCTTTTGAGACTGACTTCAAGCACAGTCGCCTACAAATTCAGGTAAGAGTACCACTCACCTGGGGGTCTCTTTCTCATTTGAACAATACCCCTCACCCCATTCATTGCGATACCTTGTCCATGTAGATTCCTTCTGGATTTTTGTTTCAAGACCAAAGTAGCACTCCACCTAGCTACAGAAGCATCTGCTACAACTGCTAGAGCTGCGCACAAACCACCTTCACCACACCTGACCAGAGCACAACAAGGTTAGTGTGACTTCTACAGGAGAGTCAAGATGCATGATCATCTCAGATCTTACCTATCTTTATAGCAAGTGTCTGAAGTCAGCTTGCTTTCTGTTTTTAAAGTCCTTTTTATGTGTGCTCTCATTTTTTAGAGAGACACAATCCTGAGGCCAGGAAGAAGGCACCACCACTGGCAACCAAAACATCCAAGGAAATGGCTGTACACCAGTCCACCCATACTAAAATCAGGGAATCCCACTCCCGACGTAGACCTAGGATTGGTCAATTTTCATACTGCAGTTAGACCTACAATAGTTGGGGTCTATCTTTGAGAACACATACTCTTTCTTTACTCACAACAGACATCTGTGTTAGCTTATATTTTGTATGTATTTATGTCTACTGCGTTACCCAATTTTGTTTTGTTAAATTTTTGAGTTTTTTAATGCCACTGCTCTAAAATAATGTGGACCAACACTATGAGATTGATTGTTTGACACCATTTGTTGAAAAAATATAAACCTGGATGTATCCCCTTAAATTCTTTACACCCGGATCTGAAAAGATTGATGAAAAAGATGAGAGAAATATGTAATAAATTCTACATTACAGCCAATGTAACAAGGCTAGTTTGTTTTTGCGATGGTTATAGACTGCTTTATCTCTTTATTGTGACCTCGCTCTGTTACACCCACCTCAGACCAAAGGATAAGGTTTTTGGCAATTGTTTTCAATGCCATCATACCACTCTATGAATAGAACATCATACACCACTAACAGTATGATTAAATCAATACTTTTGTGTTATATCTCTAGGTTCCGTCACTCAGGGCTATCCCTTCCGTTCTATTGTTCTTTAATCCAGTTCCCACTGTAATAGGGACGTTCTTCAACTCCAGTTTTCCATTAGATTCTATTTAGAGCTATCAGCATAAACACACAAAAACAACTCTGTGCACTAGTGTAGCACTTAGTAGTAGTCCACATCTCTGTGCCGCTCACCGGGCATGCCCCCCCCCCTGTTCACCACAACATGGAGCTAACATTAAGCTTCTCTGAAGACCAGACCAATTACATCATACAAGGCCCTTCCCTGTTCAACATGCTGGGCGCTCTACAGCTGACAAAATCGACGGCCTCAGGAGACAAGCTGTTAGGGAGAATTCTCATTCTATGGCTAATTTCCCTCACCTAGTGAGTCCCCCAGCAGCTTTGCTGGATTTCTGGAGTTTATTTTTTCCACTTGGTAAGAGTGTGAGCCTTTTTTCCCACTCTTACATGTGTTTTGCCATGTTTATTTCCACTGTTTGTGTGATCTTGGACTCTGGAGTACAGCACTCCATGAGCCCCACTTTTTATGTGTGTGTTACACAGCACCTAGTGCAGTGACACAGAGTTGTCTTTGAGACTTCCCACTGACTCCATTTTTTTTGGGCTGACTACTGTGCCCCAGAAACAGGTAAAGTTGCCATTTACTTTTTGTAGTCATTTAAAACTACATACCCAGTACACCCCATCTTACATGGAGTACTGGAAAGGGTTAATTCTGATCCCTTTTTGTCTGTGCCTCTCTGAGCTTTGCTTTGCTCTTTTAACATTTAGACTTGGTTGGTGGCAGTGGTATCTACCCTAACTTTTCTACCGCGATTATACAATATAAACGTGGTACTGTTCCAGGCTATCATATTAGCCTCGAACAAAAACATGCTTGACCAAATACTCTTTTCTTTTGGCTCCGGTCAGGTTTATTCACCATTTCTTTTTGTTAGAGTCCTTCTTGTGTTTTACTTTGCGCGGCAAACCAGGTTTCCCTTCTTTGTTCACTGTCTTTTGGCGGGCTTCTCCCAAGAAGCCCTCCTCTTGGCGCCTGGGTATCTATGTGGGCTGAATGTGAGGGAGGGGTGTAGTCACCCCCTGCACAGGGTATCCTTGGAAACCCAAGTCACACTTTATTGTGATTGGCTGGGGTGGTTGTCTGGGCCGGACAACCCCCCTGCTGTGTGATTGACAGCCAGGCTGTGTGAATGGGGGATTTTCGCATAAAAGGCAGGACTCTTGGGCTGGAAGTCAGAGTCGCCACTGGAACTGCAAGGAACCAAAGAGAAGCGGAGAAGAAGACGGCTGCTGCAACTACCGAGTCCCAGTGGAGACCGCTGCAGTCCTGAGCTATATACCCTTCAACGACAAGAGAAGATCCAGTTCGGAGTCTTCTTCCCTTGAGCCTGGTGGGATCAACCAGCTCACCTTCCACAGCCAGAGGATCCTCTTCGTGGTCAAAATCGCCTCCCACTGCTGTAGTGGTCCGGATAGCCATCTGTAGAGCCTCTCCTGTTTTAAAGGAGCGCACCTTTTATTCACCGTCGCTGCTGCTGGCCTCATCCCTGGGTACTGCAGATCACTCCAGACGTCCTCCTTCTTGTCCCCACGACTGAAGCTCCAGGAACCGTGAGTCTGCAGGAAACTACCAGGAACAACTGCCGTGGCACCAGCTTCTTCAAAGAATAAGGTACTGTCTCCAGCTTCGAGGAACTAGGGTGAACCCTTTTCTCCTCATCCAAGGCTTGCCCTTGTCTTCCTTCCCTCTTATAACTTTTGCTTCCTCTGTTGACAATATCCAAGTACTCCTGGCAACCTTGAATTGTGAACTGTCTGACTGTGTGATCCTCGACAACAGGAACCCGGTTCCACTTGACACTGGCGCAGGCCTATTGACTTTTATCTTCTTGTCAGCAAGTGTTCTCTGCTTCTGTCTGCCTTGACAAAAGTATTGCCTATGATTTGTGTCCCCAACTCTCTTGTGTTAACTCAGGTGCTAAGTGTGTTTTAACTCCGGTAACATTTCTTCCCGCGGGTACACGTATCTTTAGAAAGACCGAACTGTCATTACTGTCAAAAAGTGATTGCATATGTACTCCCAGTAACGCCTTTTGTTTTATAACTCTGATCTGTCAAATCCTAGGGTACTTACCTTGAGTTGTTCTGCACAAAGAGAATTGGTTGTGTGTAGTGTATTTGAAGTGTGATTTTAATCTAATAGAAGTGAAGTGTTTTGTGAACAGATGGTTTAAAATAAATGTACTTTTACTTTTTAACCAAAAACCTTGAGTCAGTGTTTGCTTGAGTCACAGTAATTGTAGTCCTTTGTGTAATCACTACTACTACTCATTTGCTCTGGAGATAAGTCTGGCTGCTCCGCTACTGCTACCACTTTAACAGTGGAGTACAGGCTTGTACCAAAGGTGAACTTGTATTACCACTTGTAGTCTTAATTGTGTGTAGTGGTCCCTAAGGGCACTGCACAGGATTCTGCCTAACACAAGCTCCTAAAACTCAAAAAGAAATGTTTCCGGACAGAGGTTCATGGACACTTTTTGAGGGAATACCTCAAGGCTAACCTTGTAACAATGGGACTTACCATCCGGAATTAACCTGCACTGTGGTTAAAAGACCAAGAGCATATGATCGGTTTCAGTCAGATTGCTACGAAATGTAGCGGGGACCTTATGGTCCTCACCATCACTACGGCTCAACGCATCCACCTAAAAATTAAGGAGGAACTTGCAGGCGAGGAAAGGAAATTCTTGAATAATACAGCATTAGATAATGCACAGGAGAAATTAAAAGAGATCAACCCCATAATGGACCAATTCATGTTGGATACTCTAGAAAAGAAACATAAAAAACTAGCAAAAGATATCAGCACATTCAAGCTAGAGAGAGTTTACCCATACTTAGCACCTGATTACAAAGAGAGCAAGGACAAAGAAAGAGCACAAAACACAGCAGGGGCCACAAGACTGAGGAAACACTGGGTCAGATTTTCAGATACTTCCAGTTCAGATTCTGGAGCTGACGACCAATGCAGCAATTATAGAATGAATCCCCACCAAATGCCTTACTACCCACAGCCACCACCTTTTTTAGGGAGAGGGAGCCCCAGAAACACCTTCTGGGGGAACCCCACCCATGCCAATGTTCAGATACCCAACCTGGCGTCAACCGAGGGGGCGCAGGCACAACCAGAGACGCCCGTAAACAAGGAGGCATTACCCATTTTCAATTTGTCCGGTTTCCACTTGACTACTGAAGAAAACTCAGTACTTTCGAGGGGCCTCTCTTATGTATCGATTAATCCGACTAATTGGTTGATCTTGAATAATGAGCTGAACATTATTTTCGTACCATTCGCCTCAAAGCCCATTTTAAGGATTCCAATTACACTACCCCAGACGATGAGATACGGTTCAGTGTGAAATCAATTTACTGCCCCAATGATAATGAAACTGACCCTGCTTTGATCACCTTTGAAAAATTCATCCAACATGAGATACTTAAGCTACAGGAGGCACATAATCCTCTGAGGCACAACTTATCCAACAGGGAACGCCTGGCTCTCAAGCAGCTATCCACCACTCAGAACCTAATCATCAAGACAACAGACAAGGGTGATGGTATAGTTGTCCAAAATATTGACCAGTAAAAAAAGATGGTGATGGAGCTACTTGATGATGAGAGTAACTACAAGAAGTTGAAGAAAGACCCCTCTGAGGTCATAAAACAGGAAATTTCAACTACCACAAGATAGGCACTGGAACAAGTTTGGATCTCTGACAAAGAGGAGACATTTTTGAACAGTTCGGAGGAAACAATTACGACATTTTATGCACTACCAAAGCTACACAAGAACGCCACCAACCCCCCTATAAGACCAATTGTCTCCGGCTGCGGCTCGATTCTGGAACCAATATGTACATTCATTGACTTTTTCTTGAAACCCCTAAGTCAACTGACCCCGACATACATGAGGGACACCATGGGCCTCATTATAAGACCGACGGTAGCCGTGCCAGTGAAACCGGCATGGCTGCCGCCTGTATCAATTTTTGTCCAGTGCCCGCGAATGGGCAATTACCACGTCCTTACAGCCCCGCCAGACCCCGTGATTGCCCATTTGCGGGCACCGGAATAAAATGCTCTCCATTCCCATTTGAGCCCCATATGGCTCAATGGGAATGGGGAGGTCGGATGCACCGGCACCATTCGTGAATGGTGCCGGTGCATCCGACATGCTATGCTCGCGGGTGCCAGTACACCTCCCAGGTCAGAACTCGTGTGCGGGAAGGCACCCGCGAGCAAAACTTGTAGTTTGCCGGTCCGGTAACAACGGTACCGGCAAGCTTACTGGTACCGTTGTTATCGGACCAGCAAACTTATAGTGAGGCCCAATGTCTACAATTGCCACCTTCGAAGACACCCCCTTTGACAACACCAAGGAGACATTATTAAGTCTGGATATCAAAGCATTATATACCAGCATATCGCAGGCGGCAGCACTGGAATGCATACAAAACCATCTTACCCATCATATGATCCAGAGGAGGGTACCAGTGAATTTCATAATTGAACTGCTAGAAATAGCACTTATTAAGAATGTCTTTACCTTCGATGAGTCAGTTTACCTCCAGATCAGTGGGACGGCTATGGGAGCGGCCTTTGCCCCAAGCCTCGCGATTATTTACATGGCCAAGTTTGAGGCCACATATGTTCTAAATACAATCAACCCTTTGCAGAACAGCATCCAAATGTGGCGGAGATATATCGATGATATTA
Source organism: Ambystoma mexicanum (assembly GCF_040938575.1). NCBI lineage: Eukaryota > Metazoa > Chordata > Amphibia > Caudata > Ambystomatidae > Ambystoma > Ambystoma mexicanum. The sequence goes on from NC_090932.1 coordinate 1,150,492,765, forward strand.
CCTACATCTGGAAAGGGACACCACCAGACCTCCTGGATTTTCACATCTGGCTGAACACCCTGTCCACGGAAATACAATTCACTATTACCAGTAGCCAGTCCTCTATAAACTTCCTGGACCTGACGATCAAGGCTCAAGATACTAAACTCTTGTGCGCCTTCTACAAAAAGGAGACGGATAGAAACACGCTACTGCACTACAGGAGTAACCACCCACATAATCTGAAGAACAATCTGCCCTTTGGCCAGTTCCTGAGACAGAAGAGAAATTGCTCGGATGCACAACAATACTGCCACCACTCTGTACAATTGGAGTCCAGGCTGCTGGCACGTGGATACCCCAGGAAGTTGCTCAAAAATACACACAAAGGAGCCCTCTGTACCCTCTGGGAATCACTCCTCGAACCAAGAAACAGGGCTGCGAACACTGACATCATCACATGCGTCACCCCATTTGGTCCAGACACCAACAGAATCAAGGGCATCATAAAAAATTCTGGCCTTTGGTACAGCAAAGTTTGCCCAATGAATCTCTTCCAAGAATGGCACTGAAAAGCTCAAGAAACTTTAGTGAATACTTGACACATGACCGACTGCCTAAAAAGACTGTAAAATCTGGGTTATGGAACCTAAGTGACCTGTCAGGCCACCACTACCCATGCGGGACCTGCCCTGTTTGTCGGTTCACATGCAAAATTACATTGTTCAAATTGCAGGCAAAGTTTAGATCATCCGTCACTTTTCTAATTGTAAAACATCCAATGTGATCTATGCCATAGAGTGCCCATGCTGGCTACGGTGTGTGGGCCAGACGAGCAGACCCATACATAAATGCGTCAGAGAGCATTGCTCCAAGATCCGATGCCGCACCCTGACTGCCCTGTTGGTGTCACACTGGATTGAGTACCAAAACAACCAAGATGAACTCAAGTGATAGGTCCTAGACAAGATCCAAGACACTTCCAACACCAGGAATGCGTTGATTTCCAATGAAGCCTGGTGGATCTTCAAGCTGCAATCTATCACTAGGGGCCTCAATGAAGCTAAGCCAGTAGGCCCATTTGGTTGAGTCACATTAACTACACACAAACACATGTTATAGCTCTGGGTTCTTAATACAACAACCCTCTCTTATGGATGATGCTCCTGTGCTGAGCCTTGGTTACAACCACACTAACATACGTGCACTACATAGGGTCGACCCCACACCCAGATATGAGCACCACCATGTTTTCCCCTTCACTTATGTAGTCTCTACCCCTCTTTGCGAACCCCCCCATAGACAGGGCCAGCCCTGCATGGTGTTTAGTCCCCTGCATCTGCCCAGTGGCTCCTGCTGGACACCACAAGTGCTTATTACCCTGCCTCCCACTCACAAGCAGGCTTCTATGAGATCCCGCCTTGTATGCACCCCATGGTATTTTTAGACCGCCAAGTGGGACTTCTGGTACTACATTGTGATAACCACTTCCATCTACGTTCTCCTAGTGAGCCCACACCAGCCGGGATCACCCGGGTGAGAAGGAGGACTGGCCGAGGAGAGAGCACAGAAGACTGGGGAAGTATAATGACTATATGATGGTATAAAACATTTGTGTGGTTATCGATGGGAGATATGTATTCTCACTCGGGACACTCTGCAACGCAGAGCTCTCACGAGATCTTGGGTGAGAAGCGTGGAAGCTGCCGCAAGCGGTAGCCGCGACAAGAAAGCTGAGAGAGCGAGGGAGCAGAAGCAGCTCCCGGCGCTCCATTAATATACGAAAGCACGTTTGGTAAATTCCAATATTGATCCAAAGCACATACTACAAATTGTCGGGCCCCTGAATATGTAGTTGGGTTCAGTGTGTTGCTTGTTGGGAAATCTCAGGCTCAAACCCATCCCAAATAATGCTGATCAAGTTAGCCCCCAGTGGTCCATTAGTCCAAGCACAGGAATGGCAATCTGTTCTGTGGGTCATAATAGCAATATATTGTGTCACTCCTGTACTGAAAAAGCTGCATGAAAGGAGGAAAGTGGGCAAATCTGGCTTTAGATACATTGGCAGAGTTGTGTGTGGATGGTGGCTTTGAAATAACAGGACTTTTGGCATGTCAGTATTTCCCGGAAAAAGGTGCATCATTAAAGCCTTCTTTGGGACCCGTAATAGAATAGGATGAGTACACTAGGTGAGGAGGGAGGTGCATTGGAGAGTTTTTTGTGGATTCCAGACCTGTAATATAGGGAGTGATGGGAATTAGCACAGTTATGTTTGGGCATCAGTGCTGGAATACAACACTAGAGGGCCGATAAAGATTAAAGTGCAATGGCAGAACTGTATGTGTGCCCCAATACTGGAAAATCAGTTATGTAAATGAAATAACTTGTGTTTTTACAGGTCAGGGTTGAAATGCACTGCTACATGTTAGGATTAAGGTGCATTGTTAGTGCTGCACAGTAATGAATGGCTAATAATACAGCAGCTCCTGTCTTTGGCATGGATCTTTACCCTTTTACGTAGATGTCACTCATCCGAATTCCAGTAATACTTGTCTCCTGTAGATCTACATCCTCAGTGTTCCACACAATGACACGAAGCTCATACCTGCAAAAACCAAATACAAACATTAGAAGTCAACAGAACTGAAGTAGGAACGCAGGGAGTACTGGAACATGAAAGTGCTATGCGCATAGAGAGTGGACAGGTCTTGTTTATGAAGGACAGAACTAGGGTGTGTAGGAAATGGGGCATATGCAGGTCATCATGGATGGTACCAAAGTAACACAGCATCAACATACAAGGTGCATGGAAATCAGGTGCCCCCAGGGTTTGTATGAGATCACCAGCAGTTGCATAGCAAGCACTACCACTGTGCTGACATGCATATCTGGGGCATGAAGAACAACTCAAGCAGCACAGCACCCCTTAACACCAGGCTTGGGCGAATAGTGTTAGGCAGAATCATATGCAGTACCCTTTGGGAACACTCCATGCAATTAAGACTAAATTTCACCTTTGGTATAAGCCTGTAATACACAGTAAAGTGGTAGTGATGGCTGAGCAGCCAGACTTATCTCAAGAGTTGAAGTGAGCAGTAGAACAAGTTACACAAAGGACCAACAAATACAGTGGTTCAAAAAAAACAAAAAACTCCTACTCAGGGATCCTTGGTAAAAGAATATACATTTATTTACACAGTAAGTTTGAACACATTACACTAGCAAGAGTAGCTCAATATCACACACTAATAAACCACAAATACACAATCGGTAAGTAACTGAACAAGTTTAGCCCCCCTGAAGTGGGAGCAAAATGGTACTTTAGATACTTTCGAAAGGGGTAAAAAGACAAGGTTATACGAATCAACAGCACAAATGCATTCATAGGCAAGGAAAAGGGTTTCAGTAAACTACAACCAGCAATTCAGTTCATAGGCGTGGGCCAAAGTCAATGGTTCAGAGTCTTTGTATAGGATAGCACTGTTCCGGTAGTAAACGGTTAAGTCTGCCACAGAGTTTAGAAGAATTTGGCTATGCGAAAAGTTTGACGAATGTTTAGGGAAGGACAAGCCTTCTAAGTTGGGAAAGTTCCACGAACTTTTGCAGTGGCCGAAAAGATTTCCAGACAGCATTTGCACAATACCTTGTCAGTGAAGAAAAGCTGTAGCTGAGGCAGTTGTTCCTGGCAGTTCGAGCAGGTCTCGCTGTTCCTGAGCTTCAGTAGTGGGGACAAGAAGGAGGACGTTGCGAGGTTCCTGCACTGCCCAGGGATGAGGTAAACAAAAGGGACGGCCCTATGTACTGGGAAGGTCAAAGGAAGGGCATCAAATTGCTGCTATACAGAAGGAGAACTGACCTACCTGGACGGGTTGTTACACACACTATTTCTTTACATGTGATTGCTTTCAAACAAGTGAGGCTTTTGACTAGTTAGCCTCCAGGAACAATGAATGTAGAACCCAAATGCTCTGGATATACAACCGGTTCTATATCTCAGGCTACCCCAAAGAGTCCAATGTTACTGGTCTGGAGCAAAAGAACAATCATTCTGGTGGACTACTGTTGTGACTTTATAGCTATTTTTAATTTTGGCAATTATTTGACCTAGGTTTGGTCTCTACCCAGCACCCACAATTTGATCCTCTGAGTCACCAGGAAGATGATCTGTTCATCTCTTGTACTGGTTTCGGATTAGAAACAGCTTGGTCCTCGGACCACAAGACTTTATACTTGTTCCACAAACCAGGTCACAAACACACTAGACTGTGGTGGGTGGCGCATTCATTTGCCCTTTTACACCACACACAACTAGGGCAGAATAAGTTTGCCCCACCTTGCAGGTTCAGAGAACCGATGTTGCACTCTTAGATGTGTGGGGTCTTTTCATTTTTCATTTTACTTTTGTGCTGGATAGATTGTACATCCAGCGATACATGTGCTAAATGGATTTTGTTTGAAAATGTTCTTTCTTTGCTAACATTTGTTTGTATGTACACTACTGTTTGGTGAAAATGTATAATGCACACCAATAGTTGGTGATCCCTTGAAAGTGTAACCTGTGCAGTACCTTTCTTTGAGAAAAATGTTTCTTTTGTTAAAATAATTGCTGAAATTAAAAATGGCTATAAAGTCACAACAGTAGTGCATCAGAATGATTGTTCTTTTGCTCCAGACCAGTAACATTGGACTCTTTGGGGTAGCCTGAGATATAGAACCAGTTGTATATCCAGAGCATTTGGGTTCTACATTCATTGTTCTTGGAGGCTAACTAGTCACGAGACTCACTTGTTTGAAAGCAATCACACGTAAAGAAATAGTGTGTGTAACAACCCGTCCGGGTAGGTCAGTTCTCCTTCTGTATAGCTGCCCAGGGACGAGGTCACAAGCTTGGCAAAACGTTCTTTTAAGGTGTGAGTGCCTTAAAGTCCACAAGCTGGTTTCCTTCCCTCTGGCTATCCGGTTTTCAACAGCACTCTGATGAAAATTCGACCAGATGGGGACGGTGTCCAGGTGGCTTGTGAGTTGGTTGTTCCCACCAAACTCAAGGGAAGAAGTTAACCTTGAAGGGCTTCTCTGTCGATGGAGTTTCAGGCAATTCAGACCTGCAGCAGGGCTTCACCGGTCGTCCAGGAGTTGCAGCAGTCGTCTTCCTTCAGCTTGTCTTTGGTTCTTTCGTTCCAATGGTCGACTCTGCTTTCCAAGTCCCCGAGACCTGCTTTTAAACAGTTTTCCCCCATTCATTCCAGCCTGGCTGTCACTCACACAGCAGGGTGGCTGTACTTGCCGTACAGCCAGCCGGCCAATCATGCCAGATTGCATTCAGGTCTCCTAGGAGACTAAGCAGACAGAGTTTCGGGCACCTCCCTCACATCCTGTCCACCCCAGACACTCAGGTGCCAGAGGAGGGCTTCAGCACTGAAGCCGCCAAAGGCCAACGAACAAAGGGACCAAACCTGGTTTGGCACGCAGAGAAAAACACAAGAAGGACTTTTCCTAAAAGAAATGGCGAAAAAAGATGATCGAAGTCTGTTTTATAGATAGGTCTTGGGCGCCAAAACATGGCTGACCTGATTTTTAGCTACTGTTGTTAGCAGTCGGGTAAAATCATGGTAGTTTGATCTAAACCACTACCACCAGCCATTTAAAGTAGGAAAAGGTAACAGTTGACTGTTACATGAGTGTTTTGACTCAGGGGAAGCTAGGCAACCTCCCTAGCACTCTATTGGAAGATAGAGTGTGCTGGGTCTGTACATTTAAAGAGACTAGTAAAGTCAATTTAACTTTACATGCTCTGGGAGACGTTAGTCAGTCCCAGAGAAGGTATTTAACAGTTGGGAAGTCTGAAAGACATCCCGTGCCACTGCACTGAAGGTGCTGTGTGACACACAGAAAAAGATGATGTCTCTGGAGTTGTTTTAAAACTCCATAACCAAAGAACACAAAAGTAAAACACACATCAAAATGAAAAGTTCAAAGCCCCAAATATAGCAAAAGAGCTGGAGGGCTCTAAGGTAGAGGGAATTTAGCACTTAGGTGAGAATTCTCCCTAACAGCGAATAGGAAGGGGAATGTCGATGACACAAAGAACAGCACCCCTAGCACCATGCAGGGGTGTATGGATGTTGGACAAGCTGAGAGGTTGGAAGGCATCCTCTCCAGCAGCACAGTACCTGCTCGCACCATGCTGGGGAATATGGAGATGAAATGGGAGCATGTCTCAAACAGGAGGATATAACCACCAGTAAGTAGTACAGCACCCCTAGCGCTGCCTTGACATTCTTGGAGATGAGCCTGTCTAGGGTATAATTAAGTATGCCACCTCTAGCAAGAAAAGCACCCTTTGCAGAAGAGCAGCTCCTCTAGCTCTATAGCACTGCCTAACACAATTGGGTCGAGAAGATGGAGCAGGTCAAGGGACTAATTGACAGTAGTAGAGGTAGTAGTAGTAGAAGAAGCAGCAGCAGCAAAGAAAATAATACATTTGGTTAAAATAAGAGGCATATCCATCTGCTACTTTAAGACAGTCTCTAAATCTGGAAACATCATAGGCCAAAGGAAAATACTCGTGAATTACTCTGTGGCTCTCCCTACTTCACAGTTTGTTTGGAAGGCATGCTCCCGCAACAAACAGGTCTGGAAAATAGATCCAAAGATGCTGCATGAACTAGAAACTGAATTCAGAATGTAGACCCTTAGTACACAGACCTTCCTTCACGCACCCAAGTACCTTCTCACTTCTGTACAGCCATTCCCTGTGATACAACGGCCAGTTTCCACGTTTTTATACTAAGTAGTAGTGGTGTAGCACTGGCATATGCACAAGGAGATGGCTGCAAGTGAGTTGTGAAGGACAGAGAGCCATGGACAAGGAGTACCTGAAGCACCATGAAGGTAGTTTTTTGCTACTCTTTCATCCATATCGCTTTGACTCTCCCTCCTTCCCAACTTGTTGGTATCAGATTACACACCAAAACATTACTTGGGAGGTAGTGCAGCATATGTCTGGTGGTTTCTGGTTGAAAAGGACATGCACTACCTGCTGGCCAAAAGAAGTATCTTGCTCAGAGGATACATGCAAGGAAGAACAAATTCGCACTTTCGTTAATGTTCTTTCTGATGGAGGTTCCTTCCACAGAGTTCTCATATTAGATATATTTCACCTGCTTTACCAGGTCTCGGAAACCATTTCAACAGCAGGGGGCACCTTGCGTATTCATTATCTAGATCCCTTGGTGCTCTTCAGCATCGAGGCCAGGCGTGATGTTGGTGTCGGTATTTGTAGCTCGCACCGTACCCCATGACCTTAGTTCAATCGTTTTTCCCCATGCTTAGCTGCGTTGGGGAATTAACTGTTGTACAAAGTATAGTTTTTTAGAGAGACATTGAAAGAGAGAGAGAGAGAGAGAGAGAGAGAGAGAGAGAGAGAGAAAGAGAGAGAGAGAGAGAGAGAGAGAGCTCTTAATCCGAGGGGTAGGATAAGAGGGCAATGAGAAATCCATGGGAGGAACACCATTCAGAAGGACAAATTACTTATCTCTGAGAATGTTCTTTTTCATGGATGTTCCTCCCATGGATTTCTGATCTTAGCTATATTGTCCTAAGGCAGCAGATCTCAGATACTTTTTAACAATAGGAGGCGCCCTGCAGAATTGGCATTGACATTGGTACACACAGCTTGCACCAGGCCTGTGACCTCAGTTTACTAATAAAGATTACCCCTGCTATCTGCGCAGGGAGTATTAATTCTATTAAAGACTAGGAGGCGAGCATTATGCTTCAACTTCTTTAATTTACCACTCTTCAGCAGTTCCAACAAAACTCAAAAACCATAACAAACACTGAAAACTTGTCTGAAACAGACTTTTCTTCCTTTAAACTACAATCCCCATAGTCTCTGTAGTCCATCTCACTCCATGCTCAGCTATGACCACATCCTGTCCCTGAGCTCCTCCTCTCTTTTACTCGCTCTGAAAGTCCATTTAGAACTCCACACATGTCCTGCAACTGGCAACAACTTGAACCATTCCAAACGAATGTCGAACTTCCTCCACTCAGGCGACTACCTCTGCTAGTCTCCTACTTCAATTGTTCTTCTGCTCCTCTCCTATAAATAAACAAAAAGCAGAAAATCAGGGTGGTGTCCATGTATTACTGATAATATCATAACATTATCTTTTACTTAAAAGTTTGATCATTCAACCAGTCTGCTGCCAGCATAATATCTCAGAGGGATACACCTGTCTTATAGACTTTGGACGCCCTTACTCCTCTCACAGAGTGCGCTCCATACTTCTCTACATCCATTCCTGCCGCCTACATCACTTCCTTAACTCATCTGGCTATAGTAGCTGAGTACACCCCTTTGAATGGCTTCCTGCGCGCAATCAGCAATTGCTTCGTATTCGCTGCTCTGAACTCCTCTGTTCTGCTCTCGTATTCTTTTACGCAGCCTGCTACGCACCATTTAGGCCTAGCTGGGAAATATGGGTAGTGAAATGAAGATGTCCCCGTCTTAGTTCGTCCCACGATTGTAAAAGTCGCACCTTCCGGCCAAATGACTTCCTGTCAATCTCCAGGGCCCTTACGTCCGATACTCGTTTACAAGAAACTAGACATAACCGCATCGCTAACTTCCCCGATAATCTCTTCATAGATAGATATCCGTTCCCGGGCCAACTCTCCACTAGATTGTGAACTGTTAGGACATCCCAGGCCGTCTTGTATCGAGGTTCCGGAGGCACTCTAAATCTGGCTCCTCTAATAAGCCGTACTACCGCTGGGTGTTCCCCTGCTGGCGTTCCCTCAATAGGGAGATGCCCCGCGGATATGACTGACCTGTACACTCCTATGGTACGAAACGCTTCACCACCTTGTAGTGGCTGAGCTAAGAAATTCAAAATCCTCACTACAGGGCCGAAATGGGATGAAGACCTCTCCCCTTGCACCAGCTAATCCACTTGGCCCAAGCCGCGTGGTAGGTCCTTCTCGTGGACGAAGCCCAGGAATCTGCAATGAGCTGCGCAGCTTGCGCCGAAATGCCTGGCAGCGCCCAGCGTCTCCTGATATTCTGCACGTGATGAGCGGGAGAGTCCCCCTCACTCTCAGAGGTTGATACGACCCAGCTGGGTCCGTGAGCAGTTGTTCTCCTTCCGGAAGAAGTCTCGGGTAATCTACTACCAGTTCCATGCGGGTCAGGAACCATACTTGAGACTTCCAGCATGATGCTACAAATAGCAACTCCGCTGTCTCCCTCCGACACTTCGCTAGGACTCTGCTCCGCAACATTAATGGCAGGAACTCGCAATGTTGACCTCCGTTCCAGTCTTGAAGGAACGCGTCTGTCTCTCGAGCTCCCGGAACCAGCCTCCAGCTGAAATACTCTGCTGTCTGGTTGTTCAACCGGGGCGCGGATAGACCTATGTGCACTGGACCCCCTCTCTCTATTATCCTCTGAAAGATTGCTGGATCCAGCTTCCCATCGCTGGAGTCCGCGAGGTACCGAGAGTTCCAGTCCGCTATGACGTTCACCGATCGGGGCAGATATTCCGCCGTGCCGGACGTCTCTGACTGTAGACATAAGTGCCAAAAGTCCTTCGCTAGTTCGGCCAACATCCTGCATTTGGTAATTCCCAGGTTATTTGTGTAACGCACTCCCGATATGTTGCCCTTCTTCAGGAGGACACAAGATCTCATCTTCTTCTTCGTGAATGCCCTTATCGCAAAGGGACCCTGCAAGGAGTTCTAGACAGTTTATGTGTAAGCGAAGTTCCTCCTCGCTCCATTTCCCCCTCGTCTGTAGGTTTCCGCACCTTGCGCCTCAGCCTACCCGGCTGTCCTCGGATTCTATAGCTAGATCCGGTCTGTCTCCGAAAATGGCACGCCCATTCCAGTCATCCATATTTTGTAACCACCCTTCCAGCTCTGTCATGGATTCGTGATCCAACGGCACTGTCTGATGATAGTGCAGACCCTGCTGCAGATGCCGTATCTTTAATCGCTGCAGTGCTCGATAATGAAGTGAGTCTGGAAAGATGGCCTGACTAGAAGCTGCAAGCAGCTCTACTATTCTTGCTAGGGACTGGAGGGATACTAGCTCCCTCTGCAGACATCCTCTGAGTTCCCTCTTGATGTCGCGCATCTTCCGAGCTGGCCGTTCCAGGGTCGCTTTCCTGGTATCCAGAATGAATCCTAGAAGGTCTAACTCCTGTGCCGGATCGGTTTCCTACTATACCTTGTTCACTAGGAACCCTAGAGACGATAACAGGTCTATTACCCACTCTGTCTGGTACTTGAGGGTCTCTCGATCCTCGGCTAGTAGCGGTAGATCGTCTAGATAACTGATCCGTCTTATACTTTCTCTCTAATGGCCGCCGCTACTGTATTCATTACTTAGATAAGGGCCCATGGAGCCGAAGCTAGTCCGAAGGGCATAGTCTTGAACTGCCAGAGCTGTCTTCTCCAGCGAAAAGCTAGGAACGTTCTGAACTCCTCCGCTATCGGAATTGTCAGGCATGCCTCGTTCCGATCGAACTTGGTCAACCAATCTCTCTCTCGGAGCTGATGTATGCCCTCCATCTTGAAATGTCGGTATACAATCCACCCCTTTCTGTGCATCAGAAACATGTTACTTATAAAAAACGGGCTCTCTCGCACATTACTCTATGGCGCCCTTCATTACTAATTGATGTAACTCCTGGTCTAGCAGGCTCTGCTCTGCGCGCTCTAGACGCTGCTGGTGTGGCCTGCGCGCCTGCAAAATCCAGGCCTCGCTGGAAAGCTTGCGCCAACTTTTCCAGAACATGCTTGTTCTCCCTCCCACAGGAGGGTAATATGCAACTCTCACCTTGAGTGAACCTTTGTCTATTTTCCCAGTCCTGGGCCCTGGGATTCTGGGGCCTTCTTCCTCCTTATTTACCACTAGTCGACCGACCTTGTGGCGACCGGCCCCTCCCACAAAACTCCTATTGGGGAAAATCTTCCTTATGGGGGCTTGCGCCTTCTCCAGAGACGCGTAGGTGCCTACAAAGCGCAGTTGGCGTTCCCCTGGAAGCATACTGCTCTCTGCGCTCAGCCCGCTAGGGCGTCGGGGTCTACTTCCTCCTCAGTGTCCTTGGCTCTCTCAGCCAGGTCCCTTATCTTAGCGAGGGGTCCTGCCCGGTCTAGAACCTTCTCCTGACCTCTCCTCCAAGACCTATCGATACCTTTCCGGGGGACTTTGGTCGTCTTTGAGACGAACATCAGCCTTCTGGGGTCCAATTCTGGCGTCTCTGCCACCATCCCCGGTAGATCTGGTCTCGGACACTCTGCTCGGAGCCTTTGGCGGACCTCTTTGTCCAGTGCCTTTCGCAGCCTCCTGGTCATATATTGTGTCTCTCTAGGCGAGGACTGCCAGTCCGAGGACCTCGAATTCCGAATGCTACTCAGGTCAAACATGTCCTACTCCACCTCTTCGAGGTGCTTTTATTTGCGGATTCTCTCCGCTCCGCTAGGTCTGATCACTACCTCCTCCTCCTCCTCTTGCGAGGGGATTAAACCTTCTTCCAGCTCTTCTCCTGAGCCTGGGTCCTCTTCTCCATATTCTTCGTCCCCTGGAGTGGGGGTCGTGAAGTCTGGCACCGTCTGACGCCGCAAATAAGCTTCATGAAGCTTTGCCAAGGCATCGACGACCTCCGGGGCCTTTTCTTTTGCCCCATCCGAAGGGCCCTGGGGGTCAAGAGGGGCTTTCCTCTTACGGGCCTTAGTACTCCCCAATGACCCCTCCTCTGAGGGTTCCGTGGGCGTGCATCCCATCCGTCCGACACTGTCTATGGGCTGGTGCAAAATTGCTGCGAGGGGCTCCAGCCTACCCTGCAGGGGTTACACCCCTTGTGCCACTGCATCTATGAGTGAATTTCCTAGCACCTGCTTGAAGCTGGCAGTCAGATCTGCGGTCTGCTCTCTAATTCTGACATTATGCGTGGGTGCTGTGTGCCTGTTGTACCCGCAAGGGTGTCACTGCACGCCCTTTCACTCTATGTGCTCTGGGTCTTATTCTTGTGACCCTTTCTTTAATCAGCAAAATATATAATTCCTTTTTTTTTTTTTTTTTGTGGCTGTGCTGGACGGAGGGTAGATAGTCAAGTTGCCTGTGGTGGCTTTCTTCTCCCAATCCCCTTGTCAGGGGAATTTATTACGTGCTCTCACACGTCCTCCTGAGCCTCCTAAGGGCTCTCGCACGATCGTGCAAATAAGATACGAACGCGATCTTATCGTGTGTGTGTGTTAGGAATGCTTTCCTGCTGTATCGCGCCCTCTGAATGGGCCGTTCATTTTATTTGCTTGACAATATAAAATTCACCGCCGGGCCCGGCTCCTTTGACCGCGCTGCTCCGTGCCGCTCGTACTTAATGCGATAACACGGAAGCGAGCGCGCCTCGGCTCCGCCTCCGCAAAGGAGGGGGTGCGAGGCTTATACGCGGCTGGCTCCTCCTTCCCAAGGGAGGGGGTCGCCACGGAAGCGAGCGCGCCTCGGCTCCGCCTCCGCAAAGGAGGGGGTGTGCGGCTTATACGCGGCTGGCTCCTCCCTCCCAAGGGAGGGGGTCGCCCGTCGCGGTCGGATCTCCGCCGCTGTAATTCCCGCGGGGGGGCTCCGAATTCAGCTTAAACACGGTCCTGCGACTCGCTATATGCTCGCCTTCGCTCGCTGCCACCCCTGATGTGCCGGGCATACGGCACGGGGCCTGCGAGTCGAGGCGAAGTCAGCCCGCACGGTCGGGCTATAACCTAGAAAAAACTCTACGCACCGCCGCGCTGTATTATCATCTGTCTAACATATAATCGAGCTGCATATTAACGTCCTATTCCTCACTGCGTTCTTAATACATCCTCAATAGGCATAGCTTTTACAGCCTTAATCTCATATTATACTAATTAAAACCCTAACTTTTATATCAAAATAGGGAGATAACCAGAATAGTACTTATCTGCTTGAAGAGCAGTAAAAGAAGAGGAGGAGCTCAGGGACAGGATGTGGTCATAGCTGAGCATGGAGTGAGATGGACTACAGAGACTATGGGGATTGTAGTTTAAAGGAAGAAAAGTCTGTTTCAGACAAGTTTTCAGTGTTTGTTATGGTTTTTGAGTTTTGTTGAAACTGCTGAAGAGTGGTAAATTAAAGAAGTTGAAGCATAATGCTCGCCTCCAGTCTTGTCATAGAATTGTATTCCCGTGCGAGATTGTATGTTACAGAAGGTACACCTCGAGAGCACTGAAAGGGTAGGATGGGAGGGCAATGAGAAATCTTTGGAGGGACATCCAACAGAAAAATCATTACTGGAGGTAAGTAATTTGTTCTTCTAATAGATTGTGTCCTCCCACTAATTCCTCAATTTAGGTAGATTACGACAGCAGTATGAAATTGCACGCAGAGGGAGGAGCAAACTCCCATTGACATAAGATTAACACCTTTTTTCAGAACAGCTATACCAAAACGGGTGTCCAAGCAGTAATGTTGTAAAAGTATGACTAGAAGACGAAGTTGTTGCTTGGCAGATGTCTTGAGGTCATAACCCTCTTTGGAGTGCCTATCTGGCAGCTACTACTCTAGTCGAATGTGCCTTGAAACTAACAGGGATGTCATTTCCGTCATAGCATTCAGAGATGCACAGCACCATCCAGATTGGTCTGCTTCATCAACCCCTTTCCAGTTTTAGGGCCGGTGTACCCTAATTGGTTGCCTGATCTGAAACATTTTGTTCTGGTGATGTAGAAATTCAATGCCCTTTTAAGGTCTAGTCTATGAATCCTTTCCTCCTCTTTGGATGGATGAGGCGGAGGATAGAAAGGTGGTAAGCACATTTTTTTATGTAAAATGAAATTCGAACACCCCCAGGTAGAAGAGTGGGTTGTACTGTGACCTTCTCTGTCGAGAAGATCGTGGTAGGTGGTTTACATAATAGCGCTTGCAGCTCATTCTGCCACTTTACTGCGAGGAGAGAGGTCTGTGGTAACGTTGCTATGTTGCTGTGCTGAAGAGAAGCCCCGCCCAATTGTTTGACAAAATACAGCGGTATCCGCGAAGTCGAGCCTAACGTGGACAGTCTGCAGTCCGCAGGCTCAGGTGCAGGGTGAAGGGCTGAAGCGTCGAAATTTTGTACCTCCCGCTGTCGGTAAGATTGGCTGAACTTTGTTGAACGTTCCTCACAATCTGGAGGCTACTATGGGATAAGATACGACTATACGTACTCTGTGTATTTCGCACTCGAATCATCGGTGGTTAACAGGGAACGGCGGCTGTTGACTTTAACTGTTCCACCAAGGATATATATTCTGACTATGTACTGTTCTGTATAATCTTGCTGCGGGGTGAAAAGTGCAACCACGTAGTTTGATTTACCTGCCAGTCAGGATCATTTTGCCAGAGAATATACGGAGTCGCTCATTAGAGAGCGGCGACTGTGGACTCTTGTAGTCCTTGAGCCGCCTCTGTTTTCGAGTGTAACGCTATCTGGATCACCGACTGGTGCTAGGCAAGAACACTTACACCCATAAGTATATGTACTCGCTCGATAGAGTGCAGTGATTATGGACCCATGAAGTCTTTGAGCGGCTTCTGTATCGAGAGCTTTCTCGAGGGATTCCTTTCTGGGAATCTATTTGAGTAAAAGAAATATCTGGTGCTCTCTGCTGTTCGGAAAGAACCTGTGTAGTGATTTCTTTGATTAAGATGAAATTAAATTAAGAAACAAACAGAAACTTAATGTCAAAACAAAGGGGACCAAAAAACTAGCGCCTGTGCAGGAAGATGACTTGAATGTGGCCTCTACTTCGACAAAAATTACCGATTTCTTTGTGGGGCCGCCTGTGCTAACTTTTTCGATTGCAATGCATAATGACCCAGGTGAAACAGTTATGCTTGTTGAAGAGGTGGCCTGTGCAACGGCTGAGCTGGACATCAACAACTCACTGTTAAACCTTTGTTACAGCTTGGAGGGGCAAATCATTAATCTGGAAAAAGCTGCCGCTGTGAAGGTTTTGAAAAATGTAACCAATGAACAAAGAAGTGTAAGAAACAAGACGGGTATTGGTAATGGGAATTATAGTTCTATTTCCACACGATTATCTTGCTCTCACTGTCTCACGGGTTTAAATGTTGTAACCCCCAAATCTATTAAAGATCAAGATCCCTATATGTCGGGGAATAAACGGTTGACATGGGAATGTTTGATTGGAGAGACATTTAAAGAACTGGAGGCACATAATGAAGCAACTAGCTTTGCATTAAAAATTCTCTTAAAGTTGTCACATAACATTGCATGTCAGGTACAAATTAATGCAGCCCGTCTTGCTGGGAAAGGGTTACCCTAAAAGACAGTCATTGGGCCTCATTACAAGGTTGCCGGTCCGGTAATAACGATACCGGTAAGGGAATACCGGCATCGTTTACCGCACCAGTGCATTACGACCCGCGATGCCGGTGCTATCGGCATCTGCAGGGACCCGTTGTGACTGGGTAGCACCTTCCCAGAATGGGCACGGGCACACAGCAGCCATGCCAGTAATACTGGCTTGCCGTAAGGAAGTGCACATTACGAGGTTCACGGACATGCACTTACTGGCATTCAGTTACCGGTAAGAACGGGTACCATGATTCCGTTAACACCGGCATTGCGGGGCAGCTGTTAATAGCAATCTGCTGTGCTCAAACCTGCCACAGGTGCACACAATCAGCACAGGTGGAGGCAATGGTGTCTGGCACAGCACAAAAAGAGCACACCCACACACCACCCCCCTTCCAAACCCGAAATGCTACCATTAGCAGTTGCACTACTGGGGCTGGAGGACATGCCTGCAATGCTACTACTCCAGCAGGCATTGAACCAGGGAATGCAGCAGAGGCACAGGAGGAGAAGGGTGAGACAGGGCCAGCACAGACTACCAGGACAGGCAGTTGTACCCCGCAGGCAGCCACCAATCCCTCGCCTAAGGACCTGTCAATTTGACATAACCCCTGCACAGATCCACACCCTGTACCGCCTGGACAGGGACACCATATGCACAGTAGTGGGCCTCATCCATGATGACCTGTTAAGCCTCATCAACATCTGGACAGGCATCCCCCCCTTGCTGAAGGTAGTGCCTGTGCTGCACTTCCTTGCCACAGGCACCTACCAGCACACAGTGGGGCAGCTGCATGGCATCTCACAACCATGTTTCTCCTGTGTGCTCAACCAGGTGCTAGATGCCCTCCTGAAACATGGAAGGGACCACATATATTTACCACGGACTGTGGATGAGGTGAATGCATTAAAAATCGCATTCTATGCACTGGCAGTCATGCCAAACGTAATCAGTGCCATTGACTGCACCCATGAGGAGCTGGTAGTCCGGCATGGCGAGGAGGTAATGTACCGCAACAAGAAGCTCTACCATTCCCTGAATGTCCAGATGGTGTGCGATGCAAGCCAATTGATTACGAATTGCTGTGCAAGATTCCTGGGATCCACACATGATGCCATGGTGCTGCGAATCTCCACGCTTCCCTGCTACATGACACGATGCGCTGCACAACGTACCTGGCTGCTGGGTATGTCCAACAACAGGGCAATGAGGGGTGTTGCCTAGGGGACGGGGGGAACACAAGCATAAGCAACCTGTCTGCTGGCTGGGGTATGAGGTGTGTTGCCTGGGGGGGATACAAGCATAGGCAACCTGTCTGCTGGCTGGGGTATGAGGGGTGTTGCCTGGGGGGGATACAGCGACCTGGGTGGCAAAACTGTGACCCCAATCACCTCGACAGAATGTTTGACACAGGTAATGGATGCAGATGTGGCATGCCTACACAGCTGTGCGTTAATGTAAGCAACATATATAGCACACACCCCAGAACATGCACCTTGAACACCATCAGACATGAACCACAGGTACCACGATGCACCACCCTGCAGGCACAATGCTTGAAATACATGAGCGGAGCAAAGTCCATCACTGTACATGCAGCCATGCCTGGGGAAAATCCAACTGCCACACATGGAAATCTCTGTCACTGCACCCACCCCACAGGTACACCGCAGACAAGTATACCGGCCCAGGCACCTAAAGGGACACTTACAATTGCAATGGTGCAAGCAAGGAAACTAATGTAATCACCGATCAGTCACCACCACTAACATAAGAGTGAGTGGCGCAGGACCCATCCACAGTACCTCTGCTCCACCATGCCAGTACATATCCAGCCCTGTCACAGAAATGTTTGCCGTCACTGGCGGACCATACCACAATTGCCATTGGGCCTTGGTCACATGGGGGAAGGCAGTGATGGACAACTACATGGTGACATCAAGTAGTTGGAAATACGATTAGCAAACCACTGTGTATCATGAAGCACATCAGGCATATATGTCATGATGCACTCCACATGTGTAGTACACATTTCAAATGCAACACACCCATCAGATGTCAGCAGATCATGGTCATTATCAACTTATTTGTGTGAGTGCTGTACTTGATGGAAAGGTCCCTAAGACGTGAATGGTACACATACCCCCCAAGCATGGACCATCCCTAACCACACTTACCTGGGTCTTACTATAAGGAAATGTAAAGTGCAGTCATGATAAATCTGTGGCATGTGACCATTAACACTGTACAGGCGTTGCACACAAGGAATGACAACAATGTTCACAAATACACTTTCCATTGCTCCGTGCAGGTGATGGTGGGTATCCCCTGAAGCCGCGGCTCCTGACCCCCCATCAGGCAACCAGTCAACAGGCACGAAGACGACTACAACCGTGCACATGCATGCACTCGTGTTACAATGGAGCAGACTTGTGGCCTGTTGAAGGCCCGTTTTCACTGCCTCAGCAGGTCAGGTGGGGCACTCATATTAAGGCCTGAGAAGGCGGGCAAGATAGTGCTGGCATGTGCCATGCTGCACAACATGTCCATCCTGCGCAACATACCCCTGCCCCTGAGACGGACCAGATTCCACCAGAAGATGAGGAGGATGATGGTGGAGAAGATGCATATCGACCATGGCACAATGTGAATGAAGGACGCGTAGTACGCCAAACTTTGATTGCCATTACTTTTGATGGACTGCGTTACACAAGGCACTTGGAATGGGGGACACTGAGCACTGGGCACTGTTAAGAAATAAATTGACACACACTCAAAAAGCAGTGTCCAGTCATGTGTTTTTCTTATGTGCACCAGGTGTATTAAATGTATCACAACTATGTACAGTGAACAGGAACCAACGTGAACCTCTACCCCTCAATATGCAACAAACTGTTACGCTCACCTGGCTCCCACAGGGGCGTCGATCTGAACTGGACAGCTGCGGTCTCCACCAATGTGACGCGTAGTGCCGAGATGACAGACTGGACTGGCCCAACTAGCTTCGTTTGCTTGGCCCATAGGAGTATTCTTCTGCAAATGGAGAAAGGGAATTAACCACCCGTGGAGTTGAGTGTTAACCCCCACCCCCGCTGTTCTCCCCACTGATCACCTTTAATGTCCCCTCTTAAAGTCTCACCTGATGGTTTAGAAAGATGAGCTCTCCATCCTGCATTGAGCGCAGGGGCGTGTAGATAACCAGTTGCTTCACTGGTTCGAAGGAATTGGTGAGTTCCAGAACAATATTGACTCTGAGATTTCCGGCGAGACGCCGTAAGTATATAGTTCGTAAGAGTTCAAATGTCTTGACTTTCACTCTTGTCCAATTCCTTGCAGGTTGCAGCTTGACTCTAGCGAAGAGATCCTCGTGGCAACCAGTAACATTCAGGTAAGGATTTGTATTATCCAACACAGTTCGATAAAATAATGTCAGTATGTAACCTGTTGCTTTCTCCCTTATTCAGGTGCTGAGAGAAATTATGAAGTCTCGGGGAATAATGCCTACGGCGGTAAAATTAGGTAAGTCTATTGTGGTGAGAAGGATTCCCCTTGTTTGTCCCTTTGTTTCACCTTGCTGTCCTTTTGTTCCCCTTAGGGGCCGGGGTACGGCGAAGATGCGGTGGAGGCTGCGCCGACCCGTGAAGAGGAATAGTACCCCCGGCGGTAAAATCAGGTAAGTCTATGGGGGCTAACTAATATTGCCTCTCTTTATTCCCTTGGCTCACCTTGCTGTTCTTGTGTTTCCCTTAGGTGCCGGAGTGCGGCGGGAACATGCAGACAGATGCGGTGGATAGTGAAGATGCTGCGAAGGCCGGTGAGTTTAGCACGGCGCTGCAGCAGGCGAGGCGAGGCGACGCGCATAAAATAACTTCTTTCTTCCAGCTCGAAGGCGCGGTGGATCGGGAATTCAGGTAAGGATCAAAGGTATTGCTCTTGTTCGAACCTTTTCTCCTTCTTTCTCCCTTTTTCTAGGAGCTCCAGACTCGAGGCGGGCGTAGCAGAAGACTGGATGCAGACTTGCTGGCACGGTGATCGTTACGCTGCTGGATGCAGAATAATGCGAAGCGTGTGCTGCTCTTCGGGCTTGGTTTAAATAGCCACCAAAGTAGTCCCAGGTAAGTATTCCTCCCTGACCCCACCCGAGTAAAAAAATAGTCCCTAGGTAAAGTAGTCCCTTCCAAGCCTCCTTTGGCTTGGGGCTCTTGCATCATGGTCTGCATCAGGTAAGTTTGCAGCATGGTCTGCATCAGGTAAGCTTAATCTATGAGCCTGGCGCCTATGGCACCAGGACTGACTCTCCATATGAGCCTGGCGCCATAGACGCCAGGACTGCACCCAAATAGCCCCTAGCAGGGGTTGTTGGGCTTGCTTGGAATAACTTGATGCCTGCTTCCGGGGTTGCTGGACTTGATCTGGATCCCTGGGGGTAGGCATCATGACAGCACTTCCCCCAAGGCCCCTCCTAAAGTTGTTCTTCCCCGTGGTTTTGGTTTGTCTGGGAAATTTTGGTGGAATTTTTTTACCAATCGGGGTGCATGAACGTTGTCACTAGGTTCCCATGACCTTTCCTGTGGTCCCTAACCTTTCCAGTCGATTAAATAAAAAAGCTTTGACTTCACCAGCTTGGAGTCCAGGATGTTCTTCACCTCAAATTCGGGTTCCCCGTCTATAAGGATGGGGTCTGGTGGCTTGATTAGTCTTGTCCCTGGTTGCACTGGCTTCAAAAGTGACACATGAAAGACGGGGTGAATTTGCATATTAGCAGGTAAGTCCAACTTGACGGCCACTGGGTTGATAATGGCCTTAATAGAGTAAGGTCCCAAATATCTGGGGTTAAAAGTCCGTGTTCCCTTTAGAGGTATGTGTTTTGTGGCCAAGCATACTTGGTCCCCTATCTGGTATTGTGGAGTATCACTTCTATGCCGATCTGCATTTTCCTTGTATTTTTCTTTCGCTTGTTTTAATGTGCAGTTGCTTCCTTAAAGGCTTGTGTAATCGTAGCGTGCAGATGGTCCACTGCAGACATTTCTAAGTGTTGGGGTGAGTCAAGGTCTGAGGTTCGAGGATGGTGCCCATATAAGGTATAAAAGGGGCTTTGTCCAGTTCCAGAATGTACTGATTTATTGTATGCATATTCGGCGATCCAAAGAATGTCTTTCCAATTACTCTCAGTCTGATGTAACATACAACGCAGGTATTGTTCATGAGTCTGGTTGGTCCTCTCCGTTTGACCATCGGTTTGGGGGTGGTGACTGGT
Organism: Ambystoma mexicanum; assembly: GCF_040938575.1. Taxonomy (NCBI): domain Eukaryota; kingdom Metazoa; phylum Chordata; class Amphibia; order Caudata; family Ambystomatidae; genus Ambystoma; species Ambystoma mexicanum. The sequence goes on from NC_090932.1 coordinate 1,150,513,379, forward strand.
CGATAACCTCACATCGATTTGCGCCAATTGACAACATTCCCTCCAAAAATGTGAAATGAATTGACTGCCCCGGTCAGAGACCAATACGGACGGAAATCCGTGTATGCGAACAATGTTTTCGAGGAACTCCTTGGCCAGGCTTGAAGCTGAAGGTAATCCCTTTAAAGGGATAAAGTGGGCCATCTTGGAAAAAAGATCCATAATAACTAGAATGGTGTTAAATCCATTGCATGGAGGTAGATCAGTAATAAAGTCTAACGATAAGGTGTGCCATGGTGTAGGCGGAATGTCTAAAGTTTGTAAGAGTCCAGCTGGTTTTCTCTTCTGACTTTTGTTTTGGGCGCAAATGCCACAAGACATTACAAACGATTTAAAATCCTTCCGCCAGGTGGGCCACCAGAATTGTCTCTTAATTTTAGCTTCAGTCTTTGCGATACCTGGGTGCCCCTCCATTAGGGTGTCATGATAATGGGAAATGACTAGCTCTTGTAGTTCCTTGTGTGGCAGAAATAGCTGTCCTTGGTAATAAGGCAGGTCATTGGTGACAGAGTAGTCCAGGCCTTTCTTTACCCAGTCCCGCAGGGCTGTAGGATCAAAGAGTTGCTGGATCTTTACCTGAATGTCCTCTAGTGTCTATAGAGTAGTCATGCCAAGAATCCTTTGTTCGGAAATTATAGGTACTGGTTCTGGGTTCACTCCTGCCTCTCCCATCCCTATTCGGGATAAGGCGTCTGCTTTACCATTCTTGCAACCTGGTCGATAGGTTATCATGAAATCGAACTCGGCAAAGAACAATGCCCATCAGAGTTGGCGTGACGATTGGGCCTTGGCTGTCTTTAAATACTGCAAGTTCCGGTGATCGGTGATCACAGTAATGGTATGCCTGGCACCGAGAAGATAGTGCCGCCAAGCCTTGAAGGCGGATTTAATGGCTAATAACTCCTTGTCGGTAACCGCATAGTTTAACTCGGGTGGCGAGAACTTTCTGGACCAAAATGCTACTGGGTGAAGCTGGCCAGTTTCAGGGTCCTTTTGGGACAGGACAGCTCCCATGGCTAAACTGGATGCATCAGTTTCCACTATGTATGGAAGTTCAGGGTGTGGGTGCTTTAGTACAGGTGCAGACGTGAATTTCGCTTTCAGCTCTTGGAAGGCATTTTCAGCTTCTTCAGTCCACATAAAGCGTTTGTTTTTTGCAAGAGTGCTGTGATGGGATGTACAACATGTGAGAAATCCGGGATGAATCTGCGGTAGAATTTGGCAAAACCGAGCATACTTTGTACTCCTTTAACTGAACTTGGTGATGGCTACTTGAGAATTGCATCCACCTTTCGTGAGTCCATTCGGACTCCTTTTGGACTCAGGATAAACCCAAGGAATTCCACTTCCGTGGCATGAAAAACACATTTTTCCAGTTTTGCATATAGGTTGTGCTGGCGCAATTTCTCAAGGACTGCTCGGACGTGCTTCACATGGTCAGATTCTGAAGATGAGAACACTAGAATATCTTCGATATATACGACAACACAAACGTCAATGAGTTCACGAAGTACATCGTTCATAAAGTATTGGAAGGCTGCTGGTGCATTGCACAACCCGAAGGGCATCACCTGGTATTCGAATAACCCGTACTTAGTGCGAAAAGCAGACTTCCATTCGTTGCCCTCTTTCACACGTACCAGATGGTATGCCCCCCCGGAGATCCAACTTAGTGTATATGCAAGCGTCCTTTACTTGGTTTAGTAGTTCGGGGATCAGAGGCAATGGGTATCGGTTCTTAACAGTGATCTGTTTCAATGCGCGGTAGTCTATGCACGTTCTGAGGTCACCTTCCTTTTTGGGCACGAAGAACAAAGCTGAAGATGCAGGGGACTTGGATGGGCGAATTAAGCCATTAGCAAGGTACTGGCCTAGGTATTGCTGTAGGTGAAGGGCGTAGATCCTGCTACAAGGGGGTTGTGCACCGGGTATGAGATCGACTTTACAATCGTACGATCTGTGAGGTGGTAAGGTGTTTGCCTGTTCTTTTTGGAAGACATCCTGGAATTCTTGATATTCTGGAGGTAATTGCACGACTGATGTGGTGACTGTGACCAGGCCTGCGTTCAAGTTTTTCTTTGGGTAACAGCTTTGTGCACAATCCGGGAAGGTTATTCTCTTCTCTCGCCAATCAATACAAGGATTATGTGTTTCCACCCAAGGTATCCCCAGTATTATTTGGAACTGTGGGGCTTTGATTAAATCAAACACAATAGTCTCTCGATGCCCATCCTGACCCAATAGTGTCATCTCTGCGGTGGAATGAGTTACAGGCCCAGAAGCAATTTCAGTTCCATCGACTGTGGTGATGACATCTGAGGTGGTCTTTCGGCAGAGAAGTAGATTCATCCTGGAAGCCAATTCGTAGTCCACATAGTTTCCTATGGCACCGCTATCAATGTATGCCCTTACTGCGTGCATACGTGATGGCTGCCTTGGATCTACGAGGACCATTGGTATGATGAAATGCGAGGTCTGAATATCCTTCTTCAAGCTCGGCAAGCGGACCTCTACGCTTGGCGGGCGTGGTCGTTTCCCGAGTCTGACTCCATATGGCCTTTATCAGCAGCTCCTACCACCTTCTTGGGTGGTTTTACAGGGCAATCCCGTAGAAAATGCCCAGAAGTTCCGCAATATAGACACAATTGCATTTGCTGTCTCCTTTCTCTTTCCTTCTGGGTTAAGGGTCCTTTAACCCCTCCAATTTGCATGGGTTCTGAAGCATCTGCTCCTTTGGGGTTAGCGTGGGTTTTGACCAACACCCGATTCTCAAACTTGGCTCGATCAGCCTTTCTCTTCTGAAGTCTGTGATCTAACTGGACCACTACGTCTATATATTCAGCGCAGTCTTGAGGTGGGTTCACAACTTGAGCCAAGACATCCTTGAGTTCTCCTCAAAGCCCTCGATGAAATAACGTGATTCATTTTACCTCGGGCCATCCAGTTTCCACTATCAACCTATTAAAGGTTGCGATGTAGGATAGAAGGTCCTGGTTACCCTGTCGTAAGGACAAAAGTTCGTTATCCAGGACCTGTCCTTGGGAATGCTGGGCAAATAGTCTTTCCATGCTAACTAATATTGCCTCTCTTTATTCCCTTGGCTCACCTTGCTGTTCTTGTGTTTCCCTTAGGTGCCGGAGTGCGGCGGGAACATGCAGAAGGATGCGGTGGATAGTGAAGATGCTGCGAAGGCCGGTGAGTTCAGCGCGGCGCTGCAGCAGGCGAGGCGACGCGCATAAAATAACTTCTTTCTTCCAGCTCGAAGGCGCGGTGGATCGGGAATTCAGGTAAGGATCAGAGGTATTGCTCTTGTTCTAACCTTTTCTCCTTCTTTCTCCCTTTTTCTAGGAGCTCCAGACTCGAGGCGGGCGTGGCAGAAGACTGGATGCAGACTTGCAGGCACGGTGAGCGTTACGCTGCTGGATGCAGAATAACGCCAAGCGTGTGCTGCTCTTCGGGCATGGTTTAAATAGCCTCCAAAATAGTCCCAGGTAAGTATTCCTCCCCGACCCCACCCAAGTAAAAAAATAGTCCCTAGGTAAAGTAGTCCCTTCCAAGCCTCTTTTGGCTTGGAGCTCTTGCAGCATGGTCTGCATCAGGTAAGTTTGCAGCATGGTCTGCATCAGGTAAGTTTTAATCTATGAGCCTGGCGCCTATGGCGCCAGGACTGACTCTCCATATGAGCCTGGCGCCATAGATGCCAGGACTGCACCCAAATAGCCCCTAGCAGGGATTGTTGGGCTTGCTTGGAATAACTTGATGCCTGCTTCCGGGGTTGCTGGACTTGATCTGGATTCCCGGGGGTAGGCATCATGACACAAACTACCCCCACCCCCAACACACCCACGCCCCTCACCCCAACACATCCACACCCCCCAACACCCAAAACCCCCACACACCCACGCCACTGCACCCACTTCAAGTTCAACTCGACCCCCAATGTGTGTCAGGCTACTGATGCCCCCTTTTAGGTGGAGGGGGTTGTTCGTCTGGCCGGCAGAGACTGTGCAGTGACCTGCACACCAGGCTCGTCTGGGTCGAACTTGCCGGTGTTGAGCTGGTCGTTGGGGGGGTTATGGGTCGGCCTCTGCAGTACGATGTTGGACCAACTGGGTGACAGCCTGTGTCATTGCTGCCATGCCCTCACGCATGCGCCGGGCCACACGGTAGACAGCATGGCTTATTGTCCTGGTGTTCTCTTGCATGGTCAAGCGTGTTGCTTCCCCTTCTGCTACGTATTGCTTGACCATATCATGCATGGCCTCCTGGCGCTCCTCCATGCAGGTCAACTGGCCCTCCAAGTCCCGGATGGATTGCGCAGCCGGTGGTTGCACAGGAGGTGGTGGTGGGTGTGTGGTTGCGGTGCTGCCTGGTAGTACGGGCATGTCATCCACAGAGACGTGTCCACCAGAGCCAGGCTCGGGTGAGAACTGTGGGTTGTCCAGCATGTTTGGGGTGTCCGGCATGTCCTCTGGCAAGCTATAGACTGCAGTGTCTTCTTCCTCCACCTCCTCCGCGCTATGTTGCGCAGATTGCGCTGCCTCTCCAAGGTCACTGGTGGCCGTTGACTGTGGCCCCTCCATGTCACTGGCCGCAGGTTATCCCTCCTCTTCTACCTGAGGTGTTTCCTGTGGGGCTTCCAGGGTGTTGGTGTTGGCTGCTCGCAAGGTTCTCCAGCCTGTGTGCCCTGTTGGCTGTGGGGCTGTGGCTTGGGAGTGGTGATTTGCTTATGGCCAGCCCTTGATGTGGAGGGCCTGGAGGCGTTGTCGGGGCCTCGGCTCAGGCGTGCAGGAGTCTTTGTTGGTGTTGCAGTGTCTTCCGACTTGCTGTCTGATCCTGTGCCTGTGGGGGGGGAGAGGCAGGGCATCAGTCATGGGTCAACGTAAATCCTACATACTTCGATGCTACTTCATTTTGAGTCCTGTGCATTCTCGTGCACATGTTGGAGGGGCAGCCATGGTGCTTACAGGAGTTGGGGGGGGGGGGGTGCAGTGTTTGGGCATCCTTCTGGTGCAGCCATGATGGGCACGGTGTCTGTTGGGTGGCTGACAGGTGTATTGTGACTTGCGTGTTGTGGCAATGCCTCAGGGGCTGTGTGCCATGTGGTGTCTAGATGTTGATTTGACGTGCTTGCACAATGTGCGTTGTTGCATTGGTGTTTACACTTTGTGCATGGTCATGGTGGGTGTGTCAAGTGTGTAATCGGTAGTGGTGATGTGTGCACCATGCTATGGGATGACCAAATCATGCATGGCCTGCTGGGGCTGTGTGCCATGTGGTGTCTAGATGTTGATTCAACGTGCTTGCACAATGTGCGTTGTTGCATTGGTGTTTACACTTCGTGCATGGTCATGGTGGGTATGTCAAATGTGCAATCGGTAGTGGTGATGTGTGCACCATGCTATGGGATGGCACAGTGGTCAGGCCTGCATCTGTACAGTGATGCATATGTGTGTCTGTGCATGCAGATGGTGCATGTGTCTGCTATTGGGGACTTGTGGTTTTGTGTCAGTGGGGTTTGTCATGTGTTGTCATGGCAGGGATTTTGGGGTTTTGTCGGGGCTGACTTTAGGTCGGTTGTGATGGGCCATGTATTTGCTCTCATCTACTTGCCATTTGGACTACACCTTTGTGCTTGGTGTATTGGGTGTGTGTGGTGACTTTTGTATTACGCTAAGGGTCACTCACCGTCATCGTCCGATGATGGGACTCCCATCTCGTAATGGACAACACCCTCGATGGCCTCCATGTCTATGACGGAGCTGCAGGTTTCCTCCCAATGTGCCAGCTCTATAGGGGATGATGCTCGCCTTCTGATGCCTCGGCCTGGCTACGGTTTGCTGAGAGGATGTTGCGAACACGCAGCCGATCGTCCCAGCGCTTCCTGCAGTCTTTCATGGTGTATGAGGTCGTCCTACCGCAGATAACCTCTGCTCCACCTCCTCCCAGATGTTTTTTTTCTGTATTTGTGCCGCACGGCGCAGGTCTGGGCTGAACACGACATCTGCATGCTCGACCAGTGTGTCGGCGAGCATGTTAAGTTCGTCATCACTAAAACGTGGCTTCCGCAGCCGCACTGTGCCTTTTCAGGTTGCCTTGGCCATCTCCTTGCTGACACAGTCCACAGTTTGCCAATTCAGGTGCTGTAGGCAGTGGATTGCAATGGATTGTGTTTTTAAAGATGGCCCGTTCCAGCGCGATGACGTTTTCGGTACCGGCACTTCCGGTACCAGTATTTACGATACCGGTATCAACAGTACTGTTCATTACGGCATCTTGGATGCCAGTGCCCGTGTCTGTGGCATTGATGATGCCGCTATCGGGGGATTGGAGGGCCTCACCAGCATGCCGGTGCAGCAGTTACCGGCATGCCAGTATGCGCATGCACGCTGACTCGGAATCAACCGTTGATTCCGGCAGCAGTGCTACATAGACACGGTTGCACCGGCATGCCGGTAATTTCAATTCTTTTACCAGCCAACTCGTAATGAGGCCCATTGGGTTGTATTGGATCATCAACGCTTGATCCTACTGTGAAGTTACAATCAGTTAAAGACAGACAACCTAACTCACCAGAAAATCTGGAATCAACTCAAGTTGAAATATTATTAGGAAGCGTCAATGAGGAGGAAGGTGAAGATGGCCACCCAACCAATAGAGAGAGGAGGCGGAGAAATAAGCCAGTCAACAGATATGATATGTAATGATATGATATTTTATTTATATCGAGCTCATACACACGTGTTTCAGAGCGCGACCAGACAAGGGAGGGGAAAACAAGGGAGAACAAAACAACGATCTTACTAGGCCTAGTGACATTGAGAATGCGCAAGTGCATGGGAGAGGGCGAGGGGAAAAGTGCATGGGAGGGGAAGAGAAGTGGAAAGTGCGTAGCAAGGGAGAAAACAGATAAATAATAATAAACTAAATAAATAAAAGGCAACCAACAGTGTTAGTGCAGCCAGCAAGCGGCAAGTACTGGGTTTAAGTCATCAGACAGGGTATGTCAGATAAGTGCAGGAAGAAAATGTGGGTGGGGGACTGTATGGGTACAGATACAGACCCCAGTGCAAAGGGTAGCCCGGAGGCAGTGCGGGGGGGGGGTGGCAGGGTGAGCAGGTACCTGGGCCCGGAAGACAGAGGGTAGGCCAGGTGCACTGTACCGAGAGAGAACAGATCAGCAATGGAGAGGGGGGGCGAAGGCAGAAGCAAAGAGGAAGGTCTTGAGGTGCTTCCAGAACCGGAGATGCTTCTTTTCAAGCTTCAGAGTGGCAGAAGGCTGTTCCAGAGGGAGGCCCCAGACGAAGAAAGAGACCTACCCCCAGCTCGTTTCTTAGAAAAACGACTGACCCTGAGGGAGTTTGAGGTAGAGGAGCGAAGAGCTTGAGCGAGAGAGGAGGTATTATTTTGGACCCAGGCCCCAGAAAGCCTTGTTGACAATGCAGAGGGTTTTGAATTTAATCCTTGCATCCACTGGGAGCCAATGGAGCGATTTCGGAGCTGGAGAGATACGATCCCAGGGCTTGAGGCCAAGAACAGTGAGAGGAATACACCTAAGGTTGTTGTGGGCAGTAGTGAAAAAGACGGTGCAGTGAAATCCCTGTATGTGAAACGCTCTACTAAGCGTGCTAGGAAGAAAGCAGATAGAAGAGCTAAAAGAGCTGCCTCTAAATCAGGAAACCTTACTAAGTGGCTAATAGGAACAACGGCGGGAAAAGCTAAAGTGGCTATGTAATTGCCAGTAAATGAGGAAGAAATACTGGAAAGCTCTTTGGACAGCGCAAAATCCTCCCTTAATATCTATTGAAATATCGGTGTGAATCAAACTGTGAGCCTAAAAGTGCGCAAAGGGAAGTGGTAAGCACAAATAAATCTACTAAGTATAAAAAGGTTGATTCTGGTAGAGGAAAAAAGAGCGTTCTTCCACTGAAATCATTCAACATCAGGGGTATAATCAAAGGGAGGAAAAAAGCCATTAACTGAAGCTGTCTGTTTGAAATCCGCAATCACCTGCTGCCATTAAGGTTAATCAAAAGTGAGGACCTTTAAATTTGTAGAGCAATGTGATGGTATGATAACAAAGGTTCATTGCTATGCTGAAGAGGTTGTTAGTCTAATAAACTAAACAGTAATAAGTATTCCTATAAAGGGCATGGAAAAGGTGTGCAGTATGAGAAAGCTAAAATGGGTAACACAGGTGACCCCAATGTAACATCTCTTTGGGAATGGCTTTGCTCTTTCCTTCCATCAATGATTACTAACAACTGAGAAAGCACCAAAATCATTACCTGGAATATGAGAGGTCATAAACACCTCTTTCAGAAGGAGGGTTCTTGTGATCTTATTTGTGTGGCTGATGTTATCCTCCTTTCGGAGACCTGGTTATTGACATTGCCCTATTTTGATGGTTTTACCTCTTATGGCCGTAATGCCAATAGGGGAGTGAATGGGCAACCGTATGGGGGATTGGTCACATTGGTGGCCAATGATATTCCATCTAAAGATGTTTGTACCAATATTGGTGATAATAATGTACTGGGGGTTGAAATTTTAATTGGAGGTTTGCAAAAGGTGTTAGTAATTAAATGTGTATGACCCTCCGGGTGATGAATTCACATTGGGTATACAGGGCACTATTTTTGAGATGATCATTAGTAGTCACTGCAATCATAGGGAACTGGATACTATAATTGCAGGCGACTTAAATTGTAAAATCACATATGATGATGGTAACATTTGCACTGTAACTAATGTAAAGAATAATAATAAACATCATAGGTGGAAAACTTTTTTTTTGAAGAATTGGTGTCAGATGAAAACTCTGTCCTTAACAAAGGGCTTTCATTTGCCCTCTCGGGCTTCAACAACTTTGAGCAAATCCAAATAGATCTGTTCAAATTTATTCGGAAACTCAAATTAAAAACATTTTTTTCAATGCAAATTCAGAGATATGTAGCAAAACCCATTATACCTGCACCATCTGACATATCTTTGCAAACTATGCTAAATACACATGTATTCAAGTCTTTAGAGGATTGTGATCTAGATCAAGACACTTGCATAATGTATATGCTTAAGAATCTGAATATTCAACAGCAACATTTGAAAATTAAAGAATTAAGTTAAAAATCGAAGTGTACGCCTGTGTTTCCTAATGACAACATCATAGACACCTTTTACCAAGCTGTGACCAAGGACATTCACAAATTGGCTGATGGCACCAAACTCTGTAAAAATATGCAAAACTTTAACATGACCAAATCAGAACAAATAGCTATGCGAAGGTTAGCATCCAATCAAACTTTAATTATTAAAGAAGCAGACAAAGGGGGAAATGTGGTGATTATGAATAAGCAAGACTATATCACAATGGGTCTCCAACATCTCAATACCGTGGGCTGCTAACAGATCTTATCCACTAACCACCTTAAGGACCTATCAGTAACAGTAAACAAAGTGATCAATAAATGGCACTCGAGAGGGATACTAACAGATGTTGAAAAGCAATATCTAACAGTTGAAGACCAACTCTGCCCACTGCTTACTTCCTGCCCAAAATACATAAAGCATTTAAAGCATTTGTGAAGATTCTGGAGGGCAGACCTATTGTTAGTGGTGGAGGTGGCATTTAAGAACCAATGTCCATTTATATTAATGAATGTCTATCACCTTTGGTCACCCAAACACCAACATTTGTGAGAGACTGTATGCATATCTTACAGATACTTGACAACTTATCATTTACTCCAAATCTCTTATTGGTCACACTTGATGTAAAGGCTCTATATACTTCTATTTATTTGGTAACTGAGATCTAATTGTCATACTTTCGCGCTGGCAAAGTGATACTTAATGATCAATAAATGTCAATTTCCACACTTTGTAAGTGTTTGCAAAACTCATTCGTTTTTATTTTTTGTACCGTGCTTGTGGACAGTGATTGTCCTTCATTTGTCAAACATTTTAGTATGTCAAGGCATCCATATTTTTTAGAGGAAAGCAACATGCTTTCGGTTTTACTAGTGCCGACACGTGTTTCAACCTTAACGTTTTTCTCAAGGCAATAACGTCAGATATGTGGTCCCGGTTGGTTAAAGCCTATGTCAATGGAATTGTGTAAACTGGATAGTTACTGTGCTCAATTGAGCATTGTCGTTGTATGAGGTCTCGCAGTGATCTGCTTCAGTTCAGTATGAAGAGAGTTGATTTGCTCACACCTAAAGTACGGGACAAGAATATCCAATGTAGGAAATTGAGACTTATTAGTAGGTATAATGTGGACAGCCAGAAGATATATTCGGTTGTTAAGAGAAACTGGCACTTATTGCAACTAGACAAAGATATTAGCAAATGGGTAGATCCCTATCCAAACTTTATTTACAGTGAAGCTAGCACTTTGAAGAACATATTGTGCCCTTCTTTCATGTCCAACCATTAGAGTACACAAACATGGTTACATATGACACAGAATCATGGTTTCCACAAATGTGGTGCCAGTACTATGTGTGCCCATGCATTTGAAACAAAAATTGTGAATTTTGGTACTTTGGGCACTCACCACATTAACTCATTCATTAATTGTAATTCCAAATTTTGTGTCTAATGCATTATCTGCCTATGTGGCTTAAACTACATTGGCAGTACAATTCGACCCCTTAAAATTAGAGTCAGAGAACATCTATCAACAGTAGCCAATCAAGACTCCAAATATCCCTTGGCCACACTTTGGCAAAATGTCCACCAGATGGACAACAAGAAGGACATTAAATTTGTGGACATGGCATAAGTTACCCTAACAAAGAGAGGGGGTAATCTCTTTTTGAAATTTAGACAACTAGATGCTCGGCTTATTTGCCAATATACAACAGTCTTTGTCGGACTCAACACCGATCATGAATTATCGGTGTTCTTATGAAAGACATTACCCCCCCAAGTCTTGTTTCGCCTTACTTGTGTGTGACCCTCTGCACATGGATATTTAGTTCTGTACTTGAATGGAAACTGCTAATTAACTATGATTACTCACTCCCACTCTGGCTTTGGATGTTGCTTGAACAGTCAGTGTCAGTGTTTTTTCAACCAGGGTATAATCCAATGGTAGATCTATAGGTTGCATACAGATTCACTAGTTTTTTTAAGGTGGATGGGGAGGTAGAGTGTCCTTATCATGTTTCTCCTTTCATTTTGTGAGTCTCGCGTTTTTTGACAATGACTGCACAAGCATTACTATGCATGACACTTATCAGGTCTTCAACCTCTCATTTTGTTAATCCTGGCAATGTATACATGACTAATTACGTCACTTAATATTGCCTAATTTTCTTTCTTTTCCTGCTACATCCACTTCTTTTATTCTACATTATTCACATCTATTCCTATGTGGATTACTAATTATTTGATCACACAAGACAGGTTTATTCAATAAACCACAACTTATTAAATTGAATATATATACAATATCTTCCAATTAGTAGCCTGAACTAACGATCAGCCTATTTCATGTAATGTATACCAGTGAATGGGCGTCTCAACGAACATGTTTAAGTGTCCACAATCAATTTATTGCATTGTTTGTTTTGTAGACGCTCTCCATTTCACTGGTATTCAATCATATATTTTTAACTTTCGGTAACGCATTAGTTGGTCCTCTTACGGACTTCAAAGTGGCATTGAATGTGGCTTTTTTTGCCCCACTCAAAATGGTGGAGTAACAAGAACATGTTAGTTTCCTTAGCCTAACGGACTAAATGCACGCCATTAATATAGAACAGCCAGCCGCAAATCGGTGGATCCCAGTGAAAGTGGATACGGCCAAAAGGCACGGTAAGGGTTGGATCTTTATGCATGACCCCTTGGTACTTTCATGGCTTGTCTCTGCCCCCATGTTCAATTGATTTTGAGCATGAGTTAATTGACTTGTACCTGAGGGCATCTTTTCTGGTCTTTTTTGGGTCATCCCCTCATGACGATTGACTATGGCTCGCTCTCGAATTTGGACGTACTGTTACTTTCATTTTTCTTTGGACAATAGACTTAACCTATGGATGGACACAACTGCGCACCAATATAGGTATGCTCTTTATATATTTTTGCAAATAAAGAAATAGCCTTGTTGTTTCAACACATGGGACTTAACAGTTATACTTGACTCATATTTTTATTATTTCTATCCAGTGTCTAACTAAAGTGTCTAACTACAGGCAATTACCAATTGGTAAGTGGAATTACTCACTTTCAGTGAGAAGATTCATTATGTGACTAGCATACATGGATGTTTATGGATGCATGTCTATACATAACAACCAATTGAGCAAGTGTATTGATATTTGAATTTGCATTCCATAGTGCGTCAATTTGAGTCCAAGACTCTATAACGTATATAATAATACCCCCTCTTTTATCTATATGCAGTTTTAATCAGATTTGATTCTGACACATACACTGAACCATGTTGCAATGTATCATATTTAGATACAAATGATTAATTGTTTCTTTTGTTTTGTCCAACCCCATTCTTTCCCCCACTTCATCTTGATTTTCTTTTTCATTCGTACAATGTATATATAATGCCTTTGTATTATGTATTCAACCAATGTGTAAATATTATGATTTTCTCATACACTGTGTCTTGACATTACTGGTTATACATACATGGTTTTGATATATGTGATATGTCTTATGATACACTTCCCCGGACTGTACCTTTGGTTTGTATGTCCATTCCATAATCTTTTCATGTAATACCTATATGATGGTTATGTACTGTTTTCAGCCTCAGAAGAAGAGCTGATAGCTTGAAACATGTGTCAGGCTGACCTACAACCAATTAAACTTTATGCAATTTATGCATGGGCCATATGGACTTGTGTGCAGTGTGACTGTAACTGTTTAACTAGAACCCTATGTCTCAGCTTTGCTAATTGGGCCTAAAGGACCTTAACTAAGGACAGGACTGGTGAACTACAAATGAATAGTAGGGGAAATAGACTTGGATGGTCAGATAGGAACCTGGAAAAGGTAAAGCTCTGGAGTAGAGGACACATTGACACCTATAGATATATGAAATCAGGTGAGGAGATTGTGGTATGGATAACCGCCTGTATGTACAGGTTTACGTCTGTGGGTAAAACATACTCAGTTAAGTGGGGACATAGCCCGGAGAAACCATATATCAAATACATAGCGGTTGCTAAGAAGAAAATGAGACAAGCAATCAGAGACATTGATTTACTCAACTTAGGGCTAGAAGAAATCCTCATGAGAAAACGTAATATTAGAAATGGTTTGGCAGAATATGGTAAAAATACTAATTGAAGGAGATGCTAGAAAAATGTGGTCAAATTACAAGATGATAACTAGTGGTGGTAATGAAGAATTACTCTGTAATATCAAAGAGCGGACCTGGGAAATGCATGAAGGAAACACATTTTTGGCTAATGGTTCGCACAAGAAAATTCCAGTGATTATAAGCACTTTTATCTGAAGAGAGCTCCAAGGCAAATTGGTTAACCCACAGTTACTCTTGTTACTTGGACCGAAATGTTTGATGTTGAGAATCCAAGTTCATAAAAGATTATAAAAGTTCTTTATTGGCCAGAGCTCAAAGGAAATATTCCTGCAGTCACTCTTGACAATTTTACTCCTGGGCGCTTCTTTTTCTGAAGTGGGAATAGAGATTAAATCATTGACGTGAGAAAGCACAAAATAGTGTTTATCAGTGCTTATTTGAAGTCAATTACCTCGGTTGAGCGAGTGCCCCGGTAACACACAGCAGTTACCAGCCACCAGCCGAACACCTAACACTCTATCGCACTCGCCGCTTCACTCCGCTCGCTACTCCTGGGAGCTTAGTAGGCAGGCTCATGACCTCTGCTGGAAAAGGGATTAAAGCTATGAAAGACTCGCTACAGACTTCCTTGACACAATGTTTCACCAGTAATCACCGTACACTCTATCGCACTCTCTGCTTCGCTCCGCTACTCCTGGTAGCTTTAGTAGCTCACGACCTCTGCTGGAAAAGCGATGAAAGACTGTTTGGCTGTAATAGCTGTAGTAGTTAAAAGCCTTTCCAGTCCAGGACGGAATTGCAGCCTGAGAGGGTCGGCGTATCGCAGCTGCTTTAGAGGCTTGCAACTTGTGTAGGCTATCATCCACCTTTAGACCAAACAGGTTTGAAACATCAATTGGCATACCCAGCAGTCTGGTCTTCACATCTGGAGTGAAACCTCATTTCCTTATCCACGAAAATCTCTGTGATACAGAACTTGTGTCCATGGCCACATCAAGACCGGAATGAAGTGCTTGGCACAGTACTTCCTTACCATCACCCACAATGCTTAGAAAGCCATCCCTCATTTTGCCTTCTGGGACATGCTCTGAAGCCTCAGATAATATAACTTCCCCTAAGGTGTGAGTGCATTCGGGGAGGCTGCATGTTCCATTAATGGTTTTGAATGCAAATATAATACAACGAAAAATAGTACCAGGAAATGAGGGAAACAACTGAAAGAGGAAGGCAAAGGAATGCAAAAGTCAAATCATCATTTTCATTTTATTTAGATTTGTATAGAAAACATTTTATAAAATCATTTAATCAATTCTTAAAAAGCATTTTACTACTCAGGCATTCAAACATTCATTCACTAATCGAACATCTAAAAGTTATATAAATGTGCTAAGGTGTCACAAAAGGTACTATTTATTTCATTAGTACACTTATTTTCCATTTTATTGTTAATGGTTCCAAAAAACAAGAAACAAATCATTATTGATAATAGTTCATTCCAGGACAAAATATCCATTTGTTGTATTATTATATGTTTCCACCTCAAGGTACCAGTGAAGGTTGAGGTTCCCACCTCTGGTTTGTTTGTTTGTTTGAATGCAAATATGTCTTCTTGGATAAGGCATCATATATCTGGACATACCTGTCTGGGGAAATGATGACTATGTGCCAGAATGTATAGCCTGATGTTGCTGCCTGAACTACCAGGCTCCTAGGGCTGGGGTGATTGGAGAGGAATTCTGGCTCAGAGAATGCTTGCTTGCACTTCTTGACTAGATCCTTGTGCACTGCTGGAGGCGAGCTGGGTTTCTTCCATAGCTCCAGCAAAGGATCCCTTAAGCAGCATGAAAGGGTAGAACAGTTTCTACTTGTGTGCCCCTATCTAAAATACCTGTGAGGTCATACTAAGTGATATCCTTAGCAGGAGGACCTCACCAAAGAGCATCTGTCACTTTAGTCATTACCCTCATGTATGTGCATTAGGGTGCACATGAGGATCTGGGTGCTTGAAGTCCATGTTTGGGAGGGTGTCAAGGTCACTGGCAATCTTCAGGTTCAAAGCCAGTTCTGTCAATCTGGCTTCTTCTGATTGAAACTCATCTGGAGCCGTAGAAGTTGTGAAAGGCTTGAAGCCGAAAAAGATCACAATCGTTGTCAAAGATACTTCGAAAATTCCCCTAAATTCTTTTGTCGACGGCGGAACATACCTCAACACCAAGGATCATTAATAGACAGTCGCTGTCGATGGGCCTTTTGTAATCAGCACTGATGTGACCCTGACAAATGCCGAAGGGGTCGAGACGGCTGATGGTGTCGATGACTCTCGAATTGTGATCAAGGCTGATGCTAAGCCTAAGCTATTGGGTGCATGGCATGGTCGAGACTCTGATACCCTGTTGGGCTTTGTCCAGTGCAATGGGATTGACTGTCTTCTTTTTTGCCTTCGAAGAGGCTAAGGGGAAACCTGCCTTATCGAAGACATCTGTCATTTTATAACAGAATTCCTGCTCTTTCTCTGCCACAGCAGATTAGGAAAGTAAACATTCCCGTCTGTGGGGTGAGGAATCAGACGACGAGTACCTGCGTCTTCTCTTCTTTTCAAGGTAGAGGATGATGAATGTCAGGATTCGAACCTCGATTTAGACCGCTTATTGTGTTTTTTGGCTCTTTTCTTTGGTCTCTCTGGCGAGCTATTGACCCCATTGGAACCTCTTACCTCAGAAGACTTACGTTTTGACAGGTTGTACTGGACGACTTAGAAGTTGATCGCCAGAGAGCTAGTTTCAAAGCTCTCTTCTTCAATGCCTTAGTGTCATGGGCCTCATTACGAGTTGCCCGGTAAAACCGGGTTCATTATCGGCATGCCGGAATGAGCGGGTCCGTGCTCGTATGAACCCGCTAATAGCGGGTGATTACGAGTGCGCGAGCACGCGCGTCCCCCCATGCCGGTAGTGGCAATACCGCCATGCCGCTAAAGGGCCTCCAACTCCCCTATACTGGCATCGCGGGACCCGCCCATAGCAGTACCGCCTCATACCAACCCCTAAATACTGGCATGGTAATACCGGCATGGTAATACCATGTTTGCCAAAAAACAGACCCGGAAATTACGTCATTGCGCAGGAACGGGAAATGGGCCGGGGTCCATCTTTAAAAACACAATCCATTGCCATCCTCCATATTCACCAGCCGATACTCAGAGGGCACAGTGGAAATCCACAGAGGATGTCAAAGGCTACCAGGAAAACCACCCCCCGGCTGCGTAAACAGCGTTACTCAGACGCAGAGCTCACCATATTAGCGGACACTCTAGCTGCACATGCAGACACTATACAATCCCCCGACAAGAAGCGGGAGGTGCAGCAACAAAAGAGGCAAATCTGGCAGGAGGTAGCCCGCAGGGTATCAGCCGTAGGTCCCACCCCGCGCAGTGTGAGGGACTGCAGGAAGTGGTGGGATGACCTCCGGTTGAGGGTACGCAATATCCTGGCCACCAATCGGAGGGAGGCCATGGCCACAGGCGGGGATGCCCACCCCCCTGCCAAATAGATGCCCTGGGAGGAGAACGCGGAGGGAAGAGCAAACTCCCATAGATATTAATCCAAAACATTTTGTAAGACCACTCTACCAAAGCAGGCATGCTGACACGACAGAGTGTCCAGACAGTAGTGCTTTGAGAAAGTATGTAACAGTGACCATATTGCGGCCTGGAAAATGTCTAAAGTCTGTACACCTCTTTAGAGTGCTGACATGGCAGCAACTCCCCTATAGGGGGATTTACCAGCGTTTCCACCACTTGGAATCTGCTGGTAATTCACTCTATGGGATTCTGGAAAAAGCAGCCCCTACCATTGGTGGGTCATGCACCTCTTGCGTAGTTCCTTAGGCCAGAGTTTAAGGAGACCGGTGTGATAGTGGATGGGGCCAGGCACGTCATCTCTCTCTACGCAGATGACATGCTGCTGTATGTCCAGAACCCGGAATTCAACTTGGCTTGCATACTTGACATTTTTGATAATTTTTCATAACTTGCAGCTATAACTATATGTTGTAGTAAATCATGCATTTTTCTGCTGGCAGGACTGGTGTGCATGAACAGTGCACATTTGCCTCATCATGGGCTGAAATGGACTATGAATACCTTCACATATCTGGGAGTGAATATTTGTCATGAGGTTCAGACCTCACATGAGCAAAACACTCTGAAAGTGCTGTGAGGTATAGAGAGCTCTATGGGATTCTGGATTATGGATAGGGATGCTGCACGACCCCTATCATTGGTGGGTCATGCAGCATTGATTACAATGGTGGTGCTCACTCATTTATTATACTACTTTACTAATGTTCCATAAGACATTCCCAGGGCCTTTTCCAGGTCTCTGAATGCCAAAGTATGGGAATTCCTATGGGGGCCTGGAAGGCATAAAATTGCGTTAGATAGCTTTTTGTATGGAATATGTGTATGGAGGCATACAACCTCAGAAATTTGAATTATACTAACTAGCGGGACAGATTCTGTTTGTTTCTTGGTGGCTGTTGGATGAAGCCACTTTGGATACATAATTGTTGCAGCCATCAGTGCGACCGTACATGCTGAAGGAAGTGCTCTGGGTGGATAATAGGAGATTCATGGACTCCCGCATTAACCAGAACGCGTTGCAACACTAGTGCTGCCATATGACATAACTAAGTGGAGAAAAGGGCTGTCGAGGCTATAAGTGAGGATGTTGGCAGGTTTTCGTAGGTGGACCTCAAGGTTAAAACCAGAGGACCTGCACAAAGGGATTGAGGAAACAAAATGGGCAAATGCACTCTTGTATACACGGAAGGTGTCTAGGAATGCCTGGCTCAAGCTCAATCAAGTTTACATTCTTCACAGGGCATACATGATACCATATAGGATAGCAACTTTCTCTGGGTCGGCAACGTACTGTTGCCCCAGGCAGATATGATGCATATGTTTTCGACATGACCGGTGGTGCAACAATTTTGGTTGGCTCTTACAACGCGTCTAGAAGGGGCTGGGATCACTAGATTCGCATGGACGCCTGAAGCGTTCCTGCTGGGTATGCACCCCTGCCCGGAAGCCACTAAACATGTTACTTCATTTATTGACTTGACCTGCATATTAACAAAACGCCTAATTGCCATGGCATGGAAGTCTGCGGAGGGACCACAGGCGGGGCCTTGGTGGGCTGACCTTAAATGTTGGTCAATGGCTGAAACCACAGTGTGGTACAGGTCTGTGCATAGGATTACTTGAGAGATGAATTATAACATCCAGGCATGGAACACACTCATACAATCGATGTTCTTTTCTTCGAATTATATGCCTCCCTGAGGCTCTGGCCGAATATGCGGTATTAAGAGAATTGGGGGGAGAATGATTCCTTTTTAAGACGTAGGCGGGGTGTGGACCATGGCAATTGGATGAGCTGAAGGACCCTGGGATGAGCATGACTTTGAGGCTCATTACGAGTGTGCCGGTATATGGTAAAGGTTCCCGTAATTCCGGTTACCAGCACTTTTACCGGTCCAGCTAATTATGAGTCGCAGGTAATACCAGCAACAGAATTACTGATGACCCACCCACCAGCACTGGCATTACTGTCACAACAGTATTACCGGCTGATTATAAGAAGGGAAACTCTGGATAATACAGGCGATTTTAGCCAGTAATACTGGTAAAACCAAGGCAGAGCTATCTACACCTCATAGCAGGCCGTAAATGCACACAGGTGATGGACATGAGTCAGCAGGTGAAACCAATGCACACAGGTGCACCCAATGCACATAGGAAGAGTTCAAAAGGTCCACACCTTCCCCAAAAATGCTTCTCTACACCTAACCATGCTGCCACTTATCACAGTGCCATGCTGCCACTTATCACAGTGTACATGGACGTGGAGCTGCTCCAGGCCAACCTAGAGCTACACAGGCTGGAGGACCACCAGAGGCAATAGGATGCAGAGGAGGAGGAGGATACTGGTTGAAAGGACACACCACGCCAACTAGGCGTGTCCTAACTATGTGTAGGGGCACGCCCAAGAGCCAGGGAATACAGGTTAAGATGACATAGGACAGCAAGAACAATCACCAAGCTCGACGTCCATGCACAGTAAAATCCTTATAGTACAATGCCAAATGCCACACAAATACCTCAGTGGCCCCAAACACGCTGAGTTGTCCTGGGGTGCCCGTGAAATGAAGCTCCCAATAAAGCCCCCATACATGGGATGACATACTACAAAACTGCAACTGAGGGACTTGTCCCTGGCATTTGACATGGCACGCACTCAGTTCCCCATGCAATCCACCCCATCATGGATGCCACACAGATGCCACACAGACGACCTGCACATGCAACCCAGACTCCCATCAGGGACAATGCATGGGAGCAATGCACAGGCCCCCAAACCACCCACTGTGGCATGATGCCCTGTCTGTCATGGACCCTGAAAGCAATGAGTGTTGGCAGTGAGTTGTGTGCAAGTAGCACCATGTCAGACTAGACCCCCCCCAACTCTCGTGAGCAATGGAATCCACATGCAATGACTGGAATGTGAAACAGTGTGGTGCAATGACACATGGGAGATGCATGCACAGACTGTGTATGGAGATGCTGCTGTAACAGGCAACACATCTGCAGATCATCATGAGTCACACGTGTGTCTTTCCCCCCTTATAGGTGGCTCTGGATAACCGCAGCTACTGTGACTGATGACCCCGCTCAGGAATCCCCAGACTCCACAGGAAGTTGCATACAACAGGGCCCATGTCTGGACTAGGGTGATCATTGAGGGCAACTTCGGCCTGTGGAAGTTCCGCTTCAGATGTCTACACCATTCTGTGGGTGCGCTAATGTACAAGCCCGACACGGTGGGACATATTGTCTTGGCCTCTGCGATGTTACATAACATCTGTGTCAGGCGAAACATTCCCTGCCTCCAGATCTGGACCTGTTTCCCCCTGAGGATGATGCAGTAGTGCTTGCGGAACATATGCATGTGCACACAGAGCGGATGGAGGCCAGGGATGGGTGCATCGCACGGCAGGAAGTGCTTGAGAATCTTTTCTGATTGCCTCATCCACATATAACCCCCCTTGCACTTATGTATATGTTCTGCACATTCACTTTCAACACTTGTAGACAAATCAAAACAATTTCCTGTCACTGCTTCAAGTACAAATGTGATTTATGTGTCAATGTGATATCTGAAATGCACAACACAAAAACAGTTTCCAAACTCCCCACCCTCAACATACCCTCCCAAATACCTACCGACAACACACCCTCCCCAAACACGCACTCTCAACACACCCTCCCCAAGCGCCAACCCTCAACACACCCTCCCCAAACACCCACCATCTAGACACCCTCCCTAAACACCCACCCTCTACACACCCTCCCCAAATACCCACCACACACCCTCCCCAAACACCCACTCTCTACACACCCTCCCCAAACACCCAACCTCAATACACCCTCCTCAAATACCAGCCCTCTAGACACCCTCCCCAAACACCCACCCTCAACACACAGTTTTCCATGTGAGGAGCCTGAGCGGGCAAGAGTGTAGTGGCTCAACGGGTGTTCCTATCAAGAAAGTCAGTACTAGGATTAGGTCCCAAGCTGGCACCATAAATGGGGTCAGGGTAAAGGTATCTGATAGTCTTTTAGAAATTGAATCACAACTGGCATTGAGAAGTATGAGCATTTGTTGGGTGTGCACTTAAAAATGGAGTGTGCAGCCAAGTGTCATTTGACTGTAGCAACCTGTAACCCCTGCTGAGCAAGGTATATAAGTAAACACAGTACTGCGGAAGTATTGCACATGCAAGGATCCATGTCCTTGACTCTGCACCAGCTGTAAAATGTCTTCCATCAGCAGTGGTATAAGGCCCTTGTTGCTGGCCTTCAGGCCGAGAGCAACACCTCCATATGTTTCTTGGAGAGCCCAGTCTCTGTATCGTAACTTTTCAGAAGTCAGGCAAGAAGAGTGAGGGTTTTGATGCCTAGATGGAGGAGCAGACATCCCTCTTGCAAGAGTAACTCTATACTCTATGAAAGACGATGTGGAGGGCAGATGACCATGTCTAGAAGGTGTAAAGATTCTTCTCTGCTTGAGGCATAATTTTTATTGCATTTTGTCCCAGCAGGGAGATAATTTCCTGATGGAACAGAATAACTTGATTGCGAGCTGGATGAGCGAGTGGGAGGCAATTTGGAGGGCGTTGAAAGAAAGGAAGGCTTTACCCTTAGGTTATGACTTGTCGCACCCAGGCATCTGAGGTAATGTTCCACCATTCTCTGGAATGTTGAGTAAGGCACCCCCACTGGAGACAGGTGTGAGAATTTGACAAAACGGTTTTGATGCTGTCAGGATTGAGACTGGTAGGGTCTCTAGCAATGTGGCAGGTACCCTAATGGGGCGTAGGATTCATCCTACATTATTCCCCAGGCGTGTCCTTCATCCCTATTTCAGAAAACAGTCTCCGGGACGAAGGACAGCCCAGGAACTACGTTTCCCAGCAGGCCGAGCGTGGCACAGGCCTGCTGGGATGAAGTCAGCCACACCCGCGCGAATGCGCATGCGCGAGCCACGCCCGAAGTCCCACGCTTGCGATTCCGGCCAGCAGAGAGGAAGGACGTGCCGAGCCTGAGCTCCTGACGGCACGCCTACGCGGGGCTCCCCGCCGCCTGTTAGCCACCCCAGGCCCCGCGTGACTAATCAGATAAGTGCCAAGCAAAGCGCGCACGTTCCGGCAGCATTTTAGAGAGACAGTTCATTAGCGGGAGTCACGCTTGGATTTCCGAACTGGAACCGCGCCCGAGGCGGTTAGGGAATGCATGGCGCTCCGTCCAATAACCCAGCATGAGACACCATTAACACGCGATTGTGTTCCTAGATGAAGCATGCTTCCTATACTTGTTTAGACTGAAAAGACACCCGAGCAGAAGTGCAATTCTGAACTATTAATCCCTAACAGCGACTCCGCTCATATGTACGCTTTCGTTTTGACTTATGTCTTGCCTCTTGCAGTGCTTGTGAGGTACAGAACGTCATAGGGGTCTGGCAGCCCGAAAAGACCAGAAGACTACACGGCAGTGCCGAAGCTAAGTGCAATTTCCATTGTTACTGTAGGGCATGTTTAGAAACTGGGCATTGAATGTATAATTCTGTATGATGTAATGCAGACACAGCTTCCCTCCATGAAGTAATGGGTGGATAGCGGTAGTACTTAAGGTCTAGAA
Source organism: Ambystoma mexicanum (assembly GCF_040938575.1). Lineage (NCBI taxonomy): Eukaryota > Metazoa > Chordata > Amphibia > Caudata > Ambystomatidae > Ambystoma > Ambystoma mexicanum. Next base: position 1,150,535,959 of record NC_090932.1, read on the forward strand.
ACTGGTAGAGGGCTCCAGTACAAAAGCCCAACATTATCTGGCATCTGAGTGTATTGTTGAATGTGAATCGAACATAGTAACTGGTCTGGGGCTCCAGTACAAAGGCCCATTTCGTCTGGTATGAGCAAGAGAGTGCCAGTGAATGCAAAAGCACCAGGGCGGAGAACTCCAGATACTGGAGCCGGAGCTGAGGAGCATGTTACCCTGATCTTCCCCATCCCCATCCATAACTTCTACCTCTCCCTCTTTCCGGTGTTCCCAAACAACCTCTACCCATCCAACCATCGGACCCTAACCCTCTTTCCCCCAAGGGTCAAGGCGGCCTGCGTTACTTGCTCCCAGGTACCAAGACCCGACGGGGAGGGAGGTGTTCTAGCCACGTTTGTGCTGCCTCTGCGGAGAAGTAAGAAGTCTGACAGAATCGCAAGCCCAAGTATTCATCAGACGCCTGGGCAGCACAACCATGGCAGACGTGGTAGCATTACTCCAGGAACTCAAGACTGAGTTAATAGCGACTAGGCAGGATTACCAGAATCTGGCGGGTCAGGTGCACACCCTTACTATCCAACAACAAGCCCAAGCCACGCCACTGCCTAGGGCCCCTCCGCCAACCCCGGTTCAGGTGCAGGTTGCTACTGAACACCAACTGCCTCTAGCTGCACCCGAAAGGTATCATGGGGACCCTCACACCTTCAACCAATTCATCATGCAATGTCAACTGCATTTCCTGACCAAGCCGGCAGTGTTTCATACAGCACAGTCCCGCACAGCCTTCGTGATTTCATATTTGAGTGGAGATGCAGCTTCTTGGGCCACACCCTTAGTTCGAAAGGACGACGCTCTGCTTTATAGTTGGGATCACTTCATAGAGGAGTTCGGCAAAATCTTTAACAGACGAGCTGCTACCCTAATTAAGGATAGGGAACTATTGACTCTAAGACAAGGGGGCAGAGATCTGGTTTCATATGTAACAGCATTTAACCGGTTGGCAATGGAAACCGACTGGCCGCAGGAAAAAGAATGGCTCTGTTCTACCAGGGACTACGGGAAGACTTAAAGGATCTGGTGGCTCAAGTAGATCCTCAGCCAGATGAATGTTACGCGATGATTGACCTAGCACTTAGGTTGGATCAAAGACAGAGTGAGCGACGGCAGGACAGGCGGAAATGGGACAATAAGCCGATGGTGAGGTTGGACCAGCAAAAACTAACCAGAGCAGTGGAGAAGGGAACTGAGGAACCTATGCAAATTGGCTCGGTGCGGGGACCTCTGAGCAAGGAGGAGAAGGAAAAGAGGCGCAGAGACAAGTTATGTCTGTATTGTGGAAAAGCAGGGCACTTCGTGCGGGAATGTCCTACCAAGCCCATTAAAGGAGGGCCTTCGGGAAACGAGAAAGCTCGCCCATGAGGGTGGTAGGAGCGAGCGAAGCAGAAAACACCCCATTGAATTTGGCTAATGTGCACACGACTCAGGAAGCCCACATCACAGTGATCGGGGATTTGCACTGGCAAGAGGAATGGGTGCCCGTTACTCTAATGGTGGATTCGGGCGCCACAGGTAACTTCGTGGACGTTCAATTAGCTCGGAAAATGGGTCTTCCGTTACGTGCTAAGACTCCACCAGAAGAAGTGAAGTCCGTAGACGGGTCCCCGTTAATCTCAGGGCCAGTGACTCAGCAAACAGAACCGTTGCACCTGAAGATGGGTACCACACACCAGGAAACCATTGTCTTCGATGTCATAGCGGCCCCTCAATTCGGGTTTATCCTGGGACTGACTTGGCTGCGACTTCACAATCCACAGGTAAACTGGAAGGCTGGCTCAGTTTCTTTTGATTCTGTCTTCTGTCAAGAAAATTGTTCAGTATCTGTTCCACAGTTCGTCGCAGGAAGTGCACTCCCAGAACTACCTCAGGCATATCAAGATTTTCGGGATGTTTTCAGCAAAGCCGCCGCCGAAACCCTACCGCCACATCGGCCATTTGACTGCCGGATTGATTTGGAAGCAGGGGCAGTACTTCCTTGTAGTAGGATATATGCTCTAACAGAAGCAGAAAATCAGTATCTAAAAGATTACATTGAAACAAATCTGGCAAACGGGTTTATCCGACACTCTACGTCACCCGTTTCCTCCCCCTTGTTCTTCGTACCCAAAAAGACTGGAGACCTCAGAACATGTATCGACTACAGGGCAATCAACAAAATCACCATCAAGAACCGCTACCCTTTGCCTTTGATACCGGTGTTGTTGGATCAGGTACGTGGGTCAACAATCTACACCAAATTGGACCTGCGCGGGGCCTATCATCTGGTAAGGGTACGCAACGGTGATGAGTGGAAAACGGCATTTCGGACGAGATTTGGCCTGTACGAGTATCAGGTTATGCCGTTCGGCCTATGCAATGCCCCAGCAGCTTTCCAGCATTTCCTGGATGAAGTGCTCCGCGGGTACCTGGACGTGTTCGCGGTGGTCTACATTGATGACATCTTGATTTATTCCCAGAACTTGGAGGATCACCAAAAACACGTCCGGGCAGTCCTACAGAGGCTTCGGGAACATCACCTATATGCAAAACTCGAGAAGTGTGAGTTCCATCAATCCACTGTGGAGTTTCTAGGGTTCATTCTGTCACCTCAAGGAGTCACCATGGACAAGAAAAAAGTACAGTCTATTCTGGATTGGCCCTCCCCGAAATCAGTAAAAGACATTCAAACAGTTCTTGGCTTCGCCAATTTTTATCGTCGCTTCATAGAAGGATTCGCCAAGAAGGTCCAGCCCATGACTAGACTGTTACGGAAGGGGGTAACCTTTTCCTGGGACGAAGCGGCTGAGGCAGGCTTTCAGGCTCTAAAAAAGGCTTTCGTTACTGCCCCGGTGCTAATACATCCTGATCCAACCAAACCATACATTGTAGAGACGGACGCCTCCAGTTATGCGGTGGGGGCCATTCTTTCGCAACGAACTGAACATGGACAACTACACCCAGTTGCCTACTACTCTCGAATGTTGTTACCCGCAGAACAGAACTACGCCATAGCTGACAAGGAACTGTTGGCGATAAAAACAGCATTCGATGAATGGCGACATTATCTAATGGGGGCTCGACATACTGTAACCATTTATACCGACCACCGAAACTTGCAGTTTTTGAAATCAGCAAAGGCTCTCAGTCCCAGGCAGCTCAGATGGGCCACGCAGTTCTCCGAATACGATTTTGTAGTCACTTATCGCCCCGGAACTGAGAATCGAAAAGCAGACATTCTATCAAGGTATCCAGAACCAGATCCCGATCAATCCACCACAAGAGTAGAAGAGCCTAAGCCAATGGTTGAGCCCAGTCGGGTAATCGGGAGTGTAGCTGCGGATGCGGTTTTCGATACTATTAGAAAGGCGATGTCAGCACAGCAATTAATCCAATGGGCTAGTCAGAACAAAAACCAAACTATTAAGGAAGGATTACCTTTTTTTAAATCAGCCTTGTATTTACCCACGACACCCCTGCAACAACAAGCCATTAAATGGTGTCATGACTCAAAATTCGTAGGTCACCCCGGAAAAGCTAAAACAATTGAGTTAATAAAACGCCATTTTTGGTGGCCGTCCATACCTAAGGATGTTCATACATATGTGACCCAGTGCGAAACTTGCCTCAGAAACAAATCAGATCATCAACGACCATCAGGAACTCTACAACCCTTGCCGACGCCTCCTGCTCCGTGGCATTCCGTGTCTATGGATCTAATTGTGGATCTACCATTAAGCCGAGGGTTCAACACAATTTATGTAATAGTGGATTACCTCACCAAGATGGCTCACTTCATACCATGCACTGGTACCCCATCAGCCAATACTCTGGCAGACTTGTTTTTGCAGCATGTCGTCCGCCAGCATGGCTTACCGCACATTGTCATCTCTGATCGTGGACCACAATTTACGTCAAGGTTTTGGCAGGCTTTCTGTAGATCTGTGGGTATGGACATACGACTCTCCACCGCTTATCACCCAGAAACTGACGGACAGACGGAGAGGCTAAATCAAACTCTCGAACAATATCTCCGGTGCCTTACTCTTGGTAAGGAGGATAATTGGGCGGACGTTATCTGGTTAGCTGAAATTGCATATAATAATGCAATACATACTTCAACCAAGACGACTCCTTTCTACAGTAACTATGGGTATCATCCCCGCTTTCAACCAGCCCTTGTAGGACATGTACCCGAAGTACCAGCAGCAACCGCGAAGAAGAAACATCTTGAAGAAATATGGTGCTCAGTGCAGGATAACTTGAGAGCAGCGAAAACGGCTTATAAATACCAAGCCGATAAAGGGAGACGACCAGGTCCACAATACCAGGTAGGGGATCGGGTGTGGCTATCCACTCGTCATCTCCGGTTACAGGGATCACGAAAGTTCATGCCCCGGTTTATCGGCCCGTTTCCTGTGCAAGCTTTGGTGGGACCAGTAGCTGTACGGTTGATCTTACCGGCACACATGAAAATACATCCGGTATTCCACATGGCTCTACTCAAACCAGCCCCGGCCACTTCCAAAACCAAGAATCCCCCTCCTATTCTAGTCAATGATCAGCCCGAGTTTGAGGTCCGCAAAATCCTTAATTCCCGTTGTACTCGGCGTAAACTCTTTTACTTGGTGGATTGGAAGGGGTATGGCCCGGAGGATAGGTCCTGGGAACCCGCTGAAAACATTCATGCTCCTCGGCTCCTTCGCCTCTTTCATTTGTCCAATCCATCTAAACCTGGGCCTGCCGGAGGGAGGGGGAGTACTGTCAGGATTGAGACTGGTAGGGGCTCTAGCAATGTGGCAGGTACCCTAATGGGGCGTAGGATTCATCCTACATTATTCCCCAGGCGTGTCCTTCATCCCTATTTCAGAAAACAGTCTCCGGGACGAAGGACAGCCCAGGAACTACGTTTCCCAGCAGGCCGAGCGTGGCACAGGCCTGCTGGGATGAAGTCAGCCACACCCGCGCGAATGCGCATGCGCGAGCCACGCCAGAAGTCCCACGCTTGCGATTCCGGCCAGCAGAGAGGAAGGACGTGCCGAGCCTGAGCTCCTGACGGCACGCCTACGCGGGGCTCCCCGCCGCCTGTTAGCCACCCCAGGCCCCGCGTGACTAATCAGATAAGTGCCAAGCAAAGCGCGCACGTTCCGGCAGCATTTTAGAGAGACAGTTCATTAGCGGGAGTCACGCTTGGATTTCCGAACTGGAACCGCGCCCGAGGCGGTTAGGGAATGCATGGCGCTCCGTCCAATAACCCAGCATGAGACACCATTAACACGCGATTGTGTTCCTAGATGAAGCATGCTTCCTATACTTGTTTAGACTGAAAAGACACCCGAGCAGAAGTGCAATTCTGAACTATTAATCCCTAACAGCGACTCCGCTCATATGTACGCTTTCGTTTTGACTTATGTCTTGCCTCTTGCAGTGCTTGTGAGGTACAGAACGTCATAGGGGTCTGGCAGCCCGAAAAGACCAGAAGACTACACGGCAGTGCCGAAGCTAAGTGCAATTTCCATTGTTACTGTAGGGCATGTTTAGAAACTGGGCATTGAATGTATAATTCTGTATGATGTAATGCAGACACAGCTTCCCTCCATGAAGTAATGGGTGGATAGCGGTAGTACTTAAGGTCTAGAAACTGGTAGAGGGCTCCAGTACAAAAGCCCAACATTATCTGGCATCTGAGTGTATTGTTGAATGTGAATCGAACATAGTAACTGGTCTGGGGCTCCAGTACAAAGGCCCATTTCGTCTGGTATGAGCAAGAGAGTGCCAGTGAATGCAAAAGCACCAGGGCGGAGAACTCCAGATACTGGAGCCGGAGCTGAGGAGCATGTTACCCTGATCTTCCCCATCCCCATCCATAACTTCTACCTCTCCCTCTTTCCGGTGTTCCCAAACAACCTCTACCCATCCAACCATCGGACCCTAACCCTCTTTCCCCCAAGGGTCAAGGCGGCCTGCGTTACTTGCTCCCAGGTACCAAGACCCGACGGGGAGGGAGGTGTTCTAGCCACGTTTGTGCTGCCTCTGCGGAGAAGTAAGAAGTCTGACAGATGCTGCTTCAGCACTTTGGGATACAGAGGAGGATGCAGGCTGAGAGGATTTTCCACCCCTACCTCTTGCTGGCCTCACAAATTGTCTCTGTCCTTGTCTTCCAGTTGTTTGGCCCTTCACTCTCTAGCTGAAAGAGCTGAAATAACATAAGGGTCTGCCTCTCCAGCTCTCAGAGGTAGATTGAGTGGGGTGTTGCCATACCACTGCTCAAAGGTCTTTGCAGCGGCTTTTGATACCTATAATACCTCCAAACTATCGTACGTCTTAGGCCCAAAAAGGTTTGATCCGTCAAAGACAGTGCTCCTGATACGAATTTGAGGTGGGGGTATTTTACTCTCTATTTTTAAACTTTGAGAGTAAATGTGATTTTAAGAGAGTAAAACTGACTTTTCTCCTTTGCAGGACAGTAAAATGTATGCGACATCCAGCCGGCGTGTGCAAAAACTGTATGGATATCATTACTATGCGGCAGCTTTCTGCATTGTGACATAATACACCTTTCATTATTTCTGTAAGGTCTGGCCATTTGATTTCTCCTGTATATATTTAAATGTTGAAAACACAAAAACCTAGCCAATTACATAGTAAAGCAAACATGAATTGTATTGTGCGCTTTGAGGTTTGATAGCAGAATTGTCTTTTGATGTTTAATGAAAGTCCTCATTTCCTGGAGCTTTTACTATCACACTGTTTTTATAATTAGAGTGGAAACTAAATGATAAGTACAAATTATCTGCCTCCGCATGATTATGCACACAGCACAGGAACTCTGAAAAATACAATTGTGAAATACTGGTTTGCTTTCACTGGAAAAAAGCATAATATGTTACAAAATGTTAATTCTCAATTGCAACTTATTTTTCCATTTTATTAATTATACGATCCTAAAATGCTAGGAAAATAAATATGCACAGTGCTTTTGTTTGCTCCACGAGCATTAACACAGCAGAATCTGAATGGAAATACACCATTCCTTTAATCACAGTGTGGAGTTTCTTTTTTCGAAAGGCTTCATAGAAATACATTCTGTTTTAGAGGCTTTTATCATGGCTTTCAATATCATCCATGTATACAACAATCAAAAGAAGCGTTCTGGTTTGTGTCAAGTAACCTGACCTTTGCACTGCCCTCTGCTCTAAATGTGTGTGTAAATGTACACAGGAAAATAATAAAGCTGTCGTATTTACAAGATTTTCATGCATAAAAAGGCCTGGTACGCACCTTATCTGGAGGCCTGGTCAAAGAGCATGTCCATCAGTCTTGTCTGAACAACTGGGTTGACTTCCTTAGCCATGAAAATCTCTGTGATACCGAGCCCATGCCCATTGCTCTCCCAATACAATTGGCATCATCCAAGTCATATTGCAGCACCTGATACATTGCTTCATTCCAATCTGTTACAAAAACCCTACCTCAATTCTCCATTTGGAATGTGTTCAGGCACCTCTGAAGTTACTAGCAATAAGCTGTGGATATACTTAGCCACGGTGCATGTAGCATTAATGGCCATCAGGGCCATGCTACTTGAGGTGAAGACTTTTATAGAAAGGTTGTCATATTTTTTGTCATCTCTGTCGAGAGGCAGGGATAAGTAGGCACTAGTTTTTGTCCCTGATCTAGCTGCTTGCACCACCGGCTTTCAGAGATGGGGTGTTTAGATAGAAAATCAGGGTCTGTGGATGCCGGTCTGAATTTCTTTACCAAGACTTTATAAACTGCTGGTGCCAAGCAGGGTGTTTGCCATAGCTACAGAAGTGGATCCGTAAATGCTGGATGGAAATGAAAGACTGCCTTCTTTGCCACCCTGGTCGAAGATGTCTGTAATGTTATATTCTTTGACATCTGATACAGGAATGCCCCACCCTAAGACCTCTGACAACTTAGTCATAACCTTACTGTAAGAGGCATTAGGATGCGCATAAGGATCAGTTTGCGTGAAATCAACCTCCAGGGAGGTTTTGAGTTCACTGGCATCTTTCAGCCCTATGACTAACTGCCATCCTGTCTTCCTTTGACAGAAACTCATCTTGAGTGTTTGAGAACCCGAATGGCTCAAAGCAGAAGGGTATCTGGTCTCCTTCCTCATCAGAAAAGCTCTGGAAAGTGGTCATGAAGTATTTCCTCGTCTGAGGAATGTATCTTGATGTCAAGTTCGGGTCAGTGGTCAGTGTTGCCGGCATCCTGAGGGAGGTGCCAAAGTGACTTTGAAAAGTGCAGAAGGCTGTGGTTGTTGACGATACTCAAAGACTTTTCGAGGTTGGCTTCATGCACGGACTCCTTGGCATGCGGAACAAGTGTTTTTGGATACCCTGCAGGCTTTCTCGGGTGCAGTGAGTTTCTGATTTTGAATTTTTTTGCTTTAAGGAGTAAGCAGAGGGGGCTGCTTTCTCGAACACTTACATCATTTATTAATGGAATTCCTCCCACTTTTTACTAAGGTATATAGATAAGAGAAGCATGCTGAGCATGTGGAAAAAAGGAACTGAGGTCATGAGGCATGGTACAAACAATTTGTGCCGATGTCACGTCTGGCCTCGAAGACAAAGCAACCTTGAAAACAATGCTGTGTGGTGCCCCTTTATGTCATAAGGTTTCATAGATCTGCTTCCGTAGGACACTATATCTAAGATGAGGAATCCATGGGAGGACACAATCCATTAGAAGAACAAATCACTTACCCCAGGTTATGTTCGTTCTGATGGATGTTCCACCCACAGATTCCTCATTTTAGATATATTGGGGGTCATTATGAGTTGGGCGGTAAGGGATACCGGGCACCGGTAAGGAGACCGGTGCCGGTAAACCCTTACTGCCAAATTCCGAGGTCCCTTAGCGGGAACCATAAAGGACATGTGGTCTGACCACACGTCCTTTACGGGTCCCGCTAAGGGACCAGGGCGCTAATAACGGGCCTGCTAATCGCGCGCCCGTTATTAGCGCCTTCCCCATTTCCATTGAGCCCTATGGGGGCTCAAATGGGAATGGGGAATGGTTGGTTGAATGGGCACTTACCGGGTCCTCCAGTGTCGGAATGACCCGGTAAGTCCCCATTCAACCAGACCACCATGGCTACCATCCAACTCATAATAACACCCATTCTCTTGCTTTGCAGCACTATCTAAAACTTTTTCCCAGCAGGGGGTGCTGTGTGGCCTGGCAACGAGGGTCTTCGAGTCGTCGGCTTCGGGCCGAATGTGACGTTGATGTCGGTACAAATGGCACAAGTGGTACCCTGTGACCTCAGTTGTCATATTTTCCCCATGCACTGCTGCGTTAGGGATTGGAGACAAAAGAGTGAAGGTTTAAGCGTCACAAGAGAGAGCCATCGTAGGACCATACAAGGAAGCTCTGATGGTGGGTAGGCTGGGAGGGTGATGAGAAATCTGTGGGAGGAACATCCATCAGAAAGAACATTACCAGGTATAAGTAGTTTGTTCTTCTAATGGATTGTGTCATCCCACGGATTCCTCATTTTAGATAGACTCCCATAGCAGTAAGATAACATAGAAGAAGGAAGGAGCGAACTCAATGGCAATTATGTCACCACACATTGGAGGGCGGCTCTGCCAAAGAAAGCCTCATTGGCGGATATGCTATGCAGGCAGTTGTGTTTTGCAAACTTGTGGATGGAAGCCCACGTTGCAGCCTGAATTATATCTGTCACCAGCACTCCTCTTTAAAGAGCAGAGGTAGCTGCCACACCCCCCCTAGTAGAGTATGCCCTGAAGCTGTCAGGGATCTGCTTTCCCGCTCTGTTGTAACATTCTGAGACATGAAGCACAATCCATCTGGAGATGGTTTGTTTTGTTACACCTTGCCCATATTCGGGCCGGTGTAACCAATGAACAGTTGGTTATCCAGTCTGAATTGGTTTGTCCTAACGATGTAAACACTCAGAGACATTTTGAGGTTGAGCCTAGCAGTTTCTCTTAATCCTTAGATGTATGAGGAGGTGGATAGAAATCTGGCAAACAAATTGTTTGCGGCAAGTGAAACTCTGGCACGCCCTTTGGAATCAATCAAGGGCACACTCTAAGAGTCACCTTGTCCTTGGTAAAGACTGTAAAAGTTGGCTTACAAGACAGGGCCTGCAATTCGCTCACTCTTCAAACTGAGGAAATAGCGACCAAGAAGGCTATCTTCCATGAAAGGAGTCTCAGAAGACACAAATGAATTAAATGGCTCAAATGGAGAAGCCATAAGAAATGTCAACACCAGGTTCAAGTCCCATGTTTGGAACTCAGAAGGGGTTAGGAGGGAAAGTGTTTATTAGTCAAAACTGAACCACCATGGGATCGTGGAATACAACCCTTACTCAGGCGTGCACTTAAAGACAGAGAGCGCAGCTAAATAGCCCTTGACAGTAGCTACCTGGAGGCCCTTCTTGCTAAATGAAGCAGAAAAGACAACACCTTAGAGATGTTGCATAAAAAAGGATCCAGATCCTGTGCTCTGCAGCAGCTGCAGAACCTCTTCAATGGCAGTGCTATAAAGTCTTTGTTGCTGGCCGTCTGGCTCAAAGCAACACCCCCATTACGTCTTATGGAAAGTCCCAATTCCTGTAGCTTAGCCTTTCCGAAGCCAGGCGTGCATGTTGAGCATGTGAAGAACCAGTCCCCCCTCCTGAGATAGAAGGTCTGGTATCCAGTGGAGGACTGATGGCCATATACAGAAAGTCCAGGTACTATGTCCTCTTGGCCCAGTCTGGGGTAATCAGGATCATGGTTGATCGGTACCTCTTTAACCTCCTGATCACTTGAGGAATGATGTGTATCGGTGGGAAAGTATATATGAGCTGCAAGTACCAGTCCACCACAAATGTGTCCGCCAGTGCTCCTCTCAGGGCAAACTCCTTGGAGCAGAAAGTTTTGCACTTCCTGTTCACACTGGATGTAAACAGATTCACTTTAGGGGATCCCCAGAGGGCGAAGATCTCTAAAAGGACTTCCTGGCCCAGCTCCCACCCACGGAAGACCGAGCCCTACCTGCTCAGGGCATCCGCCGTCGTAGTCTTCGTCCCAGCATGCTGAATTGCTGATAGGGAGATCTTGTTCTGTAATGATCACATCGCTGACAGGGGAAGTGACCCTAAACCACCTCCCTTGTTAACGTAGTTTATGGCCACTGTGTTGTCCGTCATGATCAAAACAGCCTTCCCCTGTATGGAGTGCAAAAAGGCCATTAGTGCCAGTCTGATGGCTCCCAGATCCAACAGGTTCATGTGACGATTTGTCTCTGCCAGGACCACAACCCGCTCACCGTCAACTCATTCAGGTCAGTGCCCCAGTCTTTTAGAGATCCTCCATTAGTATGGTCGCCTCTGGCCATAGTTGCCAAAACGGTTCTCCCACCATCACATTCTCCCTGCAAGTCCACCACAGGAGATCCTCAGCGACACTCTTCAGGACTTGAATCAAGTCCGCCATGCTGCCAGAGAAGTGCGACCAGTGAGATCTGAGGGCCCATTGTAGCGATTTCATTCTCAATTGGGTCTCTGGCACCAGGAAGATGCAGGATGCCACGAAGCTGAGAAACCGTAGGAAGTCTGTGCTGGCAGGTAGTGGCCATTCTGAAATCTTGTGACCATTTGCTGGATGTGTAGATTCCTGTCCTCGGGAGGAAAAGCCTTACGTGAGGGTGACTCCAGGAACACTCTGATGAATTGAAGCATTTGAGAAGGTGCCAGTTGAGACTTTTTTTAAATGAGGGAGAGTCCCAGTCTGTGAAGGAGGTGGCAGCTGTGATTGAGATGATCAAGGAATTGATCCTGAGAACACACCCTGATTAACCAATCATCCAGGTAGGGGAAGACGTGAACCCCCACTTTCCTGAGACTGGCGGCCACCACCACCAACAGTTTTGGGAAAACTCTTGGGGCAGAGGTAAGCCCAAATGGCACAACTCCAAACTGGTAGTGAGTGTTGCCTATGACCAACCTCAGGTACATCCTATGCGTTGGATGAAATGGCACATAAAAGTAAGCGTCCTGTATGTCGAGTGGCAATCCTGAATTTCTAGACCCTGGAGGATCGGCGAGAGTGTGGCCGTCTTGAGCTTGTCCTTCCTGAAGAACTTGTTCAAGCGCCAGAGGTCCAAGATGGGCCGCAGACCTCTGTCCCTTTTTGGGACCAAAAATAAAGGGACTACCACCCCCTGTTCCTCTCCTCTCCTGGCACCAGCATTATGGCACACTTCTCCAGAAGAGAGGAGACCTCTTTCAGGAGTGGTGGGTCTGGAGCAGGAGGTGGCCTGGAGAGAGGGGGGCAGTTTGGTGGATGCCTTAAAAAGGGGAGACAGTATCCCTGACAAATCACCTGCCAAGCCAATGCATCTCTAGCAGTTTTGCACCATTCTTGAAAGTGTTGTGACAGACGCCGCTCTACTGGTGTGGAGTGGCACCAGTCCTCAAAGAGGTTTTGCGGCAGCTGGTGCACTGCAGGGGACAGATGCAGAAGCATGTCTTACCGCCTCTACCTCTTGAAGGTCGAGGGAAGTGGCTCTGGCCTTAGCAGGAGGTGGTTTGTTTTCCCTTTTGTCCGTCATTATAGTAATGCAAGAGTTTGCTCTTTCACTGGGAAGCAGTATGAGTAGGCTGCCTTACTGCTGCCCCTAGGGAGTTTGCTGTGACCTTAGAGACTTGTACCGTCTCCAAGATATCCTTTTCCTAGGGTCCAAACAAGTGTGATCCATCAAAAGGCATATAAAACAATTTTGCCTGTGCATCCTATGCCAAACCTGATTTTCTCAGCCAGACGAATCGTCTCATGACAGAACTCACTGCCATAGATCTTCCGACACAGTCAGCTATATAAAGTCCTGACTGAAGGTCTTGAAGCATAGCTTCTTTTCCATCTTCTATGATGTTAAAAAAAATCATCAGTCACTTCCCCCTCAGGGATGTGCTCTTCAGCCGAAACAGACCATCGGATATGTGTATATTTGGCAAGTGTAAAAGAGACCTTTACTGCCTTAAGTGCCATGCTTCCCAAGGAAAATACTTTTTTAGAGAGAGCCTCATATCTTTTATCGTCCCTGTCTGGGGGTAAAGAAGGGTAGGTACTTGGCTTGTTGCCAACAGTAGCTGCCTGCACCACCATACTGTCATGCGATGGGTATCTGGTGAGGAATTCTGGTTCGGAGGACGCTGCCCTGTATTTCCTAACAAAATCCTTGTGGAGTGCTGGCCCGAGAAGTGAGTTTTTCATAGCTCCAAGGGAGTATCTTTAATGACAGTGTGCAAGGGAAGAACGTATTCTACATTTGTGCCTTGGCCAGAATATCTGTAAGGTCACATTCTTCTATTTTCCATGCTGAAGGACCCCAACCTAAGGCATCTGCCACCTTTGCCATCATCTTTCTGAATGCCACCGTAGGGTGGGCTTGAAAATCTCCTTGCGGAAATTCGAACTCAGGGGAGGTATCCATGCTACTTGTGTTATGCAATATGGAAGCGAGATCAGCCAATCTATTTTCCTACACCTGAAACTGCTCAGGTTGTCAAGGGAAATTGATAGGTTCAAACCCAAAGGGAACCAGACATCATCTTTGCCAAAGATGCCTTAAAATTAAGACCTAAAATCCCTTCTCAATTTTAGTGCAAACCTAGAAATCAAGGGGTCTTCGACTATCGATGCGAACAGTCCTTTTTCGGGGGCGTGGAGGTCTCGGCGGTCTTCTTCCCAGAGGAAGAGAGAACGGGCAGACCCACTTTCTGAAAGACCTGCATCACTTTTATGCAAAACTCTTCTCACTTTTCTGCTGAAGCGGTTTTAGAAGGGAAGCGTACCTGTTTCTGCAGTGATGAGTCAGTGGACGAGTGCCTCCTCCTTCTCTTCCTCTTCTCCGATGAGGAAGAAGGTGAATGATGGGAGTTGCTCCTTGAGTGAGTTCTTTTACGGCGCTACTTTGACTGTTTCCTCTTCCTCTCTGGTGATTTATCAACTGCAGAGCTTTTGCCTTCATCGTGTTTACGATTTGACAGCGTCATACTTGACGACTTTGAAGTTGAACGAGGCTCTATCCGTCATGTTCTGACGTGAGCTGCAATCTGCCACAACATGGTTGGCCTCTAGGCACCAGAGACAAATTCTGTGGGGGTCGGTTAGGGTCATTTTAGCGCCACATTCACAGTACTTTCTAAAACCCAAAGGTTTCAGAGTGAACATAGTCGAAAAAGGACTGAAATAATTCTAAGAATTTTCCAAGAAATCCATCAGAAATCAACGTGTTCCTGAGTAGCAAGATGAGCATGCAAAAAAAAAGGAACTGTGGACACAGGGCACCACGCATGTGATTTATACTGACGTCAATGTCACTTCCGGCCCAAAGCCAATGCCAGGTCACAAGGCATACCTTGTTGGGAAAAGGTTTTCAGCGAGTGCTGCAAGGCAGGAGAGTATATCTAAGATGAAGAATCAGTGGGAGGATACAATGCATTAGAAAGAACATTGCCAACGGTTCTTCTATTGTATTGTGTCCTCCCACGTATTCCTCAGCTTAGATACTAGTACCAGTTTTGAAGGAGGAAGGAAGAGCGAACTCCCGTAGATGTTAAATCAAAACATTTTGTAAGACCGCTCTACCAAAGCGGGTGTCCTGACATGACAGTGTGTCCCGACTGTAGTGCTTTGCGAAATTGTGTATCGAAGACCATATTTCCACCTGGCAAATGTCTAAAGTCAGTACTTCCCTTTCGAGTGCTGATGAGGCAGCTGATACTCCTCTAGTGGATCGTGCTCTTAATCCTTCAGGGTTATATTTCCCTGCTTTGGTGAACATTCAAAGACAGAGAGCACTATCTACCTCAATAATGTTTGTTTTGCGACTTATTTTCTTGAACTAGGGCTGGTTTAACCAACAAAAAGATGGCCTTCTAATGTGAAATTACTTGTCCTTGCTATGTAAACAGTAAATGCTCTTTTAGGATCCAACCTATGCAGCATCTCTTTCTCTTTGGAAGGCTGAGGTGGAGGGTGGAAGGCTGGCAAGTATGGCAAGTATATATTTTTTAAGTAAGGTGGAACTAAGATACCACCTTAGGAACGAAAGAAGGGAGTACCCTGAGCATGACCTTGTCCCTTGAAAAGACTGTGAAAGGAGGTTTGCATGACAGGGCAATTCGCTCATCCTGCGTGCAGACGTTATTGCTACTAAGAATACAGTTTTCCAAATGAGGCGTCTGAGCAGGCAAGAATGCAGTGGCTTAAAGGGTGTTTCCATCAAAATCAGTACTAGGTTTAGGTCCCAGGCCGACACCAAAAATGGGGTCGGGGAAAAGTATTTGATAGTCCTTTTAGAAACTCACAATTGATATTGAGAAGTATGAGCCTTGTTTGTCTGTGCACGTGAAAATGGAGTGCGCAGCCAAGTAACTTTTGACTGTAGCCACGTGTAACCCCTCCTGGAAAAGGGGTAAAAGGAAGGACAGTACTGCAGACTATTGCACAGGAAAGGATCCACGTCCTCACCTTTTCCCAGCTTCAACATTTCTTCTATTGGCAGCGATATAGGGCCTTTGTTGCTGGCCATCGAGCTGAGAGCAACTCCTCCATAATGTTTTCAGGGGGATCCCAGTCTCTATATCTTGGCCTCTCGGACGTCAAGCATGAAGGATGAGGGTTCTGATGCCTGGATGCAGGATCAGACCTCCTTCTTGCGAGAGTAACTCGACTCTCTGAGGAAAACAATGTGGTGGGCAGATGGCCATGTCTGGAAGATGTAAAGGGAATACTCTCCCACTTCTTCCCTGCTTGAGACAGCATTTCTATGGCACCTTTCTACATCACTGAGGTAATCTCTTGCTGGAGCAGCCAATCTGAATCGCGAGAGGGATGAGTGGGTGGCAGGCAATTTGGAGGGGGTTGGAGGAAAGGAAGGCATCAGAGTTGAGTTATGACTTGTTGCACCCACGTGCCTCAAGTAATGTTGCACCATTCTTTGGAATGTTGAACCAGATCCCCACCCCTTACTAGAGTATGGCGTGACTTGAGAATTATGTAAATTGTGAGGGAAAACGACTACCTAGACTTCTTCAAGGTAGCAAATGACGCCACATCATTGGTCTGTGACCGTGGGACTTAACATGTCAGCATGAGTTCAGTCTAGGCATCTAACTTAGTGCTTTTTGAGCAAAGTGATTCCAAAGGAAAAATTACTTACCTGTAATGTTCTTTCTATGGATTCTTCTCCCACAGATTCCTCATCAGATATATAGGTACCCTTGCAGCGCCAGCTGCACTGAAACCATTTTGACAGGGGGGCGTAGTGCACCTCGAATAGGCCGTCATCCATCTTGACTCGATGCAGCGGTCGTTGATTCCGGACCTGACGTCGGTCATCGTACTTATACCACGTCGCTGTCCCCCCCGTATCTCAGTTCCCCACCCTTTTCCCCCCAAGCTCAGCTGCTGCTGCAGAGGAAGACACAAAAGATTCGGCTGAAATTAGCCACAACTCACATGAAAATAAAAGCAAAACCCTAACCAGGGTTTTTTCTTTTTTTTTCTTTTTCTTTTATGAGGAACAGAACTGTATGAATTTGTAGAGGATCACACATGAAATACATAGGAGCCCCTGGATAATTCTAGCTCAATTCCTCCTCTCACAAAGAAATCAGTTTCAGAACTGCAGGCACTTTCATAGCAGGGTTGGATGGGAAGGTGATGAGGAATATGCGGGAGAAGAATCCATAGAAAGAACATGACCAGTAAGTAACTTCTCCTTCATCCAGGCAGTAGTGTTTGGTAAATGTATGCAGCGCTGACCATGTCACAGCTCGGCAGATGTCCCTTACTGGCACACCTCTCTGCAGTGCTGGCTACACCCCTACTGGAGTGGGCACTGATGCCCGGTGGTAAATCTTTCCCTGCATTGTGGTAACAATCTGAAATGCAGAGGTTTATCCATCTGGATATGGTTTGTTTAGACACTGCCATGCCTTTCCTGGACAGAGATAAGGCCACGTAGAGCTGGTCTGCCTTTCTGAAGTCTGATGTTCTCGCAATATAAAAACTAAGGGCCCTCTTGGGATCCAACCTATGGAACCGCTTTTCCTCCTTGGAGGGCCGGGTAGAATACAGGCAGGTCCATGCTCCGAGATAAATGAAACTCAGAGACGACTTTGGCCAAAAACCCGGATCGTACCCTAAGGGATAACTTCTCCCTAAATAATTGAAGGAATGGTGGTTTGCACAACAGGACCTGTAACTCACTAAAGCCACCAAGTATCCTTTCACTGTTGTAACCTGAAGGCCCGACGAGGCCAGTGGAAGAAAGAACTCCATCACAGCAGTGGTGGGGCAAGAGATGGGGGTCAATCTAGCGTTACCTACACCACATCTTGAATCGTCTCTACCTGCACGCATACAGCAATTTTGTTGAAGGTGTGCGTGCAGCCATTTGCACCTCAAGTACCTCCTCTGAGAGGTCCTAGTCATCATACCTGTTCCGCTCAAGAGCCAGGCATGCAGGTTGAGGGATGCTGGGTTCGAGTGCATTAACTGACCCTCCGAATGAGATAGCTCGTAACCTCTTCAATCTCCTGAGAACCCACAGGATGAAGGGAATCAGATGGAAGGCATAGAGGAGGGGCCTAGTGGAGGTCAAAGTCCCACTCCACCAGGAATGCATCCCCATGTGCGTCTCTTGCCAGGAATTCTCTCGAGCAAAACTGTTTGCACTTCCTGTTGGACTCTGTGGCAAACAAACCCACCGTCGGGTTACCCCACTGAGCAAAGATCTCCTCGAGGACTTTTTGACAAACTTTAAACTCATGTGAGACAGCACTCTGCCTTCTCAAAGCATCTGCCAATCGGTTCTCCGTCCCCGCCAGATCTACAGCCAAAACTGACATCTAGTTCTCCAAAAGCCCGAACCACAGCTTCATCGCCTCGTGCACAACTCCCTGCTTGTTCAGGTAATGCGTGGCCACCATATTGTCCAGCATGATCAGGATGTGTTTCCCTCTGAGAGAGGGTGTGAAAGCTTTAAGGGCCAACCTGATTGCTTGCAGCTCCACCCTGTTGATGTGTCACTGGGCTTCCAATGTGGACCAGAGGCCACTCACTTGTTAATCCTCGCAGTGAGCGCCCCAACCCTTCAGGGACGCATCTATGATCAATCTGACCTGGGGCCACAGAGGCCAGAAAGGTTCCCCACCATCATGTTCTCTCTGCCTGCCCACCAACAGAGATCACTGTCCACCGGCTTGGACACCTTTAGAATGTCCTTTATGGTGCCGAACACTGAGACTATTGACCCTGTAACAGTCACTGCAGTCTGGCCTCTGGCACTGGGAAAATGCAGGAGGCCATGAGTCCTAGGAGGTGGAGTAAGGAAACCGCTGGCAAGGTGGTGTGGCTCTGGAACAGCTGAACCACCTGTCTGACACTGGTGACTCTCACCTCGGGGGGAAACACCTTCCTTTTCCAAATGTCCAGGACTGCCCCGATGAACTGGATATTTTCACTTGGTGTCGTGTGGGACTTCTGAAAGTTCAGGGAGAAGCCCAGCCTGTGCAGTAGCGAGCAAGTGACTTTGAGATGAGATGAAATTCGCTTCGCTGACACCCCTCAGATCAGCCAAACGTCCAGGTATGGAAAAAAATAAACGCCAGATCTCGTGAGGTGAGCCGTGACTACTGCCATTAGCTTCGTAAAGACCCTGGGTGCAGAGGTCAACCCAAAGGGAAGCACCTTGAACTGGTAGTGCTTGTCTCTTATGAGGAATCTCAAGAATTTCCTGTGCTTCTGATGGCTAGGCATGTGGAAGGAACAAGTTACTTACCTGTAACTGTTGTTCTCCAGCATGGGTCTGGCATGGATTCACATGCTCATGAATATTCCCCGTCGTCAGGCTGGGAATCCTCGGTAAAGAAAAAACCAGTATCAGTTTCGTTTCTGATCTGTCTTTCGTAGTAGTAACCAATCACTGATCTCTGCGTCATACTGACCACAGCCAATGACTGCCCTCTACCTAAGCCCCGCCTCTGGCAGCCATCTTCAGATTTGGAAGCACGTGAAGTGGCAGTATGACCAAGCGAAGAGCCGCAGAGGGGTAGGCGGGAGGGTTCGCATGTGAATCCATGCCAGACCCATGCTGGAGAACAACAGTTACAGGTAAGTAACTTGTTCCTTCTCCAGCATGGGGTCTGGCATGGATTCACATGCTCATGAATAAAGAATACATAGCAGTACCCACATGCACAACCACGGGAGGTGGCAAAGGCTCAACATTAAGCATCACATCAAACTCAACATTAAGCAATCTTACCTCCTCACCAGGCTCACCTCAGGCGAACAGGTTGCGCAGCACTGCTTGGCCGACCCTGGACTCCTCCCTGGAATCCCGATCGACGCAGTAGAATTTCGTGAAGGTGTGTGTCGACCTCCACGTAGCAGCCCTGCAAATGTCCAGCAGGGGCACACCAGATAGGAACGCCGTGGTAGCTGCGATCGCTCTGGTGGAATGTGCTCTCGGACGGCCAGGCAGCGGTCGGTTTGCCAACCGGTGACAGTACATGATACAGCCGGAGAGCCATCTGGAAATGGAAGCCTTCGAGAGAGCCTTCCCCTGATTGACAGGTCCAAAGTTCACAAAGAGTTGTGACGTCTTCCGAAAACACTTCGTGCGGTCCACGTAGAACTTCAGCGCTCTAGCCACATCCAGCGAGTGCAAAGTCCTCTCAGCCGGCGACGAAGGCGACGGGAAAAACACAGGCAACACCAAGGGTTCGTTGAGATGGAAGTCCGACGGCACCTTGGGCATGAAGGAGGGGTGCGTCCTGAGTACCACCCTCGTGTCGTGAAAAGTCAAGTACGGGGCCTTGCAGGAAAGGGCCTGGATCTCTCCCACCCGTCGTGCGGAGGTGATGGCCACAAGAAACGCTGTTTTCCACGACAGGAACTTCAACGGGGCCGAGTGCAGAGGCTCGAACGGAGGTCCCATGAGCTTGGTCAGCACCACGTTGAGCTCCCACGCCGGGGCCGGAGCCTTCACCGGCGGGAACGATCTGAACAGTCCCTTCATGAACTCTTTCACCAGACGATGAGACCACAAGGACGTCCGCCCCGTGGTTCTGGTGTATCGGGAGATCGCAGCAAGATGAATCTTGATGGACGCGTGTGCCAGTCCAGCTTTGGCCAGCGTCAACAGGTACGGCAGTACTTGGGGAGCCGTAATCCTTAGAGGGTTAATCTTCTGTGCGTGGCACCAGACAGAGAACCTCTTCCATTTGTGTCCGTAGCATTTAAGAGTCGAGGACGCCCTGGCCTTTGTAAGAACCTCTCTGCAGTCGGCCGGTATGTCGTATCCTCCAAACTCTAGCGCTGCAGGAGCCAGGCCTGCAAGTTCAGCGACTTCGGGTCGTGGTGGAGGATGGCGCCTCCTTCCCTGGAGAGCAGATCCACGTCCACTGGCAGCTTGATTGACGGGGACGCTGACAAGTCCAGAAGGTCCGGGAACCATATCTGCCTCGGCCACGCAGGTGCGACGAGGATCATCCTGCACCGTGACCTCTTGAGCTGGTTGATGAGCCGGATCAGTAGTGGAAATGGAGGGAACGCGTATAGGAACAGGCCCTCCCAGGGGAACGAGAAAGCATCGCCCATGCTCCTCGGCTGGGGAAACCTGCTGGCGAACCTTCGGCACTTGGAGTTCGTCGCCGTCGCGAACAGGTCGATCTGGGGTGTGCCCCACCGTCGGAAGAGGCGATCCACTAGATCCTGCCATAGTTCCCACTCGTGGCACGAGCGCAGCTCCCTGCTGAGTGAGTCGGCGATGGTGTTTTTTATCCCTGCCAGATGAAACGGCACCAGAAACATCCTTTGGGCGACGGCCCAATGCCACAGGTCCTGCGCCTCCTTGGACAGTGCTGGGGACCTGGTTCCGCCCTGTTTCCTGATGTAAAACATGGTGGTGGTGTTGTCGGTGAAGATCCTCACCACCTTGCCCTTGAGGGACGGAAGGAAGGACCTGAGGGCCCAGAACACTACACGGAGCTCCAGGACGTTGATATGGAGGGACTTCTCCGTCAGGAGCCAAAGGCCTCTCGCGTGCAGATTTTCGGTGTGCGCTCCCCACCCTTCCAGGGAGGCATCCATGGTCACTGTCTCCTGGTGGTCTGGGGTCTGGAAGTCCATGCCCGCCGTCAGATGCGCGCGGGTGCCCCACCACCGGATCGCTCGTCGGAAACTCTCGTCGAGTGTGATCCTCTCCTCGAAGCCGCCCGTCGTTTGGATCCAGCGCGCGTCCAGGAACTCCTGCAACGGCCGCATCCGGAGCCTGCACATGGGAATGAGGTAGATGCAAGAAGACATCATTCCGAGGAGGGACTTGATGGACCTCACCTTGGCCGCGTCGGAAACCAACATCCGCTGTACCTTGCCCAGGATGGACCTGGTCCTTTCCTCCGACGCGGAGGCCAGAAGGGACACTGTGTCGAGCTTCGCTCCCAGAAACAGTGCGTTTTGCGCGGGTACCAGGTGGGACTTGGCGTAGTTCACGGAGAATCCCAGGTCCGTGAGAAGTTGGACGGTCCTTGCCGTGTGCTCCACGGCGAGCTCCCTCGTCTTGGCTCGGATGAGCCAGTCGTCCATGTAGGGGTAGACGTGGATCCCCTCTCGGCGCAGCTGCGCCGCCACTGGTGCAAGGCACTTGGTGAATACCCTGGGTGCCGACCGTAGACCGAAGGGAAGGGCTCTGAACTGGTAGTGACGCCCTTGGACCACGAACCTGAGGAATTTTCGGTGCCCCTTTAGGATGGGAATATGGAAGTAGGCATCCTCCAAATCCAACGACGACAGGAAGTCGCCCTCCTCCAGCTGACCCAGGACGTGCTGGAGGGTGACCATCCGGAACTTCTGTGCCTTGATGAACTTGTTCAGCCGTCGTAGGTCTAGGATGGGGCGCCATCCTCCCGTCTTCTTCTTCACGAGGAAGTATCTTGAGTAAACTCCGGAGCCCCGAAGCCTCCTTGGGACGAGTTCGATGGCGCCCTTCCTTAGCATCGCCCTTACCTCCCGGAGAAGCTGAGGGACGTGAAGCTCTTTCCTGGCCACAGGGGGGACGCGCGGGCACCTTCTTTGAAACTCGAGCGCGTGGCCCTGGGCTAGGGCGTCCAGCACCCAACAGTCGGTGGAGATGGACTACCACACGCTGACGAAGCTCGCCAGCCGGCCTCCCACCGGGGTGCTTTCGGTGGGGGCCTGACCCCATGGCCGGTTCAATCCTGCTTAGACGAGGCTTTGCTGCCTTGACCTCCTTGGCGACGACGGCGGGGTCCGCCTGACTTGCCTCGTCCCCTGTAAGCTTCTTGAGACGACGAACGGGCCGCTTGACGGTAGGTGGAAAATCCGCCGCCGGAACCTTTGGAGGCGCCCTTGCCTCCGCCGCTCCGAAAGGGCGGCCGCCGTTGCTGGAGAACCCCGAGAGCCCGGGCTGTCTCTGTGTCCGCTTTAATGGCTTGAAGGGAATCGTCCACTGTTTTCCCAAACAGGTTGTTCCCATCGAACGGCATGTCCAGGACTCTGGTCTGTACGTCTTGACGGAAGTCAGTAGCCTTCAGCCATCCACGCCGCCTAAGGCACACGCCGTTGCCCAACTGGCGAAATCCAGTGTCGGCGATGTCCGTCGCAATAGTGATGGCGTGGTCCGACGCCACCTCACCTTCCTGCAAGATCTCAAGGGCATCCGCCCTCTTGTCGTCCGGTAGGAAGTCCAGCAGGGGAGCCAGCTTGTACCACAGCTCCCTGTCGTACCGGGCTACGATAGCCAAGGCGTTAGCCGCCTTAATCGTCGTCGCTGCAGACGAGATGACCCTGCGCCCCATCGTGTCCAATTTCTTTCCCTCGCCGTCCGGCGGAGTAGTCGACGTGGAGGCCGCACCCCCCCCCCCCGCTTTCTTCCTGGCCGCCGCGGAGACGACGGAGTCTGGGGTAGGCTGCGCCCGGATGCACAAGGGGGCCGCGTCCGGGACCCGGTACTTCTTCTCGTACCGGTCTCTTCTAGCCGGCGTCGTGGATGGGTTCTTGAGGAGGGCGAGGCCCTCATCCCAAATATCGTCCAGTAGAGGTACCGCGAGGACCGTCTTCCTCTTGGCCTCGCGCCGCTGATAAAGGAAACCTTCCTTCTTCTTCTCCTCAGGGCAGAGCTGGAAGAGCTCGGATGCCCTGGCGATCATGGAGTGAAAAGATCCAATCTCGTCGGGCGGGGAAGCCCGGGTGGGAGGAGACGACGGCAGATCCTCGTCATACACCTCGTCGTCCGTACCTGTTGCGGCCGTGTCAGTCCCCGTATCATCCCCTCGAGTCGTGGACGGGGAGGAGGGCTGAACGGGGCGCGACGGCTGAAAAGGAGGTGGACGGTGAATCCTTCTTTTCTTAGGAGTGGGGCTGCCCGAAGGGCCTGGTTCCGGGTCCCCCGACGGGAGTGGTTCCTCCACTGGTAACGGCAGTCTCGTCCTTATCTCTGAGCATAAGGACTGTATAGCCAACAAAATGGCCGCCGAGTTGTCTTGCGACACTGGCAGAGGGGAATCCGACGGGCGGTCAGGGGCCCCGTCGGTACCCTCGACGATGTCGTCGTCTCCTGCGTCGGGATCCCTCCCGACGGGCTGGTCTTCTTCCACGCCAACGCCGTGGCTTAAGACCTCGATCAGTTCTTCCTCAGAGGTTGAGGCCGAATCCACGGCGACCTCCTGCCCCCCCTTTTTCTTCTCCGTCGGAGGTTTCACGGGGGTCCTGTCGATGGGCATAAAAGAGGACTCCCTCCGCGGTAGCAGGGAGACTCTGAGCCCCGAGGTCGCCACCACAGGCGTAGCCTCCACAGGCTGAGTCAGGGCCGCCGCGACTGTCTCGATAGAGGCCTTGGCCGGATGGATTAAGGCTTTCACCACCCTTGGTGCGCTCACCGCCTTCTCCTTGAGGGGGGGGGACACTGCCTCGCTCCCCCTCCGCCTTCGAGCTCGACCGGGGCCTCTCCAGGAGCTTCGCCGGGTGCTCGGCCTTCCTCTTACCCGACCCAGAGCGTTGGCTCGTGGTTGATGGTGCCGGGGAGGGTGCGCCCTGCCTGGTGCCCGTAGAGCCCGACCGTTCGGCGCTCCCGGTGCCAGCGGACTCGCGGTGCTTGGCCTTATGTTGGACCCCCGTCGCCGGGGCGTCCTCAAAGGTCTTAGAAGACCGCTCGGATTTCTTCTTCTTCTTCTCGCCGGACGGGCTCTTCCCTTCCAGCCAGTTGGCGAGACGTTGATGGCGGTCCTTCATGGTCAGCTCCGACATGTTGCCGCAAAACGCACAGTCCTTCTCCACTTGCGTCTTGTCTTCATGTAGGCAGTAAAGACAAAAGGAGTGTTCGTCTTCCTTAAAGACATTCTGCAGCTGGCATCCAGGGCAGACCCTGAACAGCTTTCCGGGCGTCGAGCTTCCCTTCTCCTGGGCCATGACCGAGATGGGCCTGAGAAACTTCTGGAGTCCTCCAAAAGCGTAGCTCGACGAATCTTCACCCTTGAGGGGCGTAGACGAATCCGACACGGGTCCCCGTTGATCGGATGGAGAGTCGGTGGAGCTTGAGGCTCTTTTGACCGAAAAAAACGAAGTTTTTGAGAAAAAACGTGAAAAAATAGCACTAACGCTCGAGAGCAATAGCACGAGGATCCCAACACATGAACGTGCGGTAAAAATCTGAAGATGGCTGCCAGTGGCGGGGCTTAGGTAGAGGGCAGTCATTGGCTGTGGTCAGTATGACGCAGAGATCAGTGATTGGTTACTACTACGAAAGACAGATCAGAAACGAAACTGATACTGGTTTTTTCTTTACCGAGGATTCCCAGCCTGACGACGGGGAATATTCATGAGCATGTGAATCCATGCCAGACCCCATGCTGGAGAAGTAAGCATCTTGGAGATCTAACAAATGCCCTCAAAGGACAAGGCTGCAGTGTTGTGCGATGCAGGTGCGCAGGAGACGCTGCTCGTCATTACGTAATATGTTGTGCCTACGTTCATGCATCTAAACCTTTAAAAACCAAGGATCAGACCCTCTGCAGCAAAGTCCTGGCAGGACAAGGCCAAGGTGTAGTGCCATGCAGGTGCGCAGGTGACGCTGCCCATCGGTACGTAATACGCGGCACCTACGTTCACGCATCTAAACCTTTAAAAGCCGAGGATCTGTCCCTCTGCGGCAAAGCCCTTTCAGAACAAGGCTGCTGTGTTGTGCGACGCAGGTGTTTGGTGACAAAGGGGACGGAACGCCGACTGCGAGCATGCAGCACAGCTGTTGACCAGCAGCTTCTGCAAGGGAAGGCAGGTGCGGGCGGGGGACGCAGCAATTACTGCATCCTACTAAACTGCCCTATCTTGCTCTTACTTCTATTTCAATGAAAATCTTACCCTGCTCTGTTTCTACACATCCATTAAGCTATCCCGCTCCCTGGTAGTCATACCTTGTTTTCTGCTGTCTTGCAAGTGTTCCTCTGCTTTTCTGCTGCTTCTGCTGCATTGTTTCCCAGTCTAGCTGTTTGTTGAGACCTCAATCACTGTTTCTCTGCATTCCTCTGCTTGTCATGCTTTTCTCCCTCTGGGTGAATGTATTAGCCTCTATCACTCTTCTTTGCATCTCCTATGCTGTGATCTCTACTGGCCTTTTTTCCTCTCTTGGTTGAGCTGAGCCTGGCCGTCTCCCATCGCATTCTCCATGCACTGCCTGTTACTGCCCTTTGTATTTTGTATTTGTATTTTTTATTGTACTTTATATAGCCCCTTTGTCCAAAGCAGTGCACATAGATAAGAACAACGGTACAGAGTAATGAGCAGTGGTACATGTCAAACAGTTCAAACAATTCTGGTAACAAGCAATCAAGGGCAATGAAGGAGATGAGCTTTCAGGGAACAATGGAAGAGAGAATAAGTAGTGATAGATTGGAGAGACGGAGGAAGAGTGTTCCAGTGGAGAGGGGCAAGAAGCTGGAAAGAATGAAAGCGGGATTGAGCACAAGTGGGACGGGGGACATTCAGCCTGAAAAGACAGGAAGAGCGAAGTGAGCGTGAAGGGTTGTAGAAGAAAGAGAGAAGAGAAGCAAGGTTCTCAGGGGCAAGCTCATAGAGAGATTTAAAAAACTAAACAAAGAAAATGAAATTTGAGTTGGGAGTGAAAGGGTAATCAACCAAGAGAGACGAGAGATGGTGAAATAGGGCCTCATTACACAGATGGCGGTAAGGATTTACCGGTACCGGTAAAATACTGGTACCGGTAAATCCTTACCGCCTTACTACGAGGTCCCTTTGCGGGTTGGGGGATTTAACGCCTGCTTTTTGCAGGCGTTAAAAACCAACCCGCAAAGGGACCCAGGGAGCTAATTACGGTACCGCAATTTGCGGTACCGTAATTAGCGCCTTCCCCATTCCCATTGAGCCCTATGGGGCAAAAATGGGAATGGGGAAGGGCAATGGTGGAAGGGGGAATTACCGCCCCGCCAACCTTGGAATGGGGCGGTAATTCCCCTTTCCGCCAAGGCGGTGCCGGTAATTTACCGGCATGAACCATGGCGCTAATAGCGCCATGGTTCTCCGCCATCCGTGTAATGAGGCCCATAGAGTCCCGATAGGAAAGAAGACAAAGTAAACGAATAGAAGAGTGATGAATTGATTTAAGAGGGGCAAGACAAGAGCAAGGAAGACCAAAGAGTAAGGAAATGGGAGGCCATCCAAGATTTGATGGCAGAAAGACATGTTGAAAGAGTGTGATGGATTTCAGAAGTGAAAGACGAAAAAGATAGAAAAAGCTGAGTATCATCGGCATAAAAGTGATGCGATAATCCAAAGGAAGAAATTATAGGAGCGAGTAATGAAGTGTTAAGGAAAATAGAAAAGGGCCATAACTGACCCTTGGGGGGGGACACCTTGGTCAAGAGTAAGAGGTGCAGAAGTCTTACCACCCCAGGAGACAGAAAAAGTTTGATTGGATAAGTAAGAGGAAAACCAGGAAAGAACAGAACCCCGGAGACCAAAGGAGAAAAGCGAATCCAGAAGCAAGGAGTGATCCACAGTGTCCCAAGTGGGCTCTAAGAAGAGAGTTAAGCACACAGGTTAGAGCCGTCTCAGTAGAGTGACGGGGACGAAAGCCAGACTGAAAGGGGGGAAGAAGAGATAGACCAGTAACAAACAATGAGATCTGTGAATAAACAAGGTGCTCCAGAAGCTTAGATAGATAAGGTAGAAGAGAAATGGGGCAGAAATTTGAGACAAGAAGAGGATTGGCCGTAGTTTTTTTAGAATAGGAATAATAGTTGCATGTTTGAAAGCAGAAGGAAAAGTAGAAGTAGAAGGCAGATATTAAAGAAAGAAACAGGAAATGGTACAAAGAGCAGGTAGATTTTAGGAATGAGTATAGAAGGAATAGGGTCCGTAGGGGCGGCAGTAGGGTGAGCTTTAGCCAACAAAAGTAACATATCAGAGTCAGAAACAGGAGCAAAATTAGAAATAAGGTTAGAAGGAGTAGGAAAAAGTAAAGGAGAAGCATTAGAAGAGGATGAGGTTAGAATATCCTGGCATAAAAAATGAACTTTGGAAGAGAAAAAATTAGCAAAGTCAGATGCCGATAAAGTTGAATTAATTGAAGGATCAGACAAGGGGGGGGGTGAATTAAAGTTTGAAAAAGACGCGGAGGGTGAGCAGATTGACTGTGAAGAAGGTCAGAGAAGTAAGTGCGTTTAGCAGAGTTAATACAGTCATCATAGAGAGCATGATAAGAGAAATAAGCAGAGTGATTAGCAGGAGATCGGAGTTTGAGCCAACGCGTTCAACGCGTTTCCAGACGACAGAGAAGACGCTGCATAGAACAAAGGTAAGAGGAAAACCAAGGTTGGGCAGTTTTGTGGTGGGCTGAGAAGGAGAGAGAGGATAGAGTTAGTTGAGGCTTGAGGCAAAAGATAAAGAAAGGGCAGACGTGGCCTCGTCCACTGTAAGAGTAGAAAAGTTTGTGGGAGATGGAAGAGTATTAACGCAAGTATCGTGAAAAAGCATTGAGTCAAAGTGTCATGTTCTCTGCTTCCAAAAGATCAGGACTTGCCCGACTCCCTTGGAAGCAGACCCATAACCCCGGTTCCGAGTGCCAGCCAGTCCCAATTGGGACCTTTTGGACCCTGTCCTGGCACCAGTGGCACCAGGCTCATAAAGATGCCCAGTCCCAGCGCTGGAAGCGCCGGGTTCATAATGCTTGGGTGGACTTACCTGCAGCAGACCATGCTGCTTACTTACCTGCCAGTTGAACCCCTGATCCTCTTCTGTTTGGGACTACTTTTCCTGTTGGGTGGGGCAGGAGCCACTCCCTAGGTTCAGAACACTGGAACTCTTCTGGAAAGCAGGAACTCTTTTCTTAGGCGTGGCTGTGGAAGGAGACACCCAAGCACTACAGGAGGCTATTTAAACCACACCCGATGGATGAATCTTGCTTTGCGTTATTCTGCATTCTCTGCAGCAGAACGCTCATCGTGTCTTCTGCTTCTGATCCTGGGCCTAAGGGAACAAAGGCTTACCATCCTGGAATCCAGTCTTCAGCAGCACCTGTAAAGACAAAGAAAGAACAGGTTAGCACTACGGTCTTCAGTGGCAGCGCATCTCTTACCTGGTCCATCGGCTGTCACCAACGCCTCGCGCTGCATTCCGGCATCTGAAAGACAAAGGCTTACCTACTCTTCGCATGCTCCGGAGGTCTTCGCACTGCATTCCGGCATCTGAAAGACAAAAGCTTACCAGCTCTTCGCACGCTCCGGAGGCCTTCGGCGCTGCATTGTAACGCTCACCTGATTCCCGTAGAGGCGCCGGTCTTGACTGGGCGTATACCGTATCTTCAAAGGTGATGTGTAACACACGGCTGGCTCTTTGGGCTGGACCTCTGTGCACTGTATGTCTGACTCAAAGGGTAAGATGTCTGCAGATAGAAAATATGGGATTAAGGAACTGGGTTATTGAATGTCTCTCTCTTCTTCTCTTTCTCTTCTCCTGTAGAACCCCAAAGGTTAACGCTCTCACCTTAGGTAAGTGAACGCTGTGCTCTCCATCTGCCTCGGGGCAGGGTGCTGTAACCAGTTTCTTCACTGGATAAGGGGAGCAGGCCTCTTGACTTCAGAGGACTGCTGTCCGTCGTTTACTGCACGAACGGTAAGTTTCGAGTAATTCTAATGTCTTTAAAGTCTTTAGTAATGATGTCTCTTGTTTTGCAGGGTTCCGGCGATGGCGGATGACGGGCTGAAGTGAGTTGAAGATGGAGCCCGTGTGATGAATAGAAGCGCCTGGAAGCACGTAAGTAAGCGCTTGTTGCCTGCTTCACGATGCGCTCTAACTGTCTTTTTATTTTGCAGGTACAAGTTTGGAGCGGCTGAAGGATGCCGGAATACCCACTGGGTTAGATGTGGAAAGGAGTAATGGCACGTGAGTATTAAAGTTCCCCAATGTCTTTAAACGCACCTTGTTTTGTCTTTCAGATGCGGGATGCAGCGCCGAAGGCCTCCGGAGCGTGCAAAGAGTTGGTAAGCTTTTGTCTTTCAGATGCCGGAATGCAGTGTGAAGACCTCCGGAGCGCACGAAGAGTAGGTAAGCCTTTGTCTTTCAGATGCCGGAATGCAGCGCGAGGCGTTGGTGACAGCCGATGGACCAGGTAAGTGAAGAGCTGTCACTGAAGACCGTAATGCTAACCTGTTCTTTCTTGTCTTTATAGGTGTTGCTGAAGACTGGATTCAGGATGGTAAGCCTTTTTCCTTAGGCCCAGGATAAGATGCAGAAGACACGATGAGCGTTCTGCTGCAGAGGATGCAGAATAACGCAAAGCAAGATTCATCCATCGGGTGTGGTTTAAATAGCCTCCTGTAGTGCTTAGGTGTCTCCTTCCACAGCCACGCCTAGGTAAGAAAAGAGTTCCTGCTTTCCAGAAGAGTTCCAGTGTTCTGAATCTAGGGAGTGGCTCCTGCCCCACCCAACAGGAAAAGTAGTTCCAAACAGAAGAGGATCAGAGGCTCAACTGGCAGGCAAGTAAGCAGAATGGTCTGCTGCAGGTAAGTCCACCCAAGCATTATGAGCCCGGCGCTTCCAGCGCTGGGACTGGGCATATTTATGAGCCTGGTGCCACTGGCGCCAGGACTGGGTCCAAAAGGTCCCAATTGGGACTGGTTGGCACTCGGAACCTGGGTTATGGATCTGCTTCCAAGGGAGTTGGGAAAACCCTGACCTTTTGGAAGCAGAGATCATGACAGTACCCCCCCCTCAAGGCCCCTCCCAAACCGGGCTTCTCCGGGGGTTTTGGCTTGTCAGGAAATGTTCGGTGAAATCTTTTGATTAGGCGAGGAGCGTGGACATATTCAGCAGGTTCCCAGGATCTCTCTTGGGGGCCGTAGCCTTTCCAGTCAATTAGGTAAAATAGTTTAGATTTGGAGATCTTGGAGTCCAGAATGCTTTTGACTTCAAACTCGAGTTCTCCATCAACTAGGATAGGTTTTGGAGATTTAGTTAGTCGGGTTTGAGGTTGCACGGGTTTTAATAGAGAGACGTGGAAGACCGGATGTATCTTCATGTGCGGGGGCAAGTCCAACTTGACCGCTACTGGGTTTACTATGGTAGTGATGGAATAGGGACCAAGGTATCTTGGGTTGAATGTGCGTGGCCCTTTTAGAGGTAGATATTTGGTGGATAACCAGACTTGATCCCCTACTTGATATTGAGGGGCTTCCTTCCGAGGTTGATCTGCTCCTTTCTTGTATTGTTCTTTAGCCCTTTGAAGATGAGAAACAGCTTCCTTAAAGGCTTGGGTGATTGTAGAATGCAGGTAGTCTACTGCTGGTGTTTCAAGATCTTGTAGGGGATCCAACTCCGAGGTTCGAGGGTGACTGCCGTACAAAAGAAAAAACGGGGTTTTCCCAGTTCCCGAATGGACAGAGTTATTGTAGGCATATTCGGCTATCCAAAGGATGTCTTTCCAAGTTTTTTCAGTTTGTTGCAGCATGCAGCGTAAATACTGTTCCAGAGTTTGATTGGTCCTCTCGGTTTGTCCGTCGGTCTGAGGGTGGTGACTGGTCGATAGTCTCACATCAATTTGAGCCGACCGACAGCAACTTCGCCAAAAATGAGAAATAAATTGACTACCTCGATCCGAAATTAGAACCGAAGGAAAACCGTGCAGTCGGACGATGTTTTCGAGAAATTCTCGGGCCAGAGTTGCTGCTGTTGGCAAGCCTTTGAGCGGAATGAAATGCGCCATCTTGGAGAATAAGTCCACGATTACTAGAATCGTATTGTATCCGGAGCATGGAGGTAGATCGGTGATGAAGTCCATAGAAAGCGTATGCCAAGGGCGAGGTGGGATGTCAATAGGGCGTAAGAGGCCTGCTGGTCTTTCCTTTTGACTCTTGTTTTGGGCGCATACTCCACAGGACATTATAAAGTCTCTGATATCTTTTTTCCAAGACGGCCACCAGAAGTAGCGCTTCATCTTTTCTGAGGTCTTGGCCATACCGGGATGTCCTTCCATTAAAGAATCGTGATAACAAGAGATTACTTTTTTCTGTAAATCTGTGCTGGGTAGGTATAATCGTTCTTGGAAATACAATAAGTTGTCCTTTACTGCAAAGTCCTTTCCCTGCAGATGCCAATTCTGTATTTCTGCTGGAGTTACAAGTTGCCTGGCTTTATCCTTAACTTCCTCTATGGATTATGTGGCGATTACACCCAGAATTCTTTGTTCGGGAATGATTGGTACAGGTTTAGGGTTGATCAAGTGTTCTTCCACTCCCATCCGAGAAAGGGCATCAGCTTTACCGTTCTTTGTAACAGGTCGATAGGTAATTATGAAGTCAAACTCGGCAAAGAATAATGCCCAACGGAGTTGTCTAGAGGATTGGGCTTTTGCGGTTTTCAAATATTGCAGGTTTCTGTGATCCGTAATCACAGTAACGGTGTGTCGGGCCCCCAGCAGATAATGCCGCCAAGCCTTAAAGGCAGACTTGATAGCCAGAAGTTCCTTGTCAGTAATCGTGTAATTGATTTCAGGAGGCGAGAATTTGCGGGACCAAAATGCCACGGGATGCAACTGATTGGTTACCGGGTCCTTTTGTGATAGAACTGCCCCCATGGCAAGGCTTGAAGCATCAGTTTCCACTATGTAGGGGAGTTCGGGGCGAGGGTGTTTTAAGATTGGTGAAGAGATAAATTTAGTCTTCAAATCCTGGAAAGCTTGTTCCGCCTCGGTAGACCATTCAAAACGTTTGTTTTTCTTTAACAAGGCAGTGATGGGCTGGACTATTCGAGAGAATTCGGGGATAAACCTGCGGTAAAAGTTAGCGAAGCCTAACATGCTTTGAACACCTTTTACAGAGGATGGTGATGGCCATTTGAGAACTGCATCGACCTTCTTTGAATCCATACGCACTCCGCCAGGTGATAATATGAATCCCAAGAATTCAACTTCAGTCACGTTGAAAACACATTTTTCCAACTTAGCGAAAAGTTTGTGTTGACGCAATCTTTCGAGGACCATTTTCACGTGTTTCCGATGTTCAGATTCCGATGAAGAATAAACGAGGATGTCGTCAATGTAAACAACAACACACACATCTATGAGCTCTCTGAGGACATCGTTCATAAAATATTGAAAGGCGGCCGGGGCATTGCAAAGTCCGAAGGGCATGACCTGATATTCAAATAGCCCATACTTGGTGCGGAAGGCCGTCTTCCATTCATCGCCCTCTTTTACTCGTACCAAGTGGTAAGCTCCTCTAAGATCCAGCTTTGTATATATGCATGCTTTTCTGACTTGGTCCAGGAGTTCAGGGATCAAAGGTAACGGATATCTATTCTTAACGGTGATCTGGTTCAGGGAGCGATAATCTATACAAGTTCTAAGGTCTCCTTCCTTTTTTGGAACGAAGAACAAAGCTGAAGAAGCAGGGGACTTGGAAGGACGAATAAACCCATTTGCCAGGTATTGATCCAGGTATTGTCAAAGGTGAAGGTTCTCAGGCTCGGTGAGGGCATACATTCTACTACAAGGAGGAGTAGATCCAGGTATCAGGTCTATCTGGCAGTCATAAGACCTATGAGGAGGTAGAGAGTTAGCCTGATCCTTCCGGAAAACATCTTGGTATTCTAGGTATTCGGGAGGTAACTGGGGAGTCTCTGAAGAAATTGCTGCCAGTGCAACACCAGGTGGAGGGTGACAAGTAGAGACACATTCTGGAAACTGGACCGTTCTTGCTCGCCAATCGATCAGAGGATTGTGTTTCTCTAACCAAGGTATTCCTAGAATAATCTGAAACTGAGGGGCCTTGATCACATCGAACACGATCTTCTCATGGTGTCCATCTTGACTTACTAGCGTCACCTCTTGAGTGGTATGCGTTACTGGCCCGGAGGCTATCTCCGTACCATCCACCGTAGTAATGACGTCCTTTGCAGCCTTGGGACAAAGAGTTAGATTCATCCTCAAAACCATTTCATGATCCACATAATTGCCGATGGCACCGCTGTCGGCGTAAGCTTCAATTGCATGTAATCGATCCGGATTATCAGGGCTAATGAGGACCATAGGTATCACGAAATGCGAGGTCACGGAACTGGTTTTTCACGCTCGGCAAGAGGACCTCTATTCTTGTCGGGCGAGGTCGTTTCCCTGCTCAGAGTTTGTAACTTTGGTAACTGCAGCTCCTACTGCCTTCTTGGCAGGTTTCACCGGACAGTCTTGAAGAAAGTGCCCTGAGTTTCCGCAATAGAGGCATAATTGCAACTGTTTTCTCCTTTCCCGCTCCTTTTGTGTTAGAGGACCTTTCAGACCCCCTATTTGCATGGGTTCCCTGGAGTCTACTCCTTTGGAAGGAGTTGGCGGTTTGGAAAATACTCGAGCATCAAACTTGGAACGATCGGCCTTCCTGTTCTGCAGTCTGTGATCTATTTGAACGACTAAGTCTATATAGTCCGAACAATCTTGTGGGGGATTCACTACTTGGGCTAACACATCTTTGAGCTCTCCACGTAGACCTCTATAAAACAGCGTAATCCTTTTGTCCTCAGGCCATTGAGTTTCCACTATCAGTCTGTTGAAAGACGCAATATAAGCCAAAAGGTCTTGATTACCTTGTCGCAACGAAAGAAGCTCATTGTCCAAGGCCTGCCCCTGTGAATGTCTTGCGAACAGTTTTTCCATACTGAGCTGAAAAGCTTGAAAATCATGGAGGACCGGATCATCTTGATTTACTAGAGGGATCGACCAGTCTGCCACATTGCCACTAAGGTACGAAAGCACGAAAGCTACTTTAGCTTGATCAGTTGGAAAGGCTGCTGGCCGGCATAAAAAATGCAACCGGCACTGATTGATAAATACTGCAAACCTCTTTGGGTCACCAGAAAATCGTTCGGGCGGAGCCAGAGGTACATTCCCAGGTAGGTTGATCTGCACTGGATTCATAGAGGATGTAGAAGGAAGATTTCCCCCAGATGCGGGTAACAGGGTCTGTCCGGCTTGTGACTGTAGCAATTGTCTAGCGAGATCATCTGTTCGCTCCTTGGAAATAATCAGTTCCCTTCTTAGAGCGTTCGTTTCCTGACGGGCTGCATGCACTTCTGCCCTTAGTTCCCCAAGTAACTGGGCTAGCTGGTCGGTATCCGAGGTTTCCATAGCGCCTGGACGGGAGTTTTGTGGTAGGCTTTGCGTTCTGTAACGCTCACCTGATTCCCGTAGAGGCGCCGGTCTTGACTGGGCGTATACCGTATCTTCAAAGGTGATGTGTAACACACGGCTGGCTCTTTGGGCTGGACCTCTGTGCACTGTATGTCTGACTCAAAGGGTAAGATGTCTGCAGATAGAAAATATGGGATTAAGGAACTGGGTTATTGAATGTCTCTCTCTTCTTCCCTTTCTCTTCTCCTGTAGAACCCCAAAGGTTAACACTCTCACCTTAGGTAAGTGAACGCTGTGCTCTCCATCTGCCTCGGGGCAGGGTGCTGTAACCAGTTTCTTCACTGGATAAGGGGAGCAGGCCTCTTGACTTCAGAGGACTGCTGTCCGTCGTTTACTGCACGAACGGTAAGTTTCGAGTAATTCTAATGTCTTTAAAGTCTTTAGTAATGATGTCTCTTGTTTTGCAGGGTTCCGGCGATGGCGGATGACGGGCTGAAGTGAGTTGAAGATGGAGCCCGTGTGATGAATAGAAGCGCCTGGAAGCACGTAAGTAAGCGCTTGTTGCCTGCTTCACGATGCGCTCTAACTGTCTTTTTATTTTGCAGGTACAAGTTTGGAGCGGCTGCAGGATGCCGGAATACCCACTGGGTTAGATGTGGAAAGGAGTAATGGCACGTGAGTATTAAAGTTCCCCAATGTCTTTAAACGCACCTTGTTTTGTCTTTCAGATGCGGGATGCAGCGCCGAAGGCCTCCGGAGCGTGCGAAGAGTTGGTAAGCTTTTGTCTTTCAGATGCCGGAATGCAGTGTGAAGACCTCCGGAGCGCACGAAGAGTAGGTAAGCCTTTGTCTTTCAGATGCCGGAATGCAGCGCGAGGCGTTGGTGACAGCCGATGGACCAGGTAAGTGAAGAGCTGTCACTGAAGACCGTAATGCTAACCTGTTCTTTCTTGTCTTTATAGGTGTTGCTGAAGACTGGATTCAGGATGGTAAGCCTTTTTCCTTAGGCCCAGGATCAGATGCAGAAGACACGATGAGCGTTCTGCTGCAGAGGATGCAGAATAACGCAAAGCAAGATTCATCCATCGGGTGTGGTTTAAATAGCCTCCTGTAGTGCTTAGGTGTCTCCTTCCACAGCCACGCCTAGGTAAG
Organism: Ambystoma mexicanum; assembly: GCF_040938575.1. NCBI lineage: Eukaryota > Metazoa > Chordata > Amphibia > Caudata > Ambystomatidae > Ambystoma > Ambystoma mexicanum. The sequence goes on from NC_090932.1 coordinate 1,150,571,841, forward strand.
AAAAGAGTTCCTGCTTTCCAGAAGAGTTCCAGTGTTCTGAATCTAGGGAGTGGCTCCTGCCCCACCCAACAGGAAAAGTAGTTCCAAACAGAAGAGGATCAGAGGCTCAACTGGCAGGCAAGTAAGCAGCATGGTCTGCTGCAGGTAAGTCCACCCAAGCATTATGAGCCCGGCGCTTCCAGCGCTGGGACTGGGCATATTTATGAGCCTGGTGCCACTGGCGCCAGGACTGGGTCCAAAAGGTCCCAATTGGGACTGGTTGGCACTCGGAACCTGGGTTATGGATCTGCTTCCAAGGGAGTTGGGAAAACCCTGACCTTTTGGAAGCAGAGATCATGACATGCATCCCGCATCTGAAAGACAAAAGAAGGTGCGTTTAAAGACATTTGGCAACTTTATTACTCACGTGCCATTACTCCTTCCCACGCCGAATCCAGTGGGTATTCCAGCACCCTTCAGCTTCTCTAAAGCTCCGAACTTGTACCTGCAAGATAAAAGGGACAGTTAGTGTGCATCGTGAAGCAGGCTACAAGCGCTTACTTACGTGCTTCCAGGCGCTTCTATTCCTCACGCGGGTTCGATCCTCAACTCTCATCAGTCCCGCCATCCGCCATCGCCGGAACCCTGCAAAACAAGAGATATCATTACAAAAGACTTTTAAGACATTTGAAGTGCCCAGAACTTACCGTTCGTGCAGTTAACGACGGACAGCAGTCCTCTGAGGTCAAGAGGCCTGCACCCTTATCCAGTGAAGAAACTGGTTACGGCACTCTGCCCCGAGGCAGATGGAGAGCTCGGCGTTCACTTACCTAAGACATCTTACTCTTCGAGTCAGACATACAGTGCACAGAGGTCCAGCCCAAAGAGCCAACCGTGTGTTACACATCACCTTTGAAGATACGGCATTCACCCAGTCAAGACCGGCGCCTCTGCGGGAATCAGGTGAGCGTTACACAAAGTTGCATAGATTGCGCTGGAAAAACGTTATGGGTGAGGAGGGAATAGGGGAAATAGGAGGAGCAACTGGGAGAAGAGATGTAGAGAGTAGAGAATGGTCAGATGCTTGTCTCCATCTGCAATCTGCAGTTGTCTGTTGCTCCCACTGTTTCCTCCCCACCTCCGTGTTTTCGAAGTCCCCTCCCTTTTGCACCCTATGTGGCGCAGCTCTGTGCAGTGTTTCTTTCTCTTCTCCTCCTCTCGTTTCCCCTTCTCCTCCCTCCATCACACCCACTATGGTGCTCTCAATTTCCCCCATCTTCTCTAACTGCTTTTCTATCACCTATCCTACTCTTCTCACTAAAACTGGAAGGAAGAAACTCAAGAAGGACACCCTGGTCTCCAATCCAGGCCTTCCCATTGCTGACACCTATGTCAGTGCCTCTCCCAGACAAACTCTCACCGGCATCCTCTTTGTCGTTCCTTCACCCGACCTATGGGCCCTTCATATGGTCCCACTTCTTTCTCCTTCCTCCTCCTCTCCCATTAATGGTGGCACCCGATGGGAGATCTTCATGGCTCCCTTCCAGTCTTCCAGAGTCATCATTAATGCATATCTAAATGGCACGGGCATGGTCCAGGGCCCTCAGCCCAATCTCCTACTATTTGATAGGCACCTCCCTCGCCTCATCAACTTCCTTCCTTCTCCTGCTATTCCTTCTAGTACTTCTCTGGCTTCTCTGCCTCTGCCTCCTTCTACCGATCTGGCTCCCTTGCCCCCCACTACATCGCTGGCTCTACGGCCACCTCTCTCCTCTACCTCTCTGGCTCCCTTGCCTTCCACTACCTCTTTGGCTCCTCAGCCACCTCTGTCCCTCACCTCTCATAGTCTCTTGCCTTCCACTACCTCTCTGGCCCATTTTCCACCTCCTCCCTTCACCCCTCTGGCTCCTCTGCCACTTCTATTGTGGATTCCTCTCCCCAGGAACCCCCCCAACCCCGGAAAGCTTCAAAAGTGGAAACCTGCTCCCATGGCTACTCTCAACTCTCGCTCGGCTGTCAAACACTCCTCTGATATCTACCAGCTCCTTGAACTCCTGGACCTGGGTGTTGTCTCTCTTACCTATACATGGTTCAAGGCCAGCTCTGTCACAGGTTTTGACACACTCCTCCCCGAGGACTACAAGATCCTCTCTGAGCCCAGGCCCAGTAGGCCCGGAGGCAGAACGGCCCTGATCTTTCCTGAGTGGATCCCTGCTTCCATCACCCCCACTCAGACCTATTCCAACTTTGAATGCCCGGTCTTCAGGCTCTCCATATCGCGTGGCCTCTCTCTGACCTCGGCCACTATTTACAGGCCACCTGGGTTCTCTGGGCTCTTTTGCAACCTATGCGACTCTCTTTCCCTCTCCATTCTACCCTCTGGTCCAACTCACTCTGCAGGCAACACCTTGGATGCTCTCATCTCTTCAGGCGTCCCTCTCTAATCCTCTCACTACACCTCGCTCCTGGACTGACAGCATTCTTCTCTCTTCTCACTTGAAGCTTCCAGTCCCTTTGTCAAAGGTCCACCCAGAACTGTCGCCTTCCTTCGCGGTCATTCACCCTAAGAAGCGAGTGTCAGTGGTCGCCTTTGTCTCCATTTTCTCCCCTCCACCTACTCCTGCGGCTGACTCCCATCCTGGCACAGCCCTTTCCAGCCTTCACCGCTCCATCTCTAACACTCTGGATATCCTTGCCCCTGTTATGACGATCCACCTGAAGCCTGCCACCAAGTGCCACTCTTGGTACGACTCCGATTTGGCTGATCTGAAACCCAAGTGCAGAGTAGCTGAGTGGAAGTGGGGTGCTTTGGGCGCACCCTCTGATAAACTGGGCTGCTGCCTGCTCCAAAGGCAATACAGACTCTTCATCTTCTCTAAGAAGAGGGTCCACATTCAAGCCCGCATCTCTGTGGCCTCTAACAATACGGCAGAACTTTTTAAAATCTGCAAGGAGCTGGACAATCATTCTGCAGTATCTTCCTCCTCTACCCCCACCCAGGCCATCTGCACAGCTCTGGCTTCTCATTTCACCACTAAAACCGAGGACATCCTGGTCGCACTCTCCACTACTTCTTCTCTCTCGCTCCTCAACCCTCTCAGGCCCGCCTTGGCCGACCCCCTCCTCTCATTCTCTTCTCCTTCTCTCCTGTTACACCTGAAGATGTTTCCAGACACTTCCGGTCTATGAAAGTCTCATCTCAACAGGTGACCCCCTGCTCCTCCAGAACCATCAAGGACAACATTTGTTCTCTGGCTCCAGCCTTGACGAGATCTGTAATCACTCCTTCGCCACTGGCTCTTTCTGCTCTCTTCTCAAGCACTCCCTTGTGCACCCCCTACTACAAAAGCCTTCTGCCGACCCCTCCTTTCCGGCAAACTATCACCGATCTCTAACACTCCTTTCCTAGGAAAACTCCTGGAGAAGTTGGCTATCTCCTAGCTAACCCTCCACACTGAATCTGTTGGTTATCTACATGACCGTCATACTGGCTTCAGAACAGTCAGAAGCACGGAAACTGCACTCCTGAGCACCTGTGAAGGCATGCTCTCTAATATTGACTCTAGTTCTCTCTCTATCCTCATTCTCATCGAACTTTCCTCTGCTTTTGACACAGTCAACCACAACATCCTGATTACTCATCTCCACAAGACCCTTGATCACGGATCAGGCTCTGGTTTGGCTGACCTCCTTCCTCATGGACCGACCCTCCCAGGTTCAGCTTGGTTCCTTTCTCTCCACCGCCTCTCTCCACATGTAGTGTTCCCCAGGTCTCTATCCTCTCCCCCTGGCTCTTCAATGTCTATCTGGCCCCTTTGGACCTCTTGATCTCTACCTTCACCTCTAACTTTCAGTGTTATGAAGATGACACACAGCTCTCTTTTAGGATACCCTCGGCCTCCTCCTCTCTGATCCCTGACTGTCTATCCGCTATTCAGTCTTGGTGCACCTCTTACGATCTCTGCCTTATGGCCAGCAAGACTGAGATTCTTCTCATCGGGAACCCTGCGCCCGCTTTCCTTCTCTCACTATGGCCACCCTCCTTGGGCCCTCTGCCCTCACCCTCGTGTGAGGCAAAGCTTGGGGTGATCTTCGACTCCACTCTCTCCTTCTCTCCATCCATCACGGACCGTGCCAAGAAGGCCCATTTCTAGCTGTGCCTCCTTAAGGAACTCATGGGGACAACAGTAAAGACAGACACAATGGATCACAGTTCAAGGGTATAAATGCAGGGTGGAAAAACGTCTAAACGAAACCTAAATCTACGATGGGAGCAATCGTTGACCATCAAATGAAAAATAAGGCAGTCCTAGTGGCATCGTGTCAAATTAAAAGAGCCTATACTAAGAAAAACCTATTGCCAATTCCTTACAACTAATTGCAGAAAGAGTGTAGGATAGGGTATCAAAATAAAGAAGTCAGGATGTGATTGCCTCAAGGTCTACCTTCCACACGTTTTTTAGCCTGGGACAAGGTGGGATTTTTTAGCACAGCACGCGCTCGAGACTTCCCAGCATGAGCTTACAGTTCCGTATCAGCTATCAGGTTCTTCAATGGTTAAGTCTCTTTATAATGAAAAGTCTCTTGCCTTTGAGGCCTGATACTCTCAACAAACAAACACAAAGTTCTGTTCTACGAACACTTTGGGTGATGGCTTCACCCCTGGGTCCCCCTCTTCTGGGTGCTGACCCCTCAGAAGACATATTCAACAAATTAACAAGAAAGTCCTTTCTCAACGAACTTTAGGTGGTAGGTTTAGACCCTTGGATCTCCCTCTGCCGGGCTCGGACCCTAGAATACAAGAGGGACCCCTTGTTATACGATGTTTCTCGCTTTCACAAATCTCAAAGTCTTTTTAAACAGGTTTTCAGCCTTTGCCCCTGGTTGTCAGCTTCTCTCTGCCGGGTTCATTCTCGCCAAATTTTGGCTGTCGGCCTCCCTCTGCCGGGTTAGCTCTCGCCGACTTTTGTCACACACTGTTCATGTACTTATTTTCGAAATGCGGGATTCACTTCCTTTAACTTTCATAGTTCTGTCGGTTAAAGACTTTCAACAGTACAGAGGATTTTACGAGACCCAGGTATGACCAATTTGACAGTTCTTCACCTCTTCCAAAGGCCTTCTGGTTACGGTTGTCTTTTTACAGTTGGGTAATCGCTCAGTGTTTCCTGTGTGAACGCCCACGTGGTGCCAGACTCCTCTGTATCTGGCGTTCCTCTATTTCTGAATAGTATCCCTTTGCTTTCAAAGTTGAATTTATCCTTTGGCTACTTTTCATTCAACACAGTACGGTTTCTTATCGACACTCCCCTCGACTCACCGGCTGTGATGAACAGGTGCGGGCGGGGGACGCAGCAATTACTGCATCCTACTAAACTGCCCTATCTTGCACTTACTTCTATTTAAATGAAAATCTCACCCTGCTCTGTTTCTACACATCCATTAAGCTATCCCGCTCCCTGGTAGTCATACCTTGTTTTCTGCTGTCTTGCAAGTGTTCCTCTGCTTTTCTGCTGCTTCTGCTGCATTTTTTCCCAGTCTAGGTGTTTGTTGAGACCTCAATCACTGTTTCTCTGCATTCCTCTGCTTGTCATGCTTTTCTCTATATAGGTGAATGTATTAGCCTCTATCACTCTTCTTTGCATCTCTGCTGTGATCTCTACTGGCCTTTTTCCTCTCTTGGTTGAGCTGAGGCTGGCCGTCTCCCATCGCATTCTCCATGCACTGCCTGTTACTGCCCTTTGTATTTTGTATTAGTATTTTTTATTGTACTTTATATAGCGCCTTTGTCCAAAGCGCTGCACATAGATAAGAACAACGCTGCAGAGTAATGAGTAGTGATACATGTCAAACAGTTCAAACAATTCTGGTAACAAGCAATCAAGGGCAATGAAGGAGATGAGCTTTAAGGGAACAATGGAAGAGAGAATAAGTAGTGATAGATTGGAGAGAGAGGGGAAGAGTGTTCCAGTGGAGAGGGGCAAGAAGCTGGAAAGAATGAAAGCGGGATTGAGCACAAGGGGGACGGGGGACATTCAGCCTGAAAAGACAGGAAGAGCAAAGTGAGCGCAAAGGGGTGTAGAAGGAGAGAAGAGAAGCAAGGTACTCAGGGGCGAGCTCATAGAGAGATTTAAAAACTAAACAAAGAAAATGAAATTTGAGTTGGGAGTGAAAGGATAATCAACCAAGAGAGACGAGAGATGGTGAAATAGAATCCCGATAGGAAAGAAGACAAAGTAAACGAATAGAAGAGTGATGAATTGATTTAAGAGGGGCAAGACAAGAGCAAGGAAGACCAAAGAGCAAGGAAATGGGAGGCCATCCAAGATTTGATGGCAGAAAGACATGTTGAAAGAGTGTGATGGATTTCAGAAGTGAAAGACGAAAAAGATAGAAAAAGATGAGTATCATCGGCATAAAAGTGATGCGATAATCCAAAAGAAGAAATTATAGGAGCGAGTAATGAAGTGTTAAGGAAAATAGAAAAGGGCCATGACTGACCTTTGCGGTGGGACACCTTGGTCAGGAGGAAGAGGTGCAAAAGTCTTACCACCCCAGGAGACAGGAAAAGTTTGATTGGATAAGTAAGAGAAAAACCAGGAAAGAACAAAACCGCGGAGACCAAATGAGGAAAGCGAATCCAGAAGCAAGGAGTGATCCACAGTGTCGAAAGCTGCAAATAGATCGAGAAGAATGAGAACAGAAGAGCGTCTAGAATAGTGGGCTCTAAGAAGAGAGTTAAGCACACAGGTTAGAGCCGTCTCAGTAGAGTGACGGGGACGAAAGCCAGACTGAAAGGGGGGAAGAAGAGATAGACCAGTAACAAACAATGAGATCTGTGAATAAACAAGGTGCTCCAGAAGCTTAGATAGATAAGGTAGAAGAGAAATAGGGCGGAAATTTGAGACAAGAAGAGGATTGGCCGTAGATTTTTTTTAATGGGAATAATAGTTGCATGTTTGAAAGCAGAAGGAAAAGTAGAAGTAGAAGGCAGATATTAAAGAAAGAAACAGGAAATGGTACAAAGAGCAGTTAGATTTTAGGAATGAGTATAGAAGGAATAGGGTCAGTAGGGGTGGCAGTAGGGTGAGCTTTAGCTAACAAAAGTAACATATCAGAGTCAGAAACAGGAGCAAAATTAGAAATAAGGTTAGAAGGAGTAGGAAAAAGTAAGGGAGAAGCATTAGAAAAGGATGAGGTTAGAATATCCTGGCGTAAGGAATGAACTTTGGAAGAGAAAATATGAGCAAAGTCAGATGCGAATAAAGTTGAATTAATAGAAGGATCAGACAAGGGGGGGTGAATTAAAGTTTGAAAAAGACGCAGAGGGTGAGCAGATTGTGAAGAAGGTCAGAGAAGTAAGTGCATTTAGCAGAGTTAATACAGTCATCATAGATAGCATGATAAGAGAAATAAGCAGAGTGATTAGCAGGAGATCGGAGTTTGAGCCAACGCGTTTCCAGACGACAGAGAAGACGCTGCATAGAACAAAGTTAAGAGGAAAACCAAGGTTGGGCAGTTTTGCGGTGGGCTGAAAAGGAGAGGATAGAGTTGGTTGAGGCTTGAGGCAAAAGATAAAGAAAGGGCAGACATGGCCTCGTCCACTGTAAGACTAGAAAAGTTTGTGGGAGATGGAAAAGTATTAACGCAAGTATCGTGAAAAAGCATTGAGTCAAAGTTGCGTAGATCGCGCTGGAAAAACGTTATGGGTGAGGAGGGAATAGGGGAAATAAGAGGAGTAACTGGGAGAAGAGATGTAGAGAGTAGAGAGTGGTCAGATGCTTGTCTCCATCTGCAATCTGCAGTTGTCTGTTGCTCCCACTGTTTGCTCCCCACCTCCCTGTTTTCGAAGTCCCCTCCCTTTTGCACCCTATGTGGTGTAGCTCTGTGCACTGTTTCTTTCTCTTCTCCTCCTCTCGTTTCCCCTTCTCCTCCCTCCATCACACCCACTATGGTGCTCTCAATTTCCCCCATCTTCTCTAACTACTTTTCTATCACCTATCCTACTCTTCTCACTAAGACTGGAAGGAAGAAGCTCAAGAAGGACAGCCTGGTCTCCAATCCAGCCCTTCCCATTGCTGACACCTATGTCAGTGCCTCTTCTAGACAAACTCTCACCTACATCCTCTTTGTCGTTCCTTCACCGACCTATGGGCCCTTCATATGGTCCCACTTCTTTCTCCTTCCTCCTCCTCTCCCATTAATGGTGGCACCCGGTGGGAGATCTTCATGGCCCCTTCCAGTCTTCCAGAGTCATCATTAATGCATATCAAAATGGCACGGTCATGGTCCAGGGCCCTCAGCCCAATCTCCTACTATTTGATAGGCACCTCCCTCGCCTCATCAACTTCCTTCCTTCTCCTACTTTTCTGGCTTCTCTGCCTCCTTCTACCGATCTGGCTCCCTTGCCCCCCACTACATCGCTGGCTCTACGGCCACCTCTCTCCTCCACCTCTCTGGCTCCCTTGCCTTCCACTACCTCTCTGGCTCCTCAGCCACCTCTGTCCCTCACCTCTCAGACTCCCTTGCCTTCCACTACCTCTCTGGCTCCTTTTCCACCTCCTCCCTTCACCCCTCTGGCTCCTCTGCCACTTCTATTGTGGATTCCTCTCCCCTGGAACCTCCCCAACCCCGGAAGGCTTCAAAAGTGGAAACCTGCTCCACATGGCTACTCTCAACTCTCGCTCGGCTGTCAAACACTCCTCTGATATCTACCAGCTCCTTGAACTCCTGGACCTGGGTGTTGTCTCTCTTACCTAGACATGGTTCAAGGCCAGCTCTGTCACAGGTTTTGACACACTCCTCCCCGAGGGCTACAAGATCCTCTCTGAGCCCAGGCCCAGTAGGTCCGGAGGCAGAATGGCCCTGATCTTTCCTGAGTGGATCCCTGCTTCCATCACCCCCACTCAGACCTATTCCACTGTTGAATGCCCGGTCTGCAGGCTCTCCATATCGCATGGCCTCTCTCTGACCTCGGCCACTATCTACAGGCCACCTGGGTCCTCTGGGCTCTTTTGCAACCTATGCAACTCTCTTTCCCTCTCCATTCTACCCTCTGGTCTGACTCACTCTGCAAGCAACACCTTGGATGCTCTCATCTCTTCAGGCGTCCCTCTCTAATCCTCTCACTACACCACTCTCCTGGACTGACAGCATTCTTCTCTCTTCTCACTTGAAGCTTCCAGTCCCTTTGTCAAAGGTCCACCCAGAACTGTCACCTTCCTTTGCGGTCATTCACCCTACGAAGCGAGTGTCAGTGGTCGCCTTTGTCTCCACTTTCTCCCCTCCACCTACTCCTGCGGCTGACTCCCAACCTGGCACAGCCCTTTCCAGCCTTCACCGCTCCATCTCTAACACTCTAGATATCCTTGCCACTGTTATGACGATCCGCCTGAAGCCTGCCACCAAGTGCCACTCTTGGTACGACTCCAATTTGGCTGCTCTGAAACGCAAGTGCAGAGTAGCTGAGTGGAAGTGGGGCGCTTTGGGCGCACCCTCTGACAAACTGGGCTGCTGCCTGCTCCAAAGGCAATACAGACTCTTCATCTTCTCTAAGAAGAGGGTCCACATTCAAGCCCGCATCTCTGTGGCCTCTAACAATACGGCAGAACTTTTTAAAATCTGCAAGGAGCTGGCCAATCATTCTGCAGTATCCTCCTCCTCTACCCACACCCAGGCCCTCTGCAAGGCTCTGGCTTCTCATTTCACCACTAAAACCGAGGACATCCTGGTCGCACTCTCCACCACTTCTTCTCTCTCTCTCCTCAACCCTCTCAGGCCCACCTTGGCCGATCCCCTCCTCTCATTCTCTCCTCCTTCTCCCCTGTTACACCTGAAGATGTTTCCAGACAATTCCGGTCTATGAAAGTCTCATCTCAACAGGTGACCCCCTGCTCCTCCAGAACCATCAAGGACAACATTGGCTCTCTGGCTCCAGCCTTGACGAGATCTGTAATCACTCCTTCGCCACTGGCTCTTTCTGCTCTCTTCTCAAGCACTCCCTTGTGCACCCCCTACTACAAAAGCCTTCTGCCGACCCCTCCTTTCCGGCAAACTATCACCCGATCTCTAACACTCCTTTCCTGGGCAAACTTCTGGAGAAGTTGGCTATCTCCTAGCTAACCCTCCACACTGAATCTGTTGGTTATCTCCATGACCGTCATACTGGCTTCAGAACAGTCAGAGGCACGGAAACTGCACTCCTGAGCACCCGTGAAGGCATGCTCTCTAATATTGACTCTAGTTCCCCCTCTATCCTCATTCTCATCGACCTTTCTTCTGCTTTTGACACAGTCAACCACAACATCCTGATTACTCATCTCCACAAGACCCTTGGCATCACGGATCAGGCTCTGGTTTTGCTGACCTCCTTCCTCCTGGACCGACCCTCCCAGGTTCAGCTTGGTTCCTTTCTCTCCACCACCTCTCTCCACATTGTAGTGTTACCCAGGTCTCTATCCTCTCCCCCTGGCTCTTCAATGTCTATCTGGCCCCTTTGGACCTCTTGATCTCTAGCTTCACCTATAACTTTCAGTGTTATGAAGATGACACACAGCTCTCTTTCAGGCTACCCTCGGCCTCCTCCTCGCTGATCCCTGACTGTCTATCCGCTGTTCAGTCTTGGTGCACCTCTTACGATCTCTGCCTTATGGCCAGCAAGACTGAGATTCTTCTCATCGGGAACCCTGCGCCCGCTTTCCCTCTCTCACTATGGCCACCCTCCTTGGCCCCTCTGCCCTCACCCTCTTGTGAGGCAAAGCTTGGGGTGATCTTCGACTCCACTCTCTCCTTCTCTCCACCCATCACGGACCGTGCCAAGAAGGCCCATTTCTAGCTGTGCCTCTTTAAGGAACTCATGGGGACAACAGTAAAGACAGACACAAGTGATCACAGTTCAAGGGTGTTTACTGAACTATAAATGCAGGGTGGAAAAACGCCTAAACGAAACCTAAATCTACAATGGGAGCAAGCGTTGACAGTCAAATGAAAAATAAGGCAGTCCTAGTGGCTTCGTGTCAAATTAAAAGGGCCTATACTAAGAAAAACCTATTGCCAATTCCTTACAACTAATTGCAGAAAGAGTGTAGGATAGGGTATCAAAATAAAGAAGTCAGGATGTGATTGCCTCAAGGTCTCCCTTCCCCGCATTTTTTAGCACGGGACAAGGTGGGATTTTTGAGCACAGCACGCGCTTGAGACTTCCCAGCATGAGCTTACAGTTCTGTATCAGCTATCAGGTTCTTCGATGGTTAAGTCTCTTTATAATGAAAAGTCTCTTGCCTTTGAGGCCTGATATTCTCAACAAACAAACACAAAGTTCTGTTCTACGAACATTTTGGGTGATGGCTTCACCCCTGGGTCCCCCTCTTCTGGGTGCTGACCCCTCAGAAGACGTATTCAACAAATTAACAAGAAAGTCCTTTCTCAACGAAGTTTAGGTGGTAACATTAGACCCTTGGATCTCCCTCTGCCGGGCTCGGACCCTAGAATACAAGGGGGACCCCTTGTTATACGATGTTTCTCGCTTTCACAAATCTCAAAGTCTTTTTAAACAGGTTTTCAGCCTTTGCCCCTGGTTGTCGGCTTCCCTCTGCCGGGTTCATTCTCGCCAAATTTTGGCTGTTGGCCTCCCTCTACGGGGTTCGCTCTCGTCAACTTTTGTCACACACTGTTCATGCACTTATTTTCGAAATGCGGGATTCACTTCCCTTAACTTTCATAGTTCTGTCGGTCAAAGACTTTCGACGGTACAGAGGATTTTACGAGACCCCCGTATGACCAATTTGACAGTTCTTCACCTCTTCCAAAGGCCTTCTGGTTACGGTTGTCTTTTTGCAGTTGGGTAATCGCCCAGTGTTTCCTGTGTGAACACCCACGTGGTGCTGGATTCCTGTGTATCTGGTGTTCCTCTATTTCTGAATAGTATCCTTTTGCTTTCAAAGTTGAATTTATCCTTTGGCTACTTTTCATTCAACACAGTACGGTTTCTTATCGACACTCCCCTCGACTCACCGGCTGTGATGAACTGCTTGGTTTTCTGATGTATTGGAGTCAAGGATTGTACCACTGAGACCAGCATCTCTCCCTGGCTTTTTAATCAGCGGAGGAGGGTCTGACACACTGGGCACATCTGTTGCAATACACGTTGACTATTGTTCACGGACGTATCATTCCCTCTGCGGAGGTTCCACGGGCCTTGGTCGGAAAGGGCAAGGTCGATTCTCTCCTTATTTCCCTCTCGGTCTGCGCCGTCTTTTTCCTCTTCTTGAACTGCCGTCTTATGTCGTACGGTCTGCCTTGCTCGTCCTGTGCTCTTGTGCTCTACCTTTTATCCCTGTGGGGAAGGGAAAGGGCTGTCAGGTATGTGTGATTCTGGCCAATTGCCTAAATTTGCCTGACTCTAGTATTGGGGCACGTCAGGTAAACGGCTTTGGTGTTAGTCCCTTGTGTTTCGTGTTGTGCGAAAGTGTTCGTGTGGAAAAAGGAGGGGGGCAATGTTTTGGATTATCCTACGTGGTAGGATGGGGAAAAGGTGTCAAAAGAAGGGGGATAACGCGTCTCACCTCTTGGTGTCCCCCTCTCACTCCCCAAGGACCCCCCATCCAGGTGATCCTCCCTCACTGGTCCACCCCCAGGAACTGGATTCAATAGCGATTGCCGTTTCCTGGCCACCTGAATGACAGATCCCCAGGGACTAGCTAGGGAGACACCGTCAGGTTTCTCACATACCCTTCCTCCATGTGATGTAGCCACATTTGTTTCACAGGGGAAACGGGAAAGAAAATCTAGATTTCCCTGGTCTTTTCCTTTTCGGTGTTCCACAGTGAAACAATAGGGCTGTAGGTCTAGAAACCATTGCATGACCCTAAGGTTGGAGTCTTTGTGTTGGCTAATCCAAACTAGGGGTGAGTGGTCTATAACGAGTGTGAACTTTCGTCCTAATAGGTAATATCTAAGATGGATAATGGCCCACTTGATGGCCAGGCACTCTAGTTCCAGCACAGAGTAATTCTTTTCCCCTGGGAACAACTTCCAGCTGGTGAACAATATTGGATGTTCTAATCCATCACAAACCTGGTATAGGACGGCTCCTAACCCTGTAAGGGAGGCATCTGTCTGTAAGACAAAATCCTTAGAGAAGTCGACTACCTTTAGGATTAGTTTCTGACACAGTGTTTGCTTCAAGGTTTTATAACATATCTCATCCTCGTCATTCCAATGAAGTTACTGGGGTTCGTCATTTTTGAGTTTATCTGTCAGCCGGGATGTTTTATCCAAAATGTTGGGGATAAATCTTCAGTAGTACACTATTAACCTGAGTAAAGCTCCAAGATCTCTTTTGGGTTTGGGAGTTGGTGTATCTAAAACAACTGTTAACATTTCACGTTGTGGTTGTACATTCCCGTTCCCTACAAAGAAGCCAAGATATTTTACAGCAGACTGGGCCAATCTGCAATTAGCTGGATTAGCAGTAAGGCCAGTGTTTCTGAGGATTTTCATGATGGTATAAAGGTGGAAGAGATGGTCCTCCCAAGTCTTGCTATAAATGACAATATCGTCAATATAAGCTCCACAGAAATCAGAATAGGGTTGGAGGATTTAATCCATAAGGTGTTGGAAAGTGGCTGGTGCACTGTGTAGACCGAAAGGTAAGACTTTAAATTGGAACAATCCCAACGGCGTCGAAAACGCAGTCTTTTCCTTATCTGGTCCATAGACGGGAACTTGCCAGTAACCCTTGGTTAAATCTAGGGTAGATAGAAAGGTGGCTGCTCCGAGTTTATCAATCAGGTTGTCAACGCATGGCATGGGCCAGGCATCGAAGTCTGATATGGCATTAACTTGATGGAAATCAATACAGAATCTCCAGGGGCTGTCAGGTTTAGTGACCAGCATGATAGGAGAGGACCATGGATTTGAGGATGGCTCAATAAGGTTGGCTTCTTACATTTTGTTGACTTCCTCGATCACTATCTGCTTACGGGCTTCTGGGAGTCAATATGGTTTTAAGTTTACCACTTTATACTTAGGTGTTCTGATATAGTGGTATGTATTCTTCACTCTTGCTGGTTTTTCCGAGAATACATCAGGATATGAAATGACTACATCCTTTACATCTTGTTGGTGTTGAACAGATAACTTGGAAGGAATTAAACCAAAGTTACCTATGTCTTCGGGAACCAGACAGGCTAGTACTTTGGCATGGGTGGCTGACGGGTTCTCTTTCCACTCTTTCAAGAGGTTTATGTGATATAATTGGATTTTCTGTTTCCTATCCGGTTGGGCTACTCTATAAGTACAGGTCCGCGTTCTATCCACTATTTCATATGGTCCGTGCCATTTGGAGACCAGTCTGTTCTCTGAGGCTGGTAAGAGGACTGGTACTTTTTGTCCTATGGAAAATGATCTCAAACTTACTTTCTTCTCATAAGTGTCCTTTTGTTGGCTTTAAGCCTTTTCCATATGAGTGCAAACTAAGTCCCAAACCAGCTTTATATGTTCTCGCATTCAGGTGGCGGTTTATGAGATGGGAATAGGTGCCTTTTCTCGTTCTTCCCAGGTTTCACAGAGCATGTCAAGGACATCTCTCGGCTATCTTCCATAGAGCAATTCAAAGGGAGAGAAACATGTGTAGGCTTGGGGGGTTTTCCTTGCTGCAAATAGTGCCCATGGGATCATGCGGTCCCAGTCTTTCCCATCGTTGTCTACCAGTTTTCGGAGGATTAATTTTAAGGTCTTATTGAATCTCTCTATCAGGCCATTGGTTTTGGGAGGATACACAGGTGTTCGCAAGGGGAAAATGTGGAGTGACTCTTTGCCCTCGGCCATAAGCTTACTCATAAAATTCAAGCGCTGGTCCGTCAGTATTTCCTTAGGGAAACCAACAATGGAAAAATACGGTAGAAGATGTTTAAGGATCTGCTGGGTGGTATTATTTTGCATTGGGAAGGCCTTGGGGTATTGGGTTGCATAATCCACGATCACCTGCACATATTTATGTGCTAATCTGGAGGTTTCAAGCGGTCCAATTATGTCCATACCAATTCTAGAAAAGGGGATTTCTATAATCGGCAACAAATTCAGAGGGGCAGGTGCTGGGATGTGCGTGCTAGTCTTTTGACACATTTCACCAGTTTGGATGAAAGTCTTTACAGCAGCATAGATACCTGGCCAGTACAACTTTCCACTGATATGCGCCTGAGTTTTAGAGTGTCCTAAATGCCTGCCCCCCCGGAAAGGTGGGAATGCGCTATTTCCAGTACAACCTTTCAATGGCTTTTGGGTATTACCAATTGTGTTTTTACCATACCCTCTGGGGAGGTTTCTTTTCGGTAAAGCAATTCTTGTATTATAAAGAAAAAGGGACTCCCTTTCGCTAAGCCTTCTTCTTCTGGGACTGCTTGTAAAAAACGCTTTGGCGTGGATCGTTTCGCTGAGCGAAGGTCAAGTCTGGATAGATGGTGGGTTCCTCTTCCTTCCTTTCCCCGATGTCAATTGCTTCATCGGCTTCCCCAAAGCCTAGCTTACCACTTTATGTTTTTTCTGGTTTGCTTTTTTTAAACTGAGGAAATAGAGCTCTTTCCAAAATCCCTTGGGCAATTTGATCTCCCCGACATACCTCAAAAGGGATTTCACCATGGTTTTGTAAGAGAACCTTCACATCTCCCCTAAAGTCCGGATCAATAGCGCCTGCTAAGACATCTATCCTGAACTTCCACGCTAGGCCAGATGTTGGGGCTAATCGAATGTAACACCCAAAAGGGGGTATCAAAACCAAGTCTGTAGGAATCATGCCTCTCTTCCCAAGGGAAATGCTGGCTACCCTACTGCTGCAAATATCAAGCCCTATTGATTCCTTGGTAGCGATGGAAGGGTTAGAGGCTCTTGCACTAAGTTTTTTAAATTGTAGGGTTCCCCAATTTGTTTCAATTGACTCACATCCCATTCCTGACACCATTCATGGTGACAACAGTAAAGACAGACACAAGTGATCACAGTTCAAGGGTGTTTATTGAACTATAAATGCAGGTTAGAAAAATGCCTAAACTAAACCTAAATCTAAGGTGGCAGCAAGCGTCGACCATCAAATCAAAAATAAGGCAGTCCTAGTGGCGTTGTGGCAAATTAAAAGGGCCCAAACTAAGAAAACTCTATTGCCGATTCCTTACAACTAATTACAGAAAGAGTGTAGGATAGGGTATCAAAATAAAGAAGAAAGGGTTTCACAAATAATAAATCAGGATGTGATTGCCTCAAGGTCACCCGTCCCCACGTTTTTAGCACAGGACAGGTTGGGACTTTGGAGCACAGCACACGCTCGAGCCTTCCCAGCATGAGCTAACAGTTCCATATCAGCTATCACGTTCTTCGATGGTTAAATCTTTTTATAATGAAAATGCCTTTTGCCTTCGAGGCCTGATAATCTCAGCAAACACAAAGTTCTGTTCTTTGAATACTTTGGGTGATGGCTTCACCCCTGGGTCTCCCTGTTCTGGGCGTTGACCTCTCAGAAGACGTATTCAACAAATTAACAAGACAGTTCCTTTCTCAGCAAACTTTGGGTGGTAACTTGCCACCCCTGGATCTCCCTCGGCCGGGCTCGGACCCTAGAAAACAAGGGGGACAGTTGCCTTCCCCTTGTTCTACAATGTTTCTCGCTTTCATAAATCTCAATGTCTTTTTAAACAGGTTTTTGGCCTTTGCCCCTGGTTGTCGGATTCACTCTGCCGGGTTCACTCTCGCCAACCTTTGGCTGTCGGCCTCCCTCTGCCGGGTTTGCTTTCACCGACTTTTGTAACACACTGTTCATGTACTTGTTTTCGACATGTGGGATTCACTTCCCTTAACTTTCACAGTTCTCTGTCGGTCAAAGACTTTCGATTGTACAGAGGATTTTATGAGACCCCTGTTTGACCACTTTGACCGTTCTTTGCCTCTTCCCAAGGCCTTCTGGTTACGGTAGTCTTTTTACTGTTGGGTAATTGCCCAGAGTTTCCTGCTTGAACACCCACGTGGTGCCGGACTCCTCTGTATCTGGTTTTCCCCCTCTTTCTGAATAGTATCCTTTTGCTTTCAAAGTTCAATTTATCCTTCGGCTACTTTTCATTCAACACAGTTCGGTTTCTTATTAACACTCCCCTCAACTCACCGGCTGTGATGAACTGCTTGGCTTTCTGATGTAATCAGCGGAACTGCCATGTTGAGTAAGCTCTTACGTCGTGCTATCTGCCTTGCTCGTCCTGTGCTGTTGTGCTCCACCTTTTATCACTGTGGGGAAGGGAAAGGGCTGTCAGGTGTGTGTGATTCTGGTCAATTGCCTGACTTTGCGTGACCCTGGTATTGGAACACGTCAGGTAAACGGCTTTGGTGTTAGTCCATTGTCTTTCGTGTTGTGCGAAAGTGTTTGTGTGGGAAATGGGCGGGGGGCAGTGTTTAGGAATATGCTCTGTGGTAGGATGGAGAAAAGGTGTCCAAAGAAGGGGGATACCTCGTCTCGACCGTCGGTGTCATACTCCCCAAGGACCCCCCCCTTCCAGGTGATCCTCCCTCACTGCCCCCCCCACCAGGAACTGGATCCAACAGCAATGGCTGTGTCCTGGCCACCTGTAGTGAGCCGATAGTGAGCTAAAGACTCTGGGTAAGGCTCTTGTAACCAGGACTCATGTCTGGCAGAGAGTCTCCCAGGACCCCCCTTGTTACTGGCCACCTGGATCACAGTTCCCCAGCGTCTAGCTAGAGAGACACTGCCAGGTTTCTCCCACTCCTCAATGGGATTCTCCATTTTCTCACCTTCCCCCAGAAGCTCTCTGTCTCCAGAGCCCTGGTTTTCTCTAGGCTGGACTACTGCAAAAGCCCCTTTCTCAATCTGCCTATCTCTACTCTTCGCCCTCTGCAACTCATTCAGAATAGGACTGCAAGACTTATGCTTGGCTTCAAGCCCAGGGACCGCATCTATCTGGCCTTGAAATCCCTCCACTGGCTCCCGGTGGCTGCAAGGATGAAGTTTAAGACCCTCTGCATCGTCCACAAGGCTTTTTGGGGCAGTGGCCCTTACCACCTTCAACTCTCTCTTCCTAAATACTTTCCTCCTAGATCCCTTCCCTCGTCTACCTCTCTGTGCAGGTGAGTCGCTTCTCCAAGTAGAGATTGGGGGTAGAACGCTCTCCTCTGCAGCTGCCTCCCTCTGGAATGGGCTACCCACCTCTCTCCGCCTTGAGCCGGACCTGCTTAAGATCCAGATACTCCTCAAGACCTGCCTTTATTTATTTATTTATTTCTATAGCGCCTACAGCCCGCAGGCATTGAGGTGCTTACACAAACACAGGGGAAAAACAAACATAATAACAAGACAAAGAAGAGCAATACTAATATACCCTTGCTGAGAATAGGTGCATCCTAGAACAACCAGATCATTTAACTAAAAAGGTGTGTCTTCAATGCTTTCCTGAAGAGACTCAGACTGGAAGTCTCTCTGATGGCCATAGGCAGGGAATTCCAAAGGGATGGGGCTAATGCCCAGAAAGATCTACCTAAGCCTTTTGTTCTGTAAATTCTTATTCCCTGTAGTAATTATTTTTTATTTTTTTATTTTTTTTATTTTGTATATAATCTATGTTAGATTTTTACAAAAAGGAGTTCTCATGATTACGTATACCTGACAAAAGAGATGTTGAAGTGTTGAAAGTTACATACTAATAGTAATTATAGATTAGAAGATCAGAGGTCTCTGGATGGCGTATTAGGGCATGATCATTTTTTTAAAGCAGTCAGGTGATCTTCCATAGAGGGAGCAGTGAATTGTTATTCCCATTTTGAACTCAATGCGTTGCTTCACTGGTAACCAGTGTAGATTTCTCCTTGCATTGGTGATATGAGCTCTCCTGGGGATGTACATGGGTTTCTCCTCTTCTTTCTTGCTCCCTCTAGCCTGCTAACCTTCTCTTGCTCCTGCTTCGTCTGCTGACTGGCTGCCTGGTGGTCCTCTGAGTCTTACAGAACACCAGCACCCCCCCCCCCCATCAGTCCCCCTGCACTTGCTGCCTGGCCCTACTTGCACTGCCGCCTGGCTAACCTTGCACTACCGGGCTGGGATTGCCCTTTGTAGTCACAGCCCCCTCAGCACTTAACTCAGGGCCCTGCTGCTCTGGGTGCACTTCTCACTGCACCCTCTCCCCTGCACTTCTTGCTGCACACTTGCACGATCTCAATGACACGAGGCCTAGTAAGAACATTTGTCTTGACCTCCCTCTATTCCCCCTCCCTTGCACTGCCTTGAAACACTTGTGTATAGGCACATAATAAATAACAAATCAATCAATCAAACAACACCAACCAGTCCGGAAACAGAAGAGCATGGAGAATCTCTCTCAACAGCACCATTTTGAACTTGTCTTTCAGTAACTTGTTCAAGGCTGTGAGGTCCAAAGTGGGACAAAGTGCTCCCCCTTTCTTGGGTACCAGGAAATACTGGGAATACCAACCCGATCCTCTCTGTTCAGGAGGTACCTCTTCTACGGCACCCTTCAAAAGCAGGTCTCTCAGTTCTTCCTGGAGTTCCTGTTCCGGTTGTTGGGGGTCTGAGGGGGTAGTCTGTCTGGGGGTCTCCTTAGAAAAGGCAGGCAGTACCCCCATTGGAGGAGCTGCAAAGTTCAGGCATCAGAGGTAATCTCCTGCCACTGGTGGTAGTGCTCATCAATCCTTCGTCCAACCGGTGAAACATTGGGGGGGGGAGAACTCAAAGCGGCTTTGAGGGTGGGGCCAGCCTAGCCGCTGCTGCAGCTGTCTGCTGGCCCTTAAAGGCCCCCATGCCAGAGTACGGGAAACGCCTCTGCCCCTCACTGGTTTGCGGGAGCTGTGCCTTCCTTCCAAAAAGAACCTACCTTCTGTACCCATGCCCTCTGGACCTGAAGCTGAAGGAAGGTTTAGTCGGCTGTTGCACAGCTAGGCCAAGTGACTTAGTTAGCTTTGAGTCCTTACATTTTTCCAATAGCTTTGCCTGGACATTTGGTGAAAAACCGGAATTGTGCAGCAATGCCTATCTCCTAAGAACTGTAGCTGATCCCATTGCTCTTCCAACAGAGTCGGCAACATCCAGGCCATGTCCTTTCCATCATCCACAATCGGCAAGTACCCATCCCACATTTCTTCTTCGGGAATATGTTCTGATAGGTATCATACAAAAATATCGCCCTCATTTGTGCGCCCCCACAGTCACTGCGACCTTGGAGGCGCACAAAATGAGGGTGACATTTACTGCGCCCAGGCAGAGCAGGGGTTGCCCCCCGCTCTTCCTGGGCGCAGTAATGGGGGTCGGGGGTTGCGGGGGTGTCCCCCGCCTAGGATTGCGGAAAGCAGGGGACATGTAAAAAAAAAAGCACCCTGCGGCGTCAGCTCCAAACCACGTTAGTGGGAAGAGCTGACACCGCAGGGATCACAGAGTGCGGGCGGCACACGCAGAAGTGTGCTGCCCTAAAGGTAAGTGGGGTGCAGGGTTGGGAGGGGTAATGCAGACCAGGGGAAGCGAGCACAGTGATCCATATGATCACTACGCCTCGCCATAACTGCCGTCGGCATTTTCAGCGTTGCAGTTGCGGGGGGCGCAGTGATCTCATAGATCCTTCTGATACTTCCACGATTGTCTTCCAAAGACCAAAAGTGTATTTTTAAAATGCGCAGGAAGCATTTGCAGCCTTTAGGGCCATACTGGCAGATGCAAAATCGTCCTCCACAAGGGCATCAAACTTTTTACCCTCCCTATCAGTAGGGAGATTGGATGCGGATGTGGCGGGTCTAATATTGATTGTGACAGCTTGGACAACCAGGCCCTCCCGAGTCAGATAGGTGGAGAGGAACGATGGATCGCCCCTTGCCAGCTAACATTTATTTGTGAATTCAAATTTCACAGGAGGTGTTGAACAAGGCTTTTGCCACAAGGCCACAACAGGGTCAGCAATGGCTATGTTGAAGGGCAAGGCCCTCTCTGTCGGGGGGCTTTGGTCAAGGATGTCAGCGAGTGCATAGCCTGACAGGGGTTTGGCTGGCGCGCCCAAACCCAGGGCATCAACTACCCTGTCTACTGTGGTGCAGTACTGGGCATTTGCATGTCCATAGGGGTGGGCTTGTTGAATTTCTAAGTCTGGAGAAGTGCTCAAGCCACTTGCATCCGACGGCCCATCTGCCAAGGTGAGTAAATTGGCCCCCACAGCCTCCACCTGCATGTTTGAGACCAAAAGTTACTTGGTCACCGTCATCGTCGAAAATCATCGACATGGTGTCAAAAAATGCTGATCCGGGCTGCAGGACATACGAACCATTGGGCACCATGATCGGTACCAATGCTGATGGACCTGTTCCTGATGGTGCCAATAACAGCTGCGATGACGTGACCGTTTGGGCAACGGCCGGGTCGAAGCCTGTGGGCATCGGTACCAACATGGACTTCTTGGGGCCGGAATTACCAGGCACTACTGTAGTTTCCAAGGCCTGCTACGCTGAGGCATGAGCCATAGCCACAGCCGCCTTAAAGATCTTGAGTATCTGCTCTTTAAAGGTCTCCCATGCGGTCTTCGGAGGAGTCAGACTCGTGCCTACGCCAAAACGTTGTTTCTTTTTGCGGGAGGAGGGTAATTTTTTCGTTTTCTTTCTGGTGCCTGTCCTCCTTTTCAGGAGTGGACCTTTCCGTATTGTGCTCTGATGACTGAGTGGCCGAGCGAGTCAGAGACTAAGACGGGGGCCGATTAAGTGTAAATTTTGCTGCCCTCGCCAGGAGTGATTTCGGGTTCATCTTCATGCAAGAACAGCAGTCCTCAGTGACATGACACTGAGGCACCACACAGACACCGTAATAGACATCTTGAAATTCCAGTCCTTGCACAGTTTGAAACCGGACACCTTGGGAGCAGACATTCCAGTTAAATCACATTGAATTTGCCCAAAATTGTTGGACAACACTTTTTGAAAAAGGTTCTCTAATGAGTGTGCTGAGCGTGTGGAAAAACGGAACTGAGGTACAGGGGCATATTGTCGTGGTATAAGTATGATGACCATGCCCACTAGCCACCAGAAAGGGGTCTGGGACCCCGTAATAAATATGACTTGAAATCTTCTTGATTCTGTAGAAAAAATGCCATAGCAAAACCCAAGTGAGAAAAGCACTCTCAAACACCAGGAGAAGAGTCATTCTCCCAGTGGTAAAATCAAAGCCAGTCAAGTACGCTGAAGAGGCGCCAGGGGAAGCTAGTCATTTCCCCTGGCACTGCCGAGTGCCGATCGATACCAGGGGAAGGGAGCAATTCTGCTGGTATAAAAAGTTGACTTTATAAAGTACTGGAGTTACTAGCCTGGGGAACGGAGTTATTCCCTCTGGCATTTGTGGGTACATCATGCATACACCAGGAGAATGAGCATAACGCATCTCTTTCTATAACTGACAGCAACACTTCCAGCAATACAACACCCCTAACACCACAGGATGCAGGAGATATGGCACATCCA
Source organism: Ambystoma mexicanum (assembly GCF_040938575.1). Lineage (NCBI taxonomy): Eukaryota > Metazoa > Chordata > Amphibia > Caudata > Ambystomatidae > Ambystoma > Ambystoma mexicanum. The sequence continues at coordinate 1,150,594,314 of NC_090932.1, forward strand.
TGGTGTGAAATGGGTGTAGAATTGTGTGTGGTTGGCTACTTCAGAAGTAGGCAATGCAAGTGGATGCAAGTGGGCTGTTGGGCTTGCTTTATTGCTCTCTTCTGTTGTCTCTGGACCCCCGTCGGCAAGAAGAATCCTCCTGCAGCCGTAACGTGGGAATTGCTATATCAAGCAAATTCCGTTTTGAACTCAGTGCTAAGTACTTTGTAATCGTGCTGGTACCGACACTGGGACCAATCTGTGCACTGTAAACTTTATCTTTGTTCCGAGTGCCCCCGCCCCTGAAGTCACGCCTCCCCGCCCCCTGCTTCCAACAAACCTACAAATACTGGTGTCCGCGCGCACCCACGCTGGGCTGTTGGGCTGTTGGGCGGTTGGGCTGTTGGGCTGTTGCGCTGTTGCGCTGTTGCCTGTTGGGCGCAGGCACTGCCTATATGTAAGTTCACTGTCTCTACAATCTGTTAAAACTAACGTGTGTTAACACAGTGTGGCCAAGTGGACTTTGTCTTGCAATTGCAGCCGGAAAGGCTTGTTTTTCATTTACTTCCTACCACCTGAGGTCGGATCCCGTTTCAAGGTTTGAGGTCTCCAGCAGATACCTTGACTTTTCAGGCGGTCGTGGACTTTGTTTTGAGTTTGCTGACGGAAGGCTTGCTTTTCATATTGTTTGTAGCTTGATGACCACGCTTTAAATCCAGTGGTCTCTCGTAGATACTTTGGTTTTCTGCGAGGCATTGAACAGTAGGGGGTGGTATTGCTTTTGCCACTATCGACTTGTACAGTGTTTATGGCTTACTGTGTAGTTTACGGCACAATCACAGTCTTTGACTCCCAATATGGAACACTGCTTGGAACTGTGAACTACTTTTCTTCTTTTTTTGTTTATATATATATTTTTCCTTCTTTTTTTCTTCTCTCTCGGTTCTTTCCTTTTTCTTTTTTCCTGTTCCTGTGCTTTTGTTGTGACATTGTCACAGTAACAGTACAACTGAAAGTTTAGACCATGCATAGGAATCTGAGAAGTGGCACACGCCCGTGTGAACTTCCCAAACCACCTCGCAATTCTACTGTAACCAAACCGAGCAACTTGGCCCTTCCCTTGCTTTCCCCCAGTAAAAGGTCTCTGTTGTCCATGTCGGTGAACAACCCCTTTCCTTGTATCCAAGAACGCATGGTAGGGGACTCTTCCCCCCTGGACCCTTAGTCTATCAGTGAATTGATTGGGGGGCCGTGCAAAGAGGCAAACGCTGCGCCCCACCCCCTTACATTTTCTATTAAAGACGTTAACGATGGCGACGTTATGCCTGCTTGTGATGGTAATATACCAGCTGAGATCTGCGGGGCTGACATGGATGTGCAAAACTGCTTTGTTCCTATATCTGACACATCCATGCTTGCCCCTTGCCATCACGAATGAGCTTGGTAAGCGTGTGCGCCTGTCTCTTGGCCCCTCCACTCCGGTGTCAAAGTCATCACTACACCGTGAACATGTACATTTTCATAAAGCTGATAACACCACATTTGTGGGCTTTTTGCTTTCTGCCTCTGATCCTTTACCCACTATGTCCCATGCGTGGACACTACAGAAAATTCATATGGCACAGAAATGCCTCATTTAAATCTTGACTGTTCTGCTATTCGTGATATTCCTTCTTTTCATTCTAAACCTTATTTAAATGAACTATCTGCACACCATCATTCCAATTCGCCCCTTATGCCCTCCTCTACTGATGGTTCTCTGATATATCTTCATGCACAGGAATTGCAGAATTTTCCTGTTTTTACAAGAATTCCCAACCTCTTGGACAAATGCCATGAACTAACGCACTGTGCTCTTAGAGAATTCAAAGAGTCTTTATTTAACATTACGGCCAAATTAAGTAAAATGGAAGGATACATTTTGACCCAAGAATCGTGCCACACGTTTCACACCGCCTGTCCAGAAAGAACGTTTTTGGCATGTCAAACGCTCTTTCAAACTAGGCCAAATGAAAACGAAAAAAGTGTCGCAGTATACACACACGGATGACGAAATTAAAATGGGCAATCCTTATGCTAAATCTTATGCCCATGTATTACAGGGACAACACACGTGGCCTAGGTCCACGCAAGAAGGTGAACAGATTGACCTAATCGAACTGGCCAAACTGCAGCACGATAGACTTACAAATTGAACATATTTTGTATAAGGCTGAGTTGAAACCGCACGATCCAACAATTTCTGAAGCGGTAATCCGTAATACGGTACCGATAGATGACCCAATACACTCACCTGATCCCTCTGCGCTTACGGAGATTATAGAACAACAACTTATTTTGTCATCCCAAAATAATGTGCAAGCTCCTCAACAGCTAAGGGACAAGGAAATGGGACAGTCAGTACAACATTTTATGTCCCGTAAAGCAGATAAATCCTTTTCAAGAGCCCAGAAACGTCTTCAACGTGCTTAGAACAATTCCTCTTGTAAGACCCATAAAAACATGTCCCCAATGGAATGTTAAAATGAAATGAGTGGTCAAAAGAAGAGTGATTTGTCTACCAAAAAAATAGCTCTTGCATTGTCTTCCGAGGAAATTGCCTTGGATCTCACGAAACTCAATGATGAGAGCAAAAAAGTCCTGCAGTTAAAGGCATCTGAAGAAAAAGAGCTAAATCTCCCAGCCCAGAGCGCTGCAGTGAAATGTCCAAACAAATAAATATCTTTGTTACCCAATAAGCAGAGTCAGTGGTCTCATCAGATGTCACCCTTACCTCACAGCAGTGAACAGCCAGCCATCCTGACTCAATCGCAACTAAACAATTTTTTCCCCTGTCTCAAAATAAGAAGGTGTCAATGGGGGAGGAACCCGAGGCTCCTATTCCTGTTGTCAGCTGTCCAGATCATATGGTTTCTAAATCAGAAATGGTCAGCTTGCATTTAAATACAGGTACCCCAGTGGATTCCCCCTTCAATGGCCCCCCTGACAAGGTTCAGATAACAACATCAGGTGTTGAGATGAGATAGCCTATACCAAAAGTAAATACTCATCACATTGTAAATTCTGCAAATATCCCCTCGGTTGCGACACCTACTGTTGCCGAAATAGCTTTCCCTTCTTTCTTTGATGTGCCGGGTGACATGAAATGTATTCTTGGATGGTCGAGGGACCCCACATTGAATGGCGATGCCCGGATTAATAGATCTTTGAATGCGTTCTTTCAAATTCCTCCTTGCAATTTAGCCACCAACGATGTGGATTGGGTTAAACTATCCAACCATAATAACAACCGAATGCTAAGCAGATTGCAAACACAAATTATAACCAAACTAATTTGGGATCATAGGGCTGACCTCGAACTGTTGGGTCTGCAGCTCCAGGTTTTTTCATCAATGGATGAGGCATGCGCCTTTTTGGAATCTGTCTCTCCCATGCCTCAAGAGTGCGGACCATCTGGCCCTGCCGCACTGATTACACCTGATATTAACAACGAAATTCTAAACTAGCTCGCCACGTTTACTAATGTCCTCAAAGGTGAATGGAAGGAGGGGACATTCAAGGCCCCCCCCCTTATTCCCATGCTTCCCAGGTAGGCCCAGTCATGGCTGCTTTGAGTCCGGGGCCCCGGACTTGGAGCACTCATGAGGGAACACCTCAGGGAACCATCACCCCTTTCGTACAAATACATTCATGGCTGCTGCCATATCCCCATGTATACATTTGTATAGTAAAATCAGGACTCCATTTTGTAACACACAGACTCCATCTTACAAACAAGCGAGAAGTCATCCAGATTTCACCCCAGCCTGCAGCCGTCACTGTTAAGCACACAGCCAGCGCAGCTCCCCCTTCCACCTCCTCTCTGCCATCCACATAACTGCTTGGTTCCCATGAGAAGGCTGACAGCAGAAACACAACACTATCCACACTGTATCACTTGCCGCCCAAACTCCCTCTATTTGATTCAGAGGAAGCGCAGGGGGAGAGAGCGAAGGCCAGGGCCATCTGTCTCCGTAAACCTGCCTTGCACCCCTCAGACCTGAGCTATAAGAAACCTAATCTCTGTGTACCCCAGAGCAGAGCCAACAACGAAAGAGACCCTTAAATCAGTAAATGTGTTTTCCCTCCCGACTGGTATGTGTAAAAGGAGGCCCTCTCATTGTGTGAGGAGTTCATATAAACCCGCTGACACCTTAAGCGAGTTGATGGGCAAAGCAGTGTAAATATATATATACATGTGTTATCAGAAGTTCTTATGCTAATCTGTTATAGTGATGGTAGAGTGTATGCTGACGTATAAACACTCAAATATGTACACGATTAGTTGTACTCCCATAACAAGTAAACAGACCTTAGATCATTGTAAGCTCGCACAATGCTACCTCACTGTCGATAATGTAGAATCTAATTGCCTGCATATCGTTAGACAACGTCATGAGAACCGTCAGTCATACTTAGCTATTCATGTCGTGTGATTAAGTGTCAGCTGTCCCTCTCTCACCACCCCCTGTCTTAGTGTTATGATATTGCTCAAATTGTATGAAGAATGAACAATGTTATATGTGTATTTCTCCCAAATAAGGCTAAAATGCATATGAGGCAGTAACCTATTACATGTAACACAAAAGACTCCAGCCATCGTGTGGCGTGAGACCAAAAGCATGAAAGGGGGGCCTAAGCCCATCCATGAACACCCTGGCCTAATATTGAGTTATGTTGTTTAAACACCTGGTCATTGAAACCCCTCCAAGGAAAGACACGTTTAAGATTAAATAGATTTCCTGTAATCCAGTCACACCACCCATATACTCCAGCCTCCCCATGTCAATATTAAACAAATATCCCCACCCCAGTATTAGAATATGTGTGAACATGAAAATGATATCCTTGGTAGAAACATACAATTGATGTGCAGTAATGGAGAATCGTGCCTTGGTTTTATATGTGCAGCCAGACGAAACGATCAAATGTATGAATGGATGAGAATGTGTGGCCACAAGGGCAAAATGTGACAGATACAGGATATTGATGTATCAACCCATCGGATGTCGGACAGATGAGCCCAGCTGCACTCTCGACCCCACATATTACATCATCTCGTCATGTGCCTGTGGACCAATCAGCTATCACTGACCATATAGCACCCATAGGTGCCCCCTCTTAGTGACCAATCCCGATCCAATATGTGCCCCTTAGGCCCCCCCTTGCTGACGAGTCATCATGTGTATGAAAATGAAATGTAACATGTTTTCTGCAGAGCGCTCTAGACGTGAGCAGAGTAGATTCTGTTTGCCCTAACTTTAGATAAAAAGCCTTTAACCGCACTCCCACTTGGTCTTGGTCTTATTCCCTCCTGGGATGTACCTTTATTGACTCTGTTGGTAATTCTCCGGCAGGCCTGTGGAGGCTTCTCACCTTCATTGGTGACGCCGACGTGATAGAGTTCTTTCCCATCCTTCTGGCACGAGACGCCCCCCTGCTTTGACCCTGAGCGCACTTCCTCAAGAGCTACCCGCCAACGGCAACCGGTACAACTAGACGTGCGCACACAGTAGGGCGAGCGGGTACGGGATCCCTCTTAACAAAACCCATACATACCACTTGCCGGAGCCGGGCGTGGTCTTTGAGCGAGGAGCAGCGCCCTGCCGATTGGGTCCAGAGGGTCTCGGATCAAGACGGACACGTGAGTATTAAGTGCGAGTGATATTAAAGGCACGGGTGGGAGTCAGATTAGAGTGTAAAGGTGAATCCAAGGGGGAGTGAAAAGAGGTTCTGGAGCCTGGGGTCTTTTCCTATCTTTCTTACTGCTCTCCTTCTATCGAATATGGCCATTAGGACAGAAATGGAGTAAAAGAGGACAAGGAGTTAAAAGGGATCCTATCTCCGTGGGGAGTGTAAGGCGGCGCTGCATAGTGCTTTCTCGACTAGTACAGGACATACAGGTGGAAGAAATTAAAGTGGAAAGAAAAAGAAGTATTGAGTGGTCACTAGGTAGACCCGGAGTATTAAGTAGAAACGCCTTTTCTGATCTTTATCTTATTCGTTTTCCTCTTTGCCCCTCCTAAGTGGGTGGACTGGTAGAAGGGGGGGGGTTAAAAGTTGGGAAAGGACAAGGGGGCAGGGGGAAGAGAGGGATATTGAGGACAGTGGGGAGTGTTATGTCTGTATCTATGTTTTTTGTTGTCTATGTCAAACGTTAAACGTCTATTTTATATGTGGAATGACTATTTTTGGTGTATAATGTGCAAAACAGACTTGTTGATTTGAAAAGAGAGTTACATGGTCAATAACGTGGTGTAAAAATATCAAAAGGTAACTAAACAGTTGAAAAGTATAACACGCAGTAAGTTGAATACATGAGGAATGACTAAGTACAAGGTAGAACCGCCAGGTAAGGTGTAGTGAGAGTGAAGTACAATGGGTGCAGAAACACCCCTTGTTCATATCTGCAGAACGCTACAAGGGTATGCAGACAAGATAAAGACATATCTTGAGCAGTGGGCCACAGAATTAAAAGGGGGGGGGCTACCCGAGGTATGGCCAGAAGGGGGGTTGTTTGACAAGGAAGTATTAGATATGGTTGCCACTTGTTTATTTACCAAGTACAAAGGGAAGCAACTACACAATAGGAGGGAAATATTGGATCTATGGCGTCTATTTGAGGAGGTGCCCCCAGGTAAGGATTGCGAGAATAATGCCTCTCCCCTGACAACAGCTGGCAATACAGGGCTGCCCACTCAAGATGAAAAGAACATAGAAGTAACACGTGCCTATCCCTTGTTGTCAAAACCAGTACCTGCAGAAGGGTATAGTGACCTAGTGTATGTAGCACAGCCCACAGCCCCACCTGTACATAAGCCATCCGCCACTGCACCACCCCCATACGAGAGCCAAAGTATAACACGGCCCCTGGACACATCAACAGTCGACATCGGACAACTAGCTCAAGAATTAGAATCACAACTCACAATGGCCCGCACAGAACTGTCCCGCATAAGGGCATTGGGAGAAGGGGGAGGGACTTCCACCCCACGGGCGGATCGAGACGATACTCCCCCGCTGAACGTAGGAACAGGGGAAGACGGATGGAAGAAGGGAGAGATCTTGTTCAGAATAAATGACACCCCAACGCGAATAATAGAAATAAATTCTGCAGACAGCGAACGGGAAACAGAAGAAGGAGCGGTGGTGTCGGACAGAGAAAAAAAGTGCTGGAGTGACATAGAAGAAGAGGAGGAGGGCAGAAGGCTGGGAATTGCCGCTGGCAGTGCATCATTCAGAGAGGGGTTGTCGCCGGTAGAAGAATGGACAGGTAGGCTAAGAAACAGGACTGGGCGTATTGCAGTAATAGGAAAGAAAGGAAAGAAGGTGAGTACTAAGAAGGGGGGGGAAAAATTTGCAGCTGCCTCTGATACACCGGGGGGCGGGAAGACCAAATTACATACCATGGGCCCAAATGGACATGGCCAACCTGCTTAAACAGTTACCCCACTCTCCGGAGGTGCCAGCAAGTGGATATATGCGTTCGAAAAACACACGGCAGGAGTGCCTTTAGCAGTGGGGGATGTTAAAAGCTTGCTTGTGTCTGCAGTGGGAGATCAGGCTAACAGGGTGTGGGCAAAGGCGGGGTTCCCAGGAATAATGTTAGATTGCGACCTCCATGATGGGGCCTCGTTCAACAAAGTGCGGGCACACGTGTGGGATGCGTTGAGGGAAACATTCCCAGACACTCCCGATTTGCAGTCAGTGATGCAATGTACTATGAATGATGAGGAAGATGCAATGTCCTTCATTCTCTGGGTGCAGGACATGTGGAGAGCGGAAACAGGTACGGCCTGGGACCAATGAACGTCCCGGTTTTACTTCATTATTAAAAGGGGGCTCCCAAAGGAAGTGCAGAAGGCCCTTGATAAAATAGCTGGGATAGAAGCCAAGGGGTGGCCTGAAATTCAAAGCATCATAGTGCACCACTGCAAGAGGTACAAAGAGAAAGAGAAGGAGATAGCGCAGCAGCGGTTGGCAGACAAGGCTAAATTAGTACAGAGCAAGTTGTTGAAGGTTAGTGCAGCGACAGTCACGAGTGCGGCAGGAAGGGAGAGGGGGGAAGAAGACGGTCAGACGGGAATACCAATGCAGATGGTGGCAAATTGGACAGGTAATGGTCAGGAGCAATGGGCAGGAGAAAACCAGTAAGAGGAACAGCAGTGGCAATCGAGAGGAGGGCGAGGCAACAGGGGGGGATTCAGGGGGTCGAGAGGAGGAGGTGCGGGGTATGGAGGGCCACAAGGGGGAATGCAGGGGCAATGTTGGCAGTGCGGGAGGTGGGGCCATTTTATGCGCGAATGTCGAAGCAGACCAAATAATTCATACACAAGTGGACATCCACACCCAGGAAGCCTGTATGGGCTGCCCAAGGGCAACAGTAGAAGAGACAGCCACCCCGACCATAGGTACGTGGGTAAGCGCCCCATGCCCCCGCAGGACACACTCCCACACCCCCAGTGTCACAACCCTGCCACCCACATGCACAACCAAACTTATGCCAGTACTGCCAACGGGGCCCCAGCAGCACCATGCAGGGGAACTGCGGTGGTGACAGGGAATGTTTTCGACGTGGATGAACTCCCGTGGCGCTCAGCATAGGACAGCCCACAGAGAGCACTTGCGTGTCCAGTACTATCGATAACACGCGATGCAGCAGAGGAACCACTCGTAGGGGCAGCGATAGGAAACAAACAATTTATTTTCATGGTGGATTCGAGACCGTAAAAATCGTGCCTTAAAGAAGGTAGATTCCCGCTTTCTAATTGGTCTTTGGAAACGCAGGGGTTCTCTGGGGCGGTGGTCGAGGTTCCATACACAGAAGAACTAGACATAACAGTGGGGGGGAAAACTGTGCGTGCCCCCCTTCTGTATTACGAGGAATCACCCATTAAACTGTTGGGAAGGGACCATTTTAGCAAACTTAATATGTCCATCTCGTTTACAGAAAGAGGGATAGTGTGCTCCACGCCCGGCATATGGACAATTCGGGCAATGTTAGTGATACACACAACAAGCAGGCTTCCCACAAACACGAGGCATACCAGTGAACCCTGACATGTTCATACAGGGGCTAAGAATACTAACACGAGTAGTGCCAGAGCTGAAGAATAACAGTGGAGAGTGTCCTCTGAGTTCATATTCCGCCCGGTAGCGGATCCAGAAATAGTGCCAGGGTCCATATGTCCACACAGAGGATAGCAGTGATAGCAATGGACATGCAGGGATGCCAGTGGAGAACGGTACTGTGCATTGATGCCAATACGGCCCTGCGGGATTTAGCAGGTGAAGAACTTTTTAGTGACACAGAGGACACCAGGGAAATAGTAATGGAAATTGCAATTCCCTGTGATATCATGATTCAAAGACGAGAGGTACAGTTGCCACTCGTAGCAATGATCAAAGCCCCACCAGCCTACTTAAAAGATGACATGTCTCTAGTACCGCAACAGTTGTGGACAACAGGCCCACATGCCGTAGGCCTGCTACATGAGGTGACACCAGTGAAAATTAAACTCAATCCCGGGGCCATTTTGCCCCGGGTGAAACAATACCCTATATCAAGGGAAGCAGTGGAGGGGATAAAAGACACAATTTATGCACTAATAGTACAGGACATAATAGTTCCATCAAGCTCACCCTGCAACACCTGCATTTACCCGATTAAGAAGGCAAAGGGAGGGCCATGGAGGATGATCCAGGATTTACGCCCCCTTAATGACGTGGTACAGAAGGAGTTCCCTCTTGTTCCAAATCCTGCCTCAATACTATGTAGCATTCCGACAGAGGCTACCCACTTCACGGTGGTAGACCTGAAGAATACATTCTTTTCAATACCACTCGATCGAGGGTCTTGGTACTTGACAGCCTTCACGCTAGGGGGGAAAAGGTATGAACATTGCCATCTGCCCCAAGGATATTGTGAGAGCCCTAGCATCTTTAACAGAATATTGGACAAAGACCTTGGAAACATACACACAGCGAGCCCCATAATTCAGTATGTAGACGATTTGTTGGTCTTTGGAAAAGACGAGAATGAGTGCAGAAAAAATTCAATTATTCTACTGACACACCTGGCCCAGAAGGGGTAAAAGGTAGACAGGCAGAAGCTGCAATATTGTCTAACAGAAGTATTGTATCTAGGCCAATTGATCTCAAAAGACGGTAAAAGAATTATCCCAGACAGAGCAACAGCATTAAAAACAGTAAAAGAGCCCAGTACAGTAAAAGAGATGCAGAGGTTTCTCAGCATGTGTAATTACTGCCGTGCATGGATATTGGACTATGCATCATATACAAAAACCCTGCTCCAAGCACTTAAAGAGGCACAGAGGGAGAACACTAAATTGCAATGGACACAAGAAATGCACACAGCCTTTGACACCCTCAAGGAGTTGATATCCACTGCACCAGTTCTCGCAACCCCAAACTATGAACAGGAATTTTATCTTTTCTCACCCTGAAACGGGTCGCTCATGACTGCCGTGCTAACACAGAAGACATCATTGGGCCGCAAATCCCTGGCATTCTATAGTGGGACCCTGGACACGGTGATGCAAGGACATTTTGCTTGCAAACAGGCTCTCGCAGCCGCCGCATTCACAATAGAAAAGAGCTCTACCATCGTGATGGGATGCTCCGTCACGTTGTATGTGGAACACTCCCTGTTTGCCATACTTGAAAGGTCAAAAAGCATATTAACCACCCAAAGGGCCACAGCATATGAACTAATCATTTCCAGCCCCAATATCCACATAGTGCGGTGCAAGAGTGTAAATCCAGCTACGTTCATCACAGAGGCGTACACAGTGGAACATATGCAACAACATGATTGTGCCACGCATGCAGGGGATGACGATGATACACAACAGGCAAACGAAACTGCACTATCAGAAGGAGAAGTGTACTTTGTTGACAGGTCTGCCTCTATAGATTATGAGACAGGAGAAAAGCACGTAGGAGCAGCAGTAGTACAGGTGGAGGATGGGGAGTTTGAAGTGATTGTGCAAAAGAGATTACCCCCACATTTTTCAGCCCAAGCGGCTGAGCTAGTAGCACTGATAGAAGCACTGCACGCAGCAAAAGGATGTATGGTAACGATTTACACAGACTCTGCATACATGACAACCATGGTACATGGTGGACTAGCGCGGTGGGGAAGAAGGGGATTCAGGAGAGCTGATGGGTCCCCAGTACAACATGCAGCACTACTAAGCGACCTGATTGATGCCCTGAAAGAACCCACACTTGTCGCGGTCATGAAATGTCAGGCCCACACTCGAGGTGATGACGTCATCTCATTAGGGAACGCGGCAGCAGACGCTGCTGTCAAAGAAGCCTCCTACCTACCTAAAAGCCCAAAATGTGAGTACATACTGCAGAAGCCAATAGAAGAGACACAGCCAGAGGGGTTTAACTCTCTGCCAGTTTCCCAAATAATTGAGCTTTAACATGATGCATCCCGCGAGGAAAAGGAAATGTGGGTAAGAAGGGGGTGCAGTCAGTCCCCCACTGATTTACTATGGAGACAGAATATCACCGGCAAAGTAGTCATGCCAATGAAGTTGTTAGAAGTGGCATTTAAGCAGTTGCACTTCCAAGCCCACAACGCAAAACAACACATCATTGCTGATATTCAGGAAAATTGGTTTGCCCCCGGATTACAAGAGCATGTCACAAAGCTAATAGTAGAATGCATTATGTGTCAGACATATAATTCTGGCATGACACTAGGATCTCTCAGAGGAACACTACCAACACCAGAAGGGCCCTTTAGAGAATTACACATAGATTACGCCGACATGGGAGAGCGGTGTAATGGAGCCAGATACCTGATCGTTGTTGTGTGCCCATTCTCCCGGTGGGTGGAAGCAGGGCCCTGTGCCCACCCAGATGCACGATGTGCAGCTAGGCTCCAAGTGAGAGAGGTGTTCCCTCGCTGGGGCATTTGTGACGTTATCTGCTCCGACAACGGAACACATTTTGTGAATGACATGTTCAAACACATAACAGCAATGTTAGGTATAACACACAAGCTCTGCACGATTTATCATCCGCAATCGAACGGTGTTGTAGAAAAAATGAACGGCCTACTTAAGAGTAGGCTGTCTAAACTGTGCCATACCCTCAAAAAGAACTGGGTGTACTGCTTCATCCCTAGCGCTTTTTGAAATGAGGAACCAACCTAGCAAGGACCACCACCTGTTACCGCACGAAATAGTGACAGGTAGGCGAATGCACACAGCTCTCTCACCCCTGCGCAGGCAGTCAGATGCTCACCAAACTGCCATGGTTTTAGGTAAAGAGTTTCATGAATATCTCAGAAACTTTACGAAAGCTGCACGCGCAATAGCAAACAAATAGCGCCCGCTTCCACACACGATGCACCAATAGACAGTGCACACAACAGAAAGTACAGATTGCCAGCTAATGACAGGTGACATGGTATACATGAGAAGTTTCGTGAGGAGGTGGAATGGGCCAAGGTTCCACGGTCCGTATAAAGTAATCTTCTGTAGACCCACAGCAGTCAAAGTGGAGGGGTTGCGGTATTGGGTGCATTTGACAGATGTGCAGAGGGCCCGTGGAGAGATAGAGGATCAGAACACCCTAGAAAGTGTAGGAGAGGATAGCACTCAAACATAATATTTGGGGTGGGGTAGGAATCTGATATCCCACTGACAGTACAGGGAAAACTCAGGGATGGTAAGAAATGTAAATGTTGGTGCAAATGCAATAGCAATCTTTAAATGATGAAACTCGAGAAGAAGAGTAATGAAATTAACCCTACTGTTTGATTCAAAACATGGTGTACAATGAAAATGTATGAATAACACGTTTTTTTTTCCTTAGCAGTGAAGTGTGGTACAAGCATCACATGCGCCTCCCTCCCTTTCCCCTCCCCAGACGTACGATGTGGGAGGCGGAACGGACAGACGAAGCTGAAACCACAAATATAGAGATTATACATTGTGATGACAAGAAAAGTTACATGTGAAATAATGATGCTAAGAAACTTAAATCCATACATTCATGGGTATGAATAACAAACATATTACTAGGCATGATTAACAAATGCTTGTATTTCATTTATTAGGAAACTCACCGGGCATGGACAAGCCTCTGACGACAACTAGTAATAGTATAGATAGGGACAGACAGAGGAGAGAGCTGTAACCTAGCTATTTGTATGAATGTATGCTGTTTTTGTGTGCCGTGGGGTTCTTTTCCGTATTATTTGGCTTGTTTCTATATTGGGCCATAGTGTATATATCAATTGATGCCGGCCAGGGGGGCGCAGGCATGGAGACAATAAGGGAAGGGACCCACCTCATTTGGGACGGGGCAAGGTTGATATGGGGTCATTGGACACCAGAACACAAGCAGAACTATACAATCAGTACCACAAAAGCACGTAACACAACGCCATCCCAGAAGGTGAATGATTCTCATTTCAACATATATACAATGAACGATAAAACACCATCAGAGTTAACATGGGTGCAGAACCATCCATAACCCACCACTGTGGCGATAGAAGTAATAAACAGACACCCAGACCCAACGACTAAAGGAGGGGATAATGAAGGGGGGTTACAGTTAAGGAGTGACGACAACTTCCACACTGTCGTAAAAAGGAAACAAGGGTGGGGGGGCGGGGGAAAAGATATTAAAAAGGAAACGGAGGGAAGCAGAAACAGACGGGTGGGAAGAAGAATATAAATTTGACCTAGACACAGTTGATAACCCTCAACACCGCCATCAAGCAAACAAATGGTATGCCGACATGAGCCATACAGCCCAGCAAACGACTAACGAAAGCTGCTATGTCTTTCCCTTATTCCCCACGCTTCAGGCACCCCCAAGGTGTTATTGCCACAAGAAATACCAGTTGCAGAGGTCCAATGTCTTGTACATCTTACGCTGTTCCGAATCAAAAATACTTTTCAAGCACACACAGTTTCTTTTGAACTTTTACAGAATGAACACACATGCTACTCCCGGCCACAGGGGGCAATCTGTGTAAAGGAACCTTTTTTTGTAATAAAAGGCACGCTGCATGCCAACAACAAGTGGCAGAAGGAGGAGGTCCTGTGCAAAGCAGAAGCACTCCGAGGCCTCTCGGAGGACAAACTCTCATGGGTACAGAGAACATGCACTCCCACATGGACTGAACATATAAGCCAACTCACGTGGGTCACCACCATCGAAAGTCCCTTAAAGTTACAGAAAAACATTTCTTATGAACTGTGCTTCCATGGAGAAGGAAAAAGGGACATGGCAAGAAACGAAAAGTGCAGCTAGTCACTCATAATACCTGACATGAAGAAAGGCACTGCAGCTTTGATGGACACATACTGGGTTTGCACCAACATGGCTTACCTGCATCTCCCACAGTCGTGGAAGGGAACATGCTCCCTGGCAACGCTGCACTCTGCACAAATAGTAATCCTAGAAAGCCACATCAACGGGAAAAGTAAACTAACAGCAAATACAGATGCATCTTCCCCAGCACCATTCGAAACAGTGCCAGCAGACGTCCGAAACAAGGAAGGGGAGCAAGGCACATACAGGAGGAGAAGAAGGTCGTCCAACTATATCTCCACCAAGTCATCCAAACTGCTGGCCCAGTTCCCGGACAAATACAGATTATTCAGTTCAGTGGAAACGTTTTTTGCATCCCTTGTTCCCAGCATGCAGGCGAGAGCAAATGCCAAGTGGTTGCAGATCACCAGGTGGGAACTGATCCAGCTGGCCAACGACACTGAAGAAGGGTTCAATGTCATCAAGGTGGAATTCCGGGCCCTGCGACTGATGACAATGCAGAATCGATACGTGTTGGACCTATTGACGGCAATCAATGGAGGTGTTTGCCGAAAAATCGGGAGTGCATGTTGCACATTTGTACCTTCTGCAGACGCCGAGAATGGCTCCCTTTCACATGTTATAGCTGCGGTACATGACCTCGGTGAGCGGCTAAAGAACGAAGGAGGAGCACAGCCCAGTGCGTGGTTCGACAACCTGTTCTCATGGGTGCCCTCATGGCTTGGAATGACTGGAAAACTCCTCATGCCCCTCATCGTCTTTTTGCTCTTAATATTTTGTGTGTGCCAATTAGGACTTCGATGCTGTGCAAAGGCAGTACCGAACAGCTCACTAATGATGGTGACAATGGGATGTGCAAATGGTGTGGCACAGATAAAATATGAGGCAGAATTACAAACGGGTGACACCCCAGGCCCCAAATACAGAATGACGGCAATATATAACACAGGGCATATAGTTCATAACCTATACCACACAACTGTAAAAGAACTCTGTGAGTTATGTTGGTACAAGGAAGTATGGGTAGACTTAGAAGGGGACGGAGGGTGTATGTATCTGAGCTGCACCCCTGACGAGTATGCTAGACGGGGACACAGTCTCAGAGCGGTATGCAGAGCATGGGTGCCGATAAAAGGGACCCCTGCATGGGGCGAAGCAGTGGCGGAGGAAGAAGAGCGTAAGAGGTTGGGACAGTTGCATTATTCGTTACTTAAGTAACGAAAGGGGGGAAATGAGTGGAAGTAGGGGACATTAAAGCCCCCCCCCCCTTATGCCCATGCTTCCCAGGTGGGCCCAGTCATGGCTGTTTCGAGTCCAGTGCCCCGGACTTGGAGCACTCATGCGGGGACATCTCAGGGAACCATCACCCCTTTCGTACAAATACATTCATGGCTGCTGCCATATCCCCATGTATACCTTTGTATAGTAAAATCAGGACTCCATTTTGTAACACACAGACTCCATCTTACAAACAAGCGAGAAGTCATCCAGATTTCACCCCAGCCTGCAGCCGTCACTGTTAAGCACACAGCCAGCGCAGCTCCCCCTTACACCTCCTCTCTGCCGTCCACATAACTGCCTGGTTCCCATGAGAAGGCTGACAGCAGAAACACAACACTATCCACACTGTATCACTTGCCGCCCAAACTCCCTCTATTTGATTCAGTGGAAGCGCAGGGGGAGAGAGCGAAGGCCAGGGTAAACCTGCCTTGCACTCCTCAGACCTGAGCTATAGAAACCTAATCTCTGTGTACCCCAGAGCAGAGCCAACAGTGAAAGAGACCCTTAAATCAGTAAATGTGTTTTCCCTCCCGACTGGTATGTGTAAAAGGAGGCCCTCTCATTGTGTGAAGAGTTCATATAAACCCGCTGACACCTTAAGCGAGTTGATGGGCAAAGCAGTGTAAATATATATATATACGTGTGTTATCAGAAGTTCTTATGCTAATCTGTTATAGTGATGGTAGAGTGTATGCTGACATATAAACACTTAAATATGAACACGATTAATTGTACTCCCATAACAAGTAAACAGACCTTAGATCCATATAAGCTCGCACAATGCTACCTCACTGTCGATAATGTAGAATGTAATTGCCTGCATATCGTTAGACAACGTCATGAGAACCGTCAGTCATACTTAGCTATTCATGTCATGTGATTAAGTGTCAGCTGTCATTCTCTCACCACCCCCTGTTTTAGTGTTATGATATTTCTCAAATTGTATGAAGAGTGAACAATGTTATATGTATATTTCTCCCAAATAAGGCTAAAATGCATATGAGGCGGTAACCTATTACATGTAACGCAAAAGACTCCAGCCATCATGTGGCGTGAGACCAAAAGCCATGAAAGGGGGGCCTAAGCCCATCCATGAACACCCTGGCCTAAAATTGAGGTATGTTGTTTGAACACCTGGTCATTGAAACATCTCCAAGGAAAGACACGTCTAAAATGAAATAGATTTCCTGTAATCCAGTCACACCACCCATATACTCCAGCCTCCCCTTGTCATTATTAAACAAATACCCCCAGCCCATTATTTGAATATGTTTGAACATGAAAATTATATCCTTGGTAGAAACATACAATTGATGTTCAGTAATGGAGAACCGTGCCTTGTTTTTATATGTGCAACCTACTGGCCTTGCTGCCAGACGAAATGATCAAATACGCAATACGATCTTGTCGAGTGCCCTGTTGCAGTTAAAAAGATATATTTCTTGAATGCATGGGCAACTAATTCTGACACCATAGCTGGCTATTCCTCCTTTGAAGAATATGCCAACTTTAGACACCCACAAAACCACCGTAGACCTTACATCACATGCTTTCCCTGCAATAAAGTGAGAAATGTCAATATGAGGTTTAGATTGGACTTGATACACACAGGCGTTCGAACCAAAAACTGGAATATGTATCCCGCTGCCTCCACCGAAGATACTTGTCGATTCTGTGCCAACCCTGATGTATGTGAAACACAAACATCTTTTTTTGTTCTGTCCAAATTTCAAACAGCAAAGATGACTATGTTTAGGTACTTATATAAATGACACCTCAACAATATTGCGAAATCTCACTTGGGTGAGATGTATGTGCGGATACAGCAATGCGATCATATTTGCCACAGTTCGTTTGGTAACCTTTATTGAACAAGTACTTAAGGAAAATAATGTAAGGCTATAGTACTCTCACGATCTGATACATTAAGAATACCAAAATTGTTCATTGACTGTGATCTTGATTCTGACTCTACCTGCAGTCAATATTGGGCATAGTTGAAGTATGCGGATGTGCCATTCTGACACCTTTATATATACATGTGTAATTTGCAGATTATGGCAAACACTTTGATTAAACATATATGGCATTTATAGCAAGAACATTTGGTGATAAGTTATGACCGTGACTAGGACTTTGTTGCCACCATACCTGAGTAGATCACATGATTTTGTAATTAATCACCCTAAAGTGATGTACCCGAGGCATGCTACAACCTTTATTTATTTTTTTCTTTGAGATGAGTGTTGCCCTAGTTAGGATTGGTGTTGGAATTTCAAAGCATGGGCTAATCCCTGTGTGTTTTAATGAGGTGACACTGTTGTGTTTGTTCAGGGCTACCTAGTATTTTTAGCTTTTTCTTATCTTTACTGCAGATTGGTTGGCTACTGATTTGTTTTCTTTTTCTTTGTAATGTATTGTTTGCATGACTTTGTTAATAGATCAATTGTGAGACATTATTTGATTTTATTTGAATTGTTCTTAATTACTATAATGTTGTGAAGTTTTGTGATGAAACAATTTGTAAAGGTGCATACGCAACAAAAACGAATAAAAAATACCAGTAGGCAATGCATCTCTGTGTGCTGTGAGGGGCCAAAATGTGAGGCGGACAACTTTGTGAAGGTTTTTCAAAAGATGCCATTTTGTTAACTTAAAAGGTTGGATAAACGCTTCACTATCCATACCCTGATGAGGATTTCCCTGCCTTAAATAAACTAAAGGAAACACTCTAACAAATGGTTTCAGTCCCTCAAACTTAAACATACACAACTTAACAAGGCAATAAATGGTAGTTCAATAATAACCAATACAATAGGTATCTTCAAATCATAGACACTGGGAGGTATGTATATATGTAGGTATGGGAGGTAATGGGAGGACAATTAGGAGGTAGGCGGCCGCATAATGAACGGTGCCGGTAAGGGACCAGCACCGTTCATTCCAGGCCGCCACATTACGAGGTCTGCAGCGGGTCCCACTCTGGATGCCTGGCCAGACCAGACGTGCAGAGCAGGACCCGCTAGCAGACCAGGATGCTAACAACAGGCCCGTCATTAACGGGCCCGTTGTTAGCATGCTCCCCATTCCCATTGAGCCTTATAGGGGCTCAATGGGAATGGGGATGTACCGGGTCCGGGTCCCGAGAATGGGAATTACCGGGCCTGCTAAAGTCGGCATGAACTGGTAGTTCCCTACTTCTGGAACCCGGACCCGGTACCCGGTTTGGGGGTAGCCATGCCACTAAAAATGGCATGGCTACCTGCAAACTCCTAATGAGGCCCAATGTTTTCTCCATCTAATCTGGGTGAATACCCCTTCCCCAGATTTAACCAGGATTCTGTTCAATTGTTCCAAACAAAAGTTCAGGAAGTCCTGTCTAGTAACACAGTTCCAGTTCAAGTCTCTTTGTTCCACTTTGATAGTTAACATTCCAAGATAGTATTCAACCAACAGTTCACACGTGTTCAACAAAGTTTCCCTCTTCTCTTTATATCAAAACCTTTATCTTTGTTACCAATTTTCAGCCATAGTACACACAACCACTTGGTTGACAATGTTAAATACTTCTGTAGTGGTTCATACAACTCTTGTTTCAATATTATAAACTTGTCAGGATGCTTCTGCTTTAAGTCACCAAAATACTTTAATGATTCTTCAACTGCTTCAAGATTGTTAACCACACCACAGTACTTCAATACCTTCCACCTGGTCCTTTCATCTGCCAGGGTTGTTACAACAATGTTCTCTGAACTGGTATACTCGCCTGCCAGCACATATAAACCGACTACAACACTTGCTGACCTGGTGTACTCTCCTGCCAGGCCAGAACCATCTGCTACTTGTAGATATTTCAGTGGTAAAGGTTAACTATGTTAACGATTTCTTGTACTTCAAACATTTTAAGAATATGTCATGTTTTAGGGGAAACAAGAAACTTACTGGTGCTGTTTATTACACTACTGTATCTGCCACACTCTTTGCAGGTTCTGCTCCTCTACCTCAAAATATTCTCCCTCAGAATGGCAGCCAGCCTGCCACTCTTGTTTCTCCCCTTTCCTGTCAACCAACGGCTGATAAGAATTCTATTCAACTTGTACACTTCTATGGCTTTGGCAATGTGGGCTTATACCATTTTCATTTGAGATCACTTTTCTAGAGGTGCAACAATCTGTATCATTGCTTAATATGTTGACCACCTAGTAATTGCCTAGTTTTGTTTCTCTTTTGGCTTTGGAAATGATGGTTTCTCTCTTTTCCCACAATGTCCCTTGTTCGACATTCAAGTATTGCCTCCTCTGATAGTGAACTCTTACTTTGCCACAAAATGTCACAATCACATTTCTTAATTCGCCCTCTATGCCTTTTTCCATCAGAGTGATTCACATTACAGGTAAAATTCTGCTTTGTATTCATTCGATATTCAAAAAGGAACTTCTTCCGCTTTAAAGCAAATTTGTTAATCTCTATTCTGAGATTCAAATCTCTATTATGAGATTCAAACACCTGAACGCAGCAAGCGGGCAGTTACGTAGCACTCCGGGGTCACAATATAACAGTGAACTCATTGGGTCTGGTGTGGGTATCTTCTGCTTTGGTTTCCCAGCGCAGCCCGGTAATCCCCTCTGCACGGCTTCCTGCAGCTCGCGTCTGTCAGTTTCAGAGCTTTCCCGGCTACCACAGCAACACGGGTCTCCTCTGACTACTGTGCTCGTCTGACAATGAGCAAAAGTTACAAAATGGTACGCCTTACGCTGCACGACCTCTGCAACTGAAAACTTGAGGCTCTGACACCTGCTTTGGACCAGCATCACAATCACAGCATTATGAGGTCCCAGCATCTCCGCTACAGTTTGCTTTCATGTTCTGCTGCCTCGTGGAGGACACTAAACTGCTCCACTTGCTGCTTCTGCTATCTCCTTCACTAAAGGCTTGCACCTGAGGGGGCTTTTATGCCTCCCAGTCCTCCTCAGGTGTGGGTCATTTCTCCTAATTGAGTGCAACCAGCAGTCATGTGCCTCTGCAGTCCTCTTCCTCATCCCAGTACTCTGGAAATTATGGGACTTGAAGTCCCCAACATCAAGTTAGTTTTTTACAGTGAAATTAACCATTTTATGTTTATTACTCTTTTCACATATATTAGCACATGGATTGCCATAAATGGTACATGAAGTTTGTGATATTGAAGGATTGGATTTATCAGGATTTAATTTGGTGGCTGTTGCAGACTCCTCTTCCTCTTTATCTCTGGGACTTGTACAAGCTCAAACTTCTATGAATATCAGCAACCCTTAAAGGATGTTTCTTATTTCTAACAATTAGCTTGAGAGAATAAAGGTTCTTGCTGAGAACATGCCATTACATATTCAGGTATAAGAGGTACTTCCTTTCTTGAGGAAGAGAAATACTATACTGTGTCTCATCCCATGAAGTCCTCTGATTCCCCTTGGGTCCTTCTTCTCCCAGGTGATCCACTCGGCTAATACCACCCCCGGGGTCAGGATCAGGAAGCGTCTGCCTTTCCCTGGCCACCTGGGAGGAGACTTTAGGTAGGGTTCCTGTGATGATTCATCACAGTGCAGATTTGATTTTATAGGTGTTATGTTTTAGCACTCTGGGGCTGGGTGTAACATATAATACTTTACTAGAACTAAAGTAAACAAAAAAGTACCTTTCAGCTTTCTCACTTACTTTTCAGGAATCCTTGTTGTAATGTTATAGGCCGGACCTGGGGGGCCAAGGGATTTCGGGAAAATATCCATCCACAACTGAAGTTTCCCCTATAGAGGAGGAACAAGCTATAGTTATAGACTGCATTAGCAAAACACAGACATCTTCTTCCTGCCCATTTATAATATTGATCATAAAGGCATTCAATCAGGTCAAATCCTATCAACAGTCCAAAAGGATAGATGCAATCCCTCTCCAGAAGGAATCCACAAATCTCTTGCACAGTACATAAAACAGGAATTAACAAAGAACTGTTACTAATCCATTGTTTGTTTGTGTAGCTGGTTACCCACTGTATTCCTCATTGCTTGTTGTCTGCTCTATCCACCAGTACTGGTTTTGGGAGCTGAAGGAAGTTGGCCTTACCTGGCAGATATCTGTTGCTAAGGCAAAGTAGTTTACAATTGACCAAGGCATGTACAGTGGGCACAGTAGAGTCTTTTTAAGGTGGCATGGCGGATAGTGGGCAGGGTCTGATTTAGGTTCGGAATTTAGACTGCTAGTCACCTATGAACTCTCTTGAGACGACCAGCTGCCACGAGGAATGCCAGAGGGAATAATAAAGCTGTTTGGAATTAATTTCAGAGGAGTATATGACTAGATTAATACTGGGGATGTGGTCAGGGGGACGAGTTAAGGAGAGAACAGGTCAGAAAAGGAAGAAGTCTGCCTTAGCAGTGACATCAAATTGGGAGGCCATTTTCAACTTGTGGTCAGGAGAACACTCAGATCCCTGACCGTCTTGGCAAGATTGACAGTAAGCAGAAGGAAACTAGAAGTAAGTGGGTGAAAGCTGGGAATGTGATCATGTGTTTAAGACCCAATCAGTTTGACTTGGGTTTTAGAGTATTGTAACTTTAGCCCACCACTCGAAATAACTCATCCACAACACTGAACTGCATGCAAACTCATATTGGTCGCTCACATGCAAACAGATCTCGGTGTAATTAGCATGGCTCTATATGGTGGCATCTCTTTTTATGTGTGAAGTGTGGCTGCATTTCCCACAAGTTCTCTCTCCACCTTCTAACTGTCACGCCACTTACCTGTCCACCGGTGCAGTGTCAGGGGGCTCGCGGAGTCCTATCCTGGCGCCTCTATCCGCGCTGGCAGTTTCCTCACACTGGTGCCTGGCAGGGTCCCGTTCCTCTGGGCGCCGACATTGTATCGTCACTGCGCATACGTGGATGCCCGTGTTCGGCGTTTCGTGTATGCGCAGTCCTGCAAGCAGTGCGGTTGCTTCCGCTTGCTACTGAAGCCTCACTTTCACCCCGCAGGCCTATATTAGGACCGGAGACGCTTACCACAGTGCACCTCAAAGCGGTTTTCTGCCAGTCCATTTGCCGCTCTTTTGCTCCTTGCCCTTTTGGTTTTGCCTAGTCTTCTAGGCGCTGCCCAGCTCAGCTTTCTCTTGTGCCTTGTCTCTGTCGTGTCCTTGCCCTTCTCAGTCTTGCCTTCCACCTCCAGGCTCCTTTCTTCTTGGCCGGCCTCCTTCCTGTTCTCCCTCTTCCCTGCCTTCTCCTCCTTCCTGGCCTAACTCCTTATTGGGGGAGTTCTTGTTCTTCCTGTCTGCCTGGCCTTGATACTCGCTCTGAATTCTACCTTATTAGCCCTGGTTGGGTACCTTGCCTGTTTCCATCGTCTTCTTGGTTTCCTGTGGAGCCCTTCCTGGCTGTATCCATTGTTTCTCCAGTTTCACCTAGTGACCTTCCGCCAGTGTCACCAACGGATTCTACGTGGCCTTCCCTGTCAGTGCTTGCACTGTCCCAACATCACAGAAATCAGGGAAGTGCCGTCCCGTGGCGTTGGAAGCCGACCCAACACCGACCCCTGTTTCTGGATCAGGGGAGGCAGTTGGGTTGGTTCCCTGCACTACATCACCACCTCTACTCCACCATTGACCGTCTGGCTTCGAGGTCAAAACAAGAACCCCTGCGACCAGGTACGCAACGCCAGCGCGACGCTCAGAATAACAGATTGAG
This sequence comes from Ambystoma mexicanum, assembly GCF_040938575.1. Lineage (NCBI taxonomy): Eukaryota > Metazoa > Chordata > Amphibia > Caudata > Ambystomatidae > Ambystoma > Ambystoma mexicanum. The sequence goes on from NC_090932.1 coordinate 1,150,617,653, forward strand.
ATGCCTCTCTCTTGATTCCGACATGGGGGACTTTCAGGAACTAAGGGATGAATTACAGGCTCTACGTCTGGAAGTTACAACTTTACACTAGGCGATTGCCACCCTTCCCCAGATGTCACAGGGTATTCGACCTGCATCACAGGCTGAAAGCACCACCGTCCCATACTGCACCTTTGCAGTTTGATGGAGATCCCAGGCGCCTGGCGGAGTTTTGAAATCACTGCAAGATACATTTCCTTTTCCGACCCACGCTCTTTGTCCTGGATAAAGCCAAGATCGGCTATATACTGGAGAATTTAACTGGAGCAGCTCTCGTCTGGGCTTCGCCCATGGTATCCTCCATCAGCCCTATACTGCATTCGAGAAAGCCTTTCTTGACGTCTTCCAGTCACTTAATCAAGCGTCATGGGCTCCGGACCAATTTATGGACATCAGGCAGGGCAACAGCAACATCATTGAATATGTAAGCCGCTTTCGGCAGCTAGCCACGGATTCCCTTTGACCAAAGTCACGCAGAAAATCTTGCTCCGACGTGGGCTACGCGATGAGTACAAGGATAAACTGTTGCACATACCAGAACCCAATACTATCCAGGCAGTAATGGATCAGGTACTTCGGGTTTGATCATCAGTTAAGGGAAAGAAGGAATGAAAGGTGGAGGGCGGACAAAGTAAGTTTCATCCACCTGTAATTCCTGTAGCAGTATAAAGACCACCCGAAGCTGCCCCAGAACCCATGCAACTGGGAGTGATTCGCGGTCCCTTGACAGAAACCGAAAGCAATCGTAGAAGAGCAAACCGGTTGTGCTTATATTGCGGGGCATCCAGGCACTTCTTGGGAACGTGCCCTCTACGACCACCCAGGAAGTCGGAAAACTAGGTCTGTCATTAGGAAGGAAGGCAATGACAGACCCACCCAGTTTAACAAACCTTCCACCTCAGAATGCGTCTTCCAAACCCACGGAACCTGCACCTTTGCTGGTTTTGTGGATAAGGATCGGATGGCAGCAAAGGGTCAAGGAAACCCTGCCATTGTTGGATTGTGGGGCTTCAGGGAACTATCTTGATACAGAGATTGCTGCCGATGTCAGAATTCCTCTTCATGAAAAGAACAGCCAGACTCAGGTCAAAGTCATTGATGGTACACCGTTATCCTCAGGGCCCATACATCAACAGACGGGATCACTAGAATTATGAGTGAACGACCATAGGGAAAGGATCTGCCTAGACAGACTGAAGTCTCTGTCTTTTCCAGTGGTGTTGGGCCTGACTTGGCTCTTGTTTCATAACCCGCATATCAACTGGGAGACTAGAACAGTCATTTTTTCTTCCACTTGCTGTACGACAACTTGTTGTCTACCCAAGTCCGTTTTCATCCTTGTCCTTGCTTCCAATCCACTGGAGGACACCGGTTCTCTAGGTATGTACCCTGCAGACGGTACCTACTGAATACCACGCCTACTACTATGTCTTTGCTGAACCAGCAGGCATTCCTCTGCCTCATTACCGGCCTTTTGATTGTTCTCTGGGCCTTGTTACCGATTCCGTCATACCTCATGGCAAGATCTACTCACTAACACCCCTAGCGAGAGGGGTTCTGCAACAATACATTGAAGATTGCCTGGACAAAGGATATATTGGCCCATTGAAGTTATTTGCTCGGAGGGTAGGGGAGGGTAGAGGAGGGGAAGTTGCGCCCCTGTACCGACTACCGTCAATTGAATGGCATCACCCAAAAGTACAGATACTCTCTGCCTCTAATCCGCGACATTCTGGAGTCATTACATTCTGCCCGCTTTTTTACCAAACTGGACCCTTAGAGGAGCCTACCACCTGGTGAGGATAAAAGAAGGAGACAAGTGCAAGACAACCTTTAAGACACCATTGGGGCATTATGAATACCGGGTTATGCCTTTTGTCCTGTGTAATGCCCCAGCAGTCTTCCAACGTTTTATGGACACCATCTTCTCCGACCTTATTGGTTTAACTGTCTTTGTCTACTTGGACGACATTTTGTTTTTTTCTGTTTCCTTACAACAGCACATCTCACATGTCACAGAGTTCCTGCAAAGATTAGCCCCAAACCATTTGTTTGCCAAACCTAAGAAGTGTCTTTTTCATTATGAGAAGTGGTATGGAAAGGAGATGTGAATCTAGATCTCTTTAAGAGAGAAAGGGAGCCTGGTAAAGGATCGGTTGCAAGTAGAATTTATAAGCAAATAGTGACAAATTACAAAGAGAATATTGAATTGAGTGAAGAATGGAGTAGACGGTTGGGGTACGAGATCACTTCAGAAATGTGACATGGTATATGTGTGAATGTAAATTTATGTTCGATTAGCCTGAATGAATGATCGAGACGAATTAAGATTTAAACAGGGTTTACTGGAGCCCGGAAAGACTAATGAAGAGCGGTGTGTCAGATTCTGATGTTTGTTGGAGCTGTTGGTGTGAGGTTGGTACTCTGGAGCATTTGCTTTGGGATTGTGTTCGAGTATGAGGAATTTGGCATGATGTTTGTAAGATGTGTATGAGAGTTCTGGAATTGGAAGTTGTTCTAGATTTTAAACAATGATACTAGGAAGTGATGAAATATTAGACGCACTGTCAATTTCACAGAAAAAGTTATTATTCAGAGGTGCAGCAATTTGCAAAAAAATGATTTTACGAAGCTGGAAATCCCAAATTGCACCGCAGTCTAAAGACTGGATTGAGGAAATGTATTGTCTTGCAGGTATTAAAAAAGTAATATACAAGAGGCAAGGAAAGCCTAAAATTTTCAACAAAATATGGGAAAAGCTTTTGAGTACGTACTAGTTCCAAAGAGCATCATGAGGTTTTTGTATGGGTGTTGTGTGGATGTGGTGGTGTGGTTTGCACTGCTTTAGAGATTCATGATATTTCAAATTTCATGTGCTGTATTTGTTTTTTGATTATTACTGTTTAACAATAATAAATAAAGAATTGGAAAAAAAAGGAACGTATAGAATTTCTCCGATAAGTAATAAGCCATGATGGTATTCAGATGGATCCCACTAAGGTCCAGGCCATCCAACGATGGAAACAACCCCACGATTGCAAGGCACTACAGTGGTTTTTGGGGTTTGCTAATTTTTATCAGCGCTTCAGTCCGCATTTCTCCCGAGCAGTTTCCACTTTTGACAGCAACGGCCAGTACTAAGGTGCCTTTCCTTTGGGGAGAAGCCCAGGCAGCATTCGGAAACCTGAAGGCTATGTTCACGTCTACACCCATTTTTCGGCATCACAATAAAGAAGTACCCTTCGCACTTCAAACTGATGCTTCTAATGTCCCCATAAGGGCAGTTTTGCTGCAACTAAACCCAGAAACTGGACTGGAACATCCTGTGGCCTATTATTCACCGCAAGTGAGCAGAACTATTCCGTAATAGAAAAATTATTTTTGCCCATCAAAACCACGTTCGAGGAGTGGCACCATCAGCCCCTTGGGGGTTACTTTACCGTGGAAGTACGAATCGACCATAAGAACTTGCAAAATCTACAATCCTTACAATGCCGCACATCCAGACAAGCCTGTTGGGCCTTTTTCTTTTCCCAGTTCTATTTCAAGGTAACCTACATTCTTTGCAAACAGAACCAGAAAGCTGATGCCCTGTCCTGTTGCCTGGAGTTTGAACCTGTGAAACCTGAGAATGAAATACTGGTTCTCTCCCCAAAGCATTTCTTGTGTCAGGTACGACCATATTTACAAATCTTCCTACAAGACACCCTGACGGATCCACTGAGGTCAGAAATCCTTCAGATGCCTGGCGTAACCAAAAAGAATGGTTTGCTGTACTTTCGGGGTTGGCTCTATGTACCGGCAACGACTCTCTATTCCTTGGTACAAAGCAGTTTCCATGTTGCCAAGATGAGTGGCCACTGTTGGGTCAAGGCCACACAAGAATTAATTGCCCGACAGTTTTGGTGGCCTGAATGGGCAGATAAAGTACAGAACTACGTGGATTCCTGTCCTGTCCGTGCCCAGAATAAGACCAGCCGCTGACGTCCGTTCGGGTTGCTACATCCCACCGAAATTCCTCCGTACCCCTGGCACACAATTGCCATGGACTACATTGTGGAACTCCCTGCATCCGATGGCCACACCTGTATCATGGTAGTGGTGGACTGCTTCACTAAGATGGCATACTTCATACCCCTGGTTTCCGTTCCCACGGCAAACCAGACTGCACAGGTGTTTCTGCACGACAACTACCGTCTACACGGTTTACCCGAAAAGATCTTGTCCATCCGAGGCTCTCAGTTCCTTTCCAGGTTCTGGATTCAATTGTGTAAACAACTGGTTATTTAACGTGTATTAAGCTCTGGCTACCATCCCCAAATCAACGTACAGACTGAGCGCACCAACCAGACCCTGGAGAAATATCTGCGTTGCTATGTGAACACTGCCGAGGACAATTGGTACAGTCAACTGGATACAGCCGAAGTGGCATACAATAACGCCATCCATTCCACCACTGGCCAGAGTCCTTTCTACTGCTCCACCGGACAACATCCGAAAATGCTTCCTCTGCACCCAATACCACCTAGTCGCGTTCTAGCAGCTGACATCATGGTGACATGCCAAGAACAACATTGCAAGGCCAGGTAGGCCCTGGTGACTGCACAGGAGCGCACGAGGGTACAGGCAGACAGGAGACATACCGCAGAGCCCTTGTTCCAGGTGGGAGACTTGGTTTGGCTCTCCTCCAAGAATCTACCGGTCAGAAACCTCCACACTAAGTTGGCCCCCAGGTTCTTTGGTCTGCTTAATAAAAACGTATTTGTATTTTTGAATTTATAATGTGCACAGAACGGACCAAACCGTATAATGGCGCAGATGACAAAAACATGATTCATATAGAATATAGATAAACCCAACCACCGGACAGCCAAAGACTTGGTAGAACCCTATTTAAACATACATGTTTTTAGTGCTCTGTGAAATAGATAGAGTGAGTTAAGGGTCCTCAATTCAAGTGGTGAGGAGTTTCACAGCTTAGGCCCAAACACCAAAAACATTCTGTCTCCCCGGGACTTATACGCTGAGAGCGGGATAGAGAGGAGATGACGATCGCTAGAGCACAGCAATCTTGCAGGCTGATATGGATGAATCAAGTGCCTCAAATATTGAGGGGTGATACCATTGACATATTTAAAGATAAGGCAGGCTACCTTAAATCTAATGCGATCCTCTATCCGTAGCCAGTGTAACGCTTGATGATAGGATGACACGTGATCAGTTCTCCTTAGCTTAAAATCATCCTGACTGCTGCATTTTGTGCTTTCTGGAGTCTGTAAATCTGTTTGAGGGGAATTCCCAGCAACTGGCTATTACAATAGTCCAAGTGGGCGCTGGTCAGTGCACCAACCACAAACACCTGATCTTCTTTAGGGATGTAAGGGAGAGCCTGGCGTAGAAGTCTTAATACAAAATGCACCGCCTGGACCTTAGCCCCCACCTGTCCTTTGCAGCCAAGATATTTTGCCACACACAGCCCAAATTCTTTACCTTGGAGACAAAGTGCAAACTCTTTCCCAACAAAGTTGGGATGGGCAGTTTCTTGGCTGAGGTCAATAAATGTCCAGGTCCGAACAAAATCAGTTCAGTCTTTGCTGCGTTAAGTTGTAGTTGATTATTTGACATCCAGTCACTTATTTCATCTAGGCAGTGTCCCAGTCTGCTAAATATTTCTGCAAAGTTAACAACCCTAATAAAGATCTGGGTATCGTCTGCATAAGAGTGGAAATTAAACCATTGGCGTCTTAGGATCTACAGGAGGGGACGAATGTACGAATGTACAAATTAAACAATAATGGTTAGAGGGATGAACCCTGCGGAACTCTGCAGCTCAATTTAATCACCTCTGATAAAAATTCACCTAGTCTCACCTGTTGTGAACGATTCGTCAAGAATGAGCTAAACCAGCCTAATGCATGGTCAGAGACATTTCCAACTTCTTGCAGCCGCTTAAGGAGGATATGATGGTTCACTGTGTCAAAGGCCACGGACAAATCCAGCATCACCAACAAAGAGAGATCACCCTGGTGCGCGGCCTTTAACAGATCATCGTGTACGGATAGAAAGGCATTCTCGGTTCCACAACCAGGTCTGAAACCAGATTAGAACTTGTGCAGTAGCAATGCGTGTTCTACACATTTCTGAAGTTGACCAGTGACCACCTTTTCCCGAATTTTGGCCGGCCAAGATAATCCTGCAATGTATTAATGGATAATCCTGCAGTGTGTCCTCAGTGGCCTTCCGCTTTCTTTTGCCCAGAGCTTGGCGGGTACACCCTGTCTTTCACATATCCCTTCTGAAGCCTTGTCGATTGGATACTCTGGGTCATTCCTGTTCTCGTCTCCCACCTCTCCTGCTGCAGGGTGTTTTCTGGAATTCAAGGTTCAAGAGATCTGTGACTTGTGTTTCCGGTGGCGAGTGCTCCAATACTTGGTGAATTGGAAAGGCTACCCTGCCTGCGATCGTTCTTGGGAGCCATGTTCCAACGTCCATGCACCACACCTGGTCCGTGAGTTCTTCTACAGGCACCCTAGGAAGCCTGGGGCTCCAGGCCTTCCTGGGAGTGGGCATAGTTTCACACCACCTACCTGTCCACAGGTGCAGTGTCAGGGGGCTTGCGGGGTCCTGTCCTGGCACCTGTATCCGAGCTGGCGGTTTCCTTGCATTGGTGCCCGGCGGGGGCCCGTTCCTCTGGGCACCGCCATTGTATCGTCACAGCGCATGCGCGGACGCCCATGTTCAGCATTCGCGCATGCACAGTCCTGCCTGCAGCATGGTTGCTTCCGCTTGCTACTCAAGCCTCACATTTGCCCTGCAGCCCTATTTTAGGAACAGAGACGCTTACCACAGTGCATCTCAATGCATTTTTCGGCCAGTCCGTTTGCCGCTCCTTGCCCTTTTGTTTTGCCTAGCCTTCTAGGTGCTGCCCAGCCCAGCTTACTCTTGTGCCTTGTCCCTGTCTTGTCCTTGCCCTTCTCAGTCTTGCCTTCCACCTCCAGGCTCCTTTCTTCTTGGCCGGCCTCCTTCCTGTTCTCCCTCTACCCTGCCTTCTCCTCCTTCCTGGACTAACTCCTTATTGGGGGGGGTTCTTGTTCATCCCGTCTGTCTGGCCTTAATACTGGCTCTGGATTCTATCTTATCAGCCCTAGTTGGAGTCCTGGCCGTAAAACTACCTGGACAGCTACCTTGCCTGTTTCCATCACCTGCCTGGTTTCCTGTGCAACCCTTCCTGGCTGTATCCATTGTTTGCTCCAGTTCCACCTAATGACCTTCCACCAGTGACATCAATGGATTCTACGTGGCCTTCCCTGTCAGTGCTTGCACTGTCCCAACATCACGGAAATCAGGGAAGCACCGTCCCATGGCGTTGGGAGCGGACCCAGCACTGACCCCTGTATCTGGATCAGGGGAAGCAGTTGGGTTGGTTCCCTGCACTACATCACCACCTCTACTCCACCATTGACAGTCTGGCTTTGAGGTCAAAACAAGAGCCCAGGCGGACAGGTACGCAGTGCCAGCGCGAAGCTCAGTAGAACACTAATTCTCCTTCATCTCTAGAGGCCCTTTAGGAGAGATGCCCTTTAATCTTCCCTCATCACCCTGACCATATGAGTTTTGGGGAGATCCCTGCAAGCCCACAGCCCTCCCTTACTCCTTACTTCAACTGTGAGGTGTCAAAGTGACCCTATCTCCTGTCACAAGCTGACTAGTGCATCTGCTTCCTGCTCCAGCCAGACTGGCCATACACATGCGTGCATAGCACATACATTTTGACATGTTCATGACATGTTTTGACATGAGCTGTTTGGGAAAGATGGCATTGGCATACTGGGAAAACGTGTGGCACATGTGGGATGTTCCATCAGCATAGGGGTGGAAAGAGGAGGTAATGATTTCTGGACAAACCCATGTGAAATATCATTAGACTTCAAAAAGTGTCAGGGTTACAGCAGAGAGTTTTCGGGAATTACACAAACTGTCCTGGCAAGGTCAGAGAGGTTATTTCCATGTAACTGTGTGTTGCTCTCTATTTGAGAGAATGGGACGGAAACAACTCACAAGAAGCCAATACATTTAGCCGAATGTGCATGTGTCTTTTAATGTCGCACAGTGCATGGTGTACATGTATCCCCACACCCAGTGCCCAATGTCCTGTCATCCTCACACCCTCAGCTGACTTGTGAGTCAGAAATATTGTCCGATCAATGATTGCCGCACGGAACGTCCCTCCTGTGCATCGGCACCGTGATGCTGTCCTGCCATTCCTTCCTCCTCCCCCTCATCATCATCTGGTGGTAGCAGTTCCACGTCAGGGGGCAGTGGCACGTTCCGACGGATGCACATGTTGTGCAGCATTACACATGCCATGGTGATCTTGGACACCTTCTCCTGGCTGTAGATGAGTGCCCCACCCGACCGGCTGAGGCAACGAAATCGTGCCTTCAACAGGCCGAAGGTCTGCTCTATCACCACCCGTGTACGGGTATGGGATCTATTGTAGTCCTCCTCGTGCCTGTTCTGTGGGTTGCGGACCGGGGTCATGAGCCACGGCTTCAAAGGGTAGCCTGCATCACCTGCATGAGAGTGGAATGAAGGTAAGTGTTTGTGCATTCTTGGTGGAGAATTGTACTAGTCTTACATGGCCGCAGGTGATTACTGGCCATACACACATGTCCCAGGATACAGTCACCCCATTACTGGCCCGGCTATGTGTCATGTGCAATGGAATGATGGAGGGGGGTAGCTTCTCCCTGATGGGTCATGGTGTGCACTCATGTCTTGTTGCATGTGCATCGTACATGCATGCAGCAGTGTTGGACTGCATTCATTGATGTCTTGCGCGAGACTTGGTGAAAGGGGGTGTTGGCTGTAGTTGGTAGCATACTCGTCATTCTGCACGGATCCCTACCATGGTGACTTGCAGCAATCCTATGGGGGTGCAGGACCAGTGACACGCTGTAGGATCCCTGTTAGACTCCCTTCTATGCACTCCCAGGGATGACTGTCCTGTGTGTTGAGATGCAGGAGTCAGCGACATGGTGCTATTGCACTGCATGGTGCAGGATGCCGCTACGGTGTGTAAGGTCCGCTGATGAGTGGTGCATGTGTTGTGGTATCTGGCCAGGTTTCCTGTTAGTCATGTAGTGTTAGGTGTTGGCTCAAATTCATCACTGTGTGGTTATGTGGTCATGTGCCGTGTCACTTGCCTTGGGGCACAGTGTGCTGTGAGGTGAACATCGTGCACTGGCGTGGACATTCCCACCCAGGTGGAGTATGCATCCCCCCCCTTTCCCACCCAGGTGGAGTATGCATCCCCCCCCTTTCACACCCAGGTGGAGTATGCAGACAACCTACTCACAGCCCCAATGCACTGCCATGGCCTATTCAGGTTACTCACCAAGCAGCCAGGCACGTCGTCCAGCATGTCGCTCCATGTAGCGTGGTAGTGTTGAGTTCCGCAGGACTAAGGAGTCATGAGTTGATCCGGGGTATCGGGCATTGCAATGTGTGATGGCTTTACTGGCATTACACACCATCTGGACGTTGATGGAGTGGTATTGCTTGCGGTTGCGATATGGCACCTCCATGGCATGCGGGACCACCAATTCAACGTGGGTGCAGTCGAGGGCACCTATGCAATTTGGCATGCCTGCCAGTGCATGGAAGGCAACTTTGGTGTCATATATCTCCTGGGGAGTCTGGGGTAGGGATATGTAGTCCCTTGTGTGGTTGAGGAGGGCATCCAGCACTTGGTTGAGTATCCGGGAAAATATGGGCTGTGAAATGCCATGCATGTGCCCCACTGTATGCTGGTAGGTGCCTGTGGCAAGGAAGTGGAGCACAGACACTACCTTCAGTAGAGGGTGGATGGCAGTGCTGATTTCTATGCAGCTCACTATATCGTCATGTATCAGGTCCACTATGGTGGTAATGGTGTCCCGGTCAAGCCGGTACAGGGTGTGGATCTGCTCTGGTGTGAGGTTGAAGGGGGTTGCTCTGATGCGGGGGATTGGGGGCTGCCGGCGTGGTAATGGTGGCTGCACCGGTAGGGCATGCTGTGCCTGTCTCACCCTCCTTCTCCTCCTGTGTATCCTCTGTGGTGGGGGCTGTGGTTGTTGTTGTTGCTGTTGTTGTAGTTGCTGCCTTGCAAGCAAGGCCTCCAGCTCCTGGAATGCTGCTACAATTGGTATCATCTTGGTGTGGGAGGGGGTGTGGTGTGTGGGTGCGCTCCTTTTGTGCTGTGCCAGACTCCATTGCCTCCAGCTGTGCTGATTGAGTGCACCTGTTCCTCTTGGAAACACTGCTCAGGGTTCTTTACACTTTCTCGGCGATGCCGGTATTTACTCCATGGCGGTAAGGTACTTTGCGGTCTTGTGGAGGCCGTTTTTTCCATGTCCGCTTTACTTGGGATCAGCTCCGGTTTACGCCATACCGCTAATTTCGGCATGGCGTGTCGGGCGCGCGCCACTAAACCGCTATTTACGGCCTCGTACTTTACGGAGCCGTAAATAACGGTCTGGTGGGTCAGAATGGGCCGTAACGGGAAACGATGCCGGTAGTCCTTTACCGGCATCATTTTTCCCTTACCACCCAACTCGGAATGACCCCCAATGTCTCATTGGGATGGTTGGTGCTTCAGAATATCTTGAATTAACTGGATTGTACTGGCCTCCTTTCCTCTAGAAAACAGCTTTGGGAGTCTTTCACTAGATGAGAAATCTGTGGGAAGAATGTGTCTATTAGTAGAACAAACTACTTACCTTTGCCATTCCATGCCTTGCTGAGGAAAATTGGGTGGGACTGAGGGAAAATGGTGCTGACAGCTATGATCATATATACCTGCAATATCATCGCAGCACGAGATGGTGGCGATGAGAGAACAGTGCTGATGCAGGTGCAGCATGGCTCCACTTGGTGGCTAAAAGAAGTTTCCGGAGCTGAATGCTTTAACAGGATGAGGAATCTGTTGGAGGAATCAATGTGCCCACCAGAAAGAACACTGAAGAAGGTAAGTAATTTTTGTCATCCTTACGGGAAGGCATCCTTTTCCCCAGCTGCTGGGATTTTTCTCTGTGCTCATTTTTCTAAGCCTATTAAAGGCCATTGAATGATCAATGTCCACTCTAGGGATGATCAACTAGTGTATTGAATAATAATGTAGAAACGTGTACAACAAAACCTCCACCCTCCCCCCCAACTCCCACACACACCCTCACCACCCTCCCCCTCCCCCCCAACTCCCACACACACCCTCCCCCCCAACTCCCACACACACCCTCACCCCCCACCCCCCCAACTCCCACACACACCCTCACCCCCTTCACCTCCCCCCACAACAACCCCACAATAGTCCCATCAGTGCAACATAGGCCACATGTGTGTGGCAGTATGGTCAATGTGCACTTCCAGAGCCAGGGGGATCCATGTCGTGGCGGCGCAATGCACGCAGTGACCGACGGACAGGGCTGGTCTGCGTGGAGGAGCTTTGGGAGGGTGGGTACTCCCACTGGGGCTGTGGTCTGGGGGGTGCTGCCTCCAGGGCATCTGCGATCCGGCCCAGCACCTCACAGAGCCGGTTTGTGCTCGCAGTGATCACCTCGCCCAGAGCCTGAAGGTCATTGTGCCACTCCAACCTTGATTCGCGGTTGTCCCGGATAAACTCCTCAATCAGGCCCGTGAGGTGCTGGGAGCGCACTGCATCCATGGCCGGTGTGGCCGATGTGCTTGGCAGGCTTGGTATTGAGCCTGCAGCCCTTTCGGGACTTTCTGCAGGGGAAGTGGATCCAGGACAGGCAGGTGGTACTCCTTGGCCTGTGAGCCCTGCGGTGTCACTCTCCCCCGAGTCGCTGTGTGCCACCTGGCTGTATGATGGAGTGTCTGGGCTATGTCCAATGTCATTGGGGTCCTCCACGTTGGCCACGGAAATTAATGTTGGGCTATCTGGCACATCGAGGAGGGACATGGCAGCATTCTCCCCTGCCACACTGGACTCCTCAGAGTGCACCGTGGGGCATGTCTCCGGCGGCACTGCAGGCATGGGTAGGGGTGCAGGTGGGGGTTGTGCACCCTCCATGGGGGTTGCTGGAGCAGGTGGTGTTGCATGTGTTTTCTTCCTGCTTGCAGGTATACAGTGTCCCCTGGCTCTGCCCCTGGAGGTACTGGGCTGGGTGGCTTCCTGGTCCTCACTTTCATTCCCGCTGCCTGTGGGGGGGAAGAGAGAGACGGCATGAGCAATGATTTGGGGGTCAGCATTTCTTCAAGCCTATGGTATAACAATGGGATTACAGCGTTTTGTTGACATTTGGGTGGTGAGTGGGACAGTGATCTGGGCTTGGATGGAAAATGCATGCAGATGTCTGGGTCACTCATGTTGGCGGAGTACTGTGGTGACTCACATTGAATATGGGTTGCAGCCTTGCACCTGACATCAGCCTGGGTCCCACTTGTTAAGGAATGATTTCATTGGGGGGGGGGCTTCCCATACATGATGTGACAGCTTGCCCAGCCCTTGGCGGTGCCTTACATTAGGAATGCATTTACTGTCTTGACTCATGACACTCACCTCCATCAGCGGATGACGGAGCACCGCACTCCATTTCGCCAACCCCTTCTATGGCTTCTGTGCCCATCATGTCCGCACACGTTTGCTCCCAGGGCATCATCTTGATGGGAGAAGCTGGGCCTCCTCCTGTCTCCAGGGCCTGACTTCGGTTGGCCGATAGGATGGCCCGCACCCTGAGAAGGAGGTCATCCCACCGTTTCCTGCAGTCCTTCGTGGTGCGGGGGGTGTTTCCTACGGCGCTCACCCTCTGTGCAACCAAGTCCCAGATCTCCTTCTTCCTGACGACGGTGGGCCTATGCATGTCACTGCTGAATACTATCTCTGCATGTTCGTGCAGAGTGTCCACCAGGACCTGGAGCTCGTCCTGTGTAAAGCGCTCCTTCCTTATGCGGGCGGCACCCTTTTTCAGTGCTTTCGGCATGATGCTGGTCTCTAATGGCTATTTTCCCGATCCAAATATGCCTCCGGGTCCTGTATGAAGAGGATGGCAATGGATTGTGTTTTTAAAGATGGCCGCCGCGCTCCTTCCCGTTCCTGTGCGATGACATAATTTCCGTATCCGTTAATTAGCGGTGACCGTAATTTACGGTATCCGTAAATTACAGTCACCGCTAATTACGGACGGCGAAGCTTCGATGGCGGTGTTGTAAAGAACGTCTCGCTTCATGCCGCTAAGGGGTTTAACGGGCCCTTTAGCGGTATGCCGCTAGGGGATTTACCGGCATGGCGGAAAGCTCGTGCCGGCGAGGTCGGAATAGCCTGTAAATAGCGGCGTGGTACCAGACCGGACTCGCTCTTTCCGCCATGCCGGTAAAAACCAATACTTACCGCCAACCTCTGAATGAGGCCCATTAATCTTTGTTTTTAGAAGGTGGCAAGGATTATTTTTCCAATGTAGCACTATCAAATTATAAGCTTCTTATCCTAGGCAATTTGAATATTTGACATGACCAACCCGAATCTGGTAAATCAGGAGATTATTGGACTTATTGTATTGTCAATCCATGAAGTTCCATGCATTAGCTACATCTCATCGCGCAGGACGCTGTCTTGATATGATCTTTTCCAGGAATATAGATTTATCTTTGATTTCAACCATCCCTACATCTCACATTGTTAGGAACTCTATTATTAAACTTTTGCACTCTTCCAAAAATACAAGTTCTTCAACCCACAGGAAGCAGCACTCAGAAAAGCTTTACTTCTGATGTTCCTACTTCTCATTAACCTACCTGAGTAATGATGCCTCACCAAGTGTTTTTTTAAAAGCAATGTAAAATCTCTTTTCAGACCGTCATCGATCGTGGTGTACCTCTTTCCACACCTATGTGACTAAAAACCTCTATCCCATGGTATTTGCCCGACCCAAACCTCTTTAAACTCTATCCAAAAAATGAAAGAATGTGGCACAGATCGAGGGCCACATTGCACTTGGTCGAAGTCCGTGAAGCGGTCCTTACATACAAAAAAGAATAATGTAGGCTAAAAATGCATTTTTACATTGAATCCAATCAGCTCTCAAAAAGCCTGTTGAACTCTTTTAAATTGTTAAATCCTATGTTAACCTGCCTTGTGTAGTCCAGAAAGCTGAACCATCAGCCAAGTCCACTAAGGAATACAGTGAATGTTTATATCTCCGACAATTCAAGATAGCCTACAATGTAGAGATGCATTAAGCGCCTTAGTGGAATCTTCGGATGTCTTATAGCTCAGGCATCCGTTCACTTTCAAGCATGTTTCTGAAGAAGTTCTCTATTACATAAGCTGAAACCCATTCATTCCAGCTTTGTTGTCTTACCTGCTCTAGTTGCTAGGCTCCATTCAATGGCTTTGACAAAATATCTTTCTTGCGTTGTTAATTTGTCCCTGGAACAGGGAGTGTTCTGGGAGGTCTAGGAAAACACTCTTATTACTTCAATATTAACAAAATCCTCTGTGGATACAGGTGTGCTTTGCAATTAGCGCCCAAAACATCCTAGAGAAAGTTGCGATGCAGAAAATGAAGGAATATGTGGAGAATAACAAGATTTTGGATCTCCTACAGTCGGGATTCAATCCCAGACATGAGTTGAAAACTGTCTTGGTCTCGGTCTGGGATGATTTGCTTTGTTTTTTTGACCTGGGCCACCTGTCCTTGCTGGTCATGTTGGATATGTCTGCCGCCTTTCATACGATGCGCCAGTCCAGTCTGCTATCATGACTCTCTAATTTAGTCAGGCTTTCTAGTCCCATTTTCACTACTATACAGATGATACACAACTTCTTTTTAAGGTCTCTGATCACCAGGGGAGTTTCTACCAACTTTAGTTTTGCCTCGCTATAATCAAGCATTGATTAGCCAACAACAAACTCCAATTAAATCCTGCCAAGATAAAGATCACGCTTTGGAGCCCTAACCACCTATTAAAGGACCTTCTGAGACACTCTCTGCTGCCTTATCTGTTCTGGCAGCTCTCAACCTTCTCGGATAAGGTTAAAAATCTTACAGTAATGTGGGATCCAGAATTAAGCATAGTCCACCAAGCCAATAAAATTGTGTGATCTTCCTATTTCTTTCTCTCTATGTTATTCATTTATTTATATGTTTATAATGCGCGGCAGCCCGCAGGTATCGGGGCGCAACAGAGACACAAGAGGAAAACAGAAAAACTGGACAATAATCATCGGAAAAAGTCAAGAATCACTGAAAGGCATATCTGTAAATGTCCAGGGAAATTACCTGAACCGATGTGTTTTCAAGGTTTTCCTAAAAAGCTTCAGGTTAGGCATGGATCTAATAGTTGGTGGTAAAGCATTCCAGAGGGACGACACAGTGACCGAGAAAGATCTTCCAAGCCTGCTTGATCGAGTGTATCTAAGTCCCTGCAACTGGGTCAGAGAGGAAGATCGCAATATTCTGGTAGGGTGGTGCAAAGGGTATCAGGTAATATTATCCCCACCAAAAATATCGCCATATATATGGTCATCGGGAACGGCCATAGGCAATATTTTTAGTGGGGATAATATTTGGGGTTTTTGGGAGCGGGGAATTGTGGGGGTGTCCCCTGCTCCATTTAAAATAATATGCGATTGCGGGGCTGTCCCCCGCCGGTTCCATGTCTTAATATTGCTGCAAAAATATGGCAATATTTTTGTATGGCAATATTTTTGCGGGGATATTAACACATGGAACCATGCAAAGGAACCAAGGCTTTAAGATATTCAGGAGAGTTGCCGTAAAGGCAATGGTGCACCAATGTGCCCATTTTGAAATGGATTCGCTCCTGCATAGGGAGACAATGTTGATCTCTACTAAAATTAGAAATATGAGATCTTCTGGGGACGTTCAGAATAGTGAATAGTTTGACAGGCCTGGATGTTGGACTTGGAGGCTCCACGTAGCAGGGCATTACAATAGTCCAATCTGGTTCAAATTGTGGCCTGAGCTATGGTCACTGAGTTTTTTTCACACAAATAAGGGCAGATGCTCCGGAGAAGCCTTAGCTATTAGTAACAATTCCGGCAAAGGTAGTACACCGTAGCATCAGAGTTAAGTGAGCCCTCTAGGTAAACCCTAGGGTTTTTTACTTTTTTGTGGTTCACAATTTTGTTGTCTTGAAGAAGAAAATTGACATATGAAGGACTACGTTTAGAGCGAGATTGAGGAGAGCTGAAGATAAGGAGCTTGGTTTCGCTGCCATTAAGACACAACCAATTCTCGGACATCCAACCCTCCATGGAATTGTAGATGTTGTTAAGGGTCGTGGAGTCCAGGGAGTGGTCCCCACTCAGCTCGTTGACCAGCTGAGTGTCATCAGCCTATTTGGTAAAAAATACACCCAGTTGCTTCAAGAGCGAGCAGAAGGATCACTGATAAAGATTGAAAAGCAGGGGCGAGATGGAAACGCCCTGGGGAACACCACAAGCAATGGGAGAGGCAGGAGAAAAAGCTGAACACCATTGAATTTTCGATTCCCGGTTGGACAGAAAAGACTGTAACCAGTCCACCGCCTCTTTGGAACATTTGCATTGATTCCGCAAACATCGAAGGAGGCGCCCGTGGTCGACAAGGTCGAAAGCCGCAAACAGATCTAACAATATCAACATCCCAGCTTTCCCTTTCTCCATGATTTTTAGAAGATGGGACTGAATGTCGACAAGAGCAGTCTCTGTGCTGAAAGAGGGGCCGAAACCTGACTCTCTGTTATGAAGGTTATAGTTAGCTTCAGTCAAAGCTTGCAATTGGGAGGTCGCAACTTTTTCCAGAATTGTCAAGAGGAATTGGCTGTTGGTAATGGGCATTAAGTTACTGGGGTCCGTGGGATCAATGTTTTTTTTTTTTGGTATGGGTGTGATAGTTACTTTCTTGATTACCTTGGGGACTTGCCAATCTATAAACAAGGCCTTTACAAAGTAAGTAAGAAAAGGGGCAAAAAGATCTTTATGCTCCAACATAAGTTTAGGAGGCAGGAGATTGTAATGACATGAAGTCGACATTGAAGAGAGCATTGTAGTCATGTCTAAGAGAGAGATCTGAGAGAAGGAGAAGCCGGGAGGTGTCAAGCCTTTCATTGTCAGATGGTTTAAATCTCCAGTAGGAGAGGAATGGCACTAGGCTAGTAGTATCCTGTTCCGAGCGCCGGAAATGTTTTCCCTAAAAGAGTCTGACGTCCAGGTACAATCAAGATTGGTAGGTGTAAAGAGAGATTCAGAAGCTTTAGGGTTTTCCAAGGACTTCAATATTTCAAAGAGCTTTGCCGAAGAGTTTGAAGACTTTTGTATTTGAGAATTGAAGAAGTTCTTTTTTGTATCAAGAATTAAGGATTTCTAAGATTTATCCTCTTATTTCCACTCTGACCTGGAGGCATCTGATGGGTGTTTTATCCAGTGAAAGCTCAAGAGCAGGTTTCCCGATCCAACTTTGCTAATGCAAACACCTATTATCAAGTTGTAATATCTCATTATGCCATATAGACGCATCTTGACTGAATCCAAAACTTTGTTCATTTTCTATAAACCAAGACCATAGAACCTGTCTAGTCGCAATAATCGGTTGCAATTTTAGCCTCTTATTTGACAACTTTCCCATAGTATAAAGGTTATTTAAGTGATATGGCGCACAAGTCTCTCTCTCTCTCTATACGTAACCAAATTGGTCCTTCAACATTCTCTTCTCTAAAATAATATAAACTTTTCTTGAGCAAAAAGGCCTTATAATATTTTACCCAATCTGGATTGCCAAACCCACCCTCTTCCGCTTTTTACATCAAGACATATTTTGGGATACGAGGCCTTTTACCAAGCCCCCTGAAAAAGGATAGAAAAAGTTTGTCAATCTTCAGTAGTTTTTTCTTATAAATCAATAGAGGTAATGATTGTATTATATATAAAACCATAGGCAACAAAACCATTTTAATCGCATTCATTTTTGCCCATAGATTCAAGTTCAACCTCTCCCATCTTTTAATAGACAACGCAATGTTGTCTAATACCTTATCAATATTATGTAGAACAACTTTCTTCAAGTCACCAATTATATGTATACCCAAATATTTAACACCCCCCGGAGACCATTTACAATTCCAGGACCTTAAAATTCCTTTATTACATGTCTTAGATAGAGGAAACATTTCAGTTTTGTCCCAATTTACTTTGTGCCCCGACAGTTTCCCCACTTCTTCAAACATTTGTTTCAACAAGGATCCACATACTTTAGGATTTGATAGGAGAATCATCATATCATCCGCATAAGACAGTATTTTAACTTCTATTTTTCCTACACAAAGTCCCTTAATTACCTCACATTGTCTGATGTATGCTACTAAAGGTTCCAACGCTAAATTGAACAAAAATGGCGACAAGGGACACCCTTGTCGCGTGCCTTTAGTTAGAGGAAAGGATCCAGAAATCAATCTATTAACAAATACCTTCGCCTTAACGTCGCAGTGGATACAATCAATCATTCGCATAAATAATGAACCAAACCCCATTTTCAACAGCATATATTCCAGGAACTTCCAATGAACTCTATCAAAGGCTTTTTCAGCATGAAAAAACCTATAATCCCACTCGACTCCTTGCCATAATGTATTCCAATAACATTCAACACAGTCCTTATGTTATCATAACCAAACCTTCCCGGAGTAAAACCCACTTGAGATTCATCAATCAGATCCCCCATACAAGTTATCAGCCGATTTGCTCAAATTTTGGTAAAAATGAAGGTCCACATTCAACAAAGAGATTGGCCTATAGTTCCCACATCTTTTATGATCTTTATCCGGCTTCGGAATAACAATGATCAATGCATCCTTCATCGAGTCACACAATGCCCCTGACGATATAAAATTATATGGCGTATTTGTATTTGTATTTATTTGTTTGTAACACGTCAAAGCCCGTAGGCATCAGGGTGCTGGGAAACAGAACTTGAAATCAATGCTCAAATCCAAAGAGAAAGCAGGAGGTGCTAAATTAACAAAAAAGATTAGTTTTCATCGCTTTTTTGAAGGCCAATAAATTTCTCTCGCATCTAAGATCTGTAGGGAATTTGTTCCAAGCTATAACAGCTTTCACTGGGTGGGAGCTTTCTTCCCCCTTTACACGTAACGCTCTTGGTCTTTGCAAGCGCATGGTATTTCTGGATCTGGTATTTCTGGCTGAGGATTGTACAGAGATAAGCGATCTGAGGTAGGTAGGAGCATCCCCAAACAAACATTTATGCGTTAGGACATTAATTTTATACTCAATGGGAACCCAGTGAAGAGCTCTCCTGTGTTGTGAAATATGCTCATCTTTAGCTATGCTTCTTACCATCCACACGGCATAATTTAGCAGAATCTGCAATTTCTTAGTACAATGCTTACATGCTTCACACAGTAATGCATTGCAGTAATCTAGCCTTGATAAAAACGAAGGCTCTGACGAATGTGATACAATTGGTTATGGAAATGAATGGTTTTATTTGCCGAATAAGCCTGAGATACTAGTGGATGCTTCTTGTTACATTAGCAACTTGAGCATCTGCTTTAAGAGTTGCCTCAATAGTGACCCCTAGCGTTTTGACACTATTAGATGTGTAGATTACATGTTGATCAATACACCACTTATTATAGGCCTTTCCAAGTTTTTTTCTTGCTGTATCCGAGCCAAAGATCAGGAGTTCTGTCTTTTGTCCATTTAAACAGAGGCCTTTCTCCATCATCCAAGTGTGAATTTTTTGATAGGTGAACAGAATCAAATCTGAGTCCTTTTCGTGATCACCCCTTAATCTGAATAAGAGCTGAGTATCGTCAGCGTAATTAGTAAAATATAGTCCCAGTGACTCAAGAAAGTCACATAAGGATCTGCAGAATACATTACAAATTGCTGGCGACAAGCATGCTCCTTGCGGCACACCGCAAGTGATCAGCTCTGGTTCAGAAGATGCGTTGTTCCAGATGATTCTCGATTTCCTATTACTTAGGAATGCTTGGAACCATTTCACAGAGTTAGGGGAGCAATTCCCAGTTTCCTCAATGCATTTTAACAGTTTGGAGTGGTCAACGAGGTTGAACGCTGCCGAAAGGTCTAAAAGCATCAACAAGCCGGCTTTACCATCATCCACTATCTTTAACATTTCTGTCTGAAGATCTAATATTGCTGTTTCAGTCCCATGGGTGGATCTAAAGCCGGACTGACGTTGATGAATGATATTACCTCTCTCAATATATTGCTGAAATTGAATTGCCGCAATCTTGTCAAGTATCTTTAATGAAAAAAGGGGCGTTAGTAATTGGTCTATAATTTTCGAACATTGTGGGATCCAGACTTGATTTTTTCAGAAATGGGGTAACTGTGACATTTTTCAGTAGGTCTGGTACTTCGTTGTTTAAAAACGAGTTAAAAATGGTGCAAATATCTCAGGATTTTGTAAAATAATTTTAGAAGGTAAAATGTCAGTTTGACATGTGGTAGGATGCATTTTCTTTAAAATATTCACTAAAAAGTCCATTGTAATGGGAAGAAAAGAAAAAGGTGGATCAACATGCAGTATTGTTTGACTGATGTGACTCTGAGATTCATTGTTCATTTTTCTAGCATTAATAATTGAGGCTTGAGCTTTGTGTAATATGTCTAAAAATGCTTTTTGTACTGCCGCACAGTCTTTTTTGGAATGAAATGTTGGGTTTGAGCTTTGGGTTTTTCTAGTGATTTGACAATCTCAAATAATTTCTTGGTATCGTTAACTGAATTAGAAATCAGTGTCATAAAACCCTTTCTTAACTTTAAAAATTTCTGAGCGATAATCCCATTCTGGTTTTTTCCACTTCTCCTTATCTACTGCTTACTGAGTTCACAGGTGTTCTGCTTTCCTCTTTTCTTGCTTTAGAAGAGTTAATTGTGGTGTAAACCACTTCTGATTATTCTCAATATTTCAAATGTTCTTCTTTTTTAGTGGAGCCGTTTCATTAAGTAGTTTACACTTGCCTTCTGTATACCTGGATACTAATAGAGTCGGTGTATCCTTGTCAGAAGTTGTGTCCATTAACTTCTGAATAAAAGTCTGTCATATTTCAGGTGTACGTTTCTTAAAATTCCTGTTTGTAACAGTTTGTATTTTATTCTGATTATAGCAATCTTTTAAAGGAAGCATTCATTCAAATGTTATTGTGTAATGGTCTGACCAAATACACGGTTTGATATCAATGGATTCATCGATTACATCCATCCATTCCATCCATCAACATATCAGTGACCACCATCACATGAGGCCAGGGTTGCTGCTGCACCCTTCAATAGGTTGTCTTGCAGGGACCACCATGCAAGGTCCCAAGAAACATGACTCGATAACTGTAAAACATCTGACATTTTCTCCTGAAACTGAGACCATTGGCCATGGAGGAGCCCCTGAAGCAACCTCAGGAAAAACTAGGCTTCTGGAACTAACAGAATACGGAAGGCCATGAGACCCAGCGAGCACAGGAAGTGTAAGGCTGGAACCTGAAAATGGGATTGGAGTACCAGCACCATCTGAGAGACGTTTGCAACTCAGTCTGCCCAGACAAGTGTCCAAGACCGTCCCAATAAATTGGAGGGACTGGGATGGCAAAGCATTAGACTTCTTTTTTTTTATGTTTTAAGTCAATGCATTATATGCCAGGTGTATTACAATGGAGCATGGAAAAGTACAACTTTCACTTTAGATCCATTTTGTTAGATCACTGTGTTCACAATGAAAAATACACAAATGCTTAAAAACATTTCACGTTCAAATAAAACCAACAAAAAAACATCATACAGTAGCTTAGGGGGGGCAGGGGTGGGGCGGGGGTTCAAGCTAAAGCTGGACAAAAGTTGTGACAAGGCCACGGTAATATGTCAGTAATTACTAGGCAGGGTGTAGCAGTATGCCGTTTTTTAATGGAAGCCCTGCTCGACTAAGTACAGTTTTGAGAAATGTGATTAGTTTGCCCTTCAAAGGGACCAGGGATAAGCGTTTCACTTCTACAATGCCTTCTTTATTCAGACAAGCATCCAGTCAACCACTAAGAAAATGTTCACAGTGCGTTTAGCTTTAATTCCATTTTTCATTCCTTTAACATGCCTACGTATGGCTGAGTAAGTGCTTGAATAAGGCATTTTGGACTACATTTGCATGTTTAGTTAATGCTTAAGAAATGCTATTCATTTTGACAAGGGTAATTTACTGTGTTGAGTAATCCTGTGCTTACAGCCTCTCACCTGGTTGCTGCATCACCCTACTAGACATGGCCTCTGTGATCTTCCCAGCAAGGTACATACTTTTGGGTGGTAAGCATTAGACTTCTTGAAGTGCAGTGAAAAGACCAAGCTGTGCAACAGACTTCATTTGCGAAACAGATGTGCCAATGCCTGGTGAGCGAGCTTGGACAAGCCTGTTGTCCAGGCAGGCAAAGACATGAATGCCTTCCTTCCTGAGGCGAGCCGCAACCACTGCCACCAACTTGGAGAAAACCCATGCTGCCTAAGAGAAACCAAACTGCAGGACTTTAATAATGACACTGTTCCACAACGAACCTCAGATGCTTCATGTGCTTCACATGGATAGGCACAAGGAATTAGGTGTCCTGAAGGTCCTGTAACACCAATCAGTCCTGCAGATTGGGGGCTTGGAGGATCTGTGTTAGAATGACCATCTTGAATTGTTCCTTGTGCAGGAACAGATTCAGAAGTCTCAGATCCATGATAGGACTCAAGTCCTTGTTCTTCTTCAGAACCAGAAAATAAATCAAATACCACCATTTCCCTCGCTCTGAGCATGGTACTAGTAGTATTGCGCTTTTGGTTAGAAGCTGGTGGACCCCTTACAAGAGGAGGTGATCCGGAGGCAGAGCGGTATGAAGAGGGGGGTGGTCTGGAGGGCGTTGAAAGAAAGAGAGACAATAACCCTGTTTAACAAACTTAAAGGTTCTAAAGAATAGGACATCTCGGGTTCACCAGGGTGGCAAATTTTCGTCAGAAAGACAAATCCTCTGTGGGGTTCCCCAGGGAGCCAGCATGTCTCCCCTGTTGTTTAACTTGTATCTTAGATTTCTCTGCCTTGCATTGGAGCAGTTAAATGTCTATTTTACGAACTACGCAGACGATACTCTGTTAGTGATTGAACTTTGTGGAGATCATAAGAAGGATAATGAAAATCTACTTAACATCTACTCCAGCATTGAGCAGTGGATGGATCTGAATTGGATGTGTTTAAACGGAAAGAAAACTGAGTTGATGAGAATAGAATTAAATTCAAAGCCCTTACCATCGCACATCGCTGCATTTACGGCAAGGCCCCTGCGTACTTGAAAGCAAAAATTCACACATACGTACCCACTCGCTCTCTTAGATCGGCCGACCAAAACAAAGTGGTGGTAGAGAAGCATAATCGTAAGATAGGCCTAGGCAAATCCTTCCCGACAGTTACTGCAGGTCTTTGGAACAACTTACCCATTAATTAAAGAAAACTGAGTTGATGAGAATAGAATTAAATTCAAAGCCCTTACCATCGCACATCGCTGCATTTACGGCAAGGCCACTGTGTACTGGAAAAGAAAAGAAATTAATTACTTAAGCTTTAGGAAGCACGTGAAGACTCATATTTTTAGCTAATTGACCCTCATTTTACTTCTAGCTGCATTCTTTGTTTTGTCCCGTGTCTTATGATGGTATTACGTGTGTTCATGTTTCTGCGCCCCGAGACTTGCGAGTTACCGGCGCAATATAAATGGAATAGAAATAGAAAGGCCCAAGCATTGGATGTGGTGTGAAACCAATTCAGGTTTAACTGGGAAATTATCCCTCCCACCTATAACTTCTGAAGAGAGTAATCTTCACAGGGCTTTGCATCTGTTGCAGCTGAAGGTGATGAAGGGAGGATGGAGGAGGCAATACGTCCTCTCTGGGCAACTCAGCTTCCCCCTTAGGGAAACAGCAACCTTGTGATCTAACGGGAGCCATTTGGTCCCATCCTTGAGGGGCATAGGAATTGTAGGGTTAAAAACCAAGACCCCTGCTGGATGTAAATAGTGGTTGTAGAATCGTCATGCCCAAAGACTTGGCTCTCATCTTAGAGGAATGAAACCTCTGCGAATACTTGTTAGCTTTGGCTCCCAAAAGGTTATGCCCATCAGAGAGCATATCCAGAAGCTTCACTTCCACAACCTATGCAAACCCTGATGTAGTCATCCAGGAGTGATGTTTCACAACCATGCTAGGAGCAGCCATCACACCCCCATGCAGTCAGCTGTACCCAGACCTTATTGCAGCATCTGGCAGCAAGCCGCTCTACCATCCTGCACAATGCCCTTAAACCCTTCTCTCATCACCCCTTCTGGGAGGTGTTTGGCTGCACCCCTCACTGCCTAGCAAAAGCCAAACAAGAATTTGGCCACATTACAGGAGCCGTTAATAGACCTGAAAGCAAACAGGGGTCCCTGCCGGCTTTATCAGACACGATGGGTGCTGTAGGCGCTGACAGTGCTGCGGGCAACAGGGCCATGGCCGCCTGAACCAGTGCCATGATGATGTCGAGCATCTTCAGCCTGAAGGTCTCTGATTACTCCGGGGAAGAGGATTGGGTCCAAAGCTATACCTCTTGTGCCGTCTCCAGGAGTCCCTGGATCGGTGACTCCTCTTCTTCGAGGAGGAATACGAGTGATGCCGAGAGGAACTGCTCAGTGAGCGGTACCTTTTGCAGTGTTTCTTCTTATTATACATGCGCTCTGGAGATTCATCCTTCGACTGATGCTCCACGCCCACTGACCTCGACCAAGATCACTTGGATTCCCCTTTCTGAATGTGGACAAAGGTAAAAAGTTTAGTTACCTATTGCTGAGAGTTCTTATGGTGCATGGACTTGCACAACCCACAGTCCTGCATGTCGGAATCCTCCCTTAGGTAGTACAAACAGATCCTATGGTTGCTGGATACTGATATTTGTCAGCCACAATCCGCATTCAAACCTGCAGCCTTTAGAGGATTCTGGATGTTGTTGCAATGAACGGAAAAAAGGAACTACCATCACAGGGCACGGCACTTCGATATAAACTAGCCTAGACGTCATGTCCGGCACGAGCCCTGAAGGCACGTCGGGCAGAGCCAAAGCAGTTTAGTTTAGTTTAGTTTATTTACTTGTATAGCGCACCCCACCCAAGGGTATCTGGGCACTTTTTCTTAGCTACAAGGATACATGGGTACAGATATAATACACAGAGCCCACAAAGCAGAGCCACGCTGTGCCCCCTGGTGGCAGAAAGGTTTCCGAAGATCAGCTGCGATAGGATACGGATTATCATAGTTGAGTTATCTGAGGGAGGAAGGAATCCGTTAGAGCGAAAGTAGCTTTGGGAAAGCCTAAAATGAGCAAGATGCATGCCAAATATGGACATTTTTTTAAATCCTAACTATGATTAAATGAATTTATGGTTTGGAGGCGGTCATGTTGTGCAATTGGAACGAGATGAAATATTTAGAAGGTAGACTATGGAGATCAGTACTTCGTCTCCCAATTTCTGTAATATGTTTTGAATTTTGATTAATTTTGCTTAAAGCCTGTTTGATGTGGAAATGTTTACTGTTCCTTAGAAAGATTTATGCTCCCTTGTTGTGATCTTTGTGTTGTGATCTTCAAAATATTTTATTATCTAATAGGAATGCCCAAGTAAAGAAGTGGTTGAATAACAGTAATGTAATTTTAGCCACCCTTCTTAGCACACCTAATCAATTAGTAGAAACCCAGATGGTAAAATTCTGTCTCTTGAAATGGGATTGGATTAATACCCAACAGGTTTTAATAAATACAAACTACATGAAGATCTTGCAAGGTACCATTAGAAGTTGGAACAGCTGCCTTTGTATTTAATCCAATTCCCAAATAGGGAATGGAGGCAACAATTCCTAAGATTCATGCTTAACCTGATTCTTACTAGGGAAATAATGTGTATGCTAGGGTTCTATGCTCTTTTTGCCATAGATGGAATCCAGCTCCTTTGCTTTCGCTTTGATATTGGACGGGTGGGAAGCCGCATTCCATTCAAAGAAGGCGCAGAAGGATCCCGGGAGTGCACGCCATGCTGGTCAGGTGTCCCGCAATCAATACGTTATCGGAAAACAGCCAATATAATCGGAAAACTCAGAAGCCTGGTAGCCTTAGAAAAACAATAAAAACGCAGTATGCAGCACGTCGCAACTCTGCCTTTTTCCTTACAAGTTGTTTGCGCTCCATAGTTCGTTCTCACTTGTTTCCCCGTTCCTGGCATTCTACTCCTTGACTTCTGCCGTGCGTGGCTTCAATCTATTTCCTTTCTCTTACTGCTATGTCCTGTCCCACTGCATGCTACTATACACTTTCATCCCGTTTACTTCTGATTTTTCACTGTATCTGATTGTGAACTTTGACATTCATCTCTGCTACTATCCAGTAGCCGCTTCATCCAGTTTGGTCATTCAAAAGAGGAAGTAGTTTGCCTGTTTTGTTTTCCTCCTTGTTTTTTGGGACTGTGCTCCTGGGGAGGGTCCCAGCCCTCTGTTCTAACATCAGAGTGGCGTGGTGGCTTCTTATGGGGATCAGCCTTATCTCTCTTCATCTTCTTCCAAGAAGGATACTCAGGTAAGGCCAGTCGCTGAGAGTGTATTAGAGAGTCTGTTAATCAAGCTGGTCCGGTATGCCATTTCTGCAAAGAGGATCAGTCAATAGAAACACAAAAGCATTTACTGGTGGTCTATCCAGCACTTTCATGTGGCCGTCAGAAATATCTTGGTAACTACGTAACGGAATTCAATGTCATGGAGGGGCACCTACTCTGGAGACGCCTTTTTTCAGGATCCTCAACCTCTATTATTATTGCTGTTTTACATATTTTACAAGCATATGAACTGATTGATCTGTGATCATTGATAGTGAATTGAATACGTTTTGAAGGTAATTATATTAGGTATCTGTTAGTGCAAGGTAATTAAATGACCTTTCCTGATCAATTTTGGAATGAAATGTATTGGAAACGTTTTCTGAGATTTTAATATTGGTTATATTTATCTGTGATTGAAATTTAAATTGGCTGAAGTGTATTTAATTTTACTAAGGTGTAAAGCTTTTAGTAGACCAGAACACAATAAAAAATAAAGTGTTTTGCTGTTTTCAAAGGTTCCTGTATCTCCTAAGAGTTGTGCCATGGGTACTCAAATACATCTACCTTAGGTGAGTGAAGGCCACTTCAGGAAGATCGAAACCTACTTAGGTTGGGGAGGGATCTGCCTGGGCATTGAGCACAGTTTCCGGAGAAATTCCTTCCAGCGCGTATCTATATCCTGATGTTGGGTATGTGGCCTATTATTAGTTGTAGTTACCTGGTTGTTAGGTAACATTTCACTTGCTGTTGTTTTACCTCTGTATTTGTTGACGCCTCAACTTTTTGCTTTGTTTCAGCCTCCTGTTATGACATTTTGCCAGTGGAGCACAGCTTCCAGCTACAATACACTGGGCTTTGACTCATCCTTCTGGGGAAGCTGACTTGTCCTTCTGAGAGTCAGTACTGGGAAACATGGTTTCCCTTAGTCTTATGACTTTGTTGCCCCTTTTGGCAACTGTATTTTAGTGCACAAAGTACATTACAGTACTGTGCACCAGGGTCCTTGCGTTTTCGGGCCTTAGGCATCCCTTAAGGATTATTTTGGTATCTGGACAATGTGCCTAGGAGAGGTCTGGTGGCAGCAGAATCTTTTTTCATGTATCTTTACATTTCTTTACCGAGCCATACCGCGATTACCGCGTTTGGCTCACGACTGTGTCTAGTGTCCGTCATGGCTGTCCCACAAGGTCTTTTGTCTTCTCCTTTGGCCATTTTGTCCGGTTGGCCTTCCCCTTGCTCTTTGTTACCCAGAGAGTCCTTATTTGGTCATGCATTCTCCTGCGAAAGCTGGTGCTTTTTGCGGGCTAATGCATGTCACGTGTGTAAGTACCCAGGAAGTGGGCTTTTACTGTCTGGTCCTAATCCACACTACTGGTGCCAGGATGTCTGGTGTGATGAAGGCATGAGAGGTGCAGTGGTCCATGATTGGACCACTGCTGGCATGCATCATTGGCCAGCTCGGTGTGAGCACACACTGGACTTTGGGATATGTGGAGGGGCTCTGAGTGTAGACCCGCAGATCACCCTGAGTTTCGAATCAACCTCTACACGGAGTCGGGTATCCTGAGAAGCGAAGCAGATACAAGGACTGTCCGGGAGTGCACAGAGAAGGTTTGGCATCCTGAGCCTGCTGTTGTCCCGGTAGAGCCCTGCTTTGCACTCGATCTCCAAAGACCTGAAAAGGTGCTTCAACCCTTTTGAGTGGTGGGACCAATCACTCTCAATGTCGCCTTGGTGCCCTTCAAACAAGCCTTCTCGGAAGTGTCCCTGGGCCCTCCAGTGAACTGACCATCTTGTACCTTGGCACCCGTGCTGCAGCGTTGCTACATCGAGTTTCAGCTTGAGATTTGTAAGACCCCTAGTTTGCACTGCAAAGCCCCTTCTTGACATATCTCATTGTCCATACTGCTTTGTGCCATAAGAGAGAAGTGTGCATTAGTCCACAAGACTTGGGTGCTCTTGCAACACTGTGCGACAGGGATCCAGCTCCTGATGTAAATTGGGCCCGTATCCGCGCCTGTGCACTTTGAAGCGTAACGGAAGAGGGAATTTCATAGTCCATGCAACCTTCTTCAAACCTGACAAATTTGACCCTGAAGTGAGCTAATGGCGGTGAGTAGTTACACCACTTACCAGTGGCCCCTAGTTCATCCGAACTGTTTTTACGCACAAAGGATCCATTCTGGTCCTTTTCTTGACTTGGGTGGCTCTTGCTTCTTATAGTCATCAGAAAGCTGGGGACAGCTTTGTTCTCCGTAGCAGACCGACCTCTGACTCTTAGAACCAAATTCCTCACACTCCAGTGTCCTCTTCTAACTATTCTTTCCCATTGAAGTTTGTCCCTTGCGTGCTTTACACATCGACGAGCGCTTTTACCCACGTATATAAAATTGAGCACAAGGCTCCAATCTTCGTAGGGCTGGACTTTTTAAGTTAGTGTTTCCGATTTCTGGCGTTCCCCATTGTGATAAAGCGTGTCTGTCTTCCCTCCTTACCGTTTTTGGTGGGAATCTGCACTTTACCGCATTGACCGAAAAGTGACTGTACATATATTTTACCTAGTATTTATTTAAGTTGTAGTATGAATTGTCCTGGCTTACTTCACGAAAGTGTTCCATGTTTCACTTAACTAGGGTGGCCTCCTGAACGTCTATTCACCAGAGCTGAGTTCAGAAATCAATTCTAATACTGGTGTATTTTCTGTTGCTGATTACATTGTTGGCATGTTGTTCTGCTTTGCATTGCTGGTTGCCTGATCAGTGCCCTGTTGCTGATTATTTGTTCTGTTTCCTGTTTCTTATAACCTGATTTATTTCATGTTGATTATTACCTAATCTATTCCCTTTTGTTGACCACTATAAGGAACGGCCCTTTGGCAAAAATGATGCAGGTAATTCCATCTCAGAAAGAGTGGCCTGCCAACCTGGTCACCGTTTCAGAAATCCATGCCAAAATCATAGTGTACACCTGTGCCCTGCTGGATAAGTACCCTGCTGTGCAGCGCTTGCGTTCCAGTGGCACAGAGCAGGTTCAGGGTTAGCAGGTGCCCCCTTGACAGGTCCAGTGATAGCCAAATCTCTGCAGTGCAAGGGCTGCATTTAAGCGATGCACCCCTATTCCCAAACCACATTACCATGAGAGTTACTAGAAGAAATAAACTAAATACAAGCCATACCTGAGTTTAAGGTATGGTGGCTAGTGCCCCTCATAATTATACCAGCCACATCAATCTGATATTGTACATGTGTCAGCACTGTGAACCCAGCCTGCCAAGTAACAGGGCAGGAGACTGAATGACTCTACCTCACCTTTTGAGCCTTTGTGAGATTGGGTAAGGAGCTGGCCTGGCAAACAGAAATCAAAGGGCACACCCACCCCATAAGGGCTAGCCTCACACCAGACTGCTGCATACCAAAAGGGCCTTTGATGCTATTGAAAAGGCAATGGACTAGTTATTGTAGAGCAGGGGAGCTCAGACCGGGTGGTGAAAGATTTCACCATCTTGTTTTCTCTCTATATCTCTCTTCCTTCCTGTCCCCTACACTCCTTTAACATAAAGCACTTTGGGTATGATGTCAGAAGACAAGGTCCACTTGTTCCAAGGACAGGGATTGGACCGCTAAAGCAGGCCTGCTTTGGCCCAATCACCTGTGGTCTTTTGCCTTTAAAAGAAGATTCTATGATTTATCTCTGGACTTCAGCTCTTGAGGAAGAATTTATTTAGACCCTATTGGGAGAGCAGTACTTCCCAAAGTACTCCGGTTGTGAGCTGAAGACAGGTAGTCCAAGGTAGAGGCAATCCCTGCTCCTTAACCATTCCCAGGGCACTTTGGGGGTGGCCTGCTGCTGAAACAAGACCTTCCACTCTTTCTGCCAGCCACACTGGTACCCAGGACCTCACCATTCTAAAGGATGCCTGCAGGTGTGTGCCAGCAACCCCCATGGTTAGGAGCCCGAGAACAAGGACTACTCTTGCATCTGAGACCCTGGAGTGGGGCTCTCAGTGCCTGAAAGCCACAACAGCTAGGATTCCTGCAATATCAGCATCGAGCAGCTTCGAACCGTCATTCTAGCCTGTTCGAGCATGTTTAAACCAATAGGACCCTCCAGAAACTGTCTCTGGCAATCACTGTCCATTGAACCGCTGTTCTGCCCATTCAAACCAGCTCACCCTTGCACTGCGCCAGCTGAAGCACGTTGTTGCCTTGGCTCGAACAAAGAAGCATTACTGCAGCTGCATCATTTGAACCGCTGTTTGAACCACCATTGCTGATCCAGTCGACGGTTGAACCAATCCTGGTATTTGTCCCGAACCACGACCTTCGAGCACAGCACTGAACCGGCTCTTGTTATTCATTCTGACATATAAGCGAACTTGGACCATTGAACCGGACCTGGCTATCTGCACAATCTGCATTTCTGGAGCATCGCTTCGGACCGCAGCAAGCTTCAGTTCGATCCTGACTTAACCTTGCTGCCTGGACCACCACAACTGTCGCATTAGAGCCCGAATCAAACCGGCAGCACAGCGCGAAGAAGCCTGGTTCGCCTTGTCGAACCGCCAAGACCTAGCAACAGTATTATTGCATTATAACTCCCCCCTGGCACATTTCTAGGATCTAGAGACTGGCTAGGTCACTTTAATCACTTTTTGCTACAAGAACATATCCTTTTCAAAGACCATTGGGGTTATTGATTGCCTTTTACCCTTGTTTCATTACCCAGAGTGCTGCATTCTTCTAACTCTTGCATATCCAGTGTTCTTTCTACAGGGATAGGTTTTTGTAGTGTTTTCTATTTAATTATTATTAATTAAAGAATATATATTTTCATACTTTCATACAACCTTGATTGGACATTCCTTTATTTTGGACTGTTGTACTTTGCTGTTTGGGTTGCTACTGTGTCACAGTCACAGCCCTCTTGAGAGTATAGTCTTCCCTCAGCCCATGCTACCACAAAAGGTGAAGCTGTATATCTCTTACTTCTGCCTGTGTTACCTTTATGATTGGGTTCACTCTTGGTTTGTAGACATGTGAGACCTTAAAAGGCGCTTTAGCCTCTACTCATCCTTGTACTCCTATGGAGCAGAAGTCAATTTGTCATAGCCACCTGGTGTTGTTTTTCTTGTGAAGTCCCCAGTTGCTTGTTACATCTTTTATTTCCTTTCACTGGTTAACTCATCTATACTAGATCCTTTTTGACCGGGACCTTTTACTCGAAACTTGATATCTGACCTATCCTTGTCACTGGTGATCCAACACTCATTTCTGCTTACTGTGACGATTCACAGGCTGTTGTTTCTTCTCTCTGAGGGGGAGCCCTTTCCCATGAACGCGATAGTCACCCTGAGGGTGGTATAATGCGGGAGGATCTCATGGGGAGGAACTCCCCCTCTAGGGATAAGGACAACCATCTAGGGTATAGCCCTTATGAGAACATCAAACCCCCACATACTCTAGCCTCTCCTTTCTTTTCTAACCTCTTTGTAGGCAATAGACCTATCTACTGTTGAAAGGCAGAGTACCTCAGGGTTCTTGAAAGTACTGAGACAAGGAAGAACAGCAGGAATCTAGGTAATCCAAGTTCTTGGATGAGTTGGCCCCACAAATCTATAAAGATGGAACCTGTGAAAGAAACAAAGGACTTACACAATAGGCCCAGATGCTGCTGGCAACATTGTATAAAAATCAACAATGGCCTAAACACTTGGTCTCAGGCAGCCGCGGAAGACAGCAGGCATGCCGTGCACTGAACACGGAAGATACAAACTTGCGTCACTGATCCAGAGGGTGAGAGCTACAAAGACGCTGATTGCCTGCCGCATTTAATGATCAGACGGTCTGCCGAGCAGTCCAGTGCCCAGCAGTGTCGAGAGGAGGCCAGAACACATAAAGCAGCCAGGAACGCTGTCGCAATACGGCAGGGAAAGCAAGACGCCGGCAAAGCCAAACCAAAGGCCCGCCATCCCAGGAAGCCCGGCGACTTGCAGCAACCCCCAACAAAGTAAAGGATGGCATGGGAGACCTGGTGGGGACGGGGAGGGCTTACCAAGAGGGCACATGCAGTTGTCCCTAGTCCCTTTGCAACCATAACGCTTGGGCGAACGGCAGGGGCAGAAAGCCTACAAAACCTCTCCTCATTACAGTGGTGGAATGAAGACTGTTGACCACCTAGGAAGGGTCGTGGACCCTAAGCACTATAAGCAGAACTTGAGAGGGAGAGTCCCTCACAACAGTGGTGGGGATACACCCACTGACAGCCAAAAGCGGGTCAGGGACCCTAAACAAGATACGAGTCATCTTCCTCGTGGCAGCACTTGGCAGGGAAGTGAACCAAGTGGGCCAGTTTAAAGAAGAAGAGAAACCAGGGTCTAGGACCCAAACCAAGAAAGTGCTACGAGTGATCTTCCTCCTGGCAGTACTTGGCAAGGAAGTGAACCAAGTGGACCAGATAAAAGAAGAAGAGAAGCCAAGGTCGCAGACCCTTCCAAAACTCAGAATTGGGTGTTGTAGGCGTGAAGCCTAAGGAAACGAAGACCAGGGGAAGGGAGTAATTCCCGTTGGCAGTAATGAACTGATAACAAGATACCACGGGAAGGGAGGCATTCTCTTGGTAACCTGGACTGGCAGTAAGGTCCAAAAAGGCCTGGGGAAGGGAGTCATTCCCCCAGGCTATCTGAGACTTGCCATCAGGAGCAGGGCACATTCTTCTGGACCACCATGAAAGTATTGTTTCGAACTTTACTACCAGGGGAAGGGAGCCATTCCCCCTGACAACGTGTGAGATACGAGACTGTTATAGGATTTTGAACTGTTTCAACAAACCAGGAATCATAACCCAGGAGAAGGGAGTCATTCTCCTGGGACCGGAACATTACTGCCTTATTCTTTAGTTTCTAGTGAAAGTGACAGAAGTAAGATTTTCTTGACACAGGACGGTGGACACTTTTGAGCTGAAAGACATCCTGAGAGAACCCTTATCTTTAGTTTAGACAGGGAAGCCCCTCTTAGGAATAGGGATCGATAGGTTTTCTCTTGCTTTCTTGTTTAGCAAAAGTCTTTAGCCCCAAAATGCACCTTTGTGTCAGCCTCCTTCTTCTGCACCCTTACATGACATCATCTGTTTTCTGCTATGGGTTACCTGTTCTAATTCATGTTTCCTGCGTGCTCCACTGTTCTTACTGCCTGATCTGACACAAGTTCACTTTTCGGATCCTTCTACTGTTGGTAATTACCTGGTATTTGTCTTTGCTGATGGCTTCCTGATCTATCCCTTGTGGATGGTTATCTGGGCATTTACTGTTGCTGGTTACCTGTTCTATTCCTGGCTGGACTTTAGAATATAAAGTCCTGGTTTCCACATGTTCTGGCACCATTCTTTGCTTTCGAAGAACATGGAGAGCAAGCCGTTCTTCTGGAGGTCCAAGGTGTCCATGAGTTGGAGCTGCAATTTCTGATGAAGCAAAGAGATGTCAAGTGATGACTACAAAGACATTCTGTGATACATTTTCCAAGAAATCTACTTACATGCTAACAAACCAACAGTGTCTGCCAGCTGCAAGGCAGTATCAAAATCACAAAGCAAAGTCTCAGAGGTTGCCTCTCAACTATAACTGCATACTTGACATGAGACTACAGGGTCAAGAGCAAAATAACCTCTAACCTGTACCACCAGTCAACAGCCCACAAAATATGAACAGAAAAGAATATGGTGGTGCTTAGTTCCAATAGAAATGCTAGAAAAGTGTGCATGGTTCCATATCTTTACTGGAGACTCAGAGCATGTAGAGCATGGTGTATGAATTTGTGTGTCTCTATCTGGGTGAGTTCTGTCTGTAGATGCGCACTGGTGTGTGTGTGTGTGTGTGTGTGTGTGTGTATATATATATCAGAAGGGATGCACTCACTAGAGTCACTGCTCTAGAATTGGCGAGTCTGACCTCAGAAATACTTTCATGCAGTTAAAACATTCCAGTGGTTGGGTTGACAGAAGCGACTTGATAGACTTATTGTAATTCAAAATTGTGTACAATTTTTTGGATCTACATCAGTTTATTTGTCTGTTCTTCAATATAAGTTCATGAAGTAGAAAGAAAAGACATCCATTTTATCTCCATTTGACCATCATTATTTAATTATTATGTTTTTGTCAATTACATTTGGTTTGTCTCTGATACAAATACAAATCTCTTTCAATCGCTTGGACTTCTCTTTTTGAGGATGAAACTGGATATGATAGTCCAGTTTGTTAGAAAGAAATCATGCCGATCCGCGGATCTGCGTGATTTTCTTTTAACAAACTGGATTATCGTATTCAGTTTCATGCTCAAAAAGAGAAATCCAATTTATTGAAAGAGATTTGTATTTGTATCAGGGACAAACCAAATGTAATTGACAGAAACGGTGGTCAGTGATAATGTCGAATCCAATAATGTCGACAGTCAAAATGTCGAAAAAAAAATGTCTAATTTTTTCTACATTTTTTCGAATTTTTAGAAAAAAATAAATAAATAATTAAAATGTGTTGAATATGAGGGGTGAGAGGGTGGTGGGGGGGGGGTGGCAGGGGGTGTTTGGTGAGGGGGTTGGGGGGACCCCCCTAGTAAATTATATTTTCCTTGTTTATTTATTTATTGAATAAATAAATAAATATATAATTAAAATGTGTTGGGTATGAGGAGTGAGAGGGTGGGGGGGTGGCAGGGGGTGTTTGGTGAGGAGGGTTGGGGGGGACCCCCCCTAGTAAATGATATTTTCCTTGTTTATTTATTTATTGAATAAATAAATAAATAAATATATAATTAAAATGTGTTGAGTATGAGGGGTGAGAGGGTGGCTGGGGGGGTGGGGTGGTTGCAGGGGGGTGTTGGGTGAGGGGGGTTGGGGGAACCCCCCTAGTAAATGATACTCTTCTTGTTTATTTATTTATTGAATAAGTAAATAAATAAATATATATATAATTAAAATGTGTTGAGTATGAGGGGTGAGAGGGTGGTGGGGGGGTGGCAGGGGGGTATTAAGTGAGGGGGGTTGGGGGGACTCTTCTTGTTTATGTATTTATTTATAGTGTTAAATGACATTTTTTTGACATTTTTTTTTCTAAAAATTGACTCTTTTCATTATATGTATAGGATTTCGACATTATTGTTTTCGAAAAAAAAAATTCGACATTTTTGTAAGCCGACATTTTATTTTCGACATTATCACTATGAACCGACAGAAACATTTGGCCAATTGGTAATTAAAGGAAATTCTCCTGAACAGCCAGTATACTATAGTGGTGAAACACGTGTAGAGGTTCTGAGATACTATTCTATAAGAATTTGTTATTGAAAAGAGAACAGAAGAATGATGATCAACTGGAGATAAACATTGATGTCTTTTTATACTTCATGACGTTATAATGAATAACAGACTATAAACTAATGTATATCCAAATAAATTAAATAACATTTTTTATTACAATAGTCTATCAAGGTGCTTCTGTCAACCCAACCTCTTGAATTACATGTTGAGTATTGTATGGACACAACTACCTATGGGGTACCTGTCAAGCAACTAGACAACCATAAATCTACAGTAATTATCACCACCAAGGATAACATATATCTGTAATGTTTTCTATTTTCTAATACTTTCATGCCTGTTCAGATTTATTCTGGATTTTCAGATTGGCACCTGGCCTGAATGTGCACTTAGCTTTCACTCATACTCACCCATATCTGATAGCAGGTACTGCAGGCCTCGGATGGTTACCATCTTTCCATCAGCACCAAAATGAGGTGTAGGCCAGCCCTTCATTACTGCGTAATGTTCTAGAAGCTTTCTCGGGGACATTTGGTCTCTCCACGGATGAGGGCCGGAGCTGAGTAGAAATTAAACGATTAAGGATCAACATCTGAGGCCTACCTAGTAGCCATGAAAATCCCCCATAATCTTCAAGACATACACTCTCTGAAGGTAAAATGCAAATAAGAATGTAGATGCAAACATAAGTCTATGTTTCCTAATGATATTATGGATAATGATTATTCATTTGAGAGACTAGCCTTAAACGAGTTACGGGATAGAAACCATTTTAACTACTCTGTGTGTTGTGACAGGGTAAGAGGTTTGACCCGATGAAGTGGGCCAGGGACCCCTATCAACTTGGGGTAGGCAAACCAAGCAATGCCAAAGACAGACCTACCGCAGAGATTCGGTGGGGGAGTGGAGAGTGGGCAATGGTGCCTTTTTCTCTGTCCCAATGCCTATAAGCATCCATCCTGGCCATGTCTCTTTTTCTAGTCTTTCAGATGCTTCAGACAAACTAGAGCTACTACCCTGTACCAGACTCCTCAGAAAACTTAGATGGATTGTGGATATGGGAAGCAGAACAACATAAAGAATAACAACTGGAACTACACGTTCTGTAATTCATCTGGGCTGAATGGACAACAGCTGACTTGGAATAGGAGGAAAGGACTGGTTAGCAAAAAGGGAATGGACATTGCTCCCCCCTTCAGAAGCTGAATATGGGATCAAAGAAATAGCCCATACACCCCAGCCTTGCTAGAGGGGTGAGGTGGGGTAGCAGCAGAGGATCAGGAACCAGCACAGAGCTGCCCAGCACCAGGGGACACCAGGGAACCACTCCCAAAACATTTGTAGGCAAATACCTACCTGATCCAGCAAGGGGAACAGCAAACAAAAGACCCCAGTATGACATGGCCCTCATGGGAAAGATGGAGACTGTAAAGGGGGTAGGGACAGAGGTCCTTTTAAAGATTTCCAGGGAAAGTCCTAACCCTCAGGGGGACAGCTAAACCAGTGATTGTCCTAGCGAATCATGACTTGAGTAGATAATAGGAGCAAAGAGAGGATTCTATGCAGCGACGGAAGGGCTATAAAAAGCCAGCAAAGTCAGTTGGCAGTGAGAGGTGTACAGGTGAGGTCCGATAGAAGGTGCAGGACGGTCAACATTGCAGAGATGAGGGTTTAAAAGCTGGAGGAAGATTTAGGGGAGACGTTGGGGTGGTTACAGAGAGAGGAAGTAACGTGTTATGGGTAAGAAAGGGAGGTGTATGAGTGATAGAGTGGTTAGAGATTATCTTGGAGGGAGAGTAGGAGGCAGGTTCAGTGAAAGTGCGAGAGTGGTTCGAGGTGATTTTAGAGGGAGAGTAGGAGGTGGGTTGAGCGGGAGAGTGCTTTTAGCCAATTCTGGAAGAAGATTAAGAGGTCGGCTGAGATATATGTAAAATTGGATAGGATCAGAAGGGAGTTGGGGGGGAGCAACAGGAGAGAGATAAACCAGGAGACAAGAGTGTAGTTAGAAGAGAGAACCAAGGAGGGAGCTGGAGGGTGGAGACAGGAGATGAGAGAGTGAGATAAAACCAGGAAACACAGGGTAGTGAGAAGGGGGAGACGGAGGAGAGATGAGGCAAGAGTCCGGAGAAAGAAAAGAGAGAGAGATAAAATTAGGAGATGGAGTGTGGAGAGAGAGGGAGCGAGAGAGATAGGGTGGAGGGTGGATAAGCAAGGGGGACAGGTGAATGAGGAAAATATTAATACAACTGCTATCAACAGGAGATGGGAGCCAGGACAAACAGACTATGCCAAGGTCCTGTTGGAAGTCACAGATGGAGTCAGAGAGATAAGGCCATGGCCTTTAGGACCTCCCTTGGTATAGGAATAGACCAGAGAATAGGGCTACCCTGGCTCTAGTAAAATTGGCACTGCAGTACAACCTGTGGGTGTATGGAGACTGAGCTTGAGAAGGTGGGAGACCCTCAAAGGTTGAGAAAAGGGTCAATAAAAAGCACATCTAGACTGGGAGCCCCATATTGCATGCATTTGAAAAACCTATTTTATGTATAATGAAAACTGGAAAACATATTCATTTTGTATTTATTCATTTAGTAGGCGCTTTCACACAAAGCGTGGCACACAAAGATTCAGTACAAATTCACATGAGTAATAAATATGAATCGATAGCATAAACACCAAAAGTGAGAAAAACGAAGACATATTAGAAAATAAATGGGTTTTCAGTTGTGTGCAAAAAATAGAGTAGGTGGGGAGAGACCCAATGCGGAGAGGAAGAGTTCCAGAGCTTGGGGGTTAAGAGTGATAAGGAGCAAGAGCAAGATTAGATGCAGGGTGGCCTAGGAACACTTAACAAAAAGAGAGATTGAGATTGAAGGAAACGAGAAGGGACATACAAAGAAACATGAGAACAGAGATAGGGAGGAACAAGTCTATGAGAACATTTAAAAGTAATACAAAGAAAGCAAAACAGAAGATTACATTCAAAAGAAAGCCAATGGAGGGAGTGTAAGGATGAAATAATAGAGGCCATAATAGAGGCCTGAGGAGAAATTTGGCAGAGAGTGCAAGTAGAAGAATTAGAAACAGAACGGAGAGGGGCCAGATGAGTACCATGAGGACCAACAAGAAGACAGGAGCAATAATCAAAACAGGAATAAAATAAAGCAATAATAAGGAGTTTGGTGGCACGACAAGTGGGAAAAGGACAGGCTTTATGGATATTAAAGAGTTGGAAATTACAGGAACAAGCAATGTTAGCGATGTGAAGCCTAAAGGAGAAAGAGGAATTGAAGGTGACAACTAGAATCCAAGCAGGAGAAGAAATAGGAAGAGCGGAAGGAGGGAAAAGAATAGAAGGTGGTGAGAGGGGAGGGGGGATCAAAGAGGCAGGAAAGAAAAGGATTTAAGTCTTAGAAGGACTGAGATGTAGGAAATGGGAGTTCATCCAAGATTGGATCGCCACGCGACAGTTAGAGATAGTCGAGTGAAGGGTGTCGGAAAAAGAGGAGAACGAGACAAAGAGCAGAGATTAGTCTGGATAGAAATGTGCAGAAAGACCATAAGACTAAATAAATTGAAGATAAGGGAGATGTCTGAGGGGAAAAGAGAAGAGGACCCAGGACAGAGCCCAGGGGAATGCCCTGAGTCACCGGGAAAGTAGAAGACTTTAAGCCACCCCAAAAAACACAGTCAGCCACGTAGGATTTAAACCAGGAAAGAGCAGAACCAGAAAAGCCCAGGGAATTTAAGGAAGACAGAAGAGTAGGATGCTCAACCGTATCAAAAGCAACAGAGAGGTCAAGTAAAATTAGAATAGAGGAGAGCTTAGAGTAACGTGTGGACATAATACATTTGGAAACAGAGAGGAGTGCAGTTTCCGTGAAGCAAAAAACGGGCGAACAGCAGATTGAGTTAGTGAAAGGAGTGAGTGAAGATCAAGATAAGAAGAAACTTGATTATAAACTAATTGTTCTAGAATTTCAGAAAGAAAACAAATAATAGAGATGGGATGATATTTAAGGAAGATTTTTATAGGAGAGGGAGGATAACAGCAATTTGAAAGGCTGCGTGTAACGTTGTAGAGGAGAGATAATGATAAGAGTAGTCAGGTAGGGAAGTAGAAGGGGAAATATCTTAGTGATGAGGGCAGAAGGAATATGGTCCAAAGTTGAAGCAGTAGGATGTACTCTGGCAAGGAAAGAAGAAGTGTCAGCATCATAGAGAAAGGTGAACAAGGGTAAAGACCGAACATTGGTAGGTTGCTTAGGGGCGGAAAAGAATATCATAGTTGCGCCACTTAAGAGGCAAACTAGTTAGCTAGATCAGTAGGAGTGACGGAAGAGGAGATGTAGGGGTCAGGAGAAGGAGAGAAAAGTATATGATTAAGTATCTGAAAAAGACGACGAGAATGAGGCGAGTAAGAGAGAATAAGATTGGAAAAAATAGAGTTTTTTGGCATCAGCCAAAGCAGAATCGTAGGACAAGTGGATGGAAGAAGGCGTGGTGAGGTCAGAAGGAAAGTGTTTTTTTGTCACTTACGTTCTGCCCACCAAAGTGTAGTATGTCTCGGGAGGACAGCACAGGGGCAACACACTTGCCTTATAAGCAAGACAACGTGGAGAAACACCGCGATTCCCGGGCCCGCGCTTAGAAACCTCTGGGTGTTCAGCGCGTTATAAATAACCAATTATATATATTATAATTATATAGTACGTAGAGAAAGAAGATCAGGAGTCATCCAAGGTTGGGGAGGTTTGTAGGATGGGCGAAAAGGATGAGCAGAGTGAAGTGCATCAATAGTTGAGGAAAGAGAGGCATTGAGAGGTGTGAACAAGCTGAATCAGCAGAAAGAGATGCAAATGCAATAGGCGAGGGAAGGGAGGAAGTAAGGGCTGGTAAGAAGAGACCAGAGTCATAGGTTCTAAGATTACGGCGAAGGAAGATGTGGGGTTAGGAAATGGGGGCACGAGGGGTAGAGTGGGAGAATGGGAAGGAGACCAAAGCGTGATCATAGAAAGGGACAGGATTACAGGAGACAGGAAAAGTTGGGGGTGAACTAGAACATATGAGATAGAGAGAGGAACCAGAAATGTGTAAGGGAGGTGTAGGGTATTGAGAAAGGTAAAAATGAATTCAGTATGGAGAGAAGAGATGAGTCATGGGATGCCAAGAGATGGAGGTAAAAGTCACCAAGAAGAAAGAAGTCAGAAATGAGAGGAAGAAGAAAAGAGAGAAGTTTGTGAAGATCGGTACAGAAAGGGTGACATATAATAAGAAAAGAGCTATGATGTGGTGTAGAGAATGAGATAAAATGGTACTCAAAAGATGAAGACTGTGCAAGGGCTAGAGGAGGAGCAAGTGCCGTATAGGAAGAGCGAAAGAGTAGGCCAGTCCACCGCCTCTACCAGATTGTCGAGGGGATTGAGAGAAACAGGAGGCAGTAGTTGTAAGTAAAGCTTGAGTATCTGTATCGATAGGGGAAATACAGGTTTCGGTAAATCAGAGATAGTGGAGATTAAAATGAAGAAAGGAGTCAAGAATGGTGTGTCATTTGTTATAATTGAACGGGCATTGAGAAGGCCGATAGAGATAGGCAAAGCAGAGTTATTGAGAGGGATGGGAGTCAAGGTAAGAGAACTGCAATGCCATTGAGAGGCTACATGTGAAGGGTGCATTGTCCAGTGAACTGGAATGAAAGCTTGCATGGATAGAAGAAAAAGAAAGAAAATAAGAATACAAAAATGGCAGCAAGGTGTACACCAAGGTCGATGATTGATAAACCAACAGGGCATAGCTGTGTGAGCAAGTGGCCAGCCACGACGAAAAGGACCAGGGATGTCATTTAGGGGTCACCAGAGGTCGCAAATGCGACCTCTGAGGTCTCCCTTGCGACCTCTATCTTTAAAAATGCAATGCTCCTGGGCTGTGGCCAGCACCATGTGGCTCTTTACTTCTGGAGTGGCTGGATTTCTTGTTCAGGCCCCTTTAGAAAAAGAAGAAAAATAAGAACAGCAGTGCCACAAGTCTATCACTTTCAGCACTGACCCTAAATAAGAAAGAATAGGAATACCAAATAATGTGTCTTTCTGGAATTCTATACAATAATTGCTAGACTCATTAAAGGTTTATTTCAGGCACGCTTCAGGGGGTGAGTCACTGATTTAGTCTGTTCTTAAATACCTCAACTCAGCCTTTCATCCTTCTGAGGATGATAAATGAGTACTAACACAGGCTCGGTGATATTGGGTGTATATTTTTTCTATATTAAGCGCTTAAGCGTAAGTGCTATATAATAACACATCCTTATCATTTGGACATGGACGTCTGCTTGCATTCACAGTAATTTAGTAATATGGGCCTATACACACTGATCTTAACGATACATATGGCGATCCATTCTTGTATGAAATGTACATCACATTATAGTGATATCATAACCATATTTTTCGTAGTGCACAGTGCTATGTGATGCCACTTCTTGTTTTGTCAACGAGTGAAAGGTCGTGTTCCATCGCTTCTCGCAATATCACATCGGGGTGGGGTCAAATGACATCACTTCCTGTGATGTCATCTGGGGTCAAGGGTCGTGTGATGTCACTTCCGCTACTAGAGTGATCCTACTCTAGGGGCCAAATGGCGGTGGCAGATACCAGCTCTTGTGATTTTTCTCACAGAGTTTAAATACGAAGAAATGAAAAGGTATGTAAACTGTCATTTATTCACTTGTAAGTTTGAATTTGCTGTGCCAGTACAAATATTTTAGAACAGATGTTGGCCAAATTGTTGGATTGAGCATA
Source organism: Ambystoma mexicanum (assembly GCF_040938575.1). Lineage (NCBI taxonomy): Eukaryota > Metazoa > Chordata > Amphibia > Caudata > Ambystomatidae > Ambystoma > Ambystoma mexicanum. Next base: position 1,150,660,470 of record NC_090932.1, read on the forward strand.
CGCTGAGAAGTTCCTGGCACACTGCCACTGCTAAACGTTTTCAATGCATGCATAATTACATTCATTGCTAACAGCTGCAGAGTGATCTTGCATAGATCTAGTTCTTGACCTTAGGTGTCAGGGACAGCCTGGCTTCCACCTGATGAGATCATGCTAATCTTCCACTTTCTGTAGTCAGACAAATGGTGCACCAAAGGAATACAGAGGAGCTATTTTAGAAGGGTGGTGGCATGGCTGAATTTGAACTACGATCTGCGTCCCTGTTCATTTTCTTGGCTGTGTCTTTTGCAGTGTTGTTAAGGAAAAAGTACTTACTGGTAATGATCTTTCTATGGATTCTTCTATCCCATCCAGTGGCAACTGTTCGGAACATTTCGACAAAGGGCATAGTGTGGTTCAACGTTTTCCCTTGACCATCTTGTGTCTCGGCCAACCACTCCATGTCTCCAGACGTGATGTTGGTTGCTGTACTTAAAGGATGCACTATGCCCTCATACCTCATTTCCCAACCTTTTTCCCCGACTTTTCCTTTGTGAGGAAAAGTCTGGTTGCTTACACAAAAGAGAACTGAAATTCCTGCTACAAATAAAATTGATTTTGAGGAACAAGTCCAATAAACAGGGTATGCCTCATCTAGGGCATAATATATACACCTTTTTAACCAGCATTTACTTTTTTTTAAAGAAGCTCTGAGTGCTGCACTTCCCTTCTTGCACAATTTATGAAGGCGACAACCAGGCGTACGAACAAAGTCATCGTAAGCATCCAAGCGTGGAAGGCCGGGCGGGCAATAAGGAATTTGTGGGAGAGGAAGAATGAACATTAAATAATTTCTCCTTCAAGGGATTACATTCACCTACTGATTCCTCATCTTGATAGACTCCCAAAGCAGTGCTCCCAACAGGAGGAGAGAATGCAAGCTAAATCAAGAAACTCTTCAGCACTGCTCTACCAAAACCGGCATCAGTACCTCGAGTGACATACAAGCTGTAGTGTTTGGCAAAAGTATGCAACGATGCATTTGTCACAGCTCAGCAAATGTCTCTCACTGGCATGCCCTCTGAAGGACTGATTAAGCAGCTACACCTCTAGAGTGGGCCCTCAGACCTGGAGGTACATAAAACAAACCGGAAGGAGATTGTTTGTTTTGTAACAGCTCGTCCCAGCTTAGATTGCGAGAAGGCCACAAAGAGCTGACCATCCCTCCTGAAATCACTGGTTCTCACTATGTCAAAACTCAATGCTTTCTTGGTGTCAAGCCGATGGAGCCTCTCCTCCTCTTCAAATGGATGAGGCAGTGAAAAAACACCAGAAGGTCTATGCTTTGAGCCATGTGAAACGTTTTCCTTACAGAATTTGAGGAATGGCGGCTTACAAGACAGCATGAAAAGAGGAGGAGTGAGCACAACTACTTACTCAAAAACGCATTTAAATGTATTTAAATGTACTGCACGTCATTTCTTATTTGGTGCCAACTTATTAACGACCTATGCACATAGATGGTAATGTGAACCTGAAAAACAGTGAGTTATATCCTGAAGATAGTTGCAACTGAGTAGTAAGTACTACAGTTAAGAATTCGTAAACATACACATATTCACACAAATCAAGTTATAATCCGCTGCATCATGCAGACCCACCACCAAATCGACTAGACCTGCATGGTCGGCCCTGAAATCGGGCATTGGTCCCATATGAGCCGCCACCAGGGGTTCCATCCCTAAAGGTATCGGGTCACCTTCAGGGTCGAAAATCAACCGCATGGTGTTAAAGAAATCTGCCCTGGACTCTGGTACGTAGCCCCAGTCTGGGGGCCACTTTACCGAAGGCGGACTTTTGGCATGACCTTCATGCCGGAAGAACTGGGTGCAGTTGGTGTTGAACTAACTGACGGCATCCAGGCCGAAGCCATAGCCAACACAGCCTTCTCGAAGACCTGCATAATTTATTTTTTTAATTACTCCCATTCCTCCCTTTCTTCCAACGAGTCAGAGCCGCACCTGTGTCTGCGCTTCTTTTTCTTGTGTTCGGGGTTATGGGAGTGCAATCATTTCTTTGCTTTTTTGTGTGGCTTCCATCCTCTCTTTCTTTCTCTGGTCTAGGTGCCTTGGTGTCTGGTCCAGAGGATCTTGCAGCCAACCTAGCTGGCGATTGGAAGGGGGCCGTCCACGTGCCAGCTTTGCCAAATATTCCCTCACAGCTTTCAGGTTCATGGCCTAACAAGAACCTCACTGCTCAGTGTCATGTTCCACTCTCAGACACCACACACAAATAGTGTTTTGTCCGTGAGTGGCATCTTTGAAGTACAGTCTTTGCTGTGCTTGAAACCCAGCAGCTCGGATCTGACATTCTGACGCAGATATTAATTAAAATTGAAATGTTTCGAGCCATGTTCCGTAACAGCATACTCAGCGTGCAGAAAAAAGGAACTGAGGTGTGGATGCGTAGTGCATCTCTTAGGTACGGTGGCTGAAATCATGTCTGGAGTCAAGGAGTGGTTGGTCGAGACACGAGATGGTCAAAAAGACGTCAAGCCTTACTATGCCCCATGTTGGAACTTCCCAAGCAGCTGACTGGATGCAATCTCTTTCAAGATGAGGAATCTGTGGGAGAATGCAATCCAGTGCAGCAACCAGTGTCCCCCATTGCTGAGCGACTCTTGGGTTCACGCCCACCCCCAGTTCCAGCCAATCCATGAGATATGCCTGCTACATCACTTCTGGCCTGGGCAAAGCCCAGGCAAAGTCAGGGAAAGTCGAGACTGTACGCCGGGGATCACGCCTTAATGCCTGAGCCATCACCTTCCCGAGATGCTTGCTCACCTGTTGCTCTGATGCAGGAATCGACTATATTCCCTGATTCCTCATTGCCGACACGCCCTACTCGTACATCAGCTGGTTACCTTGGTTCCATCTCTGTGCTCAGCTCACTACTACCCATCTTTGCAATATTTTTGGGTTCCTTAACTCTGGTGCTCACGATGCCACCATGTTCCTCAGATATCAAGCAACCCAGGTCTACTCGGAACACTGCTAACTTGACTCATGCCCTTTGTACCTCTAATGCTACCTCTCTCAACCTTGCACTATGGAACGCTAGATCACTCTGTAACAAATCTTCTGCTGTTCTCGACTTGTTTCTACGATTAAATCTTCACTTCCTCTGTATTACTGAAACTTGGATTCCTTCTATTAATACCACTATGCCTGCATCTTTCTCTGCTTCTTCTGCATCTGTCTGCCATACTCCGTGTACATTATACCGTGGCGGAGGCACTGGTATCCTATATCGCTCCTCTTTTGTTCTCACTCATCAGACCTTGACTCTGCATTCCTTTTCTACCTTTGAATTTTCATATACTGTTTTCTCCATACTTTCACCTAATACATTTTTACTAATATACCACCCACCTGGGCCTGTAGCCTCATTTTGTGAGGACATTGATGCCCTATTGTCTTTTCTGCTACCTTATACTACTCCTGTGATAGTTCTTTGTGACTTTAACCTTCATCTCTCATTGACACATTCTGCTCTTCCATTTCTATCAATTCTTGATTCTCATTTCTTGGTTCCTCTTTCTTCCCCCCCATCTCATATCTCTGGTTCGTGCTTAGAACTTATATTTACCTCTTCTCTTGCTACATCTTCTGTGTTTTCGCTTCCAGTCTATATTTCAGATCACAATCTTCTTTCTGTTTCAATCATCCTAACTTCTCTCTCTGTTACTTCTTCTCCCTCAACTTCTCCTTCTTACTCTCGGCGCGATCTGCACAACTTTAATATTCCTCTCTTTATTTCAACCTGCACTTCTACTATGGTCTCCTATTCATCTTTTTTGACTTTGACAGCTGATGAGGCTGCATCCATTCTTTCTTCTTCGCTCTCTTCGTCTCCTGACACACTCTACCCCTACTCTACTTTTCATCCCGTGCAAAAACCTCCTCAATTGTGGCTTTCTCCCCACCTCCATTCCATGCAACGTGTTCTCCAGCGACTAGAACAACGCTGGTTGAAGCAAAAAACTGAAGGAAACTAGAGCTCCTATGTTTCCTACCATGCTCTGTATGACAATTGTCTCCACTCTGCAAAACAATCTTATTTTTCTGACCTTCTAAACTCCCACTCCCATCCTAGATGTCTTTTTTAAACCTTGCCTCGTCTACTCTCTCCACCTACCCTTGATAATTCGATCAACTCCACTCTTTCAACCTCCGACTTTGCCTTCTATTTCACCTCTAAGGTCTCTTCTTTTCGTTCTGCTATTGAATCTTCTATCATGCAATCGTCTCCCTCTGTTTCTTTGGTGCCTTCTAGGGAGACTCTCACTAGGTTCACTCCAATTACCAATGCTGAGACCTCTCTCCTGCTTGCTTGGGCTCACCCAAACTCTTTCCCAATGGACCCTATTGCATCACTACTTATCCCTAAAGTCTATCCCTCGCTTGTTTCCTACCTTACAATTCTGTTTAACAATTCTGTTTAACTCCGGTGTATCCACTTCAATCTTTCTATCTTCATTCAAACACGTCACCATCATCCCGATTCTAAAGAAACCTTCTGCTGACTTATCTTCTGCTTCTAATTTCCACCCTGTCCCGCTCTTGCCTTCTCTTTCTAAAATTCTTGAACGTATTGTTTATTCTCAGGTCTTCACTTTTGTCTGTCACAACTCTAGTCTTCCCTGCTCTCAATCTGGCTTTTGTCCGGACTATTCCACTTAGAATTCTCTACTTTCTGCTCTTAACTACTTACACTCTGCACATCCTTCTAAACACTCTTCTCTTCTTATTCTTTTGGATCTTTTTGCAGCTTTCAACACTGTCGATCAGTCGCTCCTATTGTCTGCCCTCTCCTCTTTTGGTTGTACTGGTTCTATCCTGTCTTGGTTCAAGTCATACCTGTCCCAGAGGACTTTTTCAGTCTTTTGGGGCGGGGCTTCTTCCAACAAATTCCCACTTACTTATGGTGTTCCGCAAGGCTCTGCCCTCAGTCCTTTCCTATTTTCTCTTTATACGTCCTCACTTGCCAACATTATCTCTTCTTTTGGACTAATCACCATTTCTATGCTGATGACACTCAACTCTTTCTATCCTTCCCACAGTTCACTGATGATATCTATAACAAGTTCAGCTCCTGTCTCCTTGCTATCAAATCTTGGATGACGGTCCACTTCTTCGTACTCAATGCTGCTAAGACTGAGGTTCTTTTCTTTCCTTCCACTACCATTCCACCTCCTTTCCCCTCCTCTTTCATATCATTGCCCCCAGCTCAGTTACCTACCTCCCCTATGGCCCATAATATTGGTCTTTATCTAGACTGAGATCTATCCTTTAGTCATCACATTTCTTTATCTGCACATACCTGTCGTTTTCACTTGTACAACATTCGGAAAGATCATACTTTCTTGACCTTTAACGCCACTCAACTCCTGGTGTCTGCCTTAATTTTTTTACGACTCTTCTACTGTTCTTCCACCCTCTTTGGGCTTCCCCTGTCCTGCCTAGCCCCTTTGAAATCAGTATTCAATGCCTCTATTAGTGTACTACTTCTCCTTGCTCCTTGCGACTCAATTTCTTCTTCCAAGGGCGATCTGGAATGGCTTTCTTTCGATCATCGTCTAAAATTGTATTTTTTGTGCTTAGTTTTTAAATCTCTCCATGGTCTCAAACCTGTATATCTCTCGTCTCTTGTTTCACTGTATACTCCTTCTCGTTCACTTTGCTCCTCTTCCCATTGTCTTCTTGCTGTTCCTCGTCCTCCCTGTCCTCAGTCTCGTTTTCATTCATTTTCTCTCCTTGCCCCTCTACACTGGAACGCTCCCCCTCTTTCTCTTCATTCTATTCCTCTCTATTCTACTTTCCAGGTCTCTTTTGAGATCTCACCTTCTCTCTTCTGGTTAACAAAGTTACTGTAAATACAGATTCTGTGCATGTTTCCTATTTTATCTGCATTTTATTGTACCGTCTTGTTCTCATGTACAGTGCTTTGGTGTAAAGCGCTATATAAAACTCAAATAAATACAAATACAAAAACATTGAAATAAAGATTTCACAAACTAACCTGATCCCAAATCTAGCCCAGCGTTTGTTTTCTGCTATGACTTGGTGCAGTTTGGTCTTTGGATCCTTTGGGCAAAAAGGCAGTGGAGAAGGATTGCGAATGATCAAGCTCATCAGCGACATTCCCATGGCCCATTAGAAAAGGCAAGACAACTTTGTCTTAATGGTGAACAAGCTGATTGGAGAGCCCATAGGTCAGGGGCACCCTCTGTCATCTGGAGGACAAGCTGTTTTATTCAGAGGTTAGTTTGTAAATATTAAAATGTATGACTAATCTGTATTTGTTTTATTGTGTTGCCTCTGTTAACAGTTATTTCAGGTCTGTCAGGAATAGTGCTCCTAAACCCTATCTGGTCGGGAAACAGCCAGCTGTCGCACCAAGTACTTGCTATGCTAAGTGGGGGTGCATTAGTGTAAGAAGTCAGTATTCTGGTATGAACATTTCTTGGTTGGATGCATATGTTTTTTCAAAATATATATATACTGTGCACAATTCAAACCCACTTGAGAACGTTCATATGAGAGCCCCACTGGGTGTTATCAGCAGGGCTACGTTGTCGGAAGAGATACTCTACGTGTGCAAAAAAGTTATCATTGTGAAAGATTTGAGTCTGTCATCTCTTCCCGAGCCTGATTCATTTTTGCGGTACGAAGTGAAAACATAGTTTTTGCTTGACCGAAAACTAAAAAGATCGATTTAGAATGACAGGTCTGTGACCGCACAGAGTGGTCATTCTAGATCGAACTGTCAGCCCGTGCCGTACACGAGTGCGCGCAGGGGCTGACAGGTGAGTGTCTGTGTGTGTGTGTGTGTCTGTGTGTGTGTGTGTCTGCGTGATTGTCTGCGTAAGTGTCTGTGTGTACGGATGTCTGTGGACTGTTGGATATATTTTGGGATTATAGCTATTACTTTGTGGTATTTTTTTTTATGGTGCTATTTTATAATGCTTGGTCATATAATGTGGTAACTCGTTGGGGTATTTTTATAGTGGTGAGACTAAATTCAGAATATTGCCTAGTAATTGTTTACCAGGGTCACTAACATTAAACAAAATACTGGACTTGATACACTCTGGATGAATGGTTCATGCCCCCTTGTGGTACCTCTGTCTTGTTATGCTTATCAAATAAAAGGGACTACATGCAGCATAGATGCAATAAGACTAGAGTTACTTTGAAATCTGTTTTTTTATCGTAAAATAGAAATATACAAGTTATAAAGAGTAACAGTTATACCCACATTGTATTTCGCACTGTGAATGCATTGCAATAGCTTTCAATGTTTAATGTGTGCCAAATCTTACCAACTGTCCTTGGTAACGTGGCACTTGGCAAGAGAAATACACTTTGAGAAAAAAAAAACAGAGCAAAACTTTTCAAAACGTAAATGCAGGGTTACATACACATCTAAAAATAGCACCCAATATGAAGTGACCTACTTAATCTCGACTACCTGACTCATTCAAAACAGCAGCCCCTCATTTCAACTCATATTTACCGAGATATGTTGGCAATATTTCTGATTCAGTTTGGCATGGAGATCTTCCCCAATCTTTCCACCTGCCTCACCCAGGGTCACTCAGATAAAGACTGCTCCAGCATCAGCCAGCCAGCCAGCACTGAGATCTGTCTCTATCCAGCCCTCTGTTACTTAGTCTCCCAGTGCCCGAAGATGAATCTCAATTACTCCCTCTCAAATCCCTTTTTATTAAATCCCCCTGTCACTCAAGGGAAACACCTCCACTTGAGCAGATCATTCCACTGAAATGGCACGTGATTTCATTGCTGGAGAGCAAAAGATACATCTCTCTGTGAGCTTCCTGCTCCAATACAATGCCCTCTTTTCAGTGGAACGGATCTTCACATTTTCTATCACTCAGCGGAAATTCAGCCTGCATGTTTAATTTCCCATTTAAAAAGAACGTCATGCATTTTCCCAATCTGCCTTCAGCCTATTTCATCATGAACTAATTTGCACTAAATGTGATGAATGGATTCAGTTACATGTTAACTGGGGTTGGGTTAGTATGGGGTTGGGTTAGTATGTTAATTTATATTATATTATGTTTAGTACAGCTCAGTCCATTGAAATATCATCTGTGCATTGGCATCTATTTAATTCTGCCTGAGACTCACACTCTTGAGTCCAGAAATGAGTTTCACCCCCTGAGCCCCTATTGCAGTTCAAAACCACGCTAACATCTGCATGCTAAAATGAGACTCACCGCTAAAATTCAGAGCCCCTACTACTATAGGACTTGTGTGTTGTGCTGGGAAGGGGGTGGTGGATGGGGAAAGGCGGCTTGAGGGGGTGAACCCCCCCGTTTTACATAACAACCGGCGGGACAGGGTGTGGGTGGGAAAAGGATCTCCTTTGGGGTCTAGGGGTGGGAGCATGTCATATTGCCGCATTTTAAAGCTGACACAAAAAAGGCCAAAAGAAATTGGTCTTTTTTTGTGTTTCGTCTTTAAAATGAGGTAATATCACATAGAACTATTTTTGCAGCTACAGCTCAGATGCTGTGCATTTACAGCTTTGGTGAAGACTTTACTCTTTTTTTATTCAAGTTGCCTCGGTATCTGTGCTCTCCGTTGGAAGGCGCCAGTGACAGGGATGCTCATTTGAGTTTGAGTTGCTCCAGTTCCAGTGTTATCTGTAAAGGGTTTGCTAATGACAGGGACCCCACCTAGTTCTTTTCTATTTCTGTACTTCCTTCTTTCCTGTCCTAGCAATGGGAACTGATTAGGCTCGTCTGCTTTTCGCCCTCGTGTATGTGTAACACCCTTCTCCTTACCTACCCTGCCTCTGAACCACTATTTTGAGCATCCGGAAGTGTATTGAAAGTGTACCGGCTGTTGGGCTGCCACGCTGTCTGTGCACGCTTGCTCCTGCTCCTGTTACTTTTTGCGGCAACCTACTAGTCGCCAAGAGGAAGTTTGCACGATTGGAAACACAGACTGGGACCTTGCATTATTTCAAGTAACTATTTGGACTGTGCACGTGTGCTTCTGTGCCTTTGGAACAACTTACTGTGCTTGTGCTTGTTCTGCCGACACACCAACTCACGTCCTGTTTCTATTTTATTTTTTTCTCTCTAGTCTTGCCTCCTGGCCCACCCTCTGACACGCCCATTGATTCAGCCATGTTTGTGTTTTCCTACCTATAAAATTCCAGTGCGCACGCATCCGGAAGTGTATTGAAAGTGTACCGACTGTTGGCTGGAGGGTGCCAGTGTCGTTAGGGAGTAAATGAAAGTTGCTTTCTTATTTGTTGTATGTTGGTAATCTTGATAAGCTAAATATCTTGTAATAGTGAGTTTATTTATTGTTTTGCTGGTTACTGATTACCATTGTTCCGAAGTGACTGATATTAAGTGTTTGTAAGCACAGATAGTCACTGTTTAGTTTAACAATGGTGGGCAGTCTTATGAGTGGTAAACACCTTTCAGAACCAAATGCATGTGCCACTTTAAATAACAGTTCTCCAATTCAGTCACATAACTCCTCTGCCGATCTTCATTTGCCGTTAGCCCAAGTCAGTTTATATATGGAACGTATTATGGATACACACACTTGTTGGCGGTCTCCGATGGGCCGCCTCCGTGAGCCCCCCACCCCCTGTGGTAATCAGACACAGAGACGGAGATGTGGTCGGTGTGGGCTCCCCGGTGAACTGACGTCACCAGGAGCCGCCCCGTTTATTTAAACTGGCACGCGACGGAGTTGACGTCACTCCGTCGCGTGCGTACCCTTAAAGGGGCAACGCCACACTCCTCCTTTTCCATAACAACAAATTGGAAATAGGAGTACTTAACTAGCACACATCTATGACACATATCACTCTATAAGTTTCAACAAAAACCCCCATTTATTGACAGCCACCCCGGATCCCCCGTGTGTACCTGTCATGGCCTGACCATTAGTCCCCGGTCAGCCTCCCAGCTCAGTCCGTAACATAGTCACTGAGACGGGCAGGTTTCCCACGCCCTGATCTCAGGGGGTACCTCCTGCCACCGTCCCTGGCTGGTGTTCCTGGACCAGGTCCGCCTCGAGCGGGTGATTCCACTACGGCGTGTTCTCCCCCACCTTCATCCAGAGCGCCTTCCCCTTCTCGGTTGTCCGGGTTGTCCACTCTGGGGTCACCAATCTTCCTGAAGAACGACGCATTCCTGGTTACCGATGAAGTTCCATCCGATGCAGTCACCATTGACCCTTTTACGGCCACCACGTCCAGGGGGGCGGGTTCATATGTGAGAGACAGTTTTCCATGAGGGTGACGATTTCTTACCAGCACCTCATCCCCCAGCGCGATGTGTGGGGGTCTGAGCCCCCTCCGGATGTTCTCCATCTGTGTCCTGACCTGTCTGTCCTCTTCCACCTGCTCATTGTCGATGACGGCGGGGTCTCTGTCCCCCACCTCCGGTATGACATCTCTCGGGCACCGCTGGAATAGTGCTTCTGCCGGAGCCACCCCCGTAGACGAATGAGGGGTGGTGCGGTACCCTCGTAGGAATACGTACAGAGCCCTCTGCAAACACTCCCCTCTTCCATGGGCAATGCGGAACACCTTGTTGAGGGTGCGCATCATTCGCTCGGCCTCCCCGTTGGCGCGGGGCCACAGTGGGGTGACCCTCCGGTGTTGAATTCCATACTCTTTCATGAGTTCTGCGAAACTCTCCCCCTGGAATGGGGCTCCGTTGTCCGAGCACAGCACCGAGGGGAGGCCATGAGTGGCAAAGATCTTCTCTAGCGCCACCACCACGTTCTCAAACGCCACTGAGTCTATAAACTCAACTTCCGGGTACCTCGACCACTCGTCTACCACCACTAGAAAATGCGTGCCTCTGGATGTGGACCCGGAGTCGGCGTGCACCACTTCCCATGGTCGAGTCCCGCGGGGCATTGCTTCAATGGATGGTTCTTTCTGGGCCGGGGCCGCCGCCTGACACCACACACAAGAGGCCACAAACGCCTCCACCTTCCGCTCCAACTCCGGAAACCACACCTTCTGACGGAGGCGAGCTTTGGTTTTGGGGGCCCCTTGATGCCCTTGGTGCGCCAGCGCGATGACCTGTGCCACTTTGGCCTGGGGCACTACGATCCTTTCCCCTCTTAGCAGTAGCCCCGACTCGGAGAACGTTAGTTCCTCTCTCACTCTCCACAACTGCTCGAGAGTGACCCTGGCCTCACATGTTCTTCGCTCCACCGCCTCCAGCACTGTCTTCCAGGCACCCTTCTGCATGGCCTCCTTCAGGATGGAGAAACACTCGTCGCCTTTCGAAGCCGCCTCAAGTTCCTCCACCTGCATGGAGTTCGGTGTTGCATTCTCTATGACCTGACAGACGTGTTCGTCGGCTTCCTCCGCCGACGCCGACACCTGCGAGTCGTTCCTGGGGTGTCGCGATAGGTAGTCCGCCGCATTGTTGGCACCGGGACGATAGGTCAATGACACCCCATACTCCAGCAGGGCGAGCATCCAACGCTCAATCCTCACTGGCGGGCGAGATGACGAGCCCGCCATGATCGGCAACAGCGGCTTGTGGTCAGTGACCACGGTCACAGGACGCCCCAGAATGTAGAGGCGGAAGTGCCGACAGCCCCACAGTACCGCCAGGGCCTCCCTCTCGATTTGAGAGTAACGTTGCTCAGTGTCAGACAGGGCCTTGCTGGCATATGCTATTGGCCGGACCTCCTGATCTTTTCCCACTTGCGTGAGCACTGCCCCTAGCCCATATGGGCTGGCGTCCACCACGATCTCCGTCTGCAGGCTCGGGTCAAAGAATGCCATGGTATCATGCGCCGCCAACGCCCCTCGAATATCGTCAAATGCCGCCTGTTCCAGAGGGCCCCACTGCCAGGTGGTGTCCTTCTTGGTGAGCGACCTCAGGGGCTCAGAGCGGGATGCGAGATTTCTGATGAAACGGCCGCAGTAAGTGACCATCCCCAGAAAACTCCTCACCTCCGCGACATTTTCGGGCGGGCGCGCCTCCTTGATGTCTCTCACTTTGCGGGGATCTGGTGACACCCCATCCGCCTTGAATACGAACCCAAAGAATTCGATCTCCGTCTTCAGAAATTCGCATTTGTCCTTGTGTAACGTGAGGCCCAGCAGACGTAGCCGTTCAAAAGTCTTGGACAGGCGTGACAGATGCTCCGTTTCCGATTTGGCGTACACCAGGATATCGTCGCTGATATTAAGGACGCCCTCCAGATCCGCCAGTGCACCTCTTATTATATTTTGAAAAACCTCCGCTGCCGAGGACACCCCAAAGCTTAGTCTTTTATATCGATAAAGACCCCGAAGTGTGGTAAAGGTAGTAATGTACCTGGACTCGGGGTGCAAGACCACCTGATGATAGCCCGATCTCAGATCGAGCTTAGAGAAAAACCTTGCACCCTGCAGCTCCGCAATAATGTCATCGATGGTGGGGGTGAGGTGTCGCTCCCTCTTTATGGCCTTATTAGGCAGCCGCATGTCCACACAAATTCTCACAGCATCGGGTTGCTTGGGCTTGCGGGCGATGACAATGGGTGACACCCAGGGGGTGGGTCCTTCAACCTTTTCAATTATGTCCAACCCCACGAGGTTGTCAAGTTCACGATCCACCAGATCCCTGAGATGCAAAGGGACCCGTTGGTGCTTCAGCGCCACTGGTTGTATGGATTCATCGATATGGAGCCGGACTGGCTCACCCACCAGCTGTCCAATGCCCTCAAACAGGGATCCATGTTTGGCCAGGAGGACCTGGATGTCCTCTAAGTATACTGCGTATGCGAACGTGACGATGCCCAGTGCCTCTGCCGCGGCACAGCAGAGCAGGGTGTTGTCGCTCACCGGTGTAACGTAGAATCGAGCCCGTATGTGTGAGTCCCCATACTGCACATCGGCCACGAACACACCGTCTAGAGGCAAAGGCCGGTCCCCGCCGAAGGTGAATATGCGTGCCCTCGGCGCAGCCAGCACGGGCGGGGCCAGCATGGTCTTGTAATGCTGGCGGGCCATTACATTTACAGAAGCGCCAGTGTCCACTAGCATCGGCACAGAGTTTCCATTAACCAGCACGTTACACCTGGGTTGTCTTTTGGAGCGGGACTTGAGCACGCTCACACTGGACACGAAGAATACGTTCTCCTCATCCTCGTCCTCCTCCTCCTCCTCCTGAGGGGCTCCTTCGTCACCCTGGTCCACCTGGGCAACGTTGGAGGCCCTCTGGGGCCGGAAGAAGCCGGCTCGAACTGGTCCCCTCGGCACAATTTTGGGGGCGGCAGACTTACACATTCTGGCGAAGTGGTCAGGGCCTCCGCATCTGCCACACTTGACTCCCGTTGCCGGGCACTCCGCGGGGTGCGGGAGATCATAGCCACACTTCGGGCAGGAGATATTCGACCCCTGCGCGCGCTGGCTCTGATTGTTCATAGGGCGCCTTAACCCGCGGCCTCTTCCGACCGCACAGATCTCCTCCACCTTGGCTGGGCGAACACCCGCTTCCATCCTGGTCGCACGCAGTTCAGCGACCTCGTGGCATCTCCCCAGTTCTAGGATGCGAGGGAGGGTGATGCCCGGCTCCCGCAGGATCTGGCGTCTCAGTTTCCCAGAGCTGCACCCCTGAATGAGTTGGTTCCTAATCATGACCTCGGGGTCATTCCAAGCACACGGTGCTGCCAGACGCCGCAGCCGCCCAACGAATACATCCAGAGTCTCATCATCTTTTTGGCGAGCCGTTCCCATAAGAAAACGTTCATAGTCCGCATTGGCCATTGGCAGAAAATGGTTATGGAGTGCCTCCTTTGCCGCAGCAAACGATCCGTCCACTGGCTGCAGGGACATAAATACCTCATGCACCGCCGGACCAGCCGAGTACAGGAGGGTGGCCAGCTTGCCGTCGTCCGTTGTTTCCATTGTGGCCCTGAAATACATCTCCAGCCTATCCATCCACATCTTCCACCTCTGTCCCAGGCCCGATGGAGCACCCGAGATATCAAACTCAGGCATTGGCTGTAGGGACCCCGGTGGTTTCGGCGGAGGGGCAGGTGGAAGCACAGGCGGTACTGGACCCACAGCAGCAGGAGCAGCAGCAGCAGCAGCATCCTGGTTCATGGTGGAGAGCGCACAGGCACCCCAAAAGATTGGCAAGAAAGGGGCCGCAACTCACCACCAGCCGTGATCTTCGTGAAGGTGTCACTCCAGCCAGCATGCAGACAATGATGTGTCCAAAAATTGAGTAGAGGAAGGGACAGACTCCTAGTGCAACAACAGGCTCCCCATGGAGTTCCCCTGCCTCTGCTCGACGATAATGGTGGAAATTGTCAAAGTTTCCTCATGAAATTGACATGTGCTGTGTTCAGCGACCATCCGCCGCTGAAGTTTCCAAAAATTAAGCCCGGATGGCTCACCGACGCTTCGTTATGAAGCCGTGAGTCTCCGAGGCCTGTTCATCAAAATGGCCGCAAGCCGCGTGCGTCGCTCCCTTCTCTGCGGTCGGAGTTCGTCGCGCGCTCACACGCGATCATCTGCGCTGCGTCGAAACTCCCCCGCGTGTCCCAGGAAGCGATCCCGGTCTCGTCGCCACTGTTGGCGGTCTCCGATGGGCCGCCTCCGTGAGCCCCCCACCCCCTGTGGTAATCAGACACAGAGACGGAGATGTGGTCGGTGTGGGCTCCCCGGTGAACTGACGTCACCAGGAGCCGCCCCGTTTATTTAAACTGGCACGCGACGGAGTTGACGTCACTCCGTCGCGTGCGTACCCTTAAAGGGGCAACGCCACAACACTGTTCCCTGCAGCCAACAATCGGATTTTCGATGTGTCCATTTTGGCACCTGTGCTGTCAAATGAGTGGGGGAAACGCTGTCGGATAGCATTATATCCTAGTTCTGCAGCAGTGTTTCTCCCCACATAGGTCGAACGTATCTGCCTATATACTTTGCATAATGAAGATGGCACGGGGCAATGTTGTGGGCTTGCTGCTCAATTTATGCCTAGAGCAGGACCGCTCCCGACTAGCTCGCCAACTGATCCGCAAAAAGTAGGAAATGAAAGTGTTGGCCGTTTGAATAACAATCATTCATATGGCTACTTTAATGGGGAGCAGAATGTTCAATCTATAACTGCAAATGTTATTTCCACAGAAACAGAAAATTCAAATCTCCATGCTGACTCTTGTAAAGAATCCTCACTGTTCCCTGTAATTTCAGGCATTTTGAACCTTTTGGATAAAGGGCATGAATTAACGCACACTTCTCTAGATAACGTGAAACAAATTATTGCTGAGCTTGCTTCAAAAGTAAGTAAACTAGAGGGATTTATGACCACACAAGTGTTATGCCAATCTGAGAAATCTGGTCTGATGGACACTGCAATATTGAAGTTGTTGAGTCCGATTGCGCCGGTTGTTACTAATAAATCTACACAAATTCTAGACAGGGAACTAGGAGATGATTTTTCTTGTCGTTCTTATGCTAATGTGGTGACAACGGGAATTGACAATACCGCTACTACTTCTTTGAGCACGGCCACTCCTCTATTAGATACTATTCAATTAAATTCACTGAAACATGACGATGTCTTTCGTTATTTAATTTCACAACACCAAAGACTCGTTGAAGGAGTCAAATCTGAGGCCTGGATACAAGAGCAATCCGTGATTCAACTGAAAATTCCAGTGATTACTCCAGATAGCCCGTCTCCTCTTGTTACAATCATTGAGCAAATAGCTCCCAAATTGAACTCTGGACTCATTTCTAATTCTTATTCAGAGGCCACAGCTACAGTGGTAAGCAATGATGCAAACTCTGACAGAGTTGCTGTTGACACAAATCAATGTCTATTTTCACGAAAAATGCGTCACGCACATGTGAGGGCGCTTAAACGCAACAATAACACAAACCCCCCCCCAAAAATGAGGTGCCGAAAGACACCCCCATGAAAAAAACTAAAAAACAAATATTTTTAAAATCAAAGGATGTCAATGCTGACACCAAACAACATATCACTTTACCCTGTGGAGAAGTGCACATAGACTTGACCCAACTGAATACTGAATCTAAAATGGCCCTAAATCTGGAAATGATCGGGGGCGGGGGGCAGGGTAAAGAATTGATTCCAAATGTCCCGCCAACGACCTCTGAATCGTGTCCGAAGATTTCTTCAGTGGTGGCGGGCCTTTGGGTAACGCCCAAGCTCAGTTATTCAAATATTACCCTGTGATTAGCAACAAAAAAACTGGTGTCAAACCGGCTCAGGGAACAAAGCAGGAGTGTAGAGGCACGAGTCTCTCAAATATAGCGAATTCCCCCATGTATCTATTTCGCATCCCTCTTTACCATTGGAAGTACCGAATACAGCAGTGTTCCCTGGTTCTGTGGTTGACACCTCACATATTACGAACCCTGTTCAGACTAATACAATTTCGGTCAAGCTGGGTGCGATACAGCAAAAGGGGTTATCCGAAGAATTTACGGTTGATCCTGTGATAAATAATATAGACTATAGTATGGAAAGGTTGAATCTAGTCTAAATTCCAACAAACTAAAAACTGACTTCGAGGAGGTTGAATTTAACAGGAACTCTGCGTTTATTATGGAATAGAGTAGTGAACCACAAATAAATGGCCCCCAGCGACTAAACAGATCCTTTATGTTTAACAAATTCAGAGGTAGTCCACAACTGCGCACTTTAATATCAGATGACATAGAGTGGCTCTGATTGGCTAATCATAATTACCGAATGATATGTGCACCCCAATCGGTAATCATATTGAAGTTACTATGGGATATACAGTGAAGACTTTGCAATGCAAGTTCTCTCTATTTGCCTCTTTTCGAACAATAGAAGAGGCAACTAGTTTTCTTGAAGAACCTCTCCCTGTTTTTGGGCAGTCTTCTGTACAAGGAGAATCCATTCCTCATCCCTCTAACCATGAAGCTGAGTTGGTCATGCAGATTTCTGTGTTAGTAGGTGCGGCATCAAACAATACCTGGCTAGCGCCATTGCTATCAACAATTATAAAAATGACAAAGAATTCTAAACAATCCTAGCCAAGAGGTATTTAAGATCATATCATGGAATTGTTGTGGATTAAATAATTTTGAGGTCTGGTTTGCATCAATGTCAAGTGAAATGTATCCAGCGGTATTTTTCTTGCAGGAAACAATGTGTTCACAAGCTATAGTCATTGATGGTTTTACCACCTTTTATGTACCTGCAATACATGCTTTGGTAGGCTGCCCTACCGAGGGTATAGCGATTCTACTCAATAATGCTTTTGATCACACTGCTTCTATGTTTTCCACCTCAAAGGAGATATTAGCGATTGTATATAGTTCCATATTGGAACCATTCAACTATATGTTATTAATATGTATTTATTACAATCCTGCAAGGCAATCCCTGGATGAGCTTATGGACGCACTTGACTTGGTGTTGGAAGACGCCTATTTGAAAAACCCTGATTACTGTATCATTTTAGGAGGGGATATCAATTTGATTTGCCCTATGGCTATTCCAGGTAAAAAAATTTAGCTTGCATTCCCCCCATCAAACGATATTAGCTAATAGGGGTCTGCTATGGGTGCAGCACTTACTCAATTGGAACATTCATGTTGTCAAGTTTGGAGCAAATATATCCTCGGGTACTTGGTCCAGAGGCACCTTCTCATCATACATTGATTATTTCTTTGTTTCCGCATGGTGTTTTGCCAATGGTTGAAATGGTTAATGGACTGGAATGCCATGTGAGCGATCCTTTACTGTTATCTGTGCTTCAGAGATATAGGGGGTAATTCATAGATTTCAGCGCAGAGGCAGCGCACGCGAGCAGCGCAGAGAGGGATCGTGCGCCAGCCGTGTGCGCTAAACAGCATTCTGGCGCACCGCGTATTCATGGAATTCCCAAGGCAAAAAGAGCCCTGGCGCAGAGATCATCCCGCAGTGCCTGTTACGCCCCCAAGAACGCCCCTCGCGCAAGGAAAAGCCATCAAAATCCCCAATCCAGCGCAAAGGGCTGCGCTAACCCTGGACCATCTTACAGGGCCGCTACACAGCAAACGCTGAGTGCCGCACGTGTGTTCCTGGGGTGCGCTGGAATTATCACACGCGGTAGGGCCTGTGCGAGCGGGGTACGTGTATTACTGGGGTTCGCAGGGAGTTTCACACACGGTAGGGCCTGTGCGAGCGGGGTACGTGTATTACTGGGGTTCGCGGGGAGTTTCACATGTGATTGGGCCTGTGCGAGCAGGCTCTGTGTATTTGGGGGGTACGCGGGGAGTTTCACACGCGGTAGGCCCTGTGCGAGCGTGGTACATGGATTTCGGGGGTGCGCGGGAAGTTTCACATGCGATTGGCCCTGTGCGAGCGGGGTACGTGTATTACTGGGGTTCGCAGGGAGTTTCACATGCGATTGGGCCTATGCGAGCCGGCTACGTGTATTTGGGGGGTACGCGAGGAGTTTCACACGTGGTAGGCCCTGTGCGAGCGTGGTATGTGGATTTCGGGGGTGCGCAGGAAGTTTCACACGCGATTGGCCCTATGCGAGCGGGTACATGGATTTCAGGGGTGCGCAGTTTCACACGCGATTGGCCCTGTACAAGCGGGGTACGTGTATTTCGGGGGTGCGCGGGAAGTTTCACACGCGATTGGCCCTGTGCGAACGGGGTATGTGTATTTCGGGGGTGCGTGGGAAGTTTCACATGCGATTGGCCCTGTGCGGGCGGGGTACGTGTATTTCGGGGGTGCGCGGGAAGTTTCACACGCGATTTCTCTGTCAGAGCGGGGTACATGTATCATGGGGTGCGCGGGGAGTCCCACACGTGAATTGGCAGTGTGGGTCCTCCCAGGTGTGCCCTCTACCCCCTCCATGGCTCCTGCAGGCAGCCCACACCACAGGGGACTACCCTGCACCCCTGGTCATGTCCCGCAGGCAGCCCATCCACCATGGGCATGCCCCCCAGCCAGGCCACATGTCACCTTGCACTAGTGATCACCAACTCATGTCCCTGTGCACCCCCACCCCCCAGCAGTGAGGGGCACATGCCAGCAGGCCCCCACTCATGCCCCCCTGCACCCCCACCCCCCCGCAGTGAGGAGCACCTGCCAGCAGGCCCCCACTCATGTCCCCCTGCACCCCCACCCCCCAGCAGTGAGGGGCACCTGTCAGCAGGCCCCCACTCATGTCCCACTCATGTCCCCCTGCACCCCCACCCCCCAGCAGTGAGGGGCACCTGCCAGCAGGCCCCCACTCATGTCTCACTCATGTCCCGCTGCACACCACCCCCCAGCAGTGAGGGGCACCTGCCAGCAGGCCCCCACTCATGTCCCCCTGCACCCCCACCCCCCAGCAGTGAGGGGCACCTGCCATCAGGCCCCCACTCACGCCCCCCCCTACATGACATAAAGATGCACAATCATGGCCCACTTCTACACCAAAATACCACAGCACGCCACCCCAGTCTTGAGACGTAATGATTTCCCAATCCACCCCACACTGACATGCCTATCTCAAGACACAAACCAAAAGACAACTATGTACATCAACACATGTCCGTCACACACACACACACACTGGTTGGCATTGATTGTGTAAACCCACATTTTCACATGCATGAACCCAATGAGCGAATTACACACATGGAAGTAAAATATCAAAATGTATTATGGACAAAAATAAAGCAATGAAATGAAAGCATAAAAAAATAGCAAAAATTAAATGAAAAGCATGTCCAAAAGATGAGTAAATGAAAAGTATAACCATTCCAAAGAAATCCAAAAGAAAAATAGTCCAAACTCTCCCTCCACCAAAGCAAATCCAAAGGAAACGTAGAAAGAAAAATCCATTAATCCATGGTGAAATCCAAAGAAAAAGTTCAAATTAATCCATTGTCCAACTATGTACAATCCATTGTCAAGGGTCCATGAGCCCAACGAAAGAAATGAAACCTACCTAAGAAACTACCTAAGAAAAAAACTATATACAAATGTGTGGTGCATAGTCCAATCACCCCAAATCAAAGGAAAACGAAAATGAAACCTAACACTAAAAACTATTTACAATGGCGGCAGGCTAGTCCGACGGCTCACTTTTCGATGTCCCGGGCCAGGGCATCATCGAACTCCCGCTCAATGTCCTGGAGGCGGTCCTCTTCCATGGCCCCGAGGGTTCGCAGACACGATGCCATGTTGGACTCCAACTCCCTGCAAATAGCCTCGAGGCACTCGGCCCGCCTCAGTGCCCTCGGCATGGAGTTCTCCGCCCTAACCCTTGTGAGCCGTGCCTCTTCCGCCCGCCGCCGCTCCGCACCTATGGGCTGGCCCAACCGCTGCCACACAGAAGACACTTCCAATCCTGGGTCCTCCTGCCCTCTGGCCAATGCCTGCCCCTCCGATGTTGAAGGCCCCGAGCCATCATTGCTCCCACCTTGTTGCTGCTGTGCCTGTGCCTGCACCCTGGCTCTTGCTGCCTTCACGTCCTCCCCCGGCTGGGGTGCAGTTGTCATGGTGGCCACCCCTGCTGGACGTCCGACTCCCGACTGTGGCAGGGATGTGTCCTCCACCAGCCTGGCCGCTGGGTCAGAGGCAGCTCCACAGGGTACCCAGGTGATACATGGGTGGGAAGATGGCATGGAGGGCGACTGGCACTTAGGGGGTTTGGGGTCGCAAGAAGGTCCAGCACACGGAGGAATCCAGCACTGGTGACCCGTCCCAGTAGGTCAACGCGGTCAAAAGAGGCATCCGAGATGACGTGCAGTGTCTTCACGAAAACACTGCAGGTCACCTTGCATGCCCCGTTGACGCAACGCTATCCCAGCCAGGACAGGCTCAACCCGGTCCCGGATAGGCACGTCCGCAGGGAGAGGAAGGCCAGTTGTTGTGCGCTCATCCCCTCCCTGAAAACGGGTCTGGACGTAGGCATCCCTGCTGGTGCCGGATGATGCAGTCACAGGATCAGGGACAGGATTACACACAGGCCTCTCCGCGGCGGCCTGTGCTGCCTCCTGTCCCTGCCCCTGCACTGCACCACTAGCACCCGTGGAATCCCCACCTCCAGACCCCATGTGTGTCCCTTCTGCGGCCTCCTCCTCTACCAAACCCCCCACCAACCTGGATGACTCCATGCCATCTTCCTCCGTCGCACCCTGTGGAGTCTCAGCTGCCCCTTCTGCTTCCGAGGAGTCCACCTCCGTCCTCCGCCTCTTGGACCTACCCTCGGCAACGGCGGCCTGGGACGCGGCACTAGACTCCTCACTCCCCGACGAGATGACAATCTGGGATGGGAGCCGGGCCTTGCGTCTCCGGCTGGTGGTGCGATCCTTGCCGCTTTGCTCCACAGCACCCTCTCTGCCCTCTTCATCAGTTGACGCTGCAGACAGGGGGAGATAAAACACAGGCATCAGGGCACTGTCCAATGGACTGATACACACATGACAGTTGTACATGAGTGGCAGTGTCAAACTTCAGACATGGCATCACACTCCCCAACACACATGTCATTTCAACTCACACACATGAGCAATTCAACAGCAATATTGCACCAGGCAGCACCATCCATTCACAAACAACAGCACGAGCAGCCGAAGGTGAGCCTGACGTCACATGAAACACGGGGAGTGCACAACACATGCACACACGCCACCAGACCTACATGCATGTGTACATCTCCACAAACCGTCGCAGTGATGACATCGCCATCCATGTCACATCTGGCATTCTGCCTTCTACATGTCAGTGTCACATGCATCCATGTTGCATCACAGTTGCACACTTGTCAAATACACACACATGCACATGTACACAGTGCAGATACATGCAGCAGGAACCACCATCCATGTTGACACCACAACCATGCCAACATACATACACAGAAATTCAAACATGTCTGCTCCCACACCTGCATTTGGCCAGCATGCTTACCAACACATACACCATCGATGTGTCTCACACATGAGAGGACTCACATGTGTTAGCCTCACGCCCCTGTACATACACATCCATACATGGCCCTACAAAAACACATGTGCAACCTGCACACTACTGGCACACCACAACACGCACAGCGTCCAATCAGTATGCATGTACACTTACTGCTCGACTCCAGACGGGTCTGCCTCTCAAGGACCTGGACGTGGAGCGCTGGGCGTATGCATTCCAGGGCCCTCATTTGGTGGTCTGACAGCTGGCCTCGGCGCCCCTTGGCATCTGCTGCCTTCAGGAGGCGCTGGGCCTTGTCGAGGGTCCTGGACCTGAAGTCCTCCCAGCGCTTCCGGACATGTTTGATGTCGCGGACTGCCACCCCCTCCTCGTTGATGGCAGTCATGATGTCCATCCAGATCCTGGTCCGTCCTTCATTGTCGGCGTGCAAACTTCCAAAGAGGGCATCATACTGCCCCAGGACTTGCTCCACCAGGAGACCAACTTCCCTGGCACTGAAGCTGGTGGCCCTCTGCCTCTCTGGCTGGGGGTTGCCAGTGGTGCCAGATGGTGTTGTGCCCGACATGGCAACCCCAGAGGCAGGTGTGGGTGGGCAACTGGGTCCTGGGGCTGGGCTGTGGAGCGATGGTATCCCAGTCGGGAGTCTTCGGTTCCAGCAGGGGTGGTCACAGCAACTGCACCCCTGGCTGACGTGCCGGCAGCAAATAGCAGGGCACGTGGGCCGCAGGCAGCAGCATATGGCAGGTGGGAGCGTGCTCAGGGCTTTTGGGGGCAGGAAAATGGCCTTTTGGGCAGGAGCGTGGTCTTCCGTGTGTTTTCGCATGGCCACCTTGATACGGAGTGATTTGGCACGTGAAAAAATTGCACGTCAGCGTGAAATCCGAGGAAAGGCCCTTAGCGTGTAAGCGTGTCAGTGACGTTACGCCCACGGGAATTGCCCACAACACGGGTGCATAGTGAATCCGCATGTGACAAAACTGCACGTCACCGTGCTATTGGAGGAAAGGGCCTTAGCGCGTAAGCGCGTAAGTGACATTTCACGTGTGGGCTGGCTTAAAAGGTACGAGTATCACGCTATTTCCTTGTACGTGCTTTTTGTGGAGAGCGAGCGGGTGTATCTTGTACTTCTTGTCGGTTCACACGCGATTACGTCCCAACGTTTCCAGTTCGTACTCCCTGTTTCCTCAGACTGCGTTCTTTTCTTCTTTTGGCAGGGGTGTTGCCTACGCGCACACGTGCGTCTTTTTCACGTTCTTTTTCAAGGCAGACGGTGAGTCGCGCATGTATTTTCTAACTGTGGTTGCCCCCGTGTGTCGCGTACCCCTTCAGAGGTCATTGTAGGCTGCGTGTAACACGCGTATGCTTATTTTTGTGTTTCTGGGTGCCACAGCATAGTGCGGGTTTATTTTTCTACGCACGTGGTCTACCAGGTGTTGCGTGCACGTGTGCTTTTGTTTTTGGGGTGCCTGTGCATTGCGTGACCCGTCATCTTCCCCCAGGGGTCACATACAGCCTTGGTAGAGCACTAGGGTACGAATTCCATCTAGTACCCTACCCCTTTCACCCCAATTGCCCAGGACAATTGTTTACTGCAACTCCCATACCCACAACAACATCAGTGCCATGGTTGGGAGGCGACCAAGCAGTAAGGGAGGCAAAGGTGGCTGACCTCCAAAAGATGGGCGTGGTGGGCGTGGTAGGGGACTTGGCCAGGATTTGCGGGATGCCCGTAGACCCCCGTGTGGGGAGGACCAATCAGGGACACCCATGCCCCCCCCCATGGTTGTGGGAAACGTAGCTGACACCATCCCAGCTCAGCCCTTGTTGGACCGGCCCATTTTGGCACCTGAACCGGCACAGGATGACTCCCAGGCTGACTTCCAGGTCAGCAAGTCTAAGCCACGTGTGGCGGTGCAAGTTGCTGTCACCAGGCCACATGGATCTGGGGCAGCAATGTCATCTGCTGCCCCAAGTAGGCAGGGTGGGGAGGCTGTAGGGGCAGCTGCAGCTCTATCCACCCCAGCTCTGAGTCTCCCAGCCGGGACAGTGTCAGTCCAGGTCCATCAAACCGACGTTGGCCCTGCCAACATCACCCTGCAGCAAATGCCTGCACCAAGATCTATGGTCATTGTGCATTCGCACACTTCTAGTACCCAGTCCACCTGCGCTTCTGCCCCTACTGACCATAGCGGCGTAAGCCACTCAGGATCCGCACCACCTTTGAAAAAGAAGAAGGGTGCTCTGGCACTACAGGCTGAGACCCCAGACACGGCTACACACTCCGGCACATCAAGGAAGCCTAGCTTTAATGACACCGAACTTGATGCACTTGTGGCCTATGTGTTGGCACATAGCCGCGAAATGGTGGTGACTGCAGGGTGTAAGACCACACCTGGTCAACGTAGGGCATCGCGGACCACATTAGTGCCCTTGAATTTGTGAGGCGCACAGCTGATGATTGCTACAAGCGGTGGAATTACTGGCCTCAAATCATGCCTCTACTCTGGTGACTGGCGGCGGGTCTCCACCAGAGGACAACCAACTCACTGAACATGAGTCTGTTGCTGGAAACTTCGTCACAGAGGAACAGATTCAAGTCGTGGGAGACCTACCAGATTACGACGCATTGTCCGGTGAGTGCCCATGCATGTGTGTGTAATTCATGTGTATGTTGTTTGAGTGTCGGGTTCTGATTGAGTGCCAGGTGAGGGTGTGTACTCCTGAGTGGTATGGGTCACCCATGTGCTTCCTCCAAAACATTCACCGGCCTTGGATTTGGGTATGACAGTATCCCTTCTGCCCACAATAGCCAATTAGCGGCACATTACTGCAGTTGCCCTTGAACTGTCATCTTGCAACAACATTTTTCTGAATTTTTCAGTGTTCATTCAGGCTGATTGTTTCAATTCTCCCATTTTTGCAATGCATTTTTCAGCCCTAATGCCACATATGTGACATGCTTCTGTCATTGATTACACCCCACATTGGTCCACATGTGTTACCTTGTTATGTGAATGATTAGACCATTCAGGCTGATTGAGTATTGGCCTGCTCACATTCATTTTTGGGGCCTGTTTGAATGTGGAACATGATAGTTGTTTCCTGTCATGTTGAAGTGACCAACCATTGATGTGTACATCTGCCTGCAATCACTGTATTATTGTACACTGGATGTGTTGCAGTGTGTGGCACATGCGTATTATGTCACACTATTTAGCATTTTTCATCTCATCATGTCCATCTCACATGGATGGGTGACAGTACTCATTCACTGACATATGGCTGTACTTGTCAAATGTACCATGGCTATGCTACATGCCATCTGTGTGCTGGCCTGTGTCATGTATGTGTATAGGACATGCCACTCACAGGCTAATGTGTGATGCCAGTGCTACCCAGCATCCATCTTGGTGTCCTCAGTGTCTGCTTTTTGCCTCCCCTTCCAACTCATTGACAGTGCATGCATGCCAGGGTTATAGTCATGTGGGACATGTGTAATTCATGTACTGGATCTCTGGCTTATCAGGCCTATGTGTGTGCTACGGTGCTCATGCATGTTTCCAGTTGTTGTCTTTCATGTTTTTGCAGGTGATGACGCACTTGATGATGTTGAGGTTGAGGAGTGGGTGCAGACCCAGGAGGAATCTCAGGCACGACCGGGCACCAGTGGAGGATGTGGTGTGGTGGTGGGTGAAAACCCAATCTTACTGCAGACCATACTGTCCAGGGGTGTCTCTGGGTGCACCTCCCCAGACCTCTATTCAGGTGCTGAATTGGATGATGAGACTTATGTGCTGTCGCAGGTGAGTGTTTCTGGCAGGGATTCTGTTCTGTCCAACCCACCTGCACCAGGGGTAGAACCCTCTATGGGGATGTCATTGTTGGTAAGTCCGCCTGTGGCGGTTACGGATGCAGGGTCACACTCCACAAAAGGAATACAATGAAGAGAGCCCAAATTCCACGATTGTGGAGTCCTATCTTGTTTTTGGGACTTAAGGTTACACAAGACTCGAAAAGATAGGACTTAGTCCTTTATCAACAGTTATCCATTCATCTGAATGCCATTGGTTAATTCAAAAAGTACAAATTTTAATGGAAATAGCAAAATAGTCTAAAATACATGATTAAACCCTCTAAAAAGATACAAGTGTATCGTGTTGACAAAGACAAACATTAAGAACATACAATTCTAAAAGATCTTAGAGATAATGACTTTCTAATCTCTAATTCTTCTATTCTAATTCTATTCAATAATTAGGATTAGATTGTCCCTTCATTGGAATTTTCAATTCACTCAGACAGTTTAACTAATTAGACTGACAAAAAATTCTCGACATGTTTCAGTCCTCTGTGTTGGTCTTGGGACTTTCTTCAGGAGTGGTCAATAAGGGGGGTTTAGAATGGGCTTCAGCTAATTATGAACTCTTCTGGCCTCTTCTTTAGGATGATAATAACTGTTGATAAAGAAACATTAAAAAAGAATCAATTTATGTTTCTTTAGACACGTTTAGAGGTGTTGAAAAAGACTACAGGGTCCATTTGGTTACCTGATCTTTTTAGTGTGGGGGCTTTCTTGATTCGCAGGCGAAAAAATGTCCACATGTGTTGGGCATCATTTTCTTGGGAGGAAGGATATTCCTACCGAATCTGCAAACAACAAATTATTTTATTTACAAGAAAGTCTATTCCAGCCTTCAGCTTAGAAAACACAAAGCATTCTGGTAATTGCAGTTCCTCTGCGAGGTCGTTTAATTTGGAGAGGAGTGGTGTCCTTTCTTTAGTAATTGGTTATGATTTCTATATATTTTAAACGTATTTTAAACATAATGGCGAGATCATAATAGCTTATCCCTTATGCATGGGTTCTTAAAAAGGTCGCATTTTAGTCAGTTTACCAGTAGTTTAGTCAGAAAACTCTCTCTGTTCTTTTCCTTGCCGTGATGTTTTGCGGATGTGTTCATGCAGTTTTAGCTTCTGTGTAGAGGCTTCTACAATTGGTTTCTGAAATAAACCACACGGGTTGTATCCGTTAGTTCTAAATGGATTCCTGTTTCCCATTGCTGAAAACAGTTCGAAAAAAGATTTCAGTAGAACTGTTCTCCAGCTATTCTTAAAGTTAGAAAAGTGCTAAAAAAATGCTAAAAGGATGTTAAAAAATGCAAGTCAAATGCTGAGTTTAAATCTACGTGCTATCTTACTTCTCTGTATTTCAATACTTTGCACAGGCTACCGTGTGTGTCATGATTTACCTGTTTCTTGGTCTCTAGTCATTCCCAATGGTGCCACTACAGGGTGGATTGGTATCCCTGTGGGCTAGTGTCTTCTATGGGCTGAGTTTAGCTCCTTCTGTAAGATCCTCCTTCGTGGGTGCCTGCGCCTGTTCTGGTTAGTATCTATGTTTGGGCCACCATTTTGAGAGGTCTATATATAGCTCTCTAATAGTCCTTTTTTAGTGTTTATGTCGTTAAAGGACCTCAACTTCAATTGTGTTCTCTGGCTCTGCTATTAACAGTCAAAAAGAAGGTTGTGCCGATGATTATAAATTATACATTAGGGCGATCAGATTTTTAACCAATCTATAGACTCATTGAGTCCTATTTTGTCACTTTTAGTTAAAAAAATTAATCTCTGTTCTTTTTCAAGTAGGATTCTATTTTTTGTATTGTGATCTCTCCCTTGTACCATTAGTAAAACGGTCCAGCTGAAGTTTTCATAACCATGTTGTGCTTCCCCAAAATGTTTTACTAGAGGTGCGTTAGTGACTTTATTTTTCAAACAGCTTTTATGTTCAAGCTTCCTGGTTTTTACCTGCCGGTTTGTTTTCCCTATGTAGTGTTTATTACACGGACATGTGATCATGTATACTACATATTCAGAATTGCAATTAGTCATTAGTTTTTGTTTCCAAGGGGTGGGTAACCCTATGTCTATTTCTTTGGTTTTTTGGGTTAATTTACACATGGCACAATTAGTGCATGGGTAATGTCCAATTATAGGTTTAAGTCCCCAGGATTCAGTCAGGCTCAGGGTTTTTGTTGGTTTTTCTTTGAGTTTGTTACTACTCACTCTGTTCCCAATCGTCTTGGATTTTTTGTATGCAAAAAGAGGAACAGGAATTCCTATTTCACTCTTCTCAAAGATTTTCCATTGGGTTTTTATTATTTGGCTAATTTTCAGACTCAAATTAGAGAAAGTGTTAACACATACTAGCATATCTTGTTGCGGTTGTTTAATTTTCGCTTCTAGGAGGGCTTCCCTGTTGTTGTTCGCCGCTCTTTTGGCTGACTTTTTGATCAGTTTTTTAGGGTATCCTCTTTGTTTTAATTTGGCCGTCAGATTTTTTGCTTCTGTTTCAAAGTCTGCATTTTGGCTGCTATTTCTCTTGAGTCTTAAAAATTGGCCGTATGGAAGGTTATCTCTCAGGTGTTTAACATGATGACTGGAGTAATGTAAGAGTGAATTCTTTTCTGTTTTTTTATGGTAGGGTTTAACCAACAGGCGCCCGTGCTCATGAAAAATGGTGAGGTCGAGGAAATCGATGGAGGTTTTTTGAATATAAATGGTAAATTGAAGATGTGGGTTACAATTGTTGAGCCAAATTAAGAATTCCTCTGCTTTTTCTACTGTCCCTGCCCAGATTAACAGGACATCATCGATATACCTCGCCCATGACTGTATATGTGCTTCAAAAGGATTTGTTGTATAAAGGTATTTTTTCTCAAAAAATTCTACAAATAGATTAGCTAGGCTCGGGGCCATCGTAGCCCCCATCGCTGTTCCTTCTATTTGTTGAAAGTATGAGCCTTGAAACTCGAAATAATTTCGTGTAAGAGCTATTTCTATACACCACATAATAAACGAGCTGGGTACTGGGTCGTTGTCAAGTCTATTGAGTAAAATTTCGCTGATGGTTTCAAGTGTAGCTTGTTGAGGGATGTTAGTATATAGGGATACAATATCTAAACCTATAAGGAGAGTTTTCGCGGGATCGTATGGGAGATTTTCATATTTATTGATCACATCTTTGGTATCTTTTAGGTAAGATCTCATTTTCTCTACATATCCTTTCAGGTAATGATCTGCATACTTAGATAACAGTTCTAAAATTGAATTAATCCCTGAAACTATGGGTCTACCCGGTGGTTTAGTCAGCGTTTTATGGATTTTGGGTAGGCAGTAGAACTTGGGTGTTGCTGGTTCCATTTTATTCAGAAAAGCCCATTCCTGTTTGCTAATCCATCCTCTATCACAAGCTTTGGTAGTTTTAGTTTCAATTAGGTTTTCCAATTCTTTTGTGGGATCTGTAAGTAGTCTCTTGTAATAGTTCTCATTTTCTAGTTGTCTGTGGCATTCTTCTATGTATTCTGTCTTATTTAGCAACACTATAGCTCCCCCCTTATCTGCTCTTTTAATAATGATCTTATCATTGGAAGCTAGTGATTCGATCGCTGTTCTCTCATTAGTGGTCATTTTGTTGTTCCAACTTGGCTACTTCCGCCAGAACTCTTTTTTCAAAAACTATTGATTCTGGCGAGTAAGTGTATGAGGGGGGACATAGATAGAAGAATGCCACAGACAACTAGAAAATGGATATGTAGAGAAAATGAGATCTTACCTAAAAGATACCAAAGATGTGATCAATAAATATGAAAATCTCCCATACGATCCCGCGAAAACTCTCCTTATAGGTTTAGATATTGTATCCCTATATACTAACATCCCTCAACAAGCTACACTTGAAACCATCAGCGAAATTTTACTCAATAGACTTGACAACGACCCAGTACCCAGCTCGTTTATTATGTGGTGTATAGAAATAGCTCTTACACAAAATTATTTCGAGTTTCAAGGCTCATACTTTCAACAAATAGAAGGAACAGCGATGGGGGCTACGATGGCCCCGAGCCTAGCTAATCTATTTGTAGAATTTTTTGAGAAAAAATACCTTTATACAACAAATCCTTTTGAAGCACATATACAGTCATGGGCGAGGTATATATCGATGATGTCCTGTTAATCTGGGCAGGGACAGTAGAAAAAGCAGAGGAATTCTTAATTTGGCTCAACAATTGTAACCCACATCTTCAATTTACCATTAATATTCAAAAAACCTCCATCGATTTCCTCGACCTCACCATTTTTCATGAGCACGGGCGCCTGTTGGTTAAACCCTACCATAAAAAAACAGAAAAAAATTCACTCTTACATTACTCCAGTCATCATGTTAAACACCTGAGAGATAACCTTCCATACAGCCAATTTTTAAGACTCAAGAGAAATAGCAGCCAAAATGCAGACTTTGAAACAGAAGCAATAAATCTGACGGCCAAATTAAAACAAAGAGGATACCCTAAAAAACTGATCAAAAAGTCAGCCAAAAGAGCGGCGAACAACAACAGGGAAGCCCTCTTAGAAGCGAAAATTAAACAACCGCAACAAGATATGCTAGTATGTGTTAACACTTTCTCTAATTTGAGTCTGAAAATTAGCCAAATAATAAAAACCCAATGGAAAATCTTTGAGAAGAGTGAAATAGGGATTCCTGTTCCTCTTTTTGCATACAAAAAATCCAAGACGATTGGGAACAGAGTGAGTAGTAACAAACTCAAAGAAGAACCAACAAAAACCCTGAGCCTGACTGAATCCTGGGGACTTAAACCTATAATTGGACATTACCCATGCACTAATTGTGCCATGTGTAAATTAACCCAAAAAACCAAAGAAATAGACATAGGGTTACCCACCCCTTGGAAACAAAAACTAATGACTAATTGCAATTCTGAATATGTAGTATACATGATCACATGTCCGTGTAATAAACACTACATAGGGAAAACAAACCGGAAGGTAAAAACCAGGATGCTTGAACATAAAAGCTGTTTGAAAAAAAAAGTCACTAACGCACCTCTAGTAAAACATTTTGGGGAAGCACAACATGGTTATGAAAACTTCAGCTGGACCGTTTTACTAATGGTACAAGGGAGAGATCACAATACAAAAAATAGAATCCTACTTGAAAAAGAACAGAGATTAATTTTTTTAACTAAAAGTGACAAAATAGGACTCAATGAGTCTATAGATTGGTTAAAAATCTGATCGCCCTAATGTATAATTTATAATCATCGGCACAATCTTCTTTTTGACTGTTAATAGCAGAGCCAGAGAACACAATTGAAGTTGAGGCCCTTTAACGACATAAACACTAAAAAAGGACTATTAGAGAGCTATATATAGACCTCTCAAAATGGCGGCCCAAACATAGATACTAACCAGAACAGGCGCAGGCACCCATGAAGGAGGATCTTACAGAAGGAGCTAAACTCAGCCCATAGAAGACACTAGCCCACAGGGATACCACTCCACCCTGTAGTGGCACCATTGGGAATGACTAGAGACCAAGAAACAGGTAAATCATGACACACACGGTAGCCTGTGCAAAGTATTGAAATACAGAGAAGTAAGATAGCACGTAGATTTAAACTCAGCATTTGACTTGCATTTTTTAACATCCTTTTAGCATTTTTTTTAGCACTTTTCTAACTTTAAGAATAGCTGGAGAACAGTTCTACTGAAATCTTTTTTCGAACTGTTTTCAGCAATGGGAAACAGGAATCCATTTAGAACTAACGGATACAACCCGTGTGGTTTATTTCAGAAACCAATTGTAGAAGCCTCTACACAGAAGCTAAAACTGCATGAACACATCCGCAAAACATCGCGGCAAGGAAAAGAACAGAGAGAGTTTTCTGACTAAACTACTGGTAAGCTGACTAAAATGCGACCTTTTTAAGAACCCATGCATAAGGGATAAGCTATTATGATCTCGCCATTATGTTTAAAATACGTTTAAAATATATAGAAATCATAACCAATTACTAAAGAAAGGACACCACTCCTCTCCAAATTAAACGACCTCGCAGAGGAACTGCAATTACCAGAATGCTTTGTGTTTTCTAAGCTGAAGGCTGGAATAGACTTTCTTGTAAATAAAATAATTTGTTGTTTGCAGATTCGGTAGGAATATCCTTCCTCCCAAGAAAATGATGCCCAACACATGTGGACATTTTTTCGCCTGCGAATCAAGAAAGCCCCCACACTAAAAAGATCAGGTAACCAAATGGACCCTGTAGTCTTTTTCGACACCTCTAAACGTGTCTAAAGAAACATAAATTGATTCTTTTTTAATGTTTCTTTATCAACAGTTATTATCATCCTAAAGAAGAGGCCAGAAGAGTTCATACTTAGCTGAAGCCCATTCTAAACCCCCCTTATTGACCACTCCTGAAGAAAGTCCCAAGACCAACACAGAGGACTGAAACATGTCGAGAATTTTTTGTCAGTCTAATTAGTTAAACTGTCTGAGTGAATTGAAAATTCCAATGAAGGGACAATCTAATCCTAATTATTGAATAGAATTAGAATAGAAGAATTAGAGATTAGAAAGTCATTATCTCTAAGATCTTTTAGAATTGTATGTTCTTAATGTTTGTCTTTGTCAACACGATACACTTGTATCTTTTTAGAGGGTTTAATCATGTATTTTAGACTATTTTGCTATCTCCATTAAAATTTGTACTTTTTGAATTAACCAATGGCATTCAGATGAATGGATAACTGTTGATAAAGGACTAAGTCCTATCTTTTCGAGTCTTGGGTCACACTCCACAACATCTGATCCTGTTCCTGGGCCAGCAGATCAGAGGGGGAATGCAGTCCTGCAGCCTCAGGCAGTGCCAGCACAGGAAGGTGCAGATCGCCTTAACCCGAACAGGTGTGGTGCCCGCCGACGCGGTGGCCGTACGCCACCAGGCAATACTGTATGGGAAAACTCCATGTACGGAATAGCAGCCCAGCAGGGAGCTTCGGTTGAAATGATGGCTCAGGTAATGGAGAGGGTGGCCACTTCCATTCTCCGCCCTGAAAGGCAGATGGAGCAACAACAGCAGGCAACAGACTCCATTTGCCAATCACACAGGGAAGACATATTGGTATCCAACAGGGACCGACGGGCGGCAATGGAGACAAGGCGCGAAGCCATATCAATAGAGTCACAGGGAAGCCCTGAGGGTAGAACTCCATAACCTCAGGGAGACTCTGGGTGAACTTGAGGTTTCCCAAAATATTAGGTCAGAACAGCAGCTGGGGCAGCTCACACGTTCGCTCTCAGCTGAGCTGCAGGTAACTCGGGAGGAGATCCGGGCATCACGTGAGGCCATGCATGCAGAAATGCAGGCAACCTGTCAGGAGCTGCATGGCGCTCTCCGTACTATCATCCTCCAGAACGAGACCTTCCACCCCCGCATGCTTGCTGCCATGGAGGACCATACCAGGGCTTTGCGTGGGCTGCCTCCCATAGCACCACCACCTCCTGATGCAGCAGCAGAGGGTGAAGAGAGCGACAGCAGCAGTTCTCCCACAGTAGCGTAGCCGTGCAGGCCATTAGCCCATGGAGGTATTTTTTTTTCGCAACATCTACGCAGGTGGGTGTTGGTGTGCACCCTGTCCTCGAACCTCCTGGGTGGCCTCCCCCCGCCCTGGCCCCCACATGGCCATTTTTTATTTATTTTTTATTTTTTACAGTGTGTTGCCTTGTGTGGCTCCCGTGGGCATCCACTGTGTATTCTGGCTAGGCACATGCAGGCTTGTCCTGTGTTTGGGTTAGATGCTTGGGTTCCTGACACACACACCCCTCCTGCTTCCCGTTTCCATGGGCTTGCAAAGGGAGTGACCAAGTGACAGTGACTTACACAGTGACATTGGGCTCCCATGAGCTGTGTGGGCAGTCTGTAGTCATAACTGTGTGGACATCCCTAGTGGGGATTGTTTTTGTATTGAACACTGCATGGTGTATTGATATGTGCTTGTGCATCCATGTCTTCCTCCTTATTCGCAGGTACCTTCTTCATGTCTTCACAAGGCCGTCTCCTTTGCAGATGCAGTTCATGTTGTATGCAGTACACTGACACATTTGCCTGACAGCAACACTCTGCAGTTGGAAGGGGTTGATGTGCTGGCTTATTCAGGTTGTAAGACTTGCACTACTTTGAGTTTGTACTGTCATATTTTGGCAATGTTTCATGCTGTGTTGCTGTATTGTGTTGCTGGTAAGTATTTGGCCATGTGTGCTGTTTGTTATTGATTACTGGGAGCATATTGTCTGTGGCCTGTTTCCATTTGGGACAGTTCACTTTGTGACACTTGTGTCATGTGTTGTGCATTCCTTTGTTTGCTTTCACATTGCATGACATACCATGGTGTGTTGGGTGGCGGAGATGGGGAGGGGTTGGGTGACATGGCGCTATTTTCATGTTGTATTTTGCAAGGTGGTAGTCATTCATGCAGCATGAATGTGTGTCTTTTTGTGACACAGCATTGGTTGTCTTTCGGTAGGTAGGGATGCACACAATGTAACACTTCCAGGTGACCAATCTCAGGCTGGTATGTTTGTGACAGTTGACTGTCCCTTATGTCATCATCATTGATTGTCAGCTGGAATGTGCCAGGGCTGTGTGCACTCCACAGGTGAAGTAATTTGCCACCAGCTGCGTATGGGCTGCCTCACCACTTGCCCTTTCCCCTCCCATGCACAGCAGGCGTGCATGTGGTTGGGGATGTGGGGGCACCACCATGTCCACCGGCAGGCCCCGGCGTGTTGCAACGTTGTGCAGGACACATGCTGCCACTATGATCCTGCACACTACTGGGGGCGCGTATTGCAGCTGCCCTCCAGAGCGGTCAAGGGAGCGAAAGCGTGACTTGAGCACTCCGAATGTGCGCTCCACTATGCCCCGGGTTGCAATATGGGCTGTGTTGTATCTTACTTCGGGTGGTGTGGTGGGGTTCCGAATTGGCGTCATCATGTGGGTGCTCAGAGGGTAGGCACTGTCCCCTGGGGAGGAGATGATGGTTATCATTAGTGGGGTTGTGACATTACTCAGTATCTGACATGCATGCATGTGCAGAGGCATTTATACTCATCAAGCAGCCATGTATCGCCATGCCGCCCAGCTTCTAGGTCCCGGTTTAGGGTTGACATTCTGAAAATGAAACTGTCATGGGTGGACCCTGGATAGTTGGCATATACTGAGGTGATGATTCCCTTGGCATCACATACTACCTGCACGTTGATGGAATGCCAGTGCTTGCGGTTTCTATAGATGTGCTCAGTTGCCCTGGGAGGACGTAGAGCCACATGGGTGCAATCAATGGCACCTAGCACTTTGGGGAAGTGTGCCGCCCCGTAAAAATCCTGGACGGCAGCCTGCCTTTCTGCAGGTGTTCTGAGCAGGTATATGTGCCTGCGGACTGATGGGCGTGCAGTCATGATGGCCAACACTTGGTGTAGGCAGCGTGACTGCGTGGCCTGTGACACCACCCCCCACTATGGCACTTGTCCGCTGAAATGAACCAGTGGCCAAGAAGTGCAGTACATTGAGCACCTTTTCCAAGGTCATCCTCCCACTCACTCACCAGGTCGAGTATTATGTGAGGTGGAAACCTGTACCTCCCATACACCTGGTCATCAGGCATCCCAAAAAGGCTGTTCCTGGGTGTAAAAATTCTGGCCCTGACTATCCTCCTCCTCCTGTGGTGTCCCACGATCACTGCTGCGAGGAATGGTATATTCATCGTAGCGTCTGAGCTTGTTTCCGGATTAGCGCGTCTTTTTTTACCGCACGCGTTTGCCCTGTTCGATTCCATGAATACGTGTTGTAGGCACGCATGTGGGCGTTCTGCGCATTTGCCTCCTGTACTTCCCCCGTAACACCCACATTTTCATGCGTTGTTCCCCGTTCCGCGTGTTACGCCCCATGTTCCGCCTACTTTTGTTTTGTGCGCCGCGCTATGTGCGCTTTCGTTGTGCGCGTAGCACACGCCGTTTGATGATGTGTGCGCCTGCGTGCGCCATGCAGGATTTTAGCGCACATCCCAGAATTTACACATGCACGGACTTCCATGAATCGATGTGCGCGGCTTTCACACACTTGCACTGCGATTTTCGCACTTGCGCTGCGATTCGCACGCTTTTGCACGCTTGCGCAGAGATTTTTGGCGCGCATTATTTCCATGAATCAGCTTATTAATGTGTCGTTATCTGACCCTTCTCTGGGTTTGCTTGAAATGGATCATGCGCATACATCCGCTAGATGGAATCCGTGCTTATGCAGTGAATTCACGTATTTGATTAACAGGGATATTTGTAGAGCACATTCCCATTCCACGTTCAATTCCCCTCTTAGAGAGGAATGGAATAATAATTTGATTCAATTTCATTTAAAAGCATTATCCCTTCGGGCTAAAACAGTTTCTTCTTCAAATCAGTTTACATTTAACCCGATCATAGCAGCTATGAAAAGGGAAAAAAATTATCACATCAGAGCGCTTAAGCGTTCTAATTTGGATTCAGTCAGGTACAAGCAAGCCAAACATAGAATATGCTTAACGTATCACAACCATATGAAAGCTATAAGATATCGCAGACATTGTGAAGATAACCAACGTATTATGACACTGTTAATCAAGAGGGATACTCAAAATATATGGTCTACGCTTAACGACAGACATTACGGTGACCTAAATGCGATGGCTTCTTCTATATCTGCTGATAGTTGGCAGACCTACATCGCTGAAAAGTTCAAACTGCCTCTGGCATTCCAAGGGTATGAATCAGGTATTCTTCACGTATCATGTGAGGAGTTCTTTACATTCTCTAAAGATGAGCTATTGATGGCTATTAAGAACCTGAAACCTTCTAAGGCGCCTGGTCCCGATGGGATTCCAGCTTGCATTTACAAATTCGATACATTCTTTTGGTCAACCATTTTGGATATGAAATTTGAAAATATTCTATGTACCAATCAAATTCCGGTCTCTTGGCGAAATGCAATAATAGTACCTATTTTTAAAAAAGGCGATCCAAGTGATCCCGCCAACTTTCACTCCATTGCCTTGATGGATGCGGCTGCAAATGTTTTTGCCATATTATTATTAAATCATCTTCAAGCTTTTATCCTTGCAAAAAACATCTATTCTAAATGCCAAGATGGTTTCCATAAGTAGATGGGAACTTCTTTAAATGCAACTATTATAGCACACATCCTTGCGAAGTCTAAAGTATCAAATTCTGGTCCTATATTTCTGGCAGCACTCAATCTTTCACGTGCTTTTGATACTGTAATCAGAGAGGTACTGTGGGCAAAACGTTTGTCATTGGGTTTTCCTTCAAGGTTGGTGCAACTGATAGCCATGTTACATTCAGATCCTACTTTTCAAATTAGCATCACTAGAAATGGTGCTCTTACATCTCCCATTGTTACCATGACTGGTGTAAAACAAGGTTGCAATTTAGCAGCGACCATCTATAATCTTTACATTTGTGACATGGATAAACTGTGGTTGGAGTCCTCCATGTATCCAATATGGCTTGGGTCAATGAAACTGCATTGGATCTGTTTTGCAGACAGCATTCTGATAATGGATAGGACTCTATATGGGCTACAAAATAAAGTAAATTGTTTTGATAAGTTTGCAATTCAACACAATTTGCAGATAAACTCGTCAAAATCTAAAATGATTATCTTCACCAATAGGAAAAGGATTAAATCTTACCCATGGTCTATTGGTCATGCCAAAATTGATCAAACTATTGCCTTACAGTATCTTGGTTAAAGGCTTTCTGATGCCAACTCGATTCAATCTTGGTCTTCTTCTATTAAAACCAAAGCACGCCCCCTTGCTTGTATGATGAAAATTATTTTTCAAAAGTATTGCAAATTTTCCCTACTCCCTTTAATTGATTTTCTATTTACTAAATGTACAACCAATCTTATTGTTTGGTCTCGATACTTGTCTATTGGAAATTGATTGCATTCTTAACAGCTTGCAGGGGCAATTATGGAAAGGCACGATGGGTTTAGCGGCATCGGTGCCCAACGCTATAGTTCAACACAAACTGGGCCTTTCTTCTTTGGCTTCAAGATGGGCATGGTGTAAATTGGCTATCTATTCGAAAATGTTGTCACCGCCACGCAATTCCCTTTTTCAAGACTTACAGGTGCTAATGAGGGTTGGCAATCTTCCATCGATGGTTAAATTAAAAGACGAAATGAATCAAATTTTGTTCAATATAAATGTGAGTGTCGAAGATCAGGTATTGGGCCTTCCAAAGGTAAAGCATAAACTATACGTAGTCGATTTGGATTCCGACAATTGATTCTTTCAAAAAATATAAAACGTATGGAGAATATGCACAGTATTCACGAAAGAGAGAATTGCGTCCCTTATATTTAATCAAGTGTCCTTGTGATAAAGTTTGTCTCATGTACTTGAGATTTAAGATCAATTAGTTCCACACACTTGAACGCACTGCATTATGGAGTAAATCCTCTTCTGAAACGGGAGATATGAGTTGTCCATTCTGCAAAAATGGTCTACAGAGAGAAACTTTAAAACACCTTGTGGTATATTGTCCGTACCTAGAAGGGGAAAGACGCAGACTCGTAGGAATTTTTGCTCCTGAGGATACTGACATTCCCTGTGTGACTTTTTGGGAAAGATGTATATCGGGAAACTACATACGTGTGATATTGGCTCTGTTTAGACTATTGCAGAAAATCGAAGAGATGCTATATACGGCCAATGTTCCAAAACAATGAGATTAAGATTTATTCAAGTGTTGATTATAGCTCTGGTTTTTCAATGAGGAAGTATTAATGGATAAACTTTATGAGAGTTAATACTGGATGTTATTTAAACAGAAAATGTGTATGAAGAGAAGGGAAGGGTAAGGAAGGGGGAGAGGAGGGAAACGAGGAACTAAGGGGAAGGAATGTTTAAATCTCTTTTCTACATTTTCTGTTTTTTATTTCTCTCATTTTTATTTGTGCTGATATTTTTTATTGAATATTGAGAAATGATGACACTTATAAGTAATATGCTGAGTTTTTGCATACCTTGTTATTTATTGATGAAGTTGTATCTGTATATTGTAAAAGTTTGTTTCTAAAAACTACAAACTAAAGACAATAAAACATTTTTTTTAAAATAAAAAAATCGAATTGTTGAGTATAGACAGTGGGCCTCATTACAAGTGTGGCGGTCTGAAATTATGGGTTCACCGTCCCGGCACCTATTTCCAGACCGCCAAACTACAACTCTGCGAGTGCGGAGGTTGCGCCTGCCAGGTCTGACCTGCTGGGCGTAACAGCACCCGCCCACAGAGTTTTCACGGAAGCACTGGTGCTTCCGTGTCCCCATTCCCATGGAGTGCTCAATGCTGTAGCATAGGGCATGGTAACTGAACAGCAGTCATAAGCCATTTTAGGTGACTAGTGGTGTCCTTGCACAGTTGCGGAGGGCATTGTGAAGCTCAGCATCAACTTCCTCTCCAACTGTCTTTCACTGGGCAGGACTGTTCTTGAGTGCGTGGATGCGGATGCGGTACGATGAAAACAGAGGAATAGTGATACGTGCGCTCAAACTTACAGCTGAAGTTCGGCATTGAGCTGAGCCGGTCATCAGTTCGCTGGACCAAAATTGATCTTTGGAAGTGTGTGGGAGCGAGGGGTCGTTTAGGCCCCCCTCATACATTCAGCACGATGTGGACCACTTGCTCGTACAATAGTGGGGGACTCCTCCATTGCTCGCAGGCATGCTAACAGGAGCAGATGCGGGGCTATTGTGGGGGACACTTGGCTTCCATTTTGTGCGCCCTCGGCTCCATCTTTGGACTAGGCCTCACTGCAATAATACGAAAAGGCTTCTCTCCCCTTTTACAGCGCCGCGAAATCCGCGCTCATGGCCCCCACCTTTTCTCACTCTGTCTGATAGTTTCACAGCACCATTTCTCACGGATGCGCCGGGGACAATTGAAACAAATATACTAATGTAACATCTGACTCTTCCTCTGAGATCACTGTCCTGTGTGTGAACTGGCTCGAACCATGCCTTGTAGCTCATCCATCTCCACAAATCTGTCTGTGCCCCCTTACCCCCGCTTTTGGAAAATTACTGTTAAATGTAACCCTGTGCCCTCCTAAGGTATTCTCTTGATGTACCAGAAGTGTGACCGTGCTGTGAAGCCCACCCCAGTGTGCCCCCTACTAAACCCAGGCCTCTGTCATAATATATTGCGCCTCAGAACTAACAAATGTCACCATGCCCCATAGTTGCTTTGATGTGCCCACACCCACCCCATGATCAATGTTATCACACCGACCAAGGCCCCTAAGCCTGGTACTCCATATAAGTCATAATTAATGATGCTCTGATTTTATGTATGCCATTTATATGTTCAAGAAGATTTACTTAAGCTTATACTAAGTATATGGGGGGATGATCCATTTATGGATGTGGGGGATAAGGCTGCCAGGATTAGCTGGGATGTACTGACTAGGAGATATGCACAGGAGGAATGGCTGTCCGTAATTTGTGTAATTATTATTATGTTTCACTGACACATTTGACTGCAAACTGGTTCAAACAACAAGCACTACCACATGCAAAAGGTCAGTAAGAGCTCTTCTGCATCTTCAGCGCTGGATTCTACTTCATTTGGAGCTAAATGTAACTTAACATCAAATTCATGTCCTATGTTGTCCACCCTGAATGCATGGAAACGCATATGTAATATAAAAGGATATAGGCATGCATTTTTGACACCGCTACACATATGGGAAACGCGAAATATTCGTTTTACTTTTGATGAAGATAGGCAAATAGTATGGCAATGGCAGGGATTATGTAAGTGGGAACACTTGTGAAGGGATAATGTGTTGGCGGGGGTGATGGGGGAGATGATTTTCCCAAATACCAAACTCAACATGATATTAAAACTCCATTACTAGCAAACCATCTTGAAGATGATATGGCCAACTTTTCCCAAATCACCAAATATTAGAAAGTTATTACATACAACTGCTACGAGTGGTAACTGTACTCAGCTAATATCTAGACTATATTCACAATTGTAGGGAAAGTGATTAATCTCTGTTCAGCCTGCACTGCGTACATGGAGAAAAGACTAGCAGTCTGATATACCAGAAGAACACTGCAAACAAATATGCGCCTTCACCAGATCACCAGAAACATGACGATATTGCCTGCACTTTGTATGATACATTTACACAGACACTACATTGCACCCCCAACTAATTGCATACAATGGATTCTGTAGGATCTGATAGCTATGTGAAAAACAGGCGAGGCAGATGGCTTTCTACACTTAGCTTGGACATTTGATCACATACAAAAATACTGGCGGTACATAACATGCAAATTGAGTGACATTCAAAATTTCGCAGGTGCCACTTGGTTGCATTCTAGAACACTTCATGAATGCCCAAAAATAAATTCAAAATTACTTAGTTTGTCTCAAATGATTGAGTAAATATCTTCTCATGGTTACGACTGGATCATGGATTTCATATACATCAATGAACTTGAAAAAGATTTTTGTGAAATGTTTAATGCCAAAGATATGGGCTGATTTCTGTACTTACTTGAGCGCGCTCATAGCTTCATTACGAGTATGGCGATATGGAAATAATCGAAGTAACATGGCGATAACAATGTTACTGCCGCATTCCTGCACTGCCATACAACAAGTTTGGCAGAGAGGTGGAAGATTTACCTCCAGCTAAGAGCTGCTGGGAAATCTGCCACCTTTCTGCCCAAGAAAACCTGGCAAAATCAGTGAATTATTTCTGTACCGCCATACTGAATGAGTCTGTATTGGTGGAGGAGGAGAGTGATATCATTATTTCTCTAGCTTTCTTTTGCTTATCATCTTTGTAAATTCCAATAGACACATTGAACAACTAAACATACTCTATGTAATATGCTGACTGTAATGAAGGTGTGTTGGTTTAAAATAAATAAAAACAAGTTTAAAAATATGTGCATAATGATCAGTGTAATTATTGCGAGAAGTTTGTTTGTTTGTTTGTTTGTTTGTTTATTCATTTGTATTGCGCACCAGACCCGAGGGTATGAGGGCGCATGAGCAGCAAGGTTATTCAAAGCTTGGTTACAGGTTGCTTATAGTTTACATTACATAATTACGGTGTGGCAATGAGGAACATGCGTGCAGTTTGGCAGGAGATAATGCAATACATATAATTAAAGAATTACAAAAATGTACAAGTTTAAAATTACAAATTTACAGATTTACTTAAGGCATGCAATGCGGAGAGCAACCGAGTGCTGTTAGAGATATTAATGGTTCGTGTTCTTTAACCAATGGATGTAGTTGCGCCTAAAAAGTGAGTAAGATTGGGGAGTTCTGAGTGATGGTGGTAAGGAGTTCCAGTGTTGAGGTGCTTTCACCTGGAAGCTGTTGAAACCCATTTTGGTGCGTTTAAACCTGGGGACAGTGAGCAGATTAGCATTGGAGGATCTGGTGGGTCTGATGGGGGTGTGTTTGCATAATCTGTCTGCCAGATAGCGTGGGGCAGCGTTATTCAGGCATTTGTGGGTGAGTGATGCTACTTTAAGCAGGATTTTGTCTGTTGTGCTGAGCCAGTTATGGGATTTCCTGATATTGGAAATGTGTTCCCTCTTGGGAATGTTGAGCGCTGCTCTAAGAGCGTTGTTTTGTAGCGTCTGAATTTTGTTGGTGATTTGCTTGGTGGCTCCTATATAAAGGGCATTACAATAGTCCAGTTTGGATAATACCAGAGCTCTGGC
Organism: Ambystoma mexicanum; assembly: GCF_040938575.1. Classification (NCBI taxonomy): domain Eukaryota; kingdom Metazoa; phylum Chordata; class Amphibia; order Caudata; family Ambystomatidae; genus Ambystoma; species Ambystoma mexicanum. Next base: position 1,150,703,134 of record NC_090932.1, read on the forward strand.
TAGTGTAGTACAACTCTGGGTGGAGAGGAAGGGTTTGGCTGCTCTTATAAGCTTACATGTGTAGGCCGTGGAGGATGCCATCGAGCTAACCTGTTTGTGGAAGGTTAGGGAGGAGTCGAGGTATATTCCTAGAGTTTTTACTTCTTTTGAAACCTTGATTGGGTTCCCGTCTATGATGAAGTTGGCGTAATTGTGGTCGAGTTTGGTTAGGTTGGAGGTGGAGCCAAGGATGATGAGTTCAGTTTTGTCATCATTCAGGCATAGACTGTGCGAAGCCATCCATGCCTGGATGATGAGATACACCTTGTTCACCAAGGCCAAATCCTGGTTGTAATCTCCCGTCAACGGGATGAGGATCTGTGTATCATCGGCGTAGTTAGTGTAGGTGATACCCAGGCCATCTAGATCCTCAAACAGGGGCTTCGTGAACACGTTGTACAGGGTGGGGGAGACGCACGAGCCCTGTGGGACTCCACACGGGATGGGGATGGGCTCGGCGGCGGCAGAGGAGGAGAAGACACGCATGGATCTGTTGTTGAGGAATGACTCAATCCAACTGATGGCTTCTTGTGAAAAGTGGGCAGCTGAGTTTAAATGATTACATAGGATTATATGGTCGACTAGGTAAAATGCAGCGGAGAGGTCTAACAAGAGTAGTAATGCAGTTTTCCCGTTATCTCTAAGGACGTCTATTTGGGCTTTCAGATCTATCAGGGCAGTTTCAGTTCCATGTTGGGGTCTGAAGCCGGATTGTCTTATTCCTAGAAGGTGGTTTGTTTCAAGATATTTTTGGATTTGTTGGTATGTTGTCTTATCTAGTACCTTGAGCAGGAATGGGACGGTGGTGATCGGTCTGTAGTTGGTCGGGATGGACGGGTCGAGGGAAGGTTTTTTGAGGAGAGGGAGGACCCAGGATTCTTTAAGGTTAATGGGGACTGTTCCTGAGGAGAAAGAGGCATTGATGAGTCTGGTGATGAATGGCGAGAGGTCTCTTGCCGCATCTTTAATGATTTGTGGGGGCAGAGTCACCTTTGCAATTAGAGGGTTTAAGGCCAAGAATGATTTTTTCTACTTCGAGAGTAGAGACTTTGGAAAAGCTGAAGCGAGCAGTGATGGGTGTGTGGTGAGAGGGTAGAGGGCTCGAATAGGTGTTGATGGGGTTGGTGAGTTTGGTGAGGGAGTCTTTCTTATTTTGAATTTTTGTTTGAAGACCAGTGACTTTGTTAATTAGTGCATTTTGGACACTGGTGCACCATAGTTTGTTTTTAATGCAGGTATCTAGGATTGTTACCCGGGGTTTCCAATTCTTTCAGGATAGTAAATAATTCTCTGGTGCTGGACTTGGATTGTGAGATTCTCTGGTTATAGGATTCTTGTTTGGCCGCTATGATTTCTTTTTTATAGTTGGTCGTTATTTTGTTAAGCAGTAGTTTGTTATGGGCTGTCGGAGATTGTCTCCAGACTTGTTCCAGTTTGCGCTTTTCCAATCTAAGGGTTTTAAGATGGCTGGAGAACCATTGGTAGAGGTGCTTTTTTGGTTTGGATTTTCTGAGTTTCAGTGGTGCAATGGCGTCTAAAGCTATGCGCATGGTGTTGTTGTAGCCTTCTACGAGGTCATAGGGATTAGCGTCTTGGAGTTGGCTAATTGTCGGAAGAATGAGCGGGATCAGTTTTTCCACTGTAATATTTCTTTTGCTTCTCGTGGGGATGGCTGCGGCTAGTACCATGTTGGTTGTGGGGCTTGAGGCCTCAAGTGAGAAGGAGAGGAGATGGTGGTCAGTCCAGGATTGGGGAGTGTTGTTCGTGATTGATACGGCACAGTTGTAGTCTGCTATCCAATCAAGGGTTCTCCCTTTGTTATGGGTAGGGCTCGTTACTTTTTGTGTGAAGCCTAGTTCAGACAAGGTGTTATTGATGAGAGTGGCTTGATTGTCTTTGGGGTCTTTGAAGCCTAAGTTGAAGTCTCCTAAGAGGAGGCATTATGAGGCCGGATGTGATATCAGTATAAATAGCTCGCACCCTCCCCATGAGCACAGTTCCTTTTGTCAGCATGCTCAGGATGCTTCTCGGGAACAATCGTATCATCTCAGAAATATTTTGTTTTCTTAAGCATTTAATAAAAAACAAATTACTCAATGAGACGTTAATTCCGAAACCATCTGGCTTTACGACCTGTGAGGACAGTGATGCCAAAATGTTGATAACAGATGCCTAAAAAATGTGTCTGTGGTCTCAGCTATCAGTGCCGATCACGGGATAGCTGATTGCGCTTCGTAGCAATCAATGACACAAAAGGCATTGAAGGAGAGATTGTTGAAGTTAGCTGTCGGTTGCTCATAAATCTAGAGGATGGTGAGGAACCTTTAGGTGAGTACTAACATGTGGGCCCCAGCGCCCTCTATTCTTTACAGTTGCGCAGTGTTGCATAAATATGAAACTTGAACCGGAGAACTGGGTCCCTCTACTCCGTTTAAGGAAAATAGATGCAAGGTTGATTCATATTTGTACATGCGCCACAAAAAAGTAGAGATACCACACAGTAATTTTCTTGAAAACCACTCAGGTTTTTATTGAGTGGCCATTTTCATTCTTGGTAAGGCCCTATGTGATGACACGTGTTTCGGCGGCCACACTGCCTTTCTCAAATCCGGGCTAATCTTCTATCCAAAAGACGTTATTTTTGTTGAGTACATGAATTCTAATTGTTTTTCAGAAAAATTAATGTAGCATCTTTAACCAGTTGCAAGGCACTGTTAGTAACCATTAAATAAACCGTAAAAATTAACACATATTGTTATTGCAGTTTCATCAAATAATGGCAAGTAAATAATCCAAATGGTTTTAAGAATTCATTTCGAATTGCATTGTTCATACCATCACAGACATAAGGGATGGGGAGGCGAAGGATGTTTGGGAAAGAGAAAAAACACAAATGTACAGGAGGAGAAATGAGAAAAGTGGAAAAAATGAAAAAAGTGAAAAGAGAAAAAAACCGTAAGTTTCCATGATTTGTTCAAATGTAATGAACACACACAAAGTATATATATATAACCACCATAGTACTACTATCTCTTTGGTGGATGTCCACCTCTTACCTATATTATCTGTCTGTGTTTCCAAAGTCTGGAAAAATTGTAATAGTCATGGGTTAAATCCCTGCCTTATAAGTAAAAACGTAATTGTTAATTTATATGACCTTATTTTGTGTTTGCAGTGTTTGAATTTGAATTTTCTAACTCCGATTTTTATATATCAACGGTTAGATTCGTGTTTAACCTGTCTGATTCTTAATTAAAGCTTTTTATTAGTCACTCCAGGTCATCTAGCCCGAGGCCGTCAACACCATCCAACGGCACCCTGTCAACGAAACCGTCTATGGCCACGACCACGGCTACCTCACCATGACCATCAACGAAACCGTTGACGACCACGATTACCTCGTCGTCAACTAATCCATCATCTGCCACAACTACCACATCTTTAACAAAAATGTCAATGACCACAGGGATCTCGTCAACGACATCTGTGTCCACGGCGGTCACACCCTCGCCGACGACCTCATCGACGGACTAAAATGACCACCACGTCTTGGTTACCAATGCCATCATCACTGGCGTTCCCAACACCAGCACAGTGTCTGCATTGACGGCCCGTCTACGTGCATCTTTTCCCAACCTTTGGGCGGCCTTGCTACCCGGTGGTATTGTTGTGTCAGAGCCAGTTCTCACCCAATCAGAGGCGGAGGAAGCAGAGTAGGAGGCCACCATACCACTGCCGTCCTCTCAAGCATGCAGGAGATCCACTTCCAGAAGTTCACAGCGGTGTGAGGCAAGCCGGATCAGGCTACCACCTTTAGCCCCTCTGCAATCAGCTCAAGCCATCACTCCACCTACACAAAGAGACATGCCACTGGACATTTTATCTACTTTAACCACTCTGGTGGCAACCTTACAACAACATCTGCCTGCACCAGTCCCGGTTACAGAGTCTGTCAGGCGGCCTTGCACAGATATCCCAGGCCCTTCCAGCGAGATGGACGACATACTTTGTCCCCCCAAAAGGGATGAGCCCCAGTCAGTCAGTGCAGCAGAGGCTGTCGAAGACTGGGACAGACACAGACCCCAACGACGGGGCCTCCACACACACACAACTCAAACTGATGAATTTGACAACTTCATCACAGTTGATGGAGAACCAGATGACGTTCCACTCAGGGGCTCACGCCCTAATGAGGTGGGGGCTTTCCACATGCATGTCCAGGGTGCCTTGCGCCAGTTTTGGCTCACCTGCGGCCGAGTGGTGTCCACATTTACCCGTATCTAGACAACTGGTTAGTGAGGGCCGCCCTCCTATCCGCTGGCAGAAACCAACACCGCCACCACCATGCAGTGTCTACAGCAAATGGGTTTCTCCATCAACTTCCCAAAGTCATTCCGGGTTCCATCGCAACATCTTGGAGCAAGACTCGACACCCAAACCTGCACTGCTAGACCCTCAGGCAAAAGGGTGGCAGCTCTTCTACACAAGGTGCGCTACCTCTGCAGCACCCAGGTGATGCCAGTCCGCAACTACAAATCCCTGCTAGGGATGTTATCATCATGCATCCTGTTAATCACCAACTGCCGGTAACACATGAGACCGGTTTAGGAATTCCTAGCTGCCTGCTGGGTCCAAGCCTCAGGGTCCTGGGATGACCGCATTGCCCTAACACTGGGTTTTAGACAGAGCCTTCGGTGTTCAGTGAGGGAACATCTGGTGCACCCTTCAGACTGCTGGTCCATCAGGCTACCGTCATGACAGATGCTTCACTGGAGGACTGGGGCTCCCCCTGCCAATACCAACACACCAGGGGCCTTTGGTCGGAGGAGGAAAAGAGCCAGCATATCGACCTCCTCGAACTACAAGCAAGTTTCTGGGCCCTGAAGTCTTTTCTTCCCCTCCTGATGGGGAAGGTAGTACAGATTTACACTGACAACACAATGTCGATGTGTTATGTCTGCAAGCAAGGAGTAACAAGGTCCCCACAGCTTTACAGGGAGGCCCAGGCTCTGTGGCATTGGGCTCTACAGCAAGGCATAGTTTCTCATTCGCCTCTGTCTACTGGGTATTCAGAACACTCTGGCTGACTCTCTCAGCAGGGAGTTACGCTCTTGCCATGAGTAGGAACTACATGACGACCAGCTTCACTTGTTGTTTCAAACATGGGGCACTCTGGAGATCGACCTCTTTCCACCCACGACAACAGGCGCTGCAAGACCTTTCCCAGCCGCTTCCCCCATCTGGAGAGCTTGGGGGATGCCTTTACATTTCCATGGGAAGGGAAGTTTCCTCTGGTGCCTTGAGTCCTACACACCTTTAGACTGTATCAGTGAAAACCGATATTAGTGGCCCCTGCGTGGCCGAGACAGTTTTGGTACTCAGACCTCCTTGCCCTCTCGTCAGCAACACCGACCAAGCTGCGCCCGCACCAATCGTTCCTGTACAGAAAACAGGGAGCAGTACTGCATGACAACCTGGCCTCTTTCAATCTGACTGCCTGGCTCCTTTCTTCTTAGAGTTCGGGGCTCTGTCCCTTCAGTGAGATTGCCAGGCGATCCTGGCCAGGTCTAGAGCCCCATCCACCTTGAAATGCTACATGAGCAAATGGAAACATTTTCAAGTATGGTGCAAAAGCCAGCGACTGCAACCTCAGACCATCCAACCGGATTATCTATTGCCATATCTGTTGTCCCTGGCTCAGTCTGGTTTAACCCAGTCTTCCATTAAGGTGCACCTGGCTTCGATCTCTAGGTACAACCGCGCTGCAGGGGTGACGTCCCTATGGTCTCACTGGCTGGTGAATGTGTTTTTGTGTGGCCTGTTCTGGTCTTTTCCACCTGTCTGTCGCCCAGCGCCAGCATGGGAGCTCAATGTGCTACTCGCAAGACTCATGAAGCCACCTTTTGAGCCCATACACCAAGCATCTATTAAATATATTTCTTGGAAAACTGCCTTCTTGGTGGCCATAACATCGGCCAGGCGAGTGGGGGAAATCCAGGCAATTTCTGTAAAATAGCCCTATATAACGGTTCACATGGGCAAGGCTGTTATACGTACTAACCCAACATTTGTGCCGAAAGTTCCATCTGTTTTCCACCTAAATCAGCAGGTAGTTTTGCCTGTATTCTTTGGCACACCAAAGTCTCCAGCGGAGCGGACAATGCACACGCTGGATGTGGTGAGTGCCCTCAAGTACTATGTGGCGCGTACTAAGTAATTCCGTACAACGGATCAGCTGTTTGTTTCATTTGGACATTCTGGGCCTGAGAAGGCTCTCTCGAAGTCCTCCATTGCAAGATGGATTGCTGCCTGCATCTCATTCTGCCATCAGCAAGCCAGCAGACGGCTTCCCGGCTTGCCCCAGGCTCATTCTACCAGAGCAGTGGCTGCAACCAGAGCTTTTCTTTCCGGAATTCTGCTGCCAGACATCGGCCGTGCAGCAACCTGGAGATCGGTGCATACGTTCACCAGGTTCTACTGTGTCCACAGACATTCTGCAGAAGAATCTAGAGTCACCAGTCGGTTCTGCAGAACCTCTTTGCGTGTGGTGGGTAAGACTCCAGTGGTAAGTTATGCTGGGAGCTATGAAGAAGAAGGAATAAGTTACTTACCTGCAACTCCGGTTCTCCAGCATTAGTATCTTTCATAGATTCACATGCGACCCTCCCACCTACCCCACATGACTCGTCTTTTGGCTCTTACTGACACTCTTCTGCGCTGCCAAATCTGAAGACAGCCGACATGGGAGGAGCTAAGGTAGGTGTTCCTATTGGCTGTGAGCAGTATGACCCAAAATGACTATGATAGAGCACAAACGTGACTGAAAGTTTTCAGTTTAGGTTTATACTGCTCTATATTACCGAGGGTTGCCAGCCTGACGACAGGGAATATTCACAGCATGTGAATGTATGAAAAATACCAATGCTGGAAAACCGGAGTTACAGGTAAGTAACGTATTCCTTATCCCTTGAACTGGGATCAAGTAGGAGGTTTCCGGGATACCTCCATTACCTTATGGTTATTATACGATAATCCCAAGTGATCATAAATCAATTTTCAGGTGCCAGAGCATAAAGGTGAACGACTGTGGGAAAGGATGTGGCAGCCCCTCCCCCTGCTGGTGAAACAGGCCCGGAAGGAGGGGGAGAAGGAGAAGTGGCCACCTTGCCATTAGCAGCAGGTCGGAGAACAAGTACCTCTGCAGCCAATGGGGGGTATTAGGAGAACTTCACTGTGTTTTGACACTCTGAACTTCTGCAAGACTCTCGGGATCTGAGGGAGAGGGGGAAACAGGTAGGCAAACAGGTTGTTTCATGAGATCAATAATACAGCTCCCAGAAACCCTTTCCCTCCGCACTTTAACGAGACATAAGAATTACATTTTTTGTTCAGTTCTGTCACGAGGTAAAGATCTTCTGGATGATCTGCCATGGCTGCCTCCAAAATCGTACCGACTCCGGTCTGGTGGATGGAGCAATTACCGGTCCATTCCGAGGTCGACGGGAACGGTACTTCCCCATTCACCAGAGCCATTCCCCATTCCCATTTGAGCCCCCATAGGGCTCAATGGGAAGGCGGCAATAACGGTACCGCAAATTGCAGTACCGTTATTGACCCCGGTATCCCTTTGCGGGTCCCTTCCTTAAGGCCTGGTAAAACCAGGCATTAAGGAAGGACCCGCAAAGGGAAATCGTAGTAGGGCGGTAAGGGATTACCGGCACCGGTGCCCTTACCGGTGCCGGTAATGCCTTATCGCCCACCCCGTAATGAGGCCCATGGTCTATGGAAACCTGCAGGTAATGTCACCCGGCTTTAGTGATGCTCGGATGAGTGCGGGAGTACTCATCTTGAACTTTTCTTAGGGCAAGAAAAGATTGATGGCTGAGAGGTCTAGTATCATCCGCAGGCCAGCTTTGTTCTTCAGAACAGCAAAGTACTTTAAGTAAAAATCCTGCCCTTCTTCTGAGGGAGGAACTTTCTCTGTAGATTCGATGAGTAACAGCTTGTGTAGCTCCTGCAAGAGATAGCCTGCGCCTCTTTGTAGGGGAAGGGGGGAGTTGGGGGAAGACAAAGGCGATACCACAAATAGGTACCAGTTGTTGCTGGTTATGCTCTTCCACTGAGCAAGATGATGTAGCACTCTTCCTCCAACCGCTGAGCTTTGGATCTGCACCCTCATGTCACTTAGACTGCTTGGCTTCTGGAGTGGGGGAGGGTTGGTAAAAGAATCCCTGGAGTGACGGATGTGCTTTTTTTGCGTAGAGTGCTAGGGGATCTGTCTTGCCTACACTGGCAGTCGTGGAAGCTAAAGACTTTGCCGTTGGGGCACTGCTTTTCTTTTTTATTCAGCTCCTAGTCTGCATCAGGGTTGAATAGGTCAACCTCATTGAACAGCAGATGAAGGATTCACTGCTTCACACCTGCTTGTAATTTGGTGACCTTGAGCAGCGGCTAAAGCATGCATCTACAGCCATACTCTTAGTGGCTGTGTCCATTTGGTGATAGGATGCCTCCATGATTTCGTGTGCTACTTGGCAAGCCTCTGCCAAGACAGAGCAAAACCCTTCTTCACATTCAGGGTGAGAAGGGAGATGTAGCCGCCCAGCTCTTTTCAGGACTTAAGATTGGCAACCTCCATGTGCGCTTCAGAATCGGCCTGCCTAAAACGCCGGGCAGAATTTTGGTAAACCTTCTTCACTGTATTATCCAAGAGACGATCCTTGCACCTCAGAAGACTCTGAGAAGAGGTAGTAGAACAGGATGAATGGCTTTTGGGGAAATGAGCAGCAACTGCCAGTATAGTAGAATGAGCTGGAGGGTGGCTCATCACACAAAGCTTCTCTACCGGCAGGGATCTGTATCTCATATCCAATTTATTTATCTATTTATTTAATGTGTTATAGTTTAACATAAACTTTACACATATAAAACTATGTAATATGAAATAAAACAAATTCTTAAAAAAAAAAAAAAGATTACATTATACTTATGCTTCTCCAGCTGGTACAAGAGAAAAGATAAAACAATTGCTCTTTAGGTCAGCATACAACGTAAAGTCAGTGCAACAGCAGAAAACAAGAGACATATGTGCTATAAGAATGATAAGAAAAGTCTTAGTGGCTTCCTCAATGTATATTTATATTCCCCAAGTTGAATAGAACAAGATGTAGTAGTAGAATAGGGTAGGGTAGGATAGGATAAAGGGATAGAACTGACTGGTTGATTTCCTACATAACCAATGATCGCTCAGCCCCACTCAAGGTTTTATCAACCATTCTTCCAACATCAGACTTAACTGCCCCTCCACAGCCTTCCATACTCTGAATAAAGCCATGTGCAATCCCCCATTTAGGGAGTTAACACATCGCTTCCAGAAGTATTCGTCTTGAGTGGACTCTAGATGGTGAGTATACTGGCCCAGATGTTTCACATAGTCTGTCCCCACCTGCAGGCATTCAGTCATAACATGCTTAGCTGTTTCGATATTTGATTTAATATTGCATATCCACCCTTTTTGCACAGTCGCTAGTTTTGCCAGATATTTGCGGCTTCCCCCACCACATCAGGTGAAAGGTGTTTGCCTGACTTTTCTGTTACTTTCCTCAAGAGGACTGAGGAAAAGTCTGCTTGATCCAACTATGGGCTTTCTGGTACCAGAAACCTTAAGTATTCTATAAGCCCTTGCTTCCTGGCATGGAATGCTTTAAGTGACATGGGCACCTCCTCTGAGTATTCTGAAAGACCATATTGGTCGTCCACTGGGTCCTCATCCAGAGAACTGGGAGGCAGAGGAAGTAAAGGCAGGGGGAATATTTTGGTATCTTTCGAGGACCCACATGTGTTGATCCATTATTTAGAGCTGGTTCAGCTTCAGCCTGGCATAGTGTTATGCAAAACACCCTCAGGGGCCGGGTCCCTGGTACCAGTCTTGTCAATAACTGAAGTCCCCCTCAGGCCAAAGCCTATTATCAGACCCTCAAAGGTCCTCTGCGTGAACGCTAGTGCAAATCTACTCAAAGACCTCAGGGCATACACCGGTACTGAGGTGGCTTTATCCGTGACAGGCCGGAAGGAGCCCCTCCCGCCTCAGCTAACCCCGGGAAGGGTGTCGTCTGTGTGGGGTGCCAAAATAAAAAGAGATGTACTTACCCTCTTGGATCCGCCAAAGTTTCTGAGTTTATCCACTAACCAGACTCTTCCCTCTCTTTTCCCCACCACACTAGAAATTAATAGTTTGAGGTCACAGCCCATACTTAGATGGCTAGACTGCCTAACAGCTGACACTTACTTGTCCGAAGTTTGGCCACTGTATTGTTCCTTGTATCTGTCCAATATACCCCTTCTCAAACCCGTTCATCATAGCACTTGATCTTTCCCCATTATAAGAGGCTCGCTGCCTCCTGTTTATCTGCTATATTTCCTTTTGTACACTTCTTTGTGACCAAAAGAGCTTGTTTCCCTTTATGTATGTATGTCTATGCTATAAATAAATAAAATGTCTTCCCACAGTGTCAAAGCAAACTAGAATCCCACAAAAACGGCTTCCTCCCTTTTAAGCTATAAGTTTGTCTATAGCACCTGCCAACTACACATACACACTACCCATTCAATATTTAGGTAGACACACACTATATTTCACAAAATAACGCATATTTTAATGTCTATCAAAATTCATAAAACATGATTATAAAACACAATAACACATATAAAGAACCCTAATTTTTATTTATTTTTTTCAAATTTGTTTATTACATTTAGTGAAATATACAACCAGCAGGGCCGTGAACTGGCCTCAAACAACACCCTTAGAACACCCCCCCTTCTTACTATACCTCCCTCCCACCCTTCCAACTATCAAGGCCGTTACAAACTGCACCGCAAGGTCCTTCTGTTGTTTCATTCCATAATGATCGTGCTTTCACTCGAGGAGTCCACCATCCTGGGGCTTAATAGCGTCACCGTGAGTTCCACCCATTGGAGTAGATCGTCAGAGGTGTCCAGTCTTTGTTGGCATCGGGCGTTCTCCCAGGCCACCGTTTCGGCCTGTGTCAATCTCCTAAGGTCTTCCCACCATGTTGCTAAGCACGGGGCCTGGGGGCATTTCCAACACATGGCGATGCATCGTTTTGCAAGTATATACATTAGGTCTTTTAGCCTGTCCAGTGGCTTATTTTTCCGGTTCTTGGGGTATCTTCCCAGAATGCATGCTGTGGGCGTATGCACCTCCAGGGTGACATCAGCCTCGGCCACCCTGGTTTTGATTTGTGCCCAAAAGGTTTGTATTGCAGGGCACCCCCAGAACATATGGGTCATGTCCGTGTGGGGTTCGTTACACTTGGGGCATCCCGTGGTTTTGGCTCCATTGAATCTGGAAATAATTGCCGGGGTGAGGTATGCTCTGTTCGTAATGTAGAACTGTATAAGCTGAAACCTGGCGTTTCTAGATACTTTTTTGTGGTATCTTGTGATGGTTTCCCACTCAGCGTCTGCGAATTGCTGTCCATGTTCCGTTTCCCACTTTGCCTTGCACTTGAGGCTGTGCTGGGTAGTGCTGCCTAGCAGTGTTTCGTAGACCCTGGAGGTCTCATGGCCCCCTTCCGCCGCCGCCAGTAGGCTCTCGATGCTTTCGTGTCCGGTGTCCAAGTTTTCCATAGATGGCCAGCGGGCAGCAACTCTTTTCACTACAGCATTGTGTAGTAGGAATTGACCCATGTGTATTCCTGAGGTTTCCTGTAGTTCAGCAAAGGTCAAGATGCCCTGGTCATTCACTAGGTCCCCAAGGGTGGCAACGCCGCATAGCTCCCATGTGTCTCTTACTATTTTCCGACTCCCCGGTCTGTTTACCATGATTGCGGCTATCGGGATCTGTGGGGAGTAGGGGTCTTTAAGATTCATAGCTTTGCTGGCTCTTTTCCAAATTTGAGTTCCGAGTTGGACCAAATGTGGGTATTGGTGTATTTGGTATGACTCGGCCCACAGCAGGTCTCTCAGTAGTGATTGGGTGATACCTGGCTGCAGCAGGCGGGTGTCTGTAGAAGCGCCGTCCGCCATCCACTGGGTCACGTGTTTCAGCTGTGCGGCCAAATAGTAGAGTTCAAAGTTGGGGACCCTTAGGCCACCCTTGTCATAGGGTCTCTGCATCGTGTCCAGGGCCACTCTGTGCCTTCCTTCTTGCCACAGGAATTTCCTGCAGAGCTTATGTAAGTCGTTAAAAAATTGATGTGGAATGTTGTATGGCACGTTGGTAAAATGGTAAAGCAGCCTGGGTAATGCTACCAACTTGAGCAGTCCCACTCTGCCAGCCACCAACAGTGGCAGCCTGCCCCAGAAGTTCATTGATTTCACTAGGCCTTCCTTCGCCCTGACTGTGTTAAGGGTGTGCTCCGTCTTGGGGTCTCTATGGATCATGATACCCAGGTATTTAAAAGAGGTGGGTTCCCATTTCAAATCTAGTGTAGGGAGCTCGTCGGCCTCAAGCCTGCTCAGGGTCGCCAGGGGGAACAAGCAGGATTTGCTATGGTTGATGTGAATGCCAGTGACTCTGTGAAACCCCTCCAAAGTCTCTAGAATGTAAGGCAGTGTGTGTTCAGGGTTCTTCAGGTAAAGGAGCATGTCATCTGCATACATAGAGAGTAAATGGGATACACCGTCTATCTCGATGCCTACGTCTCCATATTCCTGTCTAAGGTATGCTGCAACAGGTTCGATGGCAATAATGTATAGCATGGGGGACAGGGGGCAACCATGTCTAGTGCCTCGGGATAGCCTCCATTTATCCGAAAAAATGATGTTGGTACGCACTCTAGCAGCTGGGTTGGTGTAAATGAATGTAACCCATTTGATAAAGCTAGGCCCTATTCCCATTTTGGACAAGGTAGCTAGAAGCCACTTCCAGCGAACCGAGTCAAACGCTTTGGAGGTGTCTAAGGACGCCACTGCACATTTCTCTTGTCTACCCTCGGTGCTGTAAATGACGTGGTGTAGTTTACGTAAATTTTCGGTGATGGTTCTGCCCGGCACATACCCTGTTTGGTCTTGGTGGATTAGGATCGGGATGGCCCTGCGCAACCTCATGGCCAGTATTGCCATCAGAATCTTGCTATCCGCGTTTAATAGGGACAGGGGTCTGTATGACCCACAGTCTTTGACATCCTTATTGGGCTTTAGCAACGGGATGATAGTTGCTTCCCTCATGGTGTCCGGGAGGTGGCCTAATTCGTACGCCTCATTGAACACCTGGGACAATAACGGGCCAGTATATCTTCGTAGGTCTTATAAAACTCTCCTGGGAGTCCGTCCGGTCCCGGTGCTTTCCCGGAGGGCAGCGATCTGATGACGGTCGCTACTTCCTCGGGGTGACGGGGCCTTCTAGGGACTCTGTCATTTGTTCCTCAAGGTGTGGTAGCCGAATGATATCTAACACATCCTCTATTGCCATGTCAGTGGGCGGTGAGGAGTCAGTATAGAGGCCTTAGTAGTATTCTGCAAAAGTGCGGTTGATGTCTACTTGTGAGTATATGGCTAGGCCTTCTCCATCACGGATTTGGCAGATGGGTTGTCTAGGGGCTTCTCGTTTCTACAGCCACGCCAGCAACTTCCCAGGTTTGTCACCTAGGGCATGGCTTCTTTCAATGTGTTTGGCGTAGCTGAGTTTCCCAAGCGCCTCCCAGTGCTGCAGGCAGGCCTGCTTTAGTTCGACTGTTCTGCGAATGTGGGCAGGGTCCGATGAGGCTGCAGCCTCTAAGTGTTGTAGTTCGTCTTCCGCACGCGTCAGCTGGGAAGTAATGGATTTTTGGGCGCCCCCTGCGGCAGCTATCATATCCCCTCTGATCACTACTTTATATGCCTCCCATGCAGTGCTGATATGCTGGACACTGTCGATATTTATCTGCCAGTAGGCGGATGTGCATTGTCTTATTTGTTCGCGAAATGCCTTGTCTAGTAACGCTTTGCTCCGGAGCCTCCATGTGGGTATAGGGGGTCTGTGTGCAGTTAAGGACCATGTGGTTATCAGGGGGGAGTGGTCCGATAGCACTCTAGCCAAGTATTGGGTGTCTTCAAACGCGTCTAAGTGTTCATCGCTAACCAGTATGCTATCTATTCTGGTGTGTACTGCATGCAGTGGTGAATAGAAGGAGTAGACTCTACCTTCAGGGTGCTGTGCTCTCCAGAGGTAGCATAGAGCGTATTGTTGTGTAAGGGCCTTTAATATTTTTGCAGGCGGGGAGGGCTGGGAATGTTTGCTGTCTGATCTATCCGCGCATGGATCTAGAGTACAATTGTGATCTCCTCCCCATGTGAAGGTGCCATTCCGGCTTGGGCTCAGTCGGGTGTACAATGATCGAAAGAAGACTGTGGCGTCATGGTTGGGAGCATAAGTGTTGACCAGGCATAGTTCTTTACCCTCTATAGTGCATCGTATCTGGACCATTCTACCTTCGTCATCAATGTTAGTGTGTGTCACCTTAATGGGAATGGTGGGGGCTATCCATATTAGCACTCCCCTGGCAAAGCTAGAGTACGTGGTACCTATTAAGGTCGCTCTCCATACCCCGGCCAGCGCTGCTAATTTCTGTGCGTTCAGGTGGGTCTCTTGTAATAGGGCAATGCCTATCTTGTGGCGTTTAAGGAAGGTATGGACTCTGTGCTGTTTGATATAACTGTTCAACCAGCTAACATTCCATGTCATTACCTTGATCGCATTAGCCATGAATGTGGTGTGGGTAAAAGTTCCTGGGTGGGCTGCATGGCGACGCCAGGCCCCCGGTCTGGTGGCCTGCCATGTGGCGAGTGAATCTGGTCGGTTCTATTGACATCTTTTGCATATTTTAGTGGTTTGCGGTGTCTTCGTTGGTCTTGATCTTCCTTGTCCCAATAAACAATAACCTTGAACTGAACTTGTAACATAACACGTCAAGCGGGGTATCCCCCGTTCTGACGTTCCCGTTTCTACCCCATGGACCTAAGTCCGTAGGTGCCCTACGGGCGGGTAATTACCCATAAAAGAACAATAGTTCTGGGGCGGGTGTAGCTTCACCTCCTGATGTTACAAATGCAAGGTATTCCGTGGTCGGTGTGGCTCCGGTTGCATCTAGGTTGCCGCATATTATCTCGTAGTTCTGAATGTTTGGTAAATGCTGCCTGGGGATGGTGCAAGCGAGCACCTATGGCTCGGGCGGTTTTGGCTTGCGCTGTTTCAGCTCCCAATCGGGGATCTGCGCTCTATCCATCCACTCGGACACTTCAGCTGGGGTATCGAATAGATGGGTTTTGTTATTGTGAAGGACCTTTATTCTGGCCGGGTATAGAAGCATGTATCGCAATCCTGCGTTTTTTAGTGTGGCTTTGTTGTGGTTGAACATGGCCCTACTTCTTTGGACCTGCAGGGTGTAGTCGGGGTAAATGGCGACCTTTGCGGAGTCTCTTTGTATGGAGCCGCCCAGCCTAGAGAAGGTCAGGATTGCTTCTCTGTCCTTGTAATTCAATACTTGCTATTGTAGGCCTGGGCGGATTTCCGGGGGGGCGGCTGTCTAGCTAGGGATCGGTGGGCTCTTTCAATAGTAAAACCTTGTGATAGCTTCCCCGTGCCAATTTCATGTATAAGTAGGTCTTCGACGTAATTCGTGGGGTCATTGCCTTCGATTCCCTCTGGTAGGCCGATGATTCTGATATTACTCCTGCGGGCCCTTCCTTCAGCCTCCTCGGCTCTATCTTCAAGGTTCTTTACCTTCTGTACTAGGACATCCACTTCTTTTTAGCTTCGCTTTTGACTCAGAGTGTTCTCTTATTTGGGTCTCTAGGGTGTCTGTTCTATTGGCAATGGAGCGCACATCTTGCCGCAGCAGATTCAGGTCGATGGCCACAGCACCTATCTTATTTTCCATGGTTTTCTGGAGTGTCATGATGGCCTCCAGCAGTTGCGAATTCGCTGGTTCGGGCGCTTCTGCATTTAGTGCCTCACTGCTGGCGTGGGTGGCGTCTTGCCTGGGTGCCCCCGAGGCAGCAAAGGTTTCCATAGTGGTTTGTCTATGTTTGCCTCTGGCGTTTTTAACAGACATAGTTTCAGTGGTAAGGCGGCCTGCTGAGTCCTTTGTGGGCCTTAGGTGGTGGTTGGAGCAGCCTGCCTCATGGGGGCGCAGTGCTGAGGTGGTCGCGATCCGGTATGGCCGCTTGCGTTGGCCGCTATCTCTAAGGGCTGCCGCGGGTGGGTTGGGATGATCCGAGGTGAGGTTGGGGCAGGAGGGCGCCTGTGGCGCAAAGGCCCTGCGGGGCAGCCCACTGCAGGCTGGTTTGAGGAAATGCTCTGAGGTAAGGGCCCCTTGGGTATCAAGTCAGGGGGAAGCGGCACACCGATGCCGAGTTCGGCTTGGCTGGTGTCTTGTCCAGAGGCCAGGGCGCAGATTGGAGCAGCTGCCAGGGAGCATTTAAGATCAGGGCCCCCAGGGGGTTGACGCTTGTTTCCTGTTGGTGTCCCACGCCCCCGGCCGCAGAAGTATGCCGCTCCACCTCCCGATGCGAGGCCGTCCGGGTCTGGGGGTCCGTGGGGATCAGGGCACTAAGTTCTGGAAGCCGAGGGGATAGTGACCTCTGATCTCCCCCCCCCCGACTCCTTACCGCCCTTCTCCGGTCGTTCTACTGCCTCCTCCTGCACTCGATCGGGGTCTCCGCTCCGCCTCGGCTCTTGTGTGGCGTGCGTCTCAGGGTCAGCCCCGGAGGCCGCAGATGTTGTAGAGCAGCCGCGCCCCGAAGGGAAGCCACTGTGTTATCTCGCGACGGGGCGCCGAAGCCAGAGTTTGTGGTGCCTCCTGTCCTCGGGTCCCGCAATCACTCTGAGAGGCTCCCTGGAGCTCCGTCCCGGGCTGCTGGTCGAGCGGAGGAGCACTGGGTTGGCTCCACGCTCCTCTCTCCGTTCTCCACGCCCGCTGCGTCCACACCAGGCTTCCCCTCCTCTGCTGACCGGGGACACCTGGGCGCTGGTCTCCGTCTGCCAGTACGGATCACTCGGCACCCGCTTCCCGCAACTGAAGCTGGGTGCCCCGGGTCTGGTGGTGTCTCAGTTCAAGGCGCCGGCATCCACGGAGCGACGGATGTCTATGCGGCTGCCATTTTCCGGCCGCGGTGTCTCATCACTCCTTCGTCGCAGTGTAAAAACGGGGGAACGGAGCCGCCGCAGGCTACGGCTGCAGGTTCCCCAGGCGTGCACAGTCCGATGGGTCGATTTTCAATCGTTATTGCAATCTTTATTTGCAGTTAGCGGCGGATCGTTAGACGTATTATACGGAGCTCATCCAAGGTACGGCTTCCTCACATGGGGGTTGGCCATGCCCCCATATAAAGAACTCTAATGGTTCACACATCAATACATCTTTCCACCATTTCATTAAGTATGCATCTGAACACTCTCCGTTATGTTTGTGAAATCAAGCATAACATGTGGACACGCTTAGTTGTGCGTTTTTACTACAACATTCTCCTCTTCTTTGGGAAAAACAAATGTGCCAACACTAAACATATGTTTCTGGAATCTGTACATCGTTTTCTAATACAATTAAATTAATTTCCTTTGTATTTCTTCATAGATTCTGTCTTCAGCACACTATTTCTCTATTTTCTCATGCAGTCATGTTAAACGTGTTGCATAATAGGGGCATCATCCTGTTCCCAACATAGATCTAAAAAAGTTAAAACAAGACAGACATACATATCAATGTCATGTGTGATTTCATGTAATATGTAACAAGGCAGGACTACTACATACATAATCTACTATTGCTTTTTAGCCTATGGGATAATTTCTACTCAAGTCCTGATCAACCAAGGATCTGGACTATCTAAAAACCAACATTTTTTGTGTGCTTCATCTCAAAATATCTAAATTATTCATATTTTACTTATTTCAAGTGAATCTACCCTATCACCGTGTACACATCAGTGTCTAGTGCAGAAACCATACATATTTCCTCAATTCTCAACGTTAAAAAAGGGAGGATGCATATGTGCACAGTTCCTCTGTGCCAATCATTATTTACATGTCCATTCGTTATGTTGTTACGTTTTACTTGTTCATACAAATGCAGGAGTATATTACATTTTACTCACTCATAAATGCAGGAGTACTGTCTAAGTCCTCTCCACGTTCTTTTCTTATATTTATGGCTCTCTTTAAACACAAGGGCTTGAAAAAAGGCACTCTAATGTCACTGATTTGGCAGTAATATACCTGTGGATCAATCACAACAAAAAAGACCCCGATTACTATCCAGAGCTTTCACCCGTTTCAATATACTATTGCCACCTCTTAGTAATCTTACGGACAATTATCAAATCCCAAGCGTCTTCTGCCTTATTTCAATGCTACCGCCGTACGGGATTCTATTTGTTGCTTTTTAGACTCCACATTGGCAAGCCTCTAAACGTAATCATAAATATAACGTAAGACTCGCTAATCAACCCTGTCAGCCGCCCGTATTGCTATTCATCAAAAATCCCCTTGTAGTTACCTTAATGTAAAGTTAACGTTCCTTCAGTTCATCTGCTTCCGCATAGATCTCTCTGCTGTAGCGGAAGTACGTGTCTCTTACTTAAACACATGACCGGAATAGACACGTATATGCGTGATGAAGTCACTACGTTTTCATCACGCGATCGCGGGACGTAGCTGGAGACTACTCGGAGCCCAGAGACTCATGGGTCTTGTGGTCTTCACAGATGCCCGCGATTATAGACCAAAAGAGTCAGAGGAGCCTGGTTTCTTATCATTTTTGTTGCTGCAAGTCCAATAATATTTAATAATGGTCATGATGGGAACTCAAAGCAGGCTATGCTTATTATAGGTACAGATATAACCTATATTTAGTATCAGGGAACATGTCATTAACGAGAGAAGTTGGACAAAATAAGTACAGGTCCAGTAGTGGTTGCTGATGGTCATGATGCGAACTCAAAGTAGGTTATACTTGTTATAGGTGCAAATGTCACCTATATTTAGTATCAGGGAACGTGTAATTAACGAAAAAGAAACTTCAAAAGGTGCAATGTCAATGTAGAAACAAGCCCCATTCTTACAATGCGTAATTTAACAAACAACTAAACAATTTAGTGCTTTACAAACCATTAACGGGGGATCCCACATCCAGGATTTGTGAAGAAATCACAAGCCTTATGACTTATGCTGAACTACAAGGTTGGATTGACAGTGATGAAAAAGCTTTTTTGATTCAACATAACCCTGTCATCCCAGCGCTATATTGTTTACCTAAAATGCATAAGAATGCCACTTGTCCACCAGGGAGACCAATTGTGGCTGCAATCCTGGAACCGCTCTCCATCTACACTGACTTTTTCTTAAGGCCGTTTGTTATCAGTATGCGTTCATACATTCAAGATACGAAGCATATGATCCATATTTTGGAAGGCATTGACATAACAGCTGAGGATATGTTTGTGACACTTGACGTGGAGGCCTTATACACGAGTATTCCACAGATGAAATGCATTAATATCATGCATACCTTTTTGGAAAAAAGACAAGATAAATCTGTTACGTCCGATTTCATTACTGAGTGTATAAAACTGGCTCTGACTAACAACTAGTTCATTGTAGACGGCACTTTTTATTTGCAACAACATGGCACTAGTATGGGCTCGACGTTCACTCCAGAATTGGCGAACCACTTTATGGACGACCTAGAGCGTCGTTCAGTATATGCAGAAGGGAACCTGTTCAAACATTTGATGAAAACATGGCATAGATACATTGATGACGTCTTTATGCTGTGGTCAGGGAATACACAGGAGTTGAACAGTTTTTTTCAATGGATTAATCAACAAGAACCTTGTATTAAATTCACTATGTCGACAAGTGTTGAAAAAATCGCTTTTCTAGACCTAGAAATCTATAAGGGGGATAACAACACTGTGCGGACCGCTCTTTTCAGAAAACCCACTGATAAAAACTCGCTTTTGTTGTTCACTAGTTATCATCCAGCGAGTTTACGTGAGAATTTCTCTTTTGCCCAATTCTTATGCATTAGGAGAAATTGTACCCGCAGAGAAGATTTTGATAAGAATGGGCAAGAACTCTCATTGAGATTGAAAGCACGAGGTTACCCTCCACATGTAATACGGAGATCTTTTAAGAGAGCCAGAAATACGAATAGACAAGAGTGCTTGAAGAAACGGACGCGGACTAAAGAAGAAAAAATCACCTGTGTGTCAACATTTTCACCAATCAGTAATGCACTACGACGTAGTATATTAAAAAATTGGGGTATGATTAACACAGGAGATTTTTCAATAGGCAAACCCCGTTTTGCTTCTAAATGTATGACAAACTTATGGGACAAATTGGTCCATACATATAAAGCCTCAGATTCAACAATAACCCCAACACAGTCAACTTTGTGGAACACACAACCAGTTGTGGGTCATTTCAAGTGTGGCAAATGTTCGGTATGTAGTCTCACATCAAACACTAAAGAAATCGAACTGAAGGGCAGGAAGTGGACATTAAAGCACTTTTCCAATTGCAATATCAAATGGGCCATTTATGTTATAAATTGTCGATGCGGTTTGTTGTATATTGGGAAGACTAAGAGACCTGTTCGACAAAGGATCTTTGAACACAGATCATGCGTCAAAAATAGGGTGCCTGAAAAACCTTTAGTGGCACATTTCATTTCAGCAAAACACACCCATGAAGACATTCACTGGACCATCATCCAGACGATTGGGCCACACCCTAGAGGGGGGGACAGGGATTTAAAGCAGAGAAAAATCGAACAAAAATGGATTTTTGACCTCAATACCGTCAAATATGGTCTCAATATTGCGATAGAATGGGGCTTGTTTATACATTGATATTGCACCTTTTGAAGTTTCTTTTTTCGTTAATTACACGTTCCCTGATACTAAATATAGGTGACATTTGCACCTATAACAAGTATAGCCTACTTTGAGTTTGCATCATGATCATCAGCAACCACTACTGGACCTGTACTTATTTTGTCCAACTTCTCTCATTAATGACATGTTCCCTGATACTAAATATAGGTGATATCTGTACCTATAATAAGTATAGCCTACTTTGAGTTCCCATCATGACCATTATTAAATATTATTGGACTTGCAGCAACAGAAATGATAAGAAACCAGGCTCCTCTGACTCTTTTGGTCTATAATCACGGCCATCTGGGAAGACCACAAGACCCATGAGTCTCTGGGCTCCGACTAGTCTCCAACTACATCCCGCGATCGCGTGATGAAAACGTAGTGACATCATCACGCATATACGTGTCTATTCCGGTCATGTGTTTAAGTAAGAGACACGTACTTCTGCTACAGCAGAGAGATGTGTGCGGAAGCAGATGAACTGAAGGCGCGTTAACTTTACATTAACGTAACTACAAGGGGATTTTTGATGAATAGCAATATGGGCAGCTGACAGGGTTGATTAGCGAGTCTTACGTTATATTTATGATTACGTTTAGAGGCTTGCCGATGTGGAGTCTAAAAAGCAACAAATAGAAAACCGTACGGCGGTAGCATTGAAACAAGGAGGAAGACGCTTGGGATTTGATAATTGTCGGTAAGATTACTAAGAGGTGGCAATAGTATATTGAAACGGGTGAAAGCTCCGGATAGTAACCGGGGTCTTTTTTGTTGTGATTGATCCACAGGTATATTACAGCCAAATCAGTGACATTAGAGTGCCTTTTTTCAAGTCCTTGTGTTTAAAGAGAGCCATAAAAATAAGAAAAGAACGTGGAGAGGACTTAGACAGTACTCCTGCATTTATGAGTGAGTAAAATGTAATATACTCCTGCATTTTTATAAACAAGTAAAACGTAACAACATAAGTATGAAACGAATGGACATGTAAATAATGATTGGCACAGAAGAACTGTGCACATATGCATTCTCCCTTTTTTAATGTTGAGAATTGAGGAAATGTGTATGGCTTCTGCACTAGACACTGATGTGTACACAGTGATAGGGTAGATTCACTTGAATTAAGTAAAAAATGAATAATTTAGATATTTTGAGATAAAGCACACAGAAAATGTTGGTGTTTAGATAGTCCAGATCCTTGGTTGATCAGGACTTGAGTAGAAACTATCCCATAGGCTAAAAAGCAATAGTAGATTATGTATGTAGTAGTCCTGCCTTGTTACATATTACATGAAATCACACATGACATTGATATGCATGTCTGTCTTGTTATAACTTTTTTAGATCTATGTTGCGAACACGATGGTGCCCCTAGTATGCAACACGTTTAACATGACTGCGTGAGAAAATAGAGAAATAGTGTCCTAAAGACAGAATCTATGA
The DNA here is from genome assembly GCF_040938575.1 of Ambystoma mexicanum. Lineage (NCBI taxonomy): Eukaryota > Metazoa > Chordata > Amphibia > Caudata > Ambystomatidae > Ambystoma > Ambystoma mexicanum. The sequence continues at coordinate 1,150,725,505 of NC_090932.1, forward strand.
AGAAATACAAAGGCAATTAATTTAATTGTATTAGAAAACGATGTATAGATTACAGAAACACAGTTTTAGTGTTGGCACATTTGTTTTTCCCAAAGAATAGGAGAAAGTGTAGTGATACACAAAATTGCAAATTTGCCAATCTGGGCTTTAGATGACAGCATTAGCCGCTGAAAGCCAATAGTTTATTCAAAGTATGTGCCAAAAATGCTGACAGTAGTCTGTTGTAGCACTTCCATTACGCAGTAGTGAGCTACAAGGAATATGCAGGCCTAGTAGGAGTGGTAGGTCACATTATGCATTGTAGATAGACAGGCAGGGCGAAGGCCCCAGTTCTGTAGCTAATAGAAATTATTGGAGTGTTTGGAACATTATGGCACCTATATAGCGCTTAGATAGCCAATCTTAAGCTCTATGAACACTAAGCTATGAGTGCATGCCTTTTAGAGCTTGCTCACATAGGCTTAATTCATCTCGACTTCTCTTAGAATATTCTGCCTTTCTAACTGTAGCCCTGCATGGTTTCGTAAACTAATCTTCTTTTCTCTGGGAAGGCACCGATAAGACATTCCTGAGCTTTCGCGCAGATGGGCTCCAAGCAGGGAGGGGCACAGGAAAGGAGCACAGTGGAAACTCACAGAGTTGGGTTTTTCCATGAGCAAGCCTATATTTTGCACAGGGAAGGTTCTAGAACTGTGCGTCATGGACTGACAGCACGAGATTATAAAAATGCATGCCCACATGACTCAGGTGGGAGATCGATCTGTGGACTTGGTTTGAGCAAAATCGAGTGTCCGGAACCTGTTGCTCTGTCGGCACCCTGCAGCGCTGTCCTCTGAGCGGGGCTTGTTACAGCTAGCTTATGAGGGCCAGGGTCTCCCAGTGCTGATTGAAGGGGCGTAAGACTGTGTTTCTCTATGTTTCTCTAAGTTCTATGTTTCTCTATATTTTGTATTTCTCTAAGTTTGTGTTTTGTAATCTTCTCTAACTTGAATCCCAAAATGTTGCTGAAATTCACTGTTTAGAATAAATGCTAAAACTTTTTGAAGGTGTCATTTGTCACTAGCATGAGTTCACTGCTCGGCACAATAGAACCTGTATTTTGGGCTGAATTGGGTAGATTTTGCTCTCAAGGGCTGGTCCCGAGGAAGTATTTCCCAATATCAAGACATTTGGTGGCAGCTTGGGGATTTGTGCAGAGCAGTGCCTTGCTGTGAAATGACAAATTGTGTGAGAGAACACAGTGCAGAGTGATGAGCAGGCTGTCGCATTTCCTTGGTGGTCTCACTGCAGCTCTGAGACTTCAAACAAAAGACAGCAACGTTGTGTCGGCTTGCCGTGGCCGATAGCTTGTGTGGTTAAGACTTTCCCCTTCAGTAAATCAGTCGTTGCTGACTTATTGCTTGGGAATGAAGCCAGGGAGCACAAGGCGATAAACAAGCGGGAAATGGCTTTGTTTAAAGCGCTCCGATGAATGGTCAAGAAAGATTTATGTTCAATTAGGAAAGAATTTTATCATGCGGTTTCCCCGGTTTAAAGTTGCAATTTGGAATGCAAAGTAAGACGGAGTTCTCAACTCTATTCTGTCATGAGGGCAGGAAAATAGTTGCGAGGATTTGACATGCAAATTGTGAATAGATTTAGACATTGTAATCCAGCCCCAGTGTGCTAGCGAGTGGGGGGCTGTAATGTAAGGAGGCGAAGGTTCGCTTTTTAAATGTATGATTTTGAAGTGTTGACATTCCTGAAGATAACGTGGGAATGAGCCGTGTTTAGGAGAAAGAGTAACATCTGTGTTGAGAGCCTAAAGGTTTTTTTTTTTTTGGCAACTGTAAATTCCATGTGCTGGTGGTGGATTCTGTTTAAAGGAAACACACTAAAATAGCTACATTGCATTTTAGCTGTGCCATGCTTACAATGGGTGAGAGACTCACTTAAAAAAGAAAGTGAGTGAATGGCATTTGAATTTTCGATTTTTGTGTATTGATTTGGAATTGCAGAATCAGTTTGCAATGGGTTCGGGGGAAAAGACAATTTATATTCTTCTAAATTGCCTCTAAATTGCCCCTAGAATATGTAACTGTTCCCACGCTATGCCATGGATTTGTACTGTTGCGTTATAAGTGATGTATGTTTTGGAAATAGTGACCTGTTGACTGTGATACATGGTGAAAAATGTTGTTGACACATTAACAGCCCACAAGCAATATAGAGTGTGGGTTGTTCTTGCAGGAAAAACGTGCAGGGAGCAGCACTACACATGACATGTTTTAAATGCACTGAAATAATTGATTTTAATTTGGCAGTGGTACAACAGAATGAAAAATCTGTGTGTGATAAGACAGTACAAATATTTAGTGGGTTGCGGGTTCTTTTGAAAAATCGCACATTGCATTGGATTGAGTTTGTGAAGCCAAACTACAAGGTTACTGTAACGCTCACCTGATTCCCGTAGAGGCGCCGGTTTTGACTGGGCGTATACCGTATCTTCAAAGGTGATGTGTAACACACGGCTGGCTCTTTGGGCTGGACCTCTGTGCACTGTATGTCTGACTCGAAGGGTAAGATGTCTGCAGATAGAAAATATGGGATTAATGAACTGGGTTATTGAATGTCTCTCTCTTCTTCCCTTTCTCTTCTCCTGTAGAACCCCAAAGGTTAACGCTCTCACCTTAGGTAAGTGAACGCCGTGCTCTCCATCTGCCTCGGGGCAGGGTGCTGTAACCAGTTTCTTCACTGGATAAGGGGAGCAGGCCTCTTGACTTCAGAGGACTGCTGTCCGTCGTTTACTGCACGAACGGTAAGTTTTGAGTAATTCTAATGTCTTTAAAGTCTTTAGTAATGATGTCTCTTGTTTTGCAGGGTTCCGGCGATGGCGGATGACGGGCTGAAGTAAGTTGAAGATGAAGCCCGTGTGGTGAATAGAAGCGCCTGGAAGCACGTAAGTAAGCGCTTGTTGCCTGCTTCACGATGCGCTCTAACTGTCTTTTTATTTTGCAGGTACAAGTTCGGAGCGGCTGCAGGGTGCCGGAATACCCACTGGGTTAGATGTGGAAAGGAGTAATGGCACGTGAGTATTAAAGTTCCCCAATGTCTTTAAACGCACCTTGTTTTGTCTTTCAGATGCGGGATGCAGCGCCGAAAGCCTCCGGAGCGTGCAAAGAGTTGGTAAGCTTTTGTCTTTCAGATGCCGGAATGCAGTGTGAAGACCTCCGGAGCGCACGAAGAGTAGGTAAGCCTTTGTCTTTCAGATGCCGGAATGCAGCGCGAGGCGTTGGTGACAGCCGATGGACCAGGTAAGTGAAGAGCTGTCACTGAAGACCGTAATGCTAACCTGTTCTTTCTTGTCTTTATAGGTGTTGCTGAAGACTGGATTCAGGATGGTAAGCCTTTTTCCTTAGGCACAGGATCAGATGCAGAATACACGATGAGCGTTCTGCTGCAGAGGATGCAGAATAACGCAAAGCAAGATTCATCCATCGGGTGTGGTTTAAATAGCCTCCTGTAGTGCTTAGGTGTCTCCTTCCACAGCCACGCCTAGGTAAGAAAAGAGTTCCTGCTTTCCAGAAGAGTTCCAGTGTTCTGAACCTAGGGAGTGGCTCCTGCCCCACCCAACAGGAAAAGTAGTTCCAAACAGAAGAGGATCAGAGGCTCAACTGGCAGGCAAGTAAGCAGCATGGTCTGCTGCAGGTAAGTCCACCCAAGCATTATGAGCCCGGCGCTTCCAGCGCTGGGACTGGGCATATTTATGAGCCTGGTGCCACTGGCGCCAGGACTGGGTCCAGAAGGTCCCAATTGGGACTGGTTGGCACTCGGAACCTGGGTTATGGATCTGCTTCCAAGGGAGTTGGGAAAACCCTGACCTTTTGGAAGCAGAGATCATGACAGTACCCCCCCTCAAGGCCCCTCCCAAACCGGGCTTCTCCGGGGGTTTTGGCTTGTCAGGAAATGTTCGGTGAAATCTTTTGATTAGGCGAGGAGCGTGGACATATTCAGCAGGTTCCCAGGATCTCTCTTGGGGGCCGTAGCCTTTCCAGTCAATTAGGTAAAATAGTTTAGATTTGGAGATCTTGGAGTCCAGAATGCTTTTGACTTCAAACTCGAGTTCTCCATCAACTAGGATAGGTTTTGGAGATTTAGTTAGTCGGGTTTGAGGTTGCACGGGTTTTAATAGAGAGACGTGGAAGACCGGATGTATCTTCATGTGCGGGGGCAAGTCCAACTTGACCGCTACTGGGTTTACTATGGTAGTGATGGAATAGGGACCAAGGTATCTTGGGTTGAATGTGCGTGGCCCTTTTAGAGGTAGATATTTGGTGGATAACCAGACTTGATCCCCTACTTGATATTGAGGGGCTTCCTTCCGATGTTGATCTGCTCCTTTCTTGTATTGTTCTTTAGCCCTTTGAAGGTGAGAAACAGCTTCCTTAAAGGCTTGGGTGATTGTAGAATGCAGGTAGTCTACTGCTGGTGTTTCAAGATCTTGGAGGGGATCCAACTCCGAGGTTCGAGGGTGACTGCCGTACAAAAGAAAAAACGGGGTTTTCCCAGTTCCCGAATGGACAGAGTTATTGTAGGCATATTCGGCTATCCAAAGGATGTCTTTCCAAGTTTTTTCAGTTTGTTGCAGCATGCAGCGTAAATACTGTTCCAGAGTTTGATTGGTCCTCTCGGTTTCTCCGTCGGTCTGAGGGTGGTGACTGGTCGATAGTCTCACATCAATTTGAGCCGACCGACAGCAACTTCGCCAAAAATGAGAATAAATTGACTACCTCGATCCGAAATTAGAACCGAAGGAAAACCGTGCAGTCGGACGATGTTTTCGAGAAATTCTCGGGCCAGTGTTGCTGCTGTTGGCAAGCCTTTGAGCGGAATGAAATGCGCCATCTTGGAGAATAAGTCCACGATTACTAGAATCGTATTGTATCCGGAGCATGGAGGTAGATCGGTGATGAAGTCCATAGAAAGCGTATGCCAAGGGCGAGGTGGGATGTCAATAGGGCGTAAGAGGCCTGCTGGTCTTTCCTTTTGACTCTTGTTTTGGGCGCATACTCCACAGGACATTATAAAGTCTCTGATATCTTTTTTCCAAGACGGCCACCAGAAGTAGCGCTTGATCTTTTCTGAGGTCTTGGCCTTACCGGGATGTCCTTCCATTAAAGAATTGTGATAACAAGAGATTACTTTTTTCTGTAAATCTGTGCTGGGCAGGTATAATCGTTCTTGGAAATACAATAAGTTGTCCTTTACTGCAAAGTCCTTTCCCTGCAGATGCCAATTCTGTATGTCTGCTGGAATTACAAGTTGCCTGGCTTTATCCTTAACTTCCTCTATGGATTGTGTGGCGATTACACCCAGAATTCTTTGTTCGGGAATGATTGGTACAGGTTTAGGGTTGATCAAGTGTTCTTCCACTCCCATCCGAGAAAGGGCATCAGCTTTACCGTTTTTTGTACCAGGTCGATAGGTAATTATGAAGTCAAACTCGGCAAAGAATAATGCCCAACGGAGTTGTCTAGAGGATTGGGCTTTTGCGGTTTTCAAATATTGCAGGTTTCGGTGATCCGTAATCACAGTAACGGTGTGTCGGGCCCCCAGCAGATAATGCCGCCAAGCCTTAAAGGCAGACTTGATAGCCAGAAGTTCCTTGTCAGTAATCGTGTAATTGATTTCAGGAGGCGAGAATTTGCGGGACCAAAATGCCACGGGATGCAACTGATTGGTTACCGGGTCCTTTTGTGATAGAACTGCCCCCATGGCAAGGCTTGAAGCATCAGTTTCCACGATGTAGGGGAGTTCGGGGCGAGGGTGTTTTAAGATTGGTGCAGAGATAAATTTAGTCTTCAAATCCTGGAAAGCTTGTTCCGCCTCGGTAGACCATTCAAAACGTTTGTTTTTCTTTAACAAGGCAGTGATGGGCTGGACTATTAGAGAGAATTCGGGGATAAACCTGCGGTAAAAGTTAGCGAAGCCTAACATGCTTTGCACACCTTTTACGGAGGATGGTGATGGCCATTTGAGAACTGCATCGACCTTCTTTGAATCCATACGCACTCCGCCAGGTGATAATATGAATCCCAAGAATTCAACTTCAGTCACGTTGAAAACACATTTTTCCAACTTAGCGAAAAGTTTGTGTTGACGCAATTTTTCGAAGACCATTTTCACGTGTTTCCGATGTTCAGATTCCGATGAAGAATAAACGAAGATGTCGTCAATGTAAACAACAACACACACATCTATGAGCTCTCTGAGGACATCGTTCATAAAATATTGAAAGGCGGCCGGGGCATTGCAAAGTCCGAAGGGCATGACCTGATATTCAAATAGCCCATATTTGGTGCGGAAGGCCGTCTTCCATTCATCGCCCTCTTTTACTCGTACCAAGTGGTAAGCTCCTCTAAGATCCAGCTTTGTATATATGCATGCTTTTCTGACTTGGTCCAGGAGTTCAGGGATCAAAGGTAACGGATATCTATTCTTAACGGTGATCTGGTTCAGGGAGCGATAATCTATACAAGTTCTAAGGTCTCCTTCCTTTTTTGGAACGAAGAACAAAGCTGAAGAAGCAGGGGACTTGGAAGGACGAATAAACCCATTTGCCAGGTATTGATCCAGGTATTGTCGAAGGTGAAGGTTCTCAGGCTCGGTGAGGGCATAAATTCTACTACAAGGAGGAGTAGATCCAGGTATCAGGTCTATCTGGCAGTCGTAAAACCTATGAGGAGGTAGAGAGTTAGCTTGATCCTTCCGGAAAACATCTTGGTATTCTAGGTATTCGGGAGGTAACTGGGGAGTCTCTGAAGAAATTGCTGCCAGTGCAACACCAGGTGGAGGGTGACAAGTAGAGACACATTCTGGAAACTGGACCGTTCTTGCTCGCCAATCGATCAGAGGATTGTGTTTCTCTAACCAAGGTATTCCTAGAATAATCTGAAACTGAGGGGCCTTGATCACATCGAACACGATCTTCTCATGGTGTCCATCTTGACTTACTAGCGTCACTTCTTGAGTGGTATGCGTTACTGGCCCGGAGGCTATCTCCGTACCATCCACCGTAGTAATGACGTCCTTTACAGCCTTGGGACAAAGAGTTAGATTCATCCTCAAAACCATTTCATGATCCACATAATTGCCGATGGCACCGCTGTCGACGTAAGCTTCAATTGCATGTAATCGATCCGGATTATCAGGGCTAATGAGGACCATAGGTATCATGAAATGCGAGGTCACGGAACTGGTTTTCACGCTCGGCAAGAGGACCTCTATTCTTGTCGGGCGAGGTCGTTTCCCTGCTCAGAGTTTGTAACTTTGGTAACTGCAGCTCCTACTGCCTTCTTGGCAGGCTTCACCGGACAATCTCGAAGAAAGTGCCCTGAGTTTCCACAATAGAGGCATAATTGCAACTGTTTTCTCCTTTCCCGCTCCTTTTGTGTTAGAGGACCTTTCAGACCCCCTATTTGCATGGGTTCCCCGGAGTCTACTCCTTTGGAAGGAGTTGGCGGTTTGGAAAATACTCGAGCATCAAACTTGGAACGATCGGCCTTCCTGTTCTGCAGTCTGTGATCTATTTGAACGACTAAGTCTATATAGTCCGAACAATCGTTTGGGGGATTCACTACTTGGGCTAACACATCTTTGAGCTCTCCACGTAGACCTCTATAAAACAGCGTAATCCTTTTGTCCTCAGGCCATTGAGTTTCCACTATCAGTCTGTTGAAAGACGCAATATAAGCCAAAAGGTCTTGATTACCTTGTCGCAACGAAAGAAGCTCATTGTCCAAGGCCTGCCCCTGTGAATGTCTTGCGAACAGTTTTTCCATACTGAGCTGAAAAGCTTGAAAATCATGGAGGACCGGATCATCTTGATTTACTAGAGGGATCGACCAGTCTGCCGCATTGCCACTAAGGTACGAAAGCACGAAAGCTACTTTAGCTTGATCAGTTGGAAAGGCTGCTGGCCGGCATATGAAATGCAACCGGCACTGATTGATAAATACTGCAAACCTCTTTGGGTCACCAGAAAATCGTTCGGGCGGAGCCAGAGGTACATTCCCAGGTAGGTTGATCTGCACTGGATTCATAGAGGATGTAGAAGGAAGATTTCCCCCAGATGCGGGTAACGGGGTCTGTCCGGCTTGTGACTGTAGCAATTGTCTAGCGAGATCATCTGTTCGCTCCTTGGAAATAATCAGTTCCCTTCTTAGAGCCTTCGTTTCCTGACGGGCTGCATGCACTTCTGCCCTTAGTTCCCCAAGTAACTGGGCTAGCTGGTCGGTATCCGAGGTTTCCATAGCGCCTGGACGGGAGTTTTGTGGTAGGCTTTGCGTTCTGTAACGCTCACCTGATTCCCGTAGAGGCGCCGGTCTTGACTGGGCGTATACCGTATCTTCAAAGGTGATGTGTAACACACGGCTGGCTCTTTGGGCTGGACCTCTGTGCACTGTATGTCTGACTCGAAGGGTAAGATGTCTGCAGATAGAAAATATGGGATTAATGAACTGGGTTATTGAATGTCTCTCTCTTCTTCCCTTTCTCTTCTCCTGTAGAACCCCAAAGGTTAACGCTCTCACCTTAGGTAAGTGAACGCCGTGCTCTCCATCTGCCTCGGGGCAGGGTGCTGTAACCAGTTTCTTCACTGGATAAGGGGAGCAGGCCTCTTGACTTCAGAGGACTGCTGTCCGTCGTTTACTGCACGAACGGTAAGTTTCGAGTAATTCTAATGTCTTTAAAGTCTTTAGTAATGATGTCTCTTGTTTTGCAGGGTTCCGGCGATGGCGGATGACGGGCTGAAGTGAGTTGAAGATGGATCCCGTGTGATGAATAGAAGCGCCTGGAAGCACGTAAGTAAGCGCTTGTTGCCTGCTTCACGATGCGCTCTAACTGTCTTTTTATTTTGCAGGTACAAGTTCGGAGCGGCTGCAGGGTGCCGGAATACCCACTGGGTTAGATGTGGAAAGGAGTAATGGCACGTGAGTATTAAAGTTCCCCAATGTCTTTAAACGCACCTTGTTTTGTCTTTCAGATGCGGGATGCAGCGCCGAAGGCCTCCGGAGCGTGCGAAGAGTTGGTAAGCTTTTGTCTTTCAGATGCCGGAATGCAGTGTGAAGACCTCCGGAGCGCACGAAGAGTAGGTAAGCCTTTGTCTTTCAGATGCCGGAATGCAGCGCGAGGCGTTGGTGACAGCCGATGGACCAGGTAAGTGAAGAGCTGTCACTGAAGACCGTAATGCTAACCTGTTCTTTCTTGTCTTTATAGGTGTTGCTGAAGACTGGATTCAGGATGGTAAGCCTTTTTCCTTAGGCCCAGGATCAGATGCAGAAGACACGATGAGCGTTCTGCTGCAGAGGATGCAGAATAACGCAAAGCAAGATTCATCCATCGGGTGTGGTTTAAATAGCCTCCTGTAGTGCTTAGGTGTCTCCTTCCACAGCCACGCCTAGGTAAGAAAAGAGTTCCTGCTTTCCAGAAGAGTTCCAGTGTTCTGAACCTAGGGAGTGGCTCCTGCCCCACCCAACAGGAAAAGTAGTTCCAAACAGAAGAGGATCAGAGGCTCAACTGGCAGGCAAGTAAGCAGCATGGTCTGCTGCAGGTAAGTCCACCCAAGCATTATGAGCCCGGCGCTTCCAGCGCTGGGACTGGGCATATTTATGAGCCTGGTGCCACTGGCGCCAGGACTGGGTCCAAAAGGTCCCAATTGGGACTGGTTGGCACTCGGAACCTGGGTTATGGATCTGCTTCCAAGGGAGTTGGGAAAACCCTGACCTTTTGGAAGCAGAGATCATGACAGTTACGAGGAAAAAGAAAAATGTATGCCTTTAAATGGGACATTGATCAGTTTAAAACAGGCTAAAAAGACATTTTGGCAAAATTACATGGAGTAGAATCTGATGACAAGAAAATGTGCCTCTTTTGAAAATAAGAGTCTTGCTGTGCAGAGCTTGTGCCTTGAAGATAACTTGCACTGTCTTGGGCGAGGTGCGCAAATAAAAAAAAACTGTTGGAGGAAGGCAGGAAAGCAGAATGCTGCGCTCCTGTTCAGTAAAATGGTGTTTACAAAAGCTGGCAGATATGGGAGCTTTTCTGAGTTGCTGAAGCAGTGCAGGAAACAGTTAATCTGGATGAACTGTCTGAAACGAGTGCCTTTCATTGAAGCCGCCCCAGTTTATGAGTTATAGGCAAAGAGATAAGCTTGCTGCGTGCGTATGGCGCTGCCATGTGCACAGGAAAGATAAACAATGACATTCCTGCATTCCATCCCCTGTGAAAGACACCGTCAGTGTGAGCAAAGACTGAGGAGGGGGTGCAAAGGCAGAATGCTGAAACAGAACTGAAGGCAATAATTGCTGTGAGTGAGAAAATAAAAAAGAGCGCAATCTACCTTACACATGCTGATGAACGCATGCTTTCTGACACTGGCATGCAATAACACAGCTGATCAGAAGTAAAGAATTTGCCCAGTATCAACACTGGAAGGAAAATAAATGCTGCATGCAGACTGGGCGCATCGCATCTGAACATTTGGGGAACCTGTGCATCTGTGAATGGGCTGAGAAAAGACAGCTGCCCATTTCAAGAGACATTGCCATGCAAGCTGCATCCCCATGTCCCATGTGATGTGAAGTGAAGAGACATTGCCGTGCAAGCTGCATCCCAGTACTCCATGTGATGTGAACTGAAGTAAAGCGCTGTGCACTGGAGAAGAAACCTCTAGGCGCTTTAAGAAGTGAAAATACACAGCTGGCAAAAATGCAAGCTACATTGCCAGGGCTGGAGTAACTGACAAAGACATTATGGCGTTCCAGATGGAAGCAAAACTGACAAAGGTAGCCGTTTTGCAAGAGACAACATGCAGAGCGGGGCTTTGGAGTATAACATGAACACTGCACATTAGCCATGATCTAGAAGCCTAACGGCTTAGTGCAAGAATGAATAATTTGTTGAAGCAAATAAAGGAACTGATTCAGACTATTGCGCTCAAAGGGGTGGCCCAAGAAATCAGCAGACACCCTTTGGGAAAATGACAAGTGGAAAACCAGAGGCTTGAAAGACACTGGCTGTATGGAGAAAAATAAACAAAGCTGCTTGTGCAACTGCAGGCGGTATTGGACTGAAAGACTTTATCTTTGAAAAATGGAGTGATGCCAGCAGGGCAACCTAAGTCAAGATCATGAGACACTGAAAGCAAGTTGGCGCCTGACATTCGTGATCGCTCTGGTGACAAAGAAAAGCATTGATCCATTGAGAAGTGCGACCTGGGTACTTATTACATGGCTTTTGTAAAATCACAGGTCAGTCTGAAGTACCATTGACCAACTATGATCGCATTGCACAAATGAGTTTGTGACTAGGCAATTACACCCCGTATGGTTGAGTGTAAATAATCCCCCAGTAACACACAGAAGGGTGACAAATAATTGTGGTAGCAATGATAAAGTGTGTAGTTACCTGATGAGACTTCTGATGGTGGGGGTGGTGTTAAGGGAAGGGGTGGATAACGCTGATATTGTAGTTTTGATGACATCCTAATGTGAATAACAATGACATTGTACTTTTGATGAAATCCTAACATTTCTGTTTGTATTTTGCCTACGCAAAAAACCAAGACAGTTGCGTGCCATGATTGGGGTAGATGTGTGCAATTTGCGGGTGACACTGATCAGTCAAGCAGACGCATTCTCAGAGAAAGCGAGTCACTGCGAGATGATATGTGAACTTTGAACCTGTCCTGCACCGCACTCAATGCTGCTAACATGCATGACGTATGAGGACATTTGTTCTGCAACCTGCAAGAGGTGTTCAACAGAGTAATAACTTTTGCTGAACTGGCACGGTGCAGACTTGGCTAGTTATCAAACATTTGATGCTGCACATTCAAATGATTCAGTTGCTGGAAATAACCTGGTTGATATGTTTTGCCTTTCTTGTTTAAAGGACTGTGGACAATGAGTTGTGGACTGTGACATCATGCACCACAAACAGCTGTGTGACACAGCACTTGAATGCTAACACATTGAAAAATGGTTTTTAAATGCATTTTTTTAGATGAATCTGAAAAAAAGAAATGTTTTGCTCTTCCAACTGAATTGCTTTAACCAGAGATGTTTTGCCTTTTCTAAAACTACTACGTTGCACGTAGGCAGGAAAATGATTTATGAATTGTTGGGGCAGCAGGATTATGCAAGCAGGAGCGTAATATATTTTGAGATAAAATGAGTGCGCACACCAAAGTCAGCTGTGCGTAGGTTAAGGTTCTTAATTTGTAGTAATGCTGCCAAGTGTGTGAGCTCTAATTTGAGATGGTAACCTTTGAAACACTGGATACTTTTAAAGCCAGCCTTAAGGCGGGTAAATGAAACCAAGACTGACTTGATATTTGATTTTATGACACAGTGTGACACAGTTTTTGTTAAACCAACCAGTTCTATGTTTCTGTGGGGACGGCTGTCTCCAGCACACTAATGCAAAGAGTCACCTTTTGATTGTAGACATTTAGTATAATTCCTTGGAAAAGCGCTACAAATGAGTATCCACATGGAATTGCTAGCATACTGGCCTGGCACATTGTCGGGCATCTTTTGTCACTGACTCATATGACTGGTGCTTATGAAATCCTAGGCCCAAATGTTTCAGTGAATGGATCCAACGATTTGTTTAATTTGTTTAATGTGATGTTTTTTCTGACCAAGAACTGCAGCGAGTGTTCTCGCCAAGATTTTATGGACTATAATTTGACTAAATGCATTTCACACAATGGTGTGATGAAACAGCCACTGCCGGATGGTAGTATGGTGTTTGTATCTAAAACTAATATTGTATATGGTAGGCATCCCACTTGAAGAAGGGTATTCTCCAAGTCACACAAGGTAGAAACTGTGAACATGTTAAATTTTCCAGTAGTAAGGCAACATTTAAATTGTAGGCTGTTAATGCACACCTCTATTATTACAGTGATACACTTAGACATAGATTTATCACGAGGCAATATTTCCTTAGTACTACCAAGCTGCTACAAATGGAGTCAATTTCTATGGCCCATCACCAGAGTGCGCGTAGCTAGGGAGCTAGATTCATTAATTGCGGGAGCAGCGGGGAGTAACAGGAGCTTTATACGCTTTTGACATAGAAACTGTGCGCAATAAGCTAGCCAATATGAGTTCTGATGCCAGCTCTGCTATAAAACCTCTGGCCTAGTGGGGTCCATTGATAAGCCCAACACTGCTACAAGTATTGGCCACCACTGGAGATGGCAGAATTTTAGGTATGAAGACATTTTTTCTGCCATAGGGCAGGTCAACAAGACTGCTAAATACACACGATGCATTTTATGGCAAACATTGTTAAATCAGCAGGTGTTGGCTTTTCACTCCGAGTGGGGGCGACCATCCTCAACCCACTGGCACACAGAGCTACAGTTACCAGCAAACATATGGATCAAACCGCTTGCTTTTGATTGCATGAATAACACATGCCATGCTTTAATGCAAATTAGTAGAATTGTTTTTTTTATTTAGATAACCTGGTGCCCATGGGTTCACCTTGCTCATGAAATTAGATGGTTTTTGGTTGGGTTCCACATGCATGGGGGAAGTGTCTAATCACACAGCCCATAGTCACGTTTGAATGCCCTGGAATCAGGGGGAGGGTAGGCCCTTAGAGTGCAAGGCTGCCAGGTTTTAGAATTGGTAACCATACATAAATGCAATAGTGCATTGTAGATTAGACTACACCGGATTGCCTTGACATTCTAACTGCATGCTGCTTTTTAACTGACAATCAGTTATACAATAATTATTTAGGTATTTTTGTGTAGGCCAGGTTTTGGCAAGGGTATATGTCACTGTTCACTTTGTGTACATTTTTGTTTAGGTAGTGTTTTTACTAACCTTGCATGCCACGCTGACTAACCACTAGAAGATAGTTTGCTTAAACCTCTTGCAAAGCCCCAAGGTCTTTATCACTGCACTACATACTATGTTGATGGGTATTAGCCAGCATTGTCGCACACACTTTGAATAGGGGTGGAGTGTAGTGATACACAAAATTGCAAATTTGCCAATCAGGGCTTTAGATGACAGCATTAGCCGCTGAAAGCCAATAGTTTATTCAAAGTATGTGCCAAAAATGCTGACAGTAGTCTGTTGTAGCACTTCCATTATGCAGTAGTGAGCAACAAGGAATATGCAGGCCTAGTAGGAGTGGTAGGTCACATTATGCATTGTAGATAGACAGGCAGGGCGAAGGCCCCAGTTCTGTAGCTAATAGAAGTTATTGGAGTGTTTGGAACATTATGGCACCTATATAGCGCTTAGATAGCCAATCTTAAGCGCTATGAACACTAAGCTATGAGTGCATGCCTTTTAGAGCTTGCTCACATAGGCTTAATTCATCTCGACTTCTCTTAGAATATTCTGCCTTTCTAACTGTAGCCCTGCATGGTTTCGTAAACTAATCTTCTTTTCTCTGGGAAGGCACTGATAAGACATTCCTGAGCTTTCACGCAGATGGGCTCCAAGCAGGGAGGGGCACAGGAAAGGAGCACAGTGGAAACTCACAGAGTTGGGTTTTTCCATGAGCAAGCCTATATTTTGCACAGGGAAGGTTCTAGAACTGTGCGTCATGGACTGACAGCACAAGATTATAAAAATGCATGCCCACATGACTCAGGTGGGAGATCGATCTGTGGACTTGGTTCGAGCAAAATCGAGTATCCGGAACCTGTTGCTCTGTCGGCACCCTGCAGCGCTGTCCTCTGAGCGGGGCTTGTTACAGCTAGCTTATGAGGGCCATGGTCTCCCAGTGCTGATTGAAGGGGCGTAAAACTGTGTTTCTCTATGTTTCTCTAAGTTCTATGTTTCTCTATATTTTGTATTTCTCTAAGTTTGTGTTTTGTAATCTTCTCTAACTTGAATCCCAAAATGTTGCTGAAATTTACTGTTTAGAATAAATGCTAAAACTTTTTGAAGGTGTCATTTGTCACTAGCATGAGTTCACTGCTCGGCATAATAGAACCTGTATTTTGGGCTGAATTGGGTAATTTTTGCTCTCAAGGGCTGGTCCCGAGGCAGATTTTCCCAATATCAAGACAGAAGGTTGTAGTAAAAACGCACAGCTAAGCGTGTCCACATGTTATGCTTCATTTCACAAACATAACGGAGGGTGTTCAGATGCATACTTAATGAAATGGTGGAAAGATGTACTGATGTGTGAACCATTAGGGTTCTTTTATATGTATTATTGTGTTTTATAATCATGTTTTATGAATTTTGATAGACATTAAAATATGCGTTATTTTGTGAACGATTGTGTGTGTCTACCTAAATATTGAATGGATAGTGTGTATGTGTAGTTGGCAGGTGCTATAGACAACTTATAGCTTAATGGGGAGGAAGCCGTTTTTGTGGGATTCTAGTTTGCTTTGATATAATTTAGTCCTCACCCACACGGCCCCTAAAAAGAGGACGAAATAGCTCGGTTTAGCTGATGTTCCCATAGTGTCAGCCGACTCTTGAAGGGCCTGTACGAAAGTGTGTCACAGAGTGTACAGGCATTACAGCGGTGAAGCAAATCCACAAAACTCTAAGCAAAGAGTGTGAATGTCCGCAGCAGAGAACAACCTGTGACACCCGATGCACACAAAGAACCCCGATTTACTTGTCATAAATGGGAGAAAGCAAGGGTAAGAAGAGTGGAAAAGAAACAAAAGTTACTGCGGGAAAGCACCGAGTAAACAAAAAAACGAAAGAGGGGGGCTGCATCCGGCATCCAACCCATCCAACACGGAGAAAGGGACCGGACGATGGGAAGCAGGGAATAGGGTGTGGTTTCTCTACACACATGTGGCCCTCCTCCGTTCTCCATTGAGGGGACGCTTGCTGGGGTTTGCTATGGCTCCAGTCCCATCCCCGCTCTGCAGGATCTCCCATAAGAATGGAGGAAAGGGGATGGGGCATAGGAGTATATGACCTTTACCGACATCTTGGACAAAGGGCTCCCAAAGGAATCAGTCCTTCTTTTCCATGCATCACATAGGAATCCACGTCTAGAAGTATGGGATAAAACCCTGTTTAGTGCCATCAGTTCATAAGTACTTGGAGAGAAATATAGTCAGGCATCCACAGACCCTATTTCCTGCCTAAACATTCTAGCCCTGATATCCTGGTGATTCAAGCAGCTACATCACAGACTAAGACTAGGGCCTATCTATCCCTGTTCCCAGATAGGGGTGACACAAAAATGATGCCCTCTCTAAAAAGTCTTCACCTCAGGAAGTATGGCTGTGAAAGCTATTAATGCGCCCTCGACAAGTGTATCCATAGCTTATAGCCAGTAATTCCAGAAGCAGTAGAACACATCACACTAGGCGAAATGAGGAATGGCTTTAATAATATTGTAACAGATGGTAATGAGATGATGTGTCAGACACTCCGATTTGGCTTGGATGCGGCTGATAGTGTTGGGAGAGCAATGGCCACAAATTCTGTGTCACTGAGGCTTTCGTGGCTAAGAAAGTTGGGGTTTGCCGGAGAGGTCCAGGCAGGACTGATGTACATGCCTTTCAAAAACCTTTTTGGGCTTAAGGCAGACGATAGCCTGAAGAAATTACAGTCATCAAAAGCTGCAGCAAAATCGTTACAAGTAGCGGTACACCAGCAGCAGACTCAATCTATCACTCAGAGCTGGAGAGGCAGACCCTTTCATTATTTCAGCACCTTCATCCAGAGAGGGGTGGGTCATACTTTTGGCAGACAAGGGCAGAGAAAATGTGTGAGGCCAACAAGAGGTAGAGGTAGAGATTCTTCTCAACCTGCAACCTCCTCTGTGCACTCAGGAACACCAAAAACACTCTGAGGACTTTTCACATCATACACCAGTATGGGGCATCTGGCTTAACATTCCAGAAAATGGTGGGGTATTAATTCAGACACATGAGTGTACAGAGGTTGAGAATAAGCTTGGAGAGATAGAGCAGGACAACAAAGACCTAAAGTTAAAATGGAATGACATCGAAAATAGAGAATGGAGAAACAACTTGAGAATTTTTAGAAATCCTGAGCAACCGTGGGGTACATGAGACCAGGGGGAAAAAATGGTGCAGGACTTAATTGACTCTTTCTGGGGAAAGTTGCATTTAATTTGAAGATTGAGAGAGCATATAGGGCAGCCAGAGAGCCATAGTGCCTAGATCTATAGTGGTTAGGACTCAGTTTCAAGGACAAAGAAATAATTCTGAAAAAAGCAAGGTCAAAAGAGTTTCTGCAATGCATGGGTAGCCAGGTAATGGCGGTGCAGGATCTGTCCGCTCAAACATTGGCAAAAGGTAAAGACTATCGATCATTACATCTAGGCTGTGAGAAAGAACGTTTGTTACAAATGGGCTCATCCATTTGTGTTGGTATTTGAGCTTGAGGAAGAAGCTCTATCTTACAAGTACGGAAGACATGGTATAACTCACTAAGAAATTAGTTGGAGAACAAGGAATGGAGGGTCAAACGGAGGAAATGACTCAACTATCTTCTGCAAAACTGAATGGGAATAGAATGGAAGAAAGATGTTAAAGACCTGGCTCAAGGAAGCTTAAGAGACTGGACAAGATTCCAAGTAAACAAAGGTCTTCAGAAACCGCCATGAAAAAAATGAGCACATTCACAAAAGTAGCTCAAAGGTTAGGTGGTGGTATTGCTAATTAGCCACTTTTGTATTATTTCCTGGAGGATGTTAGCTGGTTTATAGTCTTTAGTTTTGTCAAATGAATCATAAGTAAAGGGGGAGGGTTGTGGTGTTACTATTGTGAATTTTAGGAAATGTAAATACAGGGTTACAAGCTACAATATTGAGACATTTGATGGGGGATATGCAGAGTTATTGACTTTTCAATAAAAAGAGGGCGACGACAGAGAGGGAGTAAAGGGCAAATCGTAGGCACACCCCCCACCCCACCTCCATGTACTACAGTGGGGGAAATCTCCTATTACATGGTTAGACTCAATCTTATAGCTGGAATGAGATGAGATGTAAGGGGAAATACTTGTAAAAAAGAGAGTTGTGCAGATGCAGTCATTGGAGGGTCTGCAGGAGGGCGGAGTGTTGGGACATGGTGGGGACATTCTATGCATTTAGCTGAGGCCTGGACAAGGGATATAAGAAGATGATTCTATATCTGCAGACAGATTTTAGGGACTCCTGACATTAATGTGAAAGTGTGTTGGAATGTTTAAAACTCCTTTTAATAGATCACTGCTAGTTAGAGAATTTAGAATAAGTCACCTGTATGCCGGTTTACTCAGGGGACAAAGTATAAAAATGGGCACAAGTACGTTCTGAGGGGTTCAGTATTGGGCCAAATAATTGGGCCTCTCATGATAGAAAGAAATCGGGTATAGGTATCATTTTAGCAAAAGTTAGAACATGTAAGAGTATGTAAAACATTAGAGGGTAGACCTTTAATGGTCTCAGGTTGATATGAAGGGGGGGATGTATACCTACGGAGGTTGCTATGATCCTAAACAGGGACAAGGGGGTCTTTTTTGGTCTAGTATTACAATTATGTTTGCAATTGGTGGTAGGGATTCTTATCATGGGAGTACATCTTAACCTACTGCTCATTCCCGATAGAGGCAGGTTATCAATGAGTCATATAGGGGAGAATAGAGTGATCAAACCTCCCTCTCCACTGGTTCCCATACTTTTTGAATATGGGTTGGTAGATGTGTGGCAGATGCAAAATACTCACAAGGGGGCCTATACATTTTTCACAAGTACATTTAAGGTACTCAAGAATTGACTACCTTTTAGAGAAAGAAAATCAAATACATTTGGTTAGGAAAGTAGAGGTGGTCCCGATTATTTGTTTGGATCTCAATACAATGTTAAGTTTAGACTTGCCAGAAGGTGGCTGACAAGTTAAGAGGTGACAATACAATGAGACACTAGCGAGGGAACTGATAGTAAAAACATTTCAGGAGCAGAGATTTTTTTAAGTGAGCAAGAGGAAGGAGACTCCTCTTGGAATTGTTTGGAACACAGCAAAGGCCATATTAAGGAGAATGTTGGGTAAAGAAGGAGCTAAAATGAAGAAACTTTTGAAGAAGAGGGAATTAAAAATTAGAAAGGAAATAAGGGATTTGGGACCATGGTTCAAAGGCAAGAATATACTTGATAAGTGTATACCATAATAGGAAAAATGCAGCATATGTGTGAAGATTTAATGGAACTATTAATGATGGAAACATTTAGGTAATTGTGAATGCTCATGTAGAGCAGCAGCCAAATGCCTCTACAGGAAGTCCCGCCCCAATGTTGCCTATATGCTGGAAACCGGAAATTGTGACATGTGCAACGCCAGTAATAGTATCAATACCACGAAGAGTCTTTGAGATGAGGTATACGTTGAGAAATTCATATGAGAAATACCCACGAAACACTGATGGTCTCGTGAGAGGAGCGCCTGAAGAAGTGTGAAGATGTGAAAAGAAGGAGCTGGTGATGTCACTATAAGGTGAGAGTGACGCACTGAGAGAGATGGACAGAGAAGAGAAGGCATAGGTGATATCGAAAATCTGTTGGTGAAGTAAAGAATCGAGAAGACTTTTATGTGCGGAATGAAGATTGCACGTACGAAAAGCACTGCAGAAAACACAAGTCGTTTTATAATTGTACAGACGCTGCAACGCAAGTAGACTAAGTAATCATAAGGCTGGCTATACGTAGTATATAGACTGCAGGCGGTGCCGCCAAACATATATGTATATAGAGTTCTGGACATTTGATGATATACTTTAGTAAGCAAGTCTCCATGGAAGGAGACGGATTGAAAGCTATGCGTGTTGCAGCAAAGAATAGGCTCGATTTCGAAGCAAGACCAAAGAGACTGACTGGCTTGGTGTCAAAGACTGGAAACAGCCAAGAACTGGTTATCAGCTGCAAAGAACAGTAAAACGTGAGAAGCCGAGGCATCCCTTGTTAAGTTGCAAAGAGAAAACGCCATGGGTGCCAAGTTTCTTCATTAAAGATTATTAAATGCTAGAATACGAGCTAATTCACGGTCTCTGATCACGTGAGCTGAGGATGAAAATAGACAAGGGTCAGGTTGCACCAGGTTGAAGATAGTGAGTGCCTGCCCTCCCCTATATTCCCAGAGCTGAGAAGCTAGTGCAAGGCCAAGTTCAAAGACAGTGGGCCTCATGTCATGACCCTTGCCCCTGGCCCTCACTGGCAAGTCAGCCTTCCAGTTAGGGCCAGGTCAAAGGCCTTAAAACCTCATCCAAGACTCTTTTGGAGTCAGCCCTGGCGCCTTTGGCACCAGGCTCATAACCATCATGAAGACCAACATTAGAATGGGACTATTTACTTGGGACTATTTAACTTGGGGGGGTTCAGCCAACATGGAGGCACAAACATAGCTCAGTTACAAGGAACTGAGCTATGCGGTCTAGTCTTTTGGGTGTGGCAGTCCTGGGACTACTTTACCTGGACTACATTGGGTGTGGCAGGCCTGGGACTATTTTACCTGGACTACTTTACCTGAGACTATTTAAACCACACCCAAACAGCAGAACATGCTTTGCGTTATTCTGCTGTGGGCACCGTGCTTTCGCCTACCGGCCCATGGTCATCTTCAAACTGCATGACAACACCAGAATACCTAAAAGAAAAGAAGCAAGACATTATTATTCGAACTAAGAGGAACATAAGAACTGCATATAAAGACTGTAAAGCAGCAAACCTACTGTAACGCTCACCTGATTCCCGCAGAGGCGCCGGTCTTGACTGGGTGAATGCCGTATCTTCAAAGGTGATGTGTAACACACGGTTGGCTCTTTGGGCTGGACCTCTGTGCACTGTATGTCTGACTCGAAGAGTAAGATGTCTGCAGATAGAAAATATGGGATTAATGAACTGGGGTTATTGGGTGCCTCTCTCCTCTTCCCTTTCTCTTCTCCTGTAGAACCCCAAAGGTTAACGCCCTCACCTTAGGTAAGTGAACGCCGAGCTCTCCATCTGCCTCGGGGCAGGGTGCCGTAACCAGTTTCTTCACTGGATAAGGGTGCAGGCCTCTTGACCTCAGAGGACTGCTGTCCGTCGTTAACTGCACGAACGGTAAGTTCTGGGCACTTCAAATGTCTTAAAAGTCTTTTGTAATGATATCTCTTGTTTTGCAGGGTTCCGGCGATGGCGGATGGCGGGCTGATGAGAGTTGAGGATCGAACCCGCGTGAGGAATAGAAGCGCCTGGAAGCACGTAAGTAAGCGCTTGTAGCCTGCTTCACGATGCGCACTAACTGTCCCTTTTATCTTGCAGGTACAAGTTCGGAGCTTTAGAGAAGCTGAAGGGTGCTGGAATACCCACTGGATTCGGCGTGGGAAGGAGTAATGGCACGTGAGTAATAAAGTTGCCCAATGTCTTTAAACGCACCTTCTTTTGTCTTTCAGATGCGGGATGCAGCGCCGAAGGCCTCCGGAGCGTGCGAAGAGCTGGTAAGCTTTTGTCTTTCAGATGCCGGAATGCAGTGCGAAGACCTCCGGAGCATGCGAAGAGTAGGTAAGCCTTTGTCTTTCAGATGCCGGAATGCAGCGCGAGGCGTTGGTGACAGCCGATGGACCAGGTAAGAGATGCGCTGCCACTGAAGACCGTAGTGCTAACCTGTTCTTTCTTTGTCTTTACAGGTGCTGCTGAAGACTGGATTCCAGGATGGTAAGCCTTTGTTCCCTTAGGCCCAGGATCAGAAGCAGAAGACACGATGAGCGTTCTGCTGCAGAGAATGCAGAATAACACAAAGCAAGATTCATCCATCGGGTGTGGTTTAAATAGCCTCCTGTAGTGCTTAGGTGTCTCCTTCCACAGCCACGCCTAGGTAAGAAAAGAGTTCCTGCTTTTCAGAAGAGTTCCAGTGTTCTGAACCTAGGGAGTGGCTCCTGCCCCACCCAACAGGAAAAGTAGTCCCAAACAGAAGAGGATCAGGGGTTCAACTGGCAGGTAAGTAAGCAGCATGGTCTGCTGCAGGTAAATCCACCCAAGCATTATGAGCCCGGCGCTTTCAGCGCTGGGACTGGGCATCTTTATGAGCCTGGTGCCACTGGCGCCAGGACAGGGTCCAAAAGGTCCCAATTGGGACTGGCTGGCACTCGGAACCGGGGTTATGGGTCTGCTTCCAAGGGAGTCGGGCAAGTCCTGATCTTTTGGAAGCAGAGATCATGACAGCACCCCCCCTCAAGGCCACTCCCAAGCCGGGCTTCTCCGGGGGTTTGGGCTTGTTAGGAAATGTTCGATGAAATCTTTTGATTAGACGAGGCGCGTGGACATATTCTGCAGGTTCCCAGGATCTTTCTTGGGGACCGTAGCCTTTCCAGTCAATCAGGTAAAATAGTTTAGATTTGGAGATCTTGGAATCCAGGATGCTTTTGACTTCAAACTCGAGTTCTCCATCAACTAGAATAGGTTTTGGAGATGTAGTTAGTCGGGTTTGAGGTTGCACGGGTTTTAATAGAGAGACGTGGAAGACCGGATGTATCTTCATGTGAGGGGGCAAGTCCAACTTGACCGCTACTGGATTTACTATGGTAGTGATGGAATAGGGACCAAGGTATCTTGGGTTGAATGTGCGTGGTCCTTTTAGAGGTAGATATTTGGTGGATAACCAGACTTGATCTCCTACTTGATATTGGGGAGCTTCCTTCCGATGTTGGTCTCCTCCTTTCTTGTATTGTTCTTTAGCCCTTTGAAGGTGAGAAACGGCTTCCTTAAAGGCTTGGGTGATTGTAGAATGCAGGTGGTCTACTGCTGGTGTTCCAAGATCTTGGAGTGGATCCAACTCCGAGGTTCGAGGGTGACTACCGTATAAAAGAAAAAACGGGGTCTTCCCAGTTCCCGAGTGGACAGAGTTATTGTAGGCATATTCGGCTATCCAAAGGATATCTTTCCAAGTTTTTTCAGTTTGTTGTAGCATGCAGCGCAAATACTGTTCCAGAGTTTGATTGGTCCTCTCGGTTTGTCCGTCGGTTTGAGGGTGGTGGCTGGTCGAAAGTCTCACATCAATTTGAGCCGACCGACAGCAACTTCGCCAAAAATGAGAAATAAATTGACTACCTCGATCCGAAATTAGAACTGAAGGAAAACCGTGCAGTCGGACGATGTTTTCGAGAAATTCTCGGGCCAGAGTTGCTGCTGTTGGTAAGCCTTTGAGTGGAATGAAATGCGCCATCTTGGAGAATAGGTCCACGATTACTAGGATCGTATTGTATCCGGAGCATGGAGGTAGATCGGTGATGAAGTCCATAGAAAGCGTATGCCAAGGGCGAGGCGGGATGTCAATAGGGCGTAAGAGGCCGGCTGGTTTTTCCTTTTGACTCTTGTTTTGGGCGCATACTCCACAGGACATTATAAAGTCTCTGATATCTTTTTTCCAAGACGGCCACCAGAAGTAGCGCTTGATCTTTTCCGAGGTCTTGGTCATACCGGGATGTCCTTCCATTAAAGAATCGTGATAACAAGAGATTACCTTTTTCTGTAAATCTGTGCTGGGCAGGTATAACCGTTCTTGGAAATATAATAGGTTGTCCTTCACCGTAAAGTCCTTTCCCTGCAGATGCCAATTCTGTATGTCTGCTGGAGTTACCAGTAGCCTGGCTTTATCCTTAACTTCCTCTATGGATTGTGTGGCGATTACACCTAGAATTCTTTGTTCGGGAATGATAGGTACAGGTTTAGGATTGATCAAATGTTCTTCCACTCCCATCCGAGAAAGGGCATCAGCTTTACCGTTTTTTGTACCAGGTCGATAGGTAATTATGAAGTCAAACTCGGCAAAGAATAGTGCCCAACGGAGTTGCCTAGAGGATTGAGCTTTTGCGGTTTTCAAATATTGCAGGTTTCGGTGATCTGTAATCACAGTAACGGTGTGTCGGGCCCCCAGAAGATAATGCCGCCAAGCCTTAAAGGCGGACTTGATAGCTAGAAGTTCCTTATCAGTAATAGTGTAATTGATTTCAGGTGGCGAGAATTTGCGGGACCAAAATGCCACGGGATGCAACTGATTGGTTACTGGGTCCTTTTGTGATAGAACTGCCCCCATGGCAAGGCTCGAAGCATCAGTTTCAACGATGTAGGGGAGTTCTGGGCGAGGATGTTTTAAGATCGGTGCAGAGATAAATCTAGTCTTCAAATTCTGGAAAGCTTGCTCCGCCTCGGTAGACCATTCAAAACGTTTGTTTTTCTTTAACAAGGCGGTGATGGGCTGGACTATTCGAGAGAATTCGGGGATAAACCTGCGGTAAAAGTTAGCGAAGCCTAACATGCTTTGAACACCTTTTACGGAGGATGGCGATGGCCATTTGAGAATTGCATCGACCTTCTTTGAATCCATACGCACTCCGCTAGGTGATAATATGAATCCCAAGAATTCAACTTCAGTCACGTTGAAAACACATTTTTCCAACTTAGCGAAAAGTTTGTGTTGACGCAATCTCTCGAGGACCATTTTCACGTGTTTCCGATGTTCAGTTTCCGATGAAGAATAAACGAGGATGTCGTCAATGTAAACAACAACACACACATCTATGAGCTCTATGAGGACATCGTTCATAAAATATTGAAAGGCGGCCAGGGCATTGCAAAGTCCGAAGGGCATGACCTGATATTCAAATAGCCCATACTTGGTGCGGAAGGCCGTCTTCCATTCATCGCCCTCTTTTACTCGTACCAAGTGTTAGGCTCCTCTAAGATCCAGCTTTGCATATATGCATGCTTTTCTGACTTGGTCCAGGAGTTCAGGGATCAAAGGTAACGGATATCTATTCTTAACGGTGATCTGGTTCAGGGCGCGATAATCTATACAAGTTCTAAGGTCCCCTTCTTTTTTTGGAACGAAGAACAAAGCTGAGGAAGCAGGGGACTTGGAAGGACGAATAAACCCATTCGCTAGGTATTGATCCAGGTATTGTCGGAGGTGAAGATTCTCAGGCTCGGTGAGGGCATAAATTCTACTACAAGGAGGAGTAGATCCAGGTATCAGGTCTATCTGGCAGTCATAAGACCTATGAGGAGGTAGAGAGTTAGCCTGATCCTTCCGGAAAACATCTTGGAATTCTAGGTATTCAGGAGGTAACTGGGGAGCCTCCGAGGAAATTGCTGCCAGTGCAACACCAGGTCGAGGGTGACAAGTAGAGACACATTCTGGAAACTGAACCGTTCTTGCTCGCCAATCGATCTGAGGATTGTGCTTCTCTAACCAAGGAATTCCTAGAATAATCTGGAACTGAGGGGCCTTGATCACATCGAACACGATCTTCTCATGGTGTCCATCTTGACTTACTAGCGTCACTTCTTGGGTGGTATGCGTTACTGGTCCGGAGGCTATCTCCGTACCATCCACCGTAGTAATGACGTCCTTTACAGCCTTTGGACAAAGAGTCAGATTCATCCTCAAAACCATTTCATGATCCACATAATTGCCGATGGCACCGCTGTCGACGTAAGCTTCAATCGCATGTAATCGATCCGGATGTTCAGGGCTAATGAGGACCATAGGTATCACGAAATGCGAGGTCACTGAACTGGTTTTAACGCTCGGCAAGAGGACCTCTATTCTTGTCGGGCGAGGTCGTTTCCCTGCTCAGAGTTTGTGACCCTGGTAACTGCAGCTCCTACTGCCTTCTTGGCTGGTTTCACCGGACAGTCTCGAAGAAAGTGCCCCGAGTTTCCGCAATAGAGGCATAATTGCAGCTGTTTTCTCCTTTCCCGCTCCTTTTGTGTTAGTGGTCCTTTCAGGCCCCCTATTTGCATGGGTTCCCCGGAGTCTACTCCTTTGGTAGGAGTTGGTGGTTTGGAAAATACTCGAGCATCAAACTTGGAACGATCGGCCTTCTTGTTCTGCAGTCTGTGGTCAATTTGAACGACTAAGTCAATATAGTCCGAACAGTCTTGCGGGGGATTCACTACTTGGGCTAACACATCTTTGAGCTCTCCACGTAGACCTCTATAAAACAGCGTAATCCTTTTGTCCTCAGGCCATCGAGTTTCCACTATCAGTCTGTTGAAAGACGCAATATAAGCCAAAAGGTCTTGATTACCCTGTCGCAATGAAAGGAGCTCATTGTCCAAGGCCTGCCCCTGTGAATGTCTTGCAAACAGTTTTTCCATACTGAGCTGAAAAGCTTGAAAATCATGGAGAACCGGATCATCTTGATTAACTAGAGGGATCGACCAGTCTGCCGCATTGCCACTAAGGTACGAAAGCACTAAAGCTACCTTAGCTTGATCAGTTGGAAAGGCTGCTGGCCGGCATAAGAAGTGCAACCGGCACTGATTAATAAATACTGCAAACCTCTTTGGGTCACCAGAAAATCGTTCGGGCGGAGCCACAGGTACATTCCCAGGTAGGTTGATCTGCACTGGGTTCGTAGAGGATGTTGAAGGAAGATTTGCCCCTGATGCGGGTAACGGAGTTTGTCCGGCTTGTGACTGTAGCAATTGTCTAGCGAGATCGTCTGTTCGCTCCTTGGAAATAATCAGTTCCCTTCTTAGAGCATTCGTTTCCTGACGGGCTGCATGCACTTCTGCTCTTAGTTCCCCAAGTAACTGGGCTAGCTGGTCGGTATCCGAGGTTTCCATAGCGCCTGGGTGGGAGTTTTGCGGTAGGCTTTGTGTTCTGTAACGCTCACCTGATTCCCGCAGAGGCGCCGGTCTTGACTGGGTGAATGCCGTATCTTCAAAGGTGATGTGTAACACACGGTTGGCTCTTTGGGCTGGACCTCTGTGCACTGTATGTCTGACTCGAAGAGTAAGATGTCTGCAGATAGAAAATATGGGATTAATGAACTGGGGTTATTGGGTGCCTCTCTCCTCTTCCCTTTCTCTTTTCCTGTAGAACCCCAAAGGTTAACGCCCTCACCTTAAGTAAGTGAACGCCGAGCTCTCCATCTGCCTCGGGGCAGGGTGCCGTAACCAGTTTCTTCACTGGATAAGGGTGCAGGCCTCTTGACCTCAGAGGACTGCTGTCCGTCGTTAACTGCACGAACGGTAAGTTCTGGGCACTTCAAATGTCTTAAAAGTCTTTTGTAATGATATCTCTTGTTTTGCAGGGTTCCGGCGATGGCGGATGGCGGGCTGATGAGAGTTGAGGATCGAACCCGCGTGAGGAATAGAAGCGCCTGGAAGCACGTAAGTAAGCGCTTGTAGCCTGCTTCACGATGCGCACTAACTGTCCCTTTTATCTTGCAGGTACAAGTTCGGAGCTTTAGAGAAGCTGAAGGGTGCTGGAATACCCACTGGATTCGGCGTGGGAAGGAGTAATGGCACGTGAGTAATAAAGTTGCCCAATGTCTTTAAACGCACCTTCTTTTGTCTTTCAGATGCGGGATGCAGCGCCGAAGGCCTCCGGAGCGTGCGAAGAGCTGGTAAGCTTTTGTCTTTCAGATGCCGGAATGCAGTGCGAAGACCTCCGGAGCATGCGAAGAGTAGGTAAGCCTTTGTCTTTCAGATGCCGGAATGCAGCGCGAGGCGTTGGTGACAGCCGATGGACCAGGTAAGAGATGCGCTGCCACTGAAGACCGTAGTGCTAACCTGTTCTTTCTTTGTCTTTACAGGTGCTGCTGAAGACTGGATTCCAGGATGGTAAGCCTTTGTTCCCTTAGGCCCAGGATCAGAAGCAGAAGACACGATGAGCGTTCTGCTGCAGAGAATGCAGAATAACACAAAGCAAGATTCATCCATCGGGTGTGGTTTAAATAGCCTCCTGTAGTGCTTAGGTGTCTCCTTCCACAGCCACGCCTAGGTAAGAAAAGAGTTCCTGCTTTCCAGAAGAGTTCCAGTGTTCTGAACCTAGGGAGTGGCTCCTGCCCCACCCAACAGGAAAAGTAGTCCCAAACAGAAGAGGATCAGGGGTTCAACTGGCAGGTAAGTAAGCAGCATGGTCTGCTGCAGGTAAGTCCACCCAAGCATTATGAGCCCGGCGCTTCCAGCGCTGGGACTGGGCATCTTTATGAGCCTGGTGCCACTGGCGCCAGGACAGGGTCCAAAAGGTCCCAATTGGGACTGGCTGGCACTCGGAACCGGGGTTATGGGTCTGCTTCCAAGGGAGTCGGGCAAGTCCTGATCTTTTGGAAGCAGAGATCATGACACCTACGGAGTCACAGCAGGTCTGGATTCCCACAGGGGGGCTTGCACCAGTGAAGGGACTTGGTCGCTGCTCGCCTCCACATCTACGTGCCCCTGCCACGAGGAGCAGGACGGAGAATCCACCTTTTACAATATTAAGGTGAGGAGAAGGCCCAAGGGGGAGGAAGGAGTTGAGGCCAAGGGAGGTGGGAAAACATAAAGACAATCTGGTATTGAATCCAGCTCTCCTATATTGCAGACCCATCTTTAACCAGAGGTATTACCAAGGGACAGGGAGAGGGTTCGAGAGTGCAAATCATCCAACCAGGGCTGGGTGGCGTCCCCGTGGATAACAAGTGAGCGTAACACTTATTACGACTTTGGAGGTAGCCATCGTGCTATTCGCGCCCTGGCTTCCTCCAAAATCGGGTCCGGGTCCGTGGACATTGAATGGGGAAATACTGGGCCATTCCGACTTTGGGCTCAATGGGAATGGGGAGGGAGCTAACAACAGGCCCATTAATAACGGGCCCGTTGTTAGCTCCCTGGTCCTCTCGCGGGACCCGCTCTGGACATCTGGTAAAACTGGACGGCCAGAACGGGTCCCGCAAGGGAACCTCGTCATAGGGTGGAATGGGTTTAACGGCGCCAGCACCATTACCAGCGCTGTTAAACCCATTCTGCCCTTCTTGTAATGAGGCAAGATGTGAATGGCAGACATCATGAGTGATGAGAGATGGCAGGCTAATTGGGTTGAGGAGGTACGGTCAAGTTCACCCACCAGCACCTGCAGTACCAGCTTATGTGCTGCTAGAGTCGCGAATGTTCCAGAAGGGTACAAGCATGCCAACCAATTGTAGAAGGCCGTATAACGAAGGGCCTTATGGTTCAAGAGCCAATAGTAGTCTGTACTCAATAACTGTTGAGAATGACCTGCACTATGACTTGCACTAAGGGAAGGCATGAGTGCCCACCTGATTGCAGTGATCCAATCACGATCCTATCCCATATAGAAAGTATACTTAGACGTCCCCTTAGAGCCAACCACAGTCTCCCGTAGGTTTTCTCAGTTTGCCATGTAGTATGATGTCATGAATGATGAACTTTTAGTATATAAATGTGATTTTTTAAAAGATATGTTGAGATTATGCTGTGCGACGTCCGTTGATGTCCGTTGTACACCCTGTTTTAGACAATTGATATTAAAACAGAGTGATTTGCCAACTTCCTGAGTCGGTCTTGTTATTTAGTTTGAGAAGTTATTCTCCATCCCATCCACAGTACGACATGTTACCTTGAGTAAAAGGGGCTCTAAGGTTCACGTGGTAGCATGTCGGATGGTTGACAACAAGACCCATCGACCTATAGACTCTAGCGCTTCAGACGATCGAGTACCCTTCGCCATCTAGCTGGAAGATCACCAAGTTTCCTGTGGTGAGCGGCCGATATAGAATTCTTCCAAGAAGATCGATACAGGAGGGACGGGTTCCTCTTTGATGAAATCCCTCCTGGTTTCCAAAGGCGCTGAGCGGACGGAAGGCAAACGTTGTCGATTGGAGTCGATACCGAAGGTCTTGAGCTGAAAGAACAAATGGTGAGTAGACTAAGGAGAATGGCAAATTGAGGGGATGGGATTGTGGTAGTTTAAAAAAGCAACGGGGGACTTAGAAAATAGTGTAAGAAAAGTAATCAGTGGTGTTTTTTTGTCTACATAGATAAGAGATAAGGAGGTAAGCCTGGGAAGTCCTGATTCAAGGAAATTTCAGAAGAAGTCATTATAAACTTCAGTCGAAGTAACCTAGGCTACGCAGAGAATAGATCCCTTTAAGATAACAAATTAAACCCCTATCAGGGTATATTTAGGGGCAGAGATAAGGAAAAAGCGCTGAGGATAAATGTGAAGATTCAGCTAGTCTGTTTATATTTGTGCTGTGTTGGAAGTGTCAAAGAGCGACAAAAGAGAAAAGAATATTAAGAAAAGGCTGAGAAAATATAGCATCTATCTAGAGAAGTTGTCAGTACCGGCTTAAAGACAGATTGAGACTATAAGAAATAAAGGGTTTGAGCGGCGATTTGCTGGAACGCACTCATATTTGTTGTTTTTATAAACATACTTTTGTAAAGCACTGGTATGTATTGACAGTCAATTGAGACTTGTCACAATGGAAGATGTCACTCCTTTGATGCACTTGTGTAAGACACTGCCAAAACACATGCCCAAGCTCAAACAGTATAGTACATAATGGGTGAAAGGCATGGCAGTAAGGATGTTCATGCCATGGCCATAAGGGGGATCTTTGGCAAAAGCAGTATTGCAACACATGACCACATACTTGCATGCCGCCACCTGAGGATTGGATGCTTAATCAGTGTAAAGAGGAAGGTATCAAGCCTTCTGCTCCCCTTGCCTCATCTGAAGTGAAAGGCGCTAGTAATACGGAAGATGAAGGGTTGTACCCCTTAAGGGAACTGAAAGCGGTGAAGGGGTATAGTAATCCGCTATACGAACTGGCCGCTTACAGCAGTGACGATAGTCCAGAGGAACGCAAGAGAAAAGAAGAGATATTTAAGGCCTTACAAAAAAGGGAAGAGAAAGGTGAGCGATCAATTGTATTGACAGATAAAGAACATGAAATTAAGAGATGGAAAGGAAAAAAGGATAAAGCTGACGAGGTAACACTCGTACAGAACAAATGGATGGGAAGACAGATATTGCTTAAATTAGATGGAAAAAGCATCACAGAAGTTAGGCAAAGGGAGGATCGAGACGAGCAAGATAGAAAAGACAGGGAACAAGAAAAGAGATTAAAAGAAGATTAGCAGAAAAGGAAGGGCCGACAGCGGCGAGAACAGCTGTATCAGGAGGAGCAACAAAAGAAAGAAGAAAGGGCAGAGGAAAAAAGAAAGTATGACAACCGACAGAGAGCAATAAAAGAACGGGATAGACAGGAAAGAAAGAGAGAAGAAGAGGAAGCGCAGAAATTGAGAGACAAAAGGATACAGAGACAAAAGAAAGAGGAAGAAAGAAGAGCGGGGGAAAGTAGAGAAGAAATGAGAAAGGAAGAAGAAAGAGTTAGATGGGAGGCAAGAAAGTGGAGAGAAGTAGATGAAGAAATAGAGCGAAAGAGGAGACAGCGAGAACGTGAGATTGATCGCATTCAAAATGAATTAATGGAGCCAAGACCATTGATACAATGGAGCGACATATAAGAGTTCCTCCCAGTACAGGGAGCAATGTCAGGGTCATCTAAGTTTACATTAGATGAGGATTTTGACATAGGGAGCATTAGCGATAGAATCAATAAAGCCTATCAGGATTTAAGAGAAAGAGGCAAATCAGGAGGCTGAGGGAAGGGAGATTGATTTATAATCTCCCAACCAAGAGGTGAAGATGGAGGCTCATTTGTTTCTGAGCATAGAGCCTTGTCTCTAAGCAGGCTAACCTTAGACAAAGGTGAAAGAGAGGAGAGCCATACCAGTTGGGGACTAGACATGTCAGATTAAGAGAGAGAATCCTTTAATGGGGAGGGAAGGAGTTTGCCCCCGAGGGAGGCTTACAGATAGGCAAGGAAGTAATATGATCTGATTTAGAACAACCTAAGGATAGGACGCCAGATCCCATAGCATGTCCAGAGCACCCTAATGGACTATCTTATACTGAGAGGGGGGAATCGCCACCATATGTAGATCAGTTAAGATCCCTGCCAGGAAGAAAACGATTGGGAACTATACTATGTTCCTACTATGGATTAGGCAGATGATGGAGCAGATTGTGTAATAGGGTTTACGCAGTTTCCCCTACTGAAGAAGGGAGTAGTTAGACCACAGTATATTGCATGGCCACAGATGGACAAGGATAATTGAAGGTGTAAACTCCCCAGCCTAACAGCGGGTGCAAGAAAATGGATTTATGAGTTAGAAAAAATGACCGGATGAAATATGTTAGCAATAGGGGATATCAAGGGTCTCCTAGCAGCTATTCTTGTGGAAAGAGCAGATGACATTTGGACGAGAGCAGGCTATTCGAGTGTCATGGCACATAATACGGTGCATGATGGAGCGCCATTTAATAACTGTAGGGCAGTTGTTTAGAGAGCCCTCAGAGTACAATATCCTGATGTATCAGATATGGGTGCGAAAGATGAAAGGAGATGAAGATCTGCTTGCTTATGATCACGACATTCAAGAGTGCTGGTCTCTTGATACGTGTGAGCCGTGGAGTAAAACAGTAGTGATATTTTACCACATTTTGTGTCAGGGACTGCCTGAACCAGTACAAAGGCAGCTTGAGAAATTAGTGGGGATAGAAGCAAAACCATGGCCTGAAATACAGTTGACTATAGTGCATCACTGTCAGCTGTTACAAGAGAAGAATAAAAAGAAAGACAATGCTAGAAAAATTAAGGAAGCTAAGTTAGTCCAGAACAAATTGTCAAAATACACCATAGAGGGAGTGGTATTGACAAGCGGAGAAGGGCAAGAAGTACAGCAAGCAGTGGATACATTGCAGCGAATAATCAGCGCCCGATGAATCAAGGAAGAAGTGGGTTTATATCACGATGTAGAGGCACAGGTTACAGAGGAAGGGGTGGTTTTCAGAACACTCAAAGTGGGTTTCAGAATGGACAGAATGAGAATCAGAATGTGCAAGGAGGATTTAACCAAAGAGGGCTAATTAGACGTAACCCTCCTATATGTTGGATGTGTGGGATGACAGGACATATTGCACACACATTTGGGAGGCAAGAGTATATACAAAATGGTCAATACTCATCCTCCAGCATATAGCTCACAGGTTAGGGATGGATTTGCTCAAGATCAGACAGCGTATCAGGCACAAGCACCACAAGCACGGCAAATACAGCAACTGCAGCGATTAGAGCAAACATCATTGAACCCACTGCAAGGACAGTCACAGCACGCCCCCATGCAGATACAGCAGAACGCAAACACAGGACAGTTATTGACACCTAGAATAGGGGGTGTCACAGTGGTAGTAGGGAATCCTTTTACAGGTACAGGGGAATGTATGTATCCACAATAGGACAGCTCACAGTGCGACTTGATGTGTTCAGTACTATCCTTGACACCAGACCCCCAAGAGGAACCAAGGGTTGATGTGAGGATAGGGGGCAAATCATTGTCATTTTTAGTTGACACTGGGGATACTCGTTCATGTATATGAGAGGGAAAATACCCAATGTCGGGAAATGCCATCAATGCTCAAGGATTCTCTGGAGCTACAAGTCGAGTTCCTTTTACTGATGAATTACCAGTCTCTAGCAGAGTGTGACATGTCTGTTCCACTGTTGTATTCACTGCAGACACCAGTTAATATTCTGGGAAGAGATTTAATGACAAAACTTAATATGACAATTTCTTTCACTGATAAAGAAATAGTGTGCTCCACTCCTGGGATACACTATATGAACGTGGGCGAGTTTATATTGTTATATTGGCATTTACAGGGCAAATGGATCTGCGAGGTGTGCCGATGTGGTGAGCATTCTGTTAACATGACTACCTGGTTTAGTGGGAAGGACTATGAGGATACCTTTTTTTTTTTTTCAAATTTCTTTATTAGCATTTTCCAACAAAACAAAACAAAAAGTAAGACCGGGCATCGGTCGTACTGTACGAACTGCACCCCTCACATCCCCATTCCCTCCCCATTCCCCCTCGCCCCCGCCCACTGAGATGATGTGAGTCAATATGGCGTTGGAGTTTATCAGCGAGAAGGTGCTGCCAGCACTTACACGTTGTGTGACAAGTTGACTGATGAGTCCTGCATTAGATCTGATTGATGGGTATCAACATCGTCGGTCGTCGAAAGCAAATATGCGACATACGGACCCCATATGTCCGGGGGGCGTGCATGTAATGGCATAGTCCTAATGAAATCTGTTTCCACATCTTGACAAAATGTTACGTCTTTCAGCCAGTGCTGCAGTGTTGGGGGAGGGCCTCTGCCCCATGTATAGGCAATTCTTCTTCGTGCTAGAACCAGCAATAAATTTGTCAGTCTTTGATCAGTGCTCGGTAGTGACTGGGTTAGGCTTAGAAGAGCCGCCTTTGGTTCACAGACGAGATCCGTTCCTATCATTGCTGAGATTTTTTCGAGCACGGCTCTCCAGAAGGTGGCCACTGGGGGACAGGACCATGCCATGAAGAAAGTCTGCTGTGGGCGCTCCGCACCTACAACATTCCGCTGAAATAGAGTCTCTTTGAGAGTGAAGTTTTGCAGGAGTGTGGTATGTTTGGTGGAGGAAGTTGAAATTAATCAGCTTAAACCTAGCATTGATCGCCACTTTGTGTGTAAGTTTTAGGGTGTAGGCCCATTCTTCGTCAGAGATTGTGCTGCCCAGTGTGTTTTCCCACCTTTTTTTTGCGTTTACACAGGGTGGAGTAGACCCTTGTAATGCTTGTTACGAGGTGCCCGTCTCCTTGGGCTTGGATTGCATAGTGAAGCAGTGGCCAGATTGGCGGTTGTTGTGGGAAGTCTGGCATAACCTCCCGAAGCGAATGACGCAGTCTTTGGTATATGAATGTATCTAGAGCATTGTTGGCCCCTCTCTCGCGGGCTTGTTGCATTGTCAAGAAGGACCCTGCAGGGAAGAGATCATCCATGGAATGTAATTGCAGCTTTTCCGCCCACAGTAGGAAGACTTTTTCAGAAGTGACGGCTATTCCGGGAATAAATTTGATAGGTAGAAGTGGAGAATACCTGGAGACGGCGCCATCCTCTCTGGCGATTTTCTTCCAGACCGAGTATGTAGTAGCCACAGGGTTTATTGCGGATTGTGAGACTGGGAGTCGTCCAAAGATGATGGATCGAAGGAGATACGGGGTTGCCAGAGCTCTTTCTATCTGAACGTGTGGTCTTACGAATTGCGTTGCGTACTAGTGACTTAGGTATTGCGCTTGGACTGCCCTGTAGTAACGTTCCAGATCCGGGAGGGCTAGTCCACCCTGCCGTGTTGGAAGGGTTAGTGTGGAGTATGCGACCCTTGCCACTCTACCGGCCCATAGGAGGTCGAGGACCATGCTCTTCATGTGTTGAAGTTTTTGTGTGAGGACCAAGGGAATGTTCGAGAAGAGGTATAATAGTTTTGGTAAGATGATCATCTTGACTATCGAGACCCTGCCCCAAAGGTTGAGTGGTAACGATTTCCACCTGTCAATCCTGGTTTGGATGGTGGCCATGACGGTTTCGTAATTATCGTGAATGATTTTGTCTTTCAGACGGGACATGTAAATGCCGAGGTACCGCACATGGGTGTGTTGCCATTGGAAGCCAAAGTCGTCAGTGAATTCAGTAGTGGCAGGGGTAAGTGGGAAAATTACGGATTTGCTGTTGTTGATTTTCAGCCCTGAGAAGTGTCCAAACTGTATTACTGCCCTCATCACCGGATTCAGGTTCACATCTGCATTTTGTAGGAACAAGGCTATGTCGTCTGCGTAGAGTGAGATGATCATTCTGTGCAGGCCAAAGGCAAGGCCCCTGTGGAGGTGATGCATGCGGATGTCCGAGGCCAGGGGTTCCATTATTAGAGCGAACAGAAGTGCAGGAAGCGGGCATCCTTGTCTCGTCCCTCTTCGCAGGTGGATATCGGCAGAGTTGTGGCCACCTAGCAGGATGTTGGAGATGGGCGTTTTGTAGAGTAGAGAAACCATGTGCAGAAACCGCTTGCCAAAACCCATCCTCTCCAGGACCGTGAACATGAAGGGCCATTCAACCGAATCAAAAGCCTTCTCGGCATCCAGCAGCACCGCCACTGCCTGACTGTCAGGATCGAGGGCCTCCATTGCTCCGAACATCCTCCTTATTCCATATGATGTGTTCCTCCCAGGGACGAAACCCGCCTGGTCTCCTAACATCATGGTGGGCATGAGCGGCAGAAGCCTTTTGGTTAGAATTTTTGCAAATATTTTGTTGTCCAGATTTATTAATGAAATTGGCCTGTAAGAGCCGCATTCCGTTGGGTCCTTGCCGCTCTTGTGTAGAAGGATTATGTTGGCTCTGTATAAAGTTGGAGGAAGCAGGTCCCTAGTGAGGGCCTCCTCGTAGACCTGGAGGAGCAGTAGGGCGAGAATGATCACGAAGTGTTTATAGAAATCACCGGATAGGCCATCTGGTCCAGGTGCTTTGGAGTTAGGTAGTTCCTTGATGGCCTCGAGGATCTCCTCAACGGTGATAGGGGCGTTCAGTGGTTCTCTGAGCTCAGGGGCGACCCAATACAGTTCAATTTCATCTAGGTATCGTGTCAGCTCAGCCGAGTCGGCGGAGTAGCTCGTGTCGTACAGATCTTGGTAGAATTTGCGGAAGCTTTCAACAATGTCGATTGTTGAGTGGACAGTATTGCCTGAGGGATCTCTTATCGAGTCGATCGCTGTGGGGCATCTATCGGCAGCTATAAGCCTCGCAAGGAGGGGCCCGGGCTGCTGGCCTTCGCCATATTGCCGGACCGTGTGGTGTCTGTCCAGGAATTTTATTTCCCTTTCGGCTGTGTTTCGGAACACCTCTAATTCTTTCTTGATAGCTGCTAACACTTGTGGGTGTTGTCTGTTCGAAGGGTTCCTTCGAGGTCTTTGAGTCGTGATTCGCTGGCGTTCAACTCCCTCCGTAATAGTTTTAGAATTCCGCATTCTTTAGCCATGCAGACCCCTCTAATAAAACATTTCAAAGTTTCCCACAGAGTCCCGGCTGAGTGTACCGAGCCACGGTTGGAGTCAAGGAAAAGTTCTTGAGTTCTTCTGCGAAGGCCGTGTCTTGCAGTGCTCCTGGTTTGAATCTCCAGTGGGGACGTGGTTAGTTGCGTGTGTGTTGTTGCATACCAGGTACACCATGGAATGATCCGACAGGGTTCTTGGAAGAATGTGGCATTCATCCCACTCTAAGCGGCTGTGGCTGGATACGAGGAGGTAATCTATTCTTGAGCTGGTCTTGTGGACCCAGGAATGAAAGGTAAAGTCTTGTATGTTAGGGTTCTTTAGCCTCCAGATATGGACTAGGTCGTAGGCTCTGCAGATTTCAGAAATTTGTAGCGACGCCTTGGATGGGATCGACGTCGTGTGACGAGATTTGTCTTTGGCCGGGTTCAGCGTCGTATTGAGGTCACCACCCCAGATGATCGTGGATTGCTTAATCGTGCTCAGCTGCGCCATTACCCATTCGAAGTTGTTAGGGCCATCCGCGTTAGGGCCGTAAGAATTCACTAGGGAGCGATCTGCCTTTGATATCCTTTTTGAGGGCGATAAGTCTAAAATTGATTGCCTTATTGATGATTATAGCCACTCCTCTAGCATAGGACGAGAAGGAGGCGAAGTAGCGATGGCATCCCCACTCCCTTGCCCATGAATGCTCGGAGTTCGGGCGTAGGTGTGTTTCCTGGATGAGGGCGATTTCCACTTTGTGTCGGCGTAGGTATCGGGTCATTTTCCTAACCTTTGCTGGCTGGTTCCCACCTTTAATGTTCCATGTGGCTACGGGGAAGGCGCTGTGTCTGTAATTCTTTGTACATGCATTTCTTGGCGTTCGGGCGCTGAGGGGCGGAGGGGTTGGATCTTGTCGGGATGAGTTGATGTGAGACGGGTTCCTCTCCAAAGTGGAGCACGTGGGGTGCCCGGGGTGTCGTAGAACTTGTGAACTCCCAACTTGTGCACCTATCCCTCCCAGTTTCCGCGAGCAACCCCCAACTGGCTCGGCGTGGTCCCCCCCCCTCTTTGATGTGTAACTTATGAACATGAAAATTGCTGTGCTAGGGGCGCTTGGATCCTCCCAAGACGCGCGGCCTTGAGGGTTTCAAGCCCTCTATTTCGTGTTCCGGCAGCGTTGATGATCGTAGTGATCTGTAGGCTAGTGTGTCTTTATATCTATGGTGGATTCCTCTGGGCTCTGTCTCTTTGTGTTCGTGCTTGATTGTTTTCGGGTGGCCGACAGCCCGCTTGATCAAGGTATACGTTGGCCTCCTCGGGGGATTGGAAAAACTGGGATTTGCCCTGGTCTTGTATCCTCAGACCGGCCGGGAACAGCATCGAGTACGGGATTTGGTTCATGCAGAGTCTCTGTTTGACGTTAGTGAAGGTCTTCCTTTGCGCCTGGACAGCTGGAGAAAAATTGGGATAAAAGTGGACAGTGTCGCCGTCATACTGTAGCTCGCCCTTCTCCCTGGCCAACCGGAGTATCGCATCTCTGTCTTTGTGGTTAAGTAGTTTTGCAATGATTGGACGCGATGGCGCTCTGGGGGCGGGTCTTGATGGTGGTGTTCTATGGGCTCTTTCAACGATGAATAGGGGTGAGAGGGTTTCGGGGCCAAAAAGGGTTTTACACATTTCCTCAATGTGGTCTTCCATCTTGCCTTGGGGTTGTTTCTCTCTCACCCCCACTATCCGAATGTTATTTCTTCTGGAATGCCCTTCAAGGTCCTCGTTTTTGGCATTGATCATTTTAATTTGAGTTTCAAGGGATGTCACTCTAGCGTTTAGGGATGATGCCCCGTCGTCCAAGCTAGAAATCCATTGCTCCGCGCTCATTATGAGTGTCCAGACGATGCCGAATTTGGTCAACCTTGGATGAAAGACCGTCTAGCTTGCTGTCCAAGTTATTGATTCCAGATTTCAGTTCTAAAAGGAGCGCCCGATATCGAGTGGTTGGGGTTCAGTATTGTCTTGATGTGGCGAGGGAGGCGAGGGTACTGGTTCACTATCGTGCCTCTGGGTTTTTGCAGCAGTGCCTGCATCAAAGTTTAGTTTACGCTGTTGTTTATCGATTTTCCACATAGTGAGTATGAATGGGAGGTGTCGCTGGTTGCTTAATAATGAAATTTGGGAAGCAGTCCAGACAGGGGGCTCAACCCCCAAATATCAGTTTTGTTTGTGAGGGTTCTCGTGTCTCTGTGGGCGCTTCACCTGATGTTAATTATCTTCCCCAGTAGTCTGCAGGGCCAGGCCCACGGCATGTCGTATGTGTTTTGGGGCCAGTAGGGTGTATGCTGCCTGCTTTGTGTAGACGGCGTGTGCCATGTCTGTGGGATCTCCAGTTGGAAGGGACTGCAGAGCTGTAGCTGGTGCAGGCCAACCTCGGCGGCCCCGCTGGATTGTGGCGCGGCGGGTCCTCCCGCCGGGTGGTGGTGGAGTCCCGGGAGGGGGCAGCCCAAAGGGGGACAGTCACTCTGGGGGGGGGCAGCGAGAATGGGCCTGGGATCAGCGCCGCGGCCCTGAAGCACCTTCCACTGCGTGCGCTTCCACCAGGCCACCCCCCCCAGCCCGCTCCATACCTTCAGGGCCCCAGCCCCGGGCCTCCTCTTCTGCGAGCGTCCTCCGGATGCAGCCCACGGGGTCGCCGGCGGCAACTGGCCAAGGGACCGAAAAGCAACTATGAGGATACCTAATTTATTTTTGTTCAGACCACAGATATCTATGGACGAAGAAGGGGAACAGACTATCCCCTTAAAATTAGATGCAGCCATAATACGAGGGGAAATGGCGATGCTCGAAGGTACAGATGACGAGGGTAAACCATGGAGAACAATAATTGCCATTGGGGAGGAGTGCAGATTAACTGACATCACTGATGATGACATGTTTAGAGATGATCCAAAAGATAATGAAGTATTATTTGAAATGAGCATTACTCATTGGATCAGAATAGAGAAAAGGGAGATCCCACGGCGCATGGCAATAATGTGTTTCATGGACTACAGGCCCTTATGATGCAGGCCTATTAACGGGAGTGGGAGAGGTTAAGATAAAGCTGAAACCAGCAGCAATTTTACCTCGAGTGAGACAATATCCAATGTCCCGAGAGGCAGATAAGGGCATTTTTTAGACCATCTCAGCATTAATGAAGCAAAGTATTCTGGTACTGTCAGAGTCATCATGTAATACCGCAGTGTATCCAATCAAGAAATCAAAGGGGGAGTCGTGGAGATTCATTCAAGACATGAGACAGATTTAACCAGATTGTAGAGGCCGAGTTTTCTTTAGTTCCTAACCCGGCGATGATACTATGTAGTATCACAGTAGAAGCGTGATATTTCACGGTGATTGACTTGAAAAATGTGTTTTTCTCAATCCCGTTGCACAAAGACTCACAAGACTTGACTTTGTTTTCATTTCGTCAGATCCGTATGAAACATACCAGGCTGCCTCAAGGGTACCGTGAGTCTCCATCGATCTTTAATAGAGTCCTGCAGATGGACCTTGGCAATATCGATTTAAAAAGTACAGTGATACAGTACGTAGATGACATTTTGATTTGTAGAAACAGACAGAAGATGAGTGTAGATAAGACTTGATTCAGTTAATGGCTATCCTTGCAGACAAGGAATACAAGGTAGACAAGGAGAAGTTACAGTATTGTCAAGAAGTACTGTATATAGGCCACTTGATGAGATGAGGGGAAAAAGGTGACACCTGAAAGAGCTGAAGCAATTATGAAAACTACAAATATGCACACGGTAACGCAGATACAGCGATTCTTGGGACTGTGTAACTACGTGAGAGCATGGGTATTTGACTATAGCTCATACATAAGACCTTTGTTGAAGGCTTTACAGAAAGCACAGGTAAATAAGGAGAAAATAGAATGGACTGAGGAAGTAGTGGAAGGATTTGAAGAGCTGAAGAAGGCAATTTGCACGGCTACAGCTTTAGCAATTCCCAATTATGCTGACAAATTCTTTTTATTTTCACACACTGATGGGACAGTTATGACAGCAGTACTAGCACAAATAACTACACTAGGGTACAAACCTTTGGCATATTACAGTGGGATGTTAGATCCAGTAATGAAAGGCCATTTTTCGTGCAAACAATCTGTGGCAGCAGCCGCGATCGCAATTGAGAAGTGTGCAAGCATTGTAATGGGTTGTTCCATGACACTTTTCGAAGAGCATGCTTTATTTGCTATTTTGGAGAAACCTAAGGGTACACTGACATCTCAGAGGGCTTCTTTGTATGTAGTTATTATATCTAATACAGCGATTAAAATTGTCAGATCTAAAATAGTGAACCCAGCCACATTTGTAGCTGAACCAGTGGCAGAGGATGAGCATGTGCATGTCTACGTGAACTACGAGGAATTCTACGAGTGCATTAAAGAAAACGCGCTGCAAGGTGGGGAGATGCTCTTTATAGATGGTTCTTCGAAAATTGTTCAGACAAGTGGGAAAAGGCATTCTGGCGCAGCTGTAGTGAGGCATAGAGCAAATGGTGAGTTTGAGGTTGTGGCGATTGCACTTTTCAGCACAAGCGGCAGAATTAGTAGCGATTATTGTGGCGCTTGAAAAACATAAAGGACAGGAAGTGACGATATACAGTGACTCTACCTATGTGACGTTGACTGTGCATGCAGGGGTAGCACATTGGAAAAGGATAGGCTACTTCCGAGCGGACGTCACTCCAGTGCAGCACGCATCAATATTGGACAGGCTTCTTAAGGCCCTACAACTTCCAGTAGCCATAGCGATAGTTAAGCGCAGCACATACTAAGCAAATAGATTGTATTTCTTGCGGGAAGGAAGCCGCAGAAGCCAAAAGGGCTGCGTATGCACCAGATATTTCAAGTTCTGATGCTCCAGATGTTAAGGAAAAAGTGGTCAAGATTATGGTGGCAAAGTAAGGGTTTAACCATTTAGCTCAGTTAATGGAAGTCCAAGGCAGTGCACCACAGGAAGAGCAAGAATTATGGAAACGAAGGGGGTGCCCTCTATCCCCCATAGAAGCATTGTGGCAACAAGACAGTACTGAAAAGCCGGTGATGCCAGTAGCTTTATTGAGGGTAGTGCTTGAACAGCTGCACTACCCAGCACATGTAACTAGGGAGAGTCTTGCTGCAGCTATTGCAGAAGACTGGTTCATACCGATCCTGTTAGAACATGTTGCCTTTTATGTAGTAAATTGCATCGTATGTCAAGAGTTTACCGCTGGGCATACACTGTGAACAATTACCGGAGTGATTCCTCAACCAAATGGTCCTTTTCAGCATTTACATATCGATTATGTTGACATGCTGCAAGTATGTAGAGGATATAGGTATTTGATAGTGGTGGTGTGTCCCTTCTCCAGGTGGATCGAAGCAGGTCCTTGTAGCGCAGCAAAGTTTTCAGTACGTAAAGTCTTTCCAAGATGGGGAGTGTGTGAAGTGCCGAGATCCGATAATGGGACACATTTTGTTAATGAAATATTTGAACAAATAGGATTGTTATTGACATCAAACATAAGTTTTCTTCTGCTTATCACCTGCAAGCAAAGTTGAAATTGACACTGAAAAAGGGATGGCTATATTGCCTGCCCTTAGCACTATATGCCTAAGGAATCAGCCTGGTTCGGACCATCACTGCACACCCCACAAACTAGTGACAGGGAGACGAATGAGAATGCCTTTGACCTCCCATCGAGCAGCAGAAGTGGTGCCCATAGTTCTGCAAAACTGTTAGGAAATTAATTAAATGAGTACTTAACATGTATGACCGCTAGTATCTCTGTAATTTCAGATCAACTCAAGCGCCAGGGGGGGTCGGTCTCAGAACACAGATGAAGACCATTCAGCAGCCGGAGTTTCAAAACTTTTATCAGCACCAAAATTCTTCATTGGCGATACGATCCTGATTTGGAACTTCACCCGAAAGTGGTGTGAGCCTAGATTTGTGGCCCTGTTTATTGTGGAAGACATTACTTACTCTGCATTAAAAGTTCAGGGCAGAAGAGCATGGATTCACCTCAGCGATGTTAAAGTCTACGTTGGAGAGGCCGATGCACCCCTAACGATCGATTCAGAAGCAAGACAAGAAGAATAATTTCAGCCTGTGCAGACTCGATCAATGACCAGGAAGAAGGACGATAAACCAACAGATTAATCGATGAGTGCAGATTTGCACTTGGACTGTGGCTCTACTGGACACTCTTCATAGATATTATTGCAGGAGTGCACACTCATTTCTTGAGCCACAGAGTTCTTTAAAAATGAACTTTAGAAAGTTATTGATACATTGTGGATATGTTGAAGAGGCAACGCATAGTAAGAAATTGGAAGCGTGAGCAATACGCTGATTCTTTTCATACAACACAATTATTTGATTGACCTTGTGGTTTTGACAAACAACGATGCCCATAGGATCATACTTGCTGTTTTCGTATTTATACTTATCCTGCTCTTGTTGGGCGTAGTGTCAACATACCTACTCTTCTGCATGATCCTAAAAATGGCCCGGCAATAAGAAGGCTGCTCACGGCAATAATTGAACAGATTCTGCAGTTACCTGATATACCTGAATTGCCTGATTAAAAAGTGTTTTTCCTTCCTTAAAGTAGCACACAGGCATAATGAGGAATCTTGAAAAGTGCACGATTTTAGAGGATGAGCAAACTCATGAAATACCAGAGTGGCACAAATGGTGTGGATTAATATTCTGGTGTATAATATATGCATGTGCAGTATCTATCTTTGTTTTCCTGTTTCTCCTGGTCCACACTCTTTATTTTATTGGTCCAGGAACAGTGGAAACTCGTTTGATTCTCCCTACTCCAGGAACTCGTGCAGATTTACCCATTCTAGATGAGCCTAGATCTCGAGTGCTTTCTGCCCAGAGCAGAGCTGCTTTAGAGCTGTTTCCATGGGCAGCAACCATTATGTTGGGAAGACACAAGAGAAATGTAGAGAAAGACGATAATTGGATTAACAAATATTTAGAGAGTACAGCACATTTCAGTAATAAAATGTGGTATCAACACATGAAAAAGGTGGGTGAAAGACCATTCAAGGAGGGTTGCTATGTCTGCTCTCTCGTACCTTATGCCATGAGCAGTGGTCGAAGTGTACGAAAAGAAGTAGTTGAGCTATGTTCCCTGCCGGTCTGCCCCACCCCCCACAAACCCCATCACTGCGCCCCTCCCACACACAGTCCAAACCCCCCAACAAACACACCTATTATTTAAGGGAATGTTCAGTGCAATGCACTGAAGTGCAAGCTTCAACTTCTTCCTACACTTTTATTTTAAAGCTAAACCGTTCCGGAACGGTTTATTTTTAAATTAAAAGTATAGGAACGGTGAAACTGAAAAATAAAAAGTATAGGAGCACCTCTCCTGACTGCTCCCGCCCACTTCGACCTCTGGCCATGAGTAATGCCCGAACTTTCATTCCCAGAGAAGTACCAGAGTGTGATGCTGGATGTCTTGTTCACCTTGCTGCACGCATGACCCGAGGACAGTCCCCAGGACATTGGGCCACCCTGCGATGGAGATCGAAATGGTTGTTCCCATTCCAAGATGATTATATTAAGACTACATAAATGGAAAAGAAGCCTGCATGGAAGAGCAAGATGCTCACAGACCCTAGGGCAGGACAGGATGAAGTAGCCATAATGGAAATGAAGAGAATGGATTGTCCGGATAAAGATGAACTGGCTTGGATGCTGGGAGAGAACGCAGATGCTAGTCTATGCAAGTCATAAAATAAGCATTGTCGCATAGCACTTTGCTATGCAATTCTGAAGGTTTGCTAATTAAATTGGCACTTGTGTAGCAAAGTTAGCTATTC
This sequence comes from Ambystoma mexicanum, assembly GCF_040938575.1. Lineage (NCBI taxonomy): Eukaryota > Metazoa > Chordata > Amphibia > Caudata > Ambystomatidae > Ambystoma > Ambystoma mexicanum. The sequence continues at coordinate 1,150,770,134 of NC_090932.1, forward strand.
AAGATACCCTGTTCAATCAAAGCACTGCTCACCCTGAATTCCTCTCTGGGACCCAAGGTTCTCGCCACCCTCTTCTCTGTTCACTGCAAGTTCTGTGGGATGTATTGACCCACTAGGCTCTGCCCTGCGACATCACTGTGTGCTGCTTTCACCAGAACCAACAGAATGGCCGCCAAAAAGCCCTTTGCGCGCTAAAACCTCTTAGAAGTGCGCAGGAAAACCGGAAAAATTGGATGCCAATCTACTTTGCCTGTGTCCGTGGTAGAACAGGAGACCACACTACCAAAACCTGTCATTGGGCTGCCCACAGAGGGAAATGGAACTACCTGAAAAGGCAGTGCTTCATTGCAATGAAACCCAGAAGTGCTCTAAAATCCGTTTTTTCTTGGCTGTTGAAATTGCAAAATAATGGTTCCCAAAAATCAGAAAATATCCAACATCCTTGATGGGTGTTAACCATCACCTTATTTAAGTAATCCACATAAGCACACTATGTCAGGAAAAGCAGAATCTATCAAAGAATATCCACATTAAAAAGGTGCTTGCCTGGGAAAATCTGTCAGATATGGGTGCAGTAACGCTGGCCGCCTGTATCAAAGCTGTCATTTGAGTACACTGGCAGTTTAAACCTGTGCATTAAAATAAAATTGTGGAAAAGAAGTGACTTGCCACCAAAAGCAATATAGGTTGCCACTATTCAATCTCTATGTTTTAAAAAGACTGGAATTAGAGATCTGTGTGTCTTATTTTTGAAAATGTAAAGTTTATTTTAGCAAAGACAATTTTAAATAGAGTGTGTTAAAGTAACCTCTGATGCCAGCCACAGAACTTCAAAGGCAAATTCCACAGTTTGCCCCCAAACAAAAGGTACCTTCCTTTGCTCTCTGCCCCAGGAACTCTCAGTTGGATGTTATGATGGGGGAGGAGATTTTGCTCTGCTTCTCTCGGGAGAGACAATAGACTTCCTGGACTGAAAGTGTATGCAAATTCAAGTGTCAACAGAAACTACTGCCAGCAGGAAGAGAGGCCTGGATTGCTCTTGGCCCAGCAAAACTTTGGGGGCGGGACAGACAGATATGAGTATCCTTAAATCAAAAGAAAATATCTTTTTGAAAAAGACTCACAGAGAACTGTGCAAAATTGTAAAATTCTGTAAAATATAGTGTTGTTAACATGAAAATCCTGGTCACAATTTGAAACTACTCAGGACTTGTGGCTATGTTCAGGGACATAACTACGGAATTTGTGATTTTGTAGCAATTGTGATGATGCTAGAAATATGAAACTTCACAGGATTATGCCCAGATGTCATGCGCATATATGTATAAAAATATGGCCAAATCTGACATTGGGTACCCAACCAAAAGCACGAAAAACTGTCAAATCTGAACTAAAGCTCTCACCGAGATGGAACTCAGACGGATACTTGCTCCACTAAATCTGTTATGTAAATATGTTATTGCTAGCAAGTTGGTAATATTGTAAATATGCTTTATATGAAAAATAGATTTACTGTGCAGAAACAAAGGGGAGGTTCTCCCTGGATTGTAAAATACAGCTTCATCATGACACCAGATTTCCTTCTCAAATCAGGAGAGAGGACAGACCCTAACCAATAAGATTCCTAGAGGGTGTACCTAATATAATTCAGCCTACCCACCCCTCTGGGAAATACATAAAGACAGCTTAGTACCTAGATACAGACCCATTCACCCATCAACTGATTGCTGGCGAAGCACTTTACAAGAAAATCCAGATCCAAGACTCCAGAACTTTGAAAGCAGAGAGGTCCAATTCCAAAGCTGAACCCTTCTCAGGTTGGCCTTTTAAAATCCTGAACCAGATTTTACCCCAGACCTCCAAGGGGCACACCAAAAAGAACAGCATGGCTGTGCTGTTTCTGCTTTCTTGCTAAGAACTCTTGCTAGAATCCAGAGATCCAAATCAGTAGAGCAGAGCTGTAACCAGATAGCTGCAACCCAGAACCAACCCGTCAGATCCAGTCCAGAGTGCCGTGCAGTGTCCAGAACCCGAGCACCCTGAATCCCGTCTGGTGGACTAGCAGAATTCCAGTCCAGAAATCTTTGACCAGATCCCTGACTGGCCCATTCCAAACAGTAGTAGTGAGTATCTATAGCATAGAATTGTCCCTAGCCAATCTCTTATCCATAAGTAATCCTATCCAAACTCTTCTATCATATCCAGAACTGCATTGTAGAAAATCTTTTGTCTTACCTGAATATTTCTCTCCTCCCTATAGTCCTTTGATAATAGTAGTGTTAAATCATCTTTGTGCTAATATATTTGCTGAAGAAAGACACGTGTCTCGGCAGGCAAAAGCCAGACAGAGGCGTTACTGATCTGGTGGCTGTACCGTTGGCTATCTTGTATCTTCATAGACTCCCTAGTATAAGAACCTTGTTTGTCATTTTTTTTTAAAAACGCATCTTTCATTTGAAAATTCTGACTCTTTCTGAGAAAAACCGACCTCTACTAAAACCTCCGTAACTTCTGTACCGTGCATGCCCGAAAATTGAAGCTAACATCCTCAGCTTTCCAACAAATCCAAAACCTTATAGTTTTTCCGCAATCGCACGTCTCGCGCGTGGAAAAGTTTGCCGTGAATTTTTCGTTTGGCTCGATTTCATCACGTGTAAAACAGCTGTTCTTTACATCCGACCTCAGAATTCAGTTTTCAACCTGCTAGTGACTCAATAATCATTGCTAGTGTTTATCTGAAACTATACAAAGTGGCTCCCACTAGTTTTGAATCCAATTTAGTGAATTAAATCCATTTTTCAGTGTTTTTAACCATTCATTCAAAGCCACATTCAAAAGCATTTGACCCGTTTGCAATAATTCCTGTTTCTCTCTGAGTTTGCTGGGGGAATTTGGGATTGCAACTGTATTTGTTGATTTTGTATTCTCGCCTTCCATCTCTTTATCTTGCATATTGGGGGGATTGAGTAGTGTGCAGAGGGAAAGAGTGACATTGCATTTGACTGAACCCACACAAAGTTTTATTCTATGCTGCATTATTTTTCCTATCCTTACTCCTTCTGATTAAAGAGATTGTTGATTGTAATATCACCCCATTGGTGATCATTGTATAGATATTAAATAGTGTGATATCTATTGTGCAAATCAGTCAAATAAATATTTTAACTTTGCAAAACAGCCTGCTTCCTGGTTCAGTGAGACCGGGGGGGATTCAAAGAGAGGGGTGTGATATAAGGGTACATCATTCAGAAATAAAATAACTTATAGACAAAAATATATAATTATGGGTTCCAGCTGTGCATCACACGCTAGGCATTGACTTAGGTGGAGTGCCGGGTTGAAATCACTTACAGTTCAAAGGGGCTAATGGAGAGAGTGCATTAGTAATCCTCTCCATCACTCTTAAGTGCCAAATGCCTGTGTGCGAGTGGTAGGCAAGATTTTATTTCTTTTTCAAACAATTGAAAACCAGAAGTAATCTGGTTGATAGTTTTATTAAGCTAACTATATCTTCTTTGGCAAAGACCAGCAAGTGTAACTTGAATAAAACAGACATCCAAATCCATTCCTAACAATTTAAGTTGTTGCATAACGCATAACTGCAGTATTGCTTCTGTAAAACACTGCATTGTTTGCATTGTTTTTAGTGTATCTAAATCTCATAATGTCAACTAGATTTGTTTTGTGTTGAGGAAGATGCATCACATTGATGAGTGAACACTTTTCATAGTCAAGTTGATTTTCATGAAGGGCGAATACCATTGGCAAGGGATGTTTGAAACTTTTATTTAACATTTACTTTTTGCAGTAAATGTCAAATAGGTTTCACTGCACATATCTGGCAGCAGTGTATCAAAGAAAGTGGGTGTGTGGTGACATGTAGGATTTTACAGAAAGTGCATTTACATTTTTTATCACCCGTTGCTATGGGCCGAATGCATCTCTTTTAGGTCGAGTAGCTAAACTAAATTACTTAACCTGCAGGTCTAGTGTCATATTAAAGAATTTGCAAGGCCTGTTTCGTCTCAGTTAAATCTTACTTCAGTGGTACACACAAATGTGGTATTGATGCTCATTTAATGTTTTGGATGCAAATTACTTCTGTTGACATTACAAATATTAGTATAACGTTGCTAATCAATTGGGAGTATTTGCTAATCAAGAAAAATGTAATTGGCAAACTCTGCTAATCAATTTTTGAAAACTAATTCATGCCATGCTATGGACAAGAAAGGACCAAAAAAGGATGGGAAGAAGGATTGCTGTCCTGTGCATCTCACCTCTTAAGGAAAGAATATGTATGAGAAGTACAAAAGGTGAATGATGAATGTCTAAGGTCATGGGCCGAACATGCCAAGCTGCTGACATGGGTGGAAGATGAATCAGGACCAATGTTTGTAATCCTATTGACAAATGCGACATTGTGCTTTCAGCGAAAAGGGAAAAGACATGTGGGAGATAACAGAGGTTGCAACACTATAGTCGATGTTTCCGGTATGGGAGCAGGAACAGCAGTCCGGATGGATCGATATTGGGATTGTGACACCAGAGCCTACATGAAGTTGCCCAATGATTGCGGAGGAATGTGTTCCTTAGTGCTTGTCCATGCTCCAGCATTGGTGATTCCGAAGAGTGACTTGAATATTGGCGAATTTCCGAAAGCAGATGCCCATTTGAGGAGGGGGAGATCACTTGAATTCCTCAATCGAACCAAGAGGGAAAACTATTTCTCTGCTAAATCAATAAAAGCCTTCAATGCTATTCCGTATGAGCATAGACTGTTCAGCAAGACTGCTTCAATCTTCACAACAATCCTTATGCCTCAGATTCAGACAATGGCCAATGCTAAATGGCTACAGATTACCAGATGGGAACTCCTGCAGACGATCAACACTACTATAAAGGGATTCAATGCGATCAAGGAGGAATTGAGGGCCATAAGACTGATGAGCCACCAGAACAGATATGTCCATGATATGATCACAGCAATGGATCGAGGTGTTTGCGCCTAGATCGGGCCATCATGTTGCACGTTGATACCTTCTCACGATGATGAAAATGAGACCTTGATGGAGGCTATAACGCTGTATACTAACCTGCACAATAAAATGGAAGACGAGACAGAAGATATTGAAGATGACAGCTGGTTCGCGTCCATCTTCTCATGAGTTCCACAATGGATGGCGAATACCTTCAAACTCCTGGGAGCTGTACCCATGATGGTGATGTTGGATTCAGTGTAATCATGATAATGAATACACAATGTAAGAAGACAGCAAAGAAAGCTGTAGGAATGATGATCATAATAGATGTTGAGTCAGGATTGAGTCAGGATTCAGAACCAAAGGGTTGACAGATGAAGAAATCAGAGTCTTCATAAAGGCCAATACCTTAGTTCCTCCATCCAAGGAGCCACAAGAAGTATGTGGGATGATGGATTTACTGTAACCCGAATGGCAGTTGTAGCCATATGACCTGGAGTGTTGATGAACATGTGAAATCAGCAGGATCACTGTAGGGAATAATGAAAATTTCAAGAAAGAATGCTGGGATGTGGAAATTGGTGAAGTAGTGGTCGATGAATTGACCGGAAGGGGGAGTGTAGAGGAGCAGCCGAATGCCTCTATAGGAAGTCCCGCCCCCATTTTGCTGGAAACCGGAAATTTAGACATTTGCAACGCCAGTAATAGTACCTACACCATGAAGAGTCTTTGAGATGAGGTATCCCTTGAGAAGACAATATGAGAAATACCCCCGAAAGACTGATGTCCACTGAGAGGAGCGACTGAAGAAGTGTGAAGATGTGAAAAGAAGGAGCTGGTGACGTCACGAAAAGAGGAGAGTGACACACTGAGAGACATAGCCAGAGAAGAGAATGCATAGGTGAAATTGAATCTGATGGCGAAGTAAAGAATCAAGAAGACTCTTATGTGCGGAATGAAGATTGCACGTGCGAAGAGCACTGCAGAAAACACAAGTCGTTTTACAATTGTACAGACGCTGCAACGAAAGTAGACTAAGGGCCTCATTACGACCCAGGCGGTAAGTTACCGCCTGGGTCGTACCTTTACCACCATGGCGTAAACTATGTTTACGCCATGGTGGTTGGCGGACTTACCGCCCCATTCCGAGGTTGGCGGGGCGGTAAGTCCCCATTAACCCATTTACCCTTCCCCATTCCCATTTTTGCCCCATAGGGCATAATGGGAGTGGGGAAGGCGTTAATTACGCCACCGTAAATTACGGTGGCGTAATTAACAACAAGGTCCCTTAGCGCCATGGATTTTAACACCTGCTAAAAGCAGGTGTTAAATCCTCCATGGCGCTAAGGGACCTCGGAATCAGGCGGTAAGGGTCGGCGCTGTTTATGCCGCCGTAAACCCCTTACCGCCTGGGTCCTAATGAGGCCCTAAGTAATTATAAGGCTGGCTATACGTAGTATATAGACTGCAGGCGGTCCCGCCAGACATGTATGTATCTAGAGTTCTGGACATTCAATGATATTATTCAGTAAGCGAATCTCCATGAAAGAAGACGGATTGAAAGCTATGGGTGTCCAGCAAAGAATAGGCTCATATTCAAAGCAAGACCAAAGAGGCTAACTGGCTTGGTGTCAAAGACTGGAAGCATTCAAGAACTGGTTATCAACTGCAAAGTACAGTAAAACGTGAGAAGCAGAGGCATCCCTTGTTAAGTTGCAAAGAGAGAAACCATGGGTGCCAAGTTTCTTTATTAAAGACTATTAAATGCTAGAATACGAGCAAATTCACTGTCTCTGATCACGTGAGCTGAGGATGAAAATAGACAAGGGGCATGGTGTACCAGGTTGAAGATAGTGAGTGCCTGCACTCCCCTATATTCCCAGAGCTGAGAGGTTACTGCAAGGGTGAGTACAAAGACAATGTGAATGGCAGACGGCATGAGTGATGAAAGATGACAGGCTAATTGGGTTGGGGAGTGTCGTGATACACAAAATGCAAATTTGCCAATCAAGGCTTTAGATGACAGCATTAGCCGCTGAAAGCCAATAGTTTATTCAAAGTATGTGCTAAATGCTGACAGTAGTCTGTTGTAGCACCTCCATTACGCAGTAGTGAGCTACAAGGAATATGCAGGCCTAGTAGGGGTGGTAGGTCACATTATGCATTGTAGATAGACAGGCAGGGCGAAGGTCCCAGTTCTGTAGCTAATAGAGACATTATTGGAGTGGTTGGAGCATTTTGGCACCTATATAGCGCTTAGATAGCCAATTTTAAGCGCTATGAACAGTAAGCTATGAGTACATGCCTTTTAGAGCTTGCTCACATGGGGTTAATTCATCTCGGCTTCTCTTAGAATATTCTGCCTTTCTAACTGTAGCCCTGCATGGCTTCGTAAACAAATCCTGTTTCCCTGAGAAGGCCTGGTACGGCCTTGCCCACACGCTGATAAGGACATTTCAGTGCTTTCGCAGAGAGGGCTCCAAGGGAGGGGTAGGAGCGAGCAGGGAGCATCACAGAGTTGGGTTTTTCCATGAGCAAGCCTATATTTTGCACAGGGAAAGTTCTGGAACTGTGTGTCATGGACTGACAGCACGAGATTACAAAAATGCATGCCCACATGACTCAGGTGGGAGATCGATCCGTGGACTTGGTTCGAGCAAGATCAAGTGTCCGGAACCTGATGCTCTGTCGGCACCCTGCAGCGCTGTCCTCTGAGCGGGGCTGGCAAAAGTTAGCTTATGAGGGCCAGGGTCTCCCAGTGCTGATTGAAGGGGTGTAAGACTGTGTTTCTCTATGTTCTATGTTTCTCTATATTTTGTATTTCTCTAAGTTTTGTGTTTTGTAATCTTCTCTAACTTGAATCCCAAGATGCTGCTAAAATTCACTGTTTCTAATAAATGCTAAACTTTTTGAAGGTGTCATTTGTCACTAGCATGAGTTCACTGCTCGGCACAATAGAACCTGTATTTTGGGCTGAATTGGGTAATTTTTGCTCTCAAGGGCTGGTCCCGAGGAAGATTTTCCCCATTTCAAGACAGGGAGATACGGTCAAGTTCACCCACCAGCACCTGGGGTACCAGCTTACATGTTGCTAGAGTCACAAATGTTCCAGAAGGTTACAAGCGTGCCAACCAATTCAATTGTAGAAGGCTGTTTAATGAGTGGCCTTATAGTTCAAGAGCCAATAGTATTCTGTGTACTTAATAATTGTTGAGAATGACTTGCACTATGACTTGCACTAAGGGAGGGCATGATGGCCCACCTGACTGTAGAGATCAAATCATGATTCTATCCCATATAGAAAGTATACTTAGACGTCCCCTTAGAGCCAACCACAATCTCCCGTAGGTTTTCTCAGTTTGCCACGTATTATGACGTCATGAATGACAAACTTTTAGAATATAAATGTGATTTTTTACAAGATATGTTGAGATTATGCTGTGCGACGTCCGTTGATGTAAGTTGTACTCCCTGTTTTAGACAATTGATATTAAAACAGAGTGATTTGCAAACTTCCTGAGTCTGTCTTGTTATTTAGTTTGAGAAGTTATTCTCCGTCCCATCCACAGTACGACATGTTACCTTGAGTAAAAGGGCCTCTAGGGTTCACTCATGTAATGCTATTATGAGAAAAGAGAAAAAGCAGACTCCTTGTTAGCATGTAGACTATGGAGGTAAGTTGCAGAGAGAATCGTGTTTGAGATAGAAGAAGGGCAGGGAAAATTAGAGATTCAATAGCTATAGCTGGATAGTTTGCTGAATCCTACAAATCCCTGTATGCCTCAGGGAATGTAGTAGACTAGTGAAAGACAAGATTACTTGACTCCCCTGCAAATGTTGAAGGTTTCTCCGGATCAGCCTGCCATTTTAGTAAGCTCAGTCATGGAAAGTGAAATTCAGAGAGCAATAGAAAGTGTGAAAATGGTAAACACACCTGGGAAGGATGGCTACTGTAAGTTATATTTTGATCAATGTATAAATACTACATCAGGTGGGCAATCCCAATCTAATGCCCCCTAATTATACATCTTCACCTCACAAGTCTGGACAAGAAACAGGCAGTTTTACCAAACTCGACTTTATGTAAATAAAGAAATCAAAAGTGAAATCAAGGCAAAGGCTTTAAGCAGGGGAAGTCATCACAATGTTACAGAATCACAGACAGCTGGTCTACACGAAGGAAAATTGGCTGCCTGCATTGTTTCATTATTTCTCAAACACAAGCATCTATTTACATAATCATGTATAGCTATATTAAGTTCTAGAGAAGAATAAGTCTGCTAATTTCACTTCTGCTGCTAATTGGCCAATATTTCAACATTCCCTTTACATTAAAGCTTTTCCAAATTACACATTAAGTTACATTTTCAAATTATGCGAAAACATTGGTGTCCCCAATGACACCAATACATGGTATAATCAAATAACTGTTTCAGGTGTCCTACTTCACCTGTAGATATGGTGTTGGGGCCTACTAACGTGTGTGCAGGATACAATATTCTTATAATAACTTGCATTAGAATTCTTCAGGTTTTGGGTTTGGGAAGTAAGGTATTAAATTTAGAATGCACAGACTATTTTAACTCACCCACCCAATTCACACTATTATTAAGGGAATAAATATGAAACAATTAAACTTGCTTTAATTTCCCATTCCTTATTAAATAGATGTGGCCTTCACAGAATACATATTATCAAACATATCTCCATAAGGCCATAGTATCAAGGCCTCAAATCATGGGCTCATTTCAGCTATATCTGTGATAGTGCTTAAGGTATTTTTTAAAATATCACTTGTCAAATACTACACCGTCAGCGGATGGAAACATTCCCTATTTTACATAGTGCTCACCAAGGAGAAAGCATTTTTGTATTAATTTAAATGTAATCTCCCTCTGCCTTAAATACAAGGAAATCAGGAGGTAACTCACCCTAGAAAGCTACAATATCATACTCTATTTCTATGAATAATATTGTGGCAACCCCTATGTTTAGGAATTATGTAGTCTCTATACACAATCAAGTCTCACTGGGCCTTCATATAGTGAAAGGCATGGTGTATTTTTACCACTATTGCACTGAAGTGTTCCATTTGAAAAGTGCAACTGCAGTGGCAACCACCACTCCAGTTCCCTTGCACCCAAGGTTGATAATCAAGGCAATAATTCCAGGGGACTTATCTTATTACATTTGGGGAATCTTCATAGTCACATCCTCACATCCTCCTTGTCCCTTCTATGAAGTCAGAACTGTCTCAGGTTCATTTGGTTCCAATCTACCATGAACAAGGCCCAATTTTCCAGATGGTATCCAGATTCAGCACTCATCTAATGGGGACAAGTGCTCCATTTCCTGGGCAAACTCCTGGAAAATCTGGCCATCTCACAGCTTAATCTTCACATTGAATCTGTTGGTTGTCTCCATGACCATCAGTCCGGCTTCAGAGCAGCCAGAAGCATGGAAACTGCTCTCCTGAAAATCTGCGAAGATCTGCTCTCTAACCTTGATTCTAATCTCCCCTCTGACCTCATTTTACTCGATCTCTCTTCTGCCTTTGGCACGTTCAACCATGCCATCCTGCTCAATCGTCTCCATGATAACCTGGGTATCACTGATTAGGCCCTGGCCTGGCTGACCTCGTTCTTCTCTGATCGACCCTCCTAGGTCCAACAATCAGTCGATTCTCCAAGCAACGATTTGGTGGTAGATCTCTTTTTTCGGCTGGGGCTTCCCTCTGGAACAGCCTCCCTGCCTCTCTGAAACTTGAGGAGAACCATGTCTGGTTCCGGGAGCACCTCAAGACATTCCTCTTTGCTTCTGCCTTCTCTCTTCCTCTCTCCTGCTGATTTTTCCCCTGCTGATACTGCACTGGTCACCTGGCTACCCGATGATTTCGGGCCTAGGTCCCTGCCCGCCCCATTGCACACCCGCACTGCCTCCCGGCAACCCTTGCACTTGGGTCTGTATCTGTACTCCTACAGTCCGCCTACCTGCACTTTTGGACACCTGCTGTCTGCACTTACCCTTGCACCTGCCACCTGCTGGCCGCACTTCTTGTTATTGTTTTGATCCTCCCCTTTCCCCTGGCACTTTTCCCCTCCGCTCTCAGCTGCACTTGTGCAATCTCAATGACACTTGGCCTTGTAAGATTGTTGTCTCTGTCCTTCCTCTGTCCCCCCTTCCTTGTCTTGTTGCGCCTTGAAACACTTGTGTATAGGCGCGTTACAAATGCCATATGATATGATATCATACTAACCATGGACGTGAGTCCTAGCTCATATCTAATTGCAGCCAATGGCAAAGAGTTTGGAATTCTTAAAACCCTCTGCCAGATTAGACTTCAAGTCTGGGGAGGAAATCAATTACCCATAAATGTAAGACTTCAATACCATATAGAACCTTTGGGACAGTTTTACCCTTGTGAAACTTTAGAAGCGGAATAACTGAACACATTCTTTGCATCCATTTTGCAAAGTTGATTAGTTAGCACTACTACCCTCAACTGCAAACAATCCTTGATTTATGGGGGAGGTACATACAATGGGGAATCCAAGGTAGATACCATTGTTTACTGTCTCCAGCTTATCAGGACCATTCCACAATTGAAAATGTGTCTTAGTCCTCTTCGCTGTAAACTGCTTGATTTTGGTTTCCCCAGAGTTTATCCTCAAAAGGTTAGTCTTGGCAAAGTTGGCAAAGGCATTGTTCAAATGCTGTAACCCTTTCTGAATACAGTCAAACAACAAAAAGTCATCCTCATATGCTAGCCAAATGATTTTGAGAAAATCCAACTGCTGGAAAATAAAAGCTGCTGGACCAATAATATCCTCAACATTAGAAACATAAAGGTTAAAAAGACAAGGGGCCAAAATGCACTTCTGCCTAACTCCTGCGTGATGAAACATTTTTTGAGACAATGAACCCCCTTGGCCAAGCGTAACTTGAATGTTGGAATGCTCATGAAGACCAATAATTAAATGTAGCAGACCATCAGTATCCCTCACTAATCAAGTTTTGACCACAGATGTTCCCTATTAATTATAGCCACAAATACAGAATCATAGTTTACATTACACACCTTATATTGTATACACCTGAGGACAAAACCATTGACGTTGGACCATAATATTTTCTAAAACGAGTCTGCTATTTCTTAAGTCTCCCAACTTCCAAAGCCCACCTTTCTAAGTGCCTCAACCCAGTGAGGCAGACACCTTACTGTCTGCGTCTACGATCAAAATAGGACAATAGTTCTTAGGATCTGAGCTACAGCCCTTCTTGAAAATGGGAACAATATAAGCAATCCTCCATGAAGGAGGAAAAGTTTCCGAATCCACTATATGCTCAAGTAAAATCATTAAGATTGTAGACCACACAAGCGGGTCGCCTTTAAAAAGGAGGTTTGAAAGCTTTTTAGGTCCAGGAGCCTGAGAATGACTGATTTTACAAATAATATCATGTGTACATTCCTGATTAAAATCAAGCTTCCAGGGGGAGCTCGAGAGCCTGAGCAAGATGGCTGCGAGCTGAGTGAGCTCTGGTGCAATCGAATGTTTGAGCGCAATAATATCCCACTCAGTCAAATGGTAGCAGAAAACTCATGCCGGTAGCCTACAGCGGGATACAGGGGGATGCCAACGCTTGAATTCTGAGTCGCTGTGAGACCTCTGTGATGTGCTGTATAGCAGCGAGACCCGACCGACCCATGGACACAGCGGCTGGGCCAGCCACATGCTCTCCCCCACTTGCAGTACACTGCGCCCGCCACCAACAGCCTGCGGCGCGCCGCAGATAAACAACGGGATGCTGGCCACTGAGCACCACACACTGGATTAGAGTGCGACAACCCGCCTACTCCGGGACCTTCGCTGCGGAGATTCCGAATGGCGAGTCAAATCTAGACCCTGGGGACGGGTTGGATGCACTCGGGGAAGCACCTAGAGGAAGAATAGCCGACGCACCAACACAAATGACAATCCGAAAGCCCCGTAGCATAGTAACGGCGCCAACACACAGAGCCGTGCCCCTGGGGGGCCTCCTCATATCCTCAGGTGAGACTGTGCTGTAACTCATGCGCCTATATATGTGCAAAGGGACACTGCCTCATAAACGAAGCCACGGGGGCGAGCATCGCCCACCCAATCCCGGGCTCACTAGTCGAGCCTAATCCTAGGCTACAGCATACCTGCTTCAAGGGCCGATGCACCCCTTGACCAGACTACTACCACATGCCACTCTATGAAGGTGGCAGCCAGGATATCGTGTGGGGTGCATACTCCATGTTGCCACACAGAGCCCAATACCAACAGACAGGGTGTGTGATGCGCTCAGAAGACCAAGGAGGGTATACACCATATGATGCCTACAGGAGACGCTACTTGCTCTGAAATGGCCCAACCAAATACGTAACCAATTGATTGCGAACTTACCAGGTGGAATATCGACCAGAAGGCATAACCTGGCCGCAGAACCCCATTCCATCCTTCTCCTCATCCGGAGGGCATGCTCCGGACTGCATCGGACCCCGACCTTCAAACTACCATCTCCATTAGTAGGACACTCACATCCCTGCGGTGGTCAAGCTGTAAACCGCTACAATGTAGGCCCAGATCCAAAGCCAGCTACAAACAATCCACCAGTGAATGAAGACCATAGGGCAGATGACACAGGAGACAAATAAAATGGTCCAAGACATCAAGCGGGACCTTCAAGACGTGCAGGCGGATCGGACAACCGATAATGAGTAACGCATTCGCTCACTAGAAGATAATTCCAATACAACCGCTATGGATGTTGATGGCCTGGTCAGGGAGGTACAGTGCCTAAGAGCGAAAATCAAGGACCAGGAAAATAGGTCCCGACGCAATAATCTGCGCTTGGTTGGCCTGCCGGAACACGTAGAGGGATCAGATCTAGAGGCTTGTCTATATGACCTCCTCCATGACAAGGTAAAGACCCGAAGAGCCTCATAACAGGTATACCGAGCGCTGATCACCAGACCTGCCCCCGGGGAGTGCACACGCGTTATAATCATGTGCATCCTGAACTTCCAACACAAAGTGACTATACTTAGGGTACCGGGCAGCAGGCGCTATACGCGTAGATGGAGCAGAGGTCAGGCTAGTCAATGATTTCTCCATCGAAGTCTCCAGATGCAGGAAGGGGTTTAACCCCATTTTTGACGCGCTGAAGGATTCAGACCATCGGCACTATCTGAAATTTCCAGCGACCTGGTGTATCCAGCTAGAAAAGCAGGGGCACTCATTTGAAGACCCAGAGGCGGCTTGGGGCTTTCTAAGACATCAGGAAATGGTCGCTGGGGAGTTCCCTTCCTCAGAGGGGAGAAACCCCAACGGTGGCAGCTCAACATCGCTGCCTAGACCACAGCGCCGGAACAGGCCACATGGACGATGGAAATTAGCAGGGCGATGAACAGAAGGCCCTAAACACTATTCTGAAGCTCCAGGGTAGAAGAGATTACACAGCTTGCCGTTATGAACTCTGTCAATCATCCTCACCCGAAAGAACCCTATGTACTGCATACCACTTGGGCTGCCCTCGGGCAAGAAGGACCAAACCTACCCTCACTTGGGCAACAGCACAGCCCTCGATACAAAAAGTGGCTCAGACACGGACGACCTTCATGCTTCTACTCCATCACATCATGTATGATGCCCACAGAACTGCCCACATGTGGGATGACGCATAAAGCACCACCAATCCCCTAGTTGCGACGATTTTCTTTTACTATTTTAGTGTTTTTGTTGTTCATAACATGGCTGAGACACTACAGGAGAAGGCGTTGGTATGCATGAAGAATGGGGCTGGTCCTCGGATCAGCCCTGATCACCCTCATGCATGGGCTTTACTTGCTCTGTATTGGGCCCCTGTTCTACGGGCCCAATATTATACTGTTAATTTTTATTAAAGGAATCACTGTTACGGGACACAATCCTCCACATGTTGATAGATTAATACTGTGGAAAGTGATTTCAGCTCAGGATCCACAAAATAGACTCATAACCCAAGGGTCCCCCTCCTGACTCTATAACAGACTCTCTCATACTCCTAACCCAAAATGTACAGGGTTTAGGTCATCTGATCAAAAGGAAAAGAATGCTCAGCTATATGCACGACTTGCAGAGACATCCTCTTTCTACAGAAAACCCACCTGAATACAATTGAGTCCAAGAAACTGGGGTGTTGGTTAGTAGGGATAGTGGCACACTCGTCTTCTAAAGGGAAAATAGAAGTATCGATTCTAATCCATAAGCGGGTCCCCTTCCAAGTTCATCAGATATTCACAGATGAGGGGGGCAGATATGTTCTAATTTAGGGGTGCATACAACAACAACCTCTTGCACTTCTTAATATATATGCACCTAAAGCTCATACACCATCTTTTTTTACACATGTCTTCACTGAATGCGTGCAATACATCGGTGCCACGCTCCCATTGGGGGGGAGATTTTAATGTGGTCTTGAACCCAGTACTGTACCGACAAAGTGCATCCACCAAACCACAAATGCCCCTGAAGAAACTAACCACCCTTCTCTCCCTTCCTTCGGAGCTTAGACTCAAAGATGTATGGCGAACCAAACACGAACACCAAAAAGACTATGGGCCTCATTACGACCTCGGCGGTAGCCGTGCAGCCGAAATCGCGTCCAGGTCCGGGTTCCCAGAATGGGGAATTACCGGGCCATTCCGAGTTTGGAGGACCCGGTAATTCCCCCCTCCAGGAACCCGGGCCCGGACCTTCCCCATTCCCATTTCAGCCCCCATAGGGCTGAATGGGAATGGGAGAGGGAGCAAACAACGGGCCGATTACGAGTGGCCCGTTGTTTGCTCCCTCTTCCCCAAACGGGACCCGGTAACGACGCCTGGTTTTACCAGGCGTCCTTACCGGGTCCCGCGCGGGGAGCTTGTAATGTGGCGGAACGGGTTTAACGGGTCTGCCTCCTTTTGCGGAGCCCGTTAACCCATTCCGCCAGGGTCGTAATGACACAATAGCTATTCCAGGCTTGACTACTGATTCTTGCCCTCTAATGCCCTCCATCTGTCGCGCAAATGCGACATAGACATCCTAGTGTTGTTAGACATTGATCTGCCAACGGTCCCGTATAAGAGACCACAGTGGCGACTGAACCTAAGGGCTCTGGGCTACCCAGACTTTTGTGAACATCTAGAAGAAGATACATGCATATTTTGGCAAAATAATATAACCACAGACTTCCCTGCGCTAGGTTGCTGGGATGCGTATACGGCATTTATGAGAGAGCAATGCATTTCGAGATGGTCCTACAAACTAAAAAGCTGGAGTGCACAGGAGGTCCAGATGAGAACGGATATACACAACATGGAAAAACAACACAAACACACTCGAGACCCACAGACGTATGCAACACTCACCAAGCTCAGATTGGACTTTAAACGCCTGACTGCTTCTTGTGCCCAGAAGACTTTTACCAGCTGGTCGCAGGCGTATTACCATGATGGAGACAGGACCCTATACCTAATGGCACTGGCCTTGCGCAGCAGACAAGTGGCACAGATCATTGACTCCATACAGGATCAAAATGGGAATTTACTGGAGAGAGATGAACGCATCAATGTGAGATTTGTGCAATTTTACAGCACATTATACGCTAAGGCCACCCTGACGGATCCACAACATATCACTGACTTCCTAGCATCCGTTGACCTACCCAAGCGTAATACGTTTCAGGCCGAAGAGCTTGCTGCTCCACTTACCACATTGGAAATATTTCATGCAATTAACTCATTGGCGACGGGAAAGGCTGCTGGCCCAGACGGTCTCCCCATTGACTTTTACACTCCTACTCTAGAGGCGATCTTAGCTGGAGCAAGAACTAAAGGCCACCTACTTTGCTCTATGATTATAGCCAACATTATCTTGTTCCACAAGAAAGGGCGCAATCTGAAGGAATGTTGGTCTTATCGCCCCATATCCCTTATCAATACCGACGTGAACACTCTGGCGAAATTCCTTGCGTTTCGGATAGAAGCCCTACTGCCATATCTTGTACAGAGAGATCAAATGGGATTTATTCGAGGGAGACATTCAGCCGACAATGCCCGCCGTCTTCTACATGCCATTGCGGGTAGGACGGGCCCAGACGAGGAAATACTAGCGCTTGATGCCAAAAAGGCCTTCGACAAGGTTCAGTGGGACTTTATGTTCCGCGTACTGGAAAAATGTGGGTTCCCGGTCGAATATATCAATTTGGTGAAACGTTGCCCCCATTCCTCCTATACTCGGGTACGCGCCAAGGATGTCCACTGTCCCCACTCCTCTACGCCCTCACCATAGAACCCTTGGACGTGAAACTGCGCAGGGACACTGACTGGTCCGGCACCAATGCGTAGCACAGAAGAAAATAGGCTATCCCTCTATGCTGATGACCTCCTGGTCTATGTCAGTGATCACAAGACCTCCCTACCTAAATTACGACAGCTGCTTCAAGTCTTCGGCCCTATGGCAGGCTACGTCATCAGCTGGACGAAGTCGGAATTCCTTCCACTGAGGCCAGACATCCCCTGGGATCCGGGTGGGGTAGCCCCTTTCAAGCTACAACTTCAACATATTACCTTCCTGGGTGTACAAATCAGCCCCTTCTTACAAGATATAATGAACTGGACTATCCCCCAGTCTTAAAGTAAATTCAACAAGATCTCCAACGATGGAACACGCTTCCACTATCTATTAGAGGCAGAATAAATGCGTTCAAAATTAATTCCCTCCCCAAACTGACATATCTAGTCATGATGCTACCTTTCGCCCCTACGAGACAAATGTTCAAAGAAATGGACACCCACATATCCAGATTCATATGGCGGGGCAAGAAAGCGTGAATTAAGTTGGAGGCACTACAGGCCCCTAAAACCGATGGTGGACTAGCGTTACCAGCATGGAAGACATATTTCATGGTGGAATAAGTATGCTGGGCCAAGTGCTGGCTCAATGTAGAAGTCCACTCCAGCTGGAAATCATCTGAACTTGCACTATTTGCGCCACTCACGCCTTCCGAAGTCTTAGCAATTCCCCTGACGAGACTCCCTACCGCAATCAAACAACATCCTATAATTTGGCCCACACTGGACCAATTGAATAGTATGAGATCTGTGCAGGGCTCACACATCCAGAAGGCACCAGCCTGGACCAGTGTAAGGGCGATCCTGTCATACGGAATCGACTACAAATTGCATCCCCTCCAAGACACACTATTGCAACATGTTCAAATTCTAGATCTATATGACGAAGGCTCACCACTGACCTTCCCGGAGGCAGACAGGTTCTCGGTCTAGAGGAAACAAACTGGCTTCAGTATCTAATTATAACCGCAACCATTTGGATACACACCTCAGAAGTGACACGTCAGGCCACACCGACAACAGGTGAGCTAGAAATGGAACGCAATACAACCTTGTTCCCACAACCACGCATGTTTTATACTATCTCTCCCCTTATCAATGTCATACGCAACCACATATTGGTGGCTCAATGGTTTACTGACCTAGACATAATACTTGGGCCAGGGGACATGTACGAATTCTTCGAAACCATACCGCTGGTCTCACTATGCTTTAGAAACAGGGACATTCAATATAAACTGCTTCAGCGCATCTACTACACACGAGAAAGCTGTTAAGAATGGGTCTCGCATAAACACCTCTTTGCTGGCGACACTGTGGGGGCCTATGCACCCCCTGTTCTTGCTTTAGACAATAACTCATGCAAATTTATATCTACAAAAGATTCAGAATTGTTTACCTTAAAGGTTTGTCCAAAACAAGCTGATTCCCATACAAATAATAAGAGTGCGTAGAGTGTGTTGGTGGTGTTGGGAAACTCTAGAGGAGCTGCAGCAACGTGAGTCTGTTTACCATCATTACTGGAAGTAAGGCAGAGGCCACTATAAAACACTGCACCCGGACGAGGAGCGTTGCGGAGTGCGTAGAGTGTGTTGGTGGTGTTGGGAAACTCTAGAGGAGCTGCAGCAACGTAAGTCTGTTTACCATCATTACTGGAAGTAAGACAGAGCCCCCTATAAAACACTGCACCCAGACGCGGAGCGTCGCGGAGTGCATAGAGTGTGTTGGTGGTGTTGGGAAACTCTAGAGGAGCTAAGGCAACGTGAGTCTGTTTACCATCATTACTGGAAATCAGGCGGAGCCCACTATAAAACATTGCACCCGGACGCGGAGCGTCGCGGAGTGTGTAGAGTGTGTTGGTGGTGTTGGGAAACTCTAGAGGATCTGCAGCAACGTGAGTCTGTTTACCATCATTAATGGAAGTAAGGCGGGGCCCACTATAAAACACTGCACCCGGACACGGAGCATCGCGGAGTGCGTAGAGTGTGTTGGTGGTGTTCAAGGTGTGAGGCATGGTGAGGCGGCAAGAAGGTAAAATCATTGTAAGTGCCTATCCCTGAAGAGTCAGCTGACTTTTACTTCCACGACACCCCTGCGCAAAGTTTGCTCAACGATTAATGGCTGCCAATAATCCTGCGACTGTCTCTCGCGGGGCGGTGCAACCGGCTGCTGCCTTCTATCCGCAGATGCGTCTGCATTACAGACGATGTAATTCTGCGATCGAGCAGCGGCCGGTGCAGTATGTTCAGGAGGCTTTGATTAACCATTACATGAGCCCCTCCCTTCCTCCTGATATGACGAGGCGCCTGTCATGTAACGCTAATGCAAGTGATTTGACAAAGGGAACCTCCCGAAAAACATTGAGTCTATACTCCAAAACTCCTACACTCTTTCACATACCTGTGGCTGCCAAGGCTGGATCTGTTGGTCTCGGAGAGGCGGTTCCGGGTCCTCCCTCGAGCAGGGTAGCAGGTCTTTGCACTGACCGGGAGGAGGAGCTCTGCGTGTAGGGGTCTCCCGTGTTACGAACTGACAAGGAGCCAGTGGATGCCGCCGGTCTGTCTCAGCGGGAAAGTGTGAGAGGCGTGGCGAGTCTCCTCGATGTGCCTGTGGGGGAAACGGGTAGTTCTGCGGCCCCTACCTTGTGTGGGGCCGCAGTGGATATGTTCCCGGAGGAAAACATAAAAAGCCTGGTAAAGGCAATCAATGCCTCCCCTCTGAAAGAGTACATTATGGGGAGCCATGAACGGTCAATTGAAAATGTAAAACAAGGGGCAGGGAGCAGTGGGGGGAGAGTGACTGTCATTGATAATATTGGTGAAGCAGGATTTCTCTCTCAGCCCAGGAGTTGTAAGGTTTTGGGAGCCAGGTTGACTCCTAACCACGAGTTGGCTACGCAGTGCGGTGCTATATGTTGTGGCGCCGCTGATCCTGGTATGGAGAAAGTGAATGGAGCCCAGCAAAGGCAGGAGAATGACGATGGCCCTCATTACGACCCTGGCGGAATTCGGAAAACGATGGCGGAAATGCAATACCGCCATCGAATAGCGCTCGGTGCGACTATGACCCGTCACCGCAAAGTACGAAGCCATTAGCGACACCGTAGTGAACGCCAACGCTAACTGCACCAAGCACGCGCGCGCGCGCCATGCCAAACCGCAAACACCACCATGGCGCAAGGGTACGCCAATTCCGACCCTAGCGGACATGTACCTAACGCCATCAAGCATGGCGGAATGTACCATTCCGCCATGGTGAGAAGTACGGCATCGCGAATCAACCGTAAACGGCCCCACTGAGTGCCTGTACACCGCTCCCTGCCCACAAAGTACAACTCCCCGTAGGTGCAATGAAGTCACAATGCAACCATTGAAATGTACAAGTCACCCATGCATGCCAACGAACAAAAGAAACACAACAGGGGCCAATGGGAGCTGCAGGGCACAGATGGCACGAATACAGAAGCCAATCCAATGGACATGACCACAGTCCCCCACCAAGAAACGCACGCAAACACAGGCACCTGTGACCAGCAATATTCCGAGAATCACATCATTCCACCAGTCCACCTGGCTGACCGGCATCTGTTACACAAAACCCAATCCCCCGCCCCTGAGCATGACAACATTCAAACTGTCATATTGGCAGCCCCCATCCCTGACCTCACGGGCTTCGTAGGCAAACGCGCCCAGTCCAGTACCACGCAACTAAACTCCGAAGCTGGAACCCAATGCAGATCTCCTCACAATACATCGCCCCCCAAATAGGCATATGCCACATCACTTGCAAAGAAGAACGCTACACGGGCCAAATCAGAATAGAAATTTAATGCACATCAAAATCACCAAGCCCATACAGCCATCAGGCCATGAACTCCAAAACACTTTTCACCATTGTGGGCTGCATCCGCAAGAAATGACCAGCCACTACTTGTGTGACGCCCTGTTCCCTCATGGTACACAGAGCCACATTCACGTACGAAAAGGCAACATGGAAGCGCACAGAACCGCAGGGCCGTCCCAATGGGGAGGCACTAGTCCAGCTGAAAGGCCGAAATGTTGCTCCGAGCCACCAGTACTGCGTAAGGGCATGTGGCCCATTGGCGATCGTCCCATAAGATCGTAATGCTGCTCCACTGATTAACACGAAGCAGCAGGTGTCGGGAGTAAAACCCATCTGCAGGAGTGGCATACAGATGGCAGTGGCAAAAGGGGAGGAGATACCTGTCAACCAAAAGAAAAGAAAAAGAACAGAATGGCCATCAGAACTACATTCGAACAACTCACTTCAATGATCACACTAAATCCACAGCCATATGCATGCTAGCCCACTCCAAAGGATCATCACCACCCCAAAACCACTTGCGACTCATGACCATCTATATCGAGGTGCAAACACCATCACAAACGAGTGTACCTGTGCATGCGTCTGTCAAAACAGAATCCATCAGATGGGAATGTTAACGTGCATGGACACAAGTGTCTGAGGGCGCGTCGAGACAGGGAGGGCTCAACAAGGCCAGATAGACGATGGTCCCACTATGGCAGCCCTGCATCACATAGCGTAGGGGAGGCGGATAGATCCCAAGAAGCCCTGTACATGGCAAACTCTGTATCAAATCACCTGCCCATGCATCCATTCATCATTCCCTCATCCCGGGATTAAAACGCCTGAATATTTACTCACATAACATTAGAAATATCCATTGAGTCTGTGCGTTATGCAGCCTGCAAAATCCACAGTGCCCCAGCCCGGAATTCCAGTGTAGTGAAGTAACATGTATTTGGGAACGTCCGGCCTCATCGCCCACGTCGCCATTGCGCATCCCAAACCATTCATATCAATCATTGCATCCTCGCCATGGCCCCTGTCTCAAGGACATTGAACAATAGTACGTTATATTTGCAGTCAGACCTGTGGGCATTTCCTCGCCGCCAGCTGAAAACCGAAAGCGCCGCCCTTCGAATTCCTCATTTGCAACATCACGTCGAAGAGGCATCTGTGGCCGTTTGAAATCACTAATTATTCCATCGAGTGCGGCTGTGTGTGAAAATGGCAACTGCCTTCACCCATAAATGGGACGCCCCGCCCGTCGTTGCAACTCGGTACAGTGATGCATGAGGGCCCACCGTTACTCGAGTACTACGTTCCACTGACCCTTCACAAGTCTGTTCGCGACTGCACAGATAGTATGTGAAACAATGGGACCACAGCAGAATGAACATATCAACCAATGTTACACGCCCATCGGGTACAAATACATGATTGCAATAGCAAGATGCCATTCCCCGAATTGCAGCGTTGTGCGCGGGACGTGCTCGGCCAAAGGGGAGAGCAGTTTGCACAGGTGGAATGAATCACCACAGGTGGAGGCCATACAGCCTGAAAACACATAAATTGCACAGCCAGTCTCCTCCCACAACCACACCGAAATGCTACCGGCAGGACTCGCGATGTTGGCCCTGGGGGACATGATAGCACTGCAAGTACTCCAACTCCAAGAAGAAGACGAACACCAACTACAACCGGCCGCACGGAGGAGACCCAGGAGGAGGCCAAGGCAGGGCCAGCAAGGGCCGCCAGCAGAGCCACTACCACCACGCAGGCAGCCCGCAATCCCACGCCTCCGAGCACATCCGTTCAACCTCACTGATGAGCAGATCCACACCCTCTACCGTCTGGACCGGGACACCATAGCCGCCATTGTGGACATGACACAGGCTGACCTTGTCAGCGTGATAGATAGCCCAACCGCCATCCCACCCCTACTGAAGGTGGTGTCTGTACTCCACTTCCTGGCCACAGGCACCTACCAGCACACAGTCGGACAGTTGCATGGCATTTCTCAGCCACTGTTCTCACGGACACTATTGCAAGTGCTCGATGCCCTCCTGCAGCACGCAGACGACTACATCTCCCTACCACGCTCGGAGCAGGAAATTACCAACACAAAAGTGGGATTCCATGCACTTGCCGGCATACCGGGTTGCATTGGTGCCATCGACTGCACCCATGTGGAATTGGTCGTCCCACATGCCATGGAGGCCCAGTACCGCAACCGAAAACAATTTCATTCTCTGAATGTACAAATGGTTTGTGACTCCAACAGGATCATTACACATTGTTGTGCCAGATTCCCTGGATCAACCCATGATTCTATGGTCTTGAGGAACTCTACAATACCACGCTACATGGAGCGACACGCAGGGAACAGATCCTGGCTACTCGGTGAGTCTCATTACATGCATGATAATGTGGGGTATGTGATTCGGCAATGACCTGGCAGGAAGGGGGGGGGGGGGTGCGTACGTAGCAATGGCATTCCACATCATACGTTTCTCGTCCACATACAGGTGATGCTGGATATCCACTGAAGAGATGGCTCCTCACACCAGTCCGGAACCCACGGGACCAGCATGAGGACTACAACCATGCCCACTCACGTACCCGTGTAGTCATTGAACAGGCATTCGGCCTACTGAAGGGTCGTTTCCGCTGCCTCAGCAGGTCTGGCGGGGCACTCCTGTACCGCCATGAGAAGGTTGCAAAGATGGTGATGGCATGTGTCATGCTCCACAACATGTGCGTACGTAGAAATGTGCCCATGCCCCCTGACGCAGAACTGCAAGCACCTGATGATGGTCATGATGAGGGTGGGGATGTGGCAGCACCTCATGGAGTCTGCGAGGCACCTGAGGGCCGTGACATTCGTCAGCATCTCATTGATGTATGCTTCTAGCACTCACGCCTGGTGGCTGATACATGGACACGGGACTCGTGGCACTGTGTGTGTCTGGGACATGCACAATATGGACTGTACGCCTATGATGGCCTAGTACACAAAGATCAATGTCCACACATCTCATTGGTTGATCGTGCACTGTTTATGGCATATGTGATATCATGTTGTACACCCTATCGACCCGCCACCCAAGTGAGCCCAACACACCCCCTCCACCCTCCTACCTCCCCCCCGAACACCAGTGTCCAAAGATGCTCATTGTCAGTGGGCAGTCGCTATTGCAAGCCCCCTCTGCGGGTATCAGGGGCACCCCTGCCTGTGGAGCGCAGGTTCCTCCCAGATCTACGTTGGGGGCTGCCCTGGACGGAACTTGCAACGGATGATGTCTCTGCCTGCTCACGTCCATGCATGTCCCTAAGGGTTTGCGAGAGCTCAGTGAGCACACGGCGCACTGCGGCAAGTTCGGCACATACGTCCTTGGACGTCGCATGCAGTTCCCCCCTCAGGCTCTCGGTGCTACTCTCCATTTGTGCCCTTAGTGTCTCTGTACCTCTCTCCATTTCTGCCCTAAGTGTCTCAGTTGATGTTTCTATATCTGCCTTAGTGCCCCCACATTCATCGGCATGGTCCTTGAGGAGCGTGGCCAGTTGCTGCTGTTGCACGATTAACTGGTCGAGGGACTGTTGCCTCTGCTGGGCCATGGCCATTTGCGGGGGTGTCACAGAGGGGCTGTTGTCCTCATGTTGCCTTGCCACAGGGCTTGTGGGGGATGGCCAGTCGTCGTCTTGTGGGTGCCCCTGCGTGGTATCCTCATGTTGTACGGGATGGGACAGACAGGGGGATTGGGACAGGTCATGGATGGATCTGACTTCGACATCCCCGTCTTCTGTGTCGGAGCATGCTGCCATCAATGGGGTGTCACCTATGGTGCTGCTGCCACCAGAGGCAGTGCCTTCTGTGGCATCCGTTGGGGGGACCTGTGGTGGTGGTGTTGTGGGCATGCTGGCTGCTGGGGTGCCTGTTGATGTTCCCTCCTCTGTGCTGCCACCTGATTTGTGCTGCTGCCGTGTCTTGATGCATGCAGCTGAGGTGGAGGGTCTTTGGCCGTTGGTCTTGGCCCTCTTTGCAGGTGTGCTGGTAGGGGTGTCCTGTAGCTCGTCGTTTGGATCGGACCCTGTGGTGGAGTAAAGGAGGGCGAGGGTTATTGATGGGTCTGTGGGAATTGGAATGGCATTGTATCACATGCATTGGGGTGGTACCTGAGGGTGATTTGGGTCGGGGCCTTGGAGGTGCTTTCATTTGTGTGTGGAGTGAGGGTGCAGTTGTTTGGCAGCCTGCAATTAGGGTGTGCCTGCTGCACGTGTAGTGCGTGTTTTAGGGGTTTTTAATTATTTATGTATTTATTGTGGGTTTTAACGTGCACTATCAGGCCGATGTGTGTGGACGTTCTCCTGGACATGTGTTTCTGTTGCACTATGTGGACGCATGGTACTTCACATGGATGGACTTTGTGGATTTGGCATTGTTTTATTTGGCCCACCTACCTGAATCTTCGGATGTCTGCACTCCTTTCTCCATCCCTCCGACTCCCTCTATGCTCTCCATTCCGATGGTGGAGGCACAGATTTCTTCCCAGGGGGTCAACTTGATGGGTGATTCAGGACCTCCCCCGGTGGCTGTGGCAATGTTGCGGTTGGCAGAGAGTATGCTGCGGACGCGTATCCGCAGGTCGTCCCATCGCTTACGGCATTGCTGTGGGGTGCGGGGTGCGGTCCCCACCGCACTTACCCGCTGTGCCACCAGAGCCCATATGGCCTTCTTGTTTGCAAGTGCCGTCCTGGTCATTTGCGTGCAGAAGACGACGGCAGCATTCTCCTGGAGGGTCTCTGTTAGCACGGTGAGTTCCTCACGGGAGAAGTGGACCTGCCGCTTGCGGTCGCACGCTTTCTTCGCTACTTTTCCCATTTTTCTTGGTTTCGCTAGGGTGGATGACGGGTTGGGGTGTGTTTCAGGGTAGTGATTTTAGTGGTTGTGTGGTTTTAGTGGTTTTATAGGTGTACGGCGGGATGTTTCCCGTTCCGGGCCCATGTTTTAACTTCCGTTTCCGTATATTTCCGGTCACCGTACTTTCCGGTAGGCGCACACTGCGGTGTCCGCTGTGATGGGTGGCGGTATTGCACCTAGGGCGCCGTACGGCGGCGGTGTGGGCCGTTTTGGGGTCATTTCCGCCATCGCGGACTTTGCACTTCCGCCATGCCGTGGTGCTCGTGCCCGATGGGTCGGAATGGGCCGCACTTTGCTCCTTCGTGCAATGGCGGAAACGCTATTTACGCTGTGGCGGTCCGGTCAGTCACTTTCCGCCAGGGTCGTAATGAGGGCCGATGTCTTTAATCTACCTGATGAACAAACAGCTCCTGGTGATAGTTTTGATGGTTTAGGCCCTTCAGAACAAAAATCATCTATAACGGACGGTTGCTCATTGTACATCAGTGCTCATTTTTGTCCCCTAAAGGAAGCAGCAACAAATGGGATTCTTGAGGAAGTGATGATTAATGGTAACAAGAGGTCTTCATTGGCAGTAGCAGACCAATTGCTTATAGATCTATCGTCTCTCAATAGGAAATTTCAGACCAAGAGATTGGCCAGAAACTCAAATCCTATAAGCGATAATAACATTGAATTGAATTTAACAAAAAATGGAGTAAAGATTCAAGAGATAACTTACACAGATCATTCTAAAGAAAGAGCAAATTGTTTGGCACTGGGTACAGCAAAGAGGAGACGAGTATAATGGAGCCCCCAAATTGATATTTTGAGTTCACAAAAAAGACTGCCTGAAGAGTGTCGCATCATGCATAAAGGAGCAAAAGATAACCCTGTGTGTTTTAATACAAAAGCTTAAACGGATGAAGTGGAAGATGAGTCATCTTCTAATGAGAATTCAGATGAGAATTCCTCTGACCCGTCCTTTCTTGAAAGCCCATTCCCAAAAATCAGGAGAGTGATACATCACAAATCAATGAAAATGAATCAATTCAATAATCCAACAAATGTAACAAAAGAGAAGCTCTGTGCAGAGCTGGTGCCTACAATATCACTTGCAGTAATCATAGATACTGCACCTTTCTCTAAAATGTATGAACAATTTAACAAGAGTTATAGAGATCAAAATACTCTCCTAGCAATGTTAAATACAAAAATGGCAAATATCGATCTGGAAATGCGCAAAATGAAGATACAATTGCATAAGAACCTGTTATCACTGGAGTCGTTGAATGTTCTATTGAAAGAACAGCTATGGAACTCGGTAGAGGATAAAAGACTATTGGCAGAGGTTGCGCGTGAAGCATTACTCATCTTGAAAAAGTCTCAGCAGACTAACTCTAGCTGGGAAGAGACTTCTCAAGTTATGGATAGTAGGAGAAGCACACCAGTGTCATTAAGTTCTTGCATTTGCCAAAAAGTGCTAGAAACAGCTTCTACAGATGAATCAGGAAATCTCATGATGCAGGTAGCCATCTCCAATAAGAACCTTTTGGAGTTGTCTGGTCCCGCAGCAATCAACACAGAATGCCATTAGAGAAAAAGAGCTCCCAATGGATATGAATTCGCTACTACCCGATAATCAAGCTGCAATAAGTGTTAAGACTGCACACTGTAGTAGAGTAGCAGCTGAATCTGTAGATGAGCCAGTAAAATTAAGAATGATTGAAATTACAGCATTCCCAAATGAAATAGATCTAATGTGTGTTGACAGCCTGCCATCTACTTCTGGAAAAATATTAATGCCTCCAGATCAAGACTTCAGGAATGAGGAGACTAATAAACACACTGGAAGTTGCCCGATTTTTTAAAAGAAACCACAGCATTTGCCGCAAACTTTGCAGGGTTCGCAACCTAAGCAAGGAAAGTGCAAGAGAAAAACCAAAAACATGATATGTCACAAAAAAACGAATGGAAACGGCTCCAGAAAATTCCTAAGAAATTTTAAATCGTTAAGTCTGACGGTTATGACATCAGCGTTGACAAAAAGGGCTGAGACTGACTGTGGAAAGGTGAACTCAGTAACTGCGTCAACTGAAAATGAAAGACCATCTACTTCAGCTATAAAGAATACTAAGGTTCTAACAGCTGAATTAGTGAACTTATCAACTTATGAGATAAGCGATGAAGAAAATAGTGGAACAGAGGAGTTGCCGGAACCACAAAAGGAAGTACAGACGAGTGCTAAAGAGCTGAGTGGTAATACATTTGGCGACAATTCAAACCCAAAACAGCCGATGAACGAGAAAAAAGGATGTATGGTAAGAACCATCAAACTGATGATTTCTCTGAACCATGATTCTGTAGATTCTAATCATGTTGAATCCCACGATCCTCCAAGATTCTTCACAATGGAAGAAAGAACACTAAGGGCCTCATTATAAGCATGGCGCTCCCATAATGAAGGGTGCCGGTACGGGACCGGCACCGTTCATTACAGGATTCCTGATTACGAGGTCTCCTAGCGGGACCCGGAACAGACATCTGGTAAAACCAGACGTCCTTTCCGGGTCCCGCGAGGGGACCAAGGAGCTAACAACGGACCCGTTATTAATTGGCCCGTTATTAGCTCCATCCCCATTCCCATTGAGCCCTATGGGGGCTCAAATGGGAATGGGGATGGGTTCCTTCAAGGAGGAATTACCGGGTCCTCTAAAGTCAGAATGACCCGGTTATTCCTCATTGAAGGAACCCGGTACTGGGACCCGGTATGGAGGCAGCCTCCATACTCGTAATGGGGCCCTAAATGTGCTTGGTAAATCATCGGGTAGGATGGCTGTACCCTGTGTGAATGAGATAAAAACAAGGATGGATTGGAGAGAAGAAACAGACGCATATAGAGTTACAAAACATTTATTGCTAAATGAAAATACCAAACCCAGTGAACGAAAAGATCCACCTAAGTTGGATGGAGAAAACTGGAGGATTGTCTCACATAAATTGAATCATCAAAAAAAATCTGAGGATGATACTAAGAAAAAATCAAATTATTACATTGCTTTGGAAAGGAGCTACAGCTTGAATGATGGATTAATATTGAACAGGAACAACGTAATCAGTCTGTTTCAACAAATTCCGGAGTTGAGATCAATAGTCTCAAGTGATATTAAAACAGTGGAATTTGCCAATGAAACCCAGACGGATTGTGTAATACTACATATACACTCTAATTTAAAAAAAGATCAAATTATGGAAGGTGAGACTGCCTTAAAACGCCTGGGATTCAAATTAGCTGAAATATGTTATGAGGCCTGTGAAATGGTTACATCGCCAGGTGATGATAGATAATCACATGTAGTGCAGCAGATTAGAGAAAATATGACGCGTAATACTACACAAAAAGATAAACAAACTGCATCACACCTAACCGTTGCTAAAACTGTAACCTGGCAACTGGAGGAAAGTGACATGCGATACGAAAAAATTATGTCAAAAATGAGGCAAATTAAAATCACAGTCTCACTAGAAGAAACAGAAAAAACAGGATCAAGTCCCTCAGAACATAACAATGTGAACCTCCAATCGGATAATTGGAGCTGGCTGGCAAGTGCTATGGCTATGAATAAATCGAGTTCATGCCCAAAGCAGACACAAAAAAAAGAGGAGTTAAAAGTTGGGTCTTGGAATACCAGAGGGTTTCTCCATTTATTTCAAGACCAATCCACAGAAATTTTGGAAATGGATATACTGTGTTTGCAGGAAACTTGGCTCTCGAAGCAACCAATCGTGGATGAGTATGAAATAGCCATGAATCCAGCAATTAGACATCAAAAGGGAAGACCAATGTCTGGTTTGCTTACCCTAGTAAATAGAAGATCCGGATACAGGATCACAGAGTCCTATAACAAGTCACCATATATCCAGGTAATAATAATTGACCCGGTGGAAAAGGAGAATGGTCTTGATCAGAGACTATGGGGGTCATTCCGAGTATGGCGGTAGGGGGTTAACGGCACCGGTAAGGATGCCGGTGCTGTTAACCCCCTACCGCCGCATTCCGAGGTCCCTTAGCGGGTCCCTCTAAGGGCAGCTGGTTTTACCAGCCGCCCTTAGCGGGAGCCACTAAGGGACCAGGGAGCAAATAACGTTATTAGCGCCTTCCCCCTTTCCATTGAGCCCTATCAGGGCTCAAATGGGAATGAGGAATGGCTTTTTCAATGGGAACTTACCGGTCCCGCAAAGATCGGAATAGACTGGTAAATCCCCATTGAACCAGGGCAGACTCGGTACCGGTATTGGAGGTAGTCATGGCGCAAATAGCACCATGATTACCTCCATACTCTGAATGAGGCCCATTGTGTGAAGTTGGGCCTCATTCCGAGGTTGGTGCTAGTCATGGTGTTATTAGCGCCATGACTAGCACCAATACCGGTACCGCCACCGACCTGGTGGTATGGGGATTTACCGGTCTATTCCGACCATTGCGGGACCGGTAAGTCCCCATTTGAAAAGCCATTCCCCATTCCCATTCGAGCCCCCATATGGCTCAATGGGAAGGGGGAAGGTGGCAATACGGTACCGTTATTGACCCCGGTATCCCTTTGCGGGTCCCGTCCTTAACGCCTGCTAAAACCAGGCGGTAAGGAAGGACCCACAAAGGGACCTCGGAATAGGGCCCAAAGAGATTACCGGCACTGGTGTCATTACCGGTGCCCGGTATCCCTTTGCGCCCAGCTTGTAATGAGGGCCATTGATGAAATAATGTCAGCAATGGAAACGCCTAACATCATTATGTGTGGTGACTGGACTTTGGACCTTGTGGCATTATTAGATGCAAACACTGGTTCCAAAAAGGTGGATCAACATTCTATGAAAGCAAAAATCGCAAATTTACATACAAGAGGAATTGAATATGAGAGAAATTCTGAGATTGAACGGATTTACACCAGGAGATATACCTCCGAATGCAACTTGGAGAAGGAACAACCAAAGCTCAGTGTTAGATTATGTCTTTGTCTCCAGTTGGTTATCTGAAACGATATTACATCTGAAGGTCCGTGAAATGCTACATAGCGATCATGATTTGATAACTGTAGGGATAAGAAAACAGCAGGGTGGTCATGAAAAAGACACATTTGTCCACAGGCTTGAAATCGACCCTAGTCGTAACCGCTTGAGATTGAACACTTCTAAGATAACTGAACTGACAAGACGGGTTGAAAATGATAGAGACATGAACTACTTACCATTCCTGGAGCAATACAGAGAAATAAAGAACTTTAATGGGAAACCTAAATTCAGACCTCATCATATATTTGATCCAGAAATTATGAGGAATAAACATGAATTACGGTGGAACATACGTCTTCTGAAATCCTGTTCAACTGAAGATAAGCGAAGTGAAGTGAGCAAACTTAAAAGATCTTATAATAACTGGATAAAAAGCCACAGAAGGCTAATGCTCCAAAAAGATGCTGAGTTAATGCAACAATGTATATCGAAGAAAACAACAAGAGACTTTTGGGCACTTATAAACAACACCGAAGCACAACAACAGGCCCTAATAAGTAATATGGTGAGTGAAGCCCAATGGATTCAACACTATACTGAATTATTCAAGAGCCAGAATCGTACAAACCGAGTTTTGCTCGACGAGGATTTACCATGGAATATAAGTATCAAAAGGCCAGACATATTAGAAAACATTAAAAGACTAAGTTCTTTGAGGGCCTGCGGACCCGATGGGTTAACAAATTATATGTTAAAACAACATCCGGAAGAGTGGGCATCCATTTGTGAATCGATCCTTAACATCGTTATTAGGAAAAAACAAATACCGACATCATGGAAGAGTGCTATAATTGTTCCAATTTTTAAAAAAGGTATCCGATCGGAACCTACAAACTATCGACCAATTGCACTCTTAGATGTCGTGGGCAAGATTTTCGCAACACAGCTCCAGCAACAACTAACAGCGTGGATACAAAATTCAGGTGCATTCGACATAAGACAATCAGGTTTCATCAAAGGAGTCGGATGCAATCTGAATTTATTCATGATCAAGTCATTGAAAATGGAGGCATTAAAAAAAAAAAAACATCTTTGTAGCATTTGTAGACCTTGCACATGCTTTTGACGCAGTGGATCATAATCTGTTATGGAAAAAATTGAAAGATAAAAACTGTCCAGAAGGCCTAATTCGTGCAGTAAAGCAAGTATACATGGACACCAATATAAGAATTTGTCTTGATGGAAAAGGTTCACTTACGTGTGCAATAAATACAGAACGTGGAGTGAAACAGGGCTGTCCATTGGGTGCAGTTCTTTTCAACTTCTTTATTGCAGATGTAGGAACTAATTTCGAGGACATAAAATCGCTCTCGCCAAAAATGAATAACGTCAAAATTGAGTGGATGCTATATGCAGATATTGTTATTATAGATTTAACGGAGATTGGTCTACAGCGGAAACTAACTGCTCTGCATTCTTACACCAAAGAGAATTTGGTCATTAACAGCACGAAAACTGAGATAATAGAACTGAAGAATCTGCATGGCCAAAAAAGAGCTCGGATGGTGAACTTTAAATGGAAAATAGGTTCCGATATTCTAAAAAGAGCTAGTCAAATAAGATACCTTGGAGCCATAATAAGTGCTAATATTAATGACGAACCCATGGCAAGAGCAGTTAAGGCAAAGAGCAAACAACTAACGGCTCAGGGCTTGTTAATTAACAAGAAATATGGGAAATTTAGCCTAAAGCCGGCGATAGATTTCTACAAGTTCAAAGTTGTACCAGCACTAATATATGGCGCTGAGACTGCCTTTGGTTGTACTTACAAGGTGTGGGAAAGTTGTGAATACCTATTCTGGAAAAAAATCCTACACCTTGCAAATGGAGTCCCGAAGGCGTGCATACGATATGAACTGGGCTTAATATCGATCACAGCAAAAATGATATGGAATTCATTATCATTATATGGAAAAATAATGGATCCTAATTCCACACCGCAATTTCGAATATTAAAAATGCAACCAGTGACGGATGATCAATCAATCCAAAATCTCTAGATGAAGAACTATAAAATCATTTTGGAAATCTTAAACACTTCTGAAGAAACCTTGTGGTGCAATCACAACAAGGTCAAGACAAAACTTTGGCAATGGGATTGGCTGGAAACTTGCCAGCAGAGGTCTCTACATAAATTTTTGGAATTGGTACTGACTGAAGCCAGAGTTTATAACAATCTTGCAAATTATATAACGAAGTTTCCGGACAATACTTTCCGTGATGTATTTCTAAGATTTAGGATGAACCAATTTGAAACTAAGGAAATATTGAAACAAAGAAACAAATTATTAACAAATGACCTAACTTGCAGGCTGTGCAAAAATGTAATAGAGACTTTAAAACATCTTGTGGCCTTTTGTCCAGCTTTGCGTGACAAAAGGACGTTAACCTTTGGAAAAGAAATTGAAAAAAGAGCATCTTGGGGTTGGGAAGAATGGTGGACAGAACTATTTGAAGGATCAAATAATAAACTGATGTATGCTATGATCTACTTCTTGAGTCATGTGAGAAATGCCTTACAATTGGCTATCATTGAACTCGAGTAACGTGACGAAATAGGATTCTCTATTGTTTTTTCCTTAGTGATTAATGCTTGTGAATATCTGCATGATTAACTGATTGCTCTCCATGAGAAGATAGAATGGAATTTGAGGAATTGAGTGGGAATGAAGATGTTGTGATTGCTTATGTTTGCTTTTTAAAAGTTTGTAATAAACTGTAAAAAAAAATAATAATAAAGGTTTGGTATTTCCACTCAAGGGAAGTTTCCTTCATAAGTAGAGAGAGTTGTTTTTATTGAAAGCTACAATAGAGCAATCATCCCAAGAAATCCTGTTGTTTCCCAGATTAATGTTCAGGTTAGTGTGTCCACGCATTACATCTCTAATAATAACAACTTAAAATTCATTAGAAAGCATGTAATGATCACTCCATGGGGATTGGATGATCTGCAGATGGTTACATCTTCCAAATAAATACTCATTAACAAAAAAGATGTAATCAAGAATAGAATTGGATCCATCTCTGTGCCATGTATATTGGGCAGGGGTGTACACGTTAACCACACCATTCAACATCTGATGGCCAACACCTGAAAAACAGGTCAACCAACTAAAACCAAACCAACAGTTATTATTCATACTCCTAAAGCAGGGCAAAGAATAGACATTGGTTGTTGCATCCACACATGTAGCATTAAAGTCCCCCGCAAACACCACCAGTCCCCTATCCACGTTAGCTATCCAGTCGCTAACAAAGTTTGTAAAGCCAAAAGTGATCCAGACTACAAACATCAGGATACCAACATATATTAACAGCCAGTAAGCTCCTATAACCTCGAACGGTCAACAAATTAACTTGCGCTACCAAAGCCCCTTTGGAAACATTAAAAACCTTTGACAACCCAATAATGCATAACAATCGAATTTAATATCAAATTAAAAAGAAAAGGAGAATCTAATCTTCGAAACACACTCAGCCTCATGTTTCTAAGTCTTGCATTTCCAGACTTATGATTAACATTTGCTTATGCATTATAGGCCAATGGTCAATAACGTGCTGTTTTAAACCAATGGAAATACATGATTCAACATGCCCTGTACTTTAATGTGTGGTCCATGCTCAGCACATGAGCTATCTAAACAGCTCTTTGTGAAGTCCTAGCTAATGACTGATTGGGGACTTTCGACAGGCACAGTTGTCCTGCTTGCATTAGTCCCAACAACTGGCTGATTTTTATGACAGAACAGGGTCAAAAGGTGCTAGCTAATGGATAGATGTACTTTTGAGGTTGCCAATAAAAGGGCACAGGCTCCAACCATATGGCCACTCCAGATCTTAATCTCTCAGAAGACCACAAATTCTATTTTCTTAGTATGTCAGTTAATTTCTATTAGAATATCCTCTTGAAGACTCCAAAAGGTCGGCGGCTAACTGGCACAACATCAGGCTGAATTAAACACCAATGTTATTCAACCTGATACAAAAGAACCACTGCTTTTCAAGACATTTAGACTATAATATTAAGTCCACCATATTATTATGAGCTGTGTACAATAATCTGACAGCTTTTGGCGTAATAAAACATTACATTAAAAGACTGAATGGAAAGTGATTAATTTCCTTCACTTGATGTGCAATAGGAAAACTGCATGAGCGCGTCCTTCAGAACACTTGACAACATTATACTACTGGATTTTATAGTTTCTGTAACACAGACCATATTCTCCGGCTAACAGGATTATATTTTTGATACATTCAGGCCTCTTCATTGTTTAGCGCTTAAGTTCCATTTTAAACTAGTGCTTTCTGCAAATTCTGTTTTCACTTGACATTGTTAAAACCCAGTCTTTGGGTCAAATGTACTCAAGGGCCCAATATGATTCTTGGGGTGGTTTAGTTTGTGGCACTATTCCCATGTGTCGGGTGGTATCTCTCGGGTGTGCAGGTGATGGTTTGCAACCTGCAGGTGCAACCTTGCCGTGGTAGTGAGTAAGAGGTGGAAATTATAGCTAAAATGTAGAATTTTTCTGGTACCTCTTTCACTTCACTTGAATGAATCTCCACTGGTCTTTGATTCTCCCTACAATGAGCCAGCGGCCTAACACTTAAGACAAGCAGCGCAGTACACACTTTTTCGGCATCAATTCGCTTTAGGGAAACAGACTTGGGTTCCACTTAGGGTGACACTACACAATTGAGCCTTGATACGATGTGGTTCTTCTAGCTGCGCTATACAAATAACTCAATCAATTACATTTTCCAAGACGTTCATAGATACCAGGGCTCCCAAATAAGAGGAAATTATCATTGCAGGCTAGAAGGCCAGAATAGGCCAGCCTCATTTTTGGAAGCCTCCATAGCAATTGTATACAAAAAGGGGAAAAAACCAAAATAATGTAAGTCATATAGGCCATGCCTCTCCTTAAAGTTGGTTTAAGAATATGCAGGGAGTGGATAACTTAATTTTTGAAGTGAGGCGCCTTTCATCCAACTATTTCCTCCGCTCTTTAGATGCTAAGAAGGCATTAAATGGGATTGGAAGGGGGTTCTTAAAGGAGACATTGCAGGCATTCAGATTTGGTCCCAAATGGCTGAATTGGACAAGAGATCTTTATTCTAATCCTAATACAGAAATTAGAGTCAAATACATTTCTCCTCGTAAAATAAATTTGGGTAGGGACACGAGACAGAGATGTCCCATGTCCTCACTTTTATTTGCTCTGTAATCAAACCAATTGCAGAGGGAATACAAACAGAGGAAGGAATTAGAGGGACGATAGTAAGAGGAGTTGAATACAAGCTGAGCCTGTTCGCAGATGATGTTTTGATGCATATTACTCAGCCAGTTCTGCGAAAATGTACATGAGGAATATGGGAAACTCTGAGCATATAAAGTTAAAAAATCTTTGCCTCTTCCTGTGGGCAGGACAGCCCAAGATATGATTGAGCATTTTAAAGAATTGTTGTTCAAGATTTCTATTGGGAAAATTAAGTATTTGGAAATGCGGCCAGTAACAATGTGGCCTCTTTATACCAGGTTAATTTTCCTATTATCTGGGGCGATAAAATCAGACTTGCAAAGATGGGGCATATTAAAGTTGGGATGGATGGGAAGGCTTAATACTATAAAGATGATTGTACTTCCTAGACTGCTCTTTTTGTTCACTATGCTGCCTGTTCTTCTCCCAGATGAGTCATTAAAAGAAATGAAAGTAATTTTACTTAGTTTCTTGTGGGAGGGGAAGAGGATTAAAATACTGTGTGACATATGGGATAAATTACCTTCTATCATACTTTTGCATGTCACTAAGGAGTACCATGAACAAATGATGCCGAAGGACAAGTTATTTTATAAGGCCACGGAACTCTGAGGTGATTTGAAATATCCTTATACGTATGGTAAGGGGCATTTTATTCCTTATAATACATGGCCACACACTGCCATTCCCTTAACTACCTGGCCTCTTGCTGAATCTAATGTAAGAGATCTTCCATTCACTGATCCATATATTCAATGTAGAATCTGTTTGGATTTTAAAAAGCAAATTTGGCGCTCCTAATATGTTGTAGAAAAATCGTTTAAGAAGTTTAACAAAATGCATAAAGAAAATGTTTTCATTTTGTGCTTTGAATAAGTAATAACTTGATGATATTTGCTCAGATGCGTTACAGTACGGCACAAATTAATCATTTTTCTATAAAAAGTTACTTGTCAATTAATGGCTGTGAAGTGTCACCAAAAACTATTTTGCAAGCAAGGTATTTGAAAAGCTTATCCCAGTGTTAAGTGCTGCAGTGACAGCTGGAATTCTGCTCTCTGCAGACTCAAGCAGGTTAAAACTGAGCCATAAGAACTTAACAGCAGATGATCCTTGGGAGCATTCCACCCGAGAGCACAGACTGATACACACATTGGTAAAAAAACACCTGGGTTGCGGGTTGGATACAAGTTACTGTGCGCTATTCACCAAACCTATTGAGTCTTCAAAAAAAAAAAAGAAGGATCCAGCAGCGGGAATCTCAATAACTATGAACCTCCCACAAAAGGTTCAAATTGCTGTGAAAATATAAACTTAACTGTTACAAGACAAACTCTGCGCTTGGAATCAATACTTTAAGTTAGTAGTCCAGAAGTAACAACAAACTATTAATCAATATTTGACATCTTAAGAAGGATCCAAACATTGCATTGAAGGTAGTATTCTTGTATTTAAATTCTGATTTATTCCATAGAAATAGCCACATTGCTTTGGTTCTGGTTAATGATTTGAAAGATATGCTGTAGTTATTTTTTTTGCGTGTTTTAATTGTGTATATTGTCAATGCCACCTAATATACATTGATCAGGGTTAGGTTGGCCAGCCTTTGGGTGGAAGGGAAAGACAACCTAACTTAACTACCACTCTATTCTTTAAGACTGATCTGAGCCATTGGCACAGTCTCCTTTCCATCTCTAGCACCGAAAGGATATGTAATCAGGCAGATATCACGACCGTATAGCGATGATGTTTAGTAGCATTCCAGCTGATAGACGCATTGCTTGAATAGAGGTTGCACGCTTAGAAAGATGTAATCTAGTCATGATGTCATCCACAAATTGAACCTAGATGATTTGTATCATTCTATTCCTCTTACTACTATTGCCTTAAAACACTCCATGCTAACAAACTTATCTAGACATCATGAAATCCCTCACATACAGGAGCTAAGAATTCACATTCCTTACTTCTGAAAGTAAGATCAGCGGTCAATAAAAGATTTATGATCCACGATCTGGGAACTGAACTTAAATTAGATATGTTCCTTCCCACTGAAACCTGGATCCCTGATAACAAATTGACAGACCCAAATAAAAAAAGGTGGCAGGTAAAATGACCATTATCTATACATCTGACCTAAATATCATCTCTCTACCTAACTCTGAATTGTCAACAGCAGAACTACTTAACTTTCAATTGGAAACTGTTATTTTGGACTCTATTATGATTGCACTAATATATACACCTCCTTGCCCTAGGAATAACTTAACCCATGACTTTTATGAAATATTATTCGATCTATTCATGGGAAACACCAGGTTATTAGTGCTAGGAGACTTTAATTACTGGGCATAGTTTAAGACAGATCCAGCAGTGACACATTTGACACATTTGTTTGAATCACTTCAAGACCTTGATTTTAAATCACTTTTTAACTATTCAACCCACAAAGCAGGACACACTTTAGATAAACTATTTGTACTGCACTTGGGACTAGATATAAACTTAGGTATACCATTCCAAATTATTGCTGGTTGAACTGAAGCTCATTTGCATTGCCAATTTGAAGGTGCAGGAGGAAACTTGCTTCAGCTACGGAAGAAACTTTCTTTTGAATTTACCAGCCCCCTCCCCCTCTGTGCAGCATTGCGAGCACAGGGCTCTTGCTGGCAAAGGGAGGCGGGGCCGCAGCGAATCATGTGCCGTGATCACGTGACTTATTACGGCCTTCAAAACAGCACTGCAGCCGCCCGAGCGGCGTTGAACTGAAGCTCATTTGCATTGCCAATTTGAAGGTGCAGGAGGAAACTTGCTTCAGCTACGGAAGAAACTTTCTTTTGAACTTACCAGCCCGCTCCCCCTCCATGCAGCATTGCGAGCGCAGGGCTCTTGCTGGCAAAGGGAGGCGGGGCCGCAACGAATCACGTGCCATGATCATGTGACTTATTACGGCCTTCAAAACAGCACTGCAGCCACCCTTGCGGCGTAAGCCATGGTGGCAGAAGGGCTGGTGCTGTTAGGCTGTTTGCCTGGGTCTGGGTCGTGGCCGCCGACATATACCAGGACATAAAGGCGGAGCTCGTGGAGAACCCAAGTAAGTCCCCATTGATATTATACCACATGATCACAAAGTACATTGACTATAATACGATCTGTAAATAAAAAAGAAAGGTGGGGGAAAGGTAACAGACATTGAAACGTGCCTGTGACAGGGCAAAAGAGACATAAAAACCGTGTGTGCTGGAAAACCAAATTTGATTGCATCTGAGAGAGCACTGGAGACTGTTGGGGCTTTGACCTCTTTGATCCCATCAGGCAATCACATCTGATACTATTCCACCTAGAGTAATTGTGAAACTACCATGACACTGAGATACAACTTGAGGAGTGGCCCATTGGTAGAAGCACACAAAAACCAGGAGGGGGAGACCTCTCGAAGTCAAAATGTTTCATTAGAGCATGATGATATCATGCATAAACTGCAAATGAGTATTCCCGCAGGTTAGACAGGGTCTACACACATACAAATACACAACCCTGCTCCCACATATCAAAACGGAAGTGAGGACTTGGGAAATACAGTTTCCTCCTTGGTCTCTACGCTTAAACGAGGAAAGGATTATACACTTACAACCACAAACATCAAGGGAACCATAGACCAATATTTTAAGACAAGAGGCCATAGAAATCTGACCAAGGGCGGAGAGGGTTTACAAACACCTACGCTTCGCAAAGCCAAACCTGTTGAAGAGACGGGAAATGCCACTCTTCAAATCGCAAGCTTAGACCTTTCAGAAGGCAGCAATTTGTCTGCTATTTTACCACACAATGCTCCAGATTCTGGCCCTCCTCTGAATGTAACAGAAAATACTAGAAGAGATTTAAGGGATCACTCGGCCTCGAGCTCCCCACCAAACATACATGACAAGCTCCCTTTGAGAAGACCTCCAACAGAGGAACTCATGGCCAGCGAGATAACTTTAACAGCTTTGAACTTTGTTCTAAATTCCTTGGTGGGGGTCTTTGAGGCAACAAAGGGAGACATTCAAGTACACACTGGAATTTTGTTAGAAATATCCAAAGATTTTGATTTGTTTGAGTCCTCATAATAGTGGGACTTACCAACGCCATAAACAGCGCAATTCTACCATCAATAACATCATTGGCAGGAGCTCTAGCATCAAAGAAAATGGAGATAGCTGACATCAAGACTATGCTTCGGAGTATAAGTTTAGAAGGAAAATAAACCAAATTAATGCTACAAAAGTTTATTCAGACCCAGGGAATCATTAAGGGGCAGGAGCAGCCTCCATTGGTCGATCCCTCGAAAGATCGACCCCCCTTCATTTGGGACGATACTCCACTATCTTTATCAGTGATGGAAGAGTTCTGCCGCTTAGCACAGTTGGCGGATGCTGCTACACAAGACGAGCTTATCTGTATAGAAGAAGACTCTTCTCAGAAACAAAGCAAGATCGGGGAGGAAGGGACTCCCATAGAGGAAAGTGTAGGTCAAACATCTCAAAGGAGGAGGAGGGTGAGGAAAAAGAAACAAAAAAATGCAAGACATAAATCTCAACAGCCCTACAGACAAGAAAAGAAATCCAAAAACATGAAGCCTAAAAAATCAAATAATACTGATACAAACAAGTTCATTAACAACTTAGCCAATCCATCAAAAAATCTAAATAAAGCGAAGAAAGATAAAGGAGAGAAACTTCCCTCAGAAACGGAGACAGAGTTCCCTGATGTGCAGGAGTTGGGAAAGACCAAGAAGAAGCCAAGCGCCAAACTGAGGTCCGATATTAAAAACGTGTCTAATAAAACACTAGGAATACAAACAGAGCAAACATACAGTAAAAATCTGGAGAATGCAACAGGCCCAGTGGTGGGCATTCTTCCACCATTGATTGTGGGGAAATCAATAAAGTGGGCCCAATCTTTCTCCCTAGATCCCAATTATCTCCAACAAATCTGCCACAGTCAGGAGCCCCTGCTTTAAAAATAGCTCCAATATTTCTTCAAGGACAAAAAAACATCACAAAAACAGTAGAAGCTC
This sequence comes from Ambystoma mexicanum, assembly GCF_040938575.1. Classification (NCBI taxonomy): domain Eukaryota; kingdom Metazoa; phylum Chordata; class Amphibia; order Caudata; family Ambystomatidae; genus Ambystoma; species Ambystoma mexicanum. Next base: position 1,150,811,628 of record NC_090932.1, read on the forward strand.
AGGAAAAAAGAGACGAAAAAACTAGTGGGAGCCTACTACCAATCAGGGGCCAAGAAGACTTGCTAACATTGCCACCATTGGAAAAAGACTTAACAGACAACATTCCTGCAGAACAAGTAAATCACAAAGACTCTGGATCTAGAAAGGAGGGGGTGCAAAACAAAAAGATAGAAAGTGAATTATCACTTGGTAAAACAAATCCTTTTGCAGCCCCGCGGCTCTGGCTCATAGGTCACAAAGATAAAATGAATTGCAAATACTTGAACAGAGGGTCACTTTTGATGCTCAGGTATAACCATATATGAAGCCATGCCATCAGACACCAGGGTTGGGGAAGGAAAGGAGGAGGGAACAAAGGAAGGTGTGAAAACAAAAAATGATCAAGTAAAGGAAATGATGTCAGCTGCAGCGCAGGGTAAAATTTAGGGGGACAAACTGACAATGTGGGCTCTACTTCTGGAGATTATAACACAGGTCTGCCAGAAACTGGGTGTGGGCGAGACATGTCTTTAGTGGGAGAGGATGAGGGTGGTAAGTTGGAACACGCGGGGCTCCAGTTCTTTTAGGAACCTCAATATGCGAGCAGAGGTATTTGGCAAGAACGACCTGATTCTCCTACAGGAGACATGGTTAGTTAACGCACCAGAGTTAGAGGGCTTCATAATAACCACACAACCCGCAAGGACAATGGGAAAAGGAAGGCCAAAGGGAGGTTTGCTACTTGCCTGTAATGCCACTCGCTTTAAAGACGTGAAAATAATCTCAGACGATCAAGAGGGGATCTTGGCAGTAAAATGTGTGGTAACTGCATCTGAAGGGTAAAAAAAAATAGCAGCAGTACATTTATACTGGAATCCTGCGTGTTTAAAGCTTGCCATATTTCTGGATGCCTTGTCTAGCGTGTTGACTGAAATAAAATTGACCCACCCTGATGCATATGTTTTGGTGGCAGGGGACTTAAATTATCAATGCGTGGAAAGTGGTAAAGGGAAAGGAGCACCTAAATACAAGGCCATCCCCTCAAATGGAAACGTTTGGGGATCGTTTTTTAAAGATTGGGACCTGAAAATGGGGAATGGATCTCTGGAAGGAGACACTCCTCCCGCAAGCACATCCCCGTCCCGGGGAGCATCAGAATCCATCTTGGACTATATGTTCATGTCTTCTAGCATGTTCGACCAATGTGAAACTATGGGAGTAAAAGAAGGAGGCACAAGTGACCACAAACGACTAGAAATGTCAGTTAAATGGCAAAACGTAAGGACGGTAAAGAGGCTGACAGAGCACATAGTAGTAAACAACCAAAAAAATCGGTTAGTTAAATATAACAGGGAAGGAGTGAAATTGAATAAAGCCCTGGAAAAATGTAAATATGAAGTAAGCGACAGAAAACTAAAAGATATGTGCAATCCTTACGTTTTCCACGATATTTTATGGTCACTAGAGGCCCCCAGCCTTGTGGTGGGTCAAATGAGAAAAATCTATAAGCACACGTTCGACGAACACACTTGGGAGCAGAAACGTGAGATGCGGCAGTCGATAAGCACCATTAGAAGGGAGGAAGCTGTTAAATATTTTAGAGACGCCAAAATAAAGTCCATCAAAAGTAAATACAAACAATGGTCGAAACAACAATGAATGTTCTGCGCCCAGAAAGACGGGGAAACCATGCTCAAGGCCGCCCTAAACAAAAACTCACTGAACTTTTGGTCTCTAATTAACCAACAATCTATGGACCAAGCCGGAGCCTTGTCAAACATGGTTACTGAAACGGAGTGGATAGATTTCCTCTCGAAGAAATATGCAAAGTCGAAGGGGGAGCCTCCTTTTTTATCTCTGGTGGCAAATGGTCTTTGGATATAACAGAAGAGGATATTTATGCCCTAATAATGAAATCTTTGGCCTCAAGGGCTGCAAGCCCCAGTGGCTTAACATATCAAGTCCTGAAGGGAAGGGAAACCCCAAAAGGTGGGCCTGCCTCCTAAACACACTGTTTCATGGGATATTGGGGCTCAAAAAAATCCCGTCATCTTGGAAATCGGGAATCATTGTCCCCATATTCAAAAAGGGGGATCAAAGAGACCCCCTAAATTACAGACAAATTACCCTCCTCGATGTGGAAAGCAAGCTGTTCACCAGCCTTGTACTGAGAGACTTGGAAGCTTGGGCTGAGGTAAACAACATCCTCCCAAAACAAGAGACAGGCTTTTGAAAGGGACACACCACATCGCTCAATGGCATAGTACTTTCCGCCCTCTGTAACAGCAAGGTTGGGGGCAAACTTCACGATTATATGGTTCCTTCATAGACCTATCAAGTGCCTTCGATCTGGGGAATCGGGACAGACTATGGTCCAAACTAAAGGGTAGGGGCACATCGACCCAGCTTATTTATATATTGGTCTCCCTGCATGAAGGAAATACGGTACAAGTAAAATTGAACCTACATGGGTGCTTATCAACACACATTCCTGTGAAGAGGGGGGTGAGACAAGGGTGCATGGTTGCTCCCGTCCTGTTTAACTTCTATTTAGCTGACTTTGGACAGGAGGTGGAGACCGCAGCACTGGGCAGTGCCAAGTTAGGCACAAATGTAATAAAGTGGCTCATGTATGCTGATGATATTGTCCTCCTGGACAAGACACCGGTGGGCCTTCAGAGGCTACTAAACGCCTTGGATCAATATATGAAAGACAACGTGCTTAAAGTAAATCCGGAGAAATCGAAAGAAAGGTGGCAGAGAAGGCAAGTATTGCTGATCAGTGGGGGGCAAACGAATACCGGTGATAGAGGAGATCATTTACTTGGGCTATACTCTGTATGCTACACCCAGAGCCTGTACGCTATGGTCAGAGATGCTACAAAAATGTACCCAACTGATGGCCCAACTGCAGAAAATGATTAAGCAATATTGTAGGTTTTCTATCCTCCCTGCTATCCGTTTTTATCGAGCAAAGATTATTCCTGTCCTCTTATATGGCTTAGAGGCAAAACCACTGGCTTGGTCGATGGATTGGCAGTTAATAGAAGGCAGGATCTGGAAAAAAGCTCTATACCTCCCAAACAGCTTACCAATGGCCAGTCTGCGTTTTGAGTTGGGCCTCTCTTCACTTGGGGCTCAGACAGATTGGAAACTTTTATCTCTCTTTAATTTGATAATCAATCCAAGGCGTAATACACTATATGAAGATCTAAAAGTCCACTTGAGCCGTGCTTCGGTGGGGGTACTGTATGACTTAAAAACAGTATCCCAAGAAATCCTTTCCAGATGTAACAGTGATATAGATACTCTAACCACAAACCCCATAGAGACAAAGAGGGAGCTACTATTATCAGATTGGATAATGACAATTGATCATACACAATCCTCTATAGTGGCACCCTCACTTTCCCCAAAGGACAAGAGACTTAGTTCCTTAGCCAACTATCTGAGGAAATTCCTGGATGCAAAAGGGAGGCAAAACTTTCTCAGACTCCGTTTGATACGTACAGGATCTGTCCTTGCTCGGTGGGGCTGGGGTGAAAGGAGTAAACAATTATGTCTAAAATGTCAGGACCCAAAAAAACAGTCATTGGAGCATCTATTACGATTTTGTGAAGGCACATGGGAGGTACGAAAGAAACATTTGAAATGTTTTGTCTGCTCTAGTGATTGGCTGTCATCGGAAGATTTTTGGGTGAGAATGACTTCAGGCCATGAAACGGCGCTGACTATAAACGTGGTTAGAGTTCTAAAACAGACAGGATTCACTGGCAATTAAAAACTGTTCATCTATTCATTTAAATAGAAGCAGTGAAGATAAGAAATTTGGAGAAACATGCTTTGTATTTTTATTTTTCTATGAAATGTAAAACTGTAATTTTATTGCCTGAAAGATTTCTTTTTGTACTTGTGAAAAAAAATCAGGTTTGGTTTATACCACAATAAAATAAAAAAAATAAAAAAAATATTGCTGATTTACTTAATTTGCCTAGAGCTCAACCCATCAACTCTTCTCCTTCAGGTTCCTAAAAACAAGTTACTAGAGAATCAGTAGCTGAACACCTACCTACTAACCTTCATACCTGGACTCTGAACTGTTATGAGGATCGCAAATAAACTAGTGGATAAGTTAGATTTTTGTACAGCAGAAATCCTAGATAGGATTGCTCTATTAACCACAATTACAGCACAGCCGAATCAGAGACGAGGATGGAAATGGTGTCACGTGAGGTACTTTACAGTCACATGCGTCAGCTCCTAGGAGGAATAATGGGATCAAACCCATGAGAATGAACAATAAATGGTGTTTTGCGCTGTTATCAGAACTAATATGGCTTAGCCCTGATTTGAGAAAGGCTTCATAGAGCCGAAACACGTGTCATCAGGAAGGGCACTTTATGACTGGACCCTGAATTAAATTAAGCTACTTACAAACATTGGCGCAGAACTCCAGGAGTTTTCTTTATTTCTGTTTCAATAATCGGCGGTTTTTGGCATTTCACCACCAGACTCCAGTGAACTGCAACACCATACTGACCAGGAACCCGTGACACCAATGATCTAACTACCAATTGAACCAGGTATTGTAAGATTCGCCGACTAGACCAGCTTCAAGAAAAGCCACACCTCTGAGATACTTTTAACTGCTGTTGCATCTTGTGTAACTCCACTGTTCGTACATGCTCAGACACTCTCCTCTAGCTTTGATCATGTTAGAGTCAACCCTCTATGTATCCTTATCTTCAAACAAGTGCTATGTTGTTTCATCAATTCCATTCCTATCTCCCAAACATCCCAAAACCTCTATTTCCCAAGGCTGACTGATGGCTATTACACAGCTGTCTCTGGCTTCTGATGTCTCATCAGTTGTTTTGGCATAGACCAACCACTGTTTTGGGGTGTAGAGGATCCCACCTCTGACACCACGTAAAACAGATGGCTCAAGAATCCCTCCCAGTCTCAGGGGTGGCTCAAGGGTTTTTATTGAAGATTGTGTGGGGTGTATGGCCGTTCCTCCCTCTCTCTCGCTCTCTCGCTCTCTCCCTCTCTTTCTCTCTCTCTCTCTCTCTCTCTCTCACCTGTTTCAACAACAGAGATTGGGTTACCCTCCTCATCGTAAATAGTCTGCATTGTTCGAAAATACCTACTCCGAGAGACCGGAACAACTTGTATCTGAAGGCAGTGGAAGGTAACACAATCTGCCTTGTTTCGATGTGGAAAACCCTGGAGATTCCATCATCGCTGTTCCTGTCCTTGGCATCAAGGTCTTGAGCGCCATTTTCTTTTTGGGATGCAGTTCGAGCCTTGAGGCGTAAAGGCACCGCTCTTCTTAGTTGCTCTGCCAGCATGATATGATATAAGTCATTTATAATGCACCTGTACACAAATGTTTCTAGGCGCAACAAGACAAGGGAGGGAAGACAGAGGGCGGACAATACAAACAATCTTTCTAGGCCCTGTGACATTCAGATTGTGCAAGTGCGACAGTGCCAAAGTGCAAGTGGGAGGAAGAAGAAGGTGTGCTAGGGAGAGCGAGAGGGAGGTGGAAGAGCGGTCAGGGCAGCTGGCTATGGGTAAGTGCAAGGAGGTAGGGGACTGTAGAGGTTACAGTTACAGTCCCAAACGCACAGTCGCACCGGAAGCAGTGCAGGGGAGACTGATCATGGGGCAGCCTGGTACACGTTATGCTCAGAGGTTAGCCAGGCAACCAGTCAGTGCAGCAGGCAGGTAGATCAGCAGGGAGCAAGAGAGGGAAAGCAGAGGAGAATAGGAAGGTCTTGAGCTGCTTCAGGAACTTCAGGTGGTCTGGCTCAAGTTTGAGAGGGCAGGGAGGCCATTCCAGAGGGAGGCACCTGCAGAAGAGAGAGATCTACCCCCACTCTCTGCCTAGCGAAGCCTCTGACCCTCAGAGAGTTGGAGGTATTTGAGCGAAGGGCTCGAGAAGGAAGATATTTTGGAAGCGAGAGTTGGAAGTAGTGCGAGCCCAGGCCCCAGAACACCAGCAGAAGGTCTTGAACTTGCTCATTGTAGCCACGGGGAGACAGTGGAGAGATTTCAATGTTGGAGAGATTTGGTCCCTGGGCTTGAGGGCAATGATAAGTCTTGCAGTCCTGTTCTGCATTAGTTGCAGAGGGCGGAGAGTACAGGAAGGCAGATTGAGAAAGAGCTTGTTGCAGTAGTCCAGCCTAGAGATAACCAGGACTAAGTTCTAGCAAGTCTTTAAGTATCATTACGTGGTCCCGCACAGGCCTGACATTTCATCAAAGCCTTTTCTTTCAGCAACAATGGTTTACATTCTGGGACTTCCAGTTTTGCTTTTCCAATGTTTTTGAGCATATAAATTGTGAAATGCAGAGTAGTTAAAAAGCATTGCTGCCGGCCAATTGTCAAACGTTTTTCTACCACTACCTGCTTATTTAGTAAGAGGGTTTTTGAAGTACAGATATGTTCCCTAAGAGTATGTCATGCATGAGTGACAGATGCCGTTTTTTTGTTGTTGCATTATTGGACTCGTATGTATGCCTTTGAACGGTGTCATGGCCTTTAAACCTTTTCGAATGTAAGGGTCCTCGAGCCTCAGGAAGGCGCCCACAACAACTGCCCCCATTCCACCAGTCAGCAGTCTTGTCACACGGCAAAATATTGATTTATCTATTTTCGTTCTAGAGCCTAAAAAGCTGTGTTTTCTCTTCACACAGGATATACAGAAGTGTTATCACCTCATGCTGAAGACCCTATTACGAATCCAGGCTCTGGGGACGGAAGCTTCCAGGGCGAGCCAAGGAAGCATCTCTCCTCTCCTTAGAACTGTACACTGTACAGACATGAGAAAGGGAGGGAGTGTTGGGCTTGGTAGAAGAGGAAGGAGCTGGGCACATTGCAACAAGATATCTCATCTAGCCGACTGGTAAACCTGTCTCTATGGCTAGAACATATGCAGACCATGAGGGTCAGAATCCATTCTTGCTGGAAGTCTTTCAGAAATTGGAAGATATACAGAACCCTAAACTCTCTGATATCGCTGATGTTAGATTGATTTGGATAGGGATATGCAGAAAGGAATATATTATCCAAGGAAGAAGTAAAACAAATTGACAGATGCAGGTTTGTGAGATGCATGGAGATGCCCTTATCCCTAAGTGAGGGATTATGTTTTTTTCACATGCTCAAAGAGTTTATAACAGAATAGCCTACTTTCTGACAAATTCATCCCTCATGACCCAAATTGAAGACATACAAATTAGATCACATACTCTTTATGAACATTCCCCAGTCACTATGACATGAACTTACAAACTCTTGAAACAAGAGATGTTCCTGGTTCCTCCCGCAATAAGTCCCCTTCAAAGACAAGTGTATTGTGGATAAAATGACACCACATATCTTAGAGTTCTTTACATAACCTCCTGAAACACAATATAATAATACCTGGGACTCCTTTAAGGGCAAAATATGAGGATGTTTGGTGGCTGCAGTCACAAATCTGGCAAAGATACAAAAACATACTTCATAAGCTCTTTAGACCAAGATGCATTTGTTGGAGGCTATATAGAAGAGGGAAACAGTTTTAGACAAGCATAGGGGAACATAAGGGAAAGTAAGTGGTTAGGAAAGAACTGAACACTTTGCAGATTAACAAGGCTGCCGAAACCTCCTACTACTAAAAAAACGTACTATGAAAAAGGCAATAAACCCGATAGGATGTTAGCAAATTTGCTGCGGGCTAAGGATGTTAGCATATTTGCTGAGGGCTATAATCCAGCAAGCATAAATTCCAGTTTTCAGAGATAGTGCTGGTGAAAGATACTTTGAAGAATCATTGAAAAAAGATATCTTTGCATCCTTTTATACAAATCTGTATATAGCTGATCCCTGTGATCCCACATAACAGGTGGCATACCTTGACAAAGTGATCTTCCGAGACTTGCATCTGAACAACGACAAACATTTGAGTTACCCATAAGCAAGGAGGAGGTGATTAGTGCTATCTCCTCCCTAAAGAGTAATAAACAGATGGTCCTGCTGCACTTTTCTTTAAAGAACCTTGGCTGTGGTGGATGTGTGACCCGTCTCGTAAAGTTGTTCAATTCCTTTGCACAGACCAGATGGGGTCACTGAATCTATGAAAGAAACCATTAATAACTAATAACTAAAGTGGGCAAACAACCTGAACTCAGTAGATCTTACAAATCCATAGCATTACTAAATATGCAATTACATATTAGCAGCCTATTATTAGCACCCTATCTCAACACTGTCATACCTCACCTTGTCTATCCTGATCAAGTGGGGTTTGTAAATGGGTGTCAAACCTTTGCTAACATGAGAAAAGTAGTCCAACAGCTCAACAAGGAGACAAAGATTCACTGGGGGTCCTGACACTCTTCCTGCTTCAAAACTATACAAACTGGGGTAACACGATAAGATAACATAACACAGGGGTGTTCCTAGCGTAACACCTGCAATGTATATATTCACTGCATTTTACAAAAAACTCTAAATGAATAGTTTATAGGAGCAGTCTTGCCGGTTGTCAATACTTAAAGAAGCAAGAGACATGAGAAACCTAAGAGAGTGTACTCAATGCTAAGCAAATAGAAGAACTTGTGGTCTCCCGGGAGAGAGTATTTATACCTGAAAGGTAAGATGATGTCAACCATCATCACTAGGAGGGAGGCATAGAGGTAATAAATGACCCCTGCAAATTAAAACATGCACAGGCCAGGGACATAGTCGCAGGAATAATCTGTGAGTGTCTATTGCTAGGTGCTCATAGAAGAAGCACTAAGACTGCTTCATACCTACTAATAAGCACGTCGCTGTTGGTACAGCCGATTCTCATACCGTGGGAGGCTCTGTGTTAGGGGGCCAAAGCTCAAACAGAGTATTCTCAGAGACATTGAAAGCGAAAGTGGCGTCAACATGTAGCTGTGGTGATGACGTCACAGTACGCTAAGGCGTTGCGGATTGCAATGTAGAAACAGTGGAAGGAGGCTAACCAAGAGAGGATGGCACATGTTATGTCTGTGCACTGTTAACTGGTGCCATGTGTGTCGAGGAGGCACTATCTTAAAAGGAGGACGTCTCGGGAATGAGAAAGAATGTCATATGATAAACAATATGTACTGTGATAAATCCGTTGATGTCGTCACTTTCCCCCGAGGGGAAGTCCCTTCCCATGAGGCCAAGGAGGAGAGGCCGCTACCTGAAAGTCCCCCTGGGGTGGTTCTCAGTCAGAGTATCTCATGGGGAGAGACTCCCTCTCTGGGGACAAGAATGACTATCCAAGCAAGTAGTAGTATTTTAACACTATACCCACCTCGCATACTTCATCATATCCCTCAAACCCCATCTCCATGTTACCTAACCACCCCATATATTTGTGTAGGGCCATAGGACTGACCTCTACTGAGACAAGGAAGAGGACAGATGACCCAAGTAAAACCTACAGGATTCCAACTGAGACAAAGAGGGACAGAGCTATGAAGAATACCTGGTGAAATGGTAATCACCATTCTAACTTTACGCAGAGACGGAACTGGGAGGTTAGCATAGTGCATTGGGGAAAGCGACCACTGCACCAGCAGCCAAAGCGGAGGGACTGCTCAGCTCTGGAGATTCAAGCGAGACACAGAGAAGATGGAATCCATCTGTTCTCGAAAGAATGAAGTATTCGGTGGCGTGGAGCAAATCTGGAGCAGCATTGGGAGCGGGAAGTTGGTACCAGCAACGAGGAGTGTGGGATCAGGGCTGGCAGGCAGAGAAACACCCATGCAGCCTGGCGAATTACTATAAGCACCAGAGGAGGATCGGCAGAGCACCCATAGCCCTGGAAAAGGTAAAGGGCCAGACGCTGGTGCCTGTAGGGATTTGGGAAGTGGGGTCTGGGACCCAAAAGCAAAAATGATGTATCTTCCTTGTGCCAGTACTTGGCGAGAGAGGGAGCCAAGCTGGTCAGAACACAATGGAAGAGAAAGCAGGGTCTGGGACCCACAAGCAGAAATAAGGTATCTTCCTTGTGTCAGTACTTGGCGAGAAAGGGAGCCAAACAGGTCAGAATGAAATGCAAGAGAAAAGCATTGTTTGGGACCCACAAGAAGAAATGATGTATCTGCCTTGTGCCAGTACTTGGCAAGAGTGGGAGCCAAGTTGGTTAGAACAAGATGGAAGAGAAAGCAGGGTCTGGGACCCACAAACAGAAACAAGGTATCTGCCTCATGACAATACTTGGCAAGAGAGGGAGCCAAGTTGGTCAAACAAAGGTGCACAAGAGACCAGGGTCGGAGATGCCAGAGAAACTAGATGTTTTCCCCACAGCAACGCTTGGCAGGAGAGTCATTCAAGTGAACCAAGCCTGAGAAGAGCCATTGGGAAGGGTGTCATACCCCCTGATGTTGTGAATTGCAAACCAAGCCTGAGAAGAGGGCAAGAGAAGGGTGTCATACCCCCTGATATTGTGAACTGCAAACCAAGCCTAAGAAAGGGCCAGGGGAAGGGAGTCATTCCCCTTGGCATCGCAAGTTAAAAAGTAAGCCTGGAAAAAGGCCAGGGGTAGGGAGTCCTAACCCCTGGCATTGTGAACTGTAAGGTCTGCCTGAGAGAAGGCCAAGGGAAGGGAGTAATTCCCCTGGCATTGTGAAAATATTGAAAGCAAGACACCTGGAGAAGGGTGAATGCCTATTCTCAAGGGAACCCAATAGTGAAGAAACTGTGCAATAAGGAATGTTGACATTTGAGTTGGAACTTTAATCTGGAACATTGTGTTATGCCTTAAAAGGGATTGAGATTTGGGGAAAGGAGGTATTTCCTCAGGTAAAGATCCCACCTAAGAATCAGCACCTTTGTCTTTTTGAGCTGAACTGAGAACTTTGCTGCTTGTTGACCTTTCAACTTGGAACTTTGTTTTATAATCTCAAAAAGTATTGTGATCTGGGGTAGGGAGTCATTGCCTCAGGTAAAAGTCCCAACTACAATTGGAACTGTGATGCATTGTTCAGAAGATGGGACCAAGAAGATCCACTACCTTTTTAGTTTAGTTAAACGTGTAAGAGACAGAATCCGGGTTTTTGACACAGGACGGTGGACTCTTGATTTATATGGACATCCTGACAGATCCCTTAGTACTTTTGTTGAGATAGGGACACACCTCTTAGAGTTAGGGAAAGATAGGTTTTCTCTTTTATTTAGGGTATAATAAACGTGTATGCCAACAACCATGCCACCTGTGTGTCAATCTCCTCCTTCTGCACCCTTACAGTACATAATATACAAAAGGAAAACAACATATACATACACATACATATTGCATGTTGCTTCAGACACTGAAAAAGCATTCAACACAGTGAGCTGGGCCTTTGTGGATCGATACTCTGTATGGCTGGATTTGGGGAAGCATTCACTAGTGGGACACTTTCAGGTTACATCAACCTAACTACGAAGGCCAGAGTGAATGGACACCTGTCAGGAGACATCCCATGGGCTTAGAGTGGGCTGCTCTCTTTCACAACTTCTATTTTGTCTCTCAGTGGAACCTTTTGCAAGACAAGGAAAGGCACATACTTGCATTGAAATTATCAAATTCAGAGCAGGAGAGCACATGTTGGCACTGTTTGCTGGTGACATTTTAGCAACACTTTTAAACCCGGTCATATCCCTCTCACCTCTTGCAAACGAAATCGAGGTATTTTCCACAGACTAAGACTTCAAGATTAATTAGTCCAAATCAGAGCTACTGCATCTGAATTTTAGCAAGGCAGACAGAAAGAAGGTCTCAGGGAGGGTGAACCTTTTAGGCTCAAAAACAATATAACATATCTAGGTATTAGGATTCTGAGTAAAGCAGGAGACTTGTACAGATCTAAATATATGCCATTATTTGCTTCCCTTGGAACTAGTATGGGAAAATTTCAAGAAATAGCAATATCATTGTTTAGAAGACTTAACATATTGAAAATTAATATTTTACCAAATTATTATACTTATTCCAAGTACTCCCTACACATTTTGCTAAACAAGAATTGGGGAAAGTAGAAAAGGAAACATTGGAGAGAGTGAAAATCAAGAATTACAAGAAGGATACATTTTGTTGACTCAGATAGAGAACAACATTCAGAGAAATGACCAAACGACAGCCAACCAAACAGTGGTGGGCAATGAACTGTGCTGTCAGTGGGAAATATATGTTGGACTTCATTTGGCTACCTAAAGTTCATAGATCGGCTTCAGTCTATATTAGTCCAGGTACTGCCTCTGTTTTTGATATGTGGCGCTGGGTCTCTTCTAAAGAGAATCTCCTCGCCTTCCCCTCTCCTTTCACCTCATTCTTTGGAAATCCTGAGTTCTCTCCAAGAATCAAGAGTGGGAGTTTTTCACAATAGTTAAAAGCAATTGTCTATTTCCCTCCAATTTCTTTGGGTGTTGGGTGATATGGTCATTTCAGGGGTGTAACGAGGAATTTGGGATGGAGGAATCCAACAGAGGGGAATTTAGGCAGCATAGGCAATGGGTGTTACAAAGAGGGATAGGAAAGGCAGCCACAAGGGCTCTGTTGTTCCGCAGTGCCTCAAACATTCAAGGGCACTAGGGGTCTGATCCCCAAGTTATACAAAGTGGTGAGATCCTTTCAACCCCTGTGAAAATGTAAATATCAAGGGAAATGGAGGAGGAATTTAGGGACGTTCTGACAGAAGAAGAGTGGGCAGGGACCTACACAAGAGCCATGCTATCTTCTATATGCATCCACCATAATGAAATCCCATACACACTCAGACATTGATGGTACTTGGCCTGGTGAAGACTGTGAGCCATAGAAGGGCAAACCTTGAAGCTTTTCTGGAGGGAATGTGGGGAAATGAGATCACTGCAACATATGTGCTGGGAATGCCCTGTCTTAAAACTGTTCTGGTGAAAAGTGTTATACAGGATAAAAAGCATTGGAAGAAGGGATTTCCCTTGCAAACCAGGTGTAGTCTTATTAGGAAAACCTTGTGAAGGTGTATTCCGCTTGTATTCTCTGATGAGCCAGTTGATTACTTCCATCGTTTTGACAGCTACGTTAGCAATTTGGGTGCATTGGGACTGAGCAGGGGAAAAAAGAAGGATATGTAAATTAATGGCTGGCTAAACTTTGGCAAGTGCTGGCTCTGGAAAGCTTAATGTCACAACTCCTATAAGACAAGTTGAACTTTTCGGAAGTCTGGTAAGCTTTACTGATTTACATGTTAAAGGACAACAGAGATATCCTTAATGCCCCACTAGCCTCCATACATGACAACTGTTTAGCCCTTTTTAATTGACAAGCACTCTACATTTTGTTCTTTGAGCAAGCAAACAGAATTGTTTAATTGTAGACTTCACTACAGTCTTATCTGCTCTACTAGCTGGGATACTGTGCATGTTTTTAACATACAGACAAATTGCAGGCTGGGGTTATGTGGAAGAGGGTGCGGCGAAGGGTTTCACTGTTTCATTGAACAGTGGACCATTTATGTCTCTATGTAAGTTGAAGCACCAATAAAAACCTGGCTGAGAAAAAAACATTTCCTAGCTCTAGGATTCTCTGATTGATAGGAAAATGTGACATGACATTTTGTCAAATGTTGTGATCATGGCAGACCTTCCTCTTCTTAGGACTTTTAGAGCATATTCCTAACACTAGGATTTTCTAGTGTATAGGAAAAGCTGCCATACTTTCTAACCATGTAAAATGTGCCTACCCTTAGAACTTTCAGAATATGTTCTGAACCCTAGGATTGTCTAAGGGATAGGAAAAAGTGGCATTGACTTGACTGTCAACTTTTCGTATCCATAGGATTTTCTGACAAGAAATTATAAATGATCAACCCTGACAAATGTTCCTACCAATAGGATTTTTTGATAGATAGGGATTTATGACTACACACCTTTTTCTTTCATGAAAGGACAGAGATTTCCTTTTCTTTTTTTATACAAGTAGAAACCTCACCTTATTTCCCTGACAAATGGTTTGGCTGGCAATCGTGGAGGGTGGCAGGAAATGTAAAGAGAACCAGCATCATGTCAAAAATGTTACCTTTTCCTCTGACAGAAATCAAACAGAAGACACATAGGTGTCTTTTCCTCAGACTGATGCCTGTTCTGGTGGTCCTGATAAGGTTCTTAGCTGTATATCAGCCCCTAGGACCCCTGACATTCTTTCTTTATCTTGACCTGCTCTGGTCCTGCCTGATACCAGGCCTCGACCTATACCAATTTCTATCTTACACATGCACCCTGTTACTGTGAAAGGACCAACTGCTCCTCTACAAAATAGCCATTAACGTTCATCAGATCGTGCAACTCATCCAGAGATCTGTGGTAAAGTCAGTAGAGTGTATCTTGGCTCAGAAAATTAGGTCCTCCAACTAAATGCCCCAGACTGCCCTCTGCTGAAAATGAGGAGCCAGAATTAGAGGAGTTCACCAAGTAATCTGGCCACTGCATAACAAGGTAGATCATGTAGGGGATTTTTTACACATCAGACAGGGCTTGTGTTTTTTTAGTGCATGATGTACCATCTTCCTCTTAAAAAGTTAAATGAAGGCAGCAATAGTCACCTCCTTTTTCTGTTTTTCCCTTTGTGGAACAAATTAAATCAGTCTCGATTTGCAAATGCAAAGGGCAAGATTGTACCAATGTTCCCCAACTCCTGTCTGGCATGTACCCCATCTAGGGGGCAGAAGAGGACTACTCTGTGACTTTAACATCAGAATTATTACTACCAAGCATGGCAGAGAAAACTGTAGCTGCATCTGAGAATGTGCAACCATTTGATGGCATTGACACTGCCACCTTGATTGGCCCTAGGTTTCTTCCCATTTTGCAGTCAGGGTCCCCACGTGTGCCACTTATATGGCTCAGGCATTACTCCACAATTTTGAGGCATCATAGCCAGCATTGGAGGAGGGGCCAGGCTATTCTAAACGTATGTTAAAGAGGCACAACTTGCCCAAGTACAACACTCAAATCATCAGCAATGGCTTGATTCCCAAATGTGGGCGTTCAGGCCAATACTGTATGAGAGGAGTTGAAAGGGAAGCTGTTCCAAAGTCTTCCCTTTTAAAAAAATATTTTTTTAGACAAAACTTGTTTGGTGGCACTCTAGAGGAAATGTTCAAACAGGCAGTTGAGGATGGGAAACTAGGGGTTCGGGTCAGACCTCACCCTTCTCCTGGGTGTGTGGTGCCTATTCGAAATCATGTTCTGTCATACTGCCCACTGTACAATCTTTTCAGGCCCATGTCTATGTTAAGTGTAGTTGTTAGAAGGTTTGTTTATTTCCTGCTGACAGGTGGCGACTGCCTCCCCCATCAAAAGCACCACCAACCATCCTGACTTCAAGGCAGATCGTGCTCCAGCAGCTTCCCAGAATTGCTGGGAGAGCTAGATTTCTGGCACATTCCGCAATTTGGGAGGCCTCCTTTACAGATTCATGGTTCCAGAAGATGGCTATCCAGGCCTACAGAATTGCATTCATAGGAATCCCAGCCAGACCAGAATGTATTCTTACCTATATCACAAGAGATCTGACAAAGGCATGAGATTAGCAATTGGGAGTACAGGATCAATTAAACAAAGTAGCCCTTTGCCTGGTTAGCAAGAAGGAAATTGGGGGAGGGTTCAATTCAATCAGTCCAGAATCGGTCTAGAAACTGTTCCAAGATTTTAGGCCATTCTCTCTCTTGATGAGGCCAAACCAGCCTGTTCAAGATACAACATTCAAGATGGCTTCTATTTCC
This sequence comes from Ambystoma mexicanum, assembly GCF_040938575.1. Lineage (NCBI taxonomy): Eukaryota > Metazoa > Chordata > Amphibia > Caudata > Ambystomatidae > Ambystoma > Ambystoma mexicanum. The sequence goes on from NC_090932.1 coordinate 1,150,827,365, forward strand.
TGCAACCTTCTCTAGCTTCAACAAACCTACTTTGTGATTAGCATTGTTCTAATGGATACCTATTTTTCGGTTCATATTGCCCCCCTTTGCAGCAAATTGCAGAGGTTCGCAGTTGCAGACCAACATTTTATGTTTGGAAATGATTCATGCCCACCCATATCAAGAAGGCTGGCGGATACTTGTCCATTATCCAGGGCTGGTGCCGATCCATTCTCAGAAAGTGTTTCAGACTTTGACCTTCCCCAGGGTGGGTCTTAAATTTGAGAACGTTTATCCTCTGAGGAAGTCGACAGTGCACGGGCTGTGTAGCAAGAGGATGAAGCCGGGCTCATATGAATCTATGAAAGATACCAATGCTGTAGAAATGCAGTTGCAGGTAAGTAACTAAGACTTCTCCAGCATTGGATCTTTCATAGATTAACATGCTTGAATAAAATACCAAGCAGTGGACGCATGCCACCTACTTCACTGAAGCTCACATAGGTCAACAATAGTACCCAGGTAGTATTCTGAACACATTATGCATGCTTGGAACAGGGAGGGAGGGAAAGAACACAATATGCTCCTACCTCATGCTAACAGGTGTCGCAGAACTGCTTGTCCGACAGCTGACTCCCTTCCAATGTCTTCTTCCAGACAAAAGTGCTTGGCAAACGTATGGAGCGTGCTCCAGGTAGCTGCCCTGCAAATGTCCTTCATGGCTACTCCCACCTGGAATGCCGCTGTAGCTGCCCTCCCTCGGGTGGAATGGGCAGTAGTTGGACTGGTAAGCGCGTTCTCATAGATCTTGTGGCAGTGGGTAATGCAATTCACAACCCATCGGGCAAGGCCTTGTTTGGAGATGCTTTGGCCCTTATATGGCCCTGCAAATGAAACAAACAATCTGGGAGATGCTCTAAAAGAGTTAATGCGCTGCAAGTAGAATTTCAGAACTTGCTACAGATCTAGCGAGTGAAGAGCGCTTTTAGCGCTGGAGGTATGACTGCTGAGGAAGGTTGGCAGTACGAAGCGTTCCAATTCTTACCATACGTTTTGTGTGTAGAAAGCGCTCTGGAGGCTCGAATGATAGCACTAACCAAGATCTACACAGCCATACAAACCTGGATGGCAGCCAACGGCCTCTGTCTAAATGGAGATAAGACAGAGATCCTCATAGTAGGCACTAAGGAAACCCTAAACAAACTCCCATCTCAATACAAAACCTTTAACATTGACAACTCCACCATCACAGTCTCCTCAGCAGTCAAAGCCTTAGGACTATACCTTGACTCAACTCTGTGAATGTCACACCAGGTCAATTGCCTCCTCCGCCGCACTTACCACTAAAGTAATCAACGCAGTTAAACCCTTCCTCTAGACAATAAACTGCCTATCAATAGCCAGAGCCACAGTAGGCACCAAATTGGACTACTGCAATGCCCTATTTCTGGGCACCTCTGCAAAAAAAACCTGCACAAAATGCAAGTCACACAAAATAATGCTCTAAGAGCAGCACTGAGTATTCCCAAAAGGGAACACATCTCCCAGGCCAGGAAAGAGGCCAACTGGCTACCTGTAAAGGAGCGCATCCTTTTCAAGACAATCGCCATCACACATAGATGCCTCTCCGCTGACGCCCCTCCATACTTATCTGAAAGGATAACCCTCAACTCATCCACTAGACCCACGAGATCCCATCTGACCAACCAGATTCACGTACCCACTTTCAAAGGAATAAAGCAGGTGGGTCCAGCTTTCAACATTTAGCACGTAAAAACTGGAACGCTCTACCCACTGCCCTAAGAAATGAAAAATCCTACACTGCATTCCGCAAACAGCTGAAAACCACTCTGTTCAACTAACCGCCTTCCACCTTCCTCCACATATTGACTGCTCGGCAACGTAAGAATTGTACCTCCTTGCTGTACTTTCCCGCTGTAATGTATTCATGTACCAAATGAGCCTACTGTATACTAACGTACTTTCCTGCCTTACCTTCCTGCTGTAATTTTTCCTTTACAGCCCTACATTCATTCTGTAACATTTTCCTGTACTTAAGTGTAAGTGAGCATACTGTAACAGCGCCACGATGCCCCCGGGCCGATGTGCGCTATACAAATTCAAATAAATAAATAAATAAAATAACATTCATCTGGCAACGTTAGGTTGGTGTTTTTTTGTTGCTCAGCAACCAAGCCCTGAAAGAGAGTGACACTGGGTTGTGCTGAAGGATCTGCCCATTCCATTGTGTTAGCAGCTCTTGGTGCGCTTTGAGACGAATGGGCGTGGAACGTGCCATTCATCTGAGGGTCAGGTATCAGAATTGCCGGGCCCATGCTGGTGCTATTAAAATCATCCTGCAAAGTTAATCTCTCACCCTTTTCATCACCCTTCTTCCGGGTACCTGGATGTAAAGACAGGGCATTTCTTATTAAGCCTGGTTGCAAAGGGATCGATGTGGGGGTGAATAGAAGACTCGCTCGACCTTGGACCAATTGAGCTCCCATTCGTGGGATGTGAAGAATTCCCTGCTTATTTGCAAGAATGTTGTCCTTCTTTGGAAGGTGTTCTGCTCTGACCTGGATTTTCTGGGTGAGTGCCCATTTCCAAAGTTTCTGTTCCTCCGCAGACAGCAGAGCTGACCTTGTGTCCCCTTGCTTGTTTGTGTAGTACATCGATGTTGTGTTGTCGGTTTGTATGTCATTGTTTATTTGTACAGTGCTTATACACAAGTGAAGTTCTTCAAATCGCTTCAAGGTGGGAAGGGAGAAAGGGTATACAGTAGTCATTCTTAGGCCTTGAGGTTTCCGAATGATTTAGCAAAAAAATAACTAGAGTACTAGGCCTGACGGCATTTCTCCTAGTGCATGAAGTGTTTCAGGCGAAATCAGATTAGGGAGGGGAGACAAAGGGGGGACAAGGCAGAACTTACTAGGCCTTGTAAATTCAGGTCATGCAAGTGTTCAGATGGACGTGCAAGGAAGGGGGGTGGTGGAACAAGGGCGCTCAGTTTCAGCAGGGCCCTGGGTTAAGTGCAGAGAGGAAACCCCTCTCATGGCACGTATTCTGAAAGTGCAGTAGTGCTGAGCATAGTGAAGAGGGCCGGTGGCAAGTGCAAAGACTGGCAAGGAAGCCTGGGACCTGTGAGGCTCTGGAGGTGAGCCAGTCAACGAGTCAGCAAAAGCTGAACGGATTTAGAGGAGAGATGGAGGGGTGAGGCAGGAGAGAAAGAAAGAGGAGGTTAGCAGGGGCGAGGGAGAGAGGAAGAGGAACAGAAGAGGAAGGTCTTGAGGAGTTTCCAGAACTTAAGGCGTTCCAGCTCAAGTCGGAGAGAGGTAGGGAGGCTGTCCAAAGGGAGACACCTGTAGAGGAGAAAGATCTACCCCCAAATCTCTGCTTGGAAAAACGACTCACCTGCAAAGAGTTGGAGGAGGATGAGCGGAGGGCTCTAGAAGGAGTGTATTTAAGAAGAGAGCATTGTAGATAGTGCGGGCCCTGGCCCCAGAAAGCCTTGTGGCCTATGCAGAGGGTCTTAAACTTGATCCCAGCAGCCGCGGGGAGCCAGTGGAGGGATCTCAGCGCCAGAGAGATGCAGTCCCTGGGCTTGAGGCCGAAGATAAGTGTTGCGGTTCTCTTCTGGATGAGTTGTAGGGGACGGAGAGTAGAAGTAGGAAGATTGGGAAAAAGGCTGTTGCAGTAGCCCAGCCTACAGAGAATCAGGGCTCTGGAGACGGTGAGCCTTTGAGGGAAGGCGAGAAAGGGTAGAATACCTCTGTGGAGGTGCAGCTGGTAGTGGGTCTTTTTGGAGATGTCTGAGATGTGAGAAGAGAATGCGAGAGTAGAGTTGAAAATGAGCCCCAGATGTTTTGCCTCATTAGCATGTGGGGACTCAGGGCCAAGGGAGGCCGGCCATTGAGAAATTGGGAAAGTGGGGCCGGGGTCCCAATGAGGATGATCTCTGTCTTAATGGCTTTGTGGCAGAGATTGTTAGCAGCATGGCCAGAGGGGCCATGTAGACATTGAAGAACCAAGGGGATAGGTTAGATCCCTGGGGGACGCCACAAGTAGAGAGAGTGATAGAGGATAGAAAGGACCCAAGTTCCACCTGGGAAGGACGGTCAGAGAGAAAGGAGGCAAGCCACGCAAGGGCCAGATCTGTGATGCACAGGGTATCACAGAGACGGGAGATCAGGATGTTGTGGTTAACCGTGTCGAAGGCAGAAGAGAGATCAAGAACAATGAGGACAGAAGGAGAGTTAGAGTCAAGATTTGATAGCGGGTCTTCACGGGTGTTCAGAAGAGCAGTTCCCATGCCTTTGGATGCTCTAAAGCCAGACTGATAGTCATGGAGACAACCAACAGTTTCAGTGTGGAGGGTAAGCTGAGAGATAGCTAATTTATCCAGTAGTTTGCCCAGGAAAGGAGTGATAGAGATTGTGCGATAGTTTGCCGGGATTAGACACTGGTGGGCCTTCAGAGGCTACTAAACGCCTTGGATCAATATATGAAAGACAACGACCTTAAAGTAAATCTGGAGAAATCGAATGAAAGGGGGCAGAGAAGGCAAGTATTGCTGATCAGTGGGGGGCAATCGAATACCGGTGATAGAGGAGGTCATTTACTTGGGCTATACTCTGTATGCTACACCCAGAGCCTGTACGCTATGGTCAGAGATGCTACAAAAATTTACCCAACTGATGGCCCAAATGCAGAAAATGATTAAGCAATATTGTAGGTTTTCTCTCCTCCCTGCTATCCGTTTTTATCGAGCAAAGATTATTCCTGTCCTCTTATATGGCTTAGAGGCAAAACCACTGGCTTGGTCGATGGATTGGCAGTTAATAGAAGGCAGGATCTGGCAAAAAGCTCTACGCCTCCCAAACAGCTTACCAATGGCCAGTCTGCGTTTTGAGTTGGGCCTCTCTTCACTTGGGGCTCAGGCAGATTGGAAACTTTTATCTCTCTTTAATTTGATAATCAATCCAAGGTGTAATACACTATATGAAGATCTAAAAGTCCACATGAGCCGTGCTTCGGTGGGGGTACTATATGACTTAAAAAAAGTATCCCAAGAAATCCTTTCCAGATGTAACAGTGACATAGATACTCTAACCACAAATCCCATGAAGACAAAGAGGGAGCTACTATTATCAGATTGGATAATGACAATTGATCATACACGATCCACTATAGTGGCACCCTCACTTTCCCCAAAGGACAAGAGACTTAGGGGTCGATTCATGGAACCAAGGTGCGCCGAAAAAAGTAAGCAGGCGCAAGCGTGAAAAAACAGGCGCACGCGCACGCGTGTGATTCATGGAAGTCCCTGCGCGTGTTTTCCTCGGGATGTGCGCCAAACCCATGCATGGCGCACACGTCACTGCAACATCCCGGACGGCGTGCCCGATGCGCACAGTGAAAGCGCACAACCTCGGCGCACACACCAAAAAGGGGGCGGAACACGGGGCGTAACGCACGGAATGGGGAACAACGCGCGAAAATAAGGGTGTAACTGGGATGTACTGCTGGGAAGCAGACGGAACGCCCACACGCACGCGAACCACACATATTCATAGAATTGAATAGGGCAAAGCCGCGCACGGCCAAAGACACGCACAGGCCTAAACACGTCCGCCACACGAAGGCAGGCGGTAGCGTCCCTGCGCATCACAAAAGCGTCAACATACAGCAATGATGAATGTCCCATTCATCATGAAGTTTTTCACGCGATCGGGCCTGGGGGAGCGGGCTATGTGTATTTTAGGGGTTCGCGTGAAGTTTTTCACGCGATCGGGCCTGGGGGAGCGGGCTATGTGTATTTTAGGGGTTCGCGTGAAGTTTTTCACGCGATCGGGCCTGGGGGAGCGGGCTACGTGTATTTCAGGGGTTCGCGTGAAGTTTTTCACGCGATCGGGCCTGGGGGAGCGGGCTACGTGTATTTCAGGGGTTTGCGTGAAGTTTTTCACGCGATCGGGCCTGGGGGAGCAGGCTATGTGTATTTCAGGGGTTTGCGTGAAGTTTCTCACGCGATCGGGCCTGGGGGAGCGGGCTACGTGTATTTCAGGGGTTCTCGTGAAGTTTTTCACGCGATCGGGCCTGGGGGAGCGGGCTAACACTCACCGTCTGCCTTGCGTGTAGAAAAACACGTAGCCAACACCCGCTGTGAAGTAATAGCGTGTGAACCCCAACGGCTGGAAAACACACGCACCGCACCCCACGAAAAGCACGTACAGAGCAATGTAAAGGCACGTGGGATCTACAAGCCCTGCCGGGGAAACGCCCGTGCGCGAAACGTCACAGACGCGCTTACGCGCTACGGGCCTTTGGTCCAATGAAATCGCGTATGCGTGCTGACGCGCTTACGCGCTAAGGGCCTTTCCTCAAATTACACGCAGACGTGCAAGATTTTCACGTGCCAAATCACTCCGTATCAAGCTGGCCATGCGTAAGCACACGGAAGACCACGCTCCTGCCCAAAAGGCCGAATTACTGCCCCCCAGAGCCCCGAGCAGCCTCCCACGAGCCATCTGCTGCTGTCTGCCTGCCTGCCTGCCTGCTGCCACCGTGCCCTGCCATTTGGTGCCTGCACATCAGCCATCTGCAGGGGTCCATTTGCTGTGTCCACCCCTGCTGGAACAGAAGACTCCCGACTGGGATACCATCGCTCCACAGCCCAGCCCCAGGACCCAGTTGCCCACCCACTCCTGTCTCTGGGGTTGCCATGTCGGGCACTGCAACATCTGGCACCACTGGCAACCCCCGGCCAGAGAGGCAGAGGGGCACCAGCTTCACTGCCACCGAAGTTGGTGTCCTGGTGGAGCAAGTCCTGGGGCAGTATGATGCCCTCTTCAGAAGTACGCGCGCCAACAAGGAAGGACGGACTCGGATCTGGACGGACATCGTGACTGCCATCAACGCGGAGGGGGTGGCAGTCCGCGACTACCAACATGTCAAGAAGCGCTGGGATGACTGCAGGTCCAGGACCCTCTTGAAGGCCCGGCGCCTCGTGGAGGGGGGCCGGGGCTGCATGAGTACCATCCAGATGAGGGTCCTGGAACGCGTACGCCCAGCGCTCCACGCCCAGATCCTTGAGAGGCAGACCCGTCTGGAGCTGAGCGGTAAGTGGCCAAGCATTGCTGTGTGAGACAGGGCATGTCGCAGTGTGCTGGTTGTCTGATACTTGCCTGTATGTGTGACATAGGCCATGTATGCATGCATGTGTGTGTGCAGGGACGTCATGCATGTGAGACCAGTAATGTGTGAACCACACGGTTGGTGCATGTGTTCACATGCAACATGGGGTGCCCTATGCGGAATGGCCACATGAGAGCATGCCAGTCTCTATTCCTGGACATGGGTGGGGGTGAGGGATGGGTGCTGATTCCATGTACATGTATGCTGTCCATGTCTGTGTGTCTGACCTGCGTGTCTGTGACTTGTGAATGCCAGGGATGCATGACACATGTCTGTCGCAATGTTCAGGTTCACTGATGCAGCCAAGTCATCCTTGTATCCACTGTGTCTGTGGTGTAGGAGGCCAGAAGGATGAGACTAGGGTGAAGTGTGTGCATGTGATAGGCATGGCCCATGATGCATGTGAGTTCCAAAACAACATTGTATGTTTCAAGAATCCCTTGGACATGTATGCTAATGTCCATAGCATGCGCCAATCCTGTTAATGGATGTGTTTTACCTGCACTGACCCATGTGTTGTGGAGGGACATGATGGAAGTGATCTTTGACAGTGCCACTCATCTGCTATTGCTTCCTGTCTAGGGGACCATTGTACAGTACCCTGATGCTTCTGTTCTATGTCTCCCTCTACACAGCTCCAAGTGAAGAAGAGGGCGGAAACGGCGCTGTGGAGCAAAGTGGCGGGGATGCCCCCACGGCTGCAGCGGAAGGGGTGGGTGAGCCCCCACAGAGGCTTGCAACGGCAGAAGACGATGTGGAGCCATCCAGGTTGGTGGTTTCCACAGAGGAGGAGGAGGCCGCTACTGAGGCGCACATGGGGCCTGGTGGGGGCATCACTGCTGGTGCAAGTGTTGCAGTCCAGGGGCAGGGGCAGGAGGCAGCACAGGTCACCGTGGAGGGGCCTGTGCATGTCACTGTCCCTGACACTGTGACTGCACCACCATGCACCAGCAGGGATGCCCCATCCCAGGCCCGTCCGCAGGTAGGGGGGATGTCCATGTCATCTGACTCCCCTCCACCTGCGAACGAGGGGACCACTGGCTGTATGAAGAAGGTCCTGATTGGTGTCGCGTTGCGCACAGGTGCAATTCGTGATGAGGTGCGTGCTTCCCGGGAGGAGCATGCACGTCATCACAGAGAGCACCGTGCCGACGTGGCCCAGTTGGGATCGGCCATGGTTGGGGGTTTCCTACATGTGTCGGCCAATCTGGCGAACCTCTCCTCCTCTGTGGAGACTATGCACCAGTCGTTCTCCATGCCGTCTTCCGGCCCAGATGCCACCAGGGCCCCCTGTGGACCTGCCCCGACCAATGCAGCCAGCTCGGTGGGGATCCCATCCCTGCCACAGTCGGGAGTCGGAGGTCCAGCAGGGGTGGACACACCAGCAACTGGACCCCAGCAGATGGAGGATGTGACGGCATCATCGGGCAGGGCACGTGCACGACGGCGTCGGTGGATTCCATCAGCCTGGATGCCGTCGTGCTGGCACAGGCAGTTGCGTCGGAGGCAGCGGCAGGCTCGACGTGGGAGGCATCATGGCTCGGGGCCATCAACATCAGGGGTGCAGGCATCGGCCGGAGGGCAGGAGAACCCTGGAATGGGAGTGGCTTCCGTGTGGGAGCGGTTGGGCCAGCAGATAGGTGCGGAGCGGCAGCGGGCAGAGGAGGAACGGCTCATAATGGTCAGGGCGGAGAACTCCATGCGGAGGGCGCTGAGGCGGGCTGAGTGCCTCGAGGGTCTTCGCAGGGAGTTGGAGCTGGACACTGCTTTATCCCTGCGAGACCTCAGGGCCAGGGAACATGCCCGCCTCCAAGCCATTGAACAGGAGTTCGATGATGCCCTGGCCCATGACAACATCCAATGAGCCGTTGGACTAGCCCGCTGCCCTTGTAAATAGTTATGTAGTTAGTGTTAGGTTTCCTTTGCTTTTTTCTTGATTTTTGACCTTTTGGACAATGGCCAACATTTTTGTATATATTTTTTTTATTACGTGGTATTTTTAGATAGGTTTCATTTCTTCAGTTGGGATCATGGACCCTGGATTGTTTATCTGTATATAGTTGACTGTTGGATTATGGTTTTTTTTTTTTATTTACCCATGGAGCAATGGTTTTTGGTTTTGTTTTTCCCTTGGATGTACTTTTTTGAACTGTGACTTTGGATACCTTTCCTTTGGATTATGATTTGTGGTTTTTCATTATTTTACGGACATGCTGCTTTTTTGTTTTTAATTCCCATTGTCGTTTGTTTATTTTTAATCCCATTTATGTTGCTTTTAATACATTTTTTTCATCAAACTTCAATGTTTAGTATCATATCATTGGTTTCATGCATGTCATGATATGGGTTTTGACATTCACTTACACCCATTGTGTGTATGTGAGGGACATGTGTTCATTTACATACTTGCCATTGGGGTTGTATCATGTAATTGGCAATTCTGAGTGGGTGGATGCAATACTTGGGTGGGTGTTTGGCATGTGGAGGCTGCCCATAAGGGCCAGGGATCTAGATTGTGATGACGTGTTGGCTGGGGGACATGTGTCAGGGCCTGCTGGCAGGTGCCTCGCAATGCTGGGGGGTGGGGGTGCAGGGGGACATGAGTGGGACATGAGTGGGGGCCTGCTGGCAGGTGCCTCGCAATGCTGGGGGGTGGGGGTGCAAGGGGACATGAGTGGGACATGAGTGGGGGCCTGCTGGCAGGTGCCTCGCAATGCTGTGGGGTGGGGGTGCAGGGGGACATGAGTGGAGGCCTTCTGGCAGGTGCCTCGCAATGCTGGGGGGTGGGGGTGCAGGGGGACATGAGTGGGACATGAGTGGGGGACTGCTGGCAGGTGCCTCGCAATGCTGGGGTGTGGGGGTGCAGGGGGACATGAGTGGGGGCCTGGTGGAGGGTGCCCCTGACTGGTGGGGGGTGGGGGTGCAGGGAGACAGGAGTGGGGGCCTGGTGGAGGGTGCCCCACAGTGCTGGGGGGTGGGGGTGCTGGGAGACATGTGTGGGGGCCTGGTGGAGGGTGCCCCTGACTGGTGGGGGGTGGGGGTGCAGGGAGACAGGAGTGGGGGCCTGGTGGAGGGTGCCCCACAGTGCTGGGGGGTGGGGGTGCTGGGAGACATGTGTGGGGGCCTGGTGAAGGGTGCCCCTGACTGGTGGGGGGTGGGGGTGCAGGGAGACAGGAGTGGGGGCCTGGTGGAGGGTGCCCCACAGTGCTGGGGGGTGGGGGTGCTGGGAGACATGTGTGGGGGCCTGGTGGAGGGTGCCCCTGACTGGTGGGGGGTGGGGGTGCAGGGAGACAGGAGTGGGGGCCTGGTGGAGGGTGCCCCTGCCTGGTGGGGGGTGGGGGTGCAGGGAGACAGGAGTGGGGGCCTGGTGGAGGGTGCCCTGCACTGCTGGTGGGTGGGGGTGCTGGGAGACATGCATTGTTGATCAGTAGTGCAAGGTGACATGTGGCTGGGCTAGGGGGCATGCCCATGGTGGATGGGCTGCCTGCGGGACATGTGCAGGAGTGCAGGGTAGTCCCCTGTGGTGTGGGCTGCCTGCAGGGGCCGTGGAGGCTGTAGAGCGAACACCTGGGAGGACCCACACGGCCAATTCACGTGTAGTACTCCCCGGAACCCCTGAAATACACGTACCCTGCTGAAATTGCGTGTGAAACTTCCCGCGCACACCTGAAATACACGTACCCTGCTGAATTCGCGTGTGAAACTTCCCGCGCACCCCTGAAATACACGTACCCTGCTGAATTCGCGTGTGAACCTTCCCGCGCACCCCTGAAATACACGTACCCTGCTGAATTTGCGTGTGAAACTTCCCGCGCACCCCTGAAATACATGTACCCTGCTGGATTCGTGTGTGAAACTTCCTGCGCACCCCTGAAATACACGTACCCTGCTGAATTCGCGTGTGAAACTTCCCGCGCACCCTGAAATACACGTACACAGGACATTCGCGTATGGAACTTCCCGCGCACCCCTGAAATACACGTACCCTGCTGAATTCGCGTGTGAAACTTCCCACGCACCCCTGAAATACACGTACCCTGCTGGATTCGCGTGTGAAACTTCCCGCGCACCCCTGAAATACACGTACCCTGCTGGATTCGCATGTGAAACTTCCCAAGCACCCCAGTGATACACGTACCCCGCTTGCCGTGCTGGTACAGGGTTAGCGCAGCCCTTTGCGCTGGATTGGGGATTTTGATGGCTTTTCCCAGCGCAAGGGGCGTTCTTGGGGGCGTAACTGGCGCTGCTGCAGGGTCGCTGCGCCACTGTGCGTCACGGCTGGTTTTGGTGGCTGGAATCCATGAATACGCTGTGCGTGGAAATGTATTTTAGCGCAGGCGGCTGGCGCAGGGATTCGCACGCGCACACTGTGCGCCAGCTGCGTGCGCCACTTGTGCGCTGAATTCTATGAATTACCCCCTTAGTTCCTTAGCCAACTATCTGATGAAATTCCCGGATGCAAAAGGGAGGCAAAACTTTCTCAGACTCCGTTTGGGCTTGATACGTACAGGATCTGTCCTTGCTCGGTGGGGCTGGGGTGAAAGGAGTAAACAATTATGTCTAAAATGTCAGGACCCAAAAAACCAGTCATTGGAGCACCTATTAAGATTTTGTGAAGACACATGGGAGGTACGAAAGAAACATTTGAAATGTTTTGTCTGCTCTAGTGATTGGCTGTCATCGGAAGATTTTTGGGTGAGAATGACTTCAGGCCATGAAACGGCGCAGACTATAAACGTGGTTAGAGTTCTACAACAGACAGGATTCACTGGCAATTAAAAACTGTTCATCTATTCATTTAAATAGAAGCAGTGAAGATAAGAAATTTGGAGAAACATGCTTTTGTATTTTTATTTTTCTATGAAATGTAAAACTGTAATTTTATTGCCTGAAAGCTTTCTTTTTGTACTTGTGAAAAAAAACAGATTTGGTTTATACCACAATAAAATAAAAATAAATTAAAAAATGATTGCTGATTTACTTAATTTGCTTAGAGCTCAACCCATCAACTCTTCTCCTTCAGGTTCCTAAAAACAAGTTACTAGAGAATCAGTAGCTGAACACCTACCTACTAACCTTCATACCCGGACTCTGAACTGTTATGAGGATCGCAAATAAACTAGTGGATAAGTTAGATTTTCGTACAGCAGAAATCCTAGGTAGGATTGCTCTATTAACCACAATTACAGCACAGCCGAATCAGAGACGAGGATGGAAATGGTGTCACGTGAGGTACTTTAGAGTCACATGCGTCAGCTCCTAGGAGGAATAATGCTATCAAACCCATGAGAATGAACAATAAATGGTGTTTTGCGCTGTTATCAGAACTAATATGGCTTAGCCCTGATTTGAGAAAGGCTTCATAGAGCTGAAACACGTGTCATCAGGAAGGGCATTTTATGACTGGACCCTGAATTAAATGAAGCTACTTACAAACATTGGCGCAGAACTCCAGGAGTTTTCTTTATTTCTGTTTCAATAATCGGCGGTTTTTGGCATTTCATCACCAGACTCCAGTGAACTGCAACACCATACTGACCAGGAACCCGTGACACCAATGATCTAACTACCAATTGAACCAGGTATTGTAAGATTCGGCGACTAGACCAGCTTCAAGAAAAGCCACACCTCTGAGATACTTTTAACTGCTGTTGCATCTTGTGTAACTCCACTGTTCGTACATGCTCAGACACTCTCCTCTAGCTTTGATCATGTTAGACTCAACCCTCTATGTATCCTTATCTTCAAACAAGTTCTATGGTGTTTCATCAATTCCATTCCTATCTCCCAAACATCCCAAAACCTCTATTTCCCAAGGCTGACTGATGGCTATTACACAGCTGTCTCTGGCTTCTGATGTCTCATCAGTTTTTTTGGCATAGACGACCACTGTTTTGGGGTGTAGCGGACCCCACCTCTGACACCACGTAAAACAGATGGCTCAAGAATCCCTCCCAGTCTCAGGGGTGGCTCAAGGGTTTTTATTGAAGATTGTGTGGGGTGTATGGCCGTTCCTCTCTCTCTCTCTCTCTCTCTCTCTCTCTCTCTCTCTCTCTCTCTCTCTCTCTCTCTCTCTCTCTCTCTCTCTCTCTCTCTCTCTCTCTCGCTCTCTCTCTCGCTCTCTCCCTCTCTCTCTCTCTCTCTCTCTCTCTCTCTCACCTGTTTCAACAACAGAGATTGGGTTACCCTCCTCATCGTAAATAGTCTGCATTGTTCGAAAATACCTACTCCGAGAGACCGGAACAACTCATATCTGAAGGCAGTGGAAGGTAACACAATCTGCCTTGTTTCGATGTGGAAAACCCTGGAGATTCCATCATCTCTGTTCCTGTCCTTGGCATCAAGGTCTTGAGCGCCATTTTCTTTTTGGGATGCAGTTCGAGCCTTGAGGCGTAAAGGCACCGCTCTTCTTAGTTGCTCTGCCAGCATGATATGATATAAGTTATTTATAATGCACCTGTACACAAATGTTTCTAGGCGCAACAAGACAAGGGAGGGAAGACAGAGGGCAGACAATACAAACAATCTTTCTAGGCCCTGTGACATTCAGATTGTGCAAGTGCGACAGTGCCAAAGTGCAAGTGGGAGGAAGAAGAAGGAGTGCTAGGGAGAGCGAGAGGGAGTGGAAGAGCGGTCAGGGCAGCTGGCTATGGGTAAGTGCAAGGAGGTGGGGGACTGTAGAGGTTACAGTTACAGCCCCAAACGCACAGTCGCACCAGAAGCAGTGCAGGGGAGACTGATCATGGGGCAGCCTGGTACACGTTATGCTCAGAGGGTAACCAGGCAACCAGTCAGTGCGGCAGGCAGGTAGATCAGCAGGGAGCAAGAGAGAGAAAGCAGAGGAGAATAGGAAGGTCTTGAGCCACTTCAGGAACTTCAGGTGGTGTGGATCAAGTTTGAGAGGGGCAGGGAGGCCATTCCAGAGGGAGGCACCTGCAGAAGAGAGAGATCTACCCCCACTCTCTGCCTAGCGAAGCGTCTGCCCCTCAGAGAGTTGGAGGTATTTGAGCGAAGGGCTCGAGAAGGAAGATATTTTGGAAGCGAGAGTTGGAAGTAGTGCGAGCCCAGGCCCCACACCACCAGCAGAAGGTCTTGAACTTGCTCATTGCAGCCACGGGGAGACAGTGGAGAGATTTCAATGTTGGAGAGATTCGGTCCCTGGGCTTGAGGCCAATGATAAGTCTTGCAGTCCTGTTCTGGATTAGTTGCAGAGAGCAGAGAGTACAGGAAGGCAGATTGAGAAAGAGCTTGTTGCAGTAGTCCAGTCTAGAGATAACCAGGACTAAGTTCTAGCAAGTCTTTAAGTATCATTACGTGGTCCCGCACAGGCCTGACATTTCATCAAAGCCTCTTCTTTCAGCAACAATGGTTTACATTCTGGGACTTCCAGTTTTGCTTTTCCAATGTGTTTGAGCATATAAATCGTGAAATGCAGAGTAGTTAAAAAGCATTGCTGCCGGCCAATTGTCAGACGTTTTTCTACCACTACACTATTTAGTAAGAGGGTTTTTGAAGTACAGATATGTTCCCTAAGAGTATCTCATGCATGAGTGACAGATGCCGTGTTTTTTGTTGTTGCATTATTGGACTCGTATGTATGCCTTTGAACGGTGTCATGGCCTTTAAACCTTTTCGAATGTAAGGGTCCTCGAGCCTCAGGAAGGCGCCCACAACAACTGCCCCCATTCCACCAGTCAGCAGTCTTGTCACACGGCAATATATTGATTTATCTATTTTCGTTCTAGAGCCTAAAAAGCTGTGTTTTCTCTTCACACAGGATATACAGAAGTGTTATCACCTCATGCTGAAGACCCTATTACGAATCCAGGCTCTGGGGACGGAAGCTTCCAGGGCGAGCCAAGGAAGCATCTCTCCTCTCCTTAGAACTGTGCACTGTACAGACATGAGAAATGGAGGGAGTGTTGGGCTTGGTAGAAGAGGAAGGAGCTGGGCACATTGCAACAAGATATCTCATCTAGCTGACTGGTAAACCTGTCTCTATGGCTAGAACATATGCAGACCATGAGGGTCAGAATCCATTCTTGCTGGAAGTCTTTCAGAAATTGGAAGATATACAGAACCCTAAACTCTCTGATGTCGCCGATGTTAGATTGATTTGGATAGGGATATGCAGAAAGGAATATATTATCCAAGGAAGAAGTAAAAAAAATTGACAGATGCAGGCTTGTGAGATGCATGGAGATGCCCTTATCCCTAAGTGAGGGATTATGTTTTTTTCACATGCTCAAAGAGTTTATAACAGAATAGCCTACTTTCTGACAAATTCATCCCTCATGACCCAAATTGAAGACATACAAATTAGATCACATACTCTTTATGAACATTCCCTAGTCACTATGACATGAACTTACAAACTCTTGAAACAAGAGATGTTCCTGGTTCCTCCCGCAATAAGTCCCCCTCAAAGACAAGTGTATTGTGGATAAAATGACACCACATATCTTAGAGTTCTTTACATAACCTCCTGAAAAACCATATAATAATACCTGGGACTCCTTTAAGGGCTAAATATGAGGATGTTTGGTGGCTGCAGTCACAAATCTGGCAAAGAATCAAAAACATACTTCGTAAGCTCTTTAGACCAAGATGCATTCGTTGGAGGCTATATAGAAGAGGGAAACAGTTTTAGACAAGCATAGGGGAACGTAAGGGAAAGTAAGTGGTTAGGAAAGAACTGAACACTTTGCAGATTACCAAGGCTGCCGAAACCTCCTACTACTAAAAAAACGTACTATGAAAAAGGCAATAAACCTGATAGGATGTTAGCAAATTTGCTGCGGGCTAAGGATGTTAGCATATTTGCTGAGGGCTATAATCCAGCAAGCATAAATTCCAGTTTTCAGAGATAGTGCTGGTGAAAGATACTTTGAAGAATCATAGAAAAAAGATATCTTTGCATCCTTTTATACAAATCTGTATATAGCTGATCCCTGTGATCCCACATAACAGGTGGCATACCTTGACAAAGTGGTCTTTCGAGACTTGCATCTGAACAACGACAAACGTTTGAGTTACCCATAAGCAAGGAGGAGGTGATTAGTGCTATCTCCTCCCTAAAGAGTAATAAACAGATGGTCTTGCTGCACTTTTCTTTAAAGAACCTTGGCTGGGGTGGATGCGTGACCCGTCTCGTAAAGTTGTTCAATTCCTTTGCACAGACCAGATGGGGTCACTGAATCTATGAAAGAAACCACTAATAACTAAAGTGGGCAAACAACCTGAACTCAGTAGATCTTACAAATCCATAGCATTACTAAATATGCAATTACATATTAGCAGCCTATTATTAGCACCCCATCTCAACACTGTCATACCTCACCTTGTCTATCCTGATCAAGTGGGGTTTGTAAATGGGTGTCAAACCTTTGCTAACATGAGAAAAGTAGTCCAACAGCTCAACAAGGAGACAAAGATTCACTGGGGGTCCTGACACTCTTCCTGCTTCAAAACTATACAAACTGGGGTAACAACATAAGATAACATAACACAGGGGTGTTCCTAGCGTAACACCTGCAATGTATATATTCACTGCATTTTACAAAAAACTCTAAATGAATAGTTTATAGGAGCAGTCTTGCCGGTTGTCAATACTTAAAGAAGCAAGAGACATGAGAAACCTAAGAGAGTGTACTCAATGCTAAGCAAATAGAAGAACTTGTGGTCTCCCGGGAGAGAGTATTTATACCTGAAACGTAAGATGATGTCAACCATCATCACTAGGAGGGAGGCATAGAGGTAATAAATGACCCCTGCAAATTAAAACATGTACAGGGCAGGGACATAGTCGCAGGAATAATCTGTGAGTGTCTATTGCTAGGTGCTCATAGAAGAAGCACTAAGACTGCTTCATACCTACTAATAAGCACGTTGCTGTTGGTACAGCCGATTCTCATACCGTGGGAGGCTCTGTGTTAGGGGGCCAAAGCTCAAACAGAGTATTCTCAGAGACATTGAAAGCGAAAGTGGCGTCAACATGTAGCTGTGGTGATGACGTCACAGTACGCTAAGGCGTTGCGGATTGCAATGCAGAAACAGTGAAAGGATGCTAACCAAGAGAGGATGGCACAGGTTATGTCTGTGCACTGTTAACTAGTGCCATGTGTGTCGAGGAGGCACTATCTTAAAAGGAGGGGGTCTCGGGAATGAGAAAGAATGTCATATGATAAACAATATGTACTGTGATAAATCCGTTGATGTCGTCACTTTCCCCCGAGGGGAAGTCCCTTCCCATGAGGCCAAGGAGGAGAGGACGCTACCTGAAAGTCCCCCTGAGGTGGTTCTCAGTCGGAGTATCTCATGGGGAGAGACTCCCTCTCTGGGGACAAGAACGACTATCCAAGCAAGACGCAGTATTTTAACACTATACCCACCTCGCATACTTCATCATATCCCTCAAACCCCATCTCCATGTTACCTAACCACCCCATATATTTGTGTAGGGCCATAGGACTGACCTCTACTGAGACAAGGAAGAGTACAGATGACCCAAGTAAAACCTACAGGATTCCAACTGAAACAAAGAGGGACAGAGCTATGAAGAATACCCGATGAAATGGTAATCACCATTCTAACTTTACGCAGAGACGGAACTGGGAGGTTAGCATACTGCATTTGGGAAAGCGACCACTGCACCAGCAGCCAAAGCGGAGGGACCGCTCAGCTCTGGAGATTCAAGCGAGACACAGAGAAGATGGAATCCATCTGTCTCGAAAGAATGAAGTATTCGGTGGCGTGGAGCAAACCTGGAGCAGCATTGGGAGCGGGAAGTTGGTACCAGCAACGAGGAGTGTGGGATCAGGGCTGGCAGGCAGAGAAACACCCATGCAGCCTGGCGAATTACTATAAGCACAAGAGGAGGATCGGCAGAGCACCCATAGGCCTGGAAAAGGTAAAGGGCCAGACGCTGGTGCCTGCAGGGATTTGGGAAGTGGGGTCTGGGACCCAAAAGCAAAAATGATGTATCTTCCTTGTGCCAGTACTTGGCGAGAGAGGGAGCCAAGCTGGTCAGAACGCAATGGAAGAGAAAGCAGGGTCTGGGACCCACAAGCATAAACAAGGTATCTTCCTTGTGTCAGTACTTGGCAAGAAAGGGAGCCAAACAGGTCAGAATGAAATGCAAGAGAAAAGCAGGGTTTGAGACCCACAAGAAGAAATGATGTATCTGCCTTGTGCCAGTACTTGCCAAGAGTGGGAGCCAAGTTGGTTAGAACAAGATGGAAGAGAAAGCAGGGTCTGGGATCCACAAACAGAAACAAGGTATCTGCCTCATGACAATACTTGGCAAGAGAGGGAGCCAAGTTGGTCAAACTAAGGTGCACAAGAGACCAGGGTCAGAGATGCCAGAGAAACTAGATATTTTTCCCACAGCAACACTTGGCAGGAGAGTGATTCAAGTGAACCAAGCCTGGCAAGAGCTATGGGGAAGGGTGTCATACCCCCTGATGTTGTGAATTGCAAACCAAGCCTGAGAAGAGGGCAAGAGAAGGGTGTCACACCCCCTGATATTGTGAACTGCAAACCAAGCCTAAGAAAGGGCCAGGGGAAGGGAGTCATTCCCTTTGGCATCGCAAGTTAAAAGGTAAGCCTGGAAAAAGGCCAGGGGTAGGGAGTCCTAACCCCTGGTATTGTGAACTGTAAGGTCTGCCTGAGACAAGGCCAAGGAAAGGGAGTCATTCCCCTTGGCATCGCAAGTGAAAAATTAAGCCTGGAAAAAGGCCAGGGGCAGGGAGTCCTAACCCCTGGCATTGTGAACTGTAAGGTCTGCTTGAGAGAAGGCCAAGGGACGGGAGTAATTCCCCTGGCATTGTGAAAATATTGAAAGCAAGACACCTGGAGAAGGGTGAATGCCTATTCTCAAGGGAACCCAATAGTGAAGAAACTGTGCAATAAGGAATGTTGTCATTTGAGTTGGAACTTTAATCTGGAACATTGTGTTATGCCTTAAAAGGGATTGAGATTTGGGGAAAGGAGGTATTTCCTCAGGTAAAGATCCCACCTAAGAATCAGCACCTTTGTCTTTTTTGAGCTGAACTGAGAACTTTGCTGCTTGTTGACCTTTCAACTTGGAACTTTGTTTTATAATCTCAAAAAGTATTGTGATCTGGGGTAGGGAGTCATTGCCTCAGGTAAAAGTCCCAACTACAATTGGAACTGTGATGCATTGTTCAGAAGAAGGGACCAAGAAGATCCACTACCTTTTTAGTTTAGTTAAACGTGTAAGAGACAGAATCAGGGTTTTTGACACAGGACGGTGGACTCTTGATTTATATGGACATCCTGACAGATCCCTTAGTACTTTAGTTGAGATAGGGACACACCTCTTAGAGTTAGGGGAAGATAGGTTTTCTCTTTTATTTAGGGTATAATAAACATGTATGCCAACAACCATGCCACCTGTGTGTCAATCTCCTCCTTCTGCACCCTTACAGTACATAATATACAAAAGGAAAACAACATATACATACACATACATATTGCATGTTGCTTCAGACACTGAAAAAGCATTCAACACAGTGAGCTGGGCCTTTGTGCATCGATACTCTGTATGGCTGGATTTGGGGAGGCATTCACTAGTGGGACACTTTCAGGTTATATCAACCTAACTACGAAGGCCAGAGTGAATGGACACCTGTCAGGCGACATCCCATGGGCTTAGACTGGGCTGCTCTCTTTCACAACTTCTATTTTGTCTCTCAGTGGAACCTTTTGCAAGACAAGTAAAGGCAAATACTTGCATTGAAATTATCAAATTCAGAGCAGGAGAGCACATGTTGGCACTGTTTGCTGGTGACATTTTAGCAACACTTTTAAACCCGGTCATATCCCTCTCACCTCTTGCAAACGAAATCGAGGATTTTCCACAGACTAAGACTTCAAGATTAATTAGTCCAAATCTGAGCTACTGCATCTGAATTTTAGCAAGGCAGACAGAAAGAAGGTCTCAGGGAGGGTGAACCTTTTAGGCTCAAAAACAATATAACATATCTAGGTATTAGGATTCTGAGTAAAGCAGGAGACTTGTACAGATCTAAATATATGCCATTATTTGCTTCCCTTGGAACTAGTATGGGAAAATTTCAAGAAATAGCAATATCATTGTTTAGAAGACTTAACATATTGAAAATTAATATTTTTCCAAATTATTATATTTATTCCAAGTACTCCCTACACATTTTGCTAAACAAGAATTGGGGAAAGTAGAAAAGGACATATTGGAGAGAGTGAAAATCAAGAATTACAAGAAGGATCAATTTTGTTGATTCAGATAGAGAACAACATTCAGAGAATTGACCAAACGACAGCCAACTAAACAGTGGTGGGCAATGAACTGTGCTGTCAGTGGGAAATATATGTTGGACTTCATTTGGCTACCTAAAGTTCATAGATCGGCTTCAGTCTATATTAGTCCAGTTACTACCTCTGTTTTTGATATGTGGCGCTGGGTCTCTTCTAAAGAGAATCTCCTCGCCTTCCCCTCTCCTTTCACCTTGTTCTTTGGAAATCCTGAGTTCTCCCCAAGAATCAAGAGTGGGAGTTTTGTCTATGTCCCTCCAATTTCTTTGCTAGTTGGGTGATATGGTCATTTCAGTGGTGTAACGAGGAATTTGGGATGGAGGAATCCAACAGAGGGGAATTTAGGCAGCATAGGCAATGGGTGTTACAAAGAGGGATAGGAAAGGCAGCCACAAGAGCTCTGTTGTTCTGCAGTGCCTCAAACATTCAAGGGCACTAGGGGTCTGATCCCCAAGTTATAAAAAGTGGTGAGATCCTTTCAACCCCGATGAAAATGTAAATATCAAGGGAAATGGAGGAGGAATTTAGGGACGTTCTGACAGAAGAAGAGTGGGCAGGGATCTACACAAGAGCCATGATATCTTCTATATGCATCCACCATAATGAAATCCCATACACACTCAGACATTGATGGTACTTGGCCTGGTCAAGACTGCGAGCCATAGAAGGGCAAACCTTGAAGCTTTTCTGGAGGGAATGTGGGGAAATGAGATCACTGCAACATATGTGCTGGGAATGCCCTGTCTTAAAACTGTTCTAGTGAAAAGTGTTATACAGGATAAAAAGCATTGGAAGAAGGGATTTCCCTTGCAAACCAGGTGTAGTCTTATTAGGAAAACCTTGTGAAGGTGTATTCCGCTTGTATTCTCTGATAAGCCAGTTGATTACTTCCATTGTTTTGACAGCTATGTTAGCAATTTGGGTGCATTGGGACTGAGCAGGGGAAAAAAGAAGGATATGTAAATTAATGGCTGGCTAAACTTTGGCAAGTGCTGGCTCTGGAAAGCTTAATGTCACAACTCCTATAAGACAAGTTGAACTTTTCGGAAGTCTGGTAAGCTTTACTGATTCACGTGTTAAAGGACAACAGAGATATCCTAAATGCCCCACGAGGCTCCATACATGACAACTGTTTAGCCCTTTTTAATTGACAAGCACTCTACATGTTGTTCTTTGAGCAGGCAAACAGAATTGTTTAATTGTAGACTTCACTACAGTCTTATCTGCTCTACTAGCTGGGATACTGTGCATGTTTTTAATATACAGACAAATTGCAGGCAGGGGTTATGTGGAGGAGGGTGCGGTGAAGGGTTTCACTGTTTCATTGAACAGTGGACCATTTATGTCTCTATGTAAGTTGAAGCACCAATAAAAACCTGGCTGAGAAAAAACATTTCCTAGCTCTAGGATTCTCTTATTGATAGGAAAAAGTGACATGACATTTTGTCAAATGTTGTGATCATGGCAGACCTTCCTCTTCTTAGGACTTTTAGAGCATATTCCTAACACTAGGATTTTCTGGTGGATAGGAAAAGTTGCCATACTTTCTAACCATGTAAAATGTGCCTACCCTTAGAACTTTCAGAATATGTTCTGAACCCTAGGATTGTCTAAGGGATAGGAAAAAGTGGCATTGACTTGACTGTCAACTTTTCGTACCCATAGGATTTTCTGACAGGAAATTATAAATGATCAACCCTGACAAATGTTCCTACCAATAGGATTTTTTGATAGATAGGGATTTATGACTACACACCTCTTTCTTTCATGAAAGGACAGAGATTTCCTTTTCTTTTTTTATACAAGTAGAAACCTCACCTTATTTCCCTGACAAATGGTTTGGCTGGCAATCGTGGAGGGTGGCAGGAAATGTAAAGAGAACCAGCATCATGTCAAAAATGTTACCTTTTCCTCTGACAGAAATCAAACAGAAGACACATAGGTGTCTTTTCCTCAGGCTGATGCCTGTTCTGGTGGTCCTGATAAGGTTCTTAGCTGTATATCTACCCCTAGGACCCCTGACATTCTTTCTTTATCTTGACCTGCTCTGGTCCTGCCTGATACCAGGCCTCGACCTATACCAATTTCTATCTTACACATGCACCCTGTTACTGTGAAAGGACCAACTGCTCCTCTACAAAATAGCCATTAACGTTCATCAGATCGTGCAACTCATCCAGAGATCTGTGGTAAAGTCAGTAGAGTGTATCTTGGCTCAGAAAATTAGGCCCTCCAACTAAATGCCCCAGACTGCCCTCTGCTGAAACTGGGGAGCCAGAATTAGAGGAGTTCACCAAGTAATCTGGCCACTGCATAACAAGGTAGATCATGTAGGGGATTTTTTACACATCAGACAGGGCTTGTGTTTTTTTAGTGCATGATGTACCATCTTCCTCTTAAAAAGTTAAATGAAGGCAGCAATAGTCTCCTCCTTTTTCTGTTTTTCCCTTTGTGGAGCAAATTAAATCAGTCTCGATTTGAAAATGCAAAGGGCAAGATTGTACCAATGTTCCCCAACTCCTGACTGGCATGTACCCCATCCAGGGGGCAGAAGAGGACTACTCTGTGACTTAAACATCAGAATTCTTACTACCAAGCATGGCAGAGAAAACTGTAGCTGCATCTGAGAATGTGCAACCATTTGATGGCATTGACACTGCCACCTTGATTGGCCCTAGGTTTCTTCCCATTTTGCAGACAGGGTCCCCACGTGTGCCACTTATATGGCTCAGGCATTACTCCACAATTTTGAGGCATCATAGCCAGCATTGGAGGAGGGGCCAGGCTATTCTAAATGTATGTTAAAGAGGCACAACTTGCCCAAGTACAACACTCAAATCATCAGCAATGGCTTGATTCCCAAAAATACTGTATGAGAGCAGTTGAAAGGGAAGCTGTTCCAAAGTCTTCCCTTTTAAAAAAATATTTTTTTAGACAAAACATGTTTGGTGGCACTCTAGAGGAAATGTTCAAACAGGCAGTTGAGGATGGGAAACTAGGGGTTCGGGTCAGACCTGACCCTTCTCCTGGGTGTGTGGTGCCTATTTGAAATCATGTCCTGTCATACTGCCCACTGTACAATCTTTTCAGGCCCATGTCTATGTTAAGTGTAGTTGTTAGAAGGTTTGTTTATTTCCTGCTGACAGGTGGCGACTGCCTCCCCCATCAAAAGCACCACCAACCATCCTGACTTCAAGGCAGATCGTGCTCCAGCAGCTTCCCAGAATTGCTGGGAGAGCTAGATTTCTGGCACATTCCGCAATTTGGGAGGCCTCCTTTACAGATTCATGGTTCCAGAAGATGGCTATCCAGGCCTACAGAATTGCATTCATAGGAATCCCAGCCAGAACAGAATGTATTCTTACCTATATCACAAGAGATCTGACAAAGGCATGAGATTAGCAATTGGGAGTACAGGATCTATTAAACAAAGTAGCCCTTTGCCTGGTTAGCAAGAAGGAAATTGGGGGAGGGTTCAATTCAATCAGTCCAGAATCGGTCTAGAAACTGTTCCAAGATTGTAGACCCATCTCTCTCTTGATGAGGCCAAACCAGCCTGTTCAAGATACAACCTTCAAGATGGCTTCTATTTCCTGCAACCTTCTCTCTAGCTTCAACAAACCTACTTTGTGATTAGCATTGTTCTAATGGATATCTATTTTTCGGTTCATATTGACCCCTTTGCAGCAAATTGCAGAGGTTCGCAGTTCCAGACAAACATTTTATGTTTGGAAATGATTCATGCCCACCCATATCAAGAAGGCTGGCGGATACTTGTACATTATCCAGGGCTGGTGCCGATCCATTCTCAGAAAGTGATTCAGACTTTGACCTTCCCCAGGGTGGGTCTTAAATTTGAGAACGTTTATCCTCTGAGGAAGTCGACAGTGCACGGGCTGTGTAGCAAGAGGATGAAGCCGGGCACATATGAATCTATGAAAGATACCAATGCTGTAGAAATGCAGTTGCAGGTAAGTAACTAAGACTTCTCCAGCATTGGATCTTTCATAGATTAACGTGCTTGAATAAAATACCAAGCAGTGGACGCATGCCACCTACTTCACTGAAGCTCACATAGGTCAACAATAGTACCCAGGTAGTATTCTGAACACATTATGCATGCTTGGAACAGGGAGGGAGGGAAAGAACACAATATGCTCCTACCTCATGCTAACAGGTGTCGCAGAACTGCTTGTCCGACAGCTGACTCCCTTCCAATGTCTTCTTCCAGACAATAGTGCTTGGCAAACGTATGGAGCGTGCTCCAGGTAGCTGCCCTGCAAATGTCCTTCATGGCTACTCCCACCTGGAATGCCGCTGTAGCTGACCTCCCTCTGGTGGAATGGGCAGTAGTTGGACTGGTAAGCGCGTTCTCATAGATCTTGTGGCAGTGGGTAATGCAATTCACAACCCATCGGGCAAGGCCTTGTTTGGAGATGCTTTGGCCCTTATATGGCCCTGCAAATGAAACATCTGGGAGATGCTCTAAAAGAGTTAATGCGCTGCAAGTAGAATTTCAGAACTTGCTACAGATCTAGCGAGTGAAGAGCGCTTTTAGCGCTGGAGGTATGACTGCTGAGGAAGGTTGGCAGTACGAAGCGTTCTGACAGGGCCATGGCCGACACCACCTTTGGGAGGAACTTCGGGTGAGGCCTGATGACTACTCTTTCAACGTAGTATCTGTGGACAAAGATTGCAGTTTGCTGATTCGTCTTGTTGGCGTGATTGCTACTAGAAAGGTGAGGAAGTTTAGATCGCTCTTGTGGTGGGCTCATATGGAGGAGCCATTACTGCTGTTAATACTATATTGCGATGCCAACTTGGGGTAGGAGCTGGCAATGGTGAGAAAGTCCTTAGCAAACCCTTCATAAAGATCTTTACTGCAGGGTCCGAGACGAAGGATGTAGCTCCAGGACCCCTGGACTAAGATGTGATGGCTGAGAGATGAACCTTAATAGAAGCCTGTGATAGGCATGCTTTAGCCAGGTGGAGCAGGTAAGGCAGTAAGTCGCCTACTCTGACTTACAGCGGGTCAAGGTGTTGCATCGCACACCAGATAGTAAAACATTTCCAATTCTTAGCATACTTTTTGTGTGTAGAAAGCGCTCTGGAGGCTCGAATGATAGCACTAACCAAGATCTACACAGCCATACAAACCTGGATGGCAGCCAACGGCCTCTGTCTAAATGGAGATAAGACAGAGATCCTCATAGTAGGCACTAAGGAAACCCTAAACAAACTCCCATCTCAATACAAAACCTTTAACATTGGCAACTCCACCATCACAGTCTCCTCAGCAGTCAAAGCCTTAGGACTATACCTTGACTCAACTCTGTGAATGTCACAACAGGTCAATTGCCTCCTCCGCCGCACTTACCACTAAAGTAATCAACGCAGTTAAACCCTTCCTCTCCACAATAAACTGCATATCAATAGCCAGAGCCACAGTAGGCACCACATTGGACTACTGCAATGCCCTATTTCTGGGCACCTCTGCAAAAAACCTGCACAAAATGCAAGTCACAGAAAATAATGCTCTAAGAGCAGCACTGAGTATTCCCAAAAGGGAACACATCTCCCAGGCAAGGAAAGAGGCCAACTGGCTACCAGTAAATGAGCGCATCCTTTTCAAGACAATGGCCATCACACATAGATGCCTCTCCGCTGACGCCCCTCCATACTTATCTGAAAGGATAACCCTCAACTCATCCACTAGACCCACGAGATCCCATCTGACCAACCAGATTCACGTACCCACTTTCAAAGGAATAAAGCAGGTGGGTCCAGCTTTCAACATTTAGCACGTAAAAACTGGAACGCTCTACCCACTGCCCTAAGAAATGAAAAATCCTACACCGCATTCCGCAAACCGTTGAAAACCACTCTGTTCAACTAACCGCCTTCCACCTTCCTCCACATATTGACTGCTCGGCAACGTAAGAATTGTACCTCCTTGCTGTACTTTCCCGCTGTAATGTATTCATGTACCAAATGAGCCTACTGTATACTAACGTACTTTCCTGCCTTACCTTCCTGCTGTAATTTTTCCTTTACAGCCCTACATTCATTCTGTAACATTTTCCTGTACTTAAGTGTAAGTGAGCATACTGTAACAGCGCCACGTTGCCCCTGGGCCGATGTGCGCTATACAAATTCAAATAAATAAATAAATAAAATAACATTCATCTGGCAACGTTAGGTTGGTGTTTTTTTGTTGCTCAGCAACCAAGCCCTAAAAGAAAGTGACACTGGGTTGTGCTGAAGGATCTGCCCATTCCATTGTGTTAGCAGCTCTTGGTGCGCTTTGAGACGAATGAGCGTGGAACGTGCCATTCATCTGAGGGTCAGGTATCAGAATTGCCGGGCCCATGCTGGTGCTATTAAAATCATCCTGAAAAGTTAATCCCTCACCCTTTTCATCACCCTTCTTCCGGGTACCTGGATGTAAAGAGAGGGCATTTCTTATTAAGCCTGGTTGCAAAGGGATCGATGTGGGGGTGACTAGAAGACTCGCTCGACCTTGGACTGTTAGGAAAGATTTCGTAATTGTAGGTAATTTTCCTTCCATGTGGCAACCCCTAAACTTTGTGCTGTTGTTTTTCACCTTGTTCTCGACTTTGCCAGAGAAGTGCAGCCTTCTGCCGCACTCCTCTGGGCTTTCGCTCCATTCTTACGGGGAAACTGACATGCCCTTAAGACAGTCAGTACCGGGAAACACTGTTTTCCGTAGTTTCTTTTATCATGTTGCGGCTTTCGTGCAACATGACACAAGAGGGCACTGTAAGCTAAGTTACTGCTCTCTTGGGTCTCTAGCCTTCTACAGGCCCTAGATACTCTTTCAGGATTGTAACTGATCGGTGCAAGTGATTCACGGACGGGAATGGTGGCAGCAATCGTTTCTTGTGTTTTGAGCTCCTTTTGGCGTTTTAAGCGTGTTTCTCGCGCTTAACCCAAAATGGTGGCCTGGCTCCCAAAATGGCCAGACCACGAGGCTCCTTTGTCCTGTCCGCTGATCGTCTTGCTCCCTTCACCTTCCCCAGGTCGAGCCGACCCGGGGCCTTCCTTATTTGGGCATGTACTTTCGCGCGAAACAAGAATGCTTTTGCGGGCTTCTACATGCCTGGTGTGTGCCTCCAGGATGTGGGCTGGGATGTCTGGTCCCAATACACATCCTGGGTGCCAGAGAGTCACGGGTGGTGTGAATGCCTGGGACCACCGTGGTCCGTGATAGGTCCACGAATGGTGTGAGTGTTGATGAGCGGATCTCCCATTGGGTCCCCTCCATTTTGGCGCGAAGGGAACCGTGGATAAGAGGGGGCTGGAAACACCACTACCATGTCGATCTCCTGAGTTCTCACGAACAAAGGAATACAGGAGCCAAGTATCCTGCAACCAAGAGGCTGAACCGAGGAATCGCTGGTGACCCGCTGAAGGACTGCTCCTCTGCACTGCTGTCGCCTTGTGAAACCCTTTTCACCTTTGATCGAACCAGAAGGCCTGTACTGGTACTTCGACCCTTGGAATAGCGGGAACAGCTATTCTCGGCATCTTCACCATCTCCTGCTAGTAAGCCTTCGGAATCGTCTCTGGGCCATCCAGCAGACTGACCAGCCTACACAGGAGTCTTGCTCTGTAACCGCCGCCAGGTTGTGTAGTATTTCGAGTCCTCGTCACTCTCACACGATTCGTACACTTGGCGTTCCCAGGTCTGAAGTGAGTAGTGTACATTTGGCTCAGATACACACGGCCACTCCGTTGCCCTGCTGTGGTAACAAACTGTGCGGGTTCCTTCGTTTGGGCCGTCTTTTACTCAACTCTGCTGCTGCAGACTCAACACGACGACGACAAGACGTCCCCTGCTCTTCTGAACCTGCCAGCGACTGAAACTGACGCGGAGAAGCCTGGGTCTGCTTGCATCGGGGACCGGTGAGTAGCATAGCTAGGAACTGGTCGCCCTCCTGCAGGAGCCCATAGCTTTTCCCCGCTGTGTCAAAACAGCACGCCTTTCCGTACTCGCGCTCTGCTTCTGCCCACAGTGGAGGCTGCGCTTGAGTTGCGGAACACTGTTCTTCTTCATTTGTGCACTAAACTGAACTGCCTGATTTCCCTCGAAGAGACTCCCCTTTTGCCCGTTGGCACCAGCGTGTGCAGGTACTTTTGAGCACAAGGCTCCACTCTTCGTAGGGCTCGGACTTCCTTTTAGTTAGGTGCCTCTGAAGGCGGACTGGGTCTAAGCATTATTTCGCACTGCCTGTTTTCCTTCCCTTTTAGGTGGACTACACATTTCGTGCATCTAACGCTTGAGGCTTGTATGTATTTGTATATATATTTTATTGGTATGGTATGTGTTGGTTTACTAGAGTTGTATTGTGATTTCTCGCTACGGTCATTGTTTTAAAGGCCTTGGAATAAATGTGTATATATTTTTAATATAACACATGTTTGGAGTAGTTTGTAAGTGTCCTTGCTTTGTGTGCTCATTGTGGGCTTTCAGTCACCCTCCCCCCTCTTGAGACCTAGTCTTGACCGCCGCGATCGCTACCCTGATTGGTCTGGCTTGTCCAGAGGTTACCCTGTTCCAAGTAATTAGGTTGGCCTTCTGAACTTCTGCGCCGCCAGGACAGAGTTCAGAAATCCGTCTTAACAAATTGGTGTACAGCGGTGGGATACGACTGAAGGTATCCAGTGTTGCGCACGAACTAAGGCATTTCAAGTTATTCCTACCAGGACACGTAGTGAATTGTTGTAGTATAACTTTAAAAAGGCCATAGTCCTATCTAACAGTATGGAAACAAATACCTTGTTAACTTTAAATGCTTCCAAATCAGAAACATTGAAAAAGATGTGTGTGGAGAGAGGTGTTTCCTCTCAAGGCACGAAATTGGATATGATCCAAAGAATCGTGGCGTGGCAAGAAGCGCAGCTTGACGCTATAACTTCTGAGGACAGTGCGGAAGGACGTGGGGCTGCTCTCACTGGTAGAACCGACGGTTCTGCCGCTGCACTGATCCACCGCGACCACGAGGACAGGGAGGATGAGATGTCTAATGTTTCCTCTGCCAGTGCTGATGGGGAGGCTATGCTTGAATTCAAGAAGCAAGAGCTGCGGTTTAGGCAGAAGGAGCTTGAATTCAGCATAGCCAAACTAAAAATCGAACAGGCAGAAAAACAGAAAGACAGGGATCACCAGTTGGAACTGGCCAAGCTTCAGGTTGCAAATGGGTCCAAAGGTCCTGGACATGGGTCTGGGGCCTCCTCTCATCCACGGTTTCCGAAAGATCTGCTCAGTGTGTATGAGGAAAGGAATGACATTATGGACTGGCTGAATGCGTTTGAGTATGCATGCGAAGTTCAACAAGTTGACAATGCTGATAAGATTGCATGGTTACTCAGCAGACTGCCCCATTCTGGCTGTAGTGCCATTATGGAAATGTCGAAGGCTGAGCGAGCTGATTTCGCAATGTTAAAGCAAACTCTCATTTTAAAGTTTGGGAAGACTCCGGCCCAATATTTGAAACGATTCAGAGAGTATAAGAAAAAGGAAGGTGAAACTTGGGTATCTTATGTCACCGAATCCTTGAAAAACTTAACTGGCTGGGTCGAAGGTTATAAGGTTTCTCCCTTCGAAGGCATGATAAATCTTGTCATGCTGGAACACATTTTTGCATCTTCTTCCCCGGAGCTTAAGCAGCATTTGGCCGATTCGAAGGAGATAGATCCTAAGAAGCTGGCCATTGCAGCAGACTTATGGGTGTCACATCGAGTGTCCCATAAGGACAAAACTCATTCTGGTAAGCAGGAGGAAGGGAAAAAGTCCAAAGATAAGGGGGGTGGAGAATCTGATAAATCTTCTTCTCAAAAGGGCCACAAAAAGAAAAATAAGGGTATGACACAAGAGAACTCACAGGGTAGTGGAGGTCAGCCTCCGAAACAGAACTCTGGTTACAATAAGCCTCCCTATGTAAACAGACCCAATGGATCTTGTTTTGCTTGTGGAGCAACTGACCACGTGAAGGGGGATCCCTGGTGTAAGGTTAGACCTTTGGGGGTCCACTCCGCTAATCTGGCTTTCTCCTCCTACGAGGAAGAAGAGATTACAGGAGCATCCTTCTCCTCAGACTCATTTCCCAGCGGGATAGAGGCTGAGGTAGTTTTAGTTTCCCAGGGTTCTTGGGAGCCTAAAGTCGCAGAGGCTTATGCTAGGATTCCAGATAATACCAAGCACTACTTTAAAGACAGTGTGCTGATCAATGGAGTAGATACTCCAGCTCTTAGGGATAGTGGGTGCAGTCGCACTGTAGTGGATTCTACCTTGGTAGACTCAGAGGAAGTTGCCAGAGCTACTCTGATGCCCACTAAGTTGGCTGACGGCCCACTCCGTATGTTCCCAGTAATACCTGTAAATCTTACTTTAAATGGTACAGCAGTCAGGATTCCAGTGAGCATTCAGAGAAACGTCCCAGGAAAGGTCTTGTTAGGTAATGATCTCAGAGCTTTAGGGCTCGTAGGAGACACTGCCGAAAGACCCTACACACGGTCTCAAGCACGGGCAGCATTGGCCAAGACCAATACGCTGCCCCAGCCGACGGGGAAACCCAAGGCGAAAGGAGTAAACAAGTCAAGACGAGGGAAAGAGAATATTCCCCCGAGCTCGCCTACCACTGCGGTGGAGGAAGTTGGTCAATCGCCCGGGCCTGACGAGGAGGTGGTGATGCCTGAAGTATTTGACCCCAACGATCATCCTGAACTAAAAGACTTGTTAGTAGAAGGTGGTCCTGATATGGACGAATTCAGTAAAGGCCAACGTGAGTGCCCATCTATGGTAGGCCTAAGGAGACAGGCCTGCTCCCAGCTTGAGGGTGAACCTCCTGGGACGCATCGGATTTATTGGGAAGGTGGACTCCTGTATAGTGAGCCCACAGAGTCTACAGAAGGAGACCATAGGAGGTTGGTGGTTCCCCTTGCTGTTAGGCCCTTCCTCCTGCAGTTGGTGCATGAAGTGCCCCTTGCTGGTCACCTTAGTATTAAGAGGACCAAGCAAAGGTTATCCATGCACTTCTACTGGCCCAAGATGGGGGTGCAAGTAGAAAGTCACTGCAGGAGTTGTGCCTCCTGCCAGTTATCTGGTAAGGTTGGCTCGACAATCCAAGCTCCCTTGGTACCACTCCCAGTTGTGGGGGTACCATTTGAAAGGGTAGGGATCGACATCGTTGGTCCCCTTGACCCGCAAACATCCTCAGGCAATAGGTTTATCCTGGTGCTGGTCGACCATGCAACCAGATATCCTGAGGCCATCCCATTGAAAACTGTAACTGCCAAGTCAGTTGCAAAAGCTTTACTTGGCATATTTACTAGGGTTGGCTTCCCTAAAGAAGTTGTGTCGGATCGTGGCAGCAACTTTATGTGGAAAGAATGTGGGGTCACCTACAAGTTCTCTTCTGCATACCACCCCCAGATAAATGGTCTGGTGGAACGTTTCAACAGAACGTTAAAGAGCGTGATTGGGGCTCTGGAAGAACCTCAGAGAAGAAAATGGGATCTTCTTTTACCATGCTTACTGTTTGCCTACCGAGAGGTACCACAGGAGGGTGTTGGCTTCAGCCCCTTCGAACTTCTGTTTGGTCATCCTGTAAGGGGACCCTTAGCCATAGTCAAAGAGGGATGGGAGATGCCCACGCCCCCTGTTACTACCAACGTAGTTGATTATGTGCTAGGGCTCAGAAAACGGATGGTACTTCTGATGGGCTTCGCTAGTGATAAATTGAAGGCAGGACAAGCGCTGGTGAAACATTGGTACGACCAGAAAGCTTCCCTCATCAACTTTACACCTGGTCAGCAAGTCCTGATCATGAATCCCATAAGGCCTCGAGCTTTACAGGACAAATGGTCAGGCTCTTACACTGTGGTGGAGCCCCTGGGTGAGGTTAACTATTTAGTGGACCTTGGAAGGCCTGGACAGGCTCCAAAAGTGTTTCACGTGAATAGGCTGAAGGCTTTCGTCCCAAGAGTCGAAATCGCAGCACTGCTACTGGCTTCAGATGTTGAGGAAGAGGAGTCTGAACCTCTCCCCGACCTGTTCCAAAGCGGTCCTTCAGATAGCTCCTTTGAGGGTGTCCGAGTGGCCCCTCACCTGACTTCTGATCAGCAGGCTGAGGTGAAAAGTTTGCTTGGGCAGTTTTCCCCCCCTGTTTTCACAGTCGCCTGGTTTGACACCTTGGTGCAAATATAACATAGACACAGGAGACAGTGTACCTACCAAAAGTAGGGGATACAGGATGTCAGACAAAGTACGGTCTTATATTAAGACCGAGGTCAACAAGATGTTAGACCTTGGGGTGATTGAACCCTCTAGTAGTCCTTGGTCCAGCCCTGTGGTTTTGGTTGCAAAGGCAGGCACTTCTGAATTGAGGTTCTGCGTGGACTACAGGGCTCTGAATGCTGTCACCAAGACAGATGCACACCCCTTGCCTCGAACAGATGAGCTGGTGGATACTTTGGGTGCCTCCAAGTACCTCAGCACGTTTGACCTCACTGCTGGGATGTCTGGTCCCAATACACATCCTGGGTGCCAGAGAGTCTAGGGTGGTGTGAATGCCTGGGACCACCGTGGTCCGTGATAGGTCCACGAATGGTGTGAGTGTTGATGAGCGGATCTCCCATTGGGTCCCCTCCATTTTGGCGCGAAGGGAACCGTGGATAAGAGGGGGCTGGAAACACCACTACCATGTCGATCTCCTGAGTTCTCACGAACAAAGGAATACAGGAGCCAAGTATCCTGCAACCAAGAGGCTGAACCGAGGAATCGCTGGTGACCCGCTGAAGGACTGCTCCTCTGCACTGCTGTCGCCTTGTGAAACCCTTTTCACCTTTGATCGAACCAGAAGGCCTATACTGGTACTTCGACCCTTGGAATAGCGGGAACAGCTATTCTCGGCATCTTCACCATCTCCTGCTAGTAAGCCTTCGGAAGCGTCTCTGGGCCATCCAGCAGACTGACCAGCCTACACAGGAGTCTTGCTCTGTAACCGCCGCCAGGTTGTGTAGTATTTCGAGTCCTCGTCACTCTCACACGATTCGTACACTTGGCGTTCCCAGGTCTGAAGTGAGTAGTGTACATTTGGCTCAGATACACACGGCCGCTCCGTTGCCCTGCTGTGGTAACAAACTGTGCGGGTTCCTTCGTTTGGGCCGTCTTTTACTCAACTCTGCTGCTGCAGACTCAACACGACGACGAGACGTCCCCTGCTCTTCTGAACCTGCCAGCAACTGAAACTGACGCGGAGAAGCCTGGGTCTGCTTGCATCGGGGACCGGTGAGTAGCATAGCTAGGAACTGGTCGCCCTCCTGCAGGAGCCCATAGCTTTTCCCCGCTGTGTCAAAACAGCACGCCTTTCCGTACTCGCGCTCTGCTTCTGCCCACAGTGGAGGCTGCGCTTGAGTTGCGGAACACTGTTCTTCTTCATTTGTGCACTAAACTGAACTGCCTGATTTCCCTCGAAGAGACTCCCCTTTTGCCCGTTGGCACCAGCGTGTGCAGGTACTTTTGAGCACAAGGCTCCACTCTTCGTAGGGCTCGGACTTCCTTTTAGTTAGGTGCCTCTGAAGGCGGACTGGGTCTAAGCATTATTTCGCACTGCCGGTTTTCCTTCCCTTTTAGGTGGACTACACATTTTGTGCATCTAACGCTTGAGACTTGTATGTATTTGTATATATATTGTATTGGTATGGTATGTGTTGGTTTACTAGAGTTGTATTGTGATTTCTCGCTACGGTCATTGTTTTAAAGGCCTTGGAATAAATGTGTATATATTTTTAATATAACACCTGTTTGGAGTAGTTTGTAAGTGTCCTTGCTTTGTGTGCTCATTGCGGGCTTTCAGTCACCCTCACCCCTTTTGAGACCTAGTCTTGACCGCCGCGATCGCTACCCTGATTGGTCTGGCTTGTCCAGAGGTTACCCTGTTCCAAGTAATTAGGTTGGCCTTCTGAACTTCTGCGCCGCCAGGACAGAGTTCAGAAATCCTTCTTAACATGGACCAATTGAGCTCCCATTCGTGGGATGTGAAGAATTCCCTGCTTATTTGCAAGAATGTTGTCCTTCTTTGGAAGGTGTTCTGCTCTGACCTGGATTTTCTGGGTGAGTGCCCATTTCCAAAGTTTCTGTTCCTCGGCAGACAGCAGAGCTGACCTTGTGTCCCCTTGCTTGTTTGTGCAGTACATCGATGTTGTGTTGTCGGTTTGTATGTAATTGTTTATTTGTACAGTGCTTATACACAAGTGAAGTTCTTCAAATCGCTTCAAGGTGGGAAGGGAGAAAGGGTATACGGTAGTCATTCTTAGGCCTTGAGGTTTCCGAATGATTTAGCAAAAAACTAACTAGAGTACTAGGCCTGACGGCATTTCTCCTAGTGCATGAAGTGTTTCAGGCGAAACCAGATTAGGGAGGGGAGACAAAGGGGGGACAGGCAGAACTTACTAGGTCTTGTAAATTCAGGTCATGCAAGTGTTCAGATGGACGTGCAAGGAAGGGGGGTTGTGGAACAAGGGCGCTCAGTTTCAGCAGGGCCCTGGGTTAAGTGCAGAGAAGAAACCTCTCTCATGGCACGTATTCTGAAAGTGCAGTAGTGCTGAGCATAGTGAAGAGGGCCGGTGGCAAGTGCAAAGACTGGCGAGGAAGCCTGGGACCTGTGAGGCTCTGGAGGTGAGCCAGTCAACGAGTCAGCAAAAGCTGAAGGGAGTTAGAGGAGAGATGGAGGGGTGAGGCAGGAGAGAAAGAAAGAGGAGGTTAACAGTGGCGAGGGAGAGAGGAAGAGGAACAGAAGAGGAAGGTCTTGAGGAGTTTCCAGAACTGAAGGCGCTCCAGCTCAAGTCGGGAGAGGTAGAGAGGCTGTCCAAAGGGAGACACCTGTAGAGGAGAAAGATCTACCCCCAAATCTCTGCTTGGAAAAACGACTCACCTGCAAAGAGTTGGAGGAGGATGAGCGGAGGGTTCTAGAAGGAGAGTATTTAAGAAGAGAGCATTGTAGATAGTGCGGGCCCTGGCCCCAGAAAGCCTTGCGGCCTATGCAGAGGGTCTTAAACTTGATCCCAGCAGCCGCGGGGAGCCAGTGGAGGGATCTCAGCGCAGGAGAGATGCAGTCCCTGGGCTTGAGGCCGAACATAAGTGTTGCGGTTCTGTTCTGGATGAGTTGTAGGGGACGGAGAGTAGAAGTAGGAAGATTGGGAAAAAGGCTGTTGCAGTAGCCCAGCCTACAGAGAATCAGGGCTCTGGAGACGGTGAGCCTTTGAGGGAAGGTGAGAAAGGGTAGAATACCTCTGAGGAGGTGCAGCTGGTAGTGGGACTTTTTGGAGATGTCTGAGATGTGAGAAGAGAATGCGAGAGTGGAGTTGAAAATGAGCCCCAGATGTTTTGCCTCATTAGCATGTGGGGACTCAGGGCCAAGGGAGGCCGGCCAGTGAGAAATTGGGAAAGCGGGACCGGGGTCCCAATGAGGATGATCTCTGTCTTAATGGCTTTGTGGCAGAGATCGTTAGCAGCATGGCCAGAGGGGCCATGTAGACATTGAAGAACCAAGGGGATAGGTTAGATCCATGGGGGACGCCACAAGTAGAGAGAGTGATAGAGGATAGAAAGGACCCAAGTTCCACCTGGGAAGGACGGTCAGAGAGAAAGGAGGCAAGCCACGCAAGGGCCAGATCTGTGATGCACAGGGTATCACAGAGACGGGAGATCAGGATGTTGTGGTTAACCGTGTCGAAGGCAGAAGAGAGATCAAGAAGAATGAGGACAGAAGGAGAGTTAGAGTCAAGATTTGAGAGTGGGTCTTCACGGGTGTTCAGAAGAGCAGTATCCATGCCTCTGGATGCTCTAAAGCCAGACTGATAGACATGGAGACAACCAACAAATTCAGTGTGGAGGGTAAGCTGAGAGATAGCTAATTTATCCAGTAGTTTGCCCAGGAAAGGAGTGATAGAGATCGGGCGATAGTTTGCCGGGATATAAGGGTCAGCTGAGGTTTATTTTCAGCAGAGGGTGCACAAGAGAGTGCTTGAGAGAAGTGGAGAAAACCCTAGTGGCGAAAAGAGAGGTTGCAGAAGTCAGCCACGGCTGGAGCAAGAGAATCAATGTTGTCCTTGATGGTTTTAGGAGGGCATGGGTCAACCTGTTTGGAGGAGGCTTTCATGGATCAGACTTGTCTAGAGACCTCCTCAGGTGTAACAGGGGAGAGGGAGGAGAGAAGAGGGGGGCCACCGAGGGGGGCCCAAGAGATGTGGGTGCGGGCTGAGATGCAGGGGAGAGAGAGGACAGGATGTCCTGTGGTTTGGCTGTGAAGTGAGCAGCCAGGGCCGAGCAAAGGGCCTTGGTGGGCGCATTAGAGGAAGAGACTGCAGTAGGATTGGCCAGTTCCTTGTAGACTTTGAAGAGTTCAGCCATGTTATTAGATGCCGCTGAGATGCAGGCTTGAATATAGACTCTTTTCTGTGAGTGGAGGCAGACTCTATATTGCCTTTGAAGAAGGCGGCAGGCCAGTTTGTCAGATGGTGCACCTGAAGATCCCCATTTCTGTTCCACTGCTCTGCACTTTCGTTTAAGGGTAGCCAGCTCGGAGTTGTACCAAGGGATGCACTTTTTGGAAGGCTTCAGACGGACCCTAATTACAGGGGCAAGAATGTCAAGAGTGTTGGAGATGGAGAGGTGAAAGTTTGAGAGGGATGTGTCAGGGTGGGAGTCAAGACTAGAAGGAGGAGAGTAGGTGGAGGCAAAGGCAGCTACTGTCACTCTTTTCATGGGTCATTTGACCTTGAAGACAGGGGAGAAGAGAGCTTCATGTGGGAAGAGAGGAGAGAATGATCAGTCCAGGAGAGTGAGGTAGTGAGAGGGATAAAGAGAGGGATGTCTGTGGAGATAAAAGCATCTAAGGTGTGGCCAGCCGTTTGCGTCGGGCGAGAAGGTAGAATGGAGAGAGAAAGAGAGTTGCAAAGGGCCTGAGGAGTCAGGAGAATCAAGATGGAGGTTAAGATCCCCCAGCAGGAGGAGCTGGGAGGAGGAGGAAAGGAGCGAAGAGGCCGGGTCAGCCCATTCAGAGAGGAAGAGCGTGGGCTGACCCGGCGGCCCATAGGAGGTGACCAGAGTAAGAGAGGAGACAGGAGAGTGAGAGAGCCTGCAGACCAGACATTCAAATGAAAAGTAGACCTGAGTGGGAATGATGGAAACAGGGATCCACTGAGGAAATATCAGGGCTACTCTCCCACCTGGCCTGTTAGGCCTGGGCACAGAGAGGCTCTTGTAGCCTTCAGGGAGAAGTGTGAGAAAATTTGGGACAGAGCTGTCCTTGAACCATATCTCAGTAAGGGCTAGGAGTTCAAGGAGGGGGCAGATATCAGAGCAGTGCTTGACAGCAGAGCAAGAGTTCAGTGTGGCAACTTGGAGCAGATTGCTGTTTTTGAAAGACTTCCGAGGGTGGTGGGGCAGGGTGGGTTCAGGGGATAGTGGTGCCCCCAGTGAGCGGCAAGAGTGCCTGAGAGATAGAGGTAGGAAGGGGCAGAGGCGCCGAGGCTGACAAGGAAGTTGGTGAGGGGAGTGTAGGCAAGGGAGCCAGCACAGTAGCAGATGGCAAGGTAGCCAGTGTAGGAGGGGCCACAGGGGGCAAGGGAGCACCAGATGCAGCAGCAGGGTGTGGCAAGGGCACCAGAGAGGTGGAGGCTGATGAGGTTGTCAGAGCAGTGTGTGTAGGCAAGAGAGCCTGTACAGTTGCCAGCGACAAGGTAGCAGTTGTGAGAGAGGCGGTGAGGTTAGTGGGAGGTAAGATAGCCAAGGTGGGCATAGCTGGCAAGAGAGCCCGGGCGGCCGTAGAAATAGATGGCAAGGGAGCCCGTTAGGAGGAAAGTGGAAAGTTGATAAGGCGGGGAAGAAGCCTATCAAAAAGTAAGAGGTTGGGTTGAGGCCCTTGCACCAAGATGGTACCATTTCGATAGACATTTATGATGAGCCTGGAGGTGGAGAATAAGGCAAGAAGGACCACCCAGCTGGTGCCACCATTAATGTGTGAGGAAGAGGAAGGAGAGAACAGAGCGACCATATGAAGAGCCCATAGGTAGCGAGAAGGAATGACAAAGAGGATGCCAGTGAGAGTCTCTCTGACGGAAGCACTGACGTTGGTGTCAGCAATAGGCAGGCCGTGGTTGGAGCCCAGTGTGCCCTTCTTGAGTTTCTTCCTGCCAGACTTAGTGAAAGGAGAAGGATAGGAAATAGAGAAGCAGTTAGAGAAGATAGGAGAGATAGGAAGCGCCATAGTGAGGGGCAAGGAATGTGATATACTTAAGGAAGGCAGAGCAGCTGAGGTACGTGGGAGGAAGAAGGCAAGGAGGGAGCAGGCGAGGCGTACAAGGAGACACAACAGGACTGGGAAGAAAAAGTGGGAACTGAAGAGAGCACAGTTCCAAGAAAATGCAGGATGAGCACACAACTAAATTTGATTTTTAACTAGCAGCAAAATAATGCAAGATGAGCACACATCTATATTGGAGAAAAAAAACACCTAAATCTGATTTTTGAAGGCACAACACAGTGAAATGCAGGAGGTCCATAGATGGAATAAAACACACCTAAATCTGCTTTTTAAAAATGGAGGCACAACACGGTGAAATGCAGGAGGTTCACAGATGGAATAAACCAGACCTAAATCCACTTTTTAAAAATGGAGGCACATCACTGAAATGCAGGAGTTTCACAGATGGAATAAACACACCTAAATCCGATTTTTAAAAATGTAGGCACAATACAGTGAAATGCAGGAAGTTCACAGATGGAATAACACACACCTAAATCCGATTTTTAAAAATGGAGGCACAACACAGTGAAATGCAGGAGGTTCACAGATGGAATAAAACACACCTAAATCTGCTTTTTAAAAATGGATGCACAACACAGTGAAATGTAGGAGGTTCACAGATGGAATAAAACACACCCAAATCCGCTTTGTAAAAATGGAGGCACAACAAAGTGAAATTCAGGAGGTTCACAGATGGAATAAAACAGACCTAAATCCACTTTTTAAAAATGGAGGGAAAACACTGAAATGCAGATGGAATAAAAAACACCTAAATCCGATTTTTAAAAATGGAGACACAACACAGTGAAATGCAGGAGGTTCACAGATGGAATAAAACACACCTAAATCCGCTTTGTAGGGGGGGGCGCTGTTGAGCAGCCCAAAGTTGGCTGCTTAGCTTTACAGCTCCACGTTGTGCCAGCAGAAACATCCTGGATACAGCGGTTATTCACAGCTCCTGATCCTCAGAACTGGACCAGACGATACCGGTGGGGTGAAGCACCATCGACCTGAATCCTGGGCTGATTCCGCACACCCGTGCAGAGATCTGGCTGGGCCTGCTGTGTACGGCGTCTTGCGGCCAGCGGCCACCCTGCGAGCCGTTGGATGCAGCGGCCGCTGCCCTGTGTGATTGACTGTGCGCCTCGACATATCCTGGAGGTGGC
This sequence comes from Ambystoma mexicanum, assembly GCF_040938575.1. Lineage (NCBI taxonomy): Eukaryota > Metazoa > Chordata > Amphibia > Caudata > Ambystomatidae > Ambystoma > Ambystoma mexicanum. The sequence continues at coordinate 1,150,867,350 of NC_090932.1, forward strand.
GCCTCCGCATCGCCTCAGAGCCAGCATCCAGCCTCGGGGGGCCCCGTATTCCGCTGAATCCACCACTGATGTGACCAGGCGACCCTGTGGGGGAGGTGGGCCACCCTGCGAGATTTGGCAGAACGTCGCTCCTGGACACCCTTGCTGTGGCTCACTGTGCCCCAAGCCCTGGATTGCTGGCGGGCCGCTGTGGCATGCGTGCCAGCCCACCCTCGCCTTATTGTGGCTCACGGCCCCCGACTCGAGCCAGACGCGGGGACGCTTTCACGAGGATCTGTGGCAGCTGGGGCGGACCTGGCTGGGCACCTGCGACGCCTGCGCGGGAGTGGCCCCGGACCATGGGTCGCCTGTTACCATCACTGCTCCCTCATTATATCGGCCACTGCTTCCACGACGACACCGCCCCCACTTACTGCTGAACTTTGGATCTGGCTGCGCTGCCTCTCGCCAGACCCGTGGGAGCGGATACGGCCGGTCTCCACGGCACGGCCATTGGGTGCTCCGACGTGGTAAAGACGCTGATGTGGCCCTTGTCCTGGTGAGCTGGGAGCACCGCTGTGCCGTTTGGGAAGTGGCTGAACACCTGGGGACCTCTCCGGCTGATGCCTATTGCTCCTCTCTTCAGGTAATGCAGCTAACCTGTTGCATACCCATGATGAAGCTGAGTCCGCCCAACTGCGGTAACTGAAACATTGGCCCACAGACATAGTTCACCGCCTAGGGGGACATTAAAATTGCCAAATATATCGGTGGCCTGGAGTGTCTCTATTGCCTTCCCGCTGCAGCCCGCCTCGCCTACACGGGGCTGCCGTTGTGAGCTGCCTTTGCGCCATGTGATTTGCAGCTACACTTGCTGGTGCTCCCGCCTTCATCACCAACGGGGCCTCTCCATAGATACCGTCATTGTGCGGGGCTCTGCTGCTGGTTACCCATGGGCATGTGCTGAGGCTGTGGTGTGCCGGGCCTGTGGGCCCCTTGAGCCCTTCGGCGGGCCTACTAGTTTTGGAACCTTCACACTCTCCTGGGGGGCTGCAGCCCACGTGGTGTACATAACATTCTTGCCCCACCTGACATGCGGAACCACACTGGATGAACAAGCCCCCTCTGACCTTGCAGCCTGATAGACTAACTCGCCACCCATGAGCCCTGCTTCCACTGATCCTGGCGACCAGAAGAACTGGGCACACGCCTGCTGGGAGGGCGGTAGATAATCTGTCACCCTTCCCGTGTGACTGAGCTTTGGATCTGCTGCCTACCGTCTCCCTGACCCTACCTGGGACTCTTCATGGTGGTCCTCTTTGCCCCATCCCTTTTCAACTGCAACAGGGGCCTGCTGGGGGTCCGGGGCGGACGAGTGCCTCCTACTCTGCAGTGAGCTTCCTACATTGCCATCGCATTGGCTGTACTCTTCAATCCTAAAATATCATGCCGGTCTTCCGTTGGGGTGGAATAACAGCAATTACTAATTGCTTCTCTGGGGGCAAGTTCCACCTACCTACATACTGTCCAACAGATCCCTCGGGTCCAATAAGGTCGGCGCAATGGATAAATTCGCCAAGGCAACACCAAGGTCAGATCGGGGTCGGTCCCCATCTGGCCAGGAGGATGCGGAAATGCCAATGGATGCCCCGCCTCCTGATTTGACCTCCATGATGGAATCTATGGCCAATAACTTTGCATTGTTTCATGAAAAGCTTGATGACATAAATGCGAATGTGGCATCACTTAAATCCAAACTCGACCAGCAAGGCACCAGGATCACTGAGGCCGAAACCAGAATCAGAGCTAACAAAGACGGTATACAAGCACTGCAAGAAACTGTGGCAAATCTCACCTGCAATATGAAATTCGTCAAAACAAAATGCAATGACCTGGAGTCTGGATCCTGCAGAAACAATATGTGCATCGTCGGGGTACCCGGGAATGCCCTCAAGGGATGCAGGAAGCTTGCGACTGAGAATCTTCTCAAAGACCGTTGGGCAACCCTGAGCTATCGCCCTACTTCGCTGTTGAACGCACTCACCGTGCGCTGGACCCACGCCCTAAACCTGGAGATTTCCCTAGGCCAATAATCGCAAAGATGGCGTTCTCTCCCGCTCTCGTTGGCGGGCTAGCTCTCGCTGGTCGAAATGATACTGGTTCTTAAACTTCTCTATGTCTTTGCTAATGTCCAAATCTGGCCAGGGAAACATTTTTTCGACACTCTACACACACTGTGCGCACAATTCCTGTGGCACGCCGGCGCAGTACGCAGAAAATGGCAACACATGACTCTACCTTATGAGAGAGGAGGCTTCACCGCCCCGATCTGTTTTTCTACTGGATTGCAGCTCAAGCCCAATACGCCATATACTGGTAGAAGGCACCCATCAGCTCCCCCCCATGTTGAACTGGAAAAACTAGCAGCGGCCGAGGTGAATATAATGACGTTCGTTCTTCACCGCAAGTACGTGGCCCACGCTCCAGCTGAACCCGTCTCGGCCACATTGATGGCGTGGACCCGTCTGCTTCATGGGGATCCGAACCACAGCCTTATTATAAATGGCTCCCTATCTGGGGGTTTACGGGACTCGCGCCTACACACGACAAACTCCTTTCCAAGCACTGGCTAATACTGAGATACCAGGCATTGACAGAACTATTCCCTGATGGGAAGTTTATCACTCCACGGACATGGCGCCCTGGCCACTCTGGGTCTGCGTTAGGGATGTTGCAATACTATAGACTGCGGGCTTCATACCCCGATGAGCCCCCAGATACACCTGAAATATAATACATAGCCAATTCGAGCAATAGTTGTGGCGTAGTCTCCTCCCTGTACAAAATACTCCTAGCTAAATCTCCTGACCAACCCCCGAGGGCACGGGATGAATGGGCAGCTGAGCTTAACCTTGAGATCACAAATGGGACATGGAGAAAAATGTGCTTACATACGCGCAAAGTCTCGCTCAGCTACAGGCTTCGCTGCATGCAATACAAACTGCTAAACAGACTATACTACATTCATCAAACTACCGATTATCCTAATAAAACACAGCTAGCACATGCCGACTAGCTTAGGTGTCTCCTCAGGCCTAACGCAGCCAAAACTCAGTCTGGATGTCCACCCTCCAGACTGAACACATTCAACTGATCTCCTCAGCACCACACCTACCGCTAAGAAGCAGCTATCACGCATCAATCACACCAGTTGCACACATACCTGGTGCGCCCAAGCACTTTACGACTCTCTCTCTCTCTCTCAACTGACTTGAACTGCGCTTCCCGAGAGCGTTCAACCTACCAGCACTTTGAGATCATACCAATGATACATAAGACGCTATACAAATGCAAAATAACATAACATAACACCCCGCATAGACTTACTAAGTTTGACCGGAGCCAGGTGTGTGTGTGCCCTAGATGCCAATCTGAATGCGCCAACCATATACACATGTCCTGGTCGTGTAATGCACTTAGTACATTCTGGGACGAGGTCATGGGGGCCCTTTCTGAAATGTTGGGGACTGTTATAGATCCAGACCCGATTGCAGTGTTGTTGGGGATGGGGCAAAGAAAATGCCTAGGTTTCTGAATGCTAGCAGCATGGTGGCTAAGAAGTGTATATTACAGTGCTGGAAGCGCCCCCCCCATTTGAAATGTGGCTGAACTCTCACTTGGACACAGACCTGCAAAGAGGAATATATTAACTCCCTCCTCGCACACTCTCGGCTGAAAAATGTCTGGGCAGCATTCAGTAGCTATCTCAACAGTCAAGCCGACGTGGAATCGGAATCCCCTGAAACGCCATCCATATGGGACCAAACTGAGCCCCACAGTCAGTAGCCTGGTATGAGCTAGTTCATCATGCCTATCACCTTAATCTATTGTGGTACATGTTCTACAGATCTGTGTATGTGTAATTGATGCTTGAAATGTGTATTTGCTACTAACTTTTGCCAATAAACAAAAGTTAAAGGTTCACAGATGGAATAAAACACACCTAAATCTGATTTTTAAAAATGGAGGCACAACACAGTAAAATGCAGGAGGTTCACAGATGGAATAAAACACACCTAAATCTGCTTTGTAAAAATGGAAGCACAACAAAGTGAAATGCAGGAGGTTCACAGATGGAATAAAGCACACCTAAATCCGATTTTTTTAAATGGAGGCACAATACAGTAAAATGCAGGAGGTTCACAGATGGAAAAAAACACACCAAAATCCGATTTTTAAAAATGGAGGCACAGCACAGTGAAATGCAGGAGGCAGTGCAGTGAAAGGAGATACCACAGCTAACAAATAATTAGAAATGAGGCACACATAATGCAATGAGTAAGTAGAATGGTCAAAGGAGAAAGGCAAGAGCGTGCAACAGTTAGAGGACAAGGTGAAGGGGTGAAATAGACGATGGAAGTCCAACCATCACTCACGTGGGGGGTAAACGGAGTGTGATGAGTAGTAGATCGTGTTCTTGGTGGTTAGCATTATGACTTGTTGAGGGGCAGAGGGCATTCAGGGCCCTACAATACCTGGATTGGCACAGGCAGGGGCCTTAGGAGTGGGGTCTTTCGTAAATGGTCTGGCTGAAGCCTGCCGGCTTTATTATTTGCTCAGATGAGGAGGCACGAGCCATTTAATGCTGGGACTGCCTCGCATGGAAACTAGACCAGTGCTGATCCCGGGGCGGCCATATTGAAAGGCCAGTGAGGAAGCACTAAACTGAGGCGCCACAAACAAAGAACGCATTCTTCAGTGCGCTATAGCTTTTTTCAAGTTGCAGTTTAATTAATTGGCTATGTGGCCCGATTGCGTCTATGATTATGCTGAAAAGCCCCCTCAAATTCGTAAAGCCTACCTGTGCCTTAGTAATTATTTTGGTGGTCACAGGAAGCATTTGGGAGCCTTGTGGTGGGGAGAGGCTCTCTCTTCAGGAAGCTGTGTGTTGCAGCATATGTCATGTGTAGTATGATGACCACCTGTCCCGTGAGAACTGGTTGAAAGGACTTCCGCACCCATCGAATGGCCCTTAGTTCGAGGACATTGATGTGTAGATGGGACTCTTGTATGGACCATGTGGCCCTTGCTTGCAAGTCTCCGAGATGGGATCCCCATCCTGACAAGGATGCATCTGTTCTGAAAAGAAGCATGGAAGTTCCGGCTTGAAAAAGCATGCCGTGTCGTAGGTTTTGCTCCACATGTCACCAGTGTAGAGCTTGGTGGAAAGGATGTGACAGGTGCACAATGTCCTCTCACAAACCCGATGCTTGAATCCATTGTCGATCTAGTTCTTCCTGGATCGGTCTCATTCTCAACCTGTAATTTGGAACCAGTAATTACATGATGACATCATGCCCAGTAGGCATTTGTAGTGATGCACTGTGGTTGTGCGTGCCTTCAAGAATCAGTTGACAAGTTGGGAGATTGACGTCATTTGTTCAGGGGATGGTCTCAGTCGCAGAATTCGGGTATCAGTTTCCTCTCCCAGAAAGAGGGTATTTTGCGACTACTGACCTTTTGTTGTTGATGGAAAACCCTAGATTTCCTTTGTTTGATTGATCGCCCCGGTTGTTTGTACCCTACACTTTGCTTTGATAAGCCAATCGTCGAAGTACGGAAAAACATCCACACCCATTCTTACTAGGTGCGCTGCTACTGAGGTAAGACATTTGGTGAAGACCATTGTGGCTGAACTCAGGCCGAAGAGGTACAACCAGAATTGATAATGCTTGTCTCCCAATGTAAATCATAGGTTGCGTCTGTGCGCTGGATGTATGGGTATTTTAAAACACGCATCTTCTAGGTCGATTGTTGCCAGAAAATCGTAGGATTTGCTGGAGAGTGGTCATTTTGAAATGCATGCGCGTATAGGCGCGTAGGTCTAGAATTGGGCGCCAATGTCGGTTCTTTTTCTTTATGTAGGGAAGGTATGGTATCACAAGTATGGACACTGACACAATGGATACAATTTGCAAAACCTTTATTGATAATGTTGGGGTTAGAGAAACTCCTATTCTGCTCTATAACTAAGATGGGAGTAGTCTCGACCATCAAACGATAAACAAAACAGTCCTATTGGAGTCGGTCAAATCAAAATGGCCTATTCTAACAAAAACCTGATGCCTGCCCCTTCTCTTGTACAAAAAGTGTAAAAAGGAGAAAATGTATGTAAAAGGAAAAGTCAGTGTTTAAATGATAATGTGGCTGAACCAGCTCTCTTCCCCACATTAGGCCTCACGAGGTAAGGCAATCCTGTAGGCAGGATGACACACTCAGTCTAAGCTTTCAACACAGTACACAGTTCACAACCATGGATCGAGGTGTGCCTGGCCTTCCACGTTTAAAAGTTCCTTTCTCTGGTTTTCAAAATAACGTTTCAACCAAAATGCTCACAAAGGTCCCCCTCTGCTGGGCTCACACCTTTCACCACATCGTTCTAGTGGGTCCCCCTCTGGCGGGCTCAGACCACTCACGATACAGTTCACACAAAGTTGCAGGAGGGCTCCCTCCCCCAAGCTTAATATATATCGGCTCTCCCTCAATCAGGCTCAGACCACTTTTGCATGTCAAAGTCTTTCGAACGTGCGTGGCTTTCTTTATAGACCACTGCAGGACCACTTTGATTCAATGTTCACTATTTACTTTCACTCTTGTTGTTTCTTCAGCCTTTAGCTTCAAACAATGGACCTTTCACAGGGACTTTTGAATAGGCTACTTCCTTTCACCGGACCACTCCATTACTTAGTAACGGTTATCTTGCAGCTGTTTTTCACTTTAAAGTTCATTCACTTTAACACACACCGGTCTCTAAGGTCGCTTGACAACTCTCCGGCTGTCTGTGCTTCTTTCTTGTTTGGTGTTTTTCAATTTTCAAGTCAAGGTTAGTACCACCGGGTTGACCTCACCTCCCCAAATCTGCCGTTCACCTGGGAGGGTTGCAGGTGTCCTTGAAACACAATGCAATCTTCACTTGTAAGATCTGGCCTTCTCCATGCGTCTTTCGCGGCCTGTTGGAGGCAACGACCTTCAATAGGAAAGCCTTGGGGTTCTTAGCCCACTACTCTCGTCTCTTGGTCTGTTGTTCTGCTCCAGTAGGTGTGCCAGTAGGTGCCCCAGAGGTTCTGCTCGTACATGTGTTCTGCCTTCCTCAGTGTGTGTCTTTAGGTGTTGCCTTTTATACGTGTGAGGAGAGCTAATTGGTATCAGGTGTATGCACTTATGGTAAAGTGCCTGACTTTGCCTGACCCGATTAATGGGACATGTCCAGTACGATGTGAGAGAGTTAGTCTTCCTCCGCCCAGTGTTTGTGCAAAAAAGAGTTGGGGGGATTTGGGACTTCGGTAAAGCCTAAAAAATAGGATGAGTAGATGAACAAAAGAGGGGGGAATAAAGCGTCTCGGGATCGGCTATCTCACCCCCACTCCCCAAAGACCCCTACCCAGGTGATCCTTCTGCAATGGTCCACCCCCAGGGTCTGGATCCAAAGGCGATGGATGTGCCCTGGCCACCTAAGAGAGAGATCCTCAGGGACTAGTGGGTGAGAAACTCTCTGGTTTCTCACATTTACCCAAAAAAAGAGCGAGTAGAATCCCTTCCCTCTTCGACTGAGAGGAACGGCCTCTGCTGCAACTTTTTGTGATAGTCTGTCTACTTCCATCTTCAGCTGGGCCAGGCAATGTGTGCTGCCTGCCTTCAGTGGTAAGGCTGGCGGTCATTTGAGGAACTCGATGGTATGTGCCTCATGTATTATTTGTAATACCCACTTGTCTGATGTGATCTTTTGCTACTGATGAAGGTGGTGGCTGATCCTCCCTCCCACTGGGGTGTGATGTGGGAGGGGGTGGTCTTCCCTTCAATTTTGTTTGGATGAGCGGGCCCTTGTTTGGCCCGTCCCACGAATGCCTCTCTGCATAGTATATCGGGAGGCGGGCTGTTAGTATCTGGTGAAAGACTGATTCGTTGAGAGGTCTGTTGTAGGATCAAAATGTTCCTGATATGCCATGAAAGTAGCAAAATCAACTTCTTTCTTTGTCCTTATCTCTCAAAGAACTGATGGCTCTTGTGGTATAAGTGTCTTTTTTCATCCCCTTCAGGTGAGCATCAACTTTCTTGCCAAAAGCGTTCTTGGCCATCGAAGGGCAGGTCGAGGATTTGCGCCTGCACTTCAGGCCTGGAGTTGGTCGCCTTGATCCAGGCCTGGCACGTGAGGGCTGCTCCATGAGCCATCTGCCCAAACCCAGACTCCGCTGCATTCACTGCAGAGTCAATAATGTGGTCAGATGTTGCCTCTCCATCTCCAACGATGGGCCGTGCCTCATCTTGAAATTCAGCTTGAAGGTGCTCCATGATCCTGAACATCTTGTGCCATAATTCCCGGTCATATCTTGCTGTCATCACAAGGGCATTCGCTATTCTGATGGACAATGATGTCTGTTAGGGAGAATTGTCATTCTATGGCTAATTTCCCTCACCTAGTGAGTCCCCTAGCAGCTTTGCTGGATTTCTGGAGTTTACTTTTTCACTTGGTAAGAGTGTGAGCCTTTTTCCCACTCTTACATGTGTTTTGCCATGTGTATTTTTACTTTTTGTGTAATAGTGGGCTCTGGAGAACACCACTCCATGAACCCCACTTTGTATGTGTGTTACCCAGCACCTTCCGTGCAGTAACACAGGGTTGTCTTTGAGACTTCTCCCTGACTCCATTTTCTGAGGCTGACTACTGTCCCCCAGAAAACAGGCAAAGTTGCCATTTACTTTACATAGTCATTTAAAACTACAGACCCAGTACACCCCATCTTACATGGAGTGCTGGAAAGGGTTAACTCCTATCCCTTTTTGTCTGTGCCTCTCTGAGCTTTGTTTTGCTCTTTTAAAATTTAGACTTGGCTGGTGGTAGTGGTATCTACCCTAACTTGCCTACCGCGATTATATTATATAAACGTGGTACTGTTCCAGGCTATCATAGTAGCCTTGAACATAAACCCGATTGACCAAATGCTCTTTCTTTTGGCTCCGGTCGTGTTTATTTGCCATTTCTTTTTGTTAAAGTCCTTCTTGTGTTTTACTTTGCGCGGCAAACCAGGTTTGCCTTCTTTGTTCACCGTCTTTTGGTGGCCTTCTCTCAAGAAGCCCTCCTTTTGGCGCCTGGGTGTCTAGGTGGGCTGAATGTGAGGGAGGGGTGTAGTCACCCCCTGCACAGGGTATCCTTGGAAACCCAGGTCGCACTTTGTCATGATTGGCTGAGGTGGTTGTCTGGGCCGGACAACCCCCTGCTGGGTGATTGACAGCCAGGCTGTGTGAATGGGGGATTTTCGCATAAAAGTCAGGACTCTTGGGCTGGAAGTCAGAGTCGCCACTGGAACTGCAAGGAACCGAAGAGAAGTGGAGAAGAAGACGGCTGCTGTAATTACCAAGCCCTGCTGCAGTCCTGAGCTATCTACCCTTCAACGACAAGAGAAGATCCAGTTCGGAGTCTTCTTCCCTTGAGCTTGGTGGGATCAACCAGCTCATCTTCCACAGCCAGAGGATCCTCTTCGTGGTCGAAATCGCTGCATACTGCTGTAGTGGTCCGGATAGCCATCAGTAGAGCCTCTCCTGTTTTTAAGGCGCGCACCTTTTATTCACCATTGCTGCTGCTGGCCTCATCCCTGGGTAGTGCAGATCACTCCAGACGTCCTCCCTCTTGTCTCCACGACTGAAGCTCCAGGAACCGTGAGTCTGCAGGAAATTACCAGGAACAACTGCCGTAGCACCAGCTTCCTCAAAGAATAAGGTACTGTGTCCAGCTTCGAGGAACTAGGGTGAACCCTTTTCTCCTCATCCAAGGCCCTTGTCTTCCTTCCCTCTTATAACTTTTGCTTCCTCTGTTGACAATATCCAAGTACTCCTGGCAATCTTCAATCGTGAACATTCTGACTGTGTGATCCTCGACAACAGGAACCCGGTTCCACTTGACACTGGCGCAGGCCTATTGACTTTTATCTTCTTGTCAGAAAGTGTTCTCTGAATCTGTCTGCCTTGACAAAAGTATTGCCTAAGATGTTTGTCCCCAACTCTCCTTTGTTAACTAAGGTGCTAAGTGTGTTTTAACTCTGGTAACATTTCATCCCGCGGGTACGCGTATCTTTAGTAAGACCGAACTGTCATTACTGTCAAAAAGTGATCGCATATGTATTCCCGGTAACGCCTTTTGTTTCATAACACCGGTCTGTCAAATCATAAGGTACTTACCTTGAGTTGTTCTGCACAAAGATAATTGGTTGTGTGTAGTGTATTTTACGTGTGGTTTTAATTTAATAGACATGAAGTGTTTTGCAAACAGATGGTCTAGAAATAAATGTACTTTTACTTTTCAACCAAAAACCTTGAGTCAGTGTTTGCTTGAGTCACAGTAATTGTGGTCCTTTGTGTAATTTCTACTACTGCTCATTTGCTCTTGAGATAAGTCTGGCTGCTCCGCTACTGCTACCACTTTAACAGTGTAGTACAGGCTTGTACCAAAGGTGAACTTGTATTACCACTTGTAGTCTTAATTGTGTGTAGTGGTCCCTAAGGGCACTGCACAGGATTCTGCCTAACAATGTTGAAGCTGAACCCTTCCTGCCTACAGCTGTAAGTTATCTGCCTGCCTTGTCAGGCGGGGCCATTAGCGGTGAAATGGAATTGGTGAGCTTCTTCCTGGTGGCCACAGTAATGACAGTATCAGGCTCTTAGTGTCCCCAAAAGCACAGTGGTGCATCTTCTGGGGCCTTGTATTTCTTCTCTGACCTAGCCGCTGTGGCAGGAGTAGAAAGTGGGTTGGTTTGGATCTTTTCCCCGGATTCCCATTTGGTGTCTAGAATAGGTATAGCAGTAACCGTCCTCCTTCTCTTGTCCCTTGACTTCTTTTCTGCAGACGCTACTTGGAGATTGAACATGTTTGTCGCCTTTGCAATGATAGAATGGAATTAAGTGATGTCATCCGGCGGTGAAGAACTTCCAGGAGAGTCATGCCTCTTTTGCTTCTCAATGATGTAATCCTTCAATTCGTCAGTATCATGTTGGGGCAAGTCTTCAGAGACCTCCCCCTCTTTGGGCTGGTCTGCTTGCATCTCTGAAAAATCCCTCTAGGGATCATGAACTGGATCCTGCCAGTCAGTTAAAGACAGAAATGAAGGGGCCCAAATGGACCGTGGAGGGGAGGCGCTCCTCTGTCTCCGTGGTGGTGAAGCACTTGCCTGTCTCCGAGGTGGAGAGATATTTCTTTGTCTATCCTGTCTCTGAGGTGGAGAGATACTCCTTTCTCTCCTAGGTGGAGCCTCCTGAGTGACTACTAGCGTACTGTTGTCGCCAGTGTTTGCGGTGGCCAAGCACACCGTTTGCCTCCTTTGGAATTCATCCATGATATTTTTGAGGGACTGCATCAATGAGGGTTGGAAAGGGTCTGAAGTATCTTCAGAGTGTGACTGCCATGGTGGGCTGTGCTCCGTGGGCACAGACTGTGGCCTATCATCTTCCAGGTCTGAGAATTCCTCCTGTAGAATTATGTCAGGAAGTTCAACCATTCCTTTGATGGGGGACAAGTTAACATTGGAAACTGAGGCCTGCAGCACTGACAGTGTTTGTTAATTACTATGTTCCATGGCTGGAGGAGGTAGTGGAGTGACAACAGCTTTTCCTATGGACTGCAGAGTAGTTGTGGACAAACTGACATTAGACTGTGTTTTCCCCATCAACAAAGCATCTCCCGTTGATTGTTTACCAGCCGCAGACAAGGTAGTCATGGGTCCTCATTACGAGTCTGGCGGTAACCCTGCCGGTGCTAGTGGCGGGTTGCCGCCAGACTCGTAACATTTTAACGGCAACTGACTTCCCGGTACCACCGGAAGATTACCAGTCCGGTGGACCGGAAGTCAAGCGCCGGTAAAATGTTAGTCCCCATTCCAATAGAGTCCCATAGGACTCTATGGGAGTGGGGACTCAGAAGCGCTGGCACGGTTGCTTATGGTGCTGGTGCTTCCGTGAAGAGTCTGCCTACCATGGCTGCTGCGCTTGGCAGGGTCAGACCTGTCGGGTGCAGCTGCCCCGGCAGGGAAACTCGTAGTTTGCCGGTACGGAAACAAGGGTGCAGGTAAGCTCACCGACACCCTTGTTTCCGGACCGGCAAATTTGTAATGAGGCCCATGGGGGAGGGCTCCATGGAACTAATGGACAAGGGGCCTTTAGACGTAGTCATGGACGAGCGTTCTCACGCGGTAGTTGTGGACAGGGTTTTTTTCATAGACAGGAGATTAGCAGTCGATGGGTAACCTTCCATCAACGAAGACGACTTCGTAGATGAAGACCGTTCGCGTTTATGTGATTGGTCCATGTTGACCGAGGGGCTTGTTGACAGGGATTTAGATGTAGAAGATTGAGTAGTGGACAGTGACATGCCTGTCGTAGAAGTCCTTGGGAATGATTTGTCAGTGGATGCTACCTCAGTAATAGTCGTGGACGAGGGGGTCTTACCTGTCAGTTTTGACTTTTTGATGTTGTGGACGCTTCAGAAGATGTCCTCAACTCCTTTTCCCCTTTTTCTTCATTTTTTCAGGTGGTGCTTTTCCTCTTTCCACTGATGAACCTCTCCTCTTGGGAGCATGCTTCTCAGGGGTCCTGTGGGAAGTGACATGAGCTGTTTTTACAGATTCATCATCAGATGAATGACACTTACTGTCCAGATGAAGAAGTAGTCTTCTGTGCTTGTCCTGTAGGGTCTTCTGTGTGAAGGTTTGACAAATGTGAAATCCTTGAATGTCATGAGGGTAAAGACAGTGAGGCTCATTCCAAGTTTGCTGGTATCCCTTAAAGTGCTGTTAATACCGTGTACCAGTACTTTTAAAGGACCGGCATAGTATGGGTTACACATAACTCGCTTGCCGGAATTACCTGGCGCCTCTAATACTTCTCATGGTATTACCAGCACCGGTAAGACAGGCAATGTAAATACGGCAATGCCGGAAACATGTGCCAGTAATACCGGCACAATGGTATTACCGGCACATTATGAGCATGGACTTGCTGATAATAAAGGCAGACATTTGCCGGTATTACTGACAAATCCATGCCGGAGACACCACCAGCTCAGAGCTGCCAGTAAACGGACATAGGTGGAGGAAATAAGACCACAGGTGCACCCAAACCACACAAGTGCACCCAATGCACACATGAACAGTACTAAAGGGTGACACCCACCCAAGAACACTTCTCAACACAACCATGCTGCCACAGACCTGGAGGTGCTGCATGCGATGTGCAGCTGATGGTGCTGGAACAGCAGCAGTGGCGACAGGAGGCCAGTGTAAAGACTGGAGGTGGGTATCTGTACTCCTGCCCTCTATATGGCAGAGTAGAAGCACAGAGCACCCCAGCCAAGATTCTCTATAAGGTAGCTATGGATGAGCTCTCAGGCGGTGATGCAGGCTGGTTCTTAAGCACTGTGTTGTGCCCAAACCCCCCACAAAGGAATGTCCACACACTATGTTATGTGCTAACACAGTTCTTTATATAAATAAGGTTCAGTATATATACACAATCAATAATACACTTTGTGCTTTGGCAATTCTTATATGGTAAATATGTACAATATCTATGTGGTACCACAGTTAACTCTTGACTCCTTTAAAATGCACCAACTGCTGACAGTTTCAATGGCATACAAGTTAAATAGCAATGTGAATCAACATCAGACATTGGAAGGAGGACAAGTTAGGTTATAATGGCAGAATAGTACTTTAGCCACTAAATCACAGTTCTGTGTAAGGATCCCCCCACCTTGGCAACCTGTAAATATAGTGTATCAACAAGGCCAGTCAATATATGTTTAAAATAGTCTTGTTTCCTGCTAAAATGTTCTATTACCCCAATGTACCTGCGTTTAGCAGAGTTTGTTCGACGGATCCCTCGTGGGTGAACGAGGGAGCCACAGGGCATCGATAGTCCTCGGAGAAATGTGAACTCGGTCGTCGAGGGTCCTCGATGTTTTCAGAGTTTGATGCTGCAAAGATGACTCGATGAAGAACGTAGGCCCGGCAGAGGGCATTAAGTGTTGACGTTGACGATCGGGACACGACCACGGCTGGCTTTCGGATCTTCATCAGTGTCTTTGTGGACTTCAGGTGGCGGGAAACCCACTGGCGATTCTCCTCGGTTTGTCGCCGACTTTGACTTTCACTGGCAGGACAAAGCAGTCGATGGTGATGGCAAGGGAGTCCTTCATTGAAATGTCTTAGGCAAAGGTGGAGCGGTGCGGCTCCAGTCGTAGAGCGGCACAGCGTCAAGCACGACTTGACTGGCTTCCAGCAGTTACGGAATTCCTCAGAACCCTGGTCGACGGCAGTGGACTTCAACGGCCTCGATGTCTGGGTGCTTCACTTCGAGATTCCTCGGTGGACCCAGTCTCTGGTCGGCATCCTTTTGGGACTGGCTTCCAGGGTGCCTCAGCAAAGATCAGCTTTCTGCACGATTTTCCCTCGTAGCTCGGGGAGAGGTCTCCTAGCCAGGTCCTCTCTCGGATCAGTGCTGGATAGACTCGACAGCTTTCGGATTTGGTTGCAGGAAGCAGCTGCAACTCTTCTTCTTCCAGCTGGGCTTCAAGGATAAGCAGCTTCAAGTTTCAACTTCAACTTCTGAACAATTCTGGTAAGTGAGAGGTCCCCAGCAGTGTTGCCAGGACAGAAGGAAAAAATAAGCTGAATGTCCATCCAAAGCAAGCCCAAAATAAGCTGACTCCAATCCGAATAAGCTGAAAAAACAAGCGTGCACCTAAAACGATGTGGCAAGGTCTCAAAAGTAAGAAACATAAGACAACAGCAAAAACACACATAGACCGAACACTGACATAGGGCCTCATTATGAGTATGGAGGTAGCCATGGTGCTATTAGTGCCATGGCTGCCTCCATACCGGGCTCCAATACCGGGTTCCTGCAATGAGGAATTACCGGGCCATTCCGACATTGGAGGACCCGGTAATTCCTCCTTGCAGGAACCCATCACCATTCCCATTTGAGCCCCCATAGGTCTCAATGGGAATGGGGAGGGAGCTAATAACGGTGCCGTCAATAACGGCCCGTTATTAGCTCCCTCTTCCCCTCGCGGGACCCGTAAAGCCAGGCGTCCTTAGCGGGTCCCGCAAAGGGAACCTCGTAATCAGCGCTCCCGTAATGAAGGGTGCCGGTCCTGTACCGGCACCCTTCATTACGGGAGCGCCAGGGTTATAATGAGGCCCATAGTGTGTTAGAACAGCAATATTGTATTGAATGGAGACTAGAAGTCCCAGAATGCAAAATAATGCTTGCCTGAAATATATTTTCTTTTTACACTACTGTGAACTACTGTATTTTATTCACTTTGAGATTGATTAATAAACGTTATGTAGCAACAATGCCGTCCTGAATGAATCTTTCTTAGAAGATATTGCGCCTCATTACGACCCTGGCGGTACGGGGTTAACGGTGCCGTAAAAGGTGCCGCGCCGTTTACCCCGTACCGCCGCATTACGAGGTCCCCTCGCAGGACCCAGGAAGTAACGCCTGGTCAAACCAGGCGTGCTTACCGGGTCCAGTGAGGGGAAGAGGGAGCAAACAACGGGCCAACTCGTAATGGCCCGTTGTTTGCTCCCTCTCCCATTCCCATTCAGCCCTATAGGGGCTGAATGGGAATGGGGAAGGACCGGGTCCGGGTCCTTGGAGGGAGGAATTACCGGGCTTCCGAACTCGGAATGGCCCGGTAATTCCTCATTCTGTGGACCCGGACCTGGACCCGATTTCGGCGGCAGCCATGCCACCAATAGCGGCATGGCTACCGCCGAGGTCGTAATGAGGGCCATTGTGTATAGACTCCAAGGACAGTGAATCCTGGATATCTAAACCAGTCTTGCAAAAAAATAAAATAATAATAATAAAGGACTTTCCTAAACTAAAACAATCCCTTCTTTACATGCCAGTGTGACTTGAGGCATGACTAAACTTTTAAAGTCAGCTTTGGTTTTGCATATGTTAGGCATTTGGCATTGATGGGCCACCTAGTGGGCAGGTAACGATCCATCAGTGGCAAACGCCTAAGCATATGCAAAATACGGGGAGCAAGACAACAATTGCACACGTAAATTGCTGACATCAGCCCAGTGCAGGACGCTCTGTGCGACGTGTAATGGGCTGAACTGCAATGTAAACAAGCCCAATTACACGCGCACAGACCGTCAAACAAGCAGACAAAAACCGCGACAAGCGACCTCAAAATATTAGAAGCGACTTTGGGCAAAAACAAGCCCAAAGTCGCTTATAATAAGCGGACCTGGCAACACTGGTCCCCAGATATAGTGTTCTGTCTCTCATTCATAATACTGAGCCAAGCTCAGGCAGCCAATCATTCAAAAGGGCATTCATGCAGGCAGGCAGCCAATCAGGCTGACAGTGCATTCAGGCCATTCACTTCCACCCAGATACCCAAAGCAAGGAATGTGGATTGGGGCAAGCACCCAGCCTTTCAGCACACCACACTGCATTCTTGTCAGTTTCGGGCAGGGCTGTCTCATTCACTGTGTCACACACACAGATACCAAACACCCATGACATGGAATGCATATTGGTCACACTTTCCATTCACTCGGGTCCCACCCCATAGGGCTGAATGGGAATGGGAGAGAGAGCAAACAAGAGGGCATTACGAGTTGGCCTATTGTTTGCTCCCTCTTCCCCTCGCGGGACCCGGTAAGCACGCCTGGTTTTACCTGGTTTTACCAGGCGTGCTTACCGTGTCCCGCGAGGGGACCTCGTAATGTGGCGGAATGGGTTTAACGGGTCCGCATCCTTTTGCGGCACCCGTTAACCCGTTCCGCCAGGATCGTAATGAGGCCTACAGTCACTGGGAAGGCTCGAGCCAGTCTCGCCTGGACTTCCCCACAATACCATGTATGGTTCTTCCACCCAACAGCCATTCAGGAGAAGGGACAGAGTCAGGGCTTCCCAGGACTTTGGGAAAACAAGGTAACAGGTAATAGAAACCAAGAGACTACAGGGGCCATCTTGTCTCCTACCAGGAATCCACTGATTTCTATGGCAGGGCCCGGGTATGCCAAAACCGAGGATACTCAGAGCACCTGCCAAATTCAGCATAGAGCTGCCAGCAGCCCATACCCTGCTCTGTGGGCCACACACAGGTGCCCAAAAACATATACTAGGGGTACAGGGTTGTACCCCCAACCATGGATGCAATAAGGGTATCCCAAGGGTCCCTGTTCACCACAACTAAAAAGAGGAAGAGCTGCACTGCCAGGAGTCCCACATGGACTCCTGTGCAGAAAACAACACAGAACACACATGATGCTGTACTCCGCTGGGCTTTTGCTCATCTTGTTATGTGGAAGCTGACATGCCATTCAGACTGTCAGTACTGGGAGACTGTTTCCCTTAGTCTTTCACTTTGTTGCCATTTGTTGGTAACATTTTATCAGTGCACAATGTACCTTACAGTACAGTACGCTGAGGTCTCTTTTTCCTTTTTTAGGCCCTAGACACCCTTGAAGAATTTTTGGTGAATGTACAAGTGTGTCCAGGACAGAGGTGGTGGCAGCTGTTACTTTGAAAGCATTTTTGACTCTTTTTCTCTGGTTCAATCCGCGTTTATCGCGTTTGGCCCAGGACAGTGGCCAGTGTATAAAATGGCCATGCCACAAGGTCCTTTGTTCTATCCTTTGGCCATGTTGTCCCTTTGCCTTCCCCAGGTCGAGCAGACACAGTAAATTCCTTATTTGGTCATGCAGACCCCTGCGCATACCTAAGCTTTCGCAGGCATTTGCATGCCTTGTGTGTGTGCGACCAGGATGTGGGCCGGAGCTGTCTAGTTCCAATACACATCCTGGTTGCCAGGATGTCTGGTCTGCTGGGGTGACTGAGACCACCGTAGTCCGTGATTGGTCCACATCTGGGATGGTTGAATGTGAGCAGAACTCCTATTGGTTTCTCTTTGTTTTGGTGCCAGGTGAGATTCTGGATAAGAAAAGGTAATATAGACCTATTCCAAGTCGATCTTCTGAGTTCGCACCAAACTTAGTAAAGGAGCCAAGTATCCTGAACTGAAGAAGCAGATCTGTGCAACCGGTGTTGACCCACTGGAAGGTTTGGCATCCTGGCCCGCTGTTGTCCCGTCGGAGCCCCTGTTTCTCATTGATCATAGAGGGCCTGCAAGGGCGCTTCGACCCGTTGGAGTAGTGGTACTAACTACTCTCTAAACCCCTGCTTAACCTGCAAGCGAGCCTTTTCGGAAGTGTTCCTGGACCTCGCAGTGAACTGACCAGCTTGTACGGGACCTTTGCCTTGGAACCGACGCCGTATCGAGTTTCGACCTGAGACTTTGGGAACCATAAACTCTTGGTAGAAGGCACTCTCCCGTCGAGTTTCGTTCACCTAGTTGGAACTAGGAGAGTCTGCCTGAACCCGCCTGAATCCGAGTATACATGGTACCCGTGTCACCCACTCTGGTGACGAGCTTTGTGGGTGCCTTGCTGCTGTGCCCCCCTGTGCCCTAAGACGAGCTGCTGTGAAACTGGCCTGATCCCTTCAAGTGGAGAAATCGACACTGTCGCGCCACAGACTGAGGTCCCGGAACGCAGCCCCTAAAAGCCGGAGAGATGCGCAACTGCTGGACTCGAACCTGCAAGCAAACTGGACTGGCGAAGTTTGGTCCGGAGTGCGTTGAGGGTCTATGAGTACTTGCATCACTTACCGGTGGCCCCTAGCACATGCATAGACTTTTACGCTCGAGTGTTCCCCAAGGGCCACTCTCCTTTGTTAGGGTAGACTGTGCTACCATCCTATTCCCGATTCCTGTAAATCGCTCTGCTCTCTTGTGGAGACCCTCCTTGAATAGTGGAACTCTATTCTTCATTTCCTTACCCCCCTTCCTGCGACACTACAGGCCCTTGAAGAGACCCTTTGTGTACTTTAATGCACAATCAAGTGCTGCCGCGCTGAACATACTTTTGAGAACAAGGCTCCACACTTCGTAGGGATTGGACTGCATATTAGTTAGAGTTGAGACTCTTGAAGAATTGCCTAAAGTATATTTGCACTGTCTGAGCCTCTTCTGTTACAGGTTGTGGATCTTCGCTTATTTAATATTCCGTCAGGCCAATAGTTACTGTATATATGTTTCCTAGTATAGTGTTGTTTTGCTTTTCTTAATATTGCTGTGGTATCAGTTTGTGTTTAATTTAAAAGGCTTTTAATAAATGTATATGTATTTTTATATATACACCTGACTAAGAGTAATTTGTGACATTGTTTACTGTGTGTGCTCATTGTGGACTTTCGATCCCCCCCACCCCTCTTGAGACCTAGGGGGTCATTACGAGGTTGGAGGTAAGGGGAAAAAGATGCCGGTACCGGCATCACTTACCGCTCCGCACGATTATTACACGCCAACCCGCTATTAGCGGCACCGTAATTAACGGTGCCGCTAATAGCGCAGGTGCGCGGGCACGTGACCCTTCATGCCGGCAATACCGGCATGGCGTAAACAGGGGAACATCACAAGTCAGGTCCTGCGGAACTCCACGATACCACGCTACATGGAGCGACATGCAGGGCAGAGATCCTGGCTTCTCGGTGAGTTGCATGTTAGGTTCATGGAACTGCGATGTGGGTAGGTGATTGGGGGGGGAGATGCTTACTTCACCTGGCTGAGATGTGGGGGGGGGAGAGATGCATACTTCACCTGGCTGAGATGTGGAGGGGGGGAAAAGCATACTTCACCTGGCTGAGATGTGAGGAGAGAGAGATGCATACTTCACCTGGCTGAGAGTGCCTCGGAGAATGGACCATGCTCATAACCCAAAGCAGGCCAGAGTGGACCTGACACCTGACCCCAAAATGCAAGACGTAAGCTGCCCTACCATGAAAATGATGCAGCGTTACAACCATCCCATTGCCATCAACATGTGCACTGTACATAATCAGACCGTATAACCCGCAACACAATGCAGCTACAAGCAATTAGTATGGCCAATGCACAGCACCAAATACCATCAACAGAAAGGACAGTCCTCCATTGCTGCGTACAAAGGAGTCACATGAGGGCCAAATACATTAAAACACCACTACAATAACACAGAGGTCCACCAAAACTGCATGTCACCATCTGTCGTGCATAGTGAGAGCATCATGAGACTGCCATCAACAGTGACAGGATGAAAGCATAGAAATGACTGCACATCAGCCAGATCATGGGAACAACCAGCACCAGCGTGGACTAACACAGTGCATGATCCCTCACAAGGAATAGGACCCCCCTGTGCCCACTAGACGATGGCACGCACACCTGTCCATAGGAGGAATACACACATAGCAGTCACATCGTGTGTCTGTATTCATGCATGGATATGTGGTAGCGAACAGTAAATCAATGCATGCTATGGTGTCATTGATACAGGTCCCATATGATGTGATGACTTACACATACACATTGTTGCCCACATGCAGGTGATGCAGGCTATCCCTTGAAGAGGTGGCTCCTTACCCCAGTCCGGAACCTGCAGAACAGGCACGAGGAGGACTACAATCGTGCGCATACACGTACCCGTGTGGTGATTGAGCAGACATTTGGCCTCTTGAAGGCACGGTTTCGCTGCCTCAGCAGGTCTGGTGGGGCACTCCTGTACGGCCATGTGAAGGTGGGCAAGAACGTCATGGCATGTGCCATGCTACACAATATGTGCATCAGACGGAATGTGCCTCTGCCCCCTGACGCTGAACTGCAACCACCTGACGATGAGGATGAGGAGGGTGGAGATGTGGCTGCACTTCAGGGAGGCAGCGATGCACAGGAGGGACGTGACATGCGGCTGACTCTGATTAACCAATGTTTCTAGCACACATGGATGGGGGGGTGACATGGAGGTGGCACTCAGGGCACTGGGTGTGTCAGGGACACGGACATGGTAGACTGTTCACCAATAAAGCACACGTACACAATTAGCAATGTCCACACATGTGAGTTATGATGATCCAACAGGTGTATTAAATGAACATAACAAAGTGCACAAGCCCTCCACCCCACACACCCTCTCCCCCTGCCCCCTCAACTTCCCCACACACCCTCTTTCCCCTCCCCCCTCAACTTCCCCACACACCCTCTCCCTCCTCCCCCCTCAACTTCCCCAAACACCCTCTCCCCTCCCCCCTCCCACCTCAACTTCCCCACACATGGTGTGCACTTGCATGCACCGTAAGTCAACATGAGTTCAGGATGCCTGCCAGAGCCTACACCCCTTCCCCTCTTCAGGCATCAGGTGGACCCTTGGCGGACCTGCGCAGGTTCCATCCAGACCTACGCACTGGGCTGGTCCTCGTGGAGCTAGCACTCGACAATGTGGCAAGTTGTTCAGCCACCTGTGCCAGGGCCATGGCCTGCATTGCTGCCACCATTTGCGAGAGTACCTGTCTCATCGCTGCCAATTCGCTACAAATTTCTTTGGAGCTTGTCTCTATAGCAGATCTGATGGAAGAGACGCATTCCCTCATCTCATCCCTTGCATGTCCACATTCTGTGATATGCAGGGTTAACAGCCCTGCCAGCTCATCCTGCCGTTGTTGAATCGCCCTCATCCCCTCTTGGCTGATTGGGACACTGGTGGAGCTATGATGTGCCACTGCCATCGTTGGTTCCTCAGGCAGGCTTTGTGGGGGGCTGAAACTGGCGGCCCATGACTTCCCAGGAGACAGCTCTTGCCTGTTGATTTCGTCAATGCTAGTTGGTGTGAGTTGCGGCGAATGCATTGGCCCAGTAGCGGCAGTTGTGCCTTGTGTGAGACTTTCAGCCTCATCATCGGCCACGGCTGCTGTGGCAGCAGTCTCCCCAACAATACTGCTGGCACCCGAAACAGTGCCTTCAGCCACTGCCTCCTGGGTGTTGGTGGCTGGTGTGGGTGCTGTGGTGTTGGCCGTAATGGTAATTGGTGGTGGAGGTACTGGGGTTGTCTTGACCTTGCGCAAAACTGCAGCTTGCCCTCTTCCCCTTGATGAAGAGGGGCAGTCTGGTCCCTCCATGCCCCTGGCCTTCTTGTGGGGTGTTGCGGCATCCTCCCTGGTGTCCTGCTCATCAGTGTCTGATTGCGTGCCTGTGGGGGAGCAAGAGAGGGAGGGCATTAGTGATGGGTCAACGTGCATCAGGCATGCATTGGTATTGCTGTTTCTCTATGGAATGGCAGGAGATTCCCATTGGGGTAGTGACATACGGGTTGCTTGGCTTTTGGGTAGGTAATGAAGGGATGCGTCTGGGAAGAGACATACATGGGGTGCATCATGAATGTGGACGAGCTGGTGCTGTGCACTGCCTGTAGGCAGTCTTGCAATTATGTGTCTGGTGGAACCTGCCTCCCATCATTGCACTGTCAGTTAAGGGGGACATCATCGTTTAGTACTTTTGAGTGTTCGTTTTGTGACACCTACCTGCATCTGCCGAAGACGGGGCTCCTCACTCCATGTCCCCCACTCCTTCTATGGCCTCCATCCCTATTGTGCTTGCGCAGATCTCCTCCCATGGTTGCAATTTGATGGGGGAGTCCGCACCTCCACCTGTTGCCATCCCCAGCTGGCGGTTGGCGGAGAGAATGCTCCGAACGCGTAAACGCAGATCGTCCCAGCGCTTCCGGACATCTTTGGGAGTGCGGGTGGGGTGCCAACGGCACTTACTTTCTGAGCAACCTCCGCCCATATCTGTTTCTTGCGCTGCACTGCAGGGCGGGACATGTCGGGGGAGAAGACAACATCTGCATGTTCCTGCAGCGTCTCCGCCAGCATGGTCAACTCCTCTCGGGAGAAGCGCTCCTTGCGCAGACGATCTGTGCTTTTTTTTTCTTTCAGCATGGTAAAATGCAGCAGGTGGTGTTGGAGGTGTGGTACAGCTGTGGTGGTCAGATGTCTCCTGGTTGTGGTGGATGGCAATGGATTGTGTTTTTAAAGATGGCCGCCGTGATCCTTCCCGTTCCTGTGTGATGACGCTGGTTCCGGTTCCGCTTATTTGCGGTCACCGCTAATACAGATGGCTTGGATGGCGGTGGAGCTATCTACGTTTTGCGCAATGCCGGTAAGGGTGATTTTTCACCCTTTACCGGCATGGCGGTAGGGTCTTTACCGGCATGGCACTAAGCTCGTGCCCGCAAAGTCGTAATAGGCCGCTTTTAGCGGTCTATTGCCAGCACGGACACAGTCTCTGCTCCATGCCGGTAATGACCGGTACTTACCTCCAACCTCATAATGACCCCCCTAGTCTTGACCGCCGCCAATGCTACCTTGATTGGTCTGGCTTGTCCAGAATGTTACCCTGTTCCAAGAAACTAGGCTGGACTTCTGAACCTCTGCCAACCAGGTCAGAGTACTGAAATCTATCTCAACACACACCCCATACACCCTGATGTCACAGTGTCAAATAAGAACGTGTCACTGCAGGATGCATGTTTTGGGCCTCTTGGCCATGGGGCACTCGGATGGCCCAGGCTTGGTTGATATCCGCCGGGAGCGGTGCCTTGGGATGCCCTGCTGCAAGCTCTGTTGGGTGGTTACGGTTGTAGGTGGGTTAGACCCCTGGACCCCCAGGTTCTCCGGGGTGACCTGCCGGTTGTGGGAGAGGGACTCAGCCATTGCCGAGACCCCTTATTCACCCACCTCACGGAACCTTTGGGCGAGCATGACGAGGGCGGCAGAGGAGCGTCACTGGGCCTGTGAGGACCTGGGGCTTCTGGCCTGAATGCACTCCTGCAGGAGCCGTAGCTCATTCAGCTGCTGGACCATATCAGTAATTTGTCCATGCTGGTTCTCCAGGGCATGGATCCCCACATCCATGTCCTGAATGTTGGGCATTGGTGCTAGAAGGGGGCTGTGCAGAGTGGACGGGCTAAATGATGGGGTCGGTAGAGGTGTGCTCATCCACATCCTCCTCCTCCTCTGTGCTGTACCTGCCACAGTATGATTGTGGCTAGTGTGGCACTGGTGGTGTGTAGGGCACAGGAGGGACAGTGGGCCACTGGCAATTGGTCTAGTCTAACTGGCAGCTGGCAGTGGAGGCTGTTCAACCATCATGAGAGCACCGTTCGCTGGGCCCCACTGCAGTCACCTTGTCAGCCACCTCCTGCCAGATGGCCGACTTCCTCCTCTGACTGGTCATCTGATTGCCAACCCCAAAGAGTCCCTCTGCATTTCCCACAACATTATCCGTGAGTGCAATGATCTCAGGCACCGTGAAGTGGGACCTGCAGAGCCGGAACTCTGGTACTCTTGATTTGTCACTCCCTTACATGTCTGCTGCGTTGGATGGGGTGGATGGCAGCAGGACATGTGTTAGGCGATCCTCGGCACATCAGGCCTCCCCACATCGGAACACTGCACACATTCCCCCAGCTTCTCCACCCCAGCTTCGAGGCTCAAGGGATTCGGTGAACCCACAGAACCGAAAACACCGTACCTCCTTTGGTGTACGGGCTCGATTACGACCTTTCCTGCATTGGCAACTGCCTTGGAGAATATATCGCAGAAGGGGCGGCGTTACGTCATCACGTCGGTCATGTGATACAGTGTGGCGTTCCTCACGTGATCTTGGTGGACGTCACATGACCCAGAGACGTCACATGACCCAGGGACACACAGTATAAAGAACTGAGAGGCAGGACGATCATTGCTTCTCAGCTGGCTTCGGACCCTGTTTGGCGTTACTACTTGCTCCTTGCTACCTCGACCACGGAACTCAATCTTGGACTCTCTTGGACACCCCTTTGTACCTTTGCTTGGAACTGTTTACCTGTTGCCGGATTTTTGGACTGCACATCGACTTGCCTTTGGATCATCCCTGAGTATCTTGCTGTACTCCTACGCCCAAGCCAAGCCCTATCTTACAGGTGGCCTACCCGTATCCACGCTTACCTACGGTTCTACTACTCCGGGGACCGCTGTATCTTGTTGAGCCTCGAACCTCCCTACTAGGTTACCTGGGTCTCCCTTACACCGGATAGGTAAGACACTTTAGATTCTTTTGTTTACCTGCTGTATTGTGATTGCCTGATGCTTAACCTCCTTCCTTCTTGACAGCAGCATCGGTGTTCCAGAGGCTCCGTGGATCTGGGAAGACATCTCTCACCTGTGGCCTCAAGGGTCGCACAGCGGGTTTCTATTTTGTTCCCCTGTGCGTCACTTGGGGACGGAGGTCTCATCGGTCTACACGACACTCAAGTCAGAACAGACTGAGAAGCCGTATAGTCGTGTTAGACGATGCAGGGATCCACGGACGAACCCATAGCTGCTTTAGTTCAGGCAATTACAATATTAAGGGCGGATATGGCCGCCGCGAACACGGTGATCCATCAAAGGTTGGACACCATACAGAGCGTTCAGCACTCCCTTCCGGCAGACCCTGAGTTTGGAGATGGCAGCTCCTCCACTACACCCCCTCCCTTGGCTACTTCTACAGTCCCGACTCCAATAATCCTCCCAACTCCTTCCCCCCTGGCTGCTCCTGAACGCTACCAAGGCGATCCCAAGAAATTCAGAACCTTTGTTAACCAGTGCAAGTTACATTTCTTATGCAGGCCTTTGGCTTTTCCCACGTCCACTGCTAAGGCCGCCTTCGCCCTTTCCCATTTAGCTGGAACAGCTGCCGCTTGGGCTAATCCCCTGTTAGAGAACAATAGTCCAGTTCTTTATGACTTTGATTTGTTGATCCTAGAAATGTCCCGAGTATTCGATACCCGACACAAGGCACAGTCTAGGGATCTGGAGTTGTTGGAATTGACTCAGGGCAAAAGGACTCTGATAGATTACATCACCCGGTTCAATCAGCTAGTTGCGGAAACGTCATGGCCAGAAAACAAGCGGGCGGTGGTCTTTTATAGGGGGTTAAGTAACACCATGAAAGACGCTCTAGCAGTGATCCCTTCTATGCCTACTCAGTATCAGGAATTGGTTGATCTCGTCCTGCAGGTAGATGCACGACGATCGGAGCGTAGAGCTGAATTGGGGGCCTCTTCCTCTCCTACTCTTGTTAGTACTCCCGCTGCCAGTACTGAAGAACCTATGCAAGTGGGAGGATTACGCAGTCCTATTACAACATCTGAGAGGGAACGTAGAAGGGTAGATAATGCATGCTTTTATTGTGGCACCACTGGACATTTCGTGAAAGAGTGTCCTCGACGTCCCAAGAAGAGTCAGGTTTTTCGGGTGGCTCGACCTTAGAACCGGAGAACAGGTCGAGTGTCCCTTCATCTTCTCCGGGTATCCCTCTTGCCTTTGCTCGTGTTCAACCCATCTCCGTAAAGGCTACTCTATGTCCCTCTACTGGCCTTCTTCATGCAGTCAATATCATTATTGATTCCGGTGCCACTGGTAATTACATAGATATTGATTTGGCCCATACCCTCAATCTACCCTTAGTGGTAAAAACACGACCGGAACATGTCCAAGCCGTAGACGGCTCCGCATTGGTTTCTGGTCCTGTTAGACAACAAACTGCACCCCTCTTGTTGAACATCCAAGACATACACACAGAAACCTTAAGTTTTGATCTGATCACCGCACCTCAATTCGGTATCATACTAGGGATTCCCTGGTTACGTGAACATAATCCCCTGATCAATTGGCAAGCAGGCACTGTACTCTTTGAGTCCGAGATTTGTCAAAATTATTGTCTCCCGGTCCATCAAGTCCCTGACACGCCCTCTCGGTTCTTGGGAGCCTTAGCACAACTCACACTGACCGCTGACGATCCAGAAGTCATACAGTCCCATACTGTTGGGGGGCTGATGTCTGGGATTCCGCCAGAATATCGGGCTTTCGAATCAGTTTTCGATCGAGGCTCGTCTGAGGTACTTCCTCCACATAGAACATATGACTGCCCAATCGAATTACTTCCCGATTCCACTGTTCCTTCGGGCAGGATCTACTCTTTGTCTCCTTCGGAGGAACTGGTGTTAAAAGAATATGTACAGAACGCCCTGCGTTTAGGACACATCCGCCCCTCCACTTCACCAGCGGCCAGTCCTATCTTCTTTGTACCCAAGAAGGAGGGGGATCTACGTCCTTGTGTGGATTATCGGCGTCTTAACGCTATCACCAAGAAGGATAGATATCCCATCCCGTTAATTACTCCACTCTTAGATCATTTAACACATGCTTCCATTTTTACCAAACTTGATCTACGCGGCGCATACAATTTAGTACGCGTTCGCGAGGGAGACGAGTGGAAAACTGCTTTCTGTACTCGTTACGGCTTGTACGAATATCTTGTCATGCCCTTTGGTTTATGTAACGCCCCGGCCACGTTCCAACGATTCATGAATGACATTTTCAGGGATATTCTGGATGTGTACATGGTTGTGTATTTGGACGACATCCTGATCTTCTCTCGTGATCTTGACGACCATGTACAACACGTCCGAGAAGTATTAACCCGTTTAAGAACACATTCCTTGTTTGCCAAACCTGAGAAATGTCAGTTCCATAAGACCTCTGTTGAGTTTTTGGGTTTCCACATCACCCCTGGGGCGTTATCCATGAACGAGTCTAAGGTCAAAGCAGTCTTAGATTGGCCAGTACCTCAAACACTCAAGTCCTTGCAGGCCTTTTTAGGATTCGCCAACTTTTATAGGCGTTTCATTTCTTCCTTTTCTACGATTGTAGCCCCACTCACGGCCCTGACTAGTCCTCGGGTACCATATCAGTGGCAGAGAGAACAGCAGGAGGCTTTTGATACTTTGAAAACCGCCTTTACTACCGTACCGGTACTCCAACATCCCAATCCTGATCTTCCGTTCATAGTCGAGGCAGATGCCTCTTCCTTTGCCCTCGGGGCGGTACTGTCACAATCATGTCCTAATACAGGCAAATTACATCCAGTGGCATACCACTCCCGTAAGTTTTCCAGTAATGAGGCTCATTATACCGTTACGGAGAAAGAACTCTTGGCTGTCATGGACGCGTTCCGTGTTTGGCGTCATCATCTTCTGGGGGCTAAACATCCCATCACAGTATACTCCGATCATCGGAATCTACAGGATTTGGCCTCTTTGAAATGCATAAATAGCAGACAGGTCCGATGGCATCTTTTCTTTTCCTCTTTTGACTTCCGTATTATGCACCGTCCTGGAACGGCACATGGGAAGGCGGATGCCTTGTCACGTTCCCCGGGGGGGTCCAATTGCCTACATTCCCTGACACTGTTCTCGGAAAGAGTCATGTGATTTGTCTATGTACTCCCTCATTGTCACTGATGGACTCGGTTCGGTCCTGGACTAGTAAACATTCTGACCAGTTGCGTGAATGGGACCCAGTATATTCTGATGGACTGCCGTTCGTACATGAACGCCTGTTCCTTCCTACACCTGACACACGTAATCTGGCCCTTGAGTGGTCTCATGACGCTCCCTTTAACGCTCACCCCGGACAAGAGCGCACTTTAGATCTTCTCAAGGGTTGGTGTTGGTGGCCTTCTATGAGGCGAGATGTAGAATGTTATGTTAGATCATGCGCAGTTTGTGCTCAGGCTAAACATCAAAGGGGTCGACCGATTGGGTTGTTGCTTCCGCTTCCGGTACCTCCCAGGCCCTGGCATACGTTGACGATGGATTTCGTTACTGATCTCCCCAAGTCGAAGGGCTTTGACTCCATCTGGGTGGTGGTGGACACGTTCACTAAAATGGCCCGTTTTGTTCCTTGCAAAGGTATCCCTTCGGCTCCTGTATTAGCGGAGTTGTTTTTTGAACATGTGTTTATGCTATTCGGCCTTCCTTCGGTCATTATATCTGATCGAGGGTCACAGTTCACCTCTCGGTTTTGGAGATCCCTGACGAAGCTATTGGGCATTGATACCAGGTATTCTTCGGCCTATCATCCTGAGACCGATGGACAGACCGAAAGGACGAATCAATCTATGGAACAATACCTTGGTTGGCCGCTTTACGGCTCGCGGAGTTCGCATATAATAATGCGGCTCATTCAGCCACTGGTTATTCTCCTTTTTACGCCCTCTATGGCCAACATCCCAAGGTCTTGCCGGTCCCTGATGCTTCTGGTTCTGCGAACCCTGCGGCCACGACATGTCTTAGGGATCTTTCTGCCTTACACGCTAGTACAGTGGTTCATCTCACTGAAGCAAAGGCTGCTATGAAGGCCCGTGTGGATGGCAAACGTCGGGCTGCTCCCCCTCTGGTGGTGGGTTCCAGGGTCTGGTTGTCTTCACGTCATCTTCGCCTAGTGGGTTGTCGGAAGTTGCTACCTCGCTTTGTCGGTCCTTATGTGATATCCAAGGTTGTGAATCCGGTGGCTTTCTGTCTAGTGCTTCCCAGCTCTTGGCGCATCCATCCTGTGTTTCATGTCTCCCTCCTCAAACCTTGTTCCGACTCTGTCCGTCTTCGTACCCCTGTTGCGCCGGTGTCCTTGACCTCTCCTGATGTTTTCGAGGTGTCGGCCATTTTGGGCTCCAGATGTTTTAGGGGTGGGATCCAGTATCTGGTGGATTGGAAGGGTTACGGCCCGGAGGAACGTTCATGGGTTTCCGCCTCTGACCTGAACGCCCCTCGCTTGGTAGCCCGTTTCCATTTAGACCATCCATCCTGCCCACGGGGTCGTGGGCCGTTGGGGAGGGGCTATGTTAGGCGATCCTCGGCACATCAGGCCTCCCCACATCGGAACACTGCACACATTCCCCCAGCTTCTCCACCCCAGCTTCGAGGCTCAAGGGATTCGGTGAACCCACAGAACCGAAAACACTGTACCTCCTTTGGTGTACGGGCTCGATTACGACCTTTCCTGCATTGGCAACTGCCTTGGAGAATATATCGCAGAAGGGGCGGCGTTACGTCATCACGTCGGTCATGTGATACAGTGTGGCGTTCCTCACGTGATCTTGGTGGACGTCACATGACCCAGAGACGTCACATGACCCAGGGACACACAGTATAAAGAACTCAGAGGCAGGACGATCATTGCTTCTCAGCTGGCTTCGGACCCTGTTTGGCGTTACTACTTGCTCCTTGCTACCTCGACCACGGAACTCAATCTTGGACTCTCTTGGACACCCCTTTGTACCTTTGCTTGGAACTGTTTACCTGTTGCCGGATTTTTGGACTGCACATCGACTTGCCTTTGGATCATCCCTGAGTATCTTGCTGTACTCCTACGCCCAAGCCAAGCCCTATCTTACAGGTGGCCTACCCGTATCCACGCTTACCTACGGTTCTACTACTCCGGGGACCGCTGTATCTTGTTGAGCCTCGAACCTCCCTACTAGGTTACCTGGGTCTCCCTTACACCGGATAGGTAAGACACTTTAGATTCTTTTGTTTACCTGCTGTATTGTGATTGCCTGATGCTTAACCTCCTTCCTTCTTGACAGCAGCATCGGTGTTCCAGAGGCTCCGTGGATCTGGGAAGACATCTCTCACCTGTGGCCTCAAGGGTCGCACAGCGGGTTTCTATTTTGTTCCCCTGTGCGTCACTTGGGGACGGAGGTCTCATCGGTCTACACGACACTCAAGTCAGAACAACATGGCTGATTTCTAGTGGATTCTGTTTTTCAAAATGGACCCCGGTCAGCTTCCCGTTCCTGCGATTACGCTATTCCCAGTGCCAGTAATTCCGGTGCCGGAAATTCTGGCTTCTGAATTAACGGCACCCGTGATTCCAACAGTCTGAGTAACGCTATCTTTGTTTCTGTCACATTTCTTCCTGAATCACTGGCAACCTTTGATATTGACTAGTAATTCCAGCATGACAGTAGTACTGTTTTTGGCGGGGTGGGGGGAGTGCGTGCCCACAGACCTGGAATATGCCGTTGTTTCCAGTGATCGGTTTGCCAGTAACGGTACTACCGGCACGCCAGAATTACTGGAATGTTTCCAGAATACTCATAATCAGGGCCAGTATATGCACTCCTGGTGAGGGTCTCTTACAAAGATAATATTTTTGGAGCACCTGAGGCAGTCCTTGAAAAGTGAAGTTTTCCCTTTAGAAGGGCCTTCATTGCCTGAGTCCACCATGGCCCCGAGGGACCAGGCGCAAGATCTTCCCTCAATGATTTCCAAACAAAAAAGTTTCATGAATTTCAAAAACAGTATGTGTAGAGCAGAGGGGGATTTCTCTGTTTATGAAAGAATTATTTGAAAAAAGACTATAAAAGACTGAATAATAAGACAAATCTCAGAAGAGCTGTGGAGGATTCCCTAGTCACTAGACTGCAGTGAAAAATCTGAAGGTGGCTGCCCGGGTGGAGCTTAAGCTCTGCCACCTCATTGGTTAGGGTCAAAAGGGACCAAAGTGAGGTGGAGGGACTACACATGTGAGTGCTTTTTTAGACATCATTAGCAATGTACATTACTTTTTCCTATGGAAAATTTCCCATGCTGGAGAAACCTCTGAAATCACCTCCGAAGAACGAAACACCAAAATAGAGGAATTTTTGCATCTGTCCTGTTCCTTCGAAGCCCTTTTAAGCAAATCTGTTGCTGTCCCTGTAACGATGTCGCACCCTTAGAAGGTTGGAAGGTTGTAAAATTGCCTCACATGTTGAAAGGGATCTGGAACCTGCTTTGAGAGGCTAGCTAGAGACACGGATTCTTGTTCAATGTGGAGATCTTTTTATATTGAGACCCTTGTGGGGCAAACCCCTTCAATGCAGGAAAGCCCTCGGAGCTTGCTCCGACAGGTCGGGGTCCCTCCAGCCTTTTGGGCATGGTAGGCTTTCAATGCTGAGGTGTAACCTCGGGTCTCAAAGACCTGGTACTAGACCCTGAAGGGCCATCAGTGTTTCCATTGGTAAAAGCTTGAGAGGCCTTGGTTACTCCTCCGGTCAAAGCCCCGGGTGACCTCAGTGTTTAAACAGGTAAAAGCTGATCTAGCCTCGGAGCGGACCCCAGTGACGCAGTCGATAACCGCTGCAGGACTCGTATCCCTCCCGCTTGGTGGGGTGCTGGGCTTACTTGGTAACTCAAAGTCTATTAAGAAGCAAACTCCTTTATGTGACGAGGAGGTGACACACTGAAGACCTCTCTCCACTGAGCCAATCTCCTGTGAAGAGTCTGGCGTGACAATGCATGACAAGAAGAGCAGGCCACCCACCTGTGGTCAGGGCCTAAGCACTCTAGAGTTCCTGCATGGCAATCCGTCACCGCGTAATGCCTGGTGCAGGAAGTGCAGGCTGTAAAACCCATAACGCCTGTCATAAAAAAACGACTGGTGTTACCAGGAGGTGAACAAAATACATTTGATAGACCACAAAATGACTAAGGGAAAAAGGTGCGCAGAAAAAAAGTGTGCGTGCTATACAAAGTGTTGCTTCCTGTTGTTGCAGAGAAAAGGACGGGTGTTGCTGGTAGGCGTAGTAGGCGGGTCTGGCCACGCCCACGCTGCTCCGCCTAACGCACAAAGTAAACATTCTTAAAGGAGAAATTCATCTTTTTGTGCTGTGTAAAAAGTGTTGCGTCCTCAAGGACGGACACCCCATAAGTACAGTGAAAAGGGGACTGGGCATAGTAGTATGTGGTAAATGAATCATTCAGACTAAATTCATACTTTTAATTCATTTAAGTTTATTTTATTATATTCTAATGATGAGGTCCCCGGGAGGATGCTGTCCATCTACTTCGCCTCCCATGGTCATATGATTCTGGAATCTAGTTAGACTCCAGAATCATATTGCATCATAAGGATGCACTATACAAGCTACAATATCATAATCTCTCCCCTTACACAATTTAACAACAAATAACATTCGATTAACAGTAGCAATAATATAAATAATCCAAACTAAAAAAATAATGATGATAGTATAATTAATAATAATAGTAATATAGCTCAAAAGGATGTGTTCTGGAATCCACTTCTTGGCACCGGTGCCGGTAATCCCTTAGCGCCATATTACGAGGTCCCTCAGTGGGCCCCGTCCTTAACATGTGGCCAGACCACACGTTAAGAAAGGGACCCGCTGAAAGACTTCAGGGCAAATAACGGTACCGCTAACAGCGGTACCATTATTTGCTCCTTCCCCATTCCCATTGAGCCCTATGGAGGCTCAAATGGGGAAGGGCCTTGGTGAATGGGGAATTACCACCCGCCAACCTTGGAATGGGGCGGTAATTCCCCCATTCACCAAGGCGGAATCGGTAAAATACCGGCGGCAACCCTGGCGCTAATAGCGCCATGGTTACCGCCGTCCGTGTAATGAGTTAAAGTTTGGTATAATTTTTCTGTTTTTTGAAGACATACTATTCCTTCCCTCCTTGTCTCCAATGTGTTATTCCACCTGCTTTGTTTCCAAAGGAAATCTTGCTCTTGGCAACACTATGTCATCACAAGACCACTTTTTTCCATCTTCGAGGATTACAGTTTTATTTGTGCAATGTTCCACTCTTTGTGGAGCGTTGTATCTGGATTCCCCCTTCAATATCTTCCTTGGTTCTCTTACACAAACCCAATCTCCTTCCTTGATGGTACTCTTCTTCACATGCTTATTATCATCATAATATCTCTTGTACTTGGCTTGTCTTCTTTTTACTCTTTCTATAATTTCATCCGTACTAATCTCCTTGTTTTTCTTCAACATAAGCGAAGCCGGCCTTAACCTATGAGAAGCTGTTCTGCCTCTCATCAGCGTGAAAGGTTCCTCTTCCGTGACTCAGTGAGGGGTAACTCTATAAGTGTTCAATGCCTCCTTTAAGGTATCTCTCCAAGGTAAATTATTGACAATTGCTAATTAGATTATGCTCTTTATGAATCCATTCATTCTTTCGACTAAACCATTTTCCATGGGGTGATATAAGGCTGTCGTTGAATGTTCAATGGCTCTTTCTCTCATGAAGTTTTGTACCTCTAAAGACATGAATTGTGCACCGTTATCTGATATTATCACTTGACGATCCCCTTCTCTATTGAAGAGTTCTTCTAGAAATTTCACTACTTTGGTAGCAGTTACAGTTTCTTCTGCCACACCCCACTCTACCCACTTTGACGTTTAGTCTATCAAAACCACAATTTATACCTTTTGAGACTTCAATGTTTCAAATGGGCCTGTTATGTCAATCGCCAATTTGGTCCATACCTCTTTGGGAACTTCAACAGGTTGCAATGGTGTAGGCTGAGTTTTCTTCCCTTTATCACTGATGGCACATGCTGTGCACTCTCTTACTAATTGTTCCATTTGATTCCACATATCAGGCCACCAATACACTTCCCTTACTCTCCTTTTTGTGAGACTTCTTCCTATATGTCCTTCATGGGCAATGGTCAATATTTTTTCTCTCAGTGCAATCAGTTGAACAATGCGATCTCCTCTGTATATACACATATCATCACATGAAATCTCATCTTTTATTTTAGTCCAAGTTCTAATACTCTGGCCAAAATGTTCCCAATTACTTCTGATAGCTCTTTTCAAATGTCCTTGTTTGGCATCCTCATTTCTTGCTTCAAGCCATTCTTCTTTCGAAAAACCTGAAGTGATGTATGCAATCACACACTCCATGTTTCGGTCTTCCAGGCATTCCTCATTCTGCATTTCCTCTGCAACACTATTCCAAGGTAACCTTGACAGACAATCTGCCATGACATTAGATTTGCCAGGTGTATACTTCACTGTTACATTATATTGCATGATGTCTAAAACCCACCTCTTGATCCATGGTGATGTTAATTGCGTGTTCTTAGAGCTTAAAACATGAATCAATGGTTTGTGATCTGTTCTCAATTCGATCAGTGCACCCCAGATGAGACTTTTAAAGTGCTCTAGAATCCACCTCACTCCCAATGCCTCTCTCTCAATGGTGGAATAATTTTGTTCTGCCCCTCTTAACAGTCTGGAGGCAAAAGCTATGGGTACAATCATGCCATTTTGTATTTGCTCTAGGACTCCACCTAAACGTATTCCACTGGCGTCCACAGATATAATGCTTCTGGCACCATAGTCAAACATTTTAAGTGTGGGAGATGTGTTAATCTGCTCTTTGAGTGATTCAAATTCTCTCTTGCATTCTTCTGACCACACAATTTTCATGCCTTTACTCAATAATTCTCTCATATAACTTGACTTGTCGGAAAAATGATGCACAAACTTTGAATAATACTCTGCCAACCCTAGAAAACTGCAAAGTTGGTCTTTATTTGTAGGTTCTGGAATCCCCATAATTGTATCCACTAAAGCCTTCTTCGGTTTTATGCCATCTGCATTTATAGAATGACCCAAATAAGTCACCTCATTCTTTTTTATTTTGCACTTCTCTATTCTGAGTGTGAGGCCCCTTTCTTGGATGTTTCGACACACTTTTCCAAAATGACCCACATAACCACGTTTGTAACATTCCGCTGAGAATGCCGGGCATTCTTTTTCATTATTGTTGTGTCTAAATCTGCCACATTTGTAACATTTATTTTGAACCCTACCAACTAATTCTCTATCTCTTCTCATGTTACTGCCATTATAGTTGTCTTTCGACATCTTCCTGATTGCTGCAATCAAACTTTCTTCTTCTCTATCTAAGGTGGTTTCTTGCACATCCTGTATGCATCTAACTTCAGCATTCTGTGTTTTATCTTGTACTTCTTTCATGCATCTATCTCCTAATTCCATTGATCTAGCAATATCAATGGCCTGCTCTAGGTTTGGATCTTTCGCTTGCCACAGGCGTTGTTGTATCCGAGAGTCTGCGACCTGTAGCACCAATTGATCTCTTAAATACTCATCTGCTATTCCAGTAAACTTGCATGTAGATATCAATACCCTTAAGGCAGCCATGTATGCATCAACAGTCTCTCCTTTGTTTTGTTTCCTCGTGAAAAAACGGTACCTCTCCAACACTATATTAGTTTTGTTACCAAAGTCTTTGGTCAGTTTAGTCACTGCTATTACATACTTTCTATTATTGCCAGAGCCAGTGGCCACTTCCTCAGATCCTTCTTCCACATTGTTCTGATCAGGTAAAGCTCTAAAAATCTGTAAAGCCTCAGTACCCACACAGTTCAGCAATGTGGCTTCCTTGAGATCATCATTGAACTAAGCTCCTCCTACTGCTCTCAGGTAAACCTGAAAATTTTCCAACCATTCTCCCCAACTATACACAGGATTTCCAGGCTGTGCAAGAAATGTTATTGGTGCAGCAATATTCTGCATCTTTGAAATCGTTATCTGGCAGTATTTTCTTTAGTTGCTGTGGTTCTCAGTTTCTGTTCTCTTATTTTTCACTCCTTATGATAATTATCCTTTCTGTGCTTATTCTCACAACTTTTGCTTTATTCATGTACTTCCCTCCAAAGTAACTTTTTTTTTTTAAATCTTATAATTCGAGCCTATATTGCACAATCAACAATAATTCTATCTTTGTGTTGTTATCGTACCACCACATCTATTGTTATTCGTTTCTTTTGCTGCGCCGTATTGTGTTTATTTTACGTTATTTCTACTCATTCATATTGCGTGAGTTGTCTTGGCAACATTGTGTCTATAAAATGCCTACGCACGTTACCTTGATGTTTTCTTGCGTCCTTTCCTCTAGTGATGGCCGCCCATTATGCTTACGCCTCATTGAAATGATGCGGCCGTTGAGTACATGTACCGTTTTCAAAATATTTCCATGACCACCAATGTCCCATGCGACTCACTGCGCGTTTGAACACCAGGCTCGGCCTGCCACTTCAGCGCTCTCGCTCTTCTTTCTCTGTCGAGCACGCTGGTCTGCACACCCGTCTCTGTCTTCTTTCTCGCCGTCGGGGACCTCAGACCTGCACCGAGACGAGCGATCCTCGTCGCCAATTTGTGGTAAATGAGTCATTCAGACTAAATTCATACTTTTTATTCATTTAAGTTTATTTGATTATATTCTAATGATGAGGTCCCCGGGAGGATGCTGTCCATCTACTTCGCCTCCCATGATCATATGATTCTGGAATCTAGTTAGACTCCAGAATCATATTGCATCATAAGGACGCACTATACAAGCTACATTATCATAACAGAGTAATGTGGCTATTCAACAGTCAAGCTGGTGAGCCACTTTAAAGCCGCCATTAGACACGCGGAGCCAAGTTTGTATTAAACTCCATTTGCAAACTGAAAACACCTTCCCTTTTCCCCGCCCCTTCCTCCCACGTGCCCTCCCTCTCCAAGGCCCTCATTACGACCCTGGCGTTGGACCATGGTGCTAATAGCACCATGGTCCATGCCGGTAACTTACCGACTCTGCCATGGCGGAATGGGGAATTACCGCCCCATTCCGAGGCTGGCAGGGCGGTAATTCCCCATGCCGCCATGGCCCTTCCCCATTCCCATTTTTGCCCCATAGGGCTCAATGGGAATGGGGAAGGCGCTAAGTACGGTGCCGCAAATTGCGACACCGTACTTAGCACCAAGGTCCCTTTGCGGGTTGGTTTTTAACGCCTGCAAAAAGCAGGCGTTAAAATCTCCAACCCGCAAAGGGACCTCGTAATCAGGCGTTAAGGGGTTAACGGCGCCGCCACCTTTTACGGCGCCGTTAACCCCTTAACGCCACGGTTGTAATGAGGGCCCAAGTGTCTCTTATCTTAAAGGGGTGGTGTCCCAGAACCTATCCTGTTCACAACAGATACTCCAGGGAGCCCTGGTGGGAGAGGGGGAGTGAAGGAGCTTCGTCTTATGCTGCTGCTTCCTTCTTTCTCGTCCACCCATTCACACCATGGTGCTACTTTGTACTCATGACTGCCCTGCAAGCCCACCCTTTTGAACCGCTAGGGGGGATGAAGTTACAATGGGCCTCATTACGACCCTGGCGGAAGACCATGGTGTTATTAGCACCATGGTCCATGCCGGTAACTTACCGACTCTGCCATGGAGAAAGGGGGAATTACCACCCCATTACAAGGTTGGCGGGGCGGTAATTCCCCCTTCCTCCATGGCCCTTCCCCATTCCCATTCCCATTTTTGCCCCATAGGGAATTGCGGCACCGTAATTAGCACCAAGGTCCCTTTGCGGGTCCCTACTTTAACGGCTGGTCTACACCGCAAAGGGACCTCGTAATTAGGCGCTAATAGGTTAATGGCGCCGCAGCCTTTTATGGCGCCATTAACCCATTAGCGCCTGGGTCGTAATGAGGCCCAATGTTTGTGCTTTATGTACTGTTTTTGGTGGCCATTACTTTCTCCCAACTACTGTGAGAATCTTCTTTGTTCTGAATCCTAAATGAGAGTTTTACAGCGAGCCCAGTGCTTCGGTCGTTTTGGTCATCTTTTGGAAGTAGCGGGAGGGGAGGCAGTCTAACTGCACCTGTATAGCCTTCAGGTGCAACATGAATACATTCCCTGATAACCATTATCACTTACATATAGAAAAGGTATGGTATGGGCAGAAACAGAGCAATCATCATCTGCGGACAAAGACTAGGTTCAGCATGGACAGCTTCAGTGCAAGCTACTTATCCCACACACTGAACAAGTACAGAGGGCACTTGCAGTGAAAACCTCCCTCATTTACAAAATAGGTACAACCACTGCTCCCTTGTAAACAGGGATAGCATAGATGTTGCCAGTGTAAGCTTCCCTTGCATTTATAATGTATAAAACATGAAGACGGTTCGTGTACGTTTCTCTCACAAACATATAGCTATAGCATGGGCAGGGACAGGGAACAGCTTCTCTCACAAGATGGTACTGTCCGGCATAGCAGAGACAAAGCTGATGCAAGCTTCCTCCTAAACAAGTACAGCATGTGCAGAGCATGCTGCCTGCAACTTCAACTTCCACTCCTGTAACACGGCCAGACTTTGCATCAGATTGTGCTTAGTATATGCAAGAGCAGCCTCACTGGGGGGTGCTTGATTTGTGCTTCCTAGAGGAAGGGGCCTCTTAAAAGGGCCAAATAAAATAATTATTCTTGGAAATTATACTTGGAAGAAGTGACTCTGGGGGCAGCACGTCTCATGTTGTAATTTTAATTGGTTATTTATAACGCGCTTAATACCCAGAGGTTTCTAAGCGCAGACCCTGGGATCGAACCTGTGTTGCTCAGCGTCATCTTGCTTCCAAGGCGAGCACGTTGCCTTACAGCTTGTATGGACTGGGAGAGGAGGAATAGGCCTCAGAGTAATGGTAATGAAGGTTGTCAGTAAGTATTCAGCGCATCACTTACTATCTAGCTCAGAATCATGTTTTAGAGCTAACATTGGCAACAGCATCAACACTACCGACTACTGACTATTGACTATTGACCCTTGAGCTGATCATGTTCAGATAACAGAACATCTATTACTAAAGCTAATGGTCTTTCTTTATAGACTCACAATGGCAAAAGAAAAATGTATCACTATTATTGGCTGGTAAAATCTGCTAGTTGTGAGGGATGGTTGAGGAGACAGCAGATGACAGGAGAAAACAATGATTGCCTAGGGCCAAACAAAAGACTGCGCGGGCTGTAAGTAACCCCTTTGACCTGGCTCATAGAATGACATTTACTCACATGCAATAGGTCTTGGGAAGCCCACAATGAGCTCCAAATTGTGATAACAGCCGGTCCTCAATGTCCACCTCTGTTTCCCCAATCAGTTGGTCTTGTTGTATGAGGTCAAAATCGTAGAGGGAGATCTTGATGTCCTTCTGAAGGGGCAGCACACAGCTCAACTCAAACATCCTACGGGTTGGGGAGGCAAAACTGTATAGGTCAGAGAGCATTCAGAAAAGGGCACAAGTAAAAGGCTAGTGGGCAATGATGTTGCCACTAGCTAGGTGGTTGGTTTGATTAGGGAGTCACATGATTCCCATTAGCTGGGCGTGCTCTCCATGGGAACTGGGTGGGGTGGGTGGTGGTACTCATGGGTTCTGTGGCTCCCAAAGTGCTGGATCAGTGGGTCACTATGTCAAAGGAGACTGGTTGAGTGGATAATAGTGTAGCTGAGACTTGAAGGTGCAGTCCATATGCCATGGGGTCGGCTAGGAGGGTAATTCATT
Organism: Ambystoma mexicanum; assembly: GCF_040938575.1. NCBI lineage: Eukaryota > Metazoa > Chordata > Amphibia > Caudata > Ambystomatidae > Ambystoma > Ambystoma mexicanum. The sequence goes on from NC_090932.1 coordinate 1,150,907,287, forward strand.
TGCTGGTGATGGTTGGGCAATGATGTCACAGGGGGCTGCTTTAGGGAGGTAAACGATTGAGCAGTTGGCTCCAACTCACTTGCCAAATTCTGGGTTCAATGTTGCAGGGACATAGTGGTCTTTGTCGTCAAGCATCTTTTCACCGAGGGTGACGCAGATGTAGGGGTCACACTGAGAAAGGCAAAACACATTAATGACAAAATTATAGTGGCGCTTTGACACACAACTTTCTTGATGTATAAGCACCTTACAAATGTACAATAAATAAATAAATATGACAACCAAAATTCTGAACCTCTGGAGTTAAGGCAATAGGCCTCATTACAAGTATGGGTGTGTGGGAAAAATCATGGCAATGCAGTGATAACTTTGTTACCACTGCATTACATTACTGCTTCATTACCGCACCACCATACTACAACTTTGACAGTAAGGTGGAGGATTTTTCCTTACTGCCAAAAAAGTGGGTAAAAATTAGGAATTTCCTCTGGTAGTCATTTCTGCCAAAATCCCTATGGAATCCTATGGACTCCAATAAATGGGGATTAAAACTGCATCCCACCACTTGTAATCTGACGGTAATTCTGCCGGACCAAGTGGGGGTAAGAGTAAATCTGTTTGGAGGTATTTTGGCGGTTATACTGAGGAAATACCACCAAACTTGCAATGAGGCACAATGTTTCTACAAGCCACCTCCAGAGGCATTTTCTTAACAAAAACATCAACATGTCCAGTTCAAAGATTTGGGACACGGACTGGAGGCTTACATTTCTACATACAGAAGGAGTATTACTGTACAAATCTAGAAATTAACTGTTCGTGAGAGAAGCTCCCTGCCTCCAAGGTATCAATGCACAATAAATGATGCTCTCGTCCAGTAACAGATTGCCAGTGAGAGAAACTCCCTGCCTCTGTGGTGTGCAGACACACTGTATTAAACAGTACTGGTTGTAAGATGATAGCAAGCAAATGAGAATTTTCCCCTGGTAACGTTCTTTCGACTGGATGCTCCTCCCACATATTTCTCATTTTATGATATCTTCGTTTCCAGCTTCAGCTGCTTCGGAAACATTTTTGTTCTCGGCAGAGAGCGCTGTGCATCGAGACGGTCGACCTGATATCCCTCAAGGGCTTCCATCTCTTGACTTTGTTGTCGAGCACATATACCATGAGCAGCCCCGGTTGGCTTCAGTTCTGTTTTTTCGCCACCCATATTCAGAATTACCGCCATTGACAAGTGCCTTTAATTATCAGACCTTAAAAGAGCGTAAAGTCTAAAGCTCAGAAATTCTAAAGTGCAGTAGGTTGGGAGGGTGATGAGGACTACGTGGGAGGAACATGCAGTTGGAATAACTTTACCAGGGGTAAGTAACTTGTTCTTCTCATTTGCATGCTATCAAATGGATTGTGTCCTCCCACGTATTCCTCATCTTATGATAGACACCCAAAGCAGTAACAGGTTCTTTTGGAGGAGGGAGTAAGAATTTGAGGGTTAATGTCAAGAATGGAGCATAGAACTGCCTTCCCAAATCTTCCCTCGTTGTTAGAAGTGTCTAAACAATAATGTTTTGTAAACGTGTGGATGGGGGACAAGGTAACTGCCTCGCAGATATCCTTTATCGGAACTCTCCTCTGAAGTGCAGAGGAAGTTGCCATGCCCCTAATGGAATGAACCCTTAAGCATTCTGGGGGATCTTTCCCAGCTAGCCTGTAGCACTCCAAAATAGCCAATATGAACCATCTGGATAGAGTTTGTTTGGTAACTAACAGACCTAGTTTGTGTCCTGTATAACCAATGAAAAGTTGGTTGTGCTGTTGCAACTTTGCCATTCTTGAAACATAAAAGCTTAGAGCTCTCCTTGGATCGAGTCTATGAAATCTTTCCTCTTCCTTGCCAGGATTCGGTGGAGGATAGAAGGCTGGAAGCACAATTTTCTGTGTTCAATGGTAATCCGATACAATCTTAGGGAGAAAAGAGGGTTTGACCTTAAGGACAACCTTATCCTTGTAAAAGGTGGTAAACTGAGGTTTACAGGATAAGGCCTGCAACTCATTCACCATGCAGGCTGATGTTATCGCTACTAACAAAGTAGTCTTGTAAGTTAGCAACCTTAAAGGGCAGGAATGGAGTGGCTCGAAAGGAGCACACGTTAAAAGCTTTTAAACCAAATGAAGGTCCCAAGTTGGAATTTGGAAAGGTGTAGGAGGAAACACATTTGTGAGTCCTTTAAGAAATTGAGTTATTAAGGGTATTTTGAAGTAGGATGCCTCTTCTGAGGTGTTCTTGAATATGGAAAGCGCTGCTAGATAAACCCTGGGTAATGAGTTCCCGGTGATGACGAGACTCCTAAATCTGTTGGATAAGGGCCATGAACAGACCCACTGTGAAATTGCAGTTTTGAAAGGTGTACTTGTGGAGGTGTTATCCAAAATTAGTTGGATTGAAGGCCTTCTATTTTCCTGTGATGCTGTGGCTGCTTTGACTACGGGTAAAAACAAACCTAAGATAGCCAAAGCAGACCTGACTACGCAAACTCCAGCCGATCCGAGGATGGTCAGTAATGATATCAGGTCCTTTGCCGCACTGGATGCTGCCAACAGCCCGAAGTGGGAGGCCAAGTGTGACCGGCCTCCTACCGAGTTGACGCAGGCGGTGACAGCTAATGCCTTGGCCATACAGCAAATCATCAAGGGACTCATAGCTGCCCCAGTCTTAGAGCATGGTGAAGATGCTGTGCCGAGAATTGTGGGTCAGGTGGGTGAGGAGGGTCAGCATGCAAGACAGGAACCGATGGATAGCCCATCCGCACTCACTAATCTAATAGACATAGACAATGATTTACAGGCTAATCTGGGGCACACTGTTTCCGAGATGCCCATTATTGAGCAAGAGCCATGTCTTAATGTTGGCAACGAGGGCTCAAAAAAGAAAGTTCCATCAAGCCAAGAATCTTAGTGCTGTTGCCAAAAAGGTTAGGAATGATTTTCTAAAATCGAACGCTAAGTCTACCCTTCCCAGTAAAGTTGGTAGTAACCTATCTAATGATGACGAGGTCATTGACCTACAACAACTCAACCAAGAATCCAAGGCGCTATTGAATCTCGATGCCCCGAATATTGAACACCTGACTAACCCGTGTAAGGGGATACCTGTAAATAAAAGTTCTAAGAAGGTTGTTGGACAACCTGGGATCACCGATAACATATCCAAGGGGTTGGTAAAAGATGAGTCCTTGGTTATAGGTAGACACAAACAATTGGATCTTCTAAATTTCTACCCCGCATTGCACATTAAAAAAGCATTGAACAAAATCAAAGGAGGAGGCGGAGTAAAACCTACTAATCTGTTGCCTGAGGGTAAGGGAAAATTGGCAGGGAGCCTTAGCTTAGCGAAGGCTTATGTGCCGACTTTGAAAGGGCCCAACTGGGCACAACCATGCCCAAAATCACTTCCAGTTGGTACAGAGGTTGAAACTTGAAACATACCTACAGATACTGAGGGAGGTGAGAATGTAGATGTCCGTCCGATGCTCTCCCCCAAGGTACCCCCTAAGTCGACGGGTGTAAGTGGTGGCCCACAATGGGGGGAGTGCCGCAACGAGACAGGACTTGTTGAGGAGGTTTTGATTCTTAACACTGAGATGCCGTCGATCATGGGTTGGGAATGTAAGGCATCTACTAATGGGAAAACGAGTCTAAATTGACTGGCTATACTAAAGGCCTTTCAGGCCATATCCTCCCTGTGAACGATCCGATCTGATGCCATCGATTGGGTCCGCCTATCCTCAAACAACAATACCAGGATGATATGCGGGTATCACTCGCATATCATCATTAAATTGATTCGGGCCCAAAGATGGGATTTTGAACTGATTGGTCTGACTCCATCCATATTCTGTACAGAAGAGCAAGCTACCACCTTTGTGGAAAAGCCTCCACCAAGGCCTGAGGTGCCAATGGGTCGGTCACAGGGTAATGTGCCAGCTCGACTCAGCAAGGAGCTGTTTAGGCAATTTATGACTTTTGCCGCAGCCTTTTCTGGTTCTAGGAGCGGCAATTCTGGTCCCCAGCCGCAGGCGCACACCCCAGTTGATGATAACTAGAGTGAGGGTCCGGGGGTGACACTGATGTTGTGCAATGCGTGTGGCCTGAAGAACTTTAGGCTATGGGCCACACATCTCGACGAGGAGTCTCGCCCGGAGGTCATTTTGATTCAAGAGACCATGCACTTGGGGTAATTTAAAGTTGATGAATATCAAACTTATGTTCAGCCAGCAAAGAGAGGAGCACAAGGGCGCCCCTCAGGTGGATTGGTGGTATTGATTGATAAAGCCCACAGAATTTCCTCCGAATTAGTGTTCACTGATTATTCCATCCTAGCAGTTAATCTAAGCTTTCCAGGTGGTACCACGAGGGGGTTCTTGGTTTTTGCCTATATTGGAATAAAGGGATTACAGCGTACACTGAAGTGTCCAAACAGTTGGACAAGATCCTTGAAGATGCCTTTTCTCACATCCCTGGCATCAGGGTCACTGCAGGGGTTGACTTCAACGCCACCTGCATGGAGGTGGGTGGTGATAGTGGTTTCCTTCCCCGTTTTGCGGGTGCCCTCTCAAGATGCAATGGGAAGTGGTGGGTCAATTACTTCTTGGCATGGGATATCCAATTAGTGCCGCCTAATGCAGGGTTGTTTGAACACACATGGTCACATGGGATATATCGATCGCTGATTGATTATTTTTCTGATACTACTGCACTTCTGGGAGTTGTAGACAGGATGTCCATATGCGATCTATTCCTGGGTGGCCATCTGGCTTTGAAATGATCCCTGAAAGAGCATATAAGGCGTTTCACTTCTGACACAGCCTTGAGACTGATTGTACCTGACTGCGCTTCCATCTCTTTGAGGTGGGATTTGAAATTGTGCCATAGGATGGTGTCTAGTCAAAGGGATGACCCCCTGATTCTTTTTCCTGCTGAAAAATTGGGTGCAGACTGCATACTGACTGAATGTCAAAATAGTAAGAGAATCCAGGCACACGTAAATGAGTTTATTCTATCGCAGAAAGGTAGAAAGGGGGGTGCCTACGCACCGGCATTGTTATAACTTATCCTTGGTGAATCTCTGAAAAGATAACAGGAAACAATCACGTTGTCTGGGCTTACGGAAATATGATTGGTGTAGCTACATCCAGCTTAAATCAAAAATGAATCAAGTATACCGTACCAGGATGAAGATGTTAAAATATGAACTGATGCTGGTTGATAATTAGAGAATGTTGCACCATCTACTAAAAAATGATGCCAGACAGGTGTGGTCCATGCTGAAAGCCATTGCTGGTTCAGGGGAACCACTGAAGGAAGCTGCAGTGGCCGCTGCGACTTGGGTAACATTTATGCAAAACAAATATGCCCTTCCAATACGGTTTGCTAGTGCTCGATTTAGGAACTTTCAGATGCTGATCTTGAGAACTTCTCTGTGGTCGGCGATTGATATTACCCGGGCCATAGTGAAGATTAAGAGCTCTAGAGCGCCCGGCACAGATGGCATTCAACCTTGCCTAATTAAAGCTTACCCGGTACTGTGGGCCAAGATCTTACAGAATAAGTATGATAGCATTTACCTGCTAGGTGTCATCCCTCCCTCTTGGTGCTCTGCAATCATTATCCCCATCTATAAAAAAGGGAGGTTTGACGACCCAAATAATTTTAGGCCCATTGCCCTGATGGACACCTCGGCCAAAATCTTCACCTACCTACTTTTGGAGACTATTCAGCACTATATTGTCCAACTTTATTTGCTGCCACGCTTCCAAGTAGGTTTTAACAAGTACTTGGGGTGCTCGTTAAATGCGACCATTGTGGCCCATTTGTACGAACAAACCAAATGCTTGCATACTGGCCCAATCTATATGGCAGCATTGGACCTTACATCAGCGTTCGATACTTTCATTAGATCCGTGTTATGGGAGAAGATGATCGTTCTGGGTTTTCCAATTTATTTAGTGGCCATGATTGCTCTTCTCCATCAAAATACTAACTACAGAATTAGACTGACCAAGGATGGGGCTGTGACCGATTTGATAACAACTGAGATAGGCCTCAAGCAGGGATGTAATCTGGCCGCTTTTCTTTTTAATCTATATTTAACGGATTTGGAGTCAGCCTGGTGTGATGCTTTCATATATCCGGTCAAGTTGGGCCGGTTGGCATTGAACTGGTTAGGTTTCACAGACAATCTGCTATTCATGGATCGCACCCCCTTCGGCCTCCAGGCAAAACTTTCATAATTTCAATGTTAGGCCTTTAAGAACAACCTACAAGTAAATCCAGCAAAGTCTTTCATCATTGTATTTGCAGATGGCAAGAGACTAACATCTACATTTTCTTGGTCCCTCAATGAGGTTGTAATACCAAAGGTTCAATCAATTAGATATCTGGGCTATCAGCTTTCATCTAACTACTGTGTGGCTATGTGGAAGGAGGTCATCAATGGAAAATTGAAATCACTGACCTCCCAAATGAAGATCATTTATCACTGCGACAGTAAATTTTCACTGTTTCCCAGTATACAGTTTTACCTTTTAAAGGCTGAACCAATCCTTCTGTATGCTCTTGACATCTGCCCATCTGAGATAGAAGATTTCCTGGACTGTGTCCAGGGCAGATTGTGCAAACAGGTTCTTGGATTGGCGCAGTCAATCCCAAATATGTTGATCTGTCATGAACTGGGTATTCTCCCCCTGTCTGTTAAATGGCATTGACGCTTGATGAATGGTTATGTTAAAATGCTCGTGCCACCCAAACAGTCCTTATATGAGGATTTGGCTGGACTGATAAAGGAGGGACGTCCGCCTTCATTTTGAGATTTAAAAGCAAAATGGAGAAAATATTAGAGGATACAATGATCGCAAAAGATGACTTAGTGGCCGGTATCCTTGCATGTAAAAGGAAATTTCAGTCCTATTATTGGAGCATCATGTTGGATAAAATAGGCAAGTGTAAAACTTAGTACGAATATGCTAAATTTACTAGAAAATGGGGTGATCGTGTACGCTATCTAGAAATCTTTCCGTGCAACAAAACTAGAAAGGCTTATCTATGATTCAAACTGAACCAACTTATGACTAATGAAAAACTACAATACTGGGATCATAAAGTGGTTGATATGTCGACGGGTAGATGTTGTTTTTGTAGCCATTCCAACGAGTTGGAAACCCTGAAGCATCTGCCATTTTTTTAACCTCAGAGTGCCGTGATTTTTGGCTGATTTTTGTTTACATCCTCCTGTACGTGGAAAGAGAGCTTGTGGGAACGATGCATGTGGGGGACTAGCCAACTGTTGTTGCTCAGACTAACAAAGCTTTTAGACATCCTTGAGGATGCATTGTTTCATAAAACAAAAGTCGATAAGGACGTGATCGAACAGCCTATCAATTATGGCTGACTATGGGCAACTGTTGGTAATTTTAGCCATGAGGCTTAGGCCCAGACAACATTGATCTCCTTGATGTCCAAATATTGAAGTTACCTGGATGGTTAATGTTCTATATGTTGGGAACTTTTACCTTATCGTCAAATGAAACTGCTCATAAGTGGAGTAGGCCTAACATAAAGCTGATTTGTAACATGGACGATTATTATATTGTATTGTGGAAATGTTTCTGTTTTGAATGGAATGATTTTACTGTAATATGAATTGAAAGGTATCAATTATGTCAATTATGTTTTTTTTCTGCTTTTATCAAATGTTTTGTAAAGGTTTTGTTTTAAACCATAAACAATAAAAAAAATTAAAAAAAGAACCGCTGCCTTTTCTAATCTGGAGCCCCAGATTTGCCAAATTTGCCAAATGCAGCAGAAACGATAACACTGTAGGTGTATCACATTGAAAAGGGTCCACATCTTTCTCCCTACACCAGCTACAGAACTTGTTCCAACGGCAGCGGTATAAGGATTTTGTTGCTGGCCTTCTGGCCGAAAGCAAAGTCTCCATTACGTCATCCGGGAGGTCCCAATCCTTGTACCTCAGCTTCTCAGAGAGAAGGTCCTCTCTTTGTGGAGGACGTATTGGAGGGCAGATGGACATGTCCAGAAGGTCCGGGGATCACGTCCTCCTGGCCCAATCTGGGGGGATAAGGATCATGGGTTTCCCGAACTTTCTCAACCTCCTGATCACTTGAGGAATGATGGGGATTGGACGAAATGCATACAAGAGTTGAAACTCCCAGTCCACTCCGAACGAGATTCCTACAGCTCATCATGGGGGAAATTCCCTGGAGCAGAACAGTTCTCACAGTTGACATTGGTCACAAACAGATCCACTTGAGGGGTTCCCAAAGGGCAGAGATCTCTTGAAGGACTTCCTGAGCTAGTTCCCACTAGTGGCAGGCCGTGCTCTGTCTGCTCAGAGCGTCCACCGCTGTGTCCTCCTCTCCGGCTAGGTGAACTGCCGACAGGGAGATTCCTTCTTGAATTGCCCAGAACCAGAGCTGCATTGCCTCTCTGCATAGTGGTAGTGACCCTACATCCCCTCTCTTGTTGAGGTAGCACATGGTCACTGTGATGTCTGTCATTATCAGGACATTCTTTCCCCGTGCAGACGGCAGAAAGGCCTTTAGCGCCAGTCTGATTGCCGTCAATTCCAAAAGGTTGATGTGTAGTTTGGACTCTGATTGTCAGATCGTTGGCATGTGCTCCCCACCATGTAAATGAGGCGTCTGCTACTACTGTTATCTCTGGCCATGGTTTCCAAAAAGGTTCTCCCTTCAGAATGTTGTCCTCGCAGGCCCACCACAGAAGGACCCGTGCGACCCTGCAAAGAACCTGAAGTAGTTCTGCCCTCCTGCATGAGAATTGAGACTACTGTGTCCTGAAAGCCCATTGAAGGGATCTTATTCTCAGGCCAGCCTCTGGCACCAGGAAAATGCAGGATGCCACGAGGCCAAGCAACATCAAAAAGTCAAAGGCCGGAAGACGCTGGGCATTTCTAAATTTGGTTATCATCTGCAGAATATGTTGAGCCCTCACCTCTGGTGGCGAGGCTTTTCCCAGGGATCCATCCAGGACTGCTCCAATGAACTGGAGTCTTTGAGATGGTATCATGTGGGACTTCTTGTAATTGCGGGAGAAGCCCAGTCTTTGAAGGGAGTGGCATGTTACACTAAGATGTTCCAGGGCTTGTTCTGGAGAACGGGCCCTGATCAGCCAATCAGCCATGTAAGGGTAGATGAGAATCCCCCCTTTCCTGATACTCGCTGCCACCAGCGCCATCAGCTTGGTGAAAACCCTCAGGGCGGAGGTCAGCTCAATGGCAGAACTCAAAACTGATAATGAGAACCGCCAACGGCGAACTTCAGGTACTTCCTGTGCTTGTGATGGATTGGCACATGAACGTAATCATCCTGAAGGTCCAATATACCATCCAATCCTGGAGCTGGAGTGCCTGAAGAATCTGAGAAAATGTAACCATCTTCAACTTGTCCTTCCTGTGTAACTTGTTCAAGTATCTGAAGTCCAAGATAGGTCTCAGTCCCCCGTCCTTCTTGGGGATTAGGAAATAGGGAGACTACTATCCTTTGTTCCTCCCTATCACAAGTACTGGTTCTATAGCACCTTTATCTAGCAGGGTCAACATTTCCTGCAACAGAAATGGATCTGGAACATTTAGCGAATGGCTTCTCGGTAGATGATCCTGAGGTCTCTGTATGAATGGGAGGCAGTAACCTTGGGCTACTGTTTCCAGTACCCATGCATCCGAAGAAATACCTCGCGATTCTTTGAGATCCTGTGACGGTCTGCCTCCCACCGGGGTGTCGTGAGTCAAGACCTCAGAGAGGTTTTGAGGCGGGTGGTGCAGCAGCTGATGGTAAAGACGATGCTGCTTGAACAGGCTTTGTACCTCTCCCTCGTCCACCACAAGGGCATCTTCTTTGATCCCTTTGACCAGCCTGTCCTCTCGCTCTTCCAACTGAGGAGTAGTAGCGAAAGGACCTACCCTCCAAGTTTATCCGATGGGGTGAAAAGGCTGTGGCTGCCTGATAGCAGCACCTAGGGACTTGGCTTCCGCCTTTGAGGTCTGCAGGTTCTCAAGGCTTTCGTAAGTCTTATTACCAAATAAGTGCGAGCAATAAAAGGGCAGGTTGAGGAGTCTAGATTGTACATCAGGTCCAAACCCAGACTTCCTCAACCACACAAATATGCGTATTCCAGTGCTTGCCGTCATGGCCCTGTTAATGCTGTCAGCAATGTCCAGACCTGATTGCAGAGCCTCACACATGGCCTCCTTATCAGGTTCTAGAAGGCGTCTCTTTCCTCACATTCAGGGATGTGATCAGCTGCCATCGTTGTGCAGTCCAACAGGGTGGATGTACATTTTGCAAGAGCACATGTAGAGTTAGCAGACTTTAAAGCCATATTGCTAGCGGAAAAGACTTTCTTTGCCCATGAGTTAACGCGTTTATCATCCCTATCAGGGGGTATGGTTGGATAGGCAGCTGCTTAGAGACGGATGTAGCTGCTTGCACTACTAGACTTTCCAGAGTAGGATGTATTGATAGGTAGCCAGGGTCGCTGCTGGATGGCCTGCATTTTTTTGTGAAATTTGTATTTACTGCAAGGCTGGACTCTGGAGCCTTGCAGTTTGCCACAATCCATTTTTAGAGTGCCACATGAAATGGTAGTGTAGGATCATATTGAGGACCTTTGTCTAATATATCTGTAAGGTCGTCTTGCTCAAATGAAGGAGCTGGCATATTCCATCCTAGGAAACCTACAACTCTGGACATTAGGCTTCTATATGATGCATCTTCATGATCAGCCGGACCCGGTTTCCCAAAATCTAGCACTGGAGAGGTGTCTACCCCACTAGCTGTCTGTAGGATATCATGTAGCTCCCTAACCCTGGTCTGTTCTGAAATGAAGCATTCAGGCACATTAGTAATTTTCTGAATACCAGGGGTATCCAATTGAAGAACACATGGAGGGGTTTCATCTGAAGTTTCATAGCTCTCATATATTGAGGTTAAGGATCAGAAAAAATCATTTATAGGTAGAAGTTTAAAAACCTTTTATTTTTCCTGACTTTTTTTAGGCAAAAGTGTCGATGAATGCAGTCGGCGTCAATGTTTTTTGCAGCAGCGTTGATGGCATTGACAGTTTTGATGCCTGTAGCGTCGATGATATTGATGCTTTGTCCTTGGACTTGTGCTTGCAAGGGACTCGACCCTCAAATCGACGGTTTCTTCTGCGATTTCTCATCTTGTTGAGTACTTGAAGACTCTCAAGAAGTCTTAGGCTTATGACCTGGGCTCGAGGGCACACTGGGATTTGCCTTGGCCTCATGCTTGTCATCGACCATACCATGGCCACTTCTCTTATGTTTCGAGGAGGACTGGTCCTATTTTTTGAAGATTTTACACATTTTCTTTTTAAAGTTCCCACTCATCTTTGGAGGAGGATTTAGTGGGGCAGACTACGCTCCTTTCCACTGAGGAAGAAAAAGAAGAAGGAGAGGGTGATCTATGCCTTCTCTCTGATTTTTTGATGACGAAGAGGAGTGTGTGCTCTTCGAGTGTGATCGTTTTTTATAACCTTTTTTTATGAGGAGATGAATCCCTCGACTCGTGGGATGACCCAAATTTCAAAGGATTGGACAGGGATTTGGGGACAATCCTACCCACTGAAAATTTAGCTTTTCGCTCTTTTAAGGCCTTACCTGTCATCGACTGAAAGGATCGACAGCCAGCGGTTTTGTGCTCGATGCCCAGGCACCAGATGCATATTTTATGCGGATCGACGATGGACATTTTGGCACCGCAACCTAGGCACTTTTTGAAGACAGTCTTTGGAGTCGAAGACAAGGCCATCTCGAAACGTTTTTGATGGCAAACTGAAGCGTGCCTTAATTCTCGAAACAATCACATTTGCGGAAAACGGAGCTGAAGCCCACGAGCCCTGCGCGTGGTATATGTACTCGACAATTATGTCAACCGAGATGGAAGCTTTCGAGGGACATTGGGTTGACCATCTCGGCGCACAGCGGCCTCTGCCGAGAAGAACATTTTTACAAAGCGGCTGAAGCTGGAAATGAAGATGTCATAAGATGAGGAATATGTGGGAGGACACAATCCATTTGAATAAGCAGATAAAAACGTGGGGCATATAGTGATAGAAAGATGGATAATGAGACAGGAGCGTCTGAATGATAAGGGCACATATTAACACTTGCAAAAACTCACCAATCCATTCATATCCCTTGGTTGGAGATCTAGCGCCCGGATAATGTAGACCCGCACAAGGCACTCTTCAGGAATATTTGTCGGAATTTCCTGGAACTGGCGGGGAGGAAGAGGCTCATCAGGATCCTCAGAAAGAGGATAAATACGGAAGGATCCCTGAAAAGCAAGTACTGTCTTAGGATTTTGCCAGGAGAACACTGCCAAACCTATTCAGGAGAAATACCTAAAAAATAAGTAGAGTCCAACTGGAAGCACTCTGGTTTAAAGAGCAACACAAAACCTCCATTTATCAGTATAATTTGATTGTCTATCGAGGTTGAACTATTACTCAAGAGAGCACCCGTAACCCATGCACTACAGGGAGAGAAGTCATGTCTAATGCACACATCCAGCCCAAGGACTCTGGGGACTGATTGCTGCTCTATAGATCATATCCAAACAATAGACTTCAGTGATACATGACTGGCATGCATATGGTCACCAGAGCATGAGCTCTGGGGAAAGACAGATGATCTATTTATCTCCTGATCCTCCCCAATCAATTATACAGGTAAGATCACTGGTCCTTCAAATTCTCCCAACCCATTGAATTTGGGTGAATGAACACTTGTCTAGAGAGCACATCCAACTCATTATCTCGGGGTAAGATCAACGGTATATAGAGCAGCTCCAACCAATCAACTTCCCTTTACAGTTCCACCAACCAACAAAACACATGGCACATACCACTGTCTTTAAAGCATTATCAACCCACTGTCTTTGGGGAGTAGGTCACTGAGAGAACACTGATGGACTATGGTGACAATTGCTGCTTTATAGACCCATCCCAACCCACAGACTTCATGGGCACTGCTTTAGATCCCACCCAGAGCTCATGGACTATGGGAACAGATGAATGGTCTATGCAGCATTCTCAGACTACTTAGGGCCAATGCAAGGGTTTTTTGCTGCTCTAGGCAAAAGGTCACTTTGCCATCCTCACGTGACTCCAGTAATTGTATTTTCTGCCCCAATTGTGTCCCCAGATGCTTCACATACATCACCAGTCTTCAGGTGTGGCATAAATAAAATCCCTGTTCACCACATTACTTACATATAGAAAATGTCTGGTATGGGCAGAAGCAGAGCACACATCTCCAGACAAAGAATAGGCACCGCATGGACAGCTGCAGTGCAAGCTACCATCCCACAAATTGAACAAGTATAGGAATTGGCACTTGCAGTGAAAACTTCCCTCACCTACAAAATAGATACAAGCACTACACGGGAAGGGCCAGTGCAAGCAGCCCTCACAAATTAACTGCTTTCAGAAATAGAAGAGCCAGACCATGGTCAGGGATAGGGGCGGCTTTCCTTGTTAACAGGTGTAAGGGAGAATTCTCCAGAATGGCTAATTTCCCTTACCTACTGAGTCCTTCAGCAGCTTTGCTGGATTTCTAGGATTTTTTTGTTTTTCACCTGGTAAGAGTGTGAGCCTTTTTTCCCACTCTTAATTGTGTTTTGCTGTGTGTTTAACATTTTTGTGTTCATAGACTGTGGAGCCTCACCTACTCCATAGGCATCATCTTTTTACTGCGTGTCTCACAGCACCTTCAGTGCAGTGATACAGGGTTGTCTTTTTCAGACTTCCCACTTTAAACCTCATTTTCTGGGACTGACTACTGTCTCCCAGAACATGTAAAGTTGCCATTGACTTTATTAGTCTTTTTAAATTCACAGACACAGTACAACCTATCTTACATAGAGTACTGGAAAGGGTTAATAGTTATCCCGGTTTGTCTGTCTCTCATGGAAAATTATTACGTTCCCCTTTCTGGCTGGTGGCAATGGTATGTACCATATTCCTCCTACCGCTGTCTGTGAAAATAGCCTTGTACTGTTTTAGGCCAAGTTAGTAGTCTTGAACTTAAATCCACTGTACCCCATTTACTTCTATTTGGTTATGGCTGGGTTTATTGGCCATTTCTTTTTGTAAAGGTCTTTATCCTGTTTTACTCTGCGCGCCAAACCATGTTTGGTTCCTTTGTTCGTCGTCCTTTGGCGGGCTTCTGCACAGACACCCTCCTTAGGCGCCTGAGAGTCTGGGTAGACAGGATGTGAGGGAGGGGTTTTAGGACCCCTGCACAGGGTTCCCTTGGAAACCCAAGTCGCACTCTTGTTTGATTGGCTAGGTGACTGTCCTGCCAGGACAGCCACCCTGCTGTGTGATTGACAGCCAGGCTGTGTGAATGGAGGAAAACTGCATAAAAAGCAGGTCTCTGGGACTTTTAAGGCCACTGCATCAAGAGAACCGAAGAGAAGCTGAAAGAAGAGGACTACTACCACGACTGAACCTCCCTGCGGAGCCCTGCTGTGGGTCCGAATCTCCAAACTTCAATGACAGAGAAGATCTGCAAGGAATCTTCTTCCCTTGAGCTGGTGGTACCAACCAGTTCGCCAAACACCAAGCAAGGCATCCCTCCCCTGGTCGAATTTGCTGTGCACAGCTGCAGTGAACCGAATAGCCAGGAGGACCGGACCCTGTTTGGGTTTTAAGGAGCGCACCTTTTATTTGTTGCTTTGCTCTGCTGCTGGTTTCTTCTCTGGGCAGTGCAGGACTCTCCAGTCTTCCTCCTTCGTGTCAGTCCGACAGTCGCATCAGGAACCGTGAGCCTGCAGGATCTGCCAGGAACTTCTGCCTCAGCTACAGCATTCTTCTTCTTCGAAGGTACTGTTCAAACCTGGTTGTTCGTTCCGTCCGACCGCAGTGAAAGTGTTTTAAATCTTTTGCCAATCCGAGGGCTTGACCTTCTCTACTCTTTTAAATAACTTTTCCTTCGACCAACTTCGTTTTGAACTCTTGGCAAAGACTTAATCGTGAACTACTCTGAATTGTGTGATCCTCTGCAAAGACTCTGAACCATTAACATTGGCCCAGGCCTATTGATTTGAATCTTCATTGTAGCAAGCCTTTTCTAGACTGCCCTGCCTAGTTACTTGTTGGTGCTGCTTAACTTCGTATAACCTTGTATTTCCCTCCCTTTTTAATTGCTGGAGTGCCATTTTGCTCACACTTCATTTTAAGCCCAACTTGTCCAGAATTGATTGGGTGTTGTGTAGTGTATTAAGAGTGTGATTTTTCTGCTGCTTTATTTAGTGTACTGTTTTACAAATGAATGTGTAAATAAATGTATATTCTTTTACTCAGAAACCTTAAGTCAGTGTTTGTTTGAACCATAGTAATTAGTGTCCTTTGTGTAACTTCTGATACTGCTCACTTTGCTCTTGAGATAAGTCTGGCTGCCCAGCCATCGCTACCACTTTACTGTGTAGTACAGGCTTGTACCAAAGGTGAATTTGTACTTGCATTTGTAGTCTTAATTGTGTGTGTTGGTCCCAAAGGGTTCTGCATATGATTCTGCCTAACACTGGTGTACAGTGTTGAGGGTAAAGTATAGTAATTACACCTAGAGTGCTACTATTACCTTGAATCAACTAACCACAAGGCTAAACATCACAAAAAAGCAAATTTTAATCATGTCTGATATGGAAAGCTACAGTCAGGAGACCATCCTTAGTTACACTGTGGATTATCTGAAAAATCTGTGTAGAGAAAGGAATCTGTCTGTTAAAGGCAAAAAGTCAGAATTAATTGAAAGGTTGTTAGAGAAACAAAGTCTGAAGAGTCGGTCTGAAATACCTAACCCTCCAGCAAATGTGGACAATGATGAGGATGATAATGTGTCAGTTATTGCGAATGAGTTAGATGAGGTAGATGTAGGCCTTACTGCTCCTCTACCTGCTCAGCAACCTCAACCTTTGTCCACTGGGAGCCCTTCAGGTCCTACACTCAGTCCTGAATGCATTGCTCTAGAAAAGATTAGGCTTGAATTGGAATTCAAACGTATTAATGCTCAAACTGAACAAAAGCATTAAGAACTTAAGCTCAGAGAAATGGAGCTGAATCATGCCTTAGAAATGAAAAAGTTGTCTATTGAAAATGCTTATCTCCCAGAGTCTTCTAGGTCTTCCATTCCTAAAGGACCCTGTATGCCTAAATAAATTGTTGGTATGTATGAGGCTAAGCTTGATATTTTGGATTGGTTGGCAATGCTTGAGTATAACCATGGGATTCAAGACATTACCGGGAATCAGTTGCTTCCTTTGCTCTTCTCTAGGCTACCCACTGTTGCATCTGATGTTGTGATGGAGTTGGGGAAGGTGGATAGGATGGATTATGAGTGTGTGAAGCTAGCTTTAATTGTTAGATTTGGGAAGACCCCTTCCCAGTACCTTAAGAGGTTTAGGACCCTCAAAAAGCATGGTGGTACTCCTTGGGCTACCTGGGTATGTGAATGTTTGAAGAATTTAGATGGTTTGGTTAAGGGTTACAGAGTAAACACTTATGAAGGTATGAGAAATCATGTTATGTTGGAGTCAATTTATGATGCCTGGTGGTCGGTCAAAATATCGAAAAAAAAATCTCGAATGACAAAAAGGTCGAAAAAGAAAAGTTGAATTTCTCTTTTTTTAATTAAATATTTATTTTGGGGTCCGGGATTTTAAAAAAAATGGTAAACAAAAAAAATATATATAAAAAGGGGGGTTCGGGGGGAACACCCCCATTTCGAATGAAAAAGTAATTAAAAAAAATTCGACTTTTTTTTCCAGACTTTTTTTTTCGAGATTTATTTTTTCAAGATTTATATTTTCTGTATTACGACCATAAACCATGATGCCTGCTCTCCTGAGCTCAGACAGCACTTGGCTGATTCTAAGGAGATAGATCCAAAGAAGTTAGCTAAGGCCGCTGACTTGTGGGTTTCCAACAGGGCTACTCACAAGAATTCTGGGGCAACTCAGAAAAAGGATGAGGGAAAGCAGCCAAAGAAAGATAACACAGAGAATTCTAATACCACCAAACCAAAAGAGGGTCCCAAACAGCAACATATGGGTAAACCACAAGGGAAACCGAATCCGGCTAGTGTACCATCTGGACCCAAACCAGATGGAGGTCAGAACAAACCCCCATTGATCAAAACATTTGAGAAATGTTATGTTTGTGGGTCAACTGACCATGTGAAAGCGGATCCCAGATGTAAGGGTAAACCTTCAGGGGTCCACCCTGTCTCCTTAGCCTTCTCCCCAGAGGATGAAGTACCTATGGCAAGTGGAAACTTTCACCTACTGGCTGATGAACCCATAAGAGTCTCAGCTGCTGTTTCCTTAGTGTCCCTGGGTTTGTGGAAACAACAGAATTTAGATGTCTATAATTCCATCCCAGATAATACTAAAGAGTATTATAAAGATAGTGTTCTTGTGACTGGCCAGGAAACTCCTGCCATCCGAGACACTGGAGCCAGCATAACTGTGGTTGATGAATCATTTTTCAAGGTAGAGGATGTTGCTAAGGCACCCAAACATCTATCCAAGTTAGCTTGAGGCCCTGTGCAAATGATTCCCCAGTTACCAGCTCTCATCCAGTGCAATGACATGACTGTCAAGATACCTGTTAGTGTGCAGAATGAAGTGCCTGGGAGAGTCCTGTTGGGTAATGACCTGATAACTCTTGGAGTTGTGACTAGTCCCTCCAGATCTCCCAGTAAAAGGAAACAAGAGCTCACTAGGCCTGCAAGGGAGAGGACCTTGAGAGGCTCTCCAGGGGAATTGATAGAGCAAGCTATCACCCCCCGTCCACAGGAATCGCTCACTGCTATTTCAGGAAAGAAAGAGGCAAAGGATAAACCCAAGACCTCCAAGAAGAAAGCAGATAGCACCCCTGTGCTACCAACAGGGACAGCCCCAAGATTGTCCAAAGTCACACCTGTGACTACTCCACCTGCTGAGGCTGAGTGTGAGGTACAGCCCTGTGTGGTTGAGCCAGCTTCTGAAGAGTCAGATCTGGAAGAAGACAAAACTCTAGTTGGAGATCTGGATCCTGTTGACCATCCTGAGCTGCAGTCTTTACTGGCAGAAGGTGGACCCAACAGGGCAGACTTCAGCAGAGGACAACGAGAGTGTCCTACTCTTGAAGGTCTTCGACAACAGGCACCTTCTCAGCTTGATGGGCAAGAAGCTGGGAAGCATAGGTTGCACTGGGAAGATGGCCTCTTCTACACTGAACGGACTGAGTCTATCCCTGGGGATTGCAAAAAACTTGTAGTGCCCCTATAAAACAGACTCCAGTTCCTACAGTTGGCCCATGAGATACCTTTGGCTGGTCATTTGAGTTTCAAAAAGACCAAGGAAAGACTCTCTTTATATTTCTACTGGCCTAAATGGGTTCAGAAGTTGACAAATTCTGTATGAGCTGTCACACTTGCCAAACCTCGACAAAGAGTGTAGACAAGAAAGTGGCCCCCTTGGTGCCTCTCCCAGTGGTGGGAGTTCCCTTTGAGAGGGTCGGCATCGACATTGTTGGTCCCCTTGACCCTCCCACGTCTTCAGGAAACAGGTAAATCCTGGTTGTAGTAGACCATGCTACTCGGTATCGTGAAGCCATACCTATGTGGACTGTTACGGCTCAGGCTGTGGCTAAGGCTCTATTTTGTATTTTTACCAGAGTAGGGTTCCCTAAGGAACTGATATCCGACAGGGCATCCCATTGTATGTCCCACTACATGCAAGCCATGTGGAAAAACTGTGGTGTCACTTACAAGTTCTCTACAGCCTACCATCCAGAGACAAATGGACTGGTAGAGAGGTGTAATCCTACTATGAAGAGCATGATAGGTGCGTTAGAGGAACCCCTTAAAAGAAAGTGGGACCTTCTACTGCCATGCCTTCTCTTTGCTTATAGAGAAGTCCCTCAGGAGGGAGTTGGTTACAGTCCCTTTGAACTTCTCTATGGCCATCCAGTCAGAGGTCCATTGTCCCTGATTAAGGAGGGGTTGCAGAGTGCTCCTTCCCCCAAGCCAGTCAGAGTGACTGGCTATGTGATAGGTCTCCAGAGGAGAATGTCACACATGATGGCAGAAGAAAGTGATAACTTGAAAGCAGGTCAGGCTCTGGTCAAACATTGGCATGACCAGAAGGCCAACATGGCTGAGTTTACTCGAGACCAGCTGGTACTAGTTATGGTGCCAACAAGGCAGAGGGCCTTGCAGGACAAATGGATAGGACCCTTCAATATTTTGGGCAAACATGGAGAGGTGAACTATCTGGTGGACTTAGGCAGACCTAAGGAGGCTCCCAGAGTCTTTCACACCAATCGTTTCAAGGCATATGTCTCGAGACCAGAAGTGGGAGCTTTTCATCTAGCTTCAGCTCAAGAGGAGGAGGAGAGTGAACCTCTACCTGACCTACTCAGAGGCCAACCTTTGGATGAGAGCATAGAAGGAGTGAATCTCTCTTTTAATCTGACATCTGAACAACAGGATGAGTGCAAGGTCCTGTTAAATCAATTTGCCTCTCTGTTTTCACTTTCACCAGGCTTGACCCCTTGGGGCCAGCATGAAATTCTAACTGGTGCCTGTTCACCTGTGAAAAGCAAAGGTTACAGAATGTCAGAACATGTAAGATCCCATATAAAGGGAGAGGTCAACAAGATGCTTGATCTCGGGATTATAGAGCCATCTACAAGTCCATGGACTAGTCCAGTTGTTCTAGTACCAAAGGCAGGATCCAAGGAGTTGAAATTCTGTGTGGACTATAGAGCTCTAAATGCAGTCACTAAGACTGATGCCCATCCTTTACCAAAGACAGGTGAACTGGTGGATAAGCCTGGTGCAGCCAAGTACCTCAGTACATTTGATCTGACGTCAGGCTATTGGCAAATAGCCCTGACAGACCATGCCAAGGAGAAAACTGAATTTTCAACCCCAGCAGGCCTCTACCAGTTTAAGGCCATGCCTTTTGGATTAAAGAATACACCTGCTACATTCCAAAGGATGGTCAAGTTCTGAATGGGATGGAGGACTTCTGCATGGCATACTTGGATGACACTGCAGTGTTCAATCCTACTCGGAAAGAACATGTTGTGCAGGCTCTTCAGCAGGCCCATCTGACCATAAAGGAGGGCAAATGTCAAATTGGTCAGAGCAAAGTGGTCTACCTTGGTCATGAGGTAGGAGGAGGTGAAATAAGGCCATTACCTAGCAAAGTACAAGCTGTACAAAACTGGGCCACCCCTACTACTCAAACCCAAGTGAGAGCCTTCTTAGGTCTCACTGGGTACTACAGGAATTTCATTGAGAATTATGGATCCATAGCCTCTCCTTTGAATCTAGTCTCCTCTCCAAAATTCCCTAAAAATGTTAGAAGGAATGAGGACTGCACTCAAGCCTTTGAAAACCTGAAGAAAGCCCTTTGTCAAGCTCCAGTCCTAAGAGCTCCTGATTATCACCAACCCTTCATTGTGCAGACAGATGCACCCAATACAGGTATAGGTGCAGTCCTTAGTCAACTGGATGAGAAAGGTAGGGAGCACCCCATTTGCTTCATCAGTGGTAAACTGAAGGAACCAGAAACAAGGTGGGCAACCATAGAGCGTGAGTGTTTTGCCATTGTGTGGTCTCTGAAGACGTTTAGACCATACATACTTGTATGGATCTACTTTTGCGATTCAGACAGACCACCAACCCTTGAGATGGTTAATGCAAATGAAAGGGGAGAATCCAAAACTTCTAAGACGGTCAATCTGCCTGCAAGGGTTTGATTTCACCATTGAGCACAGGTCAGGATGTAACCACCAAAATGCTGATGGTCTCTCTAGGATGTTTATAACTGACTAGAGTGAAGAGATTCATCCAGGATTAAATCCTCCTGTCCCTTAGTCGGGGGGGGGGGGGGGGAGTTTTAGGGAGAATGCTCCAGAATGGCTAATATGGCTAATTTCTAGGATTTATTTTTTCACCTGGTAAGAGTGTGAGCCTTTTCCCCACTCTTACATGTGTGTTGCTGTGTGTTTAACATTTTTGTGTTCATAGACTGTAGAGCTTCACCTACTCCATAGGCATAATCTTTTTACTGCGTGTCTCGCAAATTGCAGTACCGTAATTCGAGGTAATTATGGTACCGCAATTTGCGGTACCATAACTACCGCCTTCCCCATTTCCATTGAGCCCTATAGGGGCAAAAATGGGAATGGGGAAGGGCCAATGGTGAATGGGGAATTACCGCCCCGCCAACCTTGGAATGGAGCGGATAATTCCGCCATTCACCATGGCGGAATCTGTAAAATACCTGCGGCAACCATGGCGCTAGTATGGTTGCCGCCGGTATCCAAGTCGGGAACAAACATTTATATCCCTTAATCCAAAGGGAGCCCTCGCCAAAGGAAAGTCCAGAAGATATTCTGGACACTTACAACCCAGCCATTTTAAATGTTGCACCCGAACATAAACCGGCTAACCCAGACTCTACCCAACCACCAACCTATCATCCGTCTACCCCAATAAATTCGATGGTCAGTCCGTTCACCCCTGAAATATGAGCCCAGATTTCCAAACTTTTTTTTTTTCGTGTTCTTCAGCCCCTTTTGGAAGGGCTCCCGAATTTCACAACCAATACCAATACTGGTGCATTCCTGCTACTGATTTGTTTAATATCGTTCAGAAATTCCCAAAGATACGAGAGGATCTCGTTAAGTTCCAAGAGGAGCTTCAGGTTATAATAGACTGTTATCACCCCACATGTGTTGATTTTAATCAATTGTTGTGACCCGTGCTGCCACAGATACATTTGCCTTGCTGAAAGTGCAAGACAACTGGCCAGCTGAAGAACCTGCCACTGCCAGTGATCTGAAAGCCTTTACTTGATAGGCTGGTACAAACTATCACTAACATTTGCTCTCAAAACTGATTAGTCTAAAATTAATTGTATCTGTGTGATTATCTCGAACACAAAATACAGAAGCTGGAAATACTGAATTTTGTTTTTCTTTTCACACATTTTCACGCAATTATATGAGGGGGAAATCATACATCTCATACATTATTTATTACCCTAACCCACCCCCCACATATAACTGTGCAGTTAAAAATTCAGCATTTTCAGCCTTGTAATTTTTTGCTGGGGTGATACCAATTAATGCATGCAAGCAAACCAAGGGTAAAAATCCTGCAGAATATCTCGAACAATTGAAACAATATTTTGAACAATACTGTTGATGCAGCCATTATAGCGCCCCAAGCAGTGATGGCTCAGTTTGTTATGGGTCTGCAACCTAAGGTATTAGAGGGAATTAAGCAGTGCTAATAGGGCGGGAAGGAAAAGGTTTTACTAGCTGCAGAGCACTTCCATGAACAGGTCGAAAGAAAGAAACTACTGTGCAGATTCAGAGTTTACAACCTTGCCAGGCAAGGGGAGGGCTCTGCCGCATGCCAGGAGGGCGAGAATGGGGAAGAGGGAGGCACCCCAATTGTATGGACAAGGGCAAACTTCTGAGAGTTATTACACAAACATGTACAGTGATCAGTGTACTTACTGCAAAGAGTTTGGATACGGTAAAGGAGAGTGTCCACAGCAGCCTCAGCGGATGCCAACCACACCAAGCGGAATTACTAGGTCCCAGCCTCCACCAACACCACTCCAGATCGATGGTTAGGATTGTCAAGGGGTCTCCGAACTTGTTGCACCACTCATACTGATTGATTCTACTGCCCTGTATGTTGAGTGTGTTATTGCTGGTCAAAATAGTGCATGTTTGGTTGACACGGGAGCATCACGCTCCATGCTTAAATCCTCTTAGTTTCCACGAATGATGCATTCTGATGAAGCTGTTAATGTTGTAGGTATAGGGGGCACACCAATACACCATCCTGTGTCTACCCTGCTTATGGTCACGATAGGTCCAATTTATGACCAACATACAATCGTGCTGATTCCCTGTTCTCCTCTGAACTTATTTGGATTAGATGTATTGTGTGTGCTAAGTTGCTCTAGTTACTGTTTCCCCAATGACGTATACATTGACATCCCTGCTCATAGAGAGCAGGAGGTGCTGGCAGTATTACAGGAAATTACCCATTCGAACCCTTGGGGCCGAGCCAACACTCCTTCATCCCAACAGGAACTGTTGGACCAAGTCCCAGTCAAATTATGGTCAACCCATGCAAATGATTCTGGTTACAAAGTAAACAAACGACAGGCTTAAAAAGGCATTCTCCCTGTAATAGCACCCATGATACTTTAAGTTTGCCCAAAAAGAAGCTAGGTAAAGAGGTTTATCATTTCATTCATAACCTGCGAGCAGTTAATGCAGTTGTACTACCAGATTTTCCCACCGTACCAAACCCGGCTACCAACCTGTCTTGTATTCCCTACTCAGCCAAAAACTTCACTGTTATAGATCTGTGTTCAGCATTTTTCTCCATACCTATACTTCTTGACAGTCAGTATGTTTGCAGTTACCCATAAATCCATGCAGTATACATTCACTTGTCTTACAGTGGGATACACAGAAAGCCCTACTCTGTTCTCCCAAATTTTAAAGAGAGATCTTGGATCAATTTGGTTCCCAGGGGGGTCGACGCTGGTGCAATATGTCGATGATCTGCTCCTAGCCTTACCCTCCTTGGAAGCATGTGAGGAAGACATTCTCATTCTGTTGAAAGTAATTGCTGAAAAAGATCACATAGCATCTAAAGATATGTTACAGTAGTGTCTGCCCCATGTTCAATACCTGGGCCATGGGATTTCAGCTGGGAAAAAGCAGCGTTTACCCCAAGATCGGATTACTTGATCTAGAAAGACCCCAAAGCTGGGACTAGAAAGCAGATGAGAAGTTTCCTCTGGATGATCAGTTACTGCAGACAATGGGTCACAGGATATTTATCCATAGTTAATCCCCTTCAAAACCTCACGCATGATTCAACCCCCAATCCCCTTCCATGCCCTCAGAAAGCAGAAGATGTCTTGGTCACCATTAAGCAAGCACTCGCAACAGCTTCACGTTTAGGTTTGCTGGATTATAGTAAGCTCTTTGTGCTGCACTGCGGCAAGCGCAACAGGTGTGCTCAAGGTTTGTTGACTCAGTTACATGGTGACAAGCACAAGTCAGTTTCCTACCACAGCGTAGCTTTAGATCCAGTAGCCGTTGTGATAGTCCAATTTTGACCACAAAGAAGCCAGGTAAAGAGGTTTATCGCTTAATTCAGAACCTGCATGCAGTTAATGCAGCTCTGCTAGCGGGGGGGGGGGGGGGAGTGAAGAAGCAAGAGCTTGCCGTGTTAACCGCCATGCAGTTCAGCCACAACTAGGAGAGAAGGAAGTGTGGAGGTCGCCACTACCCCTATAGACTTTTGATTTGTACCTGACAGACCCTATTTGGGTTGTTGGTAGGGGGTGTGCCCTATCCATCAAGCAGTGGCCTTTCAAGCGTGTGAAGAAGACAACAGCGCTAGTGGCAAGCCCTGGGTGTTCCTGTCGTTTCCCAGGTGAAGGTGAGCAAGGGTGCAGCCTTGTGGGTTTTCGTTTGTTTAAAAATAAAATTAAAAACAAGGGTCTGTGGTTCCTGTCGGGTTGGCTCGCATCCGTAGAAGTCCTCATATGCTATGGTAAGGAATGCTCCTAGTGGGGTCACGTGTTGGGGAATTGTAATCATACTGCACAGTACCAGAGTATGTGTAAAGGTATTTTTAATTTTTTGCCCTTTATTTTTTTTAACTGAGGGTCACACCCTGTTTAGGACGATCTACCTTTAAAAAAGAAGTCTTTAAGTAAATTCCAAACGGGAAGTCTGTTCTGTCCCTGTTCGACAATGTAGTCGAGTGGGGCTGGGCAGCCATGATTTGTGCCCAATTGCTGTCATTTTAATAGCATGGCATTTCTCCATTAAGTGCATGTTGCACTGTAAAATGTATACCTATTAGACTTTCTGTTCGCAGGCACCATGGTGGTCTGCAGCAATGCTCGACAGTAACATTGCAAAAAGGCACAATGATTTGAAACACGGTGCTCCTGTAAACAGTACTCTCGAAACACTATTGTAACTCAGTAGTCGGCAGCAGTTGCTGAAATAAACGTAAGCACCAAAGGACATGTCTTGTGGACAGGGCAGCCTGAAAACTTCAATCTGGGCTTCTTGACAATATTACAGATTAAATATTCCAATAAATGTTTTTAGGAAAGCGGGGCATTTTGGCCCTAAACTTGAAGCACCAATCGATATCCCCCTGTCAGGCTGAGTTCAAATCAGACGTCCGCGGAAGCTACTGAACCCCAGCAGTCCCCCAAGAGTGTAGCACACTGAACCAAATAGATATAGCTGAGCATGGTACAACCCCGGCGGAAGGGGAAGTGGAGAAAATAAGAAAACACCAGACTTTGTCAGTTGCTTTCACAAACCTGCAGATAGGATAAAGAAGTGAAAATCGTTTGTACATAAACACTCCTAAATTACCTTTAGTTCTCCACATCTATAACAACTACATTCAATTAATCATATCTGGTGCTCTCATTGCATTCCAAGATGGCCACCGACACCATGTAGTCGTGTGCCGTGGATTTCGGGAAGGCATTGATCCGCCCCCCCCCCCCGTGCTCCAGGGCCCCTGTCACTGTGGCATCTGGCAGAAAAAGGAGAAACTACAGCAGTGTTCGCTGGTGCGCAGCGGATGACGGGAGACGCATCGGGCCCGATGTGTGGAGCAGGAGAGGGGGCGGCTGCAGAAGGATGGTATCGCGGCCGCGTCTCTGTTCCCCCTCTGGGTATTGGATTGTGAGGTGCGGCTGTGGAGGAGCGGGCGTGCACCGAGCTGCGAATTGGAGTCTCCCCGCTGACCAGCAGGCGGGGGCGGCCGGCTGTGCCTGGGCCACCCGGGAGGGGCCTTAATCGTGCCCCTCTGGGGAGAGGAGGAGGCCCTGCGGTTGGCCCCGAGGAGAGGAGGAGCTCCTGGTCTGCATTGACAGATCTGTCGGCCTGTCTGCGGGGCCTCGGGCAGGCGTGCTGCCTGGCAGTGGAGAATCTGGTGGGGGCCGGGCACGGGCCGAGGAGCCCGTGCAACTTCCTTGGAGAGGCGGTGCGCTTCGGGCGGGTCGGCGGCCCGTGAAGAGTGGAGCGGCTCCGGGCGGCAAGGGGACACCAGCTGCGGAGTGCGGTGAGCATTGGGGGGAGCGGGGCCCGTGTGACATCAACCCCCGGGGTCCCTGAAGGGGGCCAGGAGGATGGGGGGCCCCCCACAGCCTAGAGCGGCGCGGCCTTGAGAGGTAGGGGGGACCTCCTCCGGGTTCCCCGGATTAGGCGGGTCCCCTCTCTGCAGCGGCTACCAGGGATCCGGGGAGCAACGGCCCCATAGGGCACTGGGGTACTGGACTGATGGCGCCCCACCCACCAGACACGGGGCTGGACTATACCCACCAGAGGGACCCAGGCAGTCTCCTTGAGCTGCTGCCCTGAAATTGGTATTCCTGCCAGGATTTAAAGCAGGGACCAAGGCCTGGTTAGCAGCAGCACGGCGGGGGACTCAGGCTGGGTCGGGGCCCGCTCCCGCGGGAGGCGCCAGCCGGATCAGTGGGGACCCTCCTGTTCAGACTCTATAAATATGGCAACCAAGAACAAGAGTAAAACGAACAGAAGCGGCATGTCTCAGGGGGACGCCCGAGGCCCCATCATAGCCCTCTGGGCGGGCAGGGACTCAGCCGAGGAGCGCAGGGCCGCACTGGGGGTAAGTACAGAGAACGAATGCGCTAAGACCCCCGATCCATCCGCACAAATCTCCCGTCAAGATCTGCATGGGGAGCTGCTTTCACTTCAGGCATCCTTGGGGAAGACCTTTCAGGAGCAATTTTAATTAATGAGATCTGACATCAACCAGGTGTTGGCCGACATCAAGCACGAAGTGAGTCAGCTGGGGGAGAGGACGGACATAGTTGAGAAAGGCCTGCAGGAGGTAGGCAGAGAAGCCGCAGAGAACAGTGAAGCAATCGAGAGACTCGAAACAGCAACGAGAAACTTGGAAATAAGAATGGAGGACATGGAAAACAGGTCTTGGAGGATCAACATCAGGCTGAAACTCCTGCCAGAGACGGTTCAGGATCGAGATCTGAAGGTGACGGTCCAAGGGATCTTTGCGGGGATAATAGGCGAGCCTTCACCTGAGCGGATCGAGCTGGACAGGGTTCACAGAGTGGGTTTCCTCAATAAGAGCCTGAAATTTAACCCGCGGGACGTACCAGCTGCGTTCACTAAATATGCTCAAAAAGAGGCGGTGCTTAGGGCCGCTAGACAACAAGAGCCGTTATCATTTAACGACCAACGTATTGAACTGTATCAGGACCTCGCCAGTTGCACCCTGCTCAAGAGGCGACAGTGGAGCCCCCTCACCCTGAAGCTTAAGGAAAAGGGGGTTCGATACGAGTGGACCTTCCCCTTCGGGCTCGTCTTCGAGTGGGCTGGCTCTCAAAAGCGGATAACCACGATGCAAGAAGGTGCAGACATACTTCAAATTGAACTGGATCAAGAGGTGTCCGGGGAATCGGGAGTGGCGGGCCCGTGTGGCTCCACTGGTGCGGGTAGAGGGGTCCGTGCCAGGACGTGGGAATGGTCACTGGTCGGTGAGGGGAAAAGGAGGAGGGTTGTGCAGCGGAGGCCTCCCAGGAAGGGGATGGACATGGAGCCATTGGGGGCCGAGGGGCCCGGAGCGGGAGAGGGCAGATCTGGTCCTTGAATACCCTTAGAGGGTGGTGGACACAAAGGCTAATTTTGATCATTCGGGGGAAAGGAGGTACTTAGAGCAAACATCACGGGATCACTGAGGGTGAGAAAGCCTAGGGGGGGAGGGAAGGGAGCGGGGAGACCCAGAGTTTTGGTTCTTAGGGACTGGGAGGGGGGTGGGGGAAAGGGGAACGCGGGGGGAGGAATCCTGAGGTGCTGTTCGAGGGGTGAGTTAGAAGTATCCCACGGCCCTGGGTAATGAGTAGGGGGCACATGTGTGTGGGTGGGGAGTTGCTGGGGGGTCTTGGTCGGCGGGGGCTGCGTATAAGCGCAATTCAAGTGGGTAACGCATAATGTTAGGGGCCTCAATACCCCGCTGAAAAGGAAAATATTGGAACAATTTACGAAGAGGGGAAAACCGGATTTTCTAGGTCTGCAAGAAGCACATCTGCTTTGCAAGGATCGAAGCCGCTTAAGGTTGCAAGGGTTCTCCCTGTATCAGGCATCGGGTCCCACGAAGTCGGGAGGGGTGGCGTTGGCTATCAGGGACACCGGGCAATTCCGGCTGGGGGGCACCCTAAAATACAAGGAGGGTAGGTTTGTGTTGGTCAGGGGCACAATCGCGGGGGAGTTGTACACAATAGGGGTTATTTACGCACCCAATACAGGGCAGGACTCCTTCCTCTGCGATCTTATTGGGAAGATAGGAGACTGGGCGAGAGGCCAGATCATCGTGATGGGGGACATGAATATTGCATGGGATAAGGTCAAGGACAGGTCAGGGGGACCTACGAGCGGTCGAGGAGGGGCGGTGGCCTCGGCGCGACTGCGTGACAGAGTGGAGAGTGTTGGGTTAAGGGATGTTTGGAGGGAATTGAAGGGGGACGAGAAGGGCTTCACATTTCTTTCTGAGGTCTACGGACCCAATCCAGAATCGACTACATCTGGGTCTCGGCTGCTCTGGTGGGCAAAGTCACGGAGATGGAGGTTAGGCCCATGGGCATAGCGGATCATAAAATATTGTCAATGAGACTGGTATTGGGAGAGAGGAAGAGGGGGCTGTGGGGGTGGAAATACCCGGAACACCTCCTGACGGACCCTTTGCTAAGGGAGGAGATAGAGGGTACGATGAGGGAGTTCTTTGATAACAACAAGAGAGGGCACATGGGGGAGGACGTACGATGGGACGCGTTTAAAGCCACGCTGAGGGGGAAAATCATAGCAATCGGGGCACAGAGACAGAAACACCTATAGGCCTTGGAGTCCCGGCTAGAGGCAAAGGTGGAGGAGGCGCGGGACAGGATAGCGGCGAACCCTAGTAGGTCTAACCAGAAGGCTTATAGGAGGGTGGTGGGACAATTGGGGATTCTTCAGACTAAAAAGGGGGAAAAAGCGGAGGGAGCCCTGCTTTTCGTGAGGAAGAAGTTTTACGCACGAGGGAACAAGGCGGATGCCCTTCTCGCTCGCCTCCTACGGGGCGCTGCTTCTAGGAATTCCATCACAGCTTTAAATTCAGCTAGGGGGGAAAGGATTACTCTGATAGAGGATATTCAGGAAGCCATGGCAGAATTTTATGAGACCTTGTACGCTTCACAGCACCCCAGCGGTGGGACCCAGGAGGGATTCCTGGAAAGAGTTAACCTGCGTAAAGTTGAGGGGATGCCCAGATCAGCTTACAACAAAAGATAAAGGAGGACGAAGTGCGGGGGGTTATTCAGAAGCTTCCTGCAGGTAGGGCCCCGGGCCCAGATGGGTATACTGCCTCTTTTTATAAGACTTTGCCGGGGTGCTGGTCCCACAGCTGACTTACTTATTTAATTATTTTCTAGACAGTGGGCAAATCACTTCGTCCATGCAAGAAGCCAAGATCTCGCTTATTTTGAAGGGGGGCAAGGACCCTCTTGAAAGAGCCTCCTACAGGCCTATAGCGCTTATCAACGTAGACGCCAAAATATACTCCAAAATCTTGGCGAACAGGCTCGAGGGGCTTCTCCCAGATCTGATCCATCAGGATCAGGTGGGATTCGTGAAGGGGAGGCAGACAGCGGACAATATTAGAAGGGTGGCCCATCTGGTGGAAAAGGCGGAAAAGACCTTTACCCCAGCAGTACTTCTGTCCCTAGACGCTGAAAAAGCGTTCGACCGTGTCGAATGGTCCTTCCTTTTTAAGGTTATGGAAAAAATTGGGTGAGGGGACGCTTATTTACAGATGGTCAAGGTGAACTACGCAAGTCCCCGAGTGAGGGTGGTGGTCAACGGAACCTTGTCTAGATCGTTCCAACTCCAGAGAGGAACAAAACAGGGATGCCCCTTGTCACCCCTGCTCTAAGCGATCTATTTAGAGCCCCTCCTGCAGGCAATTCGGCACTCTGAAGGTATACAGGGGATACCGTTTGGGGGCAGGCAGCATAAGGTGGCGGCCTTCGCGGATGATATGTTGCTTGCCCTGACCAAACCCATAGAGTCCAGTACTCACTGCAGGCTCTTATTGGAGGACTTTGGGGAGGCGTCCGGTCTACGCATTAATATGCATTAGTCCGAACTGATGAACCTGACACTGGCAAAGGAGGAGAGTGAGGAGTTAAAGGGGGCGACGCCATTTGCCTGGCGTCCGGGGGGTATTACGTATTTAGGGGTGCGAATCACCCCGGCCCTTTGAGGTTGGTATGCAGCGAATTACCCCCTGCTTCTGCAGAGAATTAAAAGGGACCTCCTTAAGTGGCGCAATCTGCAGATTTCTTGGTTGGGGAGGCTGGAGGGACTTAAAATGGTTACGTTGCCAAGGCTGCTTTATTTTTTCCAGGCTATCCCTCAAGTGGTCCCGTCCAGCTTCTTTAGGGAGCTTCAGGTAGTTACAAACAAATTCATATGGGAGGGTATAAGGGCAAGGGTGAGTAGACACCAACTCATGGCTCCGAGGAAGGAGGGGGGACTAGCTCTTCCTAACTTCCGTCAATACTACAAAGCGGCCCAGTTGAGAGTGATAAGGGAATGGTTACAGGAGGGGGAAGGAAATCACTGGGTTCAGATGGACAGAGCGGTTACGCAACGCTAATTGGGGGAGGTCTTGTGGCTATCTAAGCAGCATCGGCCAGCCCATATGTACTTGAGTTCTATTACCAAACTAGTTGCAGATAACTGGGACAGACTGGTCCATTGTAAGGGGATTACGACCTACCCGTCCCCTTTCACCCCTATCTTTAATAACAAAGACTTTTCTCCAGGGTTGGAGAGAGGGGCATTCCGGTACTGGAGGGAGGGTGGTTGCCGTTGGATGCGGGATATGTTTATAGGAGGGGAGATTAGTTATTTTGTGGAATGTAAAAGGGACTTTGCACTGGGGGAAGGTGATAGGCTGAGATATTCGCAGCTGCGACATTGGCTCCTTCACCCCACAAACAAGGAGGCGGCTACCAGAGCGCCGACCCCCTTTGAGAAATTCCTGATGACCAACAATGGCTCGAAAGGCCTTATCTCGCAACTTTATGGGATCCTGGATTGGGCCACCCCGAGGCCGCAGTGGGCATATATGGGGAGGTGGGAAAAAATATTGGGCAGGCGAATAGAGAAGACAGAGTGGGAAAGGTTATGGAGGAAGATCCCTAAATTAGCGAGGGCCTCGCAAACCCAGGAGGCTTGGTATAAGATATTGTATGGGTGGCATTATACTCCTGCTCGGCTGCGCCGGATCTACCCACAGTTGACGGGATGTGTTGGAGGGGTTGCGGCCAAGAGGGCACAGCGGAACACATGTTGTGGAGATGCACGATAATAGCTCCGTTCTGGGGAGAATTTACGCAGGCGATGACCGAAGTGGTTAGGGCAGAGGGATCTATACCCCCGGAATGAACGCTTCTGGGCTTGATGCCGGTGGAGGGGCTAGCGGGCTCAAGGGGCGGGGACAGAGCAAGGGTTATTCTTACGCTGGATGCGATGACAGTCATTGCCCAGAAGTGGAAGAGTCCGATCATACCGATGTTCCAAGATTGGCTGCGTATCTGCCTTTCCATTCAAATTCCCAGGTTTGAAAGTCACCACAAAGTCATAGTCGTCAAAAAACAATGACCACCCGAGTTGTCGTGGAGTTAACATCTTCGCATATTTCAGGATTAACAAGTTTCGATGTTCTGTTAGCACTGTCACTGTATGCCTTGCACCTTTAAGAAAATGTTGCCATTCTTCAAATGCAGACTTTATTGCAAGGAGTTCACGTCTGAGATCGTATAATTCTCCTCTGCCGAGGAAACGCTTTTAGAAAAGAAAGCCACTGGATGTAGTTGTCCTGTAATTTCATGCCTTTGTGAAAGCACTGCTCCCATTGCCAAATTTGAAACATCCACCTCTACATAAAAAGGTTTGGAAGGGTCCAGATGAATTAGAATTGGACTAGAAACAAACCTTTTTTTTAATGCCTGAAAAGCTTCCTCAGCTTCCAGACAAAATTAACACCTTTTTTCAAGAGATTAGTAATTGGAGAAATTAAACAGGAAAAACCTTCTATAAATCTCCTATAGAAATTGGCAAATCCCAGGAAACTCTGTATCTCTTTAACCTTTGTAGGCGTTGGTCAATCTCGAACAGCTTGCACCTTACAAGGGTTCCTTTCCAGCCCCTTAGGAGAAATAATGAACCCCAAAAGTTCCACTGAGTCTGTATGGAATTGACTCTTCTGTAATTTAGGAAACAGGTGATTCTCTCTGAGTTTCTTCAGAAGCAGGTGAACATGAGCTTGATGTTTAAAGATATCCTGTGAAAAAATGAGAATATCGTCAATATACACAACAACAAATATATCCCAAAACTATAGAAGAACTTTGTCAATATAGAACTGAAAAGCAGCCGGAGCATTGCAGAGACCGAACGGCATCACTTGGTATTCATATAACCCAAACCTGGTCTTGAATGCTGTCTTCCACTCATCCCCCTCTTGCACACGCACCAGATGATACGCTCCACGCAGATCTAGTTTGGCAAAAACAGTCGCACCCTGGATCTGATATAACGGAGATAAGAGGGAGAGGATACCGGTTCTTGACTTTCACTCTATTAACTGCTCTATAATCAATGCAAGTTCTGAGAGTAACATCAGGTTTAGGCACGAAAAACAGAGGGGATGCTGCCGGTGACTGGGAATGACGGATGAACCCTTTAGCCACATTTTCTGCTAAATACTCCTTTAAATAATCATTTTCCTTTTCCGTCAGAGCATACACTCTACAACTAGGCAATATGGCCCCAGCTATAACTCGATCTTAGAATCTAAGGGCCTATGAGGGGGTAACTCCCCTGCCACCTTCTCATCAAAAACATCCCAAAAATCATGATAGCATTGTGGAAGAGGCCCCAAAATTGCTGCTATGTCATGACTTGCCGCCCCATTCTCAGCCAAAAACAATGACACCGAACTCACTTGTTTCTGAACTCTCTCCTGGACTAAACCTGTGAAACAATGTTCCTGACAATAACTAGACTGCAATTCCACTACCCGACCATTCTAATCTACCATGGGATTATGAAGGGTAAACCAAGGCATTCCCAAAATTATGTTCAAAAGAGGGGCGTCTATTAATTCAAAAGAAATCTCCTCCTTGCAACCTCCAGATATTTCCATTACCAATAAACTTGTCTCGTGAGTGATTGGAACAGAGGAAAGAGAAGTTCCATCCACTGCCCTGACCTGCTCCACTACCTCCTTCAAAACTATGGGGATCCCTAAGGTCTTAGCTAATCCCCAATCCATAAAGTTGCCTGTAGCCCCGGAGTCAATCACTACAGGACCTGTACCTTTAACTACCGCTTCCAAAATCAAGGATACATTTACTGTGATATGCGGAAGTGCTGCTTGCAACGTGTTGGTGATCTGTTGTACTTTGCCCGCAGGTGAAGGAAGCCTCTTGGGAGTAAAAGGGCAGTTTCCCAAAAAATGGCCACTCCTGCCGCAGTATAAACACAAATTATTATATTTTCTTCTAGTCTTCTTTTCTTTGGTTGAGGGGCCGCTTGCCCTGGGCTGCTGATCATTTCCCTTTACCTTAAACGCCCTGCTAACAACCTCCACCTTATGCCGATTCCCCTACCGGTAGCTAACTTCTCCCTGGCTGCTGCGTCGATGCTCAGCTCTCTTTTTCACTTAACCGAAAATCAAGTTGAATGACCAAATCACAATCAACGCCTCACAAGAAGATGGACGCTCTAAAATACCAGACAAAGCATCCTTCAACTCCGCCCTCAAGCCCCTGTAAAACAGTAAAGCTCTCTTTTCCTCTGGCTTTTTGCTCTCCAACACAAAATATCTAAATTGAGTAATTGTAAAGCTCACCTGACTCCCACGGGGGCGCTGGCCTGGTTCGCGCTGCTGTGACCTCGTCTAAGGTGATGCGCAGGGCTCGGAAGACGGACTGGACCGGGCCCCAGATCTGGCTTGTCTGACTCGCAGAAGTATCCTTCTGTAGGTGAGAATAGGGGGTTAACTGTCTGTGGGGTAATGCAATCAGCCTCCCCCTTACCCCTCTCACCCTCCTCAAAACCCTTCTGTGCTTCCCCGTAGCGTCTCACCTTAGGGTCTGGAAGGACGAGCTCTCCATCCTGCTTCTGATGCAGGGGTGCGTTGGTATCCAGTTACGTCACTGGATTTTCGGATGGGTGAGAACCAAACTTGCTTGGCTTCCAGGTAAGTTTTTCTATAAGTGGTTCCCCTTGTGTCCATGCATTAATGTTCTAATGCTAGTGTCTTTTTCCCCATAGGGGCCGGGGTACGGAATGCCGGGGAACAGGCACCGACCCGAGGTGAGCGGTGAAATCCTTGTGGAAATCAGGTAAGTCTTTAATGAGTGTTTTGGTAATGTCTTTTCATTCACTCATTAACGCTGATGTCTTTTTCCCCTTAGGGGCCGGGGTCCGAAAATGCCTGGATGCGGCGCGGACCCGAAATGAAAAGGGAATGACCCAACAGGTAAGTCTTGACATGGAGTTTTAGCTTCCCTTTTCTCTTCTTTCTCTCACCTTTGTTCTTGTCTTTTTCTCCCTAGGCGCGGGGGCGCGACTGCGAATCTGGATGGTCGCTGCTGAACATGGAGGCGCCCTGTAAAGGTGAGTAGAATGCGGCGCTGCAGCGATCGATGCGATGTGCTTTTAAAAATAAATGTCTTCCTTTTCAGGATTGTCGGCGAAATGTCTCTGGGATGCAGATTTAGCAGGTGAGGCGTTTTCCTTATTCTGTTCTCTTGTTCCCTTCCTTTGCAGGTGATTCAGGATGCTGGCAGGTGTAGCAGAAGTCAAGATGCAGGAGCAGACACGGTGAGCGTCCAGCTGCTAGATGCAGAACAACGCGAAGCACGTGTGGCTGATCGGGTGTGGTTTAAATAGCCTTGGAAGAAGTTCCTAGAATATGTCCTTCCTCCAATCAGGTATGTATCCTTCCCCGACCACGCCCGGGTGGTAAATGAGTCCCACAGGTAAAGTAGTTCCTTTCATGCCTCAAGGAGGCCGGGGTTCTGCAGCATGGTCTGCATCAGGTAAGTGCACCCAAACACTTTCATAATGAGCCTGGCGCCTATGGCGCCAGGACTGACGTTTTCTATGAGCCTGGCGCCATAGGCACCAGGACGCTGTCCAAAGGGCCCCTATAAGGGGTTGCTGGGACCTTCCCCGGGGACTTGATGTCTGCTTTCGGGGACGCAGGGCCTGAGCCGGCTCCCCGGGAGCGGGCATCGTGACAGCACTCCCCCCCAAGGCCCCTCCCAAGGTTGTTCCCTCCGGGGGTTTTGGTTTGTTTGGGAAGAGTCGGTGGAATTTCCTGACTAATCGAGGTGCATGCACATGGTCACTGGGTTCCCACGACCTCTCCTGAGGTCCGTACCCCTTCCAATCAATTAGGTAGAAAAGCTTAGACCTAAACATTTTTGAATCTAAAATGTTCTTCACTTCGAATTCGGGTTTCCCATCTATTTGAATAGGTTCTGGAGGTTTGAGTTGGGTTCCGGGTACCACTGGTTTCAGAAGTGACACATGAAAAACAGGGTGAATTTGCATATTAGCTGGTAAATCAAGTTTAACCGCTACTGGGTTAATTATTGCCGTAATAGAATAAGGTCCCAGATATTTTGGGTTAAAAGTTCGAGGCCCTTTGAGCGGTAAATGTCTGGTAGCTAACCACACTTGATCTCCAATCTGATACGGAGGTGCTTCACTCCGATGTAGGTCAGCATTCTCCTTGTATTTTCTCTTGGCTTGTTGTAAATGCGTGGTTGCCTCTTTGAAGGCTCGGGTAATGGTAGAATGCAGATGTTCTACTGCGGGCACTCCGAGGTTCTGAGGTGAGTCGAGGTTTGAGGTTCGAGGGTGATGTCCAAACAAGGTATAAAAAGGACTATGGCCAGTTCCAGAGTGTACCGAATTATTATATGCGAATTCGGCTATCCAAAGAATGTCTTTCCAGTTGCTTTCAGATTGCTGTAACATACACCGTAAGTACTGCTCAAGGGTCTGATTTGTCCTCTCAGTCTGACCATCGGCCTGAGGGTGATGACTGGTCGATAATCTTACGTCGATTTGTGCCATTTGACAACATTTGCGCCAGAAGTGGGAAATGAATTGGCTTCCCCGGTCAGAGATTAGTATAGATGGGAATCCATGTAGCCGAACAATATTTTCGAGGAATTCTTTGGCTAGGACAGAAGCTGAAGGTAAACCTTTCAAAGGAATGAAGTGGGCCATTTTGGAAAACAAATCCACAATTACCAGAATGGTATTGTATCCCGAACAAGGAGGCAAGTCCGTAATAAATTCCATTGATAGGGTGTGCCAGGGTGCTGGCGGTATGTCTAGAGGTTGAAGGAGACCGGCTGGTCTTTTCTTTTGACCTTTATATTGGGCGCAAACACCACAGGACATCACAAAAGATTTAACATCTTTTCGCCAAGAGGGCCACCAGAATTGTCGTTTCACCTTTTCCATTGTCTTGGCAATACCGGGGTGTCCTTCTATTAATGTATCATGATAACCTGAAATAACTAGTTCGTGTAAATCTATGTGCTGCAGGAATAAGCATCCTTGGTAATAAGGTAAACCATTATCTATGGTAAAGTCTGATCCCTTTTGTATCCAATCCTGTAGGACTGTAGGGTCCAGGAGTTGTTTCACTCTGACTTGAATGTCTTCAAGCGTCTGTAACGAAGTCATGCCTAGAATTCTCTGTTCGGGAATTATTGGTACTGGTTCTGAGTTTGTATCAGATTCTCCCATTCCAAATCGGGATAAGGCGTCTGCTTTGCCGTTCTTGCAGCCAGGTCGATAGGTAATCACGAAATCAAATTCGGCGAAAAACAAAGCCCATCGGAGCTGCCGTGATGACTGAGCCTTGGTGGTTTTCAAATACTGTAAATTCCGGTGATCAGTGATCACCGTGATGGTATGTCGAGCACCAAGCAGGTTATGCCACCAGGCTTTAAAAGCGGACTTTATGGCTAACAGTTCTTTGTCAGTGATTGCGTAATTAATCTCTGGTGCCGAGAATTTTCTGGACCAAAATGCTACGGGATGCAGTTGGTTGGTTTCAGGATCTCTTCGAGACAGAACTGCTCCCATGGCTAGGCTTGATGCGTCAGTTTCGACGACATACGGGAGATCTGGACG
Source organism: Ambystoma mexicanum (assembly GCF_040938575.1). Taxonomy (NCBI): domain Eukaryota; kingdom Metazoa; phylum Chordata; class Amphibia; order Caudata; family Ambystomatidae; genus Ambystoma; species Ambystoma mexicanum. The sequence continues at coordinate 1,150,944,733 of NC_090932.1, forward strand.
TGGGTGTTTCAATATAGGTGCAGAGGTAAACTTAGCTTTTAAATCCTGGAAGGCCTGCTCGGCTTCTTCAGACCATTCAAAACGTTTATTTTTCCTCAAGAGTGCAGTAATGGGTTGTACTATGCGTGAAAATTCCGGGATAAACCTGCGATAGAAATTGGCAAAGCCAAGCATGCTTTGAACCCCTTTTACAGAGCTAGGTGATGGCCATTTGAGGATGGCATCCACTTTTCTTGAGTCCATTCGGACTCCTTTGGGTGTCAGGATGAAACCGAGAAACTCAACTTCTGTGGTATGGAAAACACATTTCTCCAGTTTAGCAAATAGTTTGTGATGGCGCAGTTTTTCCAGAACTGCCCTAACGTGTTTTCTGTGATCAGATTCCGAAGAGGAGTACACTAGAATGTCATCGATATAGATGACAACACAAACATCGATGAGTTCCCGAAGGACATCATTCATGAAGAATTGGAAGGCAGCAGGCGCATTGCACAACCCGAAAGGCATTACCTGGTATTCGAATAATCCATATTTTGTACGGAAGGCTGTTTTCCATTCGTCGCCTTCTTTTACTCGCACCAGATGATATGCCCCCCGGAGATCTAACTTGGTGTATATGCAAGCGTCCTTCACCTGGTCAAGGAGTTCAGGAATCAGAGGCAGAGAATAACGGTTTTTAACCGTTATCTGGTTCAATGCGCGGTAATCGATACAAGTTCTAAGGTCTCCTTCTTTTTTAGGCACGAAGAACAAAGCCGAGGATGCCGGGGACTTTGACGGGTGAATAAAACCATTGGCGAGGTATTGATCCAAATATTGTCTCAAATGCAGGTTCTCAGGTTCGGTAAGGGCCTAAATCCTGCTACAAAGGGGTTGTGCACCGGGCACCAGATCGATTTGGCAATCGTACGATCGGTGAGGAGGTAACGTGTTGGCCTGTTCCTTTTGGAAGACGTCCTGAAAGTCCTGGTATTCCGGAGGTAATTGCATGGAGGCAGAAGTTACAGATGCTAGATTAATCTTCAGGTTTTCTGGGTAGCAGGCTTGTGCACAATCCAGGAAGGTTATTCTCTTAGCTCGCCAATCAATTCGAGGATTATGTGTCTCTAACCAAGGAATTCCAAGAATAACCTGAAACTGTGGAGCCTTGATTACATCAAACACAACTGCCTCCCGATGGCCGACAGGACCAATAAGAGTCACCTCAGTAGTGGAATGTGTTACCGGTCCAGAGGCAATTTCAGTTCCATCGACTGTGGTGATGACATCTTTGCTGGTTTTAGGACGGAGAGGGAGGTTAATCCTAGAGACCAATTCACGATCCACATAGTTTCCAATAGCCCCACTATCGATGTATGCCTTTATTGCATGCAACCGCTTAGGCTTTTCTGGATCTACGAGAACCATTGGCACAATGAAATGCGAGGTCTGAGAGTTAGTTTTCAAGCTCGGCAAGCGGACCCCTACGCTTGTCGGGCTGTGTCGTTTCCCGAAACAGAGTCTTCATGGTTTTTATCAGCGGCTCCTACCGCTTTTCGGGGCGGTTTTGCCGGGCAATCTCGTAGAAAGTGTCCAGAGTTCCCACAATAAAGACATAATTTTAACTGCCGCCTCCTTTCACGTTCCTTTTGAGTTAAGGGTTCTTTAACCCCTCCAATTTGCATAGGCTCAGAGACATCAACTCCCTTGGGGTTAGCGTGGGTCTTGACCAACACCCGGGTCTCAAACCTGGACCGATCTGTTTTTCTGTTTTGAAGTCTGTGATCCAATTGGACCACTAAGTCTATATATTCTGTGCATTCTTGGGGCGGATTTACAACTTGGGCCAAGACATCTTTAAGTTCTCCGCGTAGACCTCGATAAAATAACGTGACTCTTTTATCCTCTGGCCATCCCGTTTCCACAATTAGTCTATTAAAGGTTGCAATATAAGATAGGAGGTCCTGATTGCCCTGTCGCAGGGATAGAAGTTCGTCATCCAGAGCCTGCCCCTGTGAATGTCGAGCAAATAACCTTTCCATGCTTGCTTGAAATCCTTGAAAATCACGGAGAATCGGGTCATCTTGAGTAACCAGTGGAACTGACCAATCGGCAGCACAGCCGCTGAGATATGACAATACAAAGGCTACTTTGGTCTGATCATTAGAGAAGGCCCCAGGTCTGCATAGGAAGTGCAAACGACACTGATTCATGAATACGGCGAATCGTTTGGGGTCCCCAGCAAAGAGTTCAGGTGGGGCCAGCGGCATGTTTCCAGGTAGATTAATCTGCACAGGGTTACTGGGAACCACAGGAGCGGGGTTCCCTCCGGAACAGGGTAGAGGAGTTTGTCCAGCTTGACCTTGCAAAAGCTGTCTGGCCAGGTCATCAGTTCTTTCCTTTGATATTATTAATTCCCTCTTGAGGGCATTAGTCTCTTGACGAGCGGCATGTACTTCGGCCCGTAATTCCCCCAGTAATTGGGCCAACTGATCAGTCTCAGAAGTTTCCATAGCGCCTGGGTGGGAATTTGTAGGAAGGCTTCGCGTTCTGTAACGCTCACCTGACTCCCACGGGGGCGCTGGCCTGGTTCGCGCTGCTGTGACCTCGTCTAAGGTGATGCGCAGGGTTCGGAAGACGGACTGGACCGGGCCCCAGATCTGGCTTGTCTGACTCGCAGAAGTATCCTTCTGTAGGTGAGAATAGGGGGTTAACTGTCTGCGGGGTAATGCAATCAGCATCCCCCTTAACCCTCTCACCCTCCTCAAAACCCTTCTGTGCTTCCCCGTAGCGTCTCACCTTAGGGTCTGGAAGGACGAGCTCTCCATCCTGCTTCTGATGCAGGGGTGCGTTGGTATCCAGTTACGTCACTGGATTTTCGGATGGGTGAGAACCAAACTTGCTTGGCTTCCAGGTAAGTTTTTCTATAAGTGGTTCCCCTGGTGTCCATGCATTAATGTTCTAATGCTAGTGTCTTTTTCCCCATAGGGGCCGGGGTACGGAATGCCGGGGAACAGGCACCGACCCGAGGTGAGCGGTGAAATCCTTGTGGAAATCAGGTAAGTCTTTAATGAGTGTTTTGGTAATGTCTTTTCATTCACTCATTAACGCTGATGTCTTTTTCCCCTTAGGGGCCGGGGTCCGAAAATGCCTGGATGCGGCGCGGACCCGAAATGAAAAGGGAATGACCCAACAGGTAAGTCTTGACATGGAGTTTTAGCTTCCCTTTTCTCTTCTTTCTCTCACCTTTGTTCTTGTCTTTTTCTCCCTAGGCGCGGGGGCGCGACTGCGAATCTGGATGGTCGCTGCTGAACATGGAGGCGCCCTGTAAAGGTGAGTAGAATGCAGCGCTGCAGCGATCGATGCGATGTGCTTTTAAAAATAAATGTCTTCCTTTTCAGGATTGTCGGCGAAATGTCTCTGGGATGCAGATTTAGCAGGTGAGGCCTTTTCCTTCTTCTGTTCTCTTGTTCCCTTCCTTTGCAGGTGATTCAGGATGCTGGCAGGTGTAGCAGAAGTCAAGATGCAGGAGCAGACACGGTGAGCGTCCAGCTGCTAGATGCAGAACACCGCGAAGCACGTGTGGCTGATTGGGTGTGGTTTAAATAGCCTTGGAAGAAGTTCCTAGAATGTGTCCTTCCACCAATCAGGTATGTATCCTTCCCTGACCACGCCCGGGTGGTAAATGAGTCCCACAGGTAAAGTAGTTCCTTTCAGGCCTCAAGGAGGCCGGGGTTCTGCAGCATGGTCTGCATCAGGTAAGTGCACCCAAACACTTTCATAATGAGCCTGGCGCCTATGGCGCCAGGACTGACGTTTTCTATGAGCCTGGCGCCATAGGCGCCAGGACGCTGTCCAAAGGGCCCCTATAAGGGGTTGCTGGGACCTTCCCCGGGGACTTGATGTCCGCTTTCGGGGACGCAGGGCCTGAGCCGGCTCCCCGGGAGCGGGCATTGTGACAGTAATGTATGTTACCAACTCTATGTTTCCCTGACATAGATCTAACAATTCCCCATCCACCTCCAAAGAGAACTGCCGCCTATCGAGCATCTTCCGAAACTCCTCCAAGAAAAGAGAAAAATTACTCAATGCTGCATTTTTCTGACTCACAAGTAACCCAGCCCAAGTAGAAGCTTCACCAGATAAATAAGACACCATAAACGTAACTCTAGACGCGCCAGTGGAAAAATGTCAGGCCGACTGAGGAAATGCAACTCACATTGAACCAGGAACACCTGAAACTTCTTAGAACCCCCATGATAGCGTTCATGTGCTGCGAAGGGAAACAGCATCACCAAAGCCCTAACGCCTCCCAGAGCCCCTACTCCTCTACTGGGTGTTCGCTCCTCACCCATCCTAACCAATTCCGGAGGAGACACTGCTCCCACTGATACTTCATCCTACCTCCTAACCCTTGCCTCCTGAATCTTTTTTCACTCAACTTGTCCACCTTTCTACTTAAATTCATATTCTCCTTATAGGCAATCCTTAACTCCTCCCGCAACTCCTTTATCACTCACCCACTCCCCCCTCTCTCTGCTCTTACCCACCCTCCCTCTCTCTACCTCCACCCACCCAACTCCTATTTCTCTACTCCCACCCCCTTCTCTCTACTGCTTCCAACAGCCCTACCCCCTCACTATCCTCATGCTCCCTATCCCCTCTCTCTCCACTCACCCTACCCTCTCTCCCTACCGCCATCTATCCTATCCCCTCTTACTCTACTCAACCCTACCCCCTCTCTTTACCTCACCACGCACTATACCCCCTCTCTCGCACCCCACACACCTTACCCCCTTTTTTTCATACACCACCATACCCCCTCCATTCCCCACCAATCCACCCTATCCCCTCTCCCGATCTCCTCTCATATTTCTTCTCACACTTACACTTTATTTCTTAGCCTCTCACCCTTCTCTGTCATATTTCTTCTTGCTCATCATCAATGGCACACACTGCCAATGGCTTTTTCCCTATTCCCCTATACCCCTTCTCATTCTATTGCATACCTGCACCCCTTATCTCATCCTCCTTTTGAAACTTTGCACTCTCCTCTTTGCACACTGGTTCCTATAGATGCAACATGCAAAGAATAGCAGTAAACTCCAAAACTAGTGGCATTGCCAATGCTTGTTTGCAAAAAGCAGTATTACAACTAAGTGCACATGCCTTAGCCATGGCTATTGAGACTGCCCAAAACCACTCAGATGCAGCCAAACACTTCCGCCCAGTACAACAAAGTGAGGAGCGGAAAGATCACAAACCTACTCATCGACCCCAACCCCAGGTATTAGATAGTGGAGGAGGATCCTATAAAACCAAGGAATAGATACGAAAGAAAGAATGGAAGTTAACAGACCTAACCATAGAAGAAGAGAGGACAGTAAAAGAGAAGAACCTAAGGGGAGCAAACCATCTCCTCTATCTGCTTTTCATGTAGAGAAACTGGCCATTTGAACAGACACTGTCCTACATTTTTTTATCTACAAACCCATGGAAATAGGCTGTCTAAAAGTGCAAGAGTGGGAAGAACCCGAAGAAGATCTGTAACCTTTAGCATATGTTATGTCAGTCCTCTGCTGACTTCACATAAGAAAAGGCCTGGATAAATGGGAAACAAGTAAAAGCATTCATTAACTCAGGTAGCAAACAAACCGCCATAAGAGCTGATGTGGTCACAACAACGGACCTCGAGAATGCCACCCTGTGTACATGGGGATAACAAAATATAGCAAAAAAGGGGGGGCGGTCAAAAAGGCCACTAGTAACACCAGCGCTAATGCCTACTTGTAGGGTTGTAACGACGGCAGCGTTCAACTGTTAATTTGAGGGTGCCTAGACCAAGAACCCTCAGTAGAAAAGAGAGTGAATTTAACCAGTGAGCTGCGCCAAGTTACAGACAATACATCAAAACAGTTGTAATGTACTTTTAATTCCGTTCTACAGCCTGACACGTGTTTCAAGCAAAGCTCTTCCTCTGAGCCCACGAGTGCTTGTCCAATTGGATATGCAATAACTTGCTTAAATTACGAAAAGACTCACAGTGCTGAGTTCCAGTTGCAAATGCAAGTGAACAATTATATGTAACAGCCTTCTGGCATCGAACTGATTTGAGCGAATAAAATACCTGTGTACATTAACATCAGGGACGATTCATATCTGATATAATCAGCCATTATTTCTGGGCTCCCTGTAGAAGTCATTGTGGGAAGGGACTTTCCTGCATTCTCCACTCTTTTGCAGGAATCCCCAACTCCCCATTGGGAATGTATACCTCAAGACTACTGGCACTCTAACTGTTACTCCCAAACCTTTCCAATATGGGATTGGAAGGAGACAGAACACTATGAACCTACTATTTACCAAGAACCTTCCATGACACATAAGGAGCACATAATCCAGGGTCACCCCCTCTAGTCCAGTTTATGGGATACCTTCGAGAGACAAATAGAAACACCTCACCTATGCCAGCACAAAGGAAAAGAAACCCGTGGAATATTCGAGAGTCCTTGGATATATCTCGTTCGTGTTCTTTCCAAGGTCTTCAAAGTGAAGAACCTAGATAAAGACCAACTATATCCACTGTGCATAGGGGAAGGGTATGTGATTAACCAGAAGATGTCTCACCACTAGTCCCCGGGGGTCTGTCATCCAGGTGGACAGGACACGGTCATTGCTTTTGGATCCAGTTCCTGGGGGTGTACCAGTGTGGGAGGATCACCTGGGTGAGGGGTCTTCGGGGAGTGGGAGTGGTACACCGGATGTGGAGACGCTGTATCCCCTTCCCTGTAACACCTTTACCCCATCCTGCCAGGTGGGATATTTAGGAACTCAACCCCCCCCTTTTACAACACAAACACTTTCTCACAGACAGCCCGCTATGAGAGAAACCGGACTAACACCTGAGCCGTATACCTGATGTGTCCCAGTACAAGGTCAGGCAAGGTCAGGCAATTACTGACCATCACACATACAGCTGACTTCCATTACACTTCCCCACACAGATAAAAGGAAGAGCAGAAGAGCGCACTTTGAGCCAGGCAAAGCACACGAGGAAACAGCTGTTGCAATCTGGGCGTTTAACAAGAGGAGAAAGATGGCGAAACAGAAGGGGATCGCAAGGAGGGACGTTCCCTTGACCTTTTCGACAAGGAACCGTTACTTTCACGAAGCCTCGAAAATAGAAAGCGTAAGACCAGGAAACCAGGCTGAGGAATCCTACATTGTGTGTCGGAGTTACCCGGGCCCTCCCGCGTCGATAATCAAGGCAGGGAAAATCGGCAGCTGCCGTGGTACTGTCCTTGGCTCCAACAAAAAAGCAGCATCAATGAAATCAACACAGCCAGTGAGTTGGGGAGACCGATATATGACCGGTCTGTGTTGAAGCCAAGGTTGCAAGTGGCAACATTGTATGGCGAGAGTTGGAACGAACATGGTGTGAAACGCGTGTGATAACCTAACGAGTGTGATAACCAACCGCGAACATTGTCTGAAACGCATGTGATCACACTGCATATGCTGCAGGAGCAGTTACACGCTTGATCGCCGAATCCTGGCGCTGCAGGAGCAGCTACATGCCGGCTCGCTGAATCCCGACACTGCAGGAGCAGCTATACATCTGCTCGCCCACGCCATAGCATCATGCCTGCATGACGGGAGCCAAGTGCCCAGATCCACGTGCCTGAAGTGGGCTTTGCTTGTTAAAGTTCTTTTGAGCCACTTTTTGTCTCCCAACACCTCGTGGAGCCCCCTCGCCGTGGCTGCTACTAAAGATCCTTTTGCCCGACCTAAAATGGCTGTTCCGTGTATTTTTGCCTAGTCTGGTTACCCTAAGCCTTATCCCCCTACCCCCCAATAGGGCTCTGCCAGAAGGTGGAAGCTGGCACCCACACGTAAGGCCCCTAGTTTAAGGCCCCTCCTGTCTGTGCCTGTCCGTGCTGCCGGCCCCGTGGCCCAGTAACATTGCCCCTGCCTACCTGCATCCAGGTCATTATCCCCCTTGGACACTCTACAGCACGACGATTCATAACCCATCTCCACGGCCTATACGATCTCCAATCTTTATGCTGTGCTGACTATCATCTAATGTACTGTTGCGGTAAGATCACCCTTGATACAAATGTGCCAGGTCCACCATCACACAACTATACGACATAATGGCAAATGTTGCTTTACTACTCAACATAGCAATGAATAATATGTAATGTTAAATTACCATATTCATCCTGTTGTGCTAACTTCGCAACATGGTATGTTATAGCCTATTTCGCTTTCTGCGCTCCAGGCACACGTTTTCCTGTCTACTGCTTGTTAGTATTCGGGTCTCGTAGTGTCATCCTTCATATGCTGAGGCGCACTGCCCGCCATATACCCGGCACTTTGGAAAGCATCACTGCCCTCCTGGTGCCGACTACCCCAGGCTGTCTGCACCGCCGCTTGCTCACAACTGTGATCACAATACTGCCCTTGAGCTTCCACTATGCTTTAATTTCTGCCTCCCGCATCTATGATTGCAACATTACCATCTGTGATTTTATTTATGCCACACCGTTCTAATCGCTGTTTATTGCTAATTGTAATTGTCATACTTAAAAGCTCCTCTACTGAATTACTCGCTGTCTGCTTCCCGTTGCGCTACAATAATACCTGCTGCAGCCTCCTTCTTACAAATGCAATGTATTACTGCACCTGATAGTCTGTTGAGCACTATTCATGGTTCACCTCCATTTGCTATTGCTTTACCACCTCTGGCTTTGCTAGGACCCCTTACCAGCTGCCAGACTTCCTCACATAACCACAGTACCCAGAATAGCCTGTCTCACAACCAGCCAACTATGCTTGGCCTGAGTTAGGACCCCTGCCAAGTTGCTAACGCTTACCACATCTTTGACTAAACCACCACTAGACCATAACCTTGCTAACATAGAGTCTTCTCACTCACCCCATCTATCATCAGCATTACTGCCACCTAGTCTAACCGACTATTGGCCTGACCTTAGCCTACAGTCTGAGTTTCCTATGATAAACTCATACTAGCGCTGACTTATAAGTCATGTACTCGCACACCAATACCAACTTACGCACACTACTTGTGATCAGCTCCTTCCTTATACTAACTCCTCTACCACACACCACAGATGCCATGACCAACCCGGAGGTACACTTCACCCAACTGACAGCCAATGCCACCCCTTTCAGGCCCAGGAAACCTTGGATTTCTCGCTCCATGGCCACCTCGCTAACACCCTCGGATCATATAACACCGACAAAATTCCTGCCACTGTGCCATTCGAACCTAACCAAATCTAGTACGTCCGCCAGGATAATTACTAACATTAACTGCCACCTCTCCCCATCTCAATGGATCCAATTATATGCCACCCAACCCACACCTAACCAACCTTGCCCGATCAATCTCAGAAACCACAGGCTCGGATCCAGATTTGAAAATTCTCTTCACCGACAAATAAACCAAAGAGCAAAAAGTGGCATCGCAACCTTGCTAGGGAGAACTAATAAGTTCAAATCAGACAACGGCACACCCAAAAATAATATTTCACCACAGATAACTAGGGTCCCACCTTCCAACATATCTGTACCTATTAAGGGAGCGCTCGTAAATGCAAGATCCCTGATAACTCATGCTCTAGACGCTGCAGACCTCATAGCCGCTAATCAACTCGATTTCCTAGCGATAACGGAGACCTGGCTTCATGCCACAGCAGGTCCAACTCTCTCACTAGCCATACCGCAAAACTATACCATACTCAGGCTTGACAGAGAAATCTCTAGAGGAGGTGGTATTGCTTTTATTGCCAAAACCAAGCTTGGACTAAGGGTCCTACCCAACCTCCCTTTCCCTTCCGGAGAACTCCTGTCAGTTAAACTACCACTCACAGCTTCTTGCACTATAACCATTTACCTCATATACAGACCATCAGGCCCTATCTCTACCTTCGAGGAAAACATCACTTCTTTACTTATGGAGAACACCAAACCAGGGTCACAAATTATGCTACTGGGAGACTTCATTTTAGGCATCCATGACACGAATGACGACAATGCCCTAGCACTCGCCAACACTATCACGGAATTAGGCTTCACCCATCGCATAAACATGCCTGCGCATAACAAAGGGAGAATACTAGACTGGTTAGTAGACCTCAACTGTGATTCTAATATCCTATCCAACAACCTATGCGCCTGGACCGACCACTACATTATCTCTTTCACACTTCAAGCCAACTCACAATCGAATCTGCCTAACTCATTTGGCTCCTCCTGCCCCATTAGAAATAATAGGAATATAACGTGGAGAAACTATTACCTCTACTTCAACCCATCACCATACTAACTTCTGCACTGACCCTTCAACACTAGTTGATCTATACAACCAAACTATACAGGAAGCTATTGACAAAATAGCGCCACTAAAAGTGTGCATAACTAAGCCTCGAACGCATTTAAACACCTGGTTCACTCCTAACCTTAAAGCCCTTCGCAATGAAAAAAAATAAAGTGCAGAAAAATAACCCTACAGTATTGAACAACAAAAAGCTCTCTAAAATCTCCATCACCTACACAAATTATTTCCTTCAAACAAAAAGCGATACCTACAACAAAAGAATTAACAAAGCCAACTCATCTAGTAGAGAATTCTTTATTATCCTGAGAGAGTTAGAATCCCCTATCCCACCGTTAGAAACTTGCACAAAAGACACTTCTTGGTGCACCAGTTTTCAAACAGTTCTCCTGGACAAAATTTTGCCGCTCCTACAAGCGAAATTTGAAACCAACAAACAGAGTCTTTCAGGGGACCTGCCCCCTCAGGAACCTCAGCCACCATTGGCAAAACCTTGCAACCTTTTCAAATTCACCCCTGTCTCCATCCCCGAAGTAGTGGACATAATAACCAGCCTCAAACCGTCCAGATGCCAGGGGGACACCTGCCCGGCTTCCATCATTAAAAAGGCAGCTAGAGATGTAGCGCCTTTCGTTGCTACTCGAATTAACGCATCCTTCTAAACGTGAACCATCCCTACTAACCTAAAATATGCATTGGTCCTCCCATTATTAAAAAAACCTTGCCTTGATCCAAACATTCCGACCAACTATAGGCCAATAACCACCCACAGTACCTTTCCTTCTGAAAATCTTAGATAGGGCAGCATACTTACATATTCAGGATCATCTCGAATCCAACAATCTTCTTGGATTGCGACAATCAGGCTTCAGACCTAAACATGGTACTGAGTCAGCTTTGATAGATTTAAAAAACCAGATGGACGAGCTAAAGGATAAAGGCAAGCTAGCGCTCCTTCTTCTTTTAGACCTATTGGCAGCATTTACTTAGTCAATCACAAGGTACTCTGTAATCACCTCACAACAGCTGTCCACTTCTACTCCAAAGCCACCGCTTAGCTACAATCCTTCTTGTATAATAGAACAATTAGGGTATTCGCACCTACTGCGTCAGCCGAGCCGGCCCCAATCACATGTGGAGGGAGTACCACAAGTATCCTGTGTCTCTCCGACCCTTACAATATTTTTGCCAAGGCCCTATTCGATGGTCTCGACGGTCTGGGTGTCACCTATACTAACTACGCAGATGACACCCATATGCTTAATAAAATCTACCTCACCATTCAAGCATGGATAGCCACTCACGGTCTCTGTCTTAATGATGAAAAGACAGAGCTACTACTCATTGGGTCTCCGGCCAGAATGAATAAACTAGACAACCAGTTCAAATCATTCAAAATAGTCAGCATTAACATAAAAGTTTCCAAGGAAGTAAAAACTATAGGAATTTATCTCGACTCAGCCTTGACCCTGACTAGACAAATCAATGCCACAGCTTTGGCCACAGCATACACTTGCAAACTAATCAATGCTTTCAGACCATTACTGTTAACAATAAGTTGCATGACACTGGCAAGAGCACTTACCCTATCCAAAATAGATTATTGTAACGCCTCGTATCTTGGGACCAGTATGCATAATGTAAACAAACTACAAATAAGGCACAATAACGCAATAAGAACTGCACTCAACATCCCCAGAACCCAGCATATATCAGAAGCTAGACTCAACGGCCAACGGCTTTCAGTCAAAGACAGAATTGCATTTAAAAAGTTAACCCTGCCCACAAATGTGCCCACATACCTGAGGGTTTGATGCGCTATACAAATAAATAAACAAACAAGCAAACGTGAGTAAAGTTGAACTGCAGATGAGTGTTTGAACTTTGAAACCAAGATACGATACCTTGGCAGAGTGGTCCAGCACCACCTGTGTGTTCAATCGAAGGTCTCTGTAAGGTATAAAGCTGAGAGTTGACAAAAGTGAAAGAGTGGTAAAAGATTGTGAATCTAAGTGGTCCTGTGACAGGTCAAGCAAAATTCTGTGCACAATTGAAAGTCTTTGGTGTTGATACAGTAAAGAACGTTTATAACAAAGTGGATAAAGTTGGCCCGAGCCCGGCAGAGAGAGATCAAGTGCAAACTTTGAGTTGAAGCAAGTTTTGTGTTAAAATAGATTAATTGGTCTGAGCCGGCAGAGGGAGGCTGATTAAAGATTTTGCCTCAAAGCGGATCTGAGCCCGGCGGAGGGGGATCCAGGGTGAAGAGTGAATCAACCGAGAAATTGGATAGGTGAAAATCCTGAGAACATTGTGTTAAAGTGGATATGAGCCCAGTGGAGGGGGATCCGAGGTGAATAGTAAATCACCTAAGAAAATTGTGTATATGTGAAATACAAAAAGGAAAGGAACTTTATTGTGTTTGTTGCATCAGGCTCTCTGGAAGAAAATACTTTGAATGGAAAAGAGACTTTAGCACAGATGGCCATGATGCTGAATTTTTTAACTGCACCTGCGTGCTAGAGAAGCCAGAGACTGTGCTAAGCTCGAGTGTGCCGCCATGTCCCGTGCTGAAAACAAAGGGAAGGGAAGGCAACGGCTTGAATATCCTGACATATCATTTATGGATCACTTTTCTTTTGCATAACATTGTTTCCCACACTATTTGTATTTAGAGGTAAAGATTGGCAATAGGTTTATTAGTATAGGCCCTTTTATTTTGACAAGACAACACTAGCACTGCATTTTTATTATTTAATGGTTGTAGCTTGCTCCCATCTTTAGATTTAGGATTAGATAGGTGTTTTTCAAACCCAATTGAAGTTCAGTAAACACCCTTGAACTGTGGTCACTTGTGTCTGTCTTATTGTTGATACCATGCCTTCCTTACAGAATAGATTCCCTGTAGCACTCCCCAGACGGTCGCCTGGTGGCCCCTAAGGTACCCCTCCCCTACCTGGTCCCTGAAGCTCATGGCTTAGCCCACTCATGTAAAAATGCTATGATTACCCTACTGAATCAAGATTGGATGGCCCCTGTTTTAGACTCTATGGCTGAAGGTTATTGTGAGAATTATGTTATATGTTTAAGACACAGTGGGCCTCATTACGACCCAGGCGGTAAGTTACCGCCTGGGTCGTACCTTTACCACCATGGCGTAAACTACGTTTACGCCATGGTGGTTGGCGGACTTACCGCCCCATTCCGAGGTTGGTGGGGCGGTAAGTCCCCAATCCCCATTTACCCTTCCCCATTCCCATTTTTGCCCCATAGGGCATAATGGGAGTGGGGAAGGCGTTAATTACGCCACCGTAAATTCCGGTGGCGTAATTAACATCAAGGTCCCTTAGCGCCATGGATTTTAACACCGCAGGTGTTAAAACCTCCATGGCGCTAAGGGACCTCGGAATCAGGCGGTAAGGGTCGGCGCTGTTTACGCCGCCGTAAACCCCTTACCGCCTGAGTCGTAATGAGGCCCAATGTTGGGACAGCGGTAACCACAAGGCTTTATGCACATCCCATGCCGGAAGGTCCCTTCCTGCACATGCAGACAGACTTCATGCAGCTCCCCACCTACATGAATTTCACTTATTGTTTAGTGATGGTGTATACATTGGAGGTCATTATGACCTTGGAGGTAGCCATGCCACTATCTGCGGCATGGCTACCCCCATTCCGGGTACCGGGTCCGGGTTCCTAGAATGGGGAAATACTGGGCCATTCCGACCTTGGAGGGCCCGGTATTTCCCCATTCCAGGAACCCATCCCCATTCCCATTCCCAATCGAGCCACTGAAGGGCTCAATGGGAATCGGGAGCATGCTAACAACGGGCCCGTTAATGATGGGCCCATTGTTAGCATGCTGGTCTACTCGCGGGACCCGCTAAGGACGCCTGGTAGAACCAGGCTTCCTTAGCGGGTCCCGCGAGAAAACCTCGTAATGCAGCGGTAGGGGGTTAACGGGGCTGGCAGCTCTACCGGCCCCATTAACCCCCTACCGCCAAGGACCTAATTATCTCCATTGTCTGCATGGGAAGAGGCCTACCCATGTAGAAAGGCAGAATATGTTATAGTGGCCAAAAAGTTGTTGCCAGAGTTCATACCCTGATTTGGATTGACCTTCAGTATTGATAACGACCGAGGCACCCATTGTAATGGTCAGGTTATTAAAGAAGTGTGCACAACTCTAGCAATAGCTCCACTGTTCCATTGCGCTTATCACCCACAGTCCAGCATGCATTTAGAAAGCGGCAATGGGGATCTTATATTGAGGCTGTCTAACGTGTGTAAAGAGACAGGCTTGAAATGGCCCTAAGCCTTGCCCCTGGCTCTGTTTTCCACGTGCAATAATCCCCAGCGTAAACACAAGCTGTCTGGCCACAAAATCCTCACAGCACTCCCCCATATATACAAAGTTTACCTTTAGAGGATGATACATTACTCTAATACTGTTGCTTGTTGATTACAACTGTTTGATTTCTCCATGCTCAGGTCTACAAAGCCCTGCCTGAACCAGCTAGTGAGCCCTGTCACCCGCTACAGCGAGGAGACTGGGTCCTGGTGAAGGCCCATCAGTGGAAATCTGTGCTCCAGCACGGGTGGCACTGCCCGTTCCAGGTCCTCCTAACAACAAACACTACAGCTAAATGTGCTGGGATCCCGGCCTGGATTCACGCAGCACATTGCCACCCCAGCTGTTGACACCACCTCGTTTTGACTGATCTTCCTCAGCTTAGCTCCAGTACAACCATGACCACCGACTCCTCCACTAGTGACGCTGCCAGTCGTTTGCTGATGTCAAACCTTTCCAGTGATGCTGGAACGCAACGGCCAGTGCCAGAAGATGAGAGAGCAGCCCTCAATCACCCAGTATGCTCACGTATGCTGAACCAGGACCCACAGCTTCTGAACCTCTTCCGAACAGTGAGGTCCCTACAGGAGCTATTGCTAATGCTCCTTTGTTGGCCGGTCAAAGACCTGGAAGAAACAACCCTGATTCAGACCTCACTTCTGGCATACCACCTTCAGTGTCTAAACCCCTTGGACATCACAATGCAGCTTCCAAAAGGTACGCTTTGCAGTCCCATGCAAGAGCTCCCGAGAACCAATAGCTTTGAACAAATCAGCAACTGGGCAGGTCACTCGCCCTTGGATTTGTCTCCTCAAAGACGATGAATCCCCCTGAGGTGGCGGTGCACAGGCAAAGCGGAGAAGACACCACTGTTTTTTTAAAAACCTTTGTTTATTCAGGTTTTTGATGTGCATAGAAACCACAGTACAGTATTGACGGCCAACAACATTATCATACAACTACAACAGTAGGGTAAATCAGACAACAAACCGACCAGCAATTCCTTCCAACAGAGCTGAAACATTATAAACTTGCCGCCTACCCCTTCCACCCCCAACCCAATATGTCACCAGTCCCCCTTTCCCATTCACGGAGACTTCAAATCTGCCGAGGTGTGTACTTCATATAACAGCTGGCTCCAATCTACCACCACCCCTTCCAACTCAGGGTCCCGGACCCTTTGAAGAATGTCCAACTCTGACATACCCCACCTATGGATATCCTCCATCCAACACATGAAAGACGGACCCTGGGGATTCCTCCAGGCTATGGCTACCCATCTTTTGCCAATATCAACATTAACTGATCCAGACGCCTCCTTACTTTATACTGTTTTCCATCCAGTATCCAACCCCACAAACACACTCTCAAGCTGCACTTAAAACTGGAATGCAGCAGCTCATTGATCTTTAAGATCGCTGCCTGCCAGTAGCAAGCATTCCGACATCATTTGCCAAATCCCCGCCGGCTCGGTCCCACATCTGGGACAATCCTGACTCAAGGTATTATTCATTACATGCAGTTTAGTCAGGGTCACATAAACCCTATGCAAAACGTTAAATTGAATGAGCTGGAATCTGGCCTTCCTCAAAACATTCATAACTTGTTCCCATATTTTTACCCATTCTGCCTCTGAAATCTGGTCCCCCCACATCCCTTTTCTTAGATAGGCCAATCACAGCAACCGGGAGGCGGGAGCCAGCCCTGATGACTAAGGTCCACCACGAAGGCCCCTGTCTGCTTCCTATCTGCTAACGAAACGCTACCCCTTTCCCTTGCCCCCCCCCCCATGGTTGCCTCTAGTATTGTCTGACATTACCCTGCCCCCCCATGGTTGCCTATGGTTTTGTCTGCCGTTCCCCTGCACCCCCATGGTTGCCTCAGGTGTTGTCTGCCATTCCCTGCCCCCCATAGTTGCCTGTGGTGTTGTTTGCCGTTCCCTTGCCCCCCCATGGTTGCCTGTGGTTTTGTCTGCCATTCCCTTGCCCCCCTATAGTTGCCTGTGGTGTTGTCTGCCATTCCCTTGCCCCCCCATGGTTGCATGTGGTGTTGTATGTCCTTCCCTTGCCACCACCCTCTTGTATGCATGTGTTTCCTGCCTTGCTTATTCCTGTCTATCCTACCTCCCATTCCCCTTAGCCCTCTCCCTCTGCCCTCCTTCATCATTCCACTCCAGGAGTTGTCTTGATACATTATTGCTCTACCATTGCTGTGTTGTTGCACAGGCTTGACTTGGACTTTATGGACTCTTTTGACGCTTGGTACTCTCCCATCCATCTCTATTCTCATGCCGGACTTCCTCTGCATCACGCACTCATGGTGATCCTGTATCATGCTGTGCCCATCTTCTCCCTGAATCTTGTCTTTCATCTGCTGTTTCCCAGCAACACTATGTATATTACCGACTCCTGCAACTGTATTGTCTCTCCGCTCTTGCTTCTCCACTCTTTTCACTGCTTACTCTTGTTCTCTCCTTTCTCCCTTCATCCTTCTCCCTCTCTCTTCTCCCCCCCTCCGTTTCTTACACTATGCACATACTCTATCAGAATTATCCTCGGACATAGTATGATAGCTACATTGTTTGTCTCCTCCCCCTCCCTCTTGTGTCTCTCTCTCCCCCTCCCTCTCCAGCACTATCTGAAATCTCACCAGGCCTAGTACGATAGTCGCTTGTTTTGTCCCTCTCCTTCCTTCTCCTCCCCCCTCACCGTCTCCCCTTGTAATCTTCCGTCTCTATCAGAAATGTCGTCAGGCCTAGAACGTTAGTTGCCTGTCTGTTCCCATTCCCTTCCCGCCCACCTCCTCCCTTCCTTTCGGTGTCTTAGCTCTTGCACTATCTGAAATGTCACCAGGCCGAGTATGATACTTAATTTCACATTCTTATTGTTCAAGGCCATGTAAGATTGTGCACTGTTTGTATTTTTCCCTTGTTCCCTCCCTTCCCTTGAAGCGCTTTGAAACATAATGGGGGTCATTACGACCCTGCCGGTCCGGTAACAACGGTGCCGGTAGTTTGCGGGCCGGATGCCCTCCCGGATGGACTCAAATGGGAATGGGAATACCATTCTTCCAGCGCCTGACTTCCCGGACTGCCGGGTTGTAAGACCCTGGTAATGCCGGGAAGCCAGGCGCCGAAAAAAAACGAGTCCGGCGGGCAGCCTGCCAGTTTTACCGGCACGGCTACCGCCAGACTCATAATCAGGCCCATTGTGTATAGGCGCTATTCAAATAAACTATCATATCACTTGCCCTTGACTGCCAGCTTCCTCGAGGGAAACACCTCCTGTATTTCCTGGTAGATTCGAGAGATTCTAGCACCCTACCCTCCTGTGTGAGTAGCACCTACATCAACAGGCTTGGACTGTGCACCTCTGGGATATCTTTCCACATGGCAGCCAGTCGCCTAGTCACTGGCCTGTAGGTAAGGAACTGCCCCATCGTGACCCCAAATCGACCCCTCCATTCTTCAAACGTCATCAGCCTCCTGCCGTCAAACAAATCTCCCACTGACTGACACCCCCTGTTCCCCAAATCTGAGATACCCTATTTGCCTGATTGCGGACCCGGATCCACACTTCATGGAAAATCAGCACTATATAGCCCTATCACTCATAGCTTTCCTAGAAGCTTCTTTCAAGTTTCCAGTACCACCCGAAATATAGGAGTGGCCCTGTTCCCTCTGACCGGGTCCCACAGTAGATCTCGTCCCCTCCAATGAGTCGGGAGGGCTCCCAACTGGCACGACAACAATTCCCCGCTCATGTCTGTCCACACTAGTAGCACCTGCAACTGGGCGGCCATGAAGTACCACTTGTAGTTCAGGAGGTTAAGGCCTCCCTCCAGGCGCTGGCAACGTAAAGTTGCCAGCAAAATCCTCTGCCTCCCTGTATTCCACAACAATTCACCGACCTGTTTGTCTTGCATCTTATAATATAAAATATCTTCTTAATGCCATAAGGAATATTGGTAAAGTAGTAAAGAAGCCTTGGGAGTATGATCATTTTACACAGCGCTACCTTCCACATCAAGGATATGGGTAACTTTTTCCAAAATTGCACAGAATATCCTATTCCTGACAACATCCTGCCCATGTCATACACAAATGTGTCTTTGATATTATGAAAAACGTGGATACCCATATATCTAAATGATTCCCCCTCCCATCTGATCCCCCTGTCCGGGAGGATAGTAAGATCTTGGCTACGAACGCCACCCAGTGGGAACAATAATGACTTTTCTTTATTTATACGTATTCCGGATACTTTCCGAAAGTTACCAAATACCTACAATAACAGTGGCATGCTGTCCAACAGATTTCCCATATACAACAACAGGTCATCCGCATACAAAGAGATGGCTTGCCTCACAACCCACCTCCCACTGATATCCCCACCTCACCCATCTCCTTTCCGAGATACCGCGCCAGTGTTTTCAGCACCATTAAAAATAATATCAGGGAGTCCGGGCTCCCCTGTTGCGTCCCTCTACCCTGCGTCCACTGCAGTGAAAACCAATCATTCATCTTCATTCTCGCCATCGCCTATTGTATAAAAGCCGCAACCACCAGCAAATATTGCCCCCAAAGCCTCTCAGCACCCTAAATAGCCATTGCCACTCCAGAGAGTCAAAGGCCTTCATTGCGTCAAAGGAAGCCAACGCCATTTCCTCCTCAGAATCTTTAACCTGGTCCATCACACGATTCAAGCAGCATAAATTAATTGTATTATTTAATTCCCCTATCAATCCGCACTGATCAGGATGCACCAATACCGAAGCCACCCCGGACAGTATAGTCGCCAGGATCTTACCAAGAATGTTTGCATCAACATTTAATAATGAGATTGGGCGGTAAAATGCACAGTCCAGGGCGTCTTTCCATTCCATCAGCAGGACAGTTATCACTGCCTCCCTCAACGAAACATGGAGCACCCCCGACTCAAAGGCCTCATCATAGACTTTCTTAAGTCGGGTACCAGGAGATCAGCATACTTGAAATAAACTCAACCGGGAAGCCATCACTGCCCGTGGATCTACCCTTCTACATGGAGTGAGGTGCCCTGCTTATATCAAACTCCTCAAAAGGCCCCTCCAGCCCCTCTCTAAGGTCCCTGGATAGGACCGGCAGCTGAATCAAGTCCAGCACTTCATCCACGTCTTCGGCAGACTGCATGCCCTCGGTAGTGTATAGGGGTTAATAAAAAAGTTGAAAGGCCTCATTAATATCCTCCTGAGTGCTGACTCGGTCCCCTGAATTCTCCCAAATCTACGTTATGGTGTGCAGAGGTTGATCCTGATGGATCAGCCAGGCCAATAGGCGACCCGCCTTGTCTCCTTCCTCATGAATTCGCACATCCCACCTTCTCCCATCAAACTTTGATAATGAGTCTTGTACTGCACGAGGGGAGACCAAGACCTCCGCCATCCCCTACCTGCAGCCTCTCCGCAATGTCCTTTTTCTAGGCCCGACACCACCACCTCTATCTTCTGCAGTTTCTCTTGCAGCGTCCTAACTCCAGTGGTTTTGGAAATACAGACCCCCACTGATCATCGCCATGAAGGCCTACCACAGGATTTCCGCTATCTCCCCCGAGCCCTCGTTATTATAAAAAAGACTGCATAATCCCCTCGCGCAATGTCTCCCCAAATGCCCCGTCTTCCAGTGCCATACCGGTGATCTTTGGCGCAATCCTGCCAAACGTGTTACTAAGGGCGAGTGATCCGAGAGGACTCTTCTCAAGTATTCTGTGTCCCTAAATGTGTGAAAATACTCTGCTCCCATGAATATATAATCAAGGTGTGAACAGAACCTATAAAACACCCGAAAGAAAAGAGCAGCCACACTCCTGCACATGTAACTCCTGCTCCAATTCCACTAGGTCCAGATAAAGCGACACACAGGGTAGCCCAGTATATGTGAGTTAGATATACCACGTAAAATAATAGGGATGGTATGAGTCACTGTGAATGATTAGCAGGTAATGGGTGATGGTCACTGTGGCATACATTATAGGAATACCTAAAGTGGTGGACATTTTGAGATGAAATCAATCAGCATGTTCTTTAGTGACAATTTGGTCTATCCTTATTTCTCTCTTTTCTCCCGTTTTCCATAGTTTACGAAGCCTAGTGGTTTTGATTGATCAATGTGATTTCCATTATTGGATTTTTGTGGAGGACAGTGATATCTGTAGTGTCAAGAATAGGTAGGAGAGGGATGATAGTTAATTTCTCCTCTGACCATAGACCCTTCGGGTTCTGGAACATGGTATCTTGGAATTGTGGTTTTTTCCTAATGAATATATGACTGATCAGTTTCCTTATATGTTTTTTTATGTTTGATACAGTGAAGCTCGGAGGTCAACTGGTGGCTTTATTGAATTAATGGTCCCCAACAAACAGGACTGTGGAATTTTTTCTACAACTACAAGGGCATTTACCATGCATAACGAGCAGGTACCCCTATGAATTATGTTTGTGTGTTCACAGACTTATACAATAGTGAAACATATATGTTTTGATCATTGTAGTTTAAAGATGAATTAATATTATTGATGAATAGATTGGTGACATATTTGCTTTTCTCTCTTCCGAATTTCTTGTAGTGTTTATTTGTGAGCTCCAGGAGTTTAGAAAGTGTTTTTATGTAAACCACAACCAGGATACAAGAATCGTACGGATACACAGAGGGAATCCCCTGATGAATGTCCAACCGACTTGGTCCTAAGGACAGAAACATGTTGGGATTCTGAAATTTGGACACATGATTTGGATCAAGATGTTATTGTTTGTCTTATTGTGTCTTTGTGTCATGCTTTTTAAAAATGAATTGTAAGTGATGCGTATTTGCACTTTATTTGTTCTACGTTTTGTATTTGAAAGTCATTCTAAGGGTGATATTAATGAATGTTTTAGAGCTATAAGAGTTTTTTTACATGGTATTCGATGAAATAAATTTGAATATGAGACATTATTAATATCTACTGAGTTCATTTTTTCAGGCCTGGACAGTAGTATGGAAGAAGAGAGTGTTACTATCAAAAATGTTATAACATGTGTTTTTTTCCTGTCTCTTCTCTGTGATTATATAAATTCTGTCTGCCCCAGTCAGTAGCGATAGGTCTGCCCTTGTATGGGTTGATTTTGCGGTGTGTTTCTTCGCAACTTGTATTATAATGGACATTATAATAGCACCACTTTAATCGAAAAAATAGATGCATTTAAAACTGACAACTTTAACACTTTTATTCATAATACAGTTGATAGTTTTCCTATTAATGGGGCAAAAATAATAACATGCCCACGTGTATATGATGAACTAGTTCCAACAAAGAAAAGAGAATTGTGCAAGGACATTAGGTCAAGAAAAGGGCTGCCTATAACCAAGAATGAGCAAGTGAGAAAAAACAGAAACTTTGCCAGAAATACAAAAACTTGCTTAAGTGCCATCACTATATGCTTTATCAAAGAGATGTAGAGCACATGTTAGAAGCTATTCTCAGGAGCAACTCACCTAATGTTTGGTCTCTCATCCAAAATCTTGAACAAAAATATAAGGACATACAATACAACCCCATCACTGAGGACAGTTGGGAAAGATACCCGGTTGCCCTATGCAATGTGTCACAGAATGATTCACAGACAAGACTGGAGGAAGGACCCTGAAAAATAAATATGAATAGTGTTGACATTCTGGAATTGATGAAGAAAGCATCGAATGTCCGGGCACTAGGCTCAAACGGCCTTAGTAATAGAGTTTTTACGGCTACACCAGAGTTAAGGGCTTCCATCCTTTATCCTTTGTTTAACTAAATATGAAATACAAGGAACAGTCCAGTGTCAGGGAAGATCTATATACCGAATTTATGAAAAAGGGCTGAAAAAATAGCCAAGCTAATTAACTCCTGGTCTTTGCATCGTTGATACGGCGAGATATCGAACCTTGGTCCAGATCAACAGGCAGATTGTCCACATTTCCAACGGGGTGAGTCAGCACCTCCATACATGGATTTGATATGGTGAATTGTTTGAGATTATGGTTCAAGCTGCGTACCTGGCAAATGACAGATACATTGCTAAATATCCTGATCTATCTACATCCAAATACCAACATTAGAGTCAGTAGGAATTTACAGGTAGCCTTATCTAAGGATATACCAACATCTTTGGAGCTCAGACAAGGGTGTGTTCTGCACCATAACTGTTTAATTTGTATGTCTCACATATGGGAGACTACTTGAAAAATGTGCCTTTATTTCTCCACTATTAGCAGGGAGTAAAATCTACTGGCTCACTTATGCAGATGATGTGATTCTTATGGTTCACACACAAATAGGCCTGCAACATCTCATTGACATATTTAATCTTTATACTGTGGATAATGAACTAAACATTAAGTCAAATAAAACAAACCTTTTTAGACTTTCCACATCAAACAAAAAAAAATGAATTGTTTGGAAGTTGAGAGGTGAGAAACTGGAAACTGTTCATGATCTCAAATACCTAGGCTTACACTGGACTTCCACCCCATGTAAAGGTGACATGGTTCAAAGATTAAAAATGAAGCAGCACAATTTGGGGCACAAAGGAAACACATTATTATCAGGCAAAAGTTCTACCAGCAAATAAGTATGGTGTGAAGACTTGCAGTCTAGCAGATTACATAAAATTTGAGGTACTCAAAGAAAAAATATGACTCTAGAAACCAATTAACTTCAGCAATTAGTTGTGTAAACTGTATCACATAGTCAAGCATGCCACCACTCCTTTTTTGATTGTTGGTATCTTTGTTCCTCTGACTTGAGGAACACAGTGATTTGCAAACATTGTACAAAACACTTAATGGGTCCTGAATAATTCTTTGACGGTTTATAGTGACTGTTTCGACAGTCACAGTTTCGAATGACAAAAGTTAAGCCACAAAAGTGTCGGGAAAAAAAGGTTCGAATTTTTTTTATGGGGGGGTCCCCCCAAACCCCTGTTTTTTTTTAAACACTTATTTTACCATACAAACTAAAAATAAACCCCATTTAATGTTAAAAAAAAATATTCAAAACTTTTGTTTCTGAACTTTTGTCATTCGAAACCATTGTTTCGAAACTTTGACTGGACACCTTCTTTGACAATGGATTATCAAGCCAGAGAATACCTTTGGTCTAACCTGTAGCAAATATATTTGCAGAAAAAGTGACCCTACTTTCTTCGTCATTTGTGAATGTGCTGACATGTGTCTTTCCCCTTTGGCTCTCCAGTCTAGATGTTCTGAACTACAGCTTCTATCAGCCCTTGGTAGCATAGTCTGGTGAAGCTGCATGTGAGTTGTAGTCCTCACTAGCCAGAGAGCCTCAGTTTGCAGGCCTCTGTGCTAGGGTGATGTAAAAATGAAACAGTTACTGTATACCAAACGAAATTCGCTTTTAAAAAAATGGGAACTCAGGAACCATTATATATGTATATATATATATACACTCACACACACACACACACACACTAGGGGGCTCTGCCCCCCTCGTGCCTTCGATGACCCCCCCTCCGGCGACTGCTCTCCATTGAACTCAGCATCTTGGTCACCTCGTACGACTACTCTACCAAGGGCTTACTGGGTTTATTTGTTAAGTGACAGAACTTGGACAAAAGTAAACACTGGACCTACTTTGTACCATCTTTATTTACAGCACTTCTTTCCAAACAAAATTATTAATTGTTTCAGAACTTTCCATTTTCATACCTGTTTTTGAGCAACATCTTGACAATGCAACATGTAATTGTCCACGGCTGAATAAGGGTCTATCTCTATCGAGCTATATTCCAACACAGTGGAAACTCTGCCCTTGAGACTTATTAATAGTTGTAGCAAATGCTGAAACTATAGGAATTTGACGTCTGACACACATGGTAACCTGCTTGCATTAGTATCGCCTGTAGCCAGTTTAACAGGTGGGAGGAACACAACTTCCTTAGTTTATCATTTTGAAACGCAATTAGAATTTGAAATTGGAACAGTTTTGCATTAAAGTTGGATACATGTAGAAAGGAAGGATACGAAACCCATATCTTTAAGATATAGAAGAACCCTAAATATAAGCGTTACAAAATGAGTTACATAAAATCGTTACACAAAAACCGTCACTTATAATTTTATATACATAGGGTACACACACACACGTGATCAAGCTGTCGGAGTACAGCCAAACGCGTCGTCCTTTTTTACAGGTTTTTTCCCTTTCAGCACACTAATAATTAAATACAAGTGACTGCTGGAATTCTGTGCTGTTTCCTTTTCTTTGCTGGAAGAACATTTCATTCCCCAGCTGCTCTGGGAGTGCAGCCCACTCGGCCTCACGTACGAAGGTTTTTTTGCTTCATAATATATATATATATATATATATATATATACATATATACACACACACACACACACACACACACACACACACACAAAAATCTAGGGCAGAATTGATACTTTATCCGGATAAAGGTTTCTGAGAGCCAACGCGGAGCGTCCGCTGTCTCCACAGTGCAGCCATTCGCATATACTCACGCAATGCATACTCCCATTAAAAATAAACAGAGATATTATGGGGACAGTGAACAGAAATTTCTTACTTGAGCACAGAGCTGCAGGGAAGTGAATGGCCAAAATCTAAACTGCAGGTGGAATGGTACAGTTGTCTCCAGCCATAAGGGTGGGTCTGGTCTGGGGGGTGGTGATGATCAATAAGAGCCTAGGTCCCCCCCTCGTTTACTGTTGATGGTGTGCCCATTAAGAGCTCATGAAAGCAGCCATTATAAAACATGGTGGGGAGAGAGAGCTGAATGGGGAAGCATGTTTTCTAAAACAATGCGGCCAGTTTCTCTTCATGGGAAAGGGGACAGAGTAAATGCTAGGCCACATGTTAAATAGGGAGAGTCACCTAACACTGTAAGGGGAAAAGGGGTGGACATTGATCAGTGGAAAGGAATGCAGTGGGAAGTTGGCCTTTTGGTGTAAGCATAAAAGGAATGATAAGGTGGATAAAACAAAAATATAATATGTGTAGCCTAGGGAAAGGATTGTACAAAAACATGAAAGAGAAAAAGAACGGAAACGAAATGAGAAAGAATTGATGAAAGAATGAGCCTGGCAATAAAGAACACATGTGAGGGCTCAAAGACAGATTGGATGAGGCAATTAATATGGAAAAAAGGCAAACTATCTGATCTAGGGAGGTGGCTTTGTGGTCCTTATATGGATTGTCAGAGTTAAAGCAAATCAGTGTTGCCACTGACCCTCTCATGGTCCCACCAATATACAACATGGATTGGATATAGATCTGATTTAGTAGTTTGGTGTCACTAGGCATAAAGAGAGGTATAAAACCCCAATTTTGCAGATGGACTTTCGCCATTGTTAGGCAGAATCCTGTGCAGTTCTCTTAGGGAGCACTACAGAAGATTAAGACCACAGGTATATGCAATAAATCCCCTTTGGTATCAGTCCGTACCACAAAGTTTTAGTTGGTATCTGTGGCTAAGCAGTCAGACTTATCTCAAGAGGGAGATGAGCAGTATTCAGGGTTTACACATTAGGGTTTCAGTACTATGGGACAAGGAAACACTGACCAAAGCTTTGTATGACGCTCTAACAATTTCTCAGAAGGGAGGGAAAGGACAAGTTATACAGGTTTAGACTCTTTAACACACCAGCAACACTTCCCAAGTAGATTGTGAACAAGTTAGGCCAGGCAATACTTTAGCATTTGTAATACTGAGGTGAAAACCGAGCAAAATGGCACTTCACAAGTTTAAAAAGGGGAAGGAAAATTGTGGTTATAAGAGTTAGGTGCGCCAACACATTTCTAGGTGAGAAGCAATCTAGAGAAGGCAGTTGTAACAGATTTAGCCAGAGTCAATAGGCCTGTGCCAGAGTCAATGGTACAAGGCAATGTGCCCAGGATCAAAATGTTCTAGTAGCTGCAGTCAAGTCTTTGTTTAACAATTCGAAAAGGTGGTTGCAGAAGGTGAAAGACAATGTTAGATGATAGGGGCGGCCAACCCAGTAGGTAAGTAAAGGATTTAAAACACCTTTAGCGATACCCAACGAAACGGGAGGCCTGGCGGAACAATGTACCTTTAAAGTAGAAGAGGCTCCTGCGGTGGCGATAGTTCCTGGAAGTTCCTGCAGTTCGGGAGATCCAGCAGAGGAGGAGAGAATCTCATCGTGGAGGAAAGTTCGAGTTACTGCACTGCCCAGGGATGCAACCAGCCGCGGTGCTGCCAAAACGGATAAAAGGTACGCTCCTTTAAATCACGGTCATGGTGGACGGGTGCCTGGCTATCCGGTCTCCGAGTGCAGGGCACTGGCGATTCGACCAAGGCAGGTCCTGGAAGGCGATTGGCGAACTGGTTGGCCCCACAAGCTCAAGGGAAGAAAACTCTTGCAGAGGAAGATCTTCTCAAGTCGTTGGAGAAAAGTGGGGAGGATCTGCAGCAGGGCTTCACCAGTGGCTCAGTCGTTGCAGATGTCTTCAGCTTCTCTTCTCTTCGGTTTCTTAGTTCCAGTGGCGACGTCTTGTCCTCCAGCACGTCTTGTCCTCCAGTCCTCAGGAGCCTGCTTTTATGCAGCAAGACCCCCATTCATACAGCTTAGCTGTCACTCACACAGTAGGGTGGCTCTCCTGGAAGACCCCCCAGTCTATCAGTGCCTATTCCCCCTCCCACACATCCTGTCTACCCCAGACTCAGTGGAGCCGAAAGGGGGGCTTCTGTGCAGAAGCCTGCCAAAAGGACGAACAAAGAATCCCCGACCTGGGTTAAGATTACAGAGAAAGACACGAGAAAGAAATATTATTAAAGTTCTGGCAATAAAAACCTACCGGAGTAAAGATAATATTAAAATAAACTGGCGCTATGTTAGAGGCTGTCAGTAAAAGTGGTAGCCTCGAACAATGGGAAAATCCCATAGGGAAATATTTGCGGTCAAATATGTACGGTAGTAACCACTGCCACCAGCCAGAAACTTTTGAGAGAGGGACTGTACGGCACCCCCTCGAAAATGAACGTTAGGGAAAAACAATTAACCCTTTCCAGTACTTCCGTAGTAAGATGGGTTGTACTGGTTTAGTTCATAACTGTTGACTAGTAAAGTCAATGGGGACTTTACATGCCCTGCGAGACAGTAGTCAGTCCCAGGGTATGGAGTCTATGTTTGGGGGTCGCTACGACACCCTTGTGGTACAGCACGGAGGGTGCTGTGTACCACACATGTTAAAAAGATGATTCCTATGAGGGTGAGAAAAACCACATAGACCATAAGCACACAAGATAGCCTAAAACACACACTAGCAATATGTCTAAGAGTGGGAAGAAAGGGTCTCACTCTTAGCAGGAGAAAAAAATAAACCCTTCAAATCCAGCAAAGCTGCTGGGGGACTCTATAGGTAAGGGAAATTAGCCTTGGAAGAGAATTCTCCCTAACAGCCATACAGACTGGAATTATTTTGTCATCTATTTGCACTTTTGGCACTCAGTCTCACTGTCTAAAACAGTTGTGCAATGCCAAACTCATACATACAAAAATCTAGGGCAGAATTGGTACTTTATTCTGATAAAGATCCCTGTGGGCCAAAATAGAGGCTCTGCCATCTCCACAGTCCAAGCGGGACAGTGGCCACACTGATTTGCTTTAACTCTGCAATCCATCAAAGGACCATTAAACAATCTCATAGAGCAAGCCTACTCCAACCCCAGACATGGCTGTCCTCACTCACTTCGTAACACCAGCCAACTCCCTAGATCAAACCTTCTGGTCTTCAGAACACACCAACCATATTCACTCCACTAAACCCTATTTATAGATTACCCCATTATTTTGATACCCAAAACAAAATGGTATCTTTAGGGATCCCCTAAGCACTCACATATAGTGAAGAAAACAGTGTACTAGTAACACCATCCTGTTGTCAACCAACCACAGACCAGAACAATCTGACTGCTACTTTTATATTTCTAGCATAGTGAGTAGATGTGATGTGAGGCTGGAGGGTGGATGGAAGACCCAAGCGGAAGGGGGAGAAGAGGAAATGCAGAATTGGTGAGAGATGGGATTGAAAAGCAGTATGCCTGGACTGTTAAAGTGAGACGTGTGCAAACAAGGAACCGAAATAAGGGCGTGAATGGCATGGTAAATAGGGATTTAAATGAAATGACACATCACTGTACTTCAATACCCAGGAAGGGGTTTACCTTGAATTGCCCCACCACGATGGAGTCATCCCTCTCACTATCATCACTCTGCTCTGATTGTCCTCGATACAGGTTAAAGGTCTGACAAAAATCCTGAAGCCCCATGAACTTCGGCACTTCTTCCAAGGCACAGGGATAGACCTAGGAGTGATGAGGAGAATAATGAGAAGAGAGAGAGAGAGAAAGATAGAGAGAGAGAGAGAGAAGAATACAAAGATGAGAAACAAAACACTATTCACTATTAGATCAGAATCGCTGTAATCCACAACCTCGGGTTTAGCAGGGAATGGAAACATAGTCATACATAGACATTTTTTTTTTTAAATGACAAAAAAATGCAATGTGAGTACCTAGTTTAGCTGGGTAGGTAGAAGGACTGTGAGGAGTCTGTCGGGAGGAATCCCCGTGCCCATCAGAAAGACTATGGGGGCCATTACGAGTTTGGTGTTAGTTTGGTGGTAATTCAGCCGATCAACTGCCAAACAAAATTACTGTTACCGCCACTTGGTCTGTCAAATTTACCACCAGAGAACAAGGGTTGGTAGGCAGCGTAATTCCCCATTTTAACGAGTCCATAGGACTCAATGGTGATTTCGGCAGAACTACCACTGGCGGTAATTCCACTGACGGTAATTCTGCATATTTTGCTGATCTTTTGGCAGTAAAGCAGCAGATTTCCCTCCAGCTCTTTGCTTCCAGCTCACCTCCAAACCTGTACTATGGTGGTGCAGTAATGCAGTGCTAATAGTATTACCGCCACGTTACCACAGTGTGTACTGCACCACCATACTCGTAATGGCCCCTAAGACTATGTGAGTGTTTTTCCAACTTTCCTGTGGCATGGCCAGGTCATTTGCTCATCTCCTTTGAATATGCAAATATCTAATACACTTTTCCATATAATCATGACAAAATAAAAAATCGGAACTGATACATTCTAACACTAGTGTACCAGTTGAGGTTGGTAATAACCCATAGAATATTGATTTGCAAGACCATGGTTATTTGCTCTCTCGGCTAACTGAAATCCTTGATCACCAGATTCCTACTAAAGACCTGGAACCATCTAAGAGATGAAGGGTAGTAATCGGTTAGTAATTAGTTGTCTTTAAGGTAAAAAAAAAAAAGAGAAGAGGAAGTTAGAAAGGGTTTGAAGAATGACATCTGATCCTCAGTATAAAGTAAGGCTCTTATACTTTACCAAGAATTATAACAAACAGATCATTGAGCCTCATTACGAGTTTGGAGGTAGCCATGCCGTTTTTTGCGGCATGGCTACCCCCAAACTCGGGTCCGGGTCCCGCAAAAGGGGACTTACCGGGCCATTCCGACCTTGGAGGGCCCGGTAATTCCCTTTCGCGGGACCTGGACCCAGTACATCCCCATTCCCATTTCAGCCCCCATAGGGCTCAATGGGAATGGGGAGGATGCTAACAACGGGCCCGTTAATGACGGGCCCGTTGTTAGCATCCTGTACTGCTAGAGGGTCCCGCTCTGCACGTCTGGTCTGGCCTATCGTCCAGAGCGGGACCCGCTGCAGAACTCGTAATGTGGCAGCCCAGAATGAATGGTGGGGGTCCCTTACCGGCACTGTTAATTACGCGGCCGCCAGCCTCTAACTCTAAAAGTGCTTATATCATGACTGTTTACTAGGATCTATTAGGCTGCCATGATTTATATTTAGCCGAATGGCACATTGGCAACAAAAATAAATGTCTGTGATTATTTTTAACGCAAAAAGAAGAGGGATACCCCCCTACCCCCACGCTCTCCCCTGTTTCACCACAACCCACAGCCCTTTATATACCACACCCAAACTTTCCACATATAGATTTGTGGTAAAAAAAAAAGTTGATTAAAAAACACATTCAAATTGCCATGCTGCAAAAATGAGGAATACCATTTACTCGCTTCTGGATTCTCCCCCAAAATATTTTTTTCATATTAAACGGGAGCTCAGGGATCCAGTTATAATGATATTGTTATCTACTATCTAGAACATCTATGCAGGCA
This sequence comes from Ambystoma mexicanum, assembly GCF_040938575.1. Lineage (NCBI taxonomy): Eukaryota > Metazoa > Chordata > Amphibia > Caudata > Ambystomatidae > Ambystoma > Ambystoma mexicanum. The sequence goes on from NC_090932.1 coordinate 1,150,975,656, forward strand.
TCAGAAATACCAAAACATCGCCATCTATTCACTCCTCCAAAGTATTCTCTTTTCCAATAATCCGGAAATGAGTTTACTTCTTTATCGTCCTCTGCATTTGTAAGACTAGCAGGAAGCAGTCAAATATCAGGATCCATATGAATCCTTCTCCTCCTTCTAGTTTTCATTCTTTGGGTTTAAAGCAGAACAGGATCTGTCCATGATTGTTTGAAATCAACGAGGGTGATTTAGCTTTCATGAAAACCTACAGCAAATCCTTTAGATTTGGCCAATTGATGACAATATAATGTGCCCTGTCTGGCTAAACTGATCAAGATGGCTATGGTTCATCAGTTGCGGTCTTATGTAAAAAAAAATATTTTCAATGATGGTAATGCCATTTTAGATTATTTTAGGTTGCGCGTCGACTGTCAGGTGCTTTCAATATCGTTTGGCATACAACCTACATCGGTCATCTTTTAGTAGACTGTGTTTGGAGGCATGTGCTGAAATGAACTCATCTCCATATAATCGCTCACAGCGGGTACTTCTCTCACTTGTTATTCTGAAGCGCAGTACATCAACTGTTGCGTTTCTCAGGGCTCCCTCAGCACTTTAACTTGTTTTGTTTACTATCTACATTAGCCTGCTGCTGAAACGTAAACTCATAACGACTTTGGTGTCACGACATATACATATGTGGATGACACAACTGATTCTTAATTTGAGTTCAGATGAGCAGGACGGCTGCAGCCACTTCCTAAATGTTTATGGAAATCACCCCCACATCAGGGGGGGGGGGGTGACACGGCCGGCAACGGCCCGCAAGCCCGAGTCCACCTCGGCGAGGGCTGTGGGCCATTGCTGGCCATGTCTCCCCCCGACAAGGGGGTGATAGCCATTTCGCACCCTTTGGTTCATCCGTGTTGCAAATGGTTCATTTATTTTTCTTTGGGAGATTGGCTGCACGTATTGCATGATGCCAATCTCCCGAGGGGAAAAAAAAGATGGCTGTCGCCACAGGAAAAGGGACCTTATGCATTTTCTATGGTGGCGGCCGTCGGTGGGAGGGAGGTCATGGGGAAAGGGTATGTTTTGTTTTGAGGGTGATGTTGGGGATGTTGGGAGGCAACAGGGAGAGCCTCCCTGTTGCCTGCCCACATAAAAAACGATGGCGCCACCAGGTGAAGGGCTTTGGGTGGGTAGAAAGAGCAGGCGTATACAGTGTTTTCGCGGCCGCTCTTCCAGACACCTTATTGGCTGAGCGCACTTCCCTGGGTGCAAACACTCTTTATGCATACCTGGTTGCAGCATAATAGTCTGATTTTAAACTGTGATAACACCAAGATCCTAATTATAGGTAAGCCGCCTGGCATATGGCCATTCATTCTCTAGCCCGGAGCACTGGGGAACTCTCACTACCACACAAAGGTGGTGAAAAATGTAGTTCTCTTAGACTCTGATCTTACCTTGGTCCCCCAGGAAAGCATGGCGATGAGACATGGATTGTTTATGCTTCGCCTCCTGAGAAGGATCTTTCCATCCTTGCACTTTTCTTGCCAGGTCCAGCCGGTCATTGCTCTTGTGCTGTCTGATCTGGACTATTCTATTAGTGCATATCTGGGCATGTCAATGTTTCAAATAAATAGTTTAAAACACATTCACAACACTGCTGCCCACCTGAATTGGGACTTTGCAGATATGACCATGTTTCTCCAGCACTACAACTGCATTGGCTGCGGGTGGAGTGTTGTGTAAATTTAAGATTCTCTGTCTGATACACATGGCCATTGCGGGTGGATGTGCCCCATTTATATAAGGCAAGAATATCTACTACTCTTCCTCTTGCACTCTGAGATTTGCAACAACTCTCTCAGTTATCCCCAAATTAGAATTAAAAGCAGCTGGGTGTAGATAATTTTTGGTCTATGGAGCTTGCTTGTTGAACTCTCCCCCTGCGACTATTCAACTTATTGATGGCTATCTGCTTTTTAGAATGGCAATTAATACCTTCCTTTTTTCCTCAAAAGTTCTCTTCAGCCTCTCGATTCAATTACGTTGTGTTTTTGCTCAGGCACTTTGAGGCTACCTTGATGGCAATGTTGTGCTCTATAAGGCCCTTTAGCTTTTTGGGATGTTTTAACCCAGTAGGCTCTGCCCTGCGACATCCGTGTGTGCTGGTGGCACCAGAATCAGCAAAATGGCAGCAAAAGTCCTGTGCGTGCCAAAACCTATGAAAATTGCGCTTTGAAACCAGAAAAGATGGCTGCCTGTTGTCAGTAGTGGAAAGGAGACCTCACTGCTGAAACATGTTACTGGGCTGCCTACCAAGGAAAAATGGAAACTGCATGAAAGGCAGTGCTCTATTGCAAGAAACCCAGAAAGTGCTCTTAAATCCCTTTTGTCTTGGTTTCTGAAAATATAAAATACCGGACCAAAACACCACAAAACAGCCAATAGCTTTGCTGGGTGTTACCCGCCACCTCATTTAAGGAATCAATATGAACACACAATGTCAGGAAAAGCAGAATCTATCATCAAAATATCCACAGTAAAAAGTGTGCTTGCCTATGAAAATCTGTCAAATAATGGGTGCAGTACCAGCGGCCGCCTGTGACTGTTTCAAAAGCCTGCATTTAAACAATAAAGTTGTACCATTAAGATCTAATGTCTTAAATCTAAGTGACCTGTCCTTAAGAGGAACATAGGTTGTAACTATTTAATCTCCATGATTTAGATACTGGAATAAGAGTTCTAATAGTCCCACAAATGGGACCCCTAACTCCCCGGACTACATCAGCCCGTGCTACAAAGGCAATAGACCCATCCTATTGCCCCATCCTGGTGACTGCCTCCAAAAAGGGGGGGGGGCAGCCCAGAACCAGAATCAGGGGAACCCAAAACTTCCCCCATATCTAGCTGTCACCTTTTTCTTTCAGATTCCCCCAAGACTCCAAACAGTATCCTGCCCAAATCACCTTCCTTTCACTGTCCAAAACCAAGAAACTAACCCACCAGTAGTCCAAAAATGTACATTATCTTTGCCCCCTTGAGGAAAGGGAAGGAAGATTTTATGCCCCGGTACAAATACAGGGGCAGTGTACAATTTTGGCACTGGTGGACACTGGATCCCAAGCTACCCTTCTGTCAAAAAGGGCCTGAATTTGGGAAGGGGGGAGAAATACCAAATTCCTCTCACCCCTCTTCCTGGACAACTTCAGAACTTCAATGGGAGGGAAATTCCCATCGAAGGGACTGCAGATTTGGACATTAAAATTGGACGACACTAGTTGAAGCACCCGGTCATAGTGGTGACTCCAGAGGGCACCCCTTGTTTACTAGGGAATGGCATCCTGAGAAGGTCGTCACCCCTCGTAGATTGTGTAAACAAGGTTCTCTGGACCCAGACTAGCCGATCAATAAAATTGAAACAGAGTGTCAACCATGTTAGTTTAAACGGCACATGCCACAGGGTTGAACAAAAACCTGACCAAATAGAATTTCACTTCCAGAACAACCAAATCCCAGACGTGACAGTAATAGCAGTAGGACGACAAACTGGTGATGGGGGGTCGTCTCTATTTCTGAAAATCAACCTTCCTTCCAGTCAAAGGTGGCATTCCACACTGGAAGGAAACACTCTGAAATTCTTTACTAATTCACAATCTGAAAATCCCACTCTTATAGTCCAGAAAGATGAAAAATCAGCTCAAACCTAGCTGATATTCAGAAAATTGGAGAGCAGTTGTTCATCCCTATTCAGTTAAATGAAGGGAAGGACTCTGTTCTCGCCCGAGTGTGTGTGAACAACGGTAAGAGCTTCATCAGCGAAACCATGTTCCGCAAACTCCCAAAAGATCCAGCCATTCCCACATTTAAACTGATAGACAAATGGGAAATGGATCTGGTAACACCCAATTCCAAACATCTCCTGCCTAGCAGGTGTATTCTCAAAATGTCCATAGGCAACAAGAGCATAGTCCATAATTGTTGGGTCGTGCGAGATGTCCCTGCCGCCTTTTACTTAGGCAGTGACATTCTCAATCTCTTTGCCATTAGTTTGGACCTAATAAACTTCAAAGCTTGGTCCTGATTAGCGGATAATCCCATGGGCTTTGATGACCCATAGAAAGCATTTAGGTCAGCTCAACTGCTGCCTTATGCAGTTGAAATTCAGATTGGAGAGGAAGTCACCATCGCAGAAAGGACCCGACAATTCTCCCTCGAAGTGAAAGTTAAAAGAGTACAGAAACTGAAAAACCCTGACGCCTATGTCCATCTTAATGCATATTTCCAATAGCAAGGGTTGGGGGCAAACCCAACACCACTAGTCAACATAGAACATGACACCATTCCAATAGAGGTGGATAACAGCAACTTAAAGAGTATCACTCTAGCCGCAGGCACTGTTATTGGAATGGCGGTTGATGATCGACATTATTCCACAGATTTAGGTAATGAACTGTTAGGACCAATCCCCAAGGACTGTTTTGACAGTGATAGCGACGGTAACACAACACCAGACAGGATCTTCACCCGGCATGGGGGGAATTTCCTGGTGTACACTTCCCTTATGGTAAGGAAGATGTGACCTGTGACTTCAGGAGGGATGAGGTGATATTCCAAGTCCGCGAGGACTGCCTTCCCCACCTGAAGCCACCAGTCCAAATCAGCACTTTGACCAGGGACTTCTCCACCCAGCTGGAGGAGGCCGCTGAGATAACAAAACCAGAAGTCTTTCCAGGTTTCAGGCAGATGGTTGAAGAGAGAGTCAACATTGCTGATGCCTGTGAGACTCTGGAGCAGAGGCAACAATTGAAACAAGTTTTCTCAGATTTTCAAGATCTCTTTGCAGTGGACTCATATGACTGTGGTCGCACCAACATCCACACAACAATTCGCACGGACCCTGGCATGACTCCAGTGTTTGTGAAGCAATATCACCTGCCTCTTGCATCAATGGAGTCCCTTACTGAAATAATTAAGAACCTCAAGTCCCGTGGGATAATCCGTCCAGTCCACAGCACCTTCAATAATCTGGTGCTGGGGATTTTGAAGCGAAACGGCCAGTGGAGACTCTGCGCCGATGGCCTCTTCCCTGCATTGACCAGGGGCTGGCCCAGATCCAGGGGTCAAAGGTATTCACTGCCATTGACCTGACCAATGGGTACTGGACTGTACCTGTCAGTAGGGAGGACCAACACAAGTTGGCTTTCAGCTTCGGGGGTAGCAGTACACATGGACCCGGACTCCCTTCGGATACATCAACTCCGGCAACGTATTTAACATTTTTCTACACAAGGCCATGCCTGACCTGGGTGAAAGGGGTAACCTGGCCTAAGTAGTTGATATTCTAATCAAAAGCTCAACTGTGGAGGAACACATAGCGTAGATCCGCTATGTTCTGACACGGTTGAGGGCTGCCGGAGCAAAACTCTCCTTTCAAAAGGCACAGTGGTGCAGAACCCATGTCAATTTCTTGGGGCATGAGATTACTCCTCAGGGTCTCTGTCCCCAGGAAAAGAAAGTGGAAGCACTCCAGAAATTAAAAGACCCCACAACTCTGCGGGAACTAAGGAGCCTCCTTGGACTAACTAAGTACAGTAGAAAGTTCATTGAGGATTACGCAGAGATCACAAGACCCCTGATGCATCTTTTGAAGGGGAGTCAAGTGGGAGTGGGGTCCAGAACAAGCTGAGGCAGTAAGACAACTCAAAAGAAGCCTCTCACAAGCACCTTGTCTAGCTTATCCTGTCAAAAACAAGGAGTTCTTCTTGGAGACAGGGTTCTCAAATACATGCTTGACTGCAGTATTATACCAAAAGCATGACAAGGTCAATAAAATAATCTCCTATGCGAGTAAAAATTCAACGATTGTGAGAAGGCACTCTTGGCATCGGTGTGGGCATTGAAGAATTACCGCCTGTTTATCCAGGGGGAACGCATCATAGTGGAGACTCCACACCAGCCTCTGTAATATCTCCAAAGTGACAGAATCCGGGCCGTAAATCTGAGTAATTCCCGAATTACTTCCTGGATTCTGTCAATGCAAGGCTTTCCTGTGGAGGTCAGATATGGCCAAAACAAGAAGAGTCCCCTCGCGCAAGGTCTGGCTGACTTGCATGATTGTGCCAGAGAAAACTGTCTCGAGGACGAAAGTCTTAAAATCAAGGACAACATGGAGGCATACCTTAATTCCTCACACAAAGTCTTTGAAGAAGACAAGTGTGAGGTAATGCCCACGGTCTATGTGGATGGGTGCTCCTACCATGTTGACAACAACGGGGAAAAATAACTTGTGGCCGGCGTAGGGAATGCATGGGTGAATGATGCCCCAGAACCCTCCGCTGGGTACAAAATCGGTCCCCGAAGTAGTCAAGTGGCAGAGTTGATGGCTGTGCATTAAGCCATCCTCACTGCTGTCCAACACCAACTCCACAAACTGGTCATAATCACATATTCGGATTATGTACGGAACGGGTTCGTGGAGCACCTGGTTAACTGGAAAACCAGAGGCATGCTATGTGCTAATAACAAACCACTGAAACATGGAAATTTAATCCAAAATATTGATGATCTGGTCACCTCGAACGGGATGACCATCTACTGGAAAAAGATCAAGGGTCATTCTTAAGTAGAGGGACCAGACAAAACTGGAAATGACCTATCTGATCAGCTGGCAAAAACCGGAGCCATCCAAGGGGATTTGCTTGAGATCGAGTCCCTGTTGGGGTAAATCCAGGTCACTGCTATCACTAGGTCCCAGACAAACGCTCACAATGAACTCTCAACTGCACAATGGAGTAAGGAGACCCTAGATGCTGATTTGATTACGGCTCAAAAAGGGGATCCAATAATTGGTAAGTTTTATCAACACATTGAGGACCCTGAGAACCTTCCCCTGATGGATACCAATTACATAAGGAAAGAGGACCTGAGTGTTGATGAAATGTCCAAAAATGTTCTGAATCCAAGACGGTTTGCTGGTGAGGAGATCCCTAGCTGGCCATGATCAGTGGGTGGTCCCTACCTCATTCCGAAGCCCGATGCTAAATCACGCCCATGATGCGGCCACAGCTGGTGATAGGGGGTTTCATACAACACTTGAAATCTTAAGAGAGGTTGCATACTGGCCACACATGGGGCAGGACCTCGACCAATACTTGAAAGGCTGTCTTGTGTGTGCACAATTTCAGCCAACATCCCTCACACACTGTGCGCTTCACCAAAAGAGGGGGATGACACTGCCTTGGTCAGATTTACAAGTCGATTTTATCGGGCCCGTGATTCGCTCCTTTAGGGGGAACAAGTACATGTTGACTGTGACATGCTTGTTCACTAAATGGGTGGAATGTCTCTAGGCCCCAAATTGCAAGGCAGAAACAGAAGCGTCCCTGATGATCAACCACATCTTCTCGCGTTTTGGACTACCCCGAAGGATTGAGTCAGACCGAGGTAGCCACTTCACTAGCGAAGTGATGACAAAGATGTGGGAGATACTAGGGATCAAAAGGAAACTACACATTGCCTACCGGCTAGCCTCTAGTGGTGCAGTGGAGAGATACAACAAGACAATTGTGAGCATAGTAAAAAAAAGTTTGTGCAGATTCTGGGCCAAGATGGGACATCCACCTATCTCTTGTCCTGATGGCCATCAGATCTACCCCTTCTTCAGCTACTAAAATGTCACCGTGTGAGCTGATGATTGGACGCAGGATGGTGCTTCCCCTGTATCTGCTCTACCGAACACAAGAGTATGCATTGATAAATGCCTCCACAACTCATGAGTATGTTGAAAATGGGAGAAAACACCTTCAACATGCTTTTGCGTATGCTCAGCGAAATCTAGAAAGATCTGCAGACAGTATGAAGACCCACTATGACCTTAAGACTACTAGAAAAGAATACCATGTAGGAGACCGGGTCTACTTATACAATTTCCAAAGGAACCAGGCCAAACAGCACAAATTTCTGCCTAGCTGGAGGGGTCCTTTTGAAATTGTAGAGAAAATCTCACCAGTCGCCTACAAAATCTGTATCCCCAAAGGCAGTTTGGCACAGGGGGAAGATAAGTGGGTCCACATCAACCAACTGAAGTGTTGCCATCCTAGGCATACTCTGGAGCAACTAAAGGATTCATATGGAAACCTAGAGGGGGACCTTCCAGACCCCTAGAATTCCAACTATAAAACTATTCCACCTGTTGAAAATGAGTAATCAATTGCAAATAGAGAAGATGGTCATTATATGTCAAAATGTATGTATCTGCCCCACTACATGAATAGTGGTGGGGAAATGTCTACAAATATGCTCTGTTTTTTCATCCTAGAATTTGAAACCATGGATCGTAAGTACCGAGGAGGACCACTCAGGGACCGGAAGGAAGATCCGAGGGGCCCGGTGTATCACTCCATACTCTCATCCGGAACCGGCGAGGAAAACCTGTCAATCCACCACTGATGGGAGAAGCAGATGAATTTTGCCATTTGGACCAGAAAGAAAAAACTGAACATCCCAATCTCGGGACTTCCCCTTGACGGGCAGTCAAGAGTCAACTCGCGAGGGGGGGCTTTGTGGGATGTTTTAACCCACTAGGCTCTGCTCTGCGACATCCCTGTGTGCTGGTGGCACCAGAATCAGCAAAATGGCAGCAAAAGTCCTATGTGTGCCAAAACCTATGAAAATTGCGCTTTGAAACCGGAAAAGATTGCTACCAGATCTACTTTGCCTGTTGTCAGTAGTGGAAAGGAGACTTCACTGCTGAAACATGTTACTGGGCTGCCTACCAAGGAAAATGGAAACTGCATGAAAGGCAGTGCTTTATTGCAAGAAACCCAGAAAGTGCTCTTAAATCCCTTTTGTCTTAGTTGCTGAAAATATAAAATACCGGACCAAAACACCACAAAACATCCAATATCTTTGCTGGGTGTTACCCGCTACCTCATTTAAGGAATCAATATGAACACACAATGTCAGGAAAAGCAGAATATATCATAAAAATATCCACAGTAAAAAGTGTGCTTGCCTGTGAAAATCTGTCAAAATATGGGCGCAGGACCAGCAGCTGCCTGTTACTGTTTCAAAAGCCTGTATTTAAACTATAAAGTTGTACCATTAAGATCTAATGTCTTAAATCTAAGCGACCTGTCCTTAAGAGGAACATAGGTTGTAACTATATAATCTCCATGATTTAGAGACTGGAATTGGAGTTCTAACTGCTTGATTAAAAATTGCAAGTTTTATTTTAAATTAAGAGAAAGGTTATAAAGTGACAGTGAATTGAGCTGAACTCAGAGTCACCAAACCAGTTTTCCCCAGCGTTCCCCTAAAAAAAGGCATTTCTCCTGCTTCCCACCAAAGGCCAGGAACTCACATTCAGGTGTTGATTAAGAGGGGAGGAGATTTTGGGCTGCTGTTCCTGCGAGAAACAATGAACCTTCCTTGGTTGGAAGGATATGCAGATTGTAAGTGTCAACAGTGGCCTCTGCCAGAGGAAGAAGGCGGGGATTGCTCTTGAGCTACAAGACGGCAATGGAGGCGGGGATAGACATTTTTGTTGATTCTCAATGGACAGAAAGCATATTTCTAAAAAGACTGACAAAGGACTGTGCAAATTTGTAAAAATTGTAAAATTACAGTATGGTTAATGTGAATTTTTGTGCACATTTTAAAAGGACCCAGAACTCTGTGCGATGTTCAGAGAAGACACAGTGAAAATTCAGGTTTTGTAGTAGTTGTATTTATATCAGAAGCATGAAACTTCATATGATTATGCCCAGGTACAAAATTTTGGACAAATCAGATGTTGTGTCCCGGATAAAAAGTGTGAAAAATGGTTAAATCCAGACCCAAGACCTCACAGCTACGGGGCTTGGAAGAATATTTGCTACAAAATATATGTGATCTATGTATGTCATTGGTATAAAGATTGTACACGTGTAAAGATGTATTATATCAAAAATAGATTTTATGTGCAAAAGGCAAAGGAGAGGTTTTCCCTGCCTCATAAACCGCATCATCATGATGACACTCTGTTTTCTCCTCCAATCAAGGGAGAGAGCAGATTTTAGCCAATAGACTACCTGGGGGGTGCTCTTAGGATAATTCTGCTTACCCACCCCTTTATCAAACACATAAATAGAGACAGCTTAGGACTCAGAAAGACACTGATCCACCCACCACTTCGAATTTGGCGAAGCACTCTGTAGGAGAACCATCCATACTCCTTGTTCCAGATAACAGAAAACTTGAAAGTAGAAAGGCTCAGAGCATAGCTGAACCACTTTCAGCTGGGCCTAACTTCCAGAACCCATCCCTCAACTTAAAGGGGAAACCAAAGAGCAGCCAGGCTGTGCTGTAACTGCTTGCCTGCCAAAGAACTATCTTCATAACCAGAAGGGGAGATTAAATCCCAGTCTGGTGCTGTGCTGTGCAGACCAGAGAGCCATTGCAGATCCAGTCCAGTCTTGCTGTCCAATCCTGCCATGCGGTGTCCAGAGGGCCTTGCTGATCGCTGACCCGTCCAGTCCGGTGTGCCCAGCAGTCTGTTCCAGAAATCTTTGACCAGAATCCCTAACGGTTCCATTCAAAACTTTGGTAGTGAGTATCCATAGTATAGGATTGTCACTAGCCTATGTACTGTCCATAGTCATCCCTATCCAAATCAAATCTATCTCATACCCAGAACTGTATTGTTAGAAATCTTTTTCTCCTGCCTGAACGCCCTCTCTTATCCTATAGTCCTTCTGTAATAATATTGTTAAAATCATCTTTGTGCTGATATATTGCATCTGAAGAAAAGCAATCGTCTCGGCGAGCAAAAACCTGATCAGTGACGTCCTGGTCTGGTGGTTGTGCTGTCGTGTAGTTTGTATCTTCATAGTTTATCCCTAGTGTAAAGAAACCTTATTTGTATTTTAAAAGCGCATTCCTGTTTTAAAATCTTGCCTCTATCTGAAAAAAACGACCTCCACGAAAACGTCCATAACTTCTTCATATTTTATGCTAGAAACGAAATTTAAGTGTCTGCTTGAAGCTAACATCCTAAGCTTTGTTAAAATCATCTTTGCGCTGATATTTTGCATCTGAAGAAAGGCAAGCGTCTCGGCGGGCAAAAACCTGATTGGTGACGTACTGGTCTGGTGGTTGTGCTGTCGTGTAGTTTGGCCAAAACCGCATCTCAACTCCTTATAGTTTTTTCGCAATCGCGCTTAACGTACGCGGAAAACTTTGCCGCAAATTTTTTGTTTGGCTCAAATCTATAACGTGTGAAATAGCTTTTCATTGCACCCAACCTCAAAATTAAGTGTTCTACCTGCTTATTACTCTCTAATCATTGCTAGTGCTTGCCTAAAACCATACAAAGTGGCTCCCATTAGTATTTCAACAATATCAGTGATTTAAACCATTTTCAGTGTTTTCCCCATTCCATTCAAGCCAACTTTAAAACCTTTATTGACAAGTTTGCTAAGCAATTCTGTTTTTCTCTGGTGTTAACTGGGGGGAAATTGGGATTGATATATTGTATTGACTTCTGCATTCCTGAAACCTGTTCTCTCTCCATCTACCTCTTTATATTGCATATTGGGGGGATTGAGGGGTGTGCAGGGGGAAAGAGTAACCACATTGTTATTGATTTGAACACACACAAAAGTATTATTTCTGTGCTGCATTATTTTTCCCATCATTACTCCTTGTGATTGAAGAGATTGTTTAGTGCGACATCACCCCATTGGTAATCACTGTATTCTCATTAAAATAGTGTGGTTATATTGTGCAATACATAATAAATATTTTAACTTTGCAAACCAGCCTGCTTCCTGTTTCAGTGTGACCGGGGGGGATTCAAAGAGAGGGGCGTGATATAAGTGGTACATCGTTCAGAAATAAAATAACTTATAGACACAAATAAATAATTAAGGGTTTCAGCTGTGCATCACACGCTAGGCATTGACTTAGGTGAAGTGCCGGGTTGGAATCACTTACAAGATAGGATAATTAGTTCTAACAGGCACAATTCTCTCACAGATTCCTCATCTTCGTAAAGACTCCCAAAGCCATACCACAAGACAAAAAGGTGGCGAGATGCACTTTACAGAAGGACATTTTGCACGACTAACACAAAACCGTAATATCATTGCCTGCCAGGGAATCAAAACTGTTTTCCTTGAAGAAAGTGCCTGGCAAATGTCCAAAGGGGCACCCCTCTGCAATGCAGAAGTAGCTGCTTGTGGATGAGTTCACAGCAGGTGTTTTTTAAAAATAGAAAGGTCTGCAAAATTACCCTTATCCATGCCAACATTCATGCCCGACTTGACCAGTGATAAACTCCAAAACCGTGCTGCTTGAGCAGAACAATGGGCTGAGCTTCCTATCACGACACCAACTTGTGAATTAGTGACACACACACATAGGGCCTCATTATGATTTTGGCGGTAGCCATGCCGCTATTGACGGCATGGCTGCCGCCAAAATCGGGTCCGAGTCTGAGTTCCCAGAATGGGGAATCACCGGGCCATTCCGAGTTCGGAGGGCCCGGTAATTCCTCCCTCCAGGAACCCGGGCCCAGACTTTCCCCATTCCCATTTCAGCCTGAATGGGAATGGGGGAGGGAGAAAACAACGGGCCGATTACGAGCGGCCCGTTGTTTGCTCCCTCTTCTCCTCACGGGACCCGGTAAGCACGCCTGGTTTGACCAGGCGTTACTTACCGGGTCCCGCGAGGGAAGCTTGTAATGAGGCGGAACATGTTTAACGGGTCCGCCTCCTTTAGCGGGTCCCGTTAACCCGTTCCGCCTCACTTGTAATGAGGCCCATAGAGTTTGTGGACAGGCACCTCGTACAGAGCATCAGACCAAGTACCTCCACAAAGAGCTCCCAATCCTTGTACCTCAGCCTCTCAATAGCCAGGCATGCAAGCTGAGTCACCAAACGGGTGTGAAGCACTCAGTGCAAGCCTGCATCTGCAGATCCTCCCTCCATCAGATCCTCCAGGTTGGGTAAAACAGCATGTCCAGCATGACTGGGTACCAGGATTCCTGTGTTCAGTCGCGAGCTATCAAGATCATGATTGTTCCACTCTACTACAACTACCTCAGCATCAAAAGAATCATCAGGAGCTGAGGGAGTGGGTACACCAGGTCAAACTCCCAGGGGATGACCAGTGCATCACCCAGAGATCTCCAATAGGAAACACCCTGGAGCAGAAGGTCTCCCATATCCTGTTCAAGGTGGTCATGAACCGGTCGACCTAGTGAAGTCCCACATGGATAAGATCTGCTCCAAGATCTCCCTGTTAGGCTACCACTCATGTGAACCCCCCGCACCCCCATGAGCTGATTGAGTGCATCGACCTGAGTGTTCAGCCTGCTTTTGAGGAGAAACTGCCATTTTCACCTCATCCTCGATAGCCCAAAACCATAGAAGCATCCCTACACAGTTTGAGCAATTTCACACCATCCCTCTTGTTGATATAGTTCCTGGTGGTTGTGTTGTTTGTTAGGACCTGAATAGGTGTTTAGCGTTTGCTTGGCCACGTGGGGAGATCTCTTAGCTTTACCTTTCCCCTGGCAAAACAAGTTATTGGACTCATACAGGCAAAAATTACGCAGAGACCATTAGTTATGGTACAAGATGTAAATGGCTCATTATAGGCCCTTTATTCACTATTTTATATATAGACACATCATACACAAAATAAACATATAGTCAGTTATACAGAAACATAGAAAAAGAGAGCATCACTGTTATCAATGTAGCAGAAGACACCTTCATCCTGCCCACTACTACACTGCTTAGTCCTAGAGCAGGTAGGCAAAGAGATCACGCATAATAACGGGGTCTGGAGCGGAGCATCCTCCCTCTCAGCAAGACTGCATCACCCAGGGGGTCCAGGTTCTAACTGCTAACCACAGAGGAAAAACCTCTTCTCTTTATGGGGGCTTGTCCCCACCCTTCTCAGTTATGACTGCCCTTGGCCGAAGAGCAGATCACAAGTGGAAGGGGGCAAAGAACGGAAAAAAACAGCTAGAAGTGGAAAAAAAACCAGCTTCCCTCTCCTTGCATTCTCCCAGGACCCCTTATCACTGCACCTGCAGAGTGCTCCAACTCCCTCTTTGGCTCGTCCTTCAGCGGACAATAACTATTCTCCACAGTAAGTCCACTCAGCAACAATATTTATTTGACCTTGCTTTGTCTTTGCTGCCGGGATGCACGTTTACTCTGCTGAACCCACGAAAAGCGTAGGCTTTCATTACGGTGATGGGAGATGAGTGTCCAAGAAGGCTACGCCGCAGTGCCATGTTGTTTTATCTCGCATTTCGCATAAGCATTACATTCCACCCCTTGTGCAATCAACTTCCATAACATGACGGGCAAGCAGGAGGTACCCAAAACCGTCAGACCATTCTCCATAAATTCGTAATGCACGAAGCACAACAACAAAAACTAATAACTACAGCCGAAACACCAAAAATCCAAATCAAAACAGAACAAAGTGCTTCAGGAATCCATGCGAATAATTCCTCCCACCAATTCCCATCTCGATCCTGTGTTACCCGGGCTACTAGATCTTTCAATCCTTTGATATGCTTTTCTATGGACTGGGAATGGCCTCCCAAATCAAAACAACACATACCTTCTACTGTTTCACACCCCAAATTATGGTTTAAAAACAAATAATCTATAGCTGGTCTGTTTTGCAAAATAGCTTTTCTAAAATTTCTATTATCTAGCAACAGCTCAGTTAAAGTTTGCAAAGTCTCATTAAGCCCTTTAGTTACTAAGCAAGCTAATGTAATCATGGTTTTGTATCCTCCGGGTGCTAGACCCCAAATCCCAATAATGGAAATGGCTAACGCTAATACTTCATCCTCAGAAAGCAAATGGACATCAGAATTGCAGTCACGTGATAAAGCAGTATAGAAAGCAGGACACATAGATCGCCTAACTGCAGGTTGCAAAGGGAACATCATTAAACCAAGACGTGTCAAAGCACAATGGCCACCTGAAATATTAGCAGGAATGTATGAGTAAGTAAAGTTCCCACAGGAGAATAACCAACCTGGGGGAAGTTTTACATGGTTCAGGTGACTAGCAGTCGAAACAGTAAAGTTGCATAACTTATTATTATATACATCAACACAAACACTTATGGGTCTTGTATATAAGTGCCTCTCAAAATCGGTTTTCTTTCCATCCTTTTCTAAATTCAGCTGTAGGCATTTTCCAATATAGGATGGATCGCAAGTCACTTGATAACACATCCGCGGGTGCAATGCCATGGGTCACTATGCGGGTCATGTTCCTCCATTTGTGGGTAGTGTAGGCACAGAACGTACAATATTCATAACCAGAAAAGGAATTTCTGACATCCGAAGGTTCAACCAAGGAATCGTTATGCAGGACCCCGACTAGATTTTTCAAAATCGGGGCAGGCGTTGGAATAGCCACAAGGCATGTGGAAATCAGATTTGCAGAACTGTGCATGTCCACCAAACACAAATTTGAAAGATTCAAACTTGTTGGGCCAAATAAACCCATATGTTCTCAGGTTGTCTGAGAAAGGCTGAGTAGCCATGATGTGAGAAGGACATAAAAATTCCAGAACGGAGCGAAAGTAAGGCACTACATTGCTGCTCCCGCCGCATCATCCGGCGCAAAACTAGCAGGTATATGAGTCTTCATCCATATCCCTGAATGCAGCTGGAGAATGGAGACATCTGCCACATCCTCCGACATGTTGCCGGACCCTCCCGAAGACACTCTACTGTGCCTCACAGAGGCAATCAGCATACTCAGGATCTAAAACATCAGAATTTAGAAACAAGATATCAGTGAAGTACATCACTCGTGGAAATAACATTTGTCAGCTGGGATATGAGTCAATTTTCTTTTCCCCCGGTTCCATTACAAGAACCACTTGATCTTCCCCAGCTGCAATTACATCCGCCGGAACAAGCAAACCATTGCGTTTTTCGATCCATACTTTGGCACCTGGAATCATTATATCTGACGAGCCAAAACCCTTGTCCCCACGAATAGTTAATACCGTGGGTGGCTCTCCTTTCTTTACCATAGATAATTTTACAGGTACTAATATCAATTGGGCCATTCGATCTCCCTTGTGGATAGGCAACATATCCTCCCCACTGTTGATGAGAATAACCTTAATCACGTCCTGATAAATCTGCATCCACAATCCCTCCTAATACTTGAATGCCTTTTAAGGCTAATCCAGATCTAGGGGCAATTTATCCCATATGTTCTGATGGAATTTGTACCCCAATTCCTGTATCAATCACAGCAATACCTCTTGGTTCAAGACACATTTCTTCCCTTGCATGCAAATCCACCCCAGCAGACTCAGTAGGGACACGGTAAGGAGCTAATGCGCCAGGAGATATTTCCCAGTACAACAGAGTTTCCATTGCACTATTTGGTCTGATTTGTAAGGCTGGTGTTAACATGCGCATCAATAGAGTTTCACAGCTCGCAATTGGATGGTTATTCAAAATCTGAACAGCTTCATGCACATGTTCTCGCAGTCCTTTTAAGGTACCATCACCCGTTTTGCGTAACTGTGCTTTTAACAATCCATTAATTCTCTCAATTAACCCCAGAAGCCTCAGGGTGATAGGGGACATGAAAGATCCTTTCAACTCCTTTTTCCTGACAATAATCCAGAACCAACTTCCCCTTAAATTGGGACCCATTGTCAATTTGGATTTGTAGGGGGATACCATAATATACAGCCACTTGGTCCAATAATGTATTCATGTTCAATTGGGTAGCTCTTTTACATGGTAATACCATTAAGTAACCAGAATAGGTATCTACAATGGTGCACGCATATTGATATCCCCTGCTAATGGGCATGGGACCAATATAATCGATCTGCCAAATCTGTCCAAGCAATTTACCTCTCTTCAATGTGCCATGAATTATATGCAGAATAGATCTCTGCTACTGATGTTGACTCATCGGATATTGTAGGATAATCGTTTTCACAATTTCTAAAGGAATGTTAATTCCCCTGTCTTGTGCACACCTGATAGCAGCCTTCTCTCCGAGAGGTCCACTCTTCTGGTGGGCCCATTTCACAATCTCTTCCAAAGCCTCCCGCTCAACCCTCGCGCCCATGATAGCAATTTTTGCATGTTCGTCTGCAACATAATTGAACCACCATTCTAATGAGTCTGTTGCACAATATGCGTCTACATGGTATACAGTTACTGTAGCATGCATTAGAATCTCAGCAATGTCTTGCCATATTCCTTAGCACGAATGTTCCAACCATTCTTCTGCCAAGTTGGCAGCTACACCACCAACCCATTTGCAATGGACCATGAATCCATATAAATATTACAAATCCCAGGTGTCTATTGCTTCAAAGCCTGATACACGGCATATAGCTCAGCAAACTGGCTACTCTTCCCTTTACTAGAGGTGATTAGTACTTTTTTCAATTTGGGATTTTACGCTACTGCTTTCCGGTGTCGCACAACTCCCACATTTTTGGCTGAACCATCAGTAAATCATGCATTTTCAACTGGTTCACTTGCTAATTCTCCATATGGGATCCCCCATTTAACTGGAGACCTGTCAATATTCAACTCTCCTTCTGGCTCAAGGTCTTCTACCGGGACTCCCGCCACTTGCTCATGTACTTTTGCCACGCCACCCGTCCCTGTCCTGGCACGATCTTGACTATACCATTTCCATTTGATGATACTAGCCTCTTGTGAACGACCAATTCAGTGTGTTTTAGGGGAGCTCAGTACCCATTGCATGATTGGTATTTCAGGACGGATCTCTACATCATGACCCACCATCATCTGTTCCATATCTATGAGGGCCCAGTAGCATGTTAACAGTTGTTTCTCAAAGGGAGTATATCTGTCACCAGCATCGGGCAACTTCCGACTCCAAAATCCTAAGGAGACCCGCTTTCTGTCCTGTTTTTGCCATAAACTCTAGTTGGCATAGGTATCCTGTACGGATACCTTTAACTCCACCTCTTCATCCCTCAATGGCCATAAATCAAGCACTTTTTGAATGGTGTCTTTGGCCAGTTAGAACGCTTTTTCTTGCTCCTCACCCATTCAAAATTGAATTTATTGCGTGTTACTTTGTAAAGGGGCACCAAAATGTGCCCCAAATGTGGGATATGTTGTCTCCAGAATCCAAACAGTCCAATAAACTGTTGAGCTTGTTTTTCAGTTCTCTGAGTTAAAAACCTGAGAATCTTTTGCTTGGCTTTTGGCACCATTTCACAATGTCCATTATACCACTGTATTCCCAGAAAAATCACTGTCTCTGCTGGACCTTGGGTTTTAGTTTCATTAATCTCCCATCCTTCTTTCCTTAAACCGTCCATGATAAGATCTAGGTGTACTCTCACACTATTCTCATCCTTACCTTGAATCAATATGTCATCGATGCAATGTATAATTTGTACATCCGGTTTGCACAGAATTTTGTGCAAGTGTTCTTCCACCAGCCGCTGACAGATTGTCAGACTATGCATATAACCCATTGGTAAACGTTTGAACGTATACTTCCTCCCATTCCAAGAAAATGCAAACTATTCCTGACATTCATCAACAATCAGTACGGTGACGAAGGCATTAGCTAAATCCAACACTGCATACCAAGTCCCCTCAAATTTCTGTACATTTTCTACCAAGGTTACCACATCCTGTACCGCCGGTACTAGTGGAGGAGTGTGTTTATTCAACTCGCAATAATCAACAGTAATTCTGAAGCTACCGTCTGATATTTTGACGGCACAGATCGGATTGTTCTAAGCCGTGGTTACTGGATGCAATATACCAGCTTCCACATATTCTTTGATGGTTTGTGAAATTTTCTTCTGACCCCCGGGAATTCGATATTGTTTCATGGACACTCTTTTAGTGGCTATCGGAACCTGCACCGGGGGCATCTTTAATTGTCTGGCAATCACGGGTGTACAAGTGAAAGCACTCACTCCAAACTGATAAAGTTTACCTCCTAAACCGAGGGTCAACCCTTCTCAAATATCAAATCCAATAATGTATTCAGGAAGTGGAACACTTAACACCTGATATGTGTCCCTGCTTAAATTACCAATTTTCATATCAATTTTCGTTTGGACTACAGGGGTCTCCTTGCCCCCTAATCCCGTGATCGTAAAATGTCTTCCCTTAAATCTTGAAGGATTTCCATGTATCAATGAGGCCTCTGCCCCGATATCAATTAAGGTCCGAACCTCTTGGGTGTTTCCTGATTGCCAAAATACCTTCACCTTTACATGAGGCCGTCTGTCCACTTTAACGTGTGCCGTTGTTACCGGAGTTTGGCCCTCATCCTATTCGTACTTAGAGTGCATGCATTTGGATTCCCTTTCTACCATTGCACGCACCATCTTCCTTAAGTCTGCATAAGTTGACTGGTGCGAGCCTATTGGGATACTCATGCCCCCCCTCTGGAGGTGGTCCAAAAGGATCCTCCTCCTTCTTTAGCTTATGTACTTCCTGTTGTTTCACTTGTTGTAACGCTCCTTCCCATCTAGGCCCCGTTTTTTATATAGCTGATGCATTTCCCCCGTTTCAATCCCATCAATACATCAATATCTCCCACGGTACTCCATCTTTTAGTAAAGCTAAAACATATAATTTCTAGATACACGAGAGTCTCGGCTATCAAACCTCTTCCCAGGAGTGTGTTTTTTATTTCGTCCCTTCCTCTCTCGCTCTCTAGGTCGGTCCTCTGGTTTTTCCCACTCTCCTAGATCTGCCAATTGCCTAATAGCATCCACCACCTCATCCGTTATTTTACCAGTCGTTCCCACTAATAGGGTCATCATAATTTTTTAAATGCTGAAGGGGCAATTCGAATAAGGGTATTTCTAGCAGAAACTGCAGTTTCTACATGAATAGCTTCCTTTATAGCATGTTCCCTTACTCTTTGAATAGCCTCTTTCAGTGTGTACCATTTTTCTCCTCAGTCGACCAATCTGACGTAATAGGATACTTGTGGTTACACCTATGGGCTGCTAATTGTAAGGGAGACATTTGCCCCTTATCCCCATTAGCATCGCGAGGAGGGCCGGCACATAGGGTTTCCTGTATCTGGACTTCCTGTGTCAAGGTAGGAACCTAGTAGAATCTGTTGCATCTACCAGGAGACCCGCTGCCCCCGTCTAATAATCTAACCATCCAGGCTATAAAAGATTTGCCGGCCCCCTGTTTCAAACGGTTAATGATCTCCCCAATCTCTTGTTGTGAGTAATCCTCGAGTGCGTGATTATATCCACCACTCCTCCTCCAGGATTCATTGGATTACGACCCATCCTTCTACGTACCACAGGCTTACCCGTTACCTCTTTTCAGCCAGGTACAACCTCAGAACCACTTTCATTACTAGTACTATCGAGTACATCTCCATCCCACTGATCTGAGTCCCAATCCACCCCTGTGGAGGCAATCACAGTTGCCACCTTACGAGAGTTGACATTCCCTCATCTTTTACGATATTTGTAGCGAGCAACCCTTACCGCAGCTCGCTCAGCTACTGCTTGATATTTGTCTGCCTTATCATTATACAAATTCATTTGGAGCTGCTGCATCAACGCAACTTGTTTTTCAGCAGTCAACTCCTTCTCCAGTCTCTCGACATTCACCGGTAATTCCATATTCTGTTCATGCATCTTCCGAAAAGCATGCAACAGAATCCAACCCCGAACAGAGCCGAACACTCTTTCCCCTTCTCCACTGACACCTGTTGCAGGCATTTCGCCACTTCCGCCGGACTCGCCTCTCCTATACTTGTGTCCCAGGTTTTGCTCAACCCCGCACCACATGCCCAACTCTGTGCGACTTTGTCATATGGACTGTTAGTCCACCCTGGGATAGTCACCTCAGGACAGTCTCCGCCTGCAGAGCTTCCTTTTTTCCTAAATAGGGAACTCACTGTATCGAATGGATGTTTCACTTCCCTATAGTTAATACCTCAATATACACACCACACACACCATCTTTTTTTTTCTTTTTGTTTGCCGTTCAGAATCCAAAACTTTAAATTAAATTTTTTGCAGGTTCCTTTGACATTAATAGCAGCACAAAGAGCCTGCTCACATCGCCAAAATGTTTTGCGTTTGCTTGGCCCCGTGGGGAGAACCCTTAGACTTACCTTTCCCCTGCCCCTGACAAAACAAGTTATTGGACACAAATTACATATAGACTATCAGTTATGGTAAAAAAATGTAAATGGCTCGTTAGAGGCCCTTTATTCACTCTTTTATATATGGACACAACATACACAAAATAAACATATAGGGCCTCATTACACGTTAGGCGGTAAGGGTTTACCGGTACCGGTAAGGGCACCGGTACTGGTAAACCCTTACCGCCTTACTACGAGTTGCCTTTGCGGGACCCGACCTTAACTGCTGGTTTAACCAGCCGTTGAAGTAGGGTGCCACAAAGGGACCTCAGTGCTAATTACCGCCCCCGCTCACCTTGGAGTCGGGCGGTAATTCCGCCATCCACCAAGGCGGACATGGTAAAATACCGGCGGCAACCATGGTGCTAATAGCGCCATTGGTTACCGCCTAGCGTGTAATGAGGCCCACAGTCAGTTATACAGAAACATAGAAAAAGAGAGCATCACTTTTATCAATGTAGCAGAAGAGACCATCATCTTGCCCACTACGACATTGCTCAGTCCCAGATTAGGTAGGCGAAGAGATCACGCATAATTACGGGGTCTGGAGCGCAGCGTCCTCCCTCTCAGCGAGACTGCACCACCTGGAGGGGTCCAGATTCTAACTTCTAACCACAAAGGAAAAACCTCTTCTCTTTATGGGGCCTTGTCCTCTCCCTTCTCAGTTATGACTGCCCTCGGCTGAAGAGCAGATCACAAGTGGAAGGGGGCAAAGAGTGGAAAAAACTAGCTACAAGTGGAAAAAACCCAGCTTCCCTCTCCTCGCATTCTCACAGGACCCCTTACCACTGCACCGGCAGAGCGCTCTGACTCCCTCTCAGGCGCGTCCTTCAGCGGACAATACAATAACTATTCTCCACAGTAAGTCCACTCAGCAACAAAATGTATGTGACCTTGCTTTGCCTTCGCTGCCGGGATGCACGTTTACTCTGCTGAGCCCACAAAAAGCGTAGGCTTTCATTACAGTGATGGGAGTTGAGTGTCCGAGATGGCTGCGCAGCGGCGTCATGTTGTTTTAGCTCGCATTTCGTATAGGCATTACAGCAGGCAAAGCTCTGATTTATGGTTAGAAAGATCACAATGCCATACGAATGGTCCTGAGTTTCCAGTAAATTGATATGGGACAATCTCTATTGGCATTCCCACAGATCGTTCATTAAAAGGTCCGATAAGCTCCCAATTCCATGCGGGAAGCAACCATAACAGAGTGGCCGGCGACCACAGCTGTTGGAATGGGGCCCCTCGAAGCATGTTGGTCATGGATGCCCACCAAAGCAAGTCAAAAGTGTGGATAACAAGGATTGTGCCCCTCATGTGCCCATTGAACAGGGATCACTGGCTTCACAGGGTTTGTTGAAGCAACAGCATCCACCATCTTGCTGCTAGGATAATGAAGATGCAGGGTGCCATGAGCTAGCACCTCCTCAAGAAAATACCAGCTGGGAGTGCTCCATTCAGGTGGAAGAGTTCAACCGTCTGAATGCTTTTCACTCTCTCTAGTGGAGAGAAAGCCATGCCTCGCTCTGTACTTAGGACTGCCCCTGTAAATTGCAAGAGTTTGGAAGTAGTCAGAAATGATTTCTTTATTGGATGGTTAAACCTAACCGGTGAAATATAATGCATCTGATCTGGCTTATCGGAGACGGTCATTAAGGTTGGTAAAGATTTTCACTTTCCTTCTGTGAAGATGGGCAACACCTGTCACACTCACCTGTGTCCCTGCAGGAGCGATGGATGAGCCTCCCTTGACACTGAGTTCTCACTTCCCCTGTTTCACCCGGAGGGATACCTTGATCTTTAGTAGGGTGTGCACTGCATCCTGCATTCGCAGGGGCGCGATTCACTCATGTGATATATGCCAATGTCTGTAGGCTGAGTTCAGATGCCACACGCTGTTTTATGCCTTCACAGCGAGCCCGAGTGTCAAGGCGCCACTTTCTTCACTGGCCAGAAAGTCCTTCCCACAAGTGAACGTTGCACGGAGAATGTTGAGTGTCCAAAATTGTCCGTAATGTCTTTCTTTGCCAGTGTTTCTGTGGGTGAGTAGCGCTGCGTGTAGAAGCTAGCTTCTGGTAGGTATGCGCAGCGCCTTCAATTCGAGCATGCCTGGTAATGTCTCTCCCTTTTCCTTGCAGAAGGAATTATGTGGTAGTAGTGCCTCGAGTCCGGGTTCAGCGCTACTGGAGACTTGGTGGTTTGCTAAGTATGCACGGGGGCATTTGTAAGTATGCACCGCATTGAGAGAGAGAGCAGTGAAATAAGTGTCCGCGTTATTGGGGCGAGAGCAATGAATAATGTCTCTTCTTTCTTTTGCAGGGGTTTGTGCACTCTTACAATTGACCTGGATTCCAGCGTCGCGAGAAGATTCGGTGAGTATGCGCTGCATTACTGATGTGCGCGTTTTAACCCAGTTCTTCTTTGTTCTTACAGGTGCTGGTGTAGAAGTCCCCTCTTGACTGGAGATTGCTGCGGCGTGGAGTAAGAACAGAGGTTCCTCCGGAGCAGGTAAGCAGAAGCAGAATGATCTGGAGCGGGTAAGCAGAGGTAGGATGATCCGGAGCAGGTAAGCAGAAGCAGGATGATCCAGCAGGATGATCCGGAGCAGGTAAGCAGAAGTAGATGATCTAGAGCAGGTAAGCAGAGCTGGCTGATCCAGAGCACGGCAAGTGTGTTTCTGATACAGCTCACAGTAAGCAACACAAATCACTGGAATAATCTTGGGTGTGGCTTATATAGCCAGCCACACCCTAACACTAGAGAGCTCATGAATTGTCATGCACTTCCTGTTTGGCAACAGGAAGTGGTAAACAGGAAGTTACTGCAAACACTAGGAAGGAATCTAGAGATCTGCTATGGGTTCTTTGTGTGCTTATGCCAGGCCTGCCAAGCCTTCACCCAGCTTGCCCAAACTACCTGCCTGATACCCATGACAGTCTTCCCCCTCAAGGCCTCTCCCAATGGTGTGTATCAGGGCTTTGGTTTCTCAGGATGGAATTTTTGCACCAATCGGGGGGCATGTACGTATGCGCTGGCTTCCCATGATCTTTCCTGGGGTCTGTACCCCTTCCAGTCAATCAAATAATACAGGGTCTTTCGTACAAGTTTGTAATCTTCACCCACTTTTATGGGTGCGGGAGGTGTGGGAGGTCGGGTTCCTGGGTGTGCCGGTTTTAATAGTGACACGTGAAATACGGGATGTATACGCATATGTTGAGGTAACAGCAGTCTCATGGCTGCTGGATTAATTACTTTTTCAATTGTATACGGGCCGATGTATCTAGGCTGACATTTTTTGGGACCCTTTAAAGCAATGTGTCTAGTTGCCAGCCAGACCGAGTCTCCCACTTGATAATCTGGGGCTTTTCGTCGATGGCAATCAGCGTTTCTTTTCTGTGTTTCTTTGGCTTGCTGTAGGTTCCTGCTGGCTTCTCTGGCTGCTTTCATGATGCTGGAATGCAGATTCTTTACTGCGGCATTTCAATGTTTTCTGGCGGATCGTAGACCGACGTTCTGGGGTTTCGACCATATATAGTAAAGAAGGGTGTTGTTTAGGTTGATGAATGTGTTGAGTTGTTATAGGCCTACTCTGCCATCCATAGTATTTCTGTCCTGCTTTAGCTTGTTTGGTGTAATAGACAGCGCAAATACTGTTCCATGGTCTGGTTTGTGCGCTCGGTTTGGCCGTCCGTTTGAGGATGGTGAATAGAAGACAGACGAACTTCTACTCTTGCCAGGGCACAACATTTTTTCCAAAAACGAGATACAAATTGGCTGCCTCTGTCAGAAACGATTACGGTAGGGAATCCATGTAAACCTGCGCAAGAGTCTAAGCTGAGGGAATACCTTTTAGAGCTACGAAATGGGCCATTTTGGAGAAGAGGTCCACTACCACGAGGATGGTATTATAACCTGAGTTAGGAGGTAAGTCAGTGATGAAGTCCATTGATACTGTGTGCCAGGGCACTGGCGGAATGGTGATTGGCTGAAGGAGGCTGGCTGGTTTTTGCCTGGATGTTTTGTATTGTGCACACACCTCACAGGTGCCTATGTAGGAGGCAATATCCTCTCGCAAAGTTGGCCACCAATAAGATTTGCTTACATTCTTCATGATTTTGGCTATACCCGGATGGGCTTCTAACAGTGAGTCGTGGTAGTCTGATATGATTGCTTGTTGCAGATCCTTAGTTGGAACGTAGATGCGTTTTTGGTAGTATGGTAGTTTGTCTTGAATGGTGAACTGATCTCCTTTCGTGTCCCAAGCCAGTAGGTCTTCTTCAGACATATTTTCTTTTATTGCTTCCTGCAGTGTGTCTAACGGAGTTGGGCCGGTGCAGAGGCTGAGAATTTTATGGCTGGGTATGATCTCCACCGGGTTAGAGGTATTGTAGACTTCTTCTCCTGTGCCAATGCGGGATAACGCATCCGCTTTCCTGTTCTTAACTCTGGGGCGGTAGGTGATCACAAAGTCGTATTCCATTAAAGATAGGGCCCAAGGGGGCTGCCTAGAAGACTGGGCTTTTGCTGAGCGTAAGTATTGCAAGTTCCACTGATCTGTTATTATTGTGATGGTGTGTTTTGCTCCTAGCAAGTAATGTCGCCATTCACACAGTACGCTTTTGATTGCTAGGAGTTCTTTCTCAGAAATCGCATAGTTCAATTCTGCTGGGGAAAATGTCCTTGATCAAAAGGCAATGGGATGAAGGCATCCGGTTTCAGGATTTTGTTGAGACAATACGCCCCCCCCATAGCAATGCTTGAAGCGTCCGTTTCCACGATGTACGGTAAATCGGGCTGTGGGTGTTGCAGTATTCGGGCGGTGGTGAATTTTTCCTTGAGAGCTCAGAAAGCTTCTTCCGCTGCTGGTGTCCACTCGAACCTTCAGTGTTTTTGCACAGCAAGGACGTTATTGGATGTACAATATGTGAGAATCCTGGTATGAAGCGTCAATAAAAGTTTGCAAACCCTAGGAAACTCTGTACTCCCTTTGTAGACGTGGGTGAGGACCAAGTGAGGATTGCCTCCACTTTTCTATAGTCCATCTTGATCCCCTGCAATGTCAATACATATCCCAGAAACTCTACCTCGGTGACGTGGAAGGAGCATTTTTCTAGATTTGCGTACAGTTGGTTTTCATGCAGTTTGCGGAGTACAGCTCGCACGTGGGTTACGTGTTCTTGGGGAGTGGTGGAGTAGATCAGAATGTCATCGATGTAGAGGACTGTGCAGACATCGAGGAGTTCCCGTAACACATCATTCATAAAATGCCGGAACGCACCCAGGGCATTGCAAAGCCCAAAGGGCATGACCTGGTATTCATACAAGCCATAGCGGGTACGGAACGCAGTCTTCCACTCGTCCCCTTTCTTCATGCGCACTAGGTGATATGCGCCATTTAAGTCTAGCTTGCTGAAAATCTTTGCTTGTCTCACCTGGTCTATGAGTACTGGTATCAGAGGTAACGGGTACTTATTTTTTATGGTGACTTGATATATGGCCCGGTAATCAATATACGTTCTTAAGTCCCCCTCTTTCTTCGGTACGAAGACGAGTGGGAGGCGGCTGGTGACTTGGATGGTCTAATGAAACCATTGGCCAGGTATTGGTACAAGTAGGTCTGTAGATGAGCGTTTTCTTCCTCGGTTAATGCATAAATGTGGCTGCACAGTACTTGTGCCCCTGGTTGCAGATCGATCTGGCAGTCGTAAACTCGATGTGGTGGTAGTGTATTAGCTTGCTCCTTCGCGAACACATCCTGGAACTCCTGGTATTCCTCTAGTAAAGTGCCCACCAAGCCTAATCCTGCTATCTTTTCCTGTGAATCTAGCAATGGGCTTCCTTGGATCCCTTTGTTGTCGTAGCAAGAGGCGCATTCCGTGAAAAGAGTAAGATTCGAGCTTGCCAATCTATATTTGGGTTGTGCGTCTCTAACCACGGTATCCCAAGAATCCGCTGGAATTGGGGTTCAGCGATAAGGTCGAATCTAATACTTTCCCTGAGGCCATCTTGGCAGATTAAGCTGATGGTGGAAGTACACTGTGTTACTGGTCCCGAAAGGAGCTGTGTGCCATCCACAGCTGTCACGCTTTCAATGGTGTCCTTATGGTGGAATGCCAATCCCAAGGTCTTTGCAGTGTTTATGTCCAGGTAGTTCCCAATAGCCCCACTGTCTATGAAAGCCTTGAGGGCATGTATTCGGGTGGGCTGTGAAGGGTCTACCAAAACCACAGGAATACTGAAATGTGAGATCTGAGTGCTCCGTTCCTGGCTCGACAGACCGACCTCTACATCTGCCGGGCGTTGAAGTTTTCTGCTACCGCGTCTGTGTCTTCCCCTGTGTTATCTAGTACCCCTATTGTCTTCCGTGGAGGTTTAACCATGCAGTTCCGGAGGAAGTGACCAGATTGGCCGCAATATAAGCAAAGTTTTTCCTGACGCCTCTGTTCTCTCTCTGCCTTGGTGAGTGGTCCCCTGAGAACACCCAATTACATGGGCTCTGAGTGTGTTCCTGAGGCCTGTCGATGGGATGTTTCCTTTGGTCGGACATACACTGGTCTATGCTCTGATCTGGTTCGGTTGGCCTTGCAATCCTGTAACTGGTGGTCTAGTTGCATAGTTAGGTCGATGTATTCACTGCAATCTTCGGGAGGATTAACTACTTGCGCCAAGGCATCTTTTAATTCTCCTCTCAGTCCTCGATAAAATAACATTATTCGTTTCTCCTCTGGCCAACCTGATTCGGCTATTAGGCGATTGAATGTGGCGACATATGAAATAAGATCCTAACCACCCTGTCGCAGAGAGAGTAGCTCATCATGCAGGGCCTGACCTCGATTCCGATGGGCAAATAGTTTTTCCAGTTCACGCTGAAAACCTGGGTAATTTCTCAGTAGTGGGTCGTCCCTAAGCACTAACGGGACAGACCAGTCCGCCACATGCCCTCCTAAATAGGAGAGGATGAAAGCTACTTTAGCTTGGTCGTTCAGAAAAGTGTCTGGTTTGCATATGAAGTGTAGCCGGCATTGATTCATGAACGCTCCAAATTTCTTAGGATCCCCATAGAAGCGTTCCGGGGGTGCTAAAGGGATGTTGCCTGGAAGCAATACCTGAATGGGTGTGGCTACAGGTGCCACGGTAGGCTGCCCCTGAGGAACTCCACCTGGTAGGGGTGCTAGACCAGCTTGGGTCTGTAAGAGCTGTCTTGCCAAGTTGTCTGTTTTGTCTCTGTTGACTACCAGTTTGCGGCTTAAGGCATTTGTCTCAGAGTGGGCTGGATGCACCTCGGCCGGTAGTTCACCTAACAATAGGGAAAGCTGGTGAAAGCTGGTCTACCTCGGAGTTTTCCATCGCTCGGGCAGAGGTATTGAGGATGGCTTTGTGTTCTGTCACACTCACCTGTGTCTCTGCAGGAGCGATGGATGAGCCTCCCTTGACCCTGAATTCTAACTTCCCCTGTTTCACCCGGAGGGATACCTTGATCTTTAGTAGGGTGTGCACTCCATCTTGCATTCGCAGGGGCGCGATTCACTCATGTGATTGATGCCATTGTCTGTAGGCTGAGTTCAGATGCCACACGCTGTTTTATGCCTTCACAGCGAGGCCGAGTGTTCAAGGCGCCAGTTTCTTCACTGGCCAGAAAGTCCTTACCACCAGTGAACGTTGCACGGAGAATGTTGAGTGTCCAAAATTGTCCGTAATGTGTTTGTTTGCCGTTGTTTTTGCGGGTGAGTAGCGCTGCGTGTAGAAGCTAGCTGCTGGTAGGTATGCGCAGCGCCTTCAATTCGAGCACACCTGGTAATGCCTCTCCCTTTCCCTTGCAGGAGAAATTGTGTGGTAGTAGCGCCTCGAGTCCGGGTTCAGCACTACTGGAGACTTGGTGGTTTGGTAAGTATGCCCGGAGGCATTGGCGAGTATGCACCGTGTTGAGAGAGAGAGCAGCGAAATAAGTGTCTGCGTTATTGGGGCGAGCACAATGAATAATGTCTCTTCTTTCTTTTGCAGGGGATTGTGCGCTCGTACGACTGACCTAGATTCCAAAATTGCGAGAAGATTCAGTGAGTATGTGCAGCGTTACTGATGTGCGTGTGTTAACCCAGTTCTTCTTTGTTCTTACAGGTGCCAGTGTAGAAGTCCTCTCTGTACTGGAGATTACTGCGGCGTGGAGTAAGAACAGAGGTTCCTCCGGAGCAGGTAAGCAGAAGCAGAATGATCCGGAGAAGGTAAGCAGAGGTAGGATGATCCGGAGCAGGTAAGCAGAAGCAGGATGATCCAGCAGGATGATCCGGAGCAAGTAAGCAGAAGTAGATGATCCAGAGCAGGTAAGCAGAGCTGTCTGATCCAGAGCACGCCAAGTGTGTTGCTGATACAGCTCACAGGAAGCAACACAAAGCACTCTAAGAACCTTGGGTGTGGCTTATATAGCCAGCCACACCGAAACACTAGAGAGCTCATGAATTGTCATGCACTTCCTGTTTGGCAACAGGAAGTGGTAACCAGGAAGTTACTACAAACACCAGGAAGGAATTAAAGGAGAGATCTGCTTTGGTTCTTTGTGTACCTATGCCAGGCCTGCCAAGCCTCCACCCAGCTTGCCCCAACTACCAGCCTGATACCCATGACACCACCATGACCTTTGTGAATACTCTCCAGGGTAAAGTCAGGTCAAATGGGAGCACTAAGAACTGGTAGTGAGTGCCACATAAAAATAAAGGGATTTCTGATGTTTACGTTGGATAGGGACATGAAAGTGCATGTGCTGGTGGTCTAAAGACACTAGCCAGTCGGGCACATTGAAAGCCTGTAAGATCTGGAAAAGGATGAGAATCTTGAAGCAGCAATCCTTTTGGGCTGGATTGTTGAGGAGTAGCAGATCTAGGATGGATGCAATTCCTCCCTCCTTCTTGAGAATCTGGAAGTAACAGGAATACCAGCCTTTTCCAACTTCCTCTTCTGGAACTAATTCCACTGCTTTATACAGCAGAAGTTGCGATAGCTTTTCTAATATGAACGTTTTCAGAGGAGGTGATGACAAAGTAGGGGACTTTTGGGGTGGGGGGCGGGTTCTAACAAAAATTACAGGCAGTATCCCTTGTCTCCAATCAGTAGGCCCCAATTGTCTGAAGTGATCTCTTGCCATGCCATTTTGAGTAGTCAAATTCTGCTCCCCACAATAGAACCGTGATTGTACAAGGCAAAAAGTAAATGAGTTTTGAAGCTGAAGGGCCAATAGTTACCACAGCTGCTGACCTTTGCTTCAGAGCACCTACGTCTGTGAGAATGTGTGTTCCTGCAATCTCAGCTGCGTCCCAAAGAGCATGGGACTATCTTGCTACAGTGCAAGAAGCATTAGGTATTCGCAGGGCCGGGCTCCCAGAAGCAAATATCTAGCGACCATTCATCAAGTTTCTTAGATTACTTACCTGGAGAGACTGACGGAAATGCTGCTGCTATTGAACTCGCAGTAGCCACCTTTATTACAAAGCTATCAGGAAAAGGGTGTGATTTTAAGAATAATGGGTGCCTTCCCTGGCTCTCTGTTTTGTGCTAGAGCTTTGTCTACTACAGGGCTTGAAGTAGACCTGCTCCAAACCACCACCAACTTGTCAGTTAAAGACCCACAAAAGGGCTAAATGGGAACCGTAGTTTTTTTTGGCTGAAGTATGTCGACACATGTGGGAACATTCTCTGACACAGCCACTAAGTCTACATTGTCTCAATATCTAGTGCCAGTACTGCTCTAAATGATCAAAGGATTGGGCTTAATGCTAACAATGGATCCCTTGTAAAATATGAATCTGGGCTTGTATCTAAGCCATTAGCCTCTAGCAGTTCCTTCTCGAGCTGGAAAAGAAAGTTTTCAGATTGATCATCCAGAAATTCCTCTGGCCACCAATCTCTGGGGACACCCATCATGGGGATAGCACCCTCCTGTGCCTTCTCCTCTTGAACCATGCCCCGAAACAGATTCATCTGAATTATCCGCCTCTAACAGACCCGGAAGCCTCTACGATAGGGCATAAGATGTGCACATCAGTGAAACCAAGATCATGGGCTCTGACAGGAGCAGTGCCGAACTCGATGACGCTAATGGCCCCAGCTCCAAGAGATTGGCATCTTAGAAATTGTGCAGGAGGTTGGTACTGAATGGTCATGAATTTGGCAGAGCATATGGGAGAATGGAGGCCTTATTAGGGGGCTTAAGGAAAGGTGAACCATGCATTGCATTGCAGGGCAATCAAAAGGCATCCTACGAGAAAGGGAAACCTAGAATAACATCTGAGAATAACAGAGGCAAGTTTTTTTTTTCAACCAAACCCCAATCATGGAAAAGATCTTGTTTTTTCAGTGGTGGCCTCTTTTCTTCTTTATGTTTCTCCTTCTCTGAAGTGCGGTAGATGTTCAGAACATTAGCTTCAGTGTCATAGATAGGAGCCTCTTTGGGGGCCCTAACAAGAAGATTTCTGGGGGGTGCTCTTAGCCGAGGCCACATAAAGCAGAGCCACACTCTACCTAACTCCCTTCAGCACCCGTCTGTCACGATCCACACTCTTCTGTATCAATATTTTCCAAAACAAAAATGACAGAAGCTGTCTGATTGGTGACCGACATCAAGTGCTGAAACACCTGACAGGCTTTAAAGCATGATTTGGGGGGAGACACCCAGTGCCAAATTTGAAAAAAACGTCAAATGACTGTAGTGAAGGAAAAATGCTCCAGAACGTACTGTAAACAAGCATTGGCAAAGCCAATAGTTTTGGTGTTCTGCTGTTCTTTGAATATCGAATTTCTAGGCACCAGGGTGCAAGGAGGAGAGTGCAAAGTTTCAAAGGAGGATGCGATAAGGGGCGCAGGTATGCAAACGAATGAGAAGGAATGGGAATAGACCAATGGAGAAAAGGATTGAGAGAGGGTGCAATCAATTGATGATGAGCAAGAGGAAATATGAGCGAGAAAGGTTGAGAGTGATTGGGTAAGAAATAAAGCGAGAGTGTGAGAGGAAAGATCAGAGATGTAAGAGAGTTTTTGTCGGGTGGGTGGGTTAGAGGGAGTGCGGGTAGGGTGGGTGTTGGTAGAGTGAATAGGGATGGGGTGGGTGAAAATGAATGAGCAACACCCATGCCCCTTGGAATTAACACAGAACTGGAAAAAAGGGGGGGCTAAACCGGACTACAGCAAAGTGCAGGAAAATAGAGAGCCTTCTGAATGGAAGGGAGACCCGGGTGGAGGGTCATACCGGAAACAGGGGAGAGAGATGGGACCAACCTGGTTGAACCACAGAAAGAGGGCATTAGAATGAAGGAGGATAGAGAGGCGACCCATACTCGGAGCGGATGAACCACGGGGAATAGGTGCCCACTCCTGGAAGGGAGCGTGGAGGCAATGGTTACTGTACTGCACACCAGGATGTGCCAGGGGGTAAAGTGATGTGGACATCCATTAGTCTGAACACGGGGGAGGGGGGTGGAGAGGGTACCTCCACCACTAAATAGCCCTGTTGATGACCCACACTTCTGCACAGAAAGTTGGAGTTGGGATTGTAGGACGCCACAGTGTGCGACATTAGAAGGGATATGTGCTGCAGGCGTACACGGCTGAGGGGGTACGCTAGGGCATCGCCTCTAACCAACCCACTAAAAAACTCATCCTTCTGCATACTCAAACCTCTCAAACTCTGAACTAAATACAGCCATACCACTACAGCACAACACACTGCACACATTTCACTACACCACAACAAACCACACATAGCCTCGCACAACAGCACATGATGGCTACCGACTGAAAATTCACACCTACGTTCAGCGAATTGTGTAAACGGAACTGAAGCTGCCAACAGCCTATCACAGCTCTCTTGCTCTTTTCTCCCACTCAGTTCTACTAACTTACCCCCCACACCTCCATCTTGCTCTATTGCTTTACAGAACCGCCAGAACGCCAAGGGTCCACGCTGGTGGTGATAGTGCGCAGTATAAAAAACCTTAACATAATGTAACACAGGGCGTGCTTCCCGCTGATATATGTCTGACGCTCAGAAGCGGGGCATTGTAGGTTAGGATGCTTGGTGTAAATAAACACAGCCAGCATAAACCTCACAAGGAAGCCTTACCGCCAGCAGCGCATGTCTCAAATTCAAATCAAGTTTGAAAGGTTACTCCTTGAGGCCACTCATTGCTGGAGCGTTGCAAATAACTCTGACTCACTGCAATGAATCTCTCTCCTCTCTCGCTCTCTCCCTCTCACTCTCTCTCTCTCCTCCCCTCCCCTGCAGCCCTCCCTCTCCCGCCTCCCTCTGCCTCAAGGGGAATCACCAGAGCCATTGTTTCTGGCATGAATACTTTGAGGGAATGGAGCAACAACCTAGCCATGTACTTGTGCACCGTGTTGTGGATGCATTGCCTGACAGGACCCACACTTCTCGGTATTATGGTCTTTTCCCAGACCAAAAACACATGGGGTTGTGTGGGTCTGTCTCACAGACAGCATGTGGCGGCACAATGTACATGCCTTAAAACACGATTGTTTTAAACATGTCGATAGCAAAGATGAGAAAACGTTTTCTGTGCATGACCGCATAAAAAAGTAACTCAGGGAAATGGCTCCAGAGGGTTCAGGTTTATGTATAGACGAACTCACTTCTGGCATGAGTCGGGGAGAACGCTTCATGAAGACACCAAGCTTGGAGCCCTACTGCGCCACCTGGTGGCATTGAGAAATGTTTCTGCAGACTTCGAGGTGTATTTCACAAGATGAGGAATCTTTGGGAGAAATGTATCCATTAAAACGGGTAATATGTGAATTCAGGGATTCTATTCTGTGCTAGAGTTAGTTAGACACAGACTGCGTTTGCTATAAACCGTGGACATGGCAGGTGAAATCTCACAAACTGCCCTTTTGCACTGCTCCCACCAAATACGGAATGACATGCTCACTCGCAAACGAAGGTATGTGTGCTGTCCACACACCAGGAGAATTGGAGAATCTTAAAGATATCTATTGCCAATTTAACTCATGTGATTTGCAAAATGGATGGGACCCTCTTCTTGCTCTGCCCACCATTAGACAATGCACATCTATCTTCACAGGAATGGGAAGGAACAGTACTCAATGAATGTACGCATTATTGACACAGGCATGCACATGATCATTGACACTGTGTCAGGGTACCTTGAAGCACCCAGTAGTCCTATATCTTGAAGCACAGTGGCATCCACTGATCTACAGAAAGTAGTGACCTCAGAGATGTGTGGCTGCTAGGTGAGTGTCAGAGTGTGCGAATCATAATGCCAGGGATAGCTTCACACAAGCGTGCACACACAAACCGCCCACACACTCTTCTTGATTATGTCCCAAGTTTGTATATCCACACACCAAACCTGAGCCCCAGTGCCAAACAGCATAAATGCAACAAAACACATCCTAGAACGCAGCGGTCGAGCATGTCCGATGTCTATGTAAGAGTGGAGAGGCACTTTTGTATACACCTGTCACACCTGGATCATGTTGCAAAATCATAGACGCATATGCCATGTTGCGCAACATTTCCACACAGGGGGTACTCCATGTAGAAGTGGAAGATGAAGAACAAAAAGGATGAAGGGCAACCCCCTTCCCTCAACATGGGCGGGATCCAAATAGAATAGAATAAGGAAAAGAAGATCCATGTAGGATCTTATGGTCAAAAATTACTTTTGACGAGAGAAACTTGTCATGTGAAGTAGAAAAACATGCACAGTTTCATGCAGATGAACAAATGACTTACCTCCGGTAATGTTCTTTGTGATGGATGTTCCTCCCATGGATTCCTCGTCTTAGATAGTGCTTCCTGCGGCAGCAGTTCTCATAAATATTTTGACAGCAGATGTAGTGGGAGTGCAGCATTGGAGTCGAGGTCCCCCAGTGCTCTGCTTCTTTGAGAACTGACATGACGTTGGCATCAGTGAAAATAACTTGCACCACACCCCTGCACCTCAGTTCACTGTTTTCCCCGCTGGGCACAGCCACGTTGGGGATTACATATCACATAAGGCTCACCTTGTTAGCACTGAAAGTGAGAGTTCTCTGATTCCAGGGCTGGGTGGGAGAGGGATGAGGAATCCCTGAGAAACAGCCCTCAGAACAACACGACATACCCCTGGTAATGTTCTTTCTACTGGATGTTCCTCCCACGGCTTCAGCTATGATATATCCATATCCTGCTTTGCAGTCTCTGAAAATCTTTCCACTGTAGAGGGCGATGTGCAACATCGAGGTGATGTCCCTCGATGGTTACCCTTCCCGCATCCGGGCTTGACGTTGATGGTAGTATGAATAGCACACAGTGTGCCCGTTGCCACAGTTGTAATTGTTTATTTGTAAAGCGCTTATACACAAGTGAAGTGCTTCAAGGCTCTTCAAGGCGGGAAGGGAACAAGGGAATACAGTCAGCCTTCTTGGCCTTCAAGATTCTGAATAATTTTAACAAATTGGTATGACCTCAAAGCGCTTGTGGATTGAACGCCCTCAGGGACTGCCGTCCAGGTCAGTCGAGAGAGTAGGGTATCATAGGGTGCTCTGTGCAGCTGATGCGATAGGCTGATGGTAGCTGCAGCGTAACATTTGGTGTGGAGGTATTGAGATCAGTTAAATGTGTGCAGTCTGGAGGTTGGGCTCTGAGGCTGGAATTTGGCTGCTTTAGGCCTGTGAAGGACGCTTATGTGAGCAGCTAGGCTGAGTTTTCATGGGATATAGCTGCGTTCTAGCAGGATGTTGAGGTATCATGGAGTATTGTTCGTATGTGAGCAGCTAGGCCGAATTGAGCGAGGGGTGTAGCTGTGTTCTTTTGTTTGTTGATGTAGAGTAGAGAGTGAGCATAGTGATAGGAGAGGTGAGTGTCTGGAGTGGAGGTTTTATACTTATGAGCACACTGTTCCGGGTTTCATTTACACGTTTTGAGGTTGCTGTATTCACAATTCTATCTAAATGTGACAATGGCTAAAAGTGACAATCCCGTCTAGATGTGACACAGGGTCATATTCGCAATTCT
The DNA here is from genome assembly GCF_040938575.1 of Ambystoma mexicanum. NCBI lineage: Eukaryota > Metazoa > Chordata > Amphibia > Caudata > Ambystomatidae > Ambystoma > Ambystoma mexicanum. The sequence goes on from NC_090932.1 coordinate 1,151,011,857, forward strand.
ATCTAAAAGTGGCAATGGTTAACATTCACAATCATGTCAAGATGTGCTGCAGGCTAATATCCACCATTATATCTAAATGTGGCACTTGCTTATTTATTATTTTATTTATGTATTACATTTGTTACAGACCCTGGGGTATCACAGCGTGGTTACAGACAGCTTGGTTATACATGAGTGGCATTCATAGTACATACATAAACATATACATTATGTTTTTACGTAGTCTTTCATTGTGAAGTGGTTGTCAATACATTATACATATTTACAAGTAGGGGGTACAGTTACTCTTTTCGTTGGTGTTTATCTGTACGGGGTGGACAAATTAGTGTAGGCAAGGTAGTAGTTGCGTAGTATTGGTTGAATAGCCAAGTTTTATTTTTTTATATTAATGGGGAGTGTGTTCCATTGTTTGGGGGCCATAACTGGGAAGCTGCACCCCCCTGCTCTGGAGTATTTGTAACACGGGCAGAGAGACGAGGATTTCTGTTTGATCTGAGTGTTCTATTCGTTAATTTCAGGGTTATTGCATTGTTGATGTATATGGGTGCTTTCTTCGCTACGCATTTATAGGTAACGCAGAGGGCTTTGAAGATGATTCAGGCTTTGATGGGTAACCATTGCGCCTCCCTTCTAATATTGGAGATGTGGTCTGATTTCTTTTAGTCCTAAGGCTGCACTTAATGCTTTATTTGCATTAGTTGTAATTTAGCCAGAATGCTGTTTGAGGTGCCTAGCAAAAGTACATTGCAGTAGTCCAATTTGGATAATATTAAGACCCTGGCTAGGGTGGTGCAGTTGTTGGGGGTGAGGAATTGGCAGCTAAGAGCAATTAATTTAGATGTGTAAGAGGTGGCTGAGGATAGTGCATTCACATGTTTAGTCATGGTTAGGTTAGCGTCTAAGTAGACACCTAGCGTTTTCACCTGTTTGAGGACTGGAATAGGCGTACCATCAATGTTGATTGACGTGTAGTCCGGGTGGAGTGCCTTGATTTTGGTTTGGGAGCCCACATTGAGAATCTCTGTTTTCTCATCATTGCGGCATAGACTGTTGAGAGCCATCCAATTTTGTATTATTGTATAGATTTTGTTGATGTTGGTAGTGTCTAGGTCATAGTTGGCTGTGATCGGGATTAGGATCTGCATGTCGTCAGCAAAATTGGTATATATGACACCCATGGCATCCAGTGCCGCGAATAGGAGCTTAGTATAAGCTTTGTACAGGCTGGGCGATAGACAGGATCCTTGAGGCACTCCGATGGGTACTGGGATCGGGTCTGCTACTTCTTTGCCAATGGAGACTCTAGAGGTGCGATCGGCTAGAAAGGATTTGACCCAGAGAGTGGCCTCCTTTGAGAAATTGAAGTCATTCGCTAGCATGGCGCAGAGTTTATCATGGTTCACTAAGTCGAATACAGCCGACAGGTCTAGTAGCAGAAGAATAGAGTTTGCCTGCATCTCTTATGGCATCCATCTGGATTTTCAGGTCGAGGATTACCGCTTCGGTACTGTGGTTAGGCCAAAATCCAGATTTTTCAAAGTGGGGGTCACCCATGCTTCTTTTATGCTGGCTGGGACTGTGTTCGTATTAAATGAAGCATTAACAAATTGAGTGATGATGGGAGTGAGTGTGGGGGCACAAAGTTTGACTAGATGGGCTGTGAAATTGTCCCCTTTACAGTTGTAGGCTTTTAGCTTAGCTATACTGTCTAGTACTATGTCTTGAGTAACAAGATTGAATTTGAACGGTAAGTTGACATTATCATTAATTTATATCGATAGTAGCAGTGGGTATATTTTTGTTAGCCAGGAGCTTTCTTTTTGTGGTGATTTTGTTTTGTAGTAATTGGATTTTTTAACCAGAAACTCATACTTTGTCTGTACGTCGTGTTTTAGTTGTGATGGGCGCTAGAGAGTCAATGGGGTTTGAGAGACACTTGTGATAAGTGTCTGCAAGGCAACTTGGGTTATCACCCACTGATGAGTGGGTTGTTTTGGCTTCTTTGAGGATAGGGTTCAGGTTCTCTGAGGTTAACTTCCTGATGTTTCTAGTTTCGTAGGTGTCGACGATCTTGGGCATGGGGTGATATTTCTCAATTCTGCTTAATGTAAAGTTGATGATATGGTGATCTGTCCAATCAAGTGTTAGGATAGAATCAATCGAGATCTATGAATTTAAGGTGAGTACCCAATCGAGTATTCTGCTCTTATTGTGGATGGGGATTTACTCATTTCATATCTGTGAAGTTCATATCTCTGAGGGCAGCATGAAAGGCATCTGATTTGTGGTCTTGCTTATCATTAAATTCTAAATTGAAATCACCAAGGATAATGAATTTGGTGTTAGGTTTAACATAAGGAGTAAGGGGAAGAGGGATATCTAAGTCCGGGTGGGTATTATTATTAGGTGATCTGTAGATCACTAGGATGTTGATTGTAGTATTTGGGTTAGGTGTAACTTTGGCTAGGAGAAGATCATATCCTTCTATTGATTCCTTTGGGACAGGATCTAATGTGATGGCTATTTTTGGCTATTATAGCCACGCCATATCCTTGTGCATTGGGTCTGTCTGATCTGAGGATGTTGAAACCTGGTGGGATGGCCAGAGCTAGCTGATCAAGAAACTCACATTTTCTTGTGCTCCGGGACCAGACGGCCTATGCAACCACACTCTTAGATCCAATCCTGAGGCCTGAACTGAATTCTGTGCCCTCTTGTTCTCAAACATCTTGGAAACTAAAGAAGCTCCCTCTACATGGAAAAATGCTGTGTTAGTTCCATTATTCAAGAAGAGAGATAGAACCCTCCTGGCAAATTATTGACCTATAGCCCTCTTGGATCCCCTGGGCAAGCTGTTTACCTCAATTCTACTGTGCTGTTTAACCACTTGAACAACAGAGAACATGAGGATGGACATCAGATAAACAGGTTTTGTCAGGGGTGTAGGCACAAACATTAACTTACTACTGATCAAGTTTGAGAAAGCTGGAAGCCCCAAGCCCACAACTAAAATATACCTGGTCTTTGTAGACCTAGAACAGGCCTTTGATAGTGTTGACAGAGAGAAGCTGTGGCAAAAACTTCTATTGTGGAATTGCCGCCCGGAACCAGTTGACGTCATCCGATCCCTGTATTCAGCAATGTCAGTCCAGGTCAGACTATCAGGAGATGGAGCCCTTTTCGAAAAAATGTAAACCTTCCACAGCCTTAAGCAAGGCTGCTCTTAGGTCCCAATACTTTTTTATCTCTATATGGCTGATCTGGGGAAGAGTCAAAGGGAAATACGTGGCTATCCCCCAATTTTGAAAACGCAACCTTTTCCTTGGGTCCTGTATGCTGATGACCTTGTCCTCCTCGACAAGATCCCTATGGGCATCCAGAGGAAATTGAAAGGCCTAGAACTCTACATCCCGGAAAACAGTCTAAACATTAATGTTAAAAAGACCCAAATAATGACCTTCTGCGCCCAACAGGGGAATCAAAAAGGCAAGTTTAACCTATTTCTGAGGACCAATAAATTGGATCAAGTCCATTCAATAAAATACGTTGGAGTTTTGGTGAATTCGAGCATTAGAGAACACAAATTAGAAATAATACTTAGAACAAGTGCAGAGAGCTTGGCCCTACAAGTATTGATACTACATAAAAGATATGGAAAATTCTCAGCCCTTCCGGTGGTCACCTTCTATAAACAGAAGGTGACTCCAATTCTAATTTATGGAGCGGAAACAGCGCTTAACTTATCATGGGGAATCTAGGACATTTTAGATGCCATTTTCTGGCGCAAAATATTACGGCTGCCCCCCATTTTCCCAGTGGCTATGATTAGATACAAACTGGCACTGCAATCACTCCAGTCTAAGGTTTGCTGGATCTGTACCAGAAATCAGTAATAGACAGCAATCTTCCTCCTATAGACATTTTAAGAATGAAGCAGACCGGGGGCCACAATGGTCTCTCAGATCTTTGGAAAGTGAAATGCAGTAGTTGGGTACAATCGCTATGCTTTAAAATGGAGATCTTAAAGAACAACCTTGTCAAAGTTAAAGGGAAAATACTGATGAACGACTGGATAGAAACGCAGGAAAAGAGATCTCTGTATTAATTATCAATTAATTGCTCGCATGAAAGATGGTCAATAAATCAACTACCTCACTATCTAGTCAAATTCCCCTCTCCGAGGCATAGAGATTTATTTATGCGGCTAAGACTAAACCTTCTCCCCACGAGGGGAGTCTCAGGCCAGCAAAGACAGTTGAACGCACAGCCTTTGACCTGCAGATTCTGCGAGGAGCCCGACGTGATCGAAACATCAAAACATTTGATGATCAAATGTGGTATGCTGGCCGCTAAAAGAAACTAATACAGGGATTGTTTGATATGTGCTCCGTCGACCTTGGAGGCGGATGATTGGTGGAACCTGTTATTGTTGGGGTGACATAAGAATATGATTTTTACCATGATGTCATTTTGAAATGAAGTATACTGATACCCTTATCTCTCCATTCCATTAGCTCATTGTTTTGTGGAGAAAGGAAAACAGTACCCAATTCCAACCTCCTAGAATACAACTAATGGCTTGACGAATTTTGTTCTCAACACTAAAGTAGAAACGATTGCAAATTCGAATGTCTTTTTAATATAAAGGGATCCCTCCTTTGTAACAAATTGAACAAGATAGGTAATGTACTTGATATTTTTCTCTTTTGTATATGGAATGTATATGAAAGGTTTGTAATAAACCAAACCCTAATAAAACTTGTTTACAAAAATGGAAGACAATGCCCTCGTGCCACTGTCTATAAGGCCCATGCATCTGAAGTAATTCAATGCCATTTTTGCAGATGCTGGGTCAATCTGCCTCCCATCGAAGTCCTGTACACACAGTGCTCAGAGAGGTGTTCAGAGAGGTTTTGGGACTGTGGCTGTGGCAGAGGGCAGTGAGGAGGTGGCTGCTTGGGCAGTCTTTCCTCCACAGCCCCTAGGATGTGTGTGAATCTCCTTTGTCCTTTCTGGGTAGCTTTGTCAGACATGTGGTGGGGGCATGCAGGATGGGGGCAGGTGGCGCAGCCTGTGACAGTAGCCACCAGGCTAAGACCAACAAGCCGTGGCGTTGCATCTCCCTGTGGCCACAAACTACACTTTCCAGCGACCCCTTGCGAGACGCGCGTGCATGTGCGTGCAGCATAGCAGCTGTGCTCATAAGGCCGCAATCCGCCCGTGCCAGGTGCTGATTATTTCAGATCGCGGCTATGGTGGACATGGCAAGAGGCGCAGGGCGTAATGCCCTGCACATCACAGCAGTACGTCATAGCGGCACAGGGAACCGCAAGGTTCTGGGCTGAGAGGCAGTGAAATCTGGGAGGCTTCCTTATACAAAGCGGATCACTTCTTGCCTCACCGGGCTACCGGGCCTAAGCTAAGTACACGCGCTGCAGCTCTATCAAGTTTTAGCATTACGAAAAACACATGTGGCAAGCGAACACATGATGTGCATATTATTTTTGGGGAATTTAAACCCTACGAACAGTGAACAATGAAACAAAGCACCTGGTAGATTGCACGGTGCACGTGTGAAGCTAAAATATGTTTTGAAACTATAACAGGCAAGTTCAGGGAAAAGGACACCCTGTGTTCTATGTGTGCGCTTGTTTGTTCCATTTGATGCGCTACACGACTGTTGGCCTCAGAACGCACAAAAAAAGACAATCATCAGAGGTCCAGTAGTTCATAGCAGCTTTGTTCATGAGTTCATGTTCATTGTACTCCAAAAGGAGATATGTGAAAACCAAGTACTGTGTGTCTATGCAATTCCATCTTCTAGGTTAGATGTGTAGGAAGTAGGGTGTTGGAGTTAGGAATTAAACTGGGATACGCTTACATTTCTGGTCAAGGAGCAGGTCAGGCCAGGTTGAGGAGATATAAGGTGCTAGGTATAAAGGTTTTTCCCTAAACTCCCCCTACCCATCCAATCTTGTTACCCTCACCCTCTTTCCGGTTTCCCTACTCCTCCTCCCTATCCTCAACCTCTCCCTAATCCCTCTTCCCCCATTTGCTGCCTCGTGGTTGCCTGTCCCTCTAACATCAGGTTCTGTGTCAAACATGGTGGGAGGGTCAATTCTATTTGGCTTCTGTGGTTCGGGAGAGGGTGTCGATGCCCTTTCCCCCTCATGGTCTTGAAAAGTTTGGCCTCTTTCTCTTTGGCCAAAAGAGGAGTAATACTGAAAGGAACACCCTGTCCAAGCCTGCAAAGGCGGGTGTTGCTGTTGCGACATACAAATGGCCTCCCTCAAAGATTTTGCAGTAGCTTTAGAAGCTTGCAGCTTCTCTAAGCTGCTATCTGCCGTTGGCCCAAAAAGGTTGGACCCATCAAAGAGCATGTTTAGTAGCCTTGATTAGGCATCAGGGGCCAACCGAGACTTAACCATGCAAATCTTTCAAATACCGCTCTGGACCCCATACACCTACCAACGCAGCCTGATGCATCAAGCCCTGATTGGAGGAACTGGCATGAAGCCTCCTTGTCATCACTGATGATGTTATTAAAACCATCCCTCATCTCACCCTCGGGAATGTTTTCTGCTGCCTGGTAAACTGCATTCCATAGTTGTAATGCTTTTGAATTGTACTGCTTTGGACTAAAACATGGAGTCTGTGTGAAATGCATTCTGGGTGCGACCAGAGCAGCAATGGACATTTTCTTCCTCAGTGAGACCTGCATTTTAATGTGAAGTCTGAACACTGTCTGTATTCTTCCATTACAAAACATGTTTTTCTTGCCTATGTTAGTCTGCATTGCTTCAAGGACTGTTTTGAATACAGATACAAGCTAGTGGCTGATAGCATCGTAGAGCCGAAGGAAAGTATGTTGTTTTCTGCACTTTCATGAAAAAGGGGAGAGTTTACCTCTTGAGGTTGCCATGGGTCATTTCAGCCGAGGATTCATGTGAATTGGCAACAGGTGGACTTTGAGAGTCAGAACCTTCTGGAAAATGCCCTCCTGCATTTGTGGGAGGTTTAAAGCGGAAGGCACCAGATTAAGCAGACACAGAGAAAAGCTTTGGAGACAAAATGGACGCCCTGCTTTCTATGCCTGTTAAGCTAAATCTGTCCGCCTGCCTGTTTCGGGACTTTCCATTGCAGTTCTGGCAAGATGAGGAGTTCTATGGCTACTGCTTTAACAGTGAACTATTTTTAAACATTCATGTATTCTTTTTACTACATGTATTCTTTTTTTGTCTGCTGATTTGTGAATAAACGGCCGTAAAGAGCCATTTTACATTTGAGCTAAGTGTGTTATGTGAATTATTGCCTTTCAGCGTGTAACATTTCTGTTTTCATTGTGTGCCGGGGCTGTGAAAAAGATTACTGTGCACTAATGAGAAGCAAAACAATAGTGTGTATGTATACTTCGCCAGGGCACAAGAAGCATTAATGGCTTTCAGTGCCATGTTTCCCATAGAAAATACCCTCTTGGCTAGTGCATCATATTTTTTATCGTCCCTGTCTGGTGGGATGGTCAGATATGGTGCAGCTCTTGAGGTGGAAGTAGCCGACTGCACCACCAAACTCTGTGGAGTAGGGCGTCTGGAAAGAAAGTCAGGGTCAATTGATGAAGGCCTGTACTTTTTCACCAGTTCCTTGTTCACAGCAGGAGTGATGCTGGGTTTTTGACAGTTTTCTATATTTGGGTTTTCAGAGCTGTGTTGAAAAGTAGCACAGACTCCTTAGGAGGACCTCTATCCAGGATGTCTGTAAGGGCATCCTGAGTTATATCCTTTGCAGGACACCCGCAACCCAAATATTGCATAACCCTGCTCATAACAGTTCTATATGCCGCATTAGGTTGAGCATTCACATCAGGAATGTCAAAATCCACCTCTGAGGAGCTACCTAGAACACTGACATCTTTAAGGTAAGCAGCTTGGTCCTCTAGACGGAGTAATCAGAGGTAAATTCCTCTGAAACATTACGTGTTCCAAAGCGTTCATCCCCAAAGGATATGATGTCCTCATCTTCTTTCTCAAAAATAGGACCAAAGAACTTGAAAATAAAAATGCTTTTAAGACTGCGGTTTGATGCTCACAATTGGGTGTGAGGTCGACGTCGAAGGGCCCTTGGACGTCGACTCCTTCGACAAAGAAGTCCCTGAATGCTTTGTCTTCAATGAAGTCCCAGTGGTCAACACTGTTGATGCTATTCGGGACAACATCCATGAGCTCTTCGGACTCAGGCTTTTGGGTGCGCGAGTCGAAGCCTTTGATGATTCCCTGCCGGTCTTGGAAGACGTGGTGGGATCGCTAGCCTTTTTCAGCTCTTTTGAGGTACCAGGAGGGGCCGCCTTTGAAAAACATGACCATCATTTTTTGATTCAACTGTTCTCATTAGGCCGCCGGGGCTGTCTTGTAAGGAAAATGTACCTGATGCTTTTTGGGGTGGCGTTGTTTCTTCGACTTCTTTCATGACAATGAAGATGAAGAGTGACGGGAATCGCTCCTAGATCTTGACAGCTTGGAATGTTTGGAGCATTTCTTGGGCCTTCCTGAAAACTTGATATGATATGATATGTACAAAAGCGTTTCTAGGCACGACAAGACAAGGGAGGGAGGACAGAGGGAGGACAAGAGAAACGATCTTACTAAGCCTTGAGCCATTCAGATCGTGCAAGTGCGACAGCAGACAGTGCAGGGGGAATGGAGAGGGAGAAGTGCAAAGGGGAGGGACGGGGAAAGTGCAATAAGGGCAGCAATGCCCTGAGTAAGTGCAGCCAGCGCAGCAAGTCTCTGGGTAAGTGCAAAGAGGCAGGGGACTGTAGAGGTTACAGTTACAGCCCCAAGTGCGTGTTAGGCCCAGGGGCAGTGCAGGGGAGACTAATCATGGAGGCGCCTGGTACAAATTGAGACTGGGAGAGAGGGTGGCCAAGCAACCATTCGATGCAGCAGACAGGAAGGTCAGCAGGGGAGGAAGAGAGAGAAAGCAGAGGAGAAAATGAAGTTCTTGAGCAGCTTCCGGAACTTCAGGTGGTCCGGCTCAAGTTTGAGAGGGGCAGGGAGGCCATTTGAGACAGAGGCACCTGCAGAGGAGAGAGATCTACCCCCACTCTCTGCCTGGAGAAGCATCTGACCATCAGAGAGTTGGAGGTAGCTGAACAAAGGGCTCGAGAAGGAATGTATTTTGGAAGAGAGAGTTGGACGTAGTGCAGGCCCTGGCCCCAGAAAGCCTTGTGGACGATGCAGAGGGTCTTGAACTTCATCCTTGCAGCCACCGGGAGCCAGTGGAGAGATTTCAGGGCTGGAGAGATACGGTCCCTGGGCTTGAGGCCAAGTATAAGTCTTGCAGTCCTGTTCTGGATTAGTTGCACAAGGTGGAGAGTACGGGGAGGTAGATTGAGAAAGAGGCTGTTGCAGTCGTCCAGCCTAGAGAGAACCAGGGTTCTGGAGACAGTGAGCTTCTGTGGGAAAGTAAGAAAAGCAAGAATACCTCTGAGGAGGTTCATCTTGGCAAGGTCTGTGATGTGAGGAGAGAAGGAGAGCGTGGAGTTGAAGATGACCCCAAGGTTTTTTGCCCTCAGGAAGGTGAACAAAGAGGGCCCAAGGAAGGCGGCAGAATGATAGAAGGAAAGCGGGAGCAGGGGTCCCAATTAGAAGGATCTCTGTCTGACTGGGATTAAGGCAGAGATCGGTGGAGGTGCACCCATCCTGAATCACGGATACACAGTCAGGAATGAGCGAGAGAGAAAAGGAGGCTGAGGGGAGCCTGAAAGAGAGCTAAATGCAATCCGCATAACACTGAAAGTTAGAGGAGAAAGTAGAGATCAGGTGGCCCAGAGGGGCCAAGTAGGCATTGAAGGGTGAGAGGATAGAGCCCTTGGGAACACCACATGTGGAGAGATAGGTGGTGGAGAGAAAGGACCCAAGTTGGACCTAGGAGGGTCGATCCAGGAGGAAGGAGGCCAAACCCTGCAGGGCCTGATCCGTGATGCCCAGGTTGTCACAGAGTCGATTGATCAGGATGGCATGATTGACCGTGTCAAAAGCAGAGGAAAGATCAAGGATTATAAGGACAGAGGGAAGGCTGGAATTAAGATTAGAGAGCAGATCTTCGCAGGTGTTCAGATGAGCAGTTTCCGTGCCTCTGGATGCTCTGAAGCCAGATTGATGGTCATGGAAACAACCAACAGATTTGTTATGAAGAGTAAGCTGTGAGATGGCCAGCTTTTCTAGGTGTTTGCCCAGGAAAGGGATGGAAGAGATCGCTCAATAGTTTGCCGGATAGGTAGGATCAGCAGAAGTCTTTTTAAGGAGGGGGTGCACAAGGGAGTGCTTGAGGAGAGAGGGGAAAGATCCAGTGATTGCAGAAATCGGCCAAGGCTGGAGTGAGGGTGTCAATGTGGTCCTTGATGGTTCTGGAAGAGCAGGGGAGCATCTGTTTGGATCACACTTTCATAGATTAGACTTGTATAGAAACACTGTCAGGTGCTGTCAGAGATAAAGAGGAGAAAGGAGGAGGAGAGGGAGAGGCGGCCACAGGGGGGCAGAGAGAGGTAGAGGGAGAGGAAGAGGAGAACAAGGACAGCATGTTCTGAGTTTTGGTGATGAAGTGAGAAGTGTTACGCTCACCTTATATCCCCTGGGGCGTCTGGAAGGCTCTGAGATCTGGAACCCTGGATGCATAGTTGCCCAGTGCTGAATAATGAATCTTAGTTATTTGTAGGGTGAGCTATCCGTCCTGCGTTTCTTGTGCAGGGGTGCTTGATGTTTGTTGGCGAGCTGCCCAAGTTGCTCCACTGGTGCAGTACGCCTTACTTGGGCCCAGGCCTGCTGTGACCTCGAATCTGCTGGTAGGCAGGTAGGTTTGTTAATTGTAAGTCTTTAATCTGTTTATGGTGTTATTCGTTAACGTCTTTATCTCCTTCTTTTCGGGTGCAAAGGTCTTGATGCTAGCGTGCCGGATGGAGAGGCACGTTTCTAGGTAAGAGAAAGTGCGAAGCGCAGCGCCTTTATTGTCTTTTGAAACTAACCTGTGTTTTCTTCGTCTTCTCCTCACAGGCTGCTGTGGTGCTGCGAGTGGATGAGAGCGCAATGAAAAACAGGCCCCCGGAATCCGTTAAGGTAGTACAGTGCTGTGAAAGTGAACCTGAATATGTCTCTTTTCCTTTGCAGATGTTGCTGTGGTGCTCTGGATGGAAGCGTGGCGTAGCGCGATGGAATTCAGGTAAGACTGATGGAATTCGATGTTTTGGAAGCGCGCGTACTAATATTGTTTTTCCCTTTCTCGTTATTGCAGGTCGCAATGTTCGAATAGCAGCTGTGGTAGCGGTTCACCGGAAGTCCTTAAGCTAGTACTCACAGGTGAGTGATGTTTCTTCTTCTCTCGGTTTCCACAGATTGCAGCCCAGTTGAGATGCTGAGTGCTGGATGGTGTTTTCTCAGGCAAGACAGAATAATCTTGTTCTTGCAGGATTACAGGACGATGCTGAAGTCCAGGAGCTGGACACGGTGAGCGTCAGGCTGCTGGTTGCAGAATAACACGAAGCATGTTCTGCAGTTAGGGTGTGGTTTATGTAGCCCAGGTAAAGTAGAAGTTTGTTTTGTTTGTTTATTTGTTTATTTATTTATATAGCTCTCCAGACCCAGGAGTAAAAGGGCGCTTAGTAGTTCCAGGCCTGTGTCATCCGCCGTGCCGGATTGGGTTTACTTCTGTGTTGGCGGCTTCGTCATGGTAGAGTGCGGGGTTAGTTTCCTCTCTGTGCAGGTCTAGTTGTTGCATCCTGACGGCCGCCCGGAAGTATATATTTTGTTGTGCTGGTTGCAAAATAACACGAAGCATGTTCTGCAGTCAGGGTGTGGTTTATATAGCTCAGGTAAAGTAGTACCAGGGAAAGTAGTTCCATGCCTGCCACACCCAAAACACTAGACCGCATGGCTTGGTTCTTAGAACTAGACTGTGTGGGTGCTTCCATGTTGGATTTAAAGGCCCATGTACATAAATGGAACCTAGTTTGAACAGCCCTTCCTTCCTACATATGAGCCTGGTGCCAAAGACACCAGGACTGGCTCCAGGAGCCCTTTTGAAGTGGTTTTAAGGCCCTCAGGGTTCTGGTGGGAGCCTGGTTGTGGCACAACTTGTGCCCTCTCACAGTGGTCATGACAAGAAGCCATAGTCGTGCAGAGGGAATAGTAGGGAACACAGGAGGTGGGGACTGCGGAAGGATTAGCCAGCTCCTTGCAGAATTGGAAGAGTTCTGCCATGTTGATAGAGACCGCAGAGATACAGGCTTGGATGTAGGCTCTCTTCTTGGACAGGACAGAGATTCTGTATTGGCTTTTGGAGCAGGCGGCAGGCCAGTTTGTCAGGAGATGCAGCCGAAGCACTCCACTTCCTCTCAGCTGCACTTGTGTTTCAGGGCGGCGAGGTCAGAGTCATGTGAAGAGTTGCATTTGGAGGTAGGCTTCAGACAGATTCTCATGACAGTGGCAATGATGTCGAGAGTGTTGGAGATAGTTAGATGGAAGTTAGAGAGGGCTATGTCAGGGTGTGAGTCAGCTGCAGGAGTAGGAGAGGCAAAGGCATCCACTGAAACACGCTTCATGGGCCGAATAACTGAGAAGGTAGGTGGCAGTGCTGTGGTGAGCTTAGCCTGGAGGAGCTTCAGGTGAGAGGAGAGCAGAAAGTGGTCAGTCCAAGAAAGAGAAGTGGTGAGAGGGGTCGAGAAGGGGATGTCTGAGGAGATGAGAACATCCAAGGTATGCCCAGCAGAGTGTGTCGGCCAAAGGGTAGAATGGAAAGAGAGAGAGTGTCGCAGAGGTTGCGGAAGAACCCAGCAGAGAGATTAGAAGCATCCAGGTGGTAGTAGAGCTCTCAGAGGAGGAGAACCTGAGAGGTAGAGGCAAGGAGAGAAGAGGAGAGGTCAGCCCACTCTGAGAGGAAGAGGGCGACCTGGCCAGGTGGCCTATAGATGGTGGCCACAGTCAAAGAGAGGCCAAAAGAGATAGAGAGCTTGCAGACCAGACATTCAAAGGAGGAGTAGGCTTGTGTAGGAATGACATAAGCAGGGACACACTCCAGAAAGATTAGAGCTACTCCATCTACGGGCCGGTTGGCTCTGGTTTCGGAGAGGATCTTGTAGCCATCACAGAGGAGAGTGTCGAAACTTGTGACTGAGATGGCCGTGAACCATGTCTCGGTGAGAGCGAGGATGTCCAGGTCAAGTTCTTCGAGGAGGTAGCAGATGTCAGAGGAGTGGTACACCCTGCGTAAGTGTTAGAGGTGCCAGAGAGTGGGCAGAGGTGGTAGAAGGAAGTGGCATAGTAGCCAGAGAGGAGGAGGAGGGCACCAGGGAGGTGGTGGAGGATCTAGAGAGGTGCTAATAGGAGTGGCAGGAGAATGAAAGAAGTTGCGAAGATGTGGGAGACGGCTGTCAAAAAGGAGGAGATTGGGCTGAGGGCCCTGGACGAAGACGGTGCCATTCCGATAGACAGTAATGATGGACTTGGAGGAGTGGAAGGAGGCCAAGAGGACCTCCAACCGAGTGCTACCATTGATGGGAGAGGAGGAGAAAGGAGAGAGAACAGAGTCCATATGAGGGGTCCATAGGACTGATGTAGGTATCAGCGATAGGGAGGCCTGGGTTGGAGACCAGGATGTCCCTCTTGAACTTCTTCATTCCTCACTTAGTGAGAGGGATAGGCTAGGAGATAGAATAGCCTTTAGAAAAGATGGGGGAGACGGAAAGCACCCTAGAGGGTGTGAGGAGGAAGTAGGAAAAGGAGGGAGCGAAAGAGAAAGGAGGGACGCACAGCCCAGCACTGAACAGGAAAGGATGCGCAGAGGGGGGAGGAGAGGCACACAGTAGGGAACACACAGAAGGAGCAGACAGGTAAAGTACCACAGTTATCATAACATAAAACCAGCTTTAATTAGGACTAGTTTTTAACACAGCAGCAATGCAAAACACCCAGATTCAACTTTCCTAAAAAGAAGGAAAAAAGCCTTGTTTTTAAACACAGCAGCAATGCAAGAAAATAGACTTTCCTGAGGAGATTTGAGGGAAGGCTAAACAATACAATTTATTGAGGTGCTTGTGGGAGATTTTGGGTGGGGTGGGCCAGTTTAGTGGGGTGCAGTGAGTGCTGCCCCCTGACCACCTACCTCATTGGTCGCAGCAGTAGGACGGCTGCAGGTTAGTAGCTTCCCCCAGCAGACACCATCTGGAGCTGCGTCTGGGGGCACTGTCCTTTGCCTCAGGGTACTTTGCTGAAAGGGACTGCAACAGGCAGTGGGGGAGCCCTGGGAGCAAGAATTGTGTCTAGTAGAGCTTCTATCTTTGGAAGATTTCCTCTTCGAAGGAGTAGAAGACAGGGACTTTGAACCCGACCGACTTAGGGTGAGTTTCGACCTTCTCTCTTTTAAGGCCTTAATGGTCATTGACTGGCAAGAGCCACACTCAATCAGTTTGGGCTCATTGCCAAGGCACCAGACACATATTCTACGCAGAACTCTGATTGACATCTTCGAGTCACAGTTCGCACATCCCTATAAAGCCTGTTTTCGGCATAGACATTATTAAGAAATTCAATAAGAAATTTGAAGTAGAATCGCTGAGGCAAATCGAATCATTCCGAGAGTGTGCTGTGCATGCAGAAAAACGGAACTGAGGAAACGGGCACAGTGTGTGCTATTTATACTGCGATTGATGTCATGTCCAGATGCAGGAATGGTAATCGCCAAGGGATATTGACTCGATGCTGCACAGCGTCCTCTGTTGTTTATTTATTTTATTTTATGTATTTATCACGCACCGCAGCACGCAGGCATCAGGGCACACATTAAGACAGAGACAAAAGGCGGACAGACAGCACAAGGCAGAAACATTTATCCAGGAGGACATTTTAGTTAAATAAGGTGGTCTTCAATCGGTTACGGAAGGTAAAGAAACAGTTCTCCCTACGCAAGTCTGCTGGCAATCCATTCCAGACCAAAGCTGCCTGAATAGGAAAGGACCATCCTTTCCCTCTTATCCTCCTTACCCTAGGGCAAAAAAGTCTAAAAGTGTCAGTGGATCTAGTTGTTCTTCTTTGGCTTTGAAGGCTGAGGCTGCCCTGAAGGTAGGAAGGGGCAGTACCATGTAAACACCTATGTGTTATAGTGCCAATCTTGAAAAGGACTCACAAAATCACTGGCAACCAGTGCAGTTCACTCCTGGCTGAGGTAATGTGCTCCTTTTTAGAGATATTCTTAATGATGCGTACAGCGTCATTTTGGAGCACATGGAGCTTTTGAATATTGTTTTTATTGTCTGCGCCTAGAAGTGCGGTGCAGTAATCTAATCTAGTCATTACAATGGCCATGACTAATGTTTCGCAATTTCTGTTTGTCACATATGTCTATACAAGTCTCAGCAGTTTAAAATGGTACTGCAGTTTCTTAGTGATGCTATCTACCTCGGCATCCATCCAAAGTGAGCTTTCCAGCATCACACCCAAAGCCTTGACTTTATTTTTGGTTTCTATGCGATGACCATCCACCGAAAAGCTAGTAAAACCAGGGTTAAGTTTTGTTATAGTTTGGGGGGGATCCAAAAATAAGTATCTCAGTTGTTGCGCCATTAAGGCAAAGTTTATTTGTAGTCATTCACTCTTTAACCAGTTTGTACGTTTATTTAAACATCTCTGAGTCTGCCTCATGGTCGCAACTCAATTCAAACAACAGCTGTGTACCGTGAGCGTAGTTTGTGAATTGTATCCCTTTCATGACCAGAATATCACATAGGGGCGAATATACATGTTAAAAAGGCCTGGTGACAAACAGGCACCCTGTGGTACCCCACAGGTGAGAGCTTCATAGTTCGAAGAGGCTTGTTCCCAACAGATTCTAGACTTTCTGTTGGAGAGGAAATCTTCAATCCATTTGATGGCTTTATAGGAGCATTGGCCCACTGAGGATAGAATAGCTAAGAGTTTTGTATGATCCAAGAGGCCAAAGGCTGATGAAAGATCCAACAACATCAGCAGTCCCGCTCTACTTTCCTCTACAATGTCTAACATCTGGTTCTGGAGGTCCAACTGCACGCTTTCAGTGCCGTGATTAGGTCTGAAACTAGACTGTCTAAGATGCAAAATACTTGCCTTCTCCAAATAGTCTTGTAGCTGCATCGCGGCTACTTTATGAACATTTTAACAGAAATGGGACATTAGTAATGGGCCTGAATTTATTTGCATCTTTCGGGATCAGACCTACTTTTTTACACAGTGTGGAATAGACTTGTGGTGGAAGGCAGCATTACTAAAACAAATTAAAAAAAGGTGAACAAATAATAAACATTTTTAAAATGATTTTAGATGCAATAACGTCTCTAGACATAATGTAGTGCACATATTCTTTAAAACCATCTCCTAATCTGGGGTAAGGAGAGGCGAGAAGTTAAACAAGGGACCATTGGCTGAAGCAGTTAGCAATGTTATCCTGGTAATATCACCAGTGATGCTGCATTATCCACCAAAGTCTGTTATTTATTTATTTATTTGCAAGACTTGGTTAGATATACAAGGATTCAGTTTCACTGGAGTCTATGTACAACATCTTCTCAGAGAGAGTTTATTATTTTCAAGCTTCCAGTTGGCCATGTTACAATGTATTTAACATTCTTCTAATTCGGTTCATGTTATTGGTTACCCTGTTCACCCCCCACAAGATGCACACTTCCATCTGAAATGGTCAATCTGTAGAACAAGTACCGGTCGTCCATCGTCCCCACTACAATTGTCAGATGTTGCAAACGGATGACCAAAGCCATGTTGAGCTTAATCAGTAACACACATCTGTTAAACTAAAAGATGTTTTCTGAACAAGTAGTAGTGGAAACCCAAGGCAATTCTGTGGGCAACCAATTAAAACCAAGCTTTAAACTTTTTGTGCCCCGTTTAGCCTTCTATGGTGATCAATTTCAACATAGATATACTTTGCTATCAGCAGCCAGGATTACCAGTTTTTCAAACAGCACATGTTCCTGTCCACTCACAACCGGCAGACGGCGAATGCTCTATACCCAAATACTGCCTGCTCCACCACCAAAATGGATTGTTCTGCATTGAACATAGCCAGCCAGGCATTTATTATAATCATTCTTTAGCCAGGTTATGTTGCTATACAACGTTTATTAACCAATCTCAAAGTGAAGAAAATACAGTAGTGCACAGTAGTGTAAAAAGAAAATATATTTCAGGCCAACATTATTTTCTAATAGTCTAGTCTCCATTCAATAAAAAATGCTTGTTCTAACACACTATGGGCCTCATTACGACCCATGCGTTAAGGGTTAACGCCGTCGTTAACCCTTAACGCCTATTCTGATTTTAACGGCTGCTCTTAGCAGCCATTAAAATCCATGGCGCTAACCTGCCATGATGCTAATTACGCCACCGTAATTTACGGTGGCGTAATTAGCGCCTTCCCCACTCCCATCATGCCCTATGGGGCAAAAATGGGAATGGGGAAGGGAAAATGGGAAATGGGGATTTACCGCCCCACTCACCTTGGAATGGGGCGGTAAATCCGCCATCCACCATGGTGTAAACGCAGTTTACACCATGGTGGTAAAGTTGTCGCAATTAGCGCCTGGGTCGTAATGACCCCCTATGTCAGTGTTCTGTCTATGTATGTTTTTGCTGTTGTGTTATGTTTCTTACTTTTGAGACCTTTCCACAACGTTTTACGTGCAAGCTTGTTTTATCAGCTTATTTGGATTGGAGTCAGCTTGTTTTGGGCTTGTTTTGTAAGGGCATTCAGCTTATTTTTTCCTTCCGACCTGGGTCCCAACCATGGAAGATTATACAAAAATAAGAGGCCCAGGGAGGTCTTCAGTGGCCTCAACTCACCTGCAGTGCATGCTGGAAATGCGACGAGCAGGGAGCTGGCTCGAGGTAGGCAGTGGAAAGGCAGATCTTTCCAGCCAATCATGGGAGATGGGAGGGCAGGGAGGCGGATTTTGGTATCAGGAAGTGGGAGAGGGAGGAAAAGTAGCTATGGGCTGCGAGTGCGGCCGTTGCAGGTAGTTTTAAATTATTCTGGTCAAATTTTAAGTCCATGAGGATCCGGGGCAGCATCATTCACCATTGGGGTGCAGGGAGAGGCGCGCTACAGCGTGGTCTGTTAAGGTCAACACACGATGGAAGGCCCAACCAGGGGAGGTGGGAGGATAGGGAGGCGGGAGAAGGGAGGAATGGAAGCCGAGAAGTGGAGGGGATCAGGAACTGCAGGCAGAGGGTCCCAACCATGGAAGATTATACAAAAATCAGAGGCCCAGGGGGGGTCTTCAGTGGCCTCAAGTCACATATAGATAGGATTGTGATTGTTAGTAATGCCACACTTAGCTAGAATTGCGAACATTAGCCTGCGCCAAACCCAGACAGGATTGTGAATGTTAGCAATGCCTCACCTACTTAGAATGAATTGTAAACATTAGCCTGAGTCGCATCTAGATAGGATTGTGATTGTTAGCAATGCCACACTTAGTTAGAATTGTAGACTTTAGCCTGCGCCGGACCCAGACAGGATTGTGAATGTTAGCAATGCCTCACCTACTTAGAAATGTGGACATTGGCCTGCTTCACAACTAGACAGGATGGTAAATGTCAGAAAGTGCCACACTGGGATAGAAGAACAAATATTATCAGTAACTTCAACCTAGAAATTGCTCCTGCTGCATTGATTCATATACCCACGCAAACACTCCCATCCCATAGCATTATGCTTACTCTCTACTCTTACACCATCACACAATTAGAATGCAGCTATACCCCTGATAAATTCGGCCCAGCTGGTCACATATGAAAATTAGCCCATGAAATACCTCATCACTCTAATAAAACGCAGCTATTCCATGACAATTCCAGCCTAGCTGCCCACATAAGCGTCCTTCAGGCCTGACAGAGCCAGAACCCAGCCTGTGTGTCCACCCACCAGACTGCACACATTCAACTGCTATATTCACCACCACAACTAACGCTAGGATGCAGCTACCATCTGGTGGTTACATCAGCTGCACACATAATTGGTGCACCCACGCACCCTACAACACCTTCTCTCTCTACTGACATGGACTGCGGTCCCCAAGGGCGTTCAACCTAACAGCACTTTGAGATCATACCAAGGTTATATAGAGCACTATATAAATTTCGAAATAACATAACATATCCTTTTCTTGTACTGCTTCTCAATGGTTTTCCAAGAACATTTATTAATCTCTGTTTTATTTTTAATCCAACAGCGTTCTGCCTTCCGCTTTTCCTGTTTAAACACAGTTCCGATGAAAACCAACTGTGGTGATTAGGCTTATCCCTAACTAACTTAGTCTTCATTTGTGCTATGATATTTAACATAGTTTCCAAATCCGCAATATTCGTTGCTGCCAAGGTCTGAGGGGAATCCAAGTCAGAGGTTTTTGCCATAATGTCCTGTAAGCATTTGTCAAGTTCCTGTGGTTTTATCTTCTTTAAATTCATGCTAGTGCACGGGCTGTTTTTCCTGTTGAAAATTTTTCGGAGACTTCAGAGCTGGATATGGATATATCAAAGATGAGGAATCCGTGGGAAGACACAATCCATTAGAAATGACCCTTTGCATTTCTTAACTGGGAAACGTCTTGCCCAAAACAATGTTCTTGTAAATGAGCCATGACGTATAAAGCCCTCCTACTTTAAAAGCTAGGCTAGAACAGAGAAAGTGATAAGCCGTAATTATGGCGCCGTCAGCTTTTGATCGGCCGCTGGGAGGTAATTATTTGTCTTAAGAGCATCACAGGGGTTTGGGAGGTGACACTGTGGCCAAACTCGGACAAACAGAAAAGAGCGATTTGTCTAAGCATACAGCACAGCCCTCTTTAAAATAATGTGTCTTGGTATAGTCAAAATCCACACTTAAAAATTCGGTATGCCCGTGGTGAGAAGTAGTAGACTATGGCCGAAAATAAAGTAATACAGAAGGGGTAGTACTGCTACGGGAAAAGGCTCAAACCGATTTTGTCATTAAATGAAGCAAAACGTATTAATTGTGTCGGGGAACCTTTACTCCTTTTACTAATGGAATGTATCCCAAAGTTGTTAGCCCATAAAGTTGGCCAGGAAGAAAAAACACGTACATATAAGGGGCTGTGAATATAAATGAATTGTATTGAAACAAAAAATCAAGTTTTCTTGTAAACACTTACATATATACACAGAATTTCAAAATTTCAAGCCAAAACATATAATGGTGTCATTAAACAAAACAATATCGAACATATTATGATCCTTGGATTAGTGTGATTTGAAAAAAGAGGTCAAGAAATACAGCACAACACTTAAACATAAATGTGTCTATAAAAAAAAAAAAACAACATAAAACATAAAGAGCACATGGATATTACAAATGTGCAAGCAAATGAACGCATATTGTGCATCTGTCAACAATTTGTGTTCTTAAAAGGTGCCCAGATTCAAAGTATCTGTTGCATAAACTGGTCTATCATGCGTCTTTAGTGCAAAGTTTTTGTGAGATGCCAACGTTGCAGGGGGTAAGGTGATGGTCACGCCACCAATTTTGTGAAAATCGCATGAACCATATAAATCACAGAACCCCAACTAGTAGTTTCATTAGTGCCCCTTGCGTGAAAATGACGTTTCGGCGGCTGTAATCATCCATCTTCCAGCTGCGTCAGAGGGATGTGTGTTAATGCATGTTAGCCGCCTTCTTCAGGGCGAGTGATCAGCCCCTATAGTAAAAGAACCAAGAGAAAAAAGTAGTAAGTCTAATGTCCTCTTGGTGACATTGTGTTTCCTTTCTGGACACTTCTAGGCTAATTAGTAAAGAAAAAATTATTTGTACGTAAGGAAAGTTAATTAACAGTTAAACAATTATTCAAAAAGAGAGGGGGCTGATATAGACACAGGGTAGTACTACCTCTGGTGGACTGTGGTGGGCGTATCAAATAAATGTCTCACCACAGAAACCTTGTGGAGACTTTCTTTAGTGGGCAGACTCCCGGTTGGGACTCTACAGCTGTCAGGACTGTTCACCAGTTTGTCACGGGGGATAGACGTGCTTCCACGGCTGGAGTGCATGGTCCCTGCTTTGGGACAGATTGGTTTGTCTCTGTGGAAAAGCAAGAGAAGATTGCATTGTTTTGAATGCGTGCTGAGATCGCTGTAATTGGGGTGCATGCGTAATAAAAACCCAAAACCTCATGCTTTGCACAGAGATGGACTAAATAGGGTGGAGCTAGAGGCCAAATCTGGTGAGTAGCAGGGATGGACTGGATGTGTTGCCAGTGTGCATTCAGTAAAAAATATATATATAAACGGATAAAGAGGCTGTCAGTGGGATACCTAATGGCAGGAGGTACGTCCATGGAAGCCCGTGAGGTATTTTGATGTTGAAATTCACAGCGGCGTTTGACTCGTGTCTGTGTTCCAGGGTGAACACAGCATCATGTGTGTCCTGTAAGTCCTGTAATGGGGGCGAGAGGGAGAGAGACAACCACAAAGGGGGTGCCGTGAAATAGGGCTTTGTGGCAACCTTCTATTCACTGTATATTGAAACTCTGCTGGAGTTATATTGTAGTAGAGACTGTCTCTATAGGTATGCGGCCATGTTTTACCTGGGAAGATAGATATTAGTCTTGTATCCCGCCCAGCCGAGGGCACAGCTATATTCCGGGGCCCGTCTGTGGTCCTGCCTTACTGCCGGAACAGAAATGTAATCCGGGTTGAAAAAAGCTTGGTGCTCGGAGCCGTGCAGCAAACGTCAGCGTTGCTTCCGAGCTGCAGCTGCAGTGAAGCGAAGCCGAAGAGGTTGGAGGGTGTGTATGCCTCTTGCCCAATCAGGATACTAGAAATTCTGGTTCCTGATTTGCTGTGACGTGTGGTGTCCGGAAACAGAAACTGTTGCCGGAGCTGGGCAAAACGAATGCTTTTAAAGAAATGCGGCTGCGCCAGATGTATCTTCGTGTTCGGCCTGGAAAAACGGGGTAAGTTAAAAAACATATGTCTGACTTGATGCCTTCAACATCAAGCGATCTTCTATGCCGCGTGCATTGTGCATGTGCCGGAGCCTTGCAGGCCCCCAGGGGGTGTGTGATGCATCTTCCAATCATGGTCCTGAAGTTGTCGGGCATGATTGGTTGTAATGATCCGGGCCCACTCTCCGTCCGTGTGCAGACTCTTAGCCCGTTGTGCCTGCGGCAAGAAATACTTGCGTGCATGTGCCCCCCCATCACACCCCACCTATATGGTTATCCCTCGTTTCTGGTGGATGGAGGGAGTGTTCCCTTCCAGTATGTAAAGAGTGGGTAGGCCACATGCTTCTCGAGGGACAGCAGAGAAAATATGTAACACCTGCCCGACAATATTGGATTGGGGTGAAACATGGGGGCTCCCAAATAAAAGTTGTCACGCTGTACATGGTACAAAGTAGACTACTAGGGAGCTCTCCAAAAAGTAATGCATTATCCGTGCATGGACCTCGCCTGATCGTTAGTTTGGGTGCCATGCTATGTGTTGGAGGGCTCCCCGTCTGGTGGTATGCCTTGAGATAGAGAGAAATCGGTAACCTGAGGTCTCTCCTGTGGTCATGCATAGCTTGTGCACGAACCACAAATGAACATTGGTCTAGGTAGCATGCATTGAATAGAACATGAATGCATCACTCAGTCATCTGTGCGGAAAAAGTTGTTGTTCATTGAGGCCCTGAGCAACCGAGTCTAATCTATGTATCCAACTGCATTCCAAGTCTAAAAGTCGACCTTGGATGTTTGGACCGCTGCGGACCCGTTCAATGACCCACCACTTGATATCTTGAGTGCTGTGTTTATACTCTATGTAATGTTGTACTAGAGGAGATGTCAGGTTTTTGCACCGGATGCGTGATCTGTGTTCAGATATCCGTATGCCAACATTGCGCATGGTCTGCCCAACGTAGCGCAAGTGGCATGGGCACTCAATGTAGTATACCACTTGGTTGGTTTTACAGTTTGAAACATCATTCAGGGTCCAAGTTCTTTCTCCGACTTGGAATTGTTGTAATTTGGTGGTAAACTGGCATACTGAGCATGCTCCGCAGGGGTAATGTCCTTTCTCTAGTCGAAGATTCCAGAGGCTGACCTGAGTGGATTTCTTAATGTACATTGAATGTACCAAGTGTTCTCTTAGATTTCTGGCCCTCTTGAACGCAAATCTAGGTTTTTCTTGGTCAGGTAGACATAGTCTGGCAATGAGCCAATACTTGTGGATGATTTTTTTAATTTGAAAAGCATGTTGGCCATGGGTGATTACGCATGTGATTTGGTCTTCCCCTGCAGCTGATGTTTTCGGGGTGAGGAGCGCGTCCCGGCATGTAAATCGTGCTCTTTTCAAGGATCTCGCCACTAGTTTTTTAGGGTAGCCTCTTTCTCGCAGTCTGTCGCTTAGAAGGCTAGCGTCATGATAGAAATCATCTAGAGAGGTGCAATTCCTGCAAATTCTCAAAAATTGACCGTAGGGTAAATTCTCTTTGATGTGCTGAGGGTGGTCGCTCTCAAAATGCAGTAAGGTATTGCGATCTGTGGGTTTGCGAAAAAGTAGTGCAAACCAGTTTGCCTTGATTGTGTTCGATTGTCAGGTCCAGGAAGTGGATAGTTGAGTTGCTATATTCAAACGTAAATTGAATATCAGGGCTACATGTATTAAGCCAAGCAAAGAACTCTTGTAGTGCTTCCTCTGATCCTTCCCATAGACAAATCACGTCGTCTATGTACTGACGCCATTGTTTAATATTTTCCCTCCATCTATTGGTTTGATTGAGTACAAATTTCCATTCAAAGTTAGCCATGTATAGAATAACCAGACTTGGGGCGAATGTCGCCCGCCTAGCTGTTCCCTTAATCTAGAATTAAAACTGTTTGTCAAACTCAAAGACATTTTTACATAAGGCTAATGTCATGACTTCAATAATGAATTCTGGTGGAACTTTTGTCTGTATGTTTGCTGCGATCAAATTTTCATACACACAGGTCTATTGCAGCCTGTTGAGGAATACTGGTATATGGTGACTTGATATCTAGAGTCACCAGCAGCTGTTTCCGTTGTTCAAAGTCCAGATTTTCAAATAACTGAATAGTATGCATCGTGTCCCAAATATATGAATCCGTGGTGCTGCTGATAGGTTTCAGAAAATGGTCAACAAATTTGCATAAAGGTTCTAGTATCGTCCCACAACCGGACACAATTGTTCTACCTGGGGGGTTGGTAGAGTCTTTGTGGATTTTAGGTAGAGCATATAGGCAAGGTGTTCTGCCTTGTGTTGTCAGGAGAAATTCAGACTCTTTTTCTGTTATCCAGTCTCTTTCTAATGCAAATGAAACCATTGCACCAATTTCTATTTTCAAATTTTTAGTTGGATCTTTTTTAAGTATTGTATAGCTTTCTGAGTCATTCAGGAGTTCCATGACCATTCGATAATACTGATCAGATTTCATAATCACAATCCCGCCACCCTTGTCGGCAGGTTTTATGATTAGATCAGATCTTTTGGATAGTTCAGAAAGGGCTTCCCTTTCTGACAGGGTAATGTTTTGGTGTCTTCTAGGGCTATTCCTCTTGCTCATATCTCTAAGATCTCGCAGAACGCATCTCTCAAATGTCAGGAGGTCATCAGGGATTTGGTTGTCAGAGGGCGTGAAGGTGGATTTTGGGTGAAGACCAGTATCATTGGTGGTTTCAATGTCTTCATGCTCTTGGAAAAATGAACGTAATCTCACAGTGCGTAAGAACCGTCGTATTTCTATCTCAGTATTGTACCAGTCTGTGTTCCCAGATGGTACAAATGATAGGCTCTTAGATAATACAGAGATGTATGTGGCTGTAAGTTGAATCTTTGCCAGGTTGAAAATTGGTAGGTCCTGGACTATCTCTGGATTTATCTCCTCCGGCGTCTCGGTCTTCTGCGTTGGCCTTGGAAGCCAGGATTCCAAAATGGTTGGCTCCATCCTCCACCTATCCCTCCTCGTCCTAAAAAAGGTTGAGGAGGTGGTGGTGGGTAATTTTGTGATTGTGGTTGGCCAAATTGGTAATACTGGTAGGGATTGTAGTTATGATTGGAATAACCGCTTGATGATCTACTCCTTGACCCTGAAAAAGTAACACCCCTTCTCCTTGGTCGCTGCTGCCCAGGCTGGGTGTTCCCGGGCTGTTTGATATTTTTGGAGTATTCTTTGGTTGTGTACGGATACACCAGTTCTGTTTTGAATTCTTTGATGTCTTTCTGTAATTTATTGTTTTACCTTGCTAGGGTATTGGTTTTAAAGCTGGCAAACTGTTTATTGATTGCCTCTATTTGATTTTTGGCATCTATGATGAGTGTGCTGTTTATAAATTTTGTCTCTTCATCATCTAAAGTCTTTTGTAGTTCTGAACTGATCCTCTGTGCAGTTGTAATTGTGAGGTCCATCAGGTCCCTGCTGCACTTTGTAGCGATATAGCTGAAATTTGTGGTGTATTCTTTGTCTTCTAGGAATAGACAAGGTTCGTTTCGAACAATCAAGCCGGTCGGAATGATGCTAGCTCTCAGGTATTCTTTGGTATAGTCAAGGCAGCCACTGGTGCCTGCGGGGCCCTCCTGACAGTGTGGCTCTGTGCCACTGCACAGACTGCCCATTCCTCGGGCCGGCTCTGACTAGGGCTCTTCAGTGCCACACCACCATCATACACCCCCACCAGGCAAGGCCCCAACAGGTGAGGTTCAAACCCCTCCTGGTCACCAGCCCCGATCAAAGCAGAGCTTGCCTAGAGGCCCCGCTGCATCCATATGGCAGCCCCAGCAATGTGGCTGCGCCGGATCCACAATTACCTGGAGGCAGGGCACCAGACTTCTAGCCCGGCATGGCCCAGTACACGGGTACTGGGCCATGGCCCAGTGTCAACCAAGTTGCGCAGGCAGGGATCTCTCTGCTGTGTTATGGGGGGGCTGGTCATGGACACTGCACCAGCCCCCCCAGTGGTACTATGGTTCACCAGTACCATGGAGGCCCAGTGCCTCAAGGGATTGATGGATGGGGGCTGGTCATGGACATCGTACCAGCCCCCTGTGGTGCTTTAGGACACCAGCACCTCAGAGGCCCTGTGTCTTGAGGGAGTGCTGGGGGGACACCCAGTCTTTGAGGAGCAGGGCAAGCCTTGCCAGCTCATACGAACCCTGGCTACCTTCCTGGCAGGGGGGCTCCATGGAAACCTGGCCTGCAGGCCCTGCTTACACAGGGTGGGCCTGCAGGCCAATACGAGAGACTCACTCAGATCATTCCGTTTCAGAGTCTGCAGCTGTTCTCTCGCACGTGCCTTCAGGGCTCCCTTTTATTAGCTTGGGCCATGACTCAGTCATGGCCCGCCTTAAAAGGGCAATGCACATGGGAGGGACACATCCTCTTAAAGGGGCAACACACATGGGAGGGCTACTCTGTAACATCCCTCCTTTTTCATAAGGAACAAACAAATGTGATTACAACATAACTGATTCCCCCCTCCCTCCCGTTACAGAACAACATTACTTCAGAGTTGTGGGACCAACTTCAAAGAGGATGTGCTACTAACATACATATGGTCTCACATTCTTATATACATATCACATACCGACCCATCACCCTCAGGTGACGGTCACAGGGGGGAAGCCCTCGGTAGATGGTTGGCAGTTGGACCTTAAGTTACAAACCCTTTATTAACCTGGGGTACGGAATTGCCACCATTGCATGATGCTCACGGATAGCCACTGGTACCATATAGAGCACCCCTACCAACTGCGGCAGCACAGCTTCACATGACTGTCCTTTACTGAGACCACTTTAAGCATGTAAATACTATGCAGCTTCATAGCATCCAAACGCATGTTTACTGAGTCCTGGGTGGGTGGGCCTGCAGGCCAATAAGAGAGACTCACTCAGATCATTCCGTTTCGGAGTCTGCAGTCGTTCTCTCGCACGTGCCTGCAGGGCTCCCTTTTATTAGCTTGGGCCACAACTCAGTCATGGCCCATCTTAAAAGGGCAATGCACATGGGAGGAACACATCCCCTTAAAGGGGCAACCCATATGGGAGGGCTACTCTGTAACACGCTGCACCTCTGCAAGTCTTGCCCTCCAAGAAATGCCACAGAAAAGTGGCTCCTGATGTGGTCTCCTGTCATCGGAGCTCTCAGCTAAGCCACCTTTTTCTCAGAGAACCAGCTCTGATAATGTTACAGTTTTCACACACAGGAGCGAGTCTTGTGTTTCATTATTTTATCCGATTTCCCTTTATCTTGGGGATGTTGAAAGCATAGCAGAAGTTAGAAATACAGATTTTTGCGAACATGCTCAGGGGTCTGCAAGGCTGGTAGCTAACGAGGAATTCCATTTGATGAGACACATCAAACACTCAGCAGGCCTTGGAAGCATAAGCATCGATCCCGCACTCACACTGAGTGAGACTTACTGCAGCAAGGCAAGTCCCAGCCGACCAGAAGCAGCAGGAAGAGAGTCAGAAAACATAAAAGCGACACCCGGAAGCACTGGAAGGATATGGTCAGGATAACAGAGGCAATGAGTTACGGGTTCAGTCTTAGCATATAATTGACATCTTGGCTGCACCGCTTCATGCAATTACTTGTTCATTGGTAATGTTTGCAGAATCCTCTGCTTTGTACATTATTTTTCAAATATTTGTAAAAGTATTTTGGTTAAAATCACTATTGCAGGGATTATTCCCATCATATATCACTGTCTCATGTTTTTGTGTACAATCCGCAATTGCCAGAGGCTTATCCGCTTTCCCTGTTAATTCTGTAAACCTGATGCCACAGGCTGGCCCCCAGGTTTCAGGCTACTTCAGGCACTCTGCTCAGTCAGCACACTCTTCATGATACATACACTCTTATTATGATTCAGGTGACAAAGAGTGCAGATGGCGAACATCAGCAGAAATATTGTTTCCACTGGTTTCCAGCATCAGCACCATTCTGTGTGGAAGTCTCTGCATAGAATCAAAACCCAGGCTTTGTTGGTTTACTCTATCTATGTAGGAAACCTGCATGCATACCCACCCTCGTTAGTATTCTAACGGCGCAGCAGATGCAGGAATCCCTATGGATTCTGGTCACTTTTTAAAGTGTGACAAAGGCAGACAGACTCATATGAAATCCATTGTAACAGTGGATGCCATATTTTTTATGGCTGCCACCATTACTGATCTCTGCCATGTGTGCTGGAGATCGAAGTGGATTCTTGGCATGATGGGGCATTGGGCACAGAAACCATGGTATCAGAATCTCTCAGGAAGAACATGCACTGTGGAAATGGTGACAGTCAAGTTCATTCTGACCGATTACAAACCTCATGCAAAATGAGACTGATAGGTTGTTAGTATAAAGGCTTTGTCCTTCGTGCTGTGGGGTCTTCCCTTTATGTCAGAGGCTTAGCCCTGTATTTCACCCATTGGTGTTGACTTACCCCCATACTTCTTGCCCCCTCAGATTACAAGTTGCACTCATGTTACAACTGTATACCACACGCCCTTGCTTACAAGCCCAACTTCTCATGTACAATCTTAATGAATGTCCCAAGCCCCACCCATTCATTGTGTTGCACTCGCTGCACCCACATTTCTCAAAGATGTGCCTTCAATCCAAGGATTACTCCTGGTCTTAAGCTTTGCCAATCTTGGCCCTGGTTCCATCTCTAATGTTGTAGTCTTGGTTCTCACCTCTATTGTATCATATCCTTTTGCCAGGTAATCAGAACATGCTGCTTCATTGCCGATTGAGGCATAGAATTTGCTCCACCAGTCAAACCTTTCTTCTTCCTAAAGAAGGGAGGAAAACAGAGTCAAGTGACCAATGCAGTTGGAGCTCTTAGAAATCTTAGGTCAAAAGATGTGGTCTATAATCACTCAGAGACAATCATCTGTTTCCTGGTGTCAGGCAAAATCTCAGTAACTCTGAAGTGCAGTAGGCTCCGAACCCCATTTTATTGAGCTGGTGTAGGCTGGAAGCCGGGTCCAAGACATAACTATGAGCTATGATTGGGTGGGAGCTGAATCCCAGCATTAACTATGAAATGTGAATGCATATGGATGAAACAGT
The DNA here is from genome assembly GCF_040938575.1 of Ambystoma mexicanum. Lineage (NCBI taxonomy): Eukaryota > Metazoa > Chordata > Amphibia > Caudata > Ambystomatidae > Ambystoma > Ambystoma mexicanum. Next base: position 1,151,040,971 of record NC_090932.1, read on the forward strand.
AATAGAAGCAGCAGTAATCCTGGGATATGATGAACACTGTACAGGAACAGTGAGCTGTGATAAGCTGTAAAATGCTTATGAGGAGAAACTCTGACTGTGAATGACTGCAAGACAGACCCCAGCGTTAACTGACCTATTGTAGGCAAGACTCTTGGCCCTAGAAGTAACAATATTGCGAGATGGGGAGGGACCCAGATCGCAGCAGTAACCACATACTGTGTTCGGTTTGGACCCAATCCCAGTGGTACACCTAACATGTGATAGGATGCAAGTTGTGCCTAAAGGTACTTTAGAGCTGTGATCATTTGCAAACTGTATATAAACTGCTTCTATGAACTATGGTAAGTTGGAAGCTGGATCTCAGTAGTTTGTGAGAGCTGTGAAATACATGAGGCCACATCCCAAACAGAAGCAAAATCCGGAAGCTGGGAAATGGATCACAATGGCACTCTTTCATTTTCTTTCATAGTCTTACAGATGGATCACTGCTGTATCTCTGAGAATGTTAATGGCTGAGAGCAGGATACTAGCAGTAACCCCTAAACTGGCAGAGATTTACAAGTAGTAAGCCTGAAATATGCTGGACAACAAGTTCCAACAATAAATTAAATCTCTGGTAGGCCGCATGCTGAATCACAACAGACAATCTGAGCTATTATATGTCTGTGTGGTGGCTGCGAGCAGCATCTTTGATCTGTAATAATTTGTGGACTATACCCCAATAGTTTCACGCAGCTGTGATAGGCTGGGAATAGGATCCAAGCAGTAAGGAAAACACTTACCTGCAATTACAGTTTTCTAGCATTGGTATCTTTCATAGATTCATGTGCTGAGAATTTTTCCACGTTGTTAGGTTGAGATTTGTCAGTACATTTGTACAAGTATGGGAAGAGGAGGAAGCCTCTAGGTATGGCTTGGATCATTTCCCCAATTTGTTCAGATGGCACATTGAACCCTATCCGATTGCCATGTACAAAAGCTTGGGGTTTGATATTGTAACGCATGTTATTTACGTTCGAAATTGAAACCTTTGGATCAAGCATTGCCAAACACGGCTGAAACTGTTATAACAAAATGTGTTATCTTTGGCTGACATCCACCACTTGAAGGGTTCTCGGTTTGCTATAAAATACTAGATGTCAGACTATTTTATAAAGTGACATTCTATCGAATCAGGCCTTCTCTGTAGCAATTCCACTGCTGCAGAATTCCTTAGAAGAGTGACGCTTACTCCCAACTCTGTTAGCCTTTAGAAGGTCTATATAAACAAATTGTTTAAGCTATCATATCTCCATTTGATGTAACTAGTTTCTTGATTTTAATTCTTTAGTCAATTACAATGTATTTGTCTACTTATTTTAACCCTTTTTATTCAAATCTTTTCATTGAGTTATTGTAGCAACCAGAAAAACAGTTGGGACAAAAATGTGCAAGCCCACAAACAATATCCTCTGAATCACCCTCCAACAACAAAGCTTTATGTTCACCTTTGTGCATAATATTTTTTCTCTGAGGTGGGATATCAAACATTTAAATAGGTTGCCAAAATATTTGGAAAAGTTCTCCAGCAGATATCATCATGACAAATTCATTCGATCCCGCATGAACCTATTAGCCACTAAGGAAATACTTAAATGTAGAAATATGGGAAACCTTAACGATAATGTATGTCGATGCTGTAAACATCAGGTTGAATCTTTGAAACATCTAGTCATGGACTGCCCTGGGCTAAAGGATTGGAGAAACACATGTTTAGGTGACCTCAGATAGGGATCCCTTTCTCTCCCTCAAAAAAAAAAAAAGGGGAACAGTATGCAAAGGTTCAAGTGATGGAATAAGTGAGGGAAAGTTGGCGGGTCGTTAAGATGTATTGATGAACTGCGTTCCTCTATTTAAGGTTTTAATTAAGATTTTATCGTTTTAGAGGAATTAATTGATGCATAGTGATGGTAGGGCTGAATGAAATTATTAAAAGTTTGTAATAAACTGTATAATAAAAAATGTTAAAATAAATAAGAGAATTCTCTATTAATAGCCCCTCAAACTATAGGGAGGGGAAGGTCTGTGTTGCATCTAAGGGAGGGGAGGTGAAAATTCAGTATTATTGGCAGCAAGATAGAAGAACTAATTACTTACCTCTATCAGTAATGTTCTTCCTGAAGCACGCTGCTAAGTGCAGGTGCGGCAGTGGAAGGATCCCTGTTGTTTTTGGCTCAACACAAAGGCTTTCATCTCAGGCTTTTGGCTTCGGCCCTCTGGGTCTGGAGATCATGTTTGGTGTACTACTGGGGGTCCTTTATTTATGCCTACAGGGCCAGCCAATCATGGAAGAGGAAGAGGAAGCCACTACTTATACTGCATCTCTGCGAGAAGCGCACATGAAGTCCACTGCTAAGTGCAGATGTGGAAGTTGAGCAGGGGCACAGGAGTAAGGAGTTTGGGGTAAGTGCTCTTCCCGCCATGTCAACCTATGCACTTAGAAGTAAGGGCAACCTACACTTGGGGGTTGCTTCAAGTGAAGGAAAAAGCAATCAAGGTGAGACAAGTACACCCATTCTGACTGTCTCACGATTGGGTCGTAGCAAATCTCTGACCATACTATCCAAGGGCAGTGGTCTACCTAAAATGACAAACTTTTTTCCTAGAGCTTCCCCCAGGCCACAGGGGCAAGTATTATGAACACCTCTACTACCCAGCTGGGCTGAGAACTAGTCTTGGTCTGTTTTGCTGATGAAGAGTTGTCCCCATTCGGGGACCAAGATAGTCTTCAACTCTGTGGAATCCATGTTGTACGACCCATCCTCTGCCTCTATGTTTGCTATGCAACATACTGTTAAATCTAAATCAAAATCAGATGTTCAATCGATGGAGAAGAGCACCGAAACAACACCTCCTCCTGTAAATAATGAGCCAATTCCTGCTATGAATGGGCCTCTCCACCCCCATATATCAAACTCCTTAAATAAAACACCAGAGTCTTTTAGAGCCTCAGTCTCCATATTAGATCTGGAAGGGTGTCTTGATCTCTCAACAAATAAAGTGGGAACCAATCTAAGAAACACTAATTACAATACGCCCCCCTCCCGGAACTACTGCGTGGATGAACAATTTCAGCCTTACATTTTATATTAAATTCACTGGTAAAGGTTTACAAGAACGTCTATCACGATATGTAATATGTGTAGGATCAGTTTAAAACAATGAGTGCATAAATGAGCTTTATTAAAGGTCATATAGCTTCCCAAAATGGTACCACAGGAGACATGTAGCTTGCGCTCTGACATACCATCTCAGGAATCACAGTGCAACTTTGACGGTAATCTTAGTAGTTGTGGTACTCCATTGACCAAAACAGATTACCAAGAGGCTGACTCGTACCTGTTAATAGATCCCTCACGGAACAAATTTGTTTTAAACTTTAGTTTTGTTGGCATTAAAACAGACATTGTCAACAATAAAGACTTCCTGAATACCTCATAGTTGAATGTTCCCCTTCCGTCCCCCCATCCTCCTCCCCACATTCCCCTTATCAGCGTGTTCAGACAGCGTTGAATAATTTATACATTACAAGGTCTCAGGGGTGATGAAACATAAATCATCGAAAACAAAAACGCTGGTCTGACTAAGCATAGATTTAGATTTGGATTGGCTCTCTTATCCGGGCAGGGAGCGATGGTATACTATGGCCTTCTCCCTCCCCCCTGGCTAGGCACTGACACCCTCCATCCTAGCCGTCAGAGGGCCCCATTCCTCCAAGTAGGACCCCAAGTGATTGTTAACAATGGCAGTCAACTTCTCCAGCACTATGATATTACAGTTTCTGTTCCTATTCCCATCTCGTGGGAGCCTCCTCTGCCCTCAACTTTAGCGCTATAGCCAGTCTCACAGCCCTCAGCATGGCCTCGCATGCCCTAGGCTACCTGTATTCTTCCTGGTCCATGGCGTGGATCCCCAACAACAACTGGAATGGGTCCATGCTCTGCTGCACCTATGAGTATTCCTTAATCTAGCTAAGAAGTTCCTGCCAAAAGATGTGTATTTTAGGGCAGTGCCACCACATGTGGGAGAGGGAACCCACCTGACCACAGCCCCTGGGACAAATGGGAGAGGCCCATGGAAATATTTGCAAGACCTTCAATGGGTCTCTGTGCCACCCTTGTAGCATCTTGAAGTTGTGTTCTATGGTGGAGGTTAAGAGATTGCCATGGAACGTAATCTGGAAATTCTTAGCCCAGACCTGCTCTGTAATCTCCTCCCCCGCAAACTCTACCCAAAACCTTTTGAATGTGTATCTCCCAACCTCCAGAGTAGAGACCAAGAATTTGTATATGCTCGAAAGGGAACCCTTGCAGGTGGAAGAGCCATCCAACCATCTCTCAAATGGGGTGAGATCCAGGGACATCTGGGCGAGCCACTTCGAATCGGTGAGTATCCGTTTTAACCTTAAGTACTCAAGGATCGTAATCCTGTTTTGCCCCAGGCCTTCCTGAATCTCCTCGAAGCTCCTAAAGCCCCTGCTCCAACAATTGGCCCACCCTCTCAACACCCCCATCCCGACCCTTGTTGTGCACACTTCATTCATTGCCTCGCCAGATTGAGTGGGGGACCCCAAACCAATGCCATCGGAGAAGGCCAGGACGAGAAAGCTCTATTAGATCCACTATCCCTCCAAAGGTTCCACAGAGTCCTGTAAGGAACTCATGGTGGCAACTGTAAAGAGACACAAGTGTTCACAGTTCAAGGGTGTTTATTAAACTGTAAATGCAGGGTGTAAAAATGCCTGATCTAAACCTAAATCTATGATGAGAGCAAGCGTCGACCATCAAATGAAAAGTAAGACAGTCCGTGGGGCATTGTGTCAAAATAAAAAGGCCTATACTAAGAAAAACCTATTGCAAATTCCTTACAACTAATTACACAAAGAGTGTGGGATGAAGGTTCAATAAAGAAAGAAATGTTCACAAAAAATAAGTAAGGATGAGATTGCCATGGGTCTCCCCCATGTTTTCAGCACGGGACAAGGTGGGACCTTGGAGCACAACACACGCTCAAGCTGTCTCAGAACAAGCTAACAGTTTCATTCCAGCTATCGGGTTCCTTGATGGATACGTCTCTTTTCAATAAAAAGTCTCTTGCCTTTCAGAGCCTGATGTAGTCAACAACAAACAAACAAACAAAAAGTTCCTTTACAAATGGACTTTGGGTGAGGTCTTTTCACCCCTGGATGTCCCTCGACCAGGCTCGGACCCACTTGATAAGGGGGACCATTCACTTCCCCTGGACTTTCAATGCTTATTACTTTCATGAATCTTAATGTCTTTTTAAACAGTTCTTCAGGCTTTTTCTCTGATTGTCGGTTTTCCTCTGCTGGGTTCACTCTCGCCAACTTTTACAGACAGTTCATTGTGGACACCCCTTGGTCGGGTTCACTTTGCTTAACGCACTATCTTGGGTGTCAGCTTTCCTCTGTCGGGTTCACTCTCGCCAACCTCTACAGACAGTTCACTACGGGACTTAGACTTTGCCACGTCTCGTTAGCATCCCTATGCCAACTAACAGTTCAATATGGGACTTCAGACTTCCCCTCTTCTCGTTAGCATCCCTCCGCCGGGTTCATGCTTGCCAACCTATAACAAACAGTTCATATACTAATTTTCACCATGCAGGATTCATTTCCCTTTCTTTCACAATCCTCTGTTCTTTCACAATTATCTGTCGGTCAAAGACTTTCGACGGTACAGAGGATTTTACAAGACCCCTGTATGACCACTTTGACATTTCTTTGCCTCTTCCCAAGGTCTTCCAGTTACGGTCGTCTCTTATCATCGGGTAATCGGCCAGGGTTTCCTGTGTGAGCACCCATGTGGTGCCAGTCGCCTCTGTTACAAGTTTTCCCCCTCTTTTTTCAATAGTTCCTTTAAAAGTTCAAATCAGCGCTTGCTACTTTTCGTTCAACACAGTTCGGCTTCTTATCGACTCTCCCCTCAACTCACCAGCTGTGATGAACCACTGGGCTTTCTTCTCCTTCGAGTCAAGGCTGGTACCACTGAGACAAGCGCCTCTCCCCGACTTGGTTATCAGTGGAGGAGAGTCTTGTGTACTGTAGATATCTGCTGCAACACACGCTGGCCTTTGTTCGCGGTTTTATGTTTCCGATTGCAGAGGTTTCACAGGCCTGGGTGAAAAAGGGCAAGGTGACGTCTCTCCTTGTCACCCTCTCAGTATTCGCCGTCTTTTGCCTCGTCTTGAACTGCCATGCTGACTTAGCCCTCATGTCGTGCGATCTGCCTTGCTCACCCTGTGCTCTCGTGCTCCACCTTTTATCCCTGTGGGGAAGGGACAGGGCCATCAGGTATATGTGGTTCTGGTCAATTGCCTGACTCTGCCTGACCCTTGTATTGGGACATATCAGATAAACGGCTCTGGTGCTAGTCCGTCTTTGTGTTGTGCGAAAGTGTTTGTATTGGAAAAGGGGGAGAGCAGAATTTTGGAATATCCTATGCGGTAAGATGGACAAAAGGTGTTGAAAGAAGGGGGAATACCCCGTCTCACCCGTCAGTGTCTCACTCCTTAAGGACCCACCATCCAGGTGATCCTCCCTCACTGGTCCACTCCCAGGAACTGGATCCAATAGCAATGGCTGTGTCCTGGCCACCTGGATGACAGATCCCAGGGACTAGCCAGGGAGACACCTTCATGTTTCTCACAGTTCCCAACGTGGGTTTTTCCCTCGCTGCACTCGGAATTTGCCCAAAGAGGGCCCACAGGTAATCCCTCACCTTCAGTGGATGTACTACTAGGTCTTCCAGGTAGGTCCAGTAGGTTCTCAGGTCCTCCCTTGAGTGTTCCAGAAAAACTCTTAACAGAGCGGCCTTATAATATAGTTAGGGGTCTGGGAAGCCAAAATCTCCCTGGTCATGCGGGAGCGTGAGGATGGCCCAATTCACTCTCGCCCTCTTGTTCTGCCATACAAATTCCGAGAGCGCACCCTTCAAGTCACAGAAGAAGGCCACTGGGAGGTTCCTTGAAAGGGCAGAAAATAGATGAGCAAGCAGGGTAGGATGTTCATTTTTACCCATGTCATGCATCCGTACCAGGAAAGGGTAAGGGGCACCCACCCTCTAAGGTCCTCTTTGATCTTTGGCAGGATTGGGTCAAAATTGGCCTTGGCTAGCCCTGTAAGATCTCTCGGCAAGATCACCCCTAAACATTTCATCTGCATCTGTTCGACCCTCATCTCTAAGTATCGAGAATGGGCGGACAGGTCAGAGCCTTTTGGGCAGCGGGCATAATGCTGGATTTGTCTATATTTATTTTTAGGCACGAAAGGCCTCCGTAGGTCTCAATTTGTTCCAAGAGTTGGGGAGAGAGGGGCCCTCCTCCGTAACATATCCCAGAATGTCATCTGCGAAGAGGGATAGTTTGAAGTCCACCTCACCACTCCGGATGCTCTTGGTCTCCTGGTTTGCCCCGATTGCGATAGCAAGCGGCTCCATCGTAAGGGTGTACAACAGTGGTCACAGGGGGAACCCCTGTCCTGTGCCAGACGGAACAAGTCAGACAGGATGTTATTGACCCGTACTCATGCCGTGGGCAGCATATACAGGGCGTCTTCCCATCTCAAGAAACCCTGACCTAGGCCCATCCTCCCCAACACCATATTCATGAAAGGCAACTCCACCCTGTCAAAGGCTTTTTCCGAGTCAATAGAAATCAGGCAGGTATTGTTCCCCAGGGTAGACACCTGGTGCATCAGGTTGATGGTCTGTCGAATATTGTCTGAACCCTGTCCCCCTCGTATGAAGCCCACCTGATCCCCATGAACCAGGGACGGGAGCAGGGTTTCCAGTCTCGAGACCAAGATTTTGGCTAGAATTTTTACGTCGTTATTTAGCAACGAGATCGGGCAGTAAGAGGCACACCTCGTCGGGTTCCGTGCCCTATTTATGTATTGCGACTATATCATGGCCTCCAGCATTGAGCTTGTAGGGCCCCCGACCCCTCGACAATACCTCGTTGAACACTCTGGCCAGGTATGGGCCAGCGTGGATCTGAACCTTTTGCAAACAGAACAGAGAACCCATCGCTCGCAGGTGCGGTCCCTGGCTTCATCCCCTTAATTGTCCGTACAATCTCCTCCTCAGAGATACGTGCCCCAGCTGTTCAGATGCCCCCCTCAGTACGCCAAGGAGGGACAGGGAGTTCAAGAATGCTGCTATCTGCTCGTCCTTGCCAGTGAATTGAGACAAATAGATATTTTCATAGAAATTGGCAAATTCCTTTCCTATTCCCAGCGGATCGTGCAGCTCATTGTACCCCTCTCCCCTGATGACCCCTATCGCTTTTGTTTTCCTTCCGTAGCTTCCAAGCCATTATTTTTCCCGCCTTTTACCCTCACTCATGGTATTTCTGTTTTAGGTATAGTAGCTGCTTTTCCGTGTCCTGAACTAGGTTGGCCTTGAGTTTTGCCCTATAAAGCCGCAATTTAGCAGCCCCGCACGGTGTAAGGTAGGTGCCCCCAGATCCCCTGGCTGCATTTCCCTGATCCTCCCCCTTGGCTCCTCTTCTTGTGCTCTGTGTTCTTTCTTTTTCTGGGACCCTGTCCTGATGAGGACCCTGACCCCGCAACATGGCCTTAAAGCTTTCCCAGTGAATCTGCACCCCCACCTCTCCATTGTCAAAGGCAAAGTAGTCCATGATTTCCATCAATAACATCTGCGAGAGCTCCCTATCCTTCAGTAGAAAGTCATTGCAATGCCACCCTCAGACTCAGATAGCCTCTGACGAAGGTCGTTCCACACCACAACTTTGACCATATCATAGTCCGACCATGGAACCGGGATGATGCACAAGTCTCTGACTTGGGCCTTCACTTCAGTATCCACCAGTATCAAATCGAACCTATAGAAGGAGATGTGGACCGTCAAGAAGAAGGTAAAGGGTCTGTCACCCACTTCTCCCTCCACTAAGGCATCTGTAAGGCCCATTTCCTGGTTAATTTTCCTAAACTTTCTGGAGGTCGCTTTGCCCGAGTTGCCGACCCTCCCATCACCCATCCTCTTGCGATCTCTGACCGGGTCCAAAACCATGTTAAAGTCGCCACCCCCGGACTTCAAGATGGCCGCTGACACGAAATAGAGGTGTTGATGGCGCTCCCGACCCCAAAGGTGCAAAATGGGGTTCCACCAACCCAAATCCGAGGCTGTGGAGGGGAAAAAGTAGAAAAACCAGGTTGCATTGTCCTGGAAAAGGTGCAGCTATGAGGGAAAAGCCAAGTTGGGCAGCCGGGTGCGGCACGGGGCGGAGGCGACCCGGAGAGGAAGCAAGAAGAAAGCAAAACCTGCAATGATTAAAGTGAAGCCGGGCAAAAGGTATTATCCGTCAGAAGGAGGGCTCAAGGTAAATCAGCGTACAAGGAGCTTGACGGTCTCCGAGGGAAGCAAAGACTGCCGGGAGATTGAGGAGCTGTGAACAGAAGAAGAACAACACAGGAAGACGGGGACCTGAGCACAGTGCAGATGACCAGCGACATCACCCCGGAGGTCGGGGACAGACGCCGAGGGAAGCAGTGAGTCACGGGCTGCAGCCCAGGGGAGCCAGCAGTATCCCAGACCCAAGGGCTCCCCACGGGGCTAGTGCATGGCCCCAACCCATGGGAAGGGAGAGGACACAACGCAGAGCAGCGGAGGCACCAGACGTGTCCAACCGCGCAGTAAACACATTCAGGGAGGTCAGAGGGAGAGAGGAGGAAACAGGAGTTTTCCGAAAACTGGCTAATGCTGGAGGGTGGCCCCCTGAGCACTGGGGGATGTGGAGCCCCACTGGCATTTGCACACGCAGCAGCTGCTTACCTACGAGGAGAAAGGCGGGCACCCCAGGGCTCAGGGTAGCCCAGGCGGGAAGGCCCCAGGCTCAATAAGCCTCAGAGTACATTTGAGGATAATGGCATAAACGGAGTTCAGCAGGGAAGGCTTCACACATGAGAACCAGAGCGGGATGCCCCCGCTATCAACAAAGGAAGGAAAATACATTGCACGACAGAATAGCCCAAGGCCCACGGCGGGACTCCCAAATAACAGCAAGGGTAACAAAGCAAGCCCCAGGAGAACTATGACAACCAAGGTGAAAGGCAGGGCCATGAAAGCAATTCCCAGCATGGGGGATGTTCCAGGTTACTCTTCCAACCATGCAGCCACCCCTGCAAGCTAGCGAACTGCGTAAAAGCAAACAGGATGGCCCAATGGAGCGCACTAGCGACTCCCTTCTCGAGGCAAGACTTCCATGGGGAAATGCTAACTCTCCAGGCATCCCTAGCCAAGACATTTCAGGAGCAATTCCAATTGATGCGGAAGAACCTTAACTTGGCCCCGGTGGAGATTTGACAGGAAGTGGGCCTGCTAGGTGAAAGAATGGACATATAGGAAAGGGGCCTGCAAGAGATTGACAAGGAAATTACCGCAAACAGCGAGGCTATACAACGCCTAAATGTGGCTATTCAAAACTTGGAGAGACAAATGGAGGATATGGAGAACAGGTCCTGGAGAGTCAATATCAGACTAAAACTTCTGCCTGAGACACTATTGGACAGAGAGCTAAAGGAAGTGGCTTGGATCATTTTTGCAGATCTCCTGGGGGGAACAGAGCCAGAAACCACAGAACTAGACCGGATCCATAGAGTGGAATGACAGAACAAGGGCTCCAATGCAACTCTGAGGGATGTCCTAGTGGCGTTTGCAAGGTTCGGTCAGAAGGAATCAGTCTTAAGAGCAGCACGGCAACAGGAGCCGGTGATGTATAAGGGCCAACAAATTGCTCTATACCAAGACCTAGCCAACAGCACACTAATCAAGCAACGCCAAAGTGGCCCAATAATCAAATTCCTAAATGAGCGGGAGATCAGGTACAAGTGGACCTTCCCATTTGGCCTAATTTTCAAATGTGTACAAAAATGCATGTGTACAAAAATGCATTTATACATGGGACTGGATCAGCAGGATGAAGAGTCCTCAGCAACAAAGAACAGACTGAGACCCAGACCATGGGAGTGGTCCACGGTGGGAGAAAGGCGAAGAAGGAGAACGACACTGCGGGGTCCGTGCCAAAAGGAGGGAGAGGAGGTTAAAAGCTGAAGGGCCGCGGATATCGAGGTGGGGCAATAAAGAGCCCACAAGCATTTATATTGAGGGAGTGGTGGACACATGGGACTAATACAGGGTGCAGGGGCCCGGATGGACTATACATCATGGAGTCAGGAAAGGCGCACACGCTGGGGGTGGGAGAGGAGACCGAGTAGCAGGGGAGAAAGAGAGGGCTGTATCCAAAAGTTGTGGGGGAGGGAGAGCGGGGGATGGGAGAGATGGGAACAGCAGGAGAGGGACCTAGGGGGCGGAAAGGCAAGAGAACCACATGCCATAATTCAGCGGGGACAAGAAGCAAACAACTCCAGGGAAGAAAACAGAGGCTGACGAGGCACATGGGAGAGGCACCAGGGGAAGGTGAGCAGGAGGATGTCGAGGAGCAAGATCCACCTAGCTACTAATTCAAATGGCTATCTCATAATGTAAGAGGGCTCAACACCACTCTTAAAAGGAGGAAGTTAGAGAGATTCACCGGAAAGATGGGGCCCGACGTCTTGGCACTACAGGAGACGCAACTCTTGAAAAAGGACCAGGTGCGACTGAAACTAAGGGGGTTTGATCAGATATTTTGCGCATCAGGCCCGACAAAAACAGGGGGGTAGCGGTGGCCCTCAAGAATACTCTGGATTTCAGGGTTGCAGGGATCAAAAGGGACAAGGGGGGAAGATACATAGTGATAGGAGGGGATTATGCAGGAGTCACCTATACCTTAGCATCCGTATATGCTCCCAACTCGGGGAAGGAGCCCTTTTTGAGAAGTTTCCTAGGAGTATTGGAGGACTTCGCGAAAGGACACATAATATTAATGTCCGACATCAACATGGCATGGCACACGGGAAGAGATAGATCAGGGAGGGGAGGAACAGGAGGCGGAGTAGCAGTGTCAGGCGAAATTACAAGAAAGGATGGAACGGGCAGGATTAAGGGATGGATGGACGGTATTGAAGGGAGAGGAGGAGGATACACATTTTTATCAGGAGTACACGGCACACAATCAAGAATAGATTACATATGGGTATCAGCAACCCTATTGGGCAGGATGGAGGAAGTGGAGGTGGGCCCTCTCGGGATAGCGGACCACAAGTTAGTAACTATGACAATGGCGTTGCAGCGACGAACAGCGGGGGTATTGAGATGGAAGATGCCAGGAGGTCTGCTGAGGGACCCAGTGATATGGGAGGAACTGGGGGGAAAGCTCAAGGGGTTCTTCGAACTTAATAACAGTGCTGACACGGGCGTGAGCACTAGGTGGGATGCATTCAAAGCTACCATGAGGGGGGAACTCATAGCGGCTAGAGTGCAAAGGAAGAGGCAGAAGCAGGCCCTAGAGGTCCAACTAGAAGAAGAGGTGGAGGAGGCCAGGAAAAGGGTGGGGGGAGCTCCCACAAGAAACACTCTTAAGGCCTACAGATGGGTGGTAGGGCAACGTGGGGTTCTTAGAACGAAAAAAGCAGAGGGGACACTAGTATGCATCAGACAAAGATACTATGCGAAAGCCTACAAGGCGGATGCACTGTTGGCGCGGCTACTGAGGGGAGCGGGGGGGAAGGAGCGCAATTACAGCCATAAAAGACGAGAGGGGGGAGCATCATACCCATACACAGGACATACAAGAATCTCTGGCTAGGTACTATGAATCTCTTTACTCTTCTCAGGACCCTCTGACCCAACAGCAGTTGGACTTCCTTGAGAAAGTACACCTGCCCAAAATAGGGAGAGATACTCAGGCTATATTAGGGTGGGAGATTATGTTACTCTCACCTGGCTCCCACAGGGGCGTCGGTCGGACCCAGACTGCTGTGGCCTCCACCCACGTGATGCGCAGTGCAGCGATGACTGACTGGATGTGCCCTCCTAATCTTGTCTGCTTTGCCTGTAGAAATATTCTCCTACAAGTGGAGAGATAGATTTAGCCACTTGTGGATTCAAGTGATAGCACCCCCACTGTCCTCCCCACTAATCACCTCTGAAGTGCCCTCAGCAATCTCACCTTATATTCTTGAAGGATGAGCCCTCCATCCTGCGAAGCACGCAGGGGCGCGTTGATGACCAGTTACTTCACTGGCCTGAAGATATTGGAAGAGTTGTAGACGAATCCTGACTCCAAAAGGTCATGGCGAAGAGCCGTAAGTATATAGTTCGTAAGAGTTCAAAATGTCTGGAATTCACCCCTGTCCAATTCCTCTTTTATCTTGTAGCTTTGACCCAATAAGAAGATTGACAGCTGAAAGCGCTCCGGTAAAAGTCTGTGTTACCCAAAACTGTCCGGTAAATAATGCCAAGGGTTAAACTTGCTGCTTTCTCCTTATCTTACAGGTGTGGCATTAGAAGATGTGGCGTGCTGATGAATTTACCTCCGGTGGTAAAATCAGGTAAGCATATGGCGGCTAAAGAGATTGTCTCTGTCTGTTCTCTCTGCTCACCTTGTTGTTTCTTGTCCCCCTTAGGTGCTGGGATTCGGCGATGTAAAGATGGAGACAGCGCCAGAACGAAGAGATGCTGCGTGGAACGGTGAGTATGGCGCGGCGCTGCTGCTGGTGATACGACGCTTTTAAAACAAAGTCTTTCCTCTGGTTTGAAGATGCAATGAATCCATAATCAGGTAAGAAATCAGGTAATACTCTTGTTCTAAACTTTGCTTCTTTCCTTCTTTCTAGGTGCTCCAGGTTCGAGGCGGGCGTGGCAGAAGGCTGGATGCTGCTGCTGGCACGGTGAGCGTTACGCTGCTGGATGCAGAATAACGCGAAGCGTGTGCTGCTCTTCGGCGTGGTTTAAATAGCCTCCAAAGTAGTCCCAGGTAGGTATTCCTCCCCGACCACACCCGAGTAACAAAATAGTCCCTAAGGTAAAGTAGTCCCTTCCAGGCCTCACATGGGCTTGGATCTTCTTGCAGCATGGTCTGCATCAGGTAAGTGTGCACCAATGAGCCTGGCGCCATAGGCGCCAGGACTGAACCCAGACAGCCCCTAGCAGGGGTTGCTGGGTTTTCTCAAGGCAACATGATGCCTGCTCCCGGGGCTGATGGACGTGGTCTGGATGCCCGGGGGTATGCATCATGACAGCACTCCCCCTCAAGGCCCCTCCTAAAGCCGTTCCTCCCCCTGGTCCTGGTTTGTCTGGGAAGTCCCGATGGAATCTCTTCACTAATCGTGGTGCATGAACATGGTCACTAGGCTCCCATGACCTTTCCTGTGGCCCGTAACCTTTCCAATCGATTAAGTAAAAAAGTTTTGATTTAACCACCTTGGAGTCCAGGATGTTTTTCACCTCGAATTCAGGTTCTCCATCTATCAAGATAGGATCTGGTGGTTTGGTTAATCTTGTTCCTGGTTGAACTGGTTTTAAAAATGAAACATGAAAGACAGGATGAATTCGCATATTGGAGGGTAATTCCAGTTTGACAGCCACCGGTTTGATAATGGCCTTAATGGTGTAAGGTCCCAAATAGCTTGGATTAAAAGTCTGAGTTCCTTTCAGAGGCATGTGTTTTGTAGCTAGCCAAACCTGATCTCCAGTTTGGTACTGTGGGGTTTCACTTCTATGTAGATCAGCATTTTTCTTGTATTTCTCTTTTGCTTGCTTCAAATGTTCTGTTGCTTCTTTGAAGGCTTGTGTAATAGTAGAATGTAAATGACTAACTGCAGGCATTTCTAATTGCTGAGGCAAATCGAGTTCTGAGGTTCGAGGGTGGTGTCCATATATGGTATAAAAGGGGCTTTGTCCGGTTCCTGAATGTACATGCATATTCGGAAATCCATAAAATATCTTTCCAATTACTTTCTGTCTGGTGACACATGCAACGAAGGTACTGTTCAAGGGTCTGGTTGGTCCTCTCCGTCTGACCATCGGTCTGGGGATGGTGACTGGTTGATAACCTTACGTCGATTTGCGCCAATTGGCAACATTTCTTCCAAAAATGTGAAATGAATTGACTACCTCGGTCAGAGACCAATACAGAAGGAAACCCGTGTATTCGAACGATGTTTTCGAGGAACTCCTTGGCCAGGACTGAAGCAGAAGGTAATCCCTTCAAAGGAATAAAGTGGGCCATCTTGGAAAAAAGATCCATAATAACTAGAATGGTGTTAAATCCATTACATGGAGGTAGATCAGTAATAAAGTCTAAAGATAAGGTGTGCCATGGTGTAGGTGGAATATCCAAAGGTTGTAAAAGGCAAGCTGTTTTTTTCTTCTGACTCTTGTTTTGGGCACAAATGCCGCAAGACATCACAAATGACTTTATATCTTTTCGCCAGGTGGGCCACCAGAATTGTCTCTTAATTTTGGCTTTGGTTTTTGCGATACCTGGGTGACCTTCCATTAGGGAATCATGATAATTGGAGATGACAAGTTCCTGTAAATCCTTGTGTGGTAGAAATAGTCGTCCTTGATAGTAGGGTAGGTCATTTATCCAGGCCTTTCCTTACCCAGTCCTGCAGAGCTGCTGGATTGAAGAGTTGTTGGATTTTTAAATTAATTTCTTCTAGTGTCTGTAAAGTAGTTATGTCAAGAATTCTTTGTTCAGAAATTATAGGCACCGGCTCCGGGTTCGCATATGCTTCTTCCATTCCTATTCGGGATAAGGCATCTGCCTTGCCATTTTTACAGCCTGGTCGATAAGTGATCACAAAATCGAATTCGGCAAAGAATAATGCCCATCAAAGTTGGTGCGATGATTGGGCTTTGGCTGTTTTTAGATACTGCAAGCTCCGGTGATCGGTGACTACAGTAATGGTATTCCTGGCACCGAGAAGATAGTATCACCAAGCCTTAAAGGTGGATTTGATGGCTAATAACTCTTTATCGGTAACCGCATAGTTTAACTCAGGTGCCGAGAACTTTCTGGACCAAAATGCCATTGGGTGAAGTTGACCAGTTTCAGGATCCTTCTGGGACAGGACAGCTCCATGGCTAAACTGGATGCATCAGTTTCCACTATGTATGGAAGCTCTGGGCGTGGATGCTTTAAGACAGGCGCAGACGTGAATTTAGCTTTCAGCTCTTGGAAGGCCTTTTCAGCCTCTTCGGTCCACAAGAAACATTTGTTCTTTCGCAAAAGTGCTGTGATGGCATGTACAACATATGAGAAGTCTGGAATGAATCTGCGGTAGAAATTGGCAAATCCGAGCATGCTTTGCACCCCTTTAACTGAACTAGGTGATGGCCACTTGAGAATTGCTTCCACCTTTCGTGAGTCCATTCGGACTCCTTTTGGAGTCAAGATAAATCCAAGGAATTCAACTTCCGTAAAATGAAAAACACATTTTTCCAATTTTGCATATAACTTGTGCTGGCGTAGTTTCTCAGGGACTGCACGTACGTGCTTAACATGGTCTGATTCTGAGGAGGAGTACACAAGGATATCGTCTATGTATACGACAACACAGACGTCAATGACTTCACGAAAGACATCGTTCATAAAATACTGGAAGGCTGCTGGTGCATTGCACAACCCGAAGGGCATCACCTGATACTCGAATAAACTGTACTTGGTGCGAAAGGCTGTCTTCCATTCGTCTCCTTTCTTTACACGTACCAGATGATATGCCCATCGGAGATCTAACTTAGTGTGGACACAAGCATCCTTTACTTGGTCTAGTAATTCAGGGATCAGAGGCAATGGGTACCGGTTTTTTAACCGTAATCTGATTTAGTGCGCGGTAGTCTATGCACGTTATAAGGTCACCTTCCTTTTTTGGCACGAAGAACAAAGCTGAGGATACAGGAGACTTGGAAGGGCGAATAAAGCCATTGGCAAGGTACTGGTCTAAGTATTGTCGTAGGTGAAGGTTCTCAGGTTCCGTAAGGGCATAGATCCTGCTACAAGGGGGTTGTGCACCGGGTATGAGATCGATTTGACAATCGTACGATCTGTGAGGAGGTAAGATGTTTGCCTGGTCCTTTTGGAAGACATCCTGGAATTCTTGGTATTCTGGAGGTAGTTGCATGAATGCTGTGGTTACTGTGGCCAGGCATGCGTTCTGATTTTTCTTTGGGTAACAGGTTTGTGCACAATCCGGGAAGGTTATTCTCTTCTCTCGCCAATCAATACTAGGATTATGTGTTTCCAACCAAGGTATCCCCAGTATTATTTGGAACTGTGGGGCTTTGATTAGATCAAACACAATAGTCTCTCAATGCCCATCCTGACCCAATAGTGTCATCTCTGCGGTGGAATGAGTTACAGGCCCAGAGGCTATTTCAGTTCTATCGACTGTGGTGATGACATCTGAGGTGGTTTTTCGGCAGAGAGGTAGATTCATCCTGGAAGCCAATTCGTGGTCCATATAGTTCCCTACGGCCCCGCTATCAATGTATGCCCTTACTGCGTGCATACGTGAGGGTTGTCTAGGATCAATTAGGACCATGGGTATGATCAGATGCGAGGTCTGAGTGTCCTTCTTTAAGCTTGGCAAGCGTACCTCTACGCTTGTCGGGCGTGGTCGTTTTCCGAATCAGGCTCTTTTGGACTTTTATCAGCAACACCTACCACCTTCTTAGGTGGTTTTATAGGGCAATCCCATAGAAAATGTCCTGAGGATCCACAGTACAGACACAATTGCATCTGTCTTCTTCTTTCCCTTTCCTTTTGAGTTAAGGGTCCTTCGACCCCCCCGATTTGCATAGGTTCCAATGCATCTGTTCCTTTGGGGGAAACGTTGGATTTAACCAATACACGATTTTCGAACTTAGCTCGATCAGCCTTTCTATTCTGGAGTCGATGATCCAGCTGGCCCACTAAGTCTATAAACTCTGCGCAATCCAGAGGTGGGTTCACAACTTGAGCCAAGACGTCTTTAAGTTCTCCCCGAAGTCTACGATGAAACAATGTAATTCCTTTTTCCTCAGGCCATCCGGTTTCCACTATCAATCTATTGAAGGTTGCGATATAGGTTAGCAGATCCTGGTTACCCTGTCGTAGGGACAAAAGTTCGTTATCCAGGGCCTGTCCTTGGGAGTGCTGGGCAAATAGTCTTTCCATGCTCATTTGAAAGCCCTGAAAATCCCGAAGAATTGGGTTCATCCTGAGTAACTAGTGGAATTGACCAATCAGCTGCGCTTCCGCTGAGATATGATAATACAAAGGCTACCTTGGCTTGATCGTTTGGGAAGGCTCCTGGTCTGCATAAAAAGTGCAAGCGGCATTGGTTCATAAACACGGCGAACCTTTTGGGATCTCCGGCAAAGCGGTCGGGTGGAGCTAATGGAATATTTCCTGGTAGGTTTATTTGCACAGGGTTACTCGATAACACAGGAGCTGGGTTTCCCCCGGAACCAGGTAGGGGTGCTTGTCCAGCTTGAGTTTGCAGCAGTTGTCTAGCGAGATCATCTGTGCGCTCCTTCAATACAATTAGTTCTCTTCTGAGGGCATTAGTCTCTTGGCGCACGGAGTGCACTTCTGCCCTAAATTCCCCCAATAGTTGTGCCAGTTGGTCGGTTTCTGAGGTTTCCATAACGCCCGGGTGGGGATTTGTAGATAGGCTTCACGTTCTGTTACGCTCACCTGGCTCCCACAGGGGCGTCGGTCGGACCCGGACTGCTGCGGGCTCCACCCACGTGATGCGTAGTGCAGCGATGACTGACTGGATCTGCCCTCCTAATCTTGTCTGCTTTGCCCGTAGAAATATTCTCCTACAAGTGGAGTGATAGATTTAGCCACTTGTGGATTTAAGTGATAGCACCCCCACTGTCCTCCCCACTAATCACCTCTGAAGCGCCCTCAGCAATCTCACCTTATATTCTTGAAGGATGAGCCCTCCATCCTGCGAAGCACACAGGGGCGCGTTGATGACCAGTTACTTCACTGGCCTGAAGATATTGGAAGAGTTGTAGACGAATCCTGACTCCAAAAGATCATGGCGAAGAGCCGTAAGTATATAGTTCGTAAGAGTTCAAAATGTCTGGAATTCACTCCTGTCCAATTCCTCTTTCATCTTGCACCCAATAAGAAGATTGACAGTTGAAAGCGCTCCGGTAAACGTCTGTGTTACCCACAACTGTCCGGTAAATAATGCCAAGGGTTAAACTTGCTGCTTTCTCCTTATCTTACAGGTGCGGCATTAGAAGATGTGGCGTGCTGATGAATTATACCTCTGGCGGTAAAATCAGGTAAGCATATGGCGGCTAAAGAGTTTGTCTCTGTCTGTTCTCTCTGCTCACCTTGTTGTTTCTTGTCCCCTTAGGTGCCGGGATTCGGCGATGTAAAGAGGGAGACAGCGCCGGATCGAAGAGATGCTGCGTGGAACGGTGAGTATGGCGCGGCGCTGCTGCTGGTGATGCAACGCTTTTAAAACAAAGTCTTTCCTCTGGTTTGAAGATGCGATGAATCCAGAATCAGGTAAGAAATCAGGTAATACTCTTGTTCTAACCTTTGCTTCTTTCCTTTTTTCTAGGTGCTCCAGGTTCGAGGCGGGCGTGGCAGAAGGCTGGATGCTGCTGCTGGGCACGGTGAGCGTTACGCTGCTGGATGCAGATTAACTCACAGCGTGTGCTGCTCTTCGGGCGTGGTTTAAATAGCCCCCAAAGTAGTCCCAGGTAGGTATTCCTCCCCGACCACACCCGTGTAACAAAATAGTCCCTAAGGTAAAGTAGTCCCTTCCAGGTCTCAAATGGGCTTGGATCTTCTTGCAGCATGGTCTGCATCAGGTAAGTGTGCACCAATGAGCCTGGCGCCTATGGCACCAGGACTGATGTCCCATATGAGCCTGGCGCCATAGGCGCCAGGACTGAACCCAGACAGCCCCTAGCAGGGGTTGCTGGGTTTTCTCAAGGCGACATGATGCCTGCTCCCGGGGCTGATGGACGTGGTCTGGATGCCCGGGGGTATGCATCATGACAGATTACGGAAGAGGAGGTGAGAAGGATTATTGCAAAGCTACCTACAAACAAGGCACCGGGACCTGACAGATATACGGCTGCCTTTTATAAAACATTCGCTACACTGCTAGCGCCATATATGACACGACTCTAGAACACCTTCAAGTCGATGGGGAGCATTACCCCCTCCATGGAAGAGGCAAATATAACCCCTTATACCAAAACCCAATAAAGACCCTGCGGGGTGCAACTCCTACAGGCCCATAGTGGTCATCAATGTGGATGGAAAAATCTCCCTAAAATATTGGCAAACATGTTAAAGGGGTGCCTACCAGCTTTGATCCACCAAGATCAATCGAGGTTCGTACTGGGAAGACAAACAGCCGATAATATCAGCAGGGTAGCACACATAGTGGAAAAAACTCAGAAGACAGACACTCCCTCGGTCCTCTTATCACTACATGCGGAAAAGACATTTGACAGGGTGGAGTGGTCTTTCGTGTTCCAGGTGATGGGGAAAATGTGCCTGGGTGGAGACGTTCTAAAAATGGTCCAAGCCAACTACCATGCCCCGGTAACATGCCTAAAGGTAAACACATCAATGTCGCGCCCCATTCGCCTGAGTAGGGGGACCAAAGAGGGGTGTCCACTTTCACTGCTGCTTTAAGCAATACACCTGGAGCCCTTGTTGCAATTAATACGTCACACGAGATATAGGGCATACCCTTTGGGGGCAAGCAACACAAAGTCGTTGCCTTTGCTGAAAACATGCTCCTATCACTGATTAGACACACAGATTCGATACAAGCATGTAGGGAGTGCTGGGGAGGTTTGGGGAGGTATCGGGCCTATGGATTAATCTCAACAAATCAGAACTGACGAACTTTACGGTGGGGAGGGGAGAAAATGCGGAACTCGAGGCAGTAATACTTTTTGTATTGCGCGGAGCCCAGTGGGGGATGAAATATCTTGTGGTTAAAATTACTCCGACCCTGGCGGGATGGTACGCAGCTAACAGCTAATTACCGCCCTAGTAAAGACAATTGGGAAGGATTTTCAAAAGTGGAAGAATCTTAAAATCTCCTGGGTGGGAAGGATGACGGCGGTGAAAATGGTTACACTCCCCCGCCTCCTCTGCGGTACCCGCTAGTCTTTTTCAGGAATTGAGGAAAATGACAAGTGAGTTTATATGGGAGGGAAAGAGGTCAAGAATAAGTCGGCAGCTCCTGATGGCTCCAAACAGGGAAGGGGGGATGGCTCTCCCCAATCTCCAAAAATACTACGAGGCAACACAACTGCGGGTCTTAAGAGAATGGTTCTCCGAAACTGTGGGAAAGCAATGGGTCTTGATTGACCGAGCAGTGTTGCAACACGACTTGAGAGAGGTGTTATGGCTACTGAGACAACACAGGCCGAAACACATGTATCGGAACACCATCACTAAACTAGCAGCTGATGTCTGGGAAAGACTGGTTGGGAAACATGGAATCACGAATTTCCCATCCCCCTTCACCCCCATTTTTTATAATGGGGATTTCACGCCAGGGAAGGAACAGGGGGCATTCAGACAGTGGCAGGAGGGAGGTTGTAGGATGACACAGGATATGTTTCAGGGCCAGACCATACGCTCCTTTATAGATTGCAAACAAGCGTTCGGAGTGGAGGAGGGGGAGAGACTATGATACGCACAGGCATTGGTTATTGAATCCAGCAGTTAAGGAGGCGGCCACCAGGCAGGTTACCCCATTTCAGAAGTTCCTTCTGATACACGACGGGTCAAAAGGCTTGATATCCAATGTATATAGAATATTGGATGACACCACCCCCAGAGCGGAATGGCCATATGTGACCCGATGGGAGCAGATGTTGGAGCAGGACATCACAAACAACGCCGGCAAGAAAGGCAATCCTGGATGCTCATCATCTGGCAGAAGTCAGCATTTACAACATCCAGTGAATAGGGAATTCTCGTTTCATTTTCAGGCAAACGGGGAGAGTACAGATGTTGGTCATGGTCATTAAAAGAATCGCCTTCTCCCAATTCATCAGCCTCATCTGGATAGATGGTTAAAATACACAAATCGAGTGACAGATTCGACAGATCGCTGCGAGTGTTCACAGGTTTCAGATAGTAAGTAATGGCCCGTTTCTGACAAGGGTTTGCACCATTTCTTAACCCCTTTTTAAATCTAGAATTAGGCACTTTAAGGAGTTCATCTCAGAGGCTGTTAATTGCTCGAGATTCACCACACTGCCTGTCTCCAAGTTTCCCACACTCATCCTGTCGGCAGATTGGGCTACACCAACTGGGTTATCACAAGCTTCTACTCCGATTAGGCCTCTCTATCAACGTAAACACTTTCTTGAAACCTTGTTTTTAACTTTGGTGATGTTTTTCATATTTTTTAATTTTTTGAACAGTAATACTTGCTCTGTTTACTTGTTATTATCATTTGTATGATTATAATTTTTATTGGTGGATTTTATTTTTCTTTGGATGGCCGGCCTAACTGTAGACCCATCACTCAAGTCCGGGCTCACTCCCCTGGATCAGGGCGAGAACTTGAGGGTTCATTGACATTACAGGACACAACAAGAGTCACAGGTATACTCTGATCATCATTCCGTAGATCTTGTTTAGAGGGGTTACTTACCGTATCGTCGATTATGGCCCCGGCAACTCCATTTAAACTCGGATCACACATCACCATGGACCCTATACCATTGCCAACAGGATTTCCAAGACTTAGCACAGACTGTAACATTTCCTTACAGACATGAGGATCCTTACACAAAGGCAAATGGGTAGGTTTTACCAACCCAAGTAAGACACCTTCCAAAAAAGTTAACTTATTTAAAATCGTCACCATATTGGTATTAGAGTTAGTATAATCCTTGTGCAAAAATTCAATAGACTTAACCAACTTTGTTAGTGTAAAATTCAAAGCACACAAAACTGTTGAAGGCGCAACACCCATCATCTCCTTTGTAGTTGTTGGCAGGAAAAGTCTAGTCTCAGAATCATTATTTATAGTTTTGTCCGCAAAAACAGAAGGCCCGTCCAGTTTTGAGGAATTGGACGCATATAATGAAGGACAATGGGATAATTGCGATGGGGAACATACTTGGGAGACACCGCAGCTGGGTCCACTGTATCCACCTCACAATCGGTGCCCTTCACATGCACTGCCCCTTCAATAATCCCACTGGTGTACAAATCCCAATTGGGGGGCTGTCTGGAGGCAGGTACACTGGTCTCCAGAACCAGCATAGCTGAATCCGACATAGGCTTTTCACCAATATGACTAAATGCAGACTGCATCACAGCGATTGTTCCGTCTATGAGCGACCCTTTACTTTGGTGTCCTATCGGGGTAGAAGTATTTGCAATAGTTGTCAAGGTGGTCATTGTTAGGACTGATTTTCTACACTCTGGCCTGGTGGACAGATGTATAGAAGGCCAATCTATATTGTGACATGGACAACTCTGGGAAACTGTAGCCTAACCAGTTTAGGTAGCAGTGACAGGCTGTCTGGGCTAAGTTCTTCAGAGGTGGTGAGCGTGGAAGGGGTCCAAAATGAGGTCACACAATGGGTATCACTGATTACACTTAGAATGGATGTATACAAATACAGTTATTTATTTATGGCCAAAACACACTATAGAAAAATGACTACTAGCAGGTGGACTTATCAAACAACACTATCAAACTAAATACATATATACATTCACTTAGTTATAGGGCATAATACATATCAGAAACTCCTGCAAAGGAAAGGTTAGACCAGTATTATGCACAGAAAGGTCCACAGAGATGATGCCTAACTAAAATTGTCCAGCCCTAAGTTGCCTGGGGCCTTTTGCCCAATAGTTCAGGTTACAGTTCCACAGAAGTTAGGATGCAGGAAAAAATGCAGTAAGGGTAACTGGGGTCCAGTGAAGGGTTCTTAGGGTTAGGGTTCAAGTTAGACTAATGCCCAAAATTAGCCCCAAAAGTCAGATGTCTTGCGCAAGTAAGCAATGGCAAAAGCCAATATTGGTATAAATAAGCTCTATTACAAGGCCATTGACTTATAATGTGAGTATAGGGGTAGGTTAGAAACTCTGGAACTTACTCCCTGTACTCCGATTCTTCCCCAGACTTGGCAGAACAAAGGAAGAGGGTCCAACGTTGCTTTTTCCACCGAAAATTGCAGTCCTCGATTCACAGGGGTTGCAGGTTCGAGCTGATCCCTGGTTGGTGTCTTTTACTGTTGCAAGGACTCTAGTTCGAAGAATGCAGAAAAACACAATGCAGCACCCCTCTCAGGACTTGACTTGGGTCAGGTAAGCTATTTCGGACAGTGGTCACTGCAGCAGGGTGATGCAAAAGGTCTCAACAGCTGCGGTCGGACTTCCCATCCTATCTCGGGTCCCCTCAATGCTAGGACGCCAACATTCCACAGGAGGTAGTCTTGTAGGGCCAGCTGAGAATCCCCCAGGTTTTAGGCCGAAACTCAGTACGGTGACACCGGCAGCATGGTAGCCTTAAAACGAAGCTGGTCAGCCACAGGACGGTTACACGCCGCTTCCGAAGGCTTCCTTTGCCAGGGCACCGGGCAGACATATCGGGAATGGATGTTCCCTCAAGGGTCGTAGCTCATTCGCAGGACTACTAAATATCATGAGTAGACAGGGCTCCTCCAGGACAGCAGCAGAAGTTGGTTGCCAGGACTTCTTCAGTCAGGTCTCAGGTTTCTTTGCGGGTCTCACAGTTGGACAGGATACTTGGCTATTCAGGTTCCTCCTGGATCTCTGAAGAATGGGTGCAGGGTTCCTCGTCTTATCCTAAAAGCCAGGTAAGAGCTGCTGCCCTCACAAGCCAATAGCAGGACTAGCCCCCCCACAAACACCCCAGCAGTGGTCCAATCAGGACCACTGGCTGGAACATTCATGCATACCACTCAAACAAACTGAAACCAGTTTGTGGATTGGAGAACAGATAGTCCCAGCCCACATCTTGCCAACAAACACACACATCCCTCCAGTAGCCCGCCAAAAGCTTCTGCTTTCCCGGGCACTGGAAGTCCTTATAAGGATTTTCCTGGCCTCTCAGGCCAGGAAGAAGGCTAAAGAACAAGATGGCAAAATGACAACTGAAAAATCTCGTGGCACGGCCATGTTTGACCAGTAGCCACAGTTAGTAGCCAAACGCGGTAAACGCAGTAAGGCTAAAACGAAAATCCCCAAATAGTGGGGAAAAGTCACTGCTGCCACCAGCCTATCCTTTTAGCACATCAAGAGTAACCAAATATTATCTGAGTGTCAGTCTAGGGCAAAACAAAAATGCACTCCATTGTACTGCAGTGTAAGCTGAATTGTACGATGATAACAAGTTACCACAAGTGATACAAAAAGTAACCAAAAGTAGTAACAAAGTAACACGACTTAGGGAAACAAGGTTTCCTAGTACTGACAGCCTGAAGGACATATCAGTTTCCCCAAAACATATGAGCAAAGGCCAGTGTAGTGAAGCTTAAGGCTTCACTGCACTGTGAAAAGTACATGTTAGATTCAAAAATAAAAGCAAACGGTTTGGGGGTTCCACAAAGGTGGAAGGAAAGGTGCAATAAATAGAAATCTTTCCTAACAGTCATGGCCTCACTTCTGGGTATAATTGGAATTTCAAGAGCCTGAGCCAAAGCCACCCCAGATAGGCATTGGGTTACTGGGGTCAAACGCCACCCTGAGAGCCAAAGATCAGAAGTAGACAATTCACAGCCTCACCAAGGGCACACCTAGCCGATAGGTTTGAAGATCAGACAAGAACTCGGTCCTGGGGCACCGGGGGGAAGACAAGTAATGCACCATCAAAAAAGAAGGAAACAGGAACTTTCTACAGCGCATCTCCTGTTAGTTGTAAGAAACAAGAGGGTGTCGCACCCGGTAGCCCCCCTCCTGTTAGTTGTAAGAAACAAGAGGGTGTCTCACCTGGTAGTCCACGGGGATCGCTCTCTCTCAGGTGGCCAGGGCACGGACATCACCTTTGTATCCAGACCCTGATGGTGGACAAGTGCGGGAGGATCACCTGGGTCAGGAGTCTTTGGGGAGTGGGAGTGAGGCAGCTGATGGTGAAATGCGGTATTCCCCCCTATTTTGGTTATCCAACCCATCCTATATTTTAGGATGCTGTGAGGTCCTAACTCACCCCCCACCCCTTTTACAAAAACACTGGGCCAATGAAGAGGGTTACTGAGAGTAACAACATTAACTTTCACACATACTGTCCTGCTAATTGGGTCAGGCAAAGTCAGGCACTTGACTCTAAGTGCATACACTTGATACCAATTAGATCTCTTCACACATCCTCTTCTCTTCTTCTCCTGCCCTCCTGGAAGGAGCCACGCTACGCGAGGTGCTGGAGCACTCTCACCTTCATCTTTACGTGCGCGGAGCACGCACCTTTGAAAGGGTAAGCCTTTCACATGCTGCTGCCTGCACTGTGCTTGTGTTGTGGTTTCCCCTCTTTTCTGCAAAGAATATGGGCAATCTGCTAAGGGAGCTGGAGAATTCTACCACATCCATTCTCCGCTTTGCCTTCCATTTACATCCTGATTTGTGCCGCATTTATGTTCTTGCTTCACTTAGCCATATTGTTACACGGCCATTCTAAAATGGCTGCGCCGCTTTTTGGAGCTGGTTTCTTTGCTGGCTTGGCCCCACTCCCCCTCCCATTGGTTGCCCCGGCCCAGATAGGCCAATGAGAGTAACCGGGAGGCGCGAGCCGGCCACTGAAACAAAGGCCGGCGACGAGGCCCGTCTACGTCCTCTTCTCTTCTTCTCCTGAAATCCTGGAAGGAGCCTTGCTTTACGAGTTGCTGGAGCACTCTCACCTTCATCTTTACGTGTGCGGGGCACGCACCTTTGAAAGGGTAAGCCTTTCACATGCTGCTGCCTGCACTGCGCTCATGGCGTGGGTTCCCGTCTTTTCTGCAAAAATTGCGGGCAATCTACTAAGGCAGCTGGAGAATTCTACCACATCCATTATCTGCTTTGCCTTCCATTTACATCCTGATTCGTGGCGCATTTCTGTTCTTGCTTCACTTGGCCCTATTGTTACACAGCCATTCCAAAATGGCTGTGCCACTTTCTGGAGCTGGTTTCTTTGCTGGCTTGGCCCCACTGCCCCTCCCATTGGTTGTCCCGGCCCAGATAGGCCAATGAGAGAAACCAGGAGGCGGGAGCCGGCCACTGCTACAAAGGCCTGTGACTAAGGCCTTGTCTGCCCCTGTCGGCTCCATGGACGCTCTGAGGTGAGTCGCTGCCCACCCGATCATGCCCTTATTTTTTACTTTTGCATCTCTGTGTAGTAGCCACCCTGCAATATGGGGTGAGGCTCCATGAATGTGTGTCATGATCTCTGCTTCCAAAAGATCAGGACTTGCCCGACTCCCTTGGAAGCAGACCCATAACCCTGGTTCCGAGTGCCAGCCAGTCCCAATTGGGACCTTTTGGACCCTGTCCTGGCGCCAGTGGCACCAGGCTCATAAAGATGCCCAGTCCCAGCGCTGGAAGCGCCGGGCTCATAATGCTTGGGTGGACTTACCTGCAGCAGACCATGCTGCTTACTTACCTGCCAGTTGAACCCCTGATCCTCTTCTGTTTGGGACTACTTTTCCTGTTGGGTGGGGCAGGAGCCACTCCCTAGGTTCAGAACACTGGAACTCTTCTGGAAAGCAGGAACTCTTTTCTTACCTAGGCGTGGCTGTGGAAGGAGACACCTAAGCACTACAGGAGGCTATTTAAACCACACCCGATGGATGAATCTTGCTTTGTGTTATTCTGCATTCTCTGCAGCAGAACGCTCATCGTGTCTTCTGCTTCTGATCCTGGGCCTAAGGGAACAAAGGCTTACCATCCTGGAATCCAGTCTTCAGCAGCACCTGTAAAGACAAAGAAAGAACAGGTTAGCACTACGGTCTTCAGTGGCAGCGCATCTCTTACCTGGTCCATCGGCTGTCACCAACGCCTCACGCTGCATTCCGGCATCTGAAAGACAAAAGCTTACCTACTCTTCGCATGCTCCGGAGGTCTTTGCACTGCATTCCGGCATCTGAAAGACAAAAGCTTACCAGCTCTTCGCACGCTCCGGAGGCCTTCGGCGCTGCATCCCGCATCTGAAAGACAAAAGAAGGTGCGTTTAAAGACATTGGGCAACTTTATTACTCACGTGCCATTACTCCTTCCCTCGCCGAATCCAGTGGGTATTCCAGCACCCTTCAGCTTCTCTAAAGCTCCGAACTTGTACCTGCAAGATAAAAGGGACAGTTAGTGGGCATCGTGAAGCAGGCTACAAGCGCTTACTTACGTGCTTCCAGGCGCTTCTATTCCTCACGCGGGTTCGATCCTCAACTCTCATCAGCCCGCCATCCGCCATCGCCGGAACCCTGCAAAACAAGAGATATCATTACAAAAGACTTTTAAGACATTTGAAGTGCCCAGAACCTACCGTTCGTGCAGTTAACGACGGACAGCAGTCCTCTGAGGTCAAGAGGCCTGCACCCTTATCCACTGAAGAAACTGGTTACGGCACCCTGCCCCGAGGCAGATGGAGAGCTCGGCGTTCACTTACCTAAGACATCTTACTCTTCAAGTCAGACATACAGTGCACAGAGGTCCAGCCCAAAGAGCCAACCGTGTGTTACACATCACCTTTGAAGATACGGCATTCACCCAGTCAAGACCGGCGCCTCTGCGGGAATCAGGTGAGCGTTACATGTGCCCCTATTTGAATTTTGCATCTCTGTGTAGTATTGTATTGTATTCAGTTATTTATATAGCGTTCTTTCTCCACTTGTGTGGCCTCAATGTACTTTTTACTTGGTTGAACGCCCTTGGTGACCGTAGTCAATGTGGTTGGAAAATTCTAGGGGGTTTAGCTTAGGGAATGCCTGTGTGCATGTTGCCGTTCTAGGAGTTGGGTGGCTGGCAAGGCTCGACTAAGCAGCCCAAGAGAGGTCAGACACATGGGTGGGTGCTATTGGGAGTTAGAGATAGATTGCTATTGTTGAGAGAGTCTATGTGAGGCCAGCTATACCAAATTCCTTTCGGGTGGTGGTCGCTGTATGCTAGTGGCAGAGGTGTTGAGGTACGTCAGGTGTTTCAGTCTGGACGACTGTGTGCACTAGGCCCGGATGTGCTTCGCCGTAGCCGTATTGTATTGTGCATGAATGCTTGGCCGTGCCTGCGGCCTGTGTCCACGCTAGTGGTGTGAGATATACGCACCGTAGGCTGCGAGATTGCACTGCTGGGGCAATATATGTCCAGCTCTAGAATTGAGAGGCCTATACCACCGGGCCTAGCATTCATAATGTAGCAGGTATCCACATATATTAAGCAGAGATGGAGGCTACACCCAGATTCGAGAGTCCTGTATAGTGGGAGAGAGGCCTACACCTAAGAGTGCAGATTGAGTACAAGACTAAACACAGCTAGATTTGAGAGTCCTGCATAGTGGAAGAAAGGCCTACACCTAACAGTGCAATTTGAGTACAAGACTAAACACGGCTAGAGCCTACACCTAGCAGTGCAATTTGAGTACAGGTCTAAACACAGGGCGAAAGGTCTACACCTGATAATGCAATTTGAGTACAAGACCAAACACAGCCGGACCCGAGAGTCCTACGTAGTGGGAAGAAAGGCCTACACCCGACAAATGCAACCTGAGTGCAAGACCAAACACAGCCAGACCCGAGAGTGCTGCTTATTGGGAGGAAGCTACACCTGTCAATGCAACTTGAGTACAAGACCAAATACATTTAGTGCCTACAACCAACAGTGCAATACGAGTACCAGGCCAAGCACAGCTAGATTTGAGAGTCCTGTATAGTGGGAGAGAGGCCAACACTTAACAGTGCAATTTGAGTACAAGACTAAACTAATATAATAGAAAGAGATGTAGGCTAAAACTAGACTTGAGAGTCCTGCAGAGTGGGTGCGCCCTGAAACATGGGGTGAGGCTCCATGAATGTGCCCTTATTTGACTTTTGCATCTCTGTGTAGTAGCCGCCCTGCAACATGGGGTGAGGCTCCATGAATGTATCCCTATTTGACTTTTGCATCTCTGTGTAGTAGCCGCCCTGCAACATGGGGTGAGGCTCCATGTGTATGCTCACCTTAATTCTTCTGCACTTTGCTTGAGATGTGATTTATGTGTCACATTCCCTCTTGCTGTAATTACTTCTTGAGCTTCCCTTTATGTAACAAGAATCCCTGTAACCATTGTCTTAAGCCCAAGTGCCTAGATACCCCAGGGTTTTGTGCGCTATACAAATAATAAATACAAATACAAATAAAAGGAAGAGCCCAAAGACACACTCTGAGCAAGCCGGAACACAAGTACGAGCATTGCTTCCAGGAAGAAAGCAAACCTACTGGAGCAGAGCGACGGACCAAGGGACGAGAGCAGAAGGT
Source organism: Ambystoma mexicanum (assembly GCF_040938575.1). Classification (NCBI taxonomy): domain Eukaryota; kingdom Metazoa; phylum Chordata; class Amphibia; order Caudata; family Ambystomatidae; genus Ambystoma; species Ambystoma mexicanum. The sequence continues at coordinate 1,151,071,379 of NC_090932.1, forward strand.
CGAAAACACCAAGAGTTCCTTACTGGAGGTTGTTGCCTCCGTGCGCGGGACACGTGGAGAAGGCCAGATCCCACAAGTGAATATTGCATTGTGTTTCATGGATGCTAGCAACACTCCCGGGTGAACAGCAGAGTTGGGGAGGCGAGGCCAAGCCTGTGGTACTAAACTTGACTTGTGAATCGCAAAACGGAGAAAGACATACACAGCCGGTGAGTTGGCAATCGACCTGAAAAACTGATGTGTGTTAAAGTTTGAAGTAGCAACATTATATCGTAAGTGAAGGCTGCATGCGTGTGAATGAGATGCAAAGAAAAGCAGACCTATGAATGAACTTGGAAGTAAAAGACAGCTGCAAAGCCAGCCATACTAAGTAACAGAGTGGTCTGGTGAAAGGAAGTACCCCACTCAAAAGTCTCAGTGAAAAGTAAATTGTTTGGAGCGATAAAGCGAATGAACAGCAAAAGTGAAATAAAGAAGTTAAAATTTCTAGAAAAGGGGAGAGTGAAAGTTGAACTGTAAAGTTTGAGTCAAAGTGGTCCTGCAGTAGTCAGTAAAGAAAGCCACGCACATTTGAAAGACTTCGACATCCGAAAGTGATCCGAGCCCGACAGAGGGACACCTGAAGTGAAATAAGCTTGTAGAAGGGAGCCCTCTTGCAAATTTGCATTGAACTTTATCATGAGAGTTCTTAGCCCGACAGAGGGGGACCTGCAAGATTTGTGTTGAACTGTATAGTGAGAGGTCTGAGCCCGCCAGAGGGGGACCTACGAGAACTGTGTCGCGAAAGGGCTGAGCCCCACAGAGGGGGACCTTTGTGAACTTTTTGGTTGAAATATTATTTTGGAAGTCAAGAAAAGAAACTTTAACGTGGAAGGCCAGATGGGCCTCGATCCATGTTTTGGAACTGTTTATTGTGTTGGAAACAGAGCCAGACTGTGTCATTCTGCCTACAGGGACAGCCTTACTCTGTGAGGTCTAACGTGGGTAGGAGAGCTAGTTCAACCACATTTATTCATTTGAACACTGATTTTTCCTTTTGCATACATTTCTCCTTTTTACACTTTTTTGTACAAGAGATAGGGCAGGCATTAGGTATTGTTAGCATAGGCCATTTTGATTTAACGGACTCCACTGGGACTGCGTTATTCATTATTTGTTGGTCGAAACTACTCCCATCTTAGTTATAGGGCAAAGTAGGTGTTTCTCCACCCTCAACAATTTCAATAAAGGTTTTACAAATTATACCCATTGTGTCAGTGTCATATTTGTGATACCATGCCTCCCCTACATAGTGCACCAGTTGACTGTGACCTTCACAATCTATGTTGCAACCAGCAGCATTTATTTAAGCATCCACTTGAAAACGTATGGAAAAGTCAAGAAGGGCAGACTTCACTTACCCTGCTACTGGCAAGCCCCTCTGTGCCCCCCACAGACCACTTGATCACGACTCTGCTTGCCGCTTCGTGCCGCAAATGATATATTAAAGATCCTCCAAAGAATAAGCTCCAACCAAAAGTAGAGACTGTGGAAAGACTGTAGATAATTCTCTTCCACAATGGCAGTATGCAGCACAGGCCACTTGATCACCACTCGGTGCCAAATGGCTGTAGTTCAAAGTGACTTATTGTTCAACTGTGCACTTAATACTCAACACCACCACCCCCACACCCCCAGAAAGTATGAAGGTTTACTGCCTTGATGTTTGTGTGTGCATATGGACAGTCGGGAATGTGTGCCTTGCTTGGACTGTGGTGTCATGTGCTTCAGAGTTGTACAAGGTCACATGTGCGCATGTAGGGCAGGCCCAATGTTGCTAGTGTATCCTGTTGTACTGTCAGCTAAGGGGTTACCTCCTAGGTATGGCAACGTGATTGCAACATTAGGTGGGACAACACCTTCATGGAGGGCTTGCAGCTACTGGCTTGTTGCACTAGTTGTAAGTTTGAACCACACATATAGTGGTGTTGATTGATTGCCATAAGCTAGGTGTGTGGGAGCAGTTTGGCTAATGTGTCTGCACATGGGTGCTAGGCATGCAAGGGCTGGTGGCAATGTCACATACGATTGGGTCACTGTCCATGATACTTGCTGTTCCATGGTAATTGTATGTGTCCTACATCATGGCCTATTCATTCTACATGGTGAGTATTTAAGGGGGTTCACACCTTCCATGCCTCCTGATGTACTGACCTGTGGTGTTACATTGATGGCTTGTGTATTTTCTGGGTTACTCTCAGCTGGATGTATGGAAGTGTGTATATGTCAACATGCTATTGGGGTTGTTGTGCAATGGGCCCATCATTCACTCATGTACTAACTAGGGTCTTCCTGGTTGCTGGCTCTGACCTCTGCACCACCCACACTCTCCAGGCCTGCCGTGTGGAGGATGCCGCTCACCCTCTCCTCCCAGTGGGTCAGCTGACAACTGTTCCTCCACCAGTGGCTTCTATTTCCAGACAGTGGTTGGAGATGAGGGTGTGGACTTGGGATTTGAGGTCGTTCCACCTCTTCCACATGGCCTCACTGTACTGTGGGACATGTCCTACGGCCACCACCTTGTTCCTGATTTCAGCCTAGATGGCATTCTTGCACTGCTGGGTTTTGTGATTTTGTGACCCATACAGCTCCTCTGCATGGGCCACCACCTGCTCCGTAAGCACACTGACCCCCTACTCAATCAACATTTGCTTGCGTTGCCGCATTTCAGGCACCCTTTTTTTGGCTTTGCTTCCTGACATGTTTTTGTGTCTTTGATGGGTGGATGGCACTTCTTTAATGGCAAATCTAAATAGATAAACTTTTTCAAGAGGGCCCCCGGCGAACTTCCCATTCGCCTCATGACAACTTTGATTCTGCTGTGATTCCGCCGGAAGAACTACCATTAGGTAATTCTGTCAACATTCAGAGGTAACTGTAATTCTGCCAAAAAGTGGAATTACTGGTACTGCCGATGTGTGGTGCATGCCCCCGCCTACTCATGTTTGCGGCTGAATTACCACCATTCTTACCTCCAAACTCGTGATGAGGGTCAAGGTCTTTAGATGAAGCTCCATGCTGTTGCTCTAGGTCTTTGTCCACTGATTAGATGGAGGATGGTTGTTGTTGAACTAGCATCAATTTATCAGTGAAAGCATCAATGAATCCAACTAGAGGCACACTTGATACCTTTGGCTGAATGATATTTGTTATCGTGTGAGTGAGGACTTCCTGAGAAGTTACCACGAGGTCTAAGGTAGCTTACAACAGCCCTAAATCAGCCAAAGTGCGTCCCACTTGGCTTTGTTTTTCAGATGTTGCGGATGATGACTCAGATAATACAGTGAGTTGTCAAGTCTGTCGTTTTGTGGAAAATGCTTGTTATTATCCTGTTTGCTTTTACCTCCAATCCTAAGAAGGAATGGACACGGAATTTAATTTGGGAGCTTTCCTGTAAGTACAGGAAGGTGTACTGTCAAAAACATATACATAAGGTCTAAATTACTATCATCAAGCTAAAATGAATTCAAAGTGTATAACAATGACCAAGAAGCAATAGGTGTGACATTGTATAACTACAAGAATCTCACAAATCATTCCTGTACCATTTATTCATCTGAAGGATATTATGTTATGTGTAAGCGCAACATTTTATATATGAAGCGAGAGTGTGAGCATGACCTGGTTAATAAGCAAGTGGATGGTGCTTTTTTATGAAAAGGAATCACTGCAGCATAATAATATTAAGAGCAGTTACATCAGTGGTTTTAGAAATCGCATTAGCGGGTTGAGGGCCACTCTGGGCAAAATTTACTAGGTAATGACAGCAATTATCAAACAGTAAAGGTTAGATACCCGAGAATTTACAGAGACAGTCACTATGGTACATAGTGGAGCAATACCATCAGATTGGGTAAGCCCTTTGAGCAAGATCATAAAACTAGGTAAGCCATTTGAGGAGACTATTAGAAACGAGCAAGTAACAGTGATCGACTTACAAAAATAGTCAAATACTGGATAGATGATCACCTTTCACAACAACGATATGGGCCTCATTATGACCCTGACGGTCCCGTAATGAACGGTGCCGGTACGGGACCGGCACCGTTCAATATGGGCTGCCTGATTACGAGGTCCCCTAGCAGGACCCGGAACAGACGTCTGGTAAAACCAGACATCCTTTCCGGGTCCAGCGAGGGGACAAAGGAACTAATAACGGGCCCGTTATTAACTCCATCCCCATTCCCATTGAGCCCTACGGGGGCTCAAATGGGAATGGGGAATGGTTCTGTGCATGAGAAATTACCGGGTACACCAAGGTCAGAATGACCCGGTAATTCCTCATTCACAGACCCCGGTATTGGAGCCCGATATGGAGGCAGCCATGGCACCAATAGCACCATGGCTACCTCCATACTCGTAATGAGGCCCTACGTCTTTAATATGTCTTTAATAGACAATTATTGATTTATGGAACACATAGCTATTAACACCCATAAACTACTCGATATTATGAACGGCAGAAATTCGATGTAATCACGCAATGGTAAACATTACGATGATGTCATCACGCAGCGGCGTGATGACGTTTGTCAACAAAAAGCAGCCAATTTAGGAAAACCGCTCCTTGCGGTTCTTACACACACGGGTCCAAGGACACAAGAAGAACACCGGCAAGCTCCTAGCTGATAATAATAGGCCTCTCCTGACTAGAAACTTGCTTCTTAAACTAGACAGAGAAAATTAAAACAGTTATAACCCTGCTTACATCTACAGTGGACCTACTTGAGGCTGGGTTAGCAGCCAGATGAAACAGGACAACGGTTCTTATGGTACCTGAAGCGGACAAAGTATAAATCCTCAAAAACCGCATCATCAGGGGATCCTATTACCTAATACCATACAGGTAACCTCTACTTCCCAGATGGGATTATTTCTACTTTTTAATAAGATCTCTTTTTAATAGCAAGATATACTTACGATACAGAATAAGAGCAGACGATGCACTGATTTAAATTAATTCTTTATCCATGGGAGGATCCTTGATAGAAAGAAGAAATCCAGAAATTGGCATAAAGCAGAATTATCCAGGTGATTATTAACATAGGATTCATGACAGATACATTAATGTCATGCCTGCTAGAGCATCCCTCTCTGGTTCTGCTAGATTGTCTGCTCAAACAGAGCTGGAACACACACAATTTGCGCAAAGGACAGCAGCTAGGTCGTTCTACTCGCATTGGAGATTATACAGAAGGTTGCCTTGGAGACGGCGCCCATGCCAAGGGTGTCGTGCTTAATGTCACGTGATGCAGACGTTCTATGAACATCGGAGTGTAATTATATAAATCAAACACGGGCGGCATGTCAGTGATTCTGATTTGCATTTCAGTCTTGAAGCTCAGTTTTTATTCCACTATATACCTTCTCTGCTAACTTGTATCCAGTGATATTTCCTATTCGCCAGCATCCTTTTGTTTGTTTATTCTTTCATTGAGCCTTGCGGAGTCCTGCCTGGAGTATTTTCGTCGGCTCTTGGCTCCTGGGATCTTCCGGCCAGAGTCCTTGGCGCATTTGTGGGCACGTCACATGATCGCGGGAGCGTGGTCTCGCGAGATCTGGACGTAACGAGATCTCGTGAGCCCGCGCTCCGCGAGGCAACGTTCCCGCCAGTGTTGGCGAAGCGCCAGACCAGTGAGGTCTACGGAGAGCACTGCTCCTGATGAGGAGCCATCGGAACTGAGGCCCTGAAGAGCCTAATGACACCAGCTTCCAGGGCATAACTCCAAAGCCATAGGAGGCCACATGGGAGCCCTGGAAGCTTGCAGCGTGCCATCTTTGTGCACACCTTGCCCCCAGTGATGCAACTGGTAGGGCCCTGAACTGAACTGTGAGTAGTTCCCCTGTTGCACTCAGCCAAGTTTATGCCCACCTGTTTGTCTTGCAATAAAGGCAGTTAAAGCCCACTGCAGCAGCCTGTCGTCCTTTAAGGCCACAACATAATTGGCGACAAGGATATCAAAAGACCCACGGGCCCACCATGCAAGGCGCCACACCGCCCCCTGCGTTTCTCCCTTCGCCAGGGACCCCAGCAATTCCATGGATGCAGTGGGAGCCCCTTTTCTCCACCTATCTGGAGGCGGTGGGCGGCACGCGATATGCCCCCGTCAGGAAGAGGGCGATGCTACTAAATGCATTGGGGGTTGAAGGTCAGCACATTTTTTTGCCAGCTTGAAAGCAATACCTGCGGCCGACGACGACGATGACGACGATGTCTACAAGGAAGCGACTCGTTGCATTGTGAAGAGGTTCACGAATAAGGAGAACGTGGAACTGCACAGGCTGAGGTTCTACACCAGCAAACAGGAAGGGAGCAAACCCGTGGACGACTACGTCACCAGGATGAGGGAGCTGGCATCTCTTTGCGCCATTGGCGAAAATGCAGAGCAAGTTATCTGCAACATGCTCATCGTTCACACTAACTCTAGGAAAGTCCAGGACAAGTTCATCCAAGAAAAGGAGGTCACTCTTGACAAGGCCATCCAAATTGCCAGGGCAGAGGAAGAAACTTCCAGCAGACGCAAAGAGGCGGGAAGTCACCTGCCCGTGCCCGAACTTGCGGCGCTACAATGAAGAGGGTGCAGAGACAAGCAGTCCCGCGACAGCCCCAGAGACAAAGGCCCTAGGCAAAAGGAGGTGCCGAAATGTTATAGATGCGCCAGCACCAAGCACATGGCGAATGATCGTGACTGCCCCACCAGGAATAAGGAGTGCTCCAAGTACGGACGCATTGGTCATGTGGCCCCGGCATGTACATGGCGGGAGAAAACCGTTTCCCGCGTCGATGGCGACTGCGCTTAGAGCGATGATGACGAACTACAGGACAGACCCATGGTCGTCATGGTCAACGCCCCTCATGCCAGGAGGGAAAAGCCCCACTGCACCATTAAAGTGGACGGAATGGAAACACGTGTCATGGCAGATTCGGGATCTGACCTCACTATCCTTCCCATCAACACGTATAAGGAGATGATGGGACAAGCACAAGTAGAGATCAGAACGACCAGGCAAAAACCGACGGTGTTCGGAGGTGCAACTGTCGACCTACAAGGCTACATCAGAGCCCGGATCGACTTCAAAGGGAGGTCTACCACTACCAAAGTGTACTTCTCACCCAAAGGCCCAGCCGTGCTGGGATGGGACGATCAACACAAACTCAGCATAATACTAGATCCCAGCACTCCGGAACAGGTACTCATGGTCTCCTCAGGAGCAGCGCAAAATTATACGGAGATTTTCCCGAGCCTGTTTTCCGAGAACCCAGGGAAAGTGAGAAACTTTGTCCACAAGATTCGCCTGAAACCCAACGTGGTCCCGGTGAAACACAAAGTCAGGGCAGTACCTGCCACGGCGAGACCCGCACTGGATGCCCACCTCCGGAAGATGGTCGAAGAAGGCACCATCGAGACCGTGGAGTCTTCAGAGTGGCTGAGTCCAGTGGTTTTGGTCAAAAAGAAATCCAGCAACGACCTCAGAATATGCATCGACCTGAGAAGCCTGAATCTAGAGGTAGTCACGGATAGCTTTCCTCTCCCCAGCATCAACGAGATTGTCCTCATGATGAAAGAGGCGGCAATCTTCTCGAAGCTGGACATGCATGACGCCTATCACCAGATTCCCCTACACAAATCCTCCCGCCCTCTGACAGCGTTCATCGCCCCTTTCGGCACCTTTCAATATACCCGCATGCCATTTGGGTTGTCGTCGGCAGCGTCCGCATTCCAGAGGATGATGAACTCTCTACTTAAAGGACTCACAAATGTTTCTTTCTTTCAAGACGATATTCTCGTGTATGCAAAGGACAACGAGACCCATGACAAAGCTCTCAGGGCAGTCCTGAGCAAACTTCAAGAGGCAGGCGTTCACGAAAAATGCGTCTTTGGAGTGAGCAAGGTAGAATACCTTGGGTACTGCATCTCAAGTGAAGGCGTCAGCCCCAAGAAGAACCTCATGAAAGCCATAACAGAAGCCCAGGCTCCGATGTCCAGAGAGGAGCTACGCTCATTCCTGGGCCTAGCCGAGTACTATGCTAAATTCGTCCCGAGGTTCTCCGAGACCACGTCCCCCATGAGGGAGCTTCTGAAGAAGGGGGCAGCCTACTCCTGGGGCCCAGAGCAAAACGAAGCATTCAGTGAAATCAAAAGGAGAATTCTACACGCGCCATGCCTGAAACCGTTCAACCCTGAATGGGACACCTGCATTACTACAGACGCCAGCGCATACGGCCTGGGGGCCACCTTGACCCAGATAAAGGGAGACACTGAAAACATTGTGGCATTTGCATCAAAAGCGCTATCATCATCGGAGAAGAACTACTCCACTGTTGAGAAAGAAATGTTGGCATGTGCCTGGGCCGTCGACTACTTCAGATCTTATGTTTGGGGCACGAGATTCAGGTTGGACACCGACCACAAACCCCTCATTCACATGCTGAGCCCGGGCGGCACCAAGACCGCCACCCCGATGCTGGCCAGGATAGCCGCAAAGCTTCAAGAATATACACATTGCGGGTTGGAAAAACGCACAAGCGGACTGCATGTCCAGGCTCCTGAACCAAAATGCCCCTGGTACCACATTCTTGGAAGATGAGTGTGTCGTAGCCTCCATCAGTGACTTGAGGAACGGCGAGTATATGGACCTGAGTGAGCGCCACTGGCAGGAGGAATTCGAGCAGGACGACAGCCTACGGCGCGTAGGTGTCTGGGTTCGCGAAGGGTGGCCCGACGAGAGAGCGATCCCCGAAGGCCTTCGTCCTTACTGGAAGGAGAACGAGGAAATCACCACCATGAACGGTCTCATTCTCAGAGGCGATCAAGTCATCCCGCCCAGCGGCATCCGCAAAGTGATACTGTACAGCGCACACTCAGGCCATCTGGGTTGCAACAGGACCAGACGCGGGATACGCGACGCTTACTGGTGGCCGGGCATGGACCATGACATACGACAAATGGTCGAAAGGTGCCAGGAGTGCACCAACAGTGACAAGCGCCTAGCCGTGAGGCAAGCTCCCATGCTCCCATGCTGTCCACCGAAGTCCCCAAGGGGGTGTGGCGCAAACTAGGTTTGGATTTCATTGGGCCTTTGGACAACATGCCCCCAGAACACAAATACGGGATAGTCGTGGTCGACTATTTCTCCAAATGGGTCAAGGTTGACTTCACCACAGACATTACCACAAGCACAGTCATCGAAGCACTCACCGCCGTATTCCAGCGGGAAGGCCTACCAGAAGAACTCGTCACGGACAACGGAGTCCAGCTGGTCTCTCGAGAAATGGAGAAATTCCTCAAACTCAACAACATTCGACAGCGGAGAGCAAGTCTTTACCACCCACAGGCCAATGGCCTGGTTGAGCGGGCAAACCGCTTCATCAAAGGTGGCGCTGCAACTGGCACATGCCTCGGGCCTAGACCCGTACAAGACAGTGAAGGAAGCTGTAGCAGCCCACCGCATCACCCCCAACGCCGTCACAGGTGTTTCGCCATTCCATCTGCTAAGGGGGAGAAGGGCAGCATCCACACTGGTACCACCGTGGCTCCACCAAGTGAGGGCCGACGAGGAAGTGGACATGGAAGACGTAGTTTTCCGCATGCAGCGTAACAAAGAAGCCATGAAGACTCAAGGGGACTTGCGTCGAGCCGCTCGCCACACAGTAGTTCACAAAGGCGACCTAGTAAAGATACGCCTTCCCCACAAAGACACTTCGACTGGCTCCAGATACAGCAGTCCCATAGAAGTCCTGGAGAAAGGGTCAAACCACATTTGCACCAGCGACGGAAGGAAATGGAATTTAGAAAGGGTGGCCATGCACCGCAGGAAAGGATCCATTGAACAGCCACACTGGGAAGCCGGAGAAGATCAAGACCACCAGGAGACATCTGAAAACTCTCACCTCTCAGAAAGAGATAACTCGGAGTCACACCACGGCAACGAGTTCTCTAGCCCCAACTCTTCAACCCCACTCAGGGAGTCACAGCGAAGAGCAAGACAAGGAGAACCCGAGTCACCTGCACCCCTTCAAGAACGTTCCCGCAGTCCTGCCCCATGTCCAGATCGGAGTAGACCACAGAGAGAGAGGAGACCCAGCAAGTTTGCAGACTTTGTCATGGAATGATCATCCATCCTTTTTCCCAGTAAAGGAGGTGTGTGGGAACGTCACTTGATCGCGGGAGCGTGGTCTCGCAAGATCTGGACGTAACGAGAACTTGTGAGCCTGCGCTCCGCGAGACAACGTTCCCGCCAGTATTGGCGAAGCGCCAGACCAGTGAGGTCTACGGAGAGCGCTGCTCCTGATGAGGAGCTATCGGAACTGAGGCCCTGAAGAGCCTAATGAAACCAGCTTCCAGGGCATAACTCCAAAGCCATAGGAGGCCACATGGGAGCCCTGGAAGCTTGCAGCGTGCCATCTTTGTGCACACCCACCCCCAGTGATGCAACTGGTAGGGCCCTGAACTGAACTGTGAGTAGTTCCCCTGTTGCACTCAGCCAAGTTTATGCCCACCTGTTTGTCTTGCAATACAGACAGTTAAAGCCCACTGCAGCATCCTGTCGTCCTTTAAGGCCACAACAGCATTCTCTGGAGTTCCTCACGCGCAGCAATTATTTCAGAGCGTGCTGTTATTCTCCTGCGCTGCCATTGATTTTCAACTTGGGTGTTCTGGGAAACACCCCCGCACTGACTCAGCTTCATATTCCAGTTTCCGCCTACTGTGTTAGTTTGGGGTTTTCAGTCCTGCAATTCCCCTGCTGTCATTATTTGTCTATCACCACTCAAAAGGGCATAATTATTCCCGTCAAGTGGGATCATGTTGTTTTGCTGATGAACTACCACTGACATGACTGCCTTTTCACTGCACCGCTACTTCCTCAGTTGTCCATTTTCTTCTTTATTGAATTCAGACGTGCACTTGAACTTGTTGGACGCTTCCAGTAGTGCACCTACCCATTTCTAGTGTGTCCCTCGTGCCGTTCGGGTAATCGCTCCCATACTAACCTTCCTTTCCCTAGTCTTTGGTTTCTTTCACCTTGGACTTCTTGGAACAATTCTAGCCATTCACCTGGCACCCTGGACGTGGATTAGAGTATTTGCTGCTGGAAGACCACAACAGGTTAGTGTTGGTTGCTCTCAGATACAGTCCATTGTTTAGTTTAAAGTCCCATCAGTATAGTTGGCTAGATAAAGAATGATGTCTCATTTTTCAGCCTGATAAATACCTGTTTAATTTTTCCGTGCCCTTTCCATTGATTCACTTATCTAGCTGTATATTCATTAGCTAGAAGGGTACATCAATTGGAAGGTCTGTATTTTACAGAAAGATCAAATTGCAAACAACCTGTAACCTATTTTGTGATTCAGCTGAGTGTATAACTGTATTCACATTATCAATCTGACAATTAAGTAACATAGATATTAGTGGGGTATGATATGAAATATCTCACATTGTTATTATTTATTTTTTAGAGATGAAACTGGAATAGAAGGAAATTAATATACAGCGCCTGACGAAGGGAATCTTTTCCCCAAACGCGTAGAGCAAGCCCACAAGGGATTGAACAGTCATTTGTTGAAATATCAGTCTCTATATAAATGCAAAATAATTTCTGACCCCAAAAATTCATGTGATCAATGCAATTCTGGATTTTGGAGAGTTGAGAATTGAAGTTCTTTTTGAAAATGTAGACCTTTGTAAATTAATTTGTTATTTCCAACTTGTTTTTTTTTAAAGGAATAAGACAAAGTAAACTTTTTCTCTTTTTACAAAAACTGAATTTCTGGGATTATTTGTGAAGTATTGAATAGTGGAAATGAGAACGATATTGTTTGATATACAATACAAATAGGGTGTGCAGGGGACAGGAGTGTTCCACAAGTGTGTGGACATCTTTTGATTTTTTATTTTGACCACACAACCTAGTGTCAGGGTTGTTTTTCTCGCTTGCACACAACTACATACCATAAGTAGGAAGAAAGTGAGATTAGAAACACAAGGTGTGCGCCTAGACACTAAGAAATTAGGTTCTTATTTCTTTCAGTCACCATTATAAGTGTGATGGGTTTCTCACGTCAAGATGGTGGAGTGGAGGATGGATTTGATTGGTTGGGAGAATAATAGCCTGAACTAGCTAGATTGAACTCAGTTTTCTATAACTGCCTTTCATCCAAAGAAGTTTCTTGACAGTTTATGTAATTTTTAAGTTCCTTAACTAGGTCCCATTCAGAGTCCAGAGTTCCAATTACAGAAGTAAGAAGTGCTACAGCAGAAGATGTCCATGATATAAGAAGGCCACAGGTAGGAGCAAAGCAGTTTTGAAAATCAACGTTGAATTTACAAGGAAAAGTCTGTTATGTAAATAGTTAACGCAGCAGCGTTCACGGTAACAGTATATTTACTATTTAGCTTGTGGTGAAGCAGCTGAACAGTGTTTATTTCTGAAAAGTGTTTAATGCGCTAAAACTCCTCAGCACAAGCAGTCTGTGTGAAGGCTCACGTTTATCTAAGTCAGCGCATGTTATTTATGAGAAGCTCAGCAGCAGCGAAGACTCGTGTAATACTCTCCTGAGTGCTCGAGCCATTCTGGCAGCTGACAGCGGTTCCATAAGAGGCAGAGTGATAGAGGTACAGTCGGCGTAAAAACGTTTGCTCTGCAGCTTCCTCCGGTATCCCAGAAGGTAAAGAGATTGAGGGATAGTCAGCGCGTGCCGGACTCAATGCAGCTGTAAGAAGCCTACGATCGACAGCTTGCAGCAGTACCTTAGAAAGCAAGATGATTGGGGGTGTTGTGTCCCTGACTCCTGCCGATGCGTCGGCGGGAAGCAGGGAGGAGTAGGCCCGCGTGGGTTCCTGCTTATGCGCGCGTTAAAGCTATCGGTCACCCGCTGAAAGCGATTCTGCTGCAGAGGCGTTTTGGTCCACAGCAGCAATAGTTTTGTTTTCCGCATGAACAAAGAAAGAGGACTGCACCGTTTGCAAAGGAGTTAGGATAGAAAGACTGTTCTGAATGCATGCGCAGTTGAGTAAACAAGCAATTTAACAAGTGCTAGAGTTGCAGTCAGCCTCAAGTTTTCAGAACGCTTACTGTGTACTAAACTGGTAAGCAAAGACAGTGAACAGTACAATACAAGTAGAAACCTTTTTAACTCTTACAGCAAGCAGAAGATATACAATATACCAAGAATACTTACAGTTTCTTCAACTAAGTAGTTAGTTAGGGATAGTTAGTTAGAGTTTACCAGTTGAGAACATTCTTGATCAAAAAGAACTCATGAACATTATTAAAACTTAAAGAGAGTTTTAATCTAATCACATCTCTTGGCAGATTGCAGAGGTAAAACGGGTAATTAGAGAACATACTCAATTTAAGGAAAGAATAATTAAAAATGCTAATTTGAATATTTAGAAACCAGGTGTATTTCTTTCACACAGATACCAGAACCTGGGTTGGAGGTCAGGAGTCAGATGTGCCTGTAGTTTATTATTTTATCCCGTACCCCTTTCCTTTCCCTGGGGTTCTCGACTCAGCTGTCAATTAGAGGTTGCGCAGAGAATGTCTGCAGAGGGTCTGCGGATTCCAGCAAGCCTGTCATGACATAATCTGGCTATAGTCCCCACAGGCAGAGAATAAAGGATACCCACCAAATTGCCAAGTAAAGAAACAACTAAAATTAGGTGGATAGACGGCTTCATTTAAAGAAATATTATCAATATTGATGATAAAATTATTGGAGAATTTTCACTCTGGGAACGGGGACTATTGAAGGCATGTGAATCTATAAAAGTATCAGGGCTGTAGAACTCTGAGCTCTGATATTCTCTTAGTTGTTCTGAACTGTGATCAGCTGGAACCAGGGTTTCAGCAATATCTCAAAGCTTAAGCTATGGTAGTTGGAGATCTGGATCCCCACTTACAGAGCTGTGAGTGTCTGGGTCACAGCAGCTACTCTGATATGTGAAAGGCTGTAAACCTGATCCCATCAGTGCCTGTGACATATGATAAGCATATCGCTAAACCACAGTAGTAACACTGCCATAATTGGTTGGGTCTAGCAGCATTAACATAGTGCTATGGTAGGATTGGAGCTAAGTGCCAGCAGGGATATCAAGCTGTGAAATACTGACCTCCTCATTTGCCACATAATTCCTTTTGCATTGCATCTTTGAAGGAGTCCAATCTTTAGAATGTTTCTCCAGTAACTGCAAGAATATAAAGTTCAGAGATCACAGGTCAAAGGGGATCCACAAATATTACATTTCAACCTGCCTTCCAAGGAAAATTAAAATAGAATTTTCCTGACCCCAAAAACAAGTGAGGGATGTTCCTATCATAAATGGTATTATACAAGCTCACCTACATATGTGATTACGTGAAGCTCCCCATCCCTGCTTTCCCCTGAAGCCTGAGAGAAACTCCCATGTCTGAGGAGTGAGATGAAAGAATAATTTACTTACCTTTGGTAATATTCTTTTTGATGGACATGATTATTTCTTCCACAGATTCCACATCCTTTGAAATACTCCAATGGTGCTGTCAGGGCCGGAAACATTTTCTTCAGCCATCAGCTGGCAGCATTTCACTCTGAGATTGGTGACATCACTGTTCCTCACTGTCGTCTCATGCTGGAAGTGATATCATCTACATCTATAATACTAGCCGGTGTCACTTTCCTTCAGTAATGCCTTTTTTTAGGCCAGGCACCGATGTGGAATGACAGTAATGTCATTTTCAAAAGGTAAATAATTGCAGAAATGCTATCAGAGAGGGGCCGGAGGGAAGGCAATTAGAAATCTGTTGAAGAAATCCTCATATCCAGCAGAAACAACATTACCAAAGATAAACATTTGTTCTGCTAATGTATATATTCCGCTCACATATTTCTCATCTAATGAAAGATTGCTAAGGCCATATCACCAACAGGACGGGGGCAGGGATCAGTATGAGATGTCATTATAACAAGAAATTTTGCAGTACCAACCTACCCACTCTGGCATTCTCCCAATCCACTGAGTCTATGTGAAAACATTTAGAAGCGGTACAGAAAGCACGAGTAGTTGCCTGGTACATCTCTTGAAAGGGAACACCTCTTTGCAGTGCATACATTGCATTGTGACCTCTCATAAGGTGAGCACGTAATCCTTCTACCACCTTCTTCTAGGCTAATTCATAGCATGTTTACATGCAAAGCACAATCCAGCCAGAAATCATTTGGTAATTGTGCTCCCTGTGTTGGAATCAGTAACTCCGGCAAAGAGTTTGTCGTCCATTCTATACTTACTTGATCTAGAAAGAAAACATTTCAGAGCCTTTTTGGGATCCAAACAATGAAAAAGGTAAGTGGAACTACTGTTGTAAATGAAACCCCTAATACTATTTCGGAAAAAAGAATAGCTTAACCCTTGAGGTGAAGTTTTCTAAAATGAACTGCAAGAATGGTGAAAAAAACAGAAAGGGCTTGTAATTCAGAAATTAATCTGACAGAAGTTAGGGCAATGAAAACACTTTAAATGAGAGAAGCCTTAGGGGGATGAATGCATCTGCTCAAATGTAGTGGCTATTAAAAAAGTAAAAACTGAGTAAGGAAGCACTGCAAACGGTTTCAATAGGTATAGGTTGGTAAAACGTTTCAAGAATTATAGATCTATAAGGACTGAGAAGTAGAAACCTTGTTCAGGCGACTACTTCACTATGAAATGACCTGCCAAGTGTGGAAACATTCAACACAGGCTTGGCCAAGGATAAAAGAAATTCTAACAGCATGCCAGTGGAAAATAACAATGGTTTCAGCCCCTTGTCCCGACAGTAGCTGCACCAGCAGAATGCATGTATGGACTTGATGGGTGGGCATCACACCAAGGACCTTCTCAGAGAGAGCCCCTTCCTCATATCCCAATCTCTCAAAAGACAGGTATGAAAGTTCGGTGTCCTAACATTGGGGTGAAATACTCTGTAGCAAGCCTTCATCACAAGGTCCTCCCTCCTACAAACATCATCCAGGGAGGGCACATCAGCATGTCCAGTATGACGGAGTAGCAGATGCTATGTGTCCAGTGCAGCACCAAAAAGATCACAGTTGTTCTATCCTGTTTTAATTTCATCAGTACCAGAGGAATGGACAGGAACAGAGGGTATGCATAAACAAGGTTGAACTCCAAGGGAATCAGTAGTGGGACTCCTAGAGAGCCCTGTGAGGAGCCTCCTGCAGCAGAAGGTCCTGTATTGCTTCTTTCGAGCTGATCACATACAGATCGATATCAGGGAGTCCCAACATGGAGAGTTTTTGCTCCACAATGTCCCTGTTCAGCGTGCAATCGTGGGATATCCCCTTCAGTCGGTTTATCGCATTCAGTAGAGCGTTCAGACTGCTGGCGGGGAGAGAGGCTGTCACATTCACGTCATTGTCAATCGTCCAAACAACTGTAGCACGGCCTCTCATCACAGTTTGAGCAACCACACAATGCCCATATTGTTTATGTCTAAAACGGCAGTGGTGTTGTCTGTGAGAACCTGGACAATCAATCTTCAGATTGATGGTAAAAAGGATTGCTAAACCAGACAATCTGGTATGAGTTCCTGTATGTTGATGTGGAAAAGTTCTCCTGGTCTTTGCACTGACCTCTCACTGAAAGAATGAAATTGTATAGGGAGAACTGTGACAGAAGGATAGCTAGAAATGTTATCACAAAGGTGAAATCGTACGAGTGTAGAAGAATAATCCTCATGATAAGGCTAAATGTCCTACCGGTGTGTTCTAGGACTACGTGTCTACGCACGGACACGAAATGCCCATGTGGGCTGGGAATGACTGGGAATCTTCTACATCTTTTGCTGGTGTGTAAGGATAATATCAGACCAAGAAATAAATGGTTAAAATCACACTTTCTAAAGAATAAAGTGAGTAATTGTGCAGAAGCAATGATTTTAGTAACTCAACAAATGAGGTTTTTATGTTTCATCTTGTGTCATTTGTGAAAGAGCCTATGGGGGACAGATAGGTATTGTGTGGTAGGATATTGTTTTATGAAAGTTTTTTAACTTTCTATAACATGTATTTACTGTATTCTCTCTTTTTATAATATGTATTGAATTGTTTATCTATGATGGTTTTTTTATTAAAACTTTTTATTGTTTTATAAACAAACCACCAACTTTACCAACATATAGGACATTCACATGTATGCTTCGCATCATTATTTCCACATGTTTTGCATCACAGTCCTCCCCCCACCTGACCCCCTTAACTCAAGCCCTTACTTCAATACCTCAGAATTCGTTCCTTAGGGTTTGTCCCCCTCTCTATTCTCAAGCGTGTCATCTTCGCTAAGTTCAGCCTGAGGGAGTCCCACCATCGTTGCCACTAGTTGTCTCCACTCTATCAGGGGTCCCACCCCTCCTCCCCGTCTCCGCCTCAGGAGGTCGGCCCACCATACCTCTTTTCTGGGTCTTTGGGCTGCTTTCCAGCCCATTGCAATTCTCCCTTTGGCCAAGATGTAAGCTAGGTCTTTCATCTTGCTGATGCGCTTCAGGTTGCGTGGTCTGACGAAGCCCCCCAGCATGCATGCCCATACTGACTCCACCTCCAACTGAATCCCCTTTTGGGACAGGCGTTGTTTGACCTCCATCCAGAATCTGCCCACTTCCGGGCATGCCCAGAACATGTGAGTCATCCCGGCATCCACCTCCCCACACCTTGGGCACTCCTGTATCGCTGAGCTTCCAGACCTGGCAATTCTACTAGGGGTCATATAGGCCAGGTGGGTGACATATAACTGGATCTGCTGTAGCCTCGCATTCCGGGACACCTTTTTATAATACCTCTGAGCCCTCTCCCATTGTTCGTCTAGCAAGGGTTTTCCCGTCTCCTCCTCCGAGTCCCGCCTCAGTTGTAGCAACTCCTTGCCCACCCTGGTCATCAACAGTTCATAAATTCGGGATATTTCCTCTGTGTACCCCGGTGTCCTCCATTATCTTCTGGAAGTCTAGTACATCCCCCTCCTGCCATATGTCCCCACGGGTCGCAAGACCCATCGGTTCCCAGTATTTGCGGATCATTTTTATCATTTGCGTGTCTTCACCGCATAGCACCACAAGCGGAACCTGCGGGGAGTTTGGGGTCGTATTCCCCGCTATTTGCTACCCTCTGCGCCACATTTTACGACCCACATTTTACGAGCCAATTCCAGCAATATCGCACTATCTTGCATCTCCGATTGAGGCAGCCACACCAGTTCTCTCAAAAAGAATGGAGCGGAATCCTTGCTCAACAGCCTAGCCTCGGCCGTCTCTTCATCGGACAGCCACCTTACCACATACCGGAGCTGTCATGCCAGATAGTATATCTCGAAATTCGGTAGGTTTATGCCCCCCTTCTCACATGGGTTCTGCAGCTTCCAAAGGGCCACCCTGTTCCTGGAATTATGCCACAGGAAGCCCCTGCATAAGCTATGGAGCTTCGTGAAAAAGCGTTTGGGGAGCATGTATGGGATGTTCGTGAAAAAAATAGCCTAGGCAAAACCACCATCTTGATCAGGGCCGCCCTTCCCATCATGGCCAGGGGGAGCTTTGCCCAGAACCCCATACTATTCCTGATGCCCTCCACTGCCCTTTCCGTATTGTAATTGTGTTCGTCCGCGTCCATATGATATATATTAATCCCCAAATACCGAAATGTCCCAGTCTGCCAGGGTATCGGGAAAACAGGTAGGCTCCTCTGCGGGCCCCTCTGTATCTCCCCAAGGGGAACATGCTTGACTTCTTCGGATTTACCGATATGCCCGAAAGGGTCGCACAGCGGTCCATCACTTCCAGGACATACTGTAAGTTTTCCTCTGGGAAGCGCAGGTACAGCAATACATCATCGGCGTACAATGATATCAGGTGCGGTCCCCCGTTCGTATGGATACCTATCTCCCCATACTGTTGTCTGAGACAGATCGCTAGTGGTTCTAATGCCAGAATGTAAAGCATGGGCGACCACGGGCAGCCCTGTCTAGTGCCCCTACCAAGCTGCCATTTATTTGAGATTATCGCGCCCGTTTTGACCCTGGCCATTGGGGAGCTGTATATCATCTTGACTATCATCTTGACCCACCTCAGGTACCCTGATCCCATCCGTATTCTTTTAGGGCCGCCAACAACCATGGCCACCTCACAGAGTCAAAGGCTTTTATTGCACCCAGCGAGACTATAGCCATTTCGCCTGGGTCCTTCTCTGTCTGTTCTATGATGTGATGCAGTCTTCTGTGGTTGTCTGTTATGTTCCTGCCAGGAACATAGCCTGTTTGATCGGGGTGTATAAGTTTACCTATTACCCTTTTGAGTCTGTTTGCCAGCACTGCCGTTTTTTGCTGTCTTGGTTCAGCATGGATAGGGGTCTATATGATCCACAATCTGTGCTTGGCTTGCCTGTTTTTAGTAGCGATATAATCACCGCTTCTCTCAGAGACTCCGGCAGCCTTCCTTTCTCGAACGCTTCGTTGAGCATGGCCAGCAGTGGGGGGGAGCACTTCCTGCTTATATGTTTTATAGTATTCAATAGGGAGCCCGTCCGACCCCGGGGCTTTGCATGTGGGTAGTTGCACAACCACTGTCTCTAATTCCTCTATTGTGATTGGGGCGTCCAGGTTCTTCCGTTCTTTGTCGTTTAATTTGGGTAACCCTATATCTTCCAGTGTTTCCTGAATCTGTCATCCCGTCTCCTCCCCTGGGGCCTCATAGAGGTGTTTATAGAAACTAAGGAACCCCTCGTTTACTCCCTCTTGTGTGTCCCAGATCTGACCTTCCTCTCCCTTTATCTCTCTGACAACTGGTCTCGGTGCCTCATTTTTATATAGCCATGCCAGCAGCCTACCTGGTTTATCTCCCCCCGCATCTTGCCTCTCAATATATTTTTTATAATTCAATTTACATAATCTATCCCAGTGCTCCCTACTAGTTTGTTGTAGTGAGTTCACCAGTTCGGCGTCCTCCTGTGAGGTGCCCTCCTTCTGCATCATTTATTCCAGTTTCTTCTCTGTCTCTTGTAGCTCACGCTCTATGCCCCCTTAGAGCCCTCTGGATTTGGAGATGGCCGCACCTCTTACCACCACCTAAACGCCTCCCATAAGGTCCCTCTGACTGCACACTCCCTGTGTTGATGTCAAAGTACTCCATAATCTCCTCCCTTAAGCCCTCTCGGAATACTGAGTCCTGCAGGGATTCGGCCCTGAGCCTCCATGTCAGGATTCTCGCTCTTAGAGGCTGGTGTCTCCATTCCACGACCAAGGGGGAGTGGTCCTATAATACTCTCGCCTTGTATTCTGAGCCTATCATTTACCCTGCGAGTACCGAAGCTACATAAATATAATCCAATCTCGTGTGCAGGCCATGCGGGGCAGATTAGTGTGAGTAATGCCTATCCTTCGGATGTTGCTGTCTCCAGATATCCTCTAGTCCAAAATCTCTCAACAGGGCCTGTAGTGCTTTCGTGGCAGGGGTGGGCCTATTTATTTTATCATCCAACCTATCCATTTTAGAGTATAACGTGCAGTTAAAGTCCCCTCCCATATAATCGTGCTCCACAGGTGGGGACTAATTTTGTCGTATAGAGCCCTGAAATAAGCCGCTGTGTCTTGGTTGGGGGCATGGGTATTTATAATGCTCACTTCTCTATTTTCCAGCAACCCCCGCATCAGTACCACCCTCCCATCCGGTTCCGCTGTGGCCTGCAGCATCTGGAATGGCACACAAGGTGCTACCCAGGTAACCACCCCCCTAGCATAAGCAGAATATGTTGCTCCTATGGTGGTCCCTTTCCACTTTTTCCTAACCACCTCCAGTTTCTCTCTAGTGAGGTGGGTTTCCTGTAGCAGCGCTATGTCCACTTTCAGCCTTCTCAGGTACATCATTACTTTGTTCCTCTTCAGATAACTATTTAGGCCTCTCACGTTCCAGGTGACAATTCTAAGACTACCCATCGTCATGCATGGTTTGTCCCCTATACCTCCCTCTTTGTTCCTCCCTCCTGTCTCGTTTGGCATGAATATGGGCTCATACCCCTCCCAAATACAACAATAACTCCCCCCTTCCCCACAACTACGTTCACAGCACACCTTCCCACCCCTCCCTCCTCCCTACCCGCCCCCAACTGATGCCCAGCTCCATCCCTTGATCTCAGGTTCCCCCGCATTTGGTCCTCACTCGGAATGCCGAGATCAGGTTCCCATTAGGGTGTCACTGGTCTACCAGTCACCTACCTAGTCTATTTATGGGGGTGGGAGAGCAGGTTCCCTTAGGCTCCTATGTTTAGCACTATGTTCCCGTGCCCCAAGGATCATATTCATATGGCCTTTATTGCGCCTATCCCAGCAACCATAGCCCTATCTTATATTCAAGTCCCAATGTCTGAGTCTGCTGCACCGTTGGCGCCGCAGACTTCCATCTACTTATCTGCGCCGTCTTCCTTCTGGATATTCGATTCCGGCGGACAGCTCTGTGTATCAAGCCACTCCGACGCATCCTCCGGGGTGTCGAAGAACAGTGCCCTGTTTTTGTGGTACACCTTCAGTTTTGCTGAGTATATCAACATGTATTTAAAGCCTGCTTCCCGCAGTCTTCTTTTCACCAAGCCATAGTTCATGCGTCTTCTTTGTACCAGCAGTGTATAATCCGGGTATGCCGTTATGTTTGCCGATGCCCTCTGTATCGTTCCTCCCTTCTGGAAGTGCTCTAGGATTTTCTCCCTGTCTCGATAGTTCAGGATCTTGGCTATTATCGGCCTCGGGTGGGGCTCCTGGTGGTGGCTTCCTTGTCAGGGCCCTGTGCGCCCGTTCCACAGCGAATCCTTGGGTCAGCACTCCCCCGGTTATTTCCTGCAACAGCATTGTTTCGATGTATTCCGTGGGGTTTGGTCCCTCTGCTCCTTCAGGCAGACCCAAGATGCGGACATTATTCCTCCGGGCCCGTCCCTCTGCTTCCTCCGCTCTGTTTTCTAAGTTGCTCATGCACTGTTCAAGGATGTGGATTTCTGCTTTGTGGGGCGCACTTGCGGCTGTGTTTGGGCCTACTTCCTTTTTCAATTTGCCTGTATGTTCTGCTAGCGTTCTGACATCTTGTCTGAGGGGGTTCACCTCCTCCTGCACCGCACCTACTTTAAGTTCTAGTGCCGCCTTCAATTCGACCATGGCCGATTCCAGTTTGGTCTCCCGCACCAGTTTTAGGTCCGCTATTGCTGCCAGGATTTGCTGATCTTTTCTGGTGGTGTCGCGACCCCTGGAGGGGGGTCCTCTCCTTGCTCCTGGCTCCTTCCGCTGTCACCGGCGTTCTGGCATACTCGTCCAGCGTGGGTTGTTTGCCCTTTGTTTTAGGCTGTTTGGAGGCCATCTTGATGTTGTCGTGCGTTTCTTCGCAGGCACCCTGGTTTATGGCCCTCAGCTCCTCAGGGTCACCTCGTAGTCAGCAGTGGCCCCCGGGGGAGGCCGCAGTGGGAGTCCCCATGCCCTGTTAGTCCGTGTCTGGAGTGGGTTGTGTCCTCCCACGTACTTGAGCGCTATCGCTTCTCGTTGTGCTTGTGCCCCGACAGCCGATATTTCAGGTCACTGTCTGCGCCCCCGGGGCCTGTGGTCCTATTTGGGTGTTGTTGCAGCCCTGGCTGCCCTCAGCAGAAGGTGTCACCTGCAAGGGTAGGCTCCAGCGGGTACCCCACTTTGAGTTGTGCCCTGGATTATGCCCTCAGCGCCTCTTACGTGCATGGGGTGGCTATGCTGGTGTGCCAGCTTCCTATAGTGCAGTGTATAGGAGTTCCAGCTCCGTGTGATGGACTTCCACATGTCCCTCTGCTAGATATTGAGCCAATGGCCTGGTTCTGGTGTTAGGCGCCCAGTGTTACTGGTCCTGGTGCTACTTTACCCCATTTAATGTCCCCAGCGCTTGTCTCCCATCACAGCATACCATGCCTCTGTCAATACAGTCCTCTCAGAGACTGTTCTTCTGCCGTGGATGCTACAGTGATCCGCATACACTGCTTACAATCACCTTCCCGGCTTCATAAGTGCATGCTTTCGCGCTAGTTCGGTACCTGCTGGAATGACTGTGTGCTGTTGATACAGTGTCTCGCCCTTCTTGGCTGCTGTGACCAGCTACTGATCTTCCCTTGATCCCTCGGTCAGGCACAGCGCCCATTCTGTATCTTTCAGCGCGATACAATGTATCCGCCGAGCGTCCCTCAATCCAAGCTCCCGGCAGCTGATCTATTCCCCGCTCGCTGTCCCCGACCTCAGGCAGCGTGCTTTCCCAGTATTCCTGTTTGATGCAATGTGCCCCTCTGGGGCGGGCTCCAACACCGGCAGCGATACAAATGTATCTATTTCCCTCTGCTCGCGTACCTCGCCTGTAGCATCTGCCCGCCGCCCGATGCACTGCTGTTCGGGTCTTGAGGTCTGGCAGCCCACGTTACTTCTCCTGCTCACTGCAGGCTGTGAATACGCTGCAGTCCCTCGATAGGCAGATCATCCTGTGGTTGTTCCAAACGGGCCGCATCTAGCCTGCATCATTCCTCTGGTCCTCTGCAGCGTTCCGCTCCTGCAATCCTCTGCCCACTCTTCTCTGGAAACCTGTTGCATCTCTCGCTGTTCGGCTCCTTTGTTTCCGGCCATGCGCCATTTTGTTTTATTCGTTCCTGGCCACCGCAATCTTTGGGAAGCGCAGAGCTTTGAAACCACTGCGTTCTGCTGCTCGAAACCTTCCCCAGTCCAGCTCAAGTTATTCATGTGCATGCACACCTCTTTTTGTCTATGTCAGGCACCTGCATGTGCACTCATATCGCGGATTATAGTCGGATCCACCGGAGCTCTCCCAGGAGCACGTCTGCTCACATTGCCATTGTAGCCATGCCCCTGGGTTTTAATGGTTTATACTGAATAAACATTCATTGACTAACTGAAAGGTCCTGTAAATGCGGTCCTAATCCTATTAGGGACCCGTCCATGACCTGGATGGTGGTTGGCCACAGACTACTGGCATCTCAGGGACCATTGTAGCGCCTCCTGCATAGTCTTGCTTCTGGGACTATGAGGCTGCAAGGTGCCATGAGCCTTAGCATTCTCAAGAACACCCCAACTGACAGTCCAATGTGTGAAAGATAGCTACAGTGGTCTGGATGCCTGCCCCTCTCTCTAGAGGAGAGAAAGCCGTTCCTCACTTGGTATACATGCATTCCCCTATAAACTGAAGGTGTATGGAGGGGTACAGAAAGGACTTTTTAGGTTGCTTGAGAAACCTAAATTGCTGAGAAAACTTTACATTGTTCCTAAGGCCTACTGTACTGCCTCTTGCGATCTGGACCTCAGAAATCAGCCATAGAGGTAGGGAAGGAGTAAGTTGCTTACCTGTAACTCCTGTTCTGCAGGAGTTACAGGTAAGCATATGAAAGATTTTTATCTTTCATAGATTCACATGCTTTGAATATTCCATGTCGTCAGGCTGGGAATCCTTGGTTACACACTTCCTACATTTAGTATCATAAAGAAAAAACACAAGTGTTTTGTAGTCAATCCACTGCTTTATGGGTGCTTTTAGTCCCATCCAATGATACGTAGAGTTCCAAGCCCCATCCCTAGAGACCATCTTCAGATACTAGCCTGGCATGACATTTCCAGTATTAGCCTTTATACCCTGGGGTGGTAGATGGCGCATGTGAATCTATGAAAGATACCAATGTTGGAGAACAGGAGTTACAGGTAAGCAACTTACTCCTTCTCCAGCATTGGCTCTTTCATAGATTCACGTGCTTTGAGTAGAATACATAGCCATTTCCCATGAAGAAATGCATGTGTGAACGATAAAGGCCTTTATTACTGCAACCTGCGCTGTAGGACCGCTATTCTGACTCTGGTCTACGTTGTGTCTTATTCCTCTAGGCCAAAATGACGATTCCTATGATATATGGCTATTGACTATGTTGTTTAGAGATGACAGGAGTTGTAATCCGAAACATCTGGAGACCCGAAGGTTGCAGACTCCTGCTCTAGGTAGAAGTGCCTTGTGAATGTGTAGGCATACTGCCCAGGTAGCGGCACAGCAAATGTCCATCAGTGGGACTGCAGCCCACAGAGCCACCAAAGCTCCTGTCACTCTAGTAGAGTGGGCATGTACAGGTGTCTTCAGTGGTGTTATTGCTTCATCATGGCATCTTGATATCGCTGATATGATCCACCTGGCTGTACCTTTGTTTGATATGGCTTTTCCCCTGTTGGAAGGACCAAAAGTCACAAACAGTTGCCTAGTATCCATGAAGGACTTTTTCCTATCCAAGTAGAATTTGATTGCCTCTAGAGAGTGCAATGCCATCTCTGCTCGTGATGTTGCTTTTTGAAAGAAGGGAGGTAATACAACAGTGGATTTACATGGAAATCCTTGGGGACCTTTGGGATGAAGTGTGAGTTTGTTTTGATGATCACTTTGTCCTTTGCAAACCACAGGTATGGATAATTGAATGCCAGGGTCTGGTGTTCTGATAATTCTTCTGAATGAGGTGATGGCCACCAGGAAAGACACCTCCCAGGAGACATATCTTATATGTGTTGTAGCAAGAGGTTCAAGCAGTTGTTTCATGAGCCTAGCCAGTACTGTATTGAGACTCTAATCCAGACGGGCTTTTTTCACCATTGGGAAGGCCCAGAAAAGCCATTTCATGAAGTGTTTGATAACTCTGTCCCTAAACAGCAGAGGGGCATTCCCTTCCTGTTCTATCTGAAGATAGCTGCTAGATGCACTCGGATAGATGCGTGTGAGAGTCCCCCTCGCGCCAGGCTTAGGAGCCATGGCAGAAGGCGCAGGTGTTGTTGAGTGCACCACTTGCAAAACAAGGGGCCACTTGTGCCTGTAGGACCTGTTGATAGATAATCCTCTAGCTGCCTGAAGTTTTTCACTGCATTCGCCCGGTACTTCTAACTGCCCAAATTCCGCAAAGTCAGGAGCCACGCTATGAGCTTGCATGTCCCCGGGTCGTGGTGGAGTATTTGTCCCTTGTTCTGTGACAACAGGTCAGGAGCAGCCCAAGTGGAATTGGGTGCTCTTCCAACATGTGCAGTAAATCCGAGTACCACTGTTGTCGTGACCACACTGAGATGAGAATGAAGTGACAGGGATATATTCTCCTCATCTGGACGACCCTGTGCATCACTGGGATCAGGGGAAATGCATAAGTAAATAGGCACTTGCATGATATTGTGAAGGCGTCCCCCAATGAGCCTGCCTGTGGCAGTCTGCTGACTATGGACATGCACTTTGTGTTTGGTTGCTGCTAATGAGCCTTCTTCAGCACTGCGCAAGTCAGTATTTAAGCAGATACCTGCTGGAGCACAGTGATCTTGCATTGAGTTATTTCCTAGCCCCCTGTGCTTTGATCCTTGGCCCTCTGGCCCGACTCACTCTGCAGGGCACACACTCGATGTCTTGATCTCCTCTGACCTCCCCCTCTCCATCCCTCTGACCACTCCTCTCTCCTGGAGCGATCACTCCCTCCTCTCATCTCTCCCTCTCTTCCCCCCCAAGCCAAGCCTACCTCAACACTGCCACCTACCTTCTCGGACATCCGGCCCATGAAGCGTGTGTCAGTTGAGGCTTTTGCCACCACTCCCCCCCACACCCCTCCTCCACCTTTGGCTGTCTCACATCCTGACACAGCCCTGTCTCTGCTCTACTCTTCAATTTCAGATATGCTTGATGCTCTTGCCCCTGTCATGAGGATCCATTTGAAGTCCAAAGCCAAGTGCAATTCCTGGTATGACTCTGACCTAGCTACACTTAAGCGTAAGTGTAAGGCGGCTGAGAGGAAATGGAGGACTTCCTGTTCATCCTCTGACAAACTGGCCTGTCTCCTGCTACAAAGGCAATACCGACTCTCTGTTCTCACCAAGAAGAGAGTCCACATTCAAGCTTGTGTCTCTGCGGCATCTAACAACTCGGCCGAACACTTTAAAATCTGCAAGGAGTTGGCCAACCCTGCTGCAGTCTCTACCCCTCCTGTTGCCTCCCAGGCTCTTTGCAATGCCCTTGCCTCTCACTTCATTTAAAAACCCCAGGACATCCTGTCCACCCTCTCCACCCAGACCCCTCCTCTTCCCTCTCCATCTGTGCTTGCTGACCCTCCTTTAGCCACCCCCTCCATCATCCTACTCGTACTTTCCTCTTTTCTCCCCTGACGAGGTCGCTAGACAAGTCCGATCTATGAAAGCCTTGTCAAAACAGGTTCATCCCTGTTCCTCTAAAACCATCAAGGACCACATTGATACCCTAGCTCCAGCCCTTGCTGATTTTTGCAACCACTCCTTTGCCACGGGATCCTTCCCCTCCACTCTGAAGCACTCCTTTGTGCATCCTCTTCTCAAGAAACCCACAGCTGATCCTTCTTGTCCAGCTAACTATTGCCCAATGTCCATTACTCCCTTTCTGGGCAAACTCCTGGAAAGGTTGGCCATCTCTCAGCTTATCCTTCATTCCAATTCTGTTGGCTGTCTTCATGACCATCAGTCTGGCTTCAGAGCTGCCAGAAGCACAGAAACTGCTCTCCTGAACATCCGTGAAGATCTGCTCTCCTACCTTGACTCTAACATTCCATCTGTCCTCATCGTCCTCGAGCTCTCTTCTGCCTTCGACACGATCAACCATACCATCCTGCTCAATCATCTCTGTGGAAACCTGGGTATCACTGATCAGGCTCTGGCCTGGCTGACGTCTTTCCTCTCAGATCGATCCTCCCAGGTTCAACTTGGGTCCTTCCTTTCATCTTCCTCTCTACCTGTGGTGTTCCCCAGGGGTCTAACCCTTCGCCCTGGCTTTTCAACCAATACCCGGCAACTCTCGCCCACTGCATTGCCACTTTCTGCTCAAATTTCCAGTGCTTCGCTGACGACACTCAACTCATTTTCAGGCTGCCCTCTGCCACCTCCTCTCCCATCTCTGATTGCCTAAATGTCATTCAAGATTGGTGTGCCGCCAATGATCTTTGTCTGAATGCCAGCAAGACGGAGATCCTCCTCATCGGCACACCTTCACCATTCTTTCCCCTCACTCTCTGGCCGGCCTCCCTTGGCCCTCCTCCTACCCCAACCTGCGAGGCTAAGAACCTCTGGGTCATCTTTGACTCCACCCTTTCCTTCTCCGGCCACATCTCTGAGGTCTCTAAAAAGTCAAATTTCCTACTGCACCTCCTCAGAGGTACTCTGCCTTTCCTCCCCTTCCCCCAGAAGCTCATGGTATCGCAATCTCTGGTTCTCTCTAGCTTGTACTATTGTAACAGCCTCTTTCTAAATCTACCTGCCTCTACTCTCCGTCCTCTGCAACTAATCCAGAACAGGACTGCAAGACTTGTCCTCAAGCCCTGGGATCGTATCTCTCCAGCTCTGAAATCTCTCCATTGGCTCCCAGTGGATGTAAGGATTACATTCAAAACCCTCTGCATTGTCCACAAGGCTTTCTGGGGCCTGGGTCCAAAATACCTTCAGCTATCCCTCTGCAAATACCTCCCCTCTCGAGCTCTACGCTACTCTAGCTCCAACTCCCTCAGGGTCAGTCGTTTTTCAAAGAAACGAGCTGGGGGTAGATCTCTGTGTTCGGCTGGGGCCTCCCTCTGGAACAGCCTCCCTGCCACTCTAAAACCTGAGGAGAACCATCTCTGGTTCCGGAAGCACCTCAAGACCTTCCTCTTTTTACTTCTGCCTTTGCTCTCCCTCTTCCCTGCTGATCTGTTCTATCTTGGCACCGTGCACCTGGCCACCCTCTGTCCTCCGGGCCCAGGTACCTGCTCACCCTGCCACCCTCCCGCACTGCCTCCGGGCCACCCCTTGCACTGGGGTCTGTATCTGTACCCATACAGCCCCCCGTTTTTCTTCCTGCACTTATCAGACCTACCCTGACTGCTGCCTTGAACCTAGCATTTGCAAATTGCTGGCTGCACTACCACAGTTTGTTGCCTTTATTATTTATTTATTGTTATTTATCTGTTTCTCCTCTGCTTTGCACTTTCCACTTCTCCCCTTCCATGCACCTTTCCCCTCCCCCTCTCCCATGCACTTGCGCGTTTTCAATGTCACTGGGCCTAGTAAGATCGTTGTTTTGTTCTCCCCTGTTCACCTCCCTTGGCTTGTCGTGCTCTGAAGCACTTGTGTACGAGCACGATAGAAATAAAATAGCAATATCAATATCCTTGGATTTTTGTTGTGTCCTGCTGCTTCTGAAACCTGCTCCTGTTCCAGTGCCCTGTGCTCATTGCCTTCTGCCCTGCACCTCTGTTCCCTGTCGGCAGCCCCTTGCTCTCTACCACCAATTATCTTGTTCCCTGCCTGCTGTTACTTGTTCTGTGCCCTTAGTCTGTGGTAGAGTGGCTTTAGATTCCTTTATTCCCTTCCCGAGTTTCCTTGTTATCAGTGACCGTCTGTCCCAGGTCATTCTGGGTTCTTTCTCCTCCCCCACTTCTATCTCCAGCTGTGGCATCCCACACTGCTCCAACCGTTCTCCTTGGCTTTTTAACATCTTCTTGCCCCGCATGCACATATCATTTCCACCTTCTCCCCAAACTTCCAGTGTTATGCAGATGACAGACAACTCTTCCTCAAACTTCCCTCTGATCCTCTTCACACTTCATCTATCATGCCTAACTATCTGCCACCTAGTCCTGGTGTAGTTCCAATTATCTCTGCCTCAATGCCAGCAAGACTAAGATCCTTCCTATTGGCACTTCTGCTCCCTCTTTCTTCCCCCTCACTCTGGCCATCTTCTACAGACTCTCCCCCTTCTCCTTCAACTGAAGCCAGAAACCTTTGCGTCATCTTCAACTCCTCTCTCGCCTTCATACCTTGATTCAGGAACTTGCAACACTTTCAACTCCACCTACTCAAAGGAATTCTTCCTTTTCTCACTTTCCCCCATTGTCTCTAGATCTCTGGTTGTCTCTAGGCTAGACTGCTGCAATAGCCTTTTCCTTAATCTACCCTCTTCCCCTCCAGCTGATCCAGAATAGGGCTGCGAGATTTATCCTTGTCCTCAAGCCCAGGGACAGGATCTCTCCAGTGATAAAACTCTACACTGGCTCCCAGTTGCTGCAAGGATCAAATTCAAATCCCCCTGCATCATCCACAAGGCTGTCTGGGGAGGCTGGGGACCACACTATCTGCAACTTTCTCCCACTAAATACTCTCCCTCCCGATTTTTACGTTCCTCAGGCACCAACTCTCTGTGCGTTAAATGCTTCACTAAACAGCAAGCTGGTGGCCAATCTCTTTCCTCAGCAGGCTCCCTCCTATGGAACAGCCTCCCCTTCCTCTTCACCTTGAGCCAGATCTCCATAAATTCCAGAAGCTCCTCAAGACTTTCCTTTTCACCTCCTCCTTTCCTTCCTCCCTCCTCTGCTAAACCTCACAGCGGCTGAGATGGGTGACCAAGGCCCTTATGTGTTCTCTGGGGTCATGGCCTCCCACACCCAATCGCCTACAGCCTCTGCCCATCCCAACACTTTGCCTTGGCACCCACTGGCTTGTGCCATTCACAGGCTTAAACCTACCTATTTTATGGTATACCATTCAACCTAGGCACTTACAGCTGCTCACTCCCTAGCACTTCCCACTTGATACACCTAGCACATTCTCTCTTTGTGCTTGCACATTCTGAATGCTCACAAAGCCTAGTACGTCCGCCTCTATCTTACAGTGTTATATATAATTGTACTCCCATGTTCCGCTTTGAAACACAATTTACTTTTGGTGTAAGAGCCTTACAAATGCACAATAAATAAATAAATAAATAAACATGTGTGCCGTCCTGTCCTCGTTATTCCAGTCCAGAGTTACAGTTCCTTGAATTCCTTGTTACCAGCCTGCAGTTCAGTCCTTGTTATCCTAGTCCTGAGTTTTCTTGTTCCTGGTCCATAGCGCAGTCCGCTGTTCCTTGATTCCGGTCCTTAGTTTCTAGTCTGCAGTTACAGTCTCCTATACCCTCCTTCTGTACCCTTGGACTTTACTTTTTCTTCCGGTTCTCTGTCCTGAACCTTACTCATTTTGAGTTTCTATTATTTTCCTGCCGATTTCTGTTACTGTTCTTGTCCTCACTTGTGCTTGTGTAATTTCTTTGTTGAGAGTTTGGCTGCTGGGTTTCCCAGCAGGCAATCTCTGCCCCTTGAATTGGTCTCTGTTTTCCATCTGATTTTTTACTATGAAGTAACTTAAGTAAACTGCTGTGGTTTGGCTTTGTTTTGCCAACTCTTTTGTATAGTCATCTCGAAGAGTATCATCCTTTTACACATGTCCTCCCCATCCTGATAGGGATGTGCCCATTAACAGGGTTATTTGGTGTGGTGTTTCTTGTAGCGTCATTCCCTGGGATATGTTACGAGGCATCTGCCACCATTTCAAATATTGGACTAACTGAGATGTAACCTGGACTTTGTTGTCCCCGGTTTCTTCCACCTGCGACCATCGGTCTCATGTGCAACCTGCAATATGGGATTAGGGGATTCATGATGACATTGTCCCCAGCAATTGCGTACACCTTCTGATGGATACCAACATTCCTGGTTTAAATGTGGTTGATAATCCCAAAATTGTTTGGGTCCTCCCTTGTGAAGGGAGGACCAACGTTTCTGTGGTGGAGAACGTGTCTCCCAAGAACACCATTTGCCCGGAGGGCGGTTTACAGGATTTCTTGCAGTTGATTGTGAATCCCAGGGGTGTTAATATCTCCACTGTCTGTGTCAATACAAAAATGCTATGTCGTTTGTTTGCACTGAGTTTATAACCTCATGAGCATTTTGAACTTTTGTCTTGTGGTGAACTGGTCGAGACCCGTTAGGTCAAGAATCGGTCTCCATTTTCCATCTGGCTTTTTTTACTACGAAGTAATTTGAGCTTTGGCTTGTCTTGGCACCTCTTTTGTATAGTACTCTTGAAAAGCATCGTTTGGGCCTCAGCTTGGAGAATTCTTAAATGGGGTTGCGCCAGGTCTCTTTTTTTAGAAAATTCCAGGTCATGCAGGTGCGTGTTATAGCAAGGACTCATGTGTCCACAGTAATGTGTTGCCACTACTCCTAGTGGTGT
This sequence comes from Ambystoma mexicanum, assembly GCF_040938575.1. Taxonomy (NCBI): domain Eukaryota; kingdom Metazoa; phylum Chordata; class Amphibia; order Caudata; family Ambystomatidae; genus Ambystoma; species Ambystoma mexicanum. Next base: position 1,151,103,475 of record NC_090932.1, read on the forward strand.
TGGAGGTTTCCTCCGACCTGTGTCTGAGCTGTGTCTCTTGCATTTTTTAAGTTGTGCCTTTTGCTTCGGGTTTCTTCCTATTTGGGAAAACGATTAAGACGGTGTGCGACTTTCAGTGTTTTTGTAATCTTTAGACTTTTATCCTTGGTAGTGCTTTCTGAATCCCTGTGAGTAGTAATAGCTACGTTGGTAGGACCTACACCCTCTTGTAGAGGCCGCTGAGTGACCTGGTGCCCCCCGAAAGGGACAAAAAGTTCTTCTTGCCTGCAGGGATGTTAGCAGCCTTGCTCTGTCAGTGTATGCTTCAATTGCCTTTAATGTCATCAATTTTGGGGCTGAACGGCATGTCCAGAATTTTGCTTTGCACTTCTGGGTGGAAGTCTGTGCAGCGAAGCCACCCTTGTCATCGGAGGACCTCTCCGTTACCTACTCGTTTGAAGCATGTTTCCACAATGGGCCTCATTACACGGATGACGGTAAGGATTTACCGGTATCGGTAAAATACCGGTACCGGTAAATCCTTACCGCCTTACTACGAGGTCCCTTTGCGGGTTGGGGGATTTAACGCCTGCTTTTTGCAGGCGTTAAAAACCAACCCGCAAAGGGACCCAGGGAGCTAATTACGGTACCGCAATTTGCGGTACCGTAATTAGCACCTTCCCCATTCCCATTGAGCCCTATGGGGAAAAAATGGGAATGGGGAAGGGCAATGGTGGATGGAGGAATTACCGCCCCGCCAACCTTGGAATGGGGCGGTAATTCCCCTTTCCGCCAAGGCGGTGCCGGTATTTTACCGGCATGAACCATGGCGCTAATAGCGCCATGGTTCTCCGCCATCCGTGTAATGAGGCCCCATGTCTACTGCTATATTAATGTTGTGGTTTGAGGCTTCCTCTCCTTCATGAAGGATAGCCATGGCTTCCTTCCGTTTTTCCTCTGGCAAGTGCTCCAGGATGGGCACCATTCTGTGCCACATTTCTCTGTTGTTTGTAGTCATAATTGTAAGGGCTTGGGCTGCTTTTACTGTTGTTGCTCCAATGGCCAAGACTTTTTTGACAAAGGCATCTGTCTTTCGCCCTTCCTTATCCGGTGAAACATAGCATTTGGTCACTTGTGTGTGAGCTTTTCTCTCCACTGCTGAAACCAGTGAATCCGGCCTAGGCTGTGCTATAAGGCATTTGGGCGTTGAGTCCATTGCTCTAAACCTTTTCTCTAGCCTGCCTTTTAGTGCCGGTTCTGAGAAGAGTTTCTTCATCAGATTTCTTCAATAGAGGATAGCACAGGGGCAACACACTGGTCTTGGAAGACCACGCAGAGCAACAGAGGTTCGAATCATGGTATGGTATTAGGCGCGTTATAAAAAAACAAATAAATAAATCATCCATCTTCACTTCCTAGGCAAGATCATCGAGAAAGTGGTAGCCGCACAACTGCAGCAACATATCGACATCAACAATCTCCTCCAAACCTGCCAATCCGGGTTCAGACCCAGATGTAGCATGGAGACAGCGACCTTATAGGTGGTTGACGATGCTCTCCACATCCTTGATGATAGCCACCCCTGCCTCCTCATTCCACTTGATGTCTCGGTGCCTTACGACACAGTAGACCACCAGGCGTCTTAGCCTTTACTAGCAGGCTAAGGAGCAGATGCCCTCTTTCGGTAAGAATAAATATTTGGTTAACTTATCTAATACTAAACCTAGCATTTCAATTACTTACCATAACTGTCCTTTCAGACAGGATCTAAAAACAACAGAGAAAAGTATAACATACATTTAGGATAAGCACGCTGAGCTATATCGTGTCCTAGACAGAGATCAGCCAAGTAGACCACCCAGGTCATTATATCAATAGCCTTTCCAAGTTTCAAATAAGTTTGCAACTGCATAGATTTGAAATAGGGTAATCTCCCAAATACAGTTGAAGTGGGCAACGTATACATATTCTTGAGTTAAGAGAAACACAATTATCTGTTGTGGAGTGGTTTATTTGTTTATAATTATATTTCAACAATTAGTAAAATGATGTATTCTAGAAAATGTACTTAATGTGAACATGATCTAAGTCTAACATGTAATGATGCCACTTCGTAGTCATTGTGATTGCAAAAAAGTAATATGTTTTGACATTTCTCTTTTAGATTTTCTTTTATGTAAAACTTGCCTCTGAAGAAGAGAACATTCTCGAAACGCGTTGGGCCCCATGAACATTAAATCATTTGTAAAAATTATAAGGAATGGTGTTTTTTGTTGGATCATTTGAAATAACGGGAAAATGTTTATTTATTGAATCATTGAACAAGTACAGAAGATTCACAAATTGTGTAAAGATATATTCTAGACTGTTTGGCTCATTTATTGAGCTAGTGAAAGTGTGCAGGGGACGAGAGTTCCTCTATTAGGAACTTATTTTGTGTTTGATTGTGTATGTGCAGCCAGTATAACTAATTCTTCAGAATCTGAAAATCTTGGGGAGTATCCTTGTTCAAAATCTGAATCGATGTGGTGCTGCAGTGTCTGATCAGGCATTAGCTCAGATATTGGTGATAGAGCCCCTGAGATCGGTTTTGAACAGTGTAGCTGTTGTTCTTGTTGCACCTTGTTTTCACCTTGTGACTGACAGGCCTTTTCTGTTTACTTTTTGGTTGTCGTCGACGGGGTGTCTGCCAGGGACTTTTTATTGGTTGTTACATTGGTGGGGGCTGCTACCGTTGCCGACTTCCCACTCTTCAGCTGTGTATTTTTAAGACTATCGTCAACGCCTTTTCTGTCATTAATGAGTGACGCATGGTTTGATGTTTTGTCTTGCTTTGCTGTTGACGTGTCTTATATTTTTCCCTCATCAGCAAACTCATTGACAGGCTCGTAGTGTTTACCCCTGGGGTGCTTGTTGACAGACAATTTGTTGACGGGCAATGGCCGCTCATCCTTCATTCCGTTGTTGACATCATCGACAGTGTCATCACCTCGTTTCCGTGGGTAGTTGTGGACGGGTATCTCGTCTTCAAGCTGTGGCCACTCGATAACAGAAACTTTTCCTTGTTTGATCCGTGTATCTTTGTCAATGGCACCTTAGCGATAGTTGAGACTGGTGTTGTTGACTGTGTTTTACCGATGGCCCTGCAGCAGGTATCTTCTGCTTTTTATGTATATCTGGCTTGTGTGGTCTTTCCTCTGATCTAGACCTCTTTTGAGGCTGGGAAGCAGCCTCTACAGATAGTTTTCCTGCTGCCACAACTTTTGTGGACTCCGCCTCAGAGGAGAGGTATTTGCCCTAATTTAGCCAGCACACCAGCCACCTATTCAGATTGCAGATCTGTTAGCGTTTTAGCACTAAAACAATGGCATATCTCACAGTCATCAGTGGTGTGATTGGGATATAGGCAATACATGGATTCCTTTAGCCTGCCACCCTCAAACATTTCTAATTCCATGTGTATGAGAGAGAATTTGTAAATCTGCTCTCTATGGTGTCATAAGTACAAAATGCCCCTTGACTTATCTGTATAAAATCATTGTTTCCTCACTTTCTGACGGTTTTGAAATTTTGTCTCTGGGATAAAGGTGTGAGGACAAAGATGTGTGGTTAGATGGCCTCTAGAGGTGGGGCTTGGTACTCAACGTACTATTGAATGGGACTAAAAGAACCCATAAAAAGGTGGCCAGACCACAAAATACTCCTGTTTTTTCGTTATAATATTAAAAGCAGGAAGTGTGCATCTGAGGACGAAGGAGAATATTCAAAGAATGTGAATCTATAAAAGATCCAGTGCTGGAGAGAGGCATGTACCCTCTTTCTGTGTAGATGGGCGGCTAACACTGCCGTATGCTTCCTAAATACGCTAGGTGCTACAGTGAGGCTGAATGGGGAATGGGAACTCTGTGGACTATTAGTGAGTGCTTACAGCAACAAAGCAAAGGTCTTTCCAATGCTTAGGGTGGATAAGGACATGAAAGTACATATCCTGCAGATCTAAAGACACAAGCCAGGCATGCAGGCCCCAAGCCAGCAGGATATGCGCCAGGGTGACTAACCTGAACCTATCCTTTAAGAGGCGCTTGTGGAGGATCCTCAGGTATAAGACCAAACTGAGACCTTCATCCTACTTGGGTATAAGAAAGTAGGCCGTTCCCAACTTACTCTGGAGGAACAAGTTCCACAGCTTCCTTCAGGGAAAGATGAGTGATAGCCTGAAGTAAGAGCAGTTCCATAGCAGCCAAAGGCGGTAGTTCGAGGGGGTTGGACAGGCTTTTTTTTGTTGAAAGGCAGGCAATAGCCCCAGATGTATGAGGAATGCTGTACCATGTCTGTACAAAAAGTTGAAACTGAAACCTGCCAGCAACAAGCGCCTAGTTGCCAACAATTTAGAGATTAAATCAGAATGGTTTTAAAGCCATCACAGAGTCACCAGTAGGTCCAGCAGACACCATCTTTGATTTAGGTTTGCTGCTTTCCGTAGAGGATGAAAAATGTTGGTGGGATATCTGAGACTGATATTGTTGCTGTAATGAAACCCTTACTTTGGGAGGAAAACTGTAGGATTCATACCTTGCCTTACCTGAAGAGTGTAAACATGATGCAGAAGGGCTGATAGTGCTAACAAATCAGCTCTAATCCAGGAAGCTTCACATTCCTCAAGGCTTGCATCTGTGTTTGCTCTGAACAAGTCAGGGCCATCAAAGGTCATATGCAGAACTTTGGTTGGACATCTGTCGCACAATTGGTGGTTCTTTGTCACAAATTTCTTCTCATTACAGCGTCCATTTACATTGCTCTCTCTGTACAGTCCATTGTACCTACACCAGTTTATAATGTGTGCATTGCTGTATCTTTGCCATCAGTCACCACTTGTTTACATGATGCCTGCCTAGCAGGTGAATATGCTCTAGCATCAATGCAGCTGCTTCCCACAAAGCATGTGACTGTCTATAAAAGGTGTAGGAAGGGTATAGCACTCTTACACCTAGACTGCACAATGCAAAAACAGACATCAATCTTTTTGCGCTCCCTGTCAGGAGGACTGGTGGGGAAAGTCGAAAGTCTGAAACCCACTGTAGGGGCTTGAACAGTAAACCTCTCTGAAGAGGGATGAGATGTCAATAACACCGGATCTGATTGCCCAGTTGTATGCATTTGGGCTACATCGTTGTTAACACACAATGTAGAAGCTCTCTTCTTCTAGACCCACAGAAGCTTACCAATTAATGCTCCACTAAATGGAACTTGGGATGTTTAGGCTGGTTGGGCTCTAGAATGTCTGTACTTGCATGTGTTTATTCCTTTCCTGAGGGTGCCTTTAAGTCTACGGTCTACATAAAAATAATTACAGCTCTAAAAGAACCAAAATCTGTTCCCATAGACAAAACTGTCAGCCGATACACCCGAAGATGTCTCGAGTCCTGGGAGGTCTCCAAGACACTAGCAGTTCTTAATTCCTGAGGGAGCTGGATGAGTGAGTCATCATATTGAATGTCTAGAAGTCTCCCCTTATAGAGGCACCCCCTTGTGAGTGAAAAAGGGTGACTGTCCTCGGCAGAATCAGTTTGGAAACGGACATCAAAACCTTTAAAGCTCTGTCTATCTGTCATGGCTAAGGTAAAAGGTATCTTCCAAGATGTCTGAATCTTCAATTAGTTTCTTCGAGGCTCGGGTTCACTGAAGATAATCTCTGTCTCAGTACTACCAGAGGCCATGAAGTCATTGCCGATAGCACTGGTGTCATCTAGGTTGGTGCAGCTGATTTGGGAGACAAAGGCTCTGGCGCCAATGGTTATGGCACCAATCAAATAGAATGTGGTGTCTTTGGTGACTTAACAGGCGTCAGCGTCGAGGATGCCCAATTGCCCACTCCAACCGCATTTCACCCTTTTGGCGTGCAAGAGCGGGCATTTTGTTCTCAAACCTGTCCAGTGGTGCTGGCTTTGGTACAGGATCTCTTGGGGCTTGTTAAAGCACCTTTAGCATTGTCTGTTCAAAGGTTCCCAAATCTCTAGAGCAGAAGTATAGCCAGGGTAAGGCCTGAGAGGCAAGGCCCACCCAAAATCTGTAAATGCCCTCTCAGCATCACTGAGTGGGCATTTACAACTGCCATTGTGCAGCCTGAGCAGCAGAGTTCTCTCTCCGGGAAATCCACGCTTTGAGCAGATGAGTCGGAGATCGGACCCTGCTGCCTCCATGTCAGGAAACATGAAGCTATTTCTGCTTCCTGGTTTCTATCTGTGGTGCAGGAGCCGGAGGCCTAAAGAGCAGCTGAAGAGGCGGTGGTGTAGCGATATCGGGCCTGGAGGGAAACGGGTAATGGAAGAAAAAGTGTTTTTGTTTGTGTGCATGCGTGTGTTCGGGGATTGTATATAGATAGGAATGTATGTGTGCATGCTTGCGAGGGTGTGTGCAAGTGCACGGGTATGTGTATGTACACATGGCTGTATGCGAGGGGGTGTACGTGCATCTGTATGAATTAATGCAGTGTGAATGGTGTACCTTGGTGTGGGAACGGGTGTGAATGAGAATGCAGTATGAGTGTTCTGGGTACTTGTGTGAATGACAGACAAACTGTACGGGTATGTGACTGATGGATGAATGTGTATAAATGTGCATGAGGTTGTGTGTGTGTGTGTGTGGGTGAGTCTGTGTGTGTGTATTTGTGTGTGTTTCTGTGTATGTGAGGCTGGGGCTGAGGAGAGTCATTGGACCATGAACAATTTTTAATGGGGACATGGCATGCTTAACTGGCATTTATGAGTGCAACAAAGCCACATTGAGTGTTATTATTTGAAGGAGAGGTTGGTGTAGGAGGAAAGTACTACACTATGAAAATGCATTTCAAACAACTTCTGTGCATTGTTGTGAGTTGGCTATTTTCATTGAATCCCCCACAAATTGTTTGGGCTCCCTATCTATGCTTTGTCACTCCTGCGCATTCAGAGCAAATGAACGTCCCTCTGCAGGCTCCCTTTAGGGCGGACCCTACTAAACTAGCTCCAGGCCCCACTTGTTACACAATCCTGGCTATGCTTCTGCTCTAGAGTGGCAGATGATGAAGGGGAGGAAGGAGTGCTACTTCCGGAAGGAAAATGGGTGATTACTAGATGACAATAGCTTAGTGTGAGTATGGTGGTGTCTCTTTTGTTTTTCTATTTGATGCTTTTCTTCATTTCTACCTGATCCTTTGACACCAGTGTCAGTGGTGTAGATTTCGAAGGGTATACAGAGATTTGTTCACAGGACTGGGTTTATAAGAGGCTAACAGGAGCCTCACTGTCCGCTTACGCTCCATCTTCGGGTGTATCGGCTGACATCATTCTCACTTTTTAGTATAATGAATGATCTTTACCCAGAAAAAAAGGTATGAAGAGTGCAAATCCTTCACTTCACTATCACTATCCTAACCTTATAACTACAGTCTACAATTTAGGCATTGACATTGAAATACATCTACAGATTGAAGCACGTTCCCACACGTGACTGAAAACAAGGAACTGAAGAAAAATTGCGCAGACGGCTCTGAGTATATATGGCTACGACATTCCTTTTAGCACAAGACAATGCAGAGGAACAATGATGTCACCAACCTCGGAGGTGTACAGCGTCACATGGTCACTGAGCTAAAAGGTTCCAGGCCTCCCTGCACCAAGGCAAGATCCATAAAAATAGGTTCAAAGGTAGTGTGGGAGTCCCTCTACTGAGAACGAACATGGGTCAAATACCCCGTTGTATGGAATTTCTACAACCACGTTTTTTTCTCACTGCACCCTACACAGAGGATACATATCCATTAGAATATCAATCTTTGTCCAACCCACGTGGGCAGTCCAGCACCAAAATGCTAGGTAATTCTCTGAACAAGAGTAACGACAGCATAGAAATAGGTCTCTGTGGGAGGCATGTAGCCCCCAGATTCCTCATCTGCAATAGATCTGTCAGTGCCAGCTAATGTTCTGAAGCTTTTTTTTCAGCCACCATGGGGTGCAGTGTGGATCTGTGTCGGTTCCGCTCAGTGGCATTGAGTGCCTAGCGTTCAGTCATGGGTGGGTTATATGGAGTCGATTGCACCCCATCATACCTGCATTTTTCTCCCATGCTCAATGGTTAAGGGGAAACAGAACATAATGGTGTATGAACTATCTGCAAGTGGATTAGGTTGGAAGTGTGATGAGAAATCTATGGCAGAGGGAACTAATCTATTTGCCAGAGTAATACCAAAGTAAAGTAATGTGCTCTTCCAATGGAATCCTTCATACCACTGATTACTTATCTTAGATAGATCATAAGCAGTACAGAACAGGAAAGAGGGAGGAGAATGGGAACCACCACCTACACCAGGAATCTCTGGAGTATGTCACGGTCAAAGCTAGTATTCTGACCTGACAATGTTTCTAGGCAATAGTACTTAGCAAACATGTATAGGAAAGCTCAGGTGGGCACCTGACAGATGTGTTCAAAAGAAGAGAACCTCTCTGTAAAGCAAGGGTGGCCTCTGGTGGAATGGGCTCTGAGGCCATCAGGTACATTTTCAATGCTCGGTCTTAGCTCTCTGAAAGGCAGAGTATGTTTGGTAATGGCTTTGCCCACACGAGCGCCTGGACAAGCAATCCTGCTTGTCCTGTCTGATGTTCCTCATCTGAGAGACATAGTAGGTGAGAGTCCACTTGGGAACCAGGCAGTGAAACCTCTCCCCCACCTTGGAAGGATGAGATATAGGGGAGAAAACAGGAATTTGAAGTAAGGTCAGCCTAACTCTCAATGCAAACTTTTCTTTACAGAAAACAAGGAACAACGATTTAAATGAAAGAGCCTGGAACTGATTCACTCACTTAGTGAGGAAGTGATGGAGACTAGGACAATCCTTTCTCCTGACACCAAGCTGAAAATGCTGGCCACTTGGAGACATAAACAGACCTAGTGCAGGCCTCCTACCAAAAGGAGCACATCCAGAATGATATCAGACAGCCCTCATCTGTAATACTGCAGCCTCTCAGCATCGAAGCATGAAGGTTGATGCTACTGAGGCTTGGGTGGAGTGCTTGACCCCCTGAATGAGAGAGGGGTCCACCCTCATCAGAGCCATCTTGTGGGACAAACATACATTTACAGCAGTTTCTGGTTACCACTTACCAAACCAACCTAGCGTTATCAAAATCATAGCTCTCCCTAAACCTCTGCAGTCTTCATCATACAAGCGGAATGACAGGGATTGGTAGAAATGCATAGAATGGAAGTTCTTCTAGACAATCAATGAATTCCCCATATGCCCCCTTCGAGAAAATTCCAAGGAGCAAGAAAACATATACTTCCTGTTGATACTGGAGGCAAAAAGGTCAACCTAAGGGGCCTCCCAAAGACCAAAGATCTTATTTAACAATTCCTGGCAAACATTGTGGGACACTGATTCCTGTCTACACAAGGTGTCTGTAACTAAATTATCTGAGCTGTATAGATGGGTAGATGACAGAAAGACTTTGTTGCACAGGGCCAAGAACCATAGCCCGATTGCTTCCCTGCACAGGGGGAGTGAGCCCACCCCACCCCACTTGTCTAGGTAGCATATGAATATTGTGTTGTCCATCAGGATCAAGACACACTTGCTCTGCATGGAGGGAAGATAGGCAACCAGGGCTGGAGTAATGGGCAGCAGGTCTACCAGAGACCACAAGCTGCTACCATAAGATGGTATAAGCCAATTTGCTCACAGCAAACTCAAAGTTCCTCCACTGCTGCGTAGTTCAGGGCATCCGGTCTGTTCACTTCCTGTGTAGAAAAGTCGATTGCTGCACAAGTGGAGGAAGACGTGCGAGCAAGGTAAGGAGGTGGACTGGGGGTTAATTGTGTGTCTGTGTGTATGTTTGTATGTATGTGTGACAGTGATGGTGGGGAGGAGGGAGAATGGAAGGGGACGGAGAGTGGCGTGTCTAGTGCCCACGTAAAACAAAGTTTAAGGAGTGAGGGGAGGAGGGCAGAGGAGATAATGCAGGGGTGTTCCCTGCATAGGAGGAAGGTAGGGAGGAAGCAGGCAAGGAAGGGAAATTATGTTTTCCCTACAGTGCCGAAATTGGACTTGCCCAACCAGGTTTCAAGAAAACCGGCCTGAGAGGAAACATCATAGATCCAGATCATCCAGCTGAGTTCCCCATCCTTTCAGAAGGAAGTCTTTGACCACCATTATTTGATGCCAAGGGTGCTGTAGAACAATCGTTTGAGAGACCCACCACATGTGGTCCTGTGATAATCTGTTTGAGATCTGCAACTGGTCCTTCATGTAGCCCAAAAACAGAGACCAGTGACAACAAAGTCGTCGCTAGAGCAATCTCATTTGCGACTGGGCCCCCAGCACCATGAAATGCAGGATGCCAAATGTCCAGAAGCCAGGACTTGTCTTTGTTTCTAGAAGATTTGAACCATCTGAACGATTTACTCCACTCTCTCATCAGTAGAGAAAGTTTGGACTAAGTAGGTGTCCAGAACTGACCCCATGAACTGGAGCGACTGAGAGGACATCAGCTTAGATGTCTGTATTTAGGGAGAAGTTCATGCTGTGCAGAAGATGGCAGGTGTAGTAAAGGTGGGCTGTCCTGAATTGTGGCGCGCAGCCTGGAATTAGGTAATCATCTAAGTAGGAAAGGACGTGAATCTTGACTCTCCTGACGCACGTGGACCCAACTTTCAACAGCTTGGTAACAACCGTTCGGGCTGAGGTAGGGCCAAAGGCAGGATGCTGAACTGGTAATGAGACATCCCAACCATAAACCTAAGGTATTTCCTGTGCTTTCGGTATACTGGAACATACAAATAGGTTCCCTGAAGGTCCTATGTCACCGTCCAGTACCGTAGATCAACTGCCTTGACATTCTAGGCTACAGTAACCATATTGATCCTGTGCTTGCACAGGTTCATGTCATGTCAAGAGACTCAGATCCAAGATCGCACACAAGCCCTGTTCTTCTTCAGTACCAGAAAATACAGGGAATACCACTGTTTCCCCTTCTCCAAGTTGAACACAATTTCTATGGCAGCCATCACTAGGAGTTGCTGGTCCTCCTCCAGCAGGGGTGGGTTTGGGGAAGGAAGAAATAGGGAGGAGGATGATCTGCAGGCCGCTGAAGGAAGAGAAGGCAATATCCCTGCGAGACCAACTGCAATGCGTCGGAAGTCGTGTGCTGTCACTGCTCGATGTGAAAGCAAAGCCTCTGCCCACAGAAGAAGAATGTGTTAAGCTCCAATTAAAACGGGTTTGCCCCTGGAGTCACTGTTGGCAGGGAAGATGCAGTAGCCTAACCTCTCATGTTAGCTATGCTCCTGCATTTGCAGGGGACCACTGTAGGCCTTCTTCTCTGAGGAAGACTGACCAGTGTCCCGGATGCCATAGGAGGTGAAATAGCAAAAGGAATGCCCCCTCAAAGATGAGGTAGAGGAGGAGACAGTAGGCTGTTGAAAGGTGAATGATTTTGCCGTGGCCTAAGAGGCTCTAAAACTCTCTAGTGACTTGTCGGCTTTTGAACCAAAGAAATTATAGCAGTCAAAGGGCATATCTAGTAATGTAGTCTACATGTCCAGTATGAACCCCAAGATCCTTGCCCATGAGTGCCTGTGAATCACATTCCTGTGCCCATGGACTTGTCCACACAATAGCCATATCCAGCTCTGACTGAAAAGTCTGTCTTGCAGCTTCTTTGCTGTCTTCCACTAAAGTGCTTAATGAAACTCTTGATTTGTCAGTATTTGTCAGCATGATTGACTTCTGAATTCCGCAATCTTTGCAAGACTTAAAGCCTGAGGTCTTGAGTATGCCAAACATGACACAGTACAAATTTGAGAAATGCTAAAATGGCGTTTCGAAACAATGCGCTGTGCACACAGAAAAGGGAACTGAAGTCATTGGGCTCAGCCAGCTCCATATAATACGCCCATGTCATCATATATCCGGCGTCACTGGACGCAGAGTGGAGCCGGCCCGCAGCAGCATGTGATGCATTGATTGATTGCTTTTTATGTTATAATGTTCCTATACACAAGTGTTTCAAGGCGCAACCAGGAAAGGAGGTGGAGGTGGAGGGGGACAAGAGAAACAAGACAAATGATCTTAATAGGCCAAGTATTATTTAGATTGTGCAAGTGCTCAGTCAGGAAGTGCAAGGAAAGGGTGCGGGGGCAGTGCACCCAGAGCAACAGGGCCCTGAGTTAAGTGCAAAGGAATCACGCTCAGGTAGTGCAAGGTAGGCCAGGTAGCAGTGCAGGAAGGCCAATTGGCAAGCGCAGTGGGACTGCAGAGGGGGTGGTCTGGTGTCCTGTATGACTCTGAGGAACACCAAGCAATCAGTCATCATAGCGGTGCAGGAGGAAGGGAAAGGTTAACAGAGGAGAGGCAGAAAGAAGGAATAGGAGAAGCAAAAGTTCTTGAGGAGCTTCCGGAACTTAAGGCGATCCGGTTCAAGGCGGAGAGAGGCCGTTCCAGAGGGAGGCACCTGCAGAGGAAAGAGATCAACCACCCAGTCTCTACTTGGAGAAGCGACTCACCCGCAGAGAATTGGAACTAGACGAGCGGATAGCTCTTGTAGAAAGGTACTTAGGAAGAGAGCGTTGGAGATACTAAGGGCCACAGCCCCAGAAAGCCTTATGGACGATGCAGAGGCTCTTGGACTTGGTCCTTGCAGCCACCAGGAGCCAGTGCAGGGATTTCAAAGCCTGAGAGATGTGGTTCCTGGGCTTAAGGCCAAGGATAAGTCTTGCGGTCCTGTTTTGGATGAGTTGCAGAGGGCAAAGTGTAGAGTTAGGTAGATTGAGAAAGAGGCTGTTGCAGTAATCCAGCCTAGAGAGAACCAGGCCTCTGGCGACAATGAGCTTCTGGGGGAAGGTGAGAAAAGGAAGAATGCATCTAAGGAGGTGCCTCTGGAAGTGGGACTTTCTGGCAAGTTCTGTGTGTGAGAGAAAGAGAGAGCAGAGTCGAAGATGACCCCAAGGTTTTTTGCCTCACAAGAGGTTGAGGGCAGAGGGCCCACGGAGTCCATCCAGAGTGAGAGGGGAAAAGCAGGAGCACGGGTCCCAATGAGAAGGATCTCGGTCTTACTGACATTCAGGTAGAGATCATTAGAGGCGTGAATAGCAGATAGAAAATCAGGGATGAGTGAAGAGGAGGCCGAGGGTAGCCTGAAAGAGAGCTGCATCTCATCCGCATAAGACTCAAAGTTAGAAGAAAAGGTAGAGATCAGGAGGGCCAAAGGGGCCAGATAGCATTGAAAAACCAGTGGGAGAGGATAGAGGCTTGGGGAACATTACATGTGGACAGTGTGGTGGAGGAGAGGAAAGACCCAAGTTGAACTGGGAAGGACAGTCCAAGAGGAAAAGGACAGCCACGCCAGAGCCTGATCTGTGATGCACAAGGTATCGCAGAGACGAGTGGTCAGGATGTTGAGGTTCACTATGTCGAAAGCAGAGGAAATGTCAAGGAGAATGAGGACAGAGGGAGAGTTAGAGTCAAGGGTAGAGAGCGGATCCTGACAGGTGTTCAAGAGAGCGGTTTCTGTGCAGCTGGCTGATCTGAAGCTAGACTTATGGTCATGGAGACAACCAACAGCTTTGGTATGGAGGGTAAGCCGGGAGATAGCCAACTTCTTCAGGAGTTTGCACAGGAAAGGAGTGATAGAGATTGGGTGATAGTTTGCCGGAATGGAGGGGTCGGCAGAAGGCTTTTTAAGAAGGGCGTTCATGAGCGAGTGTTTAAGGGTAGAGGGGAAAACTCCAGTGGCGAAAGAGTGGTTGCAGAGATTGGCCAAGGCTGGAGCGAGTGAACCAATGTTGTCCGTAATTGTTCTGGAGGGGCCAGGGGTCACTTGTTTGGATGAGACTTTCATAGACCAAACTAGTCTGGAAACCTCATCAGGTGTGACAGGAGAGAGGGAGGAGAAAAGGAGAGGAGAGGGGTGGCCAAGAAAGGCCTGAGAGGTAGAGGGTGGGAGGGGAGAAGAGGCGAGCGAGGACAGGATGTCCTGGGTTTTAGGTGTGAAATGAGAGGCCAGGGCTGAGCAGAGGACCTGGATAGGAGTAGAAGAGTAAGATACTGCAGTAGAAGTGGCCAGCTCCTTGCAGATTTTCAATAGTTCGGCCGTGTTGCTAGAGCTGCGGAGATGCAGGCTTCAATATAGACCCTCTTTTTTTAGAGAGGATGGAGAGTCTGTATTGCTTTTGGAGTAGGCAGCAGGCCAGTTTGTCAGAGGGTGTAACTGAAGCTCCCCATTTCCGTTAAGCTGCTCTGCACTTGTGTTTCAGAGCAGCCAGATCGGAGTCATACCAAGAGTTGCAATTTTTGGCAGGCTTCACACAGATCCTCATAACAGGGGCAAGGATGTCCAGTGTGTTAGAGATAGAAAGGGAAAGGTTGGAAAGAGCTGTGTCAGGATGGGAATTAGCGGCAAGAGTAGGCAGTGGAGAGAAAGTGCAGGCAAACACAGCTAATGATCAGGGCGCCTGGGCCTGAGTGAGAGAAGCTCTATACTTGCTGTGATTTGAGCGAGAGATAATGTTAGGTGTGAGAAGATTATTTGCCTCTGTGATGTCAAAGAACAAATATTCCTTCCCCTGGAATGTTTGAAAGAAACTCTCCTTGCTGCCTCCTCACCTCAAATCCTATTCTCCTTGTTAACACTGTAAAAAAACAGAAAGATACACATTTATTGATAGCATTGATATATCTTAGAATGTAAACATTATATGGTTGAATGTTAGTTTCTTATTTATGTTACAGTGGGGGAATTAGATCATGATGAGCAACTAATGATTGAGGTTCACTGACATGGGTGAGTGTCCCATTTGTAGACTATCAATGGCTGAAGCAAGCCAGCATTGAGGTGTATAGGGAAAGTTGTGTGGTTCATGTTTTGCAATAGATGGGTCTGTTGAAGGTCAAGATTGAGGTGAATCACTAGTGTTTATTTTGGTCACAGTGACAGCATAACGTGTTATTTGTAGTGTATGGAGCGTTTGTCTTAGAGCCCAAATACTATGTTTATCGAAGTGCTGCATTAGTGTGTTGTTGGTAGTGTGTTGTTGGCAGTGCCGATAAAGTTTGTAGGTCACAATACAGGGTCACTTTGCTTGACACACTGTTCGTATTGATGCATGTGTGCCCAGTACTGGTATATTAGGGTGCAGTGTGAGTCTCAGTGCTAGGGTACCATTTACAATAAAATTGACTTTCTTTTGCCTCTTACCCCTTACAGGCATTACCGAGCTTTGTGTACCAGTGGCTCACAATTGTGTACATTCATCATGTGCCGGTGGCAGTGTTGTTACAAGGGTGTTGCAGTGCCAGACCATGGTGCACAAGCCCTCAATCCCCCACCCCTCCATCTGATTTTGCCTTACCTCTCATGGGCACCATGGGGTGGGGCTTTCCCTCATAGGGATCACAGTAGTACTGCTGAAGAGAGCTCACAGAGATCTCCCCGACGACAGGCCGGTACCCAAAGGGACGATTATCCAGCAACCTCAGGACTATTGGCGGAGTGTATGCTTCTTCAACAGGGAGATACTACAGAAAGGAGAGAGAAAACAATATAGATTCTGGTTAGGTTTGAAAACCTCTGGGAAACAAAAGAAAGTTAGCTGGGCAAGTTCAAGTTTTAAACAAATTTGTCAGTCATTAAACTGCATACTGCTTTATTTAAGGAAATATAGCTTCAAAGATCTAACCAACGAAAGCTGTGATTTCTATGGTGCTTGGAACTCATGGACATGCACAGATAGGGTGCTGTACAAATGAAATGAATTCCTGCAATGGGTGAAAAGACAAGACTTGTCTGTGTGTCAGCCGAAATGTGCTGGTCTGAATTTCAGAACTGGCAAATTCAAACTCATCTACTTCAGCATGAATCCAATGATTTCCGGTCTAAATATCCCCACCTATTGAGATATGCTCAAGACTAGACCTCTCATTTCCTTTGAAAAAGTATGGAAATAGAATCATGCAATAGTTTAAAGCCAATAAAAGAGGAATATATATATATATATATATATATATATTATGAGGAGAAAGAGGAAAAATGAACCGCACTCTCCGCGGCCGATTAAAAGGCCATGGTCATGGAGAAAAAAGGCACAGCTCACAGCAAAATGTAGGTCTGAAAGTTATTTAATGTGTCATACAAAACAAGACATCAATAAAAGATACGGCTGGAAGGCAGTCGAAAAAACAGAGGCAGAACGCCCGTAAGCGCGACCCACAAACAACGTGTTTCACACTCAACTGAGTGCTTGATCACGTGAAGAAACAAAGGACCTGGGTGCATTAGTAGTTGGACAAATGCAGTCCTTTTGCTATTTCGATGGAACTCAATGGGTGCTTGGGAAGATGGAATGGGCAGCAGACATGATGGAATGAAAAGGCATGAATGGCCGGCAATGTAGATAAATGAGTGCAGTGGTAGAAAAAGCACTGGAAACCAGTTAAGACAAAGTGTCCATGACGTATTGACCAAAGCACACATTCCATGGCACCCGGACCCATGGTTTCATAATTCCACCAATGTGATTTGCAATATTAAAAAAGAATTTGCAGATCATAATATGTACACAATTGTATGAATGAAATTAACCCCCACAATTGAAAAAGCAAACAGAACCCATCTATGAGAATGGACCCATGTCATATCGTAACCCCATATTACAAAGAAAACTTATCGTAGATATGTAAGTCATGGCTAGACATGGTAAAGGCTTTCTAATACCAAGAGGATGAAATAAAGTGCAAGCGATGGTAGCATATATATATAAAATCAATGAGGTGTAATCCTGATTAAATCGATTCATTGAATGGGACATGATATTCACTAGATGTCCACATCCGATGGAATAAACAGAAGGCTAGATTACTGTCACACGCGAGAAGGAGAAATTACTTACCGTAATGTTCTTTCTATGGATTCCATTTGTGGATGAAACACTGGTGTCTTTTTTGACTACACTGCCTTCATATTTAAAAGACACCAAAGACTTCCTAAATAGGATTAACGGCATACCATTAGAATCTACTTATCTGCTAACAACTTTGGATGTGGTGTCTCTCTATACATCGATTAAACATTCAGATGGCCTGAAAGCATGCACATATTTTTTGTACACCAGATCTATGAACTATCTACAACATGGACGTATGATGCTGGAGATGATTAATCTTTGTCTAACCAATAATTGTTTTTTATTTAACAAAGAGTTGTTATTTCAACTCCAGGGCACTGCCATGGGCACTACCTTTGCCCCTTCGTATGCAAATTTAACAATGGGCTGGTGAGAGAAGTTTGGGGTGTGGCACCCCAGTAACAGTCAATATACAGCGAAAATTGGCCTTTGGCTTCGTTATATTGATGATTAATGCATTGTCTTGGATGGGACATGCTCCGAATGGTTGGACTTTGTTAAGATACTTCATGTTAACAAGCTGAATTTGCAATTCACCGAGAGCCACAACAAGATTGCTATCGTATTCTTGGATATTCTTGTTACAGTGGCTCATGGTGAAATGGTAACCAACCTGTACAGAAAGCCCACCAGCTCTAATATTCCATTAAATGCTAAGAGTAATCACCCCACAGCATTGAAGTGGAGTATCCCCTATGGAGAGTTTATCCAAATATGTAGAAATTGTTCCAAAATCAACACTTTTGACAGTGAATGTGCACAGATGGCGCCTAGGTTCCAACATCGAGGCTACCCAAAAAGAATCCTTGAAAGAGCCTATTTGAAAGCCAGAGATACTGATCACACCTCACTTTTGGTATCCAATACAGTCTCAGAGGACACTGCAGACATAAGTGACACACGTCTTAGTCTGACCTAGGGTAATGGGGCACAAAACATTCGCCAGGTCATGCAGAAACACTGGCATGTTTTAAAACTAGACAAGCATCTGAATAAAATATTGGGTGAACAAATGAACATAACGTTCCGTAGATCCACTTCACTCAAAGACATCTTGGTACCTAGTTTTATGTGTCCATTATGAAATTCACTGGGCAGCAGCTGGCGTAACACCAAAGTATTGGGATTTCAGAAATGTCTAAAATGTAAAGCCTGCCAGTATGCAGTCAATCCTGCTAGCTACCCACTCCCAATTCTGGGTAAAGATGTTAAAATAAGGTCATGTATCACATGTGAAACCGAGTTTGTAGTGTATGTGCTGAGTTGCCCATGTGATAAATGGTATGTTGGTAGCACAATAGGCAAATTAAAACTAAGAGTGCTCCAACACATACGTGCAATCAGGAATGTAGATCCCACATACCCCATGGCACTCCATTTTCAAACAGTACATGGAGGAAAATTGGAGGGGTTTACCTATTTTGGCATCGATACAGTGCTGAAATCGCCTAGAGGTGGCAATCGTGAGCTCTCGCTTAGGCAATTAGAAACCAAATGTATTCTAGACCTAGAAACAAAAAAACCCAGAGGCCACAACCTCGATGAAAAACTTTACACCTTTCTGCGTACTTGATACTGCTTATATGTCTACCTTACCATTTGGTTGCGTATTGAACAGCTACACCTAATGCATCATGATGGGACCATGACTGCTCAATTGAGTGAGTGGACCCCCCTTCCTAGAACCTCTAATATGAGTCCTTGGTTTTAACCTGTTGAATTTTATATTTTG
This sequence comes from Ambystoma mexicanum, assembly GCF_040938575.1. Taxonomy (NCBI): domain Eukaryota; kingdom Metazoa; phylum Chordata; class Amphibia; order Caudata; family Ambystomatidae; genus Ambystoma; species Ambystoma mexicanum. The sequence continues at coordinate 1,151,122,115 of NC_090932.1, forward strand.
GTAATCTGAAAATGCATATTGATTCTTACATATATTTGGGTTTTAGGCTGCTTTTCATGAATTGTGTGTTTAATTGTATTTTATTTTTGAAGTGTAAGTATGTATAGTAAGGGATGGACTATTTTCATATGACACAAAAATTTTGTACCTTATATACCAGTTTTTGTTTTAATGGAAGTGTAAGATATTTAATTGTGTGGATGCACATATTATCTTGGACTATAGGTCATAGGCAACTTGGAATGGTTCAACTGGATATGGCTGAAATTACAATTGAGCACTAAGCACTTTATATAAGCAATATGTGCACGCACTATGCACTTTTTTATTCAGTATCTTAACATTTGGCAGCCCATGCATTTCGGTACTTGTCAGGCTCATCACTGTGATTGCGTACCTTTGAAAGTTAAATGATTCTAATGGGACTGGCATTCAATCATGGAACTTTATAGACTCATTAGCATTGATTTCTACTGCATATGATGCACTTGTACCTGTATTGCAGCTATTACTGACATGAGATGTACATCTTCATTTTATGTACGAAGAACACTATGCACTTCATATAGATTGCTGCTGAAAGCTATATTTTGCACATGTATATAGTTGCTGCTTTGCTAATTTGCAAATTTTTCTACCATTCCTTACAAGTTGCCATGTTTGGGAAACCTGCATAATGGATTCATGTAAAGTGAAGTTGTATCGGGCATGTTTAAACTCTATGGGCCTCATTACGACCCTGGCGCTGACGGAATTAAGGGGGCCGGTACGAGACCGGCCCCCTTCATTCCGTCACGGCCGATTGTGAGGTTCCCTTTGCAGGACCCGGATCAGACGTCTGGTAAAACCAGACGTCTTTCCCGGGACCCGCGAGCGGCAGAGGGAGGGAACAATGGGACACTTGTAATGTGCCCGTTGTTACCTCCCTCCCCATTCCCACTGAGCCGTATGGGGGCTCAAATGGGAATGGGGAATGGCTCCTGCAAGGAGGACTTACCGGGTCCTCCTATGTCGGAATGACCCGGTAAGTCCCCATTGCAGGAACCCGGTAATGGAGCCCGGTTTGGTGGCAGCCATGGAGCTAATAGCTCCATGGCTGCCTCCAAACTCGCAATGAGGCCCTATATATTTAAGAGTGTATGACTGCCATGCATAGCGAGTAGGCGGCCAACAATGGTACTTTCCACTGAAGCTCTTGTATAATAGGAGACTGAAATGTGGAGCATTGTACTTGTTTTGATCCTCTTTATGCTCAAGACCACTTGCGCAAGATACTTATAATAACACAACACACTTTTCGGGTCTATGCGATGTAACTGTATCTCCTTAGAAGGGTGCAGAGGAAGGTAGAAGACTGGAAGGTTGATGGATTGGGACAGGTGGAATTTCTGAGACAACCTTGGGAAGGAAGCCAGGCCATGGGTGAGACTTTCTCACGGAAAAAACACAGGAAGGGTGGCTACAGCATAAGGCAGTTCACTCACCCGCCTAGCGGATGTAATAGCCACCAAAAAGGCTGTTTTCAAAGAGAGAAGTCTTAAGGGACAAGCATGCGTAGTGTGAGAAACCTGAAGGTGTCTCACCCGCTAGTCCCCAGGGATCTGTCATCCAGCTTTCCAGGACACAGACATCACTTTTGGATCCAGTTCCTGGGGGTGGACCAGTGCTGGAGGATCACCTGGGTGAGGGGTTTTCATGGAGAGGGAGTGGGACACCAGATGGTGAGACGCGGTATCCCCTTCCCTCTAACACCTTTACCCCATCCTACCAGGTAGGATACTTAGGAACTCAACCTCACCCCCTTTCACAACATGAACACTTTCTCATGGAGCTATGAGAGAAAACAAACTAACACCGAGCCGTATATCTGATGTTTCCCAAGACAGTAGTCAGGCAATTACTAACCATCACGCACACCTGACTTACACTTCCCCACGCGGATAAAAGGTGGAGCACGAGAGCAAACTTAGAGCGAGGCAAAGCACACGTGGAAACAGCAGTTCCAAGATGGCAGTTTAAAACGAGGCGAAAGATGGCAAAACAGAAGGGGATCGCAAGTAGGGAGTGCCTGTGACCTTTTTTCGACAAGGAACCGTTACTTTCATAAAACCTTGAGAATAGAAAGCATAAGCTCAGGAAAACAGGCTGAAGAATCCTGCATTGTGTGTCAGAGGTATCCGGGGCCCTCCCGTGTTGATAATCAAGGTGGGGAGAATCAGCAGCTGCCGTGGTACTGTCCTTGGCTCCAGTGCCAAGGACGGCACCATTTAAATCAACACAGCCGGTGAGTTGGGGAGACTGATACCAAATCGGTCTGTGTTGAAGCCAAGGTTGCAAGCGGCAACATTGAATGGTGAGCGCTGAAACAAACAGTGTATGAAACGCATATGATAACCAACGCAAGTAAAATTGAACAACTGTCACGCGCCTGCCAACCTGGCGCTTGTGGAATCCACTGCATTATCACAGCCATTGAATGAGCACATCATGCTCTGGGCTACATTGCCTTAGCGGTCCAGTGTTTCTTCTGTCATGGCCGCCTCCCGATGCTACATTACAGTTTCACTTCAGCTCGCTCCTCGCCTTGCAACCCAGCCTGTGCTTCGGCATCTTCGGGTCTAACGCTAGTGTTTTCTCTGTGCTCCCTCTGTTAGTACTCTCCCTTGATTTCTGCCTTGTTCATTTGTTTCAGGCATGTCGTGCCTTTCCCTGCTTTGGTCCCTCCAGGTCCCGCTCTGTTGTTTTCACTTCTTTTGGTGGCGTCTGCACTCTGTCTTTTTTTTCGGCGCTCGCCGTTCCACTTTAGATTCTATCTTTCTTGCTTTTGGCTCGTTCTGCTCCGGTCCTTCCGAGCCATTCTTACCTTTCTCTCCTTCTGGTTGTTCTTGTTCCTCCTCTCCTCAGCGCTCTCCTTTTTGCGCAGCTCCCTCTACGGCTTCTTCGCTCTCTGCTGCAGCTGATACCGTTCCTCTCCAGACGCCTCAGCTGCTGCTTTGTGTCTCCTCAGAGATCCTTCCTCCTTGTTAGGAAGGGTATTGGACACGTCAACCTTTCCAGTCCTCAGCTGCTGCTTTGTGTCTCCTCGGAGATACTTCCTCCTTCTTAGGAAGGGTATTGGGCACGTCAACCTTTCCAGTCCTACTCATCTACTGTACTCCGCTGCCTGAGAAGATACTCTTTGCTTATCCATTTCTGAGTCCTTCATTATTCTTCCTGGGCATTACCATCACTCTCCCCAGAGCCTTTTTTCATCAAATCGCACAATCCAAGGACTACAACTATACAGAGGTTTTTTCAGCCGACTGGCTTTTTCCTCTGCTTGGCTCCCTCGGGAAGGTGCCCCTTGCCGGTCTCGTGCACCAAGATGGCATAGTGGTTTTGACTCAAGGGAGGCTGTATCTCTACAAAAAAAGAAGGAATACCGGCAAGAAGAAAGGCAAGAATACCCCGAGCACTTCAGAAGAATCAGGTGAGGAGGAGGGGGTTTTATCTGAGCTGAGAGACGACCAAGGGTATTCTGACAACAACAGATGAGTGATTGAACATTGATTGAACTTTGAATTCAAGATACCTTTACCAGAGTGGTCCGGCACCCCGTCCGGCACCCCGTGTGTGCTCATTCGAAGGTCTCTGAAAGGTATCCAAAGAGTAAACGAGCTAAATCCTGTGCACAATGGAAAGTCTTCGATGTTGATACTGCCAAGAAAGTTGATGACAAAGTAGATGTTGGTCCGAGCTCGAACAAGGGAGGTCAATTGAAAAGCTTTGGGTTAAAGCAAGTTTGTGTTAAACTGAATAAACATTGGGCTCGAGTAAGTACCGCTTTTCCGCGTTGTTATCTGCAACCTACTACTGCTACTGAACCCGAGGACCCGTGGACTTGTGTTCCCGTATTGAACTTTGTTGCGAGGCCCATTGAAGCTGGATAGGCCCGCGCTTTGTCCCGCCTACCCACCCATCCGCCCACCAAACAAGCGGTTCGACTACTTCCTATAAATTGAGAGCACACGCGCACAGCGCGCGTGCTCTTGCAGAAGTACTCAAGTAAGTACCGCTTTTCTGCGTTATCTGCAACCTGCTACTGCTACTGAACCCGAGGACCCGTGGACTTGTGTTCCCGTATTGAACTTTGTTGCGAGGCCCATTGAAGGTGACTAAGGTGCATGGTGGGTGGTGACTTGGATACAGACTATCATTTAGTGAAGGATTTTGTGAGGATTTTGTGACGGTGACGCTGATCACATCGTTTGTTTTTTTCCCTTTTCAGCTGGATTGGCCCGTGCTTTGTCCCGCCTACCCACCCATCCGCCCACCAAACAAGCGGTTCGACTACTTCCTATAAATCGAGAGCGCACGCGCACAGCGCGTGCACACTTGCGGAAGTACTCGAGTAAGTACTGCTTTTCCGCTTCTCCACGTCTACGCAGAAGCCGGACATTATATTAAGATACTGGTTACGAGCTCGACTTTTCAATCTAAAACTATTATTTTGATTGCATTGGGTAGGGTAATATTGATACTCTGTGAAAACGTCTGCTGGTTTATTGGTTTATGTCCGCTATGTTTGCCTTTTACTCTTTGAAAACTGGTATGCCTGCGCAAATGGAGCACTTTCCGTCATCAAAAAATAAAGCTAAACATCTGCATTCTTTTCATACATCGATCATGTTAACTCCAATTCATGCCCAGAATTCTAACCGAATGAGACAAATTGAAACTATGGTTGGAATGCAAACCCCAAAGCAGTCATGTGTTTCCCACATTACAAACAAAGAAACCCAGGGTACCTTTGGCCCGAGTGAGAGTTCAAAGGTTTTAGCTATCCCCAACGGTGCACAGGTTGTCTCTCATCGGACGCTTTTGGAATCCACAAAAAAGAATGCCTTAAATAATAAAGCAAACATTTCCTCTGAATTATCACCAATCCCCTATGCACATTATGATTCCAACTCGTCTGGCATATCAATTTATGCCAGTCAATGCGAATCCCCAATAACTATTGTTGAGGGAAGCAAGACGAATCTAATACTTCTTCGTCCAGTGTTCATTCTAATATTCCATGCTTTGCTTTACCTACCCCTCGCCCAGCTGCCCGTACCCATAGTAATGATCCCCCGCAAAACATGATTGAACTTACCTTGTCTGCAATGAATACAATAATATTGAGTATGTATAAATTATTTGAAAGCTTAGATCTCAAAATTGAGAAACAATCTTTTCAATTAGAAGCTCTCTCTAACTGGTTGAATAGAAATGGCAAGACTATAATGGGAGGAAATAGATATACAAAACGCAGCGGAACTTTAGAGACTCTCTCAAGAACAGTGAACGAGTCCTCTTATTCACAAAAAGAATGTCATTCTTCACCAACGAAAATACAGACAGGCCCTGTAAGAACACAAATGGTACCTGAATTTGTTGAGGTGATTCGGCCGATTGAAACACCCACCATTGTTGATGTAAATGACGTTGGTTCACTCAGTAAGGCAGAGGTTTGCCTGAGTAACACCCAGGGCGAGAAGTTATCTTCACCTGAAATTGTAATCATATCTCCAGAGAAGGCAAAGACGGTCCGCCCTAAGCAAAAAGGACCCTGCTGTACACTTAAAAAATTGAAAAATATGCTAGGCGGAAGACCCATAAAAAATGTTCTTAATGCATTTTTTAAAGCTATTGGGGGAACTGTTCCAAACTTGGATGATAGATTACCACAAAAAGTGCAAAAACCTCCGCCTATACTGCAACCTCAAACACAGACAGAGACGGTATCAGGAACACTGAAAGATATATCGACAAGATCAAATGAAATACCCTGTACTCCAATAAAACAGTTAGCTTCTAAAGACACTCACATTTCTGTAGACTGCCCTTCATTACACTCACCGCTGAGCCAGCTTGTTCATACCATTGAATGTTCAAACAAGCCAGTTCAATCAACTGTTAACGATGACATACCTTATCTTCCATCTGCACCAACTAAAACCCAAAGTGAAGAGAGTATGGAAAAATGAAGACAGGCGGTTGATGATTACCTTTTAAAACGGCTACTACCACTATCTCAAGATAAACCGACAATCTCAGAAATGAGTAACATATCACGAGCAATTTCACACAGAGCAGAAACATCTGAGAGAGTGTATAGACAAGAGGATGACTTTGATGAGAATCTTGATCGCAATCCTTCTAGTGTTGCAGCAAAAAGAAAACCCTCTGTGTCACAACCTCCAACAAAACAGTCTCAGCAGATGAAAAGTAGGGATACATCTCTTATCTTGAAAAGTAGAGGTGCTGATTTTGAAATATATGATCTTAACAGAAGAAGTGTCTTAAATATAGTCATGTAGCAGCATTACGAGATGTAACCTCTAGTGATATATCACAAATTGAGTTTTTTTCTGATGTATCAATAACAGTAGTGAGATTATGGATTTCTTCAAATGTTGCGTTTAATGTGATCTGGAAATCAAGAATGACACTGTTTGATATGGGATTTCTGTTGGCACATGATCCTGATCAGAACGTTGAGCAGGTACAGAGTCCACTGACACAACTAAAAATATATCAAAGTTTGAACAATAAAAATGGTGGACCAGCAGGGGGTTTTGGTGATACTAGAAATTAACCATTAGTGAATTTACAAGTTTTAAATATAGCAAGATGGAACACTAGAGGTCATTTCCACCTGCATGATTATATCAAAAAGTTTAGGATCCTATCTCATATTATTGTTTTGCAAGAAACCTGGATGACTAATATCCCCGATATGGGATGGCTATGATCTCTCGCTCTCTCCAGCATTAACAACTGCAGGTAGACCCTCATCAGGATTGCTTGTTGCTGTACACTCTGAATCTGGTCTCTCTATTTCACCATGGAAAGTAGAGACAGCATTCTTACAACTTGTTAGGATTGCACAGCAAGGGAAAGAAATTGCCTTAATAAATCTTTATAGTAACCCAGCAGGAATTACTGATGCTGTCTTTTATGCAAGTCTTTCTAAATTGTTAGACATAATTTGCAGGGATGTACATATCACACAAGAATTGTGGGGATGACAAACTCTGTATCAGTTGGGCGTTGGTAGTGTATGGTGGCCCAATGGTCGCTTGTTGAGCGATTAGATAAATTATATGGTCTAGTCAGGTCATACTCATTAATTTGTTTATTTTTGGTTAGTTGGCACCAAAGAAAACATCATTGTCTTTTTCAAGGCTGTGATTTGGTGATATTGTGATATGCACCGTGAAGTGACATGGTGAAACGCATTGTTTATTTATAACATATATATTCCATTCAATATGCATGTATTTAATAATTTGTTCCAGTCATGAGGAAAAGGAAGCACATTGTGATAGCAGATTGGTAATTAGCAAAACCTGTGATCGTGAGTGGTGGTGACGGGGTGAATGACAGGGCAGAACATATAACAATTGATGGTTACATTTCAGCATGACAAGATGTATAGTTACAGTGTGAAGTTAATTGAGACAGAGTAAGAGACAATGTACCAAGGGAGACAAAGGAAAAAGGAGAGTCAATTAGTTGAGTCAAGGGCCAAAATAATTTGGTAAACCAGCCTAGTTGGGTAATTGTAGAGAAAGCGGAGTCTTACCCATTCGAGTTAAGGGGTGGACTTCAATTGCTGTAAGCTGGTCCTCCCAGATAAGGGCGCCAGGGGGGCTAGATAGCTGATCTGAAAAGTAGATAGATAGGGTTCTCAGCAGGGATGGGACCCATGGACAGGTGGCCGAAGTTAGATACATATCAATGGGAGAGGTGGGGTGCTAGGTAGTAGCAATTGGGCAGGAGACCGAGGAGGGACGTCTAAGAGGGGGCGTCTGATGGGAGGCTTACCGTTGGCCGGGTCCAGCGAGTTTGTTGCGTGCGAGCGTTCTCGGTAATCCGTGTGCTGTGGGTCAGCCCTACTTACGGGAATTTATAAGAGCATGGCGCGGATTGGTTTATTAATCAAGCAGTGTGATTGGTCAAAAATGACCGTCCCGCGGGATGGGACCTGTCATGGTTTACGTCACAGGGGTGAAAAATAGAATGTAGGGAAATTACCCAGACCAAGCATGATCAGGATTGGTACATGGAAGAAGGTAACCACAATTGTATCCATAATGCATGTGTAGGCAGAAACTCTCACAGGTTGATGTACAGCTGATTTACAGGAAAACAAGGAAATCATGGTCACTGTTTAATCCAAAAGTAACGGCGCGATATTTGCATATCAGCTTTGCTTCTTTCTGGCGTAGTTGTAGTTCTCTATCCCCGCCCCTTATATCGGTTGATATTTTCTCCAGTCCCACGAAGGTGATGTCTTCCTTGTTGTCCCACTGATGTTTTTCCTGCCAGTGTAATGCCAGTGGGTAGCTGGTGTCCTGGGAATGTAGGGAATTGAGATGTTCCCTGATCCTTGTTCTGAGTTCTCTCTTAGAACTCCCAATATATTTGCGATTACAAACACAGTTAATAGCATAAACCACAAATTTGGATCTACAGTTGATGTATTATCTGATTGAATGTGTGTCACTGGTACTAAAGGTCAAAGTCTTGGTCGTTTTAGCGAATTTGCACATGAAGCAGTTTCCACACTTGTAGAAGCCCACTGGTTTGCTGCTGGTGAGACAGTTGCCATCAGTTATTGGAATATGCGCCATGAATGATGGGCTACCAGCGCCCAACTGATCCAGAGTTTGTCATCCCCACAATTCTTACATTTTAATGGGAACCCCGGAGTTGGTTCCTCAACAAACCAGGATCCAGGCTGCTGGTCAGATTCGGCAACAAGAAAAGAGGAGGTGCGCAGGAAAAAGGGAGTCCCGCCACGATCAACTCCACCCTTGCTAAAACTACATATCACACATACACTAATCATGGGAGACAAACATTTAGATTGTATATTGAGGACTTCTAATGAAATAGACACTTGGAAGAAACTTTCAGATGATTAATGGGTCAGCCAATGGCGATATTCTGCCCCAACCAACATGGTGTAGCAATACAAGTTTTAGCACTATTGATTATATTTACATCAATAGGGAAGCTTTTCATCAAGTTAAAGACTTGAATATACTTTCACAAACTTGCAGTGATCACAACCTGCTTTCCCTACTGTTAAATTGGGATACAACTATGGTTGATAAGAACTATTTCACCCAATCTGTGGTAATCAATGGGTCAAGAACACGATTAAGCTTGAATCAGACAAATCTTAAAGCATTTGGTCGCACGATAGAGAATAACATATATTCGATTAGGTTATAGCGATATCCAGACCTAGTCGATATCCAGACCTACTGTCACCATATGTTAATACAATGACAAAAAGCACAAAAAAAGGTCTAACACACAAACATGCTTTTGACTACATCTTGCAAAACAGACGTACTGAGTATAGGAAGGAAAAAAGAGACATTGTAACAACAACTACAAACATAAACTGGTTAGCCCTGGCTAAAGCCAAAACCAAGTATAAAAACTGTTTGAAAAGCCACAAAGCTATTACATTCCAAAGAGATAGTGAAAGGATGCAGCAAGCAATAATCAACCAAGACTCGGCCAAAATGTGGCAGCTATTAAATAGCCACAATACAAATTTACAAGCCAATGCTCAGCTTAATGGGGTGCATCAACAAGGCTGGGTTAATTACTACCGGAAGCTTTATGCTGATTAGAAGTTCGATCAAATCCAATGCCTTCATAAGGTCTCTCGCCCTTGGCTCATAGAAGCGAGTACATCTAGAGCCTGTGGACCAGTTGGCATAAGTAATGCAATGTTAAAAGCTAATCCGAAAGAATGGGCTCTGATCCTATTTAACATCTTTCAAGCAGTAATATACCTACAGATGATCCCTCAATCTTGGAAGACATCGATTATAATTCCAATTTACAAGAAGGGTGATCGAACATTACCACAGAATTATAGACCAATAACGCTGCTTGACCCTCCAGGGAAAATTTTTGCTAAACTGTTTTTACAACAATTTAACGCTTGGACCTTAGCTAATAACTTACGAGATCCTAATCAAACAGGGTTTGTCTCAGGAATGGGTACACAAATTAATGTATTATGTTTTTGAAAGCCATAAAAGCAGTTTATTTCGCCTTTGTTGACTTATTTTCTGCTTTTGATTCGGTCTCGCGTGCAATTCTATTTCAGAAATTGCAGAGGGATAAGTGCCCTATGACTTTATACAATCTTATCTTCGCATTACACTCTAATACGTCAGTTCGTATTCGTTTATCACTGAATGGTTTATTATCTGATCCTATACCTACTTCACGTGGGGTGAAACAAGGCTGTTTATTGGCATCCTCTATTTTTTATTATTTTATGTATGATTTAAAACATATCTTTGAGACAGTATCTTCTGACTCTCCAAAATGTAATAAGTTTGTTAAAAGTCTCATGTATGCAGATGATTTAGTGTTAATTTCAAAAACTCCACTGGGATTGCAGAAACTTCTTATTGCATTTAACACCTACATTTATCAAAACGAACTAAGAGTCAATCCAAACAAAACGCAAGTCTTGGTTTATCAGCCAAACAAAACCGTACGGCCATCGCATGCATGGACAATAAATGACACACGTTTGAGCGTAGTGAAACAATATACCTATTTAGGCATGCTCTTTGAAAATAATATAACTAACTCTGCACAGTTAGAACGTATTGGTATCAAACTGGAGACTGCAATCTCCCAATCCAAAATCATTGTGCATAGATTTGGTAAATTCTCTATCAAACCGGCCCTTCACTATTGGGTCCAAAAAGCAGTACTGACGATAATTTACGGATTAGAATCTCTGCCAAGTACACACGTTTCGATTTTGAGAAATGGGAAGGGAAATACTGGAAGCAAATCTTGCATCTGCCTCAGTGTGTCCCTATCGTGTGGATACTCTATGAATTGGGATTGACTTCATTGGAAGCACATTACTCTTGGCGCTTATGCTCATTGTTTAGAAAGTGTCTGTTGTCAACTTCTATGGATGTAATCTTATATATATATTCTTGTCTAAACATAAGTTTGTAACCACATGGATGCAGAGCGCATATCGAAAATTGGCCGAGGCAGACATTACCATTGATTTACTTATTAATAATCCAATGAAGGCAAAAGAAAAGTTATATGATTGTGATTGGATACAAACTCATAAAAGATGTCTACAATATTGTCATGATGCCCGCTCCCGGGGAGCCGATTGAAGCCCTGCGTCCCCGAAAGTGGACATCCAGTCCCCAAGGAAGGACCCAGCAACCCCATATAGGGGCCCTTTGGACAGTGTCCTGGCGCCTATGGTGCCAGGCTCATAAAAGACATCAGTCCTGGCGCCATAGGCGCCATGCTCATTATGGAAGTGCTTGGGTGCACTTACCTGATGCAGACCATGCTGCAGGATCCCGGCCTCCTTGAGGCCTGAAAGGAACTACTTTACCTGTGGGACTAATTTACCATCCGGGCGTGGTCGGGGAAGGATACATACCTGATTGGAGGAAGGATACATACCTGGAACCTCTTCCAAGACTATTTAAACACCACCCGAACAGCCACACGTGCTTCGCGTTGTTCTGCATCTAGCAGCTGGACGCTCACCGTGTCTGCTCCTGCATCCTGACTTCTGCCACGCCTGCCAGCATCCTGGATCACCTGCAAAGGAAGAGAAGAAGAGAACAGAAGAAGGAAAAGTCCCTACCTGCTAAATCCGCATCCCGGAGACATCTCGCCGACAATCCTGAAAAGGAAGACTTTTATTCAAAAGCTCATCGCGTCGATCGCTGCAGCGCCGCATTCCACTCACCTTTACAGGGCGCCTCCATGTTCAGCAGCGATCATCCGGATTCGCAGTCACGCCCCAGCGCCTAGGGAGAAAAAGACCAGAACAAAAGGTGAGAGAGAGAAGGGAATAAGGAAAGCTAAATCTCCATGTTAAGACTTACCTGTTGGTTCATTCCCTCTTCATTTCGGGTCCGCGCCGCATCCTGGCATTTCCGGACCCCGGCCCCTAAGGGGAAAAAGAGACATCAGCGTTAATGAGCGAATGAAAAGACATTACCAAAAAACGCTCATTAAAGACTTACCTGATTTCTACAAGGATTTCACCTCTCATCTCGGGTCGGTGCCTGTTCCCCGGCATTCCGTACCCCGGCCCCTATGGGGAAAAAGACACTAGCATTAGTACATTAATGCATGCACACAAGGGGAACCTCTTATCAAAAAACTTACCTGGAAGCCAACCAAGTTTGGTTCTCACAAATCCGAAAATCCAGTGAAGTAACTAGATACCAACGCGCCCCTGCATCAGAAGCAGGATGGAGAGCTCGTCCTTCCAGACCCTAAGGTGAGACGCTACGAGGAAACACAGAAGGGTTTCGAGGAGGGTGAGAGGGGAAAGTGGGAGGCGATTGCATTACCCCGCAGACAGTTAATCCCCTATTTTCGCCTACAGAAGGATACTTCTGCGAGCCAGACAAGCCAGATTTGGGGGCCCGGTCCAGTCCGTCTTCCGAACTTTGCGCATCACCTTAAAAGAGGTCACAGCAGCGCGAACCAAGCCAGCACCTCCGTGGGAGTCATGTGAGCGTTACAGAACGCGAAGCCTTCCTACAAATTCCCACCCAGGCGCTATGGAAAGTTCTGAAACTGATCAGTTGGCCCAATTAGTGGGGGAATTACGGGCCGAAGTACATGCCGCTCGTCAAGAGACTAATGCCCTCAGGAGGGAATTAATAATATCAGAGGAAAGAACTGATGACCTGGCCAGACAGCTTTTGCAAGGTCAAGCTGGGCAAACTCCTCTACCCGGTTCCGGAGGGAACCCCGCTACTGTGGTTTCCAGTAACCCTGTGCAGATTAATCTTCCTGGAAACATGCCGCTGGCCCCACCCGAACGCTTTGCTGGGGACCCCAAACGATTTGCCGTATTCATGAATCAGTGTCGTTTGCACTTCCTATGCAGACCTGGGGCCTTCCCTAATGATCAGACCAAGGTAGCCTTTGTATTGTCATATCTCAGCGGCTGCGCTGCCGATTGGTCAGTTCCACTGGTTACTCAAGATGACCCGATTCTCTGTGATTTTCAAAGGTTTCAAGCAATCATGGAAAGGTTATTTGCTCGACACTCTCAGGGGCAGGCTCTGGATGACGAACTTCTATCCCTGCGACAGGGCAATCAGGACCTCCTATCCTATATTGCAACCTTTAATAGACTAATTGTGGAAACGGGATGGCCAGAGGATAAAAGAGTCACGTTCTTTTATCGAGGCCTACGCGGAGAACTTAAAGATGTCTTGGCCCAAGTTGTAAATCCGCCCCAAGAATGCACAGAGTATATAGACTTAGTGGTCCAATTGGATCACAGACTTCAAAACAGAAAAGCAGATCGGTCCAGGTTTGAGACCCGGGTGTTGGTCAAGACCCATGCTAATCCCAAGGGAGTTGATGTCTCTGAGCCTATGCAAATTGGAGGGGTTAAAGGACCCTTAACTCAAATGGAATGTGAAAGGAGGCGGCAGTTAAAATTATGTCTTTATTGTGGGAATTCTGGACACTTTCTACGAGATTGCCCGGCAAAACCGCCCCGAAAGTTGGTAGGAGCCGCTGATAAAAACCATGAAGACTTTGTTTCGGGAAACGACTCCGCCCGACAAGTGTAGGGGTCCGCTTGCCGAGCTTGAAAACTAATTCTCAGTCCTCGCATTTCATTGTGCCAATGGTTCTCGTAGATCCAGAACAGCCTAAGCGGTTGCATGCAATAAAGGCATACATCGATAGTGGGGCTATTGGAAACTATGTGGATCGTGAATTGGTCTCTAGGATTAACCTCCCTCTCCGTCCTAAAACCAGCAAAGATGTCATCACCACAGTCGATGGAACTGAAATTGCCTCTGGACCGGTAACACATTCCACTACTGAGGTGACTCTTATTGGTCCCGACGGCCATCGGGAGGGTGTTGTGTTTGATGTAATCAAGGCTCCACAGTTTCAGGGTATTCTTGGAATCCCTTGGTTAGAGACACATAATCCTCGAATTGATTGGCGAGCTAAGAGAATAACCTTCCCGGATTGTACACAAACCTGCTACCCAGAAAACCTGAAGATTAATCTAGCATCTGTAACCTCTGCCTCATGCAACTACCTCCGGAATACCAAGACTTTCAGGACGTCTTCCAAAAGGAACAGGCCAACACGTTACCTCCTCACAGATCGTACGATTGCCAAATCGATCTGGTGCCCGGTGCACAACCCCCTTGTAGCAGGATTTATGCCCTTACCGAACCTGAGAATCTGCATTTGAGACAATATTTGGATCAATACCTAGCTAATGGTTTTATTCGCCCGTCAAAGTCCCTGGCATCCTCGGCTTTGTTCTTCGTGCCCAAAAAAGAAGGCGACCTTAGAACTTGTATCGATTACCGCGCATTGAACCAGATAACGGTTAAAAACCGTTATCCTCTGCCTCTGATCCCTGAACTTCTTGACCAGGTGAAGGACGCTTGCATATACACCAAGTTAGATCTCCGGGGGGCTTATCATCTGGTACGAGTTAAAGAAGGCGATGAATGGAAAACTGCCTTCCGTACTAAATACGGATTATTCGAGTACCAGGTGATGCCTTTCGGATTGTGTAACGCGCCGGCTGCCTTCCAATACTTCATGAAGGATGTCCTTCGGGAACTCATCGATGTTTGTGTTGTCGTATATATCGATGACATTCTGGTGTACTCCTCTTCGGAATCTGATCACAGAAAACACGTCAAGGCAGTACTTGAAAAACTGCGCCAACACAAACTATTTGCTAAATTGGAGAAATGTGTTTTCCATACCACAGAAGTCGAGTTTCTAGGTTTCATCCTGACACCCAAAGGAGTCCGAATGGACTCAAGAAAAGTGGATGCCATCCTCAAATGGCCATCACCTAGCTCTGTAAAAGGGGTTCAAAGCATGCTCGGCTTTGCCAATTTCTATTGCAGGTTTATCCCGGAATTTCCACGCGTGGTACAACCCATTACTGCACTCCTGAGGAAAAATAAACGTTTTGAATAGTCTGAAGAAGCCGAGCAGGCCTTTCATGATTTAAAAGCAAAGTTTACCTCCGCACCTATATTGAAACAACCGCGTCCAGATTTCCCTTATGTCGTCGAGACTGACGCATCCAGCCTAGCCATGGGAGCTGTCCTGTCCCAAAGAGATCCCAAAACCAACCAACTGCATCCCGTAGCATTTTGGTCCAGAAAATTCTCGGCACCCGAGGTTAATTATGCAATCACGGACAAAAAACTGTTAGCCATTAAGTCCGCTTTTAAAGCCTGGCGGCATTATCTGCTTGGCGCTCGACATACCATCACAGTGATCACTGATCACCGGAATTTACAGTATTTGAAAACCGGCAAGGCTCAGTCATCACGGCAGCTCCGATGGGCTTTGTTTTTCGCTGAATTTGATTTCGTGATTACCTATCTCTCATGATGCCCACTCCCGGGGAGCCGGTTCAAGCCCTGCGTCCCCGAAAGCGGACATCCAGTCCCCAAGGAAGGATCCAGCAACCCCATATAGGGGCCCTTTGGACAGTGTCCTGGCGCCTATGGCGCCAGGCTCATAAAAGACATCAGTCCTGGCGCCATAGGCGCCAGGCTCACTATGAGAGTGCTTGGGTGCACTTACCTGATGCAGACCATGCTGCAGGATCCCGGCCTGCTTGAGGCCTGAAAGGAAATACTTTACCTGTGGGACTAATTTACCATCCGGGCGTGGTCGGGGAAGGATACATACCTGATTGGAGGAAGGATACATACCTGGAACTTCTTCCAAGGCTATTTAAACCCCACCCGAACAGCCACACGTGCTTCGCGTTGTTCTGCATCTAGCAGCTGGACGCTCACCGTGTCTGCTCCTGCATCCTAACGTCTGCCACGCCTGCCAGCATCCTGGATCACCTGCAAAGGAAGAGAAGAAGAGAACAGAAGAAGGAAAAGTCCTTACCTGCTAAAACCGCATCCCGGAGACATCTCGCCGACAATCCTGAAAAGGAAGACTTTTATTAAAAAGCTCATCGCGTCGATCGCTGCAGCGCCGCATTCCACTCACCTTTGCAGGGCGCCTCCATGTTCAGCAGCGATCATCCGGATTCGCAGTCACGCCCCAGCGCCTGGGGAAAAAAAAGACAAGAACAAAAGGTGAGAGAGAGAATGGAATATGGAAACCTAAATCTCCATGTTAAGACTTACCTGTTGATTCATTCTCTCTTCATTTCGGGTCCGCGCCGCACCCTGGCATTTCCGGACCCCGGCCCCTAAGGGGAAAAAAAGACATCAGCGTTAATGAGCGAATGAAAAGACATTACCGAAAAACGCTCATTAAAGACTTACCTGATTTCTACAAGGATTTCACCTCTCATCTCGGGTCGGTGCCTGTTCCCCGGCATTCCGTACCCCGGCCCCTACGGGGAAAAATACACTAGCATTAGTACATTAATGCATGGACACAAGGGGAACCTCTTATCAAAAACCTACTTGGAAGCCAAGCAAGTTTGGTTCTCACCAATCCGAAAATCCAGTGAAGTAACTGGATACCAACGCGCCCCTGCATCAGAAGCAGGATGGAGAGCTCATCCTTCCAGACCCTAAGGTGAGACGCTACGGGAAATCACAGAAGGGTTTCGAGGAGGGTGAGAGGGGAAAGTGGGAGGCCGATTGCACTACCCCGCAGACAGTTAATCCCCTATTTTCGCCTACAGAAGGATACTTCTGCGAGCCAGACAAGCCAGATTTGGGGGCCCGGTCCAGTCCATCTTCCGAACCCTGCGCATCACCTTAGAAGAGGTCACAGCAGCGCGAACCAGGCCACCACCTCCGTGGGAGTCAGGTGAGCGTTACAGAACGCGAAGCCTTCCTACAAATTCCCACCCAGGCGCTATGGAAAGTTCTGAGACTGATCAGTTGGCCCAATTACTGGGGGAATTACGGGCCGAAATACATGCCGCTCGTCAAGAGACTAATGCCCTCAGGAGGGAATTAATAATATCAAAGGAAAGAACTGATGACCTGGCCAGACAGCTTTTGCAAGGTCAAGCTGGGCAAACTCCTCTACCTGGTTCCGGAGGGAACCCCGCTCCTGTTGTTTCCAGTAACCCTGTGCAGATTAATCTACCTGGAAACATGCCGCTGGCCCCACCCGAACGCTTTGCTGGGGACCAAAAACGATTTCCCGTATTCATGAATCAGTGTTGTTTGCACTTCCTATTCAGATCTGGGGCCTTCCCTAATGATCAGACCAATGTAGCCTTTGTATTGTTATATCTCAGTGGCTGCGCTGCCGATTGGTCAGTTCCACTGGTTACTCAAGATGACCTGATTCTCTGTGATTTTCAAGGGTTTCAAGCAAGTATGGAAAGGTTATTTGCTCGACACTCTCAGGGGCAGGCTCTGGATGACGAACTTCTATCCCTGCGACAGGGCAATCAGGACCTCCTATCCTATATTGCAACCTTTAATAGACTAATTGTGGAAACGGGATGGCCAGAGGATAAAAGAGTCACATTCTTTTATCGAGGCCTACGCGGAGAACTTAAAGATGTCTTGGCCCAAGTTGTAAATCCGCCCCAAGAATGCACAGAGTATATAGACTTAGTGGTCCAATTGGATCACAGACTTCAAAACAGAAAAGCAGATCGGTCCAGGTTTGAGACCCGGGTGTTGGTCAAGACCCATGCTAACCCCAAGGGAGTTGATGTCTCTGAGCCTATGCAAATTGGAGGGGTTAAAGGACCCTTAACTCAAAAGGAACGTGAAAGGAGGCGGCAGTTAAAATTATGTCTTTATTGTGGGAATTCTGGACACTTTCTACGAGATTGCCTGACAAAACTGCCCCGAAAGGCGGTAGGAGCTGCTGATAAAAACCATAAAGACTCTGTTTCGGGAAACGACTCCGCCCGACAAGCGTAGGGGTCCTCTTGCCGAGCTTGAAAACTAACTCTCAGACCTCGCATTTCATTGTGCCAATGGTTCTCGTAGATCCAGAACAGCCTAAGCGGTTGCATGCAAAAAAGGCATACATCGATAGTGGGGCTATTGGAAACTATGTGGATCGTGAATTGGTCTCTAGGATTAACCTCCCTCTCCGTCCTAAAACCAGCAAAGATGTCATCACCACAGTCGATGGAACTGAAATTGCCTCTGGACCGGTAACACATTCCACTACTGAGGTGACTCTTATTGGTCCCGACGGCCATCGGGAGGGTGTTGTGTTTGATGTAATCAAGGCTCCACAGTTTCAGGTTATTCTTGGAATCCCTTGGTTAGAGACACATAATCCTCAAATTGATTGGCGAGCTAAGAGAATAACCTTCCCGGATTGTACACAAACCTTCTACCCAGAAAACCTGAAGATTAATCTAGCATCTGTAACCTCTGCCTCCATGCAACTACCTCCGGAATACCAAGACTTTCAGGACGTCTTCCAAAAGGAACAGGCCAACACGTTACCTCCTCACAGATCGTACGATTGCCAAATCGATCTGGTGCCCGGTGCACAACCCCCGTGTAGCAGGATTTATGCCCTTACCGAACCTGAGAACCTGCATTTGAGACAATATTTGGTTCAATACCTAGCTAATGGTTTTATTCGCCCGTCAAAGTCCCCGGCATCCTCGGCTTTGTTCTTCGTGCCCAAAAAAGAAGGCGACCTTAGAACTTGTGTCGATTACTGCGCATTGAACCAGATAACGGTTAAAAACCGTTATCCTCTGCCTCTGATCCCTGAACTCCATGACCAGGTGAAGGACGCTTGCATATACACCAAGTTAGATCTCCGGGGGGCTTATCATCTGGTACGAGTTAAAGAAGGCGACGAATGGAAAACTGCCTTCCGTACTAAATACGGATTATTCGAGTACCAGGTGATGCCTTTCGGATTGTGTAACGCGCCGGCTGCCTTTCAATACTTCATGAATGATGTCCTTCGGGAACTCATCGATGTTTGTGTAGTCGTATATATCGATGACATTCTGGTGTACTCCTCTTTGGAATCTGATCACAGAAAACACGTCAGGGCAGTACTTGAAAAACTGCGCCAACACAAACTATTTGCGAAATTGGAGAAATGTGTTTTCCATACCACAGAAGTCGAGTTTCTAGGTTTCATCCTGACACCCAAAGGAGTCCGAATGGACTCAAGAAAAGTGGATGTCATTCTCAAATGGCCATCACCTAGCTCTGTAAAAGGGGTTCAAAGCATGCTCGGCTTTGCCAATTTCTATCGCAGGTTTATCCCGGAATTATCACGCGTGGTACAACCCATTAATGCACTCTTGAGGAAAAATAAACATTTTGAATGGTCTGAAGAAGCCGAGCAGGCTTTTCAGGATTTAAAAGTTAAGTTTACCTCCGCACCTATATTGAAACACCCGCGTCCAGATCTCCCTTATGGAGTCGAGACTGACGCATCCAGCCTAGCCATGGGAGCTGTCCTGTCCCAAAGAGATCCCGAAACCAACCAACTGCATCCCGTAGCATTTTGGTCCAGAAAATTCTCGGCACCCGAGGTTAATTATGCAATCACTGACAAAGAACTGTTAGCCATTAAGTCCGCTTTTAAAGCCTGGCGGCATTATCTGCTTGGCGCTTGACATACCATCACAGTGATCACTGATCACTGGAATTTACAGTATTTGAAAACCGCCAAGGCTCAGTCATCATGGCAGCTCTGATGGGCTTTGTTTTTCGCTGAATTTGATTTTGTGATTAACTATCTCTCATGATGCCCGCTCCCGGGGAGCCGGTTCAAGCCCTGTGTCCCCGAAAGCGGACATCCAGTCCCCAAGGAAGGACCCAGCAACCCTATATAGGGGCCCTTTGGACAGTGTCCTGGCGCCTATGGCGCCAGGCTCATAAAAGACATCAGTCCTGGCGCCATAGGCGCCAGGTTCATTATGAGAGTGCTTGGGTGCACTTACCTGATGCAGACCATCCTGCAGGATCCCGGCCTCCTTGAGGCCTGAAAGGAACTATTATACCTGTGGGACTAATTTACCATCCGGGCGTGGTCGGGAAGGGTACATACCTGATTGGAGGAAGGATACATACCTGGAACTTCTTCCAAGACCATTTAAACCCCACCCGAACAGCCACACGTGCTTTGCGTTGTTCTGCATCCAGCAGCTGGACGTTCACCGTGTCTGCTCTTGCATCCTGACTTCTGCCACGCCTGCCAGCATCCTGGATCACCTGCAAAGGAAGAGAAGAAGAGAACAGAAGAAGGAAAAGTCCTTACCTGCTAAATCCGCATCCCGGAGACATCTCGCCGACAATCCTGAAAAGGAAGACTTTTATTTAAAAGCTCATTGCGTCGATCGCTGCAGTGCCGCATTCCACTCACCTTTGCAGGGCGCCTCCATGTTCAGCAGCGATCATCCGGATTCGCAGTCACGCCCCAGCGCCTGGGGAAAACAAAGACAAGAACAAAAGGTGAGAGAGAGAAGGGAATAAGGAAAGCTAAATCTCCATGTTAAGACTTATCTGTTGATTCATTCCCTCTTCATTTCGGGTCCGCGCAGCATCCTGGCATTTCCGGACCCCGGCCCCTAAGGGGAAAAAAAGACTTCAGCGTTAGTGAGCGAATGAAAAGACATTACCAAAAAACGCTCATTAAAGACTTACCTGATTTCTACAAGGATTTCACCTCTCATCTCGGGTCGGTGCCAGTTCCCCGGCATTCCGTACCCCGGCCCCTACGGGGAAAAAGACACTAGCATTAGTACATTAATGCATGGACACAAGGGGAACCTCTTATCAAAAACTTACCTGGAAGCCAAGCAAGTTTGGTTCTCACCAATCCGAAAATCCAGTGAAGTAACTGGATACCAACGCGCCCCTGCATCAGAAGCAGGATGGAGAGCTCGTCCTTCCAGACCCTAAGGTGAGACGCTACGGGGAATCACAGAAGGGTTTCGTGGAGGGTGAGAGGGGAAAGTGGGAGGCCGATTACACTACCCCGCAGACAGTTAATCCCCTATTTTCGCCTACAGACGGATACTTCTGCGAGCCAGACAAGCCAGATTTGGGGGCCCGGTCCAGTCCATCTTCCGAACCCTGCGCATCACCTTAGAAGAGGTCACAGCAGCGCGAACCAGGCCAGTGCCTCCGTGGGAGTCAGGTGAGCGTTACAGAACGTGAAGCCTTCCTACAAATTCCCACCCAGGCGCTATGGAAAGTTCTGAGACTGATCAGTTGGCCCAATTACTGGGGGAATTACGGGCCGAAATACATGCCACTCGTCAAGAGACTAATGCCCTCAGGAGGGAATTAATAATATCAAAGGAAAGAACTGATGACCTGGCCAGACAGCTTTTGCAAGGTCAAGCTGGGCAAACTCCTCTACCCGGTTCCGGAGGGAACCCCGCTCCTGTGGTTTCCAGTAACCCTGTGCAGATTAATCTACCTGGAAACATGCCGCTGGCCCCACCCGAACGCTTTGCTGGGGACCCCAAACGATTTGCCGTATTCATGAATCAGTGTCGTTTGCACTTCCTATGCAGACCTGGGGCCTTCCCTAATGATCAGATCAAGGTAGCCTTTGTATTGTCATATCTCAGAGGCTGCGCTGCCGATTGGTCAGTTCCACTGGTTACTGAAGATGACCCGATTCTCCGTGATTTTCAAGGGTTTCAAGCAAGCATGGAAAGGTTATTTGCTCGACACTCTCAGGGACAGGCTCTGGATGACGAACTTCTATCCCTGCGACAGGGCAATCAGGACCTCCTATCCTATATTGCAACCTTTAATAGACTAATTGTGGAAACGGGATGGCCAGAGGATAAAAGAGTCACATTGTTTTATCGAGGCCTACGCGGAGAACTTAAAGATGTCTTGGCCCAAGTTGTAAATCCGCCCCAAGAATGCACCGAGTATATGGACTTAGTGGTCCAATTGGATCACAGACTTCAAAACAGAAAAGCAGATCGGTCCAGGTTTGAGACCCGGGTGTTGGTCAAGACCCATGCTAACCCCAAGGGAGTTGATGTCTCTGAGCCTATGCAAATTGGAGGGGTTAAAGGACCCTTAACTCAAAAGGAACGTGAAAGGAGGCGGCAGTTAAAATTATGTCTTTATTGTGGGAATTCTGGACACTTTCTACGAGATTGCCTGGCAAAACTGCCCCGAAAGGCGGTAGGAGCCGCTGATAAAAACCATAAAGACTCTGTTTCAGGAAACGACTCCGCCCGACAAGCGTAGGGGTCCGCTTGCCGAGCTTGAAAACTAACTCTCAGACCTCGCATTTCATTGTGCCAATGGTTCTCGTAGATCCAGAACAGCCCTAGCGGTTGCATGCAATAAAGGCATACATCGATAGTGGGGCTATTGGAAACTATGTGGATCGTGAATTGGTCTCTAGGATTAACCTCTCTCTCCGTCCTAAAACCAGAAAAGATTTCATCACCACAGTCGATGGAACTGAAATTGCCTTTGGACCGGTAACACATTCCACTACTGAGGTGACTCTTATTGGTCCCGACGGCCATCGGGAGGGTGTTGTGTTTGATGTAATCAAGGCTCCACAGTTTCAGGTTATTCTAGGAATCCCTTGGTTAGAGACACATAATCCTCAAATTGATTGGCGAGCTAAGAGAATAACCTTCCTGGATTGTACACAAACCTGCTACCCAGAAAACCTGAAGATTAATCTAGCATCTGTAACCTCTGCCTCCATGCAACTACCTCCGGAATACCAAGACTTTCAGGACGTCTTGCAAAAGGAACAGGCCAACACGTTACCTCCTCACAGATCGTACGATTGCCAAATCGATCTGGTGCCCGGTGCACAACCCCCTTGTAGCAGGATTTATGCCCTTACCGAACCTGAGAACCTGCATTTGAGACAATATTTGGTTCAATACCTAGCTAATGGTTTTATTCGCCCGTCAAAGACCCCGGCATCCTCGGCTTTGTTCTTCGTGCCCAAAAAAGAAGGCGACCATAGAACTTGTGTCGATTACCGCGCATTGAACCAGATAACGGTTAAAAACCGTTATCCTCTGCCTCTGATCCCTGAACTCCTTGACCAGGTGAAGGACGCTTGCATATACACCAAGTTAGATCTCCGGGGGGCTTATCATCTGGTACGAGTTAAAGAAGGCGACAAATGGAAAACTGCCTTCCGTACTAAATACGGATTATTCGAGTACCAGGTGATGCCTTTCGGATTGTGTAACGCGCCGGCTGCCTTCCAAAACTTCATGAATGATGTCCTTCGGGAACTCATCGATGTTTGTGTAGTCGTATATATCGATGACATTCTGGTGTACTCCTCTTCGGAATCTGATCACAGAAAACACGTCAGGGCAGTACTTGAAAAACTGCGCCAACACAAACTATTTGCTAAATTGGAGAAATGTGTTTTCCATACCACAGAAGTCGAGTTTCTAGGTTTCATCCTGACACCCAAAGGAATCCGAATGGACTCGAGAAAAGTGGATGCCATCCTCAAATGGCCATCACCTAGCTCTGTAAAATGGGTTCAAAGCATGCTCGGCTTTGCCAATTTCTATTGCAGGTTTATCCCGGAATTTTCACACGTGGTACAACCCATTACTGCACTCTTGAGGAAAAATAAACGTTTTGAATGGTCTGAAGAAGCCGAGCAGGCCTTTCAGGATTTAAAAGCTAAGTTTACCTCCGCACCTATATTGAAACACCCGCGTCCAGATCTCCCTTATGGAGTCGAGACTGATGCATCCAGCCTAGCCATGGGAGCTGTCCTGTCCCAAAGAGATGCCGAAACCAACCAACTGCATCCCGTAGCATTTTGGTCCAGAAAATTCTCGGCACCCGAGGTTAATTATGCAATCACTGACAAAGAACTGTTAGTCATTAAGTCCGCTTTTAAAGCCTGGCGGCATTATCTGCTTGGCGCATGACATACCATCACAGTGATCACTGATCACTGGAATTTACAGTATTTGAAAACCGCCAAGGCTCAGTCATCACGGCAGCTCCAATGGGCTTTGTTTTTCGCTGAATTTGATTTCGTGATTACCTATCGACCTGGCTGCAAGAAGGCAAAGCAGATGCCTTATCCCGAATTGGAATGGGAGAATCTGATACAAGCTCAGAACCAGTACCAATAATTCCCGAACAGAGGATTCTAGGCATGACTTTGTTACAGATGCTTGAAGACATTCAAGCCAGAGTGAAACAACTCCTGGACCCTACAACCTTACAGGATTGGATACAAAAGGGATCAGGCCTTACCATAGATAATGGTTTACCTTATTTCCAAGGACGCTTATTCCTGCCACATAAGGAATTACACGAACTAGTTATTTCCGGTTATCATGATACATTAATAGAGGGACACCCCGGTATTGCCAAGACAGAGGAAAAGGTGAAACGACAATTTTGGTGGCCCTCTTGGCGAAAAGATGTTAAATCTTTTGTGATGTCCTGTGGTGTTTGCGCCCAAAATAAAAGTCAAAAGAAAAGACCAGCCGGTCTCCTTCAACCTCTAGACATACCGCCAGCACCCTGGCACACCCTATCAATGGATTTTATTACGGACCTGCCTCCTTGTTCGGGGTACAATACTATTCTGGTAATTGTGGATTTGTTTTCCAAAATGGCCCACTTTATTCCTTTGAAAGGTTTACCTTCAGCTTCTGTCCTAGCCAAAGAATTCCTTGAAAATATTGTTCGGCTACATGGATTCCCATCTATACTAATCTCTGACCGGGGAAGCCAATTCATTTCCCACTTCTGGCGCAAATGTTGTCAAATGGCGCAGATCGACGTAAGATTATCGACCAGTCCCCACCCTCAGACCGATGGTCAGACCGAGAGGACAAATCAGACCCTTGAGCAGTACTTACGGTGTATGTTACAGCAATCTGAAAGCAACTGGAAAGACATTCTTTGGATAGCCGAATACGCATATAATAATTCGGTACACTCTGGAACGGGCCACAGTCCTTTTTATACTTTGTTTGGGCATCACCCTCGAACCTCAAACCTTGACTCACCTCAGAACCTCGGAATGCCTGCAGTAGAACATCTGCATTCTACAATTACCCAAGCCTTCAAAGAGGCAACTACGCATTTACAACAAGCCAAGAGAAAATACAAGGAGAATGCTGATCTACATCGGAGTGAAGCACCTCCGTATCAGATTGGGGATCAAGTGTGGTTAGCTACCAGACATTTACCACTCAAAGGGCCTCGAACTTTTAACCCAAAATATCTGGGACCTTATTCTATTACAGCAATAATTAACCCAGTGGCTGTTAAACTTGATTTACCAGCTAGTATGCGAATTCACCCTCTTTTTCATGTGTCACTTCTGAAACAAGTGGTACCCGGAACCCGACTACTCAAACCTCCAGAACCTATTCTAATAGATGGGGAGCCCGAATTCGAAGTGAAGAACATTTTAGACTCAAAAATGTTTAGGTCAAAACTGTTCTACCTAATTGATTGGAAGGGGTACGGACCCCAGGAGAGGTCGTGGGAACCCAGCGACCATATGCATGCACCTCGATTAGTCAGGAAATTCCACCAACTCCTCCCAGACAAATCAAAACCCCCGGAGGGAACAACCTTGGGAGGGGCCTTGGGGGGGGAGTGCTGTCATGATGCCCACTCCCGGGGAGCCGGTTCAAGCCGTGCTTCCCCGAAAGCGGACATCCAGTCCCCAAGGAAGGACCCAGCAACTCCATATAGGGGCCCTTTGGACAGTGTCCTGGCGCCTATGGTGCCAGACTCATAAAAGACATCAGTCCTGGCGCCATAGGCTCCAGGCTCATTATGGAAGTGCTTGGGTCCACTTACCTGATGCAGACCATGCTGCAGGATCCCGGCCTCCTTGAGGCCTGAAAGGAACTACTTTACCTGTGGGACTAATTTACCATCCGGGAGTGGTCGGGGAAGGATACATACCTGATTGGAGGAAGGATACATACCTGGAACTTCTTCCAAGACTATTTAAACCCCACCCGAACAGCCACACGTGCTTCGCGTTGTTCTGCATCTAGCAGCTGGACGCTCACCGTGTCTGCTCCTGCATCCTGACTTCTACCACGCCTGCCAGCATCCTGGATCACCTGCAAAGGAAGAGAAGAAGAGAACAGAAGAAGGAAAAGTCCTTACCTGCTAAATCCGCATCCCGGAGACATCTCGCCGACAATCCTGAAAAGGAAGACTTTTATTTAAAAGCTCATCGCGTCGATCGCTGCAGCGCCGCATTCCACTCACCTTTACAGGGCGCCTCCATGTTCAGCAGCGATCATCCGGATTCGCAGTCACGCCTCAGCGCCTATGGAGAAAAAGACCAGAACAAAAGGTGAGAGAGAGAAGGGAATAAGGAAAGCTAAATCTCCATATTAAGACTTACCTGTTGATTCATTCCCTCTTCATTTCGGGTCCACGCCGCATCCTGGCATTTCCGGACCCCGGCCCCTAAGGGGAAAAAGAGACATCAGCATTAATGAGCGAATGAAAAGACATTACCAAAAAACGCTCATTAAAGACTTACCTGATTTCTACAAGAATTTCACCTCTCATCTCGGGTCGGTGCCTGTTCCCCAGCATTTCGTACCCCGGCCCCTATGGGGAAAAAGACACTAGCATTAGTACATTAATGCATGGACACAAGGGGAACCTCTTATCAAAAAACTTACCTGGAAGCCAAGCAAGTTTGGTTCTCACCAATTCGAAAATCCAGTGAAGTAACTGGATACCAACGCGCCCCTGCATCAGAAGCAGGATGGAGAGCTCATCCTTCCAGACCCTAAGGTGAGACGCTACGAGGAATCACAGAAGGGTTTCGAGGAGGGTGAGAGGGGAAAGTGGGAGGCCGATTGCATTACCCCGCAGACAGTTAATCCCCTATTTTCGCCTACAGAAGGATACTTCTGCGGGCCAGACAAGCCAGATTTGGGGGCCCGGTCCAGTCCGTCTTCCGAAACCTGCGCATCACCTTAGAAGAGGTCACAGCAGCGCAAACCAGGCCAGCGCCTCCGTGGGAGTCAGGTGAGCGTTACAAATATAGAGATGGCGATCTCTATCGCTTTCCCACCCCAAAAAAGGAACATTTTGCCATTATACATGATTAAAGCCCCATCAATTGCTTATCGCTCGGAAATTCTACGTATGCGCTTCAACCTGTGGATAACCAAGGATGTAAATGTCAGACGAAAATTGTTAGATCCTGAATTGAACATTTGTCGCTTTTGTAATTTGCAATTGGAAAAGGAAACATTCGAACATCTGGTCACACAATGTTTGCAGTTAACTTCTCAAAGAGAGATCCACTTTTCAAGACATTGGACCTATCTGAGGAGTTTAGATCAGAAACAATCTTGGATGATTATTTTGAATTGTACATATTTACCTATTCAAATATCCATGATAAACTTCCTAAATGGTTTAGAATTGAATCAATGAGGGGAGAGTATCTAATATGACACAAATGATTGGACTCAAATACATAATGTGATGACAAATTCAGTATAATATAAGTTTAATATGGATTTATTTTGCAGTGACTTCAACATTGCTCAAATGGCACTAGTGAATCTCTAAATTGTTCATAGATTAAGATGGCACTGCATGTAACAAATTATCTTTAAGGTTCCAGCTCTATGTTTTCTTTTAGTTTTTATTTCAATATTACTTTTTCCTTTCCTCTTTCCCCTTTCTCTTCTCCCTTACCCCTATTTTTATTTTCATTATGTTTTATTATTATTAGTCTCTTTTATATGTCTGCAAAATCAGAAAGTTATACTTTTTAATGTTCTAAATTTTATGAAATGATATGTTGTAATGAGTGTGTTTAAATCTGTTTTTTTTCATGGCAACATTTTATTAGGTTGTACAAATCAGCAATACATCAACAACAGCATTGTGTTCAATAATCTCAACGTTAAGCAATATGCATTCGTATGGAAGATGAGTTATTAGTCGGCGTTAGGCAGAACTCCATTGTCCGATACTATATTTGAACTTGGTGGTTATATCAGCAGTTATGGGTTAGGTGACTCTCATTGAAGATTATGGGCTGGTCAGTAGAGGGGGCTGCTTTGTAGCCATCTGGTGAGTGGTGGCCTTCTGGACAGAGCCGGGAATCTAGTTGCATAGTCCATGAAAGGATCCCAGATGTTCATGGATTTGGTGAAGGAATTATTTCGGTTTGCGGTTACCTTTTCCGCCACCGCAATGTCCCAACATTTGGACCACCATAATGCTATCGAGGGTCCTTCCTCATGTTTCCACAGGCGGGCCATGAGAATTTCGATGCGAGGAGTAGATGTGTACACAACGGAGGTATGTGACCTGAGATTGGTAATGCCCCGTCCCCTGTTTCCCCTAGGAGAATGATCCCCGGATCCCAAGGAATAGTGAGTCCAGTAGTGTCTTTGATGTGTTTGATAACCTCCCTCAAGTATGCCTCCGCCTTTGGGCAGGCCCATACCATGTGAAATAATGAACCGGGGATGTTTCAGCCCCGCCAGCATTGGTCAGAGAGATTTGGATTAGCTCTGTTGATTTGGACAGGGGTTACATAATATCTGTAACAGAGTTTGAGAGTTTGTAGCCACCCTCCCTGTTAGTAATACATTGTGAGCTTTTATGCAGCCTGGTCCAGAGTTTTGCCCATTCTTCAACCTCTATTTCTCGTCCTAGGTCCCTCTCCCACCCAAACATGTATCTTTCTTTTTTCGTGGGGTCAACCCTGTCCAGGAGACGGTATAGTGTAGAGATTTTGCCTCTTTTTATTGGGGTTGTGAGGGTGCTTTCTAGAGCCGTCAGCTCTTGAACCGTCCTGTGAGATAACCAGTGCCTTAATTGAGTACAATGAAATCTTTCTCTCTCCCCTATCCCAAATTTCTCTTTACATCTTTCAAATGAAATGGGTGCGCCCTCCTCTAGGAAGCCACTTGTTTTAAGCAGTCCACCCTCCCTCCAGGATTGGAAACTATTGGGCTGCAGCCTGGTGAAAACTCTGGGTTGTTCCAGATAGGTGATAGCAGGCCCAGTACGCCCCAAATGCCCCATTTCCGAGCCGCTGCTTTCCAACATCGGGCAGTTGTGATTGTAGCAGACAGAGTGCCTTTATTCGCTTGCACTTTTCTTTCTGGCAGGTGTGTGAGGTCCGCGGGGCTACCCGGGCACCAGGTCTCCTCCGTCTGCGTCCATTTTGGGGCATCCTCTTCTTGTACCCAGGAGAAGGCATATGATAGCTGAGCTGCTAGGGTATATCTGGCTATGTCTGGCACCCCCAGCCCACCCTGATTCTTGTCCCGCATCATTATTCGTTTACCAATGCGCAGCTTTTTCCCTCCCAAGACAAATGCCTGCATTTTCTTTTGCATATCCACAAGTACTGGGCCCGGAATGCGGGTCGGTATTGCTGTGCAGGTGTATAGCCACTGGGGACAATGTTCATTTTTATGGCCGCAATCCGCCCGAACCAGGCGATTTCCCTGGAGGACCAGGTCTTTAGGTCATTCGTGAGATTTGTAATAAGTTGTGGGAAATTTTCAGCACACCTTTTGCCCATGGAATAGGCATTAACGGGCGGAGGGCGGCTCTTTCGAGACCATGGATATTGATCGCTAGGGCCAATGATTTGTCTAAGTTAATTTTAAACCCTGACAATGCTCCGAATTCGTCAATTTCTTTCCATAGGGAATCTAGGGATGATGCCAGGTTCGTGGTTGTGATTAAAACATCATCCGCATATAGAGCAATTTTATATTCCGGGCCACCTATTTTGACCCCGCCTATCCTGGCATTCTTCCTAATCCTGGCTGCAAAGGGCTCCATGGATAACGCAAAAATCAGAGGTGATAGTGGGCACCCCTGTCGGGTGCCCCTTGATATCTGTATTGCTTCAGATCTCCTGCCATTAACCCGTAATTGTGTTGTGGGAATTTGATAATTGGCCATAACCCATTTGGTGAAATTTGGGGCGAAACCAAAATGTTCCAAGATTGCCCACAGGTACCCCCAGTCCATCATATCAAAAGCTTTGTGAGCATCTAATGATATAACTGCCATTCTGTCCCCAGCTGTGTGGGAATGTTCAATAATGTCTATTGTTCTCCGGATATTGTCATGAGTCCCTCTCCCAGGTATAAACCCTGTCTGATCACTGTCAATTATGCCCGGCAAGACCGCTCCCAGTCTGCCTGACAACACTTTAGCGAAAATCTTACCATCATTGTTCATGAGCGTAATCGGGCGGTAGGAGCTGGGCAGTTCAGGAGCCCTCCCGGGTTTATGTAGCAGGACTGTCAGCGACTCCGCCATAGACCCAGTGACAGAGCCGGATGCAAGGAAAGAGTTGAATAATTCCACCAGCTGAGGGACCAGGAGCCTGGCGTACTTCTTGTAAAAGGATGCGGATAGGCCATCAGGGCAAGGAGCCGTGGATTTCAGCGATTTGTTGGCTTCGATTATTTCCTCCGCCGACACAGGCATCTCGAGGTGCTCCTGCTGGGTCGTGTTCTGCTTGGGTATTGATTGTAAATACTTTGGTAGGTTGTCTAGTGCTGTCGATGACCCACTCATGATTTCTGAGTGGTATCTTGATAATTCCGCAATTTTATCAGCGTCACTGTAGAGAGCTTTGCCATCCGCTCCAGCTATTGTAAGGATGTTGTTTCTGCTTTGAGTTTTTTCAGTTTTTGCACTAGTACTCTGTTCGCTTTATTCCCCTTCATGTAATAAAACTGTCTTGTAAAGGCTAAGGACTTAGCGGTGCAGTCGTCACAGTGAATTTCTAAGGCTGTTTTGGCCTTTCTTAGCTCTCTCTCGGCTTTTCTGGAGTATCGACTTTTCAAATCTGTCTCCAGTTGGTTCACCTTCTCCTCCAGCTTGGATGCGGCTATGTTAGAGACCCTTCGTCGTTCCGCTCCTGTGCTGATTAGCGAGCCTCTGACAACTGCCTTCATTGCGTCCCAGATGATATTGATAGGAGAGGTCTCCGTGGTATTTTCTCTAAAGTAGTTGACTATTGTGTTCTCGACTTCCATCTTGATGCATTCATCCAGTAGCAGAGAGTCGTTCAGTTTCCAGTGTCTTTGTGCAGGGAGCTTTTGCCCCGATATAGCTAGCTTCGCCGTCACTGGAGCGTGATCCGAGATCATACAGGTGTGTATTGCAGTTGCCTCCAAGCATGGGTAAATGACTCCTGAGATTAAAATGAGGTTGATTCTTGAGAAGCCTTTATGTACCTGGGAATAGTGGGAGTAGTCTCTCAAGGTACCGTTAAAGAGCTTCCAGGCGTCGACGGTTTCCGTTTCCCTTAGTAGCTTGGCTAGTGAGAGTGCTTGTGCATAGTCGGATTTAGTGGGCGGAGGGGTCTTGTCCATCTGGGGATTCGGCGTTGAGTTGAAGTCCCCGCCCATGATTAGATGCCCTTCTTGGAATGCTAAAATGGTTGGGATTAGATTTGTGATGAAGTTAGCTTGAGCAGAGTTGGGTCCATAAATTGCACCAATGGTGATCGGAAGCTCCTTCGAACATCCCTTTGAGTAGGAGATATCGCCCGTTTGGATCTTTTTTTATAGTAATTTTTGTTAGGGGGACCCTATCACTTTTGAAAGGTTGATTAATTTCAACTAAGACAAATAAAAAAATAAAATTAAAAAATAAACATTGGGCTGAGCCCAGCGGAGGGAGACTGATTGAGCACTGTGTTAAAAAATATCTGAGCCCGGTGGAGGGGGATTCAAGGGTGAACTGTGAATCACCTGAGAAATGGAGTACATGTGAAATCATAAGAGGAAAATAACGTATTGTTTGTTGCATCAGGCCCTCTGAAATAAGAGACTTTGAAAGGCAAAGAGACTTGGGCACACAAGGCCCTGATGCTAATGTTTGCACTGCACCCTCGTGCTAGAGACGCCAGAGACTGTGCTAAGCTCGAGTGTGCTGCCTTGTCCCTTGCTGAAAACGTGGGGAAGGGAGGCAAACAACCTGAATATCCTGACATATCGTTTCTTGAACACTTCTTTCTTTTACATAACATTGTTTCCCACACTATTTGGATTTAGAGGTAAGGATTGGCAATAGGTTTATAAGTATAGGCCCTTTTATTTTGACAAGACACCAGTAGGACTGCGTTATTATTATTTGATGGTCGTAGCTTGCTACGATCTTTAGATTTAGGATTAGATAGGCGTTTTACAAACCTTTTTTGAAGTTCAATTAACACCCTTGAACTGTGGTCACTTGTGTCTGTTTTACTGTTGATACCATGCCTTCCTTACAATAGGCTCAAAAGGAGCCACCACCTGAAAAGTCAGTACCAGATTAAGGTCCCAATCCGGGACAAAAAGAGTTGGCAGAAACTTATTTACAAGGCCTTTCAGGAATTGTGCCATTACCGGGATCGTAAAAATTATCCTTGATCCGGGGATCTCTTAAACACAGACAAGGCTGCCAAATAACCTTTGACTGTGGTGCCCTGAAGGCCTGCTAAGGCCAGTAACAGAAGGAACTCCATCACTGTAGTGGTGGTGCAAGAGATGGGGTCAATATCGCGTCCCCTGCACCATGGGCCTCATTACGACCCTGGCGCTAAGTGAAAACCGATGGCGGTAAATGGTTACCGCCATCGTTTTCCGCCAGGTCCGATCATGACCCGTGACCGTTAACTACGATGCCATTAGCGGCATCGTAGTTAACGCTGGCGCTAACTGCGCTAAGGGTGCGCGCACGCGACCGCCCACACCGTGCTTAGCGCCATGGCGGAAAGGTACGCAAATGCCGACCCAAGCGGACATGCACCTAACGCCATCACCCAGCCCGTTAAGTACCTTACTGCCATGGTGCAAATAACGCCATCGCGAACCAACCGTAAAGGGCCATGTTAAGTGAATGCAGCTGCCACAGGTGCACAGAAACAGCACAGGTGAAGGCAATACAGACTCAGGGAAGTACAAAAAGAGCACACCCCACCCCTTCCCACACCCAGTCACACTCCACAATGATGCCAATACGACTAGCAATGTTGGGGCTGGAGGACCTGATAGCAATGCATGTGCTACAACAGCAACAACAACAACAGGCAGCACAGAGGAGACGCAGGAGGAGAAGGAGGGCAAGGCAGGCCCAGCAAGCCCCACCAGCACAGCCAGTGCCACCACGCAGGCAGCCCCCAATCCCACGCATCAGAGCCAATCCATTCAACCTCACTGCTGAGCAGATCCACACCCTGTACCGTTTGGACCGGGACACCATCACCGCCATCGTAGACATGACACACAACGACATCGTCAGCATGATAGAAAGTCCAACCGCCATCCCCCCCTACTGAAGGTAGTGTCTGTACTCCACTTCCTGGCCACAGGCACCTACCAGCACACAGTGGGGCACCTGCATGGCATTTCACAACCATTATTCTCACGAACACTCATCCAAGTGCTCGATGCCCTCCTCAAGCACACAGACGACCACATCTCATTACCACGGACTGCCCAGGAGATTGCAAACACCAAAGTGGGTTTCCATGCACTAGCCGGCATACCCGGTTGCATTGGTGCCATCGACTGCACCCATGTGGAATTGGTGGTTCCACGTGCCATGGAGGTACCGTACCGCAACCGGAAACAGTTCCACTCAATCAACGTGCAAATGGTCTGTGACTCCAACAAGATCATCACACATTGTTGTGCTCGATTCCCCGGATCAACCCATGATTCTATGGTCCTGAGGAACTCCACAATACCACGCTACATGGAGCGACATGCAGGCCCAAGATCCTGGCTACTCGGTGAGTCCAATGTCATGGAAGTGGGCAGGTGAATGACGTACCGATGCATACTCCACCTGGCAGAAAGGGGGGGGGGGATGATGCATACTCCACCTGGCAGAAAGGGGGGGGGTGATGCATACTCCACCTGGCAGAAAGGGGGGGGGATGATGCATACTCCACCTGGCAGAAAGGGGGGGATGATGCATACTCCACCTGGCAGAAGGGGGGGGAGTGATGCATACTCCACCTGGCTGTGAGTAACACAGAGAACGGAGACAGAGGATGGGCACTCACAATGCACACAACCCCTCTGCATACATTGGGTGATGGCATGCAAAACAGGCCATGGGAGCCATGAGCATATACTGGTTGCATTGTGTGAATCAATCAGTGCATGTAGAAGTGAGCCAAAGTATCAGTTGGATGCGAGCCATGGTGGAACATCATGTTCCTGATCAGACAACATGACTGACACATACATTCTCGCCTACATACAGGTGATGCAGGCTATCCCCTGAAGAGGTGGCTCCTTACACCAGCCCGGAACCCGCAGAACCAGCACGAGGAGGACTTCAACCGTGCACATACACATACTCGTGTGGTCATAGAGCAGACATTCGGCCTATTGAAGGCACGGTTCCGAAGCCTCAGCAGGTCTGGTGGCGCACTCCTGTATGGCCATGAGAAGGTGGCAAAGATCGTCATGGAATGTGTCATGCTACACAATATGTGCGTCAGACGGAATGTGCCCCTGCCCCCTGACCCAGAACTGCAACCACCTGACGATGAGGATGAGGAGGGTGCAGATGGGGCGGCACCCCATGGAGGAGGCGATGCACAGGAGGGGCGTGCAATGCGCCAAAGTATCATCGACCACTGCTTCTAGCACACACGGCTGGTGTTTATCACATGGAGACTGCACTTGGGGCACTGTGTGTCTCTGGGACATGCGCACTGTGGACTGTACACCAATAAAGCACACATAGGCAATGAAAATGTCCACACATTACTTTTTTTGAAAGAAAAAAGTGTATTGAAACTATGAAATGTCGTGTCACACCCCCTCCCACCTCCCCCCTGCACACCCCAACACACCCCCTCCCACCTCCCCCCTGCACACCCCAACACACCCCCTCCCACCTCCCCCCTGCACACCCCAACACACCCCCTCCCACCTCCCCCCTGCACACCCCAACACACCCCCTCCCATCTCCCCCCTGCACACTCCAACACACCCCCTCCCACCTCCCCCCTGCACACCCCAACACACCCCCTCTAGGTGTCAACAGATGCCTGTGACAGTGGCCACAGGCTGTTACAAGCCCCCTCTCCCGGCCCCCGGGGCACCCCTGGCTGTGGAGCGCAGGTTACGTCCGGAACGTCGCACGGGGCTGCTCTGTGCAGAACTGGCAGTGGAGGATGTCCCTGGCTGCCCCTGTGCATGCACATCCTGTAGGGTGTGGGTGTGCCCAGTGAGCGCACAACGCAAGGCGGCAAGTTCCGCACAGATGTCCCTCGACATGGCCTGCATGGCATCCCTCAGGGTGGCAGTGCTCTGTGCTACTTCGGCCCTTAGGGTCTCCGTGGCCTGTTCAATGGCAGACCTAGCCCCCACACATTCCGCGGCATGCTCATTCAGCATCGTGGACAGTTGATGCTGCCGTTCTGTGATGTCCTCGAGGGACTGCTGGCCCTGATGGCCCATGGCCAGTGCTGGTGGAGTGATGGAGGGGCTGCTCCCCTCCTGTGGAGTGTGGACAGGGCATGGGGTGGAAGGCCACTCCTCTACCTCTGTGGGCCCCTGTGTGTGATCCTCATGGGGGCTGGCGTCTGAGAAACAGGGGGAATGTAGTAGGTCAGTGGGGCTTCTGACCTCGTGCTCCATGTCTGAGTCTGAACATGCAGCTGTTGCAGCTGTCTCACCGATGTTGCTGCTGGCCGCTGACCCCTTGCCTTCTGTGGCAGGCAATGTCGGTGGAGGTGGAGCAGCTGCTGCTGGCCTGCTGCCTACAGGGGTGCTTACCGGTGGGACGTCAGGTATGCTTGCAGTGGGACCTGCTTGTAGTGGGGTCTGCCTCACTGCAGCTGAGGTTGAGGGTGCAGGGACATTATTGATGGCCTTCTTGGCTCTCTTCGGCGCAGGGGTGTCCTGGTCCTCTGGGTGTGAATCTGTGCCTGTGGTGGAGCAAAGGAGGGAGGGCGTTATTGATGGGTCTGCGGACTTTGGAATGACAATGATTGACATTATTCTGGTCAGTAGATGAGGCAGATTTCAGGCAGTGCCATGCAGGTTGTCTCCTATTAGTGTGGAATGTGGATGCAGGTATGCGGGTGCCAGCAGTGCATACAGGGTGGTGCTTGCATGTGGCTATGGGCAGTGTTGATATGTGTTGCATTTACACTCTAGGGCAACCTTGTGCTACACATGTTTGGACTGCAGTGACTATGGCATGTCTTGTTTGAGGCACCTACCTTCAGCTCCCCTTTCCATCCCTCCGACGCCTTCAATGGATTCCATGCCAATCGTGGTAGCACAGAGTTTTAGGGGGGATTCCGACCCTCCACCGGTACCCAGGGCAAGGTTGCGGTTTGCAGAGATGACGGCTCTGACCCGTATGCGTAGGTCATCCCAGCGCTTCCTGCACTGCTGTGGGGTGCGGGGTACGGTCCCCACCGCGCTGACGCGCTCAGCCACCAGGGCCCAGATGGCCTACTTCTTCCCTATCGCTGTCCTGGTCATTTCCGGGGAGAAAACGACACCTGCGTTGTCTTGCAGGGTCTCCGTAAGCATGCAGAGTTCCTCCGGCTGAATCTCTCCTGGCGCTGGCGGTCACATGCCTTTTTCACAGCTTTTGGCATTTTCGGGTACTTGGATGGGTGGGTGATAGGTTGGGACAGGTGTCAGGGTTGGGTCTGGTGTTGTTCGGTAGGATGGCAATGGATTGTGTTTTTAAAGATGGCCGACGGGCTGTTTCCCGTTCCGGCGCGATGACGCTATTTCCGGTTCTGCTTTTTACGGCCGCCGCAAATTACGGTGGCCGCTACTTACGGTGGCACCTACTTACGGTGGCCGCTACTTACGGTGGCGGAAGTGCACCTTGCTCGCTTTACGATGCCGGTAGGGGCCTTTTCCGCCATGGCGTTAATTGCATTACCGCCATGGCGTAATGCTCGTGCGCGATGGGTCGTAATGTGGCGCTCTTTACGCCATCGGCCCACGACGTAAACGCTCATTACGCCATGGCGGTAATGACGGACGATTACCGCCTGGGTCGTAATGAGGCCCCATGTCTCAAATCTTCTCCATCTGCATGCGTACAAAATCTTGTAGACGGTCTGTGTGCAGCCAGAAACACCTCAAGTACTTCGTTAGAGAGGTCCTTGTCATAATATCTCATCCACTCAAGAGCCATGCATGTAGGTTGTGGGGTCGGTGGAGTATCCAACCTTTCCGAATGGGTATGGCGATCCAGCCGCCGAGGAAACCAGTGAAGTAGACAGATGGACAGATCCAAGAGGCTGGACTACCACGTTCTCCTCGCCCAGTCCAGGGCGATTGTTAGGGAGAATTCTCCAGAATGGCTAATTTCCCTTACCTACTGAGTCCCTCAGCAGCTTTGCTGAATTTCTAGGATTTATTTTTTCACCTGGTAAGAGTGTGAGCCTTTTTTCCCACTCTTACATGTGTTTTGCTGTGTGTGTTTAACATTTTTGTGTTCATAGACTGTGGAGCCTCACCTACTCCATAGACATCATCTTTTTACTGTGTGTTACACAGCACCTTCAATGCAGTGACACAGGGTTGTCTTTTTCAGACTTCCCACTTCAAACTCCATTTTCTGGGACTGACTGTCTCCCAGAACATGTAAAGTTGCCATTGACTTTATTAGTCTCTTTAAATTCACAGACCCAGTACAAACTATCTTACATAGAGTTCTCGAAAGGGTTAATAGTTATCCCTTTTTGTCTGTCTCTCATGGAACATTATTTAGTTCCCCTTCCTTTAAGATTTGGCTGAACGCAGTGGTAGAAGCCCCTCTGCTCCTTCTTGAGCATGGGAAATACGTCTGCCCTTGCCTGGCCAGTGGGAGCTGCGCTCTCCTGCCATACGGAGCATACCGCCTGTAGCCCTGTGTCCTAGTGGCGAAGCTGAAGGCAGGTTTAGCCGGCTGCACAGCTAGGCCTAAGGACTTAGCAGCGATTTTGGATTCCTTACATTTTTCTTAGGAATCGTCAGCTTTCTTTCTGAAAAGAAGATCACCCTGAAGAGCATGTCTAGAAGTTTAACTTGGACATTAGGGGAGAAACCAGATGCTTTTAGATAGGCCTGCCTTCTTGGCGTTACTGCTGATGTCATAGATTGGCCCACACAGTCGGCGATGTCCAGTCCCATACGCAGCGACTGTCTGGCAACCTCTTTCCCATCCTCCACTAGCTATAGGAAGCTCTCGCGCATCTCTCCTTTTGGGACATACTGCGCAGCATTTTCAACTGCTGTCTATAGACCAAAGGAGTACTTGGCAAAAATGCTTGCCACATTTGTAGCCTTAAGGGCCATACTGGCCGAAGTAAATGCTTTCTTTACTAAGGCATCAACCTTTTTCGCTTCCCTGTCAGGACGGAAAGTGGGAATGGAAGATGCAGTTCTAGATGAGACAGTGGCAGCCTGCATAACCAGACCCTCCAGGGGAAGGGTTAGAGGAGAGGAATGAAGGGTTGCCTCTAGCTGGCCTATATTTCCTGAAAATGGTGGAGCTGACCGGAGGAATAGAACAAGGATGCTGACACATAATTGTTAATGGATCAGCAATGCCAGGGTTTAAAGGCATATTGCACTCTGTGATGAGGCCTTCATCTAAGATATCTGTAAGGTCATTGCCTTGTATCGGCACCACTCATTAATGCATTCCTAGGGTATTAATAACCCTTTCTACCAAAGCCCTGAATTTAGACATATTATGGACATAGGGCTGGGATTGCTGGAATTTGAGGCCTGGAGAGGAGTCCAGACCGCTGGCGTCATGGAGGCCTTAGGCCAGCTACAAAAGCTGGTTTTGGTCTTCAAAATAATTGACCATTCCTGTACCCAAGTAAATGGGGTCGACATCCCCCTGATCATCAGCGTCATTACCGCTGAAGATACCTGCCATGGTATCCAACAATTCGGACCAAGGTTGTGGTGTGAAGGTTTTCTCAACAACCGTTGACGTCGAGGGTTTGCCTCTCGGAGCCGATATGGTGTATGTCGGTGGATCAGGATCGAGACACTGTAGCGTCGACATCCTTGGATGCACTGGGTTGATCCGGCTTCCATTGAACATCTTTCAGTGTTGAAAGATTTATCTGCGCTGTCGTTGTTGATACCGGGGCACTAGAGGGGTTGGACATGCCGAGTGCCGCTCTTGGCTCTGAAGCCTTCAGCGTGGGTGGTTAGCCAAGCCGACTGCAACATGCTTTTTAAACTTTATCCGCTGACGAATCACGGTCCCGACGGTGGCAGTGATGCCTTTTCTTCTTTCGGGATAAGGACGAGGAAGAATGACTCCTCGAGTTGGACCATTTCTTCTTCCGCCTATGTTCTTTTTTGAGGGGTGTGCCATTCAGTCTGGGCCTCCGAAGAACGAACCGTCGACCATACCAATGATTTAGATGGCGGTCGACCAAGAGCGAGTTTAGCTGCTCGCTAGCACAGGTATTTGGGCTGCACTTTGGCGCACAACGGACACACATCAGTCCTGTGACCCGTGCTGAGGCACCAGAGATACAACTCCTGTGGGTCAGTGATGGACATCTTGGTGCCACAGTCGGTACACCGCTTGAAACCCGATACCCGAGCAATCGACATCTCGCGTCAAGGAATGAAATAGCAGAACAGTTTTCTGACGAAAATATCAAGTGACTCGAAAACTAGCCTGTGTTCCCAAGCAGCATGTTAGCGTGCAGAAAAAGGAACTGAGGTGTGGGGCGTAGTGATGAGGTATTTATAAGACACCTGACGTCAGGTTCGGAGTCGATGACCAGATACTGAGCAAGACCGATCAATAGTCGATGACCGGTTCGAGGTCCACTATGCCCCTTGTGGAAAAATTTCCAAAACAGCAGAGCTGGTGGTAATATCTATGAGATGAGGAATCTGCGGGAGAAAAGCAATCCATTGAAATAAGATAACATCTACACCTCTTCATTCAGCGGGATAAACTCTTGGCTACAGATCTTAATTAACTTAGATAACCATGAGATAACCTCCTCTTTCAATTAGATAAATACTACAACAGATTATCCCATTCAATGGACTGACCCTGGAACAGACCTCCTGCATCAATCGGGGAAGACAGGTGGTGGAAAGTAATTAGTGTACTATAAAAGTGTGGAGCAAAAAAAGATTTCAGTATTTACTAGAGTTTTGCTCTTGCTTGCAGTGAGAAGTGAGCCAATGAGTAAAATAGGAAGAAAAAAGGGTGTGTTTTTTTTTTTTTAATTTTATTGTAAAACTAGTTTAATACATGTATCAAACTTTTGTTACAAGAGTTTCCCACTTTTAGCTGTTATGCACCAAGTAAAGCTAAGTTGACATTGTCGTTTCCACTTCCTTTATTTCTTTATCCTTTTTCCTCACGCATAAAGAGGTCTTGTCTCGTGTCCTCAGGTTTGATTTGTGGTCAGGATTGCGTCTAGGAAGTTTATTATACTGCATGTGAGTTTGATGTTTT
The DNA here is from genome assembly GCF_040938575.1 of Ambystoma mexicanum. Classification (NCBI taxonomy): domain Eukaryota; kingdom Metazoa; phylum Chordata; class Amphibia; order Caudata; family Ambystomatidae; genus Ambystoma; species Ambystoma mexicanum. Next base: position 1,151,162,581 of record NC_090932.1, read on the forward strand.
GCCCGGCCGCAACTGTTTCCCACCACTCATCTGCGTCATATAAAATGGGTTTGTAGGAGTGCAGGTGTAGTTCTCGGGTAATGGTAAGCTCTGTACAGGATGTTATTAGATGTTTTAATGATTCCACTTCGCCAGAGTTGCAAAACCTGCATTTATCTGAGGGAGTGACTTTAGATCGACGTTGACATAATGATTCTCTGTTGTTCAGAACATTCAGTCTGAATTTCAGGAATTGATTCCTGTGGTAACGAGATGGACACGTTGTGAGATACTTCGGGGGGGAGTGTAATTTCAGCATACTCGTCAGGTCTGGGAGAGTGGCTTTCCGAGTTACACGAAGCTCGTGAGTTGATATCCAGTCCCAGGTTTCGAGTTTTTTTTTTGCGTGCTGAGGTCGATTGATCAGCTCGTCTATAGAGATGTTGGCGGCTTCCATGATGGTTTTTATTTTAAGCTTCCATGTTTGAAGTATGTTTGATTGTGAATATTCGGACTCCTTTGCAAAAATTCCATATGCTGGAATTTGTGAACCAAGTAGTATTTTCCTCATAAACGATAGGGATTGCCATAATATTGTCATGTAGAGAGAGTTCTGCGTCAATTCGTATCTCAGAGCTACAGTTGAAATATATTTTGGAAGACTCAGGGCTCGTCTCCAGAACCTCCCTTCGAGTTGTTGCCACAGGGAATGCTCGATGTTCCAGCCTGTCGCCCCACCAAAAGTTATGGTGGGGATAAATTTCTGCAGGTAGAATGTTAGTAGTGGGGCTATTGAAAATTTTCCAAAATCTTTGTTGATTTTGGCTCCTTAGCGACCTAATTTGTCTGCTCTTTCTAGAAGATCGCTTGTCCATGCAGATTCGCAGATGGAATTGTTAACCAGGATGCCCAGGTATCTAATAGATGATACGATGTTTAGTTCTGCTTTTTCAATTACCCATTTAAAGTTGTTATCTTTTCTCGATAAACTTTTTCCAATACACATGATCTTTGTTTTGTCTGTATTTAGTTGCAGGTCGTTGGCCTCTAAGTACTTGTTCAAACTAAGTAATAGATGTTGTAGGCCAATCTGAGTTAGGTCGATCAACACAATGTCGTCGGCATATACGAGACATTTAATGGAGGATCCGTTTATTTTTGGAGAGAAACAGTGGACAGTTTCAAGCCAGTGCGGTAAGTCAGAGATGAAAAGTTTGAATAATTCGGCAGCAAGGGGACAACCTTGCTTGACCCCTTTATGCGTGGGAATCGGCTCTGTGAGTGTACCTTGAGAGTTCACCTTCACTTGTATTGTTGTGTTAGTGTGCAACGCTATGAGGGGGTCAAGAAGTTGTGCTGGGCAGTTCCATCCTCGTAATTTAGACCAAAGTTTGCCGCGGTTTATTGCATCAAACGCTTGTCTGAGGTCGACAAATGCAAAAAAGATTTTTTTTTTCGCTTTTAGGGCTTCTAGTTTTAAAATGGATAACAGGGTGAGATTTACATCAACACCGACTTGTTCGACGAAACCTGTTTGTCGACAGTCTGTTTGTTTTTCTTTGGCAGCCCAAGCCGTCAGTTTCAAGCGAGGAAACGATCCGAATATTTTCCCCATCGTGTCCAGCAGGGCAATAGGCCGATAATTCGAAGGCTCATCTCGACTTCCTTTCTTGTAGATTGGTACCACTATGGCCTTGGCCCATGATGCAGGCGTTTTTCTAGACTTTGAAATTTGTCGAAATAGAGTTTCCATAAATTTGGCCCAATGATGTTTGTGTTTTTTTAATGTAATGTTGGAGATGTGGTCAGGTCCGGCTGCACTTGAGTTCTTTAGGTTTCCAATTGCTAGTGCCAGGTCTTCCTGTGAGGGTGTTATTTCCCAGGCTTTGGAGGAGGCAGAGAAAAAGTCTTGGGTGTCTTGGAGCGGCTGTTCATATGCCTTTGTAAAATAGTCGACCCACTTCGCGCTAGGAATTTCATTTGACATGTTTGGGTTGGTTTTAGTAATTCCATTATTTAGTATAGCCCATATGTTACGAGAATTTTTGGTGATTATTAATTTTAACATAATTTCAGCTCTGTCTTGTTCGATGATCGCAGAGTGAGATTTAAGCCAGTTTCTATAGGCCTGGCGACGCGTTTTTATCTCCTTTTGTATGTCGTTTTGATCGTGTTTGGACTTTCTTATCAGCCGTATGTCTTTCCTTAATGATTTTTTTGCTGCAACTATTTTATTGCTGTAAAGATGTTTTGTAGTGTTGCCATAGAATCTTGAATTTGAGTGTTTTGGCAGGAACGCGGCCAGCAGGGGAACATATTCAACGTCATTGGAATCATCAAGGTCGGAGACTAGTTTCACGATTTTCGGGCCGTTGGTTTTAAGCCGATTTCCAGCAGCGTTTATTGACAGAGGTATTTCATAAGTCTCAGACAGAAAGGGGGTCTCGTGATGTAATAATAAACATAGCATGTCGTGGTCACTAGCGGCCTTCGGGATTACCTCGAGCGATTCCACCCTTTCGAATATATTTCGAGAGGCCCAAATATAGTCCAGGGTTTTCCTGCATTGGAGTCGCTTCCAGGTTGTGTTGCAGGGTTGGTCGCCCTTTGTGTTTCCGTTAACCATCTGACAGTTTCGTGAGGCAAGTGCTCGAGACCACAATTTGCCTCGTTCAGATACTTCGGCTTCAGGTATGGGGTTGTTCTCCATATTGTGAGGATTGAATTGAAACCAGCTGCAGTTCAAGTCACCGCATATAATTACCGATAGGTCAGTAAAATTAAGGAAGGCATCGTCAATTAAAGTTGTGACTGAAGCAATAAAGTTTGTGGTGGAGATCTTTGCTGGATTCCAATAGCTGTTGATTACAAGTAAATGGCTATGGGTCTTTGGAATTTTCGTGTCACATCGGATAATCGTTCCTTGCACAAAGGGATTCGGATTTATTGTAACAATTGGGGTCATCCAGTTATAGATTTTAACCAGAGTTAGTAGGCCTGAGAAAGGACGGCCTTTGGAGTTTTTTTTCGCAGGGTTCATAAAAATACTGAATCCATCTTTAGTTGGTGCTTCGCGAAGCCATGTTTCTTGGAGGCAGATCATGAAAACCTCATCTGAAGGTTCTACAAAATCATTGAACAGGTGCATAAAACCACGGGTATTCCAGGAGATCAGACAGAGCTGTGTCTGTGTCGCTCATTGTCAGTGGTTTTGGTCGTTTCTTCTGCTGACTTCTTGTCTGCCTCCATCGTTTCTTGATTTGAGAACCAGCTCTTGTCGAGATCTAAATGGAAGCGATAATGATTTCCGTAAGGGCGTTCGACTGATATTTCTTTCAGGTTTATTTGCGTTGTACTTCCTGGTCGGGTATCGGTTTTGATTTGTCAGATCTGGTTCCAAGGTAATGTCAAAACCAAACACTAGTAACTCTTCAGCAGCTTGCAGTAAGATGTTTTTTGCAGTACAAGAGGTTAAATGTAGAAGCACTTGGTCGGTGGATTTTTCTGTTGCGTATTCAACGATTTTGATGTCGTCTGTCTTTATGGACCGAAGTTGAGGAACACAAGTGAACAGTTTTAGAACGTTAGCTCTATTTAAGTTTAATTCGTGTTCGTCAGATAAAATGTTTTGAAGTCGGAGTTTCCATGGGGTTGCTGCAAGTTTTGACGTGTCTCCATGGGCTCTAGAACGAAAGTGTGAATCGATTTTTCTCTGGTTTGTTGTTAGCTTTGGATTTAATCTTGAGCTGACAGATACAGGCAAAGTCTTTTCAGCATTTGAAAGATCCTTTTTTGGAATTTCGCAAGGACGTCGATTGTGCGGTTTTTCATTCACTGAAGTTTGTTTTGGTGCCAGGTTGTTAGCAACCTTTGCTGGCGTGGCTTCGTAAGAGGAGAGGTTGTTTGTTTCACTTCCAGTTAAATATGTAGAGAGATCGCATAGGTCTACGGAAGATTCATTTGTCGAGCGGACCGGACTCTCAATAATCGAGTCTATGCGTCGACGTTTTGCTGTTTGTTTGGGCATGACTTTGTTCTGATCTTTTTGCCGGGCAGGTACTTGGGTTTGTGAAGAGTTTGGTTGTTGATGAACATTTTTACGTTCAAACAAACCAGTTTTTTTTGGAGTGGTCAGAGTTCTTATAAATTTTTTTACATTATGACGTGTATTTTTTTTTTGTTGGGATTCCTTTTGACCGCCTTCAGAACATTTCTGTTTGTCGGTAGTTGAGCCTTTCTTAGTTGAATTCGCTATAGCAATTGTTTTAGCAGGAGCGCTAAAAATATTAAATGAGGAAGGTCGGAAACTCACTGGAGCAAGTGATTCCTCAGAGTTTGCTGCAAGACTCGTCAGGAGAGAGGCGTCTTTTCCTAGAGGGTTTGTATGACAAGTGTGTCTTAGTTGATCGCTCTGTTGCTCATGAGTAGGTTGCGCCAATTGGGTTGGAGCAACGGCAAAGATGTCAGGTTTTGAAAGGGCGTTTGCATTAGTTGTCACAAGGATTAGCTCGTCGGGCTGGTGTCCGATATCCTTTAAGACCGAAGAGGAACATTTTGCACACGATGGTGTTGCATGCAATGTGGAGTTCGAGTTGACGTTTTTCCTCATCCATTTCACTGCGTCTAGCAGGCCTTCTGTAAGTGTGTCGTTTTGGCAATGGTGTCTGGCGGCCAAGTCACCGAGCCGCTCTTGCCATCTTATTGTCTGGTCGGCATTTTTCTCCATTTGCGTTTGGAGAAAGCCTGTAAAGCGATCGAATTTGTCTACTTGTTTGACCAGAGTCTGAATCATTGCACCTTGGTCAGATATTTGGCCTTGTAGAGTTTCATATAGTTTGGTAAAGGGCGCCAAAGCAACAGCAGATGCCGCAAGGACGTTGTTGTGGATTTGCATGATGGCTTCCGATAGGATGCTCGCGTGCAAGGTGTTTGCTGAGGTGGCGTCTTGTTCATTTGAAAATGAAGTGGAACAATCCAGATGAAACTTCGAATTAATAGGTGACAGAGTTCGAGGTAAAGTAGATTGTAAAGTTTCGCCATGAGAAGACTTGTTTGTAGAAAATGGAGTGCTTGCTTGGGCAGTTTGTTGATCTTGTAGTGGTGACAGTTGTTGAAGGTTTGACTTTAGTTCTGCAATTCGTTGTAGGCGTCTTGCTCTAGCAAGCGAACTACACTCCAAGCCGGATGGCTTGTGTGTTGTTACTGGTAAAGACGAGGTTGGGTGAAGTCCATTCGGAGGTCTCAGCGTTGCTGGATCTTCAGGGGCTTGGCATGCATAGCTACTACAGTTTCCTTGACCCGGGTGCTCTGTTGAGCGTTTAGCAGACATCGCTGCCAAGTTGGGTGAGGGCAAAGAGATAAAAAGACTAGATGCAGGTCTTGAGGATGTAGAGTTTGAAGCAGGTTTTTTGTTGAGACCGTTGTCGAAGATTTCTCCTGTGTAGGTAGAGCTGTTGGATTCACAGCGTGTGTGTAAGATGGAGAGCGTGGCGCTGCCTCATCATTTGGCAGATTTAAAAGTTCGTCGTCGCTCACCATAAAGTGCTGCCGGGGTTGAGAAGCTGGTGCGTCAGGCGCTGTAGGAGCTAGATGATTCGAGGGGTCACAAATCGTGTCCAAGATTAAGTGTGCTGTGGCCGCAGCTGAGCTCAGCGTAGGATGCGCTGTCACGACAAGAGGAGCACTGGCAGGCTGAACTGCCGTGTCTTCGCCCCTATTGTTGGTTGGTTGAAGAGGCAGCAGAGTGACAACAGGGACGGGAGGAGAGGTAGCCGGCACGGGAACTTCTGGAACATCGTTACTAGTAGCGTCAAGATAATCTTTACTCAGTGAGTGTACTAGTTGCCCGTGCCTTCCCTGATGAGTTTGCTTCACGAGTAGGTTTACTGCAGTGACAGTGGCTAAGTTGGTATTTAAGATGTGGTCTTTGGAACAGGAGCGCCTGGGAGATCGATCTTCGATTGTGCATTCGTGTCTCAAAGCTTTATGACATGTATTAGGTAGTTGACAGACAGAGGGCTGTTCTGAATGGGCCTCGGATAGAGCAGCTGGTAGGGCAAGACTTGCTTACCTTTGTGCTGGTTGTTGATTTCATCCCTGTCCATGGGTTGAGCATACGACGATGTTGGAGAGTTTTCTTTCTAGTCTGAGGTCCTTCTGCTGTTAGCGTCATTTGGTGGTAGATGGTAGCCGAACTGAAGTTGGTCCTCTGAGGCGCTGGAGCGTCAGAGCGGGTCCCGGTACAAACAGGGCTCGCCGCGGGCTGGGATCAAAGAGGCAACGCCTCCGCAGTCTCCCGCCCACTTACACGCCACCAGCGAACAACAGCCGTATAACAGCCAGTGGGCTTATTTCCACCGGGCTTACAGCCACAAGGGTGGTAGCCTCCGGCCTTTCAAGTTGCACCAAGTCACGTGATGCAGTCACGTGATGTAGGACACGCCTCCTCCAGGAAGCGTGTAGGAAGTCCGTGGATGTAAGAGCCTCAGGCGGCTCGTATTACAAGTAGAAACGAGTAGAAATGAGGGCTAAAAGGCTGCTGCTGCACGGGTCACAGGCACGAGAGTGTTTCCACCAGTAGACTCTCACACTGAGCGGGTGACAGCCTCCGGCCTTTCAAGTTGCACCAAGTCACGTGATGCAGTCACGTGATGTAGGACACGCCTCCTCCAGGAAGTGTGTAGGAAGTCCATGGATGTAAGAGCCTCAGGCGGCTCGTATTACAAGTAGAAACGAGTAGAAATGAGGGCTAAAAGGCTGCTGCTGCACGGGTCACAGGCACGAGAGTGTTTCCACCAGTAGACTCTCACACTGAGCGGGTGACAGCCTCCGGCCTTTCAAGTTGCACCAAGTCACGTGATGCAGTCACGTGATGTAGGACACGCCTCCTCCAGGAAGCGTGTAGGAAGTCCGTGGATGTAAGAGCCTCAGTCGGCTCGTATTACAAGTAGAAACTAGTAGAAATGAGGGCTAAAAGGCTGCTGCTGCACGGGTCACAGGCACGAGAGTGTTTCCACCAGTAGACTCTCACACTGAGCGGGTGGCAGCCTCCGGCCTTTCAAGTTGCACCAAGTCACGTGATGCAGTCACGTGATGTAGGACACGCCTCCTCCAGGAAGCGTGTAGGAAGTCCGTGGATGTAAGAGCCTCAGGCGGCTCGTATTACAAGTAGGAACGAGTAGAAATGAGGGCTAAAAGGCTGCTACTGCACGGGTCACAGGCACGAGAGTGTTTCCACCAGTAGACTCTCACTCTCACAAGGGTGTGTTTTATAGCGTTAATGTGCCTACAAGTAAAGAGGTGTGATTTGTGGAGTGAACTTAAACATGATAAAGTGGCTGCAGTGACAGGCTTGGAAGGAGACATGCTATTGGTTAGGGGGAGACTACAACAGTGATGCTGATCTTTTTGAATGATGTGCTACCAATGTTTTTTGTATTTAGTTTTTGAGAGATTTCGGGTATTAAGTATGTACCTCCACCTAAAAACCTTTGAAGTTTCAGAGGCCTGAAACTTTGGATGGTACATATAGTGGAATTGAAAATGTAGTGGAGGTCGTGCTATTAAAGAAGGAGTGTACTCTGGTGTTAAATTTATCAATCTATTACATGTTATCTTCCGGTGCAACTTATCTTACAGCTCTTGAAATGAATATCTGCAAACCGCACAAGTCCCCAACTGCCATCTTGTGATAATCTAATCAATTGCATGATCGCCCTTAGTTCAAGTGCCTTGGCAGCAATAAATCATAGCATTCGCCCTTCTATCTGACACCAGCAGGCCAGACCGCTATGCTACACCCTTGTCATAATGTTAGTGCACAACAGAGATAGACATCCTCTGTACACAATGTATTGAAGTGTCCCCATGGAAATGCGCAAGACGCTGCATTGTTTGATTAATATCAACAAATCCTTTTTCGTTGACAATATAGTTGCTTCTCCTTGCTTGGTGTTCGGCCTATTTATTTCTGGGCTTCAAGACCAATACTTTGAGTTGTGGAAGCTACTTACTCCACCACCGCCTACAACACAATAAGGTTATTCACAACTTCAAGTGACTCTTCTCTGTATGTGCTTCAAATTCCTATAAAGCCGGATTTACAAAAGCATTTATCAGTGGGTAAACCCACTTAACAAATTCTTCTTAAATCAGTCCAATGTATCTTGAGCAAAGGTTTATTAGGCAATTGTGAGGCTATTAATGTATTGTTTGCACCATGGTCTCTTTCAAAATAAATTGTATTTAAGATGGATTTTTTAAATACATTACAGACTTTTTATATTACTTTTCTCAATAGAGTTTGTATACTTACTTCACTGTATATGTTTAAGCACATTACAAAATTAACTTTGATTATATATGTATAATTTACATTTTTTTTCAATCATCACCCATTATGGCCGGTATTCAGGGGTTCATCTATGAACCGAAATACATGAACAAGGAAATGGTTGCAAGGGACGCCAGCAACAAATTGTTGAGATGACTGCTAGATTCACCAGATTTCGATCCGATTCAAAGGGAAGACGTTTTCACTACATGCCTTTAAAGTCAAGCAATGCCTGCTGTGGTCGAAAACGCTTGTTGCCACGAAAACTCAACCTGCATGCCATACATATTCAATCCTCCACCATTAGGGATAATCCAGCCAAAAATCTTTAGGGCAGCCTGCCTTACGCGTTCGGTTTTGATAATGCTGATGGCGCATATGCACAAACTTCGTGGCGCTGCTCGCCCTCGTGTAACCAGCAATGAATGAGTATTGTGTTCATCCCTTTTAACGGAATAAACTTTCTACAATTTGCTTAAAAATTACTTTACAATGCAATGTTCTCTATATGTGTATTGACAATTGTATTCCAAGTGTGTTATGGCCAACTAATCATTGCTGTATTTTTTTGTTTTTTTTTAAGGTGAACAATGTTGTTTCCCGCAAGTATAACCTATCATAAAATGTATGGCTGTTCAATATATGTACCCCTTAACTGCTGGGCTATTATGCATGGCTATGCAAATCGGATGAGCATACTCGTCCTCAGTCCTGAAGAGGTCTGCTCAGCAACCAATTTAACAAACGAAGATAATAATTGTATACATCTTCTTTTCTATTTGTCATTGAGCTCCCTTCAGCAGTACTTTTATTTTTGTCAGTTTCTATATCTGTAAAGTTATTTAAAAGATATGCAAACTATTTACAATTCATATTATTTATTTATTTTAAACAATTTTATTGGTTTTTACAACAGTCAATCAACTTTAGCAAAACCTCAAACAATTTTTGTGTGATACATTAACATCATATACACATCATCATGTTTTCTACCCTCCCCCCAACTCGAGCCTACCCCATTTCGTCTTCCATTAGTTTTTCATCTGAGGGAACTTCTCCTTCTGCGATCTCAGAAGATCCATGCTCACTCATGTCCTCCTGGGCAGTTCCATACAATTTGGCTACCAAGTGCTTCCAGGCCATCAGAGTTTCTGTTTCCTCCTCTCCTCCTCTATGTACTGCCTCCTGCCATGTTGCCGTGCCGCTTCCGTCCATTTCTGGAGATCACTCCACCACACTTCTACACTTGGCCTGCGGCCTGCTTTCCACCCCATGGCTATCCTGTGCATGGCTAGTATGTAGTCCAAGTCTTTAAGCTTATTAATGTGTTTCAGTTGGCGCGGTCTAGGAAACCCTCCTACCATACATGTCCACACCGAGTCAACCTTCAACTCAAACCCTTTTTCGTTTAGTCCGTGGGCAACTTCTCCCCAGAACTTCCCAATTTCCGGACACGCCCAAAACATGTGGGTCATTCCCGCGTTTTCCTCCACATTTGGGGCACGTTTGTCGTCCCGCCTCCTTAAACCATGCTATCCTCTGTGGGGTCATGTATGCCCTATGGGTGACATATAGTTGTATTTGTTGTAGCCTGGTGTTCCTAGATACTTTTTTGTGGTACCGTTGAACCCGCCCCCATAGTTCATCACTCATGAGTTCCCCAGTTTCCTCCTCCCAATCTCGTCTTAGTTGAGCCACCTCCTTTCCCACCCTGGACATCAACATCTCTTAGAGTCAAGAGACCTCATGACCCCCCTCCGCTATATCATATATTGTTTCTATAACCATATCCGATTGTTCTTCCAGCTTTGCTCCAGAACATGTATTCCTGATTTTTCGGACTAGTCTAGTATAAGTAATGTGCTGCACCACGTGCAAGCCTGTCTCCTCTACCAGCTCCCCAAATTCCCGAACCACTCCGTCTTGCCACATGTCCCCCATTCTTGCCACCCCCACTGGTTCCCAGTGCTTGCGGATAGTCCTCCTCAGTTGATCGTCTCCTCCGGTCAATGCCACTAGCGGCACCTGTGGGGAGCACGGGTCCGGGTTCTCCATAACCCGGCAGGCCTTCCGCCACATCTTCCATCCCAACTCAAGCATCCCAGGGCGCCCTGCTATCTCAGAATGGGGCAACCAGATCATTTCTTTTAGGAAAAACGGGGCACATTCTGCTCTCAATAGCCTGGACACTGATGTTGAGTCTTCTGCTAACCATTTGGCCACGTATTGCAGCTGACTAGCCAAGTGATAAATCTCGAAGTTGGGTAATTTTATGCCCCCCTTTTCATGCGTGTTTTGTAATTTCCATAAGGCAATTCTATTCCTAGTTCCGTGCCTGAGGAAGCCTCTACACATGCTCTGGAATTTAACAAAGAGGCGCTTTGGTATTATATATGGCCAGGGGAAGCTTATCCCAAAACGTCATGCTGCTTTCTATATTCCCAACTGCTTTCTCAATGTTATGCTTGTATTCCGCTTCTACAGTGTGGTAAACGTCAATCCCCAAGTATCTGAACGTGCTAGTCACCCACGGTATTTGCAGAACTGGAAGCTGTTCCTCCTGCATCCCTATTTACCCCCCCAGAGCGAATATGCACGATTTTTGGGGATTGACTGCAATGCCAGAAAGCTCTGCGAATCGCTCCATTGCCTCCAGAATATATTGGAGATTCTCCTCAGGGTATCTCAAGTACAACATGTCATCTGCGTATAATGAAATAAGGTGTGATCTCCCTTTCGTATGGATCCCGATTTCCTCATATTGTTGTCTCAGGTATATCGCTAGGGGTTCCAGCGCTAGGATATACAGCATCGGGGACCAAGGACAACCTTGTCTAGTGCCTCTACTAAGTTGCCATCTCTCTGAGATGACCACTCCTGTCTTAACCCTGGCTAATGGCGAACTGTACAGCAGTCTCACCCACTTGAGGTACCGAGGGCCCATCCCATACTCTCTCAGAGATGCCACCAGCCAGGGCCACTTGACCGAGTCAAAGGCCTTCACTGCATCCAATGATATGATTTCAATCTCGCTCGAGTCTCCGGCTGTATGTTCTAAGACTCGGTGGAGTCGTCTGAGGTTATCCGATATGTTCCTGCACGGGACGTATCCTGACTGGTCTGGGTGGATTAATCTGCTTATTACCTGCTTCATTCTATTTGCCAACACCGCCGTGAGTATTTTGCTGTCTTGGTTTAACATAGACAATGGTCTATATGACCCACAGTCCACGGTCGGCTTATTAGGTTTGGGGAGGGGGATGATGATCGCCTCTCTCAGAGATTCTGGCAGTGTTCCAGATTCATATGCCTCGTTGAACATTGCGAGCAGCGGGGGGAGCACTTCCATCTTTTTTTTTATTTTTTTTTTTTATTTGATTTAGCTGTATTGGACACAGCCTTTCAAATTTATACACATTACACATAAAATATATTTGACAATTTACATAGTGTAAACCCAACATATAGAAATATGCTGTTATCTCCCGTTATATAAAAGCAAGATCAAGAGGAACGAATTATCAATTTTACAATAAAACCCAATAAAATACCACATTTCTAATTACATTTCATCTGTACCTTTCCTTCCCATCATAGCAAAATCTTTTATTATCCTTCTCCATTTTTCAATTATTTAATACTACGTATCACTATCTCACTTGAAAGCGTAACAAAGCACACAATCTCTGCGCTGTACCATAATCATTCTTTGCTATTTACCGGGATATGCTCATTTAAGTTTAAGTTTAGAGCATTAATAAACAGTAATATTGCAATATTCATTTTTGCTTCTTGACTGTGATATAATTTTCCCCATAGTACTTCATACTCAAGGATACACTGATTAGTAAACATATGTTTAAAAAATTGACATCTTTTCTCAATTAATGCAGGACAAGCTACAATGAGATGCTTTACAGTTTCCAATTGATGCGGAACCCCACAGAATCTACAGTCTCCGTTTGTGATTATTTTACGCATCACTTTCAGTTCATTTGTTGGGCATAAATTCAATCTAAACCTTAGATAATTAAATCTATTTTTTGGATCAGGAAATCGAATCAAATATTGCTCTGTTTTATGCAGTTCTTTAATTGCATATGGTTGATTCTTGAACAACCTCAATTTCAAGCAAGCCTCTCTGGTCTTGATCCAGTCACCAAGCCACAGCTTTTTCTTGGCTCTGTCTGGATTATTTACCAAGAGAATGATATCTATACCAGCTTCATTCATGATTGAAATTATCCATTTTCGCCACTTTACAATTTTGTTATTACTTGCATTTAGCATGAAATTTCCTATAACATGCATAACCCCATTTTCTTCATTAGCCATGAGATATTTACGATAAAGAGACAGCACTTTCCATAAGTACACAGCGTTTAAAGAAATCAACCCCATCTCATGGCGTAGTAAGCAAACTGGGACAGATAGAGGTAAACCACAAATCGATTTCCAAAAACGACCTTCCATTCTACTCCAAGATCTTTCAGCAATCATATCCCTAGTTTCTGACGCATATGTGAGAGTAGGAACAACCTTTTGTTTATAGAAGGTCATCGCCGGGATTAAGGAAAACTTCCCAAATCTAGCTTGTATAATCTTAGTTTGTGATATACCCGTTAACAATTTTTGATTTAGATCTCTGAAGAATGGTCTGTCTTGTGTATCATTACTGATTTGTAGACCTAAATATTTATACTCATTCACTGTCTCAATCAGAATATTCTGCATGGCCCATGGTGTAATCACAGTTCTCCGCTTTTTATTTTTACCCAATATCATTATCTTACATTTTTCTTGGTTTATTTTCAAATGATTTTCATTGGCATATCTACTCAGGGCTGTCAGGAGCTCGCGCAACCCCCCCGGAGTTTTAGCCAGCAGAATCAGATCATCAGCATAAAACAGCCAGGGGATTGCACGTCCTCCCAGACGTGGAGCATCAGCTCTGCAGTTTTCAAAGTCGTGTCTAACTGCAGTCATAAAGAAATTAAACAGAGTACTTGCTAATATGCATCCCTGCTTTAGGCCTCTGTGCGTCGGGATGGGATCCGATAGCGTACCATCTGAGGCTAGCCTAATTTGGACAGTTGTACCCGAGTGTAGCTCATTTATCCAATAAATCAGATACGCTGGACAGTCCGCCTCTCCTAGTTTCTTTATTAGCAATTTTCTGCATACCGAGTCAAAAGCGGCTTGAAAATCAATGAAGGCCAAGTATACCATTTGACCCTTTAGACCTTCCTGTTCCTTAATGATTTGCAAGATATGCAAATTAATGGCAGTTCCTATCCCAGGCATAAAGCCTGTTTGGTTTGGGTCCCTCATTCCTCCCTCACACAACCATTTGTTTAGATCTCGCAAGATTAATCTAGCAAACAATTTACTTGGTATGTCTAATAGCGATATTGGCCTGTAGTTCGCAGGATTTTTATTATTGCCCTTTTTATAAATTGGGATGGTGATGGATTTTTTCCACGACGTTTCAATTATCTGCTGAAATATAAGAAAAAAGATGTTTGCCCACGCCATTGGATGTCTCTTGATCATTAGATTCGATAAACCGTCTGGCCCTGGTGCACGCGACGTTGATAGTTTTGATATATAAAATAATATATCCGCAATATCAAATATGATATCCTTACCTTGTATATAATTCACCGGAATCCGGCTATTCACTAAGTTAGTTTCAGCATAGAGGGTTTTATAAAACGAAGCCCATACCTCCTGTGGAATGGGATTCAGCTGGTGAATCATTTCGACCTTAGCCTGGGGGACTTTCAAAAGGTTCCAGATCTTTGCTGAGTTTTTTGATTTTAATTGTTCTAACATATTTTCCGCATCTTGTTGATACATTAACGCATGTCTTGATTTTACCCAATTTTTGTAGTTACATTTCAGGGATCTAAGTCTGGCATCTCTTTTCGACGGACTTAAGTATTTTAATTGTCTCTTTTCTTTCCTATATTGTGCTTTCCGTACAGACACGTCTTCATCATATGAGTGTAGCCTCAACTTAGAATTTATTCCTGAATTGTTCATTATTTTAACTACGAATATCTGCATTTCTTCTACGTAAGTGCGGTCAGTGCCTTTAATCTGATTTTGTCGATCATTTTGAGTTCTCATAAGATTCTGCTCCAATGTTTTTAATGACTGAGGAGACCATTTAAACCTATTGCAAGCTGCATTTAAGGTTAAATTAGTAGCTCGAGAGTTGTCAAAATATTTCTTTAGAGCATTCCAATTCCATTGCATAGTCTGGATATCATGATCACTAGATGTCTGTGAGACAATTGTGAAATTTACCATACTATTAAACAAGGAGTTATCAACGAAAGTATAGTCAATCATAGATGATTGCGAACCCCGATGCCAGGTGTTTTGTTGTGGAAAGTCCCCTTCTATTGCTCCATTCAGTTTGAATAGTTGCCTTTCCTTCATTAACAAATTCCATTTCATCGCCACTGCGGATAGTTGTTTTCCCTCTTGTCTTTGACAGGTAATGTTAAGATCGCCTGTGATGATGACATGATCACAGGACCGATCCACGACTGTCATGTTCAAGAGCTCTTCCAGGGCGGTAAAGAAAACTTCTTCTGTAATTGCTCCATGATTCCAATAAACATTTATTAACCCTATTGTTCTGGTGTATATTTTTATTCTTACCAATTGAAGAAAACTATTTGGAGATGCCCATGGTTCCAAGTAGACATTTGGTGATATTTTTATAGCCACCATCAGACCAGCCATCGGTCGACCTTTTACAGGGACTATTGCCGGTATCAGAGATATTATATGATTGTCCCAGACCGGGGCAGTTGCCAGCCATATTTCTTGGAACACTAAAATATCATATTGGCCTAGAATAGTATTCTTAAATTTGGTTAGATGTTTAAAGCCTCTGGTGTTCCAAGAGGCAAGAGAGACAAATGTGGAAGGCTGAGATAGTTAATTCCCACATGATCTTCCAGGCATATCATCTGATCGACTAAGACTCTCCAGCTCATTGATCGAAAATTGATTAGTGTATTGGTTCTTCACATTTTGATTTGCCTTAGATTGATATTGATTTCTCCCCAACGGAGTCGGTAGTTGCACAGGTTCAGCTAGATTTATTAACACAAAACCCAGTTCGTATAAATCCATTCTGGCTTGCCACAAAGCATTTTTGACAAACCCTGATTTCATCCATAGTTTAACCACTGATAGGTCAGAACCGTGTATAAACTCCACTTGATCAATGTCACCCGAACAAATCCCCTCTAATGACGGTACATCTGAAATGATGTTCATAACAGATTGTCTATTCAAATCAAAACATCGAAACGGGTGCGAGCGGCACTGCAGAATCAGGTGATGCATTGTTACAGATTTTACCAATTTTCCTTGTGCTCTTCTAGGGGCAGAGATCGGATAAGGTTGATTCCGAAAGGCTAGAGGAGTTGTATTAAACGATGAAGCATCATTCCCGACATCGTTTTTCCCATCACTCTGCTGCGCTACATTCGGTCTATTTACAATGGAAACGATTCTCTTTAACGAGTTTTCAATTTCCTCTTTCCACTCTTTCAATCTTAATATATTCTCACCCACCAATTCCACTGGTGCCACTCGCACTCCTTCCTTTGCAAATTCAGGCAACATCGTACCATTTGAAGTAGAAGTAGTAAACTCAGGCTCCGCTTGAGCTTTCGGAGCTTCCTGTGCAGTAGTCACTTCCCTTGCATCTGTACTCTCATTCTGATTACTCAACAATACTAAGTTATCAAGGGGCTCATATGCGAGGGAGGCTAGTTTATTTTGACTTGCTTGACTAGTTCTGATTAACATTGCGTCCCTATACTTATTGGCTATTGCTTTTCGAGCCAGAGCTGTTACAGTTTTTGGTTTTGTCAGAGATTGTAAAAAGTGCCTAGTACCAGAGATCTTAGAATTTGGTAAGGTTTTCAAATTTTTTGACTTTTTAGTTTCTTGCACTTTTACCATCTGAGTCTTTTGATTTTTTTTTTCAAATATCAAATATGTTGGCTCTTTATCACCTGTCAGAATTACATTAGTATTTTCAACAACCATTTCTTGATGAACCTTTTCATCACCTAGTGTGGACGGGGTTATCATATTCTTCACATTTGTTTTTTTTTTCTTCAAGCATTGCTGGCCTATTTGACATACTTCCTTATTGTCCGCATTTAATTTCGAAATAGGCTGTATGTCGATCTTAATGGGGTCTTGGACCAATATTAAAGATTTTTCATGATCTTCAATCTGCTTATTATTAGTTAGTGGTTTTAATCTTAATTCTTTCCCAGCATCTTGTTGTAAGATCAGTTGCTGATTCTGATTACAATCAATCAATAAAACATCATGATCATTAGTATAATTCATCTTTCTTTGCATATCAGTAAGATTTTTCCCCATTTGCGATATTACATTATTACAAGTCTTACACTGTTCGCATGACGTCAAGTTCGCTGACTGTCCCTGGACCAGTTTCACTAACAACATCTGTTGATCATTCAATTTTGTGTCCAACGAATCATATAGCCTTGTCAGTGAAAACAGCGCAGCATTCATTGTTTGGATAGAGGTCTCCAAACCAATTACAAAGTTCCCCTGCGTAATCTGGTTATTGCCACCAGGGTTTACGTAGTTTCTGCGCGGAGTGGGCTGCACAAAAGAACATGATAACACCGAAGATTCATTTTGTGTCGGTGAAAACATTATTGGGGATCTCGATAGATCATGCCGAATTGCATCGTTATCGGGAAACTGCTCAACCAAATTACTGTTATCCGGCATTCTTATAGGAACAGTGCTGTCAACATTAGAACCTTCTTCCAAGACCGGGAAAACCTTCACTATAGCACTATCAGAGGGAGAGCCCGTACAAACATCTTGCTTAGCGCCGCCTTGATTTATATCAACTACAGTTACTGTAGTTTGTTGTGAAATGATAATAGGCAACGTTTCTTTATCACCCCCCTTAACGGCCAATTGTTCTTTAATTTGCCTCTCCTGACCTTCCACCATAAATGAGAGGGGAGTATTATCAATATCTTGAATTAACTGATCTTTGATATTACTACCCAAGGGCATTTTTGCTGTTTCTACATTCAACAAGTTTTCTTGAGGAGTTTCTTTTCCCTCCCCCATTTTGGGCCCCAGCGCACAAAACTTTCGTATGTCAGCCAATGGAGCACAAGACCGAGATACAGTTGCTGACTTGGACGCTCGTTTTAGATGAATAGTACGCGAGGAGGATTTCGGGGTCATGATTGATTCTGCTACGCATACATTAATTTTTTCAATTGCAGGCATTCCTGATTTAAGCGTCAACACCATTGTAATGAAAGGGGAGAAATTTTCACTTACGGTGAGTAGATTAAGAGTATTAGGAGGTGTTCACACAACGTACAAAACTCTCCACACAGAAAATGACACTCGCAACTAGCAGTGAGCAAGGTTGATATTTAGAACAGTGCGTCGCTGCTCCGTGGCTACGCGGCTAAGCGGCAAAGCGGTACTTAACCGAGTACTTGCCCGAGATGCGCGCGCGCGATGCGCGTGCGTTTGGGCTGTTAAGCAATATCCAATGGGAGAGGAAAAAAATCACAGACCAATCCGTGGAGAAGGGAGGCGGGATGCAGCAAAAGTGTCAATCAAGGCGCTGAGGAAAGAGAAAGGAGCAGGAGCCAATCAGCCAAAAGTCAGCCAAAGTTCACACATGAAAGTCAGTTGCCAATAAGCTCTGGCGCAATGGTCACCTGTTTCCCTCGTTGTACACGTCTCAGCTCCTTACAGTCTCGCAGCTTCTTTCACAGTGGCATCCAGCTTGAAAACAAAAGAGACCGCGGCAAAGCGGTACTTAACCGAGTACTTGCCCGAGATGCGCGCGCGCGATGCGCGTGCGTTTGGGCTGTTAAGCAATATCCAATGGGAGAGGAAAAAAATCACAGACCAATCCGTGGAGAAGGGAGGCGGGATGCAGCAAAAGTGTCAATCAAGGCGCTGTTTCCCTCGTTGTACACGTCTCAGCTCCTTACAGTCTCGCAGCTTCTTTCACAGTGGCATCCAGCTTGAAAACCTTCCATCTTATATCTTTTGTAGAACTCACTAGGGAGTCCATCTGTCCCCAGGGTCTTGCCAGTGGGTAGCTGCTCCACCACCGTTTCTAGTTCTTCTAATGTGATTGGAGCGTCTAGCTCTTCTCTATCTTCAGTGCTTATTTTCGGTAGCCCAATATCTTCTAGTGTTTCCCTTATTTCCCCTTCGTCACACCCTCCTTCATCTCGGTATAGTTTCTTATAAAATTTGAGGAACTCTGTTTACTCCCTCTTGGGTATCCACTATTTGCCCGCCCTCTCCCGTAACCGTTCTTATTGTTGACCTGGGGGTCTCACTTTTGTATAGCCATGCTAGCAGTCTACCTGGCTTGTCTCCCTCCGCATGTTGTCTCTCTATATACTTCTTATAGTTTAAGTTACACAATCTCCCCCAGAGTTCTATACATTTTTGTTGCAATTGGTTAATTGCTTCTGCGTCCTCTCTAGGGTCACTGCCCTCCTTCATCACTGCTTCCAGTTCGGCTTCTGCCTTCTGCAATTCCCTTTGTATACCTCCTTGCAACCCTTTGGCTATGGCTGCGCCTCTTATCACCACCTTGAACGCTTCCCATAAAGTACCAGCTGATCTCACACTGCCCGTGTTCTTTTCAAAGTATTCCATGATTTCCTCTCTCAGGTCTTCCCTAAATGCCATGTCTTTCAGTGCTTCTGCTCTTAGCCTCCACGTTGGGATCTTAGCTCTTGGAGGCAAGTATTGCCATGTTGTGAACAGGTGTGAATGGTCCGAAAGGACCCTTGCTTTGTATTCTGATTGCACTATTTGAGCTACTATCTCCTGTGAAGCAAACATATAATCTAGTCATGTGTACAGGTTTTGTGGAGCTGAATAATGTGAGTATTGTCTATCTTGTGGGTGGTGCAGTCTCCACATGTCTTCTAGTCGGAATTCCCTTAGCAGGGTCTTTAGGATCTTGGCAGCCGGGGTGGGCTTGGTTATTTTCTTGTCTGACCTGTCTATGCTCAGGTCTAATGTACAGTTGAAATCGCCCACCCATATCACCGCTCCTCCCAGGTACGGGCTCATCTTCCCATATAGGGTCTTGAAATAAGCTACAGTGGGCCTCATTACACGGTAGGCGGTAGGGATTTAACGTTACCGGTAACGTAATACCGGTAACGTTAAATCCCCATGCCAATCACGACCTGGCTCACCGCTATTAGCAGCACCGCTAAGTACGGTGCCACTAATAGCGGGCAGGCCGCGTGCGTGCGACCCTCCATCCCGTAAATAACGCCATGCCGCTAATAGCACACCATCACAAGGCGAGCGGACATGGTAATAGCGGCATGATAAAGGCCCCCAAACCCCTTACCGCCATGATGCTAATACCGGCATCGCGAACCACCCGTTAATAGAACTGAGCATTGTTCCCACCTGCCACAGGTGGACACAATCAGCACAGGTGGAGGCAATGGACACTGTGGTAGCTCAAAAGGAGCACACCACACCCCTTCCCACACCCCTTCCCACACCAAGATGGTTCCAATACTGGCAGCATTACATGGCCTAGAGGACCTCATTGCAGTGCTGCTGCTACAACAACAGACTGCACAAAGGAGACGCAGGAGGAGGAGGAGGGCCAGACAGGCACAGCAAGCACCACCACGCCACCTATTCATACCACAGAGGCACCCACCAATTCCCAAGATCAGAGCCAGTCCATTCAACCTAACACCTGAGCAGATACACACCCTGTACCGTCTGGACCGGGACACCATCACCATCATCGTGGACATGATACACGACGACATTGTGAGCCTCATAGACATCAGAACTGCCATCCCCCCTCTACTGAAGGTGGTGTCAGTGCTCCACTTCCTGGCCACAGGAACATACCAGCATACAGTGGGGCAGATGCATGGCATCTCCCAACCAGTATTCTCACGCACACTGAACCAGGTACTCGATGCCCTCCTGAAGCATGCACCCGAAAACATATCCATGCCACGGACTGCCCAGGAGATTGCAAACACCAAAGTTGGCTTCTATACACTGGCAGGCATTCCAAGTTGCATTGGGGCCATCGACTGTACACATGTGGAATTGGTTGTACCACATCACAATGAATTAGTGTACCGAAACAGGAAGCAATTCCACTCAATCAATGTCCAAATGGTATGTGACGCAAACAATATAATCACACATTGCTGTGCCAGATTTCCCGGATCTACCCATGATTCCATGGTCCTACGGAACTCAACCATCCCCCGCTACATGGAGCGACAAATGGCACAACGTTCGTGGCTACTTGGTGAGTAGCAGGGCAAGCACATGGCAGTGTTATTGGGGGGGTAGAGAGATCCTCAAACTGGGTGTGCATGGGGGGGCGTAGAGAGATCCTCCAACTGGGTGTGCATGGGGGGGTAGAGAGATCCTTCAACTGGGTGTGCATGGGGGCGCATGGGGGGGTAGAGAGATCCTCCAACTGGGTGTGCATGGGGGGGTAGAGAGATCCTCCAACTGGGTGTGCATGGGGGGGTAGAGAGATCCTCCAACTCGGTGTGCATGGGGGGGGTAGAGAGATCCTCCAACTGGGTGTGCATGGGGGGGTAGAGAGATCCTCCAACTGGGTGTGCATGGGGGGGTAGAGAGATCCTCCAACTGGGTGTGGCCTGTAGTCCGTTGCACAAATGCACATACAGATGTACGCTAATGGGCATCTGTGAGGGCAGCAACGTACTTGGGATGAACGGACATGCAAGTATATGGCACACGACACAGCTGCCAATCCAAACCCATTGACATTAAAGATCAATCCTCATCCACATTGCACGACACTCCATGCCATGGAATGCACATATGACATCCATGACATCAACATAGTCATGCAGCATTCCTACGGCACAACATCAACAATGCATTGTGCCCTTGGATGCATGCATTGGGACCCCCCTAGCCATGGCAATGCACCACGAACACATGGCACCACTGAGGCGTTGCCTCTCAGCATGGCAAGATCAATGTTGGAAGCACTGTACACCACCAGTGTGGTACCAAATCTGCCTGGCCACAGGGACACCAATTACCTGGCCTCACCCAGGACATGGGAATTACTGTAGGAGGCATCAATGGGGCATGTATACTTGCATGCTTGCGCTCACCTTTGCACAAAGCAGTCACACAGACCATATTCATTGATGCAGTTGAATGTGCACATGATTCTCAATGATAGGTCAAAGTATGTGACATGAACAGGCCACACCTGTGCCGAAAAGTAACAGGAACCCATTCCTCCCCCCATATAGGTGATGCCGGCTATCCCCTGAAGAGGTGGCTCCTCACACCTGGACGGAACCCACAGAACAGACATGAAGAAGAATACAATCGTGCCCATACCCGTACCCGCCTTGTCATTGAGCAGACTTTTGGACTTCTGAAGTCACGGTTTAGGTGCATAAGCAGGTCTGGTGGCGCACTCCTATGTGGCCATGAGAAGGTGGCAAAGATCACCACAGCATGTGTCATGCTGCACAATATGTGTATGAGACGAAATGTGCCACTGCCCCCTGAGGTTGAAATGGAGGCACTTGATGAGGATGATGATGGGGATGAGGATGGAGGTGAAGGGGATGCAGGTCATGCAAGAGGGGATGGCCAGGAGGGACGCGCTGTGAGAGAGCATTTGATCAACCAATTGTTCTGAGTTACATGTAGTCATACTGTCACCTGTATATGTCTGGTGGGGCACTGGTGTTGGTTTGTTAGCTCACAATGGACCTTGGCGTCAATAAATTGATCATACACAATGAAGGAGTCCAGGCCTGTGTTTTGCTCAAACAACTGTGTATTAATGAACAAAAACAGAAAAATGTGCAATTCCCCATCCATCCCGCCACCCTTACAACTGTCCCATCGCACCCTTTCCCCCAGCCCCCACAACTGTCCCATCGCACCCTTTCCCCCAGCCCCCACAACTGTCCCATCACACCCTTCCCCCCACCCCCCACAACTGTCCCATCACACCCTTCCCCCAAGCCCCCACAACTGTCCCTCACAAGTCTTCAACAATGCATGTGTTCTGGCATGCACCGAGGTCAAAGGACGTTCACGCCCTATTGTTCATTACCAGGGCCAGCATTTGGGGGCTGGCTGAACGTGCGCCTGGTGGTGCGTGAAGACCGTCTCAGTGGACTCGTCTGCCGCGAACTGCAGGTTGAAGAGGTGGCAGACTGTCCTTGTGTAAATTGCCACTCCATTGCATCGCGATGCGGGTCAGCACCTCCCGGACGCGTGTTAGCTCGCCACACAGCCTGTCCGTACAGGACTCCATCCCCTCCCTGGAGTGCCTGGATGTCTCAGCGAGGTCAGCCCTGAGACGGGCAACCTCCTCCACATGTTGACCGACAAGCACTGTTAGAGCCTGCTGGCACTGGATGACGGTGGCCAGGTCAAGGGCAGTGGTGGCCTGTGGTGGTGTGTCTGCTGCGCATCCGGATGCCTGCCGGTCTGCAGATGCCGCCTCTGGGGGGCTACTGAAGGCCGCTAATGACTCGTCAGTAGTGACGTGTGAGCCAGGTGTGGGGGCGGGGGATTGCTCTGGGGTTTCAGCAGGGCTTGGGGTGTGCATGGGCAAATCTAGATACGTGGGCTCATCCACGTCGGACAATGGGCCAATTGCTGCAGCCTACCCTGCCGAACTGGCTGCAGCTGAGGGTGGACCCTCGGTGGCGGGGATTTGGGGGGGAGTGGACCACTGGAGCCGGGGCAGTAGGGTGTTGCTTGGCACTGGCAGTGGCGCGCAGGTCTTGTTGTGGAGGCTGCAATCGGGGCCTTGGCCCTTTTCCCCTGGATGTCATTGGGGCATCCTCGCTGGGCTGTGGCCTTCGCTTCTTTTGCACATGGGGTGCCTGGGTAGCTCCCTCGCTGTCTGAATGCGACCCTGTCGGGGACAAGAAGGGGGATGTCATTGGTTATGGTCGTATTTACTCAATGCAGGCTACATCATGATTACTTTTGGGCCCATTTCAAAATCATTGTGGAGGATGCAGGTGAGGTGTCATTTCAGTGCCTCATCCATGCAGTGTTGTGTGTGGCACTTGGCTCTGTTGATGTATGCATGTGTGGGTGCTGGGCCAAACATGCAGTGATCCCGGGCTGACATTTGTGGGGACCTGTACATTCACATTGCATGCTTGCATCAGTGCACTTACCTCCATCAGATGTGTCTTGCACGCCGTGCTCCATCCTTCCGACACCCTCAATGCATTCTACCCCGATGAGGTTTGCACAAGTCTCTTCCCACTCCTTCAACTTGATGGGAGACCCTGATCCTCCAGCAGTGGCAGTTTTGTGATTCTCGGACAGGATCATCCTGACCCGGAGTCTCAGGTCGTCCCATCTTTTTCGGCAGTCGCGTACGGTGTGCGTGCTGCTGCCAATGGCACTCACTCTGGTTGACACTTCCTCCCAGATGGCCTTCTTCTTTAGGAGGGCCTCCCTCCGCATGTCATTAGCAAAGACCACTCCTGCATTGTCTGCTAATGTCTGAGTTAGCATGACTAACTCCTCAGTGGAGAACTTCTCATTTCGCTGCCTGTCTGTGGATTTCTTTAGTGCTTTGGGCATGGTAAGGGTGTGACGATGGTTTCCAGGCAACAGGGTAACACGTACAGGTCCAGGGGGCAGAGGATGGCAATGGATTGTGTTTTTAAAGATGGCCGCCGCGCTCTTTCCCGTTCCTGTACGATGACGCTATTTCCGGTTCCGCTTTTTAGCGGTCACCGCTAATAGCGGTCAACGCTAATAGCGGTCACCGATATTTGCATGCTGCGCGAGGGCGGAGGTGCTATCTGCACCTTCGGGGAGGCCGGTAAGGGACTTTTTGGTCACTTTAGCGGCATGGCGGTAGGGTAATTAACGGCATGGTCCAATGCTCGTGTCCGCGTACTGGTAATATTACGCTATTAGCGCCCTCTTGCGAGGGCGGACACGTTAATTGCGCCATGCCACTATTTTACGATTTTTAGCGCACAACGTGTAATGAGGCCCAGTGTCTTGGTTCGGGGCATATGTTTTTATAATGCATATTTCTGTTTTCTACTATTCCCTTTATTGCCACCATTCTCCCTTCTCCCTCCACTGTGGTTTGTAGCAGTTGAAAGGGAAAAAGTGCATAACAGACTGACTACCCCTCTCTAGAAGTCCTGGGAGAGCACAGGTTTAGGTACAGAGAAGCTGCTTACGTGTTTAGCAGACTGGACACCTTGTGGGAAAAATTATTTCAACTGAATGCAATTTAGCAAAAACATAAATCTCTTTAATGATTCATAAAAACATCTTAAAACACATTGGGCCTCATTACGACCCTTGCGGAAATGGAAAAATGATGGCGGAAATGCAATACCGCCATCGAACACCGCTCGTTGCGATCATGACCCGTCACCGTAAAGTACGATGCCATTAGCGACACCGCAGTGAACGGCAACGCTAACTGCACCAAGTACGCGCACGCGCGCCTTGCAAAACCGGAATCACCGCCATGGCGCAACGGTACGCGAATTCTGACCCTAGCGGACATGTACTGAACGCCATCAAGCACGTCGTAAAGTACCATTCCGCCATGGCGAGAAATACGGCAACGCGAACCAACCGTAAATGGCCCACTGAGTGCCTGTACTCCACTCCCTGGCCTCATTGCACAACTCCTGGCAGGCGCAATGTACTCACACTATGCAACCAGTGAAATCCACAATTCACCCATGCATGCCAACGTAGAAAAGCATGCAGGGGCTCAAAGCGCCCCGTGAGTGGGCATCCATGTACGGCATGTCACCATAGCCGTACTGACGCAGCACAGGCATGTGAAGCTACAATACATCAAAATGAAAATCAAGAACACATGACACAAAACAACAGTAGTCCCCCATCGCTTGCCACCAGCGCAAGGCAACATCCAAAACAGCATCCTGAGGGGGATTGCACCAGCCCTGTACTCATGCCAGTAAACAAACCAACCATCAGCAGAAGCATGTACCACACAAGTCGGCAGAGTGACTGAGCAGCCAGGCTCATCCCAAGAGGGGCCGATGGGAGCTGCAGGGCACAGATGGCATCAATACAGAAGCTATTCCAATGGACATGACCCCAGTCCCCCTCCAACAAACGCACGCAAACACAGTCACCTGTGACCAGCCACATTCTGAACAACCCATCATTCCACCAATCGACCTGGCTGACAGGCACCAGTCGGCCAAAAGCCAATCCCCCGCCCCTGAACAGCACATCATGTAAACAGTCACAATGGCAGCCCCTATCCGTGACCATACTGTGCTACGTAGGCAAACGCGGCCAGTACTGTACCACACAACTCAACTCAGAAGCCGGAACACAATGCAGATCATCACGCAATACATACCGCCACAAAGCGAAAATCGCCACATCACCTGCAAAGAACAACGCAACACGACAAATATCGGAATACAATTTAAATGCACATCCAAATGACAAAGGCCCCACAGCAATTTGCAAAATACCACCAAAACAACCATCATCACCGAGGGCTGCATCTGCAATAATTGACCGGCTTCCACTTGTGTGACGCCCTGTACCATCATGGCACACAGGGCCTACATCAACGTTCCAAAAGGCAACATGGAAGCGGCAAGAACCGCAGGTCCGTCCCATGAGGCAGGCACTAGTCGAGCTGAAAGGCCGAAATGTTGCACCTAGCCACCAGTACAGCGTAAGGGCATGTGGCCCATTGGCGATCGTCCCATATGATCGAAATGGTGCTCCACTGATTCACCCGAAGCTGCAGGAGTCGAGAGTAAAAACCATCTGGAGGAGTGGCGTAGAGATGGCATCTGCAATAGGGCAGGAGATACCTGTCACCCAAAAGAAACACAAATCAACCGATTGCATTACGGGACTCATGATGCATTACAATCTTCATTCAACACACCAAATCCACACCCATATGCATGCTAGCCCACTCCAAAGGAATATACACACCCCTAAATCAGTATCGAATCATAACGAAACCAATCGAGCTAAATACACCATTGTCAACGTCGGTTACTGTGCATGCGTCCGTCAAGATAGAACCCATGACATGGGATTAGTAACGTGCCTAGACACAAGTGTATGAAGGCGCGTCGAGACAGGGAGGATCCGACAAGGGCAGATAGACGTATGTCCCACTATGGCAGCCTTGCATCACATAACGCAGGGGAAGGGGAGTGAATCAAAAAACCCATGTACATGGCAGACCCTAAACGGAATCATCAGTCCATGCATCCACACATCATTCCCTCATCCCGCAATGAAAACGCATGAATATTCACTCACATAATATGTGAAACTTCCATCGCGTCTGTGCGTAATGCAGTCCGCAAAAACCACTGTGCCCCTGGCCGGATCTGTAGTGTTGTGAAGCAAGATGGATTTGGGAACGTCCTGCCTTATCGTCCACTACGCTGTTGCGCATCCCATTCAATTCATATCATTCATTGCCTGCTCGTTATGGGCCATGTCCCAAGGACATTCTACAATAGAACGTTACATTTCCAGCCAGACCTGTGGGCGTATCCTCGCCGCTACTTCAAAACCCAAAATGCTGGCCTTCGAATTCCTCACTTGCAACATTACGTCGAAAAGGCTTCTGTGAACGCTTGCATTCACAATTACATCAATGTAGTGCGGCTGTGTGTCATGATGCTAACTGGCTGCAATCACAAATGGCACGCCACGCCCGTCGGTGAAGTACGTTACTGTGCTGCATGAGGGTCGGCCATCGATCGAGCCCTACATACCACTGACTCTTCACAGGTATGTAAGCGGCTGCAATCATAGCATGTGTAACAATGGGAGCATAGCATGAAGATCAGTCAAAGTACATCACACTGCCATCGGGATTTGATACATGATTCAAATCCCAAGATGCCATGCGGCCAAATGCAGCCTTACGTGCGGGACGTGCTCGGCCAGAAGGGATTGCATCTGCCACAGATTCATTCAATCAGCACAGGTGGAGGCCATACAGGCCGACAGCACATATATTGCAGACCCAAACCCCTCCCACAACCACTCCCACTCCAAAATGCTACCGGCAGGACTAGCGATGTTGGGCCTGGGGTACCAGATAGCACTGCAAGTGCTACAACTACAAGAAGACGACGAACAACAACAGGTACAACAACCGGGCGCACAGGGGAGACGGAGGAGAAGGAGGAGGAGGAGGGCAAGGCAGGGTCAGCAAGGCCCACAAGCACTGCCACTACCACCACGCAGGCGGCCCGCAATCCCACGCCTCCGAGCCGATCCGTTCAACCTCACTGCTGAGCAGATCCACACCCTCTACCGTTTGGACCGGGACACCATAATCGCCATTGTGGACATGACACATGCTGACCTCGTGAGCATGATAGATAGCCCAACCGCCATCCCACCCCTACTGAAGGTGGTGTCTGCACTCCACTTCCTGGCCACAGGCACCTACCAGCACACAGTGGGACAGTTGCATGGCATTTCACAGCCACTGTTCTCACGGACACTCTTCCAAGTGCACGATGCCCTCCTGAAGCACGCCGACGACCACATCACACTACCACGCACGTACCAGGAGATTACCAACGCTAAAGTGGGATTCCATGCACTTGGCGGCATCCCGGGTTGCATTGGTGCCATCGACTGCACCCATGTTGAATTGGTTGTCCCACATGCCATGGAGGTCCAGTACCGCAACCGGAAACAATTTCATTCAATCAATGTGCAAATGGTGTGTGACTCCAACAAGATATTTACGCATTGTTGTGCCAGATTTCCAGGATCTACCCATGATTCTATGGTCCTGAGGAACACAAGAATACCACGCTACATGGAGCGACACGCAGGGCACAGATCCTGGCTACTCGGTGAGTCTCATTCCATGCATGACATCGTGGCCCATTTGATGCGTCAATGACCTTGCAGGGGGGGGGGGGCTACTTAGCACTATCATTCCACTGACACCCTTCATTCGTCTCATACAGGTGATGCCGGGTATCCACTGAAGAGATGGCTCCTTACACCAATCCGGAACCCACAGAACGAGCATGAGGAGGACTACAACCATGCCCACTCACGTACCCGTGTGGTCATTGAACAGGCATTCGGCCTACTGAAGGCTCGTTTCCGCAGCCTCAGCAGGTCTGGCGGGGCACTCATGTACAGCCATGAGAAGGTTTCTAAGATGGTCATGGCATGTGTCATGCTGCACAACATGTGCATACGTAGGAATGTGCCCATGCCCCCTGACGCTGTACTGCATGCACCTGAAGATGATGATGATGATGAGGGTGGGGATGTGGAGGCACCTCAAGGAGCCCATGAGGCACAGGATGTACGTGCAATCCGACAGAGCATCATAGATGCATGCTTCTAGCAACCACGCATGGTGCCTATTACACGGAAAGGGGACCTGTGGCACTGTGTGTGTGTAGTACAGGCACATTGTGGACTGTACGCCTATGAAGGCCTCGTACGCAAATATCAATGTCCACACATGTCATTGGATGATAATGAGGTGCTGTATTGTTAATGTGATTTGATTTATACACCCTATGGACCCGCCACCCAGTGAAGCCCAACACACCCCCTCCACCCTACTACCTCCCCCCCCAACACCAGTGTCCAAATATGCATGCTGTCCGTGGGTAGACGCTATTGCAAGCCCCCTCTACGGGTATCAGGGGCACCCCTGCCCATGGAGCGCAGGTTCCTGCCAGATCTGCGTTGGGGGCTGCCCTGGACGGAACTTGCCACGGATGATGTCTCTGCCTGCTCGCGTCCATGCATGTCTCTGAGGGTTTGTGAGAGCTCCGAGAGCACACGGCGCACAGCAGCAAGTTCAGCACAAACGTCTTTGGACGTCGCATGCAGTTCCCCCCTCAGGCTCTCGGTGCTTTTCTCCATTTGTGCTCTCAGGCTCTCGGTGCTTCTCTCCATTTCTCCCCTGAGGCTCTCACTACTTTTCTCTATTTGTGCCCTGAGTGTCTCGGTGGATGTTTCCATGGCTGCCCTGGAACCCCCGCATTCATTTGCATGGTCCTTGAGTAGCGTGGACGCTTCCTGCTGTTGCTCGATCAGCAGGTCGAGGGACTGTTGCCTCTGCTGGGCCATGGACATTTGCGGTGGTGTGACAGGGGGGCTGCTCAACACATGTTGCCTTGGCACAGGACTTGTGGGGGTTGGCCAGTCGTCGTCTTCAGGGTGCCCCTGCGTGGTTTCGTCATGGTGTAGGGGATGGAACATGCAGGGGGATTGGGAAAGGTCATGGATGGTACCTACGTCGCCAGCACTGTTTTCCGTGTCGGAGCATGCTGGCATGACAGCTGTGTCACCTATGGTGCTGCTACCACCAGAGGCAGTGCCATCAGATACGTTCTTTGGGGGGACCTGTGGTGCTGGGGTTGTGGACTTGCTGGCTGCTGGGGTGCCTGTTGCAGTCCCCTCCAGTGTGCTGCCACTTGATTCCTGCTGCTGCCGTGTCTTGATCCTTGCACCTGAGGTGGAGGCTCTTGGGACGTTGGTCCTGGCCCTCTTTGCAGGCGTGCTGGTAGGGGTGTCCTGCAGCTCGTCGTTGGTATCGGACCCTGTGGTGGAGTAAAGAGGGGCGAGCGTTAGTTATGGGTCTGTCGGATTTGGAATGGCAACGTATCAAATGCATTGGGGTGGTACATGAGGCTGATTTGGGACTGGGCCTTGGAGGTGGTCTCATTTTCGTGTGGATTGAGGATGCATTCATTTGGCTGCCTGCAGTTAGGGGGTGCATGCTGCACATGTAGGGGTTGTTTATGGCTTCTTGATTGATTTGTTTGTTCATTCTGACTTTTAGAGGGCGCTGTCAGGGCAAAGTATGTATTGCACTATGGGGTCACATGGTACTGCACATGTTCGTGGTTTGTGGATTTCGCATTGTTTCTCTTGGCCAACCTACCTGATTCTCCGGATGTCGGCACTCCTTTCTCCATCCCTCCGACTCCCTCTATGCTCTCCATTCCTATGGTGGAGGCGCAGATTTCCTCCCAGGGGGTCAACTTGATGGGCGACTCTGAACCCCCCCCGGTAGCTGTGGCGATGTTCCTGTTCGCAGAAAGTATGCTGCGTACGCGGATCCGCAGGTCGTCCCACCGCTTGCGACATTGCTGTGGCGTGCGGGGTGTTGTCCCCACCGCACTTACGCGCTGTGCCACCAGGGCCCATATGGCCTTCTTGTTGGCAAGGGCCGTCCTGGTCATTTGACTGGAGAAGACGACGGCGGAATTTTCCTGGAGGGTCTCGGTGAGCACGGTCAGTTCCTCTCGGGAGAAGTGTACCTGCCGCTTGCGGTCACACGCTTTCTTGGCTACCTTTCCCATATTTATTTTTTTAACTGGGGTTGCTAACGGGTTGGGATGTGTGTCAGGGTCGGATTTTTTATGGTTGTGTTGGGATTCGGATTTTATAGTTGTGCGGCGTGCTGTTTCCCGTTCCGGCCACATGCTTTTACTTCCGTTTCCGTATATTTACGGTGGCCGTAATTTGCGGTGCACGCTCGTTACGGTGACCGCTCATTACGGTGACCGCTAAGATGGGTGGCGGTATTGCACCTGGTGCAGCGTACGGCGGCGGTAAGGGCCGTTTTGGGGTCATTTCCGCCATCGCAGCCTTTCGGATTCCGCCATGGCGTAATGCTCGTGCCCGATGGGTCGTGATTGGCCGCACTTTGCTCCTTCGTGCAATGGCGGAAACGCTATTTACGCTGTTGCGGTCCGGTCAGTCACTTTCCGCCAGGGTCGTAATGAGGCCCATTATTGACTTCGACTCAAACCAGTCATACCTTTCATTCCACTCATACTTTTTACAAGAACGGGGTTCTGCAACTTGAATATTCTTCCAGCATAATAATTATTTTAAATATGTGTGACATAGGAAAAGAGCATTTAGCTTTCCTTTTAGGTCGACATATGTTTCGGCCCTTGATGGTGTACCACCGTTGTCTGCGGTGGTCAATAAAACAAGTGTTGGGCCATCTTCAGGACATTAATTTTTTCTTAGAAGATTAATTTCGTTCCCCATTCACATACGTTGCCAGATCTGTGATCCGCACCATGTAATTAGGACCAATGAGCTAGGACTGCTGGGTGTATGATATATCATCCAGTGTCCAGAACCGGAGAACACCCGTACGTGGGTGTATCTTCGATGCCACTCTTAGTTTAGTGAAGGTGGGTGGTGGACAGCTTCCCTTTTCAAAGCAACAATCCACTGCTGGTAACTGTGATTATGCCTGTTTCAAAGATCTCGGCTGGCTTGCCTCTTGCTCGCTACAATCGGCAGAATGGCTGTGATGTCTTCTGTACGAAGGGGGACATGTGGTGCCACCCAAGTAATCACCCCTCTAGCATAGGTTGAGTAAGTTGCGCCTATGGTGGTCCCTTTCCATTTTCTTTTTATCACCTCTAGTTTCTCTTTTGTGAGGTGTTTCCTGTATTAGGGCTATGTCTATTTTCTGCCTCCTTAAATACATCATAATTGTGTTCCTTTTCAGATAACTGTTAAGCCCCCTCACATTCCAGGTGATTATCCTAAGGTCTCCCATTTTTATCTTTTTTTTATTTTTATCTTCTCTACCTTGTCCCCTCTGTTTCCTTTCTCTGACAGTTGCTTCAGGCTCAGAAGCCCATGTATGTAAGCTTGTTCTCCTTACTAATAACTCTTCCAAACCCCCAACTCCCTTCTCTCCCACCGTTAACACCCTTCAACTACCCCAGCTCCCCCCTCCCGCTCCCCTCCCTCACTTCCCCAACTGGTGCCCAGCTCCATCTCTGGATCTCGGGCTATCCCGCATCTAGTCCTACTAATAGAACCGAGCAGGGGGTCCACCATAATGATGTCCCGACTCTACTAACTACTAGGGGTTAAAACGCACTGGCTCTGTTGCTCCCGCATTACTGGCAATGTGCTATTTACCTCTTTGTGAATCTCTCTTACCAATTACTATCTCAATTCTAATATTTAGACTGTTCTCTTGTCTCCCACTGTCAATAGCTTCCACCTTCTATGTGACTGTGTTCTCATTTTGTCTACTAGTTTCGCCTCAGACACTTTCTGCTCCCCCCATGCGGTCGCTTCACTTATCTTGTCTGTTCTAGTCTCGCTCTCTTGCTTCCGCTGGGCTGCCCTGTGTGTCTAGCCAGTTCACTGTCTCTTCGGGCGACTCGAAGGAGAACGCTCTTCCTTTGTGCAAGACTTTTAGTTTCGCCAGGTACAGCAGCATGTATTTAAATACAGATTCCTGCAGCCGCTTCTTGACTGCCACATAATGTAGCCGTTGTCTTTGTAGCTGTATGGTATAATCCGGATACGCCATGACGGTCGCTGACGCCCTGCATATTGTTCCGCCTTTGCGGAAATATTCAAGGATCTTCTGTATGTCTTCGTAATTCAGGATCTTGGCTATAATTGCTCGGGGAGGAGCTCCTGGTTGGGGCCTTGTAGTGATAAAGAGAACCCGCACCCCCTGGGATCCAGCCCTTTTGTGCAAAGTAAATCACTCCTAATTACCTTCCCACACAAGTAAAGGAAGAAAGCCAATCACACAGAACATACGATGCTTGCATTTATTATCTACAGTGTCTAATGAGAACTAAGCAGCAATTTACAATAATATGGAAATAGAAAGTGCAAGCTGTATAATGCCAATTGTCAATCACAGATGAATATACAATTATTTTGTCTTACACTCCTAATAAAATGTAGATGAAGGTACGATCAGATCACACCCGGGACCCTCGCCGCTACAGGTGCCCGGCACTCCTGGAGAGAGGAGGGGAGGACTGGCCAAGCCCCCACAGTACTACACCAGAGCGGGGGTGGGATGCTAGGAGTCTCGGCCCAGATAGTGCACAGCTGGTCGTCCAGGCACTGTTCCTCTTGGTATGCGCGTCTCACCAACAGCACAGGATGAGTCCCTACCTCACTGGTCCAAGTATAGTTCTCTTATTAGGGGCTGCACGTCAATCATCATGACGTATCAGCTCTTCGAGAAGCTTCTAGACTCACCCTTCAGGGCAGTAAACATGTTTTCGCTTGGAAAGTTAGAAGACTGGAAAATGCCAGTCTTGGCTCCCAGGCTTCGTGCACTGTGTTTTGGGAAGATCTGACATTCTTGCCTTATCAGTGCACCTGACTCGCAGAGCGAAGACGAGCAAAGCTGTGCCTGGCTCCCAATGGCTGCGTAGAGCCTCTTGCAAATGCTAGATGTTTTATGTCTTCAGGAAAGGTCTTCGAAATTAACCCCTTACAAGCATGCAGGTTCACCCAGTTCGAGAGGTCTGGTTGATGTCAGCATTTTCCTCCACGCCTCGAATAGGCTCTAATACACACAAGATAGCTCAGTGGGTTAGTGCAAGTGCAGATTACTGCAAGCGCCTAGAAGCTTATCACGACAGGCCTCCTGGTCAAAGCCCTGTGCGCTCTCTCTACCGTGAATCCTTGTGTGAGCTTCCCTGCTCCAATCTCCTGTATCAGCATATTCTCCATGTAGTTTGTGGGGTCCGTACCTTCTTCTCCTTCCGGCAGGCCTACCACTCGTATGTTGTTTCGGCGTGCTCGCCCTTCTGCTTCCTCAGCTCAATTTTCCAGGTTTCGCACCTGTTGCTGCAATATGTGCACCTCCTTGGCGTTGGCTGCGCTGGTCTCTGCGGTGGTCTGTACTTTCTTTTCTAGGCTGCTTGAGCGTTCAGCTAGCGCCCTTACATCTTATCTCAACAAGTTCACATCCACACTAAACGTGTCAATTTTGGTTTCGAGTGCAGCTTTCAACTCCGCCATGGCCGTGTCGATTTTGCTTCCCCATGCAGCCTTCAACTCCGCTATGG
Source organism: Ambystoma mexicanum (assembly GCF_040938575.1). Classification (NCBI taxonomy): domain Eukaryota; kingdom Metazoa; phylum Chordata; class Amphibia; order Caudata; family Ambystomatidae; genus Ambystoma; species Ambystoma mexicanum. The sequence continues at coordinate 1,151,196,862 of NC_090932.1, forward strand.
CTTCTAGGATGTGATGGTCGTCTCGTGGCAGGGCAATTCTATCTTGAGTAGCTCCTTTAGCTGGTGCTGATGCTTCCGGTGATTGTGCCTGTTTGGTAAAAATGTCTATTGTTGGTTGCTTCCCTTTGGCTTTGTTATTTTTGGCCGCCATGCCCCTGCTCTTCCGCTTGCCTTCTCTGCGTTATGTAGTGGTGTCTCTCCTGTGGTTCTTCCCCCTCTCTGGTCGGGGCCTTCTTGTCAGGCAACTTGTCTGCTCAGCAGACCTGAGTTGTGTAAAAAGTGATTTATGGGCTTCAGGTTCATTTGAATGAGCCGGCCTTGCAGGTGCAATGTGGAAAGGAAGTTGTGGACCACAGGTCTCCCTCAGTTCCCATGCACTGCGGACTCAATGTGGGCAAGTTATGTTCAGCCATCCAATTCCATTGACTTGAGCAGGCACTGCGGGCACCTTGTTGAAAAGGAGTTTGTGGGCACCAGTTCCTTTAAGTAAACTCACGCTGCGGGCGCGATGGAGAAGCACAAACTTGTGTGCCCGTACTTTGCTTATGGCCGTGCTCGCGATCTTCAGCTAGCCCACTGTGCTTCTGCCAGCAGGCCCCAGGACCATCCGTGCAGTCACCGCCTCTGTGTCCTGTGTAATCCGGAATTGCCTCCCCCTGTAATGCAGCGCTGTTTCTGAGAGTGGGCTCCTGCCGTCACACTGGCATGCTTTAATGTCTGCCCCTATACGCGGGGTAATAGCTGTGGCAAGGGGCACCAAAGTGTGTGGCAGTGTTCAATGGCAGGGAGGCTCCAGTGTTCTCTTGCACCCAGTCTGTGTTACTGGCCTCAGCAACTATTGAGAGCCCCCTCACTCTGCGGGGGGCCCAACAATGTATAATCTGCTGGTGACTGTTTGTTTAGGGGCTGCTAGTATGAGCCACTCCTATAAACTGGGCTCTTCTGTGCCTCCATATAATTCGTTGTGTGTTGTTGCTGCTCCTATCAATGTTTACTTGGGCACTATGCAGACTAATTAGTCTCACCGGGCAGTGCCATCCGCCCTACCTTAACCACGTGTCTCTTCGGTCTTTTAGGGCCCCTGCTGTGTCATATGGGAGCGCTGCCGAGTGTGTCACAGGCTGCTACCTCGATCTGTGCGTGTATCTCATTCATGTCATGGCGAGAGCACTTGCTTTCCCTGTTTTTCACTGAGACCATCTGAGCACAGCAGCTCGTCCAGGAGAAATGTTGCCAGATACAAATGTATCTCTTTTGTAGCAATTACTCCAGTAACCTCAGGGTCCCGGGGCTTCTTCTAATCCTCTTGCTCGCCCTTACACATCGCGCCGGTGCAACAAAGTATCTTCGTTCGGGCCCGGTTAACTCTGCGCGCCCGTTGTTTACTCACCAGTTCGTTCTGGAGGCTCATCAAGGTCACACACTGCCGCACTAGCCTTCAGTCCCCTAGGAGGTCTGCATTTTGCCGATCCACGATGCGGGTGCTTGTTATCCTTCACTGCCTGCAGCACTCCCGGTCGGCACCTCGTTTCGTGCTGGGCACTCCAGTCGTGAGATTTTCGGGTGTTTCAGTGTTTGGGCTTGCAGTCCATCAGCGACTGTCATTTGACCCTTTGTTCTATGGCGGCTGCCATTTTCTCTCATTAGCCTTCGAATCCCAGCAGTCTTTGACGGCATCCCCAGTGTCAGCCTCGCTGTTCCGCAGAGCCACAATATATATTCTTGTGCACGATAGCACTGCATGCGTTTTCCTCTGTTCTCAGTACAAATGTGTCCATTCATACGCAGGTTTCATCACGATGATGTCCGGATCTGCGGCAGCTCCATAGACAACACGTCCTCTTATATGGCTCCTTAGCCACGCCCCCCATTTACAATTCAAATTTCACGGCAGTTAGCCAAACACGTTCTCTTATTTACACAGATGGTACAGGACTGTGTCCTTTAGAGACTACACATGGTGGATTCATGGACGTTTGGGGGGTCAGAAGCGATACCAGTCAATATACCCTGGATTTGTGCAGATAATGCCAAATCCAACTCATTATACCAGCTGTATATATCATTCAATTTTTTGTAAGTAATAGTTTTGACACATATAGCACATTTAATAAAATTGTTATAAACATGTTTACATTAAATTGTCTTTTTTTAATTGTTGGTATTCGTTTTATCTTTCCAGTTACATTTGTTACTAGAAACTGGCATGAATTTAATCATGTTGTAAATTATGTTTTACATCATACACCAAAACTTAAACGGACCTGTTACATGACAAACAATAAGCACATGCATCCCAGGGTGCAAAATATGCACTTGCTAGTGATATTTGACTCTTGGCGAGTAAGAAATGGTGTGCTGTGTGTATATGAAGAATAGAGTTGGCAAGTTAATTTTTATGCTGGCTAGTTGCTTGCAAATTGAATTCTTTACCAATGTTTTAAGAGATCCCATTGCTTATTGGTATCCTCATGTATAAGATGCTTAGATCACCTCAGTATGGCACATTTCAAAGGTTTACATTTCTGACTAAATTCAGTTTTAGTCAAATAAGTAAAGGGCACATCATAGGGACGCTGCATTGTGTTTCCAAATAATCGAATGTTCTAATCAAAATATCTATGGATGATCAACATCTTAAAGATGTTGCTGAAGTCACCCAAACCATACCACATATTAGGTAATTAGAAGAGAGTCGTGTTTACATTTTGTATCATTTATCTATTTTGTTTGATATGTGTTTCATGCATTACTAATAAGGATAACTATGGTAATGGTTCCAATCACTTCATCCTCTGCCCCCCCCCTTTATCAAAGGCAAGTCTTGGTTTAGCCATGCTCTGACAATGAGGGTGGGTGGGCCTTCAGTCGTGGACCACCCTGGTGCTGAACATAATGTGCAATGCAAAGAGATATTGGGCCTGATTCACAGAAGGGTTTTATAATGGTGCACTCCCATAGGAAAATGCTCTGTGAATCAAGCTCATTGTTTCTGATGACAGTTGGCCAAATGGCCACTTCAGACATAAGGCCTCATTACAAGTTCGGTGGTATGAAAAAAAAGGGGCACCACGTTTTTGGGTGGTAACGGAATTACCACAATTTCTTCTGCACTGCCAAATTATAGGTTTGGGTGGATTTACCGCCAGCAGTATTACTGTGTATTCAATCTGCTGATTTTTTTGACACAAAGTCGCAGATTCACCTCCAGCTTTTTGCTGGAGGTAATCCTCCACTTTACCTCCAAAAATCTGTGGATTTACCATGCGGTAATACTACCAGCAGTAACTCTGCCAAAGATCCCCATGGAGTCCCATGGACTCCAAAAATGGGGAATTACACCGCCCTACTGCCACTCGACCACAAGACCAAGTGGTGGTAACAGTATACAATGTTGGCAGTAATTCGGTGGAATTACCACCAAACTCGTAATGAAGCCCAAGGGAATCACTTTTCCTGAGCCACCCTCCTTTATCAAAGGCAAGTCTCACTTCAGCTATGCTGTGATTATGGGGGTGGGTGGGCCAACGGTCGTGGATGGCCCTGGTTATGAACATAATGTATAACACAATGGGATCTTGTATCAGATGACAGTTTGTTTGTTTATTTATTTGTAATGCGCGCCAGAGCCAAGGTATCAGTTGGCCAAATGGCCACCCCAGACACAGTGTCTACAGCTTTTTGATGGTTCTTTCAAGGGAATCAACATGTCACTGGTCACGCATGTGGGTTCAGACCTTTTTTGCTCACTTCATCCTGACACCCCCTGCTTTATCAAGGCAAGTCTCATTTTATCCATGCTCTGAAAATGGTGCTGGTGGGCCAATGGTCGTGGACGACCCTGGCACAGAAAATAATGTACAACACACAGATGTTGCATAAGATGACAGTTGGCCAAATGGCCAGCCTAGACACAGTGCCTACAGCTATTGCTTTGTAGGCTCTGTCAAGGGAATCAGCATATGTCACCAATCCCAGAGGCGGGCATAGACCTTTTCTGCTCACTTCATCCTGAGCCCCCCTCATCAAAGGCAAGCATAACTTTAGTCATGCTTTGAAAATGGGGTTGTGTGGGCCAACAGTCGTGGATATCATTTTGCAACACCATCCCGGCCCCACTTCAAATTTTAGACATTGCATATTGGCATAACAAATGAATGTATCTCCAGCCCCCCCAAAAGAAACATACAACAGAATTAAAGGGCATGCTTTGCTGTACCCGACCCCATATAAAGTGATTTTATGATTTTGGCCCCTTATTATCAGTTTGGCGGAATTACTGTTACCGCCGAGCATCCCAGTGGAATTATCACCACATCATGAGTAGACGGGCAAGCATCATCCACCGGCGGTTATGGTAATTCCACTGGCGTAATTACTGCCGGAAAACAGTAAACCAACAGTAAATCTGACAATTTTCTGGCAGAATTACTGTTAACGCTGTAAAGTGGTGCAGTAACCGAACGGTTAATTCTCCTGTGGCATTGCCGCAAAACGGGAAGCCGCCATGACGCAAATGGGAAGTTCAGCAACAGCCATTTTAAAAACTCAATCCACTCAAAATCACCATAAAGGAAGTGCTATCCAACTCTACAGCACATAAAAAACATGTCTGGAGGGAAAGCTAATGATGCAGATACGAAAGCCCAAGTTCACTGAGCAGAAGCTCAGTGTGCTTGCAGAGCAAGTAGTGGCCTATGCAGAGGAGCTGTATGGGTCACACAAGAGGAAGACAACCTTTCAGTGGAATAACGCCATTTGAGCAAAAATCCGGGACACAGTAGTTGCCGTAGGAAACGTCCATTTGGACTGTGAGGACATGCTGAAGAGGTGGAACGACCTCAAAGCCAGGGTCTGCACCCCTTTCTCAAATCACCATCGGGAGACAGCAACGACTGGTGGAGGAACTGTTGTCCCACTTCAACTCACAACCTGGAGACGGTGAGCAGCATCCTTCACATGGCAGGCCTGCAAGGCCTGGATGGCGTGGGAACAGCAGAGGGCAGAGCCAGGAAGACCCTGGTGAGTACAAGAGTGAATCATGGGACCATTGCACAACAACACCAATAGAATGTCAACATACACATACTTGCAGTCACCCAGCAGATATTTACCAAGCCAATGAACAAGCAATCAATGTAATACATCAGGACTGTACATCAGGAGTCATGTAGGTGTGGGCCCCCTTAAAAACTCACTGTGGAGAAGGAGAAGGCCCTCATGGTGGACATATTCAACTACCATGGAACAGCAAGTACAATAGACAGCTATCCAATCATATGGTAAATCGCCACCACCTCTTCCCAGCAAGCCACGCACCCATCTACAGACACATCAGCTGAATAGCTGCCACACAAGTAATGCATGGTGCAAATTCAACACTGGTAGATGTCTGGCTAAAACTGACATGTACAACAGATCAGCAGCAGCCATGCCTCCATGAAGAGGGTGTCCCACCTAATGTTGCACTCACACTACTATAACTAGCAGGGCACCCCTGAGCTTACAGATGAACAGGATACAAATACAAAATTGGGCCAGCCCTACATGGACAACCATTACCTTGCATAAATGTGAAGTGCATGACATCACAGTCCAGGCAAGACAAACATTCCCAGCTGTTCATATGCAAACCTAACCATCAAGCCAGTAATCTGTCATACTGTCTGCCACATGAAGAAGGGCCCCATTGGGCTGTTGCACTCTGGGTCCTTATAGCACATAGAACATTTCATGAGAGCACACCATACAACATTCCAACAAGGGTAATAAATACAGTTTCCTGTCTCCCAACAGGCACACAAGACACCCAGGACCCCATGGTAGGCACCGGCAGACCATGCACAACTGCCCCTCGTAGTGCCAAAAAGAGTTCAGGACATGTTGCACCCAGGAAGGGAAGTGCCCAGAAGAAGACCTCAAGAACACCCCTATCCAAAGGCACTGCTGCTGCCTACTCTGGGGGCACAGACACCCCTGCCATGGTTATGGCCCCAACTTTGGGCATGGTAGAGCCTGCTGGACAACCCACCGCAGAAGCACCTTTCACCACTGGTGGCAGGTCTGGGGTACAACCCACCAAACCAAGTGAAGATACCACACAGGCACTGTACCTGTTTACTTTGCAGCACCTGAGTCTGTCACCACTTGCTCCACCTCTCCAACTGCCCCTGTGCGGCAGATGTCCCTGGAATCATCCTCACTGCCCAGCATCCTACACATGCACTCTCCACTCTCCCCCTTCTCATCTCGATGTGCCCTCCCTTGGCACCGTCTATAGGACACAGAATCAACACATAAAGATGATGAGGTGCATGGAGGCCAGGCGTCCGATATTGAGGGAAAGAACCTCCATCTCTCTCCCATGCCAGTGCAAGAACACATCCTCAATGCCATTTGGAAGAGTCTCACCCAGATTGAGCAGCACCATCGGAAGATGCAGCGGATTGCTCAGGAGCAACTAGGCCACTCACAGGTTATGCAGGATGCAGTGCTGGAAGCCACCAGGCAGGTGGCCACTGCTTTAGATGGTCTGTCTCACCATGCTGCTGAAGGCACTTCAAGCAATTCCCTCATGAACGATGTGCGTGGTTCTAGTGGCTGTGAGTGGGCACCAGCAGGAGAATGCAGCATGTTGACAGGTGTCCCTTTCGCCAGCTTCAGTTGGAATACGGGCCATGGGCTATTTAGTGCCACATGATATATGGGACTTGTAGTTTCCTCACATATCAACTCAAGCCTACCTCCATGTGTCCCTGTGTTCTACATCATCTTCTGATGTCATTCTTACCCAAGAGCCAGGTACACTGTTCTTGGTGTGTGCCCATGTATGCAGGGAGGGTGCTGTTCCTCAGGACCATGGGACTATGTGAGGAACCTGGAAATCGTGCACAGCAGTGGCTGCATCACAGGTCATCTGGAATGGTACTGTTTATGATTCTGATATGCAGGCTCCACTGCCTGGGAGGGGGCACTAATGCCACATGTGTGCTGTCAAGTGCTGTAATGACATTAGGGAAATTGACAATGGCATCAAATCATGCCTTTACAGCATGCACCTGGGCCTGGGCGGCGGTCAGCGAGATGTGTCGATGGGCATGCCTCATGAGCGCATGCAACACTTGCTTCTGCACTTTTGAGAATGTTGACTGAGAATGTTGACTGGGACATGCCATGCAATAGCCCAACAGTCTGTTGGAATGTGCCTGTGACACAGAAGTGGAGGAGGAACATCAACTTCAGCAGGGGTGGGATGGCAGTTCTGATGTGTATGGTGCTCTAGAGATCTGCCTCTATTAGGGTCAGTAGGTCTGCTATGGTGTTCCGGTAAAATCAGTACACTGAGATCAATTGTCCATCAGTCAGTGTCCAGGGATGTGAAAGGACACATGGTATGACCGGACTATGCAATATACACCTTCATCTTTGTGCTGCCTGGATCCTTCCATGCAGTGTCCTTGCATGCTGCTGCAGTTCAATGAACAGCAGCAGGTTGTGAATGCTGCAGCTCACATCTGGATGTGGCTGCATGTTGCTTTGAAGTGTGTTTGGGGAGTGTGTTGGCCTTAAATACACGTTGTAGGCTATTACTGGCACCTGTGCATTGATTTCCATCACCTGGATGCTTTTAGCTCCATTGTTCAGCTGGAGGTGACTGCACTGCATTTTTGGTCGAATTACTGCCTGTTTTTGACAGTATTTCCTCATGTAATATGGCAGATTTTGCATGGGTGTGTCTGGCATTAATTCTGTCGGCAGAATTAAGGATGGGGCTAATTCCACCACTTTTTGTTGGAATCTCTGCCGCTGATAATTTCGCTGGTGCTTATTCCACTGTCGGAATCAGCACCGATTATCAGTTAGCTGTAATTCGGCAAAGGGGTAAAAGTGATGGTCCTGGATTTACCGCCACTGACCACTTACTGTCAAACTCGTAATGAGGGCCATGTGTTATATATACTATTTGTTTCCATTGAGTCCGTTTATTGACACATTGATTTTCAACAGGGACAATCTTCAACTTTTACAAATTTACCTGAAACTAGAGACACTTTGCTTGGCTGTCAAGTATGCTTCTTTTATTTTTACATTACATTAGTGATGATAGTCGATGCTGTGTCACATGCTATATTAGAAGCTATTTTATTTATGTCTGCTATATATATCTTTATAAGTAATATTTGACATTGTCAGTTGTCTTTTTAGAAGAAAATTATCATTCGTTAGTTCATGGCAACCATTCTCTGTTTATTAATAACTGCATGGGCATAATTCTTTGAATTGAATGTACATTGGAACAAGAACACTGTCGTGGCTTTACTGAATGTACAACATTAAACATAGTACAGCAAATTAAGCTAAACTATGAATTTCTATGAAGAATGATCACTGCTTCCTCTACAGGAGATGACCCGGAAGGCATTATCGTACATGTAATCATCGCAAACTACTCAGGACAAAGAGGTATGAGACTTTTTAACGTATGTGAGAATGTTACTTGTATGTACATTAGCATCACATGTGTTTTGCTAGATCTAGATGTATTAGGCAAAGTGGTGTTTTGATATATATTGGCTGTGCAATATGGTATTTTAATGAAAATAATGAGGATGATAATGTGTCTATTAATGATGAGTTAGATGAAGTAGATGTGTCTCCAAATGTAGGCCTCACTGCTCCCTTGTCTGCTCAGCAACCTCAACCTTTGTCCACTGGGACCCCATCAGGTCCTACACTCAGTCAGGACAAAGGGGTATGAGACTTTTTAACGTATGTGAGTATGTTACTTGTATATACATTAGCATCGCATGTGTTTTGCTAGATCTAGATGTATTAGGCAAAGTGGTGTTTTGATATATATTGGCTGTGCAATATGGTATTTTCCATCATGGACTTATTGAACAAGTATGAAAGCATTATCTTTGCAATGTTGTGGCATACACCAGGCACGGTTTAAGGTGAGCAGTTATGATTTCCTATTAACATGGATTTTACAGTCGTTCTTTACTTGAATCTTCATTGAAAAGAACTATTTACATGCTTCTAGTCACAATTTAGTCACAGTTTAGACAGTGGGAAACCAACCAGCTCTCTTAGCTTGTGCTTATTTATTGTGAGCGTACAAGTTTTTATTTTTGATTTGCAGGAGGAGACTGTTGTTCTCACTCTTACAACAGTTCCCTATGACACAAGCAATGTACAACAGGTATTTCTTAAAACCTTTATTATTGCTCTCATATTGAAGGTTTTATGAATTACAGATTAGCATTTAATACTATTAGTCTTAAAAATATTTATTTAACCATACTTATACTATAGTGTACAATACTATGCCATTCCATTTTTTTTTCTTTTCTCCTCACTTGCTGTTCCGAAGGATGATAATGTAACGGGCAGTCATCTTTACGTAGCATACAAATGAATACATGGGGAGAGTTCTGATTACTAGTTTTTCTTTGTTCTTGTCCGTGGTATATGAATATCGTCGCATATGAAAGTCACAATATAACAACTAAAAGGTACTGCTATATCTGAAATCACACATGAAATGTATATAAACCTTACTGTTCAAACTATCAATATTTTTTGTGTGCTTCAATTATGCTTTGTGATTTACAAGAAGCCTACTGCTAATCCGTTGGAGCAGGAAGAAACAGAGACGGACAGGTGCAAAGGTTATACTCAAAGTATTGAGAAATGTGTGTCTCCACTTTCACTTTATAGCTCTCAGTCTATGCCAGTTTTCAAGAATATAGTCCAGTCTTGCTATTCTTCCTTTATCCAACTGTTAGGTAGAATTATATGCAGTACCCTCTGTGTACAGCGGTGAGGATCAAGTATAGTAATTACACTTAGAGTGCTGCTATTACCTTGGATCAACTAACCACAAGGCTAACATCACTAAAAAGCAATATTAATCAAGTCTGATATGGAAAGTTACGGTCAGGAGACCCTCCTTAGTTACACTGTGGATTCTTTAAACAATCTGTGTAGAGAAAAGAATCTCTCTGCCAAAGGCAAAAAGTCTGAATTGATTGAAAAGTTGTTAAAGAACCAACGTTTGGGGAGTGGGTCTAAAATACCTGACTCTCCATCAAAGGTGGAAAATAATGAGGATGATAATGTGTCTATTAATGATGAGTTAGATGTGTCTCCAAATGTAGGCCTCACTGCTCCCTTGTCTGCTCAGCAACCTCAACCTTTGTCCACTGGGACCCCATCAGGTCCTACACTCAGTCAGGACAAAGAGGTATGAGACTTTTTAACGTATGTGAGAATGTTACTTGTATATACATTAGCATCACATGTGTTTTGCTAGATCTAGATGTATTAGGCAAAGTGGTGTTTTGATATATATTGGCTGTGCAATATGGTATTTTAATGAAAATAATGAGGATGATAATGTGTCTATTAATGATGAGTTAGATGAAGTAGATGTGTCTCCAAATATAGGCCTCACTACTCCCTTGTCTGCTCAGCAACCTCAACCTTTGTCCACTGGGACCCCATCAGGTCCTAAACTCAGTCCTGAATTCATTGCTCTAGAAAAGATGAGGCTTGAATTGGAATTCAAATGTTTAAATGCTCAAACTGAACAGAAACACCAAGAACTTAAACTGAGAGAAATGGAGTTGAATCATGAACTAGAAATGAAAAGGTTATCTCTTGAAAATGCTTCTCTCCCAGAGTCTTCTAGGTCTTCCAGCCCTAAGAGACCCCGTATGCCTAAAGAAATTGTGGGTATGTATGAGGTTAAGCTGGATATTTTGGATTGGTTGGCAATGTTTGAATATAACCATGGGATTCAAGGTCTCACAGGGAATCAGTTGCTTCCCTGGCTCTTTTCTAGGCTACCCACAGTTGCATCTGGTGTTGTAATGGAGTTGGGGGAAGTAGATAGGATGAGTCATGAGTGTGTGAAGCTAGCTTTAATTACTAGATTTGGGAAGACCCCTTCCCAGTACCTTAAGAGGTTTAGTACCCTCAAAAAGCATGATGGTACCCCTTGGGCTACCTGGGTATGTGAGTGTTTGAAAAACCTAGATGGTTGGGTTAAGGGTTACAGAGTGAACACTTATGAAGGTATGAGAAATCCTGTTATGTTGGAGTCAATTTATGATGCCTGCTCTCCTGAGCTCAGACAGCACTTGGCTGATTCTAAGGAGATAGATCCAAAGGAGTTAGCTAAGGCTGCTGACTTGTGGGTTGCCAACAGGGCTTCTCACAAGGATTCTGGGGCAACTCAGAAGAAGGATGAGGGAAAGCATTCAAAGAAAGATAACAAGCAGAATTCTAATACCTCCATCCAAAAGAGGGCCACAAACAGCAACATAAGGGTAAACCACAAGGGAAAGAAAATCAGGCTAGTGCACCATCTGGACCCAAACCAGATGGAGGTCAGAACAAACCCCCATTCATCAAGACATTTGGGAAATGTTATGTTTGTGGGTTTACTGACCATGTGAAAGGGGATCCCAGAAGTAAGGGTAAACCTTAAGGGGTCCACACTGTCTCCTTAGCCTTCTCCCCAGAGAAAGAAGTACCTATGACAAGTGGAAACTTTCACCTACTGGCTGATGAACCCATGAGTCTCAGCTAGTGTTTCTTTAGTGTCCCTGGGCTTGTGGGAACAACATAATTTAGATGTCTATAATTCCATCCCAGATAATTCTAAGGAGTATTATGAAGATAGTGTTCTTGTAAATGGCCAGGAGACCCCTGCCATCAGAGACACTGGAGCCAGAATAACTGTGGTGGATGAATCATTTTTCAAGGTGGAGGATGTTGCTAAGGCACCCAAACGCCTCACCAAGTTAGCTGGAGGCCCTGTGCAAATGCTTCCCCAATTACCAGGTATCATCCAGTGTAATGATATGACTGACAAAATACCTGTTAGTGTGCAGAGTGAAGTGCCTGGGAGACTCCTGTTGGGTAATGACCTGAAAACTCTTGAAGTTGTGTCCAGCACCCCCAGTCCTCCCAGTAAGAGGAGGCAGGAGCTCACTAGGCCTGCAAGGGAGGAGGCAGGAGCCCACTAGGCCTGCAAGGGAGAGGACCTTGAGAGGCTCTCCAGAGGAGTCGATAGAGGGAACTATCACTCCCACTCCACAGGAGTTGTGCACTGCTATTTCTAGGACGAAAGAGGCAAAGGGGAAACCCAAGACCTTGAGGAAAAAGTCAGACAGCACCCCTGTGCTACCAACAAGGACATCCCCAAGATTGTCCAAGATCACCCCTATGATCCCTCCACCTGCTGAGGCAGAGTGTGAGGTGCAACCATGTGTGGTTGAGCCAGTTTCTGAAGAATCAGATCTGGAAGAAGACACTGTTTTGGTTGGAGATCTTGACCCTGTTGACCATCCTGAGCTGCAGTCTTTACTGGAAGAAGGTGGGCCCAACAGGGCAGACTTCAGCAGAGGACAAAGAGAATGTCCTACTTTCGAAGGTCTTCAACAGGCTGCTAACCAACTTGATGGGCAAGAAGTTGGAAAGCACAGGTTGGCTGGGAATATGTCCTCTTCTACAGTGAACCCACAGAGGTCTATCCATGGGGACTGCAAAAGAATTGTAGTACCCCTTTCCAAAAGACTCCAGTTTCTACAGTTGGCCCATGAGATACCTTTGGCTGGTCATTTGAGTTTCAAAAAGACCAAGGAAAGGCTCTCCTTATACTTCTACTTGCCTGAGATGGATTCAGAAGTTGACAAATTCTGTAGAAGCTGTCACACTTGTCAAACCTCTGGCAAGAGTGGAGCCAATAATGTGGCACCCCTGGTGCCTCTCCCAGTGGTGGGAGCTCCTTTTGAGAAGGTGGGCATCGACATTGTTGGTCCACTTGACCCTCCCAGATCTTCAGGGAACAGGTTTATCCTGGTTGTAGTAGACCATGCTAAAAGATACCCAGAAGCCATACCTATGAGAACTGTTACGGCTCAGGCTGTGGCTAAGGCTCTACTTGGTATTTTTACCAGAGTAGGGATTCCTAAGGAAGTGATATCGGACAGGGGATCCTATTTTATGTCCCACTACATGCAAGCCATGTGGAAAAACTGTGGTGTCACTTACAAGTTCTCTACAGCCTCCTATCCACAGACAAATGGACTGGTAGAGAGGTTTAATCGTACTATGAAGAGCATGATAGGTGCTTTAGAGGAACCCCTTAAAAGAAAGTGGGACCTTCTACTGCCATGCCTGCTTTTTTCTTATAGGGAGGTCCCTCAGGAGGGAGTTGGTTACAGTCCCTTTGAACTTCTTTATGGCCATCCTGTCAGAGGTCCATTGGCCTTGATTAAGGAGGAGTTGGAGAGTTTTCCTTCCCCCAAGCCAGTCAGAGTGACTGACTATGTGATAGGTCTCCGGAGGAGAATGTCACACATGATGGCAGAAGCTAGTGATAACTTAAAAGCAGGTCAGGCTCTGGTCAAACATTGGCATGACCAGAAGGCCAGCATGGTTGAGTTTACTCAAGACCAGCTTGTATTAGTTATGGTGCCAACAAGGCAGAGGGCCTTGCAGGACAAATGGATAGGACCCTTCAAGGTTGTGGGCAAACCTGGAGAGGTGAACTATTTGGTGGACTTAGGCAGACCTAAGGAGGCTTCCAGAGTCTTACCTCTACTTGCCCTGCTCAGAGGCCAACCTTTGGATGAGAAAATAGAAGGAGTCAATCTCTCTTCTCAACTGACTTCTGACCAACAGGAGGAGTGCAAAGTTCTGTTAAATCAGTTTGCCCTCTGTTTTCACTATCACCAGGCTTGACCCCTTTGAGCCAGCATGATATTCTCACTGGTGACTGTCTACCTGTGAAAAGCAGAGGTTCCAGAGTGTCAGAACACGTGAGATTCCACATCAAAGGAGAGGTCAACAAGATGCTTGATCTCGGGGTTATAGAGCCCTCTACAAGTCCATGGTCTAGTCCAGTTGTTCTAGTACCAAAAGCTGGATCCAAGCAGTTGAGATTCCGTGTGGACTATAGCGCTCTAAATGCAGTAACGAAGACTGATGCCCATCCTTTGCCAAGGACAGATGAACTGGTGGATAGACTTGATTCAGCCAAGATACTTAGTACATTTGATCTGACGTCAGGCTATTGGCAAATAGCCCTGACAGACCATGCCAAGGAGAAAACTACATTCTCAACCCCAGCAGGCCTCTACCAGTTTAAAGTTATGCCTTTTGGACTAAAGAAGGCACCTGCAACATTCCAAAGGATGGTCAATCAAGTTCTGAATGGGATGGAAGACTTCTGCATGGCATACTTGGATGACATTGCAGTGTTCAGCCCTACATGCAAAGAACATATTGATCTCTTAGGATATGTTGGCTCTTGAGCATAAAGGCAAGCAAATATTAAATTGGTCAGAGCAAAGTGGTCTACCTTGGTCATGAGGTAGGAGGAGGTGAAATAAGGCCATTGCCTAGCAAAGTACAAGCTGTGCAAAACTGGGCCACCCCTACTACTCAAACCCAAGTGAGATCTTACCTAGGTCTCACTGGGTACTGCAGAAATTTCATAGAGAACTATGGGACCATAGCCTCTCTCTTGAATGTAATCTCCTCTCCAAAATTCCCTAAAAAGGTTAGATGGAATGAGGAGTGCACTCAAGCCTTTGAAAACCTGAAGAAAGCCCTTTGTCAAGCTTCAGTCCTAGGAGCTTCTGATTATCACCAACCCTTCATTGTGCAGACAGATGCCTCCAATACAGGTATAGGTGCATTCCTTAGTCAACTGGATGAGAAAGGTAGGGAGCACCCAATTTGCTTCATCAGTAGGAAACTGAAGGAACCAGAAACAAGGTATGCAACCATAGAGCTTGAATGCTTTGCCATTGTGTGGTCTCTGAAGAAGTTTAGACCATAGTTGTATGGATCTACTTTTGTGATTCAGACAGACCACCAACCCTTGAGATGGTTAATGCAAATGAAAGGGGAGAACCCAAAACCTCCGAGAAGGTCAATCTGCCTGCAAGGGTTTGATTTCACCATTGAGCACAGAGCAGGTTGTCACCACCAAAATGCTGATGTCTCTCTAGGATGTTTTTAACCGACTAGAGGTAGAGATTCATCCAGGAGTGGATTAAATCCTCCTGTCCCTTAGTCTGGAGTGGTGGGGGGCGAGTGTTAGGGAGAATTCTCAGGAATGGCTAATTTCCCTTACCTATTGAGTCCCTCAGCAGCTTTGCTGGATTTCTAGGATTTATTTTTTTCACCTGGTAAGAGTGTGAGCCTTTTTTTCCCACTCTTACATGTGTTTTGCTGTGTGTGTTTAACATTTTTGTGTTCATAGACTGTGGAGCCTCACCTACCCCACAAGCATCATCTTTGTACTGTGTGTTACACAGCACCTTCAGTGCAGTGACACAGGGTTGTTTTATAGACTTCCCAACTCAGACTTCATTTTCTGGGACTGACTACTATCTCCCAGAACATGTAAAGTTGCCATTGACTTTATTAGTCTTTTTAAATCCACAGACCCAGTACAAACCATCTTATATGGAGTACTGGAAAAGGTTAATACTTATCCCCTTTTGTCTGTTTCTCTTGGAACATTGTTTCGCTCCCTTTTCATCAAGACTTGGCTGGTGGCAGTGGTAACTACCCTATTATTCCTACTGCGGTTATCTTAAATAACCTTGGTATTGTTTTAGGTTATCTTGGTAGCCTCAAACTTAAACCCGCTGGACCATATACGTTTTTATACGGTTCCGGCTGGGTTTATTCGCCATTTCTTTTTGAAAATGTCTTTCTCGTGTTTTCCTCTGCGTGCCAAACCAGGTTTGCTTCCCTTGTTCACCGTCTCTTCGTGGGCTTCTACATAGAAGCTCTCCTTAGGCGCCTGAAAGTCTGGGTAGGCCGGATGTGAGGGAGGGGTTTTAGGACCCCTGCCATGGGTTCCCTTGGTAACCCAAGTCGCACTCCTGTTTGATTGGCTAGATGACTGTCCGGCCAGGACAGCCACCCTGCTGTGTGATTGACAGCCAGGCTGTGTGAATGGGGGAAAACTGCATAAAAAGCAGGTCTCTGGGTCTGGAAAGGCAGAGTTGCCACTGGAACGAAAGAACCAACAAGGAGCAGACGGAGAGGACCCCTACCACGACTGAACCGCCCGGTGAAGCCCTGCTGCAGGCAGGGGTGTTGCTAGGTCTGGAAAAGACCTGGGGGTACGCTGATGTCGGAACTGTAGGGACTGGGGGCTAGGTAGCCTTTTGGTTGTAGCCCCTGAGATTCTATCCGGGGCTGCAACCAAAAGACCAGGGGTTATAGCCCCCTTAGCCCCCCCCTAGCAACGCCTCTGGCTGCAGGTCCGAATCCTTGAACTCCGACAGAGAAGATCCTCCTGGAATCCTCTTCCCCTGAGTTGTTGGGACCAACCAGTCCACCCAAACTGTAAGCCTGGACTCCCGGTCTAATTCGCTGTACAGAGCTACAGTGGGCCGGATAGCCAGGAAGGTCGGACCCTGCTTGGTTTTTAAGGAGCGCACCTTTTATTCATTGCTTTGCTCTGCTGCTGGTTTCTTCCCTGGGTAGTGCAGGACCCTCCAGTCTTCCTACTTCATGTCAGTCCGACAGTCGCTTCAGGAACCGTGAGCCTGCAGGAACTGCCAGGAACGTCCGCCTCAGCTGCAGCTTCTTCTCCATTTAAAGGTACTGTGCAAATCCGGTTGTTCGTTTCGTCCAGCCGCGGTGTAGGTGTGTGAAACCTTTCGCCAATCCAAGGGCTTGTCCTTCTCTACTCTTTAAAGTAACTTTTCTGCTGACCAACTTCGTCCGGAACGCTTGGCAAAGACTTAACCGCGAAATACTCTGAATTGTGTGATCTTGAGCAAAATACTTTTGTCCTATTGACTTTGGCCCTAAGCCTATTTGATTTGATACCATCACTGTAGTTCCTCTTTCTACATTGCCCTGCTTACTTACCTGTTGGTGCAGTTCAAATTCGGTCTAACTTTGTCTTTCCCTCCCTGTTTAATTACTAGAGTGCCATTTTGCTCCCACTTCATTTTGTAAGCTTAACTTGTCTGGAAACTATTGGGAGTGGTGTGGTATATTAAGAGTGTGATTTTTTTAACTGCTTTACTTTAGTGAAATGTTATACAACCAATGTGTAAATAAATGTATATTCTTTTACTCAGAAACCTTGAGTCAGTGTTTGAATCATAGTAATTGCTGTCCTTTGTGTAACTATTGATACTGCTCACTTGCTTTTGAGATAATTCTGGCTGCTCAACCATCGCTACCATTTTTACTGTGTAGTACAGGCTTGTACCAAAGCTGAATTTGTGCTGTCACTTGTAGTCTTAATTGTGTGTGGTGTTCCCAATGGGTACTGCATATAATTCTGCCTAACACCAACACGTCAAATAGTTTCTTGGGAAGCAGGATAACAACTTGATGGCCGTGTCGATGATGGAACAAACGACAACATGCAAAGATCACAGGTCCACTATTATGATACAGATGTTAATTTGTTTATTTTGTTAATTCAAAAATCAAATTAAAATTGTATCTTTGTTAATTAATTACAGTTGCTATGGAGAACATTTTATAATGAATGGTGAATTGAACAGTTCGGTTGGTAATTTACTCTGTATATTAATCTAATTTAGAGTTATTGTAATGGTACTGTTGTAGATTGGGATTGACATGGGCACAGGACCAGCGACTGTTTCTCAATGCATCCAAAATAAACAGGTTATGTATACATTATTATACAGATTTGAACACTAAAGTCACTTTTGTGGCCTTTAGTTATGTTTTTCATTGTCATTTTGGAAATTATAAGTTTCTAACACTTGAACTGAGAACTGGCTCAACGTTATTTTTGTTTGTTGTGAACAGAGGCTAAGGAAAAAAAAAAGAATCAGAAGACTCAGAACACACCAAAAACACATGATGCTGCAAGACGACCTCCAGTGACTTGGGATGAACTTTTTATTGGCGATTCCTAGTACACAATCCAATATTCCAATACCCATGTGTAGTGGCCGGAATGTGAGCTGAATATCACAACTGAGCCGTGTAAATTAATGATGAATCAATGCTACAACAGAAAATGTCCTTCTCAACTGGAACTCCCCACCCACAACGCTACATCATTCTGTGTGGATCCGCTCACCCAATCAGGGCCATCTAAAGGATTGGTGCAATATACAGAGGTACGTTTCCCTGTTTTGCCTATAGAATCTCAGCCTCTTGATAAATCCCAGCTTTAAACCACAAAGCATGCACTGAAATATTCGATAATAGCAAAGACCCTGACTACACCATGGGAAATGAGGAGGAAGTTACCACCACCTTTGAATCTGAATAAACAATATTGGCAGACGAGTGGCTTTTGAGGGAACTGAAATGTATTGTTATTGAACTCTGACTTCTCAACATTTTAATAATGATAATATACAACAGAGCTAGACGTGGTAAGACCTGTAGAAAACCATGAACCTGAAGATCAGAGGGAGCTGTGCGCATGAACAATAACGCTTTTCTTGGACCATATCATAGAACCCGAAAAGAGATACTCAAATAAGCAATGGATTGCCCAGCACCGACCTGTTTCCGATGCAATGCTTGAAGAACATAAGAATCCCCCAAGAGCTCTTGTCTCCCCAATCTCAAGGCGTAATGAACCGGGGAGTACAAGAGCCCCAGGGAAACCCTCTGGGGGAGAAAACCCTGCTGGTAATTGTTGCGTCTCGCAATCCAGTTGATTTCCGGTCTCAGGAGAGGAGAGTTGATATGCAGCTCAGAAGGTGTACAGAGCTGCCCAGGAGGACCGGAGCGAGCAGTAAGTTGCAGAGGGACAGAGAGACTTGGTAAAACGTGTGTGTGAGAGCCAGAGAGGAAAGAAGAAAAAGGGGGAGGGGCGAGCCAACCAAAGTTTTCAGTGTGATGGTTCTACTCGTACGGTCGGGCATTCATGTAAACAGAAGCTGGAAATCTGTAAGAGTCTAATGTTAAAGAAACAGTAATGTGAAACGGGAAGCACAATATGCGAAGGGAGAACTGAACATACCGTTGCAGTCTGGGACTGCCGTGAAGGGTGATTGAGAGAAAAGGCCATGCCGGGAGACGATAGTTCGGCTTGCCACTAGAGCATAAGAAAGAGAATTATCAGTGGAGTATGAGAGGACAGGAAACTCAGATAGAAAAGACAGAACTGCAAAAACTCAAAGAGCGCCTTGCTAACGGATTAGCGATGCGCCGAACACCAGTCTGGAACTGTTCATAAGCAATGGTGGGGACTGAGAGAGGCAGGGACAGGAAGTGTATGGGAAGGTGTTCGAGAGCTGGAGAACTAAGTGGAACTTCGGGCACCATCTTGGAAGAGGCTCGAAATAGCAAGCCAATATGCCTCCACCTATCCCAAATAGACCACTGTCATGCTCGGGGTGTGACGGTATGCCTCCTCCCAAGGGGGGCGAAGCCAGGTTTCCCCGGGTGCAACTAGTGGAAACACTGGACAAGACGAGGTGCGTGCACAGAAGAGGCAGGTTCCCAGGTCCTGTCGTCCGGGGTACAGCCTTTCCAGTCCACCAAATACTGAAGACGACCCTGGCAATAACGGGAATCACAAATCCCTGAGGCCTCAAATTCAGGTCCAGTAGCGCTGTCCACCGGAAGAGGACAGGGAGCAGCTTCTCAACCAAAGCAATTAGGCACATCCAGTTTCAATTGAGACGCGTGAAATACCGGATGAATCCTTGACCATGAAGAGGGCAGTTTGAGTAGAAAGGTTGCAGACCCTTATAGTCCCAATATCGTAAATGGCCCAAAATATCTGGGGGATAGTTTAGATGGCATTAGATGATGGGGCAAAAAATGAGAAGCTAGCCAGACCTTATCAACAGAGATAAGACAGGAGTGGGGGACCGCCGACAGTCAGCAAATCACTGAACACGATCCTGTGCCTCCTGGAGGGCAATTCGGCCAGTACTATGACCTGTTGAATGTTGCTGGTTAGGGCATCAATATCCGTAAACTGGGTAGATGAGGGTGAACCTGATGGAAAACTGCAAGGGTGAAACCCGTAGGTGCAGAAAAATTGACTTGATTTCAGAGCAGAATGGGTTGTGCTGTTGTATGCAAATTCTGCCAATGGAAGAAGCATGACCCAATTATCTTGCGCTGACTAGATGAAATACTGTAGGTATCCTTCAAGAGTTTGGTTAAGCCTCTCTGTCTGACAATTGGTTTGGGGGTGAAATCCAGAAGTCAGGGCACGCTTGATATTGAGGCTTGTATTTCGGACCACAGTCCGAGAGAATGGTCTTGGGAAGGCTGTGACGAGAAAAGATGGTTTTGATGAAAATCCTAGCCAGATGGGCTGCTGTAGGAACTCTAGGTAAGGAAACAAAATGAGCCAGTTCTGAAAATAAATCGATAGTGACCATCACTGCGGTTGCTCCATGAGAGGGAGCTAAGTCCACGATAAAGTCTGTTGAAATGATTTGCCAGGGCTTGACGGCTAGTGGCATTTTAACCAACTGACCCAAAGGGAATGATCGGTATCTTAGTCTGTAGACAGGTGGTACAAGAGGCCACATAGTCCTGTGCATTGGTACTCAAGGTTAGCCACCAGAAATGTCTTTGGATTAGCACTTTCATAATTGCTATGCCGCGATGCCCGGCAGTTCTGGAATCATGACACATGCGCAGGACCTCCTGTTGAAGGGAGGTCGTTGGGAGGAATACCTTCTGATCATAAAATAATATCCTTTATCCTGACTGAGGTTATGTTCGTGGCTCCTCCTTTGGCACAGCTTGTCATGCTTCTTTGTGTCTGCCTGGATTTCTTGTAGGAAATCTGTGATTTCGTGTATGAATAAGGCTTTGGGAAAGAGACGTTCCGATTGAAAGCGAATATGAGGATAGGTGTCTTTTCTGGATAAGGCATCAGCCCTGAGATTTATCCTACCTGGAATAAATGTAAACGTGATGTTATATGGGGAAAGAGAATGTGCCCACCTAGCTTGTCTACTGTTCCGGGTTTGGGCGTACTGTTAGGCCTTCAGATTCTGATGATTTGTGCATACTTCGATTGGAAATTTAGCGTCCAACATCAAATGCCTCCATTCTTCGAATGCCCTTTTGATAGCTAGAAGTTCCTTTTCAAGAACTGAGTAGTTCAATTCGGAAGCGGTTAGTGTTTTAGACAAATATGCCACTGGGGATTCAGAGTCTAGGTCAGTTTTCTGCAGAAATACAGCTCAGAGAGCATGGTGAGATGCATCAGTTTCCAGGATGAACCGTTTATTCTGATCAGGAGTAACCCGAATAGGTGCAGACAAGAACAGATTCTTCAGTTCATTAAACAACTGTTGGGCTATTGGTGACCACTGGAAAGGCACTCCTTACCTTCCTTAGCAAAGAGGTAAGCGGGCAAATGATTTGGGAGACCTGAAGTATGAACTTCCTATAAAAATTAGCAAACCCCAACAAATGCTGAATGTCCTTCAATGAGGATGGAGGGAGCCATTCCAGGACAGCAGAAACCTTAGTCCGATCCATACAAATAACGTGGGCCGATAATACATACCCCGATGTAAGTGACTTGCTCTTGGTCGAATTCACATTTCTCCAGTTTGCATTTCAGATGGTTCTCCTTTAGTCGGCTCAGTACTATTTGAACATGTCGGATATGGGCTGTTGAATTGTGAGTAAATACCAAGATATCAAGATATACAAAGTGTAAGAGAATAAGAGAGAGAGACCTAGGCAAAATAGCCTTCGGTGTGGGCCGCACACCCTTATTTCCCGTTGGGATTCTTGAACAGTTTCGAATATATTTATAATAAAAATTAGTAAAAAGGGACAATAATTTGCTAGCTCCTTTTACAAGCAAACATCAATCGATGGCCAATATATTTCGGATATTATAATCCTTCATCAGGACCTTATCCAATCTATATCCAATCCATATTACACTTTGTATAGATTCCAACAATGTATCATTATATGTATATACATTTCAAACATTGAAATTATTGACAGGGTGCCCACATACACAAAGGTAGAACATAGAGATAAGACGAAACATAAGAAAAATCATAAGCAGAGTATCCACCGCTTGCACCATATTTCCAGTTTTCTATGGTATCATGCTGTATTCTACTCCCATCACCTTATCATGTTATCATGTTTATGTGTAGGTTCAATTCAATCTATACAGTACATTTAGCCGCCGACGTGTGCCTGGTGTTGTAATCATCTAAGTGTAAGACAATGTCTGCAAAAACATGATCCATGAACCTTGGAAAATCCCTGGGGCATTGGATAACCCAAACGGCATGACTCAGTACTCATAGTGGCCAAAGGGCATGCAAAAGGCGGTCTTCCACTCGTTCCCTGCTTTAACACGAATCAAATGATACATGCCCCTCAGGTCTAGTTAGGTATAGATCTTAGCTCCCTTCACTGCCTCCAGAATGTCCGGAATGAGCGGCATGGGGTATTGGTCAGGGACCGTGATCTTATTCAGTCCCCTAAGTCGATACAGAGGCGAAGCTCGTCTGTGTTCTTTTTTGGGATGAAAAAAAGAGACGCTCCTGACGGGGAAGTTGACTCTGTTATGAGCCCGTTTTGCAGGTTGGAATGAAGATATTCTTTCAGGACTTTTTTTCTTTTTCAGACAAAATATACATCCTCCTGAATGGAATGGGCTGATCTGGTTGTAAATTGATTGTATTTGTATTTGTATTTAGTTTATTTATAAAGCGCAGCCAGGCCCTGGGGCATATGGGCGCGTAAGGTAGAACTGGTTACAGGGGAGCAGTTAAACAGAGTTACGTTACAGTTACAGTTACAGGAAGGTTACAGTTACATAAGTGTGCAATCAAAACAATACGGTCGGCCAGGTTCCAAAATGGTTACAGGTGGGAACTGGCATAATAAGCAAGTGCATGTGCAGAAGTTAAGCTGTCAGGAGTCCGTGTTATGGAGCCAACACTTCGTGCTATGTTTGAACCGGTTGAATGAGGGTTCTGCGCGTAGATGTGGGGGGATGGTGTTCCATAGTTTGGAAGCTTGTACTGGGAAGCTAGCTCCACCCGAGTTGAGGAGTTTAAATCTTGGTATGGTCAAGGTGTTAGTTTGGGCTGCTCTAAGAGGTCTCAAGGCGGAGTGTGGTGTGAAGTGGTTAGTGAGGTATGCTGGAGCAAGGTTAGCCCTGACTTTGTGTGTGAGGGCAAGCGTTTTCAGGGATATTCTGTGCTTGACAGGGAGCCAGCGTAGGTTACGTCTGGTCTCAGATATGTGTGCTTTTTTGGGGATGTTCAGGGCAGCTCTGATTGCATTGTTTTGGACTACTTGTAGTTTATTCATATTTTTATGGCTGGTGCCCAAGTAAAGGGCGTTGCAGTAGTCTATTTTGGAGAGGACTAGAGCTCTCGCTAGAGTGATACAGTTAGGTGCGGAGATGAATGGTCTGCATGCAGTGATAAGCTTGCAGGTGTAGGCAGCTGATGACGCTACTGCGTTAGTTTGTTTAGAGAGGGATAAGGTAGCATCAATGTAAATACCAAGAGTTTTAGTGTTATTAGAGACTGAGATGAGATTGCCATCTATGGTAAATGCTTTGAATGAAGGATTGAGGTTTTTAAGTTTGGCATGAGTGCCCAAGATAATCAGCTCGGTTTTATCGTCATTAAGACACAAGCCATGGTGTGCCATCCATGCTTGTATAACGGAGTAGATTTCATTGAGGGTCGTGCTGTCTATTTCGTAGTCACCCGTGATAGGAAAGAGTATCTGGGTGTCGTCCGCGTAGTTGGTATACGTGACACCCAGATAGTCTAGGATATCGAAAAGGGGTTTCGTGAATATATTATAAAGTGTCGGGGACACGCATGAGCCTTGCGGGACACCACAAGGTACTTGGGCCGGCTCGGCGGAATCTGTGGGAGAGAAGACCCTCATAGTTCTGTTCGCCAGGAAGGAGCTGATCCATGCCGTGGCTGCATCTGAAAAGTGGGCTGCAGATTTCAGGTGTTGGCAAAGTGTTTGATGGTTAACCAAATCAAACGCTGCTGACAGGTCAAGCAATAAAAGGAGTGCAAGTTTGCCATGGTCTTTCAAAGTTTGGATCTGAGTGGTAAGGTCAATAAGTGCAGTTTCCGTACCGTGTCTTGGTCGGAAGCCTGATTGCCTGAGCCCTAGGAGATTGTTGGTTTCTAGATAAGCCTGTATTTGTAGGTAGGCTGCTCTGTCCAGTATTTTTAATAGGAAAGGTACCGTCGTTATTGGTCTGTAATTAGACGGGTTAGCTGGGTCAAGCGTAGGTTTTTTAAGGAGTGGAATGACCCAAGCGTCTTTAAGATTGTCAGGAACTATTCCAGATTTGAAAGAGGCATTGATGAGAGTGGTAATGAATGGCGCCAGATCGTGTGCAGCTGCTTTAACAATCGGGGCAGGGCAGGCATCGCCTTGGCAATTTGAAGGTTTCAGTTTCCTGATGATGTTTTCTACTTCCCACGTTGAGAGGGGTGAGAAGCTGAAAGGTTTCAAAGTCGTTTGGAAGGTTGGAGGTATGTTAGGCAGTTGTTTGTGGTTAGGGTCTGCAGATAGCACAGATTTTTTTGCGTTAATTTTGGATTGTAGACAAGCTATTTTATCTAATAAGGCTTTCTGGATGTTGCTACACCATAGTGCGTCAGTAATACCTTTGTCAGTCGGGGCAATAGGGGATTCTAATTCTTTGAGTATTTTGAAGAGTTCTTTAGTATTGGATTCCGCTTGTGTAATCCTTTTGTTATAGGAGTCTTTTTTGGCTAGGAGTATGGCTTCTTTGTAGCTAGAGGATACTAAGGTTAGTTCAGATTTGTTCGGAACTGAGGGATGTTTTTTCCAGAGTGCCTCAGCGGTTCTTTTGGCTTTACGTAGTTCTCTTAACTGTGGCGTGAACCATGTGTTGAGGTGACGCTGTGGTTTCGGTTTCCGCAGTTTTAGCGGGGCAATGGAGTCCAGAGCTTTAAGTATAGCCTGGTTGTAGGTGTCCACTAGAGCTGTAGGGTCTGCATCTGAATCAATATTATTCAATATGGGGAGTAGAATAGGTAGGAGTTTGTCGGGAGTAATGTCTTTCTTGTTTCTCGTGCAGATGGCAGGGGCGATGGTAGGCGCTAAGTGAGTAATGTTCGCTTTGATAGTAAAGGTTAGTTTGTGGTGGTCTGACCAGATGCATGGGTCATTAGATAGGAGGTCAATAGAGCAATTGATGTGTGAAAGCCAGTCTAGAGTTCTACCTTTGATATGGGTAGATTCGTGGATGATGTGCGTGTGACCTAAATCAGATAATGTATTGGCTAAGTCAAGGGCATTGGTGTCTTTAGGATCGTTGAGACCGAGGTTAAAGTCCCCAAGTAAGATGGTTTGCGAGTTAGGTTTGGTGTTTATGGATATAAGTGATGCAATGTCCTCTGTGAAAGAGGCGATGGGTCCTGGTGGTCGATAAATGAGGTGCACGGTGGCCGTGTGGTTAGGTGAGAGGGGTAGCTTAATTGACAAGGATTCGGCAGACGGGATTTGCGCATCTTGGATGATTTTGATGTCGAAGGTATTTCTGTATATGAAGGCAAGTCCGCCTCCCTTTGTTTGAGTGGTGTTTCTGTCAGATCTTATAATGGCATAATCATTAGGTATTGCGAGGGCCAGAGATGGGCCGGATGCGGCATTGAGCCAGGTTTCAGTGACTGCGAGGACATCAAGGTTTTCATAGGTTATAAAGTCAGCAATGTCGAGAGCATGGGCAGGAAGAGACCTGGCATTCACTAGTGCTGCTTTGATGAGTTTATCTTTTTTGAAGTTTTTTTCAGATGTTGGCGGTGGATTGTGGGTTAGATTGTTGATGTCAAAGGGTGGAGCAGCATGATTATGGGCAAGATGCAAGTGTTTTATAGTACGGGCTCTAAGTCTGGAGTTCCTGCTTAAGATACTAGGGTGGTGAGAGTAAGGGGAGGTGGGTGGACTGGTTCGGATGTTCAGACTAGTATTTCTCTTCAGTGAGCTAGGGTGGAACGAGCCTGGGTAGGTGGGTGGTCTAGTTCTGGAGTTAAGTCTAGAATTTCTGATGGTGATAGTACAGGGTTGGTTGGGTGTTGGTTTGGAGGCAAAGTGACGTATCCAGAGTGCTGGATCATCCAAGTATAGATTTGCGGGTGTCATGGTGCTAGGCCTCAGGGAGGAAGTGGTGGGTGCCATGCCTAATCTAGTGGAAGTGTATTGTTTAGAGTGTAGGTCAGGCTGGCTAGACCAATGACTACTGTGAGTGTACAGTAGGTGTATGAGCGTTGATAGGTACCAATACATGATGTTTAAGGTGTTACTGGTACACAAGGTGACGGGGGTGGTCTATTAGCGAATAGAGGAACAGCATAAATTGATTGAATTTGATTGCGGAGTAGCTATGCATGGCATCATAACAGGCAACGTATTCTGTGGGCGGCCGAGTGACCAAGGCACAACGACTGTAAATGAGGTCGGATAGGCGACCAAAAGGCACAACACAATGGTAAATGTGGTCTAATAGGTGACCAAGAGGTACAGCACAATGGTAAATGTGGTCTAATAGGCGACCAAAAGGCACAACACAATGGTAAATGTGGTCTAATAGGCGACCAAAAGGCACAACACAATGGTAAATGTGGTCAGATAGGCGACCAGGGGCACATCTTAGGCCATAGACCTTAAATGCGTGGAATAGTGATATGGGTATTGACCAATGCTGTAAGACATGCGACCATCATGGATCAAAGGCAGAATCAGTGAATGTTTGCTGAGAACCGATGCGTGGGCAGCAACGGTGTTGGGCACGCTGCACGAGCTAGGTGTACATCATGTGGTTAGGCACGGGCTAGGAACACCCTAAGAACAAGTTTGCGTCTGGCTCATATCGTCCAACAAGTGATAGGGGGATGTGCCATGCGCGTGTAATGTACCGTGAGCAGGAACACATGTGGGGTTTCGTAAGAGTGCAGGTATACGGGCACAGATCTTACCAGAATGTTCACGCAGCTCTTGCCAGTCAAAGCCTGCTTGGCGGTGGGCGGCTCGTGTGCAATGTCCTGAAAGCATCAGGGGTTCCTCCAGGGTCGCACTATGAGGAGCGAAACAGTGTCCCGCGCCGTGCCGCTAGGTGCGGACAGGGGCAGACAGGAGGGGCCTTTGGCTCACGGGCCTTAGGCAGCTAGGGCCGGCTTCCGCCTCCGGTCGCCAGACGCTATTGATATGTAGATGAGGGTTGCTAAGCAACCATAGCGAGCGTCGGGACTCTACACTTGGGCAGGAGCACTGCTGGAGCCCCGCTCGTCTCACTCGCACCTGATTGTGCTCGGAGGCACATCGCCGCTCCCATGCTGCAGGAGCAGCTGGGACACAGACCCCTTTCCACATCCTGCCATCCTGCTTGTCCGCATACCTGCAGCATCTGAGCGCTTGCACCCGCAGTGCACGGTGCACCGCTGGCCATAGACTTGGCTCTACACCACCGACGAGGCAACGCCGACGAGATTCCAGCCACAAGACGGCCGCCGCTGTACATGTACAATCATCTTTCCGATGAGGGGGTAGTTCAGAATACTAGGGCGTGGGGAATACCTTTTGGTACTGCACATACGGTGCAGGGATTCCTATGACATGACTGAGAATGCTAGTATTGATGGATGTGTCATTCATGGAAATAGTGGTGTGAAAGCTTACCGACCTCTGAGTGAGACAGTGAGACAAACAGTGTTCAGACCCAAGGAACAAAGACCCTGCAGTCCAATTTACAAAGGGGTTGTAAAGGCGTAACCATGCGAGTCCGAGGATTATAGGATAATGGCCCTCTTTAATGATGTCAAATGTGATCTCCTCGTAATGAGAAGAAATACCCATTCGAAGAGGGAGAGTATGTTCCTTTATAGGCCCAGGAGTGAGAGGATTACCATCCACACTATCAACCGGAATAGATATTTCCTTGGTGGCACAGGGAATAAACTTACTTGTAGCCCATTGATTGTCGATAAAATAGCTGGCTGCCCCAGAATCGATCAGAGCGGGTACGTTCTGGAGTTCTATGTTGACTTAGAGGATATTTACTTTAAGAACTACCATAGGTGTAGCAACTGGGTCAGTACTATGTAAAATTAGTCTTTGTCTTGGGGAACCTAATGTGTTTTCCCAGGTCACGGTTCCCCCTACGTTCAGGATTCAGCATTTCCCAACCTTCGGGGAGGAGCAACTGGACACTCCCTAACCAAGTGTTCTTTGGATCCACAGTACATGCATAAGCTTGAAGACCGTCTACAATTGTGTTCTTCTGTAGAGAGGGGACCTCAAGCTACTCATAACTACCTGGCGCACATCGTGGAAATACATTTGAAGTACTGTTAACTGTGCCGGCATACTATCGAAGCTCCTCTGGAAGCTGACTCCCCGTGTATCCACGTATCTAAACCCAGAGGCATCAGGAAGTCTTTCTCGGATGCACAAGTGCCTGGCCTCCCTTACAGGAAGTGAAGGTGTGTCCTGGGACGGTGACCTGCCCCTTAGTCTGGCGACGCCCCCCTGACTGATTCAAATTACGCGCACCCAGCGCACCCGCGCGCGCACATCGTGGAAGTACATTTGAAGTACTGTTAACTGTTCACGGTGCACGGGGCGCTGGGTGCACAAAAGGACCAAGAACGCGGGCTAACATCCGCGGTCTCCGTATAATACCTCTGGGGCATTTTGTATCCTATCGTGAGTGCAAGAAACCTTATCTGTTTTTCTTTTCTGTACCCTGGCCCCTGGGTCGGTTCTTATTTCTAGCCCTTTGGATACAGGATGTTGTTGTTCAAAACAATCTGCTACTTCCCACTGAGATGAGTTCTTGAATATTTAATGCACTGCTTGATTATATAACTCCACCTATTGAATTGTGTCGCTGCCAGAACAGTGACACAATCCAAGTAGGCGTAAATCGAAGTGGGTTTCAAGTGGCTGTTGACCTGCTGGGCAGTGAGGCGGGGAGCACGGGCCCCTGGGCTGATTCCAAATCGGGAAATTCTTGGTTTGGGTGATCTTATGGTGGGACCTTACGCTTGTCTATCACAGAGTGAAGTACGCTAGGCCTAAATGGTTTCTTGCTTATGTAGTGGTCACCCTTTAAAATTGTCTCCCTTTAAAACTGCAAACGCCAAAAAAAAACGGAAAAACAAACAAATGCTACTATCAAAGGAATTTGTGAGGAATGATGTTCCTATGCCGAACGAAGGCACTGGCCTGGCGGCGCACTGGGGTCCTGTAACTGACCAGGACCTAATAAAGCATGAGGTGGCATTCTCCTATGCGCGTGCCCAAGCACACGCAGTTGCAACAAATGGGTCTCCCTCCCTCAGTGCTGACCCTACGTCTAGTAAGAGCTCGCCTAAACTACCCCGCAAAAGCGTCCTCAGCATGCGTATGGATATTATACCTCCTGACCCTGAGCACCCCATTGAGGACATACCTTCCTCACCCTCTGATAATTCCATAATAGCCCCAGTCATACTCGCAGCACTCGAAAAACGTGTACGGCTCTCGGTTGGACCATCCACCCCTGTCACTTACACCAACTGCAAGAGAGCGGATGTGCATATTCACTGCAAAGATGTGGTACACATGGAGGATACAAACATCTCTCCAACACTTTCTTTGCATGAATCTAAACCCTCCAACTTTCCTACTTCTAGCTCTTGGCCTTCCTCTCCAACCCGAGCACCAAGTGGCACTATAAAGTCTGACATAGACCCGTTGCACTCCCCTGCCAAAAAGCTATCAAATCACCCATTGGGCTTTGACATCTTAGAACCCACTGAGGATATGCAATCTCTTGAAGCATCCTACCCTGTATTAACGAGAATACTTAATCTATTGGATCGTGGTCATGAGTACACGCACTATGAATTGAGGGACTGCAAATCAGCGTTGACAGGAATCCTATTAAAAATTAATAAATTGGAGGGTTTCATATTTGCGGACAGTCTGAGACTGGCACCAGAGGAGCAAAGACCGTTGAAAACGGACGCACCTCTTAATATCTCTGTGTCTACGCAAACAGATGGTTTAGCTGTACCCCTGAACGAATCTAAAATCACGAATGCTCCCTGTGTTACTTACGCATTCCCGCAATCATTTGCCTGAACTGTGATTGCTCCAAGACCTAAAACAGTGGTTTTTCCTAACAAGTCAGTTAGGAACTCCCGTCCCCTGCACACTATCTACTGTCTGAACATCAGACCAAACATTCAAATGGGTAGTCACTAATTCATATAAACCATTTGGTATAGTTTCAAACATAAGCAACAATTTGATATGCGAGGTTGTTATAAGAAGAACAATTTTTTCAATTTTTCAGCAAAACATAGTATTTTATTATACAAATGAAAAAGCCCAACACGTTTCGAGTTACAAACTCTTCTTCAGGGGCAATGTAACAATTCTTCTAATTTCTAAAAAGTAAAGATAGAAAAGAACACATCTTAGTATATCATTTCTAACTTCATTTCAATAATCAAACAGGTATTTCATTACAAATGAACACATTTTTTAGAGGAGATGAACTAAACTCCTCTTCTAATCAGAGGAGGTCTCCCCTACTGTAATGCATACTCAGGATAAATATGATAATTACTCAAATTTTAGATACGCCTAATGGTCTTAATTACAACAGAATAATAAGTGAATTTAGCACAATGCTAACAACAGGAGGTTGTAATCATTAAAAGAAATCATAACACTCAATCCAACCAAAAGAGTCTAGAGAGAACACTGTCAAATGGTCTCGGTCTGTACAGTCAGTAGAAAAAACGGGGTAACATCACTTACCCCAACGGGTGGTTGTCTAGATTGAGATAAAGGACTAAAGGTGCCAATATTCATAAAGTAAATGATTCCTTAGGACATTACGTCTGATAGTGGAAAAATACCTAACCGGTAACAAAAAATAAATATAATCAGAATAAAGTGCTCAACCTAGGTTTAAAAGTAGAATGCAAGAAAGTAAGTCAGCACTTACATTCAAAATGGTGTCCCACTGGAAATCTGTAGTACAAAGAAGGGTTCCTAACAGCACAAAGCTGTAAGTAAAGATAGAAAGAGATAGAAAAAGAGTATGAGTTCTATCACTATTACTCATTAAGTTGGCCAAATAGTCAAAACAAGGATCCTCAAATACTTACAATATTCGCCTTAGTCCAGGTAATGTTGGAGCCATGGAAGCGCACATCTCGCCATTGGAAGATGTGTTATTCCCATGTAAGCCCTTCCTTTATACCCGAAGGCGTAATGGGGTGCATGCACAGCAGTAAGCGATTGCATGCGCATGCGTCCGAAGATAGAAAATCACAGCGTCATAGAGCGTCAAGATGCTATGAAGTGGCGTCAGACTTGTCGAATCATCGCGTATGTGTGAAAGGGTGTATAATAAAGGTAGCACCGTCATCGTTATGACGCCACCTGCGTGGAAGCGTGACGGCGTTGGTCAATTAGTAAACAACGAAGGAAAACGTCCTCTTGAGTATACAGAGTAAATGTAAGGCTGTGGACCAATAACTATGAAAAAATAGATAGCAATGGATGCAAACAGATACGAAAATAGATATAGATAGTAAACCGAGCCAAAAAAAGGGCAAGGTAAATAGAAAGCGTGGTTAAAACAAAGAAGTAAAATAAAGTCATAAAGTTTCTAATGGGAATGTAAGTCCTAAATGTCGAGATCTACATAGTACTTTAAATATCCTGCCCACCTTGGGACGTACAGTCTTTTATAGCGGCATGATCCAACATAAATAGAATAAAACAAATAATAAGACATCATCACATCTTAATGAAGGAAAATAAATCAAGGGGTACATTATAAAAACGGGCCCAGATAGTACTCTTCGTTCATCCCCAGGGGAGAGAGGGAGTCAAGGCAGTGAATCCAAAAAAGTTCTCTCTGGGATAGTAATTTCTCTAAGTTACCGCCGATACTATCCCAGAGAGCCCTTTTTTTTGGCTCGGTTTACTATCTATATCTATTTTCCTATCTGTTTGCATCCATTGCTATCTATCTTTTCATAGATATTGGTGCACAGCCTTACATTTACTCGGTATACTCAAGAGGACGTTTTCCTTCGTTGTTTACTAATTGACTGACGCCATCACGCTTCCACGCAGGTGGCGTCATAACGATGACGGTGCTACCTTTATTATACACCCTTTCACGCATACGCGATGATTCGACAAGTCTGACGCCACTTCATAGCATCTTGTTTATCCTACTCTAATACTTACGCGCATGCTCACGTATGGCGTCAGCTCTATGACGCCGTGATTTTCTATCTTCGGACGCATGCGCATGCAATCGCTTACTGCTGCGCATGCACCCCATTACGCCTTCGGGTATAAATGAAGGGCTTACATGGGAACAACACATCTTCCAATGGCGAGATGTGCTTTCCCATGGCTCCAACAATACCTGGACTAAGGCGAATATTGTAAGTATTTGAGGATCCTTGTTTTGACTATTTGGCCAACTTAATAAGTAATAGTGATAGAACTCATACTCTTTTTCTATCTATTTCTATCTTTACTTACAGCTTTGTGCTGTTAGGAACCCTTCTTTGTACTACGGATTTCCAGTGGGACACCATTTTGAATGTAAGTGCTGACTTGCTTTCTTGCATTCTACTTTTAAACCTAGGTTGAGCACTTTATTCTGATTATATTTATTTTTTGTTACCGATTAGGTATTTTTCCACTATCGGATGTAATGTCCTAAGGAATCCTTTACTTGATGAATATTGGCACCTTTAGTCCTTTATCTCAATCTAGACAACCACCCGTTGGGGTAAGTGATGTTCCCCCGTTTTTTTCTACTGACTGTACAGACCGAGACCATTTGACAGTATTCTCTCTAGACTCTTTTGGTTGGATTGAGTGTTATGATTTCTTTTAATGATTACAACCTCCTGTTGTTAGCATTGTGTTAAATTCACTTATTATTCTGTTGTAATTTAGACCATTAGGTGTATCTAAAAATTGAGTAATTATCATATTTATCCTGAGGATGCACTACAGTAGGGGAGACCTCCTCTGATTAGAAGAGGAGCTTAGTTCATCGCCTCTAAAAAATGTGTTCATTTGTAATGAAATACCTGTTTGATTATTGAAATGAAGTTAGAAATGATATACTAAGATGTGTTCTTTTCTATCTTTACTTTTTAGAAATTAGAAGAATTGTTACATTGACCCTGAAGAAGAGTTTGTAACTTGAAACGCGTTGGGCTTTTTCATTTGTATAATAAAATACTATGTTGTGCTGAAAAATTGAAAAAATTGTTCTTCTTATAACAACCTTGCATATCAAATTGTTGCTTATGTTTGAAACTATACCAAATGGTTTATATGAATTAGTGACTACCCATTTGAATGTTTGGTCTGATGTTCAGACAGTAGAGAGTGTGCAGGGGACGGGAGTTCCTAACTGACTTGTTAGGAACAACCACTGTTTTTGTTCTTATATATCCAACCTAATTGCCAAGGTTGAGCCTTTGCCCCCCGCACCTCAAAAATCCCTAATAACATCTTTAAATATCTTTAACATTACCTCTTGGGGTACTTACCATTAAGACCCTTCAATATAGGTGTGCCTTGGTGTTTTTTTGCTCCTCTTATTGCTCCAAGACCTGTCACCTCCTGCCACATTCTCACGCATGCCCAACTATGTATGGAAGTTGCTTCACATGCTGAGAAGCTGGAACGGGTGCTATTTTTCTTACAACCTGGCCCTGGGGAAGAGAAATCGAGAGATTCTTTTGGCACTACGGAGGAGGGTCAGGTATTCCACCCGGACAGCCCCTCAGTACTAACTCAACTATTTGAGAACAATGACCAAATTGAATCTGTTCCTGATAGCATTCCACCTGTAGTTGCTGAAAGTCCCCCCCCACAGGTAGAGCGTTCCTTTATTTTAAGGAAGGAAAAAATACTTTTTTTCCGTGCCTTGAAAAGGAAAGCAGATCGTAAAAAGGCGACCCAAATCTCCAAAGAGGAACTTGTTGCCCAAGTAAAAGCAAATGAAAAAAACAAAAAAAAAAGGCAAAGAGCAACGCACCTCCATCAGTGACCGATCCAGAAATAGAGAAAATCACTGAAGATGGTATGGACCCTAGGGAAACTCCCTCTAACAAAAACTGCAAAAAATGCCCACTTCAGAAGGTGCAGTCCCTTACTGATGAGAAAGTAAACTCATCATTGCAGACCCAACTACCTAATTTCTTCAAACCTGTTGACAATAAAATCACTCAAATAGGAAAGGTAGTAGAGATAGCATCCACCAAAAGTGAGAAGGAGCTAGACATGGAGCCAACTTCTAGGGCTATTTTAGCAAATGACGACTGTCATCAGCCTCACCACCTGGGGCATCAGACCGGGTCTGGCAAAAAGCTTCCACTCATGCAAGACTCAAAGGGAGTGGGCGAAAAGCACCGAGACTCAGCTCTGTTACATGCTGGGGAGGACCTTGAAACGATGGGTGAAATGCCCAAACAGTCCACCACGATTATAGGATGGGAAATCATCTCGGATAAGAATGGTATAAAGCGACTCAATCGGTCTGCACTTTTGCAGGCCTTTGGTCGTATTCCCGATCTTCGCACTCTGCACACGACAGATATTGAGTGGATTACCCTACCAACGATTCAGAACAATCGTATGGTATGCAAGGTGCAATCGGCCATTATTACCAACCTTCTAATACAATACACGGAAGAGCTGCGATATATTGGCCTGATGCCGTACCCCTTCGATTCTATTGATGATGCTATCTCCTTTAATGAAACTCCTTTAGTGCATACTCTCGAACATCTGCCAAATTTAACCTCTGGTACTGCACAGAGTGGGGTGAATGCAGAAGTCATTGCCCAATTAGTAGGCTTATCCAATACTAGCAAGGACTGGTCATGGTTAGCTGCCCTACACAATACTTTAAACCCTGCTATGAATAACACTCCCCACTAACCAGACCTTTTCCGTATCCATTCTGTCTTGGAATTCGTGTGGTTTTAAGAATTTAAAGCAGTGGTTTAGCAATCCACATGTAGGTATGGAATGTGATATTATGTTATGGCAGGAAACTATGAGTGATCACAAATGATTGCTCCCTGGATACACTGTCATACAAACAAAAGCGAAACGAGGCACATGTGGTAGACCATACGGTGGACTAGCAATATGCTTAAACACCAACCTAAATGCACTGGTGTTAAATGTCTATAATGCAATTGCAATGTTGGCCGTATTGATCATGTTCAAGGGTAAACATTCAACCCCATTTCTTATTGTATGTCTATATCACATTCCTGCAACTTGCAACCTAACATTTGCCTTTCAAGAATTGGATAAACTATTTGACGAAGTTCTATCAGTGCATCCTACCTCTGACATTATAATAGGAGGGGATTTCAATGCGTATGGCATGAGAATAAATACCAGTCTTGTGAATTGTGGGGCTGCGCAGCAAGCGGTACACAGAGGTCGTTTGTGGAAAGAGTACTTGGAATCCTGGGAACTGGACATTCTCCCCTTTGAAACTACCAATCGGTGTTTTACTTGGAGGAGAGGTGCCCGTTCCACTTGTATTGACTATTTTGCCATATCTCGGGGCTTGCAGTCGCTCTCAAATAACATCAAAATCTTCGATCCTGGCTATAGTGACCACTACATGATTCATCTGAACCTACAGTTAGATGTGGCGCTATTAGTCAAGGACCCTCAGCAAGGTCTGCTAGAAGGGGATCGACCTGGATTATCAATTCGATGGGCAACCGGACTTTGTGATAAGGTAAATGATATGATCTCTGCACGCCTCACATTCTATTACAACTCGCACCATCATAGAATTTCCCCAGATCTAGAACTTGATGGTTTATCCAGAATAATAACTGGGGTAATAAACTCGCTGCAGTCGAATAGTCTGCACCCGCCAGTAGGTTGCACCACCTTAAATTCCAACTTTATTCTTGAAGCCAAAAGATCGAAGAATATGGCTCTTCGTGAAATTCGTAGAACTTCTCCTACGTGGGAAGTCTTACTGACGGAAAAAAAAACGGTCTTGAACACCTATCGAAATAAATGCAGAGATCATAAGCACTTTATTCACAATCTGGTAAATCAGAAAATGTTTGCTATTCTCTGCCACAGGGATAGACGATCCACATGGGCCTTGCTTAGGGTGGGAACTACTGCACTCCCCATTGATCAGTCTTCCATGATCTCTGCACAGGTCTGGAAGTCTTTCTTTGAAAATAAATTTGCCCTCCCGGCAGCCTTTGTAAAAATCGAGTGTAAATGGACCAGCCTAGCTGTTCCATCTTTCCCGCCATGAGAAATGGATAGTATAGAGACCACGACTACCGGATTAAAATACTCGAAAGCAGCGAGCCCCGATGGAATTCCACCTTGTGTACTTAAATGGAATCCAGCCATGTGGGCTCAGATATTTAAGAAACTTTTCGACAATATTCTAGTAAGCGCTGACACCCCCCCTTCTTGGCTAAATTCCATCATTGTGCCGATATATAAAAAGGGAGTAAGGTCTGAGCCAAGCAACTTTCGACCGATTGCGCTAATTGATACTGCTGCGAAAGTGTTTGCTAGCCTCCTTTTGGGGGAACTACAAGCGGTCATTGGGAAGCTTAGGATTTTATCCAGATATCAAATTGGATTCACGGCAAGGATGGGTACTCCCCTTAATGCAACAATCATGGCGCACCTACTAGCGAAAACCAAAATACGGGACTCTGGCCCACTTTACATGGCTTCAATAGACCTTACCTCCGCCTTTGACTGTGTCATACGTGCAATACTTTAGAAAAAAATGGCCGCCTTGAATATACCTGAGTACATAATACAGTTGATATTCAGGCTTCACACAAACACCACCTACTTGGTAAGAGTCAACAAAGAAGGTGCAAAAAAGCATTCGATAAAGATTGATGTTGGTGTAAAGCAAGGATGCAACCTAGCGACCACGTTACTTAATCTCTATTTATGTGGTATTAGCGACATTTGGAATGAAGAGATTTCTTATCCGGCAAGGCTTGGCCATTTAAAAATACAATGGCTAGCCTTTGCCGACGATATAGTAATCTTCGATCGCATTCCCAAAGGCCTCCAAATCAAATTAGACTTATTTGCCTCCTATTGCCAGACCCACAACCTAAAATGTAATGTGGAAAAAGTTCACATTGTTGTATTTAGGAATTTTAAGAGGAAAAACATCACCCGCAATTGGAAAATTGAAAATTATCCTATAACTATCGTGCCTGCCATCCACTATCTTGGATACACAATATCTGATTCCAACTCCTTGGCAATGTGGAAGGAGATATTACAAAAGAAAGCGGCCCCCCTTTCCACTCAAATGAGGATGGTTTACGTAAAGTTCTGCAAATTCTCATTGTTGCCATTACTGCAATTCTACATCTTGAAAGTGGAATCTGTGCTCCTTTTCGCATTGGATATGTGCCTTGTGAATATTAACAGCTATCTTGACCAATTACAAGGGCGCTTATGGAAGGGAGCATAGCGGTTGGCCCAATCCACTCCTAATGTGATAATAAGGCAAGAACTAGATCTAAATGCTTTGTCCGCACGTCGGAACTGGGGCCTAGTCTCTAACTTTGCCATAATGCTATATCCACCAGATAATTGTCTACGAAGATCTTGGTCAATTAATGGTCGCCCCTGAACGAACCTCCATCATGATCTACTACTTCCAAATGGTACATTTTTTGGACGAAATTGCTCTTGAACCAGCAGACTTAGAATGTAGACCAAATCATGTGAAATTGCGTATTATTGAGCATGACTGGTGTAAAACATTAAACCGAATAGCTGAACTTAAAGGATACAAGGAAGCAGCCCTTTTCTGCTCTCCAAGACATCCTCACAAACCATATGTAATCCAGTTTCCCTGTGATAAAGCCAGAGAAATGTATTTTCGTTTCAAAATGAACCAATCGCTGACTTTAGAAAGAATTGGTAGCTGGAATCCTCTTCTGAAAGCAGGTGGGGAGTTGAGTTGTAGATTTTGTAAAGATGGCTCTATTTAGGAAACGCTGAAACATCTAGTTATATTTTGTCCACATTTTGAGGCTACACGTATATTAACAATCGCAACAGAGTGTGTACTCTCTGAGCCAACCAGGGAATGGCTTTGGCTAACTTGTATGTGGGGGATTAGAACAAGTTTCATATTGTCTTTGTGTAGACTCTTAACAATCATTAATCATGAGCTTGAAAATATGTTCCAAAAGATGCAAGGGGCTGAGTAGCTGCTGTTGTAACTAATACTCCTTGTATACCGCCTCTTGTCAGCAAATGATGTCGGTCTGATGTTATAGTTCATAGATGATTGGGATTGGCAAGTGATGTTTCCTTCTGATATGTGCTCAAAAAGAGGTTCGGCTATAACTATGTTAGCCGGCAGCTGCCTTTAAAAATTGAAAAATTACATTTAAGTGCTAACTTAAGTTTCAATAATAGTGTATCATACCACCTTTACTCTTGAAAAAATGCACATAGGAAGATGTCAAAACATCGGCCATGTGGTGAACAGGGAATGAATGATTGAATTATGAATTGTCTTAGATAATTTATATTAAATTGTATATAGCATTTAATGGTATAGCTATGCACGAAGAAAAGCTGTATTCAGAAAATTTTAATCGTATAATATGAAGAGATGATTAATGTATAAAAGTTGTAAATGTTTGTTGATCGAACTAATAAACAACTGTTGGAATAAAAAAAAAAAAAATAATAAAACTGCCTGGTTTCTTCTGTGGCTGCAGGCTTTGATGGTATTGATGAGAAGTCTGGAAGATACCTTCCCGTCTTTCCCTTTCTTCTTTCTCCATGTCTTTCCTGCAGATGATAGTCTAGCTGCATGGTCAACGTAATCATCTCTGGCAGGTCGACTGAACGGGGAACTCGCAAGATTTCATCTTTGAGCTCTTCTCTAAGACATCTTCGGAAAATCGTAATTAGGGCATCATCAGGTCAAGCAGTGTCTGCTGACATCTGCTTGAATCTGGTGATATAAGTGAGGAGGTCTTGTGATCCCTGTTTGAAATCCAATAGGTGCTCCTGCGAGGCTATGGTGATCTCCTGTCTTTCAAACATCGACTTGAGACTATTCACAAAGACTGAATAAGCATATAATATCGGATGGTTGGTAGTAACTAATAGGGTAGCCCACGCCAAAGCTGCCCCTGTCAAGTGGGAGATCATGTGCCCAATCTTTTCCCTATCTGTAGGAAAGTATGCGGCCATGAAGGTGAATTGAATTGTGCAAGCCTCCAAAAATTCTTTCAGTTTATGTGGATTCCCATAAAACTTACCTCCTGTTAAAGGACCAGGTGGTACTTCAGAACTCTGTGGAGTTCGAGTGACCTGCTGATGAAGAAAGGCATTCTCTTGTTTCAAACCCTGAACTTATTTTTGTTTAAACGCATCTTTATTTATCATTTCAATGCACACTCTTATCTGGCTTACATCCATTTGTACATACTGTGTGTTATTTTCCTTCAACATATTGAACTTCATCTACAATGATCAATAACTTTCCCCATCTCCCTCCTACCCACTCCCCCTACCAGTCCTCTCAGGCGGTCCTTATAGTCTTATCGATCAGGTGCCTTCTCTTTCCTCTTTCTTCTCTAAGATTCCGAGTGCTTGTAGTCTCTTCTGGATGCATAAATGCATTGTGTTGCTGATTGCATAATGTATGAAAGGAGACCAGACTTTACGAAATGCCTTCAGTGTCCCTTGTATTGTCGCTGTCATTTTTTCCACGTTTATCGTGTCCCAGATTGCCTAATACCATTGTATCGTGGATGGGGGTTCCTTTTGCTTCCACTGCCTTGCTATACATCTTTTTGCAGCCATCTTTAGGTTTGCCCACAATCGTCCGGCATTTCCCCCTACTTTTGGTTGCTGGTCAAATATGATGCCTAGAAATATCTCTACCCCCTCAAATTCCCTTTCCACTTCCTTTATATCCCGTACCTTAGATTAAACTTCCCGCCAGAAGTGTTGCAGTCGCTGGCATCCCCACCAAATATGCTCCATCGTTCCCTTTTCCCCACACCCTCTCCACCACTGCTCTGACCTT
Source organism: Ambystoma mexicanum (assembly GCF_040938575.1). Lineage (NCBI taxonomy): Eukaryota > Metazoa > Chordata > Amphibia > Caudata > Ambystomatidae > Ambystoma > Ambystoma mexicanum. The sequence goes on from NC_090932.1 coordinate 1,151,237,018, forward strand.
GTGGGGAATATATTATGGAGCCTCTCCGGCGTGTAGTACCAATTGTGTAGGAGTTTATATTGCAGCTCTTGGTGTTTTACTGAGGTGTACGAGGTGTGCCAGCCCCTTACCACCCTGTCCCACTCTTTGTCATTGAACGCTTTCCCTTTTATTTTCTACCATTTGTCCCACATACCTCCCCTTCCTCACTCTCCCCTTTCATTGGTATCTTGTATATTGCTGAGATCAGACTCGATGCCATCAGTTTTTTCCACTCTGTCTGTTACCTTGTGGCCCCTTCCAACATTGTGGGGGTCCATACCCAGTGCCTCAGTTGCTGGTATGCAAACCGGTCCTCGTCTTTCAAGCCCAGGTCCCCTTTAAAGTTTGCGAATTTCCGGATCTGTGTCCCCTCGTAGAGATCACTGATCACCCTTAACCCTCCTTCCATCAATCTCTTGAACCTGCCATACTCTTTGCGCGGTGGGAACGCAGGATTTCCGAATACGGGTGTGTTCGGTGATAGCCAGGGCGAAAGGTTCAGCCCATCGTTCACTTTTTCCCAGACCTTCAGGGTATTTCTCGTGATTGGGTTCTCAAGTAGTCCCTCTGGCCTGTCTCTTTTCCTCAATCCCGTCACTTTCCACAGATGCTCTCCCACCACCGCCCATTGCATGCCTACCCAGTGTTTCTGATTCTCTGCCCTACCCCACTCTGCAAGTGCCCTCAGTTGAGTCGCATGATAATAATTAATTATGCTTGGGCACACCACTCCCCCCTGCTCCTTATTCCTAAATAGCATTTTCCTTCCTATCCTCGGCTTTCCCTCTCCCCATATAAAGCTCATAATGCATTCTTGAATCTCCTTCACAAGCTTCCCGGGTGCTGCTAGGGGAATTGCTTGGAATAGGTATAGTAGTCTAGGTAGGACATTCATCTTGATCGCAGTTACCCTTCCGAACCATGATATGTACAGCCTCTTTCATCTTGCTAGATCTGCTTTAAGTTGCTTAATCAGTGGGTGGTAATTAGTCCCTACTATTTGTTTGATGGACGCAGTTATGTTCACCCCCAGGTATTTAACTGGATCCGACGCCCATCTAAAAGGGTTGTTTCTTTCCAGTTTTTTTCTTTTCCGATTCCCCTACAGATAGGTTTAGGATTTCCGACTTCCCAAGGTTCACTTTGTTAGGCAGAAACCTGTGCAGTTCCCTTAGGGAACACTGCAAAAGATATAGGACTACAGGTGTTAGCAGTAAACCCACTTGGTAGCAGTCTGTACCACCCAGATTTACCTGGTAGCTGTGGCTGAGCAGTCAGACCTCTCTCAAGAAGAGTTAGGCAGTATGCAAAGTATACACAATAGGCACTCAGATACAACAATACAAGCAAACACTGACCAGAGCTTTGGTATCAAAGTATATAATTATTTATTTAAAAACACACTATTTGAAACACTCCAGCACTCTTATTGTAAAATATTCTAAACCCAGTTACTATTGTAATATATACACCCATTTTTCCTTATCAGATAAGTCACCATAAAACACCACTTATTTTCATACAGAGGTGAGCGCTTAACTAGATGGCACTCCAATAAGTTTGTGAGAAAGGGAGGGAAAAAGACAGAATATGGAAAGATACACCACTCTAAGGTTCAGGAACACTGTTAGCAAGGCAGAAGAGCAAAAAGTCACTGGTGAGCCAAAGTCCAAAGGCTGGGCCCACTCTTAGAGAGAGCAGAGCACAAATGCGCCCAAGATCACACAGTTACACTAGGCAATATTCCAATACCCATGTGTAGTGGCCGGAATGTGAGCTGAATATCACAACTGAGCCGTGTAAATTAATGATGAATCAATGCTACAACAGAAAATGTCCTTCTCAACTGGAACTCCCCACACACAACGCTACATCATTCTGTGTGGATCCGCTCACCCAATCAGTGCCATCTAAAGGATTGGTGCAATATACAGAGGTACGTTTCCCTGTTTTGCCTATAGAATCTCAGCCTCTTGATATATCCCAGCTTTAAACCACAAAGCATGCACTGAAATATTCGATAATAGCAAAGACCCTGACTACACCATGGGAAATGAGGAGGAAGTTACCACCACCTTTGAATCTGAATAAACAATATTGGCAGACGAGTGGCTTTTGAGGGAACTGAAATGTATTGTTGTTGAACTCTGACTTCTCAACATTTTAATAATGATAATATACAACAGAGCTAGACGTGGTAAGACCTGTAGAAAACCATGAACCTGAAGATTAGAGGGAGCTGTGCGCATGAACAATAACGCTTTTCTTGGACCATATCATAGAACCCGAAAAGAGATACTCAAATAAGCAATGGATTGCCCAGCACCGATCTGTTTCCGATGCAATGCTTGAAGAACATAAGAATCCCCCAAGAGCTCTTGTCTCCCCAATCACAAGGCGTAATGAACCGGGGAGTACAAGAGCCCCAGGGAAACCCTCTGGGGGAGAAAACCCTGCTGGTAATTGTTGCGTCTCGCAATCCAGTTGATTTTCGGTCTCAGGAGAGGAGAGTTGATATGCAGCTCAGAAGGTGTGCAGAGCTGCCCAGGAGGAACGGAGCGAGCAGTAAGTTGCAGAGGGACAGAGAGACTTGGTAAAACGTGTGTGAGAGCCAGAGAGGAAAGAAGAAAAAGGGGGAGGGGCGAGCCAACCAAAGTTTTCAGTGTGATGGTTCTACTCGTACGGTCGGGCATTCATGTAAACAGAAGCTGGAAATCTGTAAGAGGCTAATGTTAAAGAAACAGTAATGTGAAACGGGAAGCACAATATGCGAAGGGAGAACTGAACATACTGTTGCAGTCTGGGACTGTCGTGAAGGGTGATTGAGGGAAAGGGCCATGCCGGGAGACGATAGTTCGGCTTGGCACTAGAGCGTAAGAAAGAGAATTATCAGTGGAGTATGAGAGGACAGGAAACTCAGATAGAAAAGTCAGAACTGCAAAAACTCAAAGAGCGTCTTGCTAACGGATTAGCGATGCGCCGAACACCAGTCTGGAACTGTTCATAAGCAATGGTGGGGACTGAGAGAGGCAGGGACAGGAAGTGTATGGGAAGGTGTTCGAGAGCTGGAGCACTAAGTGGAACTTCGGGCACCACCTTGGAAGAGGCTCGAAATAGCAAGCCAATATGCCTCCACCTATCCCAAATAGACCACTGTCATGCTCGGGATGTGAAAGTATGCCTCCTCCCAAGGGGGGCGAAGCCAGGTTTCCCCGGGTGCAACTAGTGGAAACACTGGACAAGACGAGGTGCATGCACAGAAGAGGCAGGTTCCCAGGTCCTGTCGTCCGGGGTACAGCCTTTCCAGTCCACCAAATACTGAAGACGACCCTGGCAATAACAGGAATCACAAATCCCTGAGGCCTCAAATTCAGGTCCAGTAGCGCTGTCCACCGGAAGAGGACAGGGAGCAGCTTCTCGACCAAAGCAATTAGGCACATCCAGTTTCAATTGAGACGCGTGAAATACCGGATGAATCCTTGACCATGAAGAGGGCAGTTTGAGTAGAAAGGTTGCAGACCCTTATAGTCCCAATATCGTAAATGGCCCAAAATATCTGGGGGATAGTTTAGATGGCATTAGATGATGGGGCAAAAAACGAGAAGCTAGCCAGACCTTATCAACAGAGATAAAACAGGAGTGGGGGACCGCCGACAGTCAGCAAATCACTGAACACGATCCTGTGCCTCCTGGAGGGCAATTCGGCCAGTACTATGACCTGTTGAATGTTGCTGGTTAGGGCATCAATATCCGTAAACTGGGTAGATGAGGGTGAACCTGACGGAAAACTGCAAGGGTGAAACCCGTAGGTGCAGAAAAATTGACTTGATTTCAGAGCAGAATGGGTTGTGCTGTTGTATGCAAATTCTGCTAATGGAAGAAGCATGACCCAATTATCTTGCGCTGACTAGATGAAATACTGTAGGTATCCTTCAAGAGTTTGGTTAAGCCTCTCTGTCTGACAATTGGTTTGGGGGTGAAATCCAGAAGTCAGGGCACGCTTGATATTGAGGCTTGTATTTTGGACCACAGTCCGAGAGAATGGTCTTGGGAAGGCTGTGACGAGAAAAGATGGTTTTGATGAAAATCCTAGCCAGATGGGCTGCTGTAGGAACTCTAGGTAAGGAAACAAAATGAGCCAGTTCTGAAAATAAATCGATAGTGACCATCACTGCGGTTGCTCCATGAGAGGGAGCTAAGTCCACGATAAAGTCTGTTGAAATGATTTGCCAGGACTTGACGGCTTGTGGCATTTTAACCAACTGACCCAAAGGGAATGATCGGTATCTTAGTCTGTAGACAGGTGGTACAAGAGGCCACATAGTCCTGTGCATTGGTACTCAAGGTTAGCCACCAGAAATGTCTTTGGATTAGCACTTTCATAATTGCTATTCCGCGATGCCCGGCAGTTCTGGAATCATCACACATGCGCAGGACCTCCTGTTGAAGGGAGGTCGTTGGGAGGAATACCTTCTGATCATAAAATAATATCCTTTATCCTGACTGAGGTTATGTTCGTGGCTCCTCCTTTGGCACAGCTTGTCATGCTTCTTTGTGTCTGCCTGGATTTCTTGTAGGAAATCTGTGATTTCGTGTATGAATAAGGCTTTGGGAAAGAGACGTTCCGATTGAAAGCGAATATGAGGATAGGTGTCTTTTCTGGATAAGGCATCAGCCCTGAGATTTATCCTACCCGGAATAAATGTAAACGTGATGTTATATGGGGAAAGAGAATGTGCCCACCTAGCTTGTCTACTGTTCCGGGTTTGGGCGTACTGTAAGGCCTTCAGATTCTGATGATTTGTGCATACTTCGATTGGAAATTTAGCGTCCAACATCAAATGCCTCCATTCTTCGAATGCCCTTTTGATAGCTAGAAGTTCCTTTTCAAGAACTGAGTAGTTCAATTCGGAAGCGCTTAGTGTTTTAGACAAATATGCCACTGGGGATTCAGAGTCTAGGTCAGTTTTCTGCAGAAATACAGCTCAGAGAGCATGGTGAGATGCATCAGTTTCCAGGATGAACCGTTTATTCTGATTAGGAGTAACCAGAATAGGTGCAGACAAGAACAGATTCTTCAGTTCATTAAACAACTGTTGGGCTATTGGTGACCACTGGAAAGGCACTCCTTACCTTCCTTAGCAAAGAGGTAAGCGGGCAAATGATTTGGGAGACCTGAGGTATGAACTTCCTATAAAAATTAGCAAACCCCAACAAATGCTGAATGTCCTTCAATGAGGATGGAGGGGGCCATTCCAGGACAGCAGAAACCTTAGTCCGATCCATACAAATAATGTGGGCCGATAATACATACCCTGATGTAAGTGACTTGCTCTTGGTCGAATTCACATTTCTCCAGTTTGCATTTCAGATGGTTCTCCTTTAGTCGGCTCAGTACTATTTGAACATGTCGGATATGGGCTGTTGAATTGTGAGTAAATACCAAGATATCAAGATATACAAAGTGTAAGAGAATAAGAGAGAGAGACCTAGGCAAAATAGCCTTCGGTGTGGGCCGCACACCCTTATTTCCCGTTGGGATTCTTGAACAGTTTCGAATATATTTATAATAAAAATTAGTAAAAAGGGACAATAATTTGCTGGCTCCTTTTACAAGCAAATATCAATCGATGGCCAATATATTTCGGATATTATTATCCTTCATCAGGACCTTATCCAATCTATATCCAATCCATATTACACTTCGTATAGATTCCAACAATGTATCATTATATGTATATACATTTCAAACATTGAAATTATTGACAGGGTACCCACATACACAAAGGTAGAACATAGAGATAAGACGAAACATAAGAAAAATCATAAGCAGAGTATCCACAGCTTGCACCATATTTCCAGTTTTCTATGGTATCATGCTGTATTCTACTCCCATCACCTTATCATGTTATCATGTTTATGTGTAGGTTCAATTCAATCTAAACAGTACATTTAGCCGACGTGTGCCTGGTGTTGTAATCATCTAATTGTAAGACAATGTCTGCAAAAACATGATCCATGAACCTTGGAAAATCCTTGGGGCATTGAATAACCCAAACGGCATGACTCAGTACTCATAGTGGCCAAAGGGCATGCAAAAGGCGGTCTTCCACTCGTTCCCTGCTTTAACACGAATCAAATGATACATGCCCCTCAGGTCTAGTTAGGTATAGATCTTAGCTCCCTTCACTGCCTCCAGAATGTCCGGAATGAGCGGCATGGGGTATTGGTCAGGGACCGTGATCTTATTCAGTCCCCTAAGTCGATACAGAGGCGAAGCTCGTCTGTGTTCTTTTTTGGGATGACAAAAAGAGACGCTCCTGACGGGGAAGTTGACTCTGTTATCAGACCGTTTTGCAGGTTGGAATGAAGATATTCTTTCAGGACTTTTTTTCTTTTTCAGACAAAATATACATCCTCCTGAATGGAATGGGCTGATCTGGTTGTAAATTGATTGTACAATCATCTTTCCGATTAGGGGGTAGTTCAGAATACTAGGGCGTGGGGAATACCTTTTGGTACTGCACATACGGTGCAGGGATTCCTATGACATGACTGAGAATGCTAGTATTGATGGATGCGTCATTCATGGAAATAGTGGTGTGAAAGCTTACCGACCCCTGAGTGAGACAGTGAGACAAACAGTGTTCAGACCCAAGGAACAAAGACCCTGCAGTCCAATTTACAAAGGGGTTGTAAAGGCGTAACCATGCGAGTCCGAGGATTATAGGATAATGGCCCTCTTTAATGATGTCAAATGTGATCTCCTCGTAATGAGAAGAAATACCCATTCGAAGAGGGAGAGTATGTTCCTTTATAGGCCCAGGAGTGAGAGGATTACCATCCACACTATCAACCGGAATAGATATTTCCTTGGTGGCACAGGGAATAAACTTACTTGTAGCACATTGATTGTCGATAAAATAGCTGGCTGCCCCAGAATCGATCAGAGCGGGTACGTTCTGGAGTTCTATGTTGACTAAGAGGATATTTACTTTAAGAACTACCATAGGTGTAGCAACTGGGTCAGTACTATGTAAAATTAGTCTTTGTCTTGGGGAACCTAATGTGTTTTCCCAGGTCACGGTTCCCCCTACGTTCAGGATTCAGCATTTCCCAACCTTCGGGGAGGAGCAACTGGACACTCCCTAACCAAGTGTTCTTTGGATCCACAGTACATGCATAAGCTTGAAGACCGTCTACAATTGTGTTCTTCTGTAGAGAGGGGACCTCAAGCTACTCATAACTACCTGGCGCACATCGTGGAAGTACATTTGAAGTACTGTTAACTGTGGCTGCATACTATCGAAGTTCCTCTGGAAGCTGACTCCCCGTGTATCCACGTATCTAAACCCAGAGGCATCAGAAAGTCTTTCTCGGATGCACAAGTGCCTGGCCTCCCTTACAGGAAGTGAAGGTGTGTCCTGGGACGGTGACCTGCCCCTTAGTCTGGCGACGCCCCCCTGACTGATTCAAATTACGCGCACCCAGCGCACCCGCGCGCGCACATCGTGGAAGTACATTTGAAGTACTGTTAACTGTTCACGGTGCGCGGGGCGCTGGGTGCACAAAAGAACCAAAAAAGCGGGCTAACATCCGCGGTCTCCGTATAATACCTCTGGGGCGTTTTGTATCCTATCGTGAGTGCAAGAAACCTTATCTGTTTTTCTTTTCTGTACCCTGGCCCCTGGGTCGGTTCTTATTTCTAGCCCTTTGGATACAGGATGTTGTTGTTCAAAACAATCTGCTACTTCCCACTGAGATGAGTTCTTGAATATTTAATGCACTGCTTGATTATATAACTCCACCTATTGAATTGTGTCGCTGCCAGAACAGTGACACAATCCAAGTAGGCGTAAATCGAAGTGGGTTTCAAGTGGCTGTTGACCTGCTGGGCAGTGAGGCGGGGAGCACGGGCCCCTGGGCTGATTCCAAATCGGGAAATTCTTGGTTTGGGTGATCTTTCGGTGGGACCTTACGTTTGTCTATCACAGAGTGAAGTACGCTAGGCCTAAATGGTTTCTTGCTTATGTAGTGGTCACCCTTTAAAATTGTCTCCCTTTAAAACTGCAAACGCCAAAAAAAAACGGAAAAACAAACAAATGCTACTATCAAAGGAATTTGTGAGGAATGATGTTCCTATGCCGAGCGAAGGCACTGGCCTGGCGGCGCACTGGGGTCCTGTAACTGACCAGGACCTAATAAAGCATGAGGTGGCATTCTCCTATGCGCGTGCCCAAGCACACGCAGTTGCAACAAATGGGTCTCCCTCCCTCAGTGCTGACCCTACGTCTAGTAAGAGCTCGCCTAAACCACCCCGCAAAAGCTTCCTCAGCATGCGTATGGATATTATACCTCCTGACCCTGAGCACCCCATTGAGGACATACCTTCCTCACCCTCTGATAATTCCATACTAGCCCCAGTCATACTCGCAGCACTCGAAAAACGTGTACGGCTCTCGGTTGGACCATCCACCCCTGTCACTTACACCAACTGCAAGAGAGCGGATGTGCATATTCACTGCAAAGATGTGGTACACATGGAGGATTCAAACATCTCTCCAACACTTTCTTTGCATGAATCTAAACCCTCCAACTTTCCTACTTCTAGCTCTTGGCCTTCCTCTCCAACCCGAGCACCAAGTGGCACTATAAAGTCTGACATAGACCCGTTACACTCCCCTGCCAAAAAGCTATCAAATCACCCCTTGGGCTTTGACATCTTAGAACCCACTGAGGATATGCAATCTCTTGAAGCATCCTACCCTGTATTAACGAGAATACTTAATCTATTGGATCGTGGTCATGAGTACACGCACTATGAATTGAGGGACTGCAAATCAGCGTTGACAGGAATCCTATTAAAAATTAATATTTTGGAGGGTTTCATATTTGCGGACAGTCTGAGACGGGCACCAGAGGAGCAAAGACCGTTGAAAACGGACGCACCTCTTAATATCTCTGTGTCTACGCAAACAGATGGTTTAGCTGTACCCCTGAACGAATCTAAAATCACGAATGCTCCCTGTGTTACTTACGCATTCCCGCAATCATTTGCCCGAACTGTGATTGCTCCAAGGCCTAAAACAGTGGTTGTTCCTAACAAGTCAGTTAGGAACTCCCGTCCCCTGCACACTATCTACTGTCTGAACATCAGACCAAACATTCAAATGGGTAGTCACTAATTCATATAAAACATTTGGTATAGTTTCAAACATAAGCAACAATTTGATATGCGAGGTTGTTATAAGAAGAACAATTTTTTCAATTTTTCAGCAAAACATAGTATTTTATTATACAAATGAAAAAGCCCAACACGTTTCGAGTTACAAACTCTTCTTCAGGGGCAATGTAACAATTCTTCTAATTTCTAAAAAGTAAAGATAGAAAAGAACACATCTTAGTATATCATTTCTAACTTCATTTCAATAATCAAACAGGTATTTCATTACAAATGAACACATTTTTTACAGGAGATGAACTAAGCTCCTCTTCTAATCAGAGGAGGTCTCCCCTACTGTAATGCATCCTCAGGATAAATATGATAATTACTCAAATTTTAGATACGCCTAATGGTCTTAATTACAACAGAATAATAAGTGAATTTAGCACAATGCTAACAACAGGAGGTTGTAATCATTAAAAGAAATCATAACACTCAATCCAACCAAAAGAGTCTAGAGAGAATACTGTCAAATGGTCTCGGTTTGTACAGTCAGTAGAAAAAACGGGGTAACATCATTTACCCCAACGGGTGGTTGTCTAGATTGAGATAAAGGACTAAAGGTGCCAATATTCATAAAGTAAATGATTCCTTAGGACATTACGTCCGATAGTGGAAAAATACCTAATCGGTAACAAAAATTAAATATAATCAGAATAAAGTGCTCAACCTAGGTTTAAAAGTAGAATGCAAGAAAGTAAGTCAGCACTTACATTCAAAATGGTGTCCCACTGGAAATCTGTAGTACAAAGAAGGGTTCCTAACAGCACAAAGCTGTAAGTAAAGATAGAAAGAGATAGAAAAAGAGTATGGGCCTCATTACAACTCAGGCGTTAAGGGTTAAGGCCACCGTTAACCCTTAACGCCTGATTCTGATTTTAACGCCTGCTTTTAGCAGGCGTTAAAATCCATGGCGCTAACCTGCCATGGTGCTAATTACGCCGCCGTAATTTACGGCGGCGTAATTAGTGCCTTCCCCACTCCCATTATGCCCTATGGGGCAAAAATGGGGATGGGGAAGGGAAAATGGGAAATGGGGATTTACCGCCCCACTCACCTTGGAATGGGGCGGTAAATCCACCATCCACCATGGTGTAAACGGAGTTTACACCATGGTGGTAAAGTTGGTGCACTTAGCACCAAGGTTGTAATGAGGCCCTATGAGTTCTATCACTATTACTCATTAAGTTGGCCAAATAGTCAAAACAAGGATCCTCAAATACTTACAATATTCGCCTTAGTCCAGGTAATGTTGGAGCCATGGAAGCGCACATCTCGCCATTGGAAGATGTGTTATTCCCATGTAAGCCCTTCATTTATACCCGAAGGCGTAATGGGGTGCATGCACAGCAGTAAGCGATTGCATGCGCATGCGTCCGAAGATAGAAAATCACGGCGTCATAGAGCTGACGCCATACGTGAGCATGCGCGTAAGTGTTAGAGTAGGATAAACAAGATGCTATGAAGTGGCGTCAGACTTGTCGAATCATCGCGTATGCGTGAAAGGGTGTATAATAAAGGTAGCACCGTCATCGTTATGACGCCACCTGCGTGGAAGCGTGACGGCGTTGGTCAATTAGTAAACAACGAAGGAAAACGTCCTCTTGAGTATACAGAGTAAATGTAAGCCTGTGGACCAATAACTATGAAAAAATAGATAGCAATGGATGCAAACAGATACGAAAATAGATATAGATAGTAAACCGAGCCAAAAAAAAGGGCAAGGTAAATAGAAAGCGTGGTTAAAACAAAGAAGTAAAATAAAGTCATAAAGTTTCTAATGGAAATGTAAGTCCTAAATGTCGAGATCTACATAGTACTTTAAATATCCTGCCCACGTTGGGACGTACAGTCTTTTATAGCGGCATGATCCAACATAAATAGAATAAAACAAATAATAAGACATCATCACATCTTAATCAAGGAAAATAAATAAAGGGGTACATTATAAAAACGGGCCCAGATAGTAGTCTTCGTTCATCCCCATGGGAGAGAGGGAGTCAAGGCAGTGAATCCAAAAAAGTTCTCTCTGGGATAGTAATTTCTCTAAGTTACCGCCGATACTATCCCAGAGAGCCCTTTTTTTTGGCTCGGTTTACTATCTATATCTATTTTCCTATCTGTTTGCATCCATTGCTATCTATCTTTTCATAGATATTGGTGCACAGCCTTACATTTACTCTGTATACTCAAGAGGACGTTTTCCTTCGTTGTTTACTAATTGACTGATGCCATCACGCTTCCACGCAGGTGGCGTCATAACGTTGACGGTTCTACCTTTATTATACACCCTTTCACGCATACGCGATGATTCGACAAGTCTGACGCCACTTCATAGCATCTTGTCTATCCTACTCTAACACTTACGCGCATGCTCACGTATGGCGTCAGCTCTATGACGCCGTGATTTTCTATCTTCGGACGCATGCGCATGCAATCGCTTACTGCTGCGCATGCACCCCATTACGCCTTCGGGTATAAATGAAGGACTTACATGGGAACAACACATCTTCCAATGGCGAGATGTGCGTGTCCATGGCTCCAACATTACCTGGACTAAGGCGAATATTGTAAGTATTTTAGGATCCTTGTTTTGACTATTTGGCCAACTTAATAAGTAATAGTGATAGAACTCATACTCTTTTTCTATCTCTTTCTATCTTTACTTACAGCTTTGTGCTGTTAGGAACCCTTCTTTGTACTACGGATTTCCAGTGGGACACCATTTTGAATGTAAGTGCTGACTTACTTTCTTGCATTCTACTTTTAAACCTAGGTTGAGCACTTTATTCTGATTATATTTATTTTTTGTTACTGATTAGGTATTTTTCCACTATCGGACGTAATGTCCTAAGGAATCATTTACTTGATGAATATTGGCACCTTTAGTCCTTTATCTCAATCTAGACAACCACCCGTTGGGGTAAGTGATGTTCCCCCGTTTTTTCTACTGACTGTACAGACCGAGACCATTTGACAGTATTCTCTCTAGACTCTTTTGGTTGGATTGAGTGTTATGATTTCTTTTAATGATTACAACCTCCTGTTGTTAGCATTGTGTTAAATTCACTTATTATTCTATTGTAATTTAGACCATTAGGTGTATCTAAAAATTGAGTAATTATCATATTTATCCTGAGGATGCACTACAGTAGGGGAGACCTCCGCTGATTAGAAGAGGAGCTTAGTTCATCTCCTCTAAAAAATGTGTTCATTTGTAATGAAATACCTGTTTGATTATTGAAATGAAGTTAGAAATGATATACTAAGATGTGTTCTTTTCTATCTTTACTTTTTAGAAATTAGAAGAATTGTTACATTGCCCCTGAAGAAGAGTTTGTAACTCGAAACGCGTTGGGCTTTTTCATTTGTATAATAAAATACTATGTTTTGCTGAAAAATTGAAAAAATTGTTCTTCTTATAACAACCTTGCATATCAAATTGTTGCTTATGTTTGAAACTATACCAAATGGTTTATATGAATTAGTGACTACCCATTTGAATGTTTGGTCTGATGTTCAGACAGTAGATAGTGTGCAGGGGATGGGAATTCCTAACTGACTTGTTAGGAACAACCACTGTTTTTGTTCTTATTTATCCAACCTAGTTGCCAAGGTTGAGCCTTTGCCCCCCGCACCTCAAAAATCCCTAATAACATATTTAAATATCTTTAACATTACCTCTTGGGGTACTTACCATTAAGACCCTTCAATATAGGTGTGCCTTGGTGTTTTTTTGCTCCTCTTATTGCTCCAAGACCTGTCACCTCCTGCCACATTCTCACGCATGCCCAACTATGTATTGAAGTTGCTTCACATGCTGAGAAGCTGGAACAGGTGCTATTTTTCTTACAACCTGGCCCTGGGGAAGAGAAATCGGGGGATTATTTTGGCACTACGGAGGGGGGTCAGGTATTCCACCCGGACAGCCCCTCAGTACTAACTCAACTATTTGAGAACAATGACCAAATTGAATCTGTTCCTGATAGCCTTCCACCTGTAGTTGCTGAAAGCCCCCCCCCCCCAGGTAGAGCATTCCTTTATTTTAAGGAAGGAAAAAATACTTTTTTTCCGTGCCTTGAAAAGGAAAGCAGATCGTAAAAAGGCGACCCAAATCTCCAAAGAGGAACTTGTTGCCCAAGTAAAAGCAAATGAAAAAAACAAAAAAAAAATGGCAAAGAGCAACGCACCTCCATCAGTGACCGATCCAGAAATAGAGAAAATCACTGAAGATGGTATGGACTCTAGGGAAACTCCCTCTAACAAAAACTGCAAAAAATGCCCACTTCAGAAAGTGCAGTCCCTTACTGATGAGAAAGTACACTCATCATTGCAGACCCAACTACCTAATTTCTTCAAACCTGTTGACAATAAAATCACTCAAATAGGAAAGGTAGTAGAGATAGCATCCACCAAAAGTGAGAAGGAGCTAGACATGGAGCCAACTTCTAGGGCTAGCTTAGCAAATGACGACTGTCATCAGCCTCACCACCTGGGGCATCAGACCGGGTCTGGCAAAAAGCTTCCACTCATGCAAGACTCAAAGGGAGTGGGCGAAAAGCACCAAGACTCAGCTCTGTTACATGCTGGGGAGGACCTTGAAACGATGGGTGAAATGCCCAAACATTCCACCACGATTATAGGATGGGAAATCATCTCGGATAAGAATGGTATAAACCAACTCAATCGGTCTGCACTTTTGCAGGCCTTTGGTCGTATTCCCGATCTTCGCACTCTGCACACGACAGATATTGAGTGGATTACCCTACCACCGATTCAGAACAATCGTATGGTATGCAAGGTGCAATCGGCCATTATTACCAACCTTCTAATACAATACACGGAAGAGCTGCGATATATTGGCCTGATGCCGTACCCCTTCGATTCTATTGATGATGCTATCTCCTTTAATGAAACTCCTTTAGTGCATACACTCGAACATCTGCCAAATTTAACCTCTGGTCCTGCACAGAGTGGGGTGAATACAGACGTCATTGCCCAATTAGTAGGCTTATCCAATACTAGCAAGGACTGGTCATGGTTAGCTGCCCTACACAATACTTTAAACCCTGCTATGAATAACACTCCAACCAGACCTTTTCCGTATCCATTCTGTCTTGGAATTCGTGTGGTTTTAAGAATTTAAAGCAGTGGTTTAGCAATCCACATGTAGGTATGGAATGTGATATTATGTTATGCCAGGAAACTATGAGTGATCACAAATTATTGCTCCCTGGATACACTGTCATACAAACAAAAGCGAAACGAGGCACATGTGGTAGACCATAGGGTGGACTAGCAATATGCTTAAACACCAACCTAAATGCACTGGTGTTAAATGTCTATAATGCAATTGCAATGTTGGCCGTATTGATCATGTTCAAGGGTAAACATTCAACTCCATTTCTTATTGTATGTCTATATCACATTCCTGAAACTTGCAACCTAACATTTGCCTTTCAAGAGTTGGATAAACTATTTGACGAAGTTCTATCAGTGCATCCTACCTCTGACATTATAATAGGAGGGGATTTCAATGCCTATGGCATGAGAATAAATACCAGTCTTGTGAATTTTGGGGCTGCGCAGCAAGCGGTACACAGAGGTCGTTTGTGGAAAGAGTACTTGGAATCCTGGGAACTGGACATTCTCCCCTTTGAAACTACCAATCGTTTTTTTACTTGGAGGAGAGGTGCCCGTTCCACTTGTATTGACTATTTTGCCATATCTCGGGGCTTGCAGTCGCTCTCAAATAACATCAAAATCTTCGATCCTGGCTATAGTGACCACTACATGATTCATCTGAACCTACAGTTAGATGTGGCGCTATTAGTCAAGGACCCTCAGCAAGGTCTGCTAGAAGGGGATCGACCTGGATTATCAATTCGATGGGCAACCGGACTTTGTGATAAGGTAAATGATATGATCTCTGCACGCCTCACATTCTATTACAACTCGCACCATCATAGAATTTCCCCAGATCTAGAACTTGATGGTTTATCCAGAATAATAACTGGGGTAATAAACTCGCTGCAGTCGAATAGTCTGCACCCGCCAGTAGGTTGCACCACCTTAAATTCCAACTTTATTCTTGAAGCCAAAAGATCGAAGAATATGGCTCTTCGTGAAATTCGTAGAACTTCTCCTACGTGGGAAGTCTTACTGACGGAAAAAAAACGGTCTTGAACACCTATCGAAATAAATGCAGAGATCATAAGCACTTTATTCACAATCTGGTAAATCAGAAAATGTTTGGTACTCTCTGCCACAGGGATAGACGATCCACATGGGCCTTGCTTAGGGCGGGAACTACTGCACTCCCCATTGATCAGTCTTCCATGATCTCTGCACAGGTCTGGAAGTCTTTCTTTGAAAATAAATTTGCCCTCCCAGCAGCCTTTGTAAAAATCGAGTGTAAATGGACCAGCGTAGCTGTTCCATCTTTCCCGCCATGGGAAATGGATAGTATAGAGACCACGATTACCGGATTAAAATACTCGAAAGCAGCGGGCACTGATGGAATTCCACCTTGCGTACTTAAATGGAATCCAGCCATGTGGGCTCAGATATTTAAGAAACTTTTCGACAATATTCTAGTAAGCGCCGACACCCCCCCTTCTTGGCTAAATTCCATCATTGTGCCGATATATAAAAAGGGAGTAAGGTCTGAGCCAAGCAACTTTCGACCGATTGCGCTAATTGATACTGCTGCGAAAGTGTTTGCTAGCCTCCTTTTGGGGGAACTACAAGTGGTCATTGGGCAGCTTAGGATTTTATCCAGATATCAAATTGGATTCCGGGCAAGGATGGGTACTCCCCTTAAAGCAACAATCATGGCGCACTACTAGCGAAAACCAAAATACGGGACTCTGGTCCACTTTACATGGCTTCAATAGACCTTACCTCCGCCTTTGACTGTGTCATACGTGCAATACTTTAGAAAAAAATGGCTGCCTTGAATATACCTGAGTACATAATACAGTTGATATTCAAGCTTCACGCAAACACCACCTACTTGGTAAGAGTCAACAAAGAAGGTGCAAAAAAGCATTCGATAAAGATTGATGTTGGTGTAAAGCAAGGATGCAACCTAGCGGCCACGTTACTTAATCTCTATTTATGTGGTATTAGCGACATTTGGAATGAAGAGATTTCTTATCCGGCAAGGCTAAGCCATTTAAAAATACAATGGCTAGCCTTTGCCGACGATATAGTAATCTTCGATCGCATTCCCAAAGGCCTCCTAATCAAATTAGACTTATTTGCCTCCTATTGCCAGACCCACAACCTAAAATGTAATGTGGAAAAAGCTCACATTGTTGTATTTAGGAATTTTAAGAGGAAAAACATCACCCGCAATTGGAAAATTGAAAATTATCCTATAACTATCGTGCCTGCCATCCGCTATCTTGGATACACAATATCTGATTCCAACTCCTTGGCAATGTGGAAGGAGATATTACAAAAGAAAGCGGCCCCCCTTTCCACTCAAATGAGGATGGTTTACGTAAAGTTCTGCAAATTCTCATTGTTGCCATTACTGCAATTCTACATCTTGAAAGTGAAATATGTGCTCCTTTTCGCATTGGATATGTGCCTTGTGAATATTAACAGCTATCTTGACCAATTACAAGGGCGCTTATGGAAGGGAGCATAGCGGTTGGCCCAATCCACTCCTAATGTGATAATAAGGCAAGAACTAGATCTAACTGCTTTGTCCGCTCGTCGGAACTGGCGCCTAGTCTCTAATTTTGCCAGAATGCTATATCCACCAGATAATTGTCTACGAAGATCTCGGTCAATTAATGGTCGCCCCTGAACGAACCTCCATCATGATCTACTACTTCCAAATGGTACATCTTTTGGACGAAATTGCTCTTGAACCAGCAGACTTAGAATGTAGACCAAATCATGTGAAATTGCGTATTATTGAGCATGACTGGTGTAAAACATTAAACCGAATAGCTGAACTTAAAGGATACAAGGAAGCAGCCCTTTTCTGCTCTCCAAGACGTCCTCACAAACCATATGTAATCCAGTTTCGCTGTGATGAAGCCAGAGAAATGTATTTTCGTTTCAAAATGAACCAATCGCTGACTTTAGAAAGAATTGGTAGCTGGAATCCTCTTCTGAAAGCAGGTGGGGAGTTGAGTTGTAGATTTTGTAAGGATGGCTCTATTTAGGAAACGCTGAAACATCTAGTTATATTTTGTCCACATTTTGAGGCTACACGTATATTAACAATCGCAACAGAGTGTGTACTCTCTGAGCCAACCAGGGAATGGCTTTGGCTAACTTGTATGTGGGGGATTAGAACAAGTTTCATATTGTCTTTGTGTAGACTCTTAACAATCATTAATCATGAGCTTGAAAATATGTTCCAAAAGATGCAAGGGGCTGAGTAGCTGCTGTTGTAACTAATACTCCTTGTATACCACCTCTTGTCAGCAAATGATGTCGGTCTGATGTTATAGTTCATAGATGATTGGGATTGGCAAGTGATGTTTCCTTCTGATATGTGCTCAAAAAGAGGTTCGGCTATAACTAAGTTAGCCGGCAGCTGCCTTTAAAAATTGAAAAATTACATTTAAGTGCTAACTTAAGTTTCAATAATAGTGTATCATACCACCTTTACTCTTGAAAAAATGCACATAGGAAGATGTCAAAACATCGGCCATGTGGTGAACAGGGAATGAATGATTAAATTATGAATTGTCTTAGATAATTTATATTAAATTGTATATAGCATTTAATGGGATAGGTATGCACGAAGAAAAGCTGTATTCAGAAAACTTCAATCGTATCATATGAAGAAATGAGTAATGTATAAAAGTTGTAAATGTTTGTTGATCGAACTAATAAACAACGGTTGGAATAAAAAAAAAAAATAATAAAACTGCCTGGTTTCTTCTGTGGCTGCAGGCTTTGATGGTATTGATGAGAAGTCTGGAAGATACCTTCCAGTCTTTCCCTTTCTTCTTTCTCCATGTCTTTCCTGCAGATGATAGTCTAGCTGCATGGTCAACGTAATCATCTCTGGCAGGTCGACTGAACGGGGAACTCGCAAGATTTCATTTTTGAGCTCTTCTGTAAGACCTCTTCGGAAAATCGTAATTAGGGCATCATCAGGTCAAGCAGTGTCTGCTGACATCTGCTTGAAACTGGTGATATAAGTGAGGAGGTCTTGTGATCGCTGAGAGACTATTCACAAAGACTGAATAAGCATATAATATCGGATGGTTGGTAGTAACTAATAGGGTAGCCCACGCCAAAGCTGCCCCTGTCAAGTGGGAGATCATGTGCCCAATCTTTTCCCTATCTGTAGGAAAGTATGCGGCCATGAAGGTGAATTGAATTGTGCAAGCCTCCAAAAATTCTTTCAGCTTACGTGGATTCCCATAAAACTTAACTCCTGTTAAAGGACCAGGTGGTACTTCAGAACTCTGTGTTGTTCGAGTGACCTGCTGATGAAGAAAGGCATTCTCTTGTTTCAAACCCTGAACTTATTTTTGTTTAAACGCATCTTTATTTATCATTTCAATGCACACTCTTATCTGGCTTACATCCATTTGTACATACTGTGTGTTATTTTCCTTCAACATATTGAACTTCATCTACAATGATCAATAACTTTCCCCATCTCCCTCCTACCCACTCCCCCTACCAGTCCTCTCAGGCGGTCCTTATAGTCTTATCGATCAGGTGCCTTCTCTTTCCTCTTTCTTCTCTAAGATTCCGAGTGCTTGTAGTCTCTTCTGGATGCATAAATGCATTGTGTTGCTGATTGCATAATATATGAAAGGAGACCAGACTTTACGAAATGCCTTGAGTGTCCCTTGTATTGTCGCTGTCATTTTTTCCACGTTTATCGTGTCCCAGATTGCCTAATACCATTGTATCGTGGATGGGGGTTCCTTTTGCTTCCACTGCCTTGCTATACATCTTTTTGCAGCCATCTTTAAGTTTGCCCACAATCTTCCGGCATTTCCCCCTACTTTTGGTTGCTGGTCAAATATGATGCCTAGAAATATCTCTACCCCCTCAAATTCCCTTTCCACTTCCTTTATATCCCGTACCTTAGATTTTACTTCCTGCCAGAAGTGTTGCAGTCGCTGGCATCCCCACCAAATATGCTCCATCGTTCCCTTTTCCCCACACCCTCTCCACCACTGCTCTGACCTTGTGGGGAATATATTATGGAGCCTCTCCGGGGTGTAGTTCCAATTGTGTAGGAGTTTATATTGCAGCTCTTGGTGTTGTACTGAGGTGTACGAGGTGTGCCAGCCCCTTACCACCCTGTCCCACTCTTTGTCATTGAACGCTTTCCCTTTTATTTTCTACCATTTGTCCCGCATACCTCCCCTTCCTGACTCTCCCCTTTCATTGGTATCTTGTATATTGCTGAGATCAGACTTGATGCCATCAGTTTTTTCCACTCTGTCTGTTACCTTGTGCCCCCTTCCAACATTGTGGGGGTCCATACCCAGTGCCTCAGTTGCTGGTATGCAAACCGGTCCTCGTCTTTCAAGCCCAGGTCCCCTTTAAAGTTTGCGAATTTCCGGATCTGTGTCCCCTCGTAGAGATCACTGATCACCCTTAACCCTCCTTCCATCAATCTCTCGAACCTGCCATACTCTTTGCGCGGTGGGAACGCAGGATTTCCGAATACGGGTGTGTTCGGTGATAGCCAGGGCGAAAGGTTCAGCCTATCGTTCACTTTTTCCCAGACCTTCAGGGTATTTCTCGTGATTGGGTTCTCAAGTAGTCCCTCTGGCCTGTCTCTTTTCCTCAATCCCGTTATTTTCCACAGATGCTCTCCCACCACCGCCCATTGCATGCCTACCCAGTGTTTCTGATTCTCTGCCCTACCCCACTCTGCAAGTGCCCTCAGTTGAGTCGCATGATAATAATTAATTATGCTTGGGCACACCACTCCCCCCTGCTCCTTATTCCTAAATAGCATTTTCCTTCCTATCCTCGTCCACTTCTCTTGTTGGCAAGTGTTTCCCTCGTTTCCACTTGCCTGCTTGTCTTCCGACTGTTGTACTTGTATTTGTAAGGTTCGTTCTCAGTCCTTTGTATGTAATGTCTCTTTTCTCTGCTCTCTCCCCTTGCAGGTGGTGTAGCGATGCCGGCGGTAGCTGCGGTAGAAGAAGCGGAGCCGGCGGTATGAAGAAGCAGGGCTGAGATGGTCCGAAAGCTGGTAAGTAGCCTTTAATGGTGCCTTAGGGTGCACGTTGGGTTTTAAATGCGGCGTGATCCTGGGTTGGGTGTTTTTGGGAGTTCTAACCTTGTCTTGTTTTCTTTTCTCGTTTCAGGACTTCGGCTTTGTGGGACAGAGAGCGCAGGTGCTGCGGCGTCGATTGGGGATCTGCCAAAAAGATGGAGCGTTGCCGTGAGATGCGAGCGAGGGTCCAGGTAAGGATGTTGTTGTTGCAGGATCACGAGGTAAGTAGCTGCAGTGAGCGTCACGTTGCACGGAGGTGCACAGTACCACGAAGCGTTTGCTTGAGGGATCGGTGGGTTTATATAGTCTTGTTCCCGGCCACTCCCAGTAGCTCTGGCCTGCCTGCTGCCATGCCCCGCCACACCCGATGAGTCATCACCTGAAGACGAGGCCTAGGGAGCCACGCCCGATGAGTCAGCACATGGGGATGTTCTCTGGAATAAAGGCTTTCAGCACCTGGAAAGTTCTGGTCAAATAAAAGCACTCCGACATTGAAGTAAAATAAAAGCACTCCTGCACTGAAATAAAGTGTTCCTGCTCACATCTCTATATGAGCCTGGCACCAAAAGCACCAGGGCTGAGTCCAGCCAGGGCCCCTGTGTTTATGAGTCCCAAAGGGACATAAGTGAGCCAAGTGACCCATTGCCCCCATCACTAGATGGTGTGGTTTTTGTGTCCTGGGGCCCTTGGCCATGACACTCTGTTAATGGCTTGAGAGCGCGTCTCCTCGCCAGTGTGGCCTGGGATAGATCTTCATATAGCTGTACTTCAGATCCCCTCACTTGGATTTGGCCTTCGACCTGGATGCCCCTATTAACTGTGCCTTGTCCTTGAAGTTGTGGATTTTTGCTAAAACATCTCGAGGTCTCGCCCATGGGTCCATTCTCTTGCTCCCCACTCTGTGTGTTCTCTCTATCCCCATGTTTTGGGCCACCTCTCCTTCTACCAGAGTCTCGAACATTTCCCATATGCAGGCTTCCAGGTCGTTACAGTATGCTCCTTCCCCCAGGTTTTTGATCCGAATGTTTTCCCTTCTTGATCTGTTTTCCAGGTCCTCACACTTCTCTTTAAGTGTCCTAAGTCTCTCCTCTGTCTCCTTTGCTTGTTGTATCCAGTCAGGCCCTTTTGCATCTAGCTCTGTTAGGCACCCTTCCATCTCCATCACTTGCTCTCCCAATGCGTCAATTTCCTTCCGGTTACTCGTGATGGCTTGTGATAGCTCCTCTCGTATGCTTGCCCCCTCCGCATTGACAGTATCTGTTAATTCGCCTTTGAATTTGGCCAGTGCCGCGAGCAGGTCTTCTTTGGTGAGGGTCATTGCGCTGATGTTCTGTTCCACCGTGGTGACGAATGGAAGCTTTGTTTGAGTGTGGCCCTTGCTGTGCCTTTCCTGCTCACGCTCACTCAGGTTAAGATTCTTCTTTTTTGGTCCCATCGACTTTTACTGTTCCATTGCTGCCAGTCACCTAGCTCTCCGTCCCCAGCTATCTTGGTTCTCCTGATGAGCGTTGTCCCTCTCTGCTTAATGTTCCTCTGCTGTTTATTTGACTTAGCTGTTGTACCTTCCTTTGCAGCTCACACTTTGTGGGCCTCTGCTCCTTCCCCCATCCCGGTGCGGTCTGGCGTTGTGATCCATAGCTCCTTAGACCACTGGCTCCTGCTTTGCCCACTCCTGGGGCCTCTGGGATTTCCCCCTACTCTTCTGGGTTGGTCCTTTTGTGCCCCTCCAGTATCTTGGGATCCTTCTCCAGTGGATGTTTTATGTGCTGGTATGTAGGTTAGCTCACCGGCCCTCCCTCCCTCCTTCCCCTGGTTGCTCAGGGAGGAGGCGCTGCAGTCCGCTTTCCCACGGAGGGTGCCTTGCTTACTGTTAACCGCCCCCAGGTTTGTTGGGGCCAGGTTCCTCTCCTCTGTTCTTATGCCCGGGTAGTGCTACGTGCACTGGGGCCTGCTTAGCCCTCCCCTGCTAGGCTTCACCCTGCCAGCACATACTGGGGCCTCTCTGTACCTTCGTGGCTGGTCGGGGTCCCAACTGTGTGCCCTTCTATTTCAAGCTCCTGGGGTAAACGTGTCTCTGATGGGTAGCAGGCTCTTTTCAGGCCCCTCCTGTCCACCTTGTCACTGCTGGCGATTGCCTGGGGCCTCTTCTGCCTTTCCCGGTGGGCCGGGAGTCCAGCTTGCCACCTCTCAATGTGTTCCAACTACTGTGTATGACGGCGGGCTCAGAGGACCGTTCTCTGTTCAGGCAGCGTCTCTGTTCCTTGCATCGAGTCACTACGGGGCTCCTCGATGGCTCTCTCTCCTGCTGGTGCTCTCGTCCTGTCCTCCGCTAGGCTCACTTCTGGTGATGCGTCCTCTCATCTACGCGGCCTCCCTGGCTCTCCTGCTGTGTGCCTCAGCGTCTCCACGTCCCACGGGCCTCCTCCTGTGCCCTGCTCTGTAGTCCCTCCTCTTTGCCAGCCTACTCATCTCTCGCCAGGGCTGCTGTCATCTGCCTCCTGCACTTCCTGCTGCTTGGGTACTCAGCGCAGCGGGTCCCGTTAAGCCTCTGGTGCTCTTCTCCACTCCCTCTTGGCGCCTCGTCCCGGTCCTTGTCTGGAGGCCTCCCGCTGTTGTGCCGGACCTTTCAGTTTATTCCGTTTCCAACCTTCTTGACTGCTCTCTGCTGGGCTCCTTGGTTCCCTCGGATCTCTGTACTTCGCTTTCGAAAGGCTCGTCCCACTATCTTTGTTTCCCGCCTCCTGCGGTTCAGGCTCGCTGCCCGATCACCTCTCTCTCGCTGCTCCCCTTACCCCAGCCCAGGGACCGTTACAGCTCTTCACGGCTTGCCGGAGCCCAGCTCCATTTTCACTTTCGCCTCTCCCTCCCTAGCTGCAGCTCTTGTCGCTCCTCTCCCCTTTTAACTCGTCGGCGTCTCTATCCAAGTGCAGTTCTCATGCGGGCTGCTTCCCGCAGTTGTTCAGATTTTGCCGGCGTGCCTGATGTCGGATTTCAATGTGTTTCACGGGCCGGGATGGAGCTCCTCCAAAGCACGTCCACTCAGCCTGCCATCTTGGCCATGCCCCCGGCATTCCAAACCCTGAACTTTTAAGTTTAATGACGGTGCTGCAATGGATTGCCCAGCACTGATCCTCCCCCTGCACTCCCAACTGCCGACACATGCAGGGAAGCAAGGACCCTCTCCCCCACTCGCTCCCAGCCCAGCACGAGCATCTGTGAAAACTGTCGAAAATTTGCAGTATTTATTATTCCTCATCCGCGACGTGATCCCTGAATTCTACAAGCCTCCATCCAGCCCCTAAGCCTTAGAAAGGTGCTGCATCTATCCTACTAGCATCGGATGCCATTTGGCCTTTGTTCACCACACGAGGCTCTCTGCCATTCCAAGATGGCGACCTCGAGTGCCTGCACCCCCTCCACCCATCCGAGTTTGTAGCCACCAGCCCTGATTGGCCAATCAGAGAACCGGAAGGCGTGAGCCGGCCGCCGTGAGAAGGCGTCGGGAAAACGCTTCCGATCCTGACTGAGCTGACCGAGCTGCAGGCTGCGCCAGGACATTAAGCCTGACCCTCATCTGCCCTGCTTGCTACCATCACACCCCCAGGCTCCAGAACCTACACAGACTATCCACCGGACCTGACCCTCACAGTATACCATATTCCTTGTGCTCCGCCGTTGTATTCCACTACATTGAGGTAACCTATATGTGAACGCCGAGTACCTGTTACTACAAATGTGATACTAGATGGCCCTCCTGGCAGCAAACTCCTGACAACTGCTCCCAAGTTATGCCGTTTGCTATCTAATCCCACCCACTTGCTGCACCACCCTTTCCCAGGCACACCCATTGTATGGCCCACAGCTACACATGCATAAGCAGCTACATGCTTCTGCACTATACATGACAGCTGCACGTGAACTCTTAAATGTACACTGCCTTTGAAGGCTGTACTCAGCCTGCTCTGCTAGCTGCATTTAGCCTGCCTCTGTAAGCTGTATCTTGAAAGCTGTATTCAGCCTGCCTTTGAAACCTGCATTTAGCCTGCCCCTGCAAGATGTATTTAAAAAGCTGTATTTAGCCTGCCTTTGAAACCTGCATTTAGCCTGCCCCTGCAAGATGTATTTAAAAAGCTGTATTTAGCCTGCCTTTGAAACTTGCATTTAACTTGCCCTTGCAAGCTGTATTTTAAAAGCTGTATTCAGCCTGCCTTGAAAGCTGCATTTAGCCTGCCTTTGAAACCTGCATTTAGCCTGCCCCTTCAAGATGTATTTAAAAAGCTGTATTTAGCCTGCCTTTGAAAGTTGCATTTAACTTGCCGCTGCAAGCTGTATTTTAAAAGCTATATTTAGCCTGCCTTTGAAAGTTGCATTTAACTTGCCCCTGCAAGCTGTATTTAAAGCTGTATTCAGCCTACTCTTGAAAACTGTATTTTGCCTGCCACTATAATGTATCTTGATAGTAGCACTTAGCCTGCCTCTGATAGCTGCATTCTAATCCTGGCTGTATTCGACTCTCTAATCCAGACGTACCTACAGACTTAGTTTCCATGTCCTGCTACTTCACCTGCCCACCTAGAAAATTAGACTAATTAGCCCCTCACTTAGATATACGGTACCCCACACACTATATAATGCACCTTATATTGCCCATCCTAGTATACTTGGGCACCTTACCCATACTACTGGGACTGCACACTATGTCGCCCTTTACAGGAACAACAACACAACAACCTATGACACAATGCAATATAGCCGAGAGAAATGTAAGATTATGAGCACGACTACCTAGAATCTTTGATCCTCTTATCAAATATGAAACAAATAACCACCAAACCAAAATGGCCACTGAACCCACTCAACCCAAACCTAGCTCTCACAACTACAATAGGCATAACAACCTTCAAATAAATAGCGAAAAAAGCCTCACCCCCACAGCATCTATAAACCTTATCTCACTCCCACCAACAAAATCCACACCCAAACTTAAAGGAGCCTTAATAAACGCTAGATCTCTAGTCGCCCATGCCATAGAAATATCCGAAGTCATCTCTACTGAAGACTACGACTTCCTAGCCATAACAGAAACATGGCTGCATGAGGCATCAGGCCCAGCACTATCCTTAGCTGTTCCTGACAACTACACTATCCCCAGAATGGATAGATGTGGAGCTCGAGGTGGCGGACTAGCCATCATCGCCAAATCTAAGCTTGGTATGAGACTTACTCCTTCACCAAACATTGAGTCTTGTGAGATAATGTCTACTAAGACACCCACAGCGAATTCTCAAACTCTTAACCTCCACTTGATTTATAGACCTCCTGGTCCCATCAAGACTTTCATGGAAGACTTCTCTACCATCCTTTCAGAAAACCTCAAAGACACCACCCAAGCAATACTAGTTGGTGACCTTAACATTGGCTTTAATGATATCAATGACCCACAAGCCATAGCAGCATCCAACATTCTGACTAAACTGGGCTACACCCAAAGAGTGTTTGAGCCTACACATATCAAAGGGAGAACCCTAGATTGGATTGCTGACCATAACTGCAAAATCTCCACCCTCACTATCTCACCTCAAATATGGACAGATCCCCATCTAATTTCATTCTCCTTGGAAACTACAACCCCCAAACTACAACAACCTTGTGCACCACCCGCACTTACCAGAAACAAAAAAAATATGACACTAGACAAACTACTTCCCGGTATTATGCCTACTTTGAACGCTCTACCCAACAACCTAAACCCCAACGACTTAGTGGAAGAATTTAATAATATTATGAACAAAACTCTTGATGATATCGCTCCACTCAAGCTTAGAAACAGTAAACCACAGAGCCACCTGAATAACTGGTTCACCCCTCTCCTAAAAAGTCTTAGATTAGAAAAAAGGAAATGTGAAAATACGTGGAAAGTTCACCCCACTCTGGAAAATAAACTGAAATTAATTAACATTTCATCTCAATATAAAAAAGAAATTTTCTCAGCTAAACAAGAGACCTACAATAACAGAATTACACAAGACAATTCAAGCACAAAAGAGTTGTTCTCCATACTTAGAGAACTGGAAAATCCCATAAAGCCTCAAGATAACTGCCTTAAAGATAAAAAAATGGTGCTCTGAAATCCAGCAAGCATTATCTAACAAAGTCCTAAACCTCCAAAAGAAAATAGAACTAAAACGAGAGACCCTAGCCTCTGCCACATTACCCTCTACTAAGACGCTTTCTAACCTCAAACCAACCACCCAATTCCACTTCTCCAAAGTCTCTACATTAGAGGTGGAGAAAGTAATACTTGGTCTAAAACTGTCCAACTGCAAAGGAGACCCATGCCCAGCACAACTCATCAAAGATGCTGCACGAGACCTAGCACCGTTTATCACAAAGTTGATTAATGTCTACTTTACCACGGGCACCATCCCGAGTAACCTAAAAGAGTCCTGGGTGCTCCATCTCCTTAAAAAGGCAACTTTAGACCCGGCTATTCCCACTAATTATAGACCAATTACCACTGTACCGTTCCTTCTGAAGATCCTGGACAAAGTGGCATATATTCAAATCCAGAACTTCCTGGAACAAAACCAACTACTAGGCTCCTGTCAATCCAGTTTCCGTCTACTACATGGCACAGAAACTGCATTGATTGACTTAAAAGCCCAAATAGATAAAGTACGAGACTCTGGAAAACCAGCACTTCTCCTCCTATTAGACATATCTGCCGCATTTGACTTAGTGGATCATAAAGTCCTGTGCAACCACTTAGATACAGCAGCACACTTCTCCACTGAGGCTATAGTGTGGATTCAATCATTCCTTAGCGACCGAACCATGAGGGTCTTCTCACCCACAGCAGCTGCAGACCCCATCCCCATCACCTGCGGCGTGCCACAGGGATCTTGCGTTTCACCAACGCTATATAATATTTTCACTAAGCCCCTGTTTGATGACCTGGACCATCTGGGTATCACGTATACTAATTACGCTGACGATACCCAGATCCTCCTCCCACTCACAGGAGACTACGAAAGGGATTTAGCAATGGTGAACAAAACCTACAGCATCGTTCAGGCATGGATGGCAACCCATGGCCTATGCCTGAACGATGATAAAACTGAGCTTCTTATCATAGGTACTGCTTCTCTCATTAATAAACTAAATACAAACTACTCCTCCTTCAACATCGATGAGAACTGCATACAAGTAGCCAAAAAAGTAAAAACGCTAGGTATTTACCTTGACTCCACCTTATCAATCTCCAAAACAGGTAAATTCCCTAGCCTCATCAACAGCTTACACATGTAAACTAATCAGAGCAGGAAAAAAATTCTTATCCCAGCACAGTTGTCTAACATTAGCCAGAGCCCTAATTATCTCCAAACTAGATTACTGTAATGCATTGTACATAGGAGTCACTAAATCCACCATTAACAAAATACAGCAAAATAATGCCCTCCGAGCAGCACTGAACATTCCCAAGAGAGAACACATCTCAGAAACAAGAAGGAAACACAAATGGCTCTCCACCCATGAGAAAATCAGACTCAAAACCGCATCCCTCACATACAAATCACTTTATAATAAAGCCCCTCAATACTTATAGCACAGATTCACCAGAACTCACTCCACTAGACAAACTAGACTAGCCAACACCAATCGCCTCCAAGTACCCCGATTTAAACTCGCCACTATAGGCAGAGCTAGTTTCCCAGTCAAAGCTGCTCAATTATGGAATGAATTACCCATCACTGTGAGGCTAGAACAATCTTTTACCAAATTCAGGCAAAATGTGATTAGCTGGTTGACAAAAACAAATGTTAAATGAATGCATGAATTTGTTCCCTCCTGCCTGTTACCTGCCACATGTATTACTTGCCTGTAACCTATGATTGTTGTAACCTGTAACCTTGCTCTAAGCTGAACATCTTCTTATCTTCTGCGCCCTTATACTTTAGGGTCCGGTGCGCATAATAAATACTAAACAAACAAACAAACAAGAGCCCCAGGGAAACCCTCTGGGGGAGAAAACCCTGCTGGTAATCGTTGCACCTCACAATCCAGTTGATTTTCAGTCTCGGGAGAGGAGAGACGATATGCAGCTCGGAAGGTGTACGGAGCTGCCCAGGAGGACTGGAGCGAACGGTAAGCTGCAGAGGGACAGAGAGACTTGGTAAGACGTGTGTGTGAGATCCAGAGAGGAAAGGAAAAGGGGGAGGGGCGCACCTACCAAAGTTTTCAGTGTGATGGTTCTACTTGCACGGTCAGGTATTCATGTAAACAGAAGCTGGAAATCTGTAAGAGGCTAATGTTAAAGAAACAGTCATGCGAAACGGGAAGCACAATATAGGAAGGGAGAACTGAACGTACCGCTGCAGTCTGGGAACGGCCGTGAATGGTGAGTGAGAGAAAGGGCGATGCCGGGAGACGATCGTTCTGCTTGAAACTAGAGCATAAGGAGAGAGAATTATCAGCAGAGTATGAGAGGACAGGAAACTCAGATAGGAGGGATAGAACTGCAAAAGCTCACCGGGCGCCTTGCTAACGTAGTAGCCACGTGCCAAACACCAGTCTGGAACTGTTCATAAGCAATGCTGGAGACTGAGAGAGGGGGGGACAGGAGGTGTCTGGGAAGGTGTTTGAGAGCCGGAGCACTAAGTGGAACTTTGGACGCCATCTTGGAAGAGGCTTGAACTAGCAAGCCAATATGCCTCCACCTATCCCAAATAGACCACTATAGTGCTCGTGGTGTGATGGTCCGCTCAACTGGTTCTCTGCAATCTTCCGGACCTAAATGTACTTAGTTCTTGCGCCTTGTTTAGTGGTTCAACATTTAGAAAGATCTCACGTTTTTGAACATTTTTGGGACTTGAGATGAGTTCTTTGCTAAATCCGCACACTACAAATATCAGCAAAATGACCCATTCCCTTCTTTAGATAATGCACGGAATCTAGAGCATGTAGAACTTGACAATGCTCTCCCAGACAAAAGGATATGGCTAGCTGGCGATGCAAAATGCAACAGTCCTGGATTTTCAGCCAAGCTCTGTGCTTATCACTTCCAGGACTTGAACAGTCTAAAAAACGACTAAATGTACATCTTCTGTTGCCAAGGAGAAGAACAAGTTACTTCTTACCTTGTAATGTTCTTTCGATGGGATGTTTCTCCGACGTATTCCTTATCTTAGATATCTCTTTCCAGCTTTGCTGGCCTCGGAAATTTTTTCTCTAGTGGGCGCTGCACGTCGACGTGCGCCGAGTCGATGTCCCTCGACAGCCGCCGTATCGACGTCGACGTCATCCTGCCTATAAAGGCCGCGCGCATCGTCCGTTGCTCAGTTCCGTTTTGTAGCCCACAATAATTCTTTCTGGACTCGACTAATCACCCTGAAGGAGCGTAAGCTGCAACAACAAGGGAAGTAGTACTGCAGGGATGGATGGGAGGGTCGATAAGGAATACGTCGGAGGAACATCCCATCGAAAGAACGTTACAAGGTAAGAAGTAACTTGTTCTTCGAAGGGATTGTGTCCTCCGACGTATTCCTTATCTTAGATAGGCTCCCATAGCAGTATTCTGTTATTGGAGGTGGGAGTACTGACTTCATGCTTCCTCTTATTGATGAATAGAATGCAATACTGCCCTTCCAAACCTAGTCTCTTGACTGGAGGAGGAATCCAAGTTGTAAAACCCTGTAAAGGTATGGACGGACGACCATGTGGCAGCCGCACATATGTCTCTAACCAGCACTCTTCTTTTGAGGGCCGATGAAGCTGCAATACCTCTGGTCGAATGAGCCCTAAGATTTTGAGGGGGCTCTTTTCCTGCCAGTTTGTAACATTCCAAAATGGCTAAAATGATCCATCTGGAAATGGTCTGCTTAGTTATCGGTAACCCCAGCTTGTGAACTGCGTAGCCTACAAACAGCTGGTCTGCTTGTCTTATCCTAGCCAGTCTACTAATGTAAAAACTTAAAGCCCTTCTTGGGTCCAGCCTGTGTAACCTCCCTTCCTCTTTCCCCGGATGAGGAGGAGGATAGAAAGATGGAAGGGTAATCTTCTGAGTGATTTGGGAGGAAATTAGGCTTCACTTGCAGAACAACTTTGTCTTTGTGAAAGATTGTATGAGGGGGTTTACAAGAAAGAGCTTGTAACTCGCTCACCCTTCTAGCAGATGTAAGTGCTATTAATAAAACAGTCTTAAGGGTAAGCAATATTAACGAACAAGAGTGGAGTGGTTCGAAAGGTATGCCCATCAGGAAAGTTAGGACTAAGTTTAAATCCCATAGGGGAACCTGGAATGGTCTTGGGAGATAAACGTTAGTTAACCCCTTTAGAAACTGTATTACCAAGGGTAACTTGAAATAGGATGGTTCTTCCGAAGTGCGCTTAAAGATGGATAGCGCTGCGAGATAGCCCTTGATGGTGCCAACTTGAAGGCCTGAATTCGCTAAATAAAGTAGGAAGGACAAAACCATTGGTGTACCACATGAAAAGGGATCGATATTCTTTTCTCTACACCAGCTGCAAAATCTGTTCCAACGGCAGCGGTATAAAGATTTTGTTGCTGGCCTTCTTGCCGAAAGCAACACCTCCATAACATCATCAGGGAGGTCCCAATCCTTGTACCTCAGCCTTTCAGAAGCCAAGCGTGAAGGTTGAGGGTTTTGATGTCTGGATGGAGAACCTGACCTCCCTTCTGTGAGAGCAGATTCTCTCTGAGTGGAAGTCGAATTGGAGGGCAGATGGACAAGTCTAGAAGGTCCGGGTACCACGTTCTCCTGGCCCAATCCGGGGCAATTAGGATCATGGTTTTCCAGAATCTTCTCAACCTCCTGATCATTTGAGGAATGACAGGGACCGGTGGAAACGCGTACAGAAGCGGAAACTCCCATTCCACTATGAACGCGTCTCCCAGAGCTCCTCTCGGGGGAAATTCCCTTGAACAGAACAGATCGCACTTTCTGTTGACACAGGTGGCGAACAGATCCACCTGAGGGGTTCCCCAAAGGGCAAAGATCTCTTGAAGGACTTCCTGAGCTAGTTCCCACTCGTGGGAGACTGTGCTCTGCCTGCTCAGAGCGTCCGCTGTCAAGTTCTTCTCTCCGGCTAGGTGAACTGCCGATAGAGAGATTCCTTCTTGGATTGCCCAAAACCAGAGCTGCATCGCCTCTCTGCACAGAGGTGGTGATCCTACGCCTCCTCTTTTGTTAAGGTAATGCATGGCCACTGTGTTGTCCGTCATTATCAGGACATTCTTTCCTTGTACAGATGGCAGAAAAGCCTTCAGCGCAAGTCTGATGGCCCTCAGCTCTAACAGGTTGATATGTAGTCTGGACTCCGATGGAGACCAACGACCGCTGATGGTCAAGTCGTTGGCGTGGGCTCCCCACCCCGTGAGTGAGGCATCTGTGACTACTGTTATCTCCGGCCAGGGTTGCCAAAACTGCTCTCCTTTCAGAATGTTCTCCTGACAGGCCCACCACTGAAGGTCTCGAGCCACCCTGTCGGGAACCTGAAGAAGATCTGTCATTCTCCCTGAGAATTGTGACCACTGAGTTCTCAGTGCCCACTGGAGGGATCTCATTTTCAGGCGAGCCTCTGGCACTAGGAAAATGCAGGATGCCATGAGGCCTAGCAACCTCAAAAAGTCGAAGGCTGGGAGACGTTGGGCATTTTGAAACTTGGTAACCATCTGTAGAATATCTTGAGCCCTCACCTCTGGTGGCGAGGCTTTTCCCAGGGAAGTGTCCAGGATCGCTCCGATGAACTGGAGTCTCTGCGATGGTATCATTTGTGACTTCTTTAAATTGAGGGAGAAGCCCAGTCTGTGAAGGGAGTGGCAAACATGATCTAGCTGGATCTGAGCTTGTTCCGAAGATACAGCTCTGATCAACCAATCGTCCAGGTAGGGGTAGACGTGAATCCCTTCCCTCCTTGGACTTGCAGCCACTACCGACATTAACTTGGTGAAGACCCTCGGGGCGGAGGTCAGCCCAAATGGCAGCACTTGAAATTGATAATGAGAGTTGCCAATTGCGAACCCCAGGTATTTCATGTGTTTGAGATGGATTGGCACATGGAAATAAGCGTCCTGAAGGTCCAGAGATACCAACCAGTCCTGGAACTGAAGGGCCTGAAGGATCTGAGAAAGAGTTACCATCTTGAATTTGTCTTTCCTGAGGAATTTGTTCAATTCTCGCAAATCCAAGATGGGTCTCAGTCCTCCGTATTTCTTTGGAATGAGAAAGTAAGGGGAGTACCAGCCCCTGTTCCTCTCCGCTACAGGTACCGGTTCTATGGCACCTTTCTCTAGCAGGTCAAAAATTTCCTGCAAGAGGAGCAGATCTGGAGCTTTTTGAGAGCTGATCCCCGGTAGATGACTCTGAGGTGTGCGTAGGAGAGGCAGGCAGTAACCTTGTGCAACTGTCTCCAATGCCCAAGCATCTGACGTGATAGCCTGCCATTCCGCCAGATGTTGAGTTAACCTGCCTCCTACAGGTGTCTTGTGAGGGAAGTCCTCAGAGTGGTTTTGGGGCGGCTGATGCAGATGCCGATGGTAAAGAGGCACCTGCTGTTGCTGCGGCTTTTGAATATCTACCCCGTCCACCTCGGGTAGTTCTTCTTTGTCCCCTTTGAGCCGGTCGTCCTCTACCTCTTCCGAATGCGGAGTAGAAGCGAAAGGACTTGCCTCTCGCAGAGGTTCCTGTGGGACGAAAAGGTGTCTGACGGATTGCAGCGCCTAGGGATTTTGCTGCTGCCTTTGATGTTTGCAGTTTTTCTAAACTGTCATCCGCCTTTTTCCCAAACAAAGAAGGGCCATCAAATGGCATGTTCAAGAGCCTGGCTTGCACATCTGGGGCAAAACCAGACTTTCTCAACCAAGCAAATCTCCTGGTTGTTGTACTTGCCGCCATTGCTCTGCTGATACTGTCAGCCGAATCAATGCCCGTCTGGAGGGATTCGCACATAGCGTCTTTACCGTCCTGTATGATATTTAGGAACGCCTCCCTTTCTTCTCCGTCCGGGATGCAGTCAGCCGCTGTAGAAGCACACTCCCAAAGTGTATGGCTAAATCTAGCAAGGGTGCAAGTAGCATTAATAGATTTTAACGCCATGCTACATGCCGAAAAGACTTTCTTAGCCATAGCATCATATTTTTTATCGTCCCTGTCCTGTGGGACGGTAGGGTAAGCAGTCTTGATGTCAGTAGAAGATGCTGCCTGTACCACCAGACTTTCTGGGGATGGGTGTTTGGACAAAAACACCGGGTCTGCAGAAGATACCCTGCATTTAGTAGACAGTTTTTTATTTACTGCCGGGACGACATCTGGGGTTTCCCAGTTCGTCATGATTTTCCTTTGAAGAGCTTTATGAAAAGGTACTACAGGATCCTCCTGTGGACCTTTATCAAGAATATCCGTGAGGTCATCCTGTTGGAAAGCCTGTGAAGGTGTTGACCACCCCATAAATTCTGTGATCCTGGCCATTAAGGCTCTATAAGGGGTTTCAGCATGCTCCCCCGGGTCTGGCTTAGCGAACTGAACCTCAGGGGAAGTGTCTAAACCACTTGCCTCATGTAAGGAATCATGGAGTTCCTTTAATCTGCGTTCCTCTGAGGATAACTCCTCTTGAACTGGGGTTGCAGATCCCTGCAACTCAAATGTCTCTTCTTGGTCAGATAGTTCTCCCTCTTCCATAATTGAGGACATTGTTCTCAATTGGTCTGAACTCACAAAGGGTGTGAAACCCATCTCCAAGGCAGAGGGTGCCAAACTTGTTGTAATCGGCCTCGAAAACGTCGATGTCGTCGACGTCGAAGGCTTCGAACGTGGCGTCGAAAATAAAGGCGGAGGCCTCGAGGTCCTCGATAGAATTGGAATTCTGCTTGAGGATGTCGACAATCTCGACGACATCGTCATCGAAGACCTGGGAATAGCCACTGAGTGCGCCGCAACCGTGACTTTCCTTGGCGTCGACGCCGGTGTTGAGGATGGCGTCGAGTTGACAGACCCGTGTGTCGAAGGTCCCTTCAACAACGGCGTCGAAGACACCGACCTCGGCATCGACAGAACCTTCGTCGACGGCGTCGACGGAACCTTCGAAGAAGGATTCGAGGTTTTAGCTTTCCTCGAGGGTTCGTCACGCGCTCGAGAAGCTTCCTTCGCCGGGTACTGCGACTCGCAGCGTTTTGGACCTTTGGGTCTTTCGACCAGAGCATCACTCTCGGCAGTCTTCGAGGGGGTCGAGGCCGCTTTCTCGAAGACGCTCATCATATTGTTTCGGAATTCCTCCCATTCAGCCCGGGAACTATGTTTCGTGGGGCAAGGGATTCTCTTAGGTGGAACAGAGGAAGAGGAGGACGAAGAAGGGGATCTTCGACGTCTCCTCTTCGAGTGCTTCGATCTCGAGGAGTGATGGGACCCGCTTCAAGACCTGGAGCGTGAATGGTGACGAGGAGACGAATGTCTCGACTTCGTCGAGGAAGAAGCTTTAGAAGTCTTACCTTTTTCCAGCTTCCCCCTACGCTCCTTCAGGGCCTTAGCTGTCATGGACATACAGTCCTCGCACTCCGAACAATGGTGTTCAGCTCCCAAACACCACAGACAAACATCTTTTTTCCACAGTCTCAGCATTTTTTAAAGCCGGACCGAGGGGTCGTCGGTTCCGACGAGGAAGCCATCGAGTATGGATCGAATATCTCAAGGAAATCGGATTAATTCTCTACGAAACTGAGCAACGATATTCCGAGGCACTGAGTAAGCGTGGAAAAATGGAACTGAGCAATGGACGCTGCGCGCGGCCTTTATAGGCAGGATGACGTCGACTTCGATACGGCGGCTGTCGAGGGACATCGACTCGGCGGACGTCGACACGCAGCGCCCTCTAGAGAAAAAATTTCCGAGGCCAGCAAAGCTGGAAAGAGATATCTAAGATAAGGAATACGTCAGAGGACACAATCCCTTCAAAGCATGGCTTTGTAAAATCCTTAGAACCTCTGCAATATATAGGATTGTAAATAAATGTAATACCCAAAGCAAACATGTGAGCATTGCAAAGGTCATGCAAGAGGTTCACAAACACAAACCATCAATTTGACGTATGGCATGTATCAAAATTAATTGCCAAGAACATTTTGGCTGGGAAAAAAAGGTTTGTGAAAAATACTAAAATGGTCTTAGTCCATCAGTAATCATATCTAGTGGTGTTCCAAAAGCTGCAAAGGTTAAGTGGAGAGACTTTTGGAAAAGTGGCAGTCACTTATCCACCACTCTGCTAACAAAAACTCATGGGAGGAAAACGTACATTATAATTTTTGCATATATGAGCAGTGTTAGGACTCGTGCTCTGGTGAACAGTAGGCTTTCCCAGTGCAAGCCCCAGCACAAGACCAGGAAGTACTACACCTCACACGAGGATCCACAGACACTGTGGGCGCTGTGGATGCATGCACAGTCTACGCAGTCTGTACAAGCTCCCAGGACACGCAGGACAGACCAGCAAGGAAGAATTAAAGCAGCTGCAGATCCGGGACACTGGGCAGGACAACTTTGAGTACCAGTGTGCCTATATATATCACCATTTCTGCCTATTTACCCTGATTGACTTTCTGCCTGTCTGCTGCTGTTGTACCGACCTGATTCTGGATCTTCCATGCCTGTTCTGTTTGCTTCCCCTGACCGACCACCAGACTACTAGACACTTGAAGTGCCTGCACTTGTGCTATCCTTCTGGCCCTTGGATTAGAAATGCGTTGGATCACTGGAACTGTTCTGAACTTGTATCTGTTCTGCTCTTCCTTCCTTGGAACATTGTATTTGAACTAGGTTTCGTACTTACCAAACTGTCTGCATGCGGTCGGGTGGTCCCTACGTTTGGTTCCTGGTTTTATTTATTTCTCAATTTTTCATCCTTTTGCCGTTCAGCTGGTCTTCCCTAACGTCCCCTGGAACATTTCCTCCCTGAACTTACGGGACAGTTACATGGTATGGTGACAGTACTGTGTGATTGTATATTGCTGTAAGTAAGTGATGCCCTTTCCAATAAAATATTAGCACTCTGTGGTTCTGGGCTATCCTTCACAGGCTCAGGAAAAGGTAGCTGGATGCCAGGTAGCCTCCTCACACAGCCTTTGTGAAGATAGTGTACGAGAAAATGCTGACCAAAGATTTGAAGGGCCTCACTTAATTTTGCAACACCGGGGATTTGGAGGTTTCGAAAGTACAAGCCCAAAAAGTTGCTTTTCGGCATAGAGGGCGTGGAGATCCATACAAGACTTGCAATATTGGCTCACAACAGGAACAGTGGTAGGCAAGAGTCTATAATTGCTGGTGCTGCAGACCTATTGTGTTAAGACATGGCAATTATTTAAAAAAAAAAAGAGACCAGCAAAGTCAGTATTCGGGCTGATGGAGTTCGATTTTGTGAGATATCTCACTTTGACTCTATTGGCAATGTAAACTCATGGCCTGAGAACTGGTTTTATTCGCAGAACACACTGTGAGCCTCATTACGAGTTTGGCAGTCATTCAGTGGTAATTCAACCATATTGCCACCAAAATCGTTTACTGTTACCACAACTTGGTCCCATGGGTTTACTACAGGATTACAAGTGGCAGTAGGGTGGTGTAATTCCCCTATTTATGGAGTCCGTAGGACCTCTATGGGGATTTTTGCTAAGTTTATCGCTGGCGGTGTTACCTGCTGTAAATCTACCTCTTTCTGGAAGTAAAGTGGAGGATTTAACAAGCTGGAGGTGAATCTGTCACTTTGCCTAAAAAAAACAGGGGATTTATCACGAGGTAATACCGCTGGTGGTAAATCTACCAAAACCTATAATTTGGAGGTTTAGGAAAAAACAGAGGTAATTCTGTTACTGCCTAAAAAGTTGTGGTATTGGAATTACCGCCACTTTTTTCCTGCAATCCCAAACTTGTAATGAGGCCCTATATGCCGAAGAATGGTGCAATACTGCAGTGTCCTCCGAAGTACACCATTGTAACAGAACGTACAAGCAGATTCTAGAAAAGTGGTGCGTTCAATGAAAATACTACTCAAATATAAATATTTAGTGTTTCAAATATACACATTCCATTTGTGCTAAAAGGATTTTAAAAAATTGAAAATGAATTAGTGTTTAGGTTTTAATTATATTACTGCTGTCTTTTCAACTCTTGCTTGTACTTTTAAAAGTTGTGTAAATGTTTATGAAGACATTTAAAAAACATAGGAAATCAAAAATATCTTGATAAATGTGTAAGGTCACATAGTATTAGTTAACTTTCACCAAATATAGGCATTGTCGCACATCTTTGCTCTGCAAATGAAAAATTGTATTGGTGTTCATTAATGTCGTACATTTCTAAATTACATTAAGACATTTTGCAAATGGGTCCATTTGGAAAGTAAAATTAAATCTCTATTTATTCTCTCTTCCCATCCATTATCTCTTTCTCCCTCATTTTCTCTCTCTTTGCCTGCCTCTCTGTATCTCTCTTTATCCTTCTCTCTCTTTCTCTATTTCACTTACTCTCCTTCCCTCCTGTCTCTCTCTGGCTCTCTTACACTCTCTATATTACTCTCGCTAACTCTATTCATCCCTATCTCAATTTCTCTCTCTTTTTCTTTCTCTCTGTCCCTCCTCTATATTTATCTCTCCCACTATATCTTCTCTCCCTATAGTTCTCTCTCCATCTTTTTCTTTCCCTCTTTTACTTTCTCTCCCTCCTCTCTCTCTCCCTATCTTTCTCTTTCTCTCCCTCTTGGTCTCTCTATCTCTTTCACCGTCTCTCTATCACTCTTTCTCACTCTCTATTTCCCTCTTTTTCTTAATATTTCGTTCTATCCCTCCACTCTCTATCTCTGTCTCTGTAACTCTTCCTCTCTCAGTCTCTATATCTGTCTCTCTCTTTCTGTGCCCCTCCATCTGCTCTGTACTACCTCACTGAATTGCTTTCTCCAGAATACAAGTCCCTTCCCTCACACCCACCTCCATCTGTATCTTTGTTTCTGACCTCAGCAAAACAAAACATTTATCTAATTATACAATGAATTGTTTTATTTATTGTATTTAATTGTGTGTAGTCACATGGTACTCTATAATATTCATATGTGTCCGTGTTTTACCCTGTGAAGGCAAGTGTAAGCGCAGATGTTACAACTCTGTTGACCTTGGTGCATTTTTTTGGTAAACACGATTCTCTCCCAAAGCCGTCCATGAGAATTTTGTGGGGTTTCACATTCCAAAGATACAATATTTGACTGCAAGGAACCACAGTAAATGATCCTTTGTTCAAAATAGACTACTTAGAGTTACCCAGAATACCAAATTACTTACCCCTGGTAATGGTCTTTCTGATCTAATTTGCTCCCATGTATTCCTCATCTTAGATATATTATCCTGCTGTGCAGGACTCTCTGAAAACAATTTCCCAGCAGGGTGACTTGTGCAGCGTAGCGTCTAGATCGGCTTCAGGACCAAATGTGGCATAGATGTCAGTAGAAATAGTGCACTAAACTCCATGTGATTTAAGTTGTCATATTGTCCCCTTGCACAACTGCGTTAGGGATTAGAGACAAAAGAGTGGATGCGTAAGCTTGCTTTAAAGGAGAGAGTCATTATTAAATCAGAGGAGGAAGCTTCTTAACCGTGGGGTAGGCTCAGAGGATAATGAGAAATCCATCGGAGCAACATCCATCAGAAAGAATATTACCAAAGGTAAGTCATTTGTTCTTCGAATGGACTGGGTTCTTCACCGGATTCCTCATCTAAGATAGACTCCAGTAGCAGAAAACTATCACGGAGGAGGAAGGAGAGAACTCCACAGCAATCATGTAATTAGCCGTTGGAGGACAGCTTTGCCAAAATAAGACCCATTTGTGGATACTGTGTCCAGGTAATAGGGTTTTGCAAATGTTTGTATAGAAGACCTTTAAAGAGCTGAAGTAGCTGCCACACGCCTACTATAACTAATGAACAGTTGGTCTTCCAGTCTGAATTGGTTTGTGCTGGCCGTGTAAACATTCAGAGCTCTCTTGGGGTTGAGTCTATGCAGCCTCTCTTCCTCCTTAGATGGGCGAGGAGGTGGATAAAAAGCTGACAAACACATTTTTTATGATAAGTGAAATTCTGACCCGACTTCAGTAACCTTGCCCTTGGTAAAGACTGTAAAAGGTGGCTCACAAGACAAAGCCTGCAATTCATTCACTCTTCGAGCTGAGGAAAAAGCGACCAAGAAGGCAGAAAAGGAGTTTTAGGACACGATTCAATGGCTCAAAGAACAAATT
Organism: Ambystoma mexicanum; assembly: GCF_040938575.1. Taxonomy (NCBI): domain Eukaryota; kingdom Metazoa; phylum Chordata; class Amphibia; order Caudata; family Ambystomatidae; genus Ambystoma; species Ambystoma mexicanum. The sequence continues at coordinate 1,151,276,773 of NC_090932.1, forward strand.
AATTACCACTGGTAATGTTCTTTCTGATGGATGTTCCTCCCACGGATTCCTGTTGCCTTAGTTCCTAGTTTTTCCCTCTTTCTGCTCAGTCGTCTTGAGGAATAGATAACCCGCATAGGCGTTGAAAGAGAGAAGTATTAAAAAATGCACCCACAGTCAGAGGGGTAGGCTGGGAAGGCGATAAGGAATCCGTGGGAGGAACATCCATCAGAAGGAACTTTAGCAGGGGTAAGTAATTGGTTCTTCTAATGAATAGTGTCCTCCCATGGATTCCTCATCTTAGATAGACTCCCATAGCAGTTTTGTATGTGGAGGTGGGAGGAGTGAATTTTGGTATCATTTTTAATTAGCACGTAATATTGTGCTGAACCGATTTTCCAAATCGAGCGTCCTAGCCCGACAATGTGTCCAAGCAATAATGCTTCCAAAAAGTGTGCACTAAAGATAAAGTTGCACCATTGCAAATGTTCTGCTCTGGTACACCTCTTTGAAGAGCTGAAGTGGTTGCCACACCTCTGGTGGAATAGGCTCTTAGGTTCTCAGGGACATCTTTGCTACAATGGAGTAGCACTCTAAAATCCATAGGATGATCCAACGTGATAAAGTTTGTTTGGTCATGGCTAGGCCTAACACGTGGCCGGTACAACCAATAAATAGTTGGTCATCTTGCCTGACATTTGCCATTCTAGAAATGTAGTAGTAAAGAGCCCTTTTTGAGTCAAGGCTGTGTAACCTCTCTGTATCCTTAGAAGGGTGAGAAAAGCGATAAAAAGTAATTAGTGTTATTTTCTGTCAGATGAAATTCAGACATCACCTTGGGAAGGAAGGAGGGACAAACCCTCAGAACGACCTTGTCCTTGGGGCAGGGGAGTATCCAGGATTGCAAGAATGAGGGGTGGAGGCGAGCCACGAAAACAGTCCTACTTTTTGCCCCAAATGCACCTTGCAAAATTAATGTACACTGACACAATCGTTCCTGCCCCCATATGATGACATGGCGCTGTACACTCTCCCGGCAACATTCGGACAAGAGTGGGACATGGATCAGTGGGCTCTTGCTCTGCATCTTGCTCTGCCCCTTACTGGACATGCATGCAGCCAATGTCCTGGAGTGGGACACAGAGCGTGCTCCTGCAATGCCCACCATTGTGCATGGAGGGTGCAGAGCAGGAGCATACGGCCAAACTGCTGTCCATGTCCCGCACCAGACTGCTGTTCTACAGGCAGCCAGGCCAAGAAGGAGCACACAGTATCACTGCTGTCCCGGACAGGATGCCCAAAAAAAAAGTCATGCCACAGTAAGAAAGGGCTAGAATGGCTGCCCCCAAATGCCAGTCTGGCCAAGTAATAACACACACAATTCTTGGTTTATAATGGGTGCCCATTAAAAAAGTAGCAGTGCCATTATGGTACACCGCCTCTCACACCCACGGCCAAAATCTCCTCCTCTTCCTTCACTGTCAGCAAAAACACACACACATACCCAGTCACGCAACAGTCACCCACTACACATACATCATAAACATACAGCATAGCACCAGGAATATATAAACACATTAAAAAATGTGTTCTTGCCCGTTTCAGTGCTGCTCGGCCTTCACCAGAAAGAAGGCCTGGCCTCCATGCAGCCTGCCTGCCGACTCCCGTGCTCAGCCGACCCCTGCCTCCACTACGCAAATGGGGAAGCAGGAGAGCTTCCTGGTTTGTGCGTAGTGGGGCCGGAGATGGACAGAAAGTAACGTTCTAGTTGCAAGGCAGCGCGCACGCTACAACTAATGCATTACTTTCTTAAGTCCCTGGGCGCATTTAATAGCCGACTTCAGAAAGAAGTCAGATCATTTCTTTCTGGAGTCCGATGCACTCTGCTCCCAGAAATAAATGACCTGACTTTTTTCTGAAGTTAGACTAGTGAATGCGCCCAGGACTGGAATTTAAGGCAGAGCACACCAAGGGTGCACATAGGCTAATATTTTGGGAGGGTTTGGGGGGGCTAACCCTTCAAATGTTGGGAGAGGCACAAGCTTCAGAATCTGTGGGGGAGGAGCAAACTTACTGTTGTGGGGGCATCTAACTTCTTTATGCATTCTGGTGATTGCTTCAATGTTACAAGCAGTTAACTCTCTCCTTCACGTCTGAAACCACACACTTAAGGACTGCTGTGAGAATGAACTGTCTCCCCTCCCAATCACTCCCCTAGCATGCAAGCACTAATACCCCCATCACAATTTCAATTGCCTAAAAATGTATGCATGTGAATGCAGGTGGTAACAGTGAAATGCTTTATGTAAGTAATTGCAGGGCCTTTGTTAACACTGAAGCCCTGGCGCTGTTTCCTGTTCTGTCTGGCCACGGCTCTGTACGTCAGCCAGGTCGCGGCAACATAGCCCACATTTTCAGGTAGCGGGAGGGGTTCGGAACGCTAGAGCCTGATCAGCTCAACGGTATTGCACCACTCGAGCACACAGCACTGTCTAGTTTCGGTGTCCCACGCACTGCTCCAGGCCGCAGCGCTGCAGTGGCCCAGAGCAGTGTGGGACACGGACACCTTATTTGTGTCTGCTCCTGCCTGGACACCCTAATTTTCCTGGCAAAGGAACACCTTGTCCATTCAGCACCCTCATTGACATGACAATGAGGGGGCCGATGGGAAAGGTGCCCTGCTGCCAGGACAATGATGTTGCTGAGCAGGAACAATGTGCTCCTGCTCGGCACCCTCATTGTACTGCCAGTGGGACACCTTTCCTGTTCTGCACCCACATTGTCATGTCAATGAGGGTGTGCAATGGGAGAGGTGTCCCTCTGCAAATGTCCAGGTCTGACTCTTGAAAGAGCCACTGAGGCATGGGGGGGCCAAGCTGCCTGCCCTGCCCCCGCTCGGTACACCACTGCCTTGCGAGAATATAGTAAATGGTGGTTTACATGACAAGGCTTGTAGCTAACTCACTTTGTGAGCAGAAGTGATGGCCACTAAAAAGATAGTTTTCATGGTTAGTAACCTGAGAGTACAAGAATGGTGAGGTTCGAATGGACCTCCCAATAAAAGAGTTAGTACCAGCTTCAAATCCCATGACAGAACCAAAATGTTGTCAGTCCTTTGAAGAATTGTATGGCGATCGGCATCTTAAAGTAAGATCCTCATTCTGGTGTACGTTTAAAAATTGTTAACGCCACCAAGTATCCCTTAACAGTAGCCACCTTGTGGGCTGGGTGCAGTAAAAAAGAAAGCACAGCAGGTGTACTGCAAGAGAAAGTATCTATATCTTTAGCTTTACATCAGCTGCAAAACGTGTTCAAACGACAGCAGTATAGTCCTTTCTTTGCTGTCCGTCTAGCCGAAAGTAACACCTTCATAACGTCTTCCGGGCGATCCCAATCTTTACACCTTAACTTCTCAGAAATCAAATTAAGGTTCAGAGTTCTGATTCCTTGGTGAAGAAGATGGTCTCCCTTTTGGGAGTAGGTCCACTCTCTCTGGGGAAGACAGAATGGAGGGCAGATGGACATGTCTAGAAGGTCTGGGTACCATGGCCTCCTGGCCCAAGCCGGAGCAATTAGGATCATGGATTTCTCAAACGTCCCCAACCTCCTGATGACTTGTGGAATGACGGGGACTGGTTGGAACGCGTACAAGAGTGGAAACACCCAATCCACTACAAATGTGCCACCCAGAGCTGCCCTCTGAGGAAATTCCCTGGAGCAGAAAAGGTTGCACTTCCTGTTGATACTGGGCGCAAACAGATCCACTTGAGGGGTTTCCAAAAAGGGCAAAGATCTCTAGAAGGATTTCCTGAGCTAACTCCCACTCGTGTGAGATTGTGCTCTGCCTCCTCAAAGCATCCACCATTGTGTTCTCTTCCCCGACTAGGTGAACAGCTGACAGAGATATTCCATTTTGTACAGTCCAAAACCAGAGCTGCATTGCCTTCCTGCACAGTGGTAGTGACCCTACATCTCCTCTCTTGTTGAGGTAATACATGGCCACTGTGTTGTCCGTCATTATCAGGACATTCTTTCCCTGGATGGAAGGCAAAAAAGACCATCAGGGCAGTCTGATCATCCTCAGATGTAAAAGGTTTATGTGTAGATTTGATTCTGATGGGCGTCAAAGTCTGCTGATAGTCAGATTGCTCACGTGAGCTCCCGATCCCATGAGGGAAGCATCTGTGACTACAGTTATCTCCAGCAAGGGTTGGAGAAAAGGTTCCCCTATATCACATTCTCCTCACAGGCCCACCACAAGGGATCATGTGTGACTTTGCTCAGAACCCAAAGAAGGTCTGTCATCCTGCCTGAGAATTGTGATCATTGGGATCTGCAGGCCCACTGGAGGGACCTCTTCCTTAGGAGGGCTTCTGGCACCAGGATAAAACAGGATGCCATGAGACCCAGAAACCTCAGAAAGTCAAACACTGGTAGATATTGGGCATTCTGAAATCTCAGTACCATCTGCAAGATATGTTGAGCCCTCAACTCGGGAGACTAAGACTTCCCTGAGGAATAGTGCAGGACCGTTGCTCCAACGAATTGCAGCTTTTGAGAAGGTGTCACCAAGGACTTCTTGAAACTGAGGGAGAAGCCCAGTTTGTGGAGAGAGTGGCAGGTGCTGCTGAGATATTCCAGAGCCTGTTTGGGGAAATTAGCTCTGATCAGCTAATCGTCTATCTAGGTAAAGATGTGAATCCCTCCCCTCCTTAGAATTGCTGACAACACCGCCAGTAACTTGTTGAAGATCCTCATGGTGGAGGTGAACCCGAAAGGCAGAACTTGAAATCGATAGTGAGAACTGACAAGGGTGAACCTCAGGTACTTTCTGTGCTTGGGATATACAGGCACATGAAAGTAAGCATCCTGAAGATCCAGTGACACCATTCAGTCTGGACCTGAAGGGTCTGGAGGATCTGTGAAAGAGTGACTATCTTGAATCTGTCTTTCCTGAGGAACCTGTTCAAGCGCCTCAGGTCCATGATGGGTCGCAGTCCTCTGTCTTTCTTGGGGACTAGAAAATAGGTGGAATACCAACCCTGGTATTGTTCCGCTACAGGTACATTTCCACGGCACCTTTCTTCAACAGGGAAATAATTTTCTGCCGAAGGAGAGGATCTGGTTCCCGAAGATAATGCTTGCTCGGGGGACAATCTGGTGGTCTTTGTAGAAGTGGGAGACAGTACCCTTGGGCTACTGTCTGTAGTGCCCATGCATCTGAAGTAAAGAGATGACATTCTTACAGATGCTGGGTCAACCACTGGGATTCTGTAAGCAAAGTGCTCAGAGAGGTTTTGGGGCTGTGGCTGTGGCAGAGAGCAGTGAGGAGGTTTCTGCCTGAGCAGTCTTTCCTCCACCGCCTCTGGGGGCACATGTGAACCTTCTTTGTCCTCTCTGGGTAGCTTGACCTCTTCCCCTTGTTGTTGCGGCTCACATGTTGTTGCGGCTCACGAATGGCTGCCCTCAAGGATTTTGCTGCAGCCTTTGAAGCTTGTAGTTATTCTAGGCTGTCGTCCACCTTTGGTCCAAAAAGGTTGGACCCATCAAAGAGCCTTGACTGGACACTGGGGGGAGGTTCTCAATTTTTCCAGAATGTATTTTTTTTAGTACTGCAGGAAAAGGCAGCTCAGGCACCTTAGGAGGGCCTCTGTCCAAGATGTCTGTAAGGTCATCCTGGGTAATGTCTTTAGCAGGACGCCCTCAATCCAAATGCTCGCCCTATTGATGACCGTTAATAGCCCACATTTAGGTGAGAATGGATATCTGGCGTGTCAAATTCAATGTCAGGAGAGGTATACGGACCACTGGCTTCTTTCAAATAAGTTGCTATGGCTGCTAGAAAATGATCTGATCTGAGACCAATTCTTCTCGAACATTGGGAGTTCCAAAACATTCATACATGTTTCATTCATTCAAACATCAAAAGGGTATGACACAGTCTTCCTCAAAAATGGATCCAAAGGATTTGAAGAAATTCAACTTCGATTTGGGCTTTAAGCTCGAAGTTGTGTCTGAGGTTGATGCTCAAGGGTTCTTTGACTTCGACTACTTCGAAGAGGAAGGGACAGAAGCTTTTTTGCTTTGATGCAATATCCAGGGTTGATGCTGTCGACGCTATGCGAGACAACAGCCCTAACGTCTTCAGACTTAGACTTTTTGGAGCACGGGTTGAAGCCTTACTTAATTCCCTGCCAGTCTTGGAAGACGCAGTGGAATCAACAGCCTTTTTCGGGTCTTCTGAGGGACCAAGAGGGGCTGATTTCGAAAAGACATCCATCTTTTTTTCTCTAAACTTTTCCCATTCGGCCGCTGAAGCGGTCTTATTGGGAAAATGTAACTGGCGCTTGTAGGTTGAGGAGTCACTTCAAGTCACGTCAGGTTGATGAGGAACAATGGCATTGTTTCTTCGACTACTTCTGTGTCAATGAAGAGGAAGAGTGACAGGAATTTCTCCTGGAACTTGACCGTTTTGAATGTCTAGATAATTTTTTGGGCCTTTCTGGAGGCTTGTCTCCAGTGGAGTTTCTACCTTCGACAGATTTTCTCTTCGAATGTGTGGAAGGTGGAGACTTGGAAACCTACCAACCTAGGGTGAGCTTCAATCTTCTCTCCTTCAAGGCCTTGCCGGTCATTGATTGGCAGGAGCCACACTCGATGACTTTGTGCTCTTTGCAGAGGCACCAGAGATAAATCCTGTGCGGATCAGTCATCGAAATTTTCGAGTCACAGGGTGCACATCTCTTAAAGCCTGTATTCGGCGTAGACATCATGCAGATTTACCAAAAAGAATTTTAGTCAAAGAAATTTGCTGAGGTTGGTTGAACCGTTCCAAGAGCGTGCTTTGCATGCTAAAAAACAGACCTGAGGCAACAGGTGCAGTGTGTGCTAGTTATACTGCCATCAACGTCATGACCGGATGTGGGAATGGTAACCATCGAGGGACATCGACTTGAATCCGCACAGCGCTCTCTTCTGTCGAAACAAATTCAGAGACTGCAAAGCAGGATAGGAATATATCTAAAATGAGGAATCGGTGGGAGAACACAATCCATTCGAATGGAGAAGCTATAAAGAATGTCAAAACCAAGTTGAAATCCAATGACGGCACCACGAAGGGGTTCGGAAGGAAGGCTTTTTAAAAATCTAACCACCAAGGGGATCATAAAGTACGTCCCCATTTCTGGGGTATGCTTAAAAATGGATAGCGCCACTACATACCCCTTGACGGTGGCAACCTGAAAGCCTTGTCTTTCCAGATGAAGTAGAAAAGACAACACCCATGAGATGTCGAATAAAAAGGGGTCCACATCCTGTGCTCTACAGCAGCTGCAAATCCTTTTCTACTGGTGGCGGTAAAGAGCCTTAGCTGCTGGCCTTTTGGCCGAGATTAACACCTCCATCTCATCTTCTGGAGGGCTCCAATCCATATTCCTTAGCCTTTCAGAGGCCAGGTGTGCAGGTAGAGCATGTGTATGCTCAGGTGAAGAACCAGCTCCCTCTCCTGAGAAAGAAGGTCTGGCCTCAAGGGAAGATGATGTGGAGGACACATGGCTATATCCAGAAGGTCCGGATACCACTTCAATCAGGTGGGCGGGGCAATCGGGATCATGGTTGCTCCGTATCTCTTCAACCTCCTGATCACTTGAGGGATGACGGGAATTGGTAGTCAGTGGAAAAGTATACAGGAGCTGGAAGTTCCCATCCAACGCAAATGCGTCCCCCAGTGCTCCTCTCTGGGGAAATTCCCTGGAACAGAAAAGTTTGCCTTCCTGTTCACACTGGATTCAAACAGATCCACTTGGAGGTAAAAAGATCTCTAGAAGGACTTCCTGGCATAGCTCCCACTCATAGGACACTGTGCCCTCCCTTCCCCATATTCTCGGCGAGGTGAATTGATGACAAGGAGATTTTGTTCTGTAATGCCCAGAACCACAGCTACATAGGGGGAGTGACAATACACCACCTCTCTTGTTGATGTAGTGCATCGCCACTGTGTTGTCCATCACGATCAGCACAGTCTTCCCCTCTATGGAGGGCGAATAGGCCTTCAGTGCCAGTTTGATCACCCTCAGTTTCAACAGGTTTATATGAAGTTTTGTCTCTGCCAGTGACCATAACCCGCTTAATGTCAGCTCGTTCAGGTGAGCACCCCTGTCTTTCAGTGATGCGTTCATCTCTACGGTTGCCTCTGGCCAGTTACCAAAATGGTTCTCCTGCCATTACTCTCTCCCTGCAAGTCCACCACAGAAGAGCATGAGCGACTCTGCTCAGGACTTGAATCAAGTGCATCATACTGCAAGAGAGCTGTGGCTATTGAGATCTGAGGGCCCAACGGAGCATACACATTCTCAATCGTGTCTCTGCCATGTGTCTGAGCAACCGTAGGAAATCTAGGACTGGCAGGTTCTGGGTGTTCTGGAATCTGGTATCCATCTGCAGGATGTGTAGAGCCCTGTCCTCAGGACAAAAAGTCTTGTCTGAGGGAGAATCCAGGACCACTTCAATGAATTCGCGCAGTTGATAGGGGGGTCAACTGAGACTTATTTAAATTGTGGGACAAGCCCAGCTTGTGAAGGAGGTGGCAGGTACGATTAAGATGATCCAGGGCTTGATCCAGAGACTGTGCCGTGATTAACCAGTGATACAGGTAGGGAAAGACATGGACCCCCCCTTTCCTGAGACTGGCTGCCACTACTGCTTGCTGAAGATCCTCTGGTGGAGGTAAGCCTGAAAGGCAGAACTCGAAAATGGTAGTGAGTGTTGGCTATGACGAATGTCAGGTACTTCCTATGCTTTGGATAGATCGCCACATGGGAGCATCCTGTAGGTCGAGTGACACCACCCAATCCTGAATTTATAGGGCCTGGAGGATCTGAGTGTTACAATCTTGATCTTGTTCTTCCTGAGGAACTTGTTCAAGCACCTGAGATCACAAAGAATATTGCTCCTTTCTAGAACTGGTACCAATTCTGTTGTGATGGAAATGAGCCTATCCCACCCCCCTAGGAACTTCCAAGTTATACGAGGCGATATAACGTACAAGGGGGGAGCAGCCCCACCCACAGGGCATATATAAAAGCCCCATAGTGCATGGAAGTAGGCGAATAGCGCTAGCCAGGCTCCTACTCCGTGACGCCATTTTGTATTAGGCCAAGACCAGACTTGTTGATGGCCTGCGATGCAAGTATCCCCAGTTCACTCCCCGGGCCGACATCGGCACACCAAGCCCGCTCCGCTTGAGCCCTGTTCCCGCGGGAGTCCATTTCCCTCCTGTTGTTTCAATGTTGCAAATATCGAGTATCGCTTCCAAGAATGTGCCCTTCGAAGAGCGTGAGACAGTACCAGGCCCCATCCTGGTTTCCATCCACCTCCACTAAACTGCCACTGCACCCCTGACCCCCACCCAGCCTGGCCAGAGCCGGCCACACTTCATCAACCCAACCACCTACCTTTACACAAACAAATAAATATCCAACCCCCAGATCTTGACCTTTCTAATGTGCCCATCGCAGATCTAAAGCCTGCACGAGCATATATCTCTACACTGACAACGGTTCTATGTGGTAATATCCCCCCATAAATATCGCCATACAAAAATATTGCCATATTTTTGCAGCAATATTAAAGCATGGAACCTGCGGGCGACACCCCCGCAACCCACACATTATTTTTAAAGGAGCAGGGGACACCCCCGCAACCCCTACTCCCAAAAACCCCAAAAATGATCCCCCCCCAAAATATCACCTATGGCCGTTCCAGACGACCATATATACAGCAATATTTTTGGTGGGGATAATATGTAGTGATACCCTGGTAACACATGTCTTTTCGTATCATGAGGCACCGACAAGGTAAATCATAGATCAAACCCCAGGGGGAGACGTTGGGTGCGGGAACTGCAGTATTAACAAAGTCCTGAAGGTGGAGATCAACACGACTGTATTTTATCCTCCCCTTGTCATGTCACCCCTTTCCTGTGTTGTCCAGGTGCCCGCCATAATGAATGAATAGCCGGTTTTAGTTGTTTAGTTTAAACTAGATAAATTGTATCTCACAAATGCCTTGACCTTCACCACAGAGATAAGTGGAGCTGACCCACGTGGAACCAGATCGACGAGGAGGAACCAGCCAATTAGCGCCTGGAACCCCCTATGGAGAAGGCTCATGTATATGTTCGTACCAACCAGCAATGTGGATTTCTATCATATACGATGATGTCACTGATGACGTTTTAGGCCTTCTTAATGTGCTGCCCATGTAATCTTTGGCAGAGCGTTCTCAGGCAACAGAGCTCTTTGCTGGCATTATATTTTGTACAAGTAAAACTTTATTATCCTTGCAACCTATCTCTTGGCTTTATTCCCTAGTTGGTTGTATTTACTCTGGAGTGTGCTTTCAGAGGTCTATGCTTTCATTTGGTGACCCTTTTTGCTGTAATTCCTTAGCCCCCGTACTTGCAGCGGTATGCAAGAGCCTCTCCACAAAGGCCGTGCCCAGCTACACCTGACCAGTCCCCCAAAAAGCATACGTAGCAGAAGCGGTTCTTGTGGGTTCCGGCTTTACGAAAACCCCACCTGCTTGTTGGAGCCGGGTGCGGCCCCAGGTAGAGGCCCAGAGGTGTTGTGAATTAACCGTGAACCGAGGCTTTCGGAAGAACACAGACACGTGAGTATAGACTGCAAGGGATAACAACATCTGGGGTTTAGGTATGGAGCAGTATGACTAAGGGGAACATGCAGTAATTGGATGTGGATGAACAGATTGATTATTTGATTGCAGAAGTTTTTATGGCAATTTTTCATTCTTTTCTTTACATTTTAAGTTATACAGAGAATATAAAAGAGGAAGGAAAGGGAGCCTATCCCCAAAAGGGGGTAGAAGGTGGCAGCCACAGTGCACTGTCCCGACCAATGCAGGAATATACAAATACAGAGACAAAGAAGGAGCCCTGTATAATGAGAGGGCTTGGGAACAAGTAGTGGTTGTTGTTTTAACTTATTTTAGCTTGTTATTTTCAGTGTCCTTTTTATATGTGGAGAGTAGGTCCAGGAGGGGCAGGCTTGGTGTGAACGAGAAGTGAGTAAGAGAGGGATGGGGATGCTCTAAGGTGAAGAAACGTGTGTATTAAGTATATATTTTTTTCTTATATGTTTTGTGGTCTAAAAAAGCGATTGTGCCAACCTTGTTTGACTGCGTAAAGACAGTTTTAACATGCATGTGACATTTATCAATTGACTGACACTGTGGGCCCTAATGCTATAAAGGGGTGGGAGGAACGCCACCCACATTTCTTTTATGACACACACTTTAGACAGTTGACAAACAATGGGGATAGACACCCCACTATCCCATATATGCAAACACCTATCCCTGAATAGCGACAAGAAAAAAAAATACCACGGACAGTGGGTGGCGGAAACAAAAGGGGAAGGAATGCCCTACTCCTGGCCAGAGGAAGGGTCCTTCGATAAGGGTGCTTTCGACCACATGTCCACATATTTGACTGCTAAATAAAAGGGGAAGCCACTACAAAATAGAAGAAATATTAGATTTGTGGTGGATGTTTGAAGAAACACCCATCCCAGAAAAAAGATAAATAGCATCAGAAAATTTGACCACGGATGACGGAACATGGGAGAAAGTGAGAAGGGAGAAGGGGAGACAAAGAAAATCTACCCGTTGTTAAGCTGACCAGCAGAAGGGTACTCTAATCTGACCTGTGTGTCAGGGGGAAGCTCTATATGCAATGTATGTACAGCACCGTTGCCACCATATGACCCATCAACGACAACTCCTACCCACATAGAGGTCAGCGGCAGGGACATTGAAGTGGCATTGACTTCCACCCGTACAGAGTTGGCTAGATTACGAGCAGCATGTAAGGCAGCTAGAGGACCAGAGAGTGGAGCACAACCCCTGAGTACCTCTCCGCCCCCACCGGAAGATGAATGGAAGTCGGGAGACTTTCTGTTTAGGATTGATAGCGCCCCCACACAGGCTGTGTGCGTAGAGCTGGAAGGGGAAAAAGACAATTTGGGATATGAGAACGTGGGGTCAGTAAGGGATGAGAAGTACTGGAGTGACTTTGATGATATGGAAGAAGGAGCAGTGGGAGGGGTTCAACAAGTACATTTGACAACACCATGGGTGGAAGCGACGTGGGAAGGGAGGTTGAGAGAGAGATTTGGGAGAATGGCCTTAGCAAAAAAGAAAGGGAGTGGAGCAAAAGGTGGGAAAGTGAAATCGAAGTTACATTCCCCTGATTCACAAAGGTGCCGGTCGGCCTTATTAGTTCCATGGGCCCAGATGCATAAAAACAACCTCCTCAAATCCCTCCGCCGGTTCCATGTCATTTCATTGTGGGATGTTTTTTCATAGGGTTTTTTACAGCTGATTTTTCTGCGACAAAATTAATCTAATTTTTATTTTTTTATTTTTTTGGAGGTTTTCAACCCCCAATCCCCTTTAATTTTGTATATATCCCCGAACACCCACATCCCACATATATATATTTTTCTAACCCCGTCTAAAAACTCCAATACTGTCTGGCAGAGGTTCTATACTTGGGCCAACTAATTTACAAAGATGGTAAGAGGATAATTCCAGACAGAGCAGCAACACTACGTGCCACTGCCAAACCAAACACAGTGAAAGAGATACAGACGTTCTTGGGGTTATGCAATTACAGCAGGGCCTGTACCTTAGATTATGCAGTTTATACCAGGCCACTCCTGTAAGGGCTTAAGGAAGCACAAAAAGAAAAAACACCTATTAAATGGACAGCAGAAATGGTAACAGGGTTGAATGATCTAAATAATCTGATCTCAACAGCTCCAGTACTAGCGACCCCTGATTACGATCAAGAATTCTATTTATTCTCACATTCAAATGGCACCTTCATGACAGCAGTACTGACACAGAAAAGCTCTATGGGACACATACTACTGGCCTTTTACAGTGGCACACTCGATTCGGTCATGCAGGGTCAGTTTGCTTGCGAACAAGTGCTCGCAGCTGCCACCTTTGCCATTGAAAAAAGCTCTACCATTGTCATGGGGTGCTCTGTCACTCCATACGTCGAGCACTCACTGTTTGCAAAACTGGAATGATCAAAGTCCACCCTGACAACACAGAAAGCGTCAGCATATGAAATAATTCTGTCCAGCCCAAATATCCATGTGGTAAGGTGTAAAACAGTAAATCCTGCCACATTCCTTACAGAGTCATGCACTGTCAAGGACATGCAAGAGCATGACTGTGCAGCATATGAGGGAGAAGGAGAATACATACCAAAGGCAAAAGAGTACACCTCAGAGGAAGAGGAAGTGTTTTTTGTTGATGGATCAGCATTCATCGACCAGGAGACAGGTGAGAAACATGTAGGGGCTGCCGTAGTGAGGGTGGAAGACGGGGAGTATGAAACTGTAACGCTCACCTGATTCTCGCAGAAGCGCCGGTCTTGACTGGGCGACTACCGTATCTTCAAAGGTGATGTGTAGCACCCGGTTGGCTCTTTGGGCTGGACCCCTGTGCACTGTATGCCTGACGTGTAGAGTAAGATGTCTGCAGATAGAAAAGATGGGGTTAATGAACTGGGGTTATTGGGGTGTCCCTATCTCTTTCCTCTTCTCCTCTCCTGCAGACCCCCAAAGGTTAACGCTCTCACCTTAGGTAAGTGAATGCCGAGCTCTCCATCTGCCTCGGGGCAGGGTGCTGTAACCAGTTTCTTCACTGGATAGGTAGCGCAGGCCTCTTGACTTCAGAGGACTGCTGTCCGTCGTTTACTGCACGAACGGTAAGTTTCGAGTCATTCAAATGTCTTTAAAGTCTTTAGTAATGATGTCTCTTGTTTTGCAGGGTTCCGGCGATGGCGGATGACGGGCTGAAGTGAGTTGAAGATGGAGCCCGTGTGATGAATAGAAGCGCCTGGAAGCACGTAAGTAAGCGCTTGTTGCCTGCTTCACTATGCGCTCTAACTGTCTTTTTATTTTGCAGGTACGAGTTCGGAGCGGCTGCAGGGTGCCGGAATACCCACTGGATTAGATGTGGAAGGAGTAATGGCACGTGAGTATTAAAGTTCCCCAATGTCTTTAAACGCACCTTGTTTTGTGTTTCAGATGCCGGAATGCAGTGTGAAGACCTCCGGAGCGCACGAAGAGTAGGTAAGCCTTTGCCTTTCAGATGCCGGAATGCTAACCTGTTCTTTCTTGTCTTGATAGGTGTTGCTGAAGACTGGATTCAGGATGGTAAGCCTTTTTCCTTAGGCCCAGGACCGGATGCAGAAGACACGATGAGCGTTCTGCTGCAGAGGTTGCAGAATAACGCAAAGCAAGATTAATTCACCGGGTGTGGTTTAAATAGCCTCCTGTAGTGCTTAGGTGTCTCCTTCCACAGCCACGCCTAAGTAAGAAAAGAGTTCCTGGTAAGAAAAGAGTTCCTGCCTTCCAGAAGAGTTCCAGTGTTCTGAATCTAGGGAGTGGCTCCAGCCCCACCCAACAGGAAAAGTAGTTCCAAACAGAAGAGGATCAGAGGCTCAACTGGCAGGCAAGTAAGCAGCATGGTCTGCTGAAGGTAAGTCCACCCAAGCATTATGAGCCCGGCGCTTCCAGCGCTGGGACTGGGCATATTTATGAGCCTGGTGCCACTGGCGCCAGGACTGGGTCCAAAAGGTCCCAATTGGGACTGGTTGGCACTCGGAACCTGGGTTATGGATCTGCTTCCAAGGGAGTTGGGAAAACCCTGACCTTTTGGAAGCAGAGATCATGACAGTACCCCCCCCTCAAGGCCCCTCCCAAACAGAGCTTCTCCGGGGGTTTTGGCTTGTCAGGAAATGTTCGGTGAAATCTTTTGATTAGGCGAGGAGCGTGGACATATTCAGCAGGTTCCCAGGATCTCTCTTGGGGGCCGTAGCCTTTCCAGTCAATTAGGTAGAATAGTTTAGATTTGGAGATCTTGGAGTCCAGAATGCTTTTGACTTCAAACTCGAGTTCTCCATCCACTAGGATAGGTTTTGGAGATTTGGTTAGTCGGGTTTGAGGTTGCACGGGTTTTAATAGAGAGACGTGGAAGACCAGATGTAACTTCATGTGCGGGGGCAAGTCCAACTTGACCGCTACTGGGTTTACTATGGTAGTGATGGAATATGGACCAAGGTATCTTGGGTTGAATGTGCGTGGCCCTTTTAGAGATAGATATTTGGTGGATAACCAGACTTGATCCCCTACTTGATAGTGAGGGGCTTCCTTCCGATGTTGATCTGCTCCTTTCTTGTATTGTTCTTTAGCCCTTTGAAGGTGAGAAACAGCTTCCTTAAAGGCTTGGGTGATTGTAGAATGCAGGTAACCTACTGCTGGTGTTTCAAGATCTTGGAGGGGATCCAACTCCGAGGTTCGAGGGTGACTGCCGTACAAAAGAAAAAACGGGGTTTTCCCAGTTCCCGAATGGACAGAGTTATTGTAGGCATACTCGGCTATCCAAAGGATATCTTTCCAAGTTTTTTCAGTTTGTTGCAGCATGCAGCGTAAATACTGTTCCAGAGTTTGATTGGTCCTCTCGGTTTGTCCGTCGGTCTGAGGGTGGTGACTGGTCGATAGTCTCACATCAATTTGAGCCGACCGACAGCAACTTCACCAAAAATGAGAAATAAATTGACTACCTCGATCCGAAATTAGAACCGAAGGAAAACCGTGCAGTCTGACGATGTTTTCGAGAAATTCTCGGGCCAGAGTTGCTGCTGTTGGCAAGCCTTTGAGCAGAATGAAATGCGCCATCTTGGAGAATAAGTCCACGATTACTAGAATCGTATTGTATCCGGAGCATGGAGGTAGATCGGTGATGAAGTCCATAGAAAGCGTATGCCAAGGGCGAGGTGGGATGTCAATAGGGCGTAAGAGGCCTGCTGGTCTTTCCTTTTGACTCTTGTTTTGGGCGCATACTCCACAGGACATTATAAAGTCTCTGATATCTTTTTTCCAAGACGGCCACCAGAAGTAGCGCTTGATCTTTTCTGAGGTCTTGGCTATACCGGGATGACCTTCCATTAAAGAGTCGTGATAACAAGAGATTACTTTTTTCTGTAAATCTGTGCTGGGTAGGTATAATCGTTCTTGGAAATACAATAAGTTGTCCTTTACTGCAAAGTCCTTTCCCTGCAGATGCCAATTCTGTATGTCTGCTGGAGTTACAAGTTGCCTGGCTTTATCCTTAACTTCCTCTATGGATTCTGTGGCGATTACACCCAGAATTCTTTGTTCGGGAATGATTGGTACAGGTTTAGGGTTGACCAAGTGTTCTTCCACTCCCATCCGAGAAAGGGCATCGGCTTTACCGTTCTTTGTACCAGGTCGATAGGTAATTATGAAGTCAAACTCGGCAAAGAATAATGCCCAACGGAGTTGTCTAGAGGATTGGGCTTTTGCGGTCTTCAAATATTGCAGGTTTCGGTGATCCGTAATCACAGTAACGGTGTGTCGGGCCCCCAGCAGATAATGCCGCCAAGCCTTAAAGGCAGACTTGATAGCCAGAAGTTCCTTGTCAGTAATCGTGTAATTGATTTCAGGAGGCGAGAATTTGCGGGACCAAAATGCCACGGGATGCAACTGATTGGTTACCGGGTCCTTTTGTGATAGAACTGCCCCCATGGCAAGGCTTGAAGCATCAGTTTCCACGATGTAGGGGAGTTCGGGGCGAGGGTGTTTTAAGATTGGTGCAGAGATAAATTTAGTCTTCAAATCCTGGAAAGCTTGTTCCGCCTCGGTAGACCATTCAAAACGTTTGTTTTTCTTTAACAAGGCAGTGATGGGCTGGACTATTCGAGAGAATTCGGGGATAAACCTGCGGTAAAAGTTAGCGAAGCCTAACATGCTTTGCACACCTTTTACGGAGGATGGTGATGGCCATTTGAGAACTGCATCGACCTTCTTTGAATCCATACGCACTCCGCCAGGTGATAATATGAATCCCAAGAATTCAACTTCAGTCACGTTGAAAACACATTTTTCCAATTTAGCGAAAAGTTTGTGTTGACGCAATCTTTCGAGGACCATTTTCACGTGTTTCCGATGTTCAGATTCCGATGAAGAATAAACGAGGATGTCGTCAATGTAAACAACAACACATACATCTATGAGCTCTCTGAGGACATCGTTCATAAAATATTGAAAGGCGGCCGGGGCATTGCAAAGTCCGAAGGGCATGACCTGATATTCAAATAGCCCATACTTGGTGCGGAAGGCCGTCTTCCATTCATCGCCCTCTTTTACTCGTACCAAGTGGTAAGCTCCTCTAAGATCCAGCTTTGTATATATGCATGCTTTTCTGACTTGGTCCAGGAGTTCAGGGATCAAAGGTAACGGATATCTATTCTTAACGGTGATCTGGTTCAGGGAGCGATAATCGATACAAGTTCTAAGGTCTCCTTCCTTTTTTGGAACGAAGAACAAAGCTGAAGAAGCAGGGGACTTGGAAGGACGAATAAACCCATTTGCCAGGTATTGATCCAGGTATTGTCGAAGGTGAAGGTTCTCAGGCTCGGTGAGGGCATACCTTCTACTACAAGGAGGAGTAGATCCAGGTATCAGGTCTATCTGGCTCTCATAAGACCTATGAGGAGGTAGAGAGTTAGCCTGATCCTTCCGGAAAACATCTTGGTATTCTAGGTATTCGGGAGGTAACTGGGGAGTCTCTGAAGAAATTGCGGCCAGTGCAACACCAGGTGGAGGGTGACAAGTAGAGACACATTCTGGAAACTGGACCGTTCTTGCTCGCCAATCGATCAGAGGATTGTGTTTCTCTAACCAAGGTATTCCTAGAATAATCTGAAACTGAGGGGCCTTGATCACATCGAACACGATCTTCTCATGGTGTCCATCTTGACTTACTAGCGTCACCTCTTGAGTGGTATGCGTTACTGGCCCGGAGGCTATCTCCGTACCATCCACCGTAGTAATGACGTCCTTTTCAGCCTTGGGACAAAGAGTTAGATTCATCCTCAAAACCATTTCATGATCCACATAATTGCCGATGGCACCGCTGTCGACGTAAGCTTCAATTGCATGTAATCGATCCGGATTATCAGGGCTAATGAGGACCATAGGTATCACGAAATGCGAGGTCACGGAACTGGTTTTCACGCTCGGCAAGAGGACCTCTATTCTTGTCGGGCGAGGTCGTTTCCCTGCTCAGAGTTTGTAACTTTGGTAACTGCAGCTCCTACTGCCTTCTTGGCAGGTTTCACCGGACAGTCTCGAAGAAAGTGCCCTGAGTTTCCGCAATATAGGCATAATTGCAACTGTTTCCTCCTTTCCCGCTCCCTTTGTGTTAGAGGACCTTTCAGACCCCCTATTTGCATGGGTTCCCCGGAGTCTACTCCTTTGGAAGGAGTTGGCGGTTTGGAAAATACTCGAGCATCAAACTTGGAACGATCGGCCTTCCTGTTCTGCAGCCTGTGATCTATTTGAACGACCAAGTCTATATAATCCGAACAGTCTTGTGGGGGATTCACTACTTGGGCTAAAACGTCTTTGAGCTCTCCACGTAGACCTCTATAAAACAGCGTAATCCTTTTGTCCTCAGGCCATTGAGTTTCCACTATTAGTCTATTGAAAGATGCAATATAAGCCAAAAGGTCTTGATTACCCTGTCGCAACGAAAGAAGCTCATTGTCCAAGGCCTGCCCCTGTGAATGTCTTGCGAACAGTTTTTCCATACTAAGCTGAAAGGCTTGAAAATCATGGAGAACCGGATCATCTTGATTAATCGACCAGTCTGCCGCATTGCCACTAAGGTACGAAAGTACAAAAGCTACTTTTGCTTGATCAGTTGGAAAGGCTGCTGGCCGGCATAAGAAGTGCAACCGGCACTGATTGATAAATACTGCAAACCTCTTTGGGTCACCAGAAAATCGTTCGGGCGGAGCCAGAGGTACATTCCCAGGTAGGTTGATCTGCACTGGATTCATAGAGGATGTTGAAGGAAGATTTGCCCCTGATGCGGGTAACGGGGTCTGTCCGGCTTGTGACTGTAGCACTTGTCTAGCAAGATTGTCTGTTCTCTCCTTGGAAATAATTAGTTCCCTTCTTAGAGCATTCGTTTCCTGACGAGCTGCATGCACTTCTGCCCTTAGTTCCCCAAGTAACCGGGCTAGGGGGTCAGTATCCGAGGTTTCCATAGCGCCTGGGCGAGAGTTTTGCGGTAGGCTTTGCGTTCTGTAACGCTCACCTGATTCTCGCAGAGGCGCCGGTCTTGACTGGGCGACTACCGTATCTTCAAAGGTGATGTGTAGCACCCGGTTGGCTCTTTGGGCTGGACCCCTGTGCACTGTATGCCTGACGTGTAGAGTAAGATGTCTGCAGACAGAAAAGATGGGGTTAATGAACTGGGGTTATTGGGGTGTCCCTATCTCTTTCCTCTTCTCCTCTCCTGTAGACCCCCAAAGGTTAACGCTCTCACCTTAGGTAAGTGAATGCCGAGCTCTCCATCTGCCTCGGGGCAGGGTGCTGTAACCAGTTTCTTCACTGGATAGGTAGCGCAGGCCTCTTGACTTCAGAGGACTGCTGTCCGTCGTTTACTGCACGAACGGTAAGTTTCGAGTCATTCAAATGTCTTTAAAGTCTTTAGTAATGATGTCTCTTGTTTTGCAGGGTTCCGGCGATGGCGGATGACGGGCTGAAGTGAGTTGAAGATGGAGCCCGTGTGATGAATAGAAGCGCCTGGAAGCACGTAAGTAAGCGCTTGTTGCCTGCTTCACTATGCGCTCTAACTGTCTTTTTATTTTGCAGGTACGAGTTCGGAGCGGCTGCAGGGTGCCGGAATACCCACTGGATTAGATGTGGAAGGAGTAATGGCACGTGAGTATTAAAGTTCCCCAATGTCTTTAAACGCACCTTGTTTTGTCTTTCAGATGCCGGAATGCAGTGTGAAGACCTCCGGAGCGCACGAAGAGTAGGTAAGCCTTTGCCTTTCAGATGCCGGAATGCTAACCTGTTCTTTCTTGTCTTGATAGGTGTTGCTGAAGACTGGATTCAGGATGGTAAGCCTTTGCCTTTCAGATGCCGGAATGCTAACCTGTTCTTTCTTGTCTTTATAGGTGTTGCTGAAGACTGGATTCAGGATGGTAAGCCTTTTTCCTTAGGCCCAGGACCGGATGCAGAAGACACGATGAGCGTTCTGCTGCAGAGGTTGCAGAATAACGCAAAGCAAGATTCATCCACCGGGTGTGGTTTAAATAGCCTCCTGTAGTGCTTAGGTGTCTCCTTCCACAGCCACGCCTAAGTAAGAAAAGAGTTCCTGGTAAGAAAAGAGTTCCTGCCTTCCAGAAGAGTTCCAGTGTTCTGAATCTAGGGAGAATAGTTCCAAACAGAAGAGGATCAGAGGCTCAACTGGCAGGCAAGTAAGCAGCATGGTCTGCTGAAGGTAAGTCCACCCAAGCATTATGAGCCCGGCGCTTCCAGCGCTGGGACTGGGCATATTTATGAGCCTGGTGCCACTGGCGCCAGGACTGGGTCCAAAAGGTCCCAATTGGGACTGGTTGGCACTCGGAACCTGGGTTATGGATCTGCTTCCAAGGTAGTTGGGAAAACCCTGACCTTTTGGAAGCAGAGATCATGACAGAAACATTGATCATGAAATGATTGCCAATGCATTATTCTGCACAGGCAGCAGAACTTGTAGCGCTATTTGAAGCTCTTCACGCATCCAAAGGATGCTGTGTGACAATTAATTCAGATTCTGCGTACGTCACCACAACAGTACACACTGGACTAGCTAAATGGAGGAGAGGGTTCAGGAGAGCGTACGGCTCCCCAGTGAACCATGCAGAATTAGTGAACAAATTGATTTCGGCCCTTGCAGAAGCTTCTGTGGTGGCCGTCGTCAAATGCATTGCACACACACAAAACACAAACGAAATATCTTTGGGGAACGCAGCCGCAGATGCGGCAGCCAAACAAGCAGCGTATCGCCCAGTACATATGGGTGCAGAATGTATTCTGGAAAGCAAAGATGCAACACAAAAAACAGACGCATACACAGCGCTCCCCATAGCTCAGATAATAGAGTTGCAAAGCAGAGCACCAATTGCAGAGCATGAACTATGGCTTAAACATGGCTGTACCCAGTCACCAACTGACCTGCTAGACGGAGACAACAAATAACAGGAAAGGTTGCCATGCCAGTTGAGCTACTATACACAGCATTTGAACAACTACATTTCCCAGCAACATATAGCTGCCGATCTGCAGGTTGATTGGTTCATCCAAAATTTACATGAGTACATGACCCAAATGGTGGTCCAGTGTACCACCTGCCAAGTATTCAGCACAGGGATGACTCGGAACATTGCCGGGCACATTGCCCCACCCTGTGGGCCCCTTCCGCAAGCTGCACATTGATTACCCTGACATGGGAGAAAGGTGCAATGGGGCCCGATACTTGATTGTGGTGGTGTGTCCATTCTTTCGATGGGTGGAAGCAGAGTCCTGTGCCCACCCAGACATGATGTGTGCGGAGAGGTTCCTTGTTAGAGAGGTATTCCCGGGATGGAGAGTGTGCAAAGTCATACGGTCAGAAAACAGAACTCATTTCTTCAATGAATTGTTCAAAGAGGTCACATCCCTCCTAGGGATAAAACATAAAATGTGCTCGATTTACCAGCCACAAGTGTATGGGGTGGTGGAGAAAATTATCAGCCGCATCAAGAGTAGATTATCCAAACTGTGCAACTCTCTAAAAAAAACACTGGGTGTACTGCCTACCCCTGGCACTGTTCCAACTATGCACACAACCAAGCAAGGACCACCACCTGTCCCCCCATGAAATTGTAACTGGCCAGTAAGAAGGGCCTCTGATGCTCATTAAACAACTACAGTACTAAGAGAAGAATTTAAAGAGTATCTCACACAACTCACACGTGCAATAAGATGTATATCAAAACAAATTGCACCCCCGTTCACAACAGAGAGTGAAACAATGAGGGGGTCTCCAGCAGAAACCACCCCGACCCAGCCCTTACTGCCAGGAGATTGGATCTATGTGCAAAGCTTTGTTAAAAAATGGAACTCCCCAAGGTTCCACAGACCGTATGAAGTAGTGTACTGCACCCCGCTTGCTGTAAAAGTGAAAGGGTTGCGGTACTGGATCCACCTCTCAGATGTCCGGAAAGCACAAGGCAATGTTCTCCCAAACACCCAGACTGAGGAACAGACAACTACCACTATGCCCTAAGAAGCAGCTCTATGTCATTTTTATTGTTGCATGTGAGAATGTAAGAAAGAACATGCATTGGTGCTAGAGCATGAGCTACAATAAGTAACTTTCTCTCCCTCTCTCTCCCCCTCATTCATTTATTTACCCATCCCGTTCTATCCCTCTTCGCAGGTACAACGATAATGGAACTGACACCTTTGAATGAAAAAGCAAATGTAGATAGCAGTAGGAACACAATTAGTTTTACAAGAAGATATAGCTTTAATTCCGGAATTAAATTTCAGTTATATTGTTTGTTTTCTTAATGTTCATAGTTGATATTCATTGAGGAGGATCTTTTATTGGGGGGGGGCTCATCCAAAAGAAGGGGGCGGGGGGGAAATGGGAGTATGACGGCCAAAAGTGGACCTGGAGTGGCAATTTATCCCAAAACCTCACTAGCTTGCACATAAATACAACGAAAAGAGATCCAGGTATCCTTGTATCCAGGGAAAAGGTAACTAATGTGTCACATGATGCCCCGAATGCAACTTCCATACCCTCTAGAGTTTTCAATGTACAATTCTATGGCACCATTCTCCAGAAGAGAGGAAACCTCTTTCTGGATCACTCGGTCTGAAACAGCATGTGGTCTGGACAGAGAGGGCCAATCTGGTGGATGCTTTAAAAAGGATAGACAGGAACCTTGAGAGACCACCTGAATAGCTTATGCATCTGAAGTAGTAATGCACCATTCTTAAAAATGTCTTATAGACGCCCCACTAAGGGTGTGGCATGGCAGAAGCCCTCAAAGAGGTTTTGCAGCAGGGGCCACACTGGAAGGGACAGATGCAAAAGTGGTTCCCTTTTGGCCATGGCTATATTAACAAAAAGGCTTGCCTTTCCACTGAGAGGAAGTTTGAGCAGGCTGCCTTATCGCCGCCGCTAAGGACTTGGAAGGCTACAATTTCTTTAAATGTGACCCATCAAAAGGTATGTCAAGTAACTTTGCCAGTACATCTTGTCCAAAGACTGATTTCCATAGCCAAGCGAACCTTCTCATGATGGAACTTGCCGCCATTGACTTTCCAATGCAGTCAGCTGTGACAAGTGCTGACTGTAAGGCTTGACATATGGCTTCCTTACCATCGTCAATATTGTTGTAGAACCCGACCCTCATCTCCCCTTCAGAGACGTGCTCTCTGTCTGGGGGCACAGAAGGGTAGGCGCTTGCCTTATTGCCAATAATAACTGCTTGGACTACCAGACTATCACGTGATGGATGTCTGGCAAGGAACTCTGGGTCTGAAGGAGCCAGTCTGAACTTCCTGGTAAAGTCCTCATGGACTGCTGGACCCCAGCAGGGGGGTCTTCCACAGCTCTAAAAGGGGATTGTTTATGGCAATGTGGAATGGTAGGATAGGTTTCACACTTGTGCCTTTGTCCAGGATGTCTGTGAGATCACATTCATCTATCTCCCTTGCTGGTGGCCCCAACCCAAAACCTCTGCCACGTTGGTCATCATTCTCCTGTTTGGTACACTGAGGTGTGCTTGATGGAAATTTGTTTCAGGGGAAATGGAACTGAATGTGCAGGACTATTGGATGTCATGAAAGGTAAACGCTTCCCCAAATCGATAGACATCTTGGCACCCACGAGTTCCCCCTGCTCTCTCACCTCTGTTAAGAACACAGATCTAAGTATTGCTCAGGCGTTACCGTTTCCCTGTTTGAGTGCAACAACTGGACTTCATCTAACGGATGCAGAGCTCTTGGAAAGCAAAGCCACCATCTCCCACTCCCTCAGGAAAGCTACTCCTCTTGCTGATGACCCACAACCCAGTGGTTCTCCTGGTGATTTAAATTTGTCGGCGGGGAGAGAGACCATCCAGGCCCTTCCTGCTGCAATGTCGGTCGTTTCCTCGGTTGAATTGGCCATGGTGGTCCGGGGACGCGAAGCAGGACCCTCGGATGATGGTTCCTGCTGCGCACCCAGTTGGAGAGGGCGCAGTGGATGTCCGCCTGTTCGGGGTGGAATAGACCAGATGCCCGGTGACGCAGATACAGGGCCAGAGCTTCTATGCCATTGGAGTATACGAAAAATGCTCAGATTTCCTGGATGGTGAAGAGCGTGACCCCTGGTGCCTATACCGGATACTGAATCAAGTTATTAAACCCACGGTTGCAACATTGTATGCTGTGAGGGATGAAACTCAATATACCTTACAGCAGCCTCTAGTTCGGGATCTTCCTAACCATAAACATCAACTTCAAACCTCATCACCTTCGCAACAGACTGTTTCTGTCCCTCTACCTAATGAAGAGTCCTGAGTAAACGTATCATCAGCTCTCCCTGTGCTCTCTTCTTTCCCATCCAGCTTGACAGAAGCCCCGAGTGAGGGATGTATTCCGTCTAACGATAACATCTCTGATAAACTGACAGCTGCCATATCAACCTCCCTGTAGCCTTTTGAAAAGCTTTATGAAACAATTAACGATTCAAACAAAGACCAAACTACTCTCCGAGCCCTAATGCATTCCAAAATTATATTAATTGAATCTTTCATCACTTCACTGCAGTCCAGGGTAGATCAGGAAATCTCATGTTCCAAAAGGATACATAGAGAGATCCAGGATGCCCTTTAGAGCTCAAAAGAGCTGACAAAAAATACCTGCTAAATGCACTTTTGGACCTCCTTCACTTAAAAATAATGGTCCACAAAAGGAAGTCGGCTCCTAATAATACAAGTGATGTCATTTTTCATGTGAGCAAATCTACCAACTCCTCATCCACTGACTTATGTCACTCGGAGAATTCCCTTCTGAAACCCGTTGAGGAGGATCATCTTACGCCGCCAGAGTAAGACTACAACTGGAGAAACCCCTCTGGCCCCTATACCATCAAAAACGCTAATGACGAAACCCAAGGTAGGGCCTGTGATTGATCTAACCAATAATAAGCAATCATGCTACCTGCCAACTCCGCCGCTTCATCCTCGAATTTCTGTGTCCAAGGTTACGAAGGGTCCAGCCCCTTTTCCATCTTTGGTCACACGAAAAAGAGGAAACTAGAAAGGGAAAAAGATAAAGCCCAACCACAAGTTAAGATACCTAAACATCAGGCAGCGACCAAATCCAGTATGCCTAAGACGTCAGGTGTGAAAAGCCCGATTTTTCAACCAACTGCCCCTACACAGGCAACGACAATCTGCGCTGGCAAAATGTGGCTGCAAAACCACAAATTCAACCTCCATCTGGACACTTTCCAATTGAGAGGACCCCATTTGATTGCAAATCTCGACGACACCCTAGAAACATGCTTGAATTGCTCTACGTATTCCCACACTGAGTCTGACGTCGTCGACGAACAGCTTCCGGCCCTCACTTCATCTAGTTTACGGATAACCTCATCAACTTCAATTTTCTCGATCAAGGGCACTGTCAACAACAAGTCCTTAAGGCTGCGCATTGAGCCTCAAAGAAGTACTCCAAAGGACTAATTTCTCCATCGTAGAGTTAGGCGATCCACGACTCCTTTCCAAACTTTGGACAAAAAAACTGCAAAAGTTGTTACTCAGCAGGCTAGGCTAGCTGACACATCTCCACAAGGTCAATGATTGCCAAAATATGGGAGCTTGAAAAGAACATGTCTTCTTACCTGAACCCTAAGAGAAACCATACTTCTTCTAATAGAGAGGCATAACGGGATGATCACTCACAAAGATGCTCTGGGCTTTCATCACCTAAAGTAGTATTGGAACGCCTTCTACCAGCACGAGACAGCCTGATTCTGAAGTGCGCTAACGTTATGAGTCTATAGCACAATGTTCCACTGCTAAGATTCATCAAAAGTGAAGATATCTTAATTGTCAACTTCCCTAATGAGCACTCGATGGACAGCGTTATACTACATCTTCGCTCCCAAGGAGTGAAATCCTTGCTACTTGAGATGGCACATATGATGCTCCCGATGGGGTTTGACTGTTGTGACCACCAGCCACTTGAAGCCCCTTGTTTGCCATCGAGAGCACTGCGGCCGAGGCCCTACTCACCTACCAAACCAGGGCAAACCACCAATAAAGAGCCAGGATGGTCTTCTAAGCTTGAACACTACCAAACGCTTCCCGCCCTATGGCTAAAGATTTGTTGGTAGGTCCCTCAGCACTGTCATGCTCAAGAGATACCCCGAAAATTACATTCATGACCTCAGATTCTGATGAACGCTCAATCAAGCTTAACAATGCGTCTGTCAAAGCAATGACTCAGAAAATCGGTCCTGTGACGGGAGGCAGTACAGCAACCCAATCTAAAGATTAGCCACAACGTCCTTTGCGAAAGATTGCATTCTGGAATACTAGAGGTTCGGCCCATCTTTCCAGCGGCAAGGATATAATTGAAGGAAGACTAGATGTTCTGTGCTTACAGGAAACTTGGCTCCGCGAGCCTCCGTCCCTTGACGGATTAACTACCCTATTTACCCCCACATATGGGGGTGACAGAGGTCGTCCCTCGGAGGGCCTAGTCACTTTTGTGAGAAATGGGTCAGGCTTTACGACAGTATCATTCGAAAGTCCCTGCCCGTTTCTACAAATAATCTGCTGGCAAGATACCCTCCTTGAAGGAGCCTCCAGAGGCCTACTTATTAACATCTATTGGAACCTGGCTGTCTTATCTACAGACCATCTCTTGGAACTATTGGCATCCTCCATTGACCGCTGGACTTTCCTATTTGACCCAGACTTTAACATCATGGGTGGTGACCTTAACTGTTGATGCATCAGTAAAACAGGTCTTCCTCCCCCACAACAGGATCTCAGAAGCCAAGGAGAGGCGAAAGCTGCAGAATGGTGGAATGTGATGACAATCTTTGACCTGCATTTCCTCAACGGCCATACAACTGGCAATCAAATGCAGCTATCCTATGACAATCCGGCCTAGCTGCTAACATAACCATCCTACAGGCCTAACGCAGCCAGAACCCAGTCTGGGTATCCCAAGACTGCACACATTCAATTTATATCTTCACCATCACACCTAACGCTAGGATGCAGCTTCTATCTGGCAATTATATCAGCTGCACACATAACTGGTCCACCCACGAACCCTATGACACCTCGTCTCTCTACTGACCTGGACTGCGGTCCCCAAGGGTGCTCAACCTACCAGCGCTTTGAGATCATACCAATGATATATAGAGCACTATAAATAACATAACATAACATAAGGAGCTGAGGGGTTCCCGCTAACATCTTGGCGACTATGGTCCACCTTGGAAGGAGTCTTTTGGCGGAAAATCCTCAAACTTCCTAACCTGATCCCGACGTCGGTGATACAGTTCGAATCCAACATAGATGTCCCTAGACAGACAGGATTCGTGAAAGGGGTTGGCACTGTACTAAACCTCTTTGTGATCAATTTACTAAAAGTCAAAGCCTGTAATGCTAAAATAAAAATCTATGTAGCATTCATAGACATTAAAAAGGCTTTGACCGTGTTAACCAGCAACTTCTCTGGACAAAAATGAAGGCATGGCAATGCCCTGCTGATCTACAAGTAGCTATTAAATCCCTCTATCACCATACTAACGTCAGGATTTGTCTCGGGGGCTCACGGCATACTGTCCCATGCAATCAAGAAAAGCCCTTTAGCAAACAGCTGATCAAGTAACATACCTAGGGTCGCTAATTAACAACAGCAACATTTCTCTCCCATGCCAGAAGGGCTTGCAAGCAAAACTAAACCCCCTGATCACTCAAGTGAGTTTGCTACACAAAAAATGTGGGAAATTTTCCGTTGAGCCCATTTTGACCTTCTTTAAGGGAAAAGTCACGCCCACCCTGCCAAAGTAAGGCTCCTGATGACCTTGCGCACCGACCATTTTGCTAATAAAAAAAAAAACGTAACCCACTGCACTCCGAGCGCTCTCTCCCTTTGCTAACCCTTTCTTCCCACTTCCTGCATCCTGGCTCTGTTCTCCCCCTCCCTCCCACCTCCCCTTCATTGGCCAGCACGACGTGCTCACAGAGCAGACTGGGAACTAGTCCCCCTGCAACCTCGCGACCACCATTCCTGCCAAGGAAAGGCTCTTGATGACCTCGCGCACCTACCATTTTGCTAATTAAAAAATAAAAACCTAACCCACTACGCTCCCAGCGCTCTCTCCCTTTGCTAACCCTTTCTTCCTACTTGCTGTATCCTGGCTCTGTCCTCCCCCTCCTGCCCACCTCCCCTTGATTGGCCAGCACAACATACTCACAGAGCAGACTGGGAACTAGTTACCCTGCATCCTCACGACCACCATTCCTGCCAAGGTAAGGCTCGTGACAACCTTGCGCACCCACCATTTTGCTAATTAAAATAAATGTAACCCACCGCGCTCTGAGCGCTCTCTCCCTTTGGTAACCCTTTCTTCCCACTTCATGCACCCCGGCTCTGTCCTCCTCCTCCCGCCCACCTCCCCTTGATTGGCCTATCCCCCTCTTAATACCACCACCCAGGGCAGCCCTCTGCCCATGCAGCTCCTGCAGCTAAGGGCCCCAAGGCAAAGGGCAGCTCCTAGGTTGGCGGGTCCAAGATGAGTCTGCAGGTGTCCGGAGGGGAAGCCGAGTAAGTGTTACGCTCACCTGGTTCCCACAGGGGCGTCGATCGGACCCGGACAGCTGCGGTCTCCACCAACGTGATGCGTAGTGAAGAGATGATAGTCTGGACTGGCCCGCCTAATCTTGTCTGCTGGACTCGTAGAAGTATTCTCCTGCAAGTGGAGAAAGGGATTTAGCCACCCGTGGACTTTAGTGATGGCCCCCCAACAGTTTTCGTTCTCCCCGCTAATCACCTCCGATATCCCCTTTTGGTAATCTCACCTTATGTTTTTAAATGATGAGCTCTCCATACTGCATGGCATGCAGGGGCGCGTAGATACCAGTTACTTCACTGGGTTGAAGGTACTGGAGGAGTTCTGGAGGAATATTAACTCCAGTCTCTATAAAGTTCAAAGAGTTCAATATGCCCGATGTTCACTCTTGTTCCATTCCCTCGTTAGGTTGCAGCTGGGTCCAAAAGAATATTGACTGGAGGCAGCTGATGGCGTTCAGGTAAGAGTCTGTATTACCAAACACTGTCCGGTAAAAGTTGCATGAGTTTAACTTGCTGCTTTCTCTCCCTTTTTAGGTGCGGCAAAGGAAGATGCGGCGAATTAAAGAATAATACCTCCGGTAGTAAAGCAGGTAAGCCTATAGTGGCAAAGAGATTGTCTTTGTCGGTTTTCTCGGCTCACCTTGTTATTCCTTTTGTTTTCCCCCCAGGTGCTGGATTTCGATGAAGAAAATGATGGAGGCAGCGCCGAGTTGAAAGATGCGGTGGACTGGTGAGTATAACGCGGCGCTGCTGCTGGCAAAGCGGCGCATGCTGAAATAATGTCCTTTCCAGGCTCGGAGATGTGCTGGGTCCGGAATCAGGTAAGGAATCAAATAATGTCCGTGATCTAACCTCTTATCCTTTCTTTTCCTTTTGTCTAGGTGCTCCGGATTCGAGGCGGGTGTGGCAGAAGACTGGATGCTGACTTGCAGACACGGTGAGCATCACGCTGCTGGATGCAGAATAACGTGAAGCATGGGCTGCTGTTCGGGCGTGGTTTAAATAGCCTGCAAAGTAGTCCCGGGTAAGAAGTTCCCCAGAACCACACCCAAGTGAAAAATAGTTCCCGTAATAAAATAGTCCCATCCAGGCCTCACGTTGGCTTGGACTCATTTGCAGCATGGTCTGCATAAGGTAAGTAAAGTTTATGAGCCTGGCGCCTATGGCGCCAGGACTGTTTTCTATGATGAGCCTGGCACCTAAGGTGCCTGGACTGAATCCAAACAGCCCCCAGCCGGGGCTGTTGGGGTTTTAATGAGTATCTGGATGCCTGCTCCTGGGGCTGATGGACACGATCCGGATGCCCGGAGGTAGGCATCATGACAGCACTCCCCCCCAAGACCCCTCCTAAAGTTGTTCTTCCCCTTGGCCCTGGCTTGTCTGGGAAGCCCTGATGGAATTTTTTCACCAATCGAGGAGCATGAACGTGGTCACTAGGTTCCCATGACCTTTGTTGTGGTCCGTAACCCTTCCAGTCGATTAAATAAAAAAGTCTTGATTTAACCATTTTAGAGTCCAGGATGTTTTTTACCTCAAATTCAGGTTCTCCATCTATTAGGATGGGGCCAGGTCGTTTGGTTAATCTTGTCCCGGGTTGAACTGGTTTTAGAAGTGAAACATGAAAGATAGGATGAATCCGCATAGTAGAGGGTAGTTCTAATTTGACGGCCACCGGGTTGATAATGGCCTTAATGGTGTAAGGTCCCAAATATCTAGGATTAAAAGTCCGAGTTCCTTTTAGAGGTATATGTCTTGTAGCCAGCCAAACTTGGTCTCCGATTCGATATGGTGGGGTATCACTTCTATGTTGATCAGCATTTTTCTTGTATTTCTCTTTTGCTTGTTTGAAATGTTTTGTTGCCTCTTTAAAGGCTTGTGTAATAGTAGAATGCAGGTGAGTTACTGCCGGAATTTCTAAATGCTGGGGCGAATCAAGTTCTGAGGTTCGAGGATGATGTCCATATATGGTATAAAAGGGGCTTTGTCCGGTTCCTGAATGCACAGAGTTGTTGTATGCGTATTCAGAAATCCATAAAATGTCCTTCCAATTACTTTCGGTTTGGTGGAGCATACAACGTAGGTATTGTTCAAGAGTCTGGTTGGTTGTCTCCGTCTGACCATCGGTTTGGGGATGGTGACTGGTTGATAACCTTACGCCGATTTGTGCCAATTGACAACACTTCTGCTAAAATTGTGAAATGAACTGACTACCTCGGTCAGAGATCAATACAGAAGGAAATCCATGTATTCGAACAATATTTTCGAGAAATTCCTTGGCCAAGATTGAAGCAAAAGGTAATCCTTTTAAAGGAATGAAGTGGGCCATCTTGGAAAAAAGAGCCACAATAACTAGAATGGTGTTGAATCCATTACATGGCGGTAGATCTGTAATAAAGTCTAAAGACAAAGTGTGCCATGGTGCGGGTGGAACATCTAAAGGTTGTAAAAGACCAGCTGGTTTCTTCTTTTGACTTTTGTTCTGGGCACAGATGCCACAAGACAGTACAAATGACTTTACATCTTTTCGCCAGGTGGGCCACTAGAATTGTCTTTTAATTTTAGCTTCAGTTTTTGCAATACGTGGGTGCCCTTCCATCAGAGCTTCATGGTAATTGGAGATGACTTATTCTTGTAGTTCCTTTTGTGGTATAAATAGACGGCCTTGATAGTAAGGTAGGTCATTGACAACTGAATAATCTTGGCCCTTTTTAACCCAGTCCTGCAGGGCTGCTGAATCGAAAAGTTATTGGATCTTCAAATGAATGTCTTCTAAGGTCCGTAGAGTAGTTATCCCAAGGATTCTTTGTTCAGGAATTATAGGCACCGGTTCCGGGTTCAAATATGCTTCTCCCATCCCGATTCGGGACAAAGCGTCTGCCTTACCATTCTTACAACCTGGTCGATAAGTGATCACGAAATTGAATTCGGCAAGGAATAAGGCCCATCGAAAGTTGACGCGATGATTGGGCCTTGGCTGTTTTTAAATACTGCAAGTTCCTGTGATCGGTGATTACAGTAATGGTATGCCTGGCACCGAGAAGATGATGCCGCCAAGCCTTGAAGGCGGATTTGATGGCTAACAACTCTTTATCGGTAACCGCATAGTTTAATTCGGGGGCCGAGAATTTTCTGGACCAAAATGCTACTGGATGAAGTTGACAGGTTTCTGGATCCTTCTGGGACAGGACAGCCCCCATGGCTAAACTGGATGCATCGGTTTCAACTATGTATGAGAGCTCGGGGCGTGGATGCATTAAGACAAGTGCCGACGTGAATTTCAATTTCAGATCTTGGAAGGCTTTTTCAGCCTCTTCGGTCCACAAGAAGCGTGTGTTTTTTCGCAAAAGTGCTGTGATGGGGTGTACAACATATGAGAAGTCAGGAATAAATCTGCATTAGAAATTAGCAAACCCAAGCATGCTTTGCACCCCTTTAACTGAACTGGGTTATGGCCACTTGAGAATTGCGTCCACCTTTCGAGAGTCCATTCGGACTCCTTTTGGAGTCAGGATAAATCCAAAGAATTCAACTTCTGTAGCATGAAAAACACATGTTTCCAATTTTGCATATAACTTGTACTGGCGTAGTTTCTCAACGACTGCACGAACGTGCTTAACATGGTCTGATTCTGAGGAGGAGTACACTAGAATATCGTCTATGTATACGACAACACAGACGTCAATGAGTTCACGAAGGACATCGTTCATAAAATACTGGAAGGCTGCTGATGCATTGCACAACCCGAAGGGCATCACCTGATATTCGAATAATCCGTACTTGGTGCGAAAAGCGGTCTTCCATTCGTCGCCCTTCTTTACACGTACCAAATGATATGCCCCTCGGAGATCTAATTTAGTGTAGATGCAAGCATCCTTTACTTGGTCTAGTAGTTCGGGGATCAGAGGCAATGGATATCGGTTCTTCACTGTGATCTGGTTTAATGCGCGGTAGTCTATGCACGTTCTGAGGTCACCTTCCTTTTTGGGCACGAAGAATAAAGCTGAAGATGCAGGGGACTTAGATGGACGAATGAAGCCATTAGCAAGGTATTGGTCCAAGTATTGTCATAGGTGACGGTTTTCGGGTTCCGTAAGGGCGTAGATTCTACTGCATGGAGGTTGTGCACCGGGTATGAGGTCGATTTGACAATCGTATGATCTATGAGGTGGTAAGGTGTTTGCCTGTTCTTTTTGGAAAACATCCTGGAATTCTTGATATTCCTTAGGTAACTGCATGACTGGATTAGCGACTGTGGCCAGGGTTTTGTTCAAGTTTTTTTCCGGGTAACAGGTGTGTGCCCATTCCGGGAAGGTTACTCTCTTCTCTCGCCAATCAATACAAGGATTATGTGTTTCCAACCAAGCTATCCCCAGTATTATTTGGAACTGCAGGGCTTTGATTAAGTCAAACACAATAGTCTTTCGATGCCCATCTTGACCCAACAGTGTCATCTCTGTGGTGGAATGAGTTACAGGCCCAGAGGCAATTTCAGTTCCATCAACTGTGGTGATAACATCCGAAGTGGTCTTTTTGCAGAGAGGTAGATTCATCCTAAAAGCCAATTTGTGGTCCACATAGTTTCCTACAGCCCCGCTATCAATGTATGCCCTAACTGCATGCACACGTGTTGGCTGCCTTGGATCAATAAGGACCATTGGTATGATTAGGTGCGAGGTCTGAGTGTCCTTCTTTAAGCTCGGCAAGCGGACCTCTACGCTTTTTGGGCGTGGTTGTTTCCCGAATCAGGCTCTGTTTGATTTCTATCAGCAACTCCGACTACTTTCTTGGATGGTTTTATAGGGCAATCCCGCAGAAAATGTCCTGAGGCCCCACAGTACAGACACAACTGCATCTGTCGTCTCCTTTCTCTTTCTTTTTGAGTTAAGGGTCCCTTAACCCCCCCCATCTGCATTGGTTCTGATGCATCTGTTCCTTTGGGAGTAACATTGGGTTTAACCAATACCCGATTCTCGAACTTAGCTCGATCAGCTTTTCTATTCTGAAGTCGGTGGTCTAGCTGGACCATTAAGTCTATATATTCTGCGCAATCCTGAGGTGGGTTCACAACTTGGGCCAAAACATCTTTCAGTTCACCCCGAAGTCCACTGTGAAATAATGTAATTCGCTTTACCTCTGGCCATCCGGTTTCCACCACCAACCTATTGAAGGTTGCGATATAAGTTAGCAGGTCCTGGTTTCCTTGTCGTAGGGATAGAAGTTCGTTATCAAGGGCCTGTCCCTGTGAATGTCTGATGAATAATCTTTCCATGCTCAATTAATTTATTTTGTAATGTTTTTATTGACATTTGACATTTACAGTTATATTCCGGACCATTACAATCCTGGTTTGTATCAAGCATGAATTGCATACCACTTATGCCATATTAGTTATGAATAACATTGAACAGTGAACGAAACAAACAAGAGGAAAAAAGGGAAAAGAAACAAAAGAAGTAAAAGTGATAACAGTGACTGTCTCTTGGTCTCTGAGTTATTGTGGTCTTTGCTTGTGAAGGTGAACCCCAGTCTCTATTCCGTTGGGCTCTGACTGGTCTTTGAGGTGCGCGGAGGGGGGGTGGCTTGTGCAGGATGGATGCGACAGTGCACAAATTTGGCCATTGTGACATTTGTGGGTGGTTGATTCAGGGAGGTTTATAGGTCGACGAGAAGATCATGTCTCTCAGAAGGGTCTTCCAGGCCTCAAGTGTGGAGCTCGAGTCTTCCCCACCCCGATTACTTCCCTCCTCCCATGCTCTAGTTTCTGCTATCGTCCATCTTTCCATCTCCCTGATCCAAGGTTCGTACCTGGGGCCTGCTGGGGATTTCCAGGCCATTGCGATCGTTCTTTTTATCAGCACACATGCCATGTCCATTAGTTTCACCAAGTGCTTGATCTTGCTTAGCCTCGGGTAGGTGCCTAAGAGGCACTCTTTCGGTGTCCATTCATATATCTCCAGGCCAGCTTTCCTGCAGGTCTGTTCAGCAGCGAACCATAGTTTCTGAGATTTAGGGCAGGTCCAAAACATGTGGATCATGTCAGCGTGGTCAGAGGGGCACCATGGGCACATCGGGCTGACTCTGTCATTGAAGGTGGATATTCTGTGTGGGGACATGTAAGTCCTATATAAGACATTGAGCTGTATTAGCCTGAACCTGGCGTTCCTGGATATCTCCTTCGGGTATGCTAGGGCTCTAGACCATTCTCCCTCAGTGATTTCGGTCCCCAGGTCAGATTCCCATTTCTCTTTCAAACGTGTACTTCTTGGGTTCGATCTGTCGTTTATTTGGGTATATAGTCTTGATGTTGGTTTCCAACCGTCGCTGACTCCGTGCATCTCTTGGATCAGGGCGTGTGTTTCGGGATCCTCAGGCCACACATTCCATTTCTTCTTGGCGATAAATTTAACCTTTTGGTACCATAGGTAGTGGCACGGGGCGAGCCCATCGTTTCCCTGTAGTGATTCAAAGTCTCTGAATTGCCCTTCGTCGAACATGTCTCCCCACGTGTAGACACCACAGTTCTCCCATCTTCTCATTATTGATAGGTCATCGGGGGCTACACATACGTCAGCAAGAATGGGAATCTCGGGTGAGTATAGGTGCTTCAAACCCAGCATAGATCTAATCTTTTTCCACACCTGTCGACCCACCTGCACTATTATGGGCGGGTCAGGAGGCCCTATTTTATTGTTCCATATTAGCTCTTTAGGATGCAGGGGTGAGGTCAGCTGGCAGAGAAGGTTCGTCTCAGCCGAGGGCTCATCGCTCAGCCATTTGGCGACATGTGTTAGTTGTGCCGCCAGATAATATCCTTGGAAGTCGGGTAGTTGGATTCCTCCAGCGGAGTAGGGAAGTGTGAGGATGTTCAGTGTAATCCTGTGCCTGGTTCGTCCCCAAAGAAAGTCTCGGATCAGGGATTCTAGCTTCCTGAAGAAGGATGGAGGAATGTAGTATATTATGTTGGTGAAGTAATAGAGGAATCTAGGTAAAATTATCATTTTAGATATTGCAGCTCTGCCCATCACTGATAGCGGTAGTTTTGACCAAAATTTGATGGAGTTCCGTACCCCCGATAATGCGGCTTCAGTGTTGCATTCGTGAGTGGAGATTGGTGTGTGCTTGATGGTGATGCCTAGATAGCGGAAGGACTCAGATTGCCACTGAATCCCAATCTCAGGTAGCTCTTCTGTGCTCTTTCTCCTAAGGCCAGCCAAAGGGAAGGCGGATGATTTCTGTCGACTGAACTTTATGCCTGAGTATCTCGAAAAGTTATCTAAGATGTCTAGGGCTATCGGGGCATTCATCTGGGGGTCTCGAAGGAATAGAAGAACATCGTCTGCGTACAAGGAAATGATGTTGTCCGTACCGCCAATACTTATTCCCGCATCGAACAGCTGTTTCCTGAAATAAATTGCCACTGGTTCCAGGCCTAGTATATATAGCATTGGCGAGAGCGGGCATCCTTGTCTGGTTCCCCTCTGAATAGCCCAGGCTCCCGACACCAAGCCCCCTGTCTTGACTCTTGCCACTGGGTTACTGTAAAGAACCTTGACCCATCGGATGAAGTATTCGCCCATTCCAAACTCTCTCAGGGTTTCGATTAGCCACTCCCAGTAGATCGAGTCAAAAGCCTTGATGGCATCGAGCGAGAGAACTGCCAGGTCTTCTTTGCATTCCTCTGTCTGTGCCATTATGTGCTGAAGCCTTCTCAAATTGGCTGTAGTATTGCGTCCAGGGACAAATCCACACTGGTCCACATGTACCAGGGAACCTATCACCTTTGAGAGCCTCTTAGCGAGTATGGTCGTAAGAATTTTGCTATCATAATTTAGGAGCGCAAGTGGGCGATATGAGTCACATTTTTCAGGTGGTTTTCCTGGCTTGAGCATCGGCACTATGAGGGTCTCTCTCATGGTGCCTGGTAGCGTGCCTGTCTCGAATGCCTCCGCGTAGACTTCGTGTAGTATGGGAGAGAGGATCTTTTCGTATGTCTTGTAGAACTCGGGGGTAAGGCCATCGGTTCCAGGGGTCTTGCTTGTGGAGAGGGACCTAATCGCGTCGGTGATGTCTTCGATCGTGATGACCTCTCCCAACATATTTCTTTGCTCAGGGGCCAGTTTAGGTAGGTCTACTTCTTCGAGGGTGTCTCTTATGTCTGACTCGGGTATAAGGTCGCTGTGAGCATATAATTCTGCATAGAAGTCAGTGAAGACCTTATTTATTGCTTGTTGTGTTTTGTGGATTGTGCCGTTACCGTCTCTGATCTCTGTAAGGGCCTGCTTCGGATGTTCCTTCCGGCACAACCAGGCTAGTATCCTGCCTGGTTTGTCCGCCTCTTTATGAGCTTTCATGGTGCGGGTGGAGAAGTCAAACTTCGAGAGCCTTTCCCATGCTGTTCTGCATTCCTCCCTAATTTCTCTCAGCTTGCTCTCTGTCTCAATTGTGGGGGGGGGGAATTGCTTTCAAGGTGCTTGATCTTTTCCTCCTCGGCCTCCAGTTCCCTCCTCAATTGTTTCCTGATTTCTCCCGCCTCAGCAATCACCTCTCCCCTCGTCACCACCTTCATTGCCTCCCAGAGAGTACTCCATTTTTCTACTGATCCCTTATTGATCTCTATATACTCCTCTAGTTTCTCGCCCAGGTGGTCCTTAAATGCAGGGTCAGATAGTGTCTCCACTGGCATACGCCACGTTGGGATAGGAGGTAGGGGGGGTCGCAGGCAGAATTGCACTATTAGTGGGGAGTGATCTGAGATTGATCTGCCCAGGTACTCTGCAGACTCGACCTGGGGGGTCAGCTCATCGTTTATGAAGAGGTAGTCTATCCTGGTGTGCAGGTTATGGGGGGCCGAGTAGAATGAATATGATCTGTCTGTGGGGTGAAGGTCTCGCCAGGTGTCCACCAAGTGCAGGTCTTCAATTGTTCTGTGGAGGGCCAGAGCAGGGAGATTATTGTTTGAACGTGATGTGGTGGATCTATCCAATTCCACATTAATGACGCAGTTGAAGTCGCCTCCCCACAGGAGGCTATGGTCCCTGTGGAGCACGAGTTTAGCGCACAGCTTCTTGAGGAAAGAGGGTATGCCATGCTGGGGGAAGTACGAGTTTACTATGCATATACGGGTGCCCTCCAGCATGCCCCACAGCAGCAAATACCTGCCTTCGATATCCTGCTCCACCCCCAGCTGTTGAAATGGTGTGTCTGGGCTCACCCACGTGTACACACCTCTTGCATACTTCGAGTATGATGATCCGTAGCCTTGGCCCCCCCAGTAATTTGGTAACTTATTTGCAGAGTCGGCTGAGAGGTGTGTTTCTTGTAGGAGTGCGATTGATACCTTCTTCCTCTTTAGATAAGAGTGTATTCGATTTCTCCGAAGGTAGGACCCCAACCCCCTGACGTTCCATGTGATTACTCTAAGTTTTGGTGCCATTGTTTGGTTGTGTTAATTGTTGAGGAGGGGTTTACGACCTCTTTGGGATTTTTCCGCTTGTTATTGTGAGCCATGGTCTGTCCACGATGAGTGGAGTGATTAGCTCCTGTGGTGAGTTTTGGGTTCGGTTCCATTTGGGCAGATGCTCTCGGAGTAAGGACAGTCAGAACGGTGATAACTTGTGTGAAACAGTTAAAACTTGTGCACCCAGCGACTGACACAACGGTGGAGTGCTCAGGTGCTCCCACGCTGCCTGTCCCAATCCGGGTGTCTGGCGCGGGTAGGTGTGTGCTGGCAACTGGCCTGCACTGGTCTTTCGTGGGGTTGAGGTCTTCGTCCATGCGTGGGAGAACGGGCGAGCCCCGCAGTCTTTTAGCAACTCACATAGTAGTTTTGCTTCTTGAGATTAGAGTTCCTTGCCCTCTCAGGCTATTGTAGAAGGGTACAAGCATCTGTGTCGGGGCGTGCGGCCCTCATCTTTGGGTACCTTCGCTAAGTTTCCCGTGTGGGGATTCAACAGGGGTATCAGCCAGGTTATTGTGCTCCATCCACATGTTAGCCGCAGCTGGAGTCTCGAGAAATATTGATTTTCCTTTGTAGATTACCTTCAACCTGGAGGGATATAGGAGCATATATTTTAGGTCTAGTTTCCTCAGCCTAGCCTTAACTGGGACAAAGGAGTTCCTCGCTCTCTGGACCGCCTGGGTATAATCGGGGTATATCGTGATTCTCGAGTTGCCTCGTATTATCTCTCCTCCCTCCCTTGAAAACTTCAGGATCACCTCCCGGTCTCGGAAATTGAGGACCTTCGCTATGATGGGGCGAGGGTAGGAGCCTGGGGGTGGTTTCTTCTGGAGCGATCTGTGTGCTCTCTCTATGGAGAAGCCCTGCAAGAGGTTCTCCGCCCCGATCTCTTGTTGGATTAAGGATTCCACGAAGGTCGTCGGGTCAGCAGTCTCTGTCCCCTCCGGTATGCCCAGTATCCTAATGTTGCTGCGTCTAGCGCGGCCCTCCGCTTCCTCGGACCTCGCCTCCAGCAGGGTTACCTTATGTTTAAGTTCTGCTAGTTCTGATTTCATGGCTGCCGATTCAGTTGCCATATCCTCTTGATGGGACTCCACAACGGTGACACGTTCAGCTAGGTTGCGAGCGTCTTGCCTTATCAGCTGGATGTCAGCTTTTACTTCCCCTATCTTCGTGTCTATAAATGATTTTAGGGCCTCAATCGCCCCTAGCAGCTGGTTATGTCTGGTGTCCGGGCTATCTCGTGTTGCTGAGTCATCTGTTGAGGTCTGGGCGGTGGGGTGAGATTTCGCCGTGACAAAAGGATCTAGGGTGGCATTTTTGGTTTTGTTTCTTGCTGCCGCCATGATGGGCTGTTTCAGTTCTGGTTGGGAGCGCAAGGGGATTCCCGTCGGGGCAGGCGGCCTCTCTCTTTCTGGTTTGATTTCGGCGGGACGTAGAGGTGCGGGGATATTAGGCCCTGTGTGGGTCGGGATCTGGGCGCACCGCGGGTGTGAGCGCCCTGCCTTTAGTAGGACAGGAGAGGACAGGAGAGGTCCGGGTCCTTCAGGGAGATAGCGTTGCCTAATGAGGTTAGCCGGGGAGAGTGCAGGAGTCGGGAGTTCGGTGGGAGCCGCCTGGGGTGGGCAGGCAAGGTCCCACAACCCCGTGAGAAAGCCGCCAGGCCCGGACCGCTGGGAACGGCCCAACCCGGGAAGGTCTCACCTGTGAGCGTTGTGAGCGTTGTAGTTTGAGTGGATCTGGAGCCAGCCTCCGATCCAGTTCGAGGTGTGTAGGTCTGCACTGGTGGGGGGATCCGCTCCCCGGAGAATAGGCGGTCCGCCCTGAACGCCCCGAGTCAGGAATGCAGTAGGTGGTCCGGAAAGTCCAGTAGTTCCGACTCGGTGACCCCCCGCCACAGTCGCGCTCCGGCTTCGTTCGCGATGTATCGATGGGGTCTTGTAGTGGTCCACACCCCGGGACGGTAGGGGGCAATGGTAGAGGCGCCTGGAGGGCTGGGATCTGGCCCCCACAGGGTGTGCGCTCCCTGTCCCGCTCCGGGGTCGCTCCGGGATCGTCAGATCATCATGGCCGCCATCTTGGAAGTCTCTTATGGGAGAGAGGGGGAGCCCAACCGGAGCGTCTCAGCGGGCCCCGGCTCTCCGTTTTTTGTCAGGGCAAGAAGTCGGGTGCAGCCAATCGCCTGATTTACGGCTGCACCAAAGGCTGGGCGCCGCAGAGAAGCCGCAACGCTCGAAACGGGAAGCAACCGCGCGCCTCGGCCAGATCCCGTGCACCTCTCTCAGGGGGGAGGGGGAGGCCGGGGCGAAGCGTCGGAGAAGCTCCCTGATCTCCGATTTCTGTCGGAACAAGTCGTAGGGTGCAGCTAATCGCCTGATGTACAGCTGCACCGAAGGATGGGTTGATTTGTTGGGTTTTCGGTACCCAGAACAGGATCGGACTGCGCGGCTCGGCCGGAGCTCACAGGAACCGCGTCCTCACACCATGGACATCAGGCCACGCCCCTTTCCATGCTCAATTAAAAACCCTGAAAATCCCGAAGAAGAGGGTCATCCTGGTTGACCAATCCGCTGCGCTGCCACTAAGGTATGACAGTACAAAGGCTACTTTGGCTTGGTCGTTTGGAAAAGCTCCTGGTCGGCATAAAAAGTGCAAGCAGCATTGGTTCATGAACACGGCGAACCTTTTCGGGTCCCCAGCAAAGCGTTCGGGTGGAGCTAAAGGAATGCTCCCTGGTAGAACCACTTGCACAGGCTGCTTGATGAAATGGGGGTTGAATTCCCCCCAAGTCCAGGTAGTGGTGTTTGCCCGGCTTGGTTTTGCAGCAGTTGTCTGGCAAGATCATCAGTGCGCTCCTTTGACACAATCAGTTCTCTCCTGAGGGCATTCGTTTCTTGGCACGCAGAGTGCACTTCTGCCCTAAGTTCTCCTAACAATTGGGCTAGTTGGTCGGTTTCTGAGGTCTCCATTACGCCCGGGTAGGGATTTGTAGATAGGCTTCGCGTTCTGTTACGCTCACCTGGTTCCCACAGGGGCGTCGATCGGACCCGGACAGCTGCGGTCTCCACCAACGTGATGCGTAGTGAAGAGATGAGTCTGGACTGGCCCGCCTAATCTTGTCTGCTGGACTCGTAGAAGTATTCTCCTGCAAGTGGAGAAAGGGATTTAGCCACCCGTGGACTTTAGTGATGGCCCCCCAACAGTTCTTGTTCTCCCCACTAATCACCTCTGATATCCCCTTTTGGTAATCTCACCTTATGTTTTTAAATGATGAGCTCTCCATCCTGCATGGCATGCAGGGGCGCGTAGATACCAGTTACTTCACTGGGTTGAAGGCACTGGAGGAGTTTCGGAGGAATATTAACTGCAGTGTCTATAAATTTCAAAGAGTTCAATATGTCCGATGCTCACTCTTGTTCCATTCCCTCGTTAGGTTGCAGCTGGGTCCAAAAGAATATTGCCTGGAGGCAGCTGATGGCGTTCAGGTAAGAGTCTGTATTACCAAACACTGTCCGGTAAAAGTTGCATGAGTTTAACTTGCTGTTTTCTCTCCCTTTTTAGGTGCGGCATAGGAAGATGCGGCAAATTAAAGAATAATACCTCAGGTGGTAAAGCAGGTAAGCCTATGGTGGCAAAGAGATTGTCTATGTCGGTTTTCTCGGCTCACCTTGTTATTCCTTTTGTTTTCCCCCCAGGTGCTGGATTACGACAAAGAAAATGATGGAGGCAGCGCCGAGTCGAATGATGCGGTGGACTGGTGAGTATAACGCGGCGCTGCTGCTGGCGAAGCGACGCATGCTGAAATAATGTCCTTTCCAGGCTCGGAGATGTGCTGGGTCCGGAATCAGGTAAGGAATCAAATAATGTCCGTGATCTAACCTCTTATCCTTTCTTTTCCTTTTGTCTAGGTGCTCCGGATTCGAGGCGGGCGTGGCAGAAGACTGGATGCTGACTTGCAGACACGGTGAGCGTCACGCTGCTGGATGCAGAATAACGCAAAGCATGGGCTGCTGTTCGTGCGTGGTTTAAATAGCCTACAAAGTAGTCCCGGGTAAGAAGTTCCCCAGAACCACACCCAAGTGAAAAATAGTCCCTGTAATAAAATAGTCCCATCCAGGCCGCACGTTGGCTTGGACTCATTTGCAGCATGGTCTGCATAAGGTAAGTAAAGTTTATGAGCCTGGCGCCTATGGCGCCAGGACTGTTTTCTATGATGAGCCTTGCGCCTAAGGCGCCAGGACTGCATCCAAACAGCCCCCAGCCGGGGCTGTTGGGGTTTTAATGAGTATATGGATGCCTGCTCCTGGGGCTTATGGACACGATCCGGATGCCCGGGGGTAGGCATCATGACAGTAAGCCAGTGGTCAGCCGTCAACCATCATCAACAAAAAAGTATGTGTAGCATTGGGTAGGCAGTACAGCAATCACTCAACTCCAGAAAGCCCTGCCACTCCTCTTTACATCATTCATACCTTTATAGAACCGTGAACATTAGCCTGTATCGCATCTAGACAGGATTTGAATGTTAAGTAATACCACGCTCAGATAGAATTGTGTAGGTTAGCAAATGCAAAACTTCCATAGAATTGTTAATGTTCTAGATAGGTTTATGAATGTCAGCAAGTGCCACACTTAGATGCCACGCTTCTAGATAAAATTGTTAATGCTAGCAAGTGCCACACTTAGATAGAATTGTGAATGCTAGCATACGCCACACTTAGACGGAATTGTGTACATTAGCCTGTGTCGCATCTAGAAAGGATCGTGAATATCGCCATGTGCCACACTTGGATGGAATTGTGAATGTTGCTATGTGCCTCACTTGAATGGAATCAAAGACATTGGCCTGCGTCGCATCTAGATAGAAATGCGAATGCTAGCATGTGCCACACTTAAAAGAATTTGTCAACATTATCTTGAGTCACAGTTTTAGCATAGGTGGAGTTTTGGAAAGCGGGACTCCCTGACTCCTGCGCACTTCTTTTTTGGTTGTTTACTGTGTCAGGCCTGCAACCTGGTTTGTCAGGGAACCAACTCCGGGGTTCCCGATTATTTAGAAGATTTGTGGGGTTGACAAACTGTGGACCTGTAGGGCGCTGGTAGGATAAGGTGGTCCGGTGGTTGCTGTTATGGGTGCCAGGAGTCTGGATAGCCGTTCTTCGGCCGGGTCTGGCAGTTTGGTGCTGTGTAAGCGTTCTCTGGATGGCCGTGACATCCAGAGAACGCTTACACCCATACATGGGAGGACCAGCCTACAGCACCTCGAAGCTCACCCCCTAACTCAATTGGCCTTGAAAAAGACTTAGGTCGAAACGCATGTCGGCTGTGTAACGAATCAACATGTCAAAACTGTCATTTATGCCTACAATGATGTTTTTCATTGGTGCTTACTAACCAAGGAATAAACAACCTTAATAATGACAAAAACCTGACTCGTCCATATATCTGAGTAACCTGCCTAACAGCAACCACCAGACCACCTTATCCTACCAGCGCCCTACAGGTCCACAGTTTGTCAACCCCACAAATTATCTTGAGTCACATCTAGATAAATTTGTGAATGTTAGTAAGTACCTCATTTAGATAGAATTGTGAACATTAGCCTGCGCCGGATCCAGAAAGAACTGTGAATATTAGCAAATGACACATCTAGTAAGAGTTGCAAACAATAACCTGTGTCGCTTCTAGATAGAATTGAAATTGTTAGCATGTATCACATCTAGATAGAATTGTGAACATTGGCCTGCGTCGCTTCCAAAAAGTATTGTGAATGCTAGCAGGTGTCACATTTAGATAGAATTGTGAACATTAGCCTCCACCGCATCAGAATAGGATTATGAATGCTAGAAATGTGCCACACTTAAGATAGAATTGTTGAACATTAGCCTGAGTCACTTCTAGATAGAATTGTGAATGTTAGTATCACATTTAGATAGAATTGTGAACACTAGCCTGCCCCGCATCCAGATAAGATTGTGAATGCTAGCAACGTCCCACACTTAGAAAGAATTGTGAAAATTAGCCTGAGTCACATCTAGATAGAATTGTGAATGTTAGTATCACATTTAGATAGAATTGTGAACGTTAGCCTGCGCCGCATCCAGATAAGATTGTGAATGCTGGCAATGTGCCATACTTAGAT
Source organism: Ambystoma mexicanum (assembly GCF_040938575.1). Lineage (NCBI taxonomy): Eukaryota > Metazoa > Chordata > Amphibia > Caudata > Ambystomatidae > Ambystoma > Ambystoma mexicanum. Next base: position 1,151,321,168 of record NC_090932.1, read on the forward strand.
AGAATTGTGAACATTAGCCTGAGTCTCATCCAGATAAGATTTGAATGCTAGCAACGTGCCACACTTAGATAGAATTGTGAACATTAACCTGAGTCGCATCTAGATAGAATTGTGAATGTTAGTATCACATTTAGATAGAATTGTGAACATTATCCTACGCCGCATCCAAATAGGATTGTGAATGTTAGCAATGTACCACACTTAGACAGAATTGTGAACAGTACCATGCACCCCATCTAAATAGAATTGTGAATTTAGCTATGTACCACACTTAGATAGAATTGTCAACTTTAGCCCATGTCACATCTAGATAGGATTGTGAATGTTAGCAATACTTAGTTAGAACTGTGAAAATTAGCTTACACCAGACCAGGACAGAATTGTGAATGTTGGCAATCCCACACCTGGTTAGAATTTTGAACACTAGCCTGTGCCAGACCCAAATGGAACTGTGAGTGTTGGCAATGCCGCACTGAGCGAGATTTGTGAACATTAGCCCGCACCAGACCCAAACGAAATTGAGAATGCTGGTAATGCTAAACCTAGTTAGAATTGTGAACATTGACCTGTGTCACATCTAGACAGGATGGTAAATGTCAGAAAATGCCACACTTAGATAGAAGAACAAATATTATCAGTAACATCAACCTAGAAATTGCTCCTGCTGCATTGTTCATAAACCCACGAAAAAAACACTCTGATCCAATATCAATATGCTTACTCTACTTTACACCATCACACATTTAGAATGCAGCTATACCCCTGATCAATTCGGTCTAGCTGTTCACATATGAACACTACCCCATGAACACCTCATCACTCTAATGAAATGCAGCTATCTCATGACAATCCGGCCTAACTGCTCACATAACCGTCCTACAGGCCTAATGCAGCCAGAACCCAGTCTGGGTGTCCACCCACCAGACTGCACACATTCAACTGATATCTTCACCACCACACCTAGGATGCAGCGTCCATCTGGCAATCACATCAGCTGCACGCATAACTGGTGCACCCACGCACCCTATGACAACTCGTCTCCCTACTAACCTGGACTGATGTCCCCAAGGGCGTTCAACCTACCAGCGCTTTGAGATCATACCAATGATATATAGAGCGCTATCTAGATGCCAAATAACATAACATATGGAGCTGAGGGGTTCCCACTAACCTTTTGGCGACTATGGTCCACCTTGGAAGGAGTCTTTCAGTGGAAAATCCTCAAACTTCCTAACCTGATCCCAACGTCGGTGATACAGTTCGAACTGGGCTTAATTTCACTAAACGCGAAGGTGACCTGTGTTGGGGAGGAGGTGGTCCTGTCCCATCCCCATCACCATTCCCGCAGTAAATATATTATGTGTAAGGCAAGGGGGGAGAGATCCCTACATCCACAGCCTGTTGTCTTATGATACAACATAGAGATTTACATGCATAATGAAGCCCACAGCAAAGATGACAGATGCCATTTTGTATTAGAGCAGACGCCATCATTTTACTAGGCCCAGAAATCATCTGTTTGTAAATGCAGCTCTCGCTCACCCCACCACCTCACCCAGAGAGCCCCGGACATCGCCTCTGCACGAGCCTTGTTCTCACGCAAGTCCAGCCATTTATTGTTGCAATAGTTTAGTATCACTTCCACAGAATGTGCTCTCTACTGAGCGTGAGACCAGAGCAGGCCCCAGCACTAGTGTCCTCCATATCCACTAAACTGCCCATGCCCTCTCAACCCCAACCCCGCCAGGCCAGGGCCCACCAGACCTCTACCCCTTACTCTGTTTCATGATGAAACCCATCTGACCCCCTTGCAGTGACCATTCCAGAACACCCACCATAGACTTAATCCCTTGCAGCAGTATATTCACCCCAAAACATGTCTGTTTGTATCATGAGGCCCCAGGGAACATAAATAGTAGATTAAACCCTCTAAGCAAAGACACCTGGGAGCAGGGCCCTGGTACCAATAAAGCTCTGAATGTAGAGGTCGGAATGCCAATATATTAGCCCACATTTTCTAAATACCCCCTTGAAGCAAGGATTTCATGTCTGCCATTATTCTCATATTATCATTTCCTGTTGTTTAGCTTAGACAGTTAGGAGTGTGTTACATTTTGAGCTGACCTTCACCACAGAGATGAGCCCAGCTGACCCACATGCCACAAGATTGACTGGGAAGCGGCGGCCAATTGCAGCCTGCCATCTCCTATAGAGCAGGCTGTGCCATACGGGCCCACCAATCTGTGCAGTTACTTTGTACTGTATAGTATGTCGCCATGGATGACGACAATATCCCTTAAAATGTGCTGCCTGTGTATTGTTTGGCAGAGCGCTCTCAGTCAGCAGAGTTCTTTGCTTGCTAACTTTATTTTACATAAGGTTTGTGATCCTTGCAACTCATCTCTTGGTCTCCTTCCCTGACAGGGTGTGTTATCATTATTTTGGTCTATTGTGGAGTTGCGTTTTTGGGTTCCCACCTTCACCTGGAAGATTCTTTCTTTGTACAGAAAATGCAGGGCACCCGACACGCCGAAACCTTACCAAATAGTAGGAAGAGCATTGAATGCCAAGAAAATGATATTCTTATTGGGGAAACTGCTGTCAAACCTTGCTCGCCGATATGGAAGTTAAACTAGAGGATCTGATTTCCAACCCGGCTAGGGTCAAATGAAAACTGTGGAAAGACGACTGGGTGAAGACAACCAATGAAAAAACTGGAAATTGCTATGAAAGATGAACACAAGACCTGGGGCTCCCTCCCCAAATACCTGTCCAAATTTCCTAATTCCTGGTATAGGACGCAATACATGCGATTCAGGATGAACATACTCTCCCACTTGTCAAATTTTGGCGCTTTACCATGCCCAAGCAACCCCAGAAGTATGTCGATTCTGCCATTTAGAGGGGCCACAAGAAATATTAAAACATCTCAGATTTTTTTGTACGGGGTTGACAGAGAAGAGAACTCTACTCCTTGGACCTCTACTGATAGGAAGACAATCTGATGTGGCAGAAGAAAGCAGGTCCTTTTGACAACTGACTTGCTGAGTAATCCGAAAGCAATGCATCATACGAGATGAAATACATAACAGCGGTCACTTAGACCTTTTATATCTTAAAAGAACTACAAGAAACAAATGACTTGTAAAATTGAAGCTTAGGTTTCTGGCAAAACAATAGATGTAACAAAAGGTTTGAAATAAACCAAATGTTTAATTAAAAAAATGTTAAAAAAATGTTAATAAGAGTTTGTGAGTTTACTAACAGGGCACTTACTTGTCTGCCAACAGATGATATTGGATCCAAAGACGCCAACAGTCTCAGCTGTCCGGTGCAACACTCAGATGTGAACTCCTAAGCCTGAAGGTAGGAGATTTGGAAAGCCCAGAGCTGTCCTTAGTGCAGCATGCTTCAAAGGTGAGTTAACTAAGGTTGTCTGCTCATAAACCCACATCATTGCCAAAGTAAAGTCTTCCTATTCCTTCCTCCATAATATTCCTTTGTTCACCATGGAAAGAAGGAACTGTGGAAAACAGAATTGGCGTCTACGTTTATATACTGATGATACCACTTCCAGTGCAAAAGGCATCAACGAGCCATCATGGAGTCAAGCATGCAGATGCACAGTGCCATCAGGTGGCAGTTTCAAAAAGTACTACTCCAGACTATGTCTCAGGTGGATTTCATAGATGATAAATCTGTGGGAGGAATGTATCCATGAGTAGAAGATGCAGTAACACTGACTTCATTTTGAGTATTTCCTAAAAGAATAACGGGGCAGGCAGCTTTTCAACAAATAAGGGAAAGGAAACGTCTGACTTAAATAACCTTACCGTTTAAAGGGGCAAGCAGTTTCAGGAAAGTTCTCTGATAAGTGGTGTGCTATTACCAGACTGTGATGCACCATAACGCTCAGCTGTGGGAGGAGTCCCTGCAACATGGTGCTTCTCCACTGGGACCAATTATTGGCTCTCTAGATTGCAGATAACAAAATATGGGCTCAGGCTCCCTAAATCTTACCGTTTTCAAGAATAAGGCACCCTCAGGGAAGTTAGGGTTCTTCCAGTAGTTCTTAATTGGAAGTGTCTGGATAGACTCCTCTCCACACTGCACAAGCAGGCTGGGTGATGAGACGCTCAGTAGCTCATAGGTCTTCAGGCGCCGCACTCCCCAGGCCAAAATCTATAGTTGGAAAGCATAGAAAGGTATTAAGAATTCACAAAATTTCCGGAGTCACATCCAGTTTATAGGCATACAATCAAATCCTCAGTGTAGGGCTCCTGATAGAAAGAACAAGTTACTCACCCTAGTAATTACTGTACTCCTAGTCCATAGCCCCTTTTCTCCATACTTATGGGTCGTCTGTCCAATAGGGATGGCAATGGTGCCTTATGCACAACAAATGTCCTTAAATTTGAATGTAGGGTCAGGGTCAGCGTACACTCGGGTAAGGTCTCCACACATGCTGAATCCCCCTCTCAGAAAAACCCAGGCATTCCTTTTTATCCTGTACCAGTCATGTTCACCACATACAATGTTTTCAGGGGGTGGGAAAGCAGGCGTAGAGTGGAAAGTGGACTATGGACTAGAGGTTCAGCAGTCGCTACACTTAGTAACCGTTTCTTATTCCTACATGCTGTCCCGTTTCCTCCATGCTCATGGGGGAATAGCAGATATGAATGCATGCGGACCAAGGGTTGCTCTAGTCAAACAGGTTCTAAAGAACTGCCTAACCAAACCTACCATTTGATCTAGCATTAAGATCCACGCCAAATGTTTGTAAAAGGCAGAGGGTGAACCCCATGTAGCTAGCTTGCTCATCAGCTCCCCGAGGATTGGCCAAGAAAACCTACTGCCATAGCCTTTGCACTAAATGAGTGAAGATGTAGACCCTTAGGAGGGGACTGTCCTGGGACTTGTATGGATCGGAGATACAAAAAAAAAGCAATCCAATGAACTATGGAGACCTACCATAGAGGCCTTTTTTAGTCTTGACTGAAAGTTGGCAAAGCCAATTTTGCCAAAGTATTCCTATGTATATGAGCTTTCAAATTGATGTAAGGATACATTGTTATTTGTTTTTCTTTTTTCCTTTGTGTGGATGCTTCAAAGATTGGAGTATACATCCTATCATTACAGGTCCGATATCCCGATATTACCAGGATATTATGGGCGGCAGAGACGTCGTTAAATCCCCATTCCCATGGGGTCTTATAAGACTCCATGGGATGGGCATGCTGCAATCACAGGTGCCGGTATAAGTTATTACCGGCACCTTTTTTCCAGACCTGCAAACATGTAATGAGCACCATTGTCTGCTTTATGCCACCTTGTGGCCAAAACAGTGCAAACAAAGGGTGATGAGAAGCAGAATATTTTGTTGGCAAGAATACTGGCAATACTAGTGGCATGCAGCTTGTGCAGAATTCAATTTTCGAGGTTTCTGCTGTGACATTTTATGAGACCCCAAAACAGTTTGCTTTTTCCGTTTGCTTTCCTGGATCTTTTACCTTATTTTTATTATCAGAGGGGCTGATGTCCCCCCCTTTTCCTTCAACCGTTTTTCCTATACTGTCCAACGGTAGCCCATATGGCTCCTAGGACTGTGATGATTTTTAAGCACTGCATTTTGGCCCTAGCGATCACCTTACACTTGTATTGTAGAGTAGGCTGGTGGCAGCTGTGCACCCAATTTAACAGATTTATCAGACCAATTTAACAGTATTGTGGCCATTGGGGGAATAATGCATTTTTTTAGTCCTATTCTTGCTCATTTTGTTTTGGGCCATCCCTTTGTTTGTGGAAACCATGAATCATGCCTAAAATGGCCGTTGTGTAAACATGGGCCCACTTTGACCCCAACCCTTCCCAAGGCCCTTTACATTTTTATACATGCGCTGTGTTTTACTGTTTGTTAGGTTTAACCCTCTTATAGTTACTCCATGTAATGTTATAATAAAGTGTATATTTTTCAGCATACCAGAGAGGTGTCTTTTTTAGGGAGTTCACTATTGAGATTACTTGTAATGCCCTGCCAGCCTACCTTGTCCCTTGAGTTCAGCCTGACTGCTCTGCCATAGTTCAGCTTAACAGTGTTTGGTCTATCCTTTGGTTGAAGCTGAGTCTTGACATTTTTGTCAGATGGTTTTACATCCCTCACCAGAGGACTGTAGAAAAATCTTCCTAATGCATGCATTGACTACATCATAAATTATTCTTTGCTGTGTCCTTCTGCTTGCTCATCATTCTTTCTTGTAAACCTTGATCCTAATCCTTCTGTTTCATTATAGACTTACCCCTTAATCATAGCTCTTCATCACAATCCGTTTCCTTCCTCTCCATCTCCATTCTTACTCCTTTGCCATGATCCTCTCCTTTGTCGTAGTCATTCACCTCCGTCATAGTCCTTTATCCTGGTCTCCTTCCTCTTCTCCTTTGTAATTGTCCTTATTTCTATTTGTTATACATGGTCATTGTCCCTGCACCCAGTCCTTCTTCTCCTTCGCGCCTTGAAACACTTGTGTATATGCGCGTTATAAATGTCATATCTTATCGACTTAAATTCAAAACCTTATCCAAAGACTACAAAAATGCTATAATTAAAGCAAAATCAGACTCCTTCAACACTAGGATTTCTAACGCCAAATCGGGCTCAAGAGAGATATTTGCCATCTTCAGAGAACTTGAGCCACCAGCTCCTGCCACACATACCCTCTCGAAAGACAAGGAATGGTGTAATAGTGACCAAGAAGCCATGTTGGACAAGATTAACTCGCTGCAAAAATCATTGAACACCAACAAGCATTGGGAAAAGCTTATCTCAACTATCGCGCAGGAAATGAGCGAACTAGAAGTGGCAGCACTCATCAAATCTAACAAACCTTCTGATTGCAAAGGAGACTCATGCCCAGCTCAGAATGCGCAACCGCCCTGACACCATTCATCACAGCCTTCATCAATACCTCCTTCTCATCGGGCCAAGTCCCAGCTTGCCTTAAAGAAGCCTGGGTACGACCCCTCTTAAAGAAACGAACTCTCGACCAAAACACCCCAACAAATTACCGGCCCATTACGACAGTACCCTTTTTACTCGAAATACTTGACAATGCAGCTTAACTGCAAGTTCACAATTTCATAGAGACCAACAGCTTGCTAGGTCTCAGGCAGTCTGGCTTCAGGCCCGGCCACAGGGCCGATACCGATCTACTAGATTTAAAAAAACAGATTGACGACCTTAGGGACACAGGAAAACCAGCCATCCTCCTGCTCCTAGACCTGTCAGCAGCATTTGACTTGGTGAAACATGATACACCCTGCCACCACCTCTCATCTGCTGCTAACCGGCAGCAACAGCCTGGATTACTTCATTTCCTCAAGAAAGAGTGATGAAAGTGTTTTCAGATAAAGCATGTGCTAACCCTATCTTCATTAAGTGTGGGGTCCCTCAAGGATCCTGCATCTCGCCCACCCTATACAACCTTCTAATGAGGCCCTTCTTCAGCTTCCTGCACGCGCGTGGCATCACATACACAAATTATGCTGATGACAAGGAGATCCTCATATCTTTCACCGGGGACTACGAAGCGGACAGCAAATCTCTTAACTCCATATATGCTGAAATCCAAATCTGGATGGTGGAAAATTGGCTGTGCCTCAATGGGGAAAAAACGAAGATTCTACTCTTAGGCACACCGGGACCCCTTAAAAAACTGGACGTGAAATACAACTCATTTTCTGTTGATAACACACCCATCAAAGTTGCCCTTGCTGTTAAAACCTTAGGGGTCTTTCTTGACTCAAACCTCTCTAGGAATAGACAGGTTAACGCCATTTCTTCTGCAGTGTCTTACCATTCGAAATTGATCACGGCAGCCAGACCATTCCTAACAAAAGAAAACTGTATTACCATAGCCAGAGCAATAGGGGGGTCTAGGCTAGACCATTGCAATGCACTCCTGGCTGACACCTCTTCTAGAAACATTACAAAACTCCAGACAGTACATAATGCACTGAGAGCAGCCACGGGCATAGCCAAACGTGAACATTTATCAGCAACCAGAAAACGTATCTACTGATAACCTGTTTGGGAACGTATCCTATTTAAACCCCTAGCGCTTACCCACAAATGTCTGCATGACACCACTCCCCTTTACCTCTCTCAGAGGATCACCAAACCCTCCTCAAAAAGACCCACCAGAATGGCTTATGTAAACAGGATCACCATCCCCAAAACACTCAGAGCAAGAGCAGGAGGAGCCAGCTTTCACGTCAATGCAGCCTCCAATTGGAACCCGCTGTTAGGCAGAATCCTGTGCAGTGCCCTTAGGGACCACTACACACAATTAAGACTACAGGTGGCAATACAAGTTTTACCTTTGGTACAAGCCTGTACTACTATGTTAAAGTGGTAGCAGTGGCGGAGCAGCCAGGCTTATCTCAAGAGTATTTGAGCAGTAGCAGAGATTACACAAAGGGACCACAATTACTGTGACTCAAGCAAACACTGACTCAGGGTTTCAGGTAGAAAAATATAAGTACATTTATTTTTAAACCATTCGTTATAAACACAACACTTCTATTAATTCAAAACCACACGAAAAATATACTACAACCAACCAATTCACTTTGGTACACTCTAATTCAAGGTAAGTACCCTGTGTTTCAACGGGCCGGTGTTACGAATCAAAAGACGTTACCGGAGATACACTTGCGATCACTTTTTGACAGTAATGACAGTTCGGTCTTACTAAAGAAACGTGTATCTGCGGCAAGAATTGTTACCGGGGCAAAAACACACTTAGCACCTGGGTTAACCAGAGAGAGTTGGGGGCAAAAATCACAGGCAATACTTTTGTCAAGGCAGACAGAATCTGAGAACACTCAGACAGAAATTCAAGAGTCAATAGGCCGGAACCAGTGTCAAGTGGAACCGGGTTCCTGTTGTCGAGGATCACACAGTCGTTAGTTCGAGATTCAACGTTGCCAGGAGTACTTAGATATTGTCAACAGAGGAAACAAAAGTTATAAGAAGGAGGGAAGACAAGGTCAAGACTTGGAGATGAAGAAAAGGGATTCACCCAAATTCCTCAAGCAGAACACAGTACCTTATTCAATAGAGAAGCTGGTGCCCTGGCAGTTGTTCCTGTTGGTTTCCCGCAGACCCACGGTTCCTGGAGCTTCGATGTGAAGGAGGACGTCTGGAGGGGTCTGCACCACACAGGGATGAAGCCGGCAGCAGCGGCGATGAATAAAAGGTGCGCGCCTTAAAAACAGAGAGGCTCTTCAGATGGCTATCAGGACCACTACAGCAGTGTGCAGCGATTTCGACCAAGAAGAGGATCCTCTGGCTGTGGAAGATGAGCTGGTTATCCCCACCAAGCTCGAGGGAAGAAGACTCCAGACTGGGTCTTCTCTGGTCGTCGAAGGGTAGATAGCTTGGACCTGCAGCAGGGCTTCACCGGGACGGGGTAGTTGCAGCAGCCGGCATCTTCTCCGCTTCTCTTTGGTTCCTTGTAGTTCCAGTGGCGACTCTCTGACTTCTAGCCCAAGAGACCTGCCTTTTATGCGAAAATCCCCCATTCACACAGCCTGGATGTCAATCACGCAGCAGGGGGGTTGTCCGGCCCGGACAACCACCTCAGCAAATCATGGCAAAGTGCGACTTGGGCTTCCTAGGATACCCTGTGTAGGGGGTGACTACACCCCACCCTCACATTCAGCCGACCTAGACACCCAGGCGCCTGGAGGAGGGCTTCTGAGCAGAAGCATGCCAAAAGAAGGTGAACAAAGAAGGCAAACCTGGTTTGCCGCACAAAGTAAAACACAAGAAGGACTTTAACAAAAAGAAATGACGAATAAACCTGACCGGAGCCAAAATAAAAAGTATTTGGTCAAGCGGGTTTAAGTTCGAGGCTAATCTAATAGCCTAAAACAATACCATGTTTATATAGTATAATCACGGTAGAAAAGTTAGGGTAGATACCACTGCCACCAGCCAAGTCTAAATGTTAAAAGAGCGAAACAATGCTCTAGGAGGTACAGATACAAAGGGATACGAAGTAATCCTTTCCAGTACTCCACGGAAGATGGAGGCTACTGGATCTGTGGTAACTTGACTAAGTAAAGTTAATGGCAACTTTACCCTTTTCTGGGGGACTGTAGTCAGCCACAGAAATGGAGTCGGTGGGAAGTCTAAAAGACAACCCTGTGTTACTGCACTGAAAGTGCTGTGTAACACACAAAAGAAGGGAGCTACTGAAGTGGTGTACTCCAGAGCCCACAATCACAAAAACAGGTAAAAGAAACTTGGCAAAACATGGGTAAGAGTGGGGGCAAAGCTCACACTCTTACCAAGTGAAAGAAATAAACTTCAGAAGTCTAGCAAAGCTGCTGGGGGACTCACTAGGTGAGGGAAATTAGCCATAAAATGAGAATTCTCCCTAACACCCGCTCCCTCCACACATCAGAAACATTGGGCCTCATTACAACTATGGCGGTAGCCTTGCCGTTAAAAAAGGCACGGCTACCGCCGGAGTTGCATTTTTTCCGGCACCCGCGAATAGGCAAGAACCGGGTCATGCCGAGCTCGGCAGACCCGGTAATTGCCCATTTGCGGGTGCCGGAATCAAGAGCGTCCCGATCCCCTTTCTGCCCGATTGGGCTGAATGGGGATGGGGAAGTCGGATGCCCCGGCACATTCAGAGATGTGCCGGTGCATCCGACGTGCTCTGCTCGTGGGTGCCGTTACACCTGCCAGGAAAAAACTGGCGTGTAAAACGGCACCCGCGAGAAGAGCACGTAGTATGGCGGTCCGGGAACTACGGTACCTGCATGCTTACCGGTACTGTAGTTCCCAGACCGCCATGGTTGTAATGAGGCCCTTTGACTCTTACACAGCATTCAGAAAAGCTATCAAAACACTTCTATTTGTGTAACCTCTGTATTTCTTGTATTTACCTGCCTGAGTATTCACAAAGCTAGGCCTATGCTCACTGTAACCACGAGACAAGCCTAAAATAATGATGTAAACGTTCAAAAGTTTGTAAACTTGCATAACCTGTAACAAAGTCATATTCTTGCAACAGCGCCTCGATGCCCCTGGGCTGTAATGCGGTCTATAAATTGTATGGGAGGATAGGTCCAAAAAGACCCCCCTCCCCTGCAATCCCCTCCTGGTAGTGTCCATGCCTCGCCAGGGGCCCCCTCCCTTTGCCCCCTGGGCCCGGGTGGCGGGAGGACCACTGGCTGATGCATCGACAAAATGTGCGGTAACACATTGGGCCCTGGAAACCATTTTCTGAAAGCTGGGACTCCATCTTGGAACACAAATCCTCGCATATCGTAGCACAGCCCCCACCAGAGAGTCCTCGCCTACCCTTGTTGCCTTCGCCCCATGGCAGATCCGCTGAAAGCCTGTTCCCACGAGCAGCCAGACATGAACAAGTATCAGGGCAAACACTGTATCATTCACCTTCCGCAATACATCATCATCCCCGGCGTGGCCCGGCTAGCAGGGAAGCTTGGAAAATAACTGCAAATTGCCTCCCATAGAGCAAAGCCTTAATTCTGCAGTATACGACCAGTATAAAAATGCACTGCGGTAATGTCCTTTTGTACACGACCCCTTACCTAGAAGTTCCTATATATTCTAAGACTTAATGGATTTACTCTCACCTGGTAGACTGTGCAGAATGAATAACTCTCATTATATCATGTGGGTAATAATGTTCCTCACAGCTGATATGATGTGCTTCCATAACGAAATATAAAGAGGCTAATGAGGTAATAAACTAACGCTGCTAAGTGCGAAGGAGCACAGACACGACAGAGCTACACATATATACAAGATGTGAAAGAAATTAACGTATAACCTGAGTTATGTGTAACAATATGTATTTTTGTTCCCAACTGTAATGACCTGTTGTTCTGGAGTGCCTCACTAAACCTAATGCTACCTCAAACGTCATGTAAACCATTGTTACACAAACGCTGCTATTTGTGTGAATACTTACTCTTTAGTGATGACCTAGAACATTGATATATTATCAAATAACCTGTACCGAATGAATATGTAAAGGTGTAGATAATGCGAACGTATGATTATTTGCAGACTCAGTAAGCATGATATTGATTCCTCTTTTCTTTATGTAATGTGCAGTGCACTAAGAACCTGCCATTGCGAGCATACCCAAGGTCACCTCCCCTCCCCTCATACCAAGATATGCCAGGGAGAGGTGAGGCCCGAGCTACTTAGCCTTGCCTCCCCCAGTCCGACTGGAGCCGTTTCAAGCATCCACGATTCCCCCGCAGCTCATATAGCCAGGGTCAACCACCAGAAGTATTTACAACCAAGCCCTAAAAATTCTGCTCTAATTGAGAGGCCAGAGGTGTGCCCTCATCGGTTCAATGGCCCACCGGTTCGCACAAACTAATGGTCCTGCAAACAGACACCTAATATTGTACTAACACAGTGTACAAGCATCTATCATTACTTCTAACGAGACCCGAAAACTGGACAGGCTCACCTCACGTCCTGAGACCTGACCCCATAGCCTATGATACCTAATCAACAGGATGAGAGTAACCATGCCTTGATGCATTAACACATATATCGCTTAACGTGCATTCCTCTTGTGTCTCAATGACCTTTTAGATTAACCTCTTGTAGGATTTACAGGACAACCAGGATCACAATAACATGAGTGAATGTGGTGTGTGTGGCCACAAGGGCAGAAAGCCAAGATAAATGTTCATCAGTGTCACCGCTCATGTCCGGCCTGGCAGCACCTCCCAGATGAGCCCAGCTGACCTCCACACCCCACGCTGGCACTGCGACGATGTCCACCAACCACGAAGCACTGCACCTATAGCTAGTCGACGCCACCCAATCCCTACAAACTTGTGCCCCCTATAGTGTGTAGGCGCTAATGACGTGTTTTGTAAATATAACCGCCTGTCTTTGCTATTGTCAGACAGAGCGCTCTCGGAGTTTGCAGAGTTCTTTGCATACCCTATTTGACTAGATAAACTCTATTCACTCTCACCCGCACTTGGTTCTAGTTTTATTCCCACCTTGGGAGAGTCCTCTGGCACGAAAATCTCCGGTCGACAAGTGAGACACACGGCGCGCCCGTTCAGACGAGTTGCCCGCCTACGGCAACTGGTACGCTTAGAAGTGCGCACTCAATTGAAAAAGGGTACGGGATCCCTCTCCAAAAAATCCCCTTTGAGTACCGCTCGCCGGAGCTGGGACTGGCCCTGTTAAGTGTGTGGCGGCGCCGCCTGGACGGACCCAGTTCGGAGACTCTCGGTTCAAGACGGGCATGTGAGTATTAAGTGTGAGTGACCGTAAAGGGAGAAGGGGAAGGGAGCTGGATAAAACGAGGTCACTTTTTAAAAAAAAAAAAAAAAAGAGGGGGGGGTATTTTGAATTACCAAACAACTATCGTACTTTATTCTGTCTAGTTTACCTTTCTTTGCATATGGCCATTAGGAATAAAAGGTGAACTAAAAGAGATAAGAGATAAGATACAGGAACCTAGCTCCACGAGGGGGTAGAAGGCGGCGCCGCATTTTGCTATCTCGACTAGTGCTGGGAATATATGAATAAGTGAAGAATAAGATAAATGTGTCTGGTAGAAAAAGGGAGACACAGTGAATATATTAGTAACTGCTATTTTCTGTTCTACTATTTCTCTTTCTAAAAAGTTTTGAGCAAAAAGCAAAAGGGTTCAAAGGAGACAAAACCTTGTACAAAAAAAAAAAGGGCCCCCCCGTAAGTAGGGAGGGAGAAAGGTCATGTGTCAACTGTTAACAGAGTGCTAGCTGTTGATATATCCATGTGTTTCGTGTTGAAAGTTAACTATTTTTGAGTGATTTAACTGATGACAAAAATGTGTGTAATAATGGTATGGTCATGGTAAATGTGACCAAGTGTCGCTACAGGGAGGTAAGGTTGAAAGATTGCAACGAATAATTGCATTGAATATCGGAACTAAAGGTACTTACAGAGTTTATGATTGCTCTGCCCTTGTATATGTATACGAGTTGTTCTAGGTACCAGCTGCATATAATATACTCACTATTGATCAGGTGTTGAAAGGGTTATACTCATACACACATACACACACATATATATAAGAATAAGACATACAATGGGGGCGGAAACACCCCTAGCATACATCTGTAAGAGTTTACCTGGGTATGCTGAGCGCATTAAAAAATACCATGATCAATGGATCACGGAACTAAAGCAATCGATCACGGAACTAAAGGGAGAAGGGTTACCCCAGATCTGACCAGAAGGAGGATCTTTCGATAAGAATGTCTTGGATATGATAGCAACCTGTATATTTATGAAATATAAGGGAAAGCAGTTTCAGAATAGAAAAGAAATACTAGACTTATGGAGATTATTCGAAGAAGTGCCCCCTCTTAAGAGGAAGGAAAGCAGACTTAACTTGCCCTCAACCATCGACAATCCATTAATGATACCTAAGGTAGACAAGGAAGTAGTGGAGGCAGAAAAAACAGGTGAGGTAACACAGTTGTATCCCCTACTCAATAAACCAGTGCTGGCAGAAGGCTATAGCAATCCCACCTATGTACCCCCGGTTGCATCCACAAGTACCCCAGGCCCGACTGCACCCCCACCATACGAAAGCCACAGACAACATGGACACGTAGGCACACCGGCGGTTGACATCGAAAAATTGACAGAGGATCTAGATAGCAGGCTTTCATTGGTAAGAGAAGAATTATCAAGAATAAAAAACATTTGTGAGCAGAGTGGAACTAATGTCACTAGATCCGACCCGGCACCTAGAGCACAGAATAGTGACAGGTCAATTGAAGAGGGGTGGAAAAAGGGAGAAATATTATTCAGAATACAGGAAGAACCAACGCGGATAGTGGAACTAGGAGAGATGGATGAACATGCTGACAATAACATAATGGTTACTAGGGGTAGAGAAGATCTGTGGTGTGACATTGAGGATGGAGAAGAGGAAGGTGGGAGACTAAGTGTGGCAATGGGAGGAGAAGATGAGAGAGCGGGTGGCATATCCCTAGGTAGAACAATAGAGGAGGAATGGACAGGGAGATTAAGGAATCGACTAGGGAGAATGGCAGTATTAGGGAAATGGGGAGTGAAGGTGAGTACAAGCAGAGCAACAAAGGGGAAACTGCAACTCCCATTGATACACAGGGGAGGTGGGAGACCAAAATATATACCCCGGGCACAAATGGACAAGGCTAATCTACTAAAGTCATTACCACCGTTGTCAGGAGGGGCAAGTAAGTGGATATATGGGTTTGAAAAGCACACCGCAGGCGTGCCGCTAGCGGTAGGAGATGTAAAAAGTCTGCTAGTATTGGCAGTTGGGGATTAGGCAGACAGAGTGTGGGTAAAGGCTGGTTTCCCGGGAGTAACATTAGATTGTGATCGCCACGATGGAGCTTTCTTTAACACAGTGCGCACAAGGGTGTGGGATGCCTTGAGAGAAACATTACCATATACGCCCGATCTACAGTCAGTTATGCAGTGTACCATGAATGATGGGGAAGATGCTATGGATTACATTTTTTGGGTGCAGGAGATGTGGAGAGCGGAAACAGGTACACCCTGGTATCAGTCAACATCATTATTCTATTTCATAATAAAGAGAGGGCACCCTAAAGAAGTAGAAAAGGCACTCAACAAGATTGCAGGTGTCGAAGCAAAGGGATGGCCTGAAATACAAAGCATAATTATCCACCACTGTAAAAGGATAAAAGAACGGGAGAAAGAAATAGCCCAAAAGAGATTGGCAGATGAGGCAAAGCTAGTACAAACAAAACTAGTGAAGGTCGCTGCAGCGGTAGCCGCGCTCCCACACAACAGGGAGGGAGACGAGGAAGAGGAGGGGCTGGTAGCGATACAAGGAAGGATGGCAGCAAATTGGGCAGGAGTTGGGCAGCAACAGTGGAACGGACAGGAGCAGTACGCAGGTCTGCAGTGACAAGACTGGGCCCCTCACGGGGGACGAGGTGGGTACAGAGGACGTAGAGGGGGTGGTCCGGGGGCTGGTATGAATGGAGGATACGGTGGTCAAGGCCCTAGAGGGACACAAGGGAGCTGCTGGAACTGTGAGAGGTGGGGTCACTTTTCCTGAGAATGTAGAAATAGGCCAAACAATGGCTATCAGGATACGGAACACTATGGCAACCCTTACCCAGGGAGCCTGTACGGCCTTCCAATTGGAGGACCACAGAGGCAACCGGATTGGGGATGCGGAGAACAGCGGCCAGGTCAACAAACTAGAGCCCAGAGTTATCCACAGAACGATGAAAATATGCATTACACACCAGGAAATCCATTCGCAACAGTTGCCAACGGAGCTCCAGCCCCGTATAGTGGCATAGCAGTAGTTTCAGGGAATGTCTTCAGTCAGGGGGGGCGATGGGACACCCAGCATAGGACAGCCCACAGGGAACACTTGCGTGTCCAGTCCTATCTACGACCTACAATGCAGCAGAGGAACCATTGATAGGGGCACAGATAGGAGACAAGTAATTCATCTTTATGGTGGATTCGGGAGCCGAGAAATTATGCATACGTGAAGGCCGGTTTCCGCTATCTAATTGCAGGTTGGAGACGCAGGGGTTCTCTGGGGCTGTCGTCGAAGTTCCTTACACAGAAGATTTAGATGTGACAGTGGGGGGTAAAACAGTAAGAGCACCCATGCTCTATTATGAACAGTCCTCGATAAACTTACTAGGAAGGGACCTCCTTAGTAAGCTCAACATGACAATATCCTTTACAGAGAGAGGGATAGTTTGCTCCACACCAGGGATATGCCCTTTGCGCATAATGCTGGTGGTGCATGCACGAGCAACAGCACCGGAAGTACACGGCATACCAGTAAACCCAGATGTGTTCATCCAAGGATTGAAAAGATTAGCACGTGTAGTACCCGAGCTAAAAAAGTTGGAGTGGCGAGTGCCAGCAGAATTCATCTTTCGCCCAATATTACGCCCAGAAACTACTCCTGGCTCAGTGATATCCCTAGACTTACATGCAGTACAAATTTCAGCCAAAAGAATTGCTGTGATTGCAATGGACATAGACGGATGCGAATGGCGCACTGTATTGTCCATCAATGCTGAGATTGCCTTGCGCGACCTGTCAGATGAAGATCTTTTTTCTGACTCAGAAAGTGATGGTGAAATCATAATGGAAATAGCTATACCATGTGATATCTTGATACAAGTAAGACAAGTGCCCGTACAGTTGATGGCAGTGGTGGGAGCACCACCGTCCTTCTTTGATGATGACATGAAATTGGTGCCCAGTAATTTGTGGACCACAGGCCCCCATGATGTAGGACTGTTACATTGAGTAACGCCAGTGCAGATAAAACTTAAGCCAGGAGCAATTCTGCCGCGTGTCAAACAATACCCATTATCCCGAGAGGCCGAAGAGGGGATAAAGGAAACAATAAGTGCTTTACTGACGCAGGGAATAATAGTACCTTCAAATTCCCCATGCAACACTTGCATTTACCCGATCATAAAAGCAAAAGGAGGGGCGTGGAGGATGATCCAAGACTTACGCCCACTCAATGACGTCATACAAAAAGAGTTCCCACTAGTACTGAACCCAGCATCAATACTTTGTAGTATCCCAAAAAATTCATCACATTTTACAGTGGTGGATTTAAAGAATGCCTTCTTCTCCATACCCCTGGCAGAGGAAAGCAGATATCTGACTGCATTTACACTAGGTGGTAAAAGATATGAACACTGCAGGTTGCCACAAGGTTACTGTGAGAGCCCAAGCATATTCAATCGCATTCTCCATGAAGACTTAGGAAACTTAACAGCAGAAAGTACAATAATTCAATATGTAGACGACTTGTTTGTTTGCTCCCAAAGTGAAGAAGAATGTAGAAAAGACTCAGTCACACTTTTGACATTGCTGGCACATACGGGTTACAAAGTAGACAGAGGAAAACTGCAATACTGTCACCATGAAGTATTATACCTGGGGCAGCTGATATCGAAAGATGGCAAAAAGATAATACCCGACAGAGTAGAAGCTATCACTGCAGTGAGAGAACCACGCACAGTAAAAGAGATGCAAAAATTCATGAGAATGTGCAATTATTGCAGAGCATGGATACTTGATTATGAAGAATACACCAGGCCACTACTACAAGCTCTCAAAGAGGCCCAGCGGGAGAACAGGGAAATAGAATGGTCGCAAGAAATGAGTGACTCGTTTGCATTAAAAGAGCTAATTTCGAGTGCGCCCGTCCTAGCCAACCCAGATTATGAGCGCGAATTTTACCTGTTCTCCCACTGTAAAGGGACTTTGATGACAGCTGTCTTGACCCAAAAGACATCCCTGGGACACAAGCCACCTGCCTACTACAGCGGCACACTAGACGCAGTGATGCAAGGCCACTTTGCCTGCAAACAATCTCTCGCTGCAGCCGCTTTCGCAATTGAAAAAAGTGCCACTATAGTAATGGGATGTTCTGTCACATTGTTCGTGGAACACTCTCTGTTTGCCATATTGGATAGGTCTAAAAGCACACTGACCACACAACGAGCAACTGCCTACGAAATAATACTATCTAGCGCCAACATCCACATAGTGAGATGCAAAACAGTAAACCCAGCAACATTCATTACTGAACCTTGTACATTGGAAGACATGCAGAAGCACGATTGTGTACCTACACAGGAGAGAAGGGAGATGGCCCCGTAGTGAGGGAAAATGCCCTCAGCGAAGGAGAAGTATACTTTGTAGATGGGTCGGCATTAATTGACATGAATACAGGGGAAAAGCATGTAGGCATGGCCGTTGTGAGATTAGAAGAAGGTGAGTACGAAGTACTAGTACAGCACCGCTTGTCATCGCACTTCTCAGCGCAAGCAGTAGAGCTCATCGCCTTGATAGAAGCTTTACATGCAGCAAAGGGATGCACAGTAACCATATACACTGACTCAGCCTACATGATCACTACAGTGCATGGAGGGCTAGCTAGGTGGGGACGGAGAGGATTTCGCAGGGCAGACGGGTCCCCGGTACAGCATGCTGAACTCCTGAAAGAGTTAATTGAAGCATTACATGAACCTACAATGGTAGCAATTGTGAAGTGTCAAGCACATACATCCAACACAGACGTAGTGGCTTTGGGGAATGCAGCATTTTAAACATGAAGTTGCAGGTGAGTACTCAGTGCGACAAACACCAAATGAAGAATTACCTGAGGGATACAATGCGATGCCCATATCACAAATACTAGAATTACAAGAAGATGCAAGTGAGGAAGAAAAACGGTTATGGGAGAAAATGTCATGATGCCTACCCCCGGGCATCAGGACCAAGCCCATCAGCTCCGGAAGCAGGCATCCAGATACCTTTTAAAACCCCAACAGCCCTGGCTGGGGGCTGTTTGGGTTCAATCCTGGTGCCTTAGGCGCCAGGCTCATCATGGAAATCAGTCCTGGCACCATAGGCGCCAGGCTCATAGACTTTACTTAACTGATGCAGACCATGCTGCTAGTGAGTGCAAGCCAACGTGAGGCCTGGATGGGACTATTTTTCTACAGGGACTATTTTTCTACAGGGACTATTTTTTACTCGGGCGTGTTTCTAGGGAACTTCTTACCTGGAACTACTTTGGAGGCTATTTACACCACGCCCGAACAACAGCACACGCTTCGCATTATTCTGCATCCAGCAGCGTAACGCTCACCGTGCCTGCAGTCTGCATCCAGTCTTCCGTCACGCCCACCTCAAACCTGGAGCTCCTAAAAACAAGAGGAAAGAAAAGGACAAGAATAGAAAACAAACTATTTCAAATTCCTCACCTGATTTCGGATCCATCTCGCCTCCGGACCTGGAAGGAACATCATTTCTGTACACGTCGCATCTCCAGCTACAGCACCGCGCCATACTCACCAGTCCTCACAGCATCTTTCGAGTCGGCGCTGCCTCCATCATTTCTTCGCCGAACTCCTGAACCTGAGGGACAAAAGAAAACAACAAGGTGAGCCGAGAAAACCAACAAATAAAACACTTATCATCATAGACTTACCTGATTACCACCGGAGGCATTATTCTATAACTCTCCACATCTTCATGTGCCGCACCTGCAAAGGGAGAGAAAACAACGCGTTAAACACCGGCAACATTTACCGGACGGCGTCGGGTAATACAGACTCTTACCTGAGCGCCACCAACTGCCACGAGGGTTATCTTCTCACGATCTTAGTTGCAAGACAAGGAAGGAAGGGGGGACAAGAGTGAATCATCGGACATATTGAACTCTATGAACTTGATACCTACCGAACTTTGCCAGGAAACCTCAGAGTCAATACTCTCCGGAACTCTCCCACGCCTTCAAACCAGTGAAGTAACTGGCATCAACGCGCCCCTGCAATCCACGCAGGATGGAGAGCTCATCATTTAAATACATAAGGTGAGGTTCCTAAAAGGGGATATCGGAGGTGACAAGAAGGGAGAACGAGAACAGTGGGAGGGAGCTATCACTCATATCCACGGGTGGCTAAATCCATTTCTCCACTTGCAGGAGAATACTTCTATGGATCAAGCAAACGAGATCAGGCGGGCCAGTCCACACAGTCATCTCGGCACTACGCATCACGTTGGTGGAAACCGCAGCTGTCCAGGTCCGATCAACGCCCCTGTGGGAACCAGATGAGCGTAACAGAAAAGGGGGAGTAGCCAGTCAGCAACAGATCTATTGTGGCGCCAAAATAACACCGGTAAGGTAGTAATGCCGCTCAAATTGTTAGAAATAGCATTCCAGCAACTACACTTCCCAGCACACAATGCCAAACAACACATAGCAGCAGAAATACAAGAGGATTGGTTTGTGCCCGGCCTCCAAGAACATATATCAAAACTAGCAATGGAATGTACCACGTGTCAGACATACAATTCTGGAATGACTTTACGAACACTTAGAGGGACGATACCAAAACCCGTAGGGCACTTTCAAGAACTACATATTGATTATGCAGATATGGGGGAAAGGTGTAATGTAGCACGCTACATGATAGTGGTTGTATGTCCATTCTCAAGGTGGGTTGAAGCAGGTCCATGTGCACGCCCAGATGCTAAGTGCGCCGCAAGATTCTTGGTGAGAGAGGTGTTTCCACGCTGGGGAATTTGCGATGTAATTCGCTCGGACAATGGCACTCATTTTGTGAACGAGCTATTCAAAGAAGTAACAGCCTTGTTGGGAATAAAACATAAACTCTGCTCGATTTATCACCCGCAAAGCAACGGCGTTGTAGAAAAGATTAACGGTTTGCTAATAGGGAGATTGTCGAAACTGTGCTTTTCACTTAAGGAAAACTGGGTTCATTGCTTGCCCCTAGCCTTGTTTGAATTGAGGAATCAGCCGAGTACAGATCACCACTTGTCCCCGCACGGGATCGTGACGGGCAGACGCATGCACACAGCACACTCCCCATTGCGCAGACATTCTGATGCGCACAGAAGTGCCACAATACTAGGAGAAGAGTTCACTGAGTACTTGAAAAAACTCACTAGAGCAGCACGCATGATATCCAGGCAACTGTCACCCCCATTT
The DNA here is from genome assembly GCF_040938575.1 of Ambystoma mexicanum. Lineage (NCBI taxonomy): Eukaryota > Metazoa > Chordata > Amphibia > Caudata > Ambystomatidae > Ambystoma > Ambystoma mexicanum. The sequence continues at coordinate 1,151,342,779 of NC_090932.1, forward strand.
ACGAGAGAGGAAGGGAATGATACTATGACATGCGTTGAACAAAACCCCCAAGGACAGCTAATGCAAGGAGATTTGATATGTCAGATGTTTTGTGCGTAGATGGAAAGCCCCAAGGTTCCATGGCCCCTATAAAGTAATATTTTGTACACCTACAGCGGTTAAGGTGCACGGATTGAAATATTGGATACACTTGAAAGATGTCCAAACAGAAGTAAATGAAGAAGTGCAGACAATGAGAAATGATAACAATGACGATATAAAATGAAACGTTAACTGGTGGGGGAAGAGTAGACGAGGGAAGAAAAAGAATGTGTAAAGTATACGCAACATAATAATGAAGGACTTTTGATTGAGAGCAACGTGGCTGTGCGATGTCGAGGAAAAAAAAATGTAATTATGGACTAATGTTGAAGAATTGTAAAAGTAATGAAAACTCTCTCTCTCTCTTTCTTTTAACTTCAACTTAAAAAAAAATATATATACAAGAATGTTTACATGAATATACTTAATGCACTTTTATGTTTTAAATAGGAATCACCATCGCAACGAACAGGCAGCCCGCAACGAATAATGTTAGGTTAGCAAGTATTAGAAATAATGTATTAGAACGGTGTAGATATTCGTATCAATGCGGAGTGCTTGTGAGTGCTGTATTATTTTTTATAATGATGATCAGTTTTGGAACTTACTGGGCAATGTCATTCATCTCTATCGAGATGAAGGAGGGGGGAGGAGGGAATAGAAGTAATGGGATGAACGCAACTAAAATGAACAAAGAAGGTGACTTTTTAATATGGGACGGTTTCCAACTCATATGGGGGTATAATATGAGCCCACCTAAAAGAATTACCCCGACAAAAGAAAACAGTGCACACAAGAATGTAAATACAACTTCCCATCCAAATGCTTCGGGATACAATGCTTATGGCCTAAATGACCACAGCCCTTCTGATATATATCATGGTTTTATGACACCCCTACTACACAGCCCACACAAAATGCTAGCCCTGCAGTAGAGAGTATCCAGCCGTCTAGAGAAAAGGAAGGGAATGAAGAAATGGCAGCGAAATTTACATTATTATATGAGGAATGGGAAAAGGGTGGTGTGGGGAAAGGGGGGCCTAGATCACATGTTGCCAAAGAAGCTAGGAGCTACCTTAAAAGCAGCAGGAAGAAGAGAGAGGTGGGGAAAAAGAAATATGATGAGTACTACGGCCTCGGCCTAGACACTATGGAAGACCCCAGACACCCTCACCACACAAATAAATGGTATGCAGATATGAGCGCCACCGCCAGACAGACAACTAATGAAAGTTGTTATGTCTGCTCCCTCATCCCCCACGCCACAGGCACACCCAAGGTGCTACTACCGAAAGAACTGCCTCTTGTAAATGCACAGTGTCTCCTTCATCTTACCCTGTGCAGAATTAAGAACACCTTCCAGGCACATGAAATAATTTTTACCATGTTACAGAACGAGAAAACATGTTATCCGAAAGCGGAAGGAGTAATATGTCTGAAAGAGCCATTTTTTATAATAAAAGGGACATTATTCGCAGGCAATAAATGGAACAATGAAGAAGTGACATGCAAAGCTGAAGCGTTACGAGGAGTGGCACTAGAAAAACTACAGTGGATCGAAAAGACTTGTACCCCAGTCTGGAATGAACATATCACTAAACTAACATGGGTAACTGCCATTGAAAAACCATTCCAGGTACAGAAAGAAACAGATTATGAACTGTGTTTCCAAGGAGAGGGGAAAAACCCGATGGGGATGAACAAAAATTGTAACAGGACACTTGTCATTCCAGACATGAGAAAAGGAACAGCAGCACTGATGGATACGTACTGGGTATGTGGCAAACAGGCATACTTGCATCTCCCACAGTCATGGAGTGGTACATGCTCACTGGCAACATTACACTCTGCGCTAATGGTGATTCCTGAGAGCCACATCGGTGGGGGAAAACAGGTGCATAACACCCCTTGTGAGAAGAAGGCTCAGCCAACAGAAGAGCCACAAATGTACGTCCTGTCCGGTGGTAATAGGGAAGAGGTGATGTCGAGGAAAAAACGATCGTCAAATTACATCTCCAAAGCATCATCTGAACTATTGGCACAGATCCCAGACAAATATTGATTGTTCAGCTTAGCAGAGACTTTCTTTGCCTCACTCATCCCCAGCATCCAGGCACGAGCAAATGCTAAATGGCTCCAAATAACCCGATGGGAGCTGATCCAGTTAGCAAACGATACTGAAGAAGGCTTCAACGTGATCAAGGTGGAATTGAGAGCCCTGAGGTTGATGACAATGCAAAATAGGTATGTCCTAGACCTATTGACAGCGATGGACGGAGGTGTTTGCTGAAAAATTGGAAGTGCCTGCTGCACTTTCGTACTTTCTAAAGACGCAGATAATGGCACCTTGTCCCACGTGATCGCGGCAGTGCACAATTTAGGAGAAAGAATGAAGAAAGAAGGTGGGGCTGAAGCAAGCACATGGTTCGACGACCTCTTCTCCTGGGTCGCGTCATGGCTGGGGCTGACTGTCAAACTACTCATGCCCACAGTGGTTTTTCTACTCTTGATTTTCTGTGTGTGCCAGGTGGGCCTTCGATGTTGTGCAAATGCAGTACCAAAAGGGGCATTGATGATGGTGACAATGGGCAATGCTCGAGGTGTAGCACAAGTAATGCAGGAGGCACAGGTGCAAACAGGTGAAGAGGGTGGGCCCAAATACCAGATGGTGCCAATGTACAACAGTGGGGACATAGTAGACAGATTATGGCACACAACAATCAGAGAGCCCCGCGAACTTGAGTGGTATGAGGAAGTATGGGTAGACCTGGAAGGGGATAGGGATTGTATATATATGACAGGCACGCCAGACGAATATGCTAGAAGGGGGGAAAGGCTGAGAGGTGTGTGTGTAGGGCTTGGATGCCTATAAAGGGCACCCCGGCGTGGGACGAGGCCGAGGCGGAGGAAAAGGAACACAAGAGATTGGGGGAGTTACAGTATTCGTTACTTAAGTAACGAAAGGGGGGAAATGTATGGGAGGATAGGTCCAAAAAGACCCCCCTCCCCTCCAATCCCCTCCTGGTAGTGTCCATGCCTCTCCAGGGGCCCCCTCCCTTTGCCGCCTGGGCCCGGGTGGCGAGTGGACCACTGGCTGACGCATCGACAAAATGTGCGGTAACACATTAGGCCCTGGAAACCATTTTGTGAAAGCTGGGACTCCATCTTGGAACACTAGTCCTCGCATATCGTAGCACAGCCCCCACCAGAGAGTCCTTGCCTACCTACTTGTTGCCTTCGCCCCATGGCAGATCCGCTGAAAGCCCATTCCCACGAGCAGCCAGACATGAACAAGTATCACGGCAAACACTGTATCATTCACCTTCCGCAATACATCATCATCCCCGGCGTGGCCCGGCTAGCGGGGAAAGCTTGGAAAATAACTGCAAATTGCCTCCCATAGAGCAAAGCCTTAATTCTGCAGTATACGACGAGTATAAAAATGCACTGCGGTAATGTCCTTTTGTACACGACCCTTTACCTACAAGTTCCTATATATTCTAAGACTTAATGGATGTACTCTCACCTGGTAGACTGTGCAGAATGAATAACTCTCATTATATCATGTGGGTAATAATGTTCCTCCCAGCTGATTAGATGCGCTTCCATAACAAAATATAAAGAGGCTAATGGGGTAATAAACTAACGCTGCTAAGTGCGAAGGATCACAGACACGACAGTGCTACACATATATACAAGATGTGAAAGAAATTAACGTATAACCTGAGTTATGTGTAACAATATGTATTATCGCTCCCAACTGTAATGATCTGTTGTTTTGGAGTGCCTCACTAAACCTAATGCTACCTCAAACGTCATGTAAACCATTGTTACACAAACGCTGCCATTTGTGTGAATACTTACTCTTTAGTGATGACCTAGAACCTTGATATATTATCAAATAACCTGTACCGAATGAATATGTAAAGGCGTAGATAATGCGAACGTATGATTATTTGCAGACTCTGTAAGCATGATATTGATTCCTCTTTTCTTTATGTAATGTGCAGTGCACTAAGAACCGACCATTGCGAGCATACCCAAGGTCACCTCCCCTCCCCTCGTACCAAGATATGCCAGGGAGAGCTGAGGCCCGAGCTACATAGCCTTGCCTCCCCAGTCCGACTGAAGCCGTTTCAAGCATCCACGATTCCCCGGCAGCTCACATAGCCAGGGTCAACCACCAGAAGTATTTACAACCGAGCCCTAAATATTCTGCTCTAATTGAGAGGCCAGAGGTGCGCCCTCAGTGGTTCGATGGCCCACCGGTTCGCCCCAAACTAATGGTCCTGCAAACAGACACCTAATATTGTTCTAACACAGTGTACAAGCATCTATCATTACTTCTAACGAGACCCAAAAACTGGACAGGCTCACCTCACGCCATGAGACCTGACCCCATGGCCTATGATACCTAGTCAACAGGATGAGAGTAACCATGCCTTGATGCATTAACACATGTATCGCTTAACGTGCATTCCTCTTGTGTCTCAATGACCTTTAGATTAACAGTTTGTAGGATTTACAGAACAACCAGGATCACGATAACATGAGTGAATGTGGTGTGTGTGGCCACAAGCGCAGAAAGCCAAGAAAAATGTTCATCAGTGTCACCGCTCATGTCCGGCCTGGCAGCACCTCCCAGATGAGCCCAGCTGACCTCCACACCCCACGTTGGCACTGCGACGAAGTCCACCAACCACGAAGCACTGCACCTATAGCTAGTCGACGCCACCCAATCCCTACGAACTTGTGCCCCCTATAGTGTGTAGGCGCTAATGACGTGTTTTGTAAATATAACCGCCTGTCTTTGCTATTGTCAGACAGAGCACTCTCGGAGTTTGCAGAGTTCTTTGCATGCCCTATTTGACTAGATAAACTGTATTTACTCTCACCCGCACTTGGTTCTCGTTTTATTTCCATCTCGGGAGAGTCCATCACTGCCTCTCATTGTGGGGAGGGTAGTGCCATTTGGGGACGCTCGCCATCAAAATCTAAATAAATAAATAAATATATCATATATCATCATAGGTCTTCATCATTGTCCTTTTTTGTCACAGTTCTTCACAGTCCTTGGTCATCAGTCCTTCTTTATCCTAGTCATTCTCCTCATCACAGTCCTTTGTCACAGCCATTCTACTTCATTACTGTCTTTCTCCTTTATCAGTCTTTATCCTTCCTACGAGTCCTTTGCCAGTGCTTCATTAGTCGCATTCCTCCTTCAGAGTCCTTTTTCTTCATTACAGTCCTTTAAGCACAGTCCTTCAAATTTGTCACAGTCCTTCACCTTCATCACAATCATTTCTTCTTTTTAAGCCTTTAATCAGTCCTTCTCCGCCCCAGTCCTTTGTCAGTTTTAGTGGATGTGTACAGAGGGCATTTACCGAAACCAGCACAACTGCGATCACTGTTGTATGCACAGTCAAGATTGTCAGTAAGAGAGTGCAGATGAACAGTCACTGATGTATCCTTCTACAAATATGTCACTATTTGATGAACATTATGCATTTATAACTTTTGATGGAACAACACGTTGAAGTGGCCACTCTTTCTCTTCTAACTAGGCCAAATAGCTGACATTTGCTCCTCTAACTAGGTCAAACATTTAAACTCAACTTAATGCTTTAATATTAGTAATGTTTATACTGCATAAGCTTCCAGAAAAAACGACCATCCTCTGACATGCCATCACGAATATTAGTACTCTTTTACACACCCTTATATTTTTCATGTTATTAACTGCTGATTTGGCTGTCATCATCTCTTCTTTTAGATGAAGAACATTATTTTCTCGCGCAATTACCAGAAGGTTGAGGCTGTCACTGGTTGGCCACCCCCAAGCAACAGAGCCACATCTTTACAGGTGGGTTACAATGTATAACAATATCATGAAAGCAGTAACATTAGTAATCTAGAAAATGGTGCACGTTCCTACTAATTTGTTCCCTATTAATACATATTACAGACTTTCACAACTGTACAAAACCAATTCTGAATCGAACACTCCTATGAAAGAGTTAGCCGCCACTTGCCATTCTGTTTCATGTGACTGTCCTCAAAATGGCAGTCCTGTTACAAACCGGCCTTCAGCGCGCCACTTTCAAATCATTTAAAACAAAGACCAGTAACATTACTTAGTATAATGCTATAACATGAAAAAATGTCATCTCCATTAATTATACCCAACACTCAGGCATGATCATGAAAAATCTATGATATTAGGTCAAATTAAAAATAATGACCATTATGCATCCCTGCACTACTCCCAATTGCCCACTAAACCTTACCAACACACACGCCTCTGTGAGCCCTTTCACTGGGCATATGTGGGTCACTTTCATGGCCTTCATTTCGCCGACCCCTCTTGAGCTCCACCAGCACCTCGAGATTTGATATGCAGCTACTACTGGCTTTATTAGCAGTATCTTTGCCCTGCCTCCAACCACATCCATTCTACTTTCAGGCCGATGGTTCCTTAACTCACTAAACAGGTACAGCACTGGCAGAAACAATACAAAACGTATTCACACACACAGGCCCAGCACATGCATCAGAGGTTCAAACTTCCTTGGCATACAAGAAATGTACAATATGGCTAGCATGGGTAAATGCCCCCACACAAAGATCAGGCACAGCTCAGGAAGTAGCAATGAAAGCTTCACTCACACACTGGACGGATACATCATAGACAGTAGCACTGCATGCAACTGTCACAGACCGAATAGGGACAGCATGATTAGCAGCAGTGCCAGCTTCCCTCAAAGGCACCCATAAAAGTCACTATATAGGCAGCTGCACTGCAAACTTCCCACATGTAGGTGCTTTTCTCCCAAATGCAGCACATTCAGCTACTACATGGGGAGGACCATCATAGGCTTCCTTCACAAAAAGAACAGGCATAGCATAGGCAGGGCATGTACAACCCTTCCTCAGACAGGAACGGTACAAGCCGGTGCAAGCTTCCCTCAAACTATCAGGTGTAGCATAGACAAGGGCAATGTATGTTTTGTACAAACACGGTACTCCATGGTTGGGGCAAGGTCTAAGCTTCTTTCACAAACGGTTCAGCCTGTGCAAATAAAGATTTCCCCCGAAAAATAGAGCATGGGCATTGATGCAAGTTTCCCACACAAACAGGTAAAAAATGGAGAGGGCCAGTGCATGTTTTTTTCGCAAGACGTTACCCATACAGCATGGTCAAGGCTAATAAATGTTTCCCTAACAAATGGGTACATGGACAGCATAGGCTGGGACAGGTCAAAATTCCCTTGCAAATGGGTAAATATACAGCGTGAGCAGGGTCAGTACAAACATTGCTCCGAAACAGGTACATCCTGTGCAGGGTTACTGAAAGCTTCCCTCACAAATAGGTACAGCATTGACAGGGACAGTGCATGCTTCCCTAACAAAGAGGCTGTGGCTACCCATCAGCCCACTTTGTACCTCATCAAACCACATTAGTGACCACCCCCAAATTATATTTTATGTGTTCTTCATCCCAACAGCAACTTGTTTTTACACAAAATCCACACATTATATGATGATCATTAAATGCTATGATGTATGCTAAGTATCATTAATATGGAAATAAAGAGATTTTTGCAGGCATTCAATCGGCCAAGATACAAGCCACTAGGCTCAATTGTGATGTGAAACAATTAGGTTTGTTTTAAATCCAAGTTTCCGTTATAGATTATGCTCCCTGCTGTTTGCAATAATTTACTAAGACAATCAAATAATATGCCTGCCATCAATGTATGTTGTGATAATGCTATTTATTTTGCAAAAGTGGTTTCACAACTCTCTATAGTTTGCAGTTGATTTGATAACATTAGAGGCACGAACATTATATTTTATTTGTCCGACTTGTATAATATCCCACTGCAACTTGATCAAATCTGAATATACTCAGTGTTGTGGGCTGGCTCGTGGGCACCTGGGCCAGACCGACCAGTGCTGGGGACACCCAGCAGCATCACCAGTTGCTGTGGTCACACAGCTGACATCAGTTTCTGGGGGCTCCCGGGCTTGCAACTGAGCTATGATCACACAGCTGGACAGTGGCCTCGGGCACCCACGTTAAACAGATTGACCTGTGATCACACATATCCCTGGGGGCTGCAGTACCGTGACCACACAGCATCAGCCTGCAGACCCAGAAATGAGATATGAGACAGTGCCATTCATGGAGTCTAGCTGCCGTTCTAAACGCATGTGCTGTCTGAGGCTCTTTTTATTGGGAGCTGAGTCATGATGCAGTCATGACACATCCTTAAAGGGGACAACACCACATTCCTCCTTTTTCATAACAAACAAAATAAAGACAGTGGGCCTCATTACAAGGGTGGCTGTCCGGAAATAGCGGTGCCGGTCGCACCATACTGGCACCTTTTTCTGGACCGCCACAGTATGAGTTGCGGTGCCGGAAACACTGTTACCACAAAAAAGACCCACGGTGCCAACGTTGCCGGCAGCACAGTGACTGCGACCAGCGATCGCACCTGGAGCCTGTGCCTGAAACCTCGGCACGTTGGTAGTACGAGCACATTATGAGTACCGCCATCACGGAAACACCGGCATAAAAATGCCAGTGCCACTGTGATCACCACACCAGGAACACCAGCATCGCAGATCAGGGGCACAGCAGCCTCAGGACTGCAGTAACAGGTCACATGTGTACATAATCAGCCCAGCTGCACACCATTAGCACTGAGAATGCTCAAAGGCACCACACCCACACACATCCCAACACAACCATGCTGGCAACTGCAGTAGCAGCCATGGAGCTGGGGGCCCTGCATGCAAGGCTCCTATGAGGAGGATTTTGAAGAGGCAGAGAGGCATAGAAGGCAGCAAAGGCACAGGAGGAGAAGAAGGAGGAGGATGATGGCCATGGCCATAAACAATGGCCAGCAGGTAGCACCCCGCAGGCAGCCACCCATACCCCGTCTAAGGGCCACACCCTGGAACCTGAGTGCAGCACAGATCCACACCCTGTATCGGCTGGACAGGTAGACCATTACACACATTGTTGATTTGATCCATGATGACATCAGCAGCCTAATCAACATCAAGACTTCAATACCTCCCTTGCTCAAGGCGGTATCAATGTTGAGGCAACACTGGTCTTTCGATTTTCGTTGCAATCTCCCCAGGCCCTTTCTCGGGCTCAGGAAGGACTTCTGATGGGGATTCAGCAGTGATATCTTTGTGATCAGGTACAGCTGTCTTGCTTTCGACGTCAGGATCATCAATCTCTTTCTCATATGGCAAAGGAAATGGAACTCTTTTCGTGTGTGTTGTGTGGATCCAATGCTTTCGGCCATTCAATCAGACTGTAGTCTGCGTAGCCAGTAGAACCTGGAAAGGTCCCGTCCAGCGCGGTGCAAGTGAAGATTTTCTTTCAAATTTCTTTACCAGGGTCCAATCGCCTTGCTGCAGACAATGTCCTGGGACTGTATATCTGAAGGAAGAGCCTCCTGCACCTGCTGGTGAATCAAACGCAAGATTTGAGTCAACTGTTTACAGTAATCAATAAGCAATGGATACTCAACATCCCTTAGTCGTTTTGGACGTGGCACATTCCAGCCATTGGCTGGTCTCCCCATCACAATTTCATATGGGGAGAGGCCAGTCCTTGCCTGCACAGCTGTTCGCATGCACAGTAAAGCTAGTGGCAACGCATCGAGCCATTTCAAATTGCTCCCTGTGCATATCTTTGCTCAATGTATTTTTCAAGATACCGTTTTGGCGTTCTACCAAACCAGCACTCATTGGGTGACTGGCCGAATGGAATCGCTTATCAATTTGGAGACCTGCACAAATTTGCAATATCACGGCCGCAATAAAATGCGGTCCATTATCGGACTATTTGACACGGGCTAGCTCGAATCGGGGTAGAAACTCTTTTAGCATAGATTTGGCTGTGGACATAGCTGTACAATCTTTCAGGGGATAGGCCTCCACCCATTTTCTAAATGCACAGACAACTACAAGGACATATTTATAGTTTTGGCCCCTCTCCATTTGTATGAAATCAAAATGGATGACTTCAAATGGCATAGACGGTGGACCAAAACTTCCTACTGGTGTCACTGTACCCTTCCCAATGTTTTGTTGCAAATAAGTTATGCAATTCTGAACCAATCTTTTAGCAGTTTTTCTGATGTTTGTATTTTGCCATACAGAATCCAGGTGCTGAGCCATTTTTTTCGCAACTATGTGTGTTGGACTGTGAGCCATAGTAACCATTGCCATTACATAGGCATTTGGCAACATCCATTGGTTATTATTTTTATCCACCCAACAACCCTCAGAATCTAATTCTGCTGGACCCTCACCCCATTTTTTTTATTTCATCTAGAGTAGCTTCTGCTTGTATCTCTTTAACTGTTTCAATTCCATTCTCTATCATGCAAGACACTCCTTCCGTTGTTTCGACATACATTTTTGTGTGCAAATCAGTGGCAGTTTGTTTCGCAATTCTGTCTGGAAATGTGTTTCTCTTTCCTACATTACACGTTATTTTTTTATGTCCTTCACATTTCATTTAATGCTAATCGCTTGGGAAGCGCAAGTGCTGACAACAGTCTCACTATCAAAGTGCCATGTTGGATTTTGGTTCCATGTGACGTCAGGAAACCCCTTTTAGGCCATAATCGACCAAAATTGAGTACCACCCCAAAGGCATACTGACGCGCCGGAAGTGTCCGAAAGTGTCTGCTGTTGGGCTGTGATATACTATGCTGCTACTGTTCATCTGACGCCGTCGGCAAGGGGAAGCAAAGGTTGCGGTGGACCGTGCCTCTATACCCTGTTATTGGGTGGACTTCCAGAAGTAAATATAGACTGCTGCCTTACTGCCACGTTTTTTAGCTGACATGTTATGCTTAATGCTTGATGCTATGCTTGATGCTACGCTACGTTTTGTAACGTGATATAATCTTACCGGCATTATATTGAAGCGTTACTTCTCTTTTGCAGCCACAATCCTCTTGTGCCTAATTGCCCCGCCTGCACCTGCCGTGATTGGACACACGACACTATACCTGATCCGGGCATGCGCACCGGGCGTGCACCGGAAGTGTCCGAAAGTGTATGCTGTTGGGGTGTTCGGCGGTGCGGCGGGTGCAAGGGGGACCATTTCCTTAGTATGTTCTGAGTAACATCGCTGCTATGCTCATAGCAATGAGGGGACAATACTTACAATATGTTTGGAGTTGTGATTATGTTATTCTGAGCTGACTATGTATATTTGGTATTAGTGGCTAAAGGTAAATTGTGCTATGCTCCCGACTTGTGATTATTCTCCTTCCATTTCCTTATTACCCTTTGGAGCGAATAGTGTTGTTTTTTTAACTCATTTTTGCCTCAGAATGATGAATGGGTTACGTATTGGAAGGAAACGTATAGATCCTCAACCCACATTGCACCCTAATGTCGATAGCGAGGATTTAGCACCTCCTATTGAGGCTCTACCTGTGTTATCAGTTGTTATGTTAACAGATGTGGGTGAGGTATTGGGTAGAACTGAAACAAGCCCACCATTAGATCTAAAACCAAGGATCCTAGAAGAAATGGGTATTGCTCCTAAATTTAATGTGACTGCCATGATTCATTACGCTAAGAGTGATACTGATGCTGTCTTACCAAGTGCAACATTTAAGCTAAAAGACTTGAATAATAGTAATCAAACAGGCATCCTTCAAGAGATGCAATGCACTCTAATTATAATGGTATGTTTAGTATTAATAACATATCATATAAGGATGACACTGTTGATTGCTCAATGATGGGGCCCACAATTGAAGCGGAATTGGGTAAGCGTGTTCGACTCTCTCTTGGCCCACCTACGCCAGTAAATCAGAGAATGGTTGGGAGAGAAGACGTATTTATGATGAGTAACCATGCTTTAAAAAAGATAAATACAGCATCTAAATCCAATTCTGGAGTCATAAGTGGCAAACAACTTCAAAATTGGTATGGGAAACCGACCTTGATACGAATGATTCCCTTAGCAAACCCATGGTGAGCTCTCCAAATGTAAAAAGCGCTCAAACTGCACTTAAAGATAGAATGTTTATAGACATCCAAGAGTTTCAGTCTACCTTGAATGAAAGAGATAAGGAAGCTTCCAGCAATGAAACACGCTCTGAGACCATTACTCTTGATGTCCCATCATTAAGTCCTGATTTCCCGAGTACTGGCAAGGATACTCAACCTACTAGACAAAGGCCAATAACGTTCTAATTATGAGATCGAAATTATGAGGGCAGCGATTGGGGAACTTACAAACAAAACCAATCGAATTGAAGGCCTTTTGTTCACATGTGATGCTGTGGCCACCCTTTCAGAAAGGCAAACCAAAAGGAAGGTTATGGTCGATAGTGCCATCCAATTTGATGCGAGCGTAATGACTCCTATAGTTCTTAAAACGGTCCATTCACAGACTGATGAAAATGCTGATGAATTACTGAAAGTGCTGACGTCTGTTCAAAAAATTGAACGACACTTGAAAAACTAAAAATCGACACAACCGCTGGCTCTGGTCCCTACTCCTTTGGAGGAGTCTAGTGGAAAGCCAGAGGGTCTAGATAGTCCCTCTCCATTGACTGACCTGATTGATCTTTCTGAGGAATGTATGGTCATGGGGCAATCCAAAATATTTGATCGAATTGAAGGTGAGCTGTTATCACCACCTAAAGCAGTTCTAACCTGAAAAGAAAAAAGGCTCGCTGGGAGGGCACAGAAAAGGAGGGCTGACGCAAATGCCTTGGCAAAGAAACAGGCTAGGGCAACGCTAACTGCCCAAGCAAAAGTAATGCCTCCCACTTCTGAGAACGAGGGTGTCATTGACCTATCCCAGTTAGATGATGAATCCAGGGTGTTATTGAACCACAACCCACCTGATAAAAAATCAAGATCAAAACATATCGAATAATGCAAGGACAAAAAAGAAAGGGAGTATGAACTATATCAAAAAAAGAAACGGGAATGAAGGAATGTAAAATGTCCACACCTACAAGCCCTGACTCTAAAGGCCCAATCATGGGGGGGCTGCAGATGTCACTCTCCCACTTCTATCCCATGACTCACAAGCAAACAACATCTAATAAAGAAAAAACAAAAAAGAAGGAACTAATGGGGAACCAGTGGGAGTCAAGAGGAAGGGGGGTAGCTGGAAAAATTGCCTCTGGTGAGCCATGGATGATGGGGGTTTTGGGTAATGATCCGATACGATCTAAGGAGAGTGTGCCTGCCTCAAATGATCTGCCTGCTAATAATGATGCAAGTGCAACACCAATGAAGGTTGAGATACCAAAAGAAAAGGCTAGTGAGATCCCTATGGGAATGGTTGCCCCAGCCACAGCTGGAGCGACAAATGGTATAAGTATCATACAAAAAGAGGAAATCCATGATTTTGATCTTAATCAGGGCCAGCCCTATATACTGGGATGGGAAAGTGATCCAAAAACTAATGTCAAACTAAATCTGAATCGCTCCTCTTTATTAAAAGCCTTCCACACGATTCCCTGGCTAAGAACATTATGCTCAGAAGATATTGATTGGGTAAGATTAGCTACCAATCGCAATAACAGGATGACATGTGGATTCTACTTCAGGCTAATTATGAAATTGGTATGGGAGCAGAAAGAGAATTTTGTGTACATTGGATTGACTCTGTTTCTTATACATTCTGAATTAGAGGTCAAAAATTGTCTGGAAAAACCAATTGCTCCCCTTATTATAGAAAATCAGAATACGAAGCATGATCAGTTGCCACATATCAATGAAGACTTTGTAAAGCAGATACTAGCCATGTCTGCTGCACTTTCTGGACATAATAACCTAACCACAGTGGTGCCGGTAACGACTTCGGTAGCACCACCCTAGCCCTGTGCAACATGAAAAACCATTTGAATGTCTGTTGTGGAATAGCTGTGGGCTGGCAAATTTCAATCAATGGTGGGGCACCGTTGATGGAAATAACTATCCTGCTGTTATCCTATTACAAGAAACTACGCAGCCTGCCTCCAGAGGGGAAAAGGGTAGACCCTTGGGGGGATTAGCAATTCTTGTCAATAATACCTGCAAATTTACTACAAAACTTATTTACAAGGATTCGACTGCAATAGCTATTGAACTAACTCCTGGTTTATTATGGGATAATCCTTTAATAATAATGTGCATTTATTGGAATAGGAGCACAACCACGTTCAATGAAATTACTGATATTCTTGACGCAATTTTGGAAGATGCAGTCACTTGCCACGCTCAGGTGGGGGTTGTGGTGGGGGGTGACTTTAATTCCTCCTGTTTGTCTCATAAAATGTGTATGGGGCGTCAATTATCAACCTCTTCTATTACTGTAAAGGACGGGAAAAAATTGGTGGACTTCTTCCTCAATTGGGATATCCAAGTAGTGCCTACCAGAGAGAAGGAATCCGCACATACATGGGCACGAGGAGGACTGTACTCTCACATCGATTATTTCTTTATATCCTCGTTACTTTATAATTCATCTGATACTATTGACATAAAGAAGTTGAGTTTTGGTGACCATCATTCAATCTCCCTAAAATTGGACTTAGATGGCTTGGGTTTTATGCCCAATAAGGTCCTTAAATTGGTAGAAAATGATCGGATCGGCCTATCAGTCAGATGGAACCCTTCAACCTGCCATCAGATGATATGTTGCATTAAAGCCGACCCAGTAATGAACATAATCATGTCAGCTTCATATCCTGACCCGGTACGAATAGATAATAGATAATAATTTCTAAGAGGATAGATTCTCACTTACTTGAGATGGTAAAGCTGAGAAAACCTGTTTTGGACAAAAAACAACATAAACATATCTTTAATATAGACATCTTTAGATTAAAGAAGATTAGACACTTCAAGGATTGACAACTTTCTAAGCTGTTGCTTGAACCACGAAATTATTATTTGCTAAAAAAGAACATTCTTTATAACTATAAAACTGCGGTAAACAACTTAAAAGTAAAACTCTACTTAAATGATAATCAGAATATGATGTACCATCTACTCAAAAGTGATACACGTAAAATTTGGTCGATCCTAAGGATGATAAATGATTCAAAAGAGAGTCAAAAGGAAAATGCAATTTCAGCTGATGAGTGGGTTAATTATATTAAGTTGAAATACGAGGTACCACAGCAATACTTAGATAACACTAGAATTGATCATCAGAAAGCTATGCTAATTCGATCTCCCTGGTGCCTGGAAGACATAACAAGAGCAATTAAGAAATTAAACCCCTCTAGGGCTTCTGGACCAGATGGTATTCCAGCATGTTTATTTAGATCGGACATCCATCTGTGGGCAATGATTCTGAAACATAAATGTGATGCTATATTTCTTTCACAAGTCATACCTACTTCATGGTGTTCAGCAGTTATCATTCCTATCTATAAAAAAGGTCACATAGATGGCCCTGTGAACTTCAGACCCATTGCCCTTACAGATTCATCCTCGAAAGTTTTTTGGCAGCTAATCCTTGAAGAACTTCAAGAATATATGAAAAAGAATGAAACGCTTTCCAAATTTCAGACAGGTTTCAGACGCCATATGGGATGTACCCTTAATGCTATCCTGATATCACATATCCAATGAAACACCAAACATAACCATATGGGAGCTGTCTATATGGCAGCTCTTGATTTAAGTTTGGCGTTCGATACTGTGCTGAGAGAACTATTATGGAATAAGATGCTGGTGATGGGCTTTCCGGAACATCTGGTGGCGCTTATTGCATCTTTACACTCTCGCACCAATTATAGAGTGAGACTAAATAAAGAAAGTGTGCTTACTGACCCCATCCCTTCAAAAGTTGGGCTGAAACAAGGCTGCACGCTTGCAGCAGTGTTGTTTAATTTGTACATGTGTGACATGGAGGAATGCTGGGCGAAGGAAATTATCTTTCCAATTAAAATTGGCCATATTAAATTAAACTATATTGGTTTTGCCGATGACCTCCTTATTTTTGATAAAACCCCATTTGGGCTGCAGAATAAGATCAATGCATTTATCGGTTATGCTGCAGCCCATAATTTAAGGGTTAACCAGCCCAAATCTCATATTTTGATTCTAACAGACGGGAAAAAAAGAAGGTGTTCCTATAAATGGATGATTAATGGTGCACACATCGAAATAGCACAAGAAATCAAATATTTGGGTATCCTTTATCGGACTCCTTCTCAAATGCCTGGTGGAAGGAAAGAATCCAAAGGAAAATCAGACCTTTAGTCTCTCAAATGAGATTAATTATAGGTAAATACTGTGGATTTTCACTTCTGCCTGTCCTTCAGTTATATCTTCTAAAAGTCGAACCATGTATTCTTTATATCTTAGACATGTGTCTTTATGAGGTGGATGATATACTGGATACCCTACAAGGAGGAGTTTGGAAAAGAGTACTTGGCTTAGCTTCCTTGTTCCAAATGACATAGTCCGTCACGAATTAGGTCTGTTACCACTCTCTGCTGAACGGAATTGGCGGCTACTAACCAACTATGCAAACATTTTAGATCCAACCTGCAATTCACTCTATGAAGATCTGAATGAACAGCTTAGTGCAGGATGTGTGAATTCATTAACAGGCTATGCGGAAAAAATGAAGGGTCTAATGGTCATGTTGGGGATCTCAAAGGAGGACCTTATACTGGGTCTACCTAGGTGCAAATTGAAACTGCACCTGTATTATTGGAGCTGTCAGGCAGACAGAATTGGCCCATATAGATCTTATTAAGAGTTTGCCCTGTCTAGAAGGAAGTGGGGGATAGATCCAGATATATCATGAAATGCCCATCTGCTACAGGTCGTTCCCTATATCTACGATACAAACTGAACCTATATCATACTAATGAAAAGCTGCTCCAATGGGGTAAATGTGATAACCAATTTGCAATGGGTTTATGCCGTTTTTGTAAAGATGCCACAGTCCTTGAGACTCTCAAACATCTGGTTATCTATTGTGAACACTCTATGTTCGGGAACTATATGTACTCATATTCTATTCTGTCTTGTGAAGCTCTGTGGCAAAGATGTATGTGGGGAGATAGTACTAAGCTTATTATTAAACTAACTTTGATCTTGGCTAACATTGATTTTAAGTTGAAGGAAATGAAAAATGAATTATGAAGAATTTGTGATTTATTAAGTCTTTTGAGAATATCTCCTATTTTAATTTTATTGTATTATGTATACTGTTCTATACGTTCATTGATTTTAGGTAAATTCATATTTGGTATGTAGTTGAATTCAAATATGTAATATTTTGATAAAAGCCTGTATATGAATTTGTAAAGTTTTTTTAACCAAATACAATAAAAAAGGCATACTGACTGCCAGTATATATGTTTACATTGCAGAAATTTCACATGCTCTGGTTAACGGTATTATTTCTGCAGCTTGTGCTGAGTTATATCAGATTCATTTGCTCTCTATAATAGTTTTCAGTGTCGTGATGGCAAAAGCAGCAGTTGATGTGCCATCCGGTAATTTAAAACAAGAACCGTCACAAAACAGTTCTCCATCTGGCTCTTTCTGTGGAGCATCAGTTAAATCAATTCTTCCTTTTGTCTCTTGTTCAGTAACCATTAAGCAATCATGTGAGAATTGTTTTTCACCCCCTTTTTCACTGGGAGGAGGCATTAACTCGGCCGGATTTAAAGCGCAACATCTCTTAATTTGAATATGCGGTGTGACTAGAACAATTACATACCTTGTTAGTCTGGCTGATGGGAAATGTTGTGTCTGCGTTCTATTTAAAAGAATGTCTACTGAATGAGGTACTATTACGGTTAAAGAGTGACCTAAAACCATTCCCTCTGTTTGTTTTACTGATGCAGCGGCTGCAGCAACAGCTCGCAAGCAACGCGGCAAATCACCTGCAACAGGAACCAGCATGGAAGAGAAGTAACCGCATGGTCTATTTCTCCCCCCGTGCTCCTGAGTCAAAACAGCCAAAGCACATCCATTATTTTCATGCACAAATAACTTAAAACTCTTGTCGTAATTTGGCGTGCCCAAAACTGGAGCTGAACATAATGCAGCTTTGAGCAGGTCAAATGCTTCTTGACATTCCATGTTGCATGGCAAAGGTAAGGTAACATCCTTCCTTGTCAGTGCCACTATTGCTTTCACAATCATTGAAAAGTTAGCTATCCACTGCCTACAATATGAAGCCATGCCAATTAAAGCCCCGACTTCTTTCTACGTATTTGGAATAGGCATATCAGAGATGCTTTCTATTCTT
This sequence comes from Ambystoma mexicanum, assembly GCF_040938575.1. Lineage (NCBI taxonomy): Eukaryota > Metazoa > Chordata > Amphibia > Caudata > Ambystomatidae > Ambystoma > Ambystoma mexicanum. The sequence goes on from NC_090932.1 coordinate 1,151,361,140, forward strand.
TCTGGTGTGAATCTTCTTCCCTCCTTCGAAAGGAGGTAGCCCAAATAGGCCATCTCCTTACGACAATACTGGAATTTTTTTAACGATGCCTTGTGACCATGTGCCGCTAAATGTGTCAACAATGCAACAGTGCTTTCTTTACAAATGTCTTCTGAGTCTGCTGCTATAAGCAGGTCATCAATACATTGTTACAACATACACCCTGGCAGTAATTCAAGCATGTCTAGTTGTTCTTTCAATGCTCTACTATAAATACTTGGACTTTCAGTGTAGCCTTGTGGAATACATGTGAATGTAAATGAACGTCCTCCTAGTGTACAAGCAAACAAATATCTACTATCTGGATGCACTGGAATACTAAAAAATGTGTTTTTCAAATCAATTACACTAAAATTTGATGCAGATGCTGGAATCATAGTCAAAATTATCGTCACATCCAGGACTAATGGAAATTGCGGATCAACCACTTTATTCACTCCACGTAAATCAATTACAAAACAATAAGGTATATCATTACCTCCTTTCTTGTAAAACGGAAGAATCAGACTGTTGCAAAAATGACCAGAAGTTTCTTCAATTACATTTCTAGCAATCAAATCTGATACAATGCACTTCAGCGCTCTTTCTCCCTGAGCCGGAATTTTGTATTGTGAAATACGCGGTAATGTAATTCCTTCTTTCAAAACAATTTTTACTGGTTCTATTTCAAAAAACCAACATCATTATCGTTCACCGCCCATATACAAGCCGGTACTTTACTCAATTCAGTCGGTAATGGCATGGATATGAATTGTGATACAGGAGTCTTTTGTGGCGAGATTGTCAAATACACTCCATCAGGAGAACAATAAATGACTGCATTACATTTTTTCAACAAATTTAATCCCAACAAATTGTCACTGCAATTTGTTGCCTGTAAATGGGCCTAGTGTGATTGGTACTGGTTGTGAAACTGGACTAATTACTGGCGTACCTGTGAACCCTACTGAGAAATTTCTATGCCCTGACAGTGGTATTTCTGGAACCCGCTGATGGTCAAACGAACATTTTTGTGCACCTGTGTCGACTAAAAAAATGTGCTCCCTATGCCTTCATTTCTACATAGGGCCCTTTCTGCTCAACGGGAATAGGTACTGGTTCCAACCCCTGTTTTGGGCTGTCCTAGTAGAACAGTACATCGCCAGATGTAAAATCACCAGAGTAATATGCATTGGACTGTTTATCAAAAACATTTCCACCATTCGTGTTGTTTCATTGTTGATTCCGATTACCCTGATTATCCTGAAATTGTGACTTCATTTGATTTCTATTCTGCCCTAGTATTCCTGGACGACCTCTATTCTGTCTTCTCGGAATAGTCCTATTTCTATTCTGTATATGCGGGCACTGTGCTCGCCAATGGCCTTCTTGTCTACAATAGACACATTGATTAATACCAATTGGACCCCCTTGCATGTTGGGCGTTAATGCAAATTGGACTCTAGACGATGCGTTCCCGCCATCTTTATGATTGTTCGCTACCTGCTGTAACAACACTCTTGTTTTCAAATCTCCTTTATCCCTTATTTCCTTATCCTTTTCTGAATTTACTCTGTTCTCATAATATTGGGCCATATGTAATACTTCACTTTGTGATTTCGCTTGCCATGCACTTTCAGATGTCATTATTAAAGTCTGACTTTTCGGTAACAACCCTTGCACCAACTTATCAACAAACATTCTCTTCCCAGGTTCTGTACTTAGATCTTGACCACTAAAATCTGCAAATACCTCTTCAAACTGATTAAAATAATCAGTTGCTCCTTCCAATTTGCCGTGTAAGCAAGCAGTCAATTTATCCCAAACTATTCTTTTTTCAGGTACTAAATTTGTCAATTTCTCTACTATTTGCGATGGTAAAGCCAACATTACTTGCGGTGGCTTTTCTCCAGCCTTTCTCTCACTGTCAATTTTAATCAAATCCTCCCATGTATCGCCTAACATCGGCGCGTCATTTATATTTCTAACCTGCTTCCATATATCTATAGGAAGAATCACAGGAAACAATAAATCAATGTCACTCAGTGTAAAAACAGATGAATTTAAAACAGATTCTATTTCCTTATAGAATCCTGCTGGATTTTTCCTAATGTCAGGGACCGTCTGCTTTATAGTATTTACTTCTTGCCTAGAAAAAGGGACATATACAAACTGTGCGATATAATGAGCTTCTATCGTTCACGCTGGGATCGCTCCATCGGCAGCAACCTCTACTTTCGGAACAAATGTGGCAGGCACCTCCCTCATGGGTAATTGCAAACTAGTGGATTCTACATTTGTTCGTCTATTAAGCAACAAAGCTAGATCAAGAGAAAAAGCAATCGTTCCAGTTTCAGGCACAAATGCTCTTTTATAAATTGTCATTAAATCAGCGGGACAACACATCTTATTCTTCATAAATTCATCCTGTAAATACTCCACCATAACTTGTAACACCTTTCTCTGCATTTTTGGTGTATACTGACTAAATGTATCATGCACTTCAATTGGGGAAATGGCAGCATCCGTAATCCATCTAAGCGCATCTCGCATACAAATTTGCATCTCTTCACTAACAGGTTTCGACGGCGGTAAAAACCGTTTCTGAACGTACGACATATGCGGTTCATCTTTGTTCATTATTTCTTTATGCAATCAATCAAGTTCTCGCTTAACCCCTTTAGTGCCAAGGACGAGCTAACTCGTCCTTGGAATTACTTTCACAGTGACAAGGACGAGATAGCTCATCCTTTTTGGCACTCCGTTTTGATTGAGCGATCCCTGTAAAGCAGGGATCGCCCAAAACAGTAATCCAACCCCCGGGCTCCCCCTCACTGCCAGGGGGCTGGATTAGCTTCAGTTTCACGTCGGCGTGCGTAAAGCCATTCCGGGCTGCTGCGGTGAAAATAAAAGGTGAGTATTCACGTTTCTCCCCTTCGATCTCTGGCTGTATTTCAAGCCGGAGATCGAGGGAGGTGTCGTTGGAAAGGGGAGACTCTCCCCTTTCCAGCAACACCCTTTGTGACAGCATTGCTGCCCGCAAATCGGGCGCAGGGCGCTCAATTCGCGGGCAGCAATGCCCACTAGACACCAGTGATGTCTTTGAATGCGGGGGAGGAGGTGGGGGCTTCTTACAGTAAGCAGCCCTCGCCCCCCCCGGTCCCCAAAGCATGGGGGCACATATGTGTACAACACTGGGGGCAGATGGCTGATCATCTGCCCCCAGGGAAGGGGGGGTAAGAAAGCAACGGCCCTCCCCCTCCCACACCAAGTGGAAAGGGGGGCCACCCCTTGTAGCCCTCCCTGGGGGCAGATTTATGCCCCCAGGCAGGTGTACATGAGGTGGCCCCCCATCCAATTGGAGGGGGGTGTACCTCACGCAGCCATTTGTAGGAGGCCCAGGGAGGCCTGCATGAGGTGCCCCCGCCACCCATTTGGGCTGAGGGAGGAGAGGGCCCCCAGAAATTGTGGGACAGGCCCCCCAGTGGGTGAGGCAGTAAGGTTTAGGCACCGCGGGGCTAGATTGGCACACCAATGTGCCCCTCTGCGCCAAGGCAAGTTTAGTAAACAAAGAAAATAATTCAAAATGGCAGGCTGCCCTTTAGCGGGGGCTGAGGGGCACCCTACACCACCAGGGAATTTTCTAATGTGAAGAGGGGGACCCCTCTCCACCCCCAACTCAATTGGAGGGGCGGCGCATCTCATGTAGCCCTCCCTGGGGGAAGAAAAGGGGGGCGACTGTCCTGCACTTCTCCCTGGCCTCAGGCGTCCCTTCCTAGGAGCAGATATCTGGTCCCAGGGAGGGCTGCATGACATGGCACCCACTCCATTGCGGATAGGGGGTGGAGGGGTCAACGCCCCATTCCATTAGAAAATTCTAATGAAAATCCTCTCCATTAGAAAATTCCCCGTCCCTTTGGGGTGCCCCACAGCCCCCCCTAAAATGCATTCCACCATTTTAACATTTTTCCTTTGGTAACCCAACTCCCCTTGGCGCAGAGGGGCACATTGGTGTGCCATTCTGGCCCCGTGGTGCCCAGACCTTACTGCCTCACCCACTGGGGGGCCTGTCTCACAATTTTTGGGGGCCCTCTCCCCCCCAACTCCAAATGGATGGGGGTGTACCTCACGCAGCCTTTTGTAGGAGGCCCAGGGATGCCTGCATGAGGTGCCCCACCACCCATTTGGGCTGAGGGAGGAGAGGGCCCCCAAAAATTGTGGGACAGGCCCCCCAGTGGGTGAGGCAGTAAGGTTTGGGCACCACAGGGCCAAAATGGCACACCAATGTGCCCCTCTGTGCCAAGGGGAGTTGGGTTACCAAAGGAAAAATGTGAAAATGGTGGAATGCATTTTAGGGGGTGCTGTGGGGCACCCCAAAGGGACGGGGAATTTTCTAATGGGATGGGGCATTGACCCCTCCACCCCCCACCCGCAATGGGTGGGTGCCATGTCATGCAGCCCTCGTTGGGACAGGATATCTGCTACTAGGAAGGGAAGGGACCCGGTAGGTGCACCTACACATGTGAGGTACCATTTTCATCGGGACATGTGTGGGGACGCGGGAAGTTAAGCCATGTGTTGTTGGCGATGTGTTTCGGTGGGTGGCCAGGGCGAAACGTCTGAGAATTGTCTTAATTTCCAGCCAATTTCAGAGACATTTCCCTCTGTGCACTCACCGAAACAAATCGCCAACAACAGATGTCATACCTTCCCGCGTTCCCACAGGTGTCCCAACAAAAACGGTACCTTACATGTGTGGGTGCACTTACCGGGGCGCAAAAGGAAAAGGGTAACCCACTGGTAACCCTAAGCCTTTCGGCACAGCACATTTTGTTCATGTGCGCAACCTACAGATCTGGGCCTAGGGTGTCAAAGCCAGCAAGGAAAACAGGGAACCCCATGCATTTCTGAAAAGAGGACACCCGTGGGAATCCACAGAGTTCTGACTTACGCAAATGTGCCCAGAATCTAATACCCAGAACCCTGGCAAATTCCATATTTGGGGGTAAAAAACACACATTTCAGACATTTCACCCTGCTCACCCACTGAAACACGCCGCCAACAACAGATGTCATACCTTCCCGCATTCCCACATGTGTCCCAACGAAAACGGTACCTCACATGTGTGGGTGGACCTACCTGGGCGCCAAGAGGAAAGCCTAAAACACTGATAACCCCAACTCTTTTCGCACAGCAGGATTGCAGGATTTTGAGTAATGTGCACACCATACAGATTTGGGCCTAGGGTGTCCAAGCCACCAAGGAAAATTCGGAACCCCATGCATTTCTGAAAGGAGGACACCCGTGGAAATACACAAAGGTCTGACTTGCACGAAGCGGGACAGAATTTATTACCCAGAATCCCGACAAGGTGAAAATTGTGTTTTTTCCACACCAAACATCACACTTTGTCGGGGATTGTGGCTAATAAATTCTGGGCTGCTTCGCGCAAGTCAGACCTCAGTGCATTCCCACGGGTGTCCTCTTTTCAGAAATGCATGGTGTTCTGAGTTTTCCTTGGTGGCTTGGACACCCTAGGCCCAAATCTGTATGGTGTGCAAATTAGTCAAAATCCTGCAATCCAGCTGTGCGAAAAGAGTTAGGGTTACCAGTGTTTTAGGCTTTCCCCTTGCGCCCACGTTGGTGCACCCACACATGTGAGGTACCATTTTCATCGGGACACCTGTGGGAAAGCAGGACGCTAGGCCATGTGTTGTTGGCGGCGTGTTTCGGTGGGTGAGCCAAGTGAAATGTGCGTAAAATGCAGTTTTTTTGCCACATTTCAGACTTTGCCAGGGTGTCTGGGTAATAAATTGTGGGCCGATTTTCACAAGTTAGACCTCTGCAGATTCCCACGGGTGTCCTCTTTTCAGAAATGCATGGAGTTACCTGTTTTCCTTGGTGGCTTGGACACCCGAGGCCCATATCTCTATGGTGTGCCTGTCTAGAAAAAGTGTGAAATTCAGCTGTCATAACAGACTTAGCGTTACCTGTGTTTTAGGCTTCCCTCTTGGCACCCAGGTAGGTGCACCCACACATGTGAGGTACCATTTTTATTGGGACACCTGTGGGAACGCGGGGCGGTAGGCCATGTGTTGTTGGCGGCGTTTCGGGGGGTGAGCCGAGTGAAATGTACGGAAAATTTGCTTTTTTTCCCCACATTTTGGACTTTGCAGGGGTGTCTGGGTAATACATTCTGGGCTGATTTGCGGAAGTCAGACCTCTGGGGATTCCCACGGGTGTCCTCTTTTTGGAATGCATGGGGTTCCCTGTTTTCCTTGGTGGCTTGGACACCCGAGGCCCTTATCTGTATGGCGTGCCCGTCTGGAAAAAGTGTGAAATTCAGCTGTCAGAACAGATTTGGGGTTACCTGTGTTTTAGGCTTCCCCCTTGGCGCCCAGGTAGGTGCACCCACACATGTGAGGTACTGTTTTCATCGGGACACCTGTGCGAACGCGGTACGGTTGGCCATGTGTTGTTGGCGACGTGTTTCGATGCGTAAGCCGAGTGAAATGTGCCGAGAATGTGTTTTTTTCTGCACATTTCGGACTTTGCTGGGGTGTCTGGGTAATACATTCTGGGCCGATTTGTGCAAGTCAGACCTCTGCGGATTCCCACGGGTGTTCTCTTTTCAGAAATGCATGGGGTTCTCTGTTTTCCTTGGTGGCTTGACACCAGAGGCCCATATCTGTATGGTGTTCCTGTCTGGAAAAAGTGTGAAATTCAGCTGTCAGAACAGACTTGGGGTAACCTGTGTTTTAGACCTTTCCGCTTGGTGCCCAGGTAGGTGCACCCACACATGTGAGGTACCGTTTTCATCGGTACACGTGTGGGAACGCGGGAAGGTATAACATTTGTTGTGTTTGTGTGGTTTTTGGTGCCCTTTGTCACACAACCCTTTCATTTCCCAAATGTGTCCTACATTTAGTCGTTGCTTTAGGCACCATACACTTTTGTAACCTGCACAAGTCTGCCTGAAAAGGTCTGCCTGCGCTCTTTCAAAAAATGTATGCTTGTCGTTCCTCACCACATTGGTTTTCCTGATTTACACATGCTAAGTACGTCTGTTGAGGCCGTAAGCATAAAACTCCTGTGAACCATGGCTCAGTGTTTGGCTTGTGGTATTGCTTGTTTTGTAAAACACTACAAAAAATGTGTGCTTTCCTAACTGCAAGAGTGGGGGAATGTAGCAGAGCATTGTTTTCTCAAAATTCATAGAAGCCATTGCCGTACCAAGCCAACCATGTCCACCACATACCTTTTTTTTCGGTCATTTTCCCGCTTTTCCCCCAATCTATGGCATTTTGCCCAACCTAGTTGTTACCCGACCTACGCAAATCACCTCTTCCTAAACTTGGAATTTTGTCTACTTTTCAGAAATGTATGCCTTTCTGTCCTCCAATTCAGCTTTCCTACCCTTTTCTTCCATTCCGTCCATGCATGTCCAATTGGCAAAAATGGCCAAAATCGCCTACCTCTCACAAAACGGTTGATAACCACATCAAAATAATGTTTTTTCGTTTCCACTCAACCTGTTCTTGAAAATCAGGAAATGGGGGAATTCAGCACAGCAAACCATTTGTTCCTAGCTCTTACAAGGAAAAAACCACAGGCATCTTTGTACATAATTTTATTGGCATCTTGTGAAAAAACACATTATTTTCGCACTTTTTGCTTATTTTCTCTCACCCCCCCTACAGCAACCTAGGATTCCTGGGTGGCGTTACGACCGGCTACATGTGGGAAAAAAAGGGCCACGTTTGGCCAGGATATCTCATGTAACAAAAAAGTTACAAGGCATTGAATGGCAACATACTGAAATCACCAAAAAAGGCCTTAGCACTGGGGGGAAATACCCATGGCAGTTAAAGGGTTAAACACAAATATTTGCCCTACGTGTTCTTGTACTTCCGCCGCATTATCTCGCAAATTCGAAAGAACAACCAAATCTCGCAACTCTTGCAGTACCACTGTATCAGTCAGATCACTCCATATTTTAACATGACAATTCCCCATTCATTCTAACAATACCTGTTGTTCACCAAGGCCTCTATGAGCGGATAAAGAACTTTGCACAGCCGCTTCATTTTCATCATCAATATACGTTTCGGCCCACTCTTTCAGTTCTTCTTTCCTTCTCTTGCTAATCATACTACGAGTTTCTCTAATACTTCCTTGTTCAGGTTCCATTGCTGTAGAACTGCCTGCTAAAGCGGATAACTCATGCTCTGAAGGCGGTGGAGGAAATGATGTCACAGGCACAGTGGGAGAAGAAATGCTTACTGCAGGTGCGGATGGAATCACAGGAATAGGAGGTACATAAGGAGGAGGTGCAACTGGGTCAGTACTTTGATGTTCACTTCTTCGCTCATTTAATATTTTGTTTATTAGTTCATCTGTTGTTTGCAAATCTTGTGAAGGATATATTTTCTGTATATCTAATTGGAAGGCTCTATCCATGTTCCTAATGGCTTCTGTCTGCTGATGCTGATCATGCTCTACCGCTTCCTCTGCATTCGTTTTATGTCTACGTGCGTGTTTTTCCCTACTTTTTAAACAGAGATTAGCTTCCTTCGTCCAGTGTCTTACAAAGTCGAACGCTGCAGGACTGGCCTTTTTTGGCAGCAGTACTGATTTTAAGTGTTCTATACGCGCTAATTCAAAGCTCCCATTATTAGGCCACTGAAGGTCTGATACATGTCTGGTCTGCCTATGCCAAACTGCATTGAACAATATTGCCCCTATTCCATACTTTATGTACATTTCATGTGCCGGCGACCCTTTGGGTGGCGCAAGCTGGCCAGTTTCCAAAGATTGTCTACCGCAGTGAAAAAAACTCACTAAACAGGAAGACAATTTCCCAGGCATGGTTAAATCTTACCCTTTTCTTACCCTGGGCGTTTGTACTTGCAAGTGCAACACTCAACCAATATCAGGACGTTTAAGAATCAACCAATTCGTCACTCAGGACGCAATTCACCCGTACACAGACGCAACCAAGAATCGCTTTGACCGCGTGTCTGGCTCAATTTGCCTTGTTTCCAGGACCCTCACCTTGATGCTCTCTGGGCGCTGCTCGTCGATCAGGGATCGGATGTGTACAGATCTGCGGAGGAGACTCTCATCACTTCTACAGGGGCGCCCCGAACACCTTCCGATCCCGGTCCGACGGCTTCGTCCTCGGCTCGTTTTTTCCTTTTGCCTTCCTTCAACTTCAACATATGCGATGGAGCATTAATGGAGGGTCCCTGTTCAGGTGCCATATTTGCTAGGCCATAAAGACCGCATATGGAAACTAAGGCACAATAACCATATACCCCAAATGACACGTCAGTCGTGAGGTTCGTTTTCCAAACAAGTCTGGTTTTATTCAGAGTTTCTCAGTCAGCCGACTGGGTCTCAACGCCTCATGACGTGTGTTCCCAGACCCCGTGAGATGCGAGAGAGAGCGTACAGCGCTCAAGCAGCAATATATATACATCATACATCATCCTTTGTTAAAGCAATTCGACCTGCCCTCATACATGTCATACAGGCTAGGGTTTAGTGATTGACAATTATGACACATTGTGACAAGTCTTCATTCAGTCTGAACATAGTTATTCTACTAAAGGCAGCAAAGACAGCTTTCTGTTATGAGGAACATGGAGCTCTGGCTCAGTAAGGATATCTTGTTCTTAGCAGAGAAACATTCCATACAACGTTATCTGTTTGTTACGGCTCATGAGCTAAGAGTCAGATAGTTCTGAAGCAGAAAATACCATCCTCTGTGAAGGAGCACCGCTAGGAGAATATAATTCATGTTTAACTGCCTTTTACAACAGTGCTTGCAAGACAAACTGGCACCTGGACTACTGATTAGATGCGGCTTCTGCTCGACTTCAAGGACTTAGTGAGAGGGAAAAACAATGAACCTCATTATAACTTGTGCGGAATGGGTTTAACGGCACCGGTAAAGGTGCTGGTGCCGTTAAACCCATTCCTTACAATTACGAGGTCCCCTCGCGGGACCCGCTCTGGACGTCTGATTTTTCCTTTATTAAGGGCATGGCTGCCTCCAAAGTCATAATGAGGCCCAATGTATTTCTGCACAGTTCGACATTCCTGTCTGCATTAGCATTTCAGAGTTCAAGCCGTGGCCTCGCACCATGTGCAGATCTAAAGCATAGAATATATTTGCAAAGCGTTAACAAAGCAAAAGGAAAATGGCTGGCATTTCACAAAATGGACTCACTTTGGTTACATTCAAGTTTCTCGGGTTGCAATGTTTGTCACATGATGCGATTTGCTTCTGGCCAACATATTATACGTATCATTCGGCTATGCAATCACTTTTCTGGTCTAACATCAGGGCTGCATTTCTTGGCCAGTGGCACCTTTCAGCACACTGTGGTCGAGCTGCATTGGTTATCCCAATCCTGTTTCTCCAGGGTGCTATTCCAGGTCCTGGAGGCACTCCTGTGGCACATGTCAGACCACATAGCCCTCCCCAGAACACCAGCCGAGGTTAATGCCACCACATTGGGGTTCCACGCCCTGACAGGCATGCCCAAAGTAACTGGTGCGCTGGACTGCACACTTGTTGACCTGGTGGTCACACATACAAATGAGGAAGTGTACCACAACTGCAAACTGTGACACTCCTTGAATGTGCAGGTTGTGTGCGATGTAGACCTCCTCATCACCCACTGCTGCGCACGTTTCCCAGGTTCCATGCACGATTCCATGGTGCTGCAGAACTCCACGCTCCCAGGGTACATGGCACGACACAGCGGAGACCGGACCTGGCTGTTGGGTGACTCAAACTACCATGGCATGTGCAATGTGGAAAGGGGGGTGGATTGTCCACTATCAACAGTGCATGGGGGTAATGCAATGGCATGTACACAAATAGCATGCATGAGCGGGAGGGCATGCCTGGCATGTGGTGCATGGGCAAATGGAGCACACCCCATCATTATTTTTGCTCCGATAGGCAGACACAGCACATGCACTACAGGTACCAGAATGCATTTCACCCATGCCTCTCCACCCAGCATCTACAAAATGTGCACATTGCTCACCACCTGCACCGCAGCCATGTCCAACTAATGTAATTCTCCCCCCAAGCACTGTACCCCATAGCATGTAGCCAGATCACCTGCCTGTCACAAGTGCACATAGCCATATGAATGTGAAATGAAGCATAACAATGTTTAGACACAGATGAACAAATGGGTGAGATGACCATTGTAAGACATGCAAACAGAACCAGAAGTAGCACACGCAATGGACAAGGTAGATGCTGGTTTTGCCATAGGGTCAATGGGCAAGGTGTGTTTGAAAAGGTGAGAGAAATTTGAACGGAAACCAGTCCCCTCCTTGCAGCATGATTAATGCTTCTGGTGCATGGCATATATTAACTTGCATTTCCGTCTGCGTTCATCCACATTTATTTCTGGGCCTTTAATTCTGCATTCATCCACATTTATTACTCGGCCTTTCATTCTGCAGGCTTCCACATTTATTTCTGGGCCTTTCATTCTGCATTCATCCATATTTCTGTGGCTTCATATGAAAAGATAACTCACAAACAGTATTAATCTGCTTTAATTGCAAATCAAAAATCCATTAATTGAAGCACGCATGCAGACATATATATATATACTTTTTTTAATAAAAAATGGTTTAGTTTAAAATTAAACTTTTCATTTTGTGTTACCACTCATCTTTGGGAGACATTTAGAAAATATACTCAAATTTTCTCATTTTGTTGTAGTTCATCCTATGGAAAATGTATCCATGATCTTGTTCCAAAAATGAAAAATTATAAAGGTCATCTTTTTGTCTTGACCCAACAGGATCCGGGCCCATCTGTCTTCTGCACTCAGAGTTTTGTTTCCGTTTTCGAAATAAGTCCTGCAAATGTTTCTCTCATCTTGAAGAGCAGGGTCAGACTATTATAAAATGAAATAATGTTTCTGTGATGTCTTGATTTTTTACAGGCTCTGCAAGGGAGCGACTTTTGGCCTTTTTGGTTTATTCTCGCTAGTCTTTCTCTTGTTGGTAATATATTTAAGCGTAGTTTCGTGAATATAGTTCTTATTCTTTTGTCTGGGAAAAGAAACAGGTATGGAGGTAGTTAGTTAATCACTCTCACGTCTATTTCTTGAATCAGATTGTCTTTGTATCGATTATTCTGTGCGTTGGTGATTATCCAGTCGTTGAACATGATCTTTTTCTTGGCGTTTTGTGGTCTCAGTAGTAACATTTCTAACTCTATTTCTTCTTTTGCTAGAATCTGTGACATCTGATATTTCCATTCTGTCAAAACTCTCGCACTGATAACATTTGTCTTGCTTCTAAATATCTCCAGAGCAGCGACTTTTTCCTCGCCTGTTATTTTTCTGAACAGGTCTAGCTTTTTCCATGTTACAACTGAGGAAAGGGATTGCAATGCTCTTTCAAAGCGGATCCGTGCTACTGGAAAAGATTGTGATAGCCTCAATATTTGTCATCAAACTAGAGCTTTGAGAATAGGCCAAATTTTATCCGGTAATTTTAGTAGTGTTTCTCTACCATAAGTCAGGATCGGGATGACTTTGCTCCTGTAGAATGTGATAATAGGTCTGTATGAAAACGATCCATACTTTTCATGGAGGATGTAGCCTTGTCTTGCTAGGGCCATTACTTTCAAAGTAATCATCTTAGTTGCCCCTCCCATTCTTTTTCATCTATTGTATGAGAAATGATGATCCCCAAATATTTATACGAATCAGCCACATCAATGAGGGATCCGTTTATAGTTAGCACGGGCTTTCTTTCCTTCTTTTTTGGTTTCATGATGGCCATTATTTTAGTTTTTGACGTGTTTATGTTTAGCTCATTTTTGGTCATGTAATCTCCGAGAGCGTTGAGGTTGTGTTGTAAGCCTTTTGGGGTCTTATATAGCAAAATAATATCGTCCGCACATAACATCAGGGATAATCTTGCTGAATTTATTCTTGGCGGATTTGTTAATGCTAGTATCATTTCTCTTTGTAAGAATAACAACAGAAATGAAGGTGCGCTCCAAATTCTTGCTTTGAATAGTTATTTATTAATTTGTACCTAGTCTGTATGTACTGTGTTTGCATTCTAACAGAGTTACTGCAGTGTAACAAATTGTTCATAATTTCATTAAATTTGAAAATAAATTCTTACAATACAAATCTTTTTCATGATCATGTTTTTTGTCACAACTGTAGTTTTTTGCAATTCAAGATGCCATTTCTAGGCAGTGAAAACTCAATATCCTCTCTCATCAGGAGGGTTTGTAGTGAACAAGTTTAGTATTTAGTAATTTCAAAACATGATTTTGCTTGTAATCAAAGGGAACAAAAATAATTGACTTAGATGCTTTTTTAGCCTTTTAGTCCAATTACACGTTAGATAGTAAAAATGATAATAATTTATTGACAGGGTAGCTTTTTAATTACTTACTTCAAGGAAGCGAAAAATTCAAAACTTAGTTCCAATCTATTAGGTTAAGTTCTTGTTAGTGTGCTGTTAAGCTGATCCCTCATGTCATTTGGCTTGTCTTGGCAATCAATAGCCCGTTGGTGAAAAAAAGGGGGGGAGCAGAAAATTTGGCTTAAAGTAGTTGGTCCCTTTAGGTTATAGTAATTCTGCCTGTAATAGATTTAGCATCCCAATCCCTTTCTTACCTGAGTTTTGTGCTGTAAGAGGTTCCTGTTCCTGATTCCTAGAGCCATATGAGAGATCCGATCGATGTAGTCGATACGGATCTCTCAAAATGGCCGACTATTTAAGAGCGTCATCACGCTATTGCATGATGACGTCATTACGTGCCCTGTTGTATTTGTGGCGTAAGCGTGATGACATCACAGCTTGCTGCACGCGAGCACCATATTTATTAACTGCTAAGTTAAACTTTTAAAGGGCCCAAAGGTAAAAAAGCTTAGAAAGCTTGGCATGTGGTCTGAGAATTTTAATGGTGGTACTTTGGAGAGACATAATTGCGATTTGAATCTGATGTAGATCCGCTGTGAATAAATTGAAAAGCATCGCCGGTAAAGGGCAACTTTTTTTGAGGCCATTCCATGTCTCTGTGTAAGATGTTAGTATTCCGTCATTGGTTAGCCTTACTCGTATTTTTGTTTATGAATAGAGTAGTTTTATTGGCTGTAAGATATGTGCCGGACATTTCCACTTTTCTAACTTATTCCATAGCAGACAACGGTTGACCGAGTCAAAAGCAAGGTTGAGGTCTACAGAGGCCATCCAGACCTGTTGATTATTGGCCTTGGCTTCGTGTTTTGCGAGGTTCAGCAGGAAGAGGTTGATATTGGTAACTACTGATTGAACGAAACCCATTTGTCGTGGGGCAAACTTTTTTTCCTGTGTGGCCCAGTCTGTTAGATCTCTCAATAACATGGTTGCAAGAATGTTCCCTAGAGGATCTAACAGTGCAAATGATCTGTAGTTTGCCGGGTTTTGTTTGTCTCCCTTTTTAAATATTGATATTAAGATCGCCTGTCGCCATGCCAATGGTATTTGCTGCAGACTGTTGATCAGCTGTAGGATCTGTATCATGATTTCAGCCCATATCTTCGGGTTGGCCTTTATTTTTTCATTTGAAAGCCCATCAGGCCCTGAAGCTCGCAAGGGATTAAGCTTCATAATTAGTTGCTTTATTTGGTCTTTCGATCTTGTTATTTGCCATCTAGCCGTTACTGGTGTTTCTATGGGTTCTTCCGGTTGTCTCTTTCAATATAGTTTGGCAAAATGATCTAGCCAACAGGCTTCGGTAACATTTTGAATCAACAGGTGTTGCGTTGTTTGTAGTGGGTTTAACAGGTTCCATAGATCTCGGGTGTTCCGGTTATTAAGGCATAAGAGCATATTTTCTCAGTCTTGTTGCAGTATCATACTTTTATGTGCCTTTAGCCAGTTACAATACATCTATTTGGCTGTTTTAATTAAGAATCTGGATTCCTGTGTTTTTTTCTTATTCAATTGTCTGCATAGTTTGTGCAGCTCTGTTTTTTTCTTCCTTATTTCTGTATCGTAACAATGGTAATGTTTCTTGTTTTGATTATTTGATCCTTTTGTTAGCTGGTAATGTGGATCGAACAACCATTCATAGTTCAGTTTATCTCGGAGTTCTTTGTGTGTTACTTGATAGATCTTTGATAGGCCAGACAAGTCAGAGGCTTTTAATCTGAGTCTTAAAGTTTTTGCGTTTAATTCCATTGATGGCAGTTTTAACCTTTTCCGTTGACATTCGTTTTGAGAGCATGTAAAGGAGATCATATGATGATCACTGTTTGTATTAACACTGTTCTCTGTTTTTGCAATTGTTTTCAATATGTTTGATGACACATAGATGTAATCCAATATTGTCTTTGCATTTTTTTGAGACTAGGTGGGAATTATTTGAAGATTTTGATCCTGGAAGTTGCCAATTAGGGAGAGATTCCTTGCACTCATTTCTTTGACCCAGGTTTTGGCTCTCGGATCAAGGTCTTTGTTGACTTTCCGGCTGCCGGATTTATCAAAGAGGTGGAAATTCAAATCTCCACATATGATGACATCGATCGTACTGAACTTGGATATTATCAAGTCTAGTTCTGTTAAAAAGGCATCAATATATAGCGACTCGTTTATGGCTAGCAGGTTCCAGTACATGTTGAAGACGACTAGCTTTGCTGCCTGTTTAAATTTGTCTTTGTAGGGAGAATTTATATTCTGGAGTATTGGACATTGGGCCTCATTACAACTTGTGCGGAATGGGTTTAACGGCGCCGTAATGGTGCCGGTGCCGTTAAACCCACTCCGCACTATTACGAGGTTCCCTCGCGGGACCCGCTCTGGACTTCTGGTTTTTCCAGACGTCCATAACGGGTCCCGCGAAGGGACCAGGGAGCTAACAATAGGCCCGTTCGTAATGGGCCCGTTGTTAGCTCCTTCCCCATTCCCATTGAGCCCTATGAGGCTCCATACTCAGAATGGCCCGGTATTTTGACATTCAGGGAACCCGGACACAATTTTGGACGCAGCCATGCCCTTCTTAAGGGCATGGCTGCCTCCAAAGTCGTAATGAGGCCCATTGTGTCCATGGGTTCAGGTTTCTGGACTCTACTGGAGACCAGTTCGAATTTATTTTCGCCAGAATTATCTGTCCTGAAGAAGGTCTGCCTTTTGATTGTGCTACGGCAGGATTGGTGAAAACATTGTATCCTTCACATGTAGGAGCACGAGCTAGCCACGTCTCTTGCAGACAGATGATATGAGAATGCTGGAGCTTTGAGTGAGTTTGCTGGAAAAGGTGACATGCAGACATATAGGAAAGAAATCCTAGCTTCATTCATTCCATAGCAACAAACGATAGCTACTGTGACTCAAGCTGCCTTAAAGGCATGGTCTAGTAAAAATTTTTATTGTCCCTCCGGGTCGGCCATGTTTTTTTAAGCCTAAGTGGCTCGTTTTTAGAAAACTTTCCTATGGACCTTACCCGAGTTTTCGTCCATTAAACGCACGCGAAAACAAGCACCAGGGAGCCGCCATTTTCTGATAATCCTATCTTTTCCCCGATCGCCCTGGCTGACCTGCTTTTGCGGCACTAAATCAATTCCCCCGCCCCTGAGCCTGACATTATCAAAACATTCATATTCCCCGCCTCTCCCCGTGACGTTACTGTGCTGCGTAGGCAAACGCGCCCAGTCGTCTTCTGCGCGACTCCACACAGAACCCGGAAACCAACACAGATCAACTCACAACTCAGCGCGCCACAATTCGGAATATGAAACTGTACTTTAAAATGAAACAGCAACACGGTACATTTGGTAAAGTACATTTATTTGACATTAAATGTTTAGAGAATATTCAGCAATTGACATATGAACTCAGGAAGCCATTTATTTTCTTTTATCTGTATCCGTAATAACTGTTCCGTTTCATCTTGAGTCACGCGCTGTTCCTTTATGGTACACAGGGTGTTCATTTTCGTAAAAAGAATCACTTTGGAAGCACGGTGAACCGCAAGGCTGTTCCATCAACTAGGTCTAGTCCAGCCTAAAGGTTGATATGTTGCTCCTAGCCACTAGTACAGCGTAAGGGCATGTGGGCCCTTGGTGATCGTCCCATAATATGGTGATCGTGCTCCAGTTGTTGACACGAAGCTGCAGGTGTCTGCTGAAGAATCCATCCGCCGGTGTCTCAAACAGATGGCAGTGGCAGAGAGGGATCAAATACCTGTTATGAAAACAAAAAAATTATAATTCGTCTCGCTAGCCGAACTTCATTAATATTACTCATTTTATTTATTACAGCCGATCAGAAACTATTTGCTTGCAAGGATAGTTCAATGGAGTATGTTCGTCTCTAAAATCAATGCGAAAAGTAACAAGATAAATCGAGGCCAACACACAATGATAAAGGACAGTCTACATGCGTGAGGAATGATATGATATATGATATGGCATGTGTAACGCGCCTATACTCAAGTGTTTCTAGGCGTGACGAGGCAGGTGGGGAACAAGGGCAGACAGACAACGATCCTACTAGGCCAGGTGTCTTTCTGATCGCGCATGGGGAAGGGCTGTACATGGTTAGTTGAATACAAATTAAATAATAGGGCCAGCTGGTGGCAAGTGCAAGGTAAATGCCGGGAGAAGGGGCTGAAGGATACAGAGACAGTCCCGTAGTGCAGGTAGGCAGTGCAGGGAAAAGTGGCTGGGCCAAGGACCGAGATCGGTGAGACCAGTGGACCTGCATGCCCATGTGCCCACTACGAACAGTTTTACTTGCTTTTCCTAGCTCTTCATTCATTCATTTATTCATGCATCCATTCATTAAATCTTCATTCCGGTATAAAAGCGTGTAAAGATTTACTTACATTATATTTGAAATTTCCATTGTGTCTCTTCGTAATGCAGTCTGTAAAACGGACCGTGCTCTTGACAACGATTTTTCGTATACTGACCTAAAATGAAATTCGGTCTAGTTTCTGAATTTTCTGCCTTATCGTCTCTTACGTTATTGCGCACTCCCTTCAAATGTAGTTCTTTCGGCATGGTCCCTGTCTCAAGGTCAAAAAACAATAGACCCTTATACTTCCAGTGCGACTTGTGGGCCTCATCTGGGCGCTGTCCTTCGCATTCTTTATTTGCAACATCACGTAGTATAGGCATCTGTGAGAACTTGAAGTTTAGAACCCGTCTATGTAGTGCGCCTCAATGTGCAAATGCGAACTGGCTTCTCTCCCAAATGCCACGGCCCGCTTGGCTGGCGCGTTCTAAGTGCCCCAATTTTGTCCCTGTTGTCTGCGAGCTTTGCAGCCCAAATTGAGACATTTAATTTTTGGCAGAAGGTCAGGGAAAGTATAAAGTACCACAGGAGTTGAGTTAAAAGTGAGATTTATTGTTTGTTTGTTTGTTTTATTATTTGCAATACGCAAGCCTCCCCTCCGTTAACAGTGCGCGGCATTTACATTAGATGAGACATGAGAAAAATATATACATACACATATGTGAGGTGAATAGAGAGAATTCAAAGACGACACCCAGCTTGTTCACCACCCATGATGGTGAAGGTAGGGGTTAGGTTTACAGGTACACTGTACAATAACATTTATTTACAAAAAGACAATCGTATTGCAATTATTTAAACCGGGATTTGTACTTCACAATCAGCTGTGCTTCGGGTGGGCATGGCACAGTCGCAATGTTCGGTGGCAATGGATCACTGCTCTGCACAGAAACGTCCAAAATTCCATATCTGTGCTTCTCTAACGCAGCAACAATAAGGCCTTTCACAAAGTCGAACTGCATTTCATCATAGACTGGTTTGATCACCCATTGCTTACTTCGTTTTGAAAACACCTTAGTGTAGCGAGGCATCCTTACTTTACCCCTAGTCCTAGATTGTTCACGTCCGACATTGCTGTTATGGGCCAAGACCGCTAGTAGAGTGCGATGTTTCATGCCCCGAAAGCTAAAATGCAAGCGCTTTGACCTGTACTTTAGGCACATATTGTGGAACACCTCCAAATGTCCTGTGTGACAGAATTCTGTCAGTCCTCTCAAATCTCTTGATAGAGTTTTGTCGAAAACAATCTTCTCAATGGCTTTGTGTGTCGGTGAAGATGGAATCAACCACTTCTTCTTCCGTGCCTCCTCTGGGGACAAAGGGCCATGTTCACATTGGTGGAAATGTTCATTTGCTGTCCAGCGGTGAACGTTGGTACAGTGGTGCATCAGTGACCACCATTTTTCAAGTAATATTTCCACTGACCCCTCACAAGTTTTTGAGCTCCACCAAAGATGGTTGGTGATAGAATGTGACCACTGCAAAATACTTTCAAAACCCTTTTTTTCCCTGCAGCCGAGATTTTCTTATTGATTGATTTAGCAAGATGCCATACGTCAAATTGATGTTTAATATGTGGGAACTGCTCTCTCATTGTCTTGGCAATTGAAACGTGTCTATCCGTGGCTATGAGGTCGATGTGCATTCCCCTCGATTGTAGATATTCCACTGATTTTATAAAACCTAGTTTCTCCATGGCCACTGAGGATGTACATTGTGTTACCTGCACGACCACCGAACTCACAATTTTCTTACTATCCATGTCCTGAAAGTGGTAGGTGCAGTACTTGGCAGAAAATCCAGGGCTGTCGCACTGTCCATCGCCGGCTAGCCTGAATCGTTTGCCTTCGAATGTACTTGCTAGAGACAATTGTTCAATTTTCCAAGCATCACTAATGGCCGGAAACAGATAATCACGTTGGTATGTGTAGTACAGCGCTTTAGAAATTAAATGGAGTCCCACAAACTGAAAGAAAGCCTCTAACTTTCTAAAACTGGAGCCACTAAAAAGTGATGCAGCTGCACACAGTAGATTGCCTGCTGGCAGTTTCCCCAGCATCGGTTGTGCAGACCATGAGAACCTATGATTTAATCTACAGGCGGCATTTATTTTGACGTTACTGCCTTTTATTTGACGAGTCACATTAATCAATGGCTTCCCACATACTTTCCCTCTAATGGAATGCACACCTTTCAGCATACTTATAATTTCCATCAAACAACTGTCGAATACAATGTATTTGCTCTCTTTCATTAGACTGTCATCCTGCGTCAACGTAGTTTCGGCCTTTGACTTTGTGGAGATTTCAACACATTGGAAAGTAATATCGCTGGTATCAAGTTCTGATGCGTCTATGGATGCTGCGGCTGGTTCATTCTCTGTCATTTCAACATCTATTACTTCAACATTGATGGGAGAACACAACAATGTCGACAGGTTTTTTGGTGGCAAATTTTTGGCGGGTGTAGATTGTGTAAATTGATCTGCAACTACTTCAGAGCTATCTTCAATACATTCAATAACATATTCTTGTGGTGGTGCGGTCGCACTGTAGCTATGGTCCAATGCAACTTTGCTGTAGTCTCCAAACACAATTAATTCATGTTCTGGCCATTGGACATGAGCATCTCGAGCCTGAACACGCCTCGCCTCAATTAATAGTTCCTCCATAGTGTACACGGTCTGGCAAGCCACATATCTCATTCGCTTCACTGCCTGTGTGTATAGTTCTGACACCCACGGGTAACTGGAGGAGAGATTGGAAAAGGGATGTTCAGTTTAAACACAAGATGGAGTGTAGAAGAATTGACTGGAAAAAAAGATAAAATAGTCCCCAGCACAAACATTTTTTTAAAGTTATGAACTGTTTGTAACTAACCTTTTTTTGTTTTTTTTTCTTTGCAACTTTTTTGACTCGACCTTCAACATCTGAAAGCTGTAGCTCCTATTCGTTTCCGCATGTCCTCCCTTCCTCTTGCGCTTCAACGACTATATTTTCTGTATCCGCATAGACTGCACGGAATGAGGCTCCATCGTCTCCCTGAAACATAGTACTTTCATTACTATGTATCAAAATATTGTTAGCATAAAACACACGTGAGGACGAAGACACAGGTACATCTCAATAGCCAAATACGATTTAAACATTGTGTGCAACAATCAAACGACAAGTATTCGACCAGTGATGATCTATTTCGATGGAAGTGTCAGTATCCATACCTCTGGCTCTGCATGGACTGCCATGAATGGTTGTATTGGAGAGGAGGCATCCGCATCTCCCTGAAACACAGTACTTGCATTAGTATGCTTTTCAATATTGGAAACACAACACACACTTGGGGTCGACGGCACAGGTACATATAAAGAGATAACCGCGAAAGATGCATTGTCCAAAAGAATCTAGGAAAATCCAAATATGATCACATTTCATCGACTTATTTCAACGATTCCTTTACATCTGCATCATCTAAATGAGATGTTGTGATTGTGGTGGAAGCTTCGTCGTCTCCCTGAAACACAGCACTTGCGTTAATAGGGAAGAAAGTATAGCAAATGGAATCACGTTATATGATCACGCATGATGGAGCTGTCATTATCCATACCTCGTACTGCTGAAGAATATCTATGGATGTTGCAAATGTAGTGCGCACTTCCGAAAGCTGTTGCGCCAAGTCGTATACTTGAATGTCAGGCTCTGCATCAAGTGCAGGGGTTGACGCTCCATCAACTACCTGAAACATAGTACTTGCATTAGTGAGGATTACAATTGTGAAAACATAACACACACCTGGGGTCGACAGCACAGGTACATATCAACGGCTAACCACGAATGAAACATTGAGTAGAACAATGAAACGACAAGAATTCCAGCTCTGATGATGATGCTCGATGGAGCTGTCAGTATCCATACCTCCTGATGTTGAAAAACATCTAGAAATGTTGTAGAGGTGGCGGACGCTTCAGCATCTCCCTGAAAGACAGTACTTGCATTAGTATGGATAACACTAATTATAACTGAAAACAAACACCAGTGGACGATAACTAAGGTGTATATCAATTGGAAAGCAGTAACCAAACATTCGGTAAAATAATTACACGATAGAATAAAACTATTACTTGACATGCATAAAACAAGTATGTAGCGGATTAGCCTAGTAAGATTACCTGATACACGCAAGAAGTGGTTGATAACTGCGACCACGTCAAGGATGTAGAATGTTCTTGCTTCAGATTCAAGGGATAGTCAAGAAGTTGTAAAGGTCAATTAATGATTGATAATGAAATGCCAATACTAAAAATAGCCATGTAAGCCGACAGAATACTTGAAAAATGCTCAATACAGCACAGTTCCCTGTCCCCATATATATATACATTGCGTTTGTGGGTTATGAAATCGAAAAATAATATATTGATAAATGTCATTATTCAAAAAACTATACACTCATATCAATATCGAAATTATTACAAGGGATAGAACACGTACAATATCAATTAATCCATTCGGCTACACACTACCGCAAGGCCGAAAGCTAAATCCGGACACTTGACTCACCGGTGGCGGAATGTGGACGAATAGAGTAGGAATAGCGTTTTCCCGCAATTTCCGTGTCGTTCGCCGTTTATTCTTCTTTGTTACTCAAGAAGTTGTGTACATGTCTAAGGAAAAGTGCCGGCTGCAGATGCGGTATCGATCACCCCTCTTGTCCTCTAAGACTTGTTGGACTCTACTTTCCAGCTCATCCAGTGGATATCCGCAATGTCTGACCCATTCTCTTATTCGATCAACAGTTTTCGGGAATACATGCATTGTAGTTCCTTCAGATTTCGCATGGGTCTTCGAAGGGCAACCGCTAATCGAACAGGCAGGCATTGTTGATAAATCTGAAAAGTAAATATCGACATTATTATACAATCTTCAAGAGTAAAGATTTGATACAAAAGTAAATGAATCATACAATGATCAATGCAAGGTTTGTTTTGGTCGCAGGAACTATACCAGTTCATCATGTGCGGCTTAGTATTTGCATAAGTTACAGACATTTTTTAAATGATGTGACTAAACTCTGAACATGTGACTCGTCCCTTGGATGTTCTGTCTTGCACGAGAAGGAAACATGCTTACATTATAGACTGGACCCCCGAAGGATGCAATTCAATGACAATAGACAAAGATGAAAATAAATAGATCTATTGATAGCATAGCAATGGAAACTCAAGTCAATAGCAATGAGACCAATGAACATAGCACTATTGGGTACTCTACTCGCAAATAGATAGAAATTTAAAAATCTGCGAAATATGACCAGGATACATGGCCTTACCTTGACCAACAAACAGTTGGATTCAGCAAGCAGAGCAGTATGTTGCGGGAGAATAGGTGGATGGCCACAGGTAGCACACTGATGGGTTTGCTCTAAGCGGTCACAGAAGTTCACGGATAGCACGACGACGAGCAGATTAGCATAGATCTCAGTGGTTCCCAGGTAGCACGTTCAGGAGTTGACTTGCAAAGCACAAAGATGTTCTCATGAGACATATCGAGTGGTTTTTAAAGTATTAGAAACTGGGGTGTGTTTGTGAATTAATGACGTATGTATGTCGTGGTATTAGGGGGGCGGCCTGTTTGAAGGGGAGGCCTGCCTGGAGACACGGGGTCTGAGGAGGCCAGGTGAACAATGGCCCCTTGGCGTGGGACACCTTTTGAAGTATACATGTAGTTTGGCACCTTGGCCGTTTGCGCCCGTCACAGCCCCCCATGCCAGCGCGCATCCACCGGCGCGAACCGCCTTTGATACAGGGGGGTGGGATGGATGGCCCTGGGGCGTGCAGATAAGGCACAGGAAGACTGCTGAATGGAGACACACTTATGTGGATTGCAGGGGGGCGGCCTGCCTCAGGGGAGGCCTGCCTGGAGACACGGGGTCTGAGGAGACCATGTGAACAATGGCCCCTTGGGGTGGGACACCTTTTGAAGTGTACATGTAGTTTGGCACCTTGGCCTTTCGCGCCCCTGACAGCCCCCCATGCCAGCGCGCATCCACCGGCGCAAACCGCCTTTATATCAATATACAGTATATCGCCTTTATATCAATGATAGTATATCATTGCTTATCAATAACAAATGCCACATACCGGAGATTCTTGTGAGCACAGACCCACACTTCAACCTGTGTATTATAGTGGTAAACACTCTATAATCCAATGGTAAATGTTAGTATAGATATATGTGTGACTTTTATAGAGACATAACCTACTGAAAGACTTTGAACAAGTGTGTTTTAGTGCATGCATTATCGAGAATATGTTATGTTAGCTTAGATAGATAGTGACCACCCTGCTTCACAGCAACCAGACCTTCACCCATTCGGAGCACAGATGTCTGACGTCCATCCTTGAATGGAGACACACTTGATTCATTTAAAAAATCGAGACAACCGTTGTTAAAATATATGTGGTGTTTTATTTTGTATCTTATTTTCATGACACAAAAATACAAGACTTTAAAGATTATACAGGTCAGGTTGCAGTACAGCGAGAGAAAATCCCCTGTACTGACCGCTGTCACTCGGGAACGCTTCTCTAATGGCACGAACGGCACAGGCGGGTATCACTCTTTGAACGCGGTGTCCAAGCCTCCCGTGAAGCCACCATGTAAAGGAAAGATAGGCCACCAGCCTGTACCACCTGTGAAAAGGAATGAAACAAACTGTTTTTAAATTACCAAGATAAGTTTAATAAACATTTTTTGTCAATTACAATTCTTGTAACTAATGGCATTTTACACGGACAAATGCTATCTAGACAATGCACACTATTCAACGACTTACATGCGTTACAATGATATGTAGATGTAATTTTGGATATAGTAGAAGACCATGAAATAGGAGTGGCATGACAAGCAGAGTATACTTACTCGTTACTCGGATTACGAGGACGAACAGTTGCTCGAAGTTCGTGCATAAGCACCATCATTATTCTCAACATGGCCCGGGTGAGGCAGGCTGCCCTGAAGTCTGGCAGCTCGGTGATGCATTGCGGTCGTGGCTCGCCTTCCGAAATGTAGGCCAGGCATCCCGAGTTTTCTCGGCAGCAGCAGTTCTCGTCCTCAGTTGGCATTAGCTTGCACCGATTGCATGTGCACCAGGTGGAGACGCCGTCCATTCGACTAGGCCCAGGCTCTTCATCTGTTGATTCATCCTGCCAACTGCCGTCCGAATCCCCATCGTTTTCGCGTGCTTCCCTTTCCAGTAGTTCCTCCTCGGTATACTCGGGCTCGTACATGTAGGGCATTATTGTAGCCATTGTGTGTTAAACAAACTAAAATAATTTATAGCGGTGGTACTGGTATCTGTTCGCACGGGCTACAAGCGGCGAAGGTAGCTGACCAGAGCACTGAAACGAGTCACAGAATACTCAAAGTAACACAGAGAGAGGAATGGAATCGAAAATCGGCTGCTGTGTGTTGTGAAACGGTCTGTTTATACTTATTGAGGAGAGAGGCGTCCTGCCATTTCCATGGCGACACGTCATTAGCTGAAGCGCAGCGAATGTTGACACAAGACGTGCTTTGGCGTTGGGAAATGGGCGGTACGAGTCTGCTGATGACAGGCTCAGGGGCGGGGGAATTGATTTAGTGCCGCAAAAGCAGGTCAGCCAGGGCGATCGGGGAAAAGATAGGATTATCAGAAAATGGCGGCTCCCTGGTGCTTGTTTTCGCGTGCGTTCAATGGACCAAAACTCGGGTAAGGTCCATAGGAAAGTTTTCTAAAATCGAGCCACTTAGGCTTAAAAAAACATGGCCGACCCGTAGGGACAATACAATTTTTTACTAGACCATGCCTTTAAGATATATGCTTGAGCAAATCTATGACCTTCATTACAACTATTGCACTATCCCTGTCGCCAATCTGCAATGAGATTTCCCTGCGATGTATGAGTGACTTCAACCAGACCGAGGGACCTGTTTTAAGCGTATTTACTATGTACATAAATAAATACAGATGGCAAGCAGGTTGATTTCCGTCTGCCTGCATGTGTAAAATTCATTAAGAAAGGGAAAGATAGTCCTGGCCTGTGCCATGCTACATAACAGGTGCATCAGGCGCAACATCCCCCTTCATCCAGACATGGACATGCACCTAGTGGAGGCGGAGGACGACACTGATAGCGAGGATGAAATTGCATTGCCCCATTGCAGGGATGCCATGGATGGGCATGATGCACGCTATGAACTGATCAGACACTACTTCTGATCACATCGCACATGCACATGGCCGAGGCTACCAACCAAAACCTACATTGTGCTAAAACCAAAATCACCCAATCACATGAAAAATGAATGTCCAGTCATGATTTCTATGCAATGCAGAGTGTATTGAAATGTATGATTTGAAATAACAGGTTGACCAACACCCCTCCCTAACTTTTCCTCCCAAAACCCCCTCCCCAACCATCCCTCCCCACACTCCCTCCCCAACTATCCCTCCACACAACCCCTCCCCAACTTGTGGCATGTTGTCCATAATGTCTCAGCCCAAGGCACATGTTAGTCCTTGGACTATTTAGGGGCCGCTTGCCACCTGGGCTGCCCTGGTGTGGTGTGCCTGCAGGCGCATCGACCCCTGTCTCGGGCTGCCACGGAGAGAACTGGCGGGCGTGTAGCTTGTGGATGGGGTTTGTGTAGGGTCACTGGCCCTTTGATCCAGCGCCGCCTGTAGGGACATTGCCATTGACTCTGCCATGGCCGACATGATGCTGTTGCCCTTGCGGACCCTCTTGGCCATGAGGACAATAGTCGACATAGCACGTCCAAGGGTGCATACAGTGCGCCGCACGGTGGCCTGCACGCTTTCACGCATAAGCTGGGCCTCAGTGGCCAGCAGGGCTACCTCCCCACGCATCAGGCAGGACTCCTCTAGGTGCTACTGAACCAGAGCAGTTAATCCCTCCTACCGTTTCTCAATGCAGCGCAGATGGCCGTCCATGTCACTGACACTGGGAAATGGTGCACATGGGGGGCTTGAGAGGTTCATGGGGCTGAATTCAGGCTGCTCATAGGTGGAATGGTTGGTGGTGTCCCCTATGGTGTCTCCTGCATCAGCAGCCTCCTCTGCACTGGAGTTGACATGTGTATGTGGCTGCTGTGGTAGTGTCCGTCCTCCTGCTGTTGGCCATGGACGCAATTGCACCACCACAGGTGCTGGCAGGGCAGAGTGGGCAGCAGGTGTAGCCACTGCAGGAGCAGCCTCGGTTGGAGTGGCAGTTGTGACCATCGCAGTGGTTGCTGTAGCGTCCTGGGTGGTGGTGGTCCATGCAATGATCCGCTGTCGGAGTCTGGTGCCCCTTGGGGAGACTGGTTGCACTAGATCCCTGTCAGATGAGGTGCCTGAGGGTGGAAGAAAGGCATGATGTTAGGGACCAAGATGCACAGATGCATGCAACATGTAGGTTGTGAGGTGTGCTGTAGATGGGACATGTCATTGAACATGGCATGGTGCACACATGCTTCTGTTGTGCGGACTCAGCTGTAGGTTGTTGGATGTTGGTACATGATACACTGCTGTACTGGGACTACTGGCGTGGTGTCCTGGCATTTGCTGGGGATGGTGGTATGGGGGTTATGTCGGTGTGTGGGGTGTTGGAATGTGGAGGGAGTAGCGGGGGTGTTTGGATGGGGCAAGGATGGGCATGATGGATGACCCAGTTGCAAGGCAAGTATGTGTATTGTGGGTGCTTGTCAGGTCTGGCAGAGACGTGGGGGATACGTGTCATCGCCATTGTATGGGAGGGTGGCCATGTGTGGATGGAGCTGAGGTACGACATTGTTGTGTCTTGGTGCCAGTAGTGGCATGCCAGGCACACATGCAGTACACTGTGGCATGGTGATGTGTGTCTGTGTGGGGGAAGATGCCTCTACACTTGGCAACAGAGGGTGCTTGTGCAGTGTTCATCATGTATTACAGGCATGTGTCATTGTGAGGCGGCCATGGTGTATGGCCACGACAGGGCCTTGGGTGATGGTTCAGGTATTGAGGTGTGTGCCTGCAGGGTATATTCTGGGGAATGGGGTTGGTGCAATTCCCATCTCAGTGATGTGGTAGTGCGGTGGTGGTTCAGTATTTTGAGGCTACGTGTCCTCACACGCCTCGTCGGGTGTCCTGGCTACAGCCTCTGCAGTACCAACCCTGTCTAAGGACTCCATGTGCAGCACAATGCTGCAATTCTCCTCCCAGGGCATGAGTCTAATTGGTGAGGAGGGTCCACCACCTGTGGCCATGCTTTGCCTGCAGTGTGCTGATAGGAGGTTCCGGACCCTCAGGCGAAGGTCATCCCACCGCTTGTGGCAATCCCTGACTGTACTTAGGGCTGTCCCCACTGCTGAGACCTTCGGTGTCACTTCTTCCCATATGGCCTTTTTACGCTACTGTGTTTGGTGGCGCTGTTGAGTTGTGAAAAACTCCCCTGCATTCAGGACAATGGTCTCAGATAGCATGTTCAGCTCCACCTCAGAGAAGCACGGCTTGCGCTGCAGCATCTCACAGATGCGAGTAGACATGTTCCACTATCGATTTATGCAGTTAGGAGGGGTGGATGGCAAGTGGATGCTGCAGATTGCAATGGTCTTGTGGTTTTATGATGGCCGCTGGACTGTTTCCTGTTCCGGCGATCAGCTTATTTCCGGTCACAGTAATTCCAGTGCCACTGTTTCCAGTGACGCTGTTTCTGGTGATTGTAGCTCTGGCATTGTGATTCCGGATCCGGGGGTGATGGTGCTGCCATTTTTTGCCACTTTTCACAGTGTTTTCGTGATGCTGGTCCCACCGTTTCCGGCATGCAGGAATGCGCGCGCTCGACAACCCGTGATCATCAGTTATTTTTGGTGTCATGGGTTGCCGGAAACGGTGGGACGGGCATCACGGAAACACCAGATTTTTACTGCTGAGGCCCAGTATCAATTTAACAATTAATTACATCAACAGTCACTAACAGTATTACTGGGTCCACTCGGGAACCGTGAGGTAAACAATAACCACATACATTAAAACATACACAGACCACTATTAGACATTTCTTTGCTGAGCTTCTGGGTGATGGTCAGAGTTGGTGGACTGCGGGTGGCATATAGGCAGTTCTAACTCTTCACAAGGAAAACTTTATTCAGCGGGTGAGGAGGGAACACCAACCAACGGACGACACCATTGTCAGTTACTGGAACCATATTAAGCATGCCGACCATCTCCCGGATCACAACTTCACACGCACATAATTACCAGGGCCACTTTAAGCACATCAATGACATGCAGGCTCACAGCATCAAAAGTACATATTTACTGGACTCTTCGGCTGCAGTTCTGATGGTAGGCGAGGAAGCGTCGAGACACTGGTGGCATGGAGCCTCATTAAGACCCTGGCGCTGACGGAATCAGCTATCAGCTCCATGGCTGACTCCAAACCGTGCTCTATTACAGGGTTCCTGCAATGAGGAATAACCGGGTGATTCCGCCATAGGAGGACCCGGTAATTCCTTCATAGGGCTCAATGGGAATGGGGATAGAGGTAACAACGGGCACATTACAAGTGTCCCGTTGTTACCTCCCTCTTCCCATCGTGGGACCCGGAAAAGACATCTGGTTTTACCAGACGTTTGATCCGGGTCACGCAAAGTGAACCTCCTAATTGGCCCTGACGGAATGAAGGGGGCCGGTTCCGTACTGGCCCCCTTCATTCCGCCAGCTCCAGGGTCTTTGCAGAAAGGATGTGACCTAGCAGTTTGGGCTTGACTGCCCCTTTTGGGGTAGTACCAAGCCTGATTTGCATATGGTTTTTCCCCTTCTGTAATGGCTTGGCAGACTGAAAAACGATGGTCTGGAGTGTTGCCCAGAGCTTTGCCCGTGGTTATGATTTATTCAAAACCTTCCAGCCATCCCCTTTTCGTTTTGCTAAAGTCACCCAGATTGGGACGGGTATGCCCAGACGTGGGTCCTGAGTCTGCCGGGCCTAGAGACCCAAGCCACTCCTCACTGATGACGCCCAACAAGGCTGAAACATGTCTGGGGATGCTTGTGGTCTCGTGGTGAAGGGATGTGACCTAGCAGTTTGTGCTTGACTGCCCCTTTTGGGGTAGGACCAAGCCTGATTTGCATATGGTTTTTCCCCTTCTGTAATGGCTTGGCAGACTGAAAAACGATGGTCTGGAATGTTACCCAGAGCTTTGCTCGTGGTTATGATTTATTCAAAACCTTCCAGCCATCCCCTTTTCGTTTTGCTAAAGTCACCCAGATTGGGACGGGTATGCCCAGACGTGGGTCCTGAGTCTGCCGGGCCTAGAGACCCAAGCCACTCCTCACTGATGACACCCAACAAGGCTGACACATGCCTGGGGATGCTTGTGGTCTCGTGCTGATCCCTGACAACTATTCCATTATCAGGTGTGACAGGGACACCAATCAAACTAAGGGGGGCGGACTAGCCTTCATATTTAAGAGCTTGCTTAACTTCAGAGCTGCCAACAGCCTGCGGCTACCATCAACAGAATTACTGTCTATTAAATTGCCGATCTCACCTAATCACACGGCCATCGCACATCTCATTTACAGGCCCCCTGGCCCGACCTCTTCATTGGCAGAGGACATCTCATCTATCCTAGCTACCAGCACTAAGCCCAACTAACAAATCATTATATTGGGTGACCTCAATCTAGGCTACCAAGATACGAACAACGCCAAAGCCATTGACCTAGAAAGAGTCCAGGCCGACTTCGGTCTCACCTAACACATCCATGAGCCCACCCACATCAAGGGCCGCACTCTTGACTGGGTTTCTGACATGAACTGTGCACTTAACGTCACCTCTGTGTCGCCATGCGCATGGTCTGATCACCACAAAATATCATTCTCCATTAATTCCAGTCCACCCACAGGCAAACCCAACCTTGCCCCTCCCACTTCCACACGCAACAAAAAGGATATTATGGTTGAGAAATGACTCCCACTTATCCTTCCTCTTTTGAACTCGCCGTCCACCACGTGCTCGGACCCCACAGTGCTAGTAGACACCTACAACTGTGCCATGCTAAAAGCCCTCAACACCATTGCCCCCCTCAAATTGCGCAAACAAAAACCGCGGCTCCACCTTAATTCCTGGTTTACCCCACACTTACGCGATCTGCGTAAAGAAAAGCTGAGGCTCATTGGAAAAGATCACCTTCTCTAGTCAACAAAAACAACCTTACCGCAGCCTCCCTTTCCTACAAAGGAGCCATTCTAGCTGCAAAAAAGGAAGTATATAACAAAAGGATCATTCAAGCCCAATCAAATACCAAGGAACTCTTAAAGATCCTCAAGGAACTGGAGTCTCCTGTCGCCCCGCTCGATACGTGCACCCCAGAAACTGAATGGTGCTCCAATATTCAAAAGGCTATCACAAAGGTCAGCAATGTCCTCTTCTTCAAATGAAGTTTCAGTCTCAAAATCCTCCCCCTCCTCCTCACCTCTGTCTTTTTTCCTGATTTTCTTTCCTTCCTTGTTTCCTGGTTTCTCCTTTTTTTATGAAGATATGGACGGCCACGAAAGTACGCCACCGCGACACCGTATAGGTAAGGCGGTGAAAGATCCTCCGTGACCGTCGGATAAGGGGAAAAAGCCAAAGGCACAAAAAACCCCTAGTGGAAGATTTCAGGTTGTGATCCGTAAGCAGGTTGGGTAAGTGTAACGCTCACCTGATTCCCGTAGAGGCGCCGGTCTTGACTGGGCGTATACTGTATTTTCAAAGGTGATGTGTAACACACGGCTGGCTCTTTGGGCTGGACCTCTGTGCACTGTATGTCTGACTCGAAGGGTAAGATGTCTGCAGATAGAAAATATGGGATTAAGGAACTGGGTTATTGAATGTCTCTCTCTTCTTCCCTTTCTCTTCTCCTGTAGAACCCCAAAGGTTAACGCTCTCACCTTAGGTAAGTGAACGCTGTGCTCTCCATCTGCCTCGGGGCAGGGTGCTGTAACCAGTTTCTTCACTGGATAAGGGGAGCAGGCCTCTTGACTTCAGAGGACTGCTGTCCGTCGTTTACTGCACGAACGGTAAGTTTCGGGTAATTCTAATGTCTTTAAAGTCTTTAGTAATGATGTCTCTTGTTTTGCAGGGTTCCGGCGATGGCAGATGACGGGCTGAAGTGAGTTGAAGATGGAGCCCGTGTGATGAATAGAAGCGCCTGGAAGCACGTAAGTAAGCGCTTGTTGCCTGCTTCACGATGCGCTCTAACTGTCTTTTTGTTTTGCAGGTACAAGTTCGGAGCAGCTGCAGGGTGCCGGAATACCCACTGGGTTAGATGTGGAAAGGAGTAATGGCACGTGAGTATTAAAGTTCCCCAATGTCTTTAAACGCACCTTGTTTTGTCTTTCAGATGCGGGATGCAGCGCCGAAGGCCTCCAGAGCGTGCGAAGAGTTGGTAAGCTTTTGTCTTTCAGATGCCGGAATGCAGTGTGAAGACCTCCGGAGCGCACGAAGAGTAGGTAAGCCTTTGTCTTTCAGATGCCGGAATGAAGCGCGAGGCGTTGGTGACAGCCGATGGACCAGGTAAGTGAAGAGCTGTCACTGAAGACCGTAATGCTAACCTGTTCTTTCTTGTCTTTATAGGTGTTGCTGAAGACTGGATTCAGGATGGTAAGCCTTTTTCCTTAGGCCTAGGATCAGATGCAGAAGACACGATGAGCGTTCTGCTGCAGAGGATGCAGAATAACACAAAGCAAGATTCATCCATCGGGTGTGGTTTAAATAGCCTCCTGTAGTGCTTAGGTCCCTCCTTCCACAGCCACGCCTAGGTAAGAAAAGAGTTCCTGCTTTCCAGAAGAGTTCCAGTGTTCTGAATCTAGGGAGTGGCTCCTGCCCCACCCAACAGGAAAAGTAGTTCCAAACAGAAGAGGATCAGAGGCTCAACTGGCAGGCAAGTAAGCAGCATGGTCTGCTGCAGGTAAGTCCACCCAAGCATTATGAGCCCGGCGCTTCCAGCGCTGGGACTGGGCATATTTATGAGCCTGGTGCCACTGGCGCCAGGACTGGGTCCAAAAGGTCCCAATTGGGACTGGTTGGCACTCGGAACCTGGGTTATGGATCTGCTTCCAAGGGAGTTGGGAAAACCCTGACCTTTTGGAAGCAGAGATCATGACAGTAAGCTTCACATGAAGGACCAATGTCCACAGAAACGGAAGGCGAAGACAGTCCAAAATAGCAGGCAAGGTCAGTACACAGGAAGAGAAACAGTTCACAAAAATGGGAGGCTGAGGCAGTCCAAAATAGCAGGCAAGGTCGGTACACGGGATGATAAACAGTTCACAATAACGGGTGGCAGAGGAAGTCCAAAATAGCAGGCAAGGTCGGTACACGGGATGATAATATGTTCCACAACAGCGGAAGGCAGAGGTAGACCTAATAGCAGGAGAGCGGAAGGAAGGTAGAGCAGAGTGAGAGTAGAATAGCGAAAGTAGATAGAAAAAAAGAGGAAGGAAGACGGGACGAAGGAAAGAGAGAGGGAGAGAGAGAGAGACGGGAAGAAAGGGGAAATGGAACGAAAGTAAGGGGAGGAAGAAACTGCAGGAACGGGCGGAGGTAACACAGAAGGCTTCCTAGAGAGGCAAAAGCAAGCGGACCACCAGGGAGCGTTGCAACGCGTACGCGACCCGGAAGCAGAAGGCTAAAAGCTCCC
Source organism: Ambystoma mexicanum (assembly GCF_040938575.1). NCBI lineage: Eukaryota > Metazoa > Chordata > Amphibia > Caudata > Ambystomatidae > Ambystoma > Ambystoma mexicanum. The sequence goes on from NC_090932.1 coordinate 1,151,394,707, forward strand.
GGTCGCGTACGCGAGCGGAGAAAGACTGGACCTGCAAGCACGTAGGGGAGAAAGGAACGTGACGGCAGGATCTATGGCGGACAGTGTCGATATCGATCCCAGACTCGCCAACTACCCCACAATGTGACAGTATGCCCCCTCCGAAAGCACACTCCCCCCGGTTTCCCTGGATGAAAACAGTGGAATTGACGTAACAATCGAGGGGCAGTAATGTGGGATTTTGGCTCCCAAGTATTTTCTGAACAGGGGTATCCCTTCCATCTTACCAAATATTCTAATCTGCCCATATGATATCGTGAATCGCATATCTGAGCGACTTCATACTCTTCTTGTGTAGGGTCAGTAGGCAGATGATTGGGTTTAGACTTCCGGGACCAGATATCTTCTACAAAGGGTTTTAACTGAGACGTATGAAATACGGGATGAACCCTTCGGAGACTAACAGGAAGTTGAAGGCGAAATGCAACAGGATTTATTTTGTGTGTAATCTTGTAAGGACCTAAGAACTTGGGAGAGAATTTAGAGGGGTGTACCCACCGGGGTAAATATTTCGTAGACAGCATGACTCGGGATCCTACTTCCCACCCTGGGACTTGTCTGCGATGTTTGTTAGCCTGGGTTTTATAGCGATCTTGTGCCTCCTGGAGGCTCAACTTAGCCTCAACATGAACCTTCTGAATGTGAGTAAGGGAAGAATCCACCGAGGGTATGTGCGAGGAGGTTAAAGAGATGGGTGGAATGGAATGTGGATGATAGCCATAGGTGCAAAAGAAAGGACTTATACCAAGTGCAGAATGGACGGAATTGTTATATGAGAACTCGGCCAAGGATAAAAGGGGAACCCAATTGTCCTGTTGTAGGTTGATGAAACATCTTAGATATTGTTTGAGGGTTCCATTAAGCCGCTCCGTCTGACCATTGGTCTGAGGGTGGAAACCCGAAGATAAGGCTCTTTCTATGCCCAATTTCTCACAAAAGGTCTTCCAAAAGCGTGAGGTGTATTGGCTTCCCCGATCGGAAATGATCTTAGTGGGTATTCCGTGTAGGCGAAATACATCTTTCAGAAAAACCTCTGCCATTTCAGCAGCGGAGGGAATGCCAGATAGGGGGGAAAAGTGAGCCAGTTTGGAGAAGGAGTCTACCACCACCATGATACAAGTGCAACCCTGAGACCTGGGTAACTCGACGATGAAATGAAATCTGTAGAAATGGAGTACCAAGGACCTGCAGGAACGTCATCGGACTCCAATAATCCTATGGGTCTTTGGTGTGACACTTTGTTGCGGAGACAAATAAGACAGGACCGTACATACTCCTTGGCGTCCTCCTTCAGGTTAGGCCAATAAAAGTGTCTTAGGAGGTATTCCTGGGTTCCTTTGATGCCTCTATGTCCTGCAATCCTAGAATCGTGACACCATAACAGCGCCGTCTTCCTCTGGTCCGATGTGGGTAGATACAATCTATCCTTTACCAGATAGAACCCATCCTCGATGTCGTACTTGGTATCGACGGGGTGAAGATCCCCTTTGAAATTTCCTTTAGAAGTATCTCTGACTTGCTTAAGGAACGTAGATAGTTCTCCGATCTGTTTGGTCTTGGGAAACATCAATTCTCTGGTGCCTTCTGTCTCTGCAAGGTAATCACTGCGACGAGACAGTGCGTCCGCCACCAAGTTCTGTTCTCCAGGAATGTATGTGATGTTGAAGTCGAACTGTGCAAAAAAGTGTACCCATCTTGCTTGTCGGGTGTTGTAACACTCAAACTGCTTCAACACTTGCAGATTCTTGTGGTCAGTTCTGATGGTAAATGGAAAAATGCCTCCTTGCAACAGATGTCTCCACTCAACACACGCCAGTTTCATGGCAAGTAGTTCTCGTTCGATGACTGAGTAATGCTTTTGACTAGAGTTGAGTGTTTTCGAAAAATAAGAGACAGGATATTCGAGATTGTTATGTGCTTGAAGTAGGACTGCCCCAACTGCCGCTGCCGAAGCATCAGTCTCCAGGATGAAAGGAAGACCCTGATCCGGTTGCCGTAAAACTGGAGCGGAGCAAAAGTCTTCTTTGAGAAGATGGAAACTCTCCTCGGCTGCAGCAGACCAAGTGAACGGCATAGAAGACTTCTTAAGTAAAGATGTGATGGGTAACACTCTATGGGAGAAGTTTGGAATGAACTTCCGATAGAAGTTAGCAAGACCTAGAAACTTCTGTACTTCCTTTACTGATTTCGGCGAAGGCCAATTTAGAATAGATGTGACCTTCTGTGGGTCCATCGAGATACCCCTGCTGGAAAGGATAAACCCCAAATAGGAGATAGATGATGCAGAAAAAACACATTTGTTCAGTTTGACGGAAAGATGATTGTCTTTGAGACGTTGAAAGACTTCTCTGACATGTTCTTTGTGATCTTCTGGTGTCCGAGAAAACACTAAAATGTCATCCAGATAGACGATGGTAGTATGGCATAGTAGATCTGAGAATAGGCGATCCATGAAGCGTTGAAATATGGAAGGAGCGTTGACTAAGCCAAAGGGCATTACTTGATATTCAAATAGCCCGAATGGAGTCCGAAAGGCAGTCTTCCACTCATCTCCTGCTTGGACTCGAAGTAAGTGATAGGCGTTCCTTAGGTCAAGTTTTGTAAAGATGGTGGAGCCATGTACCGCTTGAATTATCTCTGTTATGAGAGGCATGGGATATCGGTCTTTGATGGTTACTTTATTTAGTCCCCGGTAATCTATGCAGGGACGTAGCTCTTGTGACTCTTTCTTGGGTATGAAGAATAATGAGGCCCCTGCCAGAGACTTTGACGGTCTAATAAGTTCGTTGGCTAGATTTTTGTCCAGATATTCCCTGAGATAGTGTTTTTCTTCCAGAGACAGGGGAAACATCCGACAAAAGGGGACCAGGGCCCCTGGCATGAGATCAATCCCACAGTCTTCAGGACGGTGTGGAGGCAATTCCAGAGGTATCTTTTCTGCGACTAGCTCGGTGTACTCTTGAAGATAGGTGGGTAGACAATGTACGGTTCTGGACTCACAACAACTTGATGTCTTGGCAACCTCGAATCTAGGTTCCGGTAGGCATTCAGACTTACAGATCGCAGAGTGAAAACTAAGGAGATTCTTTGTCCAATCTATTTTGGGATTGTGTTTCCGTAACCAGCCTATCCCAAGGATGATAGGGAAGTGGGCTGCACGGATAAGGTCGAATGAGATCTTTTCAGTATGTTGTTGGACCGACATCATTAGTTCTTCCGTGGTGTGAGTTATAAGGCCAGAGTTTAAAGGTTCGCCGTCGACCCCCTCCACCTTCTGGTCCTCCTTCTTGGCAATGCGAGGCACACACTTCTGAGTGGCCCAATAGGTATCCATGAAATTGCCGGCGGCGCCACAATCCAATAGAGCCTGAGCCTGAATCTCCGAGTCGCCCAGTAATAGAGTTACTGATAGAATCATGAGGCGAGCATCTTCTGGGATCGCAGGCGTAGAGACCGAAAGAGTAACATAACGACTAGTAGAAGCCCCTCGGAAGTTAGTCCTGACACTCACCGAGGGCGACCGTTTCCCGACCGTCTTGGAGGGACGTCTGGGCAGTCCCTAAGTAGATGAGTAGAAGCCCCGCAATACATGCACAGGTTTCCTTCTCTGCGCCTCTTTCGCTCCTCAGGTGTAAGTGGAGCACGAGTGGTCCCTATCTGCATAGGTTCTTCTCTATTGGATCTTGCAGAGGATGTAGGGATGGGAGGAAGGGGATCCAAAGGAAGAGACACATAGGGTTTGGATTTCCTTTTCTCAGCACGTCGCTCAGTCATACGAAAATCAATACGAAGTGTAGCAGTCACGAGATCATCAAACGTTGTTGGACGAGCGATCCGGGCCAGTTCATCTTTGAGGTCCTCTCTCAACCCACGTCGAAAGATTGCATACTGAGCTTGTTCCTGCCATCCTGCTTCAGAAGCAACCTGCTTGAAGTTCGTGATGTAAGTAAGCAAATCTGAATTGCCCTGGCGTATATCCAGTAAATCTTCAGACGCCAAATAAGTACTCTCGGTCCGTAAGAAGGTATGTTGTAACAAAGTTTTGAAGGCATTATAATCTTGCAGCACAGGGCCGGTTCGGTTCACTAGAGGGGTGGCCCAAGCAAGGGCATTGCCAGTCATATGTGTAATCATAAAGCCAATTTTGGCGTGATCAGAGTCAAAAGTCTGCGTACGAAAAGAAAAGTGAAGATTACAAGCGTCCAAAAAATCTTTGACCCTTTTGGGGGCCCCATCGAATTTGCCGGAGACTAAAGGAAGAGGAGGTAGATCTGTTGAAAGGCGCTCTCTTTCTGTCACCCGCTGTTGTAAAGCAGCGTTGGCACCTTTTAGGTTCTGAACCTCTAAGTTCAGGTTCTGTACAGCGGCTATCAGTTCTTGAATCTGTTGAGGGGTTGCCATTTTGATATTGTGGCGTTACAAACTATCACAAAGGTCAGCAATGTCCTCTTCTTCAAATGAAGTTTCAGTCTCAAAATCCTCCCCCTCCTCCTCACCTCTGTCTTTTTTCCTGATTTTCTTTCCTTCCTTGTTTCCTGGTTTCTCCTTTTTTTTATGAAGATATGGACGGCCACGAAAGGACGCCACCGCGACACCGTATAGGTAAGGCGGTGAAAGATCCTCCATGACCGTCGGATAAGGGGAAAAAGCCAAAGGCACAAAAAAACCCTAGTGGAAGATTTCAGGTTGTGATCCGTAAGCAGGTTGGGTAAGCTTCACATGAAGGACCAATGTCCACAGAAACGGAAGGCGAAGACAGTCCAAAATAGCAGGCAAGGTCGGTACACAGGAAGAGAAACAGTTCACAAAAACGGGACGCTGAGGCAGTCCAAAATAGCAGACAAGGTCGGTACACGGGATGATAAACAGTTCACAATAACGGGTGGCAGAGGAAGTCCAAAATAGCAGGCAAGGTCGGTACACGGGATGATAATATGTTCCACAACAGCGGAAGGCAGAGGTAGACCTAATAGCAGGAGAGAGGAAGGAAGGTAGAGCAGAGTGAGAGTAGAATAGCGAAAGTAGATAGAAAAAAAGAGGAAGGAAGACGGGACGAAGGAAAGAGAGAGGGAGAGTGAGAGAGACGGGAAGAAAGGGGAAAAGGAACGAAAGTAAGGGGAGGAAGAAACTGCGGGAACGGGCGGAGGTAACACAGAAGGCTTCCTAGAGAGGCAAAAGCAAGCGGACCACCAGGGAGCGTTGCAACGCGTACGCGACCCGGAAGCAGAAGGCTAAAAGCTCCCGGTCGCGTACGCGAGCGGAGAAAGACTAGACCTGCAAGCACGTAGGGGAGAAAGGAACGTGACGGCAGGATCTATGGCGGACAGTGTCGATATCGATCCCAGACTCGCCATCTACCCCACGATGTGACAAAGGCACTGCTTGACAAAATCGCCATGCTCCAAGCCAAAATTAATACTAAAAAAAGCTACCTCTCTGACTCAACGGGTAACCCCCGTCCTACAAAACCCCTTCTCCTAAACATTCCTACAAACCATTCAGCTTGTCACCCCTCACCATCAAGGAAGTCGAAAATATCATAATGAAGCTTAAGCCCTCCAATTGCCAAGGTGACGCCTGCCCTGCACCGGCCATAAAGGAAGCAGCAAGTGATCTCGCCCCATTCATTACCTCATTCGTTAATGCCTCCTTCAAATCGGGCACTGTACCTGACCACCTTAAGGATGCTTGGGTCATTCCTTTAATCAAAAAACCTAATCTCGATCCCAGTAACCCCTCTAACTACAGGCCCATCACCACGGTGCCTTCTCAAAATACTGGATCGCACAGCCTATCTCTAAATCCAGGACTATCTTGAATCCAACAATCCATTAGGGCTTAGACAATCTGGCTTCCGTCCCAGACACGGCACAAAGACAGCCTTAATTGATCTGAAAACCCAAATCGAGGAACTGAAAGACAAGGGCAAACTGGTGCTCCTGCTCCTCCTTGATCTTTCAGCAGCCTTTGATTTCGTCGATCACCAAATCCTCTGCCATCACCTCAAAATTACGGCCCACTTCTCTGACACAGCCACATTTTGGATCAGCTCTTTTCTGGCAAACAGAACCATGAGGGTATTCTCTCCCCTAGCCGCAGCTGATCCAGCCCACGTCCCGTGCGGAGTTCCACAAGGATCTTGTGTATCTCCCACACTTTATATCGTGTTTACTAAACCGCTCTTTGAGATACTTGACTATCTGGGTGTCTCCTACACTAATTATGTGGATGACACCCAGATACTCATCCCTATCACTGGCGATTATGTAACAGATGCTAAAGCACTCAATGCAGTCTACACTGTCATCCAGGCCTGGATGGCTCATCATGGGCTTTGCCTTAATGATGAAAAGACGGAATTAATCATTCTTGCCTCTCAATACAAACTCACTAAACTCGACCGCGAAGTACCGCAAAGGACTGTTTGCTGTGCTGCCGACTGCTGTTCAAGCAGTCAACTTTGGACTTCATTTGAGATGCCGTGCTGATCGTGTCGATCGTGGAGGAAGTCCTTTTTTGTAACACCGCTTTGTGCCTGACCTGCGTCACTACAGGAAACAGGTGCTGGGACTGGTCATGCCTCCTACACCTCTGATAACGCCCTTCCGGGTGCATTTAAATACACCTCATCAGCGCACCCGCGCTGCGCACCGCGAAGTACCGCAAAGGACTGTTTGCTGTTCGCGGTTCGTGGTGTGTGGTGTTAGTCCTGCATTTTCATGGTAAACTTGCTGCCTTTGGTAAGATCTGATTGGTAGATTTTTAGCACAACCTTAACTCTACAAGCATTGGTAAGCGTTCCCTAGTGCTATATATAAGCATTTATTTCCAGGATTTTCTTTCAAGGCGATATATAGGCATCTTCTGGGGAAAACGTTACCTTGTTTGATCTTTAGTAACTACTCGTGCTTGCTCTATGGATTCCCCTTTACTCACTTTAAGGAACGGTAAGCAACTTAAAGATACTGTTAAAACTAGTGGGATTAAGATATTCCCAAAACTTAAAATGGAAGGTCCGCATGCTATTGCAAGAGGTCAGCAATCATTTTTATCTGTTTCCACACAAGCAGACCCTTTACTTAATTCTGTAGAGCAGTTGCCTTATCAAACATCCACTGATCTTCATACTGATACTGAAATAGCTGCTCTCAATTTGGAGGCAATAGATAATACACCTTTCACATTACAAACTGCTAACGATACACACACTAAGGCAGACTCTTGTTTGGAGGCTATCGACAATACTTTTACTCCTATTGAAGACACCTCCTTGCTAGCACCGGCTGTAATAGCTGCCTTAGAGAGAAGCATTAGCCTCTCATTAGGTCCTTCCACCCCAGTGACAGCGTCCTGTGGACTGCATGAACAAGTACATTTTCATCCAATGCCTTTTGCCACCTTAGTTCCATCCAACTCTCTTACAAAGTTTAGTAACTACTCAAGAGATTCTTTTGCACCTAGCAAACCGGGCAGCTCGCCTGCCCAGGACTCCCAGTTTCAAAAGAAGCTACAATTAGATGATCCTTCACTTCATGCTTCTTCTAATAAATACATGGCACAATCATCCATTACTACTCCGCCGTTGACTCATTCTCCATTGTCACCAATTCCACCTAATGAAAACTCTTCACATCTGTTAGAACACGAACTTCACTCCTTTCCTGTTCTTACTCGTATTCTAAATCTACTTGACAAGGGACATGAATTTACTCATGTCCTACTAAAAGACATCAAGGACTCTATTCTAACAAATTCCATTAAACTCTCTAAAATTGAAGGTTTCATGTTAGCTCAGGAAGCATGTCACAAATTTCATATAACTTGTCCAGAACGAATGGCTGAGCTTGTAGGGAGGAGTTTGCCCGCGAATCCCTCGTTGCAGGCCTTGTCATCGCAAGGCACTCAAACGGATGAAGTCACCTTTTTGTTAAATGGCATGCCAACGTCATTTGCGAAGGCAGTGGCCAAACCTACCCTACAGGAGCCGTTGTCACTTAACCCCCCAGAGTTCGACGCGGTTGAAGTTGCGAAACTCCAACACGAGAGAATTCTACAAATTCAACAGATTTTATTTAAATCTCAGCTATTTTCGGCAGAATTACTTCAAAATGAGACTAGTGCTACGGTTTCCGCTCCTGCGGAACCCCCCCCGGATAGTCCTTCAGCGATAACGGATCTGCTTGAGGAGTCAATTGATACATCTAAAAATTGGTATCATCCATCGCGTAGAATGAAAAAATCATATCAGAGAGCACTGAAACGGAGAAATAGATCTAAGTTGAACAATGCCTCCATTTCGAGGGTTAGCAATGCAGCTTCCTCCTTGCAATGCTCAGCCGAAAATAGTGACAACGCAGAGGTGATGCTGAATGCCACGCAAATTGGTAATGAAGAATTTCAACTTAATGTTAGTCAATTGAATGAAGAGAGCTTAATGGTACTTCAATTAAAATCGTCTAAAAAAGCACAAAAAAAACAAAGAAGGGCTTAGGCGCTGTTGTGCTTAAGCCTATTGAGGAGAATGTATCAGAAAATCATATTAGTGTTGGTACAATTGTTGGTGGCGCAGGCACTATACCCGCGATGCATTTGACTTGAAGGGACCTAACCTAACGATTGCTCATGCATCAATTCATCAACCTCTGTCTATGCCTCCTCTGATAGAACTTCAAGCATCCACACATACCTTAACTCAGGCGCCTCTTCTAGGGACTAGGTCTCAAGAACCTTTATGTCCAAGCACGGACACTGCAGAATATGCAGACGATGCAAGGCACAATCTCTCCCAGATTACGGTGGTTCAAGCACCGAGCACTTCATGTAGTGTCGAATCTAAATCTTCTGCCCCCCTCATTGTCATCAATCGCGACTTAAGATCATTTAATGACATCTCAGATGAAATGCGAACTTTAATAGGATGGTCCAGTAACCAGCAAATTAATGGGGCGGTTCCTATTAACCGCTCATTTTTGATGAACACTCTCTATAAAATTCCCTCTCTGCGCAATCTTATATCGCAAGACGTAGAGTGGATAAAGTTACATTTGATTAACAACAATCGCATGTTGTGCAAAGTAATATCGCCTATTATATCGAAACTGATCTGGAAACACAAAACCGATTTGATTTTTCTGGGATTTGAATTGCAAGCATTCCCATCCTTTGAAAAGGCAGTGCAATTTTTGGAGTTTACTCCCCCCTTATCCCAAAAAATTGTACTACTGCGAATAATTCTGGTTCTCCTCCATCTGAGAACGACAAAATCTTAACACAATTGGCCTCTCTAACTACTGCTTTGAATGGTATTTTGGGGATCTTGCCTGCAGCAAAAACATCACCACAATTAGTATCTACGAATCTCAATGTTAAGAGTCCTTCATAATGTAACAAGCTCATTATTCAGTCCTGGAACTGTTGCGGATTCAATAATCTCGTAACATGGTTCTCAAATACGAGCAGGCAAGACCTCCCAGCAATCTTCTTTGTGCAAGAAACCATGAGTTGTAATACATTTTTTCTGGATGGTTTTACCGCTGTTCATAATGTTGCGTTTCAACCCTTGTCTGGGCGTCCTATAGGGGGGATTTCCATTCTACTCAACAATGACTTTCTCTTCACAATTCTAACGCGTCCAATCAATTGCTCCTAATGATTGACATTGGTATCAACATCTTTGGGCCAAAAAGAGTAGTCTTTATAGCCATTTATTGGAATCCTGCCACCCTTGGCATCGAAGAAGCCTTTTCCATTCTAAATGAAACACTAATGGAATTTTTTTTAAATTATCCTACCGCTGAAATTTTGATCTGCAGTGATTTTAATGCATACCTACATGCCTCTTCAAAATTTCCCTTGTCAAATGAATCGCCATACCACTTTAAAATTGCCTACGCAAATGGTATAAGATGGATAAACTTCCTCTCTAGCTGGGATCTTGTAGTGATACAACCACAGCATCCTCAGGCTTGTTTAACCTGGCGTTGAGGAAATTCATGCTCTTCTATTGATTACATAATTGCTTCCCACTATCTTTCTGGTATCATTTCCCTTACTAATTGTCATTTTCCTCCGTATGGCGATCACGCCATACTCTCGTGCACTTTGTTTGCTGAAAGTAAATTGTGGGATAAAATGCAGGCTCTTGCCTTAGTACAGAGCGAGCGTCAATTTTTGTCAATTCATTGGAATATTTCGACTTGCAGACAACTAACATTTTTAGTTAATCGGGATTGGTGGCCTGATACCGCCTTTGAAGACAACCCTTCTCATGCTATTCTTGAGTGGAATCTACAGATGATTCAAGGACATTTAGCTGCCATAGCAGAAGCAGCGCAATTTCAAACGAACACTAATTCCTCGGACTCGTATTTGGCAAACATACTTGCCAAATTAAAAGCAGTGAGAAACAGCGAATTGAGAACCCTTAGGCGAAATGTCCATGCGGGAGATCATATTGACTATTTGGCAGCTAAAAAATTACTTGTACGTAAACATAAAAACACCATAAAAGCTGCCCGCACCTCATTTCACCTAATTGGCAACCAAAACATGGTAAGCCTGATTTGTAAACACAGTACTCGAGACATTTGGAAATTACTTAGGGCAACCAATAAAAACTCCAAACCACACCTAGAATCAGCCATTGATAGCAATTCTTGGTTTGATTTCTTTCAACAGAAATATCTTTTACCGGAACGATTTTCTCCAACTAACATTTCTGAGTTAGTCATTCACATTCCGGCACGATGCCCATGGTCAGTTGAGGATATTCTCTGTGCCATTACTAAGTTAAAAACTTCGAAATGTGCCACTGTATTGTTGAGAATTTTCCAATCAATCTTCACCCTAAAATCCCTGCCGCCCTCGTGGGTGAGCTCCATCATTATTCCTTTGCACAAAAAAGGGCCATTAAATAACCCTCTTAATTTTAGGCCTATTGCCCTGATGGATGTGGCATCTAAAATCTTTGCACTCCTCTTACTGAAGGATGTCGAAACCCACATTATGGAAAAGCGTATTCTAAACAAAGTACAAACTGGATTCCGTAAAAACATGGGAACACAATTAAATGCCACCATACTGGCGCACTTAAATGCAAAAGCACACGGGCCTCATTATGGACCGATTTTCATTGCCTCCTTAGACTTATCTGGCGCATTTGATTGCGTAATACGTAGCAGACTGTGGGCTAAAATTACTGAACTCAAATTTCCGCTTTCTTTAATAGCACTCATTGGGCCTCATTCCGAGTATGGCGGTAAGGGATAGCGGCCACCGCTAACGAGAGCGGTGGCGGTAATCCCTTACCGCCATACTCCGAGTTCCCTTAGCGCCATGGTGCTTTTAACACCTGCTTTTAGCAGGCGTTAAATACCATGGCGCTAAGGGACCTTGATGTTAATTACGCCACCGTAATTTACGGTGGCGTAATTGACGCCTTCCCCACTCCCATTATGCCCTATGGGGCAAGAATGGGAATGGGGAAGGGTAAATGGGGATTGGGGAATTACCGCCCCGCCAACTTTGGAATGGGGCGGTAATTCCGCCAACCACCAAGGCGCTGCCGGTCCGGGTACGGCGTCAACCAAGGCGTTAATAGCGCCATTGGTTAGCGCCGTACTCGGAATGAGGCCCATTGCGTTGCTACATCATAACACGTCTTTCAGAGTACGCATATCAAGTAATGGCCGCCTGACCGACCCCATTCCAACGGCAATTGGTATCAAGCAGGGTTGTAATCTTGCGGCAGTCCTATTTAACCTATATTTATCAGATCTTGAAGGAATATGGTACTTGGCAAAATCCTTTTCTGTCCGTCTCGATGAGCTACAACTCTCGTGGTTAGCATACGCTGATGATGTGCTCTTGTTCGATAGTACTCAAGCGGGTCTTCAGAACAAATTGGAAACCTTTCATTATTTTTGCAGAGAAAACAACTTGACGATAAATTCCACAAAATCAAATATCCTTGTGTTATCTTCAAGGAGAAAGGTTCGCAAATTTTGCTGGCAATTAGATTCCAGCTTTATTCAAATCGTCACAAAGTTTACTTACTTGGGATACACGCTTGCAAACAATATTTCTGTTATCTTTTGGCAAAACACTTTGAATGAAAAAGCTCTTCCTTTGCAAAACCAAATGAAAATAATTTTTCGCAAATATTGTAAGTTTTCTTTAGTTCCACTCTTCGAATTCTACTCTAAAAAGGTGGAGGCAATTCTTCTATATGCATTAGATCTATGTTTACTAGATCTCTCTGCCTTCCTAAACAAATTGCAAGTTAAACTATGGAAAACTACTCTCGGTTTACCTGCCTATCTTCCGAATGCAATCTTACGCCACGAACTAGGATTAAACTCCTTGGCATCTAGGCATAATTGGAGTATATTGAAAAATTATGCAAAGATGTATTTTCCTCTGGAAAACTCGATATACGAAGACTTTTTTGTCATGATGAGAGAATCCCATCCGGCTTCGATTGCAAATTTCCATAAGCGTATACTTTTCATTTTATCCGGAATCAATATTTCGGCTAGAGATTTACAATTCAAACTAAAAACAGCTCACAAACGCTTATTTTGGAATGACTGGGCTGAGTCTTGTTCTCTGATATCGTCTTATGGATCTTTTAAGGAATATGCAATATTTAGACACAAGCAATCACCACGTTTACAATATCTCACTCTTTGTCCAAGTATTGAAACCAGGACATCCTATATGCGATTCTGCTTAGATTTATTTTACATGAAAATGAGAACTAAATACTGGAATTGTAACTCCAACAATCTTTTTGATACCAAGTGCAGATTTTGTAATAAGGACGAACTAAGTGAAACCTTGAAACATCTTTTTCTCATATGTCCCTTTTTTGAAAACGAAAGGCTAAAAAATATCAATGCGTTTACTTCTACTGCCTCAGCTATTGGAAGGGAATTAATATGGTCACGATGTATGTGGGGCTCTAGTAACTCAAAAATTCTAGCGACCGTACGTCTAGTGAAAGTCATCGAGGCAGCCTTAGCCAGCGATGTAGCGACCTAGAACTTCTTGAGTTACGTATATGTTTGGCTTTATGTACTTATATGTTTTATGAAATATGAAATGCACTTATGAAAATTGACTTTTCAATAATCAATTGGAGATGTTTTTCTTTGTATGATATGCCTAAATGTAAATATTTTGTAATAATTCAGTTTGTCGTTTTACAAATATGTATAGTGAATGTAGGTAAAGATATTTTTCTTTTTCTTTTAAATGTAAATGAAGTGTACTATTTTTTAATTTTGTAAGGATGCGTAAGCATCAAAAACAAATTTAATTAATAAAAATTTATTAAAAAAACTCGACCTCAAATACAATTCCTTCATCATCGACGGGAACGACATCAAAATCTCCAACGTCACAAAAACACTTGGAATATATCTAGACTCTACTTTGTCCCTCAATCGACAAACCAACGCAGTTGTCTCAGCGTCATCCTATACTTGTAAATTGATTACAGCATGTCGCCCCTTTCTGACAACGGAGAACTGTCTGATTCTCGCTAGAACCCTCGTCATGTCCAAAATCGATTACTGCAACGCCCTCTACCTAGGGATTAGTCAAAGAAACATTGATAAACTCCAGGTTATGCAGAACAACACCATAAGGGCAGCTCTCAACGTTCCCAGGCGTTCCCACATATCTAACACTAGACGCAACTTGCACTGGCTACCCATCACTCACTGCATATCCTTCAAAGCACTTGTTCTAACACACAAGGCCCAGAACAACGCAGCTCCGGCTTACCTATCCACACGCTTCATACAACACACAGCAACGAGACCTCTAAGATCTTCTCAGGCTCATATTCTGATTATTCCTAGTTTCAAGCTACAGACAGCCGGAGGCTCGAGCTTCCCAGTCCCCGCGGCTAAGCTCTGGAACACCCTACCCAATGCTCTCAGAAACATTCCTCACTTCCATTCCTTCAAAGCTAAAACCAAATTGTGGTTACTGGAACGGGATGCCCTAGCCTCCTCTCTATAATCCTTACATCTGTTAACCCCATTACCGATTTCTCATTGTACATAGACTGTTTTATACTGTATAATTAGATTTGTTCCTTTCCTCTCTATTTGATGCTCTGAACTTTATGTAAATATGTAAATATGTGTAAAATGTATATTGTATCTATTTGCTGTAACCTGTAACTGCCTTTTAAACATGCGCCCAGATGCCCCGGGGCAAGGTGCGCACTACAAATAAAACAAATACAAAATACAAATACAAATATGACCTAGCAGTTCAGGCTTGACTGCCCCTTTTGGGGTAGGACCAAGCCTGATTTGCATATGGTTTTCCCCTTCTGTAATGGCTTGGCAGTCTGAAAAACGATGGTCTGGAATGTTGCCCAGAGCTTTGCCCGTGGTTATGATTTATTCAAAACCTTCCAGTCATCACCCTTTCGTTTTGCTAAAGTCACCCCGAGTGGGAGAGGTATGCCCAGACGTGGGTCCCGAGTCTGCCAGGCCTAGAGAGACCCAGGCCACTCCTCACTGATGACGTCCAACAAGGCTGAAACATGTCTGGGGATGCTTGTGGTCTCGTGCAGAAGGGATGTGACCTAGCAGTTCGTGCTTGACTGCCCCTTTTGGGGTAGGACCAAGCCTGATTTGCATATGGTTTTTCCCCTTCTGTAATGGCTTGGCAGGCTGAAAAACGATGGTCTGAAGTGTTGCCCAGAGCTTTGTCCGTGGTTATGATTTATTAAAAACCTTCCAGCCATCACTTTTTCGTTTTGCCAACGCTCACACAGACCAACTCTGAAACCCTGCGATAGCACTGTGTAACTCAGATACCTATAGACAAAGAGTGAAAACCATGCATTATTCAACGAAACCGGTCATCAAGCTACAAAGGTGCTGACTACTTACTAAGTTAACCAGGAGCCTGCACTAAAAACCACTATATCGCTTCGCATGTCAAGAGTTGCCAAGACTCCTTAGGATTCTGAGAAGTCACCCTCAACTCACTTCAACTAGGGTGCCATTTTCATTTCTACACACCATGTGCAGAAATAATCCTAGGCTTGAACCCTCCAACATCACAGAAGTCTTGTCTACCTTGCGCACAACACTCATCACCACATGCTGCAACAAGCCACCATTTTCCAGGCCACAAACTTTACCCACCCCCTTCTCAAGAAAACCCTTCCTCATCTACTCATTGAACTGTCTACTCTCTATCAGACCACTCTCAGACTCCATCCCACTGCCCCTCAAGACTGCAACATATCATCACACACATCAACCTGCCGTAAAACTAATGTCACTGCCCTTTCCCATCTCTTAACCCTAAAAACACCACACCCATCGACCCGTTTATCCCCCAAACATCCTAGTCAGAAATAAGAAATGTGTTCATCAACAGCAGATCTGGAGTAAATAACAGACCTTTCATCATCTGCCACCTACTCAACGACAAACAATTGGACATGCTCCTCATCACAGAATCCTGGCTCTCAAACTTTTGGCTAATTAAAGCCTTTTGAATACAGATTTAAACCAGAATTTACAAAAGAACACATCATAATAAAACAGTTGATTAATTAATTGATCAAATAAATCATTAAAATCAAATGAATAACATCACAATGACACAACAGAACATAATATGAGTATAATTCACGCTATCTGCTGTACTTTTACATGGCAGTTCACTTCAGTTCAGTTAAAACCCCACATAAAATAGTACTTATGATACTCTTACATAGTAAATGGGTATATTAACTAAAGGCTACAACATCAATTAGGTACAGCAAGGATGGAGTCCATTACTCACAGAATCGGTCGTGTTCAATCTCTGCCTGACAATGTCCCAAACATGATGAGCAGATGCAACGACAAAGGCTCGTCTGAGTAAACTGTGGCCCAAAATTGGTCAGACTGGTATCCCCCGTGCAGCGCACAGAACCTATTATAGGCCTTGTGGTAATATCCATTTAACTCGCTGCAACCAGTAAGTATATGCCTACAGGACTCTATCTTGCACATACAAATCCGACAAAGCCGCCATTCTCATGGCTCCTGAATCCATGCCCCAGTGTACTCCTGCACGCGCAAGATGTTAAGTTGTAGATATAGAATAAACATTGCAACAGAAGGCTACAATATTTTACTAGATAGCTACATGGCTTATACAAAGCAAAACCCTGTCTGGTGTACTCTGCATAATGTTTCCGTCCAGCTAGGGCCTCCATAGTCATGACTCTGTCCCATTTGAGCGACTTTCTATTTAACTCAGCCAGGAAACGGCCTGGAAAGCCATGTCTTCAATGTGAAGATCAATATGCCAAAGATGCTCTTTTGCAACCTTAGTCAGGTGGGAGTAGGCAGAGTGGTTTGGTTTCAAAGTCCTATATGTTTCTAGAAAGGCCAATAAGGTGGTAGGAGAAGGCTTTGCTGTCAGGATCTTCTTTAGGAACCTGATGAATTTCAACGTCCATATCATCGAGAGCGAGGGAACCCCCAACTCCATTCTCATCGCCCCGTCAGATACGGTTTGCAGTAGACCCAACATGGATTTTAGGAGTTTCCTCTCAATCCTATTTAACCAGGCTCAAGTTACACTGGGGGCCGCTTCTAGGCCATATAGGAGGCCTTGAATGGCAGACTTAGAGTACACCTCACCACCAAATAACCTTCCAAAGTCTCACCCCCAACTATGCCAATAAAATGTTTCACGACTTGCCATTTACATAACACTTTAGTAAGTACTGGCCTTCCAAATGCCATTCCAAAAGGGCTCCCAGGAAAAGGAGAGCCCAGATAAAAATAAGCGCCCACTCTTTCAAGCTTAATCCCATCTATCGACCAATTATGCATCGCTAGCTTTTTGCCCCTATGCTGTAATTGCAAAATCTTGGTTTTCTGTAGATGGATTTGCACATTGTTGTTCTTTGCATACAACGATGAGGCATCCAGTGAGCGTTGTAGGCCCAAACGGTGTGCGATCTAAGATCACTGTGTCATCCGCATAGCCAATCCAATCAAACTTTTCATCCTTTATCCTAACCAATGTCACCCGCAGGCTTCAACATTCTCTGCAACGTCTGGAATGTCACATTTGGTGGTGGTATCACCATCATCTTCAAATACCCCCTCATTGTAAGACACATCGATGCTCCATCCTTGCCAAACTCAAAATCCTTCCTATTGAAATGTATACTATCACCATCCTTTTCCTATGACTTCTTTCTTATCTACAGATCCCCAACATTAAAGTCAAAGGGCCTCATTACGACCCAGGTGCTAATGGGTTAACGGCACCGTAAAAGGCTGCGGCGCCGTTAACCTATTAGCGCCTAATTACGAGGTCCCTTTGCGGGACCCGACCTTAACGGCTTGTGTAGACCAGCCGTTAAAGTAGGGACCCGCAAAGGGACCTTGGTGCTAATTACGGTGCCGCAATTTGCGGCAGCGTACTTAGCGCCTTCCCCATTCCCATTGAGCCCTATGGGGCAAAAATGGGAATGGGGAAGGGCCATGGAGGAAGGGGGAATTACCGCCCCGCCAACCTTGTAATGGGGTGGTAATTCCCCCTTTCTCCATGGCGGAGTCGGTAACTTACCGGCATGGACCATGGTGCTAACAGCACCATGGTCTTCCGCCAGGGTCGTAATGAGGCCCAAGTTCTCTAAAACTATCACTGATTTCCTAAAATGCTCAATCTTACCCAGCTCTCACCTCATAATCTAAACTTCAACTTGGCTTGTAAATGACTCAGTATCGGACAACAAATACATATTTACATCCCTCGCTAACTTTGATCTTGCACAGCTAGGTCAAGCCCCCGCCCATTCAGCAGGGCACACACTGGATAGCATATTTAGCTTTGGCTCCACGATCTCTGTCTCACTTCAACTTCCTTTACCATAGTACATGTACTATGGAATCCTGTTCCATATCTCCCTCCTTTTTATTATGATTTCGGTTTCTAAAATCTTACACATTAGTTACAAATTGATATGAATACAAACATGAATTAATTGTTAAAATACATTTGTCATAACATAAAATATTATAGGGCCTCATTACGAGTATGGAGGTAGCCATGGTGCTATTAGATATTAGCACCATGGCTGCCTCCATACCGGGCTACAATACCGGATTCCTACAATGAGGATTTACCAGGTCATTCCGACATAGGAGGTCCCGGTAATTCCTCCTTGCAGGAACCCATCCCCATTCCCATTTGAGCCCCCATAGGGCTCAATGGGAATGGGGAGGGAGGTAATAACGGCACATTACAAGTGGCCCGTTATTAACTCCCTCTTCCCCTCGCGGGACCTGGAAAGGACGCCTGGTTTTACCAGGCGTCCTTACTGGGTCCCGCAAACGGAACCTCGCAATTGCGCATCCCGTAATGAATGGTGCCGGTCCCGTACTGGCACCCTTCATTACAGGAGCACAAGCCTAGTAATGAGGCCCTATATTTCCTTGTTAAGGTTAACAAAAGTAGCATTACAATCATAAAAACATGCCAATAACATTCTATGGGCCTCATTACGAATTTGGAGGCAGCCATGGGGCTATTAGCTCCATGGCTGCCTCCAAACCGGGCTCCATTACCCGGTTCCTGCAATGAGGAATAACCGAGTCATTCCAACATAGGAGGATCCGGTAATTCCTCCTTGCAGGAACCATTCACCATTCCCATTTGAGCCCCAATAGGGCTCAATGGGAATGGGGATGGAGGTAACAACGGGCACATTACAAGTGTCCCGTTGTTACCTCCCTCTTCCCCTCGCGGGACCCGGAAAAGACATCTGGTTTTACCAGACTTCTGATCCGGGTCCCGCAAAGGGAACCTCATAATCGGCCCTGACGGAATTAAGGGGTTGGTCTCCAACCCTCCCAGCACCTGCAGGCAAAGGATGAGACCACTGTAGAGACTGAGGCGGGAGGCAGGTGGCGAGGCCCTGCTCCGAGTGCTGGAGGAAAAGTCAACAGAGTGACGGAGCCAGTGAGAGTGTGGACAAGGAGGTTGGGAGCTGAACGTGAAGCTGGATGGGGGTGTGGATGGCATACTGGTGTGGAGAAGGGTTGCAGCTGCCCCAGGGGTCTATGTATGAGGAGGCCGGATACTGTGGGGAGTTAGGCCACCAAAGCCCATTGGTGCCTGGAGACAGAGGCTTGCTGAGCCACGGGAGCTGGAGAGGCCGCTCTCTGCTGAGTTGGTGGGCCAGCCCAGGGGGAGTCAGTGAGCACCTGAGGAGAGAGGGGTGGCCCAGGGCTCCGGGGTGTGAGACCATCCTGAGTGGAGAGTAACATGGAGGCCCTACAGAGGTTCCAGAGACAGGAGGGCCCGCCGCCCAGCATGAGGAACCTGCTCTCAGGAAGTGTGGGGGAGGCAGAAATTGTGGAGGGTGTGATGAATGGCGATATCTGGAACATTTTGACAGAAATAAAGGCCCTCCGGTCTGATATTCAGGTCTCTGTGGCGGAATTGAGAGTCAGAGTTGATAAGAGGGAGAAGATGGAAGGCCTTGAAAGCAACCAACTGTCGGCAGATCCACTGGAGATGAAAATGGACGCAAGGCTGGTCGACTTAGAAACTGGCAAGATGGACCTTCAGTTTAAACTGGAGGACCTGGAGAACAGGGAGCGCAGCAACAAACTCAGAATCTTTGGCTTGAAGGAGGCAGAGCAGGAAACGCCGGCCAGGATAGAAAGGAAAATGGCAGCCATTATTAATATCCTATTCAAGGATGAAAGAGGGAAGGAGCCAGCTATCGAAAGAGCTCACAGAGCAGGCGATGGCGCTAAGTGGCTGAGAACGGTGGTAGTGAGATGCTCAAGCTACAAGCAAAAAACCAGAGGTCGTGGAGAGGGCCAGGAACCTGGGAGAGGTGGACTATGAAGATTCAAAAGTCAAGATCTACCAGGACCTGTCTGGCCTGATGCTGACCAAATGGCAGGAGTGCAGACAGCTCACAATATGGCTCACAGAGAAAGGGCTGAGATATAGATAGGGTTTCTACTTCGTCCTCATTTTTTAATTCCGTGGTAAAGACTTTTGGATAACTAATGCAGGGGAAGCAGACAGGAAATTTCAAGTGGTGACCACCATGGAGGCAGGGGGGAGGGCCTTGGATAGGTGCGGGTTGACCAGAGGGAGGAGGGGACTTCCCTGGGTCAGAGAAAGATGATAACAATGCTTGGAAATTTTTGCAAGATGAACACACCGCCACGTGTGCATTGAGGTGGCTTGAGATTAGTGGACGTCTCACAGGTGGGCTTCAGAAGAGCTCTGTATAATGCTGAGGGGATATACGGGGGTAAAGAGGTGTAGCTGTGAATGTGCCAACGGGGAGTGGATTGAATGTCTGGATTACAGGGGTTTAGGACACCGAAAGGAAGTGGAGGGGTAATCTCTGGTAGCCTGTAGTTAGCAGGGCTTCTCTTTCTATTTTTTCTTAGTTGAGGTGGGATTGCCTCGAAAGGGTGAGAAATGGACTCTGAAAGTGGACTGATATTGTGGGGCTGGGGAATTGCGGGGGATCATCGACTCAGAGAGGAATCTATTTATTTGAGATGTCAGATAGTGTGGGGGCAAAGCAAAGGGGAGCTCCAGCAAGAGATTGACCTCTACTTCAAGGGAAATTATACAGGTGAGCTTAAGAGCAGTGGGAGGTGGTTAAGGATACCATAAGAGGTTTTCTGATTAAGGAAGGCTCCAGAAGGAAGAGAGAGAGAGGAATGATAGAGAAGGTTGAGGGGGAGCTGGAGAGCCTGGAAATAAAGATAGGTAGAGGTGGGGTGGATGAGAAAGACCTTGCAAAAGCTCTGCAGAGAAGAGGAGCCAACTTAGAGAGCTAGTGATCAGGGAGGTTTTTGGCAAGCTCTGGTTGTTGAAGCAAAAATATTATGAGAAGGGGGATAACGCGGGTGCAATGCTGGTAAGGAGACTGTGGGATCAGAGGATGGAGAGGAGGGTGGGTGCGCAGAGAAACAGGGAAGGGGACTCTGTTGCCTCACCGAGTGAGATAACGGAGTACTTCTCTGACTTCTATCGAGGGCTGTATATTGAAGACGGGCCTGCCACATGGGAGGAATGTGAGGCTTACCTGAAAGGGGTGGACTTCCCGGGGCTGGATCCAGAGGTGGTGGAGGTGCAGGATGAAGATGTCACAGCGGTGGAAGTGTTATCTGCCATAAAGGGATGCAATCAGGAAAGGTGCCAGATGGGGATGGGATCACGGTTGCTTTTTTCAAGCCTTATGCGTGGTTATTGGCGCTACACTTGGCTAAATAATTCAATGCTATCTTGGATAAGGGGGACATGCCACACTCGTTCAGACACACGCTTATAACAGTAATACATAAGGAGTGAGGGGACCCCGAGGAATGCAGAGCGTATACGCTGATTTCTTTACTGAATGTTGACACAAACTTTTTTGTGACGATTCTGGCTACGAGACTAACCCCGACGCTCCGAATTTTATTATTGATGTGGATAAGGTGGGATTTGTAACATTTTGTAATAGGGATGCAGGGAGCAGATACACTGCAGAAGACATTGGGCCTCATTCCGGTTTTGGAGCTAACCATGGAGTAATTAGCTCCATGGTTGCCTCCGAAACCATCCCAAATCCGGCATGGGGAATGGAGTAATTACCGGTCCATTCCAGGGTTGGAGGGACCGATAATTCCCCATTCACCTTTTGCCCTTCCCCATTCCCATTTCTGCCCCATAGGGCACAATGGGAATGGGGAAGGAGGTAATTACGGCACCGTAAATTACGGTACCGTAATAACCTCCGAAGTACCTTTACGGGTCCCGTACTTAACTCCTGCTAAAAGCAGGAGGTAAGGAAGGACCCGCAAAGGGACCTCGGAATACGGAGGTAAGGGATTACCGGCATCGGCACCCTTACCGGTGCCGGTAATTCCTTACCTCCAACCTCGGAATGATCCCCATTGAATATAATGGCTAGAACTGAAGGGGGTTGGAGGGACCCAATCTTGACGCAGAAAAGGCATTTGATCGAGTGGGATGGCAGTTCTTGTTCATGTGTTGAAGTGGGTAGGTTTGGGCCCACGCCTCAGGAGAGCGATTGAGCCACTTTATGTCGCGCAGGTAGCGAAGGGATTCTGAATGGGAGGAAATCAAAATGGTTCAAATTTGAGAGAGGTTCCAGTCTCCCTTGATGTTCATACTGACCCTTGAACCACTTGCAAGGCGGACCAGGATGAATCCAGAAATAAAAGGCGTGAACACAGGGATCAGGAATTTAAATTGGCGATGTTCGCCAATTACATGTTCCTGCACCTAGAGGAGCCTCTGCGATCGGTCCCAATGGTCCTGCGAGAAGTAGAGTCTCATGGCTGTCTGGCAGGCCTCAACATAAACAAGGAAAAATCGATCCTTTTTCCGCTAGCATGGTCAGGGGAGGTGGTGGATCTAGATCATCTTGCTTTTAGGACCTGTCAGACCACGTTTAAGCACTTGAGGGTGCACATAACGAGGCGACTGGAGGACCTATCTGAGGCGAACTTCCCCCCTCTGCTGCAAAAAATGTACAGGGACTTACAGAAATGGTTGAACCTGACTGTGTCATGGATAAGAAGAGTGCACACCATAAAGAAGAATATTCTACCCAGGGTCCTGTTTTTATTCCAAATACTACCAATAGCCGTGCCCCCCAACAATTTTATGCATCTCAATCAAGCGATCCCACCATTTTTGTGTTAGGGGAAGAAGCCGAGGATAGGGTATTGTATGCTTATACGACTGGAAGAAATAGGTGGGGTAAGCCTCCTCGACATGGAAAGCTACAACAGGGTGGCACAGTTGTGGGCATTGACAGCTCACTTAAGGGTCGACAAAGACAAACAGTGGGTTTACCTGGAAAATTTGCTCCTGGCTCCAGCTACGGTGGGGGGAGTGGGTCTGTGCCCAGATGCGAAGATTTCAAAAAAAGGGTGTGGGAGCATCCTATTTTTGGGGTGCCTCTGGGCCCTGTGGAGGAAGGGGAGCGATAGGAGGGAGCTCTCCATGTTGCCTTTCCCCTTAAGCCCTATTTGAGTTCCCCGATACGAGATGACATTGAGGACACTCTCCACTTTCAATCTTGGTTCGAGGCAAGATTGGAGAGAGTGGATTAATTGTGGAAAGGGGGCACATTACTTTTGTTCTGAGTGTTTGTTTATTGGTTTTTATAGTAATAACAGAAACCAACATAACAAATGTTCTCAATAATAACTTCCCACGCCCACCCCACTTCCCTGCCCCCGCCCCTGTTCCAACTCAGATTCCTAACCAGAACCATCACACTCCACCTCTGTAAGGGTTTTTCAGCATAAATCACAAATTTCTTGGAGACTTGCTTGCGTAGTCCTATAGCACCTTCAGTTTGTTTTATTGTTCCTTTTGATTGCGTGATGTTCCGCTCCCACAGTTAGTAGCATTTGAAGGACTGGGGTGATGGCAGGTTCATCTGGTATGCAATTTACTTTCCAGGGTCTTAGTTAGCCAAGCAAAATTCAAGAATTGTCCCTCAGGTATCTGAAACTTTTGTACCCATTCCGTGAAGGGTAGCAAAGTTCCCCCTTCAAACAAATCTCCCACCGTTCGGAACCCTGCTTGGGTGTTACAATCCCGCCTTGATGCAGGCATTCTGTGGTTTTGTTTTCACCTCGGCTGGGATGCTCGACCCGGTACCTCCATGCAGGGGCCTCCCCCTTCCTACAACATTGGAGGTTGCCCTGGCGACAGCTTAAACACAGTTTGCAGAGATGCCGCTCTATTGCTGTGCATTTCGTCATCATGTGAACGACGGCTCAGCACGATCACCTGACCAGCCGCGTCGTGTTATCATGTCGGATTCCGCCCGCCCACTACAATCTATAAAGTAAAGCTGAACGCCGGCTGGAATGCTTCTGATTGAAGTTGGGTCTGTTCGCATATTCTTTGTTGGAAAGTTGATTCTGCTACATTGTGTCACAGAACCCCTCTGCTCAAGTTCCTATGCTCTCGTTTGAATACACGGTATTGATTCTTACTACTCGGAATGAGGGACTGCTCTGCTCACGTTCCTATTATTTCTACTGTCTGAATGGTAATGATTTGAACTGCTTCACTCATGGATTGATTTTGGATTATCATTGGCTTGTCTACTTTGGTATCATTAGTCTCTCAGACCTTCAGACAGGGAATTCTTGTTTTTCGACCTGGGAATATTAGTGCACTAGACAAAGTTACGTAGCAGTCGTGCTTCCTTAGCTTCCAGTGGCCGATCAGTTTGGTGAGTACCAACAGGATCATAAGCCTATTATTAGTACAACAGACGCATCAGATACACTTGCCACCCTCATACAATTAGTCTCTGATCTTCAGGACGACATGACCTCTGCCCACGAGGCCATGCATCACTGCATCAAATCATTACAAGACCTAGAACAGTCTCAGCTACGGGCTGATGTTCAGGCTGGCGCCACCACACCATGTCAAGTATATCCCCTACCCAGACAGGATCCGGTCCCAGTCCTGATGTCCACTCAATTCCCACTGGCCCCTACGGAAAGTTTTAATGGCAACCCCAAATCATATCAATAACCAATGCAAATTGCAATTTTTGTGTCATCCCGCGTCCTTTCCCGATTCCACAACCAAGGCAGCCTTTGTCCTCTCGTATCTTGGAGGCACTGAAGCGGCTTGGGCCAATCCTTTGTTGGAAACCAACAGTTATGTTCTTTACGGTTGTGAGGCCCTGATCACTGCAATGAATAAGGTCTTTGATACTCAGTATAAAACACAAGCCACTGATCTGGATTTCCTATATCTCCAACAAGGAGATACACCATTGCTTTCATACCTCACCAAATTTAATCAACTAGCAGCCGAAACCGGTTGGCCAGAAGACAAGAAGGCTGCAGTCTTTTACAAGGGGCTCTCAGAGGGATTGAAAGATACATAGGCTACCAGTCCAGTGGTTCCTGTGGGGTTCTCAGAATTGTTAGATTTAGTCCTGCAAATCGATGCTAGGAGAGCAGAGAGGAAGGGCGAAAGGAGAACAACACTCCCTGTACCCTCAGGCCCTGAATTGTCTCTGCAAATGGACACAAAACCCATGCAGATAATGCTGTTTGTGGTCCCTTGACCACTGCGGAAAGGGAACATCGGCGCAAAAACAATCTCTGCATGTATTGTGGTTCCCCTGAACATTTCCTGCGAAATTGTCCCAAAAGACCTGTATGCAAGTCGGGAAACTCCAAGGCTCAGCAATAGACAGAGTTCCTCTGCCGGGTACAGTTCTACTGGACTCCCAGAATGCGGCTGCTACTTCCCATTTAGCCTTATCAGCCCTTTTTCTTTCTGTCTCTGACCAATCGTGGCAAGCCCATGCCGTTATTGACTTAGGTACCAGAGGCAATTAAATGGACATCCAGTATGCCATGATTCAGGAATCTCATTTGTTGCTAATCCACAACCTGAAGTTGTCAATGCTGTTGATGGCACGGCCCTTGCCTCCGTTTTAGTGACCGAGCAAACTATCAGTCTCCAAATGACCACAGATAACGGGCATTGCAAGGACATTTCTTTTGACCTTATCGCGGCGCCCCAGTTCCGAGTTGTCCTCGGTTTACCCTGGCTCCAGTCACATAACCCCTTGATTGATTGTGAACACCGGGAGGTGCAGTTCCCATCTGACTATTGTAGCATTCATTGCAATCACTCGGATACGAATTTGCGGTTCTCCCCTATCAAGGCAATCCTTGACACAGATCCCTTGATCGGTTCTGTTTCTTCGTCCCATACGCCCTGTATTCCCAACGAGTATTGCTCCTTTATGGATGTGTTCAACAAAGGCAGGGTGGAACAACTACCACCTCATCGACCCTAAGATTGCCCAATAGATTTGGTTCCTGGTTCCATGATCCCCAATGGCCGGGCGTATTCTTTCATGGTCAAAGAGGACAAGGGGCCTCATTACAACTATTGTGGAATGCGTTTAACGGCGCCAGTAATGGTGCTGGCGCTGTTAAATGCATTCCGCAATATTACGAGGTTTCCTCGTGGGACCCGCTCCGGACGTCTGGTTTTACCTTGCAGTTATACAGTTAAATTATTAGGGCAGATGGAGGAGAGTCTAAGGCAGAGGTGGGAGAGAGAGCTGTACGATAAGGAGCGGTTCTCTCTATGGAAGAACACCAACAGAACGCTAATTGCGAGTCAGTACTAGCTCCATGGGATCAAGTTACTACACAGATGGCAATATGACACACTGCGGCTGTCAGCAATGTTCCCCAGGAGCAGCCCAATGTGTTGGAGAGGTTGCAGAGAGCCAGCATCCCATTGGCATATGTGGAGGGACTGCCGGAAGGAGCAAGCATATTAGAAAGAGGTGCTAGGCTAGATCCAAAAACCTGGACGGCATAGGCAGGGGCCTAGATCCAATGCTGGTCCTGTTTGGGCTGCAAGATGTGGAGGAGGGGAGGAGCAGAGCCCTGCTCATGGTGCACTTCTTGTTACTGGCAGCTAGGTCGTGCCTGGCCAGCTGCTGGAAAAGGGCCATACTTCTGACCGAGGGAGAGTGGGCTAGCAAGGGCAAAGACATTTGGGAAATGAAAAATCAGAGGGTCCTCTTGCATGATGGTGCAGGTAGCCTTGAACTGCAGTGGAGTCCATTTAAGGAGAGGCACACGATACAGCCCCCCTTGAGTCCCTAGATGAAGAACGAGGCAGAGTTGGAGAGGTGGGGGTGTTCAGACTGAGTCTAGTTAAGGGTAGGTGGTGAGGAGGGACTGTTAGTTAAAATTCCTTTTCTTGCATCATGTCTTTGCTGGGGTACATGAGGGGTTTTGTGATAAAGGAGATGTGTATTGTTGACTTGATTGTAACATGACATTAAGAAATATATTATACAAAAAAAGAAGGTGTTTCCATGTTTTGTTCCTGAGTTTACAGACTATACACATTCTATCACAAGGTAGAATACCCCTACAGGGCCCCATTGCATCCAAAGTGCATAAGATGTTAAATCAAAATCTAAGGTACCTCATCCGCATTCTACGGTCAGGAAATATAGTTAAGTAATGGGGCAGGGTATTGATTCTTCTAATTGCAGCATTATAATGTTCATAGAACTTGTGCTCCTGTATTTTCCATGCTGTTCTGCCCAATCCCATAGGGTTACTTTACTTTTTTTTATTTGGGTTAGAAAGAGCGCTTCAGCATTTGAAACAATGGCATCATCCTACGATTCCAGGCCAGCTCGCTACATCTTAGATAGAACAGGAGCCCTCTCAGCCTTGCACATCATAAGAAGATCTTTATATTGCATTTCTTTTTACAAAGGGGATCAAGAGCTTATAGAATATTACCAACCTCCTGTAAAATATAATAGCGTTAAGGGAGTGCAGACCCAACTCAAGTCGAATTAGGGCTACCAGAAGACATTGGGGAAGATGTAAAGTTCTCTTCCATAGGTATCCCTCCAGTTTATCGACAGAGGTCTGAGTCAAAAAGTTAAGAATTTCATAACCGTGTTATTTTCAAGTATACCCCACTCAACATCGCACATAGAAAGGAGTTAACATGTATTGTCAACTCATGAGGTCTGCACTACACCTCAATCAAAAAGCAGATATCACTCCCACTGTTTTTATTGGTGGTTAAGTTTTAATCACACAGGCTAGGCCCTTTGTAGGTCCGAAATGCATTGGCCATTGGTGTCTGCCTGCATGCATCATTAAATGTTTTGTTGCTACCTAATTGCTGTTTTAATATGTTGTTGAAAGTGACTGAGCAATCTGTTTTATTGAATAAGAATAGTGACAGAATATCTGCTGTTAGAAGAGTGCAGTCATCACCAAGGGTTCAAACCGAGGTCCTTTTCTATAACTGCTTCAGAAAAGAGCCACTGCTAGCGATATGTCTGTGAACCCTTGCTGGGATGGAAAGATACTTGCAGCTTGAGAGTTGCAGATGAATTCAAGGATATTAAGGCTCTAAGTCAGAACTCGAGCTGACTTCTGAAAAGTAAGCGGGAATCTGGGACTGAAGAGGGTGTCCACCACAACCTGTGCCAAAGATGTAGCTGACCGTCCATTCGTCTAGGTATGGGTAGACAGGGACCCCCCTGGGACACAGGAAGCTGGCCACATCATTTATAAGCTTGTTGAAGAAACATGGTGCCTCTTTCAGCCAAAAGGACAGGACCCTGTATTGGATATGCCACTGAAGGAAAACCTGAGGAACCTCTGCTGGGGTTCCCATATGGGGACATATACATATGCATCTTTGAGGTCAACTACGAAAAAACAATTGTCCTTTTGTATAACTACCAATATGTGGGCTTGCGTGATCATCTTGAGTTTTTCATTTGGGAGAAAAAGATTGAAGGAGGAAAGATCTAGGGCGCTCATTACAAGTTTGCCGGTAGTTTGGTGGTATTCCCAAACTACTGCTAAAATCGATTACTGTTACCACCACTGGGTCCCGTGGACTCCATGTGGTTTTTGGTGAAACTACTGCTGGTGGTAGTTCTGCCACAGTAATTCCACCGTAAATTGGCAGTAGGGGGGCAGATTTCCCTCTGGCATACTGCTGGAGGTAAATCTGCCCCCCTTACCACCAATCTCGTAGTTCAGCAGTGCAGAAATGCGGCAGTAATGGAATTACCGCTGCATTTCTGCTGATTTTTCCTGCACAGCCGACCCATAATGAGGCCCTCTAGAATGGGCCGTAGGCCAACCTCCTTCTTCAGCACAGAAAAAAGTCTGGAATGGAAGCCGTGCCCCCCTTGCCCCAGGGAACAAGCTGCATCGCTTCCATAACCAGAAGCGTGATGACCTCCCTGGAAGTGAGGTAGAACCTATCTGGATAAAAAGTGGAGCAGACAAAGGAAGGGAGGGAACAGAGAGAGGCGCTAGCCCCTAGAGACAATGTATAATATTCATGGGTCTCAAGATATCAGATGCCAGTGATTCTTTCAGTGGACCTGGCTCAACACATCACTGCTTTTTAGATTAATTAGAAGCAGTGTGGAAGAAACACTTGGATGATATCCTTGGCTGTTTTCTTCTATGGATTCAGCGTGCCCTGCCTAAGTTTCTGGTACCTATCATGGTACCCACAAAATCTCTCAAAAGACCTTTTTTATCTGGCCTTACAGGAATGGGATGGCTGCTGAAAAGACTTACATCCAAGGCTTGACGAGTACCGCCAGAGATTTCACTGTTTGGGTCCATGTTTTCCTTTTATTAAGCTCCTCGTCTGTGGACTGGTGAAAGTAGTTCTGGCCATCAAAAGGCAGGTCCAATATCTTATACTGTACTTCCTCTGTGGATTTGCTAGAGTGCATCCAGGCAATCCAGGGCATGTCGGCACCCAGTGCCATGACTCTTCTGGATGTATCGAAGCGATGAAGAGAGGCCACCAATAGGTCCTGAGCAATGAGCTTGGCCTCCACAAGACCAGACTTAAAAGCTTGCTGCCACAAGGGTGAGAGGTATGTTTGGAAGTCACTGATCTCCCTCTACAGTTTTCGATTAGCCACAGAAAAACGCTCATCCACCTTGACCAACCTGAAATACAAAGAGGCATTGGCATAAACTTCTATATTACCTCAAGTGGCAGGGCTGCGACTTAAAGCACTCAGACCAGCCCCATTCGCTATGAAAGCTCCAACACGCAGGATCGCTGCAGAGCAGCATTTCTCCCCTACATGAGCGCAATATGTAATAAATCCAGCATGGCGGACTCGCATTTTGAAGCAACTTTCAAGAGGAGGTGAAAACTCTGCGTCCCTATAACTCAACCCCTTTTGGTCCAAAGTATATTAAACAAAAAAACAATCCTGCAATGGTAAAATGAATTATACACAGCCACAAGCCCTCATGGTGAGAGAAGAACAAATTACTTATCTCGGCTAATTGTCTTTCTACTGGATGTTCCAACCACGGATTCCTCATCTTAGATATATATTCACCTGCTTTGCAACACTCTGAAACCTTTTCCCAGCTGGGCACGCTGTGCACACCGGTGTCAATGGTCATCAAGTCGTTGTCTTCATGACCACCAGTTGTGACAAGTAGCACACTTGGCACCCTGTGATCTTAGTTGTCATTGTTTCCCCTTGCACAGCGGTGTTAAGGATTACAGACAAAAAAATAGACCTTTAGGCGTTAAAGGAGAGTTATCAAATAATTGCACTAGAGAGAGAGCTCTGTAACCACAGGGTAGACTAGGAGGGCGATGAGGAATCCATGGTATGAACATCCAGTAGAATGAACATTACCAGGAGTAAGTAATTTGTTCTTGTAATGGATTGTGTCCTCCCACGAATACCTCATTTTAGATAGATTCCCATAGCAGTAACATTTTACAGAAGAGGGAAGGAGTGACCCCCATGGCAATTATGTCACCACTTGTTTGGAGGACAGCCCTGCCAAAACAAGACACATTTGACAATACTGTGTCTTGGCTATAGGGTTTTGTAAACATGTGTATGGAGGTCCACGTCATAGCATGACAGATATCCTTTACAGGTACCCCTCTTTGGAGAGCAGAGGTAGCTGCCACACCACTATTGGAATGTGCCCTGAAGCCTTCAGGGATTTCCTTACCCACTGTTAGGGACAATTCTCTGTAAAGGCTAATTTCCCAAACCTAGTGAGTCCCCCAGCAGCTTTGCTGGATGGATTTTTGGGGTTTATTTTTTCTCCTGCTAAGAGTGAGACTCTTTTCCTCCCACTCTTAGACATGATTTGAGGTGTTCCTTTGACTTTGTATGTGTTCTATGGGCTATGGCGTCCTTTTCCCCATAGGGTTTCATGTGTTTTTGATATGTGGGCTACACAGCACGCTCCGTGCAGTAACCCAGGGGTGTCGTAGCGACCCCCAAACATAGACTCCATACCCTGGGACTGACTACTGTCTCCCAGGGCATGTAAAGTCACCATTGGCTTTACTGGTCTCAAATTGTGAACAGAACCAGTACCAACCATCATATTGTGGGCGCACTGGTCGGGGCAATTCGATTGCCCCGGGGTCTGTTGTTCGAGGGGGCACTGTCCAGTCCCCCCGACCGAGTTTTGGCTGGTGGCAGTGGATACTACTTTTTATATTCGACCGCGAATATATTCCTATGGGATTTTACCATTTTTTGAGGCTACCACTTTTTAAAATAGCCTCGAACATACCGCCGGTTTATTAAATTAATATAAATTCACCGGTTGGTATTTTTTGCTGAAACTTGGTTCCAAAATGGCGTTTGTGTTCGCTTCTGTGACTCCAACCCAAGTCGAGCCCTTTGTTCCACTTTTTGGCGGGCTTCTCCACAGAAGCCTCCAAAAGTGGTGCCACTCTGTCTGGGTACCACAGGGGATGTGGGAGGGGGTTTAGGCACCCTGGACTGAGTTGCCTCGGCAACTCAAGTCGCACTCTTGTGTGATTGGCCCATGTTTGAGTGACAGCTAGGCTGAATGAATGGGGGTTTTCTGCATAAAAGCAGGGTTTTGGGGACTGGAACTTCAGAAGTCGCCAAAGGACCTAAAGAATCCGAGGAGGGAGAAGCCAAGCCGACCTGCACCGACGACACCACCGGTGGAGCCCTGTGGAACCGTCTCACCACTTTTCCCGACGACAGAGGAGATCTCCAGCCCGGAGAGTCTTCTTCCTTTGACTGTTGGGGATAACCAGTTTGCCCGTCTTTTCGCCTTCCTGGACCATCTCGTGGCCGCCTTGCCTGTGCAAGCACCCCGGCAACCGGAATACCACGGTTTACCACTACCGTGAAGAAAAGGGTGGTACCTTGTAACCGGGAAACTCCGCGGCTGGTTTCTTCCCTGGCAGTGCAACGACCTTCAGCTTTCCTCCACGTCGAGACCTCCTCTTCCTCTGGATGAAACACCGACTTGCACCCGCTGCCAGGAACAACTGCCCCCGCTGGAGCGTTCTTCCCATTTTCAGGTACTGTGTCCCGCCTGGCTTCCCTTTCAACAGATCGTTCGGGGTGACAGTAAATCCTCGACTTTCTAACCTGGGTTAGCCTGGGGCCTGTTAACTAACTTTTCCTGACTTGATCTTAATATTTTGTGAACTACTTACAAAGACTCTTTGGGCATAACCCGACTGTGTGATCCTGGACACATTTCGCTTGCTCTCTCTAACAGTGGGCTGGGCATTTGAACTTCCTTGCTCTCCAGTAGACTTTGCCTAACCTGCCTCACTGTAGTTCTTTGAAAAGTATTGAGATTTGTGTGCTTTCATCACTCTGCCTTTTTCCCTCCATTTTTAAATAACTTATTAGAGTGCCATCTTATGTTAAGCGCTCACCTCTGTCTGAAAATAAGTGGTGTTTCTCACTAAGACTTGTCTAATAAGTAATTAGGGTTGTATATATATAATAGTGACTGTGTGTTGAATTTACTTACCTCTTTTTGTGCTAGTGTAATTTACAAGTGTGTCTTTAAATAAATAATTATATACTTTTACACCAAAGCTCTGGTCAGTGTTTGCTTGTGCTACTGTATCTCTGTACCTATTGTGTATGCTCTGTATACTGCCTAACTCATCTTGAGAGAAGTCTGACTGCTCAGCCACAGCTACCAGGTAAATCTGGGTGGTACAGACTGCTATCAATTGGGTTTACTGCCAACCACCTGTAGTCTTAAATCTTTTGCAGTGGTCCCTAAGGGAACTGCACAGGTTTCTGCCTAACACCCACCCTGGTGTACCATTCCGAAACACAAAGCACTATCCATCTTGAAATGGTTTGTTTTGTTCTTCCTTTGCTCATTTTCGGGCCAGTATATCCAATGAACAGATGATCTTCCAGCCTGAATTGCCTCGTCCTGGCAATGTAAAAACTCAAAGCCCTCTTGGGTTTGAGCCTATGCAGCCTTTCTTCCCCCTTGGATGTACGAAGAGATGGATAGAAGGGTAGCAAACAAATTGTCTGTGACAGGTGGAACGGTACCACAAAGGGGGTCGGAGGGAAAGTGTTAGTCAAGCCTTAGTCAAGCCTTTTAAAAATTAAACCACTAAGGGGATCGAGAAGTATGACCCTTGTTCTGGCGCGCGCTTGAAGATAGAGAGCGCTGCTAAATAGCCCTTGACGGTGGCAACCTGAAGGCCCTGTCTTGCCAAATGAATAATAAAAAAGACAACACCTTTGAGGTGTCATACACAAATTGATCCTCATCCTGGGCTCTGAACCAGGTGCAAAATGTGTTCCTACAGCGGAGGTATAGAGCTTTAGTTCCAGGGCTTGATCCAGAGATTGTACCCGGATTAACCACTACTCATCCAGTTAGGGAAATATGAGAATCCCTCCTTTCCTGAGACTGGCTGCCACTACAGCCAACACCTTGGTGAAGACCATCGGGGCAGAGGTAAGCCTGAAAGGCAGTACTTGAAACTGACAGTGAGTGTTGCCGATCATGAACCTCAGGTGCTTCCTGTGCTTTGGATGGATCGGCAAATTGAATTAAGCACCCTGTACGTCGAGGGACCACAACCAATCCTGAATTTCTAGGGTTTAGAGGATCTGCGAGAGTGTTAACATCTTGAACTTGTCCTTCCTGAAGAACTTGTTTAAGCTCCTCAGAGGCAGACCAGGTCCTTCTTTGGGACCCATAAGTAGTGGGAATGCCACACCCTGTTTCTTTCCTGTACAGGAACTAAGTCTCTGGCACACTTCTCCAGAAGATAGGAAACCTCTTGCGGGAGTAGTGAGTTTGGAACAGGAGGTGTTCTGGTCAGAGGGGGGCAATCTGGAGGGCACTTTAAAAAGGGAAGGTAGCAACCCTGAGAGACTCCTGAAGTGCCCATGCATCTGAAGTAATGGCGCACCATTCTTGCAAATGGTGTGACAGACACCCCCCTACCGGTGTACCATGGCAGAAGTGTTTAAAGAGGTTTTGCGGCAGGATCAGCACTCGAGCGGACAGACACAGAAGCTGTCTGTGTCTTACCTCCTCTACCTCTGGAAGGTCGGGAGAAGCTTCTTTGACCTTGGTGGGTGGCGGGTTGCTTACCTTTCTGTCCATAATTGTAGTAACAAAAGGGATTGCCCTTCCATTGAGTTTAAGGCTGAGCTGGTTGCCTTACTGCCACCCCTGGAGACTTTGCCATAGCCTTGGATGCTTGTAATCTTTCAAGACTGTGTTGGGAAGGGGGCAGCCCCCTCACCCCCATGCACTTTGAAGTAAGGCGAAAAACATTCGAAGCACTGTGATGAGCCAGTGGGGAAGGGGGGACAGTGAGAGGGACGCCTTCCTGTCCAGCAGGACCCCATGCTAATATAACCAATTATAGTGTAACCATATAGTGTGGCCCAAGGCGCGGGCGACATCGCTATTTTTGCATAGGTATTAATAATCATAGGTAGAAGAAACGGCTTGCGCAGTAAATGCGGGATTACAAGCACTAGGCCCAAATCCACGAGGCCACAGAAATCTCCAGTCATGTCCGAGCTCTCATGAGGACAGTTCGCTGCCCCCCCCGCCACACCGTCTATTCATTGTTCTTGAAAGTGTTGCAAAGATGTGTCTTTCACCCAAGAGGAATGTGCCCTACAAGGCCACAATCAGAGACCAGCGCCTGGTGTGCATGCTATCTCACATTGGCCAAAGCATGACCCTGCCAATTCCTGATTGACCACGGGTTATAGCCCACATAACTGACTAAATCCTAAAATTCCTGAATTCCATGACACCAGGTGCCTCTTGACCACCAACCCCAAAGTAACAAGTTCTGAAATGTTCAAAGAGAATGGACAGGGTGTATCGTTGAAGCGTCAATCGTGTGATTTGTATTGCAAGGTGCTGGGAGGGATAAATTATAGTTCAAAACGAGGGCGGAGACCTAGGAGCTGGATGTCGTGGAGAGAGTGAGAGAAATGCATGGGTGAAGGTTACAGTGCCTCAGAATCTCCTGTGTGTCTGTCTTAAAGCCTACACTGTGGACCAAGGTCAAAATTACCTCTGGTGCGGGTTTGCACACCCTTAATCTAGCATGGTACCTAGATATCCATTAGATGCAAGGTATTTAAACCTCTTGTATACAATTTTCTTTATTGAGTGTAGAATTTCAAATAATACTCCAAACGGCTCATAGTTTTTCGCAAAACACCAAATGTATTATTTGCACCAAATTTTCTGGGCTATTGTATGCAGCCTTCACCAGACAAAGCAACAAATGCCAATGCATTTCGGACACTCGGTCCATCGTCAGGGCCAGTAGCTCTATATATTTTACAAACAATCTTATGCCCCGTCACCCGGGCTAAATGTTTACAGGAAACCAAAAAAATGACCGAATCATATTAAACATAATTCCAACAATTCACAACCAATGGCCAACAATGATAATCAAAGCAGTTAAAGTACACCACCCCATGACATAAGTGGAAACAAACAATTATATTATTACCATCACCAACACGTCATTAAATACATTAGAGTCAGACCATGGTATGGTTCAAAACATCATAACCAAAGACCATTTCCATTGGATCCAAAGTAAATCACCAATTTCACCATGTAGTAGTTCACACATTGGATATTTAAGTAAAATAATAACACAGTTTAGCAAGGTAAAGACAAACAAAGAAAATAAAAAATAAAACATAAAATATAAAACAAAAGATTGCAATATCAAATATGCCCACAGATAGGGACAGAAACAAAGAAAAATCAGAAAATGGAAAAGGAATAGAGACAAGGGATTAGAAAAAGATCCAATATAAGTTTTCACCAAATGCAGCTAACAGTACCACTCATTACATGTCAATAACCTGCTCAACATCACGTTATCTTAATTCTGATTGATTCTATACATGTTAATAACCTGCTCAACAACATCACATTATCTTAATTCTGATAGATTTTTCTATCAAAACGAGCCTGACACAATTGCTTATCAGCCCGTAGTCATGTTAGACATGGTTCTTCTATCCAACTTAAGCTAACACAAGATCACGTTATGTTGATTTTTATCTTCTATCAAAGCAAAGCTGACACAGTTACTAATGCAGTCTGTAATAATGTTAATCATACTATCTAAGTAAAGTTCACACAATTGCTCCTGTGGAACCCCCACTCTGGGTGTCGATGCATACCTGCTTGCTGGATCTGCGAAAAAAGTGTCAATGTGACCAGGTTCCCGGGCGTGTGCACTCCACCGTGTCCGTGCTCTGTGCTCAGTGGGTCACGGTCTAGGTGAGTGAATTCTAAAGGAAACAGTGGATTTGTACTGTTAGGTGCTGCTACTATAGGAATCTGATACTCTAATGTAAAGCCATGGTAGCTTAATCTTACTTGAGAACTAAAGTTCATATACTAGAACTTTAACCGCCAGTGCGCTACTTCAATCTCACTCTCTTTTAAGGCCTGCCAAGTGCACAGTATGAGTGATAAACAAGCTGTATAGTAGGAGTATCATTAATTTGTTTTCTGACCTTCAACGTGAAAAGAAGCTGAGCGCCGCAGCACCCACGTGATGGAAGATGGACGGACTGGGCTGCGACCAATAAACTGCCATGCCATATGGATAAAGGCAGTACCTGTATGGGGTCCATCCAATCAGCCGCGCAGGTTTTTACTGAATGTTGTTGCGTCACTATGATCCTGTGTACCTTTAAAAGTTTATGCTTGTACCTCTTTTTGGCAGAACGTTCTTAGCAGCAGAGTTCTTTGCTGTTGCTCTCACCTGCGTGTGAGATTAAACTTGTTATCCTTACAAGATTGACTTGGACCTTTCTTCCTTGGCAGGTTGTATTCTCTCTAGTGTGAGCGTTCAGGGACTTGCCTTCAGCTGTCATTTGCCTTTTGGACAAAAATATGTGCACCATCAAAAGGCATGCCAAGCAGTTTTCCTTGGACATCCTGCGCCAACCCTGATTTTTGGAGCCAGGCGAATCTTCGTTTGACGGAACGCGTCGCCATAGATCACTCGAAACAGTAGGCCATGTTGAGTCCTGAGACTGAAGGGATTGGTGCATGCTTCCTTTCCATCTTCCACTATGTTAAGGAAGCCTTTCCACAATTCTGCCTCAGGGATGTGCTGAGCTACTGTGTCTCCACAGCTATTACAGACCACAAGGTGTGTGCATATTTAGATAATGCCTTTGAAGCATGAACCGCTTTTAGTGCCATACGAGGCAAAACCTTTTTTTGCTAGTACGTTATAACACTTACCATCCCTGTCATGTGGTAAAGATGGATAGGCGCCTGGCTTTTTACCAACAGTTGCAACCTGTACTACCAGACTATCATGTGCTGTATGTCTGATAAGGAATTCTGGATCAGACAAGGCTGGTCTGTATTTCTTAGCAAAATGCTTGTGGACTGCTGGCCCCAAGCAGGGAGTCTTCCATACCTCTATGAGGGGATTGTTGATGGCATTGTCCAATATACGGACCGGTTCAACGGCTGTGCCATTGTCTAGGATGTCTGCCAAGTCACATTCCGTTATGTCACCAGCTGTGGGACTCCAACCCAAGGCACCAGTTACCTTTGCCATCATCCTCCTGGACTCGAGGATCTCCTTGTGGAAATTCTACCTCAGGATAGGTGTCAAAGCCACTTGTGTCATTCAGGGCAGAGGCTAGATCAGATAGCCTTTTTTTCCTCCTCCTGAAACTTCTCAGCACAGTTGTGGACTGGGAAGCAAAAGAGGGCCTGGAAATAATTTTGAAAGTGCCCCCATATTCCACATTCTGACAAACCCAACCCTTTACCTATGAGAAAGTGTGGAAATAAAATAGGTTACCACACAAAAGAGGCGCAGGGTTTGGAAAATCTTCAGAGTTCCCTATAGGCCAGTCCACCCCTGCCTCATGATGTCGAGGAAGAATCATAGGCTTAAACCCAAAGGGAACCGGATTGTCATCCTCATCGAAAATGTCCTGGAAAGAGGACATACAATCCCTCCTAGACTTAGGAGCAAATTTACTTGAGGGATCTACGACTGTTGTCGATGAATGCTTTCTTTGGCAACATTACAAAATATATGGGGGCAAAGGGTAAGGTTGACAGGGAATGCCCTTATTGAAGCAATTTATAACACGAAAGGTATGGACAATTACCAACTGTATTCCAATTTAAGTGAAAAACCAGAGTCTAGTCTATTTTCCAAAGTCAGGTAAACAACCTGTTCATCGGAATAAAACCACTGTGGTTGAGGGCACAATTAGTTGCTACTGATGGAGGGAACTACTGTGGGTTTTAACACCCACAGGGGCAAGGCTGTGTGGGAAGACAGACAAGGATAGCATGAGATTCTAAGTATCCCTTCCTAGTCAGCTATTCTGTCCCTGTGTAGCGCTGCTGGACCGCCTACAAAAAACAGGGGATAGAATAAGAGGAAAAACTAGCTTCTTCTAAATGTAATACACCATTCAGCCTTGCAGCAAATGTGCCCTACAACCACTCTCTCCCCCTATGTTTTTGCATGAGGAGAGGCAAATACCAGATCTAAAAACAGTGTTATTGTGATGGGGAGCAACAACATCCTATGGGTTATATACAAATTTATTTACCCAAGGATTGTTAGTCACAACTCATCCACTGTGATTTTTAAAACAAGGAATATCACAAGGTCAGGTTGAAATCACTCTGAGCTAGTGTTTAGACCAACAACAAAAAAGACAACAATTACAACATTCTCCACTCCTCCTTCTTCTAGAACCTCCTATTAATCTAGCGAGTGGAGGATGGTAAAAAATTGCTCATAAATAGAAAGTGAAAGTGGTATCTATCTTATGTAGCAATTACCGTCTACCGGTTTCAGCGGCTCATGTTTATTAAGGTCGCTTTCTTCAGGACAGTCTTTTTCTATGTGTTTAACACCACAGGGAAGAGAGATGAATGCTAAGCCCCATGTGTAATTTCTGGTATGGAAAGTGGATAGTAAATACTTTACCACCTCCTTGCTATGGCACGGCTGGACCAGACAGGTGACCTGTGTAAAAAAACAAGAACATATTCACTACACGTGTCTCCATAGGTTGTTCACTGCCAATCAATGGCTTTAAGGATTGGCAATTTTTTAGTGCCAATCCTGAGCTAAAACACACTACGCAGGGCGTGATATGGGTTACCTCTTTAGCAAAGTTATGAGTCAAAGGATAAACAGAAACCAGTTGTGACACCCAGGGGACCCCTGACTACCACAGGCTAGCTAGAGTATTAAGTAGCCTGTTGCACGGCCCAAACCACTCTTTCATGAGTATGCTACTGAGCTGTGCTGTCTATTGTTAGCCTGGTCCTATACATTGATACTGACCTAGTTATGGGTCTCGTCATGTGCCTCGGATGTGTTCACAAGTAGCGAACGCTTGGTCTCACCCTGGATCAACTGTGTTGTCGTATTCCTGGATCAAAATAAACAATACAAGCTGTGTTTAGATTCAGCTGTTCACATTGGAGGGCCGTAGCTATAGAGCACTTCAAGGTGCATTTGGTGCTGACAAATGTCCATTTAAGCTCAGACCACGTAGCCGGCAGCGCTACTAGCTATTTGGCCCACTAAGCGCTTGTGAAGTCTCTTACCGTACTCCGATATCAGCTCCAGTCCGTAAGTGCCCTCTCTCTACCGCATACACCGGCCGAACTATTGGAGGACCAATAGAAGACCATCCAAAATCACGTGCCGTGCGTCTAACGCGTCGCATATGCGGCGCGTGTCGCCCACGGCAACGTCTGCCCGGAAGTCAGGCATCTGTCAGGACTCAATTCGCGGACACGGGCGGCCATTACTACCATCCATTGTTGAGCTTATTGCTATGGCGACGCGGCCCAACTGGTTTGTAATAAAGGGACGCAAGTGAACCGCGTGGCTGATGTGAGTTAGCAATCGATGATACAGTGTCATCAAGCGCTGTCTCCGAACGGCCTCGATAGTCAAAATGGCCAAGATCTATGCTCCCGTCCCATCTATGAGCGCTGTTGTTGTGAAGGCTCATATCGAACATTCTCTTGCAGTGCCAACGTAAAGTATGCTCTGTGAAAGAAATTAGAAAAGTGGGGGGGCGGGGGGAGAACCTCCATGGAGGCTCAGTTGTTCATAGCCAAAGTTTGTCATACAATACTCTCATTGAGTCCCACCTTGTCTAATTTTAGACGGAATATCCATCTTTGCTCTCTCTTAAGGAGCAAGTTGGCCATATCTCTTCCTGGGCACGTGACTTTCTCAATGATGGTCCATGTCATTTCATTCGCTTTATGTCTTTGTGCTTTGAAGTGCTCGACTAGAGGGGCATTTTCCCTCTCAGTTCGTATACATGACATATGCTCTTGTATGTGCTTTTTGACTGATCTCCTGGTCATCCCTATGTATTTTTTGTTGCACGGACAGGTGATCATATAGATCACGTTGGAGGTGTTACAATTGTTTAGAGATTGTTGTCGCCATGGAGTAGCTAGGCCCAATTCCAATGTTTGGGATTTTTTTGTCAGGGCACACACATTGCATTGTCCGCAGGGTGTGTGTCCACAAGGTTGTGTAGTACCCCAGAGTGTCATCTGTCTCGTGGGATCCTGAGGTGGTGTGTATGAGTGAATTAGAGTGTCTCGTATGTTCTTCCTCTTTCTGATGGCAAACCGTGGTATGGGCAAAGTAACGGGCCCCATGTTTAGTAGTGGCCAGAGTTTAATCATTTCTCTTTTAATTTGGTTCACTTTGTTGGAAAAACTGAACACTGCAGTGATGGTGTTTTCACCTGATGGGCATGTTTGTTGCTGTAAAGTGATGGCCCGTGGAATATTTCTCGCTCTTTTGCGGGCCATTTTGATTGTCTTTTTAGGGTAACCCCTCTCGACCAGTTTGTCTGCCACAATCTTGGCTTGGGAATCATATTCTTGGACGGTTGAACAGTTACGCCTGTAACGCAAAAACTGTCCGAATGGGAGATTTTCCCGTAGGCTTTGTGGGTGGAAGCTTCTGTAGTCCAATACAGTAGTTCGGTCTGTAGGTTTCCTGAAAACCGTGGTCGAAAGATACCCTCCGTCAGATTTGATTTCTACATCCAAGAAATGGATCTCTTGTTTGGAAATGCTGTGGGTGAATTTTAGAAAGGGGTTACGGGAATTGAGCCAGTCCAAGAACAGTAAAAATGAAGTTTCTGACCCTGTATAAATAGCCAAAATATCATCTATGTATCCTGTCCATAGAGATATCTGTGATCGAAAGGGGTTTGTTGCTGTGTAAATGTGTTGTTCTTCGAATTCTGCCACATAAAGGTTGGCCAGGGATGGGGCAAATGTAGCACCCATCGCAGTCCCCGAACACTGTTGATAGAACGTTTCGTTGTATAAAAAGAAATTCTGTGTTAGGGCCAACTCGGCCAATTGCATGATGAGATCTATTGGCACAGCCGGTGGGATCTCAAGTTCTCGAAGTACTTTCTCCACTATTTCTAGTGTTGCTGTCTGTGGTATGGTTGTGTAGAGTGCCTCAATGTCTAGTGTCACCAAAAATTGAGTAGTAGGATCAAAGGAGACTTCTTGTAGCATGTTCAGGACACTCATGGTGTCTTTCAGATACAACCGCATTTTTGGAATTTCAGGTTTGCGAAAGAAGTCAACGAACTGCGAGAGGGGTTCCAAGATGGATTCAATTCCAGCTATAATGGGCCTGCCCTGGGGAGGTGATATGCCCTTGTGCACCTTAGGTAAGGCGTAAAAAACTGGTAGTTTCGGAAATCTTGGGGTGAGAAAGGCTGCCTCTTTTGTACTGATGTATTCCTCGCAAGCCGCTTCTTCCACTATATTAGCGATCGTGTGTTGCAGGGTCTGTGTAGGATCCCCTCTCAGGATTTTGTAGTGGTTGGGGTTATCCAACAGTTTAACTACCATTGCATCACAGGAGATAACCTCCTGAGTTCATGATGACTGTAGCACCTCCTTTACAGAACTACATGGTCCAATTATGACAGAATACCTATGTGCACAAGCTGCACCCGATGGGTTAGTCATCCGTATAGAGCCCAGAATTTTCTTAGACCAGATACAGTTCAGAAAAGACTGGAGCTTCATTGCAAATAAGTGCACCAGAGACTGGCTTATACTTAAAATTAACACAGCCAAAACCGTCTCAATCAAACTTATGAACGAAATTGAACTCAAAATTGACCAACTTAAATCAACAGAAGTTCTGGACAATTTCAAGAAAAAGCTCGACGAGCTGAACTCCCTGATTAAAGAATTCAAAGATCTGAATTTGAATAAAAAGATCAATAAATTGAAAAAAGACATAACATCATTTACACATGAAAAAACGTATCCATACACCGTAGACAGCTATTATGATGAACAGCAAGGAACAGCAGTACAACAGGCTAGCTATACTAATAAGCGGGGGTGGCAGCCCAGACGCAACAATTACAGGAAACGTAATACACCAGCGCAATGGAGTTTTTCGAGCGGACAAGGATAGCAGACCAGGAACCTCAGGAGAACAAGGCCCTAGGCCACGGGACCAATCAAGAGATAGGCGAGTCCAATTTGTCAACACCAACCAGAGAGGACAAAACGACAACCGTAAGGCTTTTTTATACCGCAGCCAAAGAGGAGGCGGACGCAACAGGGGCCAAACACAGGGTTCCCCGGTAGTAACCAGGAGCAGGGGCCTACAGCAACAACAACACAACTATTAGTCATGAACTTGTCAGAGCACAATCTCAGTGATGCAGAAACAAGAGACCTCCAAAAGGGACTGAGTTTTGTTCCTACTAGGCGCCATGACACTTTTCAGACCAGAATTGAAGTTGCAATCCGGTTACGGAAACACTTTGGAGAACTTGACCAACACCCTGAGAGCACAAGAGAACAAGACACCACTGGTCTACACCCCAAGTCGACCTATTATCCCCCCACTCAATCCGCAGAGTCAATGGTTTTTGAAAAAGCCATTTTCAAAAAGTTAGAGGAACTTGAAAAGGAAGATAAACCATGTTTCCAAAACCTCTCGAGACAGGAACAACAAGCACTACAAGGCCTAAAAAACAACTCGGCATTGACCATCAAACAAGCCAATAAAGGAGGTGCTACAGCCATCATGAACTCAGGAGATTATGATGCGATGGTAGTTAAACTATTGGATAACCCCAACCACTACAAAATCCTGAGAGGGGATCCTACACAGACCCTGCGACACAGGATCGCTAATATAGTGGAAGAAGCAGTGTGCGAGGAATACATCAGTACAAAAGAGGCAGCCTTTCTCACCACAAGATTTCCGAAACTACCAGTTTTTTACGCCTTACCTAAGGTGCACAAGGGCATATCACCTCCCCTGGGCAGGCCCATTTTAGCTGGAATTGAATCCATCTTGGAACCCCTCTCGCAGTTCGTTGACTTCTTTCTCAAACCTGAAATTCCAAAAATGCGGTCGTATCTGAAAGACACCATGAATGTCCTGAACATGCTACAAGAAGTCTCCTTTGATCCTACTACTCAATTTTTGGTGACACTAGACATTGAGGCACTCTACACAACCATACCACAGACAGCAACACTAGAAATAGTGGAGAAAGTATTTCGAGAACTTGAGATCCCACCGGCTGTGCCA
This sequence comes from Ambystoma mexicanum, assembly GCF_040938575.1. NCBI lineage: Eukaryota > Metazoa > Chordata > Amphibia > Caudata > Ambystomatidae > Ambystoma > Ambystoma mexicanum. The sequence continues at coordinate 1,151,438,309 of NC_090932.1, forward strand.
ATAGATCTCATCATGCAATTGGCCGAGTTGGCCCTAACACAGAATTTCTTTTTATACAACGAAACGTTCTATCAACAGTGCTCGGGGACTGCGGTCGGTGCTACATTTGCCCCATCCCTGGCCAACCTTTATGTGGCAGAATTCAAAGAACAACACATTTACACAGCAACAAACCCCTTTCGATCACAGATATCTCTATGGACAAGATACATAGATGATATCTTGGCTATTTATACAGGGTCAGAAACTTCATTTTTACTGTTCTTGGACTGGCTCAATTCCCGTAACCCCTTTCTAAAATTCACCCACAGCATTTCCAAACAAGAGATCCATTTCTTGGATGTAGAAATCAAATCTGACGGAGGGTATCTTTCGACCACGGTTTTCAGGAAACCTACAGACCGAAATGCCCTATTGGACTACAGAAGCTTCCACCCACGAAGCCGACGGGAAAATCTCCAATTCGGACAGTTTTTGCGTTACAGGCGTAACTGTTCAACCGTCCAAGAATATGATTCCCAAGCCAAAATTCTGGCAGACAAACTGGTCGAGAGGGGTTACCCTAAAAAGACAATCAAAATGGCCCGCAAAAGAGCGAGAAATATTCCACGGGCCATCACTTTACAGCAACAAACACACCCATCAGGTGAAAACACCATCACTGCAGTGTTCAGTTATCCCAACAAAGTGAACCAAATTAAAAGAGAAATGATTAAACTCTGGCCACTACTAAACATGGGGCCCGTTACTTTGCCCATACCACGGTTTGCCATCAAAAAGAGGAAGAACATACGAGACACTCTAATTCACTCATACACACCACCTCAGGATCCCACGAGACAGACGACACTCTGGGGTACTACACCACCTTCTGAACACACACCCTGCGGACAATGCAATGTGTGTGCCCTGACGAAAAAATCCCAAACATTGGAATTGGGCCTAGCTACTCCATGGTGACAACAATCTCTAACCAATTGTAACACCTCCAACGTGATCTATATAATCACCTGTCCGTGCAACAAAAAATACATAGGGATGAACACGAGATCAGTCAAAAAGCGCATACAAGAGCATATGTCATGTCTACGAACTGAGAGGGAAAATGCCCCTCTAGTCAAGCACTTCAAAGCACAAAGACATAAAGCGAATGAAATGACATGGACCATCATAGAGAAAGTCACGTGCCCAAGAAGAGGCGGCGATATGACCAACTTGCTCCTTAAGAGATAGCAAAGATGGATATTCCGTCTAAAATTAGACAAGGTGGGACTCAATGAGAGTATTGTATGGCAAACTTTGGCTATGAACAACTGAGCATCCATGGACGTTTCCCCCCCCCCCACTTTTCTAATTTCTTTCACAGAGCATACTTTATGCTGGCACTGCGAGAGAATGTTCGATATGAGCCTTCACAACAACAGCGCTCATAGATGGGACGGGAGCATAGATCTTGGCCATTTTGACTATCGAGGCCGTTCAGAGACAGCGCTCGATGACACCGTATCATCGATTGCTAACTCACATCAGCCATGTGGTTCAATTACATCCCTTTATTACAAACCAGTTGGGCCGCGTCGCCATAGCAATAAGCTCAACAATGGATGGTAGTAATGGCCGCCCGTGTCCGCGAATTGAGTCCTGTCAGATGCCTGACTTCCGGGCAGACTGTGCCATGGGCGACACACGCCGCATACGCGACGCGTTAGACGCACGGCACGTGATTTTGGATGGGCTTTCTATTGGTCCTCCAATAGTTCGGCCGGTGTACGCATTAGAGAGAGGGCACTTACGGACTGGAGCTGATATCGGAGTACGGTAAGAGACTTCACAAGCGCTTAGTGGGCCAAATAGCTAATAGCGCTGCCGGCTACGTGGTCCGAGCTTAAATGGACATTTGTCAGCACCAAATGCACCTTGAAGTGCCCTATAGCTACGGCCCTCCAATGTGAACAGCTGAATCTAAACACAGCTTGTATTGTTTGTTTTGATCCAGGAATACGACAACACAGTTGATCCAGGGTGAGACGAAGCGTTCGCTACTTGTGAACACATCCGAGGCACATGAAGAGACCCATAACTAGGGCAGTATCAATGTATAGGACCAGGCTAACAATAGACAGCACAGCTCAGTAGCATACTCATGAAAGAGTGGTTTGGGCCGTGCAGCAGGCTACTTAATACTCTAGCTAGCCTGTGGTAGTCGGGGGTCGCCTGGGTGTCACAACTGGTTTCTGTTTATCCTTTGACTCATAACTTTGCTAAAGAGGTAACCCATATAACGCCCTGCGTAGTGTGTTTTAGATCAGGATTGGCACTAAAAAATTGCTAATCCTTAAAGCCATTGATTGGCAGTGAACAACCTATGGAGACACGTGTAGTGAATATGTTCTTGTTTTCTTACACAGGTCACCTGTCTGGTCCAGCCGTGCCATAGCAAGGAGGTGATAAAGTATTTACTATCCACTTTCCATACCAGAAATTACACATGGGGCTTAGCATTCATCTCTCTTCCCCGGTGGTGTTAAACACATAGAAAAAGACTGTCCTGAAGAAAGCGACCTTAATAAACATGAGCCGCTGAAACTGGTATACAGTAATTGCTACATAAGATAGATACCACATTCACTTTCAATTTATGAGCAATTTTTTACCATCCTCCACTCGCTAGATTAATAGGAGGTTCTAGAAGAAGGCAGAGTGGAGAATGTTGTAATTGTTGTCTTTTTTGTTGTTGGTCTAAACACTAGCTCAGAGTGATTTCAACCTGACCTTGCGATATTCCTTGTTTTAAAAATCACAGTGGATGAGTTGTGACTAACAATCCTTGGATAAATAAATTTGTATATACCCCATAGGATGTTGTTGCTCCCCATCACAATAACACTGTTTTTAGATCTGGTATTTGTCTCTCCCCATGCAAACACATAGGGGGAGAGAGTGGTTGTAGGGCACATGTTTTTGGCAACGACAGCGCCAATGGAGCCAACGAAACGTCAAATAACGCATCAGCCACCGATGATGTTCGTGGCATCGACAGTCCTCGAATCGAAGATTTCTCCGGTCTCGGGCTCGTTGGTGTACATGGTGGTTGGTGTACTGAGTTCTTGCTGGCTTTGTCCGGCGCGATGGGCTCGATGGTCTTTTGCTCACAGGAAGAGAGAACAGGCGGACCCGCTTTCTTAAAGACCTGCATTATTTTGATGCAAAAGTCTCCCCACTTCTCTGCCCAGGTGGATTCTGACGGGAAACCTACCTGTCGTTCTGGAGATGAGTCTGTGGACTAATGCTTGCTCCTTTTCTGCTTCTTCTTTGAGGAGTAAGAAGAGGAATGACTGGAGTCGCTCCTAGAGTGAGATCTCTTGCTGTGGTTTTTTTACAGTTTTTTCTCTTTCTCAGGAGATTTATCAGGCACAGAGCTCTTTTCGTCGGGTCTACTATTCAAATGTGTGACACCTAGGGATTTTGAGGACAAACGGCCTAGGGCCAATTTAGAGAATATTTATCTGAGATGAGGAATCCGTGGCAGGACACAATCCATGAGAAGGGGATGATACAAGTTTGGCAAAAGCTGGAGAGAGGCGAGGTTGGCGGAGGAGAGAATGTTGGAAACATATAAGAGTCTGGGAATGGAAAGGAGGCTTACGAAAGAAGGAATAGAGGAAGTTGAGGAGAGGGTAGGATGTAAGAAGGGGGTTAAGAGAGGGGTAGAAGAGTTAGCGAAGGAGGTGAAAGGAGAAGCAGAGGAGCAGAAAGAGAGAAGGCTATCAGGGGAGGGTATGGTAAAAAAAAGAGCAAACGAGGGGAAGAATGGAGTAAGAACTGATAAGAAGGTGAAAAGGAGAGCTGAGGGCATAGGACCTGAGTAGGAGCTGGGAAATAAAGGAGTTGAGCAGCAGGATAAAAGAATAAGATCAGAGGAAAAGGCTACATGAGAAGGTGACTCACACCCTACACAAAAGGGGTGTGAGAGATCGGTGGGAGCAGGTACTGTGACGATTCATCAGGTCTCATCACTGCTCCCCAGAGGATATCCCTTTCCTATGAGGCTAAGGAGGTGATTCCTTTGCCCAATAGTCCCTCTAAGGGTGGTAATATGCAGGAGGACCTCATAAAGAGGGACTCACTCCTGGGGATCAGGACGTCCACCTGGGGAAAAGCCTCTCTACAAGCCTGTCATAGAACCCCCTACCTTCATGGTCACCCTTTTCTCCCACCATGGATAGTGTAACCATGTGTTGTAAAAGCCATGACTGTGACAAATGTAGACCATACTGGGATGAAGAAGAACATGAGAAGCCATAGGCAAAATAAGTCAAGTACTGCAACGAGGTGGCTCACTGAAGGCATGAAGAATGCCAATGAGACTTTTCATGATGGTGTTGATGTTACGCAAGGGCGGAGTCAACAATATAAACTAGAAAACAAGAAAGGACTAGCGAGATTGTATTGCGGATGCCAGCAACACGCAAGCCCTGCCCATAAAATTCAAACCGAGAGGACTTGATGCTCTGTCAGGCAGAGTAATGTTGCAAAATATGAGATGCTTCAGATGCACAGATACCTGGGTGCGCTAGGGTTTAGGGACTGGGACGAGCAGTATGTTTGGTGGGCTTTGTATTATCTTTCTTGCCCTAGAAGCCTGGGGATCAGTTGGTTTGGGGACTTGGCCCAAACCTTCAGTCCCTCGCTTTGTTTTTCTTTTCTTTCTCATGGAAGACTCTGAGGGTACTTTAAGGAAGGCATAGTATCAAAAGTAAGACAGGCACAAGTGACCACAGTTCAAGGATGTTTATTGAACTTCCAAAAGAGTTTGAAAAACGCCTATCTAATCCTAAATCTACAGATGGGCGCAAGCTACGACCATCAAATAATAATAACACAGTCCTTGTAGTGTCTTGCCAAAAGACAAGGGACTATACTAATAAACGTATTGCCATTCCTTACCTCGAAATACAAATAGTGTGGGAAACAATGTTACGAAAAAGTGTTCACAAAATGATATGTCAAGAGGTTCAGGCCGTGGCCTCTCTTCCCCATGTTTTCTGCACGGGACAAGGAGGTGCACTCGAGCTTAGCACAGTCTCTGACTTACCTAGCATGAGGCTACAGTTCAATCATTAGCATCAGGGCATTCCGTGCCCAAGCCTCTTTGTCTTTCAAAGTCTCTTCATTCAGTGGGCCTGATGCACCAAACAAACAATAACTTATTTTCCACTTTCAGATTATCACAAGTATTCAAGTTCTTAGGTGATTCGCTATCCACCTCGGATCCCCCTCAGCCGGGCTCAGATCCTTTCACCACAATGTTCATACATTATTTATGCATTTAATTCATCTAATTCCTCATAGGGTATTCTTTCTCAGGTGACTCACCCCGGATACCCCTCAGCGGGCTCAGATCTTGGATCCCCCTCAATCGGGCTCAGATCTTGGATCCCCCCGGTCAGGCTCAGATTCCTTTTAACACAATGTGCATAACTTTACACAAACTTGCTTTAACCAAAAGCTTTTAGCTGATCTCCTTCTGCCGGGCTCGAACCACTGGTGCTGCTGTGTTGTAGGAGCCAAGGACAGTACCATGGCAGCCAACAATTCTCTCTACCTTGACTATCGACGCCAGAGATCCCTGGGTATCTCAGACACACAATGCAGCATACTTCAGCCTCGATTCCTGGTCTTACATTCCCTATTCTCGAAGGTTCATGAAAGTAACATTCTTCCATTGAAAAAGTCAAGGGCACTTCCCTTCTTGTAATCCTCTTTGGTTTTGCCGTCTTTCGCCTTGTATTAAACTGCCATCTTGGAACCGCTAGTTCCTTGTGTGCTTTGCCTTGCTCAGAGTGTGCTTTTGTGCTCTGCCTTTCATCTGTGTGGAGAAGTGTGATGGAAGTCAGGTGTGTGTAATGGCCAGTGATTGCCCCCTGACTCTGCCTGAACATTATATTTGGACATGTCAGGTATACAGCTCAGGTGTTAGTTTGTTTTCTAACACAGTGAGCTGTCTGTGAGAAAGTGTTTGTGTTGGGAAGGGGGGAGGGGGCATGTTTGAGTTCCTAAGTATCCTACCTTGTAGGATGGGGTAAAGGTGTTACAGGAAAAGGGATACTGCGTCTCGCCATCCGGTGTCCCACTTCCACTCCCTCAGGACCACTCACCCAGGTGATCCTCCTGCACTGGTCCACCCCCAGGAACTGGATCCAAAAGCAATGGCTGTGTCCTGGCCACATGAATGACAGATCTCTGGGGGCTAGCGGGGAAGAACCATCAGGTTTTTTACATACCCTTACCCTATGCGATGTAGCCGCATCTGTTTCACAAGGAAGCCAGGAAAGGAAATTCACGTCCCCTTGGTCTTTGCCTTTTCGTTGCTCCACAGTGAAACAGTAGGGTTGCAGGTCTAAGAACCATTGCATGACTAGAGGGTTAGAATCTTTCCGCTGGCTAATGATCTGTGACGAGTTTGAACTTCCTTCCTCGGAGGTACTATCTAAGGTGGGTAATGACCCACTTGATGGCAAGGGCCTCTAATTCCAGCACAAAGTAATTTATTTCACTTGGGAAGAGTTTGCGACTCGTAAGTAAAATAGGATGTTCTAATTCATCGCAATTTTGTGACAAGACTGCTCCTAACCATGTAAGGGAGGCATCTGTAATACAAACTCCTTCGTGAAATGTACTACCTCTAGGATTGGGTTCTCTCACAGGGTTTGTTTTAGGTTGTTGTAACATGCATCATCCTCATCAGTCCGATGAATTTTCTGGGGTTTGGCGTTCTTTAATTTGTCTGTCAGCCTAGCTGTCCTGTCTGAGAAGTTACAGATAAACCTGCGGTAATAACCGATTAACCCTAAGAATGCTCTGCAGTGTTATTTAGTTTTGGGCGTTGGGGTGTTACGCTCACCTGACTCCCACGGAGGCGCTGGCCTGGTTCGCACTGCTGACCTCTTCTAAGGTGATGCGCATGGTTCGGAGGGCGGACTGGACCGGGCCCCCAAATCTGGCTTGTCTGGCTCGCAGAAGTATCCTTCTGTAGGTGAAAATAGGGGATTAACTGTCTGCGGGGTAATGCAATCGGCCTCCCACTTTCCCCTCTCACCCTCCTCGAAACCCTTCTGTGATTCCTCGTAGCGTCTCACCTTAGGGTCTGGAAGGACGAGCTCTCCATCCTGCTACTGATGCAGGGGCGCGTTGGTATCCAGTTACTTCACTGGATTTTCGGATTGGTGAGAACCAAAATTGCTTGGCTTGCAGGTACGTTTTTTGATAATAGGTTCCCCTTGTGTACATGCATTAATGTACTAATGCTAGTGTCTTTTTCCCCATAGGGGCCGGGGTACAGAATGCCGGGGAACAGGCACCGACCCGAGATGAGAGGTGAAATCCTTGTAGAAATCAGGTAAGTCTTTAATGAGCGTTTTTTGGTAATGTCTTTTCATTCGCTCATTAACGCTGATGTCTTTTTTTCCCCTTAGGGGCAGGGGTCCGGAAATGCCAGGATGCGGCGCGGACCCGAAATGAAGAGGGAATGAATCAACAGGTAAGTCCTAACATGGAGATTTAGCTTTCCTTATTCCCTTCTCTCTCTCACCTTTTGTTCTGGTCATTTTCTCCCTAGGCGCTGGGGCGTGACTGCGAATCCGGATGATCGCTGCTGAACATGGAGGCGCCCTGTAAAGGTGAGTGGAATGCGGCGCTGCAGCGATCGACGTGATGAGCTTTTAAATAAAAATTTTCCTTTTCATGATTGTCGGCGAGATGTCTCCGGGATGCGGATTTAGCAGGTAAGGACTTTTCCGTCTTCTGTTCTCTTCTTCTCTTCCTTTGCAGGTGATCCAGGATGCTGGCAGGCGTGGCAGAAGTCAGGATGCAGGAGCAGACACGGTGAGCGTCCAGCTGCTAGATGCAGAACAACGCGAAGCACGTGTGGCTGTTCGGGTGGGGTTTAAATAGCCTTGGAAGAAGTTCCAGGTATGTATCCTTACTCCAATCAGGTATGTATCCTTCCCCGACCACGCCCAGATGGTAAATTAGTCCCACAGGTAAAGTAGTTCCTTTCAGGCCTCAAGGAGGCCGGGATCCTGCAGCATGGTCTGCATCAGGTAAGTGCACCCAAGCACTCCCATAATGAGCCTGGCGCCTATGGCGCCAGGACTGATGTTTTATGAGCCTGGCGCCATAGGCGCCAGGACACTGTCCAAAGGGCCCCTATATGGGGTTGCTGGGTCCTTCCGTGGGGACTGGATGTCCGCTTTCAGGGACGCAGGGCTTGAACCGGCTCCCCGGGAGCGGGCATCATGACAGCACTCCCCCCCAAGGCCCCTCCCAAGTTTGTTCCCTCCGGGGGTTTTGGTTTGTCTGGGAAGAGTCGGTGGAATTTCCTGACTAATCGAGGTGCATGCACATGGTCGCTGGGTTCCCACAACCTCTCCTGAGGTCCGTACCCCTTCCAATCAATTAGGTAGAACAGTTTTGACCTAAACATTTTTGAGTCTAAAATGTTCTTCACTTCGAATTCAGGCTCCCCATCTATTAGAATAGGTTCTGGAGGTTTGAGTAGTCGGGTTCCGGGTACCACTGGTTTCAGAAGTGACACATGAAAAACAGGGTGAATTCGCATACTAGCTGGTAAATCAAGTTTAACAGCCACTGGGTTAATTATTGCCTTAATAGAATAAGTTCCCAGATATTTTGGGTTAAAAGTTCGAGGCCCTTTGAGTGGTAAATGTCTGGTAGCTAACCACACTTGATCCTCCATCTGATACGGAGGTGCTTTACTCCGATGTAGATCAGCATTCTCCTTGTATTTTCTCTTGGCTTGTCGTAAATGCGTAGTTGCCTCTTTGAAGGCTTGGGTAATTGTAGAATGCAGATGTTCTACTGCAGGCATTCCGAGGTTCTGAGGTGAGTCAAGGTTTGAGGTTCGAGGGTGATGCCCAAACAAAGTATAAAAAGGACTGTGGCCAGTTCCAGAGTGTACCGAATTATTATATGCGTATTTGGCTATCCAAAGAATGTCTTTCCAGTTGCTTTCAGATTGCTGTAACATACACCGCAAGTACTGCTCAAGGGTCTGATTTGTCCTCTTGGTCTGACCATCGGTCTGAGGGTGGTGACTGGTCGATAATCTTACGTCGATCTGCGCCATTTGACAACATTTGCGCCAGAAGTGGGAAATGAATTGGCTTCCCCGGTCAGAGATTAGTATAGATGGGAATCCATGTAGCCGAACAATATTTTCGAGGAATTCTTTGGCTAGGACAGAAGCTGAAGGTAAACCTCTCAAAGGAATAAAGTGGGCCATTTTGGAAAACAAATCCACAATTACCAGAATAGTATTATACCCCGAACAGGGAGGCAGGTCCGTAATAAAATCCATTGATAGGGTGTGCCAGGGTGCTGGCGGTATGTCTAGAGGTTGAAGGAGACCGGCTGGTCTTTTCTTTTGACTTTTATTTTGGGCGCAAACACCACAGGACATCACAAAAGATTTAACATCTTTTCGCCAAGAGGACCACCAAAATTGTCGTTTCACCTTTTCCTCTGTCTTGGCAATACCGGGGTGTCCCTCTATTAATGTATCATGATAACCGGAAATAACTAGTTCATGTAATTCCTTATGTGGCAGGAATAAGCGTCCTTGGAAATAAGGTAAACCATTATCTATGGTAAAGTCTGATCCCTTTTGTATCCATTCCTGTAAGGTTGTAGGGTCCAGGAGTTGTTTCACTCTGGCTTGAATGTCTTCAAGGGTCTGTAACAAAGTCATGCCTAGAATCTCTGTTCGGGAATTATTGGTACTGGTTCTGAGTTTGTATCAGATTCTCCCATTCCAATTCGGGATAAGGCGTCTGCTTTGCCATTCTTGCAGCCAGGTCGATAGGTAATCACGAAATCAAATTCAGCGGAAAACAAAGCCCATCGGAGCTGCCGTGATGACTGAGCCTTGGCGGTTTTCAAATACTGTAAATTCCGGTGATCAGTGATCACTGTGATGGTATGTAGAGCGCCAAGCAGATAATGCCGGCAGGCTTTAAAAGCGGACTTAATGGCTAACAGTTCTTTGTCCGTGATTGCATAATTAACCTCGGGTGCCAAGAATTTTCTGGACCAAAATGCTACGGGATGCAGTTGGTTGGTTTCGGGATCTCTTTGGGACAGGACAGCTCCCATGGCTAGGCTGGATGCGTCAGTCTCGACGACATAAGGGAGATCTGGACGCGGGTGTTTCAATATAGGTGCAGAGGTAAACTTAGCTTTTAAATCCTGAAAGGCCTGCTCGGCTTCTTCAGACCATTCAAAAACGTTTATTTTTCCTCAAGAGTGCACTAATGGGTTGTACCACGCGTGAAAATTCCGGGATAAACCTGCGATAGAAATTGGCAAAGCCGAGCAAGCTTTGAACCCCTTTTACAGAGCTAGGTGATGGCCATTTGAGGATGGCATCCACTTTTCTTGAGTCCATTCGGACTCCTTTGGGTGTCAGGATGAAAGCTAGAAACTCGACTTCTGTGGTATGGAAAACACATTTCTCCAATTTAGCAAATAGTTTGTGTTGGCGCAGTTTTTCAAGTACTGCCCTGGCGTGTTTTCTGTGATCAGATTCCGAAGAGGAGTACATCAGAATGTCATCGATATATACTACAACACAAACATCGATGAGTTCCCGAAGGACATCATTCATGAAGTATTGGAAGGCAGCTGGCGCGTTACACAATCCGAAAGGCATCACTTGGTACTCGAATAATCGGTATTTAGTACGGAAGGCAGTTTTCCATTCGTCGCCTTCTTTAACTCGTACCAGATGATAAGCCCCCGGAGATCTAACTTGGTGTATATGCAAGCGTCCTTCACCTGGTCAAGGAGTTCAGGGATCAGAGGCAGAGGATAACGGTTTTTAACCGTTATCTGGTTCAATGCGCGGTAATCGATACAAGTTCTAAGGTCGCCTTCTTTTTTGGGCACGAAGAACAAAGCCGAGGATGCCGGGGACTTTGACGGGCGAATAAAACCATTAGCTAGGTATTGATCCAAATATTGTCTCAAATGCAGATTCTCAGGTTCGGTAAGGGCATAAATCCTGCTACAAGGGGGTTGTGCACCGGGCACCAGATCGATTTGGCAATCGTACGATCTGTGAGGAGGTAACGTGTTGGCCTGTTCCTTTTGGAAGACGTCCTGAAAGTCTTGGTATTCCGGAGGTAGTTGCATGGAGGCAGAGGTTACAGATGCTAGATTAATCTTCAGGTTTTCTGGGTAGCAGGTTTGCGTACAATCCGGGAAGGTTATTCTCTTAGCTCGCCAATCAATTCGAGGATTATGTGTCTCTAACCAAGGGATTCCAAGAATAACCTGAAACTGTGGAGCCTTGATTACATCAAACACAACACCCTCCCGATGGCCGTCGGGACCAATAAGAGTCACCTCAGTAGTGGAATGTGTTACCGGTCCAGAGGCAATTTCAGTTCCATCGACTGTGGTGATGACATCTTTGCTGGTTTTAGGACGGAGAGGGAGGTTAATCCTAGAGACCAATTCACAATCCACATAGTTTCCAATAGCCCCACTATCGATGTATGCCTTTATTGCATGCAACCGCTTAGGCTGTTCTGGATCTACGAGAACCATTGGCACAATGAAATGCGAGGTCTGAGAGTTAGTTTTCAAGCTCGGCAAGCGGACCCCTACACTTGTCGGGCGGAGTCGTTTCCCGAAACAGAGTCTTCATGGTTTTTATCAGCGGCTCCTACCGCCTTTCGGGGCGGTTTTGCCGGGCAATCTCGTAGAAAGTGTCCAGAATTCCCACAATAAAGACATAATTTTAACTGCCGCCTCCTTTCACGTTCCTTTTGAGTTAAGGGTCCTTTAACCCCTCCAATTTGCATAGGCTCAGAGACATCAACTCCCTTGGGATTAGCATGGGTCTTGACCAACACCCGGGTCTCAAACCAGGACCGATCTGCTTTTCTGTTTTGAAGTCTGTGATCCAATTGGACCACTAAGTCTATATACTCTGTGCATTCTTGGGGCGGATTTACAACTTAGGCCAAGACATCTTTAAGTTCTCTGCGTAGGCCTCGATAAAACAACGTGACTCTTTTATCCTCTGGCCATCCCGTTTCCACAATTAGTCTATTAAAGGTTGCAATATAGGATAGGAGGTCCTGATTGCCCTGTCGCAGGGATAGAAGTTCGTCACCCAGAGCCTGCCCCTGAGAGTGTCGAGCAAATAACCTTTCCATGCTTGCTTGAAACCTTTGAAAATCACGGAGAATCGGGTCATCTTGAGTAACCAGTGGAACTGACCAAACGGCAGCGCAGCCGCTGAGATATGACAATACAAAGGCTACCTTGGTCTGATCATTAGGGAAGGCCCCAGGTCTGCATAGGAAGTGCAAACGACACTGATTCATGAATACGGCGAATCGTTTGGGGTCCCCAGCAAAGCGTTCGGATGGGGCCAGCGGCATGTTTCCAGGTAGATTAATCTGCACAGGGTTACTGGAAACCACAGGAGCGGGATTCCCTCCGGAACCGGGTAGAGGAGTTTGCCCAGCTTGACCTTGCAAAAGCTGTCTGGCCAGGTCATCCGTTCTTTCCTTTGATATTATTAATTCCGTCCTGAGGGCATTAGTCTCTTGACGAGTGCCATGTACTTCGGCCCGTAATTCCCCCAGTAATTGGGCCAACTGATCAGTCTCAGAACTGTCCATAGCGCCTGGGTAGGAATTTGTAGGAAGGCTTTGCGTTCTGTTACGCTCACCTGACTCCCACGGAGGCGCTGGCCTGGTTCGCGCTGCTGACCTCTTCTAAGGTGATGCGCAGGGTTCGGAAGACAGACTGGACCGGGCCCCCAAATCTGGCTTGTCTGGCTCGCAGAAGTATCTTTCTGTAGGTGAAAATAGGGGATTAACTGTCTGCGGGGTAATGCAATCGGCCTCCCACTTTCCCCTCTCACCCTCCTCGAAACCCTTCCGTGATTCCTCGTAGCGTCTCACCTTAGGGTCTGGAAGGACGAGCTCTCCATCCTGCTTCTGATGCAGGGGCGCGTTGGTATCCAGTTACTTCACTGGATTTTCGGATTGGTGAGAACCAAACTTGCTTGGCTTCCAGGTAAGTTTTTTGATAAGAGGTTCCCCTTGTGTCCATGCATTAATGTACTAATGCTAGTGTCTTTTTCCCCATAGGGGCCGGGGTACGGAATGCCGGGGAACAGGCACCGACCCGAGATGAGAGGTGAAATCCTTGTAGAAATCAGGTAAGTCTTTAATGAGCGTTTTTTGGTAATGTCTTTTCATTCGCTCATTAACGCTGATGTCTTTTTTTCCCCTTAGGGGCCGGGGTCCGGAAATGCCAGGATGCGGCGCGGACCCGAAATGAAGAGGGAATGAATCAACAGGTAAGTCTTAACATGGAGATTTAGCTTTCCTTATTCCCTTCTCTCTCTCACCTTTTGTTCTGGTCTTTTTCTCCCTAGGCGCTGGGGCGTGACTGCGAATCCGGATGATCGCTGCTGAACATGGAGGCGCCCTGTAAAGGTGAGTGCAATGCGGCGCTGCAGCAATCGACGCGATGAGCTTTTAAATAAAAATTTTCCTTTTCAGGATTGTCGGCGAGATGTCTCCGGGATGCGGATTTAGCAGGTAAGGACTTTTCCTTCTTCTGTTCTCTTCTTCTCTTCCTTTGCAGGTGATCCAGGATGCTGGCAGCCGTGGCAGAAGTCAGGATGCAGGAGCAGACACGGTGAGCTGCTAGATGCAGAACAACGCGAAGCACGTGTGGCTGTTCGGGTGGGGTTTAAATAGCCTTGGAAGAAGTTCCAGGTATGTATCCTTCCTCCAATCAGGTATGTATCCTTCCCCGACCACGCCCGGATGGTAAATTAGTCCCACAGGTAAAGTAGTTCCTTTCAGGCCTCAAGGAGGCCGGGATCCTGCAGCATGGTCTGCATCAGGTAAGTGCACCCAAGCACTCCCATAATGAGCCTGGCGCCTATGGCGCCAGGACTGATGTCTTTTATGAGCCTGGCACCATAGGCGCCAGGACACTGTCCAAAGGGCCACTATATGGGGTTGCTGGGTCTTTCCTTGGGGACTGGATGTCCGCTTTCGGGGACGCAGGGCTTGAACCGGCTCCCCGGGAGCGGGCATCATGACATGGGGTATCTAGGACAGCCTTCACTTTCTCGCATTGAGGTTGGACACTACCATTCCCTACAAAGAAGCCGAGGTACTTGACAGCAGATTGGGCCAGCCTGCATTTGGATGGATTGGCAGTTGGGCCAGCTTCTCTGAGGGCTCTCATAATAGTAAAGAGATGGAAAAGATGGTCTTCCCAGGTTTTACTATAAATGACTGTATCGTCAATATAAGCTCCACAGAAATCAGAGTAGGGTTGCAATATTTAGTCCATAAATTGTTGGAAAGTGGCAGGGGCCCTGTCTAAGCCAAAAGGGAGGACTTTGAACTGGAACAGTCCCAGGGGCATTGAGAAAGCTGTCTTTTCCTTATTGGGTCCTAGCACTTGGACCTGCCAGTACCCCTTGGTTAGATCTAGGGTTGAAAGAAAGGTGGCGTTTCCGAGATTATCGATCAATCTGCCGATGCGTGCCATGGGATAGGCATCAAGTCAGAGATGGCATAAACTTGGCAGAAGTCTATGCAAAACCTCCAGTAATGGTCAGGTTTTGTGACCAATATTATAAGGAAGGACCATGGGCCTGAAGAGGGTTCGATAATATTCGAGTCTATATGGTTTCAGACGGACCACTTTTCCATTGGGTGTTCTAATGTAGTGATAAGTGCCTTTTGCTGTGCCTGGTTTCTCAGAGAATACATCAGGACATGTTATAACTAAATCCTTTAAATCTTCTTGTTGTTGATTAGATAGCTCTTGAGGAATTAATTCAAAGTTATCTATTTCTTCTAGTACCAAAAAGGATAGTATCATGGCATTGGCAGCAGAAGGCTTTTCCTTCCACTCTTTTAAGAGATTTAAGTGGTATAAATTGGTCTTTTGTTTTCTGTCAGGTTATGCTACCTTATAATTACAGGCTTTTTGTCCTACGGAAAATGATCTTAGGTCTACCTTTTTGTCATAGGCGGACTTTTGTTGTGCTTGTGCTTCTTCCATATGAGTATAGGCTAGATTTCGAAGAAGTTTCATATTCTCTCACAATCTGGTAGCAGATTGCTAAAGGGGAATGGGTGCCTCTGCTCTTTCTTCCCAGGTCTCCCGGAGCATATCCAGGACATCTTTAGGTTCTCTACCATAAAGGAGAGAATCCAGTGGATGCCGGAGGGGTTTTTCTGCAAATAGTGCCCTGGGGATCATACGGTCCCAGTCCTTCCCGTCTTTATCTACCAACATTTTGAGTGTTTTGTTGAATCTTTCTACCAATCTGTCTGTTTGGGGATGGTAAACTGAAGTTCGTAAGGTGGTGATATGGAGCAGCTCCTTGACTTCACCCATGAGCTTGCTCATGAAATTGGGTACTTGATCTGTCAGGATTTCCTCAGGAAAGCCAACCGTGGAAAAATATGGTAATAGGTGTTTTAAAATCTGCTGGGTGGGAAATTCAAGATGGCCACCAAACAGTAAAGACACAGTTGACAGAGCTCCGTGCCCCATAAGAAGCCTCGATCTGTGGAACGAGCCTTATAAAGCAAAAACATGGTTCCTATACTTGGGGCATATGGAGAACAGTAAGGAAAGTCTACTTTTGAAAGGATGAACAGAAAAGGAGGAGCAGTTTCGTCCCAGGAGCGATCTGCATGCGTGGAATTTGCTGACTAGCTGCGATGAGGGATCCACGCCTGGGTGAGGGCCACCACAGTGAGCACAGCACAAACTCACAGAAGCAAACGGAGCTGCATTGGATTCTGTCTCACTACCGATTCTGCAGGGAAAACGTTAATGAGCAACAGGGAAGTCTGAAAGGTCGGAGCCGTCAGGGGGACAATAGGACACCGCCCAAGCCACCACCAAAGCCACTACCCAAAATGATACAGAACCTTTAAGAAGACCTGCCGGCCCTGTCAAGCCCGGACGAGGTCCTGCTCTGCAAACACCAGTGAGAGAGTCCCTCACCACCCAAAGCATCGCCCAACACAACACAGAGTTCCCAGGGTGAATCATAGGCCTACGGCGTCTGGGAGTGGCTTCCGCAGTGCACATTTGTGGAGAGGCCCCCCTTTTTTCCATCTCAGCGGGACCCACCAGGAGCAGGTGATGAGGGAATAGAAGGAGATGGACCTCTGGTGTGAATTCACTGGCACAAGCAACTCCCTCTTAGGTAGTGTGTACACAAACAACAATATATTGGCAACAGGAGTAACGGCATATACTCTGGGATTGTTAGCACATCCAAGACACGGAAAAAGCAACAAAATCAAAATATATTCGGGGCTGAAGAGAAACACCCTTGGGAAGGCGCATGGGCGAATAGATGGCAGCTGAAACCAGCCAATCGCCAATCTGAAACAACGAGTTCCAGGGAAAGCCCTGCAAGGTATTGGTTCTACTATACTTATGGGTGAAATTCACTTCTGTTAACAAAGCTTGGGTAAGAGGAGAAGCATACAGTCTTCAGGAGGTTATGTTATGAAGGATTGGGAAGGTCTCTACAATTGTCAACAGAGCAGAAAGGTGTGCCACATTACCCATAAAGGACATCTATCAGAAGTCTTGAAGCCCTAAGCAGAAGTGAGAGCACAGAGAGACACTTAACCACTACAGAGTAGTAGGAACCATCCTAGAGGAGCACTTGGTCAATGCCAGGGACTAGTGGGAAAAGAGCGCACTTCCTCGCTCCCACCCACTTCTAAAGAGAATCCAATCAGAAGCTGCTGGCTTAGGTTGAGTGGGGCTCAAAAACACCCAGATCACTGTAATGAGTTGGCAGAGATATAGAGGGTCACCACAAACACTAACATGGCAGTCTCTAAGGAAGATGTAGAACGATGCTTTCATGTTTTTCAGGATAAGCTTTCTGCCTCTTTGCAACTCCAATTTGAAACCTTTACTGCAGAATTTAAATCTGCTCAGTCAGATATACAAAAAGACATTGGGCCTCATTACGGGTCGGCGGCGCCTGACTTCCCGGTGCCACTGGGCTAGTCCGAGTCCGGTGGCCAGGATGTCAGGTGCTGATCATTTTCTTAGTCCCCATTCCCAACAGGACTCCATGGGAATGGGGACATGGGAGCACCGGTAGCATTAACAACGGTGTTGGTGCTTCCGTGAGAACTCTGCAAGCGGGTGCCATTCTGCCCGACAGGTCTGACCCTGGCGGGCGGGACGGCACCTGCCCACAGAGTTGTAGTGTGCCAGTCCGGAAACAACGGTGCCGGTATGCTTACTGGCACTGTTGTTTCCGGACCGGCACTATCTTAATGAGGCCCATTGTCAGTGGAGGAAAGAACAGATACTAATGAGAAGGCACTACAAGATCTGGCTGAGGACACCACAAAGTCAGAAGAGCTTCTCGAACAGTTGGCAAGGACAACACATAATTTGGAGCTGCAAAGTGAGAATCTGGGGAATAGTCAAGAAGGCTTAACATGCGTGTACGAAACATTCCAGAATCAGTGAATGACTCAGCTCTGAGAGAGGAAGTTATAGGAGTATTTAGAGACTTACTGAACACGGAAGCGCAGGTAACAATTCCAACAAAATACATATGGTTGGTTCAAAACATCAAGATCTGGGCCCCTGACCCAGAAATACTCTGGTTGCATTGGCAAGTTACCCCCAGAAGGAATAAATCTGAAGGGAAGCCAGAAAAGTGACACAGATTACACTCAAAGGGAACGAAATCCAATTGTATCAAGATCTCTCTCAGCTGACGCTACAAAAAAGAAGAGATATGCGTGAAATTCTGCAACATCTACAAATGCAGAAGATATCATATTGATGGGCTTTCCCATTTGGCCTCTTATTTTGTAGGGTTGGCAAACAGTATCGAGTTACAACAAAGTAGGAGGAGCTAGAATCCTGCGCTTGGATCAGGAAGATCAATCAGGCCCCCATACCGGGTCTCGTGCTTTTGCTCCCGGAGGACTGCGATACTGGGAATGGACGACAATACAACGCACCCGAACAACAAATCAAAAAGGCCCCCCGCAGAAAAGCCTCCAGTTCCTTGAATGACTAGGGGTTCAACTTGCTGGGATGGACAGGTTATGGAGAAATAAGGTACACTTTCACAGATCACGAATGACACTTTGTAAAGTTGGGGTTTCGTAGTGGCTCATCTTGGAACCCATTAAAGAAACATAAAGAGGGTTTTAGCATACCCTGCATCTGTCCCTGGTTTAGGAGGTAGGCCATCGCTGAAGATGGAGTCCGAGGAGAGAGTAGCAAGGATGGTCTACAATAGGGAGAGGGGAAAGTTTTGGGGAATTGTTGGGGGAGCGAGGGGATGGTACAAGTTGGGAGTTGAGGGGGAAAGTATTGGGGAGAGGCGTAGTACACAGGAATGATATCTGAGGGTTAGAAAGATGTCCTTGGAGGTGCATCCCAATGTAGTGGCTTTGCAAAACGGATTCACGCTGTTTGACACTTAATATAAGGGTGCTTAACACCCCCGTAAAGAGGAGGAAATTGGAATGGATATTACACATCATCAGCCTGATCTTATTGCCCTACAAGAAACACACATCAAATATCAGGATCGACGCAAGTTAAAGTTAAAGCAATATTCAATAATCAGGCAGGCTAATGCAAAGGGTAAAACTGTGGGGGTACTGATTGCTTTTAAGATGGGTACACAGGTTTCTATTACGTAGGTACAAGCTGACAACAAGGGTCATTTCCTCTATCATTTAGTACAAATGGTACCTATAACTATAACTTTGGCTTCTTTATATGCCCCAAATACAGGTCAAGAAGGGTTTTTGAAGACAGTATTAGCTAACCTGGAACAATTCGATCAGGGTGAAATGATTTTTATGGGGATCTAAATATCACATGGGACCCTGTACGCGAAAGGAGCTCTAATACCAGATGTGCATGTCCCGCCCTCCTTAGCCCTTAGACAAAAATGTGAGCAGTTGACACTTAAAGATATTTGGCTTACTCTGAAAAGAGAGGAAAGAGCATATACTTATTACTCCCATGTGCACAAATCCTTTTCAAGGATAGATTACCTCTGAGCCTCAGTTCGATTGACAGGTAGAGTAACACAAATAGACACCCACACGATCACCATCTACGATCATGCCCTCTGACTATCGAACGTAACCTTCCTAAAGTCATTCCCACACTTTGGAACTGGAAATTTCCGAAAGAAATATTGTCAGATCAAGTTCTCTGTGATGAAATAGATGGGACGATTAAAGAATTTTTTTATTCTAAGCTGGGCGGGGAAGTAATCATAAACATAGTTTGGGACGCGTTTAAGGCGACCCTTGGGGGGGAGCTTATCACAACACAAGCGTATAGGGGGAAACTTAGGTGTAAAATTGAAACAGACCTGTTGGGGGAGGTAAAGGATACGCTAAAACAGATGGCAGTAGACTCATCAGTGAACCTCCAGAGGCAATACCGCAATGTTAAGGGCAGATTGGAATTAAAACGTACTAAACAGGCAGAACAAAGCCTATTGTATTTAAAGCAGAAGATATACATAAAGACAAACAAAGTGGATAGAATGTTAGCCAGACAATTAAAACAGAAAATAGCGGGCCAAATAATACATGGGATGGAAGATACACTAGGAAGGAGGGTAACGACAAAGGAAGAAATTACAACCCAGATCCCCGCATTTTATTCGGCACTATACAAATCAGACCTCAGAGATCAGGCAACACAAAAAAATATCTGCAGTCAATTCAGCTAGAAAAAATTTCAGAGACAGACAGTGCAAATTTAGATAAAGATATCACTCTGGAGGAAGTTTCATTTGTAATAGCTAACCTTCCCATAAACAAAGCACGAGGACCAGATGGCTATGTTGCCGCTTTTTAAAGGTTCCGAGCAAACTTGGCCTCAAAATTAATTGACCTCTTTAATTTATTTACTAAAAGTGGGTAGAATATCAGTTTCTATGGAGGAGGCCAAAATAATCCTTATTCCGAAACTGGGAAAGACACAGCTAAATGCGGTTCTTACCTTCCGATCGCCCTCATGAACATTGATGCAAAAATATTTTCTAAAAATCTTGCTAACCAACTTGAAGGCCTTATGGCTAAGTTTATCCTCCCTTACCAGTCATGATTTATAAAAGGGGGACAAACCCACAATAATATTTGGCGAAACTGCCACCTACTGCAAAAAAGTAGCCAAAAAAAGGGGACAAGCCTATATTAGTGCCATTAGACACTTTACAAGCTATGGGGTTCGGTCCTAAATATTTAGCGATGGTACGAGATAATTACGTGAATCCTTCGGCCAGATTGCTCATAAATTGTCATCTATCCCCAGAAGTCCTTCTTCATAGGGGCACGAAACAGGGATGCCCCCTATTTCCCCTTCTTTATGCAATACATTTAGAACCACTGCTATCGCAGCTCAGTCAACTGCCATACAAGGCATATTTTTTTGGGGAGAAAGTCATAAACTGATGGCATATGCAGATGAAATGCTTCTTACAATCACTAAATGAGAACTTCATTACCTGTGGCACTCACCTGATTGAAGGGTTTTGGTAGAGTAGCTGGTCTTAAAATTAACATTACAAAGTCTGAAATGTTTAATCTCAGGCTCAAACAAAGCAAATTATCTAAAGCAATGGAAACGACACAGCTTCGCTGGTTGCTGAAAGGTATTCGAGTGCGAGGAGTAAATATTAAAGGCTCACTTGGGGAATTACACTCTGCTAACTTCTGCCCACTATTGGCAGAGATACACAAGCTAGTTCACTCCTGGAGCCCTCTGATGGTCTCAAGGCTTGGTCGGATTAATTCGGTTAAGATGGTGATCCTACCCACGGTGCTGTATTTATTTCAGGCCCTTCCGATCAGAATCCCGGCATCTTTTTTTCATACATTGCATAAAATAATTTCGAATTTCATATGGAATATTAGTACCCGGCGAGGGCGCAATCAGAATGAAAGAGCCATTGTGATTGGCCCTCGCAGAGTCGTTACCAGGCCAGGAATCCCTCTGTTGGGATTCCACGGCCTTTGTCCCCGGCAGGGGGCGTGACAGCCCTTCAGCCAATGAGGAGGCTCGAAGCGGGGCCATCCCCGCTCTGAGCCTCCCCGTCTGAGAGGCTGCCTTTGCCCTCCGCCGGGGACTTGGGTAAGTTTTTTTGTTTTTATTCCCTTCCCTCCCTCCGCCCCCCCAACTTACCTTCTTGTTCCTGCATCCCCGGCGGGGACGAGGGAAGCCTCCAGCCGTGTGGAGACTCGAAGCGGGCCATCTCCGCTCCGCGCCTCCAGACAGCTGGAGCTTCCCTCGTCCCTCGCTGGGGACGCAGGTACGTTTTTAAAAAAATTCTCTTCCCCCATCCGAACCCGCCCTCCCAACCCCACTTACCTTCTTTTGATACTTTTTCGGGAGCGGATGCGCTGGGAACACTTGTGTTCCCAGAGTGTCCGCTCCCGATGGCCGCCATGGAAAGGGAAAACGGACTCCGTTTTCCCTTTCCATGGTGGCGGACATTTTCTTTCTCATCTTTTTTTTTTTCTCCCGAAACGCTGCAGTGTTTCGGGACAAAAAAAAAGCTTTTAGTGCCCCGGTCACGCACATAATGCGGGCCGGGGTACTAATAGCAATATGACCCTCGCGGCGGGGGCATTACTGACTCAGGTAATGCCCCGGGGCCTTCGGTAAGGCCCTCACTTCGCTCGGGGCCTATACCTATGGGCCCCGGGGCATTACCTGAGTCGGTAATGCCCCCACCGCTCGGGTCATATTGCTTAAATAAAAAACCCCCGCATTGCATTGAAAACATTAATCCTTCCCCCTAATAGGGGAGGAGTGGGCCTCCCCAATTTTAGAGATTACTATCGAGCAGCGCAGCTACGAGTGATAAAAGAATGGTTTGGGGAAGGCACGAATAGGAGATGGAGACAAATGGAAAGGGCTATAGAGGGACCTAGTATGGGAGAGAAACTATGGTTGCCTAGAATAGATAGACCTTGGAACATACATCACAGTGAGATCACAGGACTGGTGGAGGAAATATACGCTGAGGCTATTCGGCAACATCACTTTACCTCATTTCCCTCCCCTTTGACCCCCTTATTCGAGAATCCACAGTTTGCTCCAGGTATAGCTGCTAGCTCCTTCCTTGAATGGAAAACACAAGGTTGTACAAAGTTTCAGGATATGTGTTTGGGGCAGGACATTATGTCATTTGCTTTATGTAAAGTGAGCTGGCCCTCCAGGAGAGCCAGCGCTTCCCATATTTTCAAGTCTGCCATTGACTGATGGCTCCTTCCAATAAATCAGCGGCTTTGAGATCATTAACATCATTTGAGCAATTCCTGACTTCTAGTTCGGGAGATAAACATCTGATTTCAACACTCTAAGTTCCTAAATGATGAACCTCCAACAAGGCCTCCTACATATCAACAGGCATGAGAAAAAGCCTTGGGGTTCACACCAACGTAAGAAACATGGTGGTCTTGCTTATGGTCAGAGATACTTAAAATGACTAGGTCCATACAGATTAAGGAATTTTGGGTCAAATTAATGTTTCAATGGCACTATACCCCCGAACGCCTACTTAAAATTGCTCAATTGGTTGCAGAATTTTGTTGGGGGGAATGTGGGGGGAAAGGAAAACTGGTAACATGTTTGGTGGTTGGGCCCTAAACTGTTCCACTTTTGGAAGGAGGTCCAGGGAAATATGAGGATAATGTTTGCTTTGAAGACGGAGAGGACCCTAGGGGAGACCCTTTTAGGACTGGCACAACAGGACAATATACTTTGGCCGAAGTATAAGAAGAAGGCATTCTTTATACTCCAATTGGCGGCCCTTTTGGTAGTGGCTCAGAAATGGAAATCCACAAATCCTCCACCTATAAAAGGCCACATTTTCAACGGAATGGGCACCGATTCTGAACATTTTGCATGGGGATCGTATGGAACAACACTGTCCGCAGAACTTCCGAATGCTGGACATATTTTAAGTTTAACAATAGACTGGTATTCTGTGTACAAGGGAGGGAGGCGGTGCTAGGGAGTTGGGGAGGGTTTGGGACAAGGGGATGTGGGGAAAAATTGGGGGGGGGGAATGTTAAGTATATTTTGTTTTAATCTTTATATATTTGAAAACCCAATAAAAAAATAAAAATAAAAAAAAGACAAATCTGCTGCGTGGTGTTGTTCCGCATAGGGAATGCCTCATGGTATCTGGTTGCATAGTCGACAATCACAAGGACATAATTGTTACCCAGTTTAGAGGTGTCCAAAGGTTAATGATATCCATCCCAATCTGAGGAAGGGACTTCTATTATTGGTAAAGGATTCAGAAGGGCAGGCAAGGGAATGTGAGCAATGTTTTTCTGACATATTTCACATGTCTAAATAAAGTTTTTTTATATCAGCATGGGTACCTGGCCAGTAAAACGTGTCACTGATGAGTGCCTGTGTCTTAGATTGTCCTAAGTGTCCCCTTGCCAGATGAGAATGTGCAATTTCTAGCATGATCTTATGGTGGGCTTTGGGAATTACTAACTCAGTTTTACTTAGGCCAGCTGTGGATGTTTTTTTTTACTATACAGCAATCCTTGAATTAAGAAGAAAAAAGGACTTCCCTTCTCTACTCCATCCCCTTTGTGAATTGCTTTTAAGAAAGCCTCAGCGAGAGCTGGATCATTTTGCTCAGCAAAGGCTAGGTCAGGAAAGATGCTTTTAGCTGATCTCCCTCCGCCGGGCTCCTTCCCTTTTTTCATAAGTGGTAGATGGTTCATCGGCTTCCCCAAAGCCTAAGGTACCTCTCCCCGTGTATTCTGGTTCACTCTCTTCAAAATGAGGAAATAGAGCCCTTTCAAGAATTCCTTGTGCAATTGTGTCCCCACTATCTACTTCAAATGGAATTTCACCATGGTTCTGTAAGAACACCTTTATGTCTCCCCGGATGTCGGGACTTATGATGCCTGCTAGAACATCTAGACAGATATTCCAAAGCAGGCGAAATTCTGGGCCCAATCTTATATAACACCCAGGAGGGGGTATAAAAACTAAGTCTGTGGGAATCATTCCTCTTTTCCCTGGATGGATAGTAGCCTCTCTGCTGCTACATATGTCAAATCCTATTCATTAATTATTTTGTGGCAATAGATGGGTCTGAGGCTCTATGACTAAGTTTCTGGAATATTAGGGTTCCACAATTTGTTTCAATTGAGTCATATCCCATTTTGACACCACATGTAAGGAAGGCATGGTATCAACAGGAAGACAGACACAAGTGACCACAGTTCAAGGGTGTTTATTGAACTTCAAAAAGGATTTGAAAAATGCCTATCTAATCCTAAATCTACAGATGGGAGCAAGCTACGACCATCAAATAATAATAACGCAGTCCTCATAGTGTCTTGTCAAAATAAAAGGGACTATACTAATAAACCTATTGCCAATCCTTACCTCTAAATAAAAATAGTTTGGGAAACAATGTTTCGAAAAAGAAAGAAGTGTTCAGAAAATGATATGTCAGAATGTTCAAGCCGTTGACCTCCCTTTTCCACATTTTCAGCATGGGACAAGGCGGCGCACTCGAGACTAGCACAGTCTCTGGATTATCTAGCACGAGGATACTGTTCAATCATTAGCATCAGGGCCTTCCGTGCCCAAGTCTCTTTGTCTTTCAAAGTCTCTTCATTCAGAGGGCTTGATGCGCCAAACAAACAATATGCTATTTTCCTCTTTCAGATTATCACAAGAATTCAAGTTCTTAGGCGATTCAATATTCACATTGGATCCCCCTCAGGCGGGCTCAGATCCTTTCAACAAAATGTTTGTACATTATTTATGCATCTAATTCCTCATAGGGTATTCTTTCTCAGGTGACTCACAGTTCACCCCGGATCCCCCTCAGTCAGGCTCAGATCTCGGATCCTCCTTTGGTCAGGCTCAGATCTCGGATGCCCTCAGCCAGGCTCAGATCTCGGATCCCCTCGGTCGGGCTCAGATTACTTTTAACACAATTTTCGTAACTTTACACAAACTTGCTTTACCCAAAAGCTTTTAGCTGATCTCCCTCCGCCGGGCTTCCTACACAATTTCATCCACTATCTACGACTTTCGAATGTTCACAGGGTTTTTGCTTGACCCGTGGCAGGATCACTTCGATTCCATAATTCTTTATCACTCTTCACATTTGCAACCTTTTAGCTGGATTCCTAACAGAGACTTTCAAATGAGTACCCACGTGGTGCATGACCACTCTGTCTACGCTATTGTATCTTGGCTTCAAAGTTCAATCACTCATCGGCTGATTAATTGTGCTCACATCGCTTGCCACATACGCTTCATACACTGGTCTCTTCAGTCTTCATCATACAATGTGCTGCTTGCAACCTTGGCTTCAACACAGACCTATCTGGTATCAGTCTCCCCAACTCACCATATGTGCTGGCTTCACTGGCCCTGCTTTGTTGTAGGAACCAAGGACAGTACCACGGCGGCAAACGATTCTCCCTGCCTTGACTATCAACACTTGAGAGCCCCGGGTACCTCCAACACACAATGCAGCGTTCTTCAGCATCGATTTCTGGTCTTACGTTTCGTATTCTCGAAGGTTCATGAAAGTAACAGTCTTCCATTGAAAAGTCAAGGGCACTTCCCTCCTTGTAATTCTCTTTGGTTTTGACGTCTATCGCCTTTTAAACTGCCATCTTGGAACCGCTGCTTCCTCATATACTTTGCCTTGCTCAGAGTGTGCTTTCGTGCTCCGCCTTTTATCCATCTGGGGAAGTGTGATGGAAGTCAGGTGTGTAATGGTCAATGTTTGCCTGACCCTGCCTGACCATTGTATTGGGACATGTCAGTTATACAGCTCAGGTGTTAGTCTATTTTCTCTCACAGTGAGCTGTCCGTGAGAAAGTGTTCATGTTGGGAAAGGGGATGGGGGTTGAGTTCCTGAGTATCATACCTTGGTAGGATGGGGTAAAGGTGTTACAGGTAAGGGCATACTGCATCGCCCCATCATGTGTCCCACTTCCACTCCCTGCGGACCCCTCTCCCAGGCGATCCTCCCACACTGGTTCACCTCCAGGAACGGGATCCAAACGCGATGGGTGTCCTGGCCACCTGGATGACAGATCCCCGGTGACTAGCGGGTGAGACACCTTAAGGTTTCGCACATACCCTTCCCCTATGCAATGTAGCCGCATCTGTTTCACAAGGGAACCGAGAACGGAAATCCAATTCTCCTTGGTCTTTGCCTTTTCAGTGCTCCACAGTGAAACACTAGGGTTGCAGGTCTAAGAACCATCGCATTACTCGAGGGTTAGAATCTTTCTGCTGGCTAATCCAAACTAGTGGAGAATGATCTGTGACGAGTGTGAACTTCCTTCCTAGGAGGTAGTCTATAAGGTGGGTAATGGCCCACTTGATGGCAAGGGCCTCTAATTCCAGCATGGAGTAATTTCTTTCACGTGGGAAGTTTTTGCGACTCGTAAATAAGATGGGATGTTCCAATCCGTTTCAAATTTGTGAAAAGAATGCTCCTAACCTTGTAAGGGAGGCTTGTAAGTACGTTTGTAATACAAACTTCTTTGAGAAATCTACTACCTTTAGGATCCGGTTCTGGCACAGGGTTTGTTTTAGGTTGTTGTAACATACATTGTCCTCATAGTGTGGTTGTGCCGAGGAGTGGATAATCGGGATGGGATCGCTAAACTAGAGCACAAGTGTGGGGAATTATGGAGGTCGCAGAGAGAAATTAACAAAGTTTTCCAGAGATTTTACCAGTGCGTAGGGGACAATAAGGTGCAAGAGTTTGTGGAAACCCTGTCGGAGATAGGCTTGCCCAACCTGAGTAAAGAACAGGCAGAAGCACTACAGGCCCGCTCACGATAGAGGAGCTGCAGGCAGTGATCGGCACATTTTCCACTGGAAAGACGCCAGGAGGGGACGGCATACCGGCTGAGTTTTATAAGGAATTCATAGATGAGGTGGAACCTGAGGTTACTGCAGACCTTTGAGGAGGCATATGAGGCGGGGAGACTACCTCGCAGCATGGAAAAATCAATTATTATCCCTATCCTGAAGCCAGGGAAATCAGGGAGGTATTGTGAATCGTATCGCCCGATATCTTAATTAATCAGGATAGCAAAATCCTCATGGCGGTCCAAGCAGACAGACTGAAGAAAGTAATAGGGATATTGATCCACCCGTACTAGACAAGATATGTTCCGTGGAGAGCAACATCAGCGAACCTAAGAAGGCTAGATGTAATAATAGATGGGACACAGGGGTGATCGGAAGAGTCTGCAGTGGTGGCACTGGATGCAATCAAAGCATTCAACTCAGGTAGTTGGGAGTGGTTTTATCGCCTCCCTAGAAAGCTTTGGAATAGGAGAAAGGTACATGAGGAGAGTCTGGATGCTTTATTCTAAGCAGGTAGCGAGGGTACGGACAAGCAAACATGTGTCCGCGCAGTTCTCTATACAGAGAGGCACCAAACAGGGATGCCCACTTTCCCCTATGTTGTACGTCTTGGCCCTAGAGCATCTAGCAGTGTTCCTGAGGAGGGAGTTCATGGACACGGGGCTCCTAGTAGATGAAGCATACCCCATGGTTTCACTATATGCAGACGACATGGTGCTATACATGCGCAGCCTGGAGGATAATCTGGCATCCTATCTAGAGGTGCTAAATAACTTTGCAATACTGTCAGGAATATCGATCAGCAGGACAAAGTCATGCATATTTTCGTTAGCGGGATGGGTTGGGATGGAGGAATCATGACTTCCAAACCTGGGGCTGCAGTGGAGAGTGAAAACATTTAGATATCTAGGGGTTGACATTCACCTTGATACAAAGGTGACTCGTCAGCAGAATACGCTGCGGGTGAAAACCGTGTTAGAGAGCTCAATTAAGTTCTGGAGAAAGCTACCTCTAGTTGATTGGCAGAATTGCACTGTTGAAAATGTTCACCCTCACCCGCCTGTTCTAACTTCCTGAATGTTCCGTATTTCATACCAAAGTCCTTCTTCAAGCAGTTGAATCGATAATAGAGGAATCAGGGAGGCAATGGGTGACCCTGGACACTTTATGGAGGGACTTTGAAGACGGGGTTAGGGATTGCGACTCCTGCAATTTGAATTATATCATTTAGCCGGTCAACTGCAGCATGCAGCAGGGTTCTTGGCGGACATTGAGTCTGTGGCACACACTTTTGGCCACAAAGACAGCTCCCTATTTGCTGAAGGAGGTGCTGTGGTTAGGAAGGCACAGAATTAAGGATCCCCTCACCTCTCACAGCTTGGTAGGACAATATGGACCAGGACCAGGGAGCTTCTAAATATAGGGGAACCCTAATCTCCACACATACCCTTGGCAGCGATATGATATGATATGATAGGTTATTTATAACGCGCTTAATACCCAGAGGTTTCTAAGCGCGGACCCGGGGATCGAACCTGTGTTGCTCCGTGTCGTCTTGCTTCCAAGGTGAGCACGTTACGCCCTATGCTATCCTCCCGAGACAATGGTAAAGACACTGCAGACTTAGCACAGATGAGGTCACAATGGAAAGGTAAAGGGCTAGTGACAGTTGGAGATCTGCTCTCTTCAGAGGGGCTCCTGGCATTCCAGGAGATAGAAGAAGGGTTTGAAGTACAAAGACAGCTGTACTTAACATACCCCAGAATAGTACACAAAGCAAATCGGAGATGGCAAGGCTTCCCGAGCGTTCTGGAGGAAGATAGCACACTTGGGTTGCTATATGACGGTTTATAGTGATTCTTTCGAAAAAATAGTTTTGAATCACAAAACACTTGAAAACAAAGTTTTGAAAAAAAAAGCTTTCACAATCTATATTTAACATGCAAAAATGCATTTCTTTCTAAACCAATCCATGGACAATAGACATGGACTGGTTTCAATTGAAATACACTTTCACATGTTAAAAGTAGCATTTCAATGCTTTTTTTGTAACTTCAAAACGTTACATGGAGCTGTCCACTGCTGAAATTTCAGCACTGGCCCAGCCCTAACCCTAGCCCTGGCCCCAACCCTAACCCTAATGTAACCCTTACACTAACCCAAACCCCAACCCTAAACCTATTTTAACACTTAAACAAACCCTAGCCCCAACCCCAACCCTAAACCTAAACCTAACCCTAATTTAACCCCTAAACTAACCCACGCCCCAACCCTAACCCTATTTTAACACTTAAACTAACCCTAGCCCCAACCTTTCAATAACAGGGCACAAACACAAACTTTACTTTAAAGTGTTAGGGTTAGATGAGTTGTTTTCTGGTGGAGGACTGAAAACATTTGATTTTGACAGACATTCTGACACTCACTCAAGTTTTCCTAGGTTGCGGCAGGGCAATCCCCATAGAAGTAGGGAGAGACAGGTTTCTTTATTAATTTAATAAAAGACTATAAAACACACAGGGGAACCTTCTGGACAAGCCAGACCAATCCCTCCTTTTCAGTCTCCTTCGTCTACACCGTCACAGTACGCATATGGGAAGAAGTGTCAAAGAAGTGCTTGAGGAGCTAAAGCTAAATGAGAACTTGAATGAGCGGTTATGCTAACCATGAGACATGATGGATGCATACACACTGGAGTGTTTGCAGACTTTGCAGACTTAATCCTCACTTATGCGGGAGAGGGCCCAGAGCTTATAAAGGCGCCATACTTGATACTCAGATCTCTAATGGTTATTGCAGAACTTCCATCCAATCAATCATTGGTGAGTTTTTTAGACCCGATGCACAGCAGAATATTGCGTCAGGTCACTAACCCAAAGAATGCACATTAATCTTTTTATGCAAAAATACCATCATAGAACTAACAGTGTACAGGGCCAGGGGGAAAAATGCATGGGTTTGACAATGCTACACAATATTGTACTCACACAATTACCAATTTTGGTGTAGAAACATCTTGTGACTAAGGCCCTCATTACGACCCTGGGGGAAAGTGACTGACCGGACCGCCACAGCGTAAATAGCGTTTCCGCCATTGCACGAAGGAGCAAAGTGCGGCCCATTCCGACCCATCGGGCACGAGCACCACGGCATGGCGGAAGTGCAAAGTCCGCGATGGCGGAAATGAACCCAAAACGGCCCACACCGGCGCCGTACGGCGCCCTAGGTGCAATACCGCCACCCATCACAGCGGACACCGCAGTGTGCGCCTACCGGAAAGTACGGTGACCGGAAATATACGGAAACGGAAGTTAAAACATGGGCCCGGAACGGGAAACATCCCGCCGTACACCTATAAAACCACTAAAACCACACAACCACTAAAATCACTACCCTGAGACACACCCCAACTTGTCATCCACCCTAGCGAAACCAAGAAAAATGGGAAAAGTAGCGAAGAAAGCGTGCGACCGCAAGCGGCAGGTCCACTTCTCCCGTGAGGAACTCACCGTGCTAACAGAGACCCTCCAGGAGAATGCTGCCGTCGTCTTCTGCACGCAAATGACCAGGACGGCACTTGCAAACAAGAAGGCCATATGGGCTCTGGTGGCACAGCGGGTAAGTGCGGTGGGGACCGCACCCCGCAGCAATGCCGTAAGCGATGGGACGACCTGCGGATACGCGTCCGCAGCATACTCTCTGCCAACCGCAACATTGCCACAGCCACCGGGGGAGGTCCTGAATCACCCATCAAGTTGACCCCCTGGGAAGAAATCTGTGCCTCCACCATCGGAATGGAGAGCATAGAGGGAGTCGGAGGGATGGAGAAAGGAGTGCAGACATCCGAAGATTCAGGTAGGTGGGCCAAATAAAACAATGCCAAATCCACAAAGTCCATCCATGTGAAGTACCATGCGTCCACATAGTGCAACAGAAACACATGTCCAGGAGAACGTCCACACACATCGGCCTGATAGCGCACGTTAAAACCCACAATAAATACATAAATAATTAAAAACCCCTAAAACACGCACTACACGTGCAGCAGGCACACCCTAACTGCAGGCTGCCAAACAACTGCACCCTCACTCCACACACAAATGAAAGCACCTCCAAGGCCCCGACCCAAATCACCCTCAGGTACCACCCCAATGCATGTGATACAATGCCATTCCAATTCCCACAGACCCATCAATAACCCTCGCCCTCCTTTACTCCACCACAGGGTCCGATCCAAACGACGAGCTTCAGGACACCCCTACCAGCACACCTGCAAAGAGGGCCAAGACCAACGGCCAAAGACCCTCCACCTCAGCTGCACGCATCAAGACACGGCAGCAGCACAAATCAGGTGGCAGCACAGAGGAGGGAACATCAACAGGCACCCCAGCAGCCAGCATGCCCACAACACCACCACCACAGGTCCCCCCAACGGATGCCACAGAAGGCACTGCCTCCGGTGGCAGCAGCACCATAGGTGACACCCCATTGATGGCAGCATGCTCCGACACAGAAGACGGGGATGTCGAAGTCAGATCCATCCATGACCTGTCCCAATCCCCCTGTCTGTCCCATCCCGTACAACATGAGGATACCACGCAGGGGCACCCACAAGACGACGACTGGCCATCCCCCACAAGCCCTGTGGCAGGGCAACATGAGGACAACAGCCCCTCTGTGACACCCCCGCAAATGGCCATGGCCCAGCAGAGGCAACAGTCCCTCGACCAGTTAATCGTGCAACAGCAGCAACTGGCCACGCTCCTCAAGGACCATGCCGATGAATGTGGGGGCACTAAGGCAGACATAGAAACATCAACTGAGACACTTAGGGCAGAAATGGAGAGAGGTACAGAGACACTAAGGGCACAAATGGAGAGAAGCACCGAGAGCCTGAGGGGGGAACTGCATGCGACGTCCAAGGACGTATGTGCCGAACTTGCCGCAGTGCGCCGTGTGCTCACTGAGCTCTCGCAAACCCTTAGGGACATGCATGGACGTGAGCAGGCAGAGACATCATCCGTTGCAAGTTCCGTCCAGGGCAGCCCCCAACGTAGATCTGGGAGGAACCTGCGCTCCACAGGCAGGGGTGCCCCTGATACCCGCAGAGGGGGCTTGCAATAGCGACTGCCCACTGACAATGAGCATCTTTGGACACTGGTGTTCGGGGGGGAGGTGGGAGGGTGGAGGGGGTGTGTTGGGCTCACTTGGGTGGCGGGTCGATAGGGTGTACAACATGATATCACATATGCCATAAAAAGTGCACGATCAACCAATGAGATGTGTGGACATTGATCTTTGTGTACTAGGCCATCATAGGCGTACAGTCCATATTGTGCATGTCCCAGACACACACAGTGCCACGAGTCCCGTGTCCATGTATCAGCCACCAGGCGTGAGTGCTAGAAGCATACATCAATGAGATGCTGACGAATGTCACGGGCCTCCGGTGCCTCGCAGACTCCTTGAGGTGCTGCCACATCCCCACCCTCATCATGACCATCATCAGGTGCTTGCAGTTCTGCGTCAGGGGGCATGGGCACATTTCTACGTACGCACATGTTGTGGAGCATGACACATGCCATCACCATCTTTGCAACCTTCTCATGGCGGTACAGGAGTGCCCCGCCAGACCTGCTGAGGCAGCGGAAACGACCCTTCAGTAGGCCGAATGCCTGTTCAATGACTACACGGGTACGTGAGTGGGCATGGTTGTAGTCCTCCTCATGCTGGTCCCGTGGGTTCCGGACTGGTGTGAGGAGCCATCTCTTCAGTGGATATCCAGCATCACCTGTATGTGGACGAGAAACGTATGATGTGGAATGCCATTGCTACGTACGCACACCCCCCCCCCCTTCCTGCCAGGTCATTGCCGAATCACATACCCCACATTATCATGCATGTAATGAGACTCACCGAGTAGCCAGGATCTGTTCCCTGCGTGTCGCTCCATGTAGCGTGGTATTGTAGAGTTCCTCAAGACCATAGAATCATGGGTTGATCCAGGGAATCGGGCACAACAATGTGTAATGATCCTGTTGGAGTCACACACCATTTGTACATTCAGAGAATGAAATTGTTTTCGGTTGCGGTACTGGGCCTCCATGGCATGTGGGACGACCAATTCCACATGGGTGCAGTCGATGGCACCAATGCAACCCGGTATGCCGGCAAGTGCATGGAATCCCACTTTTGTGTTGGTAATTTCCTGCTCCGAGCGTGGTAGGGAGATGTAGTCGTCTGCGTGCTGCAGGAGGGCATCGAGCACTTGCAATAGTGTCCGTGAGAACAGTGGCTGAGAAATGCCATGCAACTGTCCGACTGTGTGCTGGTAGGTGCCTGTGGCCAGGAAGTGGAGTACAGACACCACCTTCAGTAGGGGTGGGATGGCGGTTGGGCTATCTATCATGCTGACAAGGTCAGCCTGTGTCATGTCCACAATGGCGGCTATGGTGTCCCGGTCCAGACGGTAGAGGGTGTGGATCTGCTCATCAGTGAGGTTGAACGGATGTGCTCGGAGGCGTGGGATTGCGGGCTGCCTGCGTGGTGGTAGTGGCTGTGCTGGCGGCCCTTGCTGGCCCTGCCTTGGCCTCCTCCTCCTCCTGCGTCTCCTCCGTGCGGCCGGTTGTAGTTGGTGTTCGTCTTCTTCTTGGAGTTTGAGTACTTGCAGTGCTATCAGGTCCCCCAGGGCCAACATCGCGAGTCCTGCCGGTAGCATTTCGGTGTGGTTGTGGGAGGAGACTGGCTGTGCAATTTATGTGTTTTCAGGCTGAATGGCCTCCACCTGTGGTGATTCATTCCACCTGTGCAAACTGCTCTCCCCTTTGGCCGAGCACGTCCCGCGCACAACGCTGCAATTCGTGGAATGGCATCTTGCTATTGCAATCATGTATTTGTACCCGATGGCCGTGTAACATTGGTTGATATGTTCATTCTGCTGTGGTCCCATTGTTTCACATACTATCTGTGCAGTCGCGAACAGAGTTGTGAAGGGTCAGTGGAACGTAGTACTCGAGTAACGGTGGGCCCTCATTCATCACTGTACCGAGTTGCAACGACGGGCGGGGCGTCCCATTCGTGGGTGAAGGCAGTTGCCATTTTCACACACAGCCGCACTCGATGGATTAATTAGTGTTTTCAAACGGCCACAGATGCCTCTTCGACGTGATGTTGCAAATGAGGAATTCGAAGGGCGGCACTTTCGGTTTTCAGCTAGCGGCGAGGAGATGCCCACAGGTCTGACTGCAAATATAACGTTCTATTGTTCAATGTCCTTGGGACAGGGGCCATGGCGAGGATGCAATGATTGATATGAATAGTATGGGATGCGCAATAGCGTAGTGGACGATAAGGCAGGACGTTCCCAAATACATGTTACTTCACTACACTGGAATTACGGGCTGGGGCACTGTGGATTTTGCAGGCTGCATAACGCACAGACTCAATGGATATTTCTAATGTTATGTGAGTAAATATTCAGGCGTTTTAATCCCGGGATGAGGGAATGATGAATGGATGCATGGGCAGGTGATTTGATACAGAGTTTGCCATGTACAGGGCTTCTTGGGATCTATCCGCCTCCCCTACGCTATGTGATGCAGGGCTGCCATAGTGGGGCCATCGTCTATCTGGCCTTGTTGAGCCCTCCCTGTCTCGACGCGCCCTCAGACACTTGTGTCCATGCACGTTACCAATCCCATCAGATGGATTCTGTTTTCACAGGCGCATGCACAGGTACACTCGTTTGTGATGGTGTTTACACCTCGATATAGATAGTTATGAGTCGCAAGTGGTTTTTGGGTGGTGATGGACCTTTGGAGTGGGCTAGCATGCATGTGGCTGTGGATTTAGTGTGATCATTGCAGTGAGTTGTTGGAATGTAGTACTGATGGCCATTCTGTTCTTTTTCTTTTCTTTTGGTTGACAGG
Source organism: Ambystoma mexicanum (assembly GCF_040938575.1). NCBI lineage: Eukaryota > Metazoa > Chordata > Amphibia > Caudata > Ambystomatidae > Ambystoma > Ambystoma mexicanum. Next base: position 1,151,473,240 of record NC_090932.1, read on the forward strand.
TATCTCCTCCCCTTTTGCCACTGCCATCTGTATGCCACTCCTGCAGATGGGTTTTACTCCCGACACCTGCTGCTTCGTGTTAATCAGTGGAGCAGCATTACGATCTTATGGGACGATCGCCAATGGGCCACATGCCCTTACGCAGTACTGGTGGCTGGGAGCAACATTTCGGCCTTTCAGCTGGACTAGTGCCTCCCCATTGGGACGGCCCTGCGGTTCTGTGCGCTTCCATGTTGCCTTTTCGTACGTGAATGTGGCTCTGTGTACCATGAGGGAACAGGGCGTCACACAAGTAGTGGCTGGTCATTTCTTGCGGATGCAGCCCACAATGGTGAAATGTGTTTTGGAGTTCATGGCCTGATGGCTGTATGGGCTTGGTGATTTTGATGTGCATTAAATTTCTATTCTGATTTGGCCCGTGTAGCGTTCTTCTTTGCAAGTGATGTGGCATATGCCTATTTGGGGGGCGATGTATTGTGAGGAGATCTGCACTGGGTTCCAGCTTCGGAGTTTAGGTGCGTGGTACTGTACTGGGCGCGTTTGCCTACGAAGCCCGTGAGGTCAGGGATGGGGGCTGCCAATATGACAGTTTGAATGTTGTCATGCTCAGGGGCGGGGGATTGGGTTTTGTGTAACAGATGCCGGTCAGCCAGCTGGACTGGTGGAATGATGTGATTTTCGGAATATTGCTGGTCACAGGTGCCTGTGTTTGCGTGCGTTTCTTGGTGGGGGACTGTGGTCATGTCCATTGGGATGGCTTCTGTATTCGTGCCATCTGTGCCCTGCAGCTCCCATTGGCCCCTGTTGTGTTTCTTTTGTTCGTTGGCATGCATGGGTGACTTGTACATTTCACTGGTTGCATTGTGACTTCATTGCACCTACGGGGAGTTGTACTTTGTGGGCAGGGAGCGGTGTACGGGCACTCAGTGGGGCCGTTTACGGTTGATTCGCGATGCCGTACTTCTCACCATGGCGGAATGGTGCATTCCGCCATGCTTGATGGCGTTAGGTACATGTCCGCTAGGGTCGGAATTGGCGTACCGTTGCGCCATGGTGGTGTTTACGGTTTGGCATGGCGCGCGCGCGCGTGCTTGGTGCAGTTAGCGTTGGCGTTCACTACGGTGTCGCTAATGGCATCGTACTTTGCGGTGACGGGTCATAGTCGCACCGAGCGCTATTCGATGGCGGTATTGCATTTCCGCCATCGTTTTCCGAATTCCGCCAGGGTCGTAATGAGGACCTAAGTATTTTGGGTGCTTACCTAATCCACGCCTTGCATGGTGTGTTATAATTAACTACCCAAAAAAGTATTTTGTTAGCTTAAACATTATTTTGCACCTAGAGTTGCATGTCAAATGCAACTATAGTGATGTCTCTTGTTTGTGCTTTTTCTGCCAATTTCCCTTACCTGATATTGGTATGTATAGACCAATTTTTGTAACCATCTTAATCTTATTTTTAAATGTTTTACTATTGATTTGTTACTAATACCGGCCTAGAGAAAGACCAGTGACCAAAACACATGTCGGCTGGATTGTGTTTATGCCATTTAAATACTACAATTTGAAGACTAATTGAATGTGATTTCAAGAGAGTAAACATTAGTTTTTTCCTTTGCTAGAGAGTAAAAGGTAGCCGACGTGCAAAAACGATATGGAATTCATTACAATGTGGCAGCTTTCTGCTTCATGACAGAACAGCAGGTTTGTCTTACAATGAACAGATAAAGCACATGGTGCAGTGGCACAAACACCTTCTCACAAACGGAACAGATGAGCACTAATAATGAGTTTCCCTTGCATATAAAGAAAGGGTACAACAGCAGTACAATCTTTTAAACCCTTGGCTCACAGAGAGCAGGTCAGCTTTAGTAGGTACCGTGCAGGCTTCACCCAAAAAAAAGAGAAAAGGCAAATCAGGGCAACCCTAATGGAAGCTTTAATTATGCAGAAAAGGTGGTGATCAGTGCAAGGTTTAAAGCAAAGGTGGAAGATTCCCACACAAAGAACAGATTAAGAATGTGTCTGCGCAATAGAAGCTCCTCTCATATTAAACAGGTGTAACAGCCTTGGTAGTGCACACTCCACTCCTAATATAGGAAAGGTGTTCCATGGTTCTCAGTAGACCATGCTTTCCTCACATATAACAGGAACATTGCAAGATTACCACACTTGGAACAGATATGTAAAAGTTCCACTTGCAAAGAGAAAAACTGCATGGGATGGAGCAGTGTAAGCACCCCCACACTGAAGAGGTAAATTAAGGGCCGCACCGCAGCAGTGCAAGCTACACTCACATAAAATTGGAACATCATAGGCCTCAGCAGTCCAAATTACTGTCACAAAGAACATGCCCAGCATTTGCCTCTGTGATACAGCAGTGGGAGAACCACTCACATAGAACAGGAACAGTTAATTGCCTCAGCAGTACAAGATCCTCAAAGATGGAACTAATATAACATTGATAACATTGATAGCGACTAGTCAGAATATGCAGGCTAACTCGAATCATAAAAGCTTTGGATAGTAGGTATTCAGTAAACCATAATTAGAAGAAATTCAGCATTAGACAATACAATTATTTCTATACCAATTCCCAGCCACTCTGCAGCTGGTTCACTTTCGAAAACGTGTTGCAGAAGGAGATGTTAATCTAATACAGAGCAATAGTCAATCAATACGCCTTTCATTATTTCTAGAATGTCTGACTATCTGATCTCCTCTGTATTGTTTAATTTTTAAAACACAAAAACCTAGACAATTACACAGTAAAGCATAAATGAATTGTATTGTGTGAGGTCCGATAGAATTGTCATTTGATGTTTAATGAAAGTCCTAATTTCCTGGAACTACTACTTCCTAATGATATGGCAACCAATGTTATGATTCAACAATACAGAGACGTAAGGACTCAATGCTAAATTCTATACCTGATCTCATGGTCAAATTCCGGCTGGACAGAGTTAATGATTTGTCATTTATATAGCGCTTTGGCAAAGTACTGTACATGGAACATATTTACATAAAATTATCATCCAACCAAAGTTGGTACTCATTTATCGACTTCAGAAGGATGAAAGGCTGAGTTGGCCTTTTGAACCTGTGAGCTGCAAAACATACACAGATAGCAGCAGCAAACGCTGAACCGGCTGAGATATCTGACTGGTATACATCCTTCAGAGGTTGGGAAACTGACCATCGACTGATGTATAATAACCACAGTGCCTAGAAGTTGGACGAATCATTACAAATGTATCTCATTTTGGTTTGTTTTGAACAGCGCTTGCACTTCCTGGAGAGTCAGTTTTAGGATGTTTTAATTGTAGTCTTGAAAGAGGCTGCAACACCTGTGATTGGTGCAATTACAGTCATTCTCCCTGGAGCAAGGATTCTGCTGCCACTGACCATGTATAATAATATACCCCATTGACTGCAAGTTAAGGTTGAATGGATGTAAGCTAGACCTTGCATACTCACCAATTATAAGTGTAAATATGATTTGCCTCCTCAAGAGTGTAGAAAGTATGCAACAGGCAATCAAAACATGACAAAACGTAAAAATGAATAGGACCCATTAGAAACAAAACAGTTCGCAATTGTAACTCAGTTTTCCATCTTATTAATTATACAGTCCTAAAATGCTAGGAAAATAAATATGCATAATGCTTCTGTTTGCTCCATGTGCATCTACACACAAAACACAGCAGAAGCTGAACAGAAAGAAACCATTCCTTATATCACTCTGTGTGGTTTCTTTCTGAAAGGCTTCATAGAAAAAAACTCTGCTTCAAATCCGTTTTTCTATGTCTTGCAATTACATCCAAATAGATACAAATCAAAAGAGGAGTTCTGGTTTCTGTCAAGTAACCTGACCTTTGCACTGCCCTCTGCTCTAAACCTATGCCTAAATATACGCAGGAAAATAATAAAGCTGGCATATTTCCAAGATTTAAATGCGTAAAAAGGCCTGGTACAGTTCTTATCTGGAGGCCTGACCAGAACCATAGTTGCAGCGCCTCTCTGCATATGGTAGAGACAGGACACCCACCTGCTTGTTGCGTTAGGGCATGGCCACTGTGTTTTATGTCAGCACAAGGTCGTGTTTCCCCTTGAAGGAATTAATCAAAACAGTGGGGTGGGAAGAAAGTAAAGGTAAATTAATGGAATATTGCCGGACCTAAGGGATGAAAGAGGGTATAATTGATATTCCCCTACATTTATTAATGTACTAATAGCTATCATTGTTTTTTCTTGGCAGCCTATAGTGAGGAGAACGTAAAGTGCTCTGACGAAACACTCATATTTTAAGTGATTGAAGGTTTTCTAAATAGTTGATACATTGCATTATCAGTGACCACAACTATATTGCTCCTGATGAATGTTCACCACGAAAGAGATTGCGAAAAGAAACATGTTGAGAGTTGGGCGATGCTAAAACGCAGAGGCTTTTGTGTATAATTTCATCACTACACTGAGTCATTATAACTAGGCTCTTTGTAATAGAGCCCCCTTACCTTGAGAGGTTAAGAGTCACTCTTCCTCATTACAACCTTGCCGTTATCCTGGCTACCGGCATATGCCGTTACCGTTTCCGGGAATCGGTCTGGTGACATTTCCACCAGATTACGAGTGCCAGAGGGACATAGTAAATCCCCATTCATGGAGTCCTACAGGACTCCATGAGAGGATTTGCTTTGATGACCAGCACCGGCAATGCTGATGCCGGTAATGAAGACCTTGTTTGCGGTAGGGCACCTGACTTACCACCAGCTTTTAGATGTAGGTAAGCCAAGGTGCCCCACCGAAAAACCCATAGTTGGGCGGTCTGCTAAAGTGCCAGTATCCGTGAATTCCGGCACTTTTTTACTGGACCGCCTGGCTTGGGATGTGGCCCACTGTCCTGCAAACTGTGCATTTTTTGTATATCGTTCATATTGTAATTTTTATGTCTGAGTTTTGTTTGAGAGCGTGTACGTATTTTAATTAATGTTTTGATAAGTTAATAATAAAGTAAACATTTTCATAATCATTTTTCACTGGCTCTTTGATACCTCAGTTTAGGCTGCCACTTTCGTCCTACCCCACTGTTTTGATCAATTGCTCTCTTGACCGGGGAGGGGTAGGAACCGCACGCTTGTATCTTTAAACAGGTGCATCACAGTGTTCCCACATGCTTTTTCACATCCCCTTGAAGGAAGGCACAAAGGCCATCAGGGCAAAAATGATCGCCTGCAGCCTGTTGATATGCCACTGGCATTTCATTGGCGACCAAAGGCCTGGCACCTGCAGATCCCTGCAGGGAGCGCCCCAACTCTTCAGGGACGCATCTGTGACCACCTGGGCCTGAGGCCACGGTGGCCTAAAAGGTTCTCCCGCCATCATGCTCTCTCGGCCGGCCCACCAAGAAAGAACATTGGCCACCGATCTTGTCACCTGGAGAATGTTTTTCATGACGTCAAAGTAACAGGACCACTAACTTCTTAGCAGCCACTGCAGATCCCTGCAGTCTGGCCTCTGATACCAGAAAAATGCAGGAAGCCATGAGCCTTAAGAGGCAGTTGAAGGAAGCTTCTGGAAGACTGTCATGGCTCTAGAAAAGCTCAAAAATGTGGCTGACACTGGTGACTCTTTCTTTGGGGGGAAAGCCTTCCCCAGCTGTGTGTCCACGACTGCTCCATGAATTAAAGCTTCTGCATTGGTGTGACATGGGACTTTTGGTAGTTCAGGGAGAAGCCCAAACTGTGAAGCAGAGAACAGGTTTCCTTGATACCTGCTCTGGAGACCTCCCTCGGTCCATCCAGTCATTCAGGTATGGGAATATGTGAATACCAGATTGTTAAGATGGATTTCTAAACTCTGACCTTTTGGGCAGAGGTTCAGGAGGCCACCCTTGGTTTAGTGAAACAAGGGAACTTCTGGACAAGCCAGACCACTTTAGGTAGTTTGATAGGCGGTCAAGACTAAGAGCCTCATTATGAGTTTGGAGGTAGCCATGCCCTTAATAAGGGCCCTTAATAAGGGCATGGCTGCCTCCACACTCGGGTCCGGGTTCCTTGAATGAGGAATTACCGGGCCATTCCAACCTTGGAGGACCTGGTAATTCCTCATTCAAAAAACCCATCCCCATTCCCATCTGAGCCCCCATAGGGCTCAAGAGAATTGCGAGGGAGCTAATAACTGGCCGGTTAATAACGGGACCGTTATTAGCTCCCTGGTCCCCTTGCGGGACCCACAAAGGACGTCTGGTCTGACCAGACGTTCAGAGCGGATCCCTCAAGGGAACCTCGTAATAGGGCGGAATGGGTTTACTGGCGACATTAAACCCATTCCGCCCACCTTGTAATGGGGCCCTTCATGAGGGGTGAGAGAGATCGTAAGCCCACAATCAGCATACACAGTAACAAACTACAAATTACTCTTAGACAAGTGTACATACATTTATTGTCGGTCGGACCAGTTGACACAAGTACCTTTAGTCAAGCAAACACATTTATATCATAAAATCCTTACAATATCATGTCCTAATGCGAAACATTGGTAAAATACAGCCAAAATCTGTAAAGAGAGGGTTGAGCTAACACATTAATAGCATTAGGCAATTCTTCAGAGTCAAGGAGCGCCAAGAGTAGTTGGTCCCACTACTCCAAAGGGGCGAAGCGCCTTGGCAGGCCTTCTGGATCGAAAATGAAAGCAGGGGTCTGACGGGACAGCAGAGGGCGAAAGGTGTCAAAACCTTCCAAAGCGTCTCCGGTGGTTTCACTTGCACGTTTCTCTGTGCAGGAGACTTGGCTCCTTCTGTAGTTCGGTGAGAACTCAGGTGATCGACCTAGAATGGATGCAGAGTCCCCTCTCTTATCCAAGATTAGCTTTGTGCCAAAATCGAGGACTTCCAATTGAAGATCTGCTTTCATGCAGGCATCCCAGTTGTGGACCAATCATGGTACACAGTGGTCTCAGTCATTTAGGCACTCCAGACATCCTGGCACCAGTAGTGTGGATTAGGACAAGACAGTCCCAACCCGCTTCCTGGGCACACACACGTGACAGGCAGAAGCCCGCAAAAGAGATTGGTTTTCGCAGGAGGCTGCATGCCCAAATAAGGAACATGACCTGGGTAAAAGCAAGGGACAAAATGGCCATGGGACAGAACCAAAGACTGTGTGGCTGGGCCATTTTCGGACATGGCCACAGTCTTGAATCAAACGTGGTAAACGCGGTGTGGTTCAGTAAAAAGAAGTAAAACATTACAAAAGTTAACTGCTGATACAAGATCATCCCAGGCACACTCGTACAATCACCAGAAAATCCTTCGATGGTGTCTGTGGCCATAAAACACAAAGGACCCCAGTGCACGGTACTGGAAGGTACATTGTGCACTGTTAAAGAGTTACCAAGAAATGGCAACCTAGACAAAGACTAAGGGAAACAAAGTTTCCCAGTACTGACAGTCTGAAGGATGTGTCATTTTCCCCATAACAAGTGAGCAAAAGCCCAGGGGAGTTCAGCCGAAGGCTGGGCTCTACTGGAAAAAGTCAGGATAGGAAAGCCAAACAAAAGCAAAAGGTTTGGGGTGTCAACAAATGGAGGGAAAATTACACATACATTTCTTAACATGGATCTCCTGAGGTGCGCCGCCACCACTGCCATCAGCTTGGTGAAAACCCTGGGCGCTGAGGTTAAGCCAAAGGGGAGCACCTTCAATTGAATGTGAGTGTCCCTGATGACGAATGTGAGGAACCGCCTGTGCTTCTGATTGATTTGGACATGCAAATAAGTGTCCTGAAGGTCAGGTGACACCAACCAGTCCTGGAGTTGCATAGGCTGAATAATTTATTTAAATATCACCATCCTGAACTTGTCCTTCCACAGGAACTTGTAAAAGGCCCTGGGGTCCAGAATGGGACGGTGCCCTCCTCCTTTTCTGGGTACCCGAAAATGCAGAGAATACCAGCCTGATCCTCTCTGCTCGGTTGGCACCTCCTCTACTGCACCCCTCAGTGCCTTGCCTCCTGGAGCACCTGTCCTGGTTGATGTGGTGAGCGGGGATGTCTGTCTGGTGGTTTCCTTAAGAATGGTACACAGTACCCCCATTCCACAAGATGCAAAGCTCATGAGTTAGAGGTAGTTTTCTTCCACCTGTCGCAGTACTCGGGAATTCTCTCTCCAACCGGGGAAACATGTGGGGAGAACTCAAAGCAGCATTGCAGGCACCGTTGCCTGTGCTGCTGCAGTCTGCTGGTCCTTAGAGGCTCCTCTGAAGCACCCGGGACGCGAGAAATACCTCTGCCCTTGCCTGGCCTGTGGGAGCTGCACCCTCTTGCCAAACAGAATATAACGTCTGTAGCCCCTACCCCTTGACGAGAAGCCAAAAGAATGTTTTACTGGTTGATGCACAACTGGCACTGAAATCCCTCCACTGGCTCCTTGTGATTGCAAGGATCAAGTATAAGACCCTCTGCATAGCTCACAAGGCTTCTGGGGGCAGGGCCTGCACTAATTACAACACATTCATCCCAAATACACTCGCTCTAGGGCACTCCGCCTTTACATTGTGCACCTGAAACACTTGTGTTAGTGGCACACTATAAAGGCACAATAACCTGCTAATGTCCCCCCATACTAACTGCTGGTCATGCACTTGCATGATTGTCAGTTTGTTATGCTTGTACCCCCCTCTCCTCCCTGCCCCCCTAAATACTGGGTAACACACTTGAATTAGCAGAAATGTTGCAGTGCCTAGTATGCTTCTTATTATTATTGTATATAATTCTGAAATTCCAAGGCCTTATGAATGATTGTATCCCATGTTCCCCTCCCATCTTGGAGCTCTTTGAAGCACTCGTTTTGTGTATACATGCTTTATAAATAAACAGTAAAATACAATACAACTAGACCCAGTGACTTGGCAGCCAATTTGGAGTCCTTGGGCCTCATTAGGTGGGCAGTAAGGGATTACCGGCAGCAGTAAGGACACCGGTGCCGGTAATCCCTTGCCACCCTATCCCGAGGTCCCTTAGCGGGTCCCTTCCTTAACGCCTGGTTTTACCAGGCGTTATGGAAGGGACCCGTTAAGGGACATCAGAGCTAATAACGGTACTGCAAATTGCGGTACCGTTATTAGCTCCATCCCCATTCCCATTGAGCTCTATGGGGGCTCAAATGGGAATAGGGAATGGTTCTCGGAATGGGGATTTACCGGGTCCTCCAAGGTCAGAATGACCCGGTAAGTCCCTATTCCGGGAACACGGACCCAGAATCCGGTAAGGAGGTAGCCATGGCGCTAATAGTGCCATGGCTACCTCCTACCTCGTAATGAGGCCCCTTGAATTTCTCCAAAGACTCATCGGCCTTCAGGCTGAACAGGTGCCCACCATCAAGGAGGTGCCCCCTATCCTCAGTTCTCTTCCCTGCACCAATGCCATGGCTGGCTCTGCTTCTTCCACTCGCAAAAACCAGTGGCCCTCTCCCCACATGCAGATACTACGCCCACAGCCAGAAGCAGAGGATCGCTGACCGACAAAACCCATTCCAAGATGGCCACCGCCTCACCTGAGGTACCTGCCGGCACAAGAGGCCTCCTGCCCTCCCCCACTGAAGATCTACCGCTGCTATCATTTTTCAACTGCCTACATAAAGGTATGCCACCATCTCCGGCCCCCTGCCTGTACCTTGGCATCACTTTACATTGTTATTAATAATACGAAGATGTTAGTTTCTCATTTGTCAAAACCTACTCCGTTCTGACCTGCCCTCTGCTGCAATCCCATTATCACTACCAGCTCTCTACCTCTATCATCTGGAAACCTTATGCCTTGGTGTGCGCTGCAGCCCACTATGTTCCTACCTGTGCTCTGATTACCGACCTCTAGCAGTCCTCCCCCCAGCTAACCTCCCAGCAAAGGCACCATGTTCTGCTCGCCTATCGCACAAGGATCTTAGTCCGTCAAGGCTCTCAGCAGTAAACTGCAGTGCACTACAAGAAGCAGTTACCATCCCTCCCTGCGCCCTTCGCCCAGCAGGCCATTCCACATGTGACACAACTACCACGCACCGTGCCGAGGCCTGGACCACCTTTTCCACCTCAGAGGCTGTATTCAAACTAAAGCCACCCCTGCAGGAGCCTTCCCCCTGGAATCCTAACACATAACGCCTTCTTGTGTCACACCGTAACCAAGCCCGTAGCCCACCACAAAAGTCTACACTCCCTTGTGCCTCGCTAACAACCATACCTAACACAGCGGCGAGCAGCCCCTCACCACCCTATTCATTTGTATGCACCCTGATTAACGGCAGGTCCATTGTTGCCCATGCACTTGACAACTGCAATCTTATAATTGCTAACAATATAGACATCCTGACCATCACTGAAACATTGCTCAGCCCATCCGCTGGCCCTGCTCTATCTATCGCATTTCACTCTGGCTACATCATACTTGGAGAATATAAGACGTCTAGCAAGGGAGGGCGTGTCACCTTCATCTATAAGGACTCTATCCCACTTCTACTGACTGCTTCTACCCCTATCCGGCATTGTGAATCCATCTCCACCAAACTCAACTGCTCAGCTAACTGCTCCATCTCACTTAACCTCTTCTACAGAACTCCGGGACCCCTTGCCACCTTCGAAGATTACCTGATCCAAGTCATTACTGTCAACCTCAAACCTACCACTCAGCTCATTATCCTAGGAGACTTTAATCTGGGCTTCAACGACCCACTAGACATTGACGTCTCAGGCCTCACCAAAGCTACTTCCAATCTTGGCTGCACCCAACAGATCCTCAACCCCAAACATTCACAAGGCCACACCCTAGATTGGCTTTTGGACTACAATTGCAATATATCCATACTCTCCAATGTGCCATACAATCACCATTGCATAACCTTTACCATCCCCATTCCAAAGAAACATACCAACCCCACCACCCTCTTATCCCCTACATTAGCACGCAGCACCTATAACCTAACCAAGGATCGTCTACTCCTGCTGCTCAACACCCAACCACCAGCTCACCACGATATTAACTCTCTGGTGGAGCACTGCAATTCCTTGCTAGTCAATGCTGTTGACTCCCTGGCCTCTCTCAAGCCACGCAAATCAAAGAATACCAAACACAAAAATAATTGGTTCCCCTCAGAGCTCCATGCACTTCGAGATTCACACAACTACAATGTAAAATCAAAGCCAAATCAGGCATTGTGTCCTACAGGCTGCCACGCAACAGCCTGAGCATCTCATCCACCCACACACACCTCTTCAATTTCAAATGTATCTCTTAGCCCCACCTGGCCACCATCTTAAAGGGACAAAGGGACTCAAACCTTCATGCTGTAAAGGTGATATCTGCCCAGCCACCTTGGTTAAACAATGCATAGAACAACTTATCCCACTAATCACTGCCATCGTCAATGCCTCCTTCACTGCTGGCACTGTCCCCTCCTCTGTTAAAGAGTCCTGGATTACCCCCTTTGCTTAAAAAACCTTCACTTGACCCTACCGTCTACAGTGTAGTGATAGGCCAGCAGTTGGTGTAGACTCTACACCAACTACTGGCCTATCACTATGTCCCATTCCTCCTGAAAATCCTCGACAGAGTGGCCTACATCCAAATACAAGAATTCCTGGAAGCACAGCTCATCCTCAGCCCCCACCAGTCTGGTTTCCGCCCCATACACCGAACAGAAACAGCCCTCCTTGACCTAAAGAATCAACATGACGACGTCCATAATTCAGAAAAGCTTTCCCTCTTGTTGCTACTTGACCTAACAGCTACGTTTGATCTCGTTGATCATAAGACCTTATGCCACCATCGGAGCTCGGTAGCACGCTTCTCTCTAAAAGCTGCCAGCTGGATTTCCTTCTTCCTTGACAACCGAACATCTAGAGTCTTCATAGGCGATGCTGCTATCCCTCCAGCCCCCAACGCTTTCGGGCACCCAAAAGACCCCTGAGTTTCCCCCATACTCTATAATGTATATACAAAACCGCTATTCAACCACCTTCATTCACTGGGTATCTCCTCCACAAACTACGCAGATGACACCCAAATTCTGATCCCCCTTACAGGTATCCATGCACAGGACTGCTCCAATGTGAATACATTCCAAACCTGGATGGCCCAGCACAGTCTCTGTCTGAACGATGAAAAAACAGAGCTCCTTTTAGTTGACCCTCCGGCCCGCCTTGTGAACCTTGACGTCATGCACAGTTTCTTCAATATCGATGCCCACAAAATTCCTGTCTCCTCCGCGGTGAAAACATTGGGCATCTATCTCGACGCCTTGCTCAGAATGTCCTGCCAAATTAACCACATTACTTCCACAGCTGCCTACGCTATGAAACTCATATGTGCAAGCAAACCATTCCTCTCCACTGACAATCACCTCACTGTGGTCCGTGCTCTCATCGGATCCAAGCTGGACTATTATAATGCCCTACTCTGCGGCACCTCAGATAAAAACCTGAATCGGCTCCAGGTTCTCCAAAACAATGTTCTTTGTACCTGAGTACGTTTGACCATATCTTTGAAGCTAGGATATTTGTCCACTGGCTCCAAGTCCGGGAAAGAATCATATTCAAAACCCTATCAATTGCCCATCGCTGCCTTTCTAACAATGCCCCTTCCTAACCTGGCCCAGACACTCAAAAACACACGCCTACTAGACTGCTCAGATCCTCCCACAGTCACTGCATCCTCATCCTGACATTCAGATGCAAAAGAGACATGGGGTCCAGCTTCCTGGTGGTGACAGACAACTCTGGGATAACCTTCCACTGCACTTACAAGCCTAACCCACCTACCTGCTGTTCAGAAAAAAGCTCAAGACATGTATGTACTTTTTTTTTTAATTTCTTTTATTGATTTTATGCAAACCAAACAACAAAAACCAAACAAGCAGCATAATCATAACAGTTCCATTACACATCAAGTTGTCTTAATCACTGCTCCCACTACCCCTCCCTCCCCCCGTGAGCCTATTTGTCACTCTCATTCAGTGTTTGGCACTTATGGCCGGGTTTCGTTCTCTTCGGAGTCTGTTGGATCTGATATTACTCCAAACAATTCTGCTATTAGCGTTTTCCAAGCCAACAGGGTGCCCGCCTCCCCTTCATCAGCCCGGCTACTCGCTTCTTGCCATGCCACCGTTTCAGCCTCCGCCCATTTCTGCAAGTCCTTCCACCAAACATCCACCTTGGGTTTGTGGCATTTCTTCCACCCCATGGCGATCCTACGTTTCGCCAGCACGTACGCCAGATTTCTCAGTTTCTCAATATGCCTTGAGTTTCCGTGGCCTAGGAAACCCACCCAAAAAGCAGGCCCAGGCCGTGTCTGTGACAAGAGTAACCCCTTTATCAGCCAGTTTCTGCGCCACTTCTCCCCAAAAACACCTAATGATCGGGCACGACCAGAACATATGTGTCATGTCAGCGTTCTCCAGGTTACATTTAGGACACACTTGTATTCCAGCGTTTCGGAACTTAGATATCCTCAAGGGGGTCATGTATGCCCTATGCGTTACATACAGCTGTATTTGTTTTAATCTGGCATTCCTAGACACTTTTTTGTGGTAGCCCAGGGCACGCTCCCACACCCCATCCTCCATCGGGGCCCCCACTTCCGCCTCCCAGTCCAGTCTCAGATGTGTCAAATCTTTCCCCGCCTTAGCCATCACCATCTCATACAGTATCAAGTTCTCATGACCTCCTTCGGATATATCGTATATTGCTCCCAAAACTGCATCTGGTTCTTCTATCAAAACTGTCTCTGGCCAGGTGTTCTTAATCATCCGTACCAACCTAATGTACGTGACATATTGGCCCGTGTGTAGCCCCGCCTCTTCGCTGAGTTCTATGAATTCCTTAACGGATCCCTCTTGCCAAACATCGCCTAGCGTTGCCCCTTCATTTCGTTATCAGACTGCCAAATAATTTCTTTCAAATAAAATGGGGCGCAGTCCTGTCCAAGCACCCTGTGCTCAGGGGTCACTTCATCAGAAAGCCACTTAGCTGCATATTGTAACTGTCCCGCCAAATAATAAACCTCAAAATGAGGCAGTCTGATACCTCCTTTTTCATAAAAGTTCTGCAATTTCCAAAACGCCACTCTGTTTCGGGTACCGTGCCACAGGAAATCCCTACACATGCTGTTCAATTTACTAAAAAACTTCTTGGGTATTATGTATGGGATATTACTAAAGTAATGCAGGAGTCTGGGCAGAACCACCATCTTAAGCATAGCCCCCCGCCCCATCATCGCCAAGGGCAATCTTGCCCAGAACTGCATGCTGTTCCTAATTTTCACGACGGCTACTTCCGTATTATGTCTGTGTTCTTCTTCCACCGTGTGATATACATCTACGCCCAAGTAACGAAAAGAGCTAGTTGCCCATGGTACCTGTAGCACCGGTAGTCTATCTACAGGGGTCCCCTTATAGCTACCCAGCGGGAATATGACAGACTTTTGGGGGTTCACCGATATGCCCGACAACTCTGCATACCTTTCCATCACCTCAAGTATGTATAAGAGATTTTCTTCTGGGTATTGCAAGTACAGCAACACATCATCTGCGTACAAGGATATCAAGTGTCGTTCCCCTCCTACCTCAATGCCTGTTGCATCATACTGTGCCCTAAGGCATATCGCCAGAGGTTTCAGGGCTAAGATGTAAAGCATCGGAGACCAGGGGCACCCTTGTCTGGTGCCTCTACCAAGTTGCCATCTCGCGGATATCACCGCTCCAGTACGGACCCTGGCAAGCGGCTCACTGTACAACATTTTAGCCCATCTGATATAGCCTGGCACCATACCATACTGTCATGATCTCTGCTTCCAAAAGGTCAGGGTTTTCCCAACTCCCTAGGAAGCAGATCCATAACCCAGGTTCCGAGTGCCAACCAGTCCCAATTGGGACCTTTTGGACCCAGTCCTGGCGCCAGTGGCACCAGGCTCATAAATATGCCCAGTCCCAGCGCTGGAAGCGCCGGGCTCATAATGCTTGGGTGGACTTACCTGCAGCAGACCATGCTGCTTACTTGCCTGCCAGTTGAGCCTCTGATCCTCTTCTGTTTGGAACTACTTTTCCTGTTGGGTGGGGCTGGAGCCACTCCCTAGATTTAGAACACTGGAACTCTTCTGGAAGGCAGGAACTCTTTTCTTACCAGGAACTCTTTTCTTACTTAGGCGTGGCTGTGGAAGGAGACACCTAAGCACTACAGGAGGCTATTTAAACCACACCCAGTGGATGAATCTTGCTTTGCGTTATTCTGCACCCTCTGCAGCAGGACGCTCATCGTGTCTTCTGCATCCAGTCCTGGGCCTAAGGAAAAAGGCTTACCATCCTGAATCCAGTCTTCAGCAACACCTATAAAGACAAGAAAGAACAGGTTAGCATTCCGGCATCTGAAAGGCAAAGGCTTACCATCCTGAATCCAGTCTTCAGCAACACCTATAAAGACAAGAAAGAACAGGTTAGCATTCCGGCATCGGAAAGGCAAAGGCTTACCTACTCTTCGTGCGCTCCGGAGGTCTTCATACTGCATTCCGGCATCTGAAAGACAAAAGCTTACCAACTCTTCGCACGCTCCGGAGGCCTTCGGCGCTGCATCCGCATCTGAAAGACAAAACAAGGTGCGTTTAAAGACATTGGGGAACTTTAATACTCACGTGCCATTACTCCTTTCCACATCTAATCCAGTGGGTATTCCGGCACCCTGCAGCCGCTCCGAACTCGTACCTGCAAAATAAAAAGACAGTTAGAGCGCATCGTGAAGCAGGCAACAAGCGCTTACTCACGTGCTTCCAGGCGCTTCTATTCATCACACGGGCTCCATCTTCAACTCACTTCAGCCCGTCATCCGCCATCGCCGGAACCCTGCAAAACAAGAGACATCATTGCTAAAGACTTTAAAAAGACATTTGAATGACTCGAAACTTACCGTTCGTGCAGTAAACGACGGACAGCAGTCCTCTGAAGTCAAGAGGCCTGCGCTACCTATCCAGTGAAGAAACTGGCTACAGCACCCTGCCCCGAGGCAGATGGAGAGCTCGGCATTCACTTACCTAAGGTGAGAGCGTTAACCTTTGGGGTCTACAGGAGAGGAGAAGAGGAAAGAGATAGGGACACCCCAATAACCCCAGTTCATTAACCCCATATTTTCTATCTGCAGACATCTTACTCTACACGTCAGGCATACAGTGCATAGAGGTCCAGCCCAAAGAGCCAACCGGGTGCTACACATCACCTTTGAAGATACGGTAGTCGCCCAGTCAAGACCGGCGCCTCTGCGAGAATCAGGTGAGCGTTACAGAACGCAAAGCCTACCGCAAAACTCTCGCCCAGGCGCTATGGAAACCTCGGATACTGACCCCCTAGCCCGGTTACTTGGGGAACTAAGGGCAGAAGTGCATGCAACTCGTCAGGAAACGAATGCTCTAAGAAGGGAACTAATTATTTCCAAGGAGAGAACAGACAATCTTGCTAGACAAGTGCTACAGTCACAAGCCGGACAGACCCCGTTACCCGCATCAGGGGCAAATCTTCCTTCAACATCCTCTATGAATCCAGTGCAGATCAACCTACCTGGGAATGTACCTCTGGCTCCACCCGAGCGATTTTCTGGTGACCCAAAGAGGTTTGCAGTATTTATCAATCAGTGCCGGTTGCACTTCTTATGCCGGCCAGCAGCCTTTCCAACTGATCAAGCTAAAGTAGCTTTTGTACTTTCGTACCTTAGTGGCAATGCGGCAGACTGGTCGATCCCTCTAGTTCATCAAGATGATCCGATTCTCCATGATTTTCAAGCCTTTCAGCTTAGTATGGAAAAACTGTTCGCAAGACATTCACAGGGACAGGCCTTGGACAATGAGCTTCTTTCGTTGCGACAGGGTAATCAAGACCTTTTGGCTTATATTGCATCTTTCAATAGACTAATAGTGGAAACTCAATGGCCTGAGGACAAAAGGATTACGCTGTTTTATAGAGGTCTACGTGGAGAGCTCAAAGACGTTTTAGCCCAAGTAGTGAATCCCCCACAAGACTGTTCGGATTACATAGACTTGGTCGTTCAAATAGATCACAGGCTGCAGAACAGGAAGGCCGATCGTTCCAAGTTTGATGCTCGAGTATTTTCCAAACCGCCAACTCCTTCCAAAGGAGTAGACTCCGGGGAATCCAAGCAAATAGGGGGTCTGAAAGGTCCTCTAACACAACGGGAGCGGGAAAGGAGGAAACAGTTGCAATTATGCCTATATTGCGGAAACTCAGGGCACTTTCTTCGAGACTGTCCGGTGAAACCTGCCAAGAAGGCAGTAGGAGCTGCAGTTACCAAAGTTACAAACTCTGAGCAGGGAAACGACCTCGCCCGACAAGAATAGAGGTCCTCTTGCCGAGCGTAAAAACCAGTTCCGTGACCTCGCATTTCGTGATATCTATGGTCCTCATTAGCCCTGATAATCCGGATCGATTACATGCAATTGAAGCTTACGTCGACAGCGGTGCCATCGGCAATTATGTGGATCATGAAATGGTTTTGAGGATGAATCTAACTCTTTGTCCCAAGGCTGTAAAGGACGTCATTACTACGGTGGATGGTACGGAGATAGCCTCCGGGCCAGTAACGCATACCACTCAAGAAGTGACGCTAGTAAGTCAAGATGGACACCATGAGAAGATCGTGTTCGATGTGATCAAGGCCCCTCAGTTTCAGATTATTCTAGGAATACCTTGGTTAGAGAAACATAATCCTCTGATCGATTGGCGAGCAAGAACGGTCCAGTTTCCAGAATGTGTCTCTACTTGTCACCCTCCACCTGGTGTTGCACTGGCCGCAATTTCTTCAGAGACTCCCCAGTTACCTCCCGAATACCTAGAATACCAAGATGTTCCGGAAGGATCAGGCTAACTCTCTACCTCCTCATAGGTCTTATGACTGTCAGATAGACCTGATACCTGGATCTACTCCTCCTTGTAGTAGAATTTATGCCCTCACCGAGCCTGAGAACCTTCACCTTCGACAATACCTGGATCAATACCTGGCAAATGGGTTTATTCGTCCTTCCAAGTCCCCTGCTTCTTCAGCTTTGTTCTTCGTTCCAAAAAAGGAAGGAGACCTTAGAACTTGTATCGATTATCGCTCCCTGAACCAGATCACCGTCAAGAATAGATATCCGTTACCTTTGATCCCTGAACTCCTGGACCAAGTCAGAAAAGCATGCATATATACAAAGCTGGATCTTAGAGGAGCTTACCACTTGGTACGAGTAAAAGAGGGCGATGAATGGAAGACGGCCTTCCGCACCAAGTATGGGCTATTTGAATATCAGGTCATGCCCTTCGGACTTTGCAATGCCCCGGCCGCCTTTCAATATTTTATGAACGATGTCCTCAGAGAGCTCATAGATGTATGTGTTGTTGTTTACATTGACGACATCCTCGTTTATTCTTCATCGGAATCTGAACATCGGAAACACGTGAAAATGGTCCTCGAAAGATTGCGTCAACACAAACTTTTCGCTAAATTGGAAAAATGTGTTTTCAACGTGACTGAAGTTGAATTCTTGGGATTCATATTATCACCTGGCGGGGTGCGTATGGATTCAAAGAAGGTCGACGCAGTTCTCAATTGGCCATCACCATCCTCCGTAAAAGGTGTGCAAAGCATGTTAGGCTTCGCTAACTTTTACCGCAGGTTTATCCCCGAGTTCTCTCGAATAGTCCAGCCCATCACTGCCTTGTTAAAGAAAAACAAACGTTTTGAATGGTCTACCGAGGCGGAACAAGCTTTCCAGGATTTGAAGACTAAATTTATCTCTGCACCAATCTTAAAACACCCTCGCCCCGAACTCCCCTACATCGTGGAAACTGATGCTTCAAGCCTTGCCATGGGGGCAGTTCTATCACAAAAGGACCCGGTAACCAATCAGTTGCATCCCGTGGCATTTTGGTCCCGCAAATTCTCGCCTCCTGAAGTCAATTACACGATTACTGACAAGGAACTTCTGGCTATCAAGTCTGCCTTTAAGGCTTGGCGGCATTATCTGCTGGGGGCCCGACACACCGTTACTGTGATTACGGATCACCAAAACCTGCAATATTTGAAAACCGCAAAAGCCCAATCCTCTAGACAACTCCGTTGGGCATTATTCTTTGCCGAGTTTGACTTCATAATTACCTATCGACCAGGTACAAAGAACGGTAAAGCCGATGCCCTTTCTCGGATGGGAGTGGAAGAACACTTGATCAACCCTAAACCTGTACCAATCATTCCCGAACAAAGAATTCTGTGTGTAATCGCCACAGAATCCATAGAGGAAATTAAGGATAAAGCCAGGCAACTTGTAACTCCAGCAGATATACAGAATTGGCATCTGCAGAGAAAGGACTTTGCAGTAAAGGACAACTTATTGTATTTCCAAGAACGATTATACCTACCCAGCACAGATTTACAGAAAAAAGTAATCTCTTGTTATCACGACTCTTTAATGGAAGGTTATCCCGGTATAGCCAAGACCTCAGAAAAGATCAAGCGCTACTTCTGGTGGCCGTCTTGGAAAAAAGATATCAGAGACTTTATAATGTCCTGTGGAGTATGCGCCCAAAACAAGAGTCAAAAGGAAAGACCAGCAGGCCTCTTACGCCCTATTGACATCCCACCTCGCCCTTGGCATACGCTTTCTATGGACTTCATCACCGATCTACCTCCATGCTCCGGATACAATACGATTCTAGTAATCGTGGACTTATTCTCCAAGATGGCGCATTTCATTCCGCTCAAAGGCTTGCCAACAGCAGCAACTCTGGCCCGAGAATTTCTCGAAAACATCGTCCGACTGCACGGTTTTCCTTCGGTTCTAATTTCGGATCGAGGTAGTCAATTTATTTCTCATTTTTGGCGAAGTTGCTGTCGGTCGGCTCAAATTGATGTGAGACTATCGACCAGTCACCACCCTCAGACCGACGGACAAACCGAGAGGACCAATCAAACTCTGGAACAGTATTTACGCTGCATGCTGCAACAAACTGAAAAAACTTGGAAAGATATCCTTTGGATAGCCGAGTATGCCTACAATAACTCTGTCCACTCGGGAACTGGGAAAACCCCGTTTTTTCTTTTGTACGGCAGTCACCCTCGAACCTCGGAGTTGGATCCCCTCCAAGATCTTGAAACACCAGCAGTAGACTACCTGCATTCTACAATCACCCAAGCCTTTAAGGAAGCTGTTTCTCACCTTCAAAGGGCTAAAGAACAATACAAGAAAGGAGCAGATCAACATCAGAAGGAAGCCCCTCACTATCAAGTAGGGGATCAAGTCTGGTTATCCACCAAATATCTATCTCTAAAAGGGCCACGCACATTCAACCCAAGATACCTTGGTCCCTATTCCATCACTACCATAGTAAACCCAGTAGCGGTCAAGTTGGACTTGCCCCCGCACATGAAGATACATCCGGTCTTCCACGTCTCTCTATTAAAACCCGTGCAACCTCAAACCCGACTAACCAAATCTCCAAATCCTATCCTAGTGGATGGAGAACTCGAGTTTGAAGTCAAAAGCATTCTGGACTCCAAGATCTCCAAATCTAAACTATTCTACCTAATTGACTGGAAAGGCTACGGCCCCCAAGAGAGATCCTGGGAACCTGCTGAATATGTCCACGCTCCTCGCCTAATCAAAAGATTTCACCGAACATTTCCTGACAAGCCAAAACCCCCGGAGAAGCCCGGTTTGGGAGGGGCCTTGAGGGGGGGTACTGTCATGATCTCTGCTTCCAAAAGGTCAGGGTTTTCCCAACTCCCTAGGAAGCAGATCCATAACCCAGGTTCCGAGTGCCAACCAGTCCCAATTGGGACCTTTTGGACCCAGTCCTGGCGCCAGTGGCACCAGGCTCATAAATATGCCCAGTCCGAGCGCTGGAAGCGCCGGGCTCATAATGCTTGGGTGGACTTACCTGCAGCAGACCATGCTGCTTACTTGCCTGCCAGTTGAGCCTCTGATCCTCTTCTGTTTGGAACTACTTTTCCTGTTGGGTGGGGCTGGAGCCACTCCCTAGATTTAGAACACTGGAACTCTTCTGGAAGGCAGGAACTCTTTTCTTACCAGGAACTCTTTTCTTACTTAGGTGTGGCTGTGGAAGGAGACACCTAAGCACTACAGGAGGCTATTTAAACCACACCCGGTGGATGAATCTTGCTTTGCGTTATTCTGCACCCTCTGCAGCAGGACGCTCATCGTGTCTTCTGCATCCAGTCCTGGGCCTAAGGAAAAAGGCTTACCATCCTGAATCCAGTCTTCAGCAACACCTATAAAGACAAGAAAGAACAGGTTAGCATTCCGGCATCTGAAAGGCAAAGGCTTACCATCCTGAATCCAGTCTTCTGCAACACCTATAAAGACAAGAAAGAACAGGTTAGCATTCCGGCATCGGAAAGGCAAAGGCTTACCTACTCTTCGTGCGCTCCGGAGGTCTTCATACTGCATTCCGGCATCTGAAAGACAAAAGCTTACCAACTCTTCGCACGCTCCGGAGGCCTTCGGCGCTGCATCCGCATCTGAAAGACAAAACAAGGTGCGTTTAAAGACATTGGGGAACTTTAATACTCACGTGCCATTACTCCTTTCCACATCTAATCCAGTGGGTATTCCGGCACCCTGCAGCCGCTCCGAACTCGTACCTGCAAAATAAAAAGACAGTTAGAGCGCATCGTGAAGCAGGCAACAAGCGCTTACTCACGTGCTTCCAGGCGCTTCTATTCATCACACGGGCTCCATCTTCAACTCACTTCAGCCCGTCATCCGCCATCGCCGGAACCCTGCAAAACAAGAGACATCATTACTAAAGACTTTAAAAAGACATTTGAATGACTCGAAACTTACCGTTCGTGCAGTAAACGACGGACAGCAGTCCTCTGAATTCAAGAGGCCTGCGCTACCTATCCAGTGAAGAAACTGGCTACAGCACCCTGCCCCGAGGCAGATGGAGAGCTCGGCATTCACTTACCTAAGGTGAGAGCGTTAACCTTTGGGGTCTACAGGAGAGGAGAAGAGGAAAGAGATAGGGACACCCCAATAACCCCAGTTCATTAACCCCATATTTTCTATCTGCAGACATCTTACTCTACACGTCAGGCATACAGTGCACAGAGGTCCAGCCCAAAGAGCCAACCGGGTGCTACACATCACCTTTGAAGATACGGTAGTCGCCCAGTCAAGACCGGCGCCTCTGCGAGAATCAGGTGAGCATTACACATACCCTTCCAAAGCAGCCAATAGCCACGACCACTTGACCGAATCAAAATCTTTAACTGCGTCTAGAGACACTATCGCCATCTCACCCTCGTTCTTACTACCCCATTCGACCACCCGATGGAGTCGCCTATGGTTGTGTGTTATGTTCCTGTTCGGGACATAACCCGTTTGATCAGGATGTATGAGTCTACCAATCACTTTCTGCAGTCGATTTGCTAGGACAGCCGTGAGAATCTTGCTGTCCTGATTTAGCATTGACAAAGGCCTGTAGGAATCACATCTATGCTCTGGCTTATTGGACTTGGGCAGCGGTATTATAATCGCCTCTCTGAGTGACTCAGGCAACCGTCCTATCTCAAATGCTTCATTAAGCATGTCCAGCATTGGGGGGAGGATTTCCTCTCTATATACTTTATAGAATTCTCTGGGGAACCCATCTGCTCCCAGGGTCTTACAGGTAGGCAACTGCTTCACAACCTCCTCTAACTCCTCCAACGTGATTGGCTCATCTAACTCCTCCCTCTCCTCTTCACTTATCTTGGGCAGCCCTATGTCCTCTAACGTCTCGATTATCCTGCGTTGGTCACCCATCTCATCATCTCAGCACTCTGTAATATTCCACAAATTCTTTATTAACCCCCTCTTGCGTGGCCACTTCCTCCCCGTCCTCCCTAATAATGGTCCTAATCAGAGGCCCAGGGGTCTCGCAAAAGTCGGCCTGTCTTATCTCCCCCGCGTGCTGCCTCTCAACATATTTCCTATAATGGAGATTGCAGAGTCTTTCCCAGTGCCCTGCACATTGTTGCTGTAGTTGGAGTACCAGCTCCGTGTCTACGTCACCGCTCTTCAATGCTGTTTCTAGCTCGGTTTCCGTCCTCTGCGGGTCAGCCAAGACCCCACCCTGTAACCCTCTTGACTTAGCAATGGCCGCCCCCCGCTCACCACCTTAAAAGCTTCCCATAATGTGCCCGCGGAATCAACACTCCCAGTATTCTCCTCAAAGAAGTTAGTAATCTCTTCCCTTATATCTTCTCTAAAGACTGGATCTTTAAGCGCCTCCGCCATGTAGGGATCTTCGCCCTCGGGGGGCAATATTGCCATACGAGGATCAGGGGCGAGTGATCCGAGAGGACCCTAGCCCTATATTCGATTTGGGTAATCTCAGACATCACATCTGCTGTAGCAAAGACGTAATCGAGCCTAGTGTGCAGTTGATGCGGGGCTGAATAGTGCGAGTATTGCCTTTCAGTGGGATGTTTCATCCTCCACGCATCTGTAAAGCCAAAATCAGTTAGCAGTGTCTGCAACGCTCTCGCCGCTGGGCCAGGCTTACCCACCTTGCCGTCTGATCTGTCCACCACAAGATCCAACACACAATTAAAGTCCCCACCCCAGATCACCGCGCTCCCTATACACGTACTAAGATTGGTACACAGGGCTCTGAAATATGCTGCTGTGTTTTGGTTGGGGGCATACGTGTTTACTATGCATACCTCCCTGCTCTCCACCAGCCCTCGCAATATCGCCATCCTTCCATCAGTTTCAACTACCTCTTGTATCGATTTGAACGGGACATGCGGTGCCACCCAAATTAACACACCCCGGGCGTATGCAGAGTATGGCGAGCCCACTACAGTCCCTCTCCACTTTCTCTTAACCAAGTCCAACTTCTCTCGCGTCAAGTACGTCTCCTGTAGTAGTGCGATATCTATCTTCTGCCTTTTTAGATACATCATGATCTTGTTTCTTTTCAGATAACTGTTAAGGCCCCTGACGTTCCACGTTATTATCCTGAGGTCCCCCATAGGTCGTTAATAAGCACCCTCTCGATCCTCCGCCGATTCCGCCCCCTCTTGCTCCGCAAGTACAACATGCTGATTCCTTCAAATAGGCTCAAAACAAAACTTAAACTCCCCAAATCCACACACACACTCAACTTCCCATCCCCCCACCTTCTTACCACCCACCCCTCCCCCAACAATACCCTCCCCAACCGTTGCCCAGCTCCATTCCTGGATCTCAGGCATCCCCACATCTAGCCCTGCCTAGCACAAGCTTCTACTCAGGGCTCAGTAGGGTAAAGCCGCCCTAATGGCCGCTGAAACTAATAATCTATTGGGGTAGGTCGTCCACGTTTTGTTGCTCCTTTCAAAAAAGAAAACGTTACGCATACAGATGCCATACAGTTACCAATTACAGTTACACTCACTATATTCCAGTCCAAGTCGAGCACCATGCTCAGATTGTGTTCAAAGTTCAGTCAGTTACAGTTTCTTTGTACACTCAGGGTCCTCATCCCGCTCACTCTGACAATGTCTGTGTTTACAAAATCTTCATTCGGTATGATCCTGCCGATCACTATCTGCTTCTTGTTCCGGGCAGCCTTGCAGGTCCAGCCATGTGACAACATCCTCCGGGGTATCAAAAAATAGCGCTTTGTTCTTATGCAGCACTTTCAGTCGTGCCGGATACAGCAGCATATATTTGACTCCCGCCGCCCTCAGCCTTCTTTTGACGGCGACATAACTGTACCTCTGCCTTTGCACCAGTATCGCATAGTCAGGGTATGCTGTGATGTTGGTGGATGCTCTCTCTATCGTGCCGCCCTTACGAAAGTATTCGAGGATCTTCTCTCTGTCCCCGTAATTCAGGATCTTCGCAATGATCGGTCTTGGAGGGGCCCCGGCCGGGGTTTCCTCATTAGGGCACGGTGCGCCCTCTCAACCGTAAATCCCTGCGAAAGATTCCCTGCTCTGATCCCTTGCAGGATCATGTTTTCCACATAGTTTGTGGGGGTCTTGGCCTTCTTCCCCCTCCGGAAGACCAACCACGCGAATGTTGTTCCTCCTCGCCCTTCCTTCCGCCTCTTCCACACGATTTTCGAGGTTGGCGACCTGTTGTTTTAAGACATGAATCTCTTTCGCATTGCTCGTGCTAACATCGGTGTTAATCTTCACCCCACTTTCCAGACTGCTGGTCCTTTCTTTGACATGTATGTACTTACTGTTTGATCATGTGTGCAACCAGCACCTGAATGGCCAAGGGCTTTGCGCGCTTCTACAAATGGAAAAAAAAAGTTATGTCCAGAAGTTTAGCTTGGACATTCAGTGAGAATCCTGAGCTGTGGAGGTAAGCCGACCTCTGTTGTACAGTGGATGTCCCCCTTGCACGACCCACGCAATCTGCACCACCCAGGCCCGACTGCAGTGCTTGGCATGTCACCTCTTTGCCATTGTCAATGATGAATAGAAACCCATTACTCATGCCGGGATGTGCTCTGCCACTTCAGCTATCATTCTCTACAAAATTCAGGGAAAAGCCCACGCTGTGCAATAGAGTGTATGTGCAGAGTAGATGCTTGACATTAGATCTGGGGAGTGAGCTCGGATGAGCCAGTCGTCATGGTAGGGAAAGAAATTAAAGCCCTTACTCCTGAGGTGAGACGCTACCAATGCCAGCTAGTTGGTGAAAACTCTGGGGGCTGAGGAAAGACCGAATGGCAGGACCTTTAACTCACCACGAACATTAAGTACCTTATGTGCTTTCGATGAATTGGCATATGGAACTAGGCATCCTGTTTGTCCAGGGAAACCAACCGGTCCTGCAGATCGAGGGTGTTGGGGTGGTTGATAAAGGTCTCAATGAGAAAGAAGGGTTTGTGTTGCGCAGGCAATATTGGTTAATGGGGTAACAGCAATGTTGGCGCAATGTTTTGATTTAGCATGTATCCAGTGTAGTTAATGTGAATGGGATAAGTGTTACTATTAGTATTACTTTGTGTTTAGTTGATACATTTTAGATTCGACCGCGCATAGCAACATAATGTCAAATCTGCAGATGCAATAGGAAAACAATGTAGTCACGTGGCATGCCACATGGCGCCTAAAGATGGGAAGCGAGGAGCTTCATATGCGCACACGAGAAAAGAGATTTGTGGATGTGAGGGGATGCAGTAGTCTTGAACATACATGCTCAGCTATATATACACAGGGGTCTACAGGGAAATGTGTTTGGGACATTTGGGGATAAAGAGTACATGGCGAATACACAAATCTGTATGCCACGAGTCTCCTCATAGCTAGGGCTTGTGTAGGCTGCAGAAACCTGGGGTGGTGAGATACATTTTGTGCGACCTGGAAAACTGGTTGATCAAGGTTGAAGGCTGGGGGAAGGCAGCTAACTGCATTCAGCACCAGCGATAACATCAAATGGTCAGCTGCGGACAGTCTCGGATTTTACAACTTGGTGCTATTGTGGGGAGGAGATGTAATCTTTTTAAGTGCATGAGAGTTGATATCCAGTGAGCAGCAAAGTCTGGCCACCTGGTAGGGTCGACTTGGGGCCAGGTAATAAACCCGGTGTAAAGGGTGCTTAAGGGCAGAGTGGACAAATGGTTTATGGGTTTCGATCAGGTTCTCAGGAATGACCAGAATGTGGCCAGAGGCCATGCGTGCCGAAATGGTAGTCGTATAGATTAGCGTGAAATGAGGACACCAGCAAGTCTAGGTGGATAAGATGCTTATCGTCAGTTTAAAGGGAACTTGTTCGTTTCTCTCACTCCTCGTATTGTTGAAGTATCCTTGGTAAGGCCATGTGCATCACGACTGGGGTTAGAGGTCCCCCACCTGTTGGAACTTGTAATAAATTAGGATTGTTATACGAATATGTAAACATGCAAGCCCCTCCCGGCCGTTTGTACAATACACCTCCTTTACAGACAAATGTGCACTTGCATCTTAAAAGGTGGACCTATTTTGGGTTAGGAAGATCAGCGGTCCACCCCCAGATTTGATGACCATTGGGAGTTTCCTGTGTCCGCACAAATTGGCTGCTACGCTTCACTGCGGCAACCAGTCTTTCATGCACAATAAAAGTAGAGGTTTACATGTGCCATATTGGTTAAAAGCCTATCTGCTCCCCAATGGCATGGTGCCGCGGTCCAGCTTTGCAAGGCGAATTGAAGGAACACTGCTTCGGGGACCATTTTTACGTGCATGCACTTCAGCGGGTAAAAGATAAGGGAAAAAGAGAGTCTTTTCTTTGATTTGAGGTTTTTGGTAAGGGTAAAGTAGCCATGTATGTGTAGAGTCAGACGAGGTTAAATGGGTTGAAAGGGTGAGTGTTTTGGAGGAGTGAATGAACTGTTTCATGTTGTAAGTCATCTTCACATATAGTTTTACCTAGTTTGTTATTTTAAGAGGGATAGTGTGGCATCTAACCATACGTCCTTTGTGGAGTGTGCTTTGATATCCTTTGGTTTGCTTGTCTGGTTGGCTGGAGCCATCACCTAGGGGTGAGGTGGCATCTTTGAAGTAAGTCCACCCGTATATATTTTTCTGAAGTACACCATTGGCACCCTTCATTTAGTTTTGCTGTCAGTGCGTTTGGAGCCATCGCCCCACTGAACTGACATTTGTACCTAGTTCGTTATTTTCCCTTCTTGGTTAGTCGAACTGGTGAAGCGTATCTTTCTGTATTCTGAAAAAGACAACATTGCAGTCGAAAAAATGTTGTAAATTAATGAAGAGATGAAGAAGTAAAGAGGATTTGATTCGGCATTGTGTTTTTTGATAATATGCTGTCTTTTGTGTAAGAGTGGGAAGTAATATTAAAGTGAGTGATTTGCGGGGAAGCTTAAGAAATTGAGAT
The DNA here is from genome assembly GCF_040938575.1 of Ambystoma mexicanum. Classification (NCBI taxonomy): domain Eukaryota; kingdom Metazoa; phylum Chordata; class Amphibia; order Caudata; family Ambystomatidae; genus Ambystoma; species Ambystoma mexicanum. Next base: position 1,151,501,135 of record NC_090932.1, read on the forward strand.
GGAAGAAAAGGAGTTCTTGGGGTTTGAAATGTTGTGCCGCAGGTTCGGCTTATGTGTTTAGATCGTTGATTTACGAAATACAATTGTTAGAGTTAGGTTGGGGTTGGAGTATAGAGACTTCATTGACTCACTTGTGTCAGGTACTTTCTGGGTATAAGGTAAAGATTTTGAAATACCATTGAGAATGGCTGTGGAAAACTAAGGGTAAAATGCTTAAATCTTGGCCTGATAAGGGGACCTATGATAAGGGAATGTTGGATAACCTCTATACCTTCTTAATTACTATAAATATATAAACACAATCTAGTTTTATATAGCGCTACAACCCCACAGGTATCTAAGCGCTGAAATAATAGTTAATATTATTATCCCACAGGATAAAAGGCTGAGTTGGCCCTGCTGGGATTCAAACCTACCTCAGCAGGTTGCACACAGATGTCAGAACGAGCACACTCGGCTCGCTGTGCTATCTGACTGGATACAAAGCACAAGGGAATGACGTTAGAGAGAATCGTTTTTTATATATTCTAGAGTTGTGGAGGATGTATGAGAAGGGCAGAGGAAAGGCCAAAATAGGTGGGTGAAGGAATTCTTTCTGCACCGCCCCCATATGGGTGCTATCCTTTATTGCCCACAGAAGGGTATACTAACCCCGAGTTTGAACCTCCATTTTCAGCAGCAGCCACTCCAGTGGTTAAGAGAAGGACACATATAACGCCTCCGTTAGCTACGATTTCTGAAAGATGGGACCCTGATGAAGATGGAATGATAACTCCTGAATAGGGAATAACTCCACGGACTGTTAGGTTAGCAGACAGATTAAGGGTGGAGGAGCGAGATAGAGTGAGACCGGCATCCAGAAGGTTAGATGTAGGGGTGAAGATGGCGAAAAAGAGGAAGCCATAACTTTTACCGCCAGAATAGAGGACAGGCTGCGCATGGCAGTGGAAAAGCAGGAGCAGAAAAATTATAAAGATGCATTGAGGCTAGCGAAGGAAGAGGTAGTGCTTTTACAACAGCAGAGCAGTGAAGATCGGGAAGAGGTGAATAAGCAGGTAAAGGATGTAGAAGAAGGAAGGTGAATAAGCAGGTAAAGGATGTAGAAGAAGGAAGGTGGAGGCATGGACACATTCTTGTTAGGCTGTATAGGTCAGTTATCAAGTAGGCCAACATGGACCTTGAGGAGGAAAGTGTCACTAGGGGTATAGGACTTGAGCAAGGAGAATGGGAACTGGCACACTACGGTAGTGTCGAGTATGCTTCTGTGCCCATAGAACGGCCAGGGGATTTGATAACAGGAGCAGGAGACGAGGAAAAATGGGAATCCGATGTTGAGCAGGGAGAACAGGATGTAGCAGCCCCACTCCTCGCTCCAGCAGCAGCAGCGATAGAGATTACACCCTGGGGTCTTGAGACACAAAACAGTGCTCCTATGGCCTGTGAAGGTATCCTAGAGAAAGACACAGACAACAGATTCTGAATTAGAAATAAAACACTTTATTAATGTAAAAAAGGTAAGGATGGAAAAAGGCCTATCTTGCCCTATACTATGGCAGGATGTCCCTACTGGAATAAAACTAAGGTACGTCAGAGTCAAAGAGTTCAATTTAGGAATCTGGGTGCACAGCCTATACTTGCCCTCACAACTAATCTATACAATGTGTAGGGATGTCAGTAAACAACAGAAACAGTGTCCAACACACAGTTCTGAGCTCTGTCTAGCTCGCAGAATCTTTTCAGCTCCCTTCCCCAAGTATAAAGCAGTTCCAACAAAAGTCTCAGAATTGCCTTCCTTAAGTTCAGGATGATATAGTTTTAACCAATACTCGGGTTCCCTTCCCCAAGTTCCAAATAACACAGTTGCAAACACAAAAGAATCTTGAGACTCCGTCCTCAAGTCAACAAATGGGTTAAGGCTCAGTGTTCCCTTCCCCAAGACTCAGTTTCAATATCACAACAGTATTTTCTGTCTTTTTTTTTTAAATCTCATTTTATTCAAGATTTGCAATGTGAACCTTACAACAACACCATGGACATCCCCTCAACCCACCTTCCTGCCTCCCTCTACCCTCAACCCCATAACATCAGGTGCAAGTACAGTTACGTAAACCAAACAATTATAAGCAGAATCTCGGTCAAGCATAAATTGAGTCGTATTAGGAGGACTGGGCCAGATATTTCACGATTTACAGGGGTAGATAACCCTCCACTTTTTCCAGATAAACTGATTCCTATTTCCGGATAAACTGATTCGACGAGCCAGCTCTGCAACTTCACACTAAGGAGAGGTCATCGTTCATGTGGATATATGTTCGGAATGGGACCCAATAGTCCACTGGCCGTGATCCGGGGGTGGGGGGATGGTGGAGAGATAATACATTTCCCTACTTTCACATATCCTCAACCTATGCATCCACTCATTTACCGTGGGTGCTCTTGTCATCTTCCATGGGTTAACTATTAGTGCTTGAGCAACCACAGATGCCATAGCCAGTCATTTCCTGTCTTCTTTATCTGGAAGTTCAAATAGTGCCAGCAGCCAAGCCACCGGCGAGTCCCGTGGGCAGTCTGGGATCATTTTACTCAGGGTTTCGTACACTCCTTTCCAGAAAGTCTGTATGTGGCCACAGTGCCATACCATATGCATATAATTTGCAGGGACAGCCTTACATCGTGGACATGCAGCATTCTCTATCTGGGTAAAATTTGTGAAGTTGTGCGGGGGAATGGTAGGTCTGATGTAGAAACTTAAATTGTGTAAGTCGGAACCGGGTGTTCAAAGATATTGTTCGGGTCATGTTACAGATCAGTTGCCACTGGGTGTCCGACGGGGATGCATCCAGCGCCCTGGCCCATCTTGCCCTGTATAGAACCAAAGGGGAGGGCCACAGTGATTTAATAAGCTTGTACAGTGTCAAGACCAAGTTGGTGAGTTTGGGGGGTTTGTCACAAAATGTGCCATGAGAGAGGGAGTCGCTTCCATCGGGAAACCCTCCCACAGACCTCTGAGTGTTTCCCTTAGTCTAAAATAAAGCAGCATGGTCACAGCATTCCAGGGGCCCGGCACTTCAGGGTGTCCCATTGTATAAATCTATCATTCTGTACCATGTCCCCCAAAAAGTGGATGTCTAGTTTCTGTAGTTGTGTCTTAAAGATCCTCTCGTGAGTGAAGGGGCCCCTGTGCACCGAGTAGAGGGCAAATGCAGCATTGTAATGTCTCCTTACTTCACCTCCACAGACAACTTGCTAACATAACTTCCCCACAACATATCTTTCAGGTCGTCAGGCCAAGCTATAGCTCTTTCTAGTTTTGTATGTGGTAAGTCTGTCGAGGGGTGCCATCACCAGATGGCATGTTGCATCTGAGCAGCAAGGAAGTATGCAAATAGGTCTTGGTAGTCTAGACCGCCCTCGGTATAGGGTAACATCATGGTGTCATCTGCCCACACCAACTTGGAAATTAGCGACTGCATCCGCTTACAGAGCCAGGAGGTGGGATTAGGGGGACATTGTTAAAGAAGTAGATCATTTTTGGGACCAATACCATCTTGGCCAAGGTGAGCCTTGCTGCCTGGGACAGAGGGAGGCGGATACAGACCTCAACCTTACATTCCTGCAGCTCCAGGGTCGCCCGATATTTTTCCTCAAAGAGCTTAGTTTGGGAGGAGGAGACCTTAATGCCCAGGTATCTCATGCCCCCAGGGCACCGGCGGAATTCAGTCCCGACATCTGTGGGCTGTAAACTCTGAGTCAGTGGCATCATTTTGGACTTGGACTAGTTAATGCGCAGCCCTGAAAACTCACCAAAAAGGGATATTTCTTGCACCAGAGGCTATAGGTTTTGTTTGGGGTGTATAACATACATAGAGCATGTCGTCTGCGTACAGTGAGATTGTGGAAATATGTAAGAGGCCTTCTGTGTGAGTGATACTCCCATATAGCACAAGCTAAAGGTTTGACCGCCAGGGCGAATAGGATGGGGGGAGAAGGGCCACCCTTTTCTCGTGCCTCTGGAGGGGAGAACAATATCGGAGGTTTGTTGATTTGTCAATATTGTGGCCTGAGGGGCTGTATATAGTAGGCGTATCCATTGAATATAGTGGAGGCCAAGTCCAGACCTATGCAGGATTTCAAACAGGAAGGGCGGGCCATTTGACAGAGTCAAAGGCCTTCTCTGCATCAAGAGCTGCCACCACGATTGGAACGTCTTCTTTGACAATATGTAGCATAGAAAAGAGTCGTAGGTTATTCTGTGTGGATCTCCCTGGGATAAAACCTGCCTGATCTGGAAGAACAAGGGCGTTCATGTGAGGGAGAAGTCTATTAACTAACAATGTGGCTACAAATTTGTTGTCCATGTTTATGAGGGACAAGGGTCTATATGACGTGCAGTGACGGGGGTCTTTGTTTGGTTTGAGTAGGCGTGTGTTCCCCGATGTCCTAGTGGACTCGGGGAGTAGTCCAGCAGACATGGAGAATTCATACAGGCGGCATAAATGTGGGGTGAGGATATTGGCATATTCTTTGTAGAATTCTGCCGAAATGCCATCATGACCAAGGGCTTTGCCATTCTATGACAAGACTAGAGGTGAGCATTATGCTTCAACTTCTATTTATTACTACTCCTCAGCAATTTCAACAAAACATAACCAAACTCTGAAAAGTGTGCATCAGTAATTTTTCTTTCTTGAAACTACAAATCCCAAAATCTCCGTAGTCCATTCCCACACTGCCCAGCCATGACACAACATCCTCCTCTTCTTTTACTGCTCTTCAGCAAGTTAAGTGCAATTTTATCACCTCTCCGGGTAATGCAGGGATTTAATGGAATTTAGATAATTAGAAAGGAGAAATGAGTGATAATGTTATGTAGCGCGCATAACTAAGTAGATTTACGTTCTCAGATGTAATTTGAATGTTATTTTGTTGACAATTAGGATAGCAAGTGCTTTACGTGTAGTTGCGCCGAGAGTTTTGATTATTACTAAGTATGTACAGCGTCCGCGGCTATTAGCGCAGCGAGTTGCAGAGGTAAGTAAGAGCAGCACCACTAGGCGAGCAGCCCTGTGCCGTATTGCCAGCACGCTAGGGGCTTAGCTCGGCCTTGCGGAGCCGAACAGGTCCGCTCTTCCTCGCCAACCTCGCAAGGGCAAAGGAAGAGCAGTAGGAGCACTCTGGTCCCCACCCTCGGGTAGGTGGAGCCAGAGCGCAATTTCTCTGTCGCACTTCCGAAGTGACTAAAAAGGAATACAGACGCCGGGCCAAGCGGTGATAATAGAAAACATGTTTAGCCTTGATTAGGGCTATTATATTTCAAAAGCACGCGCCACATTGCGACGCAGCAGATGAGCAGCAGGTTAGCTGTGAAGCGGACCAAGATTCTGCGACAGGGAGACGGATTACTTCCCCACAGACAAGCATTTTATGCTGTTTGAAGGCAGATAGCCACCAGGTAGTGGCAAATTATACACAATCAGCCTATTGAAGGGGCAAATAACATTATCACAGTCTGGTGCAAGCCACAAAAAAGAAAAAAAGGGGATATTAATAATAAATAATAAGAAAGATCACATCAGACCAAGCGGTGGGCGTGCAGAGACACCTGCTTCAGGTATTTGGCACACAGCACGCTCTTTAAGATGTTGGAGTTCGAGTGGAGCCAGGAGGAGCAGCCTCTGGACCTCGCTGCTAGCTTCAAGGAGGTGCTGGGAAATTCGCTGGTCGATGCAGTGGCGCAGGGGGCGAGACCCCTGCAGGAGAGGCTGGAGACTCTAGAAGCAATGCTTACCCAACCCAGCCTTGCGAGGGCAGAGGAAGGGCAGTAGGAGCGCTCTGGCTCCCACCCTCGGGTAGGTGGAGCCAGAGTGCAATTTCTCTGTCGTACTTCCGAAGCGACTACAAAGGAATACAGACGCCGGGCCAAGCAGTGATAATAGAAGACATGTTTAGCCTTGATTAGGGCTATTATCTTTCAAAAGCACACGCCGCATTGCGACGCAGCAGACGAGTAGCAGGTTAGCTGCGAAGCGGACCAAGATTCTGCGACAGGGAGACGGATTAACTCCCCACAGACAAGCATTTTATGCTGTTTCAAGGCAGATAGCCACCAGGTAGTGGCAAATTATACACAATCAGCCTATTGAAGGGGCAAATAACATTAACACAGTCTGGTGCAAGCCACAAAAAAGAAAAAAAAAGGGGATATTAATAATAAATAATAAGAAAGATCACATCAGACCAAGCTGTGGGCGTGCAGAGACACCTGCTTCAGGTATTTGGCACACAGCACGCTATTTAAGATGTCGGAGTTCGAGTGGAGAGAGGACGAGAAGCCTCTGGACCTCGCTGCTAGCTTCAAGGAGGTGCTGGAAAATTAGCTGGTCGATGCAGTGGCGCAGGGGGCAAGACTCCTGCAGGAGAGGCTGGAGACTCTAGAAGCAATGCTTACCCAGCCCAAAGAGAGCACCAAAGTGACTGAACGCACGCCCACAGGACCCCCCCCGAATAAGGGTCTATGGGGAGTAACCAGGCCCGAAAGAAAAAATCATTGTGCTACCCCCAGGGCCCATTAGACTGGGTGAGAGTAAAGACCCCAGAGGTTGCCGACGCATTCGCTAAGCTTAAAGAAGATTATCTGCAACGTCAGGCAGTGCCAGACCTCACGACCCCCACTCCAGGGGAGGATAATTTTGGAGAAGATGACCCAGCCTCGGAAGAGGAGCCAGCAGAGAGAGAGCTTTCCTCGCACGATGGAGAGGATGTAGCAGAGGAGGAATGGGCGAAACCCAGTGGGGAGGGGGGGAGCCTGCAAAAAGAAACATCTTGAGGAAGACTATAAGGACATGTTCAACCCGGACAGTATCCGGAACCGGAGATCATCAGACTGGCAGCCATCTCCCGGGGTTGCACAGTACATGACAATGAGGTTGAGAAAGGCCCTTGACAAGGAGGTTAGGCAACGCCTACGTGCGGAATGCCCACGGCCAGACGTACTGGGGAAAGTAGCAGAAACCCACGAGCTGGATCCTAAGATGCTGACATTCGTGTCCAAAACCAGTAAAGATCCTCGCAAGGGCATGGACAGATCATGGAGGAGCTGTCAGGAGAAGGTATTGGATTTAGCAGGCCATCTCGCGAAGATAATGGATCTGGCAGAGACGGCTAAAGATACAGGGGATGAAGTGGACCCTGAGGCGTTAGCAGGCTGGGCACAAAGAGCGGTCTGTCTTCTGGGCAATGCTAACTGCGCCATCGCCTCAGAGAGAAGGAGAGGATTGCTTCTCAAGATCGACCCGAAGCTGAGCGACCGCGCATCATATGAATCCGGAGAAGGAGCACAGGGCCTCAACTTCGGAGAGACTTCTGGGAAAGAAATGGGCCAGTTTGTTGGTACCTACACTTCCCTGGAAAAAGCACAAGCCTCCATACGGAAGATATTTCCGAACATAGTTTTTGCCGGGACCGGCCACTTCAGGGGTCGTGCGGCCAGTCGGAATCAAGGAGGAAGAAGACCCCCAATCCCAGGGCCCAATATTGGGAGAACAAACAGCAGGATACTTTCTTCCTGACCAGGGGACGTTTCCCTAGAGGACGCAGAGGAAGAGGATCCGGTCGTGGTCAAGGCTTTATACCAGGTGAGAGCAATAGATTATCCTCCGGTAGGGGGAGGAACTTGAATGTTATGGGGGAATCGGCACGCTCTTTACAGCAATGCTTGGATATTGCAAACCGTCAGAGGCCTGCAGCTGAGCAGAGCAAGAAGGCCTAGACCTCGAACTGTTCCAGCTAGCGCAGAAAGACGCCATAGAGAAGTGCACAACTGCCCCCAGTTTTGTAAGCAACATGTTTCTAGTGCACAGAAAGGAGAAGGTCCGACCAGATACAAATCTGAAAGGATTAAACGGATGGATCGTCTACCGCCATTTCAAAATGGAGGGTATCCATCAGCTCAGAGACTCCCTGAGAGAAGCACACTGGCTGACGAGACTGGACTTGAAGGATGCCTACCTAACAGTACCAGTCCAGGAGGATTACAGGACATTCCTAGCTGTTCGCTGGAACGGGCAGCTCTGGTAATTCAAGACCATGCCATTCGGTCTTGCATCAGCACCCTGGTCTTTCCCCAAATTGATGACGCCAGTAGCCGCAGCAATTCGAGAGAAAGGCGTCAGGCTGATTATTTACCTGGATGACCTGTTACTCCTAGCGGAGGATCGAGTCACTCTAGTTTACCAGACAAGATGGGTACAGGACCTACTATTGTCTTTAGGCTTTCTACTGAACGTGGAGAAGTCAGACATCATGCCAGCACCGAGGCTAGATTTCCTGGGATTCATACTAGACACCAGGAAGGCTACATTGGAACTACCAGCCCGGAAAATACGAGATATCAAAAGGGAGATCAGAATCTGCCTAAGCAAGCAGGTGATCTCTCTCAGAGTTCTAGCAAGGATTGTGGGGTTGCTAGCTCCAGGCAATATTTCCAGGACCTTTGCACTATCGAGCACTACAGAGGCAAAAAATAAAGCGCTTGCAACAAGGTTTGAAATATCATCAGCAAGTGCCATTAGATCAGGAGTCCATCCCGGAGCTGGAATGGTGGTTTCAGAATATGGACGCCTGAGATGGGCTTACCTTCTTCGGAGACCGACCAGACCTGATAATAGAATCAGACGCCAGCCGCATGGGCTACGGAGCGCGATGCAGAGATCTGGAGACAGGGGGGAAGTGGAGCGAAGAGGAGCTTCGCTTGCACATAAACTGCCTGGAACTCCTGGCATGATCATTTGCAATCAAAGCATTTACGAGAGAGAAACTGAGGTTGTGCGTCCTGTTGAAGATAGACAATATATCAACAGTCTGCTACATAAACCACCTAGGAGGAACGAAATCAAGGATGCTAGCGGAGTTAGCAAAGGATTTTTGGCATTTCTGACTTCAGTCAGGAACGTCAGTGACAGCAGAATACCTGCCAGTAACACTGAATGTAGTGGCCAACTGGAACTCAAGGTATCTGACGGACTCCAGCGACTGGAGACTGGATCCAGCAGTGTTTCAGATTATGAATATGAGGTGGGGACAGATACACCTGAACCTCTTTGCGTTCCGTCTCAATGCCCAGACGGACGATTACTTCAGCGGGAGGCTAGACCCAGAAGCTCAAGGGACAGACTCATTCCTACAGGAATATTCGGGAGGTCCGCACAACGCATTTTCCCCCTTTGTGATGCTGAGCGGAGTCCTAGCGAAGTGTCGGAAGGAGAATGCAGAGTTCATTTTAGTAGCACCACTGTGGAAAGTAACAAGTGTGGTTCCCGACATTGATGGAACTAGTAGCAGATGTGCTGAGGGTGCTCCCTGAAGGAGAGCGATTGCTCACAGACCCAGCTGGGTCATATCATCCTCTGAGAGTGAGAGGGACTCTCCCGCTCGTCGCGTGCAGGATATCAGGAGACGCTGGATGCTGCCAGGCATTTCGGTACAGGCTGCACAGCTTATTGCAGAATCCTGGGCCCCATCCACTAGGAGGAGCTACGACGCAGCTTGGGCCAAGTGGACAAATTGGTGTAAGGGGCGAAGTCTTCATCCCGTTTCAGCCCCTGTAGTGGCTATATTGAAGTTCCTGGCACAATTGTTGCAAGACGGGAGAGCATTTCGTACCATAGGTGTGTATAGATCTAAGAAATCCGCAGGGCACCTGCGATTGAGGGAGCTCCAGCGGGAGAACATCCAGCAGTAGTGAGGCTCATCAGAGGAGCCAGGTATAAGGTGCCCCCAGAGCCTAGGTATAATACAGTATGGGATGTGTGTAACGCTCACCTGATTCCCGCAGAGGCGCCGGTCTTGACTGGGTGAATGCAGGATCTTCAAAGGTGATGTGTAACACACGGTTGGCTCTTTGGGCTGGACCTCTGTGCACTGTATGTCTGACTCGAAGAGTAAGATGTCTGCAGATAGAAAATATGGGATTAATGAACTGGGGTTATTGGGTGCCTCTCTCCTCTTCCCTTTCTCTTCTCCTGTAGAACCCCAAAGGTTAACGCCCTCACCTTAGGTAAGTGAACGCCGAGCTCTCCATCTGCCTCGGGGCAGGGTGCCGTAACCAGTTTCTTCACTGGATAAGGGTGCAGGCCTCTTGACCTCAGAGGACTGCTGTCCGTCGTTAACTGCACGAACTGTAAGTTCTGGGCACTTCAAATGTCTTAAAAGTCTTTTGTAATGATATCTCTTGTTTTGCAAGGTTCCGGCGATGGCGGATGGCGGGCTGATGAGAGTTGAGGATCGAACCCGCGTGAGGAATAGAAGCGCCTGGAAGCACGTAAGTAAGCGCTTGTAGCCTGCTTCACGATGCGCACTAACTGTCCCTTTTATCTTGCAGGTACAAGTGCGGAAATTTAGAGAAGCTGAAGGGTGCTGGAATACCCACTGGATTCGGCATGGGAAGGAGTAATGGCACGTGAGTAATAAAGTTGCCCAATGTCTTTAAACGCACCTTCTTTTGTCTTTCAGATGCGGGATGCAGCGCTGAAGGCCTCCGGAGCGTGCGAAGAGCTGGTAAGCTTTTGTCTTTCAGATGCCGGAATGCAGTGCGAAGACCTCCGGAGCATGCGAAGAGTAGGTAAGCCTTTGTCTTTCAGATGCCGGAATGCAGCGCGAGGCGTTGGTGACAGCCGATGGACCAGGTAAGAGATGCGCTGCCACTGAAGACCGTAGTGCTAACCTGTTCTTTCTTTGTCTTTACAGGTGCTGCTGAAGACTGGATTCCAGGATGGTAAGCCTTTGTTCCCTTAGGCCCAGGATCAGCAGTTGAAGACACGATGAGCGTTCTGCTGCAGAGAATGCAGAATAACGCAAAGCAAGATTCATCCATCGGGTGTGGTTTAAATAGCCTCCTGTAGTGCTTAGGTGTCTCCTTCCACAGCCACGCCTAGGTAAGAAAAGAGTCCCTGCTTTCCAGAAGAGTTCCAGTGTTCTGAACCTAGGGAGTGGCTCCTGCCCCACCCAACAGGAAAAGTAGTCCCAAACAGAAGAGGATCAGGGGTTCAACTGGCAGGTAAGTAAGCAGCATGGTCTGCTGCAGGTAAGTCCACCCAAGCATTATGAGCCCGGCGCTTCCAGCGCTGGGACTGGGCATCTTTATGAGCCTGGTGCCACTGGCGCCAGGACAGGGTCCAAAAGGTCCCAATTGGGACTGGCTGGCACTCGGAACCGGGGTTATGGGTCTGCTCCCAAGGGAGTCGGGCAAGTCCTGATCTTTTGGAAGCAGAGATCATGACAGCACCCCCCCTCAAGGCCCCTCCCAAACCGGGCTTCTCCGGGGGTTTGGGCTTGTTAGGAAATGTTCGATGAAATCTTTTGATTAGACGAGGCGCGTGGACATATTCTGCAGGTTCCCAGGATCTTTCTTGGGGACCGTAGCCTTTCCAGTCAATCAGGTAAAATAGTTTAGATTTGGAGATCTTGGAATCCAGGATGCTTTTGACTTCAAACTCGAGTTCTCCATCAACTAGAATAGGTTTTGGAGATGTAGTTAGTCGGGTTTGAGGTTGCACGGGTTTTAATAGAGAGACGTGGAAGACCGGATGTATCTTCATGTGAGGGGGCAAGTCCAACTTGACCGCTACTGGATTTACTATGGTAGTGATGGAATAGGGACCAAGGTATCTTGGGTTGAATGTGCGTGGTCCTTTTAGAGGTAGATATTTGGTGGATAACCAGACTTGATCTCCTACTTGATATTGGGGGGCTTCCTTCCGATGTTGGTCTGCTCCTTTCTTGTATTGTTCTTTAGCCCTTTGAAGGTGAGAAACGGCTTCCTTAAAGGCTTGGGTGATTGTAGAATGCAGGTGGTCTACTGCTGGTGTTCCAAGATCTTGGAGTGGATCCAACTCCGAGGTTCGAGGGTGACTACCGTATAAAAGAAAAAACGGGGTCTTCCCAGTTCCCGAGTGGACAGAGTTATTGTAGGCATATTCGGCTATCCAAAGGATATCTTTCCAAGTTTTTTCAGTTTGTTGTAGCATGCAGCGCAAATACTGTTCCAGAGTTTGATTGGTCCTCTCGGTTTGTCCGTCGGTTTGAGGGTGGTGGCTGGTCGAAAGTCTCACATCAATTTGAGCCGACCGACAGCAACTTCGCCAAAAATGAGAAATAAATTGACTACCTCGATCCGAAATTAGAACTGAAGGAAAACCGTGCAGTCGGACGATGTTTTCGAGAAATTCTCGGGCCAGAGTTGCTGCTGTTGGTAAGCCTTTGAGTGGAATGAAATGCGCCATCTTGGAGAATAGGTCCACGATTACTAGGATCGTATTGTATCCGGAGCATGGAGGTAGATCGGTGATGAAGTCCATAGAAAGCGTATGCCAAGGGCGAGGCGGGATGTCAATAGGGCGTAAGAGGCCGGCTGGTTTTTCCTTTTGACTCTTGTTTTGGGCGCATACTCCACAGGACATTATAAAGTCTCTGATATCTTTTTTCCAAGACGGCCACCAGAAGTAGCGCTTGATCTTTTCCGAGGTCTTGGTCATACCGGGATGTCCTTCCATTAAAGAATCGTGATAACAAGAGATTACCTTTTTCTGTAAATCTGTGCTGGGCAGGTATAACCGTTCTTGGAAATATAATAGGTTGTCCTTCACCGCAAAGTCCTTTCCCTGCAGATGCCAATTCTGTATGTCTGCTGGAGTTACCAGTAGCCTGGCTTTATCCTTAACTTCCTCTATGGATTGTGTGGCGATTACACCTAGAATTCTTTGTTCGGGAATGATCGGTACAGGTTTAGGATTGATCAAATGTTCTTCCACTCCCATCCGAGAAAGGGCATCAGCTTTACCGTTTTTTGTACCAGGTCGATAGGTAATTATGAAGTCAAACTCGGCAAAGAATAGTGCCCAACGGAGTTGCCTAGAGGATTGAGCTTTTGCGGTTTTCAAATATTGCAGGTTTCGGTGATGTGTAATCACAGTAACGGTGTGTCGGGCCCCCAGAAGATAATGCCGCCAAGCCTTAAAGGCGGACTTGATAGCTAGAAGTTCCTTATCAGTAATAGTGTAATTGATTTCAGGAGGCGAGAATTTGCGGGACCAAAATGCCACGGGATGCAACTGATTGGTTACTGGGTCCTTTTGTGATAGAACTGCCCCCATGGCAAGGCTCGAAGCATCAGTTTCAACGATGTAGGGGAGTTCTGGGCGAGGATGTTTTAAGATCGGTGCAGAGATAAATCTAGTCTTCAAATTCTGGAAAGCTTGTTCCGCCTCGGTAGACCATTCAAAACGTTTGTTTTTCTTTAACAAGGTGGTGATGGGCTGGACTATTCGAGAAAATTCGGGGATAAACCTGCGGTAAAAGTTAGCGAAGCCTAACATGCTTTGAACACCTTTTACGGAGGATGGCGATGGCCATTTGAGAATTGCATCGACCTTCTTTGAATCCATACGCACTCCGCTAGGTGATAATATGAATCCCAAGAATTCAACTTCAGTCACGTTGAAAACACATTTTTCCAATTTAGCGAAAAGTTTGTGTTGACGCAATCTCTCGAGGACCATTTTCACGTGTTTCCGATGTTCAGTTTCCGATGAAGAATAAACGAGGATGTCGTCAATGTAAACAACAACACACACATCTATGAGCTCTCTGAGGACATCGTTCATAAAATATTGAAAGGCGGCCGGGGCATTGCAAAGTCCGAAGGGCATGACCTGATATTCAAATAGCCCATACTTGGTGCGGAAGGCCTTCTTCCATTCATCGCCCTCTTTTACTCGTACCAAGTGGTAGGCGCCTCTAAGATCCAGCTTTGTATATATGCATGCTTTTCTGACTTGGTCCAGGAGTTCAGGGATCAAAGGTAACGGATATCTATTCTTAACGGTGATCTGGTTCAGGGCGCGATAATCTATACAAGTTCTAAGGTCCCCTTCTTTTTTTGGAACGAAGAACAAAGCTGAGGAAGCAGGGGACTTGGAAGGACGAATAAACCCATTCGCTAGGTATTGATCCAGGTATTGTCGGAGGTGAAGATTCTCAGGCTCGGTGAGGGCATAAATTCTACTACAAGGAGGAGTAGATCCAGGTATCAGGTCTATCTGGCAGTCATAAGACCTATGAGGAGGTAGAGAGTTAGCCTGATCCTTCCGGAAAACATCTTGGAATTCTAGGTATTCAGGAGGTAACTGGGGAGCCTCCGAGGAAATTGCTGCCAGTGCAACACCAGGTCGAGGGTGACAAGTAGAGACACGTTCTGGAAACTGAACCGTTCTTGCTCGCCAATCGATCTGAGGATTGTGCTTCTCTAACCAAGGAATTCCTAGAATAATCTGGAACTGAGGGGCCTTGATCACATCGAACACGATCTTCTCATGGTGTCCATCTTGACTTACTAGCGTCACTTCTTGGGTGGTATGCGTTACTGGTCCGGAGGCTATCTCCGTACCATCCACCGTAGTAATGACGTCCTTTACAGCCTTTGGACAAAGAGTCAGATTCATCCTCAAAACCATTTCATGATCCACATAATTGCCGATGGCACCGCTGTCGACGTATGCTTCAATTGCATGTAATCGATCCGGATGTTCAGGGCTAATGAGGACCATAGGTATCACGAAATGCGAGGTCACGGAACTGGTTTTAACGCTCGGCAAGAGGACCTCTATTCTTGTCGGGCGAGGTCGTTTCCCTGCTCAGAGTTTGTGACCCTGGTAACTGCAGCTCCTACTGCCTTCTTGGCTGGTTTCACCGGACAGTCTCGAAGAAAGTGCCCCGAGTTTCCGCAATAGAGGCATAATTGCAGCTGTTTTCTCCTTTCCCGCTCCTTTTGTGTTAGTGGTCCTTTCAGGCCCCCTATTTGCATGGGTTCCCCGGAGTCTACTCCTTTGGTAGGAGTTGGTGGTTTGGAAAATACTCGAGCATCAAACTTGGAACGATCGGCCTTCCTGTTCTGCAGTCTGTGGTCAATATAGTCCGAACAGTCTTGCGGGGGATTCACTACTTGGGCTAACACATCTTTGAGCTCTCCACGTAGACCTCTATAAAACAGCATAATCCTTTTGTCCTCAGGCCATCGAGTTTCCACTATCAGTCTGTTGAAAGACGCAATATAAGCCAAAAGGTCTTGATTACCCTGTCGCAATGAAAGGAGCTCATTGTCCAAGGCCTGCCCCTGTGAATGTCTTGCAAACAGTTTTTCCATACTGAGCTGAAAAGCTTGAAAATCATGGAGAACCGGATCATCTTGATTAACTAGAGGGATCGACCAGTCTGCCGCATTGCCACTAAGGTACGAAAGCACGAAAGCTACCTTAGCTTGATCAGTTGGAAAGGCTGCTGGCCGGCATAAGAAGTGCCACCGGCACTGATTAATAAATACTGCAAACCTCTTTGGGTCACCAGAAAATCGTTCGGGCGGAGCCAGAGGTACATTCCCAGGTAGGTTGATCTGCACTGGGTTCGTAGAGGATGTTAAAGGAAGATTTGCCCCTGATGCGGGTAACAGAGTTTGTCCGGCTTGTGACTGTAGAAATTGTCTAGCGAGATCGTCTGTTCGCTCCTTGGAAATAATCAGTTCCCTTCTTAGAGCATTCGTTTCCTGACGGGCTGCATGCACTTCTGCTCTTAGTTCCCCAAGTAACTGGGCTAGCTGGTCGGTATCCGAGGTTTCCATAGCGCCTGGGTGGGAGTTTTGCGGTAGGCTTTGCGTTCTGTAACGCTCACCTGATTCCCGCAGAGGCGCCGGTCTTGACTGGGTGAATGCCGTATCTTCAAAGGTGATGTGTAACACACGGTTGGCTCTTTGGGCTGGACCTCTGTGCACTGTATGTCTGACTCGAAGAGTAAGATGTCTGCAGATAGAAAATATGGGATTAATGAACTGGGGTTATTGGGTGCCTCTCTCCTCTTCCCTTTCTCTTCTCCTGTAGAACCCCAAAGGTTAACGCCCTCACCTTAGGTAAGTGAACGCCGAGCTCTCCATCTGCCTCGGGGCAGGGTGCCGTAACCAGTTTCTTCACTGGATAAGGGTGCAGGCCTCTTGACCTCAGAGGACTGCTGTCCGTCGTTAACTGCACGAACGGTAAGTTCTGGGCACTTCAAATGTCTTAAAAGTCTTTCGTAATGATATCTCTTGTTTTGCAGGGTTCCGGCGATGGCGGATGGCGGGCTGATGAGAGTTGAGGATCGAACCCGCGTGAGGAATAGAAGCGCCTGGAAGCACGTAAGTAAGCGCTTGTAGCCTGCTTCATGATGCGCACTGACTGTCCCTTTTATCTTGCAGGTACAAGTTCGGAGCTTTAGAGAAGCTGAAGGGTGCTGGAATACCCACTGGATTCTGCGTGGGAAGGAGTAATGGCACGTGAGTAATAAAGTTGCCCAATGTCTTTAAACGCACCTTCTTTTGTCTTTCAGATGCGGGATGCAGCGCCGAAGGCCTCCGGAGCGGGCGAAGAGCTGGTAAGCTTTTGTCTTTCAGATGCCGGAATGCAGTGCGAAGACCTCCGCAGCATGTGAAGAGTAGGTAAGCCTTTGTCTTTCAGATGCCGGAATGCAGCGCGAGGCGTTGGTGACAGCCGATGGACCAGGTAAGAGATGCGCTGCCACTGAAGACCGTAGTGCTAACCTGTTCTTTCTTTGTCTTTACAGGTGCTGCTGAAGACTGGATTCCAGGATGGTAAGCCTTTGTTCCCTTAGGCCCAGGATCAGCAGCAGAAGACACGATGAGCGTTCTGCTGCAGAGAATGCAGAATAACGCAAAGCAAGATTCATCCATCGGGTGTGGTTTAAATAGCCTCCTGTAGTGCTTAGGTGTCTCCTTCCACAGCCACGCCTAGGTAAGAAAAGAGTTCCTGCTTTCCAGAAGAGTTCCAGTGTTCTGAACCTAGGGAGTGGCTCCTGCCCCACCCAACAGGAAAAGTAGTCCCAAACAGAAGAGGATCAGGGGTTCAACTGGCAGGTAAGTAAGCAGCATGGTCTGCTGCAGGTAAGTCCACCCAAGCATTATGAGTCCGGCGCTTCCAGCGCTGGGACTGGGCATCTTTATGAGCCTGGTGCCACTGGCGCCAGGACAGGGTCCAAAAGGTCCCAATTGGGACTGGCTGGCACTCGGAACCGGGGTTATGGGTCTGCTTCCAAGGGAGTCGGGCAAGTCCTGATCTTTTGGAAGCAGAGATCATGACAATGTGTCGGTAGTACTGCGTTTATTAGAGAATTGGCCAACGAATAGATATCTGTCACTGAAGCAGTTGTCAGGCAAGCTGGCGATGCTGTTATGTCTAATATCATGCAAGCGTGTTTCAGATGTCAAGGCACTGGACACTAATAGGAGATCTTTTGGTCCAGAAGGAGTGAACTTTTCAATAGTTAAGAGGACTAAGACAGGGGCTACTACGGTCCATTACCCTTATTTCCCAAGCAACTCTAAATGGTGTGTAGCGGCATGCATTAAAGAATATGAAAATAGGACAGCAGATTGCAGGGCAGCTGGTACCACCCAATTGCTAATAGCGTGTAGAAAGCCTTTCCACGCGGTTACAACAGCCACCACTGCGGGGTGGGTCAAGGAGGTAAAGCAGGCAGCAGGTATTGATTTGGGGATGTATGTAGCAAATTCTGTAAGGGGTGCAATGGCTTCCAGGGCCTTTACAACAGGAGTATTACTGCAAGAAATTAAGTTAGCAGCTGATTGGGCTAGTGATCGTACATTTAAGGAGATTTACTTTAAGCCAACTGAAAGTCTAGCTGTTACAGTGTTGGGGAAGCTTTGAACAAGCATAATTCTCGCCTCCAGTCTTGTCATAGAATGAAGATTGCCCCTGCTAGCTGCGCAGGGAGCATTCATTCTATTAAAGACTAGGAGGTGAGCATTAAATTCCCACCCAATCATGTATTGTTTGGTAATGTGATATGTATGGATTATAACAGTACATGGACGACACTCTGAATTTCTTCATTGTATGCTCCCTAGGGGAAGAGCAGAAGAATAATTCAGAGCAGAGGCACTGCTGGCGGGACATGGTTATAAAAAGTTCAAGAGACAGTTCAGAACACGTAAAAGAGAGGAGGAGCCCAGAAACAGGATGCGTGTCATGGCTGGGCAGTGTGGGAATGGACTACAGTGATTTTGGGATTTGTAGTTTCAAGAAAGAAAAGTTACTGATGGACACTTTTCAGAGTTTGGTTATGTTTTGTGGAAACTGCTGAGGAGAAGTAATAAACAGAAGTTGAAGCATAATGCTCGCCTCCTAGTCTTTAATAGAATTAATACTCCCTGCGCAGCTAGCAAGGCTAATCTTCATTAGGGTGGTCACGTATGCCTGTACAGACCCTCTCCACCGTGGGTGGGGAATTTAGTAGGTCCGCAATGGAGGGGTCAAGCCAGCCCAGGGCAACTTGATCAAGGTACGCCCAGATTTCCACCAGAGAGCCTGTTAGCTGAGATGAATACAATGGGCCTCATTACGAGGCTGGTGGCCGCGGAATGAATGGTGCCGGTAAGGGACCGGCACTGTTCATTCCGGGGCTCCACATTACGAGATCTGCAGTGGGTCCCGCTCTGGACGCCTGGCCAGACCAGACGTGCAGAGCGGGACCCGCTAGCAGTAAAGGATGCTAATAATGGACCCGTCATTACGGGCCCGTTGTTAGCATCCTCCCCATTCCCATTGAGCCCTATGGGGGCTCAAATGGGAATGTGGACGTACCGGGTCCGGGTCCTGTGAAACAGAATTACCGGGCCCTCCAAGGTCAGATAGGCCTGGTAAGTCCCCTTTTGCAGGACCCGGACCCGAACCCGAGTTTGGGGGTAGCCATGCCGCTAAAAATGGCATGGCTACCTCCAAACTCGTAATGGGACCCAATGTATTGTAATAATCCCAAAATTGCCTATTGATGTCCTCGGAGTTGCGTACTGGGTTACCATTTGGGTCAGCAACTTCCAAGATCCCATCCTGTCCTCTATCTTGATGGATTGCCCAGGCTAGAGTATGACTGGGCCTACCGCCCTCAGCGTATGTGGTATCTAGGATTGGGTCCCCTAGGAATCTGTCCTCCCTGTCTAAGGTTTCAAGGTGTGCCCGTCTCTTGTCAGTTAGTGTCTTTTCAACCTGTGGGTCCTTCCCCAGCATGTTTGTGTTCCAGGTCTTTAATTTGAACTTCTAGGTGGCGTAGAGTCGTCCTTAGGGACTTGAGAACACCCCCTCCCTGGAGATACAGCAACCTCGTATAGCCACTTCGAAGGCTTCCCAGACCGTTCTGTAATCAGAGACCGAGTCGGCGTTGGTGAGGAAATATTCAAGAAAATCTTCCTGGATACCCTCCCAAAAAACAGCATCTTGAAGGTCGTTATGTCGTGGATGGAGATGGAGGCCAGTACCAGGGAGTGGCCAGAGAGAGTTCTAGGGAGCATTCTAGTGAATTGTGTCGCCCCGGCTAGGGGTATCGTCAACATGATGTAGTCAATTCTGGAGGCGCTACCATGGGCACTCAAGTAGAACGAAAATTCTTTTGTGTCTGGGTGCATATGTCTCCAGATATCTACAAGCTCAAGTGAGTCAGCAATTTCATTCCATGTGGTGGCAGCTTTGGGCAGCATCGTTTGTGTTGTTGATGACCAATCTAAATCTAGGGACAGTGCCACATTAAAATCACCCGCCCATATTATTTTGTATGCAGGGAATTTGTGGAACAAGGCTGCACAGTTCTGGAAAAATTCCAGTGATTTGACATTAGTGGCATATATATTAATAAACAGGATTTTCATTCCAAGGCATTCGCCGACAAGGAATACATAGTGGGCGTCGGAATCACATATTACTTCATGTACGCAGAATTTCAAGGATTGATGTATGTAGATTGCCACTCCATGAGATTGTGATTAGAAGGAGGATCCATATCTATGTATGCCCCAACGTCTGGCCAGTGGGAGTGTGCCATACTTAGGGATGTGTGTTTCTTGTAGACATAACACATTCACTTTACGTGATTTACCTTGGTTAATCACCATTCAGAATTTTTTATTATTGGTTACCCCCCTGATGTTCCAAGTCATAACATTTAATGGCTCACCTTCTATGGATCTCGACGTGCTGGTGGAAGAGCGGGGTGCACCTGTGTTGCAAGCGCATCCTGGGTTAATTTGTACTCAAAGAGTTTAGGTCTACCATTACTATGTGATTCTGCAGTAGGACACAACAATTCCTGTATGCACCAAGAACGAATAACAGCTACCCACTTCAACCCCCACCCACGCCAGAAACCCCAACGTACCAGCAGACTATCCCCACAAAAACAGTTAAAACCCATAGAAAACATGGCTCAGTGACTGCGTCAACGAGGTGTTGTTCACGGCAGCTTAGCTCGGGGGCCCGGCAGCAGTATCAGTGTTGTCTCAGCGTGGAGCCTAGTGAACCTCAGCCAGGATTGCAGAATTAGTGGATAGCCCACGGTAGCAAGAGTCGGGGTATAGCAGAGAACACTCATCCGCAACAAGGAGAGACGTGCGGCTTGGCCACAGGCATCAGAGACACTTGCACAGAAGAACTAGTTACTCTTACCTTGTAACGTTCTTTCGATGGGATGTTCCTCCGACGTATTCCTTATCTTAGATAGAAATCCTTCAGCTTTGCTGGCCTCGGAAAATTTTTTCGCCAGAGGGCGCTGCGCGTCGATGATCGCCGAGTCGATGACCCTCGACGGCCTCCGTGCCGACGTCGACGTCATCCTGCCTATAAAGGCCGCGCGCAGCGTCCGTTGCTCAGTTCCGTTTTGTAGTCCCCAGTAATGTTTTTGGATTAGACTAATCACCTTGAAGGAGCATAGGCTGCAAACCCACAGGAAGTCATACTGCGGGGATGGATGGGAGGGTCGATAAGGAATACGTCGGAGGAACATCCCATCGAAAGAACGTTACAAGGTAAGAGTAACTAGTTCTTCGAAGGGATTGTGTCCTCCGACGTATTCCTTATCTTAGATAGACTCCCATAGCAGTGGTATTGTGACTGGAGGCGGGAGTAATAAAAGTTATGTTACCCTTCCAGAATGGACAGAGTGTAACACAGCCTTGCCGAATCTAGTTTCTTGACTAGAGGAGGAATCCAGGCTATAGAATTTGGTAAATGTATGTGCGGACGACCATGTGGCAGCCGCACATATATCTCGAATTGGCACCCCTCTTTGAAGGGCTGAGGATGTTGCGATACCCCTGGTAGAATGAGCCCTTAGATTTTGAGGAGGCTCCTTCCCTGCCAATTTGTAGCACTCCAGAATGGCTAAAATAATCCATCTGGAGATGGTTTGTTTTGTTATTGGAAGGCCCAACTTATGTCCTGCATAACCTACAAAGAGTTGGTCTGCTTGTCTGATCTTAGCCAATCTGCTGATATAGAAGCTCAAGGCTCGCTTAGGGTCCAGCCTGTGCAGTCTCTCTTCCTCCTTCCCCGGATGAGGAGGAGGGTAGAAAGAAGGTAATATAATCTTCTGAGTGATGTGAAACTCCGAGACTACCTTCGGGAGGAAGTTAGGCTTCACCTGAAGAACAACTTTGTCCTTGTAAAAGATTGTATGTGGAGGTTTACACGATAAGGCTTGCAACTCGCTAACCCTTCTAGCAGATGTCAATGCTATTAGCAAAACAGTTTTGAGGGTGAGAAGCTTCAATGAACAAGAGTGTAGTGGTTCAAAAGGGGCACCCTTTAGGAAGTTTAAAATTAGGTTTAAATCCCATAAGGGAACTTGAAAAGGTTTCGGGGGATAAACATTAGTTAATCCTTTTAGGTATTGTATTACCAATGGAATTTTGAAGTATGAAGGCTCCTCTGCAGTGCGCTTAAAGATTGATAGCGCTGCGAGATAGCCCTTAATTGTGCCAACCTGTAGGCCTGAATTAGCCAGGTAAAGTAAGAATGACAACACCATAGGTGTACCACAAGAAAAGGGTTCAATATTCTTTTCTCTGCACCAGCTGCAAAATTTGTTCCAACGGCAGCGGTATAGAGTTTTAGTTGCCGGCCTTCTGGCCGAAAGCAACACCTCCATAACATCATCCGGAAGGTCCCAATCCTTGTACCTCAACCTTTCAGACACCAAGCGTGAAGGTTGAGGGTCTTGATGGCTGGATGGAGAACCTGACCTTCCTTCTGCGAGAGAAGATCCTCTCTGTATGGCAGTCGAATTGGAGGGCAGATGGACATGTCTAGAAGGTCCGGGTACCACGTTCTCCTGGCCCAATCCGGGGCAATTAGGATCATGGTCTTCCGAAACCTTCTCAACCTCCTGATCATTTGAGGAATGACAGGGACCGGAGGGAACGCGTACAGAAGTGGGAACTCCCAGTCCACTACGAACGCATCTCCTAGAGCTCCTCTCGGGGGAAATTCCCTTGAGCAAAATCTGTCGCACTTCCTGTTGATACTGGTGGCGAACAGATCCACTTGAGGGGTTCCCCAAAGGGCGAAGATCTCTTGAAGGACTTCCTGAGCTATCTCCCACTCGTGAGAGACTGTGCTCTGCCTGCTCAGAGCGTCCGCTGTCAAGTTCTTCTCTCCGGCTAGGTGAATTGCCGATAGAGAGATTCCTTCCTGAATTGCCCAAAACCAGAGCTGCATCGCCTCTCTGCACAGTGGTAGTGAGCCTACGCCTCCTCTTTTGTTGAGGTAGTGCATGGCCACTGTATTGTCCGTCATTATTAGGACGTTTCTTCCCCGTACAGACGGCAGAAAAGCCTTCAGCGCTAGTCTGATGGCTCTCAGCTCCAACAGGTTGATATGTAGTCTGGACTCCGATGGAGACCAACGACCGCTGATGGTCAAGTCGTTGGCGTGAGCTCCCCACCCCGTGAGTGAGGCATCCGTGACTACTGTTATCTCCGGCCATGGTTGCCAAAACATTTCTCCTTTCAGGATGTTCTCCCGACAGGCCCACCACTGAAGGTCTCGGGCTACTTTGACCGGGATCCGAAGGAGATCTGTCATCCTTCCTGAGAACTGTGACCACTGAGTTCTCAGTGCCCACTGGAGGGATCTCATTCTCAGGCGAGCCTCCGGCACGAGGAATATGCAGGATGCCATGAGGCCTAGCAACCTCAGAAAGTCGTAGGCTGGGAGATATTGGGCATTCTGAAATCTGATGACCATCTGCAGAATATCTCGAGCCCTCACCTCTGGTGGCAAGGCTTTTCCCAGGGAAGTGTCCAGGACTGCTCCAATGAATTGGAGTCTCTGTGATGGTATCATCTGTGACTTCTTTAAATTGAGGGAGAAGCCCAGCTTGTGAAGGAAGTGGCAAACATAATCTAGTTGTCTCTGAGCCTGTTCCGAAGATACAGCTCTGATCAACCAATCGTCTAGGTAAGGGTAGACATGAATCCCTTCCCTCCTTAGACTTGCAGCCACAACCGACATTAGCTTGGTAAAGACCCTCGGGGCGGAGGTTAGCCCAAATGGCAGAACTCGAAATTGATAATGAGAGCTGCCAATTGCGAACCTCAGGTATCTCCTGTGCCTGGGATGGATCGGCACATGGAAATAAGCGTCCTGGAGGTCTAGAGATACCAACCAGTCCTGAAGCTGGAGGGCCTGAAGGATCTGAGAGAGAGTCACCATCTTGAACTTGTCCTTTCGGAGGAATTTGTTCAATTCCCGTAAGTCTAAGATGGGTCTCAGTCCTCCGTCCTTCTTCGGTATTATGAAGTAGGGGGAGTACCAACCCTTGTTCCTTTCCGCTACAGGTACCAGTTCTATGGCACCTTTCTCTAGCAGGTCTAAAACCTCCTGCAAGAGGAGCGGATCTGGAAGCTTCAAAGGGTTGTTCCCCGGTGGATGACTCTGAGGGATATGTAGGAAGGGCAGGCAGTAACCTTGGGCTACTGTCTCCAGAGCCCAAGCATCTGACGTAATAGCCTGCCATTCCGTCAGATGGTGAGTTAACCTGCCCCCTACTGGTGTTCTGTGAGGGGAGACCTCAGAGTGGTTTTGAAGCGGCTGATGCAGTTGCCGAAGGTAAAGTGGCTCCTGCTCCTGCGGGTGCGGCTTTCTTTCCCCTACCCCGTCCACCACGGGTAAATCTTCCTTGGCCTCTTTGAGCCGGTCGTCCCCTGCCCCTTCCATATGAGGAATAGTAACGAAAGGACCGTCCTCTCCACGATGATCCCGAAGGACGAAAGGTATTCTGACGGATAGCAGCTCCCAATGACTTGGCTGCTGCCTTGGACGTTTGCAGTTTCTCCAAACTGTCATCCGCCTTCTTTCCAAAGAGGGTAGAACCGTCAAAGGGCATATTCAAAAGCCTGGTCTGCACGTCAGAGGCAAAACCAGACTTCCTCAACCACGCATGCCTGCGGATTGTGGTACTTGCCGCCATGGCCCTGCTGATACTGTCAGCAGAATCTAGGCCAGTTTGTAGGGTCTCGCACATCGCATCTTTACCATCCCTGATGATGTTTAAAAATGCGTCCCTTTCCTCTCCTTCTTGGAGGCAGTCAGCCGCTGATGAAGCGCACTCCCAAAGGGTGTGGCTGAACCTAGCGAGCGTACAGGTCGCGTTAATAGACTTTAACGCCATGCTACAGGCAGAAAAAACCTTCTTAGCCATGGCATCATATTTTTTGTCATCCCTATCCTGCGGAGCAGTGGGGTATGCAGATGTGCTGCCTGATGAGGTTGCAGCCTGTACAACCAAGCTCTCAGGAGTAGGGTGTTTTGACAAATATTCAGGGTCAGAACTAGCCACCCTGTATTTTGTTGACAGTTTTTTATTTACTGCCGGGATAATTTCTGGCGTTTCCCAGTTTGTCAAAATCCTTCTCTGTAGAGCAGAGTGAAATGGAACCACAGGATCCTCCTGTGGGCCCTTGTCCAGTATGTCAGTGAGGTCATCCTGCTGAAAGGCAGGAGAAGGTGCAGACCAACCCATAAATTCTATGATTCTAGACATCAGAGCTCTATATGGAGTCTCCGCATGTTCTCCTGGGTCTGGTTTGATAAATTCTGCTTCAGGAGAAGTGTCCAAGCCACTAGCTTCCTGAAGTGCATCCTGAAGATTTTTTAATCTTCCTTCCTCAGAGGCGAAAGTCTCTGGCTCTGGTGATGTGGTCCTCTGTAAATCAATATCTTGGTCTGAATCCTCCCTTTCCTCAAAAATCGAGGTTAAAGGGGGATACATTGGTTTTTGGAATGGTATAAACCCCATTTCCAATGCAGAAGGAGCCATCATCACAGGCCTTGAAAACGTCGATGTCGTCGACACCGACGTGAAAGTACTCGAAGGCGCCGTGAAAAGCGTCGAGAAATGTGTACTAGGCCTCGAAGAACTCGAAAGGATCGGAGTCTTGCTCGAGAACGACGTCGACGTTCTCGGCGTCGAGTCGGAGGTCTTTTGTCTAACCGTTGGCTGTGGAGTAGCCGTGGTTCTTTCCTTCACCGGCGTCGATATCGGCGTCGACGTCGGCGTCGACTCGATCGACTGATGCGCCGATGAATCCTTCGACAACGGCGTCGATGGCGCCGACCTCTGTTTCGAAGGAGTTTTCGACGATGGCGTCGATGATGCTTTATCTCCCGATGGCTCGAGGCGCTTTCGGGTTGACTTTTCCGCCGGGTACTGCGACTCGCGGCGTTTAGATTTTTTGGGTTTTTTACCCGGGGTATCACCCTCAGCTGTCTTCGAGGGGGACGAGGCCGCTTTCTCGAAGACGCTTAGCATCTTTTTCCTGAATTCCTCCCACTCAGCTTGCGAGCTGCGTTTTGTGGGGCAATGAACTCTCTCAGGAGAACTCGACGAAGATGACGAAGGGGATCTCCTACGTCTCTTCTTCGAGTGTCTCGATGTCGACGAGTGGTGGGAGCCACTTCGTGATCTAGATCGAGAGTGTTTTTTATGGTGAGGAGACGAACGTCTCGACTCTACCGAAGAAGCTTTCGAGGAAGTTAAAGTTGACCTACCTCTCTCGAGCTTCCCCCTACGCTCCTTCAAGGCTTTCGCCGTCATGGAAAGGCATTCCTCACACTCCGAACTCTGGTGCGTGATTCCCAGACACCACAAACAGACCCTGTGAGGGTCCGTCAACGACATTTTCTTCCCGCAGTCTCGGCACTTTTTGAAACCGGACCGAGGGGTCGTCGGGTCGGAGGAGGATGCCATCGATATCGAGGTAAATAGTAGTTATTATATACGTTATCTTGACGAGAACTGAGCAACGGTGTTCCGAGGCACAACGAAGCGCGGAAAAACGGAACTGAGCAACGGACGCTGCGCGCGGCCTTTATAGGCAGGATGACGTCGACGTCGGCACGGAGGCCGTCGAGGGTCATCGACTCGGCGATCATCGACGCGCAGCGCCCTCTGGCGAAAAAATTTTCCGAGGCCAGCAAAGCTGAAGGATTTCTATCTAAGATAAGGAATACGTCGGAGGACACAATCCCTTCGAAAGAGAGATTACTAACGCATCCAGTAAGCGACATAAGGGTTAGTGTTAAGTGTCAGGTTCCCCACGGAGCTCATCAGGGCCAGGAAGTTCAGAGAGAACACGGTCCGCAGCTGCAGGGGTAGTGAAGAACCAGTTCTTACCATTATGGATCACCCAGAGTTTGGCCGGGAACATCTAGCGTAGCAGATGTTTTTCTTCCTGAGTTTGAGTTTCACTGCTTGAAATTATTTTCTCTGTTCTTGGACTTGTGGACTGAAGTCGGGAGAAAAGTCTGCTAATCGAGGATCCAAAACACAGTACACTCAGGTCTCTTGCAGTTTTGAGGAGAGTGTCCCTGTCTCTGTAATTGAGTATCATGGCTATGATGGGTCTGTCAGGCACCCCGGGAGGAGTCTTGGGTGCGAGGGAGTGGTGTGCCCTCTCAAGTAGGAACATGCTGGACAGCATAGGGCGCTCAAGTATGTCCATGAGGAGGTTTTCCACAAATGTTTCCATGTTTTCGGTGTGTATTGTTTCCGGGACCCCTATTATCTGGATATTATTTCTGCGTGGTCTTCCTTCCAGGTCGTTGTTTTTGGCTTTGACCCATCTCACAGATTGTTGTAGGGCCACAACCTCCCTCTGCAGGGACGCCACCCTGTCCACGTTGTCCCCAACACATTGTTCAGCCTTTGTCATATGGCCAGAGAGTTTGTCTATCTGAATGGCTGAAGTTTCGACCTTGCATGTTAGTGTGTCAATTTTGGAGCTGAGATTGTCCATGCTGTTTTTATAGTTTAATTCAGGGTAGTCACATATATGGCAGAGGGGGGGGGGGGCATGCCGCAGCAGCAGGAGGAGGAGGGTGGTGCTGGCGGGAAAATTGATTAATTTTGGCTTGTCTTTTATTGTTTCCCATCCCTATGAGGTGTAGGTAAGCAGTAAGAACCTGCTAGCAGAATCTCCGAGCCAGGAGGCACCCCTGCAGAACCTGGTTCTCTCTAGGCTGGACTACTGTAACATCCTCTTTCTAAATCTTCCTGCTGCTACTCTCCACCCTCTGCAGCTCATCCAGAACAGGACTGCAAGACTTGTCCTTGGCTTCAAGTCCAGGGATCGTATCTCTCCAGGACTGAAATATCTGCACTTGCTCCCAGTGGCTGTGAAGGATTAAGTTCAAAGCCCTCTGCATTGTCCACAAGGCCTTCTGTGGCCTGGTGCCTCAATACCTCCAGCTCTCTCTTCCTAAATATCTTCCTTCTCGAGCTCTTCGCTCATCCGCCTCCAACCCCCTCAGGGTCAATCGCTTCTCCAAGCAACGAGTTGATGGTAGATCTCTTTCTGCGGCTGGTGCCTCCCTCTGGAACAACCTCCCTGAAACTTGAGGAGAACCATCTCTGGTTCCGGAAGCACCTCAAGACCTTCCTCATTGCTTCTGCTTTCTCTCCTCCTCTCCCCTGCTGAACTCCGGACTGAGACTGCACTGGTCACCTGACTACCCTCTGATCTCGGGCCCAGGTCCCCTTTCCCAGCCAGCTGCACACCTGCACTGCCTCCTGGGCAACCCCTGAACTTGGGGCCTGTTTCTGTATCCCTACAGCAGCCCAGCCCTTGACACTGATGTCTGCACTTGCCCCTGCACTCGCCACTACTTACCTATTGTTTATTTGTTTATTTATTCTTGCTGTTGATCCTATGCATTGCACTGCCCACTCCTTCCCCCCGCCCTTTCCCTTCCCCATCCCCTGCACTTGCGTGATCTCAATGTCACCTGGCCTAGTAAGTTTGTTGCCTTTATCTTCCCTCTGTTCCCCCTTCCTTGCCTCTTCGCGCCTTGAAACACTTGTGTATAGGCGCATTATAAATGCCATATCATAGCATATCAGATGGTTTGGTTTTAACACAACAGTTTTTAGGGAAGAATGAGTGTACAACACTTTCATAGCAGAGTTGTTGAATAATTCTAGTAGGATCGAGGCATTCCCTGTGGTGGGGAAGTCTGTGAATTTCGCTTTCAACTTATTGACCCAGAATTTTTTAAATGGGCAGCGCTGGGAAAGGGGTCCTTTAGCCTGACACTTGTGGGTCGTAGTCGAGTGAGTGATCAATGTGGAATGGCGACGTGGTCACACCAATCGAGTGGGATATGGACTGCGCAGGTGATGAGGGAGGATGATGTAAAGACTAAGGGCTCTATCACAGCCTTGGCGGTATCCCGGCGGTAATTGTTCCTGGATACCGCCAACACAAATAGCGTTACTGCTACTCGGTCCGGCGCAATTTGTGCTGATCCCGAGTAGGAGTAAGATTGTAAATCCCCATTTTTTTAAAGAGTCTATAGGACTCTAAGGGGATTTTCTGCGTTATTACCACCGGCAGTAATCACACCAGTGGTAACAGCGCTGAAAATGCCCCAAGAATCAGGCAGAAAGTGGAGATTTGTACCTCTAGCAAAAATCTGGAGGTAAAACTCCAACTTTCCACCCAACTCGTGATCGGGCCAACCCTTAAATGCGGTGGTAATGGCGTTACCGCCACATTTAAGGGCTACCGCCCAACTGGTGATGGGTCCCTAAGTCTAGGGTGTTGGCACTGTGGTGCGTGGGGGAGAGCACAATTTGCTTAAGATCCATGGATCTGGTGTGTGCGAAAAGCTTGCTTTGAGAGTGGTTGTCGGTGTGAGACACAAGGGATGTTAACATCTCAGAGGAAGACATTATTAGTGTGTGCTAATTTGGCAGAGGAGAGTAAGTTGGAGATGTCGGCAATAAAATAATCACTCTCGTAAGGTGATCTGTAAATGGAGGTGGAAGGTGATGGATTCCATGTGAGATTAAGGGAAAGACAGGCGAGTGAGTCAAATTAGCCTTTTCTGGGCGAGGGGATGATGGAGCATGGCCAATCGCTCCTGTGTATGATTGCCACTTTGCCTCCTGCCCTTTCTGGCTAGTTAGCATGTTGGCTATAGTAGCCTGGGTGTAGAAGGACATCGAACACATGAAGGGAGGGTGGGGGTAGACCATGGTTTGGTGAGGAACAGTGCGTCAAGGTTGTTGTATGAGATGAGGTCGGGGAGCTCAGCAGCGTGAGCGACTGCTGAGTGAGCATTGTTCGGCATTAGGGATCTGGTGCTTGTGGGCTGTGGGTGTTGGATGGGGAAAGGACAATATTGATGAGGTTCGCTAAAGTAGCTTGTCAGGGCTGCCCAGGGTGCTTGATCATTCGAATCATAGCAAGGGCGGAGACAGGCTATCGAAGTAGGAGACAAATGGTGATGTCTCGATGATGTTTGCTTGATTCACAAGCAAAAATATTCACGTGTTTGTAGCACTACATATTTTATTCAGAAAATGCACAACAACAACCTACTTACCTATTTTTCAAACAATGATAAAAGCAAATAACATTTCCTTGACAGTACAAACCCTGAGGAGAATTCACAGAATTCTCATTTTGTCCATTTAAGTGTTTAATTTGTGAATAGTACATCTGTCCATGCCTCCTTGCCTTACATTCTGCCACTTGTAGCCTCACATTTATAATGGAAAAACAAACATGAACAAAAGAAATTTGTCATACGGGTAGTCTTGGTTGTATTGTGCCACAATGTACATTATGTTGATTTTGAGCTAATGGGTTAGGAATATTGTGATTATTGTTTGTGTGACATCTGCGTTCTTGATAATGGGAATGCAATGGTTTACTGTATCTAGGTTTCCCCGTTCCTCAGACTTTTTGCGCAGTGCACAGCATTAGATAAGTGACTTATATGTTAATAGTAGGGTTTGGTTCGTTCTTAACTGATAACTGCTACATACATTGGTTGCATTATGTGCAATGTGCACCTACAAATGTATGTTAACCAGTTTCTGTTTGTAACTTTAATAAAGTGTATATTTGTTTTAGTATATACCAGTGGGGGTGTTTTATTCTATTAGCTGTGTGGACTAATTGAGCTTAACTACCAGCCTTCCATCCTCCATTGAGTTGAGCCTGACTGCTCTGCCATTGCTATTACCTCTGGAGAGGTTGGGCTTTCCTTTTGGTTGCAATTGTTCTTTTACCATTAGGTTTGATGGTTGCACAGCCCTCACAAGAGAGTTGTTTAAAGTTCGTAAATGGTTTTAGTCTCGATTTTAGTCTGAAATTTTACACTTCGGGTCTTGGAAAAGGAGCACAGGAACAGGAGAAAAGGAAAGAAGTGAAGGACCTGAACACTGACAATCAGTTGAACTATATCTAAGCAAACACAACATGGGTTTCACCTCAAAGGTTGGAGATTTCTTCAAATGTATCACAAATTCCACAGAATATGTGGGAGCTGGATCTGGCTTTCTGCATAACCCTTCCAAACAAGGCCAGTACTCTTAGTACTTTACATTTGTTTGTGCAATGAGCAAGGGTCACAGGATACTATAGTGCAGCCAATACATTTGGTTTTGCATATCAATCTCGTCCTCTTGCTCCCTCTGATAGTATGTGGTTATCCTATAGCCCCTCCATTTTCAAGGCATTGCTGGTTTGTAGAAGCAACATTTGTATTTATTGTGTTTATATAGTGCTTTAACCCAAAGTGCTTTACATTATAACAACAGAATAAATAGAACATTATAAGAGTAGAAGCTATTTACAATCATGAATCAAACCAACAAAACAGTAAGTAGAGCAATTAATCTGTGAGGGAAAAGGGAAGGGGTGAGGAAGGGAAGGGGTGAGGAACAGAAGGAGGGAGGGTAAGGGGAAAGGGGAGGGTAGAAAGGATCATAGGGAAGATTCGAGGGAAGGAGAGAGAATGAGAGGTGGGAAAAGTTTCATGGCGGGAATGGAGAAGGAGAGATTTCAGGGAAGTGCGGAATGAGGAAAAGGTAGGCATAGAGCGGATTGAGAGAGGTAAGGAGTTCCAGTGCAGGGGGGCTAGGAGCTGAAAGGAGCAGAAACGGGAGGAGGCACATGGGGAAGGAGGGACAGTGAGAAGGAAGTGGTCAACTGAACGAAGGGAGCGGGAAGGAGTGTAGAAAGAGAGGCGAGAGGAGAGATAAGGGGGAGCAAGATCATGGAGAGATTTAAAGACTAGACAGGGGAAATGAAATTTAAGTTGGGTGTGAAAGGAAAGCCAGCCAAGGAAGGAAAGCGAAGAGGAAATGGAGTCATGCGAGGCAAGGAGACAGAGGGTGCGGACGGCTGAGTGGTAGATAGATTTGAGGGGGGTAAGATGAGAAGCAGGTAGTCCAAAGAGTAAAGAGTGTTTATGGAGGTACAGTTGCAGACCGGATGTAGATGTTAGAGGACATGTCCTGTGGTTAAAACATTCACAGTACACATTTTCAAAAATGTTTCTTTTATATTGCTACTCTAATTAATGTTGATATATGGTCTTACCAAGCAATTTTGTTGCCTTTAAGTCCAACTTGGTTTCCTTTCAGTGATTTTGCAAATACGGAAATCTGTTTGTCATGTTAAGGCAAAGTGTCTGCTAACGTCACAAAATGGAAAACATCTCTATTTCTCAAATTCAGAGGCTGATAAGTCACAGAAACACTGCACCCTCCTCGGTAGATTATGGCAGACCATACCATTTCATAATAGATAAGGTATGTGATAGACAGCCTCCACTCTTCTCCCTGTCAGTCCATACTATATACATGGTAGGAACACACTGAACCTTTTCACAGAATCTTCACATTTTCATCTTCACCCCCACAGACCACTCACCTCAACAGCCACGTGCCGAAGTGTGGGCCTGATCTCTTCTGGCAGTGTGTATATTCCCTTGTCCCCTATGGGAAGAGTGGGGACTTTGTCCAGACTGCCTTCCTGAAGGGAGAGAAAGACAAATTGGGTGAGATAACACTACCGACCTCAAATTCCAAGCACATGTGAGCACCCAAAAGAAGCTCAGCTAACAAATACATAAAAAGGCATATGACTGAGGGTCTGAAGGAGGTTTTTTCTCCATATTTGGGGTGCCATTGACATTAACAAACTGCTGTCGTTCTGGGTCCTCTTGGAGGCTCACCTCAGAATGAGGCCCTTGGCTGAGCGAGGGTTCCTGGACGGCATGTATTAGGAGTCAAGAGAGATCTGGTACTTGTGGTCTGTGTACCACAAATGGCCCTGTGGTTAAGGCACATTACATTGATGGTGCCTCTGTATTCCTCTGAGAGCCAATGTGCTCTTGCCTCATGCTACCAGAGATCATGTGGGCCTGGATGAAGTGCAGCTGCCTAATGGGTTTCTCTGGGGTTCCAGCACATACACTATTGCAATAATCCAAGTGAGGAAGGATTAAGGTCCTCACCAGATCAACCTTGCATTGGTGGCCCAAGACGCATGTGCATATTAAAAATGTACTTTCTTGGCCACCATATTTTCCTGCACAGTGGGATGAAGGATAGGTCAGAGTTGAGGGTGATTTGGAGGTCCTGGCTTGCAGGGTAAGTGTTGTCAGTAACCCCAAGGAGAGTGGCCAGTGCATATGGAGTTGAGTCAATGACAGCAACTTCTCTTTTATCACTGTTTAGGCAGAGGCAGCTGTAAGCCATACATCCCTTGGTATTCCCAACGGTACAAGGTTGTTACATCGGCAGGTATTTTTTCGCTGTGTTTTATGCCAAATATCTTCGGCTGAAAAAGTGAATAAAAAAATATGGGGGTGGGGGGGAAGGGGATATAAGCAGTAGGGAATGGGGACTAAATAATAGCAAACAGGGGGTTTTAGGGGCATACCGCCAAATATATTTTTTTAAAATTCGTTGAGTTTTTTCGGTCAAAAATCTTCAGCAAAAAACTCTGTGAAAAAATCCCTGCTGATGTAAGAACATAGAACCATCCCAGCAAGGGTCGTCTTCCCAACAAGGGTGGTGTTGGAGTTGGATAGAGGCTGGTTGTTCCATACACCCACTCATATCATCTGTTCTATGTTATATTTTCGCCTTTTGCAAGTTGCCTTACAAAAAGACCTATTTTGTTCAGCCAATTTTAGCGAAAATATCCCCTTGCCTTGCTCCCCACCTGCTCTGGCTGGATGACTTCTAAATTGGGGGTTCCACCCTCCGAACGCCCCTTTGTCACCCGCCTCCCTCCCCACCCCAAAAACCCCTGTTCCCTTAAACACACACACACACACACACACACACGCACACTTACCTGTTTTCTGATGCCTGTCAGCCCGTGTGCACTCATGTGCGGCAGGAGCATGAGAGATCGATTTAGAAAGACCGATCTTTGCAGTCACAGAGGGGTCTTTCTAAATCAATCTTTTTGTGAATCGGGCAAAATAAAACAATATTTTGACCTGATACCATATTATCACCTGGAAGTCATCAGCATAAGCTTGGAATGGAACCTTGAAGAAGTGCATAGGTATTTTCAAGGGTGTAATGTAGGTGCTGATGAGTTGGTGTGAGACAGACGAATCTTGGTGAACTCCACAAGTCAAGCTCCATTCCTAGGATAGTATTTGGCACAATTTAAATCAGTACGGTCTCAGTTCAAAGAATAATTCAATTTATTTCAAAGCTTTTCCCCTGATGCTCATGATGTGTTGGAGGTAATGGAGGAGGCTTGAGTTGTTCACAATGTCAAAGGGAGCAGAGAGGTTGAATGGTATGGGGGCCGCTGGTTGTCATCCAGGGAGTTCAGGGGATTTTCCCTCATATGATATGATATGATAGGTTATTTATAACACGCTTAATACCCAGAGGTTTGTAAGCGCGGACCAGGAGATCGAACCTGTGTTGCTCCATGTCGTCTTGCTTCCAAGGCTAGCATGATTCCCCTGAGCTATCCACCCGAGAAGATACGTATAACTGTGGATAGAAAGGCGGGACCACATTTAATAATCGTGAAAGGGGATGTTCTCCCAAATCTTCTGGACCCGGAGGAGGACCATTCTCTCTAGATTTTCACTTGCAGTGAAAGGATGGCAATCGGACAGTAGTTGTCGAAGATTGAGTGGTATGCTCTGATATATTTTTCATTGGTGTTTATCACTGATTGCTTCTGTGGTCGAGACATGCAGACAGAGCAGAACAAGGCACTGTAGGAGTAATTGCAAGAGTTGACTAAGGCAAGCTTTCAGGGCTTTGGGATCACTGATCAGAAGGTAACCACACCTGATTTGAAGATATTTAATCTATCATGCTCTGCGACAAGTTGGAAATGCATTAAGCGTCCTGGGTAATGGTGTGGTTGGTTATTTGCTTTGGGAGGATTATAGTGCAGTGTTATCAACTGTTTCATGTTAGTAATCTTGGATATGAACAATATGGTTAGCTTGCCAGCGTGGAGTAAAATGCATATATATTGCAAATGAATGCCTATAAGAATGGTGATGGGAAATGTAATTTAAAGCAAATATATTTGCAAGTTGAAGTTGTATATTGATATAAAACGAAACCTAGGCCTAATTTAGCTTAGAGAGGCTCCATTTTGGTTTATATGCTTTCAGTCTGAAAGGAAATATTAAACTTGGCAACTAATGCTGTGACTGCTCATACACTGTATCCTGCTGGTTTATCATAGTTAAAGAGAACATCATATTACTTCTGGTAATGGTTTTTCTGATGGATGTTCCTCTCACTGATTCCTCATCTTAGATATATCTTCCTGTGGCAGCATATCTCAGTAACTTTTTACAACATAAGGCACTGCACGGTTTTAGTATCGAGGTCCCTTGGCGCTGTTTGCTGCCCTCTAGGCTAGACTTGATGTCAGTACAAATAACTTCCATCATACCTTGTGACTTCTGTGACTCATGTTATCCGCTGTGCTCAGCCGCATTGGGAATTATGAATTATATGAGGTACACCTTGCCAAGAGAAAGAAACAGGAGAGAGCTCTCTGATTGTGGGGTAGGATGGGAGCTTGATGAGACTCTGTGGGAGTCAAAGAACATTAGAGGAGGCTCTGATCAGCCAGCCATCCTGGTAGGGGAAAATGGGAATTCCCCCACTCTTCAGATGGGGCCCCACAACTGCCATTGACTTAGTGAAAACCCTCGGGCAGAGGTGAACCCGAAAGGTAGTACTCTGAACTGGTAGTTAGAGCTGCCGAGACAAACCCCAGGAACTTTCTGTGCTTTGGATCCATCAGCATGTGAAAATAAGCATCCTGGAGGTTTAGAGGACCAAACCAATCCTGGAGCTCCAGGGCCTAGAGAATCTGCAAGAGTGTTAATACTGAACTTGTCCTTCCTCTTCCTGAGGAAATTGTTCAAGCATCTTAGGTCCAAGATGGGTCACAGCCCTCGGTCCTTCTTTGGTACCAAAAAGTAAAGGATGTACCACTCCTTGTTCCTTTCTGCTTGAGGTACCATTTCTATGGCGACCTTCTACAGTAGGGAGGATATGTCCTGTTGGAGTAGCAGGTCATGAACACAAGGTGGTTGAGTGGATGAGAGACAGTCTGGTAAGGGCCGCAGGAAAGGCAGTCAGTACCTTTGGGTGACCACCTGTTGTGCTCATGTGTCTAAAGGAATACTGCACCATTCTTTGGAATGATGCAGCAGACACCCCCTAGCAGAGTATCATAAGAAAAGTTACCAAAGTGGTTTTGAAGCTGCTGCAGTGCTAAGGGGACTGAAGCAGGAGCTAACTGAGATGTTTTACCGCCACTGCCTCTGAAAACATTTCTCTGCCCTTTTCTAGTAGCTGTTTGTCCTTTTCCTCTTTGGCTGTGAGAATGAAAAGGCTTTCCTTTCCATGTTTGGGTTGCAGGTTGACTGGGTTGGCCTACCGCTGCCCCTAGCGACTTAGCTGCTGTCTTCAAAACCTGCAGTTTTTCCAAACTATAATCTGGCTTTGGACCAAGTAGTCCGGCTTGGATCCTGTGCGGACCCTGACTTTCCGGATCGGGGTTGGAAGCCAGGAGCTGAAATGTTCAAGGGAGAAAAGACCTAAAGTAAATTTTCCGAAAATAACTTTCGGTCTTCTCTCCCCTGACCATTTCAGCCTTTACCCTTGCCCCCAGCCCCACCACCATCCCCCTACTTACCTTGCGGCGGCACACTTCACTGTGTGCCACCGACTCGCTGTGCCCAGGCGACACCTGTTCCCTTTCACTCCCGTGATCGGGAATCGGCCCCTGCATGTTCCTTTCCTTTTTTCTTTTTTTTTCGGAACCAGCTGCGGGGCACACCCCTGCAACCCTCACTCACAATATAGTGAACAAGGGTGCAGAGGATGCCCCCAACTCCCCGCAGCCCTTGCCAGCGAACAGGGGATTTGGTCGAACTTTTCGGCCGTTTGGAATTTTCGAACGGCCGAAATGCAGCCAAATCTCCCCTTTGGTCTTTTTTTTCTGACATTTTGGACGTTTTCGACTCTCCTAGCCAGGCAAATCTCAGTGACACTGAGCTTGTAGTCATGGCTCTCACCATGCAGTCTGCCTCCTCCAGTCTGGCATGGATCACTTGCCATATAGCTGCCTTGCCATCACCCAACAATGCGAGGAAGCCATCCATCATCTTGGCTTCTGGGACATGGTCTGCAGTCTCTGATATAACTGCCCACAAGGTGTGGGTATATTTGGCCAGAGCTCATGTTGCATTGATAGCTTTTAAATCCATGCTGCTTGATGCAAAGATTTAATTCCATAAGACATTGCATTGTACTTCTTCTTGCTTGACTTGGTGCTAAACAGTGCTGCCTACACTACCAGGCTCTTGAGACTGGGGTGTTTGGACAGAAAGTATGGGCCAGAGGATGATGGTTTGTACTTATTTAGCAGATCCTTATGCACTGCTGGTGCCTAGCAGAGTTTTCTCCAAAGCTCTAACAAGGGATCTTTAGTGGGATCATGGAAGGGTAGAACAGGCTCCACCTTTGGGCCTCTGTCTAAAATATCTGTGAGGTCATACTCAGTGATCTTGTTTGCAGGAGGACCCTACCCCAAGGCATCTGTGACCGTAGTCATGACCTTCCTGTATACAGCATTAGGGTGCCAATAGGTATCTGTTTGTTCATATTACATCACTCGGGAGGTGTTAAGGCCACTCGCATCATTTACGTTTATAACATGAAAGGGAGTGGGAGTATGAGTCAGGCGAGTGTGATATTTCTTGGCTATGTCTTACAAATACTACGGACATACTATAACTGCAGGGTTCGAAAATTGAGGGGAGCTAGAAGCTATGTAGCTCTTGCTTGTAGCCTAGAAGAGCATGGTTAGTTTGACACCAACTGCTACCAGGAGCTACTTTTGGCTCACCAGGCCAACTGATGCAGAATAAACACACCTCTGTGAATTGAGCTCTGTGCATTTGGGACAATTTATTAATAAACATTAGGATACCTCTATACAACATTTAAAGCATAAGGGGGCATAAATAATACACACAATGATAATTTCTTAATGTGGAAGTTAGTTTGCAGAACACTATGTAATAGCTCCTTCTTCCACTGTGGTAGCTCCTTGTCCCGCCGCGGTAGCTCCTACTCACTGGCTAATGTTGGATGCCCAGGAGCTGCTTTTAGCTCCTGCTTATCCAATCTTAATTTCAATCACTCTATTATTTATTTATTTATTTGATTTGTAAAGTGCACAAACAGCCCAGAGGCACTGAGGCACTGTTGCAATCAGTTACAAACATTCGGAGATCAGGTTATCAACATTACAGTGTTGGCGGCCAGTCTATTCAAATAGCAAGGTTTTCAATGCTTTGCGGGAATTCAGGTAGGGCGGTTCAGCTCTTAGGGTGGAGGGCAGGGCGTTCCACTGTGTCGCTGCAATGTAAGGGAAGTTTGAGCCCCCCTGTTTTGGCACGTCTGACTTTAGGTTGGACGATGCAGTGGGCATATGGCGCTCTGGTTGTTCTGGCCGAGTGGGCTCTTGCAATTTTCTGTGAAAGATAGGGGGGGAGGGCGTACTGGAGAGGCATTTGAGGGTAACAGAGTTTTGAATACAATTAGTTTCCTAATTGGTAGCCAGCGTACCAATCTCCTGGCATCAGAAATTTGTTCTCTCTTGGGGATGCTGAGAGCCGCTCGCAGCGCACTGTTTTGAATGACTTGCAGTTTCAGGAGGTTTTTAGTGGTGGTGCCAATGAACAGAGCGTTGCAGTAGTCCAACCTTGAACCAATGACTGCACGTGTGATGGTGAGGCAATTCTCAGTGGTCAGAAAAGGTTTGGAGGTGTTAAGTAGTTTCGCCGCAGAAGAGGCGATAGCGTTTACTTGACGGGACAGAGATAAAGTGGAGTCGAGGTAGACCCCTACCTTCTTGACAGATGCTGAGACTGGGATCGCAATGTCATCGATAAGGAAGGCTGAGTATTGTTCATTGAGATTTTTTAGCACCAACATGATCCTACCAGCAGGATTTTAGTCTTATCCCCATTTAGGCACAGGCAATTAGCTGCCATCCAGGCTAAGATGGTGGAATAAATTGCATTGAGCGTGCTAGAGTCATCCTGATATTTGCCACTGAGAGGGAGGAGAATTTGCATGACATAGGCATAGTTAGTGTAGGTCATGCTGATGGAGTTGAGGATGTGAAAAAGGGGTCTTGTGAATATGTTATATCTTGTAGGGAATATGCACGAGCCGTGAGGGGCTATACCTGGGATAGGGGTGGGAGCAGCAGTGGGGTTCTCTGCAAAAACTCTCATGACTCTTCCTTGTAAGAAAGAGGCATTCCAGGCTGTGGCTTCAAGGGAGAAGTTGGCTAAAGTCATGAGATGGTGTCAGAGGATTTTGTGATCCACCAAGTCGAAGGCCGCTGCAAGGTCCAGGAGGAGGAGGAGATCAGGCTTTCCGGTGTCCCTGATCTCATCCAGCAGTTTTTTTAGATCCAGCAGCGCAGATTCTGTCTCATGGCCAGGGCAAAATCCTGATTGCCTCATACCCAGTATGTGATGGGATTCTAGGAAGTGTTGGACTTGTGTGTAGGCCGCCCTATCGAGAATTTAGAGCAGGAATGAAACTGTGGTAATATGCCTGAAGTTATTGAGATTGGTAGGGTCTAGCTTAGGTTTTTCTAGGAGAGGGCTCACCTACGCTTCCTTAACGCTGGTCCGATAGCACAGTGAGTAGAGTGCTCGCTTGGATATCTGTGTCGAGCCTGCTGATGCAGTTTCAAATCCTGGCTTGGACAAACTCAGCCTTTCATCCTTCCAAGGTCGATAAATGAGCACCACACACCGTGGGTAATAATAAGCAGCGCTCAGATACCTGAGGGTTCGTAGCGCTATATAAATGTTAAATCATTATTATTATTATTATTAAGGCTAGTGGGGACTAGGCCTACGAAGAAGGATGCATTTATGAACGCAGTGATAAAAGGTGTCAAGGCTTCTGTGCAGTCTTTGATTATGAAAACTGGGCAAATATCCCCTTTGCACCTGGAGGGTTTGTGACTGTTAGGGATGGCTTGGACCTCAGTTTCAGTGGCCTCTTTAAATTGGAAGTGTGGAGTACCCTCCAGTCGACAGTCCAGCCGAGTGTCTAGGGCATGGTCAGATGGTGTGAGGGGAGGGGTTGCTTGATGCTTCTGGGTTCTTTTGTTCAGCATGTCAATTTTGTTCAGCATGGCTGCCTGAATATTGGTACATCAGACTTCATCTTTGGTGACTAGCTGAGGGGGGGCGAAGATGGGGGTCTCAAGTTCCCTAAAGATAGTGAATAATTATCTAGTGTTGCATTTTGCATTGGCAATTCTAGAGTTAAAGGAAGAGGATTTCGCTGATATGATAGCTAATTTGTAGGTTTTGGATATTTTATTAAACTCTGCTCTTGTGGAATCAGATGGATTTTTTTGCCACATTGATTTCTAGCAAGTTTGGGGTGAACCATGACTTCAAGTGTCTAACAGGTTTAGCTATGCGTGGCGTTAGTGGGGTGATCATGTCCATAACAGTGGTTAGAGTTGAAGCATAGAGATTGACTAAGATGTTGGGGTTGTTGGGGTATGAAGGTTTGAGGTTTGGTGTGTCCAGCCAAGGTAGGATGCTTTCTCTAGTGAGCTTGCGTGAACTACGAGTAAGCACAGGAGGCAGCGGCAGGGTGGAGAGCTTAGGTTTCTGGTGGTGCGCGATAGAGAAGTGGATACCGTGGTGATCAGACCAGGGACAGGGCGTGTTGCAATTGACTGAGATCCTACAGTTAATGACATTACATGGAGAATTGAATTCGAAGACTCATGAGCTCTACTCCTGTTTTTATATAAGTTTAATGATTTTAAAAAAGTTCATATTTAATTGCAGTTCATCATTAGGTATCCGGCTTTTGGCTAACAATACATTGATATGTACATATGATATAGTTTTCCAAATTTGAGCACGGTGCACAATTAATCAATTAATCAATCAATCAAACAAGCATTTATATAAGGCTACTTTCACCAGTGGCATCAGGGCGTTAAAAGATGCAGATGGATAAGATAAGAATCATGCAAATAAATGAGTTTTCAATCGCTTCTTGAAGAGTTGGAAGTCCTGACTACTTCGAAGAGAAAGGGGAAGCAAGCTCCACAACTTAGGGCCGACCACAGAGAAAGCATGCCCACAACAACATTCACAACAATAAGTTGGAATCTTGAAGAAGAGAGAAGTGAAATGTAAAAGTTGGGGAATAGTGGGAGATAGAATCAGACAGGTATAAGTTGACCTGGACAATAGAGCACAATCTTTTTCTGTAGGGATTTACAGCCTTTACCTTGGTAAGCACAATGGATAACACAAAGCAATTTGAATAGGATACGCTCCTTAACAGGGAGCCAATGTAGATCGTGTCAGGCCAGAGATACCACCATTGCCATAGGGAATACCCTTGGCCAAACAGACTGCAGCATTTTGCAACACCTTCAAGGGTTTTACTAAGTAGGCAGGTTGGGCAAGAGATGTGGCATTGCAATAGTCAAGGCTGCCATTGATCATAGCAGCTATGACTGAGGCACAGCAGCCGGTAGGAATATATGGTAAAACTTTCTTCAGTTGTTTTAATTTGAGAAAGCCAGCACTACAGATGGAGCCAACCTGGGCCTCTGGAGATATTGAAGCTGAAATCTTAACTCCCAGATTTTGCGCTACTTTTGAGGGGGTTGGTAAGGCACCCAAAACTGACGGCCAGAAATCCATGGTCTAAAGTGTGGATAAAGCTGGGGGGCCCACCAGTAGGACCTCAATTTTATCACTGTTTAACTTCAACCAGTTTGAGCTCATCCAATCAATGACGGCTTCAAGACAGGTTTATACCCTCGCTTTCAAGGTCAAGCCGAAGTAATAACTGCATATCTTCCGCATAGGAAAAGAAACGAAAACCAAATGAACGGATAAGGCAAGCCATTGGCCGAACATAAATATTAAAAAGAATGGTGTAAAGCGCACAGCCCTGGGTACC
This sequence comes from Ambystoma mexicanum, assembly GCF_040938575.1. Lineage (NCBI taxonomy): Eukaryota > Metazoa > Chordata > Amphibia > Caudata > Ambystomatidae > Ambystoma > Ambystoma mexicanum. Next base: position 1,151,542,865 of record NC_090932.1, read on the forward strand.
CTGCAAGAAACTGCCACTGGAGAGGAACTAAAGGGAGACAGTGAAACAGATTGCCAGCAGGATTACAAAAAAGCTTGAAACCATTCAAAGACTACACCTGCAATGCCAATATTTTGCAGCCTGGTCAAAAGAGTGGCTTGGTCAATGGTATTGAAGGCAGCGAAGAAATCTAATAAGATAAAGGCCACTAATCTGCCTTGCTCTCTGATCAGGGTTAAATCATCAAGTATGGACACCAGCACTGATTCTGTGCCCACAAGAGGACGGAAGCCTAGTTGAAAGGGGTCGAGAACATAATGATCTTCCAAGAAAGAGTTAAGTTGAGGCGTGACCACTGCTTCAAGCACTTTCATAAAGAAAGGGAGTAGAGCGATGGGTCGTAGTTAGAGAAAAGTGTGGCATCTAAAGTAGGTATTTTCAGTAGAGTAATAATCAGGGCATGTATTAGAACTGTAGGAATGGAACCATAAGTGAGGGATGATTGTATTGCCTTAACTAAAATGTCATCAATACCCTACACTATTGATTTTAAATGCGAAAGAGGAACCTCATCTAAAGGTGAGGCTGATTTAAGGTGCATTATAGAATAATTTGTGAGCTGGGAAGACCCCTAAACAGACGGTGCAGAATCTATCGTCTTCAGCGAGTAGCGGAGGTGTTGGCAGGGTGATAGCTGAGCGAGCTAGTCCACCAATATTGGCCCTGACAGTCTCCATTTTATTTACAAAAAACTAGATAGATTATCACATAAGCTCTACGAAGCTAAAGCCGCAGAAGCGAGAAAGATCTTTCACAGTTTGAAATAGCTGTTTAGGAATATTTGTGGCAGATTGGTTAGCAGTAGCAAAGTGTGATTGTTTCGCTGCCTTTAAGGCAGTGTGGTAGAGCGCTGGTTGTTTCCCGAAAAATATCTTCAGTGCAGGATCATATTTGACTCACCATTTGCGCTCTGACTTGTGAACTGCAGAATGAATAGTGTGGAGCTCAGTTGAAACTCAGGGGGCTGACGGGCGAGTGAGTTTCCTGAACAACTTTAATGGTGTACTCTGCAGCTCCGGAACAAGCTGTGATAAGCCGTGTTAACAGCAAAGACAAAGGGAGGGGGCCTGCAGCTGAGGACCGGTAATTCAAAGTTACTTGCCTCACCAGTGCTGGAGGTTCAACGCTGCTCCAGTTTCTTCACATAATTTGCGCCTGAGTGGGCCTGACAATGAGGGAGGGAAGAAAAATCTCAAAAGGGATTAAATGATGATCCATCCAGTATATGACCTGACTTGTGGAAACACACAATAACAATGGGGAAGCAAAGATTAAACCCAAAATGTGCCCCTTCATGTGCCTGGGTTCATTAACAAGCTGATTTAGAGATACACTTTCCATACAGGGTAAAATAGAGGCGACAGAAGCAAAACAGTTTGATGCCATTGAGTATTCTCCTATCCAATTCGAATGTATAATCTAAAAATCACTTGTGTGAAACAAAAATCAGCAACTGACTAGATAAAACAGGCTTTTTATGTGTATCTACATACGATCTCTTGAAGTCACTGCATTCTTTACTAAATAAATCCTCTAACACCAGCTTTGTGTATATAGAGTAAATGGAACAGTGATTCACATATAGAGGGTCACCATTTGGCATAAGATGCAGGAGGCTCGTCTTCATTTACCTTATCATCAAGAAGGAGCTCAAATGTTGCTAAAATCTCGCCTGCTGAGTTATGTTCTCTTTTGATTGGATGCCATGCAAGCTGAGGCTGGACTCTGGAACCAATGTCCAGACAGACAACTGGAAAGCAAAAGCTTCGTCCCAAGAATTCATTCTTTCCCTGGGTAGAAAACATAGCAAAGTGATTATGGGGCGTTACATATTGACACTTTTTACTATAGTTAAAATAAAATATGAGCAAATAATCTCTTTCCTTAAAGCAGCATTTCATTGCAATGAATGCAATGACACCCGGAAACAAAGCAAACAGTCCAATGATCCAATGAATCACATTCAAGAACAAAAACACAAAATGTGATTTCTCCCAGGAGCCAAAGCACCCACCTTTGAAAAACACCAATTAAAATAACCATCATATTCACTTCCACCTCAGTCTCATCTATCTACTTTTTCATAATACCCTGCCAACCTCCCTTCCCCAATACTCTTTTACTCTGTTCCTCTTCCATCCTCCCTCAAGGCTTCCCAACTTGGGGGCATCTTGGACAGCAATCTCAGGCTCCAATAATTCATCACCTCTACTGCTAATCCTGCAAGGATCAAACACAGGATCTGCTCTCGACTCACCCACTCTTGTTCTGAGTCAGCTTGATTACTCCCTGAGCCTCTTCCTAGGTCTTCCTCCCTATCCAACCCTCCTTGATAATACTCTCCACTTTGCTCCTTGCACCCTCTACAAACTCTGTGATTCTTCACCCACCTCTTCACTATTACACTTGCTGGCTATCCAAGCATAGCTGGTCTCTAGCAATTTCTTCTTCTACTCTGGAAATCTATCCATGACATAGCCCCTATACCTGTCTGATTCTATCTCCCACTATTCCCCTACCCATACCCTCTGATCTAGCATCCTCACTCGCCCACACTGCACATCCTTGCACTCACAATACTGTTCACCCCCCCCCCACTGCAACTCCCTTCCCACTCACATCAAAAACAACGACATTCCCCATACTATCCTGGCACACTCTCCCTCCCCGAAGCTACTCTGTAAATTGGTATTACCCAATTTGTTCAAATTCAATTGATCATATGGTAAATTTGGCTGAATTCGGCCTGTACCATTTGATCGATTAAATTCAAACAAATTTGGTAATCAATACCGAACATGGGGAGCAGGCGTTACCCATGTTTGGTAGTGATTGCCTTTGAGGGCAGCGGGGGTGCCCCCCGCTTCCTAAAGAGAAAAGCAGACCCTGCTGCGTTGGACCCACCCCACGTAAGAGGGACGGAACTGAAGGGTCAGAAGGAAGCAGAGAAGCAAAAGGTAAGTAGGGAGGGGTGGGGGATGTATTGGTGGAGTGGGGGTAAAAGATTTGCCAGATTTGGCCACGGCAACATTGTATTTGCGGCAAAATTGACCACGGTCAATTCTGCCACAAATAATTGTGCCACGGTCAAATCACGTATATCCCTGTAATTACACTTGAATTCCCTTGGAAATATTCCCTGCTTGTCTTGTGTTTGTCTGTTTTGTCCACCTTGCCCATATCAACACAAGGGCCACTTTCCATTTTATAAGCTCAATTGTAAGGCACCTGCTAGCAGGATTGCACTGGCAACCATTTGCAACTATATATGAGTTTTTGGTAGAAATAGCTTGCTCTCTGTAAACACAAATGCAGTTCTACTTACGCTGAAGAAAACAACCTGTAAAATGACCCTCAAGAACTGAAACGCCTACCTTTTGTAATGATGATTAGGCATTAGAGCAGCATTATGTCCAGTTATGGCAATGGATTACAGCAGCCCTCATTCTAACTATAGAATACACAACCTCTCTAGTGCCCCTTTAGAGCACATGCCACAGGCTTTCACATTTACTGGCTGGATCTATTCTCCTGACTTTCATGGATCAGTTAGAGACAAGGAGACCCTCGATTCATTTGGGAACACAGACAGAACGTTCTGGCTTGATGCTTTCAAGGCACTGTTTAATGAATGGCTGCCCTATATTTTACAGGGGCAGCTGTTCCCCTGACAAAGTTTCAAAATTTCAACAGTCTTCATTTGTTCCTGCTTAACAAGCCGCCACCATGACCTGAAAGTCTACCTCCTCTTTCAAAGACGAACAACTCTCCCCAAATAGAGCCAGCACCTCTCCTTCCCTTCACATACCATTATTACCAAGTAAACATTTACTCCACTGCTAAACACATCAAGTGCAATCATTTTACATGCAGTTTACGACTCAAAATCTAGCACAGTAATCAAATCAATATTCACTGATTGATGTGTGCCTGCACAACCATATTTTATCCCAATAGCAGGGCAGTCTGATTTTGGGAAATGCTTTATTAGGTTCTATGCATAATGGAGGCACACTCATCCCACACACGTCCCACTGGAATATTCCATTCAGAGCAGATAGATGTATGAATTGAGTCTGAGACTTACAAAACCATCCTTGTTGAACAGCTCCAGAGTCACATATGGGGGATCTAACAGAACGGAGTGCATATTTCCATACATTAGAACATCAGAGAACAGCAGAGCCTGGTCCCACCTGGGATTCTGGCTGCCTCGCTTGGCCTCAGTGTGCTGGCTCACATGAAGGAAAGAGACGTGGGCGAAGACATCTGGAAAAAGAGACAATAGCAGGCAGACAACAATGGTATTCATCCTTTTCCTCATGGTTACTAGATAAAAAAAAGAAAAACGGTGTCCACTATGATGGGGATGAGATGGGGAAGGTACTGTTATCTACCTGCACCCCATAGACAGGGGGGGGGTGTTCATTGTGTGAACCGTACCACAAGATTTAGGTGATGTATAAGTGAAAAGCATCCATCTGCTTCAGATGAGGAAGAGACAGGAAAGGCAAGAGTATCTTCCTCACCCCAATGAGAAGGTTAAGATGGACATTTTACCCACTAATAACCTTCCTTCTCCATCATGGGTATATTCAATACATTCATAAACACATACATATTTGTGCACACTAGGTCAGAACTCATTCTATGAAGAGAAATAGCTCTTTGACCCTTGAAATAAAGCCAATTCATCTATTTATTTATCTACAAATGTTTTCTTCAAAGTAATTTCATTAATAAACAGAGGGAACATGAGAAGTGAACCGTTTCTGGCTACATACATTTACTGAACAAAAAGGAAAAAATAAAACAAAGTTGTAAATGCAGTCAGCCTCCTGTTCATTTACTAGAGACTCCTATCACAAGAAAACACAGCTTCCCTCTCTACTAAGGCATGCTAGAGGGGGAGGGGGGCAAATATGAGTTCCCCCAGATGAGAATGGACTGACCAAAAGCCTTGAAGAAATGATGGCCACCATTGAGGCAACACCTGAAACAAACAACCAGGTTACTACTTCTCTGGCCATCCCTGAGTAACCTGGAGCGTCAAGGTCATCCACACATAAGTTCATTATTCAGTGTGAAGCAAAGGGCAGCAACACTCTGGCAAGTGCTCCTGGATTGGAGTGCTATGTCTAGTTCAAAGCTGTTAAAAACAGCTGTGAAGAAGGGAAAACGCCCAGTCTTGTTTAATGAGAGCTGGGAAATTATACTATAGATTGAGGGAAAGATACGTAGTGTGAAAACCAGAGGGCAAAACTTAGGAAGCCATCGCCATATCATTGAACCTAATAACATGTCAGGGATGCATGCACTGTGAAGCACACTCTGATATAGAAGAACACATTAAAACAAAACTCTGGTAATTTTCTTTTTTGATGGATATTTCTCCAATGGATTCCTCATCTTAGATAGATTTCTCCTGCAGCAGCAGATCTCAGAAACATTTCACAGCAGGCGGCGCTGTGTGCCTCTGGCGTCTAGGTTCGTTGGTGCTGCCGTTGTTGAGTCCGGAGGTGACGTTGGTACAAATAGTGCATAGTACCCTGTGACATCATTTATTGTTTTTTCCCGTGCTCTGTCGCGTTGGGGATCACGAAAATATATAAAGTGATTTACAGCGTGTAAGGAGATGGCAGCAGGAGAAAGCTCCTTTATTGAGGTTAGGCTGGGAGGGTGATGAGGAATCCATGTGAGGAACATCCATCAAAAAGAATATTGGCAGAGGTGAGTACTTTGTTCTTCTAATGGATTGTATCTTCCCTCGAATTCCTCATATTAGATAGACTCCCATAGCAGTATTACGATGTAGGAGGCATGAGGAGAGATCTCTGAAATGGGAATCGTGAAGCGCAACCCCTGTTCGGGCATATGTTTAAAGATGGGACAGCGCTGCTAGATAGCCATTGACAGTCATAATCTGTAGTCCTTCCCAAGCAAAAGTAATTACAAGACCTTTGAGGTGTTGCACAGAAAAGGATCAATGTCATTGGCTCTGCACCAGCTGCAAAAATACTTCCAATACAGAGCCTTTGTTGCCGGCTTTCTGGCCAAAAGCAACACCTCCACTGGATGAACAAAGGGCCACCTGTAAGTGACTTCACTACTCACTGCACTTAGCTCGGTTTCTGTCCAGGCTTGGCAGGTATGGAGGTGGTCGTCAGAGGTTCAATTGCCCCCTCTTGGTTAGCTTCTCAGATGCACTGGTGCTGCAGGTGCTGACACAGGTATGGTATGGGACAGGAGCTGCTACTCGCGATTCCGTTGAAGAATCAAGAAAACACGGATGCAGCAGGCCTCAGGGCACTGGAAGGAACGTGGGAAAGCCACCTTCAGCGACTGTCACTGTCGCACAGTGACGAGCAGCACCTAACTCTCGCGGTGTGACGCACCCTCCTATCTTGCGACCCAAAGTTGCTGGGACAGCGACATTCGGTGGAAAGGTGCTTTGCAGGATAAGCTAGCATTCCCCAATGTCTTCGGTCGAAATTTGAAACGGCGACGCTCCTGCCCGGTACCCAAGGTTTTGACTGGTCAGTCCACTGGATGGCCCAGGGCACTTGCGAGAAGGCTTAATTGCAGCATTACCAGGAGGTATCAAGAGTGATTAGTCCCACCACTCCAAAGCTTCGAAGCACCTTCACAGGTCTTTTGAGGTAAAGCGCAAAGCAGGGCTTGACTGGGGCAACTATGGGATTCCGATACCAGCCCTCTTCAGGGCATCTCAGGATCGTCCTTTTATCTGCTCGGCTTTTCAGAATACTTGGTTCCTTCTACAGACTTGTTTGGATCGGTTGCTGGTCTGTTGACAGGACGACCCCTCCTAATATCCAAAGTCAGGCGAGTGCTCGCACCCGGCTCACCAATGAGAAGATCTGCCCCATGCATGAACGCCAGCAGCGGTCCAATCAGGGACCACTTAGGTTCTCATGCACACCACACACTGGCACCAGTAATGTGAATTGGGACCCCACAGTCCCAGCCCACTACCTGGATGCCTACACACATGACCTGCAGGGACCTGTGAGAGAAACAGTTTTTGCGGGCACTGCATGCCCAAATAAGGAAGTTCCGCACCTGGAAAGGCAGGGGAGGGTCAGAGGACAGAATGGCCAAAGGGGCAGACATAAGGTCTCGTGGCACGGCCATCTTGGTCCCCAGATAAAGTCTTGGACCAAACACAATAAATGCGGTATAGCACAGTAAAACGTTACACAAATATAAAAAAAAGGCTTTTGCTGCCACCAGTCTGTCCTAAGGCACATTGTACAGCCACCAGAAATTTCTTATAGAGTGTTCTAACCTTTTATCAGCAGAAGGTAATCCCCATCGTCACTAATGGGGCTGAGACATGGCTCCCACAAAAGCCATTGTATTGGGATAGAATGGAAGCCCAATTTTGGAAAAAAGTACTCAAAGTCCCTAACACAACGCCAAATGCTCTCTTGCGGTTTGAGTTGGGCAGTTTGTCAATGCACATCCAAGTGTCTTGGAAGAGATGTTGTCTTTTCCGCAAATGCTTACTGGGTCTTGCTGCAAACAATTTGCTCTCAATATTGGCAAACTATCTTTTGCTTTCTCCACACTCTTTTTCAGCAAACTGGAGAGCTAGTGTCCTCTCTGATCTGGCTGATGCAAACATCTCGCTAGACCTTTTGCTCAATAATCCATCGAAAGCCAAGCTCAAATTGTATCAACTAGATTGGCATCATACCCAACAGAAATTCTTATTGCTAAGAGACTTCGACAGATCATCCTTTGGTCATAAAATATTTCGGCAAACAGCTGACTATTTACTGAAGTGCCCGTCATACACACTTAGAAGCCAAATCCTAAAATTTCGCATGAAATTATGGCCAACCAATCAAATCGTATTAAGAAGGGGTCTAATTCATGTTGATGCCTCGTACTGTCGGTTTTGTAAAGTTGATGGAATGGAAGAGACACTAAAACACGTATTAATTGTGTGTGTTGCCTTGAGAAAACAAAGGAAAATTGTCCTTCACAAGTTAATCCAAACACATCATTTAATGCGGTCAGATGATGAACTATGCTATGAATTATTTGCTACCTCGAAAAAATCTCATTGAGAATAGCCACTATGCAATTTTTAAGTGCAGTATTGCCTAAAGACTGATCATCTAGTGATTTTATTCTGGGTTATTAGTTGTCACACATGTTTATGTTTTATTTATAATGTGTGTGTGGCTAGACGTTAGAATTGAGTTTGTTAAGTATGCTGTTATATTGATCTTTACTTCCCTTTGCCTTTTATTCTGTGGCTTTCTCATTTTATCCTTATTCTTTTTTAAGTTGTCATTTGGTTCTTCCTAATGCAATGTGATGCGATTTGTAATTTGAAGTTTTATGAACATTTTTTTTTAAAGGTTAATTTAATTTAACCAACCAAAATAAAATGTTTAAAAAAAATAATTATAGAGTGTCTATGGCCAGAAAACACAATGGCCCCATTGCGCAATACTGTACTTTACGCAATGATAAAATGTTACCACTAAGTGTCAACAAAGTCGTTAGACTAAGAGAAACAAAGTACTGACAGCCTGAAGGATCTGCCAGTTTCCACATAATAATGAGCTAAAGCCCAGTGGAGCGCAGCTGAGGGCTGTGCTCCACTGTAAAATGTCAGGTGAAGATACAGAAACAAGTGCAAAAAGTTTGGGGGTCCATATACTATGGCGAAAAAGTTGCTTCAAGAGAAATCTTTTCTAAAACTCTGCATGCTACCGCCTCTCTCTTAGGAGAGCTGCCGGTTTGGGCCTGTGGAATAAGATAAAGAACACTTGCGAACATTGTGCCCAACAGGCATGGAGCAAGAGGCATTAGTACTTGCTCTATTCAGCCGGGCACATGTGGAAAGGACAGAGGCTGCAGCCCTGCCAAACCCCACAACTCAGCTTTCGGACAGGGCTGGCTCTGGGAAACCCAGTGGTAGGCCTCCTGTTTCAGTTTGACATAGGTCCCATACCGCTTAACAGGGTCAGCCGCCTAACCCTGTCACAATGAATAGATTGAGATATATGTGTGTTAACCTTGCTTAAACCTGCTGCCTAATGTTAGGAAAGATGTTCTCTTTTGCACCTTTCCCTCCATCAATTTCAATGGCACACCCTGTTTATGGATTATTTTTTAACCTGCCTTTACTTTTTGAAGGGAAGTAAAACATTCATCTTCACTTGTGATGTGAAACCAATAGTTGTCCCTGATTGGACAACTACTGGCTGCTTGAATGTGGCAGATCCTTTCTATTGGTTAATTTGGGCTTGCTTCCACCGTCCATTCTGGATAAGAGGAGGACTTCTGCAGCCATTCTTCATATCTACCTTGGAGCTCTAATTACTGCGAAGAGGAGCAGCCCACTGATGATCCGAGTACAACTTCTACAGTGGACCAGCATCCTCTCCAGTCACTGGCCATGTGAAACACTGCTCATCTGCCTGATCTCCCAAGACCCTGATCAGTGCTTCAGCCCTTGGACAAGTGGAACCAACTAGTCTCGATGCCTACACGAGGTTGCATACCCCAACAGCCTTCGGAAGTGTCGCTGGACTGCCTGGTGGACTGACCAGCTCCCGCGTGGTGGGCAAGCCATCCCCATTCCATGTTGGATCTTTGGTGTTCGACAGCTTGTGCCATAAGTTGCCTTTTCCTGAAATGTCAGCGTCCTAGTGAAGACACGCCCCTGTACGCTCACGGCAGAAAAAATACAGCCCGCTAGGGAAAAAAGGCCAAGAGATTTCTTGCAAGGATAACACATTTTATTCGTACAAAAAGGGTGCAAGCAAAGAACTCTGCTGCTCGAGAACGTTCTGGTTTCAAGTGATACAAACATAAGCTTATAAGGCATCACTGCGTCATCGCCATATATTAACATAAAGTACAAATCAGCGTGGCTGGTTGGTGAGACCCTATGGGCCTGCTCCATAGGCGATGCCATGCCGCTATTGGTTCCATTCTCACCCATCTGTATTCTCTCACTTAGGGTTGGCTCGGCTCATCTCTCCAGGGAATGAAGTTCAGGGACTTCACATGTTGCTATTACAGCGTTACTATTGCATGATAATGCTACTACATCATTATGGCATGCACCTGGGAAACTTGGGGACTGGCACAGGAGGAGGAACACGATCATGCTGACCCAGACATTCTTAGCTTGGTTCATATTGCACTCCGGACAGAAGGCTTCCACCCTCGTTTTAACTACAATTTATTCCTCCCCATACCTCGTAGTCCAAAAGGTATATTTATGGAATAAGGTGAAATGGTCGTGTTCGTTTAGATCTTTCATGACCATTTGTTTTATGGGTGGTGATCTGAGATCATTCACTATCACGGAATTCAGGGGTACTTGGACTGGGTCAGTGGTGGGTGCCATTAATTTTGGTGGGCTGGGTGTCGGTTGGAATTCTGCTGTTGGCCTGGCTGTGATGAATGTGCACTGCGAGGAGCCTGGTGCTGTCTCATGGCCTTGCAAGGTACATTCCTCTCTGGCATAACAAGTAATTGTAACAGTTAAGGAACAAAGGGAAGTTTCTATGGGAATTAGCAGCGCAGGTTCATCTGCCCTCAGTGTTTGGGCCTGTTCATGTTTCTCCGCCGGGCCAACGTTTCCCGCACAGGACTGAATGTGTCACCATAACTATAAAATGGTGTCTCTTTATATGCGTGCACTAAGTCTATGCATCTATAATTCCTGCAATATTGTGTTTGTGCCGCGTTTTTTAGCACAGCCCTTTCCCCCCTGGTACATCACACGTCTATCTATGGGGCTCGCCTCACTCTGGAGAATTTCCTGCAACTTCACCATTCTTTGTCCATCCTCAAACTTATTCAAACCTCTGAGGCCCGGGATGGGACAGACGCCTGCCCCTGCCCTCTGTGGGTACAAGGAAGTAACAAGATTAACAACCTGCGTAGGAACGGAAGACAGTTACCTCGGTCGACCAGCTTGAGTACCCAAGCGACGGAAATGGTCTCCCGCCACCTGTTGTAATGCTTGGAGATTCTTACCTCAACCGGCAAAGAGGCTTTGAGGTGGGTGCCATCGCACTGCCCGTGCCTGGGTGTAAGAATGTCTTTTGCGTATGCTTAGCCTTAGGCAACTGTGCCTTCCTCACAAAGGAGTTGTATCGACAGAAACCCCTTCAATGGCCTTGTGTAGCAATGTCAACATCCCTATAGACCTTTTTCATGTAACTTTCCTTGTTTGCATTTTCACTGAATTTACTTTTCTAATTGATCACACCCCCACCGCCTCATCCCTCCACCCACGACCCCATACCCTCTCACACAAATAACATGTAACACAATTTTTTGGGTGAAAACGACAAGGAGGACTGCATGAAGAAAGTGCAAACGAGGAAAGTGACCTTGAAAAATGAACATTCAACACAATCTACTGTATTCAAACCAGGTTAAAGGGCCTGACAGGCTGCTTCATTACCATCATTTACATTGTCCAAAAAGCATATTTAATCTTTCCCTCTGGTAAATGTGCTGACGTCTCTGATACCACAATCCCTATAGCATGTGGGAATTTCACAAGAGCACAGCAGGCATTCGATTCCTTTAGCACCATGGTCCCAGACACAAAACATTTCTTTTCTAAGGCGTCTTTTTTTTTCGAGGCTCTGTACATCGGGATGATCGACATTGACGCCCTTGAGTTGACCATCACCACATGGAGTACGAAGCCCTCGTGAACCAGGTGCCCACAAAAAAAGGTTTATCACCCTCTGCAGGCTTGTAGTTTTGTGTGCTCCCTGCCGACCGCCGACATTGAGAACAGGTGCTACAACAATGCCCTAACCGAATCTGTGATGACCGCGATAAATGGGAGAGCGGTCTCTGACAGGGGACACATGTTCGAGGTTAACCATTAACTCTTGTTGCACCAACAGCTTCGAAGGGGTGCCGAGGTGCAGAGCTGCCGCCACCTTCTTGACAATTTGACAAAATTGTGCATTGTCCAACACACTTGTGTCGTGAAGGCAGATGCCAATTCTAGGAGCTCCATCGCGTTCATCAGAAAATCCGGCAAGGGGTCGTGCCAAACCCAAGCGGCCCTCTTCATTTTAAAATGGAATGCATCAACTGAAAACACTGAACACTCTGGGGTGTAGCTCAAGTCCTGCGGAATGGTCAGAGCTGAAGTTGAGATGGTAGTCGACATCGACGCACTAGAGCCCCCAGCAATGCCTTCTTACCTGTCCCCTTGTACACAGTAATCGGCACCACCATCGACGACGTCAAAGCCAAAGTCGTACCAGTCTTAGTGAACAAATCAAGCATTTGCTGCTTGAACTCCTCCTGGGATGCCCCCTTGGATGGGAACGACTTAACCTTCTTGGTTGACACATTTCTGTTGTCTCATCTGTATCTACGCATCATTTTCTTGTGGGAAGAGGAGTGATGGGACCCAATGTGGGAGTGGGATGCCTTCTTTGATTTTTCATGGTCCCTGCACTCTCTTGTCCTTCTTCTCCAGGGTCGGTGCTTAAGTGTCAGCCTCCGAAGATTTAGGGGCCAAAGGGGCTGGCAACTTTGAAGCGGACCAGCCTAACACCATCTCTGCTGAATCACCAAGCATTCCCTTAAGTTGACTGACTGACATTAGCCGCATTGCTCCATGTCGTAGTCCACCCCAGACTCCACACAAAAATGTTGTGTGGGCCGGTGATAGACATCTTGGAGCAGTCTCGGCAGCGTTTGACACCCATTGGTTTGAGGCCTGACATTATGTTGTATGAAAAAAAGTTTGAGATTGTGTTCCGATACAGCGTGCTGTATGCAAAGTAAAAGGGTAATGACATAGGGGGCATAGTGCGTACTATAAGTGTGACCGCGGACATCATGTCTGAGGTCAAGGAGCGCTGGAACAGAGGTGCACGGGAGGCAAAGAGATGTCATCAAGCAACACTACACCCCCTGCCGGGACTTTCCAAGAACAGCTGGCGCTGGAGGAAATCTATCCAGATGTGGGGGGATGCAATACATTGAAATAAGAAACACACTGGCAGTGAAGGTGATGAACTTTAATCAGCCCTGAATTAGAGAACTTCAGTCATAAACTTGACAGGTGGGGAACACAGAAGTACCCTCGGGTCCAGCTGTTCCAGAAACCTTAAGGCCTAATTGCCATTAGAGGGCCTAAGGGGACCGGGTAGTGATGTCTGGTAGCAGAGTTCAGTAGTACCACCCTGACATCGGGACCGGCCATGCACCATCCAAGTAAGGCCAGGCCCCAAAAGGAGTGTGTATGACATAATAAAACAAATGAGATTCTGACTTTTTTGAACCACACAAGAAACAGCCCTGGTCCAAGAACGAGAGGGAAGGACTGAGAACTATGGTCCCAAAAGAGCTAAGTCAGGAAATATCATCACTGGTTGCATGAACTAAAACCATGCCACTATTCGTTTGGTGAAACCTTACACCACGAGAATAAAGAAACTAAAGTATGCCAAGGTTGTGGATGGGTTGGAAATGGTGACCTTCTATACAGAATGCTGCAGTTGGCACAAAACCCATAGACATATCTTATTACAGAGCGTCATAGAGGAACCTTCCTATATTGTACGGCACCTTCATACAAATGAAAATAAGCTAAATGTCTGGTGGCAAACTCCTGATAGATGAACATAAACCGTATATTATCAGGTATACTAATAATAATATTGCAAACTGAGGAATTTAGTGCACCATTATCAAAGGAATTCCAAAAGCGTGTTTTTCATGAGTGTAGGTCAACCCTATGCATAACACTTTGCTCCTCTCTTCTAATCCTAAATTAAGTTTAGCAAAATAGATGATGGGAAATTATGAATTGAGATACTTCTTGGGTCCCATCCCATATAACTGGTATTATGACAATGTGATTCTATTTATTATTGGCTCAAGTATACTTGGACATTGCTTTCTTAGGCATGTGTTGGTCAAGGTAGGATGTATTTCACACAAAACACATAAACCTTTCCCTTCAATATAGATTTAAATTAAAAGGGTTGCACAAATTTATCACCTTTTACCAAACCTAACATGATTCAATGTGGATGTGGTCTACCTTGGTTAGGACAGCGCTGGACTAATTGTTGACTGGTCAAGTACTGGTTTATGAGGCAACATAACCTTGGTGCTCAGGGTTTCCAAGACCAATGTAATTTTGTGTTGGTTACAGGTTAACCTCATTATTTTGTTACTTTGAAAAGGTGAGTGCAGTCCTAATGAATCGTCCTATGCTGGGCTCCAAGTCGAATTTCTGTTCACCTACTTAAGAGGCTCATGCGCTCAAGTATCTTCAGATTCCGGGCTTGGAAGATGTAGCATCGCAGCTGATAATAGTTGGGCCCTGTAATGCAAGCAAAGACATACCTTCAGTAGGCACAGAGCTATCCTATTACTACTGCCAGTTAATTCAGTCTAATAATAAGGAGATAACACATTTAGAGACAATAGTAAATCTGAAGCTGAGGGGGGGGCCAACCAGCAAAGGAGTTGAGCCAAGCTAGGTATGAGACAGAAACCCACACTATAAGCAGTACAAAGATTGAGTTAAAGGGCAACAGAGATTGGGGGAGCTCAAGTCAGAGGGAAGCCCAGATTGAGAAAATACAGAGTAAGAGGGGGCCCCAAACTAGGAGCAGTGAGAGGGGAGCACAGATTGTGGTAACAGGAGGGAATTTCCCTTCAGAGAGTCAGATGAAAGCCGGGTAGAGGGTAGTTAGCCGTGAGTTCAGTTTTGAAGCAAAAGGCATAACAGGGAGGACCATAATGAGAGTATATGGATAATTCAGACTAGCAACAGTAAGAATGAAAGGGGTGCCAGACCAGGAACCATGAAAAGGGAGCTCAGACTGGCAGGCAGTCACAATGCTAAGGGTGGAGCTCAAATTGGGAGCAACTAGAATGAAGGGTGAGACCATGTATGGGTAATCCTAACTGGGCATAGACAGATTGAGAGGACTGGGAAGAGCGATTGTGTGATGAGAGCTCAGTCTGGAAACAGCTACAACAAATACAGTACAGACTTGGTACAGCTACAGTATGTAAGAGGATTCAATTCAACACTACAGCTAAGTCAATGCCTAGTCTGGGATACTGAATGGAAACCCTTATTGATAAATCTTTATGTCCAGTTCATGAGTTCTGGATGACTACCCCTATATAACACCCGTCTCTTAGAATCCCCCAGACCCCACTGAGCCAAGAAGTAGTTCTGTTTTGCAAGTTTAAAAGGTTTATTTGAGAAATAAAACAAAATATAGATACCACGCTTTTATAATAAATTAATAATCGATATCGCCCTTATAAATATAATGTTAATCAACAATGGGTAATGTGACACTAGCACACTTCTTGACAATCAATGAGGAGTTAGTATAGGATGGATACAGTAGCAAAAATACTTTTATGACTTCAAGGGAAAAGCAATGGGGAATAAAATGCAGTACAGAAATACTTGATATGATTTTAGCAAAAGATAAGATAATCACTTTTTCTCTGGCAATTCACCCCCCTCCCCTATGCAATGTAAGAAATGGAAGGAGATGGAAAGAGGAGCACACAGTTCTCAGGAATGCAATCAAATACAATACGAAATTCAGTTCCCCCCAGCAAGCTTAGAGGAAACAGGTAGGAGTTTGAAACACAGGCCCAAAATGCTTTTAAATGTGATGGCAATGGATGGGAAAATGTACCAACTGATTTTAATTCCCTCTAGAGATTCAGGGTGAGTGGGAGATGCGTGTTGGTATTAGTTCAGGCTCACTTTAGCAATGCTCTATGAGTTATTACCAAGTTGCAAACGGATTTTAACAAAAGAAAGAATTGAGCTGCTATTTTGACAAGTGGAGAAATTGAGCCAAAATCGCAAAGTTAAATTTCGTTCCTAGCCCAAACGGTTCCAGAGATACGGACGATTAAATAAAGGTAGTTTTTCGGATTTAAAGTAAACTCAAAGTGACAGGTGACAGCTTGCAGCTGCAGAATTGACAGGTGACAGTTGTGCAGCTTTAAAAATGACAGATGATACGATTTCTAGGAGGCAGTTCTACTTAGGTTAAAATAGTTTGGATTAGATTATTTTAACTAAGAGATTGGTTCTGCACAGTTCTGCTAGGTACTCACAATATAAATTTGAAATAGGCCTCGCCACGGATCTGGTCAGGTTTTGGAGTGGTCTCCGGTTCTGGTCTCGGCACTTCACAGTGATCTGGGTCAGCTCTCTGGTTCTGCTCACAGCGGTCTGGGTCACTCTGGATCTCTGGTCTGGTCTCTGGCAATTGTTCTTGGCAAAAGAATTCAAACAGCTCGCCCGGCTGTGGAATAGTTCGCAAATGATTTTAAGGTTGCTGAGGCCTGCTGAGAAGAGTTCTTAGTTTGTGGGTTTAGGCCCTTGCTTTAAGTTCTGAAGTAAAGTTCTGGTCTTTGGAGATTGATGGATTTGAAGTCTGGATCTCTGGATGTGAAGTCGTCGGTCAGCATGCTCCGCAGCAAATGGAATTGAATGTCTCTACCTGTCCCAGCAGTCTCTTTTTATGTGTTTTGGAAAGTGGGTGTATGCCTGGTCATAACTAAACCTGCCCCTCTCACTTATCATTTGCCAATTCCTCCTCTCTCCCTTGATTGGGGGAAGGAAATGTGAGTCAGAGTGATGCTGTAGGTTTTATGGTCAGAGGAACCTCCCCTTGTCAGATTGCACACAAATCTATTTCTGACCCAAATACATATTTATCTATGTACCATTTTTCTAATATTATAGGTCCAGTTAACATATTTTCTGTAGCACCAAACCATCCGATCCCTGTCTTTGTACGATGTCGTGTCCACTGATGACAGAATTCTCTCCTTTTCATCCAGATAACGACCTCTAAACCTTTCCAGATTTTACACAAATGTGCACCAGGGATATGGCTTACAGATGATAAAGTGTCAGATTTTTAACATGCAAACATTTGGAGTGAGACCCTATTTTCTGCTAGCAACCCCCCAGAATACACCCCAGGGTCCTAACACCTCTTAAAATGTGCACCGAAAAATCACAAAAATAATGATATTACTTATATAATTCTGACAAGTCCGTACTATGAGTTATCTATCTTTTTGAAATTATGCCCTGGTCAAAAAGGGGCGTGGCTTCCCACATCACAGGGTGGAATAACTGGTTTATCCACTTACCCCAAGCCAGCTTGTTCACAGAGGCACAGCTGCCCCCCAGTTTCTCCCAAGAGGAAGCTATTTTACGATGCCCCCAATATAACATTTGCCTGAGTCCAGGACAGGCCTTTGTTCAACTCCCTGTAGTCCCCAGCTGCTCCACCCCTAATCTAATCAGAGAGGTGTTAACTCCTTTTGGCCAGGGGCAGAGTGGCTGAGCATCCAGTTTCAACTCCTGTCGGGGGTAGTTGTCAGGCAGAATTCAGTTTCGTTAAGCCAGGTTTCAGCTAAATGTCACTTTTTGTTCCCAGTTTAAATCACTTACAATTTTTACATAGACATTAAATAATTACTTCCTTCAAGTCATTTCAGAATATAGTTTTACATTGTATCCACCTCTTAGCAAGTCTTTCCTTGGTCTGGTTTTGTTTCATTTGTTCAGTTTTACACAAAAGTCTGGTGGTTTTAAAACGCCGGCTTTCTGATAGTGGTGAGTACTGGTAATGCAACCATTTTTGGGATTAAGAAAATGAATTCCCCACAGTTCTGAGTTGCTTTTTTTTGGCAATCAGCATTGCCATTCCCAATGGTTTCAGGCTACTGTGTGTGTAGCCCAATGGTGGTTTTAGGCAGTGCCCTCCTGTGCTCACAACATAGGCAAAAATGGGTGGCAGCCTATTCTTAATGTTTTCCCTGTGCACTCTCTGGGGAGTTCTGGCCATCATGATGGTTTCCATGCCAGTACTGGACAGTTTTATGGTCGGGCTTGGATGCATGGGTAAAAACATCCCACAAGCAAGAAGACCCCTATGTGAGAACAGCTATGAGTAAATGTGAGTTTACACTCAGAGCCACTAGAGTGAGATGAACTAAGTGAGAGGAGAGCCTCAAATGAAAGCAGCTAGAGGGAAAGGGATCCCAGTTATGAGTTAAATAGTACGAGGAGAGAACAGTGTTGGAGCAGCTAAAGTGACAATACCTTGTAAACAGTGAATGGAAACAGAAGCCAAACCTCAAATACGCTTGAGGGAGGTGTGCCCAGAATGGGAATAGTAAGATGGGGATCAGACTAGAAGCAGGGAAAAGAGGCACAGAATTTAAGCTGTGAGTGTTAAGAAAAGTATGGGAACAGTCAGAGACAGCAGAAAGTCCAGCATTGGAGTAGTGGTAGGGCATCTCAGATGAAGAACAGCTAGAGGATAAGTAGACCCAGACTCGGGCCACCAGGAATGAGAGGAGCTGGGAAGGATCAGAGGAGAGTCCAGACAGGGCCAGCAAAAGTGGAGACCAAAATGAGTGCAGTTTGTGGGAATCCCCGACTTTGAGCAGTCAAAGTGAAAAAGGAGGTCCTACCAATGGCATAGAGAGGAAGCCCTGGCAATTAACAATTAGAGGGAAAGCAGAGCTCAGATTGGGAACAGCTAGGATGAGAGGTGAGCCCAAAATTGCTGGGAGTGGAACCCTCACTCACAGAAGTCAATAAGGGTGTCTGACTGGTATTAGCTAGCGGTGGAGAGTAAAGCCACCATTGTATAACAGGCAGGACAGACTCAGAATAGCTAGACTGAGGGCTCAGTCTGGGAGCAGCTAGAGCAAAGGGAGCACAGACTAGGGGCAGCTTTAGTGAAGTCAGATTGGAAAACGTTAGATAAAATGGAAGAAACAGACTGGAAAAAGCTGAAGTTAGATATAAGATTAGGCAGGGAATTGAATTATTGAGGAGGTGCCCACACTATGACCAGTTAGATTGAAAGGAGAGATCCGAATGGGATCAGTGAGAGAGGGCCTCATACTGAAATCAGCAGATAGATAGCGGGATAATTAAATATGTGGTACAGCAAGAGAAGAGGCAAGGCTGGGAGCATTCTTCTGGGAGGCCAATCTTTGAGCAACTAGAGTGTGAGAGGAGCCCTGAGTGGGAATCACCATAGTATTAGTAGAACCTGGATCGGATTTTACCCCCTTTGACACCCAAACCCCCTGACCCCCAGGCAACTGCTGCGCTTTGAACTTGGCGGCTTGGTCACTTGTAGGGATACTCCACCAAAGGCTTGCTTCGTTCACACTCCCCGGCCCCTTTGGGGGATTGGAAAGTTGGACAGTATACCAGAAAAGTTGGTAGAATATGGGACGGAATGACAACAGACTCATATCTTTAGGGCATAAATTGACCCCAATTGAAAGAGTTACAGTACTGTCACTTATCACTTACACAAGTTCATCACACAATTTTATCAGTTAATGTCAGTTATTAAGCTTCAAATGCCTTAGGAATTGTAGATTTGGACAGTATACCATCAAAGTTGGATGCATATGGAACGGAATGCCACCAGACTCATATGAAACGTTACACACAATCGTCACTTTCACACAACTTCATCAGTGAATGAACTCCAGTGAATGGACTTCAAATGCCTTAGGAATTGAAGTTTGGACAGTAAACCATTAAGGTGGGTGAAATGTGGACTGAATAACACCAGACCCATGTCTGTAGGATATACAATGACCCCAATTCAAAGCGTTACAAAAAAAGCAAAAAAGGTTACACAAAATCGTCACTTATATACAACTTCATCAGTGAATACACTTTAAACGTCTTAGGAATTGCAAATTTGGAAAGCATACCATTAAAGTGAGCCAAATGTGGAACAGGAGGACACTAGAAACATGTCTGTAGGACATACGATTACCCCAATTTCAAGTGTTACAAAGATCATTACATAAAAACTTTACACAAAATCGGCACTTATGATTTTATATTATCGGGGATCCTACAATAGGAAAGCTACCGTGAAGGTGAAATTCATTCTGGGGATGGCTATAGTGTGAGGAGCACAGAGTGGGAGCATGTAGGGAGACCCTTTAACTCTAAACAGATAGAGAGAAGTGAAAGCTAAACTGGGAGCAGTTAGTGTGAGCAGGGCAATCTATATTAAAAGCAACTGAAGTGAAATAGTTGTGTGCAGAATGAGAGTCGGCATGCTATCAGATGAGCCAAAGCGACTGAGTACGAGGGGGGAACAGAATGAGAGTGAATCTGAAGGTAATTACCAGCCTTTTTGAGGCAACAGTAAAGGGGTCTTGTTATCCTCTTTAAACCACAATCCTCATATCTCCTTGTGGTCAGCTTTGTATTGCACCACATTTGGCTGTGTGTCATTACTCGGCTGTTAATCATGCACTCTCCAAGGCTGTCAGACCCCTTGTTGTGCACAATCGTCTTTCACACACCTTAGCTGCCTGATGGCTCCCTCTATAAATGCCTACCAATGTGGCTTCCAAATAGGGCCAGGCTTTCTTCTCTGCTTCTTAAATCACTTACGATCAAACTGGCAGTAGATGATAGGGGTATTCAGCTGCAGAATATCTTGCGCCTGGCACCTCTTGAAGAAATCCTTCTGTCCTTCGTCTTCAATTTCCACACCCTTAAGAGAGATGGTTCATGATCAACCAAAGTACGCACCTCCACTCTCCAATCTTTACACTTCATCAACAATTCATCCACACTCCTTTGTCAAAGGTTGTAACAATGAAAATTCACCTGTATCATACAATCTATTGTGGGTGTGAACATTTCCATAATAGGAACCCCAGCCAAAGTGTGTCTCACTATGTGAAAGGTAATCCTGTTCTTGTGTGTTTCCCTCTGGAGAATGTATACCTTCTCGAGATAGCTCTTCCAAAGCACAGATATTGAAAAGGACTTTAATTACAAGAACTCATGTTTGTGCTTCAAAAGAACATGTCTCAAAGGGACTAGTTTGAGTGCTTTAATAGGAATGAAAAGTCTTAATCTACGAAGAATTTCACTGGTGCATATAAGCATCTTAGATTTGCACCTGCTACCTGAAGCTTGATTCATAAAGCCTAAAACTAGAGCAAAGCATGGAGCATCTCTGAGATTCTCTTGAGCAAATGTTTGTGAATCAGACCCACCTCTTTATTTGTATAAATAAAAACATAAAAAATAATATTTATTGCTTTTTTACTTTAGTTCTTTCTTTTTTATTTTTTGTTTTAAGAA
The DNA here is from genome assembly GCF_040938575.1 of Ambystoma mexicanum. Classification (NCBI taxonomy): domain Eukaryota; kingdom Metazoa; phylum Chordata; class Amphibia; order Caudata; family Ambystomatidae; genus Ambystoma; species Ambystoma mexicanum. Next base: position 1,151,564,103 of record NC_090932.1, read on the forward strand.
ATTCTGATTGTTATTTCTTTGTTATAATATGTGATAAATTGTGGCTGTTATGCATGTGGGCCAAGACTTCTGCATGGACTTCAGTGTAAAATCTTGTGCACAATAGAAATATCTGAAATTAAATCGAACAGTCATTCATCTAAAAAAAAATACATATGTTAAGATCTTTTCTTTTTCTTTGGTCAATTTGCTATTGTAATCTGCTGTACATGTTTGGTAATGATGATGGGATATGCTAAGCCACTTAAGAAGGTGGCTCGTAGGGTAATATATTTGTGCAGTGACCAAACCCAGCATTTTGTGTACTTGTGTGTGCTGTCAAATGGATGTCCAGTGCATGTTGCAGCAAACTCAAAAGTTTGACTTTTTAGGGCAGGCTGGCAGGACATGTGAGATCCATACTGTATTTTGTAAAGCAAGTCTTTTTTAGAAAGTCTTTTTCAAGGTGAACCACTTCTCTAATTCATTTTAGGGATGTTGCGGTCTTCATGTCCTCAACTTCTTGTGGAGGCCAATGTAACAACAGAAGGATCAGCATAGCAATATTTCAAATAAAGAACTGCTAAAGAAAAAGGCCAGGAAGCAAACCATCTCCAACTATGCACATGGAATGTGGAACAACATTCAAACTGATATAATACTGACCCCTTCTCTACTGAAATTCATAAAAGGACTGAAGACACATTTATTTAAAGTACATCTCAATTAGGGTTGGACTTATAATCTGCTGAGCCTCCCCAGCCCATTCTGGGTCCACAAATCCCTCACTGTGTTTCTTCTGCCTGCAACCTGTCTATTCCCACTCTCCATATCTTTCTTACTGTTCTCTTAATATTCTAGCTTTCTTATTCTGGCCATATTCATATATGTTATTACTTAGCAGCCAGCTTTGCACTGTATGAAACCAAACATACATGTCTTCATGTAGTCTTTGTGTGCTAGTCATGATTTTTCAACATTGTTGTTACACAATGCAAAGACGGTCCTAATGCATTCCTAAAATAGTTCTCGACCTTCACATGTTACATTTTAATGACAACAGAATACAGGGAGACAACACATTTTTCTGCCAGCCCTCGTTTCTGTTCCTAACACTTACCATGGACCCTTCAAGAAGGAAGATAGCTTCCATGTGCATTTCCTCAGTGGGTGCCAGTGCCCGGCGCCAGCACCGCCTACGGTAAACATCTCTGTTGCGCTGCTGCAGGTGGAATTTCCAGCCAAAGAAAGAGGCAAATTCCCAATTGCTTGACTGCTGTTGCACTGGCTCCGAAGGGAGCTTGTCCCCATCGCCCGTCACATCTGTGTGATGCTTTGCAACCATATGGAAAAACAAGACAGATTAGACCATTTAATGACCACTGATTGCTCTTCACCTGTAATCAGGGACAAGCTTCAACAGGCATCTTCCATAAAGTATAAATTACTCACTATAGTGACTACTGTACTCGTAGTCATTAGTCCTGTTTCCTTCACCTGTTTGCGATGTCGTCCCTCAAAAGAAGGTGGGGCTGGTGCACTCACTGAACATGGGTTTATTTGAAAATACCTGGATGCAAGCATGGGAGATGTCTGTATGCACACCTCCACGCCACGCTACCCCAGCACCAACTGCCAGTCGTCATCTCTTATCAGCAGAAATGGGGACTGGGAATTACCAAAAATAAGTGACCCCCAACTAGGAGTACAGTAGTCACTATGTTTATTAAAATGTAATTATTTTTACCCCTCATACCCTTTCCTCCATATGTTGGGGAGACTATAAATCATTTATATGAAAACCTGGCAGGTTGCAGTATTTAAAGGGCACAGTTCAGAAATAGGATTTAAGCACAGACTGACCACCGTGATCATTCGCTCTAAAACCAGCTTATGAAGTCAAATGTTTGCAAAGGAAGAGGTAATAATAATAATTTGCATTTATATAGCGCGACAAACCCTCAGGCATCTGAGCGTTGCTTATTATTACCCATGCTGTGTGCTGCTCATTTATTGACCTTGCAAGGATGAAAGACTGAGTTTGGCCCTGCCAGGATTCTAACCTTTGTCGCCAGACTATGCCCAGATGTCAAAGCCAGTGCTCTACTCGCTATGCTATCTGACTGGCTATATAGATATAGCCCATGTTTCAAATTTGCAAATACGTTCCAAAGGAACATGCCTTGAAACACAACCAATGTTGCGTTTGCTCATAGATAGTGATCATGGATACACTTTGGAATAGGTAATCCTCAGAGAGGGTTTCAATCACCAATATAAAAATCAATACAATGTGAAATGGAACATTTTGATGTTTTTTTAATGGCACCATGTCCACCATAAGGGATACCAATTATGTTGCTTGTCCGGCTGTCTGGTGTGCTGTAAGTGTATGAATTTCAGTGTTCAGCTTATGTCTAAGTTTTGAAGAACTCTCTGCACCATCACTCGAGCTCAGGAAAAACACTGCAAGAAAGATTTCTGGTTAATGTGTAAGTTACCACTTTTGGTAGAAAGGAAGGATACTTCTTGAGCACCACTTCATCTTATATTGCAAATGTGTTCTTTGATCAGAGAAGTTGTACTTCACCAGTTCTTCAAAGCAAGATAATGGCTACTAAGATTAAAGATATCAAAGAATCTAACCATAGTTCAATTGATGGTATTGACTAAAAGGATTTGTGTGTTAGGACTGGCTAGATCACTGATCATTGGTGCCCTTTTGCACCAGAATTGATGCCATATGTATACATAGCTGGAGCTGCCGATGAGTGGATGCTGTCGAAATCTATGGAAAACGTTGTGATAATCTACAAAAATATTTTTCATGCTACTGCAGAGTCGAAAATTCGATAGTTACAGTGGGGAAATCGTCTGGAACTGTCCAAACATTTCATAATCTGCAGGTGATTTCTACATTCTGTGGAGCATTTTGAAAATCTGCGCTCATAAGAAAGTTGCATTTTCTGCAGAGAGATTTGCCCCACAGATTCGGACTGTATGTACCAATGAGAACTTCCTCTGTTCCACCCTTTTCCCGTTCTGGCAACTGTGAGGAACGGTAGACATTCCCCATGTGAAAAAGGGAAATTTTGATGTATTAGTCGGGAAAAGGTCACAGATGTGGCTGAGTTGGGAACTGATGACCCAAACAGTCCGTCCCCTCTTATAGACCTGATAAACGCTTCTGAGACTTTCCTCAGTCTAGAAGCGCAGCCGGCCACGGGCAATATGCATCTGACGAAAAACTCCATCTCTTGCTCTCAGTTTCTCTCACGAAAATTAAAAAGGGCAGAGCTTAGAGCTAGAAAAAGAAGAAACAACAGAACGAACGCCAAAGAGCCCCAAGGAAAAAAAAACCCAAATCAGGTGAATTCCAAGATTATTGGCCACAATTCCAATTTGAAAAAGCTCTCTAATCTTCCTACTGATGATGAACTCCTTGAGCTTCACCAATTGGATGAAGAAAGTAAACCTCTTCTACAGGTGCAGGAGGATTCTTCCACCTTTATACCAAAAACCAATGGCGCATCCAAAAATAACAGTAAAAAAAAAAAAAATGCAACAATCTCAAAACACAAACATAAATGAGCATCTTGAAGTTCCTGCCAATTCAAAATCAATTAACTTGTTTGTAGTCACTGCTCATCTTATGACGGACAACAGTGGTACCAAACAGAGAGGGTGCTAGAGAGCCGTCCAAGATGGCGGCCTCCCTGTGAGCTCCGTGAAGCTCCCCCGAGATTCTATTCAATCGCAGCTATCGTGATGGTGATATGAAGCCCTAACGCCAGCAACATTTAGACGAAGCGTTTACAAACCCAAATCTGTGTTTAATCTGCTTGTTATCCAACGCCTCGCCTCTAAACGCATGGCGGAAAGGACCCCCCCCTCCTCTTGCAGGCCTGAAGACGCGGCCTCTGCTTGGGCGCGGAGGGCCGGGGGTGCGGGAAGGCAGCCAGCTGGGAGGAGCCTGCCTCCCGATAGCAACATCCGAGCGACACCCACTTCAGGATAAGATCCGAGACCGCTGGATGGGCCCTGCGGTCACCGCTGCAGCCGGGTGCGGCCTGAGAAAAGCGAGCGGCCCAACACCGGCACCAGGAAGAACGTAGAGGCAACCGGCCGTGACCCGCAGGAGCCCAGGTACGAGCGTCCTGCGCACCCCTAAGCCGCATACAAACGCATGGCAGGCAGGCTGAATATCCCGATCCCCCCGTATTACAAGCAAGCAAGAGACACAAGTCTCGAGGCTGCATCGGCCCAGAAGCTGCGAGGGGGTCCCGAGGCGTGACACAGGTGCGCACCTCGGAGGGGAAAGCGAGGAATACTCGGCAGCGAGCGGCTCTGCCGGACTCAAGTAACAGAATATAGCAGGGAGGCCTGGTGGCCCTCGACTTCTGAATATCCTACGGAGGTACTATATTCAGTCTTGAGTCCCGAAAATCTGCCACACCGCCTCCGGGGACACAGCCGGCCCTATCCACAACAGGAATGGGGAAAACCGAAAGATCACAGAGAAAGCTGACCTTTGAAAGCTGCTCCTCAGCCAAAACGGGGCCCCCCAACAGTAGATCGTAATCCCCCATCCAGGACCCACCGCATGACGGAGAAGCGACACAGGACTTCGACATCAGGGAAATATTACTCGATTTTAAAGCCGGCACAGGTGGCCTGGGAAGCAAACTGGATACACTCTCCTCCAAAGTAGACCAGCTCCAACACCGGTTGGACAAGCACGCTGACCGGCTGGATGCAGTCGAGCAGAGGGTCTCCGACCTTGACGACGGGGCGTCAGCCCTGACGACCAGAGTGTCCTCACTCGAGACGCAAATGAGAGTGCTAATGGCCAAAAACGAGGACTTGGAAGGTCGCTCCCGGCGCAATAACATAAGGATTGTCGGAGTCAGGGAGCACCAACCGACTTCCAAGATGGAGGACCACGTGGAGAAGATCTGCATTGACCTGTTTGGCCCTGAGATCCTGCCCAAGCTTTTTGTAGTTGAAAGGGCCCACAGAATCCCCAACTCAAGACCTATACCGGGAGCGTACCTGTGTCCCATCATAGCTAAGCTACTAAACTATAAGGATCGAGACGCAATCCTCAGGGCCGCAAGGGACAAAGGGGACCTACTGTACGAGGGAGACAAGATACAGTTCTTCCCTGACTATTCACAAGCAGGCCAGACACAGAGACGGTCGTTCACAGCAGTGAAACGCAGGCTGCAAGAAAACCAAATCCAATATTCGATGCTATTCCCGGTGAAACTTTGCATCCAATTCGAGGGAAAAACTCCGTTTTTTTGCACGCCTGAAGAAACAAGCGACTACCTGGATCACGCTGGCTGCAGACCAGCCCAAAATAATGGTCTTGTCACGCTATCTTCTCATTCAGTCCCTATTTCACAAGCATCTAGGATAGGCAACACTCACACTGTATCTAGGACAGGCAACACTCACACTGCATCTAGGGACAGGCAACACTCACAATGCCTCAGTTACCCCAGCCATATTCCCATTTCCTGTCACTCACAGTGGACAGGTGTCACGTGAGTGGTTTACCCCAAGGGCCACATACGCAGACTCAGGGGTTCCCCGTTCCTTCACTGGCGTCTGCCATGGCGTCTGCAGGAGGGAGCTCGCAGACCCCGGCTGCAGGACGCTGCGCGCAGAAAGTCATTTCCACGATAATGGAGATCTAAACAGCGCTCACGTGTCGCGCTTGCTGATCACGTGACGCGGTCATCCGTCTCACTCGCGGATCAAGTGACGCGGAAGCACCCACTACTTAAGCGCTGAACTTCCGCAGTTCCGCGCTTCACAGCTGTTCTTTTGAGGACTCTGTACTGCGTTCAATTACTTTGTGTTTCACGGCTCTCGACTCTTGGACTGCTACACGGATTTGCTTTAATCACGTTCTTTGGCTCTGATTTGCTGGATCAATTGAACTCGGAACGCCTTTTGGACTGCCTTGGATTACCCTGAATGGACTTGGCATTTTTTCCTCTGCATTGCATTACGTTACCAAGTACTTTGGATTCTGTCCCTTTTACTCGTTTCATTAGTTACAGGAGGGCAGGTTGGGTCTATACCCAGTCTACTGTTCCTCTCCCTATTGTCATCGGGGAAACCAGCTCACGTGCCCCTCCACGGAATTATCACCCATTATAGGATTCAGGGCTCCATCACCCATCAGTTTAGGTAAGCACTGCTCTTTATCCTGCTTGTTTTCTTGTACTGTACTCATTTGATTGCTAATAAAGGTTTTCCTTTGCAGCTGCCTTGGGTTTCGACATTCCGTGGTTCCGGGCTTCAAGAACTACTCACCTGTGGCCTCAATGATCGCATAGGGAGTAATCTTGTATTCTCTCTCTGTGGTACTTGGGGACGGAGGTATCATATTCTTCACGACAATCAAGCAACCTGACAGACTGCGAAGCCATTCTTTGTCGTGCAGAGTATGCAGGGTACCACGGATGATCCCATGGCAGCTATGGTTCAAGCGATCACAGTTCTAAGAGCAGACATGGCTGCAGCCACCACAGCCCTTCACCAGCGCTTGGATGCTATTCCGAGTGCCCGCAACCCTTTACCTGCAGATGCAGAGTTCGGGGACGCGGCACCACCCACCCCACTGCCCCAGGCCCCAAGCCCAGCCACTCCTGCTCCCGTGATTCTACCCACTCCTTTCCCATTGGCTGCACCTGAAAGATTCCAGGGGGATCCCAACAAGTACCGCACATTTATCAATCAGTGCAAGTTACACTTTTTGTGGACCTGTCTCCTTCCCCAATCCTACTGCTAAGGCTGCCTTTCTGTTGTCACATTTATCTGGTACAGCCGCTGCCTGGGCCAACCCGCTTCTTGAGAACGATAGCCTGGCATTATACGACTTTGACCTCCTGGTGACCGAAATGTCCCGTGTCTTCGACACCCGCCACAAAGCACAATCCAGGGATCTAGAACTGTTAGAATTACATCAAGGCAGGGGAACACTCATTGAATATATCACAAAATTCAATCAACTGTCAGCTGAGACTTCATGGCCCGAGAGCAAGAGGGCCGTTGTGTTCTACAAGGGTCTGAACAACACTATGAAAGATGCACTTTCAGTAGTTCCCTCCTTGCCCACATCGTTCCCCGATTTAGTGGATCTGGCTCTCCAGGTTTACGCCAGAAGCTCAGAACGGAGAGCTGAAGCTGGGTTTTCTGGTTCTATCCCTTCTACAGTATCCTCCCATTGCGAGTCTGCTTCGGAACCTATGCAGGTTGGAGGCCTACGTAGCCTCTTGACTTCCACGGAAAGGGAACGCAGGAGGGTGGACAATGCTTGCTATTATTGTGGGTTGATTGGTCACTTTGTGAAAGAATGTCCACGTCGCCCAAAGGCTAAATCTCAGGGTTTTCGGGCAGCTCGACCATAGACCCGGGGGCGGGTTCGAGCGCTATCTGTCATTCCCTGGACCAGGTACCTGCGTTTGGCACCATCAGACCCGTTATGGTACATGCATTGTTACAACCCAGTACTGAGGTCTCACATCCAGTCACCGTCATCATTGATTCTGGCGCCACTGGTAATTATATAGATATCACTATGGCCCACACACTCAATCTCCCTCTCATCACCAAGACCCGACCAGAACCCGTGCAGACTATAGACGGGAGTTTGTTAGTTTCTGGCCCAGTTAAACAGCAGACAGCACCTCTCACTTTGGTATTACAAACTACCCACAAAGAAACCATTAGTTGTGACCTGATATCCATGCCACAATACGGCCTCATTCTGGGCATTCTTTGGTTACGCCTGCACAACCCTTTGATCAATTGGAAGACAGGTACTGTGCTTTTTGAGTCAGAAATTTGCCAAGAGTTTTGCCTCACTATACCCCCTACTGGGAGCACCCCAGCCCAACTCCTCAGTACTGTTTCACAACTCTCTTTGGAACCCTCATCCGTTCCCTTGGCGGACACACATATTGTTGGTCTCGTAACAGAGATAATTCCGGAGCCCTATCGGGACTACCTGGACGTCTTTGATAAGGGCTCATGGGAAATCCTTCCACCTCATAGGATGTACGATTGTCCTATTGAGTTACTACCAGGTTCTGTTGTCCCAAAGGGTCGTATCTACTCACTATCTCCCACTGAGGAGCAGACCTTGAAGGCTTACATTCAAGAATCCCTACGCAAAGGTCACATACGCCCGTCTTCATCCCCAGCGGCTAGTCCCATCTTCTTCGTCCCGAGAAGGAGAGAGACCTCCGCCCATGTGTTGACTATCGACGCCTGAAAGCCATCACCAAAAAGGATAGGTATCCTATACCTCTCATCACGCCTTTATTAGATCGCCTCACGCATGCTTCAGTGTACACCAAGTTGGACCTCAGGGGTGCGTATAATTTAGTACGTGTGCGAAAGAGTGATGAGTGGAAAACGGCCTTTTGCACTCGTTACGGGTTATACGATTATCTGGTCATGCCCTTCGGCCTTTGCAATGCGCCTGCTACATTCCAGCGCTTCATGAATGAGATATTTAGCGATATTCTAGATGTTTTCATGGTGGTCTATCTAGATGACATTCTCATTTTTTCACATTCTCAAGAGGAACACGTCCTACACGTAAGGGAGGTACTAAAGCGTTTACGCATGTTCTCCCTTTTTGCAAAACCCGAAAAATGCCAGTTTCACACCGACAACATTGAGTTTTTAGGGTTCCACATCACCCCTGATGGCCTCGCTATGAACCATGCCAAAGTCAAGGCAGTATTGGAATGGCCGGTCCACACCACTGTTAAAGCATTACAGTTTTTTTTGGGTTTTGCAAACTATTATAGAAGATTAATATCTGGATTTTCCTCCATAGCAGCGCCTCTTACCCTTTTGACCAGTCCTCTTGTCCCATACAAAGGGTCCAATGATCAACAGCTTGCATTCGATACCCTTAAAGCTGCATTTACCACTGCTCCTGTCCTTCAACACCCTGACAGCGATCTCCCTTTCATAGTCGAGGCAGACGCGTCCTTGTTCGCCTTAGGGGCAATCCTATCTCAAGAGTGTGTCACTACGGGACGATTGCATCCAGTCCCCTTTCACTCCCGAAAGTTCACCCCCACAGAGTGTCACTATACGGTGATCGAAAAAGAACTTCTAGCTGTTAAAGAAGCTTTCCAAGTCTGGCGTCACCATCTCCTGGGGGCAAAACACCGGGTGACGGTCTTCTCGGACCATCAGAATCTTAGCGATTTAGCATCACTAAAGTGCTCAAATAGCAGACATGTCAGATGGCACCTGTTCTTTGCTGCGTACGATTTCCAGATCATGCATCGTCCTGGTACCGTTCATGGAAAGGCGGATGCTTTGTCTTGCTCTCCTGGGGGGGGCCGAAACCTTGCTAGATAAGAAACATGTGATATGTCTTTGTACCCCTTCTCTGACTCTGCTGGATATGGTCCGCACGTGGGTTTCTGTCATACCGCCGAGCTCCTGGCGTCTATGGAGCCGCTGGCGATGTGGAACTTAGCTCCGTTCGCTTCGGCCACGCCCCCTGTTTCCTAGTTTCCCTTCCCCTGATTCTTATTGGTTGGGCGCTCCGCGCCCTGGTGTTTTAACCGGCCACTTCCGGTTCATGGATGCGTCGGAACGCTTCCGGTTTCGTCCGTTGGCTGAGTTGCTTGCTGCCTGTGACTTTCTTCCGAGTCTCTCGCTTGTCTGCTGGTCGGGTCCTCGTACCCTGTCCGGTCCCTTCTGTTCTTCGTTCCTCCTTCCGCTAGTCCTATCATCCTTTCTCTCTCTCCCTTGGTTTTACTTTCTTTCACCCGTCTCCCTTGCCCTCCTTCCAACTTGCTTACCCTCCCTCCTTCCCATCTTCACTTACCGTCTTTTTCTCCTCTTGTCTGTTCAGCTCCTTCTGCTCTTCCTCGCCTACCTTCAGTATTGCTTGCTGTGACCTCCCGTGTACCAGACTCCGGCCTGTTCCCCTGCACTGCCTTTGCTTGCTGTATTAGTCACTTCCACTCCTAGCCTGTGTACCAGATCCTCGGACCGCTTACTGGACTGCCTGAGTTCTGGTGTATTCACTTCTCGTGTTGCCTCCAGACACTTTCCACCAGCTCTTACCTTTCAAGTATTCCTGGTTCCACGCCTACAAGACACCCAACTATAATACAGGGGTTTTTTTTTGTGCCTAAGGGCTTTTTCCCCTCTTGGTCGATCCCGGGGGTGGGGTCCCCTGGTCTCCCCTCTTGGGGGGGGCACGGTGGCTTCCTTCCGGGGTCGTCCCTATCTTCATAAAAAAAAGGTGTCAGCCCGGAGAAAAGAAAAGAAGGGTTCTTGGAAGGAAGAAGAAGGTGAGGAGTCGGGGGAGGGGGAGATTTCAGAAACTACACTTTTGGACGAAGATATCACCAAACCCGGTGACAGTTTGCGACGCCAAAAAGAGATGGCCACCCCACAGCAGGTACAAGAACTCGTAGCCGCTGTACAAAGTCTAAGTCTGGAGATGCAGAACCTTAAGACAGCTAACGCCACCCTTCAACAGCGACTTACAGACAGAGAAAGACCTTTAACTGATTTACCTCCACTTCCCCTAGTATCGGGGAAGTTTGATGGATCCCCAAAGAAGGTTAAGGAGTTTCTGGACGCTTGCAATCTTCATTTTTCCTTTCGCCCTCAGACCTTTGCCTCAGACCACGCCAAGGTGGGGTTTATGATCACCCACATGACCGGGAATGCCCTGGCTTGGGCTACCCCTCTAGTAAACCAGCCACACCCGGTTTTACAGGACTACAATGCCTTTAAGGCCCTGATTCAACAAACCTTTTTGCGAACAGAGAGTACATACTTGGCCTCGGAGGACTTCCTTGACATCCGTCAGGGGAATTCTGATCTACTGACATACATCACCACTTTCAAACAGGTGGCAGCTGAGGCAGGTTCAGTATGCCATATTCCGGCGAGGTTTAAGGGAGGAATTGAAGGACGAATTAGCCCGAATAGAAAGACCGGTGTCTTTCGCCGAACTCCTGACAGCTACCCTCCGAATTGACTTCAGAATGACGGAAAGACATCAAGAAAGGAAGAAGACCAGGCTAAGTGTACCCCCTCTCGTGGAGACTCACTCACCTGCATCTGTACCCTTCCAACGGACAACTAAAGAAGAACCCATGCAGATTGGAACCACCAGAGCCCCGCTCACACCAGAAGAAAGGAAGCGGCGCAGGGATGGTTCCTTGTGTATGTACTGCGGATCTTCATTACATTTATTAAGAGATTGTCCGGAAGTACCACCCAGAAGGTCGGGAAAAGCTCGCCCTCGGTAAACATTGGGACGCATTACCGAGGGGCTGCTCTTAGTCCCTACGCGCCTCTTTCTGTATCCTCTACAGAAACAACTGAGGACTCCCGGTTGATGGTGCTCACTGTTTCTCTCAGAGTAGGCCCCAAGGAAGTAACCACTTTAGCCCTACTCGACTGTGGAGCAGCATTGAACTTCATGGATACCCATTGGGCTGAACGACATGGAGTCAAGAGGATAGCCAAACGAGAAGATCAAAAAGTGGAAGGTGTTGATGGCGAACCTTTGAGCTCGGGTTTGATCACTCACACCACTGAAGCACTTACTTTGTCCATCCAACAACACACCGAAAGTATCACATTCGATATCATCAGGGCTGCTCACTTCCCTCTTATCCTGGGTATCTGTTGGCTACGCAGACACAACCCTAGTATTGACTGGTCTAAAAACGTACTTAGTTTTCAGTCCTCACTATGCAAATCGGAATGCTTGCCAGAACCAAGATTCAAGACCGTCAAGACCACAAATAGCTGTGAAGTCAGAACGGTGCACTGTCTCCCACACTACCTGAATGAAGTGGCAACTGAAAAGATACCCGTCGAGCTCCCTCCACACCGGCCTGAAGACTGTTGCATTGATCTCACCCCAGGTGCATTGGTACCCTTCGGTAGGATGTTTCCACTGTCATTAGAAGAAAAACAATACCTCTGAACGTACCTGGAGAGCAACATGGAGAACGGGCTCATAAGGCCTTCCAAGTCCCCTGCAGGGGCATCCCTGTTCTTCATCTCAAAAAAGGACTCAAAGGAGTTGAGGCTGTGTATAGATTATCGTGGTCTAAACAAGGTTACCATAAAAGACCAGTATCCTATGCCATTGATAACCGATATCCTACAAGCTGTACAGGGTGCTACCATCTTTACCAAACTCGACCTGAGGAATGCTTATCACCTAGTCCGGGTGCAGAAAGGAGACGAATGGAAGACAGCATTCTGGACTCCTTTCGGACTTTTTGAATACCAGGTAATGCCATTCGGGTTGGTAAACGCCCGTCGGTATTCCAACGATTTATGGACAGACTATTCTCCGATCTCCTGTGCCAAACCACATTGGTTTATTTAGATGACATTCTGATATACTCTCGCACACCTGAAGACCATGTGGAACATGTCAGGGAAGTATTCGGAAGGCTACAGAGAAATCAGTTGTCTGTTAAGCTCGCCAAATGTGTGTTTTCAGCCTCCTCCATTCCTTATTTAGGATACATTCTGTCAGACCACGGTATCTCCATGGATCCTAACAAGGTGTCTTCCATCATTGAATGGCCCTCACCCACCTCAGTCAAAGAGATACAGAAGTTCCTGGGGTTAGCAAACTTCTACCGGAGATTCATCCCTAATTTCTCTCAAAAGATATTACCCATCACCTCGCTCTTAAAGAAGTCTGCAACTCCATTCAAATGGTCAGCGGAGGCGGAAGACAGCTTTGGAAATCTTAAGGAAGCCTTCTGTTCAGCACTCATTTTACAACAACCAAACCAACATCTACCATTCGTTCTAGAGACGGACGCTTCTTCAGCCGCAATAGGGGCGGTGCTTCTTCAAGAGATCCAGGGTACAGAACATCCGGTGGCTTATTTCTCGAAGACCCTAAACTCCAGTCAAAGGAACTACTCGGTCATTGAGCGAGAGCTTCTAGCCATGAAAGCGCCCTGTGTAGAATGGCGCCATCTGCTTCAAGGAGGAAGGTTTCCGTTCACCATAAGGACTGATCATAAGAATTTACAGGTTCTCAAACAGTTCGAGTGCTACAATACTCGACAGGCCCGATGGGCTCACTTCTTTGCCCAATTCGAATTCCACATAACCTACATCCCTGGCAAAACGAATGTTGTAGCCGACTCTCTTTCCCGCCGGAGTGATTACCTGCCAGAGTCGGAGACGCATCTTGAACGGATGTTTCCTCAGTCCAGGACTATTGGAATTGTTTCTAAATTCCTTCAGCAGGTACAGGAGGATTCAGGAGGTCGTTTTGAAGTTGAAAGACACTCTAAAGATCTGACCTATGAAATCAGGAACGGCCTTTACCTTGTAGGAGGAAAACTTTATCTACCCACTCCGGCTTTTCGTAAGACCGCACTTGTCTGGTGTCATGATTCCAAACTAGGAGGACACAGGGGAGTGGCTGGAACTCACAACTATCTTCAAAGACATTTCTACTGGCCTACAATGAGAAGGGATGTAGAGCAGTACGTTCAGTCATGTATCATCTGTCTGAGGAGTAAGTCATCCCGTAAACGACCAATTGGTCTACTGGAACCAAATGCTGTACCCAAGGGTCCCTGGAGCACGATTTCTACTGATTTCATAGTAGATTTATCCCCGTCTGAAGGATGCACCTGTGTCATGGTGGTAGTGGATTCATTTACCAAATTAGCTCACTTCTCCCCATTGCCTGGCGTTCCTACTGCAGCTAAGATGGCGGAAGTGTTTCTCCAAGACATATTCCGGTTACACGGTCTACCTAACAAGATAATTTTGGACCGGGGTAGTCAGTACACCTCCCGGTTCTGGAAATCCCTGTGTATCAGACTAGGTATCGAAAGAGCTCTCACCTCTGGATTCCATCCACAATCCAATGGGCAAACTGAACGCTTGAACGGAACCCTGGAACAGTACTTAAAGTGCTTTATCAACTCCCAACAAGACAACTGGTGCACACTACTCCCTCTAGCTGAATTCTCTTACAATAACTCCACCCATGCCGCTCTGGGGTTCAGTCCTTTTTTTGGTACATATGGTTTTCACCCTCGCTCCATTCTTCCTGTCTCTGGCCTCTCTACTAACGTACCATCAGTAGATTCTTCCCTCTCCCTCCTTAGAGAGACACACAAGAAGGTAGAGGAAGGCCTTAAGTCAGCCCAAGCCCGGTATTGCATTCAAGCCAACAAACATCGTAGACCTGTACCAGGATGGGATGTGGGTACCCAAGTCATGCTCTCCACTAGATATTTACCTCGTTGGGTACATCCCTCCAAGTTATCTCCCAAGTATCTAGGGCCATATGAGATCATACAGAAAATCAATCCTGTGGCTTTTCGCTTAAAGCTACCCAACAACCTAAAGAGGGTCCACCCTGTTTCCATGCTTCCCAACTCAAGTCATTTCATGCTGACACATGGGCACGACAGGTTAGACAGGCCTCGATTCCTCGGGATTCCACTCGAGCTGAATATGAGGTCGCCCAACTCTGTGACTCCAGGTATCATAAGGGCAGGCTGGAATATTTGGTTAAGTGGAAGGGCTACCCTTCCTCAGAGAACTCTTGGGAACCCATCACACACATTAATGCACCTGTCCTACTTCACAAGTACCATTTCTTTCATCCAGGGAAACCAGGGGGAGGAGCTTATAGGAGGGGGAATACTGTCATACCGCCAAGCTCCTGGCGTCTATGGAGCCGCTGGCGACGCGGAACTTAGCTCCGTTCGCTTCGGCCACGCCCCCTGTTTCCTGGTTTCCCTTCCCCTGATTCTAATTGGTTGGGCGCTCCGCGCCCCGGTGTTTTAACCGGCCACTTCCGGTTCACGGATGCGTCGCAACGCTTCCGGTTTCGTCCGTTGGCTGAGTTGCTTGCTGCCTGTGACTTTCTTCCGAGTCTCTCTCTTGTCTGCTGGTCGGGTCCTCGTACCCTGTCCGATCCCTTCTGTTCTTCGTTCCTCCTTCCGCTAGTCCTATCATCCTTTCTCTCTCTCCCTTGGTTTTACTTTCTTTCACCCGTCTCCCTTGCCCTCCTTCCAACTTGCTTACCCTCCCTCCTTCCCATCTTCACTTACCGTCTTTTTCTCCTCTTGTCTGTTCAGCTCCTTCTGCTCTTCCTCGCCTACCTTCAGTATTGCTTGCTGTGACCTCCCGTGTACCAGACTCCGGCCTGTTCCCCTGGACTGCCTTTGCTTGCTGTATTAGTCACTTCCACTCCTAGCCTATGTACCAGATCCTCGGACCGCTTACTGGACTGCCTGAGTTCTGGTGTATTCACTTCTCGTGTTGCCTCCAGACACTTTCCACCAGCTCTTACCTTTCAAGTATTCCTGGTTCCACGCCTACAAGACACCAAACTATAATACAAGGGTTTTTTGTGCCTAAGGGCTTTTTCCCCTCTTGGTCGATCCCGGGGGTGGGGCCCCCTGGTCTCCCCTCTTGGGTGGGCACGGTGGCTTCCTTCTGGGGTCGTCCCTATCTTCATAAAAAAAAGGTGTCAGCCCGAAGAAAAGAAAAGAAGGGTTCTTGGAAGGAAGAAGAAGGTGAGGAGTCGGGGGAGGGGGAGATTTCAGAAACTACACTTTCGGACGAAGATATCACCGAACCCGGTGACAGTTTCCACTCACCCGTCCTTACTTCCAGATTGGGATTTGGTATTACAAGATGGTCTGCCCTTCTTCCAGAACAAGTTGTTTTTACCTACCACTGATGTCCGCAATCTGGCTCTTGAATGGTCCCATGATCTCCCTGTTCATGCACATTCTGGTCAGCGAAGAACACTCTTGCTTCTACAACGCTGGTGTTGGTGGCCTTCCATGAGAAGGGATGTAGAATGCTATGTTAACACCTGCTCTGTTTGTGCCCAATCCAAACATCGGAAAGGGCGCCTGTTGGTACTCCTGCTGCCCCTACCGATACCCCCGAGGCCTTGGCATACCTTGACGATGGATTTCGTGACGGTCCTCCCCAGAGTTCAGGGTTTTGATTCCATCTGGGTTGTGGTAGACTCGTTCACAAAAATGGCACGGTTTATCCCATGCTCGGGCATTCCCTCTGCCCCTGTCCTGGCGGGATTATTTTTCAAGTTCATCATCTGCCTTTTCGGTTTGCCGTCAGTGTTGGTGTCCGACAGGGGTCCTCAATTCACTTCTCGTTTCTGGCGTGCCTTGACTAAATTAGTGGGGATCGATTCACGTTACTCTTCGGCCTACCATCCTGAGACAGATGGACAGACCGAGAGGGTTAATCAAACCATGGAGCAGTACCTGCGTTGTTTGACACTCCAGCATCAACAGTCCTGGTTTTGCATCTTGCATCTGGCTGAATTCGCCTACAACAACGCGGTGCACTCCTCCACTGGTTTCTCTCCCTTCTATATCCTGTATGGTCAGCACCCTAAGATCCTGCCCATCCCTGATGTTTTGCTTTCTGGTAATCCGGCTGCCTCTTCCTGCATCAGAGATGTCTCGGCTGTCCACGCGCAGACCTTGCTGCATCTCAAAGAAGCCCAGGACTCGATGAAGGCTGCCGCGGACCGGAAGCGTTCTGTTGCCCCTTCGTTTGCTGTGGGGGATAGAGTTTGGCTTTCTTCCTGCCATCTACATCTGCAGGATTGCCGCAAGTTGTTGCCCCGTTTCATTGGTCCTTTTGTGGTCTCCCGGGTGATCAACCCTGTGGCCTATCGCCTTCGAGTGCCGGTTTCGTGGCGGCTTCACCCTGTCTTTCATGTCTCTCTTCTCAAACCTTACCCTGGTCCTACCGTCTTCGTTCCCCTGGGGCCCCGGTTTCCCCTTATTCCCCGGATGTGTTTGAGGTGTCTGCTATTCTGGGTTCTCGTGTCTTCAGGGGGTGTTTGCAGTACCTAGTGGATTGGAAGGGCTATGGCCCGGAGGAGCGCTCGTGGATTCCCGCGGGTGATGTACATGCCCCTCGGTTAGTTTCACGTTTTCATAGGGACAATCCATTGTGCCCGCGGGGTCGTGGGCCTTAGGGGGGGGGCTCTGTCACGCTATCCTCTCATTCCGTCCCTATTTCACAAGCATCTAGGACAGGCAACACTCACACTGTATCTAGGACAGGCAACAATCACACTGCATCTAGGACAGGCAACACTCACACTGCATCTAGGACAGGCAACACTCACAATGCCTCAGTTATCCCAGCCATTTTCCCATTTCCTGTCACTCACAGTGGACGGGTGTCACGTGAGCGGGTTTACCCCAAGGGCCACATACGCAGACTCAGGGGTTCCCGTTCCTTCACTGGCGTCTGCCATGGCGTCTGCAGGAGGGAGCTCGCAGACGCTGGCTGCAGGACGCTGCGCGCAGAAAGTCATTTCCGCGATCATTGAGATCTAAACAGTGCTCACGTGTCGCGCTTGAGGATCACGTGACGCGATCATCCGTCTCACTCACGGATCATGTGACGCGGAAGCACCCACTACTTAAGCGCTGAACTTCCGCAGTTCCGCGCTTCACAGCTGTTCTTTGGAGGACTCTGTACGGCGTTCGAATACTTTGTGTTTCACGGCTCTCGACTCTTGGACTGCTACACTGATTTGCTTTGATCACGTTCTTTGGCTCGGTTTTGCTGGATCAATTGAACTCAGAAACGTCTTTTGGACTGCCTTGGATTACCCTGAATGGACTTGGCATTTTTTCCTCTTCATTGCATTACGTTACCAAGTACTTTGGATTCTGGTCCTTTTACTCGTTTCATCAGTTACAGGAGGGCAGGTTGGGTCTATACCCAGTCTACTGTTGCTCTCCCTATTGTCATCGGGGAAACCAGCTGACTTGCCCCTCCACGGAATTATCACCCATCATAGGATTCAGGGCTCCATCACCCATCAGCTTAGATAAGCACTGCTCTTTATCCTGCTTGTTTTATTGTACTGTACTCATTTGATTGCTAATAAAGGTTTTCCTTTGCAGCTGCCTTGGGTTTCGACATTCCGTGGTTCCAGGCTTCAAGAACTACCCACCTTTGGCCTCAATGATCGCATAGGGAGTAATCTTGTATTCTCTCTCTGTGGTACTTGGGGACGGAGGTATCATACTCTTCACAACAATCAAGCAACCTGACAGGTCTCCCACAAAGGGGACACCGACCAAGAAGAGAACCGCCATAACGATACCTCCGGATGCAAAAACGAATCAAAGGCTTCCATTTTTCCATCGACACAATAAATTCACCATCATGAAATAAAAGCCTAACAGTGGGAGGGAGCAAACCTCCTCTTGGAGGGCTACCAGCGCCCCTTGCACAGCAATGTTGACAGTTTGTTGTATTTGGACTGTTCGTCGTGGGCAAGTTGGGGGTTGCTCACTCAAGGGAGGGATACGAGTTCAGTGCGGCCGCCTTATACCCCGCACTCCCATTCCACAAAAATCACGCTACACAAAGCAGTCCGATCAGAAGCCTAGTCCTCCAGTCATTCATACGGACCAAGCCTTCAAGTCGCAATATCCGGACCTGCCAAACATGAACTTAACTGATCTCTCTGATGACAGTGCCAACACTTAAAGTCGCCACCTGGAACATCCGTGGGGGCAACCAGCCAGCGAAAGCAAGGAGAATCTTCCAGTACCTCCGCAGACATAAAATCAAAATTGCCATACTGCAGGAAACCCACCTCTCGGAACTGCACTGGGCCAAATCCTGGGGCTGTCACAGGTATTTCTCATCATACTCTTCCTATGCCAGGGGAGTCACAATCTTAATAGACAGGAGAACGAACTTTAGTGTAATTGACTCGCAGAAAGACTCTGAGGGGAGAGCTCTGCTGGTGAGGGAGATAATCGCAAGAAAGGAAGTAATAATTGTGAACTCCTACGCACCAAATACTGACAGCCCAAACAACTTTAACTGGGTGATGTCCCAACTAGGAAAGACCAACGCAGCAACCATTATATGGGGAGCGGACGACCTTAACACACAAATTGATCCCAGACTTGATAAATCCCACAACACAGCGGGGAATCCGTCCAAAGCCAGCGCTCAAGTTCCGGAGATCTGCCAGACTTTTGGCCTATCCGACACCTGGAGGCAGCACAACCGAGACGCGAGAGACTACACATTTTACTCCGCCGTCCATAACACTAGCTCCCAGATTGATTACATTTTGGCGTCCACCCACAGCCCATTCGAAAGGGGGACGAGTCAAATTTTGCCACGCACCTTGTCTGACCACTCAATGGTCACTCTCGAGGTCTCCCTAGCGAACCCAGCAGTTCCCAGCCTTAACTGGAGATTCAAACCAGGCACACTTGCCGGTGCAGTTTTCGCAGATGAACTGCGCAAAGAAATAACGGCCTTCATCGAGACAAACAAAGGCTCTGTTGACTCGCCAAGTACCATGTGGGAAGCTCTAAAGTGCTTCGTCCGTGGCATATGCCTAGCTAAAGAAAATGGCTTACTAAAACGGATCCGCAAAGAGTTATCGGACAGTGAACAACGTCTAAAGACACTAGAGCGCCAGATCCTCATGACCCCAAACCCGCACACCCAAGCCAAACTAAAGGAAGAACTTCTGAAGTTCAAGGAAACGGTCGAACGAGAGAAAAAATTCTTGGGTTGCGGCCGCCAGGTCCGACAATATGGGGAAGGACAGAAACCTGGCGCTTTGTTAGCCCGGCTGATGTCGATGGACAGAACCCCGACTCGAGTTGAATGCGTTAAAGACGATCAAGGGTAGCGAGTGTACACGGAGGAGGACATTGCTCTCACGTTTCGGAACTTCTATCAGAAACTGTACAGCTCCACAGGTACCTCAGATCCCAAAGCCATACAAGAGTATCTCGACGACATCCAGTTGTACTGGGTGGAGGCAGACCTGCGAGAATCTCTGAATGCACCGCTGACTGAGGAGGAAATTCTGGAAGCAATAAAATCCCTCCCAAACTCGAAAGCACCAGGCCCAGATGGGCTCATTAGAGAGTTCTACAAAGCCCATGCGCCCATCCTCGCCCCACTCCTGCTTCACGTTTATGAAGAAGCAATCGAACGTGGAAGCCTTCCCCCAACACTGCGCGAAGCCAACGTTATGGTGCTGCACAAAGCTGGCAAACCCGCAGATGACTGCGCATCCTACAGGCCGATCTCCTTAATCAACCTGGACAATAGAATCCTAGCCAAAATACTCGCATCAAGCCTCCTCCCTCTCATGCCGGCTCTGGTGGTTGGAGACCAAGCCGGATTCATCCCAGGTCGCAGCACCACAATGGCATCAGGAGACTGTTCGGGGTCATCGAGGCCGCAGATCCAACGCTACAAGCAATTGTGGTAATGCTCGACGCCGAGAAGGCGTTTGACTCTGTAGAATGGCCATTCATGATGGCGGCGCTTAGGCGAATGGGCTGCGGCAGTTTCTTTATCAAGTTAGTATCTCTGCTATACTACGACCCACGGTCATATGTCACCATAGGAAACACTAGATCCACGAGCATATCATTAGAGCGGGGAACACGACAAGGTTGCCCGCTTTCGGCCCTGATATTCGCCCTTATCATGGAACCCCTGGCATCGAGATTACGAGAAAACCACCTGCACCAAAGTATTAAACTGGGCCCCCACAGGTTGATTGTCTCCCTCTATGCTGATGACGTTGTATTGTTCGTCAGTGACCCCCAAGAGAATCTTAACCCTGTAATGCGCAAAGTGATAAGATTTGGCTGAATGTCAGGTCTCAAAATTAATCATTCCAAATCGGTAGTATTCCCCTTGACTCCCAATACAACTGAATTTATTGATGATCATGGTTTTAAATCGGAGCACTCAAAGGTGCCTATTTGGGTATTTACATGTCACGTAACCATCATGAGATCTATAAAAATAGTTATGTTGCCACATTAAACTCCCTGCAGGAACGCATACACAGGTGGAAATCGCTACCACTAACGCTTTGGGGTAGAACGTCCTTGACTAAAATGGTCGTTCTTCCTAAGCTTCTGTATCTATTCATAAACATCCCACTACTCCTACCAAAATCCTTTCTCCAGAAAGTCAAGTCGGCAGTCCTAGAGCTAATATGGGCGGGTAAACCAGCTTGTGTCGCGTACAACACACTAGTTCTACCGACGTCGAAAGGAGGTCTAGCGCTCCCAGACATAGAAAAATACTATTGGGTGGCCCAGGCTCACTTCATGAGCTTCTGGTATATGACTCACATTGTTCACCCATACATGCAGGTGGAACGAGCCCTGGCCTCGCCCGACTTGCTAAGTGCCATCATCATAAGTCAGATCCCAGTTCCATACAACACGCTTAACTCAGTCTTGTCTA
The DNA here is from genome assembly GCF_040938575.1 of Ambystoma mexicanum. Lineage (NCBI taxonomy): Eukaryota > Metazoa > Chordata > Amphibia > Caudata > Ambystomatidae > Ambystoma > Ambystoma mexicanum. Next base: position 1,151,585,418 of record NC_090932.1, read on the forward strand.
CATACGCAATCTGGAAAAAGATGGTGGCCAAATAAGGTGTAGACGTAAGATTCTCCCCACTATTGCCTATCAGATTTATTCCTGGCATCCCCCTCACGAATGAAAAAGTATTCCTGATATGGGCTGACAAGGTTGATGTCCACTCCTTCGGAGACCTGTTCCCAGAGGGCACCTTTTTTACCCCACAAATGGCCAAAGATAGGGGCAGTGACACTTCCCTGGTTGTATTCCTTTACTTCAGACTACGCCACACCTTACACAAAATATTCCCATCATTTCCCAAACAACCCCCTACATGGGAGTTATTGCATAACACGATTCAGGCGCAGGGGAAAGGGAGGTTAGTCTCGTTGTTATATAAATCCCTGGTGGTCGATATTGGGAAACCCAACCCTAAAACACAGCTAAAATGGGAAACTGCCATTCAGGAGACAACACCCCTGGAGGACTGGTCCTATATCCTATGTCAAACTCAAAAGGTCGCACTAAACACTCGCTATAAACTAATACACTTCAATTTTGTACACCAAACATATTGTACCCCAGTTAAAAAACACAAGCTTCACTCGGAAACGTTGCCCCAATGCGAAAGATGCGCGGCGGCCCATGCGGACTTCCTCCACCTAGCATGGGACTGTCCTGGAATAAGGCGTTTCTGGAACTCGGTTTTGCAAACAATTGCCGATATCATAGGCGAACAGGTGTCCCCACTACCACTGGGCCCCCTACTGGGTCTCACTAAATACCTTCAACCCACAGCACGTAAATTAGCATCCATTCTTCTGGTGCTGGCCCGAAGGAGGATCACCATGTCATGGAGCCGAGGCACACTACCCAAAATTGAAGACTGGAAAAAAGATATAACATACTCCCAGGACGTGGACAACAAATTTATAAGAACCCTACCATTGCTTGCATGCCCCCCAGACATCTGGGGACCATATATTGCATACCTGCTAAATTGTAATTGAAACTTCTGACTCCGAGTCAACTAGTACCTGAAAGGAGATTATGGAACTAAGATCCTCAACACTCCACTGAATTTTTAAATTATAAGACTATGATGAAAGACTGTTTCGGACTTTTTTTGTTTTGTGGGGGTGGGAGGGGAGGCGGCCTTGAAGGGGAACTCGGGATTGGGTAATGTTGTGTTATTTTTCTTCCTTCTACCTTCCCTTCTTTTCCTCTCATGCCCCCCTCTTTTCCCCTCTTCCCTTTTGCCCTTCCCAATGGTTTCGACAGAGCACCATGTTGGTGCGTTTGTATTTAAAATTCAAAAATAAAGTTTAAAAAAAAAACAGTGGTACCAAACAAACACAGCTTTCTAGCTTTTTGTCAGTGATAGGCAAACAAAAAAAAAATGTCAACTTGCATCAGCTGCTAAAAATACCAATCCACACATTGATAATTTTGGCGTTGCTGAGGCCACTTCTGTCTCAAATTATCAAGCCCATTTCGAGCATGAAGTGCTTCCTACAGGTGATGAAAATACCAGTCTCACTCCAATGGTGCCGACTTCAGATGCTGTTAACAGAGATACAAACTTGGATCCAAACGATCCTGTTACCCTGAGCTCACATCTAAAACCTCTACAATTATGGGGTGGTCTAGTGACCCTAAAATCAATGGATCTCTTGTCTAAATCGTTCATTTATTATGAAATTATTTAATCAGATTCCTACTTTGAGGATTCTCAACTCAGATGATACAGACTGGGTTACTCTGGCATTATACAACACAATAGAATGATATGCCAATTTCATTAATTGATCATCGTAAAACTGATATGGGACCACCAAGTAGATATTACTCTTCTTGGTCTCCATCTTTCACTGTTTCAGTCAGAAGAAGATGCATGTTCCTTCATGGAATTTCAACCTCCAGTCATCGAGCAAGGCATTAGCTTATCTACCTCCAATGACAAACCTATAGCGACAAACTCAGAGCTTATTTCACCTGTTGTGACCATGGCCTCCAATCTTAAGGATTGGTCATGGGTCGAAACATTACTTAAAACAATGTTAACTATGAACAACTCCAATTTGTAGCCACACTGGCCTCCATTCTTGGAACTCATGTGGGTTCAAAAACCTCTTCACATGTTTTAAAATACACAAAATCTTCAATATTTCTTCTATAATCTTTATTCAGGCTACCATGTGTCTTCAACATTTCTGTATAGATGGTTACACCTCCTTTCCTGCCTTGGATAATAAAGGAATAGCAGGGCGTCTGTGTGGTGGGTTGGCCATTCTTGTAAACAACAATCTCAAAGCTTTTGCTAAATTGATATATTCGTCCGAAGCTTTGTTAGCTATTGAATTCCTTCCACACACTCATTCCTCCACTACGTATTTATTAATATGTCTTTATTGGAACCAAACTAAAATATCCATGTCAAGATCCATGACCACTTTGATACCCTATTGTAGAATGCGTTTTTGCTTAATCCCAAGTATGAAATCATTTTGGTGGAGACTTTAATTCAAATTGTTCTGAACCATCCAATGACTTATTACTGCATACTTCAGTGCATCATGATCCTCGTTCCTCTAATAGAGGTCGAAGTTGGACCCACTACCTTGTGGCCTGGGATCTTCACATAGTTGCAAAGCATAGTAACAACTTCTCATTTATCTGGCATAGAGGTTTTTCTCAATCTGTGATAGATTACTTCTTTGTCTCGGCAAATCTGCTCAACATTTGCCAACCCATCTTTACAACTGAGGTTGGCCTTAGTGATCATCTGGTTATTTCTATTCTGTCAGCTGTTGAATGTAAATGTTTTGATACTGCTCCAGAATTTAATTTCATAGAGGTTGAGCATCCTCTTGGGTCCATTCATTGGAACATCAAACTGTGCAGACGACTTATTGCTGAAGGACACACTTGTGTTTGATGAATGTTTATTCTGTTCAGACTATTACATCAAACGCATAGAGGAGAACAATTACTCAATCATTCTATCCCAGCTCATTCAAATTCCTAATCATAAAAATGTGTGCTCTCAATCGCACAAACATAACTTTCTCCTGGAGGTTGCAACCTTAAAACGCAGCAAAAACAAGAGTCTAAGGGAGATTACAACAGAGTTGCACTCTTTTGAAAGCTACTCAAAAATTAAAAAACACATTATGCAGACATATTAATATGCAATTAAGGCTCAAGCACAAATTGTATATTGCTGACAATCAGTCAATGATTTACCATCTCTGCAAGCATAATACAAAGTCCATATGGTCAATGCTAAAAGGAGTTACCACTCATTCCCAATGAACTCATCCATTTCAGCGGAGACATCGACACAGCATGTGGATCACTCATTTCAGGTTCCCACATCACATACCAAGGTTTCTTACCACATTGCGAAAGTTACCTCTATGGTACGAACCCAGTGGTCCGTGGAGGACATCCAATGGGCAATTAAGAAACTTAATTTTTCAAAAGCAGCCGGCCCGGCTTGAGTAATCAAAACCGATGCAGCTTTTTGGTCAGGTATCCTGAAAGTAAAGTCTGAGAACATCTTTAGTTCCAACAGCATTCCTGTCTCACGTCCATAATAATTCCAATATACAAAAAAGGTAATCTGTCAAAACCTTCCAGCTATCGCCCCATTGCTCTTATGGATGCATCCATAAGGTGTTTTTGATTGTGTTACTCAATGAACACATGGGAGCTGCCCTCAATGCTACGGTGCTTTCCCATGTGCTAGAAGCATCCAAGAAAATGACCGCTGGACCAGTGTACATGGCCGCGTTAGATATGAGTTCCACTTTCGATTGTGTAATACGTAACTTGCTGTCGTAAAAAATGGCACAGTTGGGTATTCCTGCTTTTATTACGAACATGATTGCTATGCTCCATCGGGATACCTGTTACAGAGTCCGCATTAATCAGGAAGGTACCCTTACTGATGTGATTCCTACACACACAGGGGTCAAGCAAGGATGCAACCTTGCATCGACTCTTTTCAATCTGTACCTTTGTGACATGGATGCAATCTGGGAACAGCAAATCACGTTTCCTATTAAGCTTGATCAATTGCGTCTGCATTGGCTAGCCATTGCAGACGATCTTTAAGTTTTCGACTAGGCTCTGTATGGTTTATAAAATAAATGTAACTCTTTTTCTACCTACGCCCGACAACACAACTTACATGCAAACACAGCGAAATTGAAAATTATAATGTTTGCCGGTGGAAAAAAGATTATCTCTTTCAGATGGACTCTAGATGGCTCACCTATCCAGTGGACATCTGAACTACATTATCTGGGTTATGACCTGTCAGATGTGTCATCATTAGCAATGTGGCACCACTCTCTAAAGCAGAAATCAAGACCTCTGGCCTCGCAATTAAAAATTATCTACAGAAGGAACTGCACGTTTTCACTCATCCCTGCCATCGTATTCTACAGTCTTAAGGTAGAATCAATCCTTTTATATGGCCTAGATATGTGCCTACCTGATATTGATAGCATGCTGGTCTCATTACAAGGGCTAATGTGGAAACGTACTCTGGGAATGGCTAATTCGCTGCTGAATATCATTCTATGGCTTGAATTGGGCCTTTATTCCCTGTCTTCTCGTTTCAATTGGAGACAATTGAATACCTATGCAAGAATGCTTAACCCACCAAGAAACTCACTGTATGAAGATCTATCGAAGATGCTTCTTGATTCTAATCCACCTTCCATGGTACAATTTAATACAAGAATGAAAGTGCTCTTGGGCAACATTAATATCACCTCACACAATCTCATTGAAAGTCCTGCATATGCTAAAATAAAATTATACAAACTTGATTGGTCTCTCAAGTATTCTTGTGGTGAAATTAGTCACACCCTCATACAGTGGCCTAAAAAAGGTTGTAATCATAAATTTATACTGGAACCCGATTCGGGATAAACTGTCAGAATTCTTAGATTCACTTTCAATTATTCTTACTGATATTAAGTTATCCCATTCTGACGCTTTTGTCTTGGTAGCAGGTGATTTGAATTCCCAATGTGTCCAAATCAAACCATGTGGCCCCAAAGAGATAACAAAAGAAATCACTATGAATGGTAGAAGCTGGTTGAATATTTTGGATGAATGGGATTTTAAGATTTTGAATGGTTCAATGGAGAGTGAAATGGTGGCGGGGAACTACGGAATCAACATTGGATTACATCTTTCTATCTAGGAATTTATTTGAAAGATGTGTACACTTCTCAGTAAAAGAAGGGGGCACAAGTGACCACAAGCGACTTGAAGTCATAATATCCTGGAACATAAGTAAGAAAATAGACCAATGGCAAAACACTGTTGTTGTCAATACCCAGAAAAATCAATTAATAAAATATCATAGAGAGGGGAATCGCTTGAATGATGGACTGGACCGTCTCTGTATGTGTTGTCGCTGAATGACTTGGGGAATGAATTGAAACCCCTGTCTTTCCATGAATTTTTATGGTCTATCGATCGACCACAGATTATGCAGTAGGCGCAGCAGCATTCAACAAACACACGTTCGATGTGGCCACATGGTCCAGAAAGAACGAAACAAGCAGATTATTGAGAATGGTACGAAAGGAGGGTTTGAATAAACTCAAATTGGCTGAACAGATAAAAACAATCAAAAACAATTATAGAAGTTGGTCCAGACACCATGGAGCGTCCTGGTTGCAGAATGATGGGGAATCAATGCTGCGGACATTGGGTAACAACTCTACCCGCAATTTTTTGGACATTAATTAACAATGTCAATATTGATCAGAAGGGCGCTCAAACTAACAGTGTGATAGAGTCAGGCTGGATAAGCCACTTTGCAGCCAAATACCTAAAACGACAAGAAGAGTCCACTTTTGAAGTTGGAAATGGCAAATGGGAATTAAGATTTAGCAAAGAGGATATCTTAGACTTGATTAAAAAATCTTCAGTATCTAGATCGGCTGGACCCAATGGTCTTACATACCAAGTCTTTAAAAATAATGGTGACCTATGGGCTCAATTTCTCTTTACGCTTTTCAGAGGAGTCATAGAAAAAAGACTGTTTCCACCATCATGGAAGTAGGCCATTATAGTGCCTATTTAAAAAGAAGGTGGATCGGAAAAATCCAGCCAGTTATCCGTCAATCACATTACTGGGCGTTGAGAGTGAGCTTTTCACTGGTCTGATGCTGAGGGAACTTGAAACCTGGGACAAGGAAGGGAATATACTGCCAAAGCAACAGACAGGCTTCAGAAAAGGCTATTCTACATATCTAAATGTTATAATAATGGCGTCTCGAATAAACAAGAAAGATAAAACCAATACAGGCAGGCTTTACGGGGCTTTTATTGACCTTTCCATCACATTTGACCTTGTCAATCGAGACTGGCTTTGGCATAAGCTGGTCAAGCGGGGAGCCCCAAAGCCACTTGTAGATATTTTTGCAAGTCTCCATGAAGACAATGCAGTAAGGGTCAGACTCAACTTAGAAGGCCATTTATCAGAGTACATCAAAGTGAATAGAGGGGTCAGACAAGGGTGTATGGTTGCGCCTTTCCTTTTTAAGTTTTACCTGGCAGACTTTGGGCAGGAGATCGATTCCTCAGCATTGGCTAGTGTTAAGCTGGGTTCGACGTCCATTAAATGGCTCATATACGCGGACGACATTGTCTTGTTAGACAAGACCCCTGTCGGTCTGCAGAGACTCCTGAGAGCACTAGATCTCTATATGAAAGAAAACAACCTAGTTGTCAATCCTGAGAAATCAAGGGTTGTTATCTTTGAAGACAAGGGAACACAGGGAGTTAGATTCCCATGGTCAATTGATGCTCAGCTAATTCCCCTGGTAAGGGAAAAAGTATATCTTGGATATACTTTATATGCGGCTCCGACAGTTGGGCAAAGGCAAACTGAGATACTAGTCAAAAGTTCACAGTTGACATCACAGATGAAAAAGATATCAGGCCTTTACTGCAAATTTTCTATCTTGCCATTAATAAGATTGTATATGGCAAAGGTGGTACCAGTCCTACTTTATGGTATAGAGGCCAAACCCTTACTTTGGTCCATGGACTGGCAGAAAATAGAAGCAGTAATTTGGAGGCAGGTCTTGGGTTTGCCTGAAAACCTGCCGATGGCTATACTGAGATACGAACTGGGCTTAAGATCTCTTCAAACCCAAATGGACTGGAAGCTACTTTCCCTGTTTAGGTCAATTATGGATCCAATGAGATACACCCTTTACGAAGATCTTCAGGTCCACTTGCCCCTTGACTCCTCTCAAACTCTAAGTGACCTTGAAAAAAACATTTATGAGATTCTTCTCTATTGTGATCGTGACGAACATATATTGATCATCAACCCCATAAAGCCTTAATATTAATGGATTGGATCATGACAGGCTTCATCAATTCCAGCCTCATTTTTCAAATACGGCAAAAAACAGGGCTACCTTCCTAGATATCTAATAAAGTCCCCCAACGCAAAAATGTTGGCGAGTTTCCTCAGAATATGCCTTAACCTGGTAAGGACAGAATCTGTCCTGAATAAGTGGGGACAAGGAGAGGCGTCACAAATGTTATGCCCCGAATGTACTCATCCTAAAGATCAGACTATTGAACACATACTGAGGTTTTGTCGCGGGACTTGGGAAAGCAGTGTAAAACATCTAACCACCTTTGTTAGCACCAGTGATCGCCTTTCATCGAATATGTTTTGGGAAAAAATTATCTCAGGCCATGAGATGAAATGAACATTGAATGTGGTGAGAGTTCTACGGGAGACTGGGTTTATCGTACATGACATCTGGTAATTTCCCTCTTGAGGAGGAGAACTGGTTTCTTTTTCATCTCTCCTTTTTTCCTTTTGTTTTGGAAATGAATGCATGAATTGTTTAGAAATGTATTATATAATCTGTTGTAAGTTAGTTTTAAGTTTAAGTTTGTTTCATGTTTGTATTAAAGAAATTGAATCCGATTATTTTATTAGCATGTTTGATACTATGTGTAAAAAAACAAAATTTGGTTACATCACAATTAAAAAAAAATGTTTAAAAAAAGATTGGCCTCTCACTGTTGATGCGCTGGGAGGCTACATCACGTATCAGGAATATTCCTGCTTTACGAGAAAGAGGTTGCAGAGATTGATGTATCTAGTATGCTTTCCTGTAAGGACAGGTTCTGTCCTGAATAGGTGGGGACAAGGAGAGACGTCAAAAATGTTATGCCCTGAATGTACTCATCCTAAAGATCAGACTATTGAACACACACTGAGGTTTTGTCGTGGGACTTGGGAAAGCAAGGTAAAACATCTAACCACCTTTGTTAGCTCCAGTGATCGTCTTTCATCGAATATGTTTTGGGAAAGAATGATCTCAGAACACAAGATGAAATTAACATTGAATGTGGTGAGAGTTCTATGGGAGACTAGATTTATTGTACATGACATCTGGTAATTTCCCTCTCGAGGAGGTTAATTGTTTTTTTTTCCTCTCTTCTTTTTTCCTTTTCTTTTGGAAATGAATGCATGAATTGTTTAGAAATGTATTATATAATCTGTTTTAAGTTAGTTTTAAGTTTAAGTTTGTTTCATGTTTGTACGAAAGATATTGAATTTGATTATTTTATTAGCATGTGTGATACTATGTGTAAAAAAACAAAATTTGGTTACATCACAATGAAAACATTTTTTAAAAAAAAAGATTGGTCTCTCACTGTTGATGCGCTGGGAGGCTACAGCACGTGTCAGGAATACTCCCGCTTTATGAGAAAGAGGTTGCAGAGATTGATGTATCTAGTATGCTTTCCTGTAAGGACAGGTTCTGTCCTGAATAGGCGGGGACAAGGAGAGGTGTCACAAATGTTATGCCCCGAATGTACTCATCCTAAAGATCAGACTATTGAACACATACTGAGGTTTTGTCGCGGGACGTGGGAAAGCAAGGTAAAACATCTAACCACCTTTGTTAGCGCCAGTGATCGCCTTTCATCGAATATGTTTTGGGAAAGAATGATCTCAGGCAGACCACAAGATGAAATTAACATTGAATGTGGTGAGAGTTCTACGGGAGACTGGGTTTATTGTACATGACATCTGGTAATTTCCCTCTTGAGGAGAAGAATTGTTTTGTTTTTTCCTCTCTCCTTTTTTCCTTTTCTTTTGGAAATGAATGCATGAATTGTTTAGAAATGTATTATATAATCTGTTGTAAGTTAGTTTTAAGTTTAAGTTTGTTTCATGTTTGTACAAAAGAAATTGAATCTGATTATTTTATTAGCGTGTTTGATACTATGTGTAAAAAAAAATAAAATGTGGTTACATCACAATTAAAAAGAAAATTCAAAAAAAGATTGGTCTCTCACTGTTGATGCAATGGGAGGCTACAGCACGTATCAGGAATATTCCCGCTTTACGAGAAAGAGGTTGCAGAGATTGATGTTTCTAGTATGCTTTCCTTGCGACAAATCTTGTGCGTTGTACATGAGGTTTCAATTCAATCAGTTTCATACCAACTAGCATATGAAGCATTGGAACCTAGGTCATATCCCGAAGTCGGGGACCTGTCGATTTTGCAAACACACACAACAAATGGAAACCTTAAAGCATCTTGTGATCTATTGTCCATTCTATGAACAAGCGAGAATTTTCACCCTGGGTGAACGTAATATAGGAAAGACTACTTTCACCGGGGAATTGCTATGGTCAAGATGCATGTGGGGAACCAACAAATCTCTTGTTCTTTCTTTGGTTTGCATGTTGAGTGCAATCAATGTCGAATTCACAAGCCTTTATGAGCAAATATGAGGTGACTACTCTTCTATAAGCCTGGCAGATGCGTATTGTGATTTATCTTGCGCTGTAAAGGTCAACTGCAATTGGGGGTAGGACTTTTTGTTTTGCAAATTGTTGACTACCCATTGATAAACTCATTGCAGTAGGTACCGTCGATGATGCAATGCTTATCAAAATCATGTTGCTCCTTAGTTGAAACTTCACACTGTTGATATACTTTCTGTGTTCTTTAGAGTTCTCAAATGCTGTAATGTACAATTTGCTTTGAAATGGAATGCATTGACTATATTAATAGCGGAGACACTGTATTGTTAGCACTCTCCACGTTTCCTCTCTTCGCATTGGAATGCATTGATTATATGAACAGCGGAGATCTTGCACTGACTGTACGCTGCACTTTTCCTCTCATTTTCATGAAGAAAGTACTTTTATATGTACACTTTATATATGTATTTTAATGTATAACTATGTATTTTTATGAAGAACCTACAAATCTGTGTGTAAAGGTTTTGTGTAAACCAAGAAAAAATAAATGAAATAAATAAATCCCAACACAGCTATTCCAGTATTTTATTTTGTGGAGTAGACGTTAGGGGCAATGTGAACTCAGCTGGAGGAATCATTTTATCCATCGGAAAGAACCTTACAGAAGGTAAGTAATTTGTTCTTTTAATTAATACATTCCTCCCATAGATTGCTCCCCTATGAAAGACTGCCAAAGCAATGCCAGAAGACAATCAATAGGTGGGAGAAGGGCAAGAATGTAAATTTCAGACTAGGAAATTTAGCAAGGCTGACCTCTCTATTCTTGCATTCTCATTATCCAGTGAGTCCAAATGGTAACGTTCTCTAAATGGTTTCCCTTTCTCAAGGCCAGTGAACCTAATAAATAGATCATCCACAATCTGATATTTGTTTGTCTTGGAAATGTAACATAACAACGCCCTTCACAGGGTCCAGCCTAGTTTCTTGGAACAGGGTAACCTTCTGGACAAGCCAGACCAATCAAGACAGCATTGGCGGCAGTCAAGACTTGGTGTCAGGATCGGTGAGGGTGATCGAAAGCCCACCATGAGCACACACAGTAAACAACAACGCAAATTACTCTCAGTCAGGTGTATATATCAAACATACATATACATGTATTAAAGGCCTTTTAAATCAAACACAAAGTAAATCTCAGCAGTATTAACAAAACCAACACAACACTATGAAACATATATACAATAACTAATGGCCTAAAGGAATATTACACTGAACAGATCCAAAACCTGCAAATAAAGGGGGTCACACAGTGCGAATATATCTTAGGCAGTACTTCAACAATTCAAACCCTAGCTAAAAGGCAGTCCAGTCCCTACGATGAGTGTACCCTTGAGCTCAAAAGTACTTTCCGTGCCACAGCATGCGATCGTGCGGTTAAGTTAAAAAATGGGGTCTCTTCAAGGGGCTGTAGCGTATCAGGAAGGTGGGTGAGGTGATGAAGAATAACTTCCCACTATTCAAGGAGAGTCTCCCCAAGAGGGCAAAACAGGTTACAAGAATTAGGAGTAGCTCGGAAGCACAGGATACCTCGATAAAGAAGAGTGGCCCTCAGGGGACACTTGTGCGTTAAAGTCTATGGATGCGCAAGGGGCCACCGGTAAGGGATGCAAGTACTACGACCCTCAGCGCACTCCAGACCAAACTTCGCCAGTCCTGTCATGATCGTTTGCAGGCTAAAATCCTGCAGTTGTGCGCTCTGTGGCTTTCAGGGGCTACGTTCCAGGAATTACTCCATGGCAGGACAGTGGTGTACTATCCTAATTCCAGACATTGGAATGCTAGGTGTACAAAACACGGCGGGAGAGTACCTTATACCCATATCATACAGTTTCCAAAGGCTCAAGTCGAAACTCGAGACGGTAGCAGTTTCAGGGCAAAGGTCCCGTAAGAGCTTGTCAGTTCACTGGGCAGTCCAGGAACACTTCCAAGCAGGCTCATTTGCAGGCTTAGCAGGAGGTGCACAGAACAGTTGGTCCCACTATTCCAATGGGTCAAAGCGCTCTTGCAGATCTTCTATGATCGATGCAAAACAGGGGCTCTGACGGGACAACAGCGGGGCCAGGGTGCCAAACCTTCCAGCGGGTCACCAGCGGTTCCACGGATCTGCTTCAGCATTTCAGGCTCCTTTACTAAGTTCGGTGTGAACTCAGAAGATTGACCTGGAATGGGTGTAAGTTGCCTTTTCTTATCAAGAATCTCCTTTGCGCCAAAATGAAGAGAAACCAATATGAGATCTGCTCACATTCAGCCATCCCAGACGTGGACCAATCATGGACCGCGGTGGTCCCAGTCATCCCAGCACACCAGACATCCTGGTACCCAGGATGTGTATTGGAACTAGACAGCTCCAGCCCACATCCTGGGCGCAGACACACAATACATGAAGAGGCCTGCGAAAGCTTCGGTTTGCGTAGGGGTCTGCATGACCAAATAAGAAATGTCGAGGTCGGCTCAACCTGGGGAAGGCAAAGGGACAAGATGGCCAAAGGACAGAACAATGGACCTCATGGCATGGCCATTTTGGGCACTGGCCATTGTCCTGGGTCAAACACAGTAAACGTGGTTTGGACCATAGAAAAGAGTCAAAAATGCGTTCAAAGTAACTGCTTGCACTAGCTCTGTCCTGGGAAAAGTTGTAGATTCACAAACAATCCTTCAAGGGTGTCTAGGGCCTTAAAAATGAAAAAGGGACCTCAGCGCACTGTACTGTAAGGTTGTGCATTTATAGAGTGTTACTAAGAAATAGCAACAACGTGAACGACTAAGGGAAACAAAGTCTCCCAGTACTGACAGTCTTAAGGGCATGTTAGTTTCCCCATAACAAAATGAGCAAAAGCCCAGCAGAGTACAGCAGAAGGCTGGGCTCCACTGGTAAAAGTCAGGCTAGGATGGTCAGACAACAGCAACATGTTGGGGGGTTCAAAACAGGAGAGAGAATTATCCATAATAGGAAATCTTTCCTAAAACGTGGTGTAATGTTTTCCTTCGAAGTGAACAAATGGCTAATAAGCTGAAAGTGCTTGCAGCTCAGAGACCATTCTGACCAATGCAAGTGCCAGCAGATATACAATCTTGAAAGGCAAAAGCATCAAGTCAAGAGGCATGATTATAAAGGCTTGAATGGAGACACAATCAGAAAAAACATTGGCAATGCCAAAAGTTTGAGCTTTTGTGGGGATCTAATAGCAGTGCCTGCCAAATGCCTATTACTTTATACACAAGGTCAATCAATGGGTGGGCAAATAACCAAATACCTACAAGCTTTGGGTCGTCTCCAACATACAGTACTCACACAATCCAATAGATGCAACAAAATGCACCAAAACAGAAACACCCGCAACTTCAAGTAATCAGTTCTGGGCTCCATGGGTTTCCACTCTGCACTACTAAAAAGAAAAAAAATATCCAGAAACGTAATAGTCCTAATTCTGGTCAATCACAGATTGATAATATCCTGATTCCTTCTCATTGGGATTCAAACATGTGAGCTATAGATTGCATTCTGTGCTCAGTCAGCAGCATTCGCTCAACCCAGCCATCTATCCTAGCTAACAGAGTTAACAGTTTTCCCTTGCCTTTAACCTGCCTCTGTCCCTCACTTCCTCTGCCTCCATTCTTGCACATCACCCATCATGGTCACATCCTAAGCGCAGCTGGCCGTACTGCCTACCTGCACTTAAAAATGTCCAATGTTGGTTGTCCTTAATCTATGTATGTCCACTTATCAGGGTGCAGCCTTGGAGCAGCAGCCAAGGTGCATAGATAGTGTGGGGCATTCCTGTCCTGGTGTTAAGTGGGTTGTACATGAGCCTAAAACGCTGGCAAGCCTCGAGATTGGCCAGTGATGCCTGCTGACTGGAACAAAAGCAACCCTGAGATCCTGAGTGTACTCCTGCCAAGGAGAAAACAAGCTGCATGTAGCGCCTGCTTTAAGAGTGTCCCTCCCAGCAAAGCACTACACCAGAGACCACTGCTGCACAAGCAAGACAATAAAATTGGGAGATGGGGGGCATTGGGAGACGCACAGGTATCACTGCAGTTTGTTGGTGCAGGTAACTGGAATGAAGCCTAGCTTCATCACAGAATGGCCAAGTAACCACCTTTGGTTGACCGGGAAATACTTTCCGGGAGCTGAGCCTGCACACTTACTGGCATTCTGTTCTACTGTCCGGTGGAGGGTATTGGAGGAGAGTTCAAGTCTCTTGTGTCTTCAAGTGAAGACACAACAAGAGTTCAACCTCATGTCTTCATCAGGTTCTCACAGTCACCTGGGGGGTAGGGGGTGGACACAATAATAATGGTAGTCCAATCAGCAAATATCAATCGGAGTAATAGGCTATCGGCCTCACCCTCAATAGAACAATATGCTAGCACAAGCAATTCGTTTTTAAGTTCTACACATTTGAATGACACTGAATCGATTCTGCCCTGCACAGTTATTGAACCCAGGCTAGACAGCTTATTAAGGAAATGTTATGCAAACAAAAAAAAACACTGGGACATGTTGGAATGAATTGTTTTGCATTTTAAAAATGCCACGAATACCCCTAATAGTGGCAACACAGCTGTAAGCATATGTACCTAGGTAGTCTTAATCCATGATGATTCTCCAACAGAGAGACTGATTGAAGTTTGCTTTACAAACGTGTCCATAAAAACTGCACAGGACGCTCCTAATATCAAATTAGAAATAATGCACATCGATGGCTTGGTGGATGCAGAGGTGCTGACACTACTAGTAAAAGTGTGGAAAAAAGGGAAAAAACAAACTAGACAAAGGAAGGGGAAACAGAACTTTCCAGAGAATGAAGGGAATTATAATCTGACAGAAAATGCAGAGATTTCTTGCTTAGATAACTAGCTCTGTAAACCAAGCAACAAGGCTTGGCCTGAGTATAGATCCTCAGAGGTTTTAAACCATAATGAAGATGGAGATGCAAGTGATTGTAATGATTGGCTCGATACGGAGTGGGTAAATGTACGTATAGTTACTTTCATATAAATATATACAAATTAATTGTAAATTACAGGAGAATGTAGATGGCAGCGCCTGCTGGCACCAACCGTGGTGTCCTCCTTCAACAGTCGTTTTTTCAGCATTTCATTCGGATGGAACACTCGCTTTCCCAAGTTCAGGAGACAGCAGGCTCAGCCTCTGAGTGCCGACCCTACAGTGATCTACTTAGACCTGAGGCCATAGTAAACGAGTCAGTGGATGCCCAAGATGGAGATATAGATGGGGACTCCCATGTTGAATGTGCTTCTAGTTCCCTAATAGACTTATATATGCAATCAAGAAGTTTCCTCTGTTTTGGGTTCCTTGGAGCATGCATCTAATTCCTCAGGGATAGCCCATGATAATGTTAAGGCTAATTCTGATGATAACCTATGTCAGTGTCAGGTTCAGGTGTTCCCTTCACCCCTTACGAGTCACTCCAATCCCCTTCCTCCTCACCTGTAAGTTCTGAATTCAAAGTTCCTCCGAACCGCTTCTTCCACAGCTCTTCTTTCTTCTTTCCTTTTTTTTGTGGAAGGGATCTGCCCCAAAGGGAAGCCACCCTGACCCCAAAATAGAAGGTCCGGGGGGCCCCTCCTCCGGTTCAGACCAGAGGGGAAAAAGCCATTGGCACAAAAAACCCCTTTGTGATGGTCTCCGGTGGTCTTCACCCTTATTATGCAGAAGGTAAGTTCCGTATTTAACCGGGATGAGATGCCGGCAGGAATATGGCATACAGTTAAGGATTGGAGTGGAGAAGCCAGGACAGGTAACCGGGGGCGAGCCCAAAGACAGACTGCAGAAGCACTGTAGCTAAGACTGAGAGGGAGAACAGGAGGAAAGGGGAAAAGATCTCTGCGAAACCCGGGGGGAGTCCTTGAGTCCCAGAAGAGAGAGAGAGCAAAAGAAAGACAGGAGGAAGGGCGCCAACAGCAGGGAAAAGCAAACCGGTGCCGAGAGAAGGTGCAGGGCAGCACGCCGAGAAAGAAAACTTACGAGCGCTCCAACCCGAAAGCCTGATGCGAGTAGGTTGCAACGCGCAGACTTCCGGGTTGGAGCGGCTAAAACAGTCCTCCACGGCGACCGGCAGAAAAGACTAGACTAGGCTAATGGCCGCTCCAACGCCATCGGCTCCATGCACGCCAGTCACGGCGGTGTGTGACAGTCAGTCATTGTCACATAATGATTTCGATCTAAGGATAGTCAACCACTGAACTGTTCCTTTGTTTTATCATTATTGTATATGATACCAACATTGCGTGTGCTTGAGTCCAAAGACATTGGGCCTCATTCCGAGATTGGAGGTAGCCATGGCGCTATTTGCGCCATGGCTGCCTCCAATACCAGGACCGGCACCGGTCTTGTTCAATGGGGACTTACTGGTGCAGTCTGGCCCTGGCGGGACAGGTAAGTCCCGATTGAACAAACCATCCCCCATTGAGCCCCAATAGGTGGAATGGGGAGGGCGCTAATAACGGGCTTGCGACTTGTAAGCCCGTTATTAGCGCCCTGGTCCCTTAACGGTACCCGTAAGGGTCGTGTGGTCAGACGACACGTTCCTTACGGTTCCCGCCAAGGGACCTTGGAATAGGGCGGTAAGGGATTACGGGTCTCCTTACCGGTGCCCAGTATACCTTACCGCCAAAGTCGTAATGACCCCCATAGACTATGTCGAGCAACTTGCAGGGACATACACCAATGCTTCTTGTGTCCAATGTGTATCTAGTCAAATCGTTTCTCAAGTAATGTCACATTCCGCAACTACACTAAGAATGGGATATGATATAATACGCTCTAATAATGTCCCTCTTACATCAGAGACCAAACACCTAACACAGTTTGACAACCTTTGATGGCAGGTTATGTATGGCAATAAAGCTATCGTTAAGGCTGTAAACTACAAGGATGATTGGGACTGGCTCCCTGATACTTTGTAACGCTGTACAATATGCAGATTCTGACAGCCCTTTTCGAGAACTTAAGTTGTTGAGTTGCAATACCTGTGGTCATAGGAAATATATGTGTAGCAAAGGTGGTCTTGCGATACTACGTGATCATGACAATTTTTGTTACAAGAAGTCCGGGCAATAGTATGGCAGTAACAGAATGGGGTAACCAAACACAATGCCCCTACCTCCTGGCAGGGAAATGAATGCTTAAAGTTGGTAAATTATGGAAATGGGGGCTTATCATTAATATTTATGATTCCCTAGGGGCGCACACTCTAATCAGATCATGGCAATCTTAATGGACCTTATTAGTAGCTAGCTTCACAAAACAAAGTCTTCCATTATAGTTGTGGGAGGAGATTTTAATGCCCATTGTGGCAAATATAATGAACTAGTAGTGAGCACATGGACTGACACAGGTATTCCTCCAACATATTTTAGGTGTCCATCTGGTAATGAGCAAGGGATGAAATGGCTCAATTGTCTGACATCTCTGAACCTAATAATGTTGAATGTACATACCAAAGGCACTATACCAGAGAATACTACATCGCCTATGGAGGGAGGGGGATGCAGCACAATGGACAATGTTTTTGTTAGTGTTAACCTTTTTTGGATGGCGAGGAAAAGTATAGTTATTGATACAGCCTTAAGCGACCATGCAATGCTTGTCTGGATATGCGACTATGCTACTACCAAACACAGAAATAAAATGACTGGTCATCTAGAAAGCTCCCAATTCTGGCAATGGGATTAGATGCTATGGAAGGAATTTTAGAGCAATAAACAAACACATTCAGGGAAAACATTAACCTATTCTGGACTCCAAACAAATAAGTGCACCAAACGCCTTTGTGATCTGTTTTAAAAATCTGGCTATTCAATTCAGAGGCTCAGGGAATGCCTTGATGGGTAGAATCTCTGGTGAAAACACTAGGTTATTAAACAACGCCAAAATGGCCAAAGAAGAAAAATGTAACTGTAAAACCATTCAATACTGGATACATGGAACTGGTTCAGAGGAAGCAAGATCGGGGGGCATTAGAGAATGTAATGGCACAGGAAGGTGCAATGAGCTTGCCATGGATATAATTTTTAAAGAAGGAATTCCAAGTATTTGCCCTATCTGATTTCTGGGCTGATCCAGCTACTATCATTGCCAATTCAAAGGGTAGTGTACGACATGCCCTTGTGGCTGAAAGAGAAGCAGAAATTGGAAGGAGACTGCAGATGTCATACCAGAGATATAAAGACTACCTTGACCTAATGTACCCTAAATTGATGAGATCTCTTTTTTTTTTGTTCAACCAAATCTTTATTAGCACCGGTGCATAATTTGTTTTACCAACATAGGGTTCGCATAGCATATCACAAAGACTTATCAACAATAAATAGTTTCAACAACATCTGCATCAACTCCCCCTCAAATCGACCCCTCCCTCCTGGCCCTCAAGTCTAGGGGCTCTTGTTTCCCAAGGCTTAGTCTTCTTCTTCCAGCCACATACCAAGTATCTGCAGTCTCTTCGGGATGTATAAACGCATAGTTAAGAAAAGGTGGCCAAACTTTACCAAACCTCCCCATTGTGCCCTGTACTATTGCCGTCATTGTTTCCACACCGATAGTGTCCCAGATTGCATAATACCATTGTATAATAGATGGCAGATCTTTTTCCCATCATTGTTTCACTATGCAGCGTCTAGCACTCATTAATAGGTCCACACACAATATTCATGCACATCCTCCCAGCCGCCTGTGCCCTCCTATTGAAATGTTGAAGAGCGCCAGATCCCCATGCTCCTTCAGATCGAATCCCAGCACCCCACCCACCTTCAACTTCACCTCTTGCCAAAAGTGCTTGAGCTGCAGCCATCCCCACCAAATGTGTTCTGTCATTTCCTCCCCCCACAGCCCTGCCAGCACATTGAAGAGTGTGAAGTGTACATCTTATGGAGCTTCGCCGGTTGTGATGCCACCTATGTAGCAACTTGTATTGCAGCTCAAGATGTTGCCCTGAGGTGTAGGGGCCGTACCATCCTCTTAGAGCCTGCTTCCATTCCCCATCCGTAATTGCCCTCCCCAGGCCTGCCTCCCATTTATTCCTCACTTCCAAGGGCCCTTGCCCCTCCTTGCCCGAGAGGATCCTATAGATGGCCGAGATTAGTCCCCTAATATTCTTTCTAAAAGATAGCAACTTTTCCCACTCTGTTAGACCCCTTGTAGCCCCTTTCCTCATCGATGAAGTTCCCACCCAGTGCTTCACCTGCTGGTAAGAGTAGAAGTCTTCCTTTCCAAGGTCATACTCCCTACAGCACTCTTCGAAGGACTTGAGATGAGTCGTTTCATAAAGAACCCCGATCTCCCTGACCCCTCCCACATTCAACCTTTGAAACGTATTGTAATACATTCCTGGCGGAAATGCCGGGTTCCTAAAGATGGGGGTCCATGGTGATGGCCACGGCACTAACTGAAGCCTCTTGTTCAGCCAGTCCCAGATCTCGTGTGTTTTTCCTGACTGGATTCTCTATAAGCCCCTCGTCTGCCCTCCATTCTCGTTCAGATATATTCTCCCGCCACTGCCTGCTCCATGATCACCCAGTGTTTCTTGTTGTCCTCCCTCCCCCACTTCACTAAGGCTCTCAACTGCCTGAAAGTACTTTTCCACGTTATGGCAGCGTACCCTCCCTCCCCCCGGGCCTTACATATGAATACGATTTTCCTCCCTATCCAGGGTTTCTTCCCATTCCATATGAAGCCCATAATGTCCTCCTGGATCACCTTCATCATCTTCCCGGTAGTGGCAAGGTATGGTAGCCGGGGAAGGATTTTAATCTTCACAATGGCTATCCTTCCTAACCATGACACATATAGTCCCCTCCATCGTGTAAGATCCGATTTAATTTGTCATGCCAGTGGTGGGTAGTTTGAACCGACTATCTTGTTTGTGGTTGCCGTCAAATTCACTCCAAGGTACTGAACCGGACCCACCGCCCATCTAAGTGGTGTATTGACCGCCAGTCACCCCCTTTCTTCCTTCCCCACCAATACATTTAATATCTCGGACTTGAGTAGTTCACCTTAAATCCAGATACCTCTGAGAAGGACCATATTTCACCCATTATTTCCGGCAGCAAAGTTTCCGGCACGGTTACCATGAGTACCACATCGTTGATGAATAAGCCAATTTGTGATGCAAGTTCGCCCACCTAACCCCCTGGACATCCCTGTTCTCCCTTATCCGATGCGTGAATGGCGGCATCACTAGCGCCAAGAGTAAAGAAGAAAGCGGGCCGCCTTGTTTGGTTCCCTGACTAATTTGAAATGGTCCTGTCAAACACCTATTCACTTCGACCCCAACTTGGGGATTCTGGTAGCTCATGTGTATTATCCTCTGAAAATTAGGTCCCACCACGTACCTTGATCAGCGTCTGGCTCATGAAGCCCCAATTGACGCGATCAAACGCCTTTTCGGCATCAAGCATTAACACACAGGTAGGTTTAGACCCCCCGGCCCCCTTTGTGGCCTTGCCAATTATGTGCAGGACCCTCCTTATGTTATTGAACGCGTTCCATCCCTGGATGAACCCAGACTCGTCCTGCGCTATTAAGGATGGTAACACTCCCTTCAGCCTCACCGCTAGCATCCTTGTATACAATTTGGCGTCTATATTGATGAGCGTTATTGGCCTGTGCGAAGAGCTCAGCTGCAGCTGCTTTCCCCACTTAGCAAGCCCTGCCCACCTGGTGCATTCCTGGTTGCCATCTTTTTCCATACTTAAGGAGCCCTCCAGCCTCTTTTCCTTTGCAAATGGGGAGCAGGTGCAAGTGGATCTAGGTCACCTGGCCTAAGCCCCGCCCACCTGGCGCCTTCCAGGTTGCTGCTCTCTACTTATCAAGCCCTGCCCACCTGGCGCCTTCCTGGTTGCTACTCTTTTTCCCTACTTAAGGAGCCCTCAAGCCTCTTTTCATTTGCAGATGGGGAGCAAGTGCAAGTGGATCTAGGTCACCTGGCCTAAGCACCACCCACCTTCTTAGCCCTGCCTCTTCTTTCCTGGTCTTAACTCTTAGATCAAGAGCGTTTCTCACCTGGGCGACCGAAGCAAAGGGCGGGCAATTCCTGTTTGAACCAGGAGGACCCAGGGCCCGACCCCCTGCTCAGACAGCAGGTAAGCATGCACCAACATGTGTTTACTCCCTCTGTCCCCACAGGCCATCCCCACCCCTTCTGGTCCCCCTGTGATGTTCCCTTGTGCCCCCCTCCCTTCTTGCAAACAGGTGTTGCCTGTTTTGCTTGATTCGTTTACCCTGCTCCTCCTCCCCCCCCAGCCTACTTCTGCAGGAGTCTGTCCTGATACATTCTGTTTTCACCTTCACCGTCTTGTGGCCAATGCTGGATTTTACTTTTATGGACTTCATCGATTCAAGGTGTGTCGCCCTTTCTCAAGTCTCATGCTGGACTTCCTTTGCATCTTGTACTCATGGTGGTCCTGAATCATGCTGTTTCCATCTTCATCTTGTATCCTGGCTTGCAACATTATGTGTTACTACCGACTTCTGCAATTGTATTCGCTCTCCCCTCTTGCTTCTCCACTCTCTTTGACTGCTTACTCTCTGTTCTCTCCTCCTCCCTCTTTCTCCCTTTTCCTATCTCCTCCCCTTACTTTCTTCTATGCACTTACTGTATCAGAATTGTCCCTGGATTTAGCATGATAGCAACCTCGTCTGTCTCCTCCCGCTCCCTTTGATTGTCCCCCCCACCCGTCCAGCACTATCTGAAATGTCATCAGGCCTAGTACGATAGTCACTTGTTTTGTTCCTCCCCTCCCTTTCTGCACCCCTCTTCCTCACCTTTTGTTTTTCTCCAGCTCTACCAGAAATGTTGTCAGGCCTAGTATGGTAGTTGCCTGTTTCCATTCCTCCCCACTCTCCCCCTCCCTTCCTTATCTATGTCTTGGCTCTTGCACTATCTGAAATGGCCTCAGGCCGAGTACGATAATTAATTTCACATCCTTACTGTTCATGACCTGTAAGAATGTCATTGTATTTTCCCTTGTTTCCTCCCTTGCCTTGAAGCGCTTTGAAACACATTGGGTCTCATTACGAGTATGAAGGTAGCCATGCCGCTTTTAGCGGCATGGCTACCCCCATACCAGGTACCTGGTCCGGGTTCCAGGAATGAGGAATCACTGGGCCATTCTGACCTTGGAGGGCCCGGTAATTCCCTTTCCTGGGACCAGGACCTGGTACATCACCATTCCCATTTGAGCCCCCATAGGGCTAAATGGGAATGGGGAGGATGCTAACAACTGGCCTGTTAATGACGGGCACGTTGTTAGCATCCTGGTCTGCAGCGGGTCCCGCTAAGGTCGCCTGGTCTGACCAAGCGTTCCAGCGCTGGACCCGATGCAGACCTCGTAATAGTGCGGCCCGTAATGAACGGTGCCGGTCCCTTACCGGCACCGTTCATTACAGGTCTGCACTCATTGTAATGAGGCCATTGTGTATAGGCGCTTTATAAACTATCATATCGACTATCATATCATATCAGGTCTTCCCCGGTTTCGGGATGAGAGTAATGTGTGCCATCTCCATAGAGGAGGATATGTTTCCCCCTCTCTCAGAACTCATGCCGCTGTTAGTCCATCTTCCCCCAGACTCTTGAGCGTCTCAATAGTGCTGTTGCCCGCTGTACCTTCTCCCAAGATATTGGTTCCTCCAGTTACTCTGTTTGTGTGGCTGTCAGCCGCAGTCCTGGCCACCCCACCAGGTGTGCGCGCTGCCCCTCTGTGTCACATGGTTCCTCCCTATAGAGATCAGCGAATAATTCCTGAATTATCTTTCGCTTGCCTCCCTCTGCCCCCACCAGTCTTCCCCTTTATCAATTTGTCATGCACCCATTCTGTTCTTTTGCCCTAAACTGCCTCGCTAGCACCGTCCCAAACTTGTTCCCATGTTCGTAGAATGTCTGCCTACTCTTCAGAAGAGAGCTCTCCACCGCCCTGCCAACATGTTGCTTGAGTTGTCTCCTCACATGGGCCAGCTGCCTAGCAACATTGTTGGATCCCTTCAGTTTGTGAGCTGCTTTAAGCCTCTGTATTTCTCTTTCCAAGTCCAGCTCTGCCTCTCTCTTAGCTTCCCTCAATTTCTTTGCAGTTTCTATTAGGTGGTTCTTGATCCTGATCTTGAAGGCATCCCACTGATCCCCTATAGCTTCTTACTTTCCCTTACCCTCCTCTATGAACCTGTTCATTTCATCTTCCACCTGTGCACATATCCCCTTGTCTATGAGGAGGTAATCTTCAAGTATTCACCCCCCGTACCTCCCTCTCAGGCCTCCCTCTCCCCACTCCAGGGTAACCGACGCATGATCCGATACCGTCATACTCCCTAAGTGCACTCTTGTGGTGGCCTGTACTACCCTCTGTGTTGTCAGAATATAATTAGTCTGGTAATATGCCTTATTAACATGCGAGTAGAACGAATACTCCCTTTCCCATGGGTGATGTATTCACCATGTATCCTTAATACCTGTTTCCTCCATCTTCTCCCTGAGTTTTATTATTTATTCCCTGAGGAATTATTTTAACATTGTTCCTATTGTGTGCCCCCGCACCCTGCTCGACCGGTCCATATCCGGATCCATAGCTAAGTTGTAGTCCCCTGCCATCACCAATTCTCCTTCCTCAAATTTTCCAGTTCGCCCAGGCACCCCTCCAAGAACCTTTCCTGCACCTGATTAGGCAAGTGTACATTTGGCCTCCCAGTTTCCCCTTCACCATCACATACCATTCCTCAGGGTCACGTTTCACCATGGCCCCTTCTAGTATGAGTGATTTATGGAAAGGGATGGCCACTATCGCCTTCTTGCACCCTGCAACAGCATGGTACTAGAATGGCTATTCCGTACTATGGAGACGCCTCACATCTCCTCCCATCAGATGAGTTTCCTGAAGGCAAACTATCCCTTGTCGCCTTTTCCTAATATCCCACATCACCGTTACTCTCTTGCTCGGGCTGTTCAGTGCCCTTACGTTCCATGATTCTAGACTATACATTGCTTATGAGTTGTATGTGCACCCATTCCCCCAGATACCCTCTCTTCCCAGACCAAGCCCCTTTTCCCATACTTCACCTGTTGTTGCCGTTGACTAGCATCACATACCATCCCCAAAGAAGTCCCTGGATCCACTGTCCAGGTTCTCGATGTGACCCCCATCCATGAACACTGTGCAGTACTCACCGCACGCTCACCCTTGTCTCTCCCCCATGCTCTGTGCCAACCTTTTCTATCCCCAGTAGTGAAGCTTTCAGTTATACCTGCCGCGGACCCTGCCCGGATCCGTTTGCCCAGGTCACAACTTCTTCCCTTTTTTGGAGTTCCACCATTGAAGGCTGTTTTGCTCTGCCTTTGAGGCTCCACTCTGCCGTCACTCAGCCCCCTGCTCCTGCGAGTCATGGGTACACATGCCCAGAACTCTCAAGCCGTCCACTACCTGAGATACAATTTTTTCTTCATTCCCTATGCGGAACTGAAGCCTTGTTGGAAAGAGCCACCAGTATCTCATCTTTCTCCTGTTGAGCTTCTCCGAGTCGTTTGAATGACCTTCTTCTCACTAGCATTATTTGTGACAAATCATCATACAGCTGGATGTCACCCCCTCCCCAAAATGAATTTTCCCCTTCTCTCTGGCCGCACTCATTAGCTGCGTTTTGACCTTAAAACTGTGCATCTTCACCAGGATGTCCTGTGGCTGTGTCCCTGGTTCTGCTTTTCAGCTGCCCACTCTGTGTGCTCTTTCAATCTCCATGCAGCATTGCTCTCCCCCCGTAATGTCTGCAAACTTCTCCCAGATGCAGCCCTCCAAGTCCAAGCCTTCTACCCCTTCTTTTAGGTCCTTGATCCAGATATTGTCCCTCCACTATCTTTTTTTAAATTATTTAAATGTTTTATTGGTTAAATACACTGTTTAAACCTTTAACATTACATCTTTTAGCATTTATAAGTACAATCGAGTCCAGTTATCCCAGAACTCTCAGTTAATAAAAG
The DNA here is from genome assembly GCF_040938575.1 of Ambystoma mexicanum. Taxonomy (NCBI): domain Eukaryota; kingdom Metazoa; phylum Chordata; class Amphibia; order Caudata; family Ambystomatidae; genus Ambystoma; species Ambystoma mexicanum. The sequence goes on from NC_090932.1 coordinate 1,151,610,213, forward strand.
GGCAATCCCAAATTACATATATCGTCTTTAGAGATTATTCGTCTTCAGAACTATCTACACAAATTTAAGTGCATCAATTGTTAGTCCTCTTTTTTTCCGACATCATTATCATTTCCCACCAGTCATCATTCGACCTTTGAGTACACGATTGAACATAAGGCCCCAAGGATTTAGTTCTTAATTCAGTAAGAGAGGTACAAACAACTCAACATCAGATGGCGGGTTGTTTCAATCTGCTCTCGTACATTGCAGAATCGGCATGTCGCATCCTCTGGCTTTATCTGTTTCCTTCTCGGGAGGCTAAAATGTTCAATCTACATTGCATAAGTAGGTCTCTATAATAAGCCGATGGGAATTTTTCAAGATATTTTCAGTGGAGGGTTTAACTTCTTCAATTCGCAAGTGAGGTTAGTGAGCCATGGATTCATTCTCATTAGTTCCAGAGTTTCCATCCAATCTCTTTCCTGAAGAGTTTTTTTGACCTTGTTAGGGTTTGTTCTCAGCATGTCTGCCTCAATGTTATTAATCTGAAAATATTAATTACATTTGTTTTTCCAATTTTTCAAATTTTTGTCTTTCTTTTCTCTTGAGTTATTCAGGATCTTAAATGGCTCCGTTGATGGGGGTCTATCAAACATTTACAATATAGGTAGATGGTTTTCCACATGACCATTGAACATAGCGATTGAAGCCTTAGCTCATGCCTTATTGTATTCACAGCTAATGAGTTTGGTAGCCTTAAGACCTTTCTCCAAAAGAAAGCCTCACACACTGCCCAAACTTTCCAAGATAGATTTAGTAAGGCCTCCGACACATATGTCAAAACAGCCACCACCTTTTGTTTATAAAAGGTGATGGTCGGGATCAGAGAGAATGTTCCATATCGTATGTGAAGGGCTCTCCCCTGATTTGTTAGCTTCATTAGTTTTTCTTTAATTAACACATATTGCCCTTGTTCATTAATATTTATGGAGTTTACCACTTCCAACTTCTGATTATTGATAGTCCAGCTAAATGTTTTTTCTTTCTTTAGGTTGCCCCGGGCTGATTTCATCATCAAGATCTTAGATTTTCCCACATTCACCTTCATCTCGTTTTCGTCCAGATAGCCCTTAAATGCTGTAAATCGCTGCTGTAGTCCTATTGATGTTTGGTCAATAAAGACTATGGGCCTCATTACGAGGTTGGAGGTAGCCATGGCTCTATTAGCGCCATGGCTGCCTCCAAACTCGTTCTGACTCCGCCCTGGTGAATGGAGCAATTACTGGTCCATTCCAAGGTTGGCGGGACCGGTAATTCCCCATTCACCAGGGCCATTCCCCATTCCCATTTGAGCCCCCATAGGGCTCAATGGGAATGGAGAAGGCGCTAATAACGGTATCACAAATTGTGGTACGGTTATTAGCTCTAGAGTCCCTTTGCGGGTCCCGTCCTTAACGCCTGAAAAAACAGGCGTTAAGGAAGGACCCGCAAAGGGAAATCGTAGTACGGCAGTAAGGGATTACCGGCACCGGTGCCCTTACCGGTGCCGGTAATCCCTTACCGCCCACTTCGTAATGAGACCCTATGTCATCTGCATAAAGGATCCATGGGATCACACCTTCTTCTAGTTTCGGGGGAAATGCCTTTATGTTCCTTTGTGACTCGTCCATGTCAGCCATGTACAGCGCGAATAAGAAGGGGGCCAGCGCACACCTTTGTTTTATGCCAGCGTAGGTCTTAATTCTTCTTGTAAGGGATCCCTCTCTAGGCAGTTGCACCTGTATTGTTGTATCCATATATAGGGCTTGGTTAGCTGTAAGCAGGTCCTCTGGGCAATTCCACGACTTCAATTTGAGCCACAGTCGGTCGCGGCTTACTCCATTGAACGCATGTTCGAGGTCAATGAACCCTAAGTACATTTTAGACTTTGATTCCAATGCTCGCTCTTTTAGCAGGTTCAGAATAAATACATTTAGTGATGTTCCCACTCCACTTATGAATCTGTTTGCCGGGGATCAAGTATTCCTGCGTTCATTGCTCAAGATTTTAGGTCCCTCAGTAGCAGTGATGTAAATAATTCACCTATCGAGTCTAATAGGGCTATTGGCCTGTAGTTATTCGGATCTCCACAGTCTCCTTTCTTATAGATCAGTACTATTAATGCGTCTTTCCAGGACAATGGCACCGACTGCGTTTTTAATATCTGAGTAAATAATAGGGTGATGAAATCTCCCCAACTTTCCTTATTTAACTTCATCATGTAGTTTGATATGCTGTCCGGGCCTGCCGCCCTTGAGGAGCTTAACTTGTTGATCATCCCTATAATTTCATTACGGTCAAATTTTATCTCCCATCTTTTTCATTGTACATATTGCTTAGTAGCGTGTTTACTCTTAAATAAGAGTTTTGTGTAATGATCTAGCAAAAGCTCTTCGAGTACTTGCGCCACTGCAACTGCTGCTTGGAAATCCTCTCCACCATTAATAATGTCCCATAGATACCACGGATTAAATGCGCGGGCTGCCGCCAGCATTTTTTCAGCATCACATTGGACTCTTTTAGCCTTGTTAGCCCAGAGCCAGTTCTTATATTGGGGCAATCTATTGTTCTTAATGTTCTTAGATCTATATGTTTTCCTTCTAGCCACCACTTCCTTGTTGTAGGCGTGCTTCCTTATCACTGTTATTTTTCCACTAGAGACATTTTAAATTTCAAACTCTTTTAGTAGCCATCTATATTCCACTACATCTGGATTATGACACATTTGTCTTTCATATCTCACAGTCAAATTCTGTGTCTCTTTCTGACTTATTCTTAATTTATTTCTCCCCCAGGTTACTTCCACCTGGTCCATTTTAGGCCCGACTTCTTTTGTTCCCAACAGTTTCATTTCAATCCTTAATAGGTCATGGTCACTTGCTGCTTATTTTTTAATTTCAAATTACTTAATCAATTGTAGAGTATTCCTGGATACAAAACAATAGTCCAAACACACACAGCTAATAGCCCTTGCCCAAGTATCAGCCCTTTGTAAATCCTTAGTCAGACCATTTAACATCCTCATTGCTCTAATTTCCATTTCATTTGTCCATCTTAGAGCTCTTCCTTCCAATTGTGATTCAGATTTAGGAGTACCATCTTCATTTAGCAGTTTGATGTTTAGGTCTCCACAGATCAATCTTAGTTGGTTCTGTTTCTCTAATATCGACCTATCCACTTCATCCATTATATCTTTGATGTATTTCTCCATTGGGCACTTGTTAAGACTCCAATATGAGTTAATTATTCATATTTTTAAGTCCCGCTCTTCCAATTGTTTGTTAATTTTTATAATCTGCACAAACGGGCTGGTAATATGATGTTCGATAACGTTCAGGTCACTGTTGGTTTTGATCAAGGTTTCCAGGCCAACATAGGGCCTGCCCTTAACTCCTTTTCTAGCTGGGTTAACATAAACTTCATAACCTTCACATATTGGTTTTTGCCTTAGCCATGTTTCTTGTAGGCATAACACTTCATATTCCCCCAGAGAGTTATCATAATTTGTGTACGGATGTTTAAATCCTCGGGTGTTCCAAGAGGCACACTTGAGGCTCTCTTTATCCCCCTTCCTTTCATTCTAATGTTTCATGTTTCCAGCAAGCGCTCCTGCCATCCATGACCAATCTCGTTTCTTCTCATCCCTATGTTGGATAGGTTTTAACACTTTCAATTGCTTTCTAGAATTGTCAATAATGAATTTTAGGGATTTCCCCAGTAACTTCAATGGGTGGTTGGGCGGCGTTGTCCACCTCTTTGTTCCTCGTTATTTTTATACTTTCCCTTTGTTTGATGCAGGGCTTCTACTGTTCTTTTCCTTTACTCTTTGGCTCAAACCTCGGTTTGAACCCCTTTTCTTTGTCGGAGGGTTTATTGTCCAATTTCCCAGATTTTGAGATGTCTTTCACTTTTTCCAACTGATCTCTTTCCTTCTCTACATTGGTGAGATTTCGGGAGTTTCTAACCTGATCCTTGACATCACTCATTTCATTACCCAACAGGACAAATTTATCCACCGCTTCCATCAATGACTGTTTAACCACCAGCGATTTCAAATGGAGGATCACCCGATCCATCCTTTCTTCATTGATGAATTCTACTATTAGAATATCATCAGAGGATATGAATCAAGTCGCAGGGATCTACTGGAGAAGCTTCACCACTTTCACACTGTTTTAGGATGGACCATTTGAAGGCTTTGCCTGTTCTCTCCAGTTTTACCTTGTGGGCATGTTCTTCTCTCTGATATTTTTTCTCCCCATAAATGCCCTTTCTCATTGGCTGTGAGTTGATCTTCATCTTTTTAATCCCTCTTTCATTTATAAAAGTTGGTTCTTGAGCTTTCCTTTTCATTCCATAGTTCTTTGTAGACTCTTTCCTTCTTCCTTCGAGGGTTTTCTGATGCTCAGATTGTTTTTCTTGCCCCTGCCCTTTAGTTCCATAATACTTTAAGGATTCTATTCTTCTTTCTTCCAGGGTTTTAAAGTGATCTGAATTTTTTTCTTTCCCTGATAAGACATGACGATTTTTGTTAATCATATCCTTACCTCTAACATTTTTTGTATTCACCTCCTTTTTCTTGTTCGAAGGGGTCATTATTTAATTTTGGTGAGAGGTTCCGCACCTGTTTTTCTATTTCTTCACACTCTGAGGAACTTAAATTCTCCCATTCATCTTTCTCTTAGTCCTCTTCAATACATTCTATCAAATCACTGAGTCCTGCTACTGAATCTTCAACCTAAATAAATATGCTTTCCCTTGAGGAACAGGAGTCATCCAATACTTGTATTTTAGGTGATTCTTCCAAAATTATCATTTCTCATCTGGCCTTCTTTACACATTGCATCATGTCAAGTCATGGTGGAGTTCTTATATTTCTTAAGAAAGATCTAGATCCATTTACTTTCCTTTTTGGCAATTGTCTCATATTTTTTTATTTTTTCACATCTTTTTTCCCCATCTGTTGCGGTAGAGAGCTCTTCACACTTCTTTTGTTTTATCTAGAGGCCCAGAACCCTGGAATATTGAGAAGTAAGTGTTTTCCAGTTCTTTTATATTTTCCTGCTGTTGAATTTTCTGTCCTTCTGATTCTTTTGACTTTTGCTTTGACATGTTGATCGTCTGTAACTTCTTATTTACCTTCTCCATTGTTTGTTGGGAGATATTCTTTAGATTAATCGACTTGATTCCTAGGGCTGTTAGTTACATTATCGTTAGGCACAGAGTTTGGACTCATATTGACTTCATCCGGTAAGACTGTCAAAGGATCTTTCCTCTTTTCCAGTCTGTTGGGGCTTACTTCCTTTTTGTATAATGATCTCATCCATTTACAGTCTTCTATAATCGCGTCCATCAGAAGCGATTTATCATTTGTCTCTCTTCTAGCTAGATAGCTTAGTCGGTTTTGCCATAGCTTGGATGTTTCCGCTTCTTTATCCAATCACTGCTCAATTTTGTTCAGCAAAGGCTCTAACCCTTGCATCTGAGCCTTATTTCTCTCAGACGCTGTATATAGGTCTTGTAAGGAGGAGTTGATATTCTCATAAAGATTTTAAAAGGGTGCAACGGCGATTGATAGAGCGGACATCACCGTGTTTTGAATATGTACGAGGTCATCCAATCTATCTTTATTTTCCTCTTCTCGCCATCTTCTTTCCAAGACCCCCGCCAGCACTTTTATTTGGGGAGTAGAACTCATATCCGAGGGTACAGTAGCCCACTGGGGATCGGCGTTCCCAAACATATCCAAAGAGACCTGGTTCTGATCTAATGTTAAGTTGGTGAATGAGACCTCTGGGCCTCGTCTATCCTCCATTTTATCCGGCGCCTTTTGCAATGTAGGCGGAACTTTATTATCTAAAGCCGCGATCTTCTCTTTTATAAACAACAGACTGCTGTTTTTCTCACGGACAGTTTTTCCTGTCAGGGCCGAGATGTCCTGAATCAATTTCTCTGCCAGCACAGAGTTAGCTGAATTCTTCAATTTTGGCAGCAGAGTCTTTACATTAGAGGTGCTAGGATCCATTCTTGTTATTTCCTCGTTTGCCTCCTGAGTCCATTTTAGCAAAGGTATTTTTCCCACCTGTGATTTGCTTTTCGGCTCGGCCTCAAAGTTGTCCTCACAGTTCATTGACTCTTGATCATATGTGGTAAGGTCCGATTAAATTAGGCAGGCTAGGGCTTTCTAGACCCATTGTTACCTCAGAGGATCGCGGTATACCCTCTGTTTCATCGAGTACCACGGGTGAATCCTGCCCAATCCTTGTAAAACACTTCAGCCCATCACCAATTTCCTTATTTCTAGTGAGCTGATCTCCTTAGTGAGTTTGGATTGAATTTTGAATATCTGGGCCAGCGGTTCCCTATGTTTTGTGTTTCTCCAGTGGATTGCAGCATCAATTTCAAGTAGCGGGGGCGGTAAATCCCCATTTCTCATTGGGTCCAGAGGACCTAATGGGGTTGGGGGGCTAATACCGCTGGCAGTAATTGTGCCGGCAGTAATATCACTGAAAATGGCTGAAAACGGCTGAAAAACTGTAATTTCTACCAGTTTATAGTCATTTGGTCGAAAACAAAAATGTCGAACGTCATAATGTCGGAAAAAAATGTCGAAAAAAATACGTCGAATTTTTTTTTCACTACATTTTTTTTTTAAATGGGGGGTTTCCTCCCCCAACCCCCCTTTTTTTATTTTATTTTACCCATTTTTTATACTTACCAAACCCAAAAAATACATATAAATAAAAAAATAATAGATTTGACCTTTTTTTTCGATATTTTTGTCATTCGACTTTTTATTTTCAACATTATGACTGCACACCACAGTTGACCTGGAGGTAAAAAAAACCTGGAGGTAAAAAAGCCATTTTCCGTGCAACTTGTGATTTGGCCAGCCCTTAAATGCAGCGGTAATACCATTACCGCCGCAATTAAGGGCTCAGGCCAAACTTGAGATGAGTCCCTTAGACTAACATTACTTAAACCATAAGTGTTCATGTTCATTACATTGTGTAACATTTTTAGTAGGAAATTCTCAGGGCTGTTCAGTATTTTCCAATAGAGTCACATGCAGCACAATTTTAGCTGACCTATAATGCTGATAAGGGAAAACTCAAAATATAAGTATTGTAAGGGTGTACATGTATGACATAGACTAAGAGGTGGCATGGTTTTGGTTATAAACATTTGTTTTTATATACCACAAAGAAACCTATCTATCCCTAATTCTATGAGGGGTTTCCCTGCCTCAACCTAAAGTGTCAGAATGTCCGTCAAATAATATTCACCGTCCTTGTCCAAAACCTTTCTTCTATCCCTTACACTTAAACCCAAGAATGCTAAATAAAGTAAAGTCTTCCACCATGAGAAGGACTCCCTTCTCCAGGTATTTGACGTAGTTAAAAGTCCAAGAGACTGTCTCCCTTTTCCTGGCATATTTTAAACACAAAAGATGTTCAACCAGGCAAATGCCTCCCTCCCTTCTCCTGGTACACTCAGAAAAGTTATTTTTACAAAAAGGCGAAAGCCAGGGGGAATGACTCTCTTTCCCTGGTGTTCTGTTGCCTTCTATATTAGTTCAGCTTCGAGATTATTTACCCGGAGAATGCCTCCCTTCTCCTGGTGTCTATGGATGTATCACAGTGTCCACACACTTCTCCTGGTTCAAAGAATGAATTCTTGTTATTGTTTTCCAAACAACCAACAAGACAATAGTTCAGCGGTCCACCTCCCCCCCCAAACACAATATAGCATGTAATCTCTTCTCTTGTACCCACAAATGAATTTCCATCATATTCTGCATTTGTATCAAGATTCCCCTTAAAAAATAGTCATAACTCCAACAATTGTATATCTAACAGAAGTATCACTAAACGCACCCTCCCTGTGACTTCAGCAGCTCCCCCGTCAGGCTTGATCTCAGATCATTCCATCCACTGATCCGGACACAGCCTCCTGCGCCAGTGAAATAATATACTGTTTGTATATTCCATCTCCATTTTGCTGCAATAAAGGACGTCCCCCTTATATTGTTCTATTGTAGGTCATTTTTCCTACCCCATACCATTGCTACCCTCCTCTTGGCCAACAGTAGTAACAGCCCTGTCAACCTCCTTACACGACCAGCAATTTGTTTGGTATATCTCAACAAGCCCACCGTCGGCGCGGGATCTACCCGCTCTCCAATAATGACACTTATCATGGCAAAAACGTCCTCCGAAATTTGCAACACAGGAGGACAGCTCCATGCCACATGCAAAAAGTCCACAGAGGAAGCTGCACATCGAACACATTCATCTAGCGTGTGCAGAAAAGATATATGTAACGTTGGTGCATAGTAAAACTGGTGGAGATATTTGAAAGGTATTAGCTTAAGCCTGCTATTACTAGCTATTTTCCTAGCCTGTGCGCAACAATAACGTAATGGTGTTGCCCAGGATTGTCTCCCATTTCCCTTAAGATGCCTCCACCCACGGTATCCTAATATCTAATATTTTACCATAGAGGCCTAAAATAAGTGGCCCCTTTCCCCTGGTTCAACATATAACTTGTAATGTTCATAACTCCTGCCAGCTCAGCAATTCTGTATGCTTCTGTTCCCTGGCTCTTACAGTGTCCCAACTTTTTCTACGAGTTTCAGTGACATCCCTCTGGTCAGTGAATTGTGGAAAATGTTCCTTATGCTGTATTGCACTTTGCTTTGGGTTCCCAACCCTTATCCAGTATTCAGTGGTCCTCCTGTGGCCACTGGGTTGAGGACGTTCTCCTCGGTTACTCTGTCAAGTCCATCTGCTGACACTTGCCATTGCGCTGGGGACCACAAGTCATAAATAGCAAACATCAGCAGGAGCAATGTCATAATTGACAATACGTGTCATATTCCTCCATCAGAGTCTACAAAAAACTTGGAGTACTCATAGACAGAAAAAGAACCTCAGACATCAGAATCCTGCATGAGTGAATAATTATGTAGTACTCCGAAAATGTGCCGCAATACAGGGGCCGCAGTTTGTACGGCCACAAGGCACATCAAAATTATGTTTGCAGCGTCATGAACGCCAGCCAAGTAGAAGTGCGAGATGTTCAACAACACGACGGACCAGGAAGACACAAATATTCTCAGGCTGCTCTACAATTGCATCATAGCCATGCCGCACAAAAGACATGGAAGTCACAGAAGGGGGCAAAATATCGTGCCCAGGTCCACGCTGCTTCCTTAAGAAGCCACAATACAACTATGTCGATCCGGCATCAGGCAATGCAGGAACATCAAAGTCATTTGTCGTCATCCAGATCATCGGATGCAGTTGCATGATGGAGAAATGTGCCACATCTCCTTGCATGATCCCGGACCCTCCCGAATGGACTCCACACAAATCCACAAGTGCAAACATCACACACAGGGTCTGAAAAAACAATTTCAGAAAAAACAAGATATCAGTGAAGTACATCACTCATGTAAATAACATTTGCTGCAATTACATCGGCCATAACCGGCAGATCACTAGGTTTCTCAACCCAAATGTTTGCTCTTCGAGGAACCATTTTGTCTGATGAGCCAAAACCTTTATTGCCACATGTAGTAATCACAGTGGGTGGCTCTCCCTTCTTTACCATAGATAATTTCACAGGTACGATCATTAACTGGGCCGCCCTATCGCCTTTATGGATCGGTAGCATGTTCTCACCACTATTGATTAGAATCACTTTTATCTCTCCCTGATGTGTCAGCATCAACAATTCCTCCAAGTACCTTGATTCCTTTTAACGCCAACCCAGATCTAGGGGGCAATTAATCTCATATGTTCTGATGGAATTTGCACTCCAATCCCTTTATCAATAACACTGATTCCTCTAGGTTTAAGTCTATCACCTCCCTAGCATGTAGATCCATCCCTGCAGACTCTGGTGTTGCTTGATAAGGAGCTAAAGCTCCAGGTGATATTTCCCAATACATGAATGTTTCAAATGCCCTATTTGGTTTCCTTTATAAAGCTGGCATTTTAACATACGCATTAATGGGGTTTCACCATTAGCAACTGGTCGTTTATTTAACACTTGCACCGCATCTAGGATGCGTTCACGCCACCCTTTCAGGTTACCATCACCAGTCTTTCGCAAACTGCTCTTTCAACAGACCATTCATTCTCTCAATCAATCCCAAAGCCTTGGGGTGATAAGGAACGTGGAAAATCCATTCATCACCCTTTTCCTGACAATAGTCTTGAACCAATCCTCCTGTAAAATGAGACCATTTGTCACTCTGAATCTGTAAAGGTATTCCATAATATACTGCCACTTGGTCTAGCAATTTCATAGTACTAAATTGCGTGGCTCTTTTGCACGGTAACACCATCAAGTATCCTGAATATGTGTCCACAATTGTACACGCATATTGACATCTTCGGCTGACTGGCATTGGACCGATGTAATCGATTTGTCAGATTTATCCAGGTAATTTAGCTTGTTTTAAGTTTCCTTGAATTACATGTGTAATAGATCTCTGCTTTTGATGTTGGCACACCAGACATAGTAAAATCACAGTTTTCACAATCTCTAAAGGAATGCTAATTCCTCGATCTTGTGCCCACCTGATAGTAGCCTTTTCTCCAAGATGGCCACTTTTCTGGTGTGCCCAATTAGCAATCCCTTCCAGATCACTTTCCTCAGACCTTGCATCCATAGCCAAAATCTTGGCATGTTCGTCTGAAACAGAATTAAACCAACGTTCTAATGAGTCTGTTGGGCAGTGTGCATCTACATGATACACAGTCACCTCGCTATGCATTAACATTATTGTAATATCTTGGCACAGTTCTTTTCCCCATAATTCTTTTGAATGAATCTTCCATCCATTCTTTTACCATGTGGCAGCCATACAGCTAGTACATTTGCGACAGACCATGAGTCAATGTATATATAACAACGGCCAGGCGCTTCTTGTTTTAATGCCTGATAAACTGCATAGAATCCTGCAAATTGACTACTCTTCCCTTTCCCTAATGTTGTCAAGGTTTCAAAAGCGTCAAGCACAGATGTCTCCTTATCTGAATCTCTTGAGGTAGGTGCAAGCTTTGTGTTCCGTAGCTTCTGGGGATATGCATCAGCAACATGAGAGCTAGTATGAGACAAATATTGCCGTTTGTAATTTGTGCTATGCTTATCATTGTTCTTTTTTTTACATTTTCCCTTCATTATTTATCACACATATGTTATGTAGCGTAAGCGACTCAGCTGCGACAATGGAGCCAGGTTCACCTGAGGGTCCTGTGTCAGGTGTTGTATTAGTAGAAGAAGGAGGAAACTTTCTCGTGATCATCTGTTTTGCTTTTTTGACACGTGTAATAATGTTAGAACTACTCACCCTATTACACGGACCAAAGTTCTTGGACTCAGGAAGGCAATAATTCATACCCAAACCAACAGTTGGAATATAATTGGCTCTGTACAGCCCTTTATTCACACAAATTAAAAACACACAAATAACTATAAGAACAAATTAAATTGGTTATACACAAACACACAAACAAGGACAGTTACAAAGGGTTGACATCACCGTTAGTGCAGTTGTAGGAGAAAACTTCATCTCAGTCACGACGACACTACTCAGTCCAAGGCAGGTAGGCAGAGGGATCACGCATACTAGCAGGGTCTGATCTCATCAGGATACCACCTTTCTTATGGGGGACATATCCCTGCCCCCCATAGGTTGCAAACTGTCCCCGGCCGAAGGACAGACAGCAAGCATGGGAGGCAAAGAGCAGAAAAGTCCAGACAGTAGTGGAAAAACCCAGCTTGTCTCCCGCACGCTCTTTCCCAGCACCCCTTATCAACGCACCTGCACATCTCCGACTCCCTTCTCAGCTTGTCCTTGAGCGAACAATAAACAACTATCCTTCATAGTGAGCTCCTCTGTTTCATAATATAACATTGCAATAATTTCAGAATTCGTGTCTGCCTTCTAATGAGCTCACAGAAACATAGACTTTCATTGCGGTTTGGAAGTGAATGTCCAAAATGGTAGCGCCATGTTTTAGCTCATTTTTGCACACGCATTACACTCCACCCTTTGGACAATCAACTGACATATCCCAATGAAACAAAAGATGGTTTCTGAAATTGACAAAACATCCTCACCAAATTGGGATAACAAGAAATACAACAGCAAACAATGAAAACAAAAATAACTGCAAAACCACAAACAAAACGTAGCGCAATGCCTCAGGAATCCAAGAAAACAGTAGATCTCACCTGTTCCCGCACTGGACCTCAGTGACTTGGAAAATCAGGTCCTTTAAACTGCCAATGTGCTTTTCAATAGAACGGGAATGATCATCCAGATTAAAACAACACATTCCTTCAACGGCATGGCAACCCAAATTGTGCTTCAAAAACAAATAATCTATAGCAGCTCTGTTCTGTAAAATAGCCTTTCTAAAATTTCTGCTATCAAGAAACAGTTCCGTCAAAGCTTGAGAAGTTTCATTAAGACCCTTAACCACCACACAGGCCAATATAATCAAGGATTTATAGCACCCAGCAGCTAAACCCCTAAAACCCACCAAGGAAGATGCAAGACCCAAAACTTCAGGTTCAGACAACAAATGCACATTAGAGTCACAATCATGAGACAGACCAACATGATGAACAGAACGCGTAGAACAATGAATAGCAGGCTGCAAGGGAAACATCATCAAACTAAACTGTGTCACAGCACAAGGCCACCAGAAATATAAACAGGGACGTAGGTGTAGGTAAGGTTACCACAAGAAAATGATCAACCTGTTGGAAGCTTAACATGTCGAAGATGGCTGGTGGTCAAATTAGTAAATTTACGGGAACATAGCATTAGATACATTAACATATACAGCCATAGATCGTGTAAATAAAGGCCTCTCAAAATCAGTCACAGCTCGATATTTAGTCAAGTCCACCTGCTGACACTTGCCAATGCGCTGAGGATCACAAGTCATGAAATAGCAAACATCAGCAGGAGCAATGTCATAAGACACAATACGTGTCATATTTCTCCATTTGCGATCAGAGTCCACAAAAAACTTGCAGTACTCATAAAAAGAAATAGAACCTCAGACATCAGAATCCTGCATGAGAGAATCATTTTGCAGTACTCTGAAAATGTGCCGCAATACAGGGGCCGGCGTTGGTACGGCCACAAAGCACATCAAAATTATGTTCGCAGCATCATGAACATCAGTCAAGTAGAAGTGCGAGATGTTCAACATACGATGGGCCAGAAAGACGGGCCAGGAAGACCCATATATTCTCAGGCTGCTCGTCAATTGCTGCATAGCCATGCCGCCCAAAAGACATGGAAGTTGCAGAAGAGGGCAAAATATCATGCCCAGGTCCACGCCGCTTCCTTAAGAAGCCATGATACAACTATGTCGATTCGGCATCAGGCAATGCAGGAACATCAAAGTCGTTTGTCATCATCCAGATCATCGGATGCAGTTGCAGGATGGAGAAATTCGCCACATCTCCTTGCATGTCCCGGACCCTCCCGAATGGACTCCACACAAATCCACAAGTGCAAACATCACACAAAGGGTCTGAAAAAACAATTTCAGAAAAAACAGGATATCAGTGAAGTACATCACTCACGTAAATGACATTTGTCAGTGGGACAATGACTCCATTTTCTCTTCCCTGGTTCCATTACAAGGACAACTTGATCCTCCCCTGCTGCAAATACATCTGCCGGAACCGGCAGACCACTAGGTTTCTCAACCCAAACTTTTGCTCTTGGAACCATTTTGTCTGATGAGCCAAAACCTTTATTCCCACGTGCAGTAATCACAGTGGGTGGCTCTCCCTTCTTTAACAAAGACAATTTCACAGGTACGATCATTAACTGTGCCACCGTATCGCCTTTATGGATCTGTAGCATGTTCTCACCACTGTTGATTAGAATCACTTGTATCCCTCCCTGATAGTCAGCATCAACAATTCCTCCCAGTACCTGGATTCCTTTTAACGGCAACCCATATCTAGGGGCAATTAATCCCATATGTTCTGATGGAATTTGCACTCCAATCCCTGTATCAATAACACTGATTCCTCTAGGTTCAAGTCTTCACCTCCCTAGCATGTAGATCCACCCCTGCAGTTCCAGGTGCTATTTCCCAATACATCAATGTTTCAAATGCCCTATTTGGTTTTGTTTGTAAAGCTGGCATTAACATACACATCAATGGGGTTTCACCATTAGCAATTGGTTGATTATTTAACACTTGCACCGCAACTAGGATGCGTTCACACCACCCTTTCAGGTTACCATCACCAGTCTTCCGCAACTGCTCTTTCAACAAACCATTCATTCTCTCAATCAATCCCAAAAACCTTGGGTGATAAGGAATGTGGAAAATCCATTCAACACCCTTTTCCTGACAATAGTCTTGAACCAATCTTCCTGTAAAATGCGACCATTTGTCACTCTGAATCTGTAAAGGTATTCCATAATATACTGCCACTTGGTTTAGCAATTTGATAGTATTGAATTGCGTGGCTCTTTTGCACGGTAACACCATCAAGTATCCTGAATACGTGTCCACAATTGTACACGCATATTGACATCCTCGGCTCACTGGCATTGGACCGATGTAATCGATTTGTCAGATTTATCCAGGTAATTTACCCTGTTTAAGGTTCCTTGAATTATATGTGTAATAGATCTCTGTTTTTGCTGTTGGCACACCAGACATTGTAAAATCACAGTTTTCACAATCTCTAAAGGAATGCTAATTCCTCGATCTTGTACCCACCTGATAGTAGCCTTTTCTCCAAGATGCCCACTTTTCTGGTGTGCCCAGTTAGCAATCCCTTCCAGATAACTTTCCTCAGAACTCGCGTCCATAGCCGGAATCTTGGCATGTTTGTCTGCAACAGAATTAAACCAACTTTCTAATGATGCTGTGGTGCAGTGTGCATCTACAAGATACACGGTCACCTCGTTATGCATCAACATTTTCGCGATATCTTGCCACAGTTCTTTTCCCCATAATTCTTTTGCATAAATCTTCCATCCATTCTTCTGCCATGTTGGCAGCCATACAGCTAGTCCATTCGCGACAGTCCATGACGCAGTGTAAATATAATAACAGCCAAGCCCTTCTTGTTTTAATGCCTGATAAACTGCACACAATTCTGCAGATTGACTACTCTTCCCTTTCCCTAATGTCAAGATTTTCTTCATTTTTGGATTATATGTCACCACCTTCCAGTGTCGTTCAGTCCCTACATATTTAGCGGAACCATCTGTGAACCAAGCATATTCAGTTTGTTCACTCGTCAAATCCCCATAGGGGACTCCCCATTTTACAGCAGACTCACCAATTTAGGTCTCCTCTGAGGGTTTCAAATCAACCAATGGAACACCAGCCACTTGCTCATGTAATTTCGCAAATTCCACCCTTCCCTGTTTTGGCACAATCTAGTATGTACCATTTCCACTTCATGATGCTAGCCTCCTGAGCCTGTCCTATTCGATGTGTTTTGGGAGAGCTCAGTACCCACTGCATGATTGGAATTTCTGGTCGGATCAATACATTGTGACCCATTGTCATTTGCTCTTTCTCCACAAGAGCCCAATAACAGGCCAACAACTGCTTCTCAAAGGCAGTGTATCTGTCACCAGCCTCAGATAACATACAACACCAAAAACCCAAGGGAACACACTTCCTGTCCTGTTTCTGCCCCACACTCCAATTGGCATAATTTTCATGTACAGACACCTTTAATTCCACTTCACCTGCCCTTAACGGCCATAAATCAAGTACTCTCTCAATGTTATCTTTTGCCAGCTAAAATGCATTCTCTTGCTCCTCGCCCCACTCGAAGTTGGCTTTTTTCCATGTGACTTTGTAGAGAGGTGCTAAAATCTGCCCCAGGTGGGGTATATGCTGTCTCCAAAACCCAAACAACACTATGCATTGCTGGGCTTGTTTCCTATTCACAGGTGTAATGAAATCAAGGATCTTTTATTTAGCCTTTGGCACCATCTCACGATGCCCATTATGCTGTTGAATTCCCAGAAGAATCATGGTGTCCGCTAGACCTTGGGTTTTTGTTTCATTGATTTCCCATACTTCTCTTTTTTAAACCCTCAATCATGGTGTCTAAGTGCGTCCGCACACTCTGCTCATCCTTTCCCTGTATCAAAATGTCATCAATATAGTGTGAAATCTGTACATCAGGTTTGCCGGGGATCATGTCCAAATGTTCTGCCACCAACCAGTGACAAATGGTCAGACTATGCATGTACCCCATGGGCAAACGTTGAAACATATACTGCCTCCCATTCCAGGAAAATGCAAACTGCTCCTGACACTCTTCTGAAATCTGTACAGTGTACAATGCATTTGCCAAATCTATCACCGCATACCAAGATCCCTCGGACGTTTGCACATTCTGAATTAGGGTAACAGCATCTGCTACTGTGGGTTTTAACGGAGGAGTGTACTTATTCAACGCACGATAATCCACAGTCATCCTATACTTTCCGTCCAGCTTCTTAACCGGCCAAACCGGATTGTTCCAAGCTGTGGTTACAGGACGTAATACGCCTGCTTCAGCATATCCCTTAATAATATCTGAGATCTCCTTTTGCCTCCCAGGAATATGTTATTGTTGCATAGATGTCCTTTTTGTTGCCAAGGGAACCTGCACGGGGGACATTTTCAACGTTCCCACAATGACAGGGGTACACATCAATGCACCCACACCAAACTGATACGGTTTAACTTCTAATCCTAAAGTCAATCCTTCCAGAATATCAAACCCAATAATATATTCAGGTATAGGAACAATTAACACTTGATATTTATGACTTTTTAAATTACCAATTTTCATATCGACTCTAGTTTGGACTGCGTGGGTCTCTTTCCCTCCCAGTCCAGTAATAGTAAAATGCCTGCCATTAAATTGTGAAGGATTCCCATGAATTAATGAGGCCTTTGCTCCGGTATCAATTAAAGCTTGAACTTCTTGCGTGTTTCCCGATTGCCAGAATAAATTCACATTCACATGAGGTCGTCTGTCTTCTTTAATCCAGGCAGACGCTACCGGAGTTTGTCCACGATCCTATCCATATTTCAAATACGTGTATTTGGATTCTGTCTCCGACATCGCACTCAACACCTTTCGTAAATCAGCATAGGTTGGCTGATATGGTGAAGGCATCCCCAGGGAGCCGTCATCCATCTCCTCCTCAGGCGGCGCGGAAGGGGACTTATCCCGACTTTGCTTGTTTGAATCCTGCCTTTTTACTTGTTTATACTGCTCTTTCACTTCAAGCCCTCGTTTTTTATACAACTGATAAATTTTGCGAGTCTCAATTCCACCAATATCTTTGCGCGGCACGCCATCTTTGAGCAGCGACAAAAACATGTATTTTCTGTATTCACATGATTCTCTACTATCGAACCGCTTTCCAAGGGTTCTTCTATCACTCCGCCCCTTTCTCTTGCCCTCTCTCTCTGTCTCTCTGTCTCTCTGTCTCTCTCTCTCTCTCTCTCTCTCTCTCTCTCTCTCTCTCTCATCAGTTTTGTTCCATTCCCCTAAGTCCGCTAACTGTTGAATAGCATCCTCATCCGTTAAATTACCAGTAATACCCACCAGCAAAGTCATAATGACATTTTTATATGCCGGTGGAGCAGTTTGAATGATTGTCAGTCAGTCAACATGTTTATTCGGATTCAGAATCCATCAAACACAAAAAACATTAATCACAGTTCATTACAATCAATGAAATCCCAACTCTTAAGATTCCACACAGTTCATACCCACAACTTTTAGAAATAAAATGCACAATACAAAAATCCTTAAAACGAATATTATAACAAGCGACGGGCTGCAAATGACCTTCACTTCGAGCACCATTAAGATAACATAGTCCTAGGAACATAGCTCCCATTCATCAATAGGGTAATAACCGATAGGGGACCCAAATAAAATGTATTCGCCTATGAGCCTCTTCCTAAGGTGCATTGCTCTCTTCAGAAACTAAAGCAGTGACCATGCAGTTAGAACAGTATCAGCACTAAGGAGAAACAAAATGGCAGATCTGTAAAGGCGAATATTGGCCTCCCTTAGGACTGGTAGCAAGGTTGCTCGGTGAATCCCACTACATGCACTTGCGTGATCTGAATGACACCTGGCCTAGTAGGATCATTGTCTGTCCTCCCTTTGTTCCCCCTCCCTTGCCTCGTCGCAACTTGATACACTTGTGTGTAGGCGCGTTAAAAAAATGCCATATCATATCATAACCCGGGCAAAACAATAACAGGTGGGCCACATCTTCCTTTATGTAGCCACACACTGGGCAGTCCACTGAGTCCTGATAGCCATTCCAGTTGACTGTGTTGCTCCACAAGAGGAGGCAGTCAAATGTTGCATGGGTAATTAGCCAGAGATATTTCCTAGTTGTACCCCAGAGTAAGTAGGGTTGTATTTCATTAGCCCGGCTAATTACCACATGCTCTCCATCAGCATTTAACACAATTTCCTGAAGGGATCTCTTCACTATAAACACTTCCCCCAATAGAGATTTATAGTTTCTAAGCTGGGTTTTGGTCAATAAAGCATCTGTGGGGGGGTGGGGGGAGGATTAGTTCTTATGTTACCCTGCAGCAGTGCTTTATCGATATAATCAAGCCACGGAATTCTTTTCCAGCCAACCCTGGCCATTACCGACCTAATTATGAAGTGGCAAAGTGTGGTTCGTTCATTTGCCCAAATCCTAACCCAAAAAATAATCACGGCTATGGCCCACTGGTCCTCCCAAAATTCCATGCCCAGCTCTCTATGAATAGAGATACAGGCAGAGGAGTTCGGAAGCCCCAGTAACCTCCTGAAAAACATAATCTCCTTTACTTGGAGGTCATGAGCTTTTTGAAAGCCCCATTACGGTGCACCATACAGAGTGACAGTCTTAAATTGAGCCAGATAGATTTTCATCACAGCATTAAGCGGTTTACCCTCGCTACGCAAAAGAAAGTGTGAGATTCCCCACACTGTTAGGCAGAAACCTGTGCAGTTCCCTCTGGGACCACTGCACAAGATTTAAGACTACAGGTGTTTGGCAGTAAACCCACTTGGTAGCAGTCTGTACCACACAGATTCACTTGGTAGCTGTGGCTGAGCAGTCAGACTTCCCTCAAGAAGAGTTAGGCAGTATACAGAGTATTGACAATAGGTCAAGAGAACACAATAGAACAAGTAAACACTGACCAGAGCTTGGTGTAAAAGAGATATAATTATTTATTTGAAAGCACATCTAGAAAAACACACAGGCACTATTATCACGCAGTTCAAAAACACGGTCACTAAAAGATATACACTCCCTTCAACGATTAGTTAGACAAGTCTTAAGTAAAGCAACACTTATTTTCAGACAGCAGTGAGCGCTTAACGAAGATAGCACTCTAATCAATCGATTTAAAAGGGAGAGAAAGGCAGAGCAAAGATAGAAACAGATCCCAACACTTTCGGAAGAACACAGTAGGAGAAGAAGGCAGGTTAAAACCGTAAAGTCAAAGTTAACAAGGCCGGACCCACTTTAAGAGGCTCCGGTCGAAATGTGTCCAAGGTCACACGGTTCAAAGTGCCAAAAAGTCTCGCAATCAGTTCAGAAAGAGTTGGACCAAAAGAAAGGGACCAGTTAGATGGTCAAGGCGGCCAGCCCAGTCCAGAAGGTTAAGGGATTATTATTACCTTGTAGCAATCTTTAAAAAGGGAGGCCTGGCGGACACAGTACCTTAAAGTGGTGAGAACACTCCAGCGGGGGCAGTTGTTCCCCCGCTGGAGGATGCAAGTCGGTGCTTCGTCCGGGGGAAGAGAGGATCTCGTCGTGGAGGAAGACAGGAGTCCGTTGCACTGCCAGGGAAGAAACCAGCCGCAGAGTTTCTCAGGTACAAGGAGCGGTCCGTTGGTTCGCGGTTCAGTGGTGAGTGGCTATCCGGCCGCCGGGGTGCTTGGCACAGGCAGTTCGACCACAAACCGGTCTGGGGTGTGAAGAAAGAAGGTAAAACTGGTTGTGCCCACCAGTCAGGGGAAGAAGCCTCTCCAGCCAGGAGATCTTCTCTGTCGTCGGGAAGTGGTGAGTCGGTTCTGCAGGGCTCCACCGGTGGTGTCGTCGTTGTAGGTCGGCTCAGCTTCTTCCTCATCGGATTCTCAGGTCCTGTGGCGACTTCTGAAGTTCCAATCCCCAAAGTCCTGCTTTTATGCAGCATACCCCCCATTCACTCAGCCTAGCTGTCAATCAAACATGCTAAGTGGTGAGCCGGCCGGCTCACCACTTGGGCCAATCACACAAGAGTGCGACTTGAGTTACTAATTTAACTCAGTCCAGGGTGCCTAAACCCCCTCCCACACCCCCTGTGGTACCCAGACAGAGTGGCACCATTTTTGGAGGCTTCTGTGGAGAAGCCCGCCAAAAAGTGGAACAGAGGGCTCGACTTGGGTTGGAGTCACAGAAGAGAACACAAACGCCATTTTAGAATCGAGTCTTGGCAAAAAATACCAACGGGCGAATTAATATTAATTAAATAAACCGGCGGTATGTTCGAGGCTATGAGAATTAAATAATGAAAGATGGTAGCCTCGAACAATGGGAAAATCCCATAGGGAAATATTCGCAGTCGAATATAAAAAGTAGTTTCCACTGCCACCAGCCAAAACTCGATCAGGGGGGACGGAGACGTGCCCCCTTGCATAACAGACCCTGGGGCAATTGGATTGCCCCGACCAGTACGTCTACAATATGATGGTTTGTACTGGTTTCTGTTAATAATTTGGGACTAGTAAAGCCAATGGTGACTTTACATGCCCTGGGAGACAGTAGTCAGTCCCAGGGTATGGAGTCTACGGTGGGGTGTCACCATGACACCCCTGTGTTACTGCACGGAGGGTGCTGTGTAACACACATAGTAAAAACAGTAAAGGACCCCATAGCCCATAAAACACATTAACAGTCAAAGGAACACCATAAATCATGTCCAGGAGTGGGAGAAAAAGAGTCTCACTCTTGGCAGGAGAAAAAAACTCCAGAAATCCAGCAAAGCTGCTGGGGGACTCACTAGGTTAGGAAATTCAGCCTAAAGAGAGAATTCTCCCTAACACTCGCCCCCCCTCCCCCAGACTAAGGGACAGGAGGATTTAATCCACTCCTGGATGAATCTCATACCTCTAGTCGATGACATACATCCTAGAGAGACCATCAGCATTTTGGTGGTTACACCCTGACCTGTGCTCAATGGTGAAATCAAACCCCTGCAGGCAGATTGACCATCTCAATAGTTTTGGGTTTTCCCTTTTCATTTCTATTAACTATCTCAAGGGTTGGTGGTTAGTCTGAATGACAAAAGTAGAACCATACAAGTATGGCCTAAACTTCTTCAGAGCCCACACAATGGCAAAACACTCTCGTTCAATGGTTCCCCACCTTGTTTCAGGATCCTTCAGTTTTCTACTGATGAAGTAAATGGGGTGCTCCCTACCTTTCCCATCCAGTTGACTGACGACTGCACCTATTCCTACATTTGAAGCATCTGTCTGCACAATTAAAGTTTGGTGGTAGTCAGGAGCTCTGAGTACTGGGGCTTGGCAAAGAGCCTTTTTCAGGGTTTCAAAGGCCTGATTGCATTCCTCATTCCACCTAACCTTTTTAGGGAATTTAGGAGAGGAGATGACATTCAGTGGAGAAGCTATGGACCCATTGGTCTCAAAGAAATTCCTGTAATACCCAGTGAGACCTAAGAAGGCTCTCACCTGGGTCTGAGTAGTAGGTGTTGTCCAATTTTGCACAGCTTCAATCTTACTGGGCAAAGGCCTTATTTCTCCACCTCCTACCTCATGTCGAAGGTAGACCACTTTACTCTGTCCAATCTGGCATTTACTTGCCTTTATGGTCAGATTGGCCTTTCCAAGAGCCTGCAAAACATATCGTAGGTGGTCCACATGCTCTTCCCAGGAATTGCTGAACACTGCTATGTCACCCAAGTATGCCATGCAGAAGTCCTCCATCCCATTCAGAACCTGATTTACCATCCTTTGAAACGTAGCAGGTGCATTTTTCAACCCAAAAGGTATAACCTTAAACTGGTATAAGCCAACTGGGGTAGAAAATGCAGTTTTCTCCTTGGCATGGTCTGTCAGGGCTATTTGCCAATAGCCTGACGTCAAGTCAAATGTGCTGAGGAACTTGGCTGCACCAAGTCTATCCACCAACTCATCTGTCCTTGGCAAAGGGTGGGCATCAGTCTTAGTGACTGCATTAAGAGCTCTGTAATCCACACAGAATCTAAGATCTTTAGATCCTGCCTTTGGTACTAACACAACTGGGCTAGATCATGGACTAGTAGAGGGCTCCATTATCCCGAGATCAAGCATCTTGTTGACCTCACCTTTGATGTAGGTTCTTACATTTTCTGACATTCTATATCCTCTGCTTTTGACTGGCAGACAGTCACCAGTGAGTATGTCATGCTGTCCCCAAGGGGTCAAGCCTGGTGAAAGTGGAATAGAGGCAAACTGATTTAACATAGATTTGCACTCTTCCTGTTGCTCAGGTGTCAGATTTGAAGAGAGATTTACTCCTTCCATCTTTTCCTCTAAAGGTAAGCCCCTGAGGAGATCAGGAAGAGCTTCACTCTCTTCTTCTTCCTCTGATGATGCTAGAAGCAAAGCTCCTACACCAGGTCTGGAGACATACGCGTTCAGCCTGTTGGTGTGGAAGACTGTCGGAGCCTCTTTGGGGTTGGCCAAGTCCACCAGATAGTTGACCTCTCCAAGTTTACCCACAACTTTGAAGGGTCCCATCCATTTGTATTGCAAGGCCCGCTGCTTTGTTGGAATCATAACGAGAACTAGCTGGTCCTGAGTAAACTCGACCATGTTAGCCTTTTGATCATGCCAGTGCTTGACCAATGCTTGTCCAGCTTTCAAGTTATCACTTGCTTCTGCCATCATTTGTGACATCCTCCTCCGGAGACCTATCACATCACTCTGACTGGCTTCTGGGAAGGAGCACTCTCCAACCCCTCCTTGATCAGGGCCAATGGACCTCTGAGCGGATGACCATAAAGAAGTTCAAAGGGAGAATAACCTACTAACTCCTGAGGGACTTCTCTATAAGCAAAGAGAAGGCATGGCAGTAGAAGGTCCCACTATTTTTAAGGGGGTCCTCTAAAGCACCTATCATGCTCTTCATGGTTCTGTTGAACCTTTCAACCAACCCATTTGTCCGAGGGTGGTATGCGGTTGAGAACTTGTAAGTAACTCTGCAGGTTTTCCACATGGCCTTCATGTAGTGGGACATAAAATTTGACCCCCTGTCAGAGATTACTTCCTTAGGAAACCCAGCCCTGGTAAAAATACCAAGCAGGGCCTTAGCCACAGCCGGAGCTGTAACAGTCCTCATAGGAATTGCCTCAGGGTATCTAGTAGCATGGTCTACTACAACAAGTATAAACCTGTTGCCTGAGGAAGTTGGAGGATCAAGGGGACCAACAATGTCAATCCCTACTCTCTCAAATGGAACTCCCACTACAGGGAGAGGCACTAAAGGTGCCACATTCTTGGAGCCAACCTTACCAGAGGTCTGGCAGGTGTTGCAGCTCCTGCAGTATTTATCTACTTCAGCCCCCATCTTTGGCCTGTAAAAGTAGAGTGAGAGCCTTTCCTTAGTCTTCTTGAAACTCAAGTGACCAGCCAAAGGAATCTCATTAGCTAACTGCAAGAACTGTGGTCTGTTCTCTTGAGGTACTACAAGTCGTTTGTTGTCCCCAGGTGCGGACTCGGTTGGTCACTGTAGAAGAGACCATCTTCCCAGTGTAACCTATATTTCTCAGGCTCTTGCCCTTCAGCCTGAGCACCTGCCTGGTGGCGAAGACCTTCCAGAGTTGGACATTCTTTCTGTCCCTTACTGAAGTCTGCCCTGTTGGGTCCACCTTCTGCCAGTAAAGACTGCAGCTCAGGATGGTCAACAGGATCCAGATCTCCAATGAGTTCCTGACCTTCCACTAGCTCTTCTTCAGAGTCTAGTTCAACCACACATAGTTGTACCTCCCCCTCAGCCTCAGCTGGAGGTGGAGTTACTGGTGTAACTTTGGACAACCTAGGGGAAGTCCTTGTGGGCTGCAGTGGAGTGCTGGCTGTGAGGTTCTTTTGGGAAGTTTTAGGTTTCCCTTTTTCTTCTATTTTCTTAGAGACAGTAGCCGACATCTCCAGTGGAGCAGGAGTGATCTCTTTCTGCATCATCTCCTTGGGAGTACCTCTCATGGTTCTCTCCCTGGCAGGTCTGGTGAGCTCCTGTAACCTTTTACTAGGAGGTCTGGGGGGGTGTGACACTACTCCAAGAGATTTCAGGTCATTACCCAGCAGAACCCTTCCTGGCACCTCACTTTGTATGCTGACAGGTATCTTCACAGTCATGTCATTACACTGGATGAGCACTGGTAATTGGGGAAGCATCTGCACAAGCCCTCCAGCTAATTTGGTGAGGCGTTTGGGTGCCTTAGCAACATCCCCAGCCTGAAAAAATGATTTGTCCACCACAGTTATGCTGGCCCCAGTGTCCCTAATGGCAGGAGTCTCCTGACCATTCGCCTGGACACTGTCCTTATAATACTCTTTAGTATTATCTGGGATAGAATTATAGACATCTAAGTTCTGTTGTTCCCACAGACCCAGAGACACTAAAGAAACACTGGCTGAGACTTCCATGGGTTCATCAGCCAGTAATAGAAAGTTTCCTCTTGCCAGTTGTACTTCCTCCTCTGGAGCGAAGGCTAAGGAGACAAGCTGGACCCCTGAAGGTTTACCCTTACATCTGGGATCTCCTTTCATATGGTCAGTAGAGCCACAAACAAAGCATTTACCAAATGCTTTCTAGAATGGTGGCTTGTTCTGGCCTCCTTCTGGTTTGGCACCAGGAGGTACACTAGCCTGATTTGGTTTCCCTGGTGGCTTACCCTTTTGGTTCTGTTTGGGGCCCTCTTTGGAATTGGAATTATTAGAATTCTCTTTGGAGTCCTTTTTCGGCTGTTTTCCATCATCCTTTTTCTGAGTAGCCCCAGAATCCTTGTGAGTGGCCCTGTTGGCAACCCACAAGTCAGCAGCCTTTGTAAACTTCCTGGAATCTAATTCCTTTGAATCAGCCAAGTGCTGTCTGAGCTCAGGAGAGCAGGCATCATAAATTGACTCCAACATCACAAGATTCTTCATTCCTTCATAAGTGTTAACTCTGTAACCCTTAATCCATCCCTCTAAGTTTTTCAAACTTTCACTCACCCAGTTAGCCCAAGGGGTACCATCATGCTTTTTGAGGGTCCTAAACTCTTAAGGTACTGGGAAGGGGTCTTCCCAAATCTAGCTATCAAAGCTAGTTTCACACATTCATAATCCTTCTTATCCACCTCCCCCAACTCCATTACCACATCAGTTGCAACAGGGGGAAGCCTAGAGAACAACCAGGGAAGTAGCTCATTCCCTGTGATGTCCTGGAGCCCATGATTATACTCAAACATTTTCAACCAATCCAACACATCCAACCTAGGTTCATACATACCCACTAATTCCTTAGGCATCCGGGGTCTTTTGGGACTGGAACTCCTAGAAGAACCAGAGGAGAGAGAAGCATTTTCCACTGACAACTTTTCTATTTCTAATTCATGATTAAGCTCTATTTCTCTGAGTCTTAACTCAGCTTGCTTCTGCTTAGCCTGGGCATTCATTCTTCTGAACTCTAGCTCTTGGTTTCTTTCAGATTGAGCAATAAAACGTTTGTACTCTAATTCAAGCTTCATTTTTTCAAGTTCAAAATAAGCAGGGTTATATGTAGGACCTGGTGTAGGCCCAGTAGGTACAGTAGGTAAGGTAGACAGAGGCTCAGAGTGGCTAACTTCATTAGGTTCACTTTCCTCTTCTGACTCAGTATCAAGACTTCGATTCAGATCAATACCATCACTGTTTTCTACATTTGCTGGGGGAGGGGGGGGGGGTAGATTCCTCTGTACCACCCAGACTTTGGTTTTCTAACAATCTTTCTATAAGTTCCATTTTCTTGCCCTTCTCAGAGAGATTCTTATGTCTACACAATACTTTTAAGCAATCAGCAGTTTTGGCAGACAATGATTCTAGGGTATAACTCTCCATAGCAGACATAGGGCCTCATTACGACCCAGGCGGTAAGTTACCGCCTGGGCCGTGACTTTACCACCATGGCGTAAACTACGTTTACGCCATGGTGGTTGGCGGATTTACCGCCCCATTCCAACCTTGGCGGGGCGGTAAATCCCCATTTTCCCATTTACCCTTCCCCATTCCCATTTTGCCCCATAGGGCATAATGGGAGTGGGGAAGGCGTTAATTACGCCACCGTAAATTACGGTGGCGTAATTAACTCCATGGTCCCTTAGCGCCATGGATTTTAACACCTGCTAAAAGCAGGTGTTAAAACCTCCATGGCGCTAAGGGACCTCGTACTCAGGCGGTAAGGGTCGGCGCTGTTTACGCCACCGTAAAACCCTTACCGCCTGAGTCGTAATGAGGCCCATAGTTAGAAAATCAGCTTTTTAGTGCTAAGCTCTGTGGTTAGTTGTCCTAAAGTGTTCAACAAACACTCTAAAGTGTATACTCAATACAAATCCCACCGCTGCCACCAGTGTTAGGCAGAAACCTGTGCAGTTCCTTCTGGGACCACTGCAAAAGATTTAAGACTACAGTGTTTGGCAGTAAACCCACTTGGTAGCAGTCTGTACCACACAGATTCACTTGGTAGCTGTGGCTGAGCAGTCAGACTTCCCTCAAGAAGAGTTAGGCAGTATACAGAGTATTGACAATAGGTCAAGAGAACACAATAGAACAAGTAAACACTGACCAGGGCTTGGTGTAAAAGAGATATAATTATTTATTTGAAACCACACTTAGAAAAACACACAGGCACTAATATCAAGCAGTTCAAAAACACGGTCACTAAAAGATATACACTCCCTTCAACGATTAATTAGAAAAGTCTTAAGTAAAGCAACATTTTATTTTCAGACAGCGGTGAGCGCTTAACGAAAATGGCACTCTAATCAAGCGGTTTAAAAGGGAGAGAAAGGCAGAGCAAAGATAGAAACAGATCCCAACACTTTCGGAAGAACACAGTAGGAGAAGAAGGCAGGTTAAAACCGTAAAGTCAAAGTTAACAAGGCCGGACTCAATTTAAGAGGCTCCGGTCGAAATGTGTCCAAGGTCACACGGTTCACAGTGCCAAAAATTCTCGCAATCAGTTCAGAAAGAGTTGGAACAAAAGAAAGGGGCCAGTTAGATGGTCAAGGCGGCCAGCCCAGTCCAGAAGGTTAAGGGATTATTATTACCTTGTAGCAACCTTTAGAAAGGGAGGCCTGGCGGACACGGTACCTTAAAGTGGTGAGAACACTCCAGCGGGGGCAGTTGTTCCTGTCAGCGGATGCAAGTCGGTGCTTCGTCCGGGGGAAGAGAGGATCTTGTTGTGGAGGAAGACAGGATTCCGTTGCACTGCCAGGGAAGAAACCAGCCGCGGAGTTTCTCAGGTACAAGGAGCGGTCCTTTGATTCGCGGTTCAGTGGTGAGTGGCTATCCGGCCGCCGGGGTGCTTGGCACAGGCAGTTCGACCACAAACCGGTCTGGGGTGAGAAGAAAAAGGTAAAACTGGTTGTGCCCACCAGTCAGGGGAAGAAGCCTCTCCAGCCGGGAGATCTTCTCTGTCGTCGGGAAGTGGTGAGTCGGTTCTGCAGGGCTCCACCGGTGGTGTCGTCGTGGTAGGTCGGCTCAGCTTCTCCCTCTCCGGATTCTCAGGTTCTGTGGCGACTTCTGAAGTTCCAGTCCCCAAAGCCCTGCTTTTATGCAGCATAACCCCCATTCGCTCAGCCTAGCTGTCAATCAAACATGCTAAGTGGTGAGCCGGCCGGCTCACTACTTGGGCCAATCACACAAGAGTGCGACTTGAGTTACTAAGGTAACTCAGTCCAGGGTGCCTAAACCCCCTCCCATACCCCCTGTGGTACCCTGACAGAGTGGCACCACTTTTGGAGGCTTCTGTGGAGAAGCCCGCCAAAAAGTGGAACAAAGGGCTCGACTTGGGATGGAGTCACAGAAGAGACCACAAACGCCATTTTAGAATCGAGTCTTGGCAAAAAATACCAACTGGCGAATTAATATTAATTAAATAAACCGGCGGTATGTTCAAGGCTATGAGAATTAAATAATTAAAGTTGGTAGCCTCGAACAATGGGAAAATCCCATATGTAAATATTTGCAGTCGAATATAAAAAGTAGTTTCCACTGCCACCAGCCAAAACTCGATCAGGGGGGACGGAGACGTGCCCCCTCGACTAACAGACCCCGGGGCAATCGAATTGCCCCGACCAGTACGTCCACAATATGATGGTTTGTACTGGTTTCTGTTAATAATTTGGGACTAGTAAAGCCAATGGTGACTTTACATGCCCTGGGAGACAGTAGTCAGTCCCAGGGTATGGAGTCTACGGTGGGGTGTCACCATGACACCCCTGTGTTACTGCACGGAGGGTGCTGTGTAACACACATAGTAAAAACACATGAGACCCTATGGAGTAAAGGACCCCATAGCCCATAACACACATTAACAGTCAAAGGAACACCATAAATCATGTCCAAGAGTGGGAGAAAAAGAGTCTCACTCTTGGCAGGAGAAAAAAACAAACTCCAGAAATCCAGCAAAGCTGCTGGGGGACTCACTAGGTTAGGAAATTTAGGCTAAAGAGACAATTCTCCCTAAGACACACCTGTTGGGTAAATTTGGCTGATTGTTTTGTGCCTTCCCCGTAAGAGATTCAGAGAACCTAATCCCAAGGTAATCAAATCCTTCACCCTTGGGATGATTTCTCCGTTGTAGAGCATAGGCCTAATTTTTGCTGAGCGCTTGCTACCTACACAGGCCATTACGGCCAGCTTCTTGGTGTTTATCTTCAACCCCAAGTTTCCCATGAAGGTTTCATATGCAGATATAAGGATCTGCAGGGCAGTCCGCCTTTGTGACCATCAGATCCTTGGAGAGGCCATGGATGTACAGACAGAAACAGATGGGTGCGAGAACGCACCCTTGCCGGACACCACAACCCACATTAAAGCAGACTGTGCAGTAATCCCCCCGGGCCACTGCGAACACAGGCCTCATTATATCTATGGATTTCTACCAAGACCTTCCAGATGTCACCCAAACAGCCCAATGAACCGAGCACAGACCAAAGTTTTGATCTATCCACCTTGTCAAAGGCTGTGCTCAGGTCCATGTACGCAAGTTAAACCCCCTCGTCTTTACAGAAGACTGAATTTGCCACCAACAAGTACAAGTTGACACACTACTCCATAGTGCCAACCCCGGGGTGAAAACCTAGCTGCACTTCGGACAGATCTGACTCCTCAGAGAGCCAAGATTCAATTAGCCCCAACAAAACTCTCCCAAAGATCTTAACAGATGTGTCCAAAAGGGAGATTGGTCTATATGAAGTTGGACATGCTACATCCCCTTTCTTATAAACAGGGTAAATGATGGTTTTTTTACAAGACAAAGGGTAACTACCCGTCTCCATACAGGCGTTGTACATTATGGTAAGGAGTGGTGCACAAATCAAGGGGGTTCTGAAATTGGTCGGAGGGGATCACATCAGGGCTTGTCACGTGATGAAGTGCCTGTCGGCTTATTGCTCTGGCCACATCCTCCAGCCTAAACCTCAGGGAAGAATGACATGAACCTGAACTAACCCCTTCATTACCTCCCCTAAACAGGTTCCAAAAATGATCTAGCCACGTTTCCTGCTCCACATGGGTAACACTGGACCTTTCCCTTATGGTCCGTGAGTTGCCCCCCTTCACAAATTCCCAAAATGACTTCTGATCGTTGCGTTTGGATGCATCCAAGAAACACTCCCAGGCTTGACTTTCAACCGCCTTTTCTTCTCTTGAGCACCCCCCGATATTTAGCACTGGCGAGAGCAATCTCGCTTCTAAAGCACACTGGAGCCTTGAGAGCCTTCAACAGACCTCTCTTGGCAATTTTATAAGCCTTATCAAACCACCCTATAGTGGGAACCTTCCCATTCCTCTTACTGGGAGCCGTGAAACTCTTGGAGAATGCCCATAGGAGTACCACAAATTGCTCCACTATCTCCTCAGGCGGCAGAGACTCATCCAGGATACCTGAGAATAGGGCTGTGTTCTCTGCTATCATAGATAAATGCAGGTTGGCCTACCTGATCTTTACCCATTTGATTCTTCTGGTGCCGGGGGCCAAGACCTTTACCGGCCAGACTAAGGTGTCCTGAATGATTGCTTTTCGTGCTGAGACCGACAATGTCACCACCCCATATGTTCAGGATCACCGATATTTATGGCTTCTTTCATAGCATGCTCCCTGAGCCTTTGGATGGCTTCTCTCAATGTGTACCACTTCTTCTCATCACTAGGCCAGTCCGATGTAATTGGGTACTTGAGATTACATCCTTGAGCAGCCAACTGTAACAAAGACACTTGCGGATCTCGCCCTTGACCATCCAAAGGCAGCCCTGCACGCAATACTTCTTGGATATGGGTCTCATGGGACAATGGCAACAACCTTAGAGAATCGGTTGAATCTACCAAAAGACCCGCTGCGCCCCTGTCAAAAAATCTGATCATCCATGTTAACAGAGGGTCACCAGTTCTCTATTTTAATCTGCCCAATTTCTTGTTGAGAATAATCCTCCAATGTTGTTAAATCCACAAAACCACCTCTCGGATTATGACACTTGCTTGCAATACCACATTCTGTTGACACTCCTTTCTGAAAGCATGCAACAAAATCCAACCTTCTCTACACAAAGCTGAGTACTTCGTTCCCTTTTCTACAAGTACCTGCTGCAAGCAAGCTGCCAGCTCGGTCGAACTCGCCTCTCCTATACTGAGGTTCCAGGTCTCACTCAAAACGGCACCACACGCCCAAGTCTGTGCCAGTTTATCATACAGACTCTTTGTCCACTCTGGGATCATCGCTTTGGGAAAACCTCCACCGGTGGAGCTTCCCTTTTTCCTAAATAAGGAACTCATTGTATCGATGGATGTTTCACGTCCCTATCAACAATACCTTACACACACGTGCACATGTCACAAATGTAAAGAAATTGCCTTTCTGTGTCCAAGCTTCAGATTTGTTTGGTCTCTGGCATCAACTTCAGCACAAGGACCCTACTCACAGCACTGTTATGTTTTGCTTTTCTGGCACGTCTAATAATCTTAGAATTACTCACCCTATTACACGGACCAAAAGTTCTTGGACTCGGGAAGGCAATAATTCACACCCGAACCAACAGTTGGAATATAATTGGCTCTTTACAGGCTCTTCATTCAAACAAATTACAAACACACAAATAACTATTGGAATAAATGCAATTGGTTATACATAAACACATAAACAAGGACAGTTACAAAGAGTCTACATCACGGTTAGTGCATTTGTAGGAGAAAACTTAATCTCAGCCACAATGACACTACCCAGTCCAAGGGCAGGCAGGCAGAGCGATCACACGTACTAACGCGGTCTGGAGCGGAGCGTCCTCCCTCTCAGCGAGACTTCTTCACCAGGGGTTCCAATTTTCTGTCTCCTCATCGGGATACCTCTCTTCTTATAGGGGACAAATCCCCGCCCCTTAGGTTGCAAACTGTCCCCGGCCGAAGGACAGACAGCAAACATGGGAGGCAAAGAGCGGAAAAGTCAAGACAGTAGCTGAAAACCCAGCTTGTCTCCTGCACGCTCGTTCCCAGCACCCCTTATCAATGCACCTGCACATCTCTGACTCCCTTCACAGCCCGTCCTTGAGCGAACAATACAACTATCCTTAATAGTGAGCTCCTCCGTTTCATGATATAATATTGCAATCTTTGCAGAATTCATGTCTGCCTTCTAATTGAGCTCACAGAAATGTTGACTTTAATAGCGGTTTGGAAGTGAATGTCCAAAATGGCCACGCACCAGGGCCATGTTTTAGCTCATTTTCGCACACGCATTACATCATTTTAGTTGAGCTTTTAGTGTTGACAAGCATAGATGGATGATTAACTAGTCTTATTTTTCGAATCTCGAGGCCCCATAGTCCTATCAGCCTCAGACTTTTTAGTACGCCTTTTAGTTTTATGAACAATTGATTGCTTTCCTTTTGTAGATGAAACTTCCCTGGTGTTGTATTCACGGTTGTTACTCTCCTTATCCCCTAGCGGATTCTCCACAGTAACGTCTACACTCCCTGTATCAGCGACTAAATAATCAAGAATGGTCAGAGAAGTTTTGCTAGATGCAATAGGTTGAACTATGCAGTTGAATTATTTATCATGCACGCCACGTTAGTTAAAGGTCTAGGGGGACTGAGTTAATCAATAATGATATTGAGCAATATTGTGTGGCCAGCAGATGTTTTGTACAGGTCCTCTCATAACTTCACAAGCAAGGTAAGAAAATAATCTAGAACCAAAAGCTGGGGTAGTTTAACACTGTAATTATTATCAGTAGGACTAGCAATGTCGCTAATGTTGCTTTCCACGAGATCATCCTCAGCAGCGGTGCTAGAATTGAATATAGCAGACTGCAGTGTGGTTAGTAAGCAAGTATTAGCAATCTCCTCATTAGTGTGCTGAACAGCAACCTCATTTAATAATTGGTTGTTGAATCACACGAGGAAAGGTTGCTCCTCGACAGCTAGAGTAGGCTTAGTTGTCAATGGTGTTTTGGTCAAGTCACTGTTGATAGCAGTCAAATCCTCCAGTCTGGTGTGATTACATCCTATCATGTCGCCAGCAGGGCACAGCCCATTTTCAGATGTGTCAAAAGCTGTCATTATATTGTCAATGGGAACAAAGAGGGAGGAGGAAGTAAGTTCCATTCGTGGGAGCAGTATCCGCGATAGTTTATGTGCTGGGAACAAAAATATGCTTCTCAATGGTAGTAGCTATAGATTGTGCCATTTTGCTGCCCAGACTGGATAAGGAAGTAACCAGGTGCTCCTCGTGGCTAATAACAGAGAAATTAGATAAGTCTTGTTCTAGGTCCTTTTCCGGGCGAAGGTATTTTGTGATCTTAGGTGCGCGCTTAAAGTCAGTGGTGTCAGGTCCCTTTACCTTCTTAGGACAACACGCAGATAGCAGAATCCTGTCGGAGTACACGTTTGTATGAGAGGCGGCAGTTACTTTAGAAGGGTTTACTTTGTGTGCAAGATCTCCAACGGGAGGGTCGACATCGGACAGTATTGTAGATGAGAGGGTTCCCATTGTATGTCCTCTCAGCGAGCACCATGTCACCTTCCACCTGTACGTCTGATGGCGAAGCGCTTTGCACACTTCGCACTTGCGGAAACGCTGCTTCAGCGATGCGGCTGTAATTCATGCACAGTCCTCGCCTCGCCCAATCAAAGGGCACCAGCTGTCGGGATTGAAATGGGACCTTGGCAGCTGAGGCGTCAATACAGGCAAGGACCTTCACAACTTGATCTGTGTTTCCCCTATCAAGATGGCCACCATGTATGGATGCTTTGTCACATACAAGATGGCCACAACGTTTAGACAACTTGTATCACTCAAGATGGCCACCAAGTTTGGTACACCGAGCTAAGTCAGAACATCTGAGATTGATGCAGCGAGCCTGCACAGGAGCTGTTATATTATAGAGCTGCTGGAACACCACTTTGTGTTACAACGTTCAGGTTAGTCTGCCTTTTTGAAGCTCTTAGAATTCTACTATTTTTTCCTCACCTGTGCGTTCTCTTCCTTGTTAATCTCCTTCTGGCTCTTACTCCTACCTTCAATCCTTGTTGCTCTGCCTTCCTGCTTAGCTGTCTCCTAAACCACCTCCAGTACTCTTACTTCTTGCTACCAGCTGGACCTGATCCTTACCAGCATCTTCCTTTATCCTGCCCGCAGGGTTCAAAATTGAGGGGAGCTGGGAGCTATTTAGCACCTGCTTCTAGCCTAGGAGAGCCTGGGTAGCTTTAAAGTAACATCTGCCAGGATCTACTTTTGGCTCCCCAGGCCAACTGATGCCTTACAAACATGCATACATGTCATTAACTTTGAGTATTTGAGAATGCGAATAACAAAGAATTAGGACAAATCTAGTACACATTTAAACGTAATGAATCATTCATAATGGACAAAAAGTCAATCAAAGTGTACATCTCATGTGGAAGTTAGATTTGCAATGCTCCGAGTACTCGCTCCTGATTGCCCAGCGGTAGCTCCTGCCTGCTGTGGGATGCCTGACACACAGGAGCTGGTTTTAGCTCCTTCTCATCGGATATTAATTTCGAACCCTGTGCCTGCAATCCTGGTTCCAGCAGTTCCTTCCTGACTCCAGCATTCAAGGGTTTTATTCTCTGAAGGGTTTCCCTTGGTGTTTGCTCCACAGTCCACGGTCTGCTCTATTTCCATTTTGTGGCAGCTTTGCTCCTGGAGAGGCTCTTCATAATATGTTCTCAGCATTACCCCGGATTGTGACAGTTTTAACGCCAGTAACTATCATCATGGAGCGGATGCAACAATTGGTTGCTGCAGTTCAGTCTTTGACTATGGAAGTACAAAACCCGAAAATGGAGAACACAGCTCTCCGACAGATGGTGACTGTGAGAACACCCATGCCTCCTGATGTACCGCCTGGTCCTCTGACCTCAGGGAAATTTGACGGTAAGCCTAAAAAGCTCAAAGAGTTAATTGATGTGTGTACCATACAGTACATTTTTAAAGCCTCCTACTTCACAACAGATCGGGCCAGAGTAGGATACATGATATCCAGTCTCGCAGGGGGTGCCTTGGCATGGGCAAACCCTCTGTGTACTACTGCTACTCAGGTCCTTGATGATTTCCCTTGGTTTATAAAGAGCCTCCAGGCCATGTTTGGATGCACAGAACTAATGATCTCTGCCCAGGAAACACTGCTCGATCTAAAGCAAGGCCAGATGAAGCCCTTATTACATTATTCAGTAGGGCCCTTAATGAGGAATTGAAAGATGACGTGTCACGCATGCCTCGATAAACCAATTTTTCTGAACTGATTAGCATTGTTTACCAACTGGAATTTCGACTTCTGGAACGTCTTCAGGAAAAGAGGAAGAACAGAGGACAGTCTGATGACACAGAAGCAATGCAAGTTGGGCTGCAAGGGGGCACCTTACTCCTGTAGAATGGGCAAGGAGAGGGACGACGCTCTGGGAAGCTTTTTTGAATGTTTTGAATGTTTTACATCAAGCCAGTCCTTCATATTCTTCAGTACAGGGTTCCACTTCAAAATGATGAGCAGATGTCCTCTGTGTTAATCTGACCCATGATGGGGTGTCGAATCCCAACATCCCTGTCTTGGTGGATTGCGGTGCCGCAGGCAACATTTTGGATGACGCTAGGGCTATGTCCAAAACATCCCATGTGTTAAGAAGGATTTCATCCTACCCGTCGCAGGTGTTGTTGGGAGAACTTTGGTATCAGACCCGATTTCTGAACAAATTGAGGTGGTACTGGTAGACAACTCCAGTCATCAGGATCAGCTTTAGTCTCATCAAGACCGTGCATTTCCACCTCATCCCTGGCCTTTCTTGGCTGCGCTGGAACAACCCCTATGTGAACTGGGCAAGTGGATCCTTGTTCATGGGCTCCGAATATCTTGTAACCCATTGTCTTCTTGGGGGGTCGACCACACTTATAAGCTCTCCCAGTCCTGATGCGGTAGCCTTGTCCTCTAAATTGTGGATCTTGTGCATTTATTGCCTCCTCAGTATCAGGATTACTGCAAAGTTTTCTCAGAAGTTCTCCATCAAGGGTTACCACTTCATCGATCCAAGGTTTGTATCATCAAGTTGTTTTCCCGGGGCTCAAGTCCCTTTCGGTCAGATCCCTTTCCTTGCCTGAGAAAGTGGCCCTCCAGAACTACCTCCCGAATGGTCTTAGGAGTGGATTGATTGCAGAGTCTGGCATTGCTATTTTTCAATCCTAAGAAAGACACAGCGGAACAGAGACCCTGTCTGGACTACAGTGGTCTCAACAAGGTGACTGTGAAGCAGCAGCCCCCTGCACTCAATTTTGGACATCCTGGAAGCTGTTCAAGGGTCTCAGATCTTCACAAAGTTGGTGCTGAGGGGGGCGTAACACCCCATTCGTATAAGGGCAGGTGATGAGTGGAAGACTGCTTTTTGGACCCCTTTTGGCCATTATGAGTATTGCGTAATGCCATTTGAGTTGGCTAGAGCCCAGTTTGCCTTCAACGATTCGTGGACCATATGTTCGCTGATCTCTTGCTGCATACAGTGATCATCTACCTGGACGATATCCTAAAATTTTGCAGGATGAGCAGTACGTCAAAGAAGTCCTGGATCGACTGCGCCAACACTAGTTATTGGCAAAACCAGAGAAGTATGTTTTTCATCAGTCTGAGCTGTTACTTAGGTTACATCCTGCTGGCCTCGGGTATTCTTATGGACCCCAGAAAGGTTACAGCCATCCTGAATTAGTCGACTCCCTCATGTGCACATGATATCCACATATTCTTGGGCCTGGCCAGTTTTTACAGGAAGTTCATTGATAACTTTTCTAATTTTTTTTATTTTGTTTTTATTTATTTGTTATTTCGTAGTATATGCCCAACCTTACATAATAGCAAAAATAAAATCAAAATAGATTTTTCATACAATAAAAAGAAAAAGAGTAAGAACACTTAAAATAAAAGACAGAATAAAAACAGTAAATGCAGTATGAAATACAAATGAGATATTATTACTATAGCATAATAATTCAAAAATAAAACAGAAGAATTTCACATTAAGATCGCAGTTTGATCAGCCGTTCTACCTTGGGCAGCTTAATGACAGCGATAGTTACTGATGTTTCATCACTGCTCGATATACTTGCAAATAAGAGTGCAGGGTTAAGTAATGCATAGCTGTGAACAAATCTGCTCAACCAGTTGGATCTCTCATTTATCACAGCAGGACAGTCTAAGAGAATATGCTCTCTATTCTGAGTCACTGTAACGTTTTCACACAGGGGACATCCTCTTATATGATTTTCATTTGTTGATCTTAAATTACGAATTTCCCCCATTTGAAGAAGGTTGAGCCAGTACAGAACAAACTGGCCAGCCCAATACCCATTGGGAAATTTCCTGAGATATCTAGGGTTTACACCCAGAGGTTTGTCTAAGGAGGACAGGCTATTATATAGTCTGTGTCTCTTCATTGGAGTGTTGATCCAGTCCCTCCTGACCAAGATATTTTTAGTCTGGTCGGACTGTTCAACTAGGTCCTGAGTAGATAATTCTGCTACGGTGAGTATCACCGTACAAAGCCCTTCTTCCCTTTCCATGGCGACTGTGGGAAGTGAGAGGAAGGTGTGGCTAAGGCGGCAAGGGCGCCGCAGCTGAAATAAGGTAAGTGGGGGACATGGGGTTAATAAAGAAAACGAAACAGGGACTGGGGGTGGGGTGAAGATGGTGGCGGGAAGAGCCGGTCACCGGCGGTTGAAGCCTGTGCTCCTAGCCACCTGAATGGCTGGCTCCCCCGCCCGGGCCCCGCGGTGCTAATGGAAATTCTGGTTTATAAGTAAATTAAAGTCTTAGCGACAGTGCCTCTTATTTCCAGTCTTAACTGTGAGTGGTCACTGAGATCTGTCTCCCGTAAATGCATATCTAACTAAAACTTGAGGTCAAAACAAAATAGTCCAACAAAGCTGACT
This sequence comes from Ambystoma mexicanum, assembly GCF_040938575.1. NCBI lineage: Eukaryota > Metazoa > Chordata > Amphibia > Caudata > Ambystomatidae > Ambystoma > Ambystoma mexicanum. The sequence continues at coordinate 1,151,647,989 of NC_090932.1, forward strand.
TATTCCCCGACACCCAGGTATGGCTCACAGGACTTTCACACCTTGTAGTAGCTTTCACAATCGTTAGGTCCCAGATCTCAAAAAACTCCACCTATATTTTCCCACCATCTTTGGCTCGTGACTTGTTGTCTCCTCCATGGGTTCTGTTTTTATAGTCCCTCCCCATTAGTCGCGAGCAGTCTGTATTTAAGTCCCCAGCTATCAAACTATGGGTCCCATTATTCTCCCACAGAAAACTTCCCAAAACCTAACCCAATATTTCCATTAGAATCAACAAATTGCTCAGGCAGGAATGCAATAGATATTAACTAGCAGGAGTGGTCTTTGTTTCAGTACAGCATTTAAATTGACCCTAATCGCCAGCAGGCCATATAAAGAGTCTGATATTACCTGCGATTCAACCAAGATAGAGTTATGTACCAAAATCGTGAGACCTACCGAAGGTCTCACCTCTGTTCCTTTAATGCCAGTTGCTGATGAGTAGAAAAGCCAAAAACAATTAATGGATCCATCAGCCACACCTCCTTCAAGAACAAGATATCATTTTCCTTGAAGATTTCATGTCTGACCTTATTAGCCAGGAAGCTATTAAAACACAAGGTATTCCAACTCAGGATCTGGATATTAACCAATGTCTCTTTATGGGCTAGAGTCCAGTCCCAAGGTACCCAAGTTTCCTGAATTTTTTAGCAATAGTCTGAGACAACCACAGCAATCTTGTGACTCCTTGTTGGCTTTGGTCGTGGCTGGTTGCACAAACTCAACGTTCCTCACATTCACATCATCAGACCTACAAATAATCTTGAAGGAGGGACGAGACCCCAGGGTGAAAGTACCCACACCCCTCTCCTCCTTCCTCTCAGTCACTACAACAGGAACCTCTTCAAAGCTCCTCAGGTCATAACCGATAGCCCGTGTTATGTCAATTTCATTCAGGATAATTTGCATAACAATATTGGATTTGAACTCCAATAACACTATCTAATCTTTCGTAATCAGGAAAAAACACTCTTTCTATATCTCTAGACTACAATTGTCTTAATTGGGGAATCTCGTGGAATAATCTTCATACAATTGACCTGTTCAGTGTGACCTCACATGGGCCTCACACAATCCTTTCGAATCGAAATCAGAGGGGGAAAATTGAGGCTAGACTTCTCTCCTCTTTTTGATTTTTAAGTCGACATCAAAGGAACAGTGTGTCTCTCCTGAAGAGTATGAAAGGTTATGTCCAGGGCCTTGGAAATCCCATTATCTTGTGAGTCAAGGGCTTGTCCCCTCTTACTTAGAAGATTTGTTGACATGTAACTATCTGTACCCATGGTCGGTAACTTCCATGTAGGCCTAAAAGAAGAAATCGAGGGGTTGACGAAATGCTTCATTAATAGAGCCAAATTAGGCACACGGATTGATCATCCCTGTATCGCCAATATCACATGTGGTTAAGTAACTTACTTTCAATGGAACAGACTGCAAGTCCAAACCCACCACCTTATCATTGGGTGTTACTGTGACCTCAACATTCTCAAGATTGGGTCGGGATCTGTTTTAATTTCTTGCAGGCCCTGATCCGATTCGAACACGCAAGCCCCAATATGCACATTTTCAGGACCAATAGTCCTTCCTATTTCTGTGACCCCATTTTCCACGGATAATACAATAATATTTGGTTTTACAACAGATTGTTGAGAAAGTGACTGAAAAATAGGGAACATATTTTCCTTTCTAGTTCCCAATTGTTTACTGGCAGGGGATCCTGCAGCGTTCAAGGTCTCAGGTAAAATTAGTGAACTTTTTAAATTATCATTGGGTAAACGGCTATCTTTTTCCTCATTTCGAACAATATTAGCCACATTCTCTTCAACTCCCATTTCTTTGCCAACTATATTTCATTCCCTGTCCTCGTCCAAAACCACAATAGAACAGCCAGTTACTCTACTACTGATGTGTCTCTTTCTTCTCCAACAGGAAATACAGTAGATTTATTCTGTACTTGCTGGCCCAGTAAGTCAGACATTTGATTGCTAGCCGGACTAATTATTCTCATCACTATCATCGATTCTTCAAGATTAATTACATTTCTTAGGAATTTTCTGGAGTCTGCTTTTCCATTTTTCTTCCCTTTTTTCCTCCTTTTTGTTGTTTTGTGCTCTGTTGCTCTAATACCATTTGGACTGGAACTCCCTCCTTATTTATGCTAGGAAAATCTTGGACTTCATTTTCCAAGTTGCCTGGTAAATTAACTAATCCAGTATTCAATTTGAATGAGTCGTGCAGCATTTCCAGATTTATCTTTATATCACTTAGCTGTAGCGTATGTGTATTTAATTCCAAGCGTATTCTGTAATATAGCGTTGAAAAAGAACGCAGCACCATATTCAGTGCTGAAATCTCAGGCAATGTTAGTCTAATCTGGTTGTCAAGTTCTTGTAAGGTATGATGCAGTACCTGTTGAGGGGGATCTAAGTTGTTACCTTTATACTCTCGTTCTAGTTCCAGAGCATCAATCTGATGATCAGTTAGAAATGAGAAGTCTTCCAATTTCCAGAGGTTTGGTGGTAATAAATGTCACATTGTCCAGGGGTGGTAGTTTTAACATATCTACTTGGGGTGCTAATTCTAAGAGACTAACATCACTAATGGAAATTGAGTTCGTTATAATAGGAATTTTAATCATCCGCTCAAGTGTGGATTTTTTTTACATCAATGTTAGTCACTGGGCCTGATTTCTTAAAATAGTCTGGACTATTTTTCTTGGTAGACAAGAAAAAGTATCCAAGAGAGTCGTATACTCCCTTCCCCTGCACAATTTTATGCTAAAACATAAGCCAATATAATTAGAAATGGTTTGGATTAAATTAAATTTAACATATTTCAATCATTAATTCCCCAAGCAGATTAAATAGCAGTAATTCAGTCCACAGCAGTATACTCAGTGCCTTCTCCACAGCGCGTCTCGGGATTCTGTGTCCCTTCATCAGGTGCAATTCAAAATTCTACAACACAATGAAACATAACAATCTGTAAGTATAGTGTATGAATATAGGATGAAACGTTTCTTTATAGAAAGAATTATTTTAAACACGGATTTTTTTAAAACAGACAATAGGTGAAAGTATCTTTCTTATATCACCAAGGTTAACAAAAAGATCCAAATTATATTTTATTATATACATATGTGTATTGATTCACCAGAATAAAAATTTTGGTTAGCAAAAATATACCGGCACCAGGGACATGTATCTAGAGAGCACTAATTGTATTTATATAAAATGAAAAAATAAGAATTTCATGCAAACTATGTTTGGCATGTATAAATTAATTTGGAAGAGAAAACAACAAAAAAATATAGATAAGTTACCTCATCTCTATAGACATAAGCGTATCTTATCATAGATAGCAGAAATAGGATGTGTGAGGAAATCACTATGACAACCCACAGCAATCGGAATTCATTAGTAAATTCAGCAAGAAGATGGCAACCGAAATAAAATGTTCGAAGGAGCGCTTGTTTAATCTGTTTATGTGCGCTAGAACTACAGATGTTGTATTTGAAGTGGCAGAAAGATCTGTGCCTACCTTCAAGATACATGGATCGTAGAAATGGAATGAGGAGGTCACTATAATGACCCCCCAACGCAAGATCCGATTTTCGTTTGTAAATTCAGCATAAGGTTGGTAACTGAAAATACAGAAGTGCTTGTTTAACCTATTTATGTGCGCTAGATCTAGAAACATAATGCTCACAGTAGCTGAGAGACATGTGCTTACTTTCAAGGACAGCGAGCAAGTCACTCAAAATACTAAAAATAAAAGACAGACTCGTCCAAATTTGATTGAAAGACTCAGAGAGGGGGAACCCATCAAGAAAGTTTAAAGCGCTAGCCTAGAGGAAAATACATATTATTGAGGAGCATATGAAGATTGGGTATCTGGCTGTATGAGACTATATATTATGGAGGAAAATACGAAACAGAAAGATATACAAACAATGAAGGGGTATCTGGCTATGTGTACATAGGTGGTAGATCACCTGTGTAAAATGGCCACCCTTGGCAATATACGTGTATGATCACAAAGGAATTGGGAATTGTAGTCCAAGCGTTTGATCTGTTCGATATATAGATGATTATATTAAAGAAAATAGCAGAGGGGGCAGTATTCCAGATAGATCAGTGCTAATTAGCAAATGGCTACAAAAGGCGATATATGTCCTCAGTGACACAACACCAAGGTGTGCAGAGGATGGGAGTATCCGACTCTCTTGGATACTCTTTCTTGTCTACATTGTATTTCCAACCTCGTGTCAAGGTTGTGCCACCTCCTCTGCACCCAAGACTACCTTTAATTGACAAGAATTGTTGGTTTATCGTGACCTCAATTCAACGTGTGCACTTACACTCAGTTGTTCTGTATACAATGTTTTTCTTGGTACCCAAGCCTCTTTTCAAGTGGGCTACGCTGCATGGTCCTTTTCTTGATATTTCCTTATTTAACACCAACCGGCTTTCCAGGCTTTGAATAATAGAATTACGCTTCTTGGTTAGAGGGTTTTGTCCTTGAGCGTGGACCATAACTTTAAGGGCTATGGCCTCTTTGACAGAACTTTAAGTCCTGTTTGTTTCTACTGTGTTTCTACTGTGCCTACTATAGGACAGGTTGCCCTTGGACAAGGTTCACTGTTCACTAACTGGCCTTCCAGACCCCCAGTCTTCTGTGTTTGCAAATTGTTTATTAGATCTGAAGAGGCCGTGCACTGATCACTCTCGATGTCCAAAGATAAACCAGCCTTTGGTAACTCTATTTTCATATCCGTAGACTTACTATGATTCAGAACACTACAACCTGCCAGCTCTGTTTCATTTTGTTGAAGCCGGGATAGTTAGAGGCCCAGAATAGGCCGTGTGTCTTTTCCACTGAACTTTGGCATAGGCCTACTTGCTGTAATATTTTTCTTCCCATTTAAAACAGTTGATTTTAATCAAGTTAATGTAATAGTAGTAGAGAGTTGGCCTGTGAAATTATGGACATCAATATAGGTTGCTGTGGACATGCTCGCATCGCCCACTAGTTTGGTTCAAGCTTTAATAGGTGTTGGGTACAAAGGTAGTCTCGAAGGTAAAGGCAAAGACACGGTCTCTGTTTACACAAACATCTATAGCATTAGAACGTGACAAATTGTCCAATGGAATTAATAGGCCACTAAAACACTCCGAAAGATTCCCTTTTTCCCCAACCAGCACTTCCAAAATATTTGGGGCACACATCCTTGTTGCCAGGGATTCATTTATTGTTAGCAAAATAGCATCTGTGCCGACGCTATCCTCCTCCTCCCCCAAAAGATAGCTTCTCAAACGCATTCTATTTTGTGATGCCAAGTTTGATCAATATTCACAACAGGCCAATAGGAAAATGAGATTAACTTAATTTAATAAACGCGAAAATCCACTATCCTCAATATGAGGGCTCAAAGGCTACCAACCCGTAGTCACTCTCCAAGAAGGGTAATTCTAGTTGTAAGGCTCAAAGCCCACAGTCACCCTCAAAAACAAACAAAGTAGGAGGGCTCAAAGGCTACCAACTCACAGTTACCTTCTAAACTGGTAGGTCTAGTGGTAAGGCTCAAAGGCTCATAGCCCACCGTCACCCGCCAAAACAAATTAGGAGGTCTCAAAGGCTACTAGCCCACTCTCAACCTCCAAAAGAGGTAAAACGAGTGGTAGGGCTCAAAGGCTCAAAGCCTGCAGTCACCCTTCAAAACAAACAATATAGAAGGGCTCAAAAGCTCAGAGGCCGCAATCACCCCTCAAAATAGGTCTAGGTGAATAAGAAGACTCTTATTTCACTTTACAGTCTTGGGAGTGAGTTCCTCACTTAACTCCTGTTTCATTTTTAGTCATATAATAGTTTTGTGGTATTTTGAATGTGCCAGATTCAAGGGTCAAGGGTTATTATTTGACCAGCCAACTGTTTGCACTCAATCGAAATCCACGATCCAGATTCTATCTTGGTAAAATATCAAAAAGCCAAAATGCGTTCAGAGCACCAGGGCCGCCAGAAACGTCAAGCCAAAGCAAAACCTAGCTGCACCACTCACATGCGGCAAAGGGGGTTGTCAGCAAACAATCTAACCCACCCCCAGTGTCCGGTTTTCACCGCCGTGCACCAGCAGCAGATCAAATTCAACAACAGTGAGCCACACCCACTTAAGCAATTACCATCGCACAGACCCAAGCAACACTAGCAGAGATCAATTGCTCCGTAATAAAACACTCCAAAGGATTAGTCAACAGTCGACGATCAAGTGATAGATAGCAACTCGTTATCCTAATTATCCTGAATGTCTCACACTACATTTACTTATCCATTAATCAGCTGTTGGCTATTAAGAGGAATGTAATGAGGGGTGAATCGTGTGTGGAACAGGAACTCGAGCACTCTCTGTTTCTGTTTCTATACTCAGAGCTAAAGGAACACACTCCCTCCACACACTTTCTAATGATGTCCTGCCATTGACTAGACTGCTGAAGAAGGGAGCCCACTTCATTTAGAATCGTTCGGTGAAGACCGCATTCGACACACCTCGGCACCCATCTTGGTCCAGCCTGACATTGATAAACCTTTTATCCTGGAGACAGATATCTACAATTCCACCCTGCGCACTGTACTGGAGCAAGTGTACGAGGAGGGTGAGGAGCATCCACTGGCCTACCTGCCACGGACACTCACGGAATCTGAATGTAATTACAGTTCTGGAACAGGAATTGTTGGTTATGAAACAGGCCTGTCTGGAATGGAGGCTTCTTCTACTTGGCAGCAAGCATACTGTAGAAATCCACATAGACCACCTCAATGTACGAGTCATACAGAGCATGTAGTGTAAGAATTGCTGCCAGGCCAGGTGGGCCTATTTCTTTGCCCAATATGACCTATTTACCTGGTTCAGTGAACGTTGTGGCAGATGCCTTGTCGTGGAAAACAGCGGATCAAACCTTCCATGCTACGAATGAAAGGCTTCTTCCACAGGTTCGTACTGTCTGTGTGGTGTCAGACTTCCTACAACTTGTTACGAAGGCCACGTTACAAATGTTGTCAGAAGCACCCTGTCAGCTCCTGGTTGACGGCACAGTTAGGTGACGTCAGAACCTCCTTTTTCTTGGCAATAGATTGTTTATTCCCAAGCTGGACCTCCAGATGCAAGTTCTTAATTTGTGTCATGACAACATGTTAGCAGGCCATGAAGGTAGAAAAGCTACTCAGGAACTCATCTCCTGACAGTTTTGTGGCCTCACTTGTGGAATGATGTTTGGGATTACATGGCCGGATGTGTACATTACCAACAAACTAACATTTTCAAAAGAGCTCCCTGGGGGTTATTACATCAACCAGAGGTTCATCCCTCCTCATTGCAGAACATTTCCACCGATTTCATAGTCGATCTTCCTGTGTCCAGTGGTTGTATGACAATTATGGTTACTGTGGACTTTCTGACCAAACTAGCGCATTTTACCCCTCTTCCTCAACTGCCTACTGCTCCCACAATACCTGCATGTTTTCTAAAGCATAACTTCAGGATTCATGGTTTACATTCTCTTAGATTGTGGCCCCCAATTCACGGCTTGTTTTTGGAAACATATGTGTAAACTTCTTAGGATATGCCGCTCTTTCATCTGGGTTCCACCCACAGACCAATGACCTGACGGAGCAGCTGAATCAAAATTTGCACTGTTTCACCTCTGATACTCATGACAGCTGGGCAGAATTATTACCCACAGCGGAATTTGCCTCAATAACACTGTTCACTATTCGACTGGCCAGAGCCCCTTCATGTGCACCTTTGGTTTCCGATCAGTACACCTCATACCTCTGTGGTCCCGACAGCTGACGCTCTCGTCTCTGATATCCAGAAGGGTCAACGGGATGCCATCCGGAGCCTAATTGACAGCCAAGCTGTGGCCAAGAGCTATGCTGACCAAAAGCGAACACAAGAGCCTGACCTCACCGCCGGTGTTCATGTCTGGTTACTGGCTAAGTGTTTAATTTCCTGGCTGGTGCCTTCCAAGTTGACTCTGTGTTATTTGGTCCTTTTCGGATTCTGATGAACCTCTCTTCCTTGGCATTTGTGTTGGAGTTGCCACCTTCCTGGTTTCCGATCCACACAGTTTTCCACGTCTCCCAGTTTAAAACGTTCCACCCTGATTGCTTCCATGGTCGTTCTAAGAATACTTATTTGCCTATCGTTACCCCGGATGGACTAGAATTTGAGATTTCTCGGATATGCGAATCTTGGTGTCATTGTGGGGTCCAATATTTGGTTGATTGGAAGGGGTACGCCCACCGTGATAGGTCTTGGGAACCGGTGTCCAACGTTCCTGCTCTTAGCTTGGTTTGCCATTTTCAACGTCTTCACCCTTGGAAGCCCACACCCCGACCCTTAGAGAGGGAGCGTGCTGTCAGGATTTAAATGTGACCTTGGTCGCTATGACAGCTGTGGCGCGAATGCAGGCACGTTACACAGACAGTTTAGAAATTGATCTGTGTATCCCCTATCAAGATGGCCGCCATGCATGGACACCTTGCCACATCCAAGATTGCCACCATGGTTGGACACCTTGCCTCACAAAAGATGAGCACCAAGCTCGGTACACCGAGTTACATCAGAATGTCTGAGACAGATGCAGCGAGCCCAAGAACGAACCACTATATCAGAGGGCTGCAGGAACACCGCTTTGCGTTTCAATGTTCAAGTTGTTAAGACACGCTTAGCATTCTGCTATTTCTTCCTTGCACATGCCTTTTCTTCCTTGTTATTCTCCTCCTGGCTCCTACTCCTACCTTCAGTCCTTGTTGATCTGCCTTCCCGCATAACTGTCTTCTGAACCACCTCCAGTACTCTTACTTCTTGCTACCAGCTGATCCTGATCCTGACCAGCATCTTACTTCACCCTGCCTGCAATCCTGGTTCCAGCCATTCCTTCCTGACTCCAGCATCCAAGGGTTTTGGTCCCCAGTTAGTTTCCCTTGGAGGTCGCTCCACAGTCCACCGTCTGTCCTGTTTCCATTTCGGACCAGTTGTGTTCCTGGAGAGGCTCTTCACAATCTGCTCTCAGCGTTACCCCTATTTGTAACATTTTCTGCCTGAGCAGCCACCGCCCCAATTGAAGATGAAGGGAGAGTTCTCTAACTGCCTCATTCCACAGCACGTAAACCAAAACAGCAAGAGCATGCAACTATTTTTATATGTATGGCATCTGCACCAGCTCACACCACTCCTGAAGAGCATATCCTTCCCTCGGCCCACGTCACCAAAAGAGGCACACCTGTAGTGCTGTAACTGTTTCACTTTTATGATTGGGATTGCTGCTGGTTGAATAGTAGGTACGGCTGAGTAAGCCTTTTAGACACTACTCATCTCTGTAGTCCTGCAGAGCAATAGACATTCCAAAATATCTGCCACCATAGAACGTGACCAAGATGTGTAGTTTTCTAGGCTTTGAGAATTAGTGTGGGAGATTCATAATAATCCTAGCAATGATCACAGAGCTACTGAGGCAAATAAAAAAGAAGAAAGTTGCATGACGATGGACAAAGCTGGAGGTGGAAACTTTTTGTAGAGGAGGTCCCAAATAAAGCCTGCACTCCAATCGCCCATTTTGAAATACCAGGAACGTTCACACCAAAATATGTGACGTATGATAAGCGAATAAACCAGCAGAGAGCTGTAGTAGGGATCTGCCCAGTGCCCATCAGAAGAGCAACACCTATTGAAGTACCAATACCCAGACAACCAAGGACAGTAAGGTATCCATTGTGAAAACCCTACCAACAAATGAGACAAAATGAAGATTGCCTAAGTACCGTCCCGGAAGAAACCAAAAAGGCCTTAATGGAAGACGATTGGTGACGTCACGAGAGCCCGGACAGACTGACAGATGGAAGAAATGACAACCAAAACATGACACCCAGAGACGAAACACCATGAATAAAGATATTGTGAACCCAAAGGAAGAGAACGATGTTGAAACACAAAGAAGCTTAAGCTGTATGCAGGATGAAGATATTCAAACAGCTAACGCCTGTACATATGCTTGGAACCACAAGAAAGCTAAGAAAACAGTGCGGCTTGCTATGCTACGTAGGAGAATAGAGCGGCAAGCGCCATTATACATAATCTACCTCAAAACGAAGCACAATGTTATAAGTGCGATTCCACTTTGCACGAAAAGCAGAATCAACTCAGGTTACTAGAGGCCAAACAAGACAAGATTCATATTCTAGCAAAATGAGAAGAGACGGCTGAATCGAAACTCAGCAGATGAAACTCGTGCCAGGAGAGCCAAGGTCATACCAATAGAAGGAACAAACAGTAGCTACATATAATTGAAACTTAAGAACAGAATATCCTGTCTTTGAAAGGTTCGAGATGAGGAGGCGTAGGCAGGTGGCAAGCCGAATAAGAATTAAATGCACAAATTGAGAAAAACTAGGCAAATTCACAGTGTGGGTAGCACGTGACTAGCCGAACAAGAAGGAGCACAGTTTCACACCTATGCTTGGCATCTGCCCAGACAGAGATATCAGAACTTTTCCAGACAGAAGATGCAGTTTCGAGACCAACCACAGTAAAATAATTGGCACATAGTTGCTGAAGCAATGATTGATTGTAACCTTAATTGGAGAAAGGTCGGGTAGCTGAGGGGGCACCCTGCACCTCGCTAACTGTTCTGCGTGCTGCTAAGTAAAGTGGAAATGTATGCATGGGGTTGGTGCCAAACCAATCACAATGGACCAAATAATCTATGGTCCTATAGTTAGTAAAACCAATGGCACGTCGTACTTTTAGTAACGTCTACAGTAGTCATTTTTGAAGGAAGGGCTTAGACGTCGCTCTGACAGTGTTTACCCAATCCCCTCACTCTGTTACCATATACAGATATAGTACCTATTTTAAAGTTACCTTTTCCTAGCCAATAGTATAAAACGTCAATTATGACAAGTTTTGAGTATAAATGTCACTGTGTATATGAAGTTCGTTGGAGTTGAAGCAAGACGGACTATCGCATCACTGCTGATTGCCATGACTCCCCGTTTTTTGTACTTGTCATTAAACAGACTCCCTTTGCCAGACCATTGAGTTGTCCTTATTGATTGGTGTTGGAGTAATAAATCTGTACCCCCATCCATCTCAAGGTGCAGCTTTCTCGTCTTAAAGTACTTCGGAGCAAACCTCGGCTCTATGGGCTGGCCGGTGGTCTCATGAGTACATTTCCATGAAATAAAGCCTACTATTTTAAGTGGTATAAAAGCGGTAGTACGTGGTCTTACTACTCTGGTATATTTTAAAATGGCAAGACAGAATTAATAGCAGATAAAGTGAAGCAGAAAAGGGTTGTTGTGACAGTGGTCTGCGCAAATTGGGTGCTGACGATAACTAAAAAAAACGAAAGAGGCACTGGGGATGTAAGCAATTTGGACTGTACCAAAGGGGACACTAATTTGTTAATTTGTTGACAGACCACAAACCATCCATATAACTGTTCAACAAGTTAGAAAAATTGCTCGCACAAATTGAGTGCTGATTACCTCAACAACAACGCTACAGATACAAAGTGGTATACTGGCAAAGAGCCCAAAACCAAGTCGAATATTTGTTAATGCACCCCAGACAAGCCACTCCGGAAGAACAAGATGCAAAGGCGCATAACAAATTTAAACTTCATTTTGAAATATATATTTCAAAAAGTAATAATAGAAAAGCAGATACAATAAAAACAGAAGCAGACAACTAATTAACGCTTGTACAAGAAACCAGGAGGAGTGAATTATGGCAATGGTAAAAATGCACAGCTCATAACAGGGCGCCAGAGCTTTGAGCAACCCTAATGGCTATGGCGCAAGAACAAGGAGAAATGATCATGATGCAAAGTGGCACATGAAAGTCACCAGGGAATGGTGAAACCCAATCCAGCCTTAAGAGAGAAAGTGTGGCTTGCAGTTATAGGTGCCCTAGAGCATCAGACTGCAGAGCACGGTTGCCTGTGTGAAGCAACCCATTTGAAGAGAAGGCCATCACCAATAATTACTAAACCAACACAGACAGGAGTGTAGATGCATAGTAGTTCAGATCACTGAAGTTTACAGGCGAGGCCCTACCTGGTGGAGGAAGTCAAGACAACCGCATCTGAGCACGTGATATCAGGGCTAGACAAAAATCATAACCGTAGTGGATGTTTGGTCCTGTTTGGCGTCTCACGCCACAAACCACACAGGAGACAAAGGAAAGTGTAAATGGTTGCTTTATTCTTCCCAACAAATGTTGCACTCTATTTTGCGACATGCCTCTCGCTCTTCTCCTGGCAAGTGGGCCTTCTGGCCTCACCTTTCGTTTCCTCCTCCTTCCTGCATGACCTACTACGTCACTGCCGGGACGAGAGGAAAGGACAAACCACCTCACCCTCACTTAAGTGGATGCTGCAACATCTCTTCCGTCAGTCTTTGCGGTTTCCTAATGATTCTCTTTCCATCAGGTTGTTGCGTCAGGGACAAAACCCTCACCCACAGATGGCAGTTCAATCACATGTGAACTGGTTGTTGTGCCATCTCTGATCCCTCCTTGTGTTGCTTGATTTTCTTTTGGATCGTCTGGTCTGTGAAACTTCTTAAATAGGGATGCATTTCTTGTTACTTGTTAAATTCTGATGATGCTGGCACAATTGGTCTTTTGACAGCTATTACTTGCAGTGGCTCCAGCAGGAACCAGGAGTCTCTCTGTATTTCTTTATACGACCCTATTCCTTCTGTGGAAGTTGGTATGAGTTTGGGGACATGTGACTTTACTGTTTTGGTCATCATGAATATGAATGAATGAATAAATAAAATATCATATAAATAAAAAATATCAGGTCAGCCGTGATAACTCCTGTGGCCTTGTGTGGCCTGGTACGATATTGGTTTAGTACCTTGCATAGCGCCTGTTTTAGGGACACTTGTAATTCAGCATGTTGAGCTGTTCTTTTGACTGTGGCCATGAACTGTTCTCACGTCCCATTTGCTTGTGGCCACACGTGTGATTTTGCGATGTCTGAACCTCAAGTGTGCTGCAAACCTATGGGAATCTTGACCATTGAATGGGGGTCCATTATCAGACTTGATCGATCTCGGTATTCTGCATTCACTGAAACCTTAATTGAGCGCTTGAATCAATGGCTTGTAGCAGGTGGGCATGATTATGCGAGTTATAGGGACCCTGGAATATTCAGCAATGATTGCTAGGACATATGCTCCATCTTGGGTTAACAGTCATCAACACAGACAAGGTGATAGGTGCAGGAGAGTCCATCAGATGAACCACACTATGGTTGGTAAGGTTAGGATACAGCGTAGGATGGACCTGTAGGGCGGAGTGCCCTGGATGGTCTGTCCATTGAGTGAGACAGTGTGGCAAAGATTGCCCGTAGGTAGATCGCTGTACTGGGAAAGCTGCAGTATCCTCGCAGGATATCGGGATGTTTTCCCTCATCGTCAGTTGTTTGGAGTCTTGCACAAAATAATTACACAGGATATGAATAAACAAAGTGCAGCTTTGTTCATTCCAACAAATTCTGCACTCATTTTGCAACCTGCCTCTATCACATATCCTGGCAAATACCAGCCTCCTCATCCTTGCATGACCTACCACAACACAGCCGGGATGAGAGGAAAGGACATAACAATGGATATACCACTATGTCTGCAAAGAAGACAATGGTCTGTCCTTTCAGGGTAAGGAATTTCAAGAATACGCAAAGAACATGGGTTTCAGCACTGTCGGACCATACCATAATAGCTGCAGTCCAACAGTGAAGTAGACTAAGTAATGACACTAATAAAAACATTACTAATTGCACAAGCAAAAAGAGTGTCAGGGATTTAGGTGATCATGAGACTCCTGAGAGCATACAGAACAACTCCTCCACACCTACTTCACAGAAGGGGCCACACCAGCGGAAGTAATAGTCTGCTGACTAGTGCAGAAAAAAGGCTTCTGATCCCAAACTGGCCTGAAGAAAAAGTCTATAGAAGGCAAGAAGAGGTAAAATGCATCCGAAGAGTAGGAAATGATCGGGAATAAACGTGTTTAAAGAGCAATGCAGATGCCAAAGAAAGTCGCAAGGAAGAGGCGGGTGTTACCATTCGTACAGTTGTTACATGAGTCCACATGGGTCCTGACTAGTCTATACTATTTCAGACAGTTTCAGTTTGGAAACTATGTCCAGCGTGTGTAAGAGGCAAGACCATGTTTAACGTCATTTATAAACATGTCATTGACAGAGGGATGTGAAGCAGTGTGCTCATGCATATGCTGTTTTGCAACAAAGTGACGGTAGCCATTTTAGTTTTAGAGGCAGTCCGCTAGTAACTATCCAACTGTGTGTGTGTCTGTGTGTGATGCAACCATCGGACACTCCCGTCCCCTGCACACCATAAATACTGATCAATGTCAGTCAATATTTAATTAACTGATCAATACATTATGACTGTTTCATAAGATACATTTAAAGAGCAGATAACGGAGCATCCATTTATGTATGTATTTCTTTTTTTTTCTTCAAAAAACCTTTGGCGCATGCATGACTACAAACAGGGGAGTTGCTAGGTCTGGAAAAGACCCGGGGCTAAGCGGATGTGGGAACTGTTGGGACTGGGGGCAAGCTAGTCTTTTGGCTGTAGCTCCTGAGATTCTATCCGGGGCTACAACCAAAAGATCAGGGGCTATAGCCCCCTTAGCCCCGCCCTAGCAACGCCCTTGACTACAAAGGTCACATTTCAAGAGGACAACAATGCAAGGATCTCATTTTAAGAGGACACCACGACAGAGGGTACAGAGTGATATACATCCTGCGCAACAGGAGAAATCCAGTACCTCAGAGACCCACCCAGCGATAGCACTGTAAAATCATGCAACCCAAACATTGCTTAACCGACCAGCCTCATTACAACAAAAAAAATGTTGCATCAGTGGGGGTTTACCCATTATCGCTGGGTATTTTACCGCAAAGTCAATGAAGGGCTTCCAGACGGACACATATCTACTATACCTTCCCTCACAAAATGCAGTAATCTTGTACGCCACCAGAATGTCCCATATTGTTTGCCGCCACATCTGGACCACTGGGCCCGCCACATGTTTCCATTTGTGAGCGATAGTCAGTTTAGCTGCCAAGACGAAGTGCCTCATCAAGGTAGCCATTCAACCAGACAGGGAGAATATCTCATCACCCACTAGCACCATCCAGGGATTCATGGGAAGAGACAACCCTGTAATTTCCTTAATTTTGGACATCACCTCCTTCCAGAAGAGACCCACCTTCCCACATGCCAATACCATGTGAAAGTGAGAACGCGCTGCATTGCTCCCTCGCCAGCAATTCGCTGAGTAATCAGCTGATTTACGGTTAAGCCTCTCAGTTATAAGGTACCATCTGTGACAAAATGTGTAAGCACATTCCCTATCAGTGACACATCTGGAGGATTTATGCATTCTCGCCCATATCCGCAACCATGCTTCATCCTCTACTGAGCCACCCAAATCATCTTCCCACTTACTCAAGTATGGCAAGCGCACCACTGGCTCCTCAATATCCAATAGCCTATATAGTTGTTAGACCTTGCCCTTGGAAACCCCCTTGAACAACCAGTTTGAGAGCATTCAGTGACCTGTTGGCCCCACTTACGTGGATGGGTGAAAAGCCCAGTGTCTCAGTTGCACATAACAAAATAGTTTAGCTTCTAGCAAGGCAAAGGTTTCTTTACATTCTCGGAAGGTCAGTGGGCACCCACCCCTGTACAACTGCTGCAGAGGTTTCAGCCCACTGGCCACCAACACCTCAAATCTTTTACTATCACACCTTGGTTGAAAACCTGGGTTGTTCCAGATGGGTGCAAGTGGACGCACCCTCTGGCTTGTGCCCCACCTGCAGCGCACCCTCCCCATATGATACAATGTATTCCTAGTGGTGGTCAGGAGTGAGATCTCTTCTCAACATATGGGAGGTGACTCAGCCCCACTGCCGATTGGGCTTGCTCAATTACTTTCAGTGTCGGTTGCATAGCGGCATCGCCCCAGGCGACCATGTGTGAAACCTGCGCAGCTAAATTGTAGCGAAATACATAAGGGACTCCCAGACCACCCACCCTTGTGCGTCTCAGTAACACCCTCCCGGAGATTCTTGTGTCTTTATTTCCCCATATGAATTTAAGAATTCTCATATGAAATGTGTGAAGCTCTGCATCGGGGAGTCTGACCGGTAGCGCTAAACAAAGGTATAATAAGCAAGGCATAAGATCAATTTTCACCGCTGCTATCCTACTAAACCAAGATATTTCCTGCCCACCCCATATATTTAAATTGGATCTAGGTGATTACTGCGGAAAAAGCAGAATTTGAAAATGGCAGTGCACAGTAATCACGTTGATTGCCCTTGCCCGTTTCCCCCTACCCGCCACCCCTTTACCCCTAAATACTACACGCTGCAGCAGCAGCAGTGCACTTATTTCCTTTCCTGCAGCTGTTTCCCTGCGACGTGAGTCCCCCCTCTCCATTGTGGGGTGGAACTTCCGCTGCAGGGTCAGTTTTTGTACTTTTTTTTAACTTTCTTTTTCCCCGGCTTCCCATTTTATGGAAGCGGGGGACACCACTGCACCCCCGAACCCATAATGCTGTACAAGAGGAGCGGGGGACACCCTTGCAAGCCCTGCTCCCCTTGTTCAGCATTATGGGATTCTAAATTTTTGTCCATGCCGAATGCGCTGTAAAAGCGCATTCAGCATTTTCTTCAGTATTTTCAGGTATTACCATTTAAATCATCAGACATCTCCTGGAACAGCAGTGGAAAGTTACAGCGAAAAACCTCAGAAACCCTACTGAGGATACTTACACCTAGGTAAGGGATAGAATCCCTAGACCACTGTATCGTTGCCAGCGCTTCAATCGGGGCTCTGTCCTGGGCCCCCAAGGAAAAGTCCAACCCATGCGACTTGTCGAAATAAATTTTAAAGCCGAAGACCCAACCAAAATCTACCAGTTCCCGTAATAGCTGAGCCAAGGAGGTGCAGGGGTTTCGCAGCGTAAGCCGGATGTCATTTGCGTAGAGTGAGACCTTGTAGGTTAACCCCCCCCCCCCAGTCCAATCCCCTCTATGCCTGCGTTGGCTCTGATAGGACAGGTCAGCGGCTCCATACTCAATGCAAATATCAGCAGGGACAATGAGCAACTCTGCCTAGTGGCCCTGGTTATTGGCAGACTGGCAAACAGTTGCCCATTAATGCACAGGGAGGTTGATTGGTTCTGATAAATGGCCATAACCCATTTAATAAACCCTAGGCCAAACCCAAATTGTTCTAAAACCCCCCAGAGATAACCCCAGCCCATCCTGTCAAAAGCCTTATGATCGTCCAACGCAATTATCCCCATTTCAGCCCCTGAACGCTTTCCCACCTCTAGCAGGTCAAGGACCCGCCTCACATTGTCACGGGTACTGCAACCTGCAATGAACCCTGTCTGATCACCATCTATAACTCTGGGGATAACCTTCATCATACGGCAGGCCAGGGTGATAGTGCGATGGGAATTGCACAGCATCAGGTCTTTCCCTGGTTTGGGGATCAACACAGTCATGGAGGCAACCATAGAGGGGGCCACCCTTCGAGACACCATAAATGAGATGATGATCTCCACCAGAGGGGGAACCATTAAAGGGCAAAAGGGGTTTATTCTTCAATATTTTAATATACCACTGCACCTCCCCAGACTCAATTGGAGCCTCCAAAGTCTCGCACTCCTCCGCTGTTAGCTTTGGTAGGACTGCACTACAGTCTGACCTTCAACCCCTTGAAACACCTCCCGGAAATGAGTGTCAAATATACTCAGCTTCTCCTTGTCGCCTCGCTGCAGAACTGCTTGCCTGTCCTGCAAGGCCAACACTGCATTTCGATTCTCAAGCTTCTTTAGTTAGCTACTAGCAGATGATCCCATTTGCATAATAAAATTGTTTAGAATTTAACATGGCCTGGGCCGTCCTATCAGCAAGATGCTCCTCAAGCTTCTTACGTGCCAGCCTCAGTATACGTAAAGCCTGAAGGCAAGTCCCTGTAGGATAGCCAGGTTTAATTGTACTGAATACAAATATCAGCAAAGGGCTCTGCTGCTCGAGAGCACTGTAGTTAATTAAAGGAATAGCATACGCTTAAAAAGGCTATGTGGTGTCATTACATACAGTACAAATAAGCGTTTCTTCTGTTTGACAAATATTATACACATGGGCCTGCTCCATAGGGGATGCCAGGCTGCAATTGGTAAGTTCTGTTGCCGTCCATCAGTCCCCATGTGGGTCAGCTGGGCTCACAAAGTCTTGGGTGAAGGTCAGGCTACTCGTATACTACAGTTTCATTTGAACTAACACGCTAAACTCCCTATTCCATCACTGTGGCATGCACCTGTGCGGCAGGGGAAATGGTGCCTGGGGGAAAGGGAGGATAAAACACAGTCGGGCTGACCCACACATTCAGTGCTTCATTGATCCTGCACTTACCGCACTCAAGATCTCCACCCTGGTTTTGATCTTTCATTTATCCCTCCCTGTACCTTGTGTTACAAAGGCTGTATTTTATGCTGCGAGATATACAGTTGTGCATGCTTGTATCTTTTATGGACATATGATTTGTGTTACGACAGTAGGGTTGCTTGCTTATCAAGGAATGCAGAGGTGTGGGGGTCGAGTCAATAGTGTGGGACCAGCTTTGGGTGGGGGTTAGGGCCTATTGGCAGTTTAGTGGAGATGGATGGGCATGCTCCGGCACCTGGAGTTTGTCTCACGCTCCCTCAGGTGCATCCCTTGGAAGGATACTAAAGGTTTGCAACAATGAAGGAACAAAGAGGGAAGTGAACATCTGTGAGAACTGGCTGCAAGGACTCCTAGCGAATTGGGTTAATGGACGTTGGTGCGTTCAGCGCGATTATACAAGCCTGTGCTTTTTGGCCTACTCCAAAATGGACTTCAGTTCTATGTATGTTCTAGTGCCGCACACCTACTATTGGCGCTACATTGCTTCCATATTGTGTTTTACGTTGCGGTTGTCTCCCCCCCTTAAGCACTAAATTACTTCGTATGGCGTTTGCGTCACCTGAAAGCGCTGAGGGGGGTGGGATATACTAATTTCTATCCCAAGCCCTTCGTGACCCCGTTCTGTTATATTGTTGCTCAGCAAGTTCGACCCCCCTCTCAAGGCCCAGTCAGATTAACTGCTGTTCTTTAGTATATTCCACCGATTTACTAATTAGTTCTCCCCAAACCACTGCCTTCTTGGCGTCCCATACAATACCGGGCAGGGACCGGAATTCCTGTTTTCCTGAAAATAATTACTGATTACCTCACTAACGTCGCAACATGCTACCGGGTCCCTCAGCACCAGATCGTACAGCCTCCAGGGGTGCCGCAGTCTCTCTGGCCTACCCACAATGGACATAGTGATTGACACTGGGGCATGGTCTGACAACGTCCGGGTGCCAATGTCTGCCCCACAAACACAGGGGTACAATTCACTGGGAACCGGCAGAAGATCCAATCTTGAGAAACTCCCATACACATGAGAATGAAATGAATAATCTTTCTCCTCGCCATGAAACAGTCTCCAGGCATCCACCACCCCCAACTCTCGGAGAAGAGACCCAAAGGCTAGCGCATGCTTAAAATCCAGTCTGGTAGCAGGCAAGGTTTTGTCCACCCAACGACCGGGTACCAGGTTGAAGTCACCCCCTATCAAAACCTGTCCCTCTGCAAAGGGAAGCACATGTAGGAGAACATTTTCCAGGACACCATCTTGCTCAGCATTAGGGGTGTACAGGGAAACCAAAGTGAAGAGATGCTCCCCAAGCAAACACCTCACACACACAAATCTCCCCTGGCATTCTCGCAGGTCCTTAATCTTGGATATCGGGGTCTGCTCACCAATCAATGTCACCACTACCACTTCTTCTCGCCTCCAGCGGCAAAAAACTGTCACAGGAACGCTCTAGTACGCAATTGCTTTTCATCTTGCGTGAGTGTTAAGACAGATTTCTGAACTCTGACCTGGTGGCCAGAGGTTCAGAAGACAAGCCTAGTTTCTTGGAACAGGGTAACCTTCTAGACAAGCCAGAGCACACAGAGTAAAGGACACTTACAAATCACTCCCAGTCAGGTGTATATATATTAAAAATACAAATACATTTATTTCAAGGCCTTTGAGTTTCAACACACACATCAAATCACAGTAATACGATTAAGCCAACACAATCCTATTCAAATACATATATACAAGACCAATGGGGTCTAAAGGGTTAATGCACAAAATGGGTCCACAACCTAAAAGGGGAAGGAAAGAGGCAGTGCAAGCAGTCTTTAGTCCCTTCCGCAACCAACACACTCCTAACTAAGAGGCAGTCCAATCCCTAAGAAGAGTGGATCCTATTGCTCAAACGTACTTGCAATGCTGGCTGACGCGGTAATGCAGATGGGCAAAACTGGGTCTCTTCAAGGGTCTGTAGCAGCTCAGGAAGGTGGGTGAGGTGATGAAGAATTAGTTCCCACTATTCGAGGAGGGCATCCACTTAAGGGCAGAGTCGATTCCAAGAGTTGGGAATAATTTGCTAGTTCGCACTAGCAGTGGAAAGGAGAGGAGCCCTCAGGGGCCACTTGTGCGTAAACTGGATAGAGGCGCTAGGGGCCACCGGCTAGGGTTGTGATTACTCACTGACCCTGGGCGCACTCCGGACACTTCGGCAGTCGAGTCCACTTCGATTGCAGGTTCAAGTGCAGCAATTTGGCAGCTCTGTGGCTTTCAGCGACGAAGATACAGCGATGATTCCCAAACGGGACAGTGGCAATTTCTCCACTCCTGGTGGATGGATCAGGCAAGTTTCACTGCAGCAAGCTTCAGGGGCAAGAGGGGTACAAATGCAGCGCACCTGCAAAGTTTGTCACCACGGCTGGGCGACACGGTAACCGCATATTCTCCGGTTCAAGCGCACTCACTTTAGTCCAGACCTGGGAACGACAAATGTACAAAATTCAGTGTGAGAGTGCCGTGAACACAGAGCTAGCGACGTACCAAGTTTCGAGGGCCTCCTCAAAACAGCGGTGGTATCAGGGCAAAGAGTCTGCATAAACTGGTCAGCATACTGGTTGGCAGTGACACTTTGAGAAGGCTTACTTGCAGGGTTTGATGAAGGTGCCGAGAATACTTGGTCCCACTATTTCAATGGGTTGAAGCGTCTGCGCAGACCTTCTATGATGACCAGATGCAGAGAGGTCCCACGGGACGACAGCGGGCTCATGGTGCCAAACCTTCCAGCGGGTCACCAGCGGTTCCTCGACTCGGCTTCTTAGTTTCAGGATACTTGGATCCTATTCTTTGTTCAGTGAGAACTCCAGAGATCGACATGGTATGGGTGTTTGGGGCCTTCTTTATGCAGAATCCTTTGCGCCAAAACAAAGAGGACCCAATGGGAGATCTGCTCACATACAGGCATACCATGTGTGGACCAATCACAGACCACGGTGGTCCCAGGCATTCACAGCACTCCAGACTCTCTGGCACCCAGGATGTGTATTGGGAACAGACATCCCAGCCCACATCCTGGAGGCACACACACAAGAGATGCAGAAGGCCACGAAAACTTGGCGTTTCGTGGGAGAACACATGCCGAAATAAGGACTCACCCGAGTCGACCTGGGGAAGGTGAAGGGGCAAGATGGCCAAAGGATAGGACAAAGAACCTCATAGCATGGCCATTTTGGAGCCAGGCCACCTGTTCGTGCCAAACGCGGTAATCGCGGTTTACCTGGCAAGAAAGGGTTAAAAATACACTAAATGATAAGCTGCCACCAGCCCTGTCCAAGGCACTTCTGCACTTCTCCTAAAAATCCTTTGAGTGTATCTAGGGCCTTTGGAAATGACTAATAGACTCAAGTGCACTGTACTGGAAGGTACATTGTACACTTTTTACATGTTGCAGAAAAGTTGCAATATTGAAAAGGACTAAGGGAAACAAAGTCTCCCAGTACTGACTGTCTTACGGGCATGTCAGTTTCCCCATAAAAAGTGAGCGAAAAGCCCAGAGGAGTGCAGCAGAAGGCTGGGCTCCTCTGGTAAAGTCAGACTATGGTGTTTAACATCAGCAAAAAGTTAGGGGGTAAATAACTGGAGGGAAAATCGCACATAAATGGGAATCTTTCCTAACAGCAGGTGTGTCTCTTGCAAGAACGCTATTGAAAGAAACATATCCCCCTGTTTACACAAAATAGATTTCCTTTACATCAGGGAGTTTAACTCTTGCACATTATATGTGCCCATCACAAAAAGGTCCTCCACACCTGGGATAGCTGCTACCTTATCCAGAACACCTCATACAATCCGGCCATACCAGCGCCGCACCACCTCTCGATACTCTGCGAAATAAGAAATGTAATCCAATGCCAATCCCACAGTAATCATTTGTAAATCAAAAAGCCACCCTACCCACCCCCAGTCTTCCCTCCTTTACCCAACAGTTAACGGTGCAGAAACAGAAGCAAAAATTAAATTAGGCATCTCTAACTCCACAGGAGAATCCGACTTGAAAGGCCATCTAACACTCCAACAGTGTACCCCCGCCCCTGCTCCCCACCCGCATTAACCCAATACTCATCGCCCAACTTTAGCCTGGGGACACGATGACCCACCACCAACTGAAAATAACCACCTACACACAGATTCATTTTCCAGCACTCCCAAAACCACTGTAGGATTGCTCAGGTCTTCCTGATCGGCTTCATCACCTTCCTTCTCCGGCCCATCTTCATCCATTTTTGTGATGTTTCTAGACCAGAACTCAGACTCAGCACCTCCAACAAAGGCTTGCCACACCTGTCTCCTCAGCGTTCATCAAGCCCTCAGCATCCTTTAGCGTCCGAATAATCCATCCCCTCCCCTGGTAAGCGAAACAGAGCTCGGTACGAAAGCCCCAGCTGTAGGGCACTTCTCTGTTGCAGCCTCCGCTTCACCAGTGTCATGGAGGCCAGGTCCTGATACAAGGAAAGTGACATGTTACGGAAGAAACGGCCGACAAGGGTCAGGCCAACGTCATTATGCGTTCCTTCATCTCGAATAAGTAGACATAAGAGAGTACATCCGGGAGCCTATCCTGTGCTGAGGAAGTCCTGGGCCTGGTGCGATGCATTCAATCCAGTTCGATAGCTGAGTCATCAGGCAGCTTCAGAATGAAACGAAAGAGGACCGCCACGAAGTCAGGGACTTCATCGTCCCTTACCCCCGAAGAGATGCCATGGATTTGAATGTTATTTATACATTAGCGATTCTGCCCATCCTTCTGCTTATCTTCCAGGGCATCACAGCACACCTCCAAAGCCTCCACTCTATTAGAACACTCTCCCACCTCATAGGATTGTTCACATAATGTGTCCTCCACATTAGAGACCCGCTGCTCAGCCTCAGAGACCCTCTTATCTAGTGCCATGATCTTGTGTGAGAGTTCCTCTGTGCTTTTGTGGATTTCCTTGCAAATTACCACCAGAAGTTCTTGCAGATCTGATTTGGTGGACATTTGTGTGAGCATAGCTAGAAGCGGGTCACCCCCATGGTCCTGGGCTGTTACCACCTCACTACGTGCGTCAGCCTTGCGTGCAGCATCCAGAGAATTGTGTCTAGTAAATGTGTGCAAGGATGACCATGTGGCTACACGACAAATGTCCCTAATGGGAACATCACTCTGTAAGGCTGTAGAGGCCGATACTCCTCTCCTCAAGTATGTCCTGATTCGTGAAGGAAGCTCTTTGTCTGCAGATTCGTAGCACTCAGCGATGCAAAGGATGATCCACCGCAATAAAGTCTGCTTTGTTACCGGCAGACCTTTGCGAGACAAAGAATGGACCATGAACAGCACGTCAGATTTCCAGAACTTGGATGTCCTAGCGACATAAAGGGGGTAATTCATAGAATTCAGCGCGCAAGTGGCGCACGCGGCTGGCGCACAGTGTGCGCGTGCGAATCCCTGAGCCAGCCGCGTGCGCTAAAATACATTTCCGCGCACAGCGTATTCATGGATTCCAGCCACCAAAACCAGCTGTGGCGCACAGTGGCGCAGCGACCCTGCAGCAGCGCCAGTTACGCCCCCAAGAACGCCTCTCGCGCAGGGAAAAGTCATCAATATACCCAATCCAGCGCAAAGGGCTGCACTAACCCTGTACCAGCACGGCAAGCG
Source organism: Ambystoma mexicanum (assembly GCF_040938575.1). Taxonomy (NCBI): domain Eukaryota; kingdom Metazoa; phylum Chordata; class Amphibia; order Caudata; family Ambystomatidae; genus Ambystoma; species Ambystoma mexicanum. Next base: position 1,151,672,266 of record NC_090932.1, read on the forward strand.
GGCTACATGTATCACTGGGGTGCGCGGGAAGTACCTCACGCGATTGTCCCCGTGCGAGCAGGGTATGCGTATTTCAGGGGTGCGCGGGAGGTTCCACACGCGATTTCCGCAGGGTACGCGTATCTCAGGGATGCGCGGGAAGTGCCACACGCGATTTCAGCAGGGTACCTGTATTTCAGGGGTGCGCGTGAATTTCCAAACGCGATTGGGCCCGTGCGAGCAGGGCAACGCATATCTCAGGGGTGCGCGGGAAGTGCCACATGCAATTTCAGCAGGGTACGTGTATTTCAGGGGTGCGCGGGAATTTCCACACACGATTGGGGGTACGCGTATCTCAGGGGTGCGCGGGAAGTGCCACAAGAGATTTCAGCAGGGTACGTGTATTTCAGGGGTGCGCAGGAAATTCCACACGCGATTTCATCATGGTACGTGTATTTTGGAGTGCGGGGGAAGTTTCACACGCGACATCAGCAGGGCACGTGTATTTCAGGGGTGCGCGGGAAGTTCCACACGCAATCTCATCAGGGTACGTGTATTTCGTGGTGCGGGGGAAGTTTCACACGCGACATCAGCAGGGTACGTGTATTCCAGGGGTGCGCGGGAAGTTCCACACGCGATTCCATCAGGGTACGTGTATTCCAGGGGTGCGCGGGAAGTTCCACACGCGATTGGGCCCGTGCGAGCATGGTACGTACATTTCAGGGGTGCGCGGGAAGTTCCACACGCGATTCCATCAGGGTACGTGCATTACAGGGGTGCGCGGGGAGCACCACACGTGAATTGCACGTGTGGGTCCTCCCAGGTGTTCCCTCTACACCCTCCACGGCCCCTGCAGGTGGCTCACACCACAGGGGCCTACCCTGCACATGTCCTGCAGGCACACCATCCACCATGGCCATGACCCCCAGCCAACCCACATGTCAACTTGCACTACTGCCCACCAACGCATGTCCCCCTGCACCCCCAGCCACCAGGGGCAGCCTCCACCAGGCCCCCACCCATGTCTCCCACCACCCCCACCCTCCAGCACTGTGGGGCACCTGCCAGCAGGCCCCCACCCATGTCCAACTCATGTTCCCCAGCACCCCCACCCCCCAGCACTGTGGGGCACCTGCCAGCAGGCCCCCACCCATGTCCAACTCATGTTCCCCACCACCCCCACCCCCCAGCAGTGCAGGGGCACCCACCACCAGGCCCCCACCCATGTCTCCCACCACCCCCACCCCCCAGCCACCAGGGGCACCCACCACCAGGCCCCCACACATGTCTCCCACCACCGCCACTCCCCAGCAGTGCAGGGGCAGCCTGCACCAGGCCCCCACCCATGTCTCCCAGCACCCCCACCCCCCAGCCACCAGGGGCAGCCTCCACCAGGGCCCCACCCATGTCTCCCACCACCCCCACCCCCAGCACTGTGGGGCACCCACCACCAGGCCCCCACCCATGACCATCTCATGTTCCCCACCACCCCCACCCTCCAGCACTGTGGGGCACCTGCCAGCAGGCCCCCACCCATGTCTCCCAGCACCCCCACCCCCCAGCCACCAGGGGCAGCCTCCACCAGGCCCCCACCCATGTCCAACTCATGTCTCCCACCACACCCACCCCCAGCACTGTGGGGCACCTGCCAGCAGGCCCCCACCCATGTCCAACTCATGTTCCCCACCACCCCCATCCCCCAGCACTGTGGGGCACCTGCCAGCAGGCCCCCACCCATGTCTCCCAGCACCCTCACCCCCCAGCCACCAGGGGCAGCCTCCACCAGGCCCCCACCCATGTCTCCCAGCACCCCCACCCCCCAGCAGTGCAGGGGCAGCCTCCACCAGGCCCCCACCCCTGTCTCCCACCACTCCCACCCCCCCAGTTACCAGGGGCAGCCTCCACCAGGCCCCCACCCATGTCTCCCAGCACCCCCACCCCCAGCCACCAGGGGCAGCCTCCACCAGGCCCCCACCCATGTCTCCCAGCACCCCCACCCCCCAGCAGTGCAGGGGCAGCCTCCACCAGGCCCCCACCCATGTCTCCCACCACCCCCACCCGCCAGCCACCAGGGGCAGCCTCCACCAGGCCCCCACCCATGTCTCCCACCACCCCCACCCCCCCAGCAGTGCAGGGGCAGCCTCCACCAGGCCTCCACCCATGTCTCCCACCACCCCCATCCCCCCCCAGCACTGTGGGGCACTTGCCAGCAGGCCCCCACCCATGTCCAACTCATGTTCCCCACCACCCCCACCCCCAGCACTGTGGGGCACCTGCCAGCAGGCCCCCACCCATGTCCAACTCATGTTCCCCAGCACCCCCTCCCCCAGCACTGTGGGGCACCTGCCAGCAGGCCCCCACCCATGTCCAACTCATGTTCCCCACCCCCCCCACCCCCCAGCAGTGCAGGGGCACCCACCACCAGGCCCCCACCCATGTCTCCCATCACCCCCACCCCCCAGCCACCAGGGGCACCCACCACCAGGCCCCCACCCATGTCTCCCACCACCCCCACCCCCCAGCAGTGCAGGGGCAGCCTCCACCAGGCCCCCACCCATGTCTCCCAGCACCCCCACCCACAGCCACCAGGGGCAGCCTCCACCAGGCCCCCACCCATGTCTCCCACCACCCCCACCCCCCAGCACTGTGGGGCACCCACCACCAGGCCCCCACCCATGTTCAACTCATGTTCTCCAGCACCCCACCCCCCAGCACTGTGGGGCACCTGCCAGCAGGCCCCCACCCATGTCCAACTCATGTTCCCCACCACCCCCACCCACACCCCCCAGCAATGTGGGGCACCTGCCAGCAGGCCCCCACCCATGTCCAACTCATGTGCCCCACAGTGCTGGGGGGCGGGGGGGGGTGGGGAACATGAGTTGGACATGGGTGAGGGCCTGCCAGCAGGCCCCCACCCATGTCTCCCAGCACCCCCACCCCCCAGCCACCAGGCGCAGCCTCCACCAGGCCCCCACCCATGTCTCCCACCACCCCCACCCCCCCAGCAGTGCAGGGGCAGCCTCCACCAGGCCCCCACCCATGTCCAACTCATGTCTCCCACCACCCCCACCCCCCAGCACTGTGGGGCACCTGCCAGCAGGCCCCCACCCATGTCCAACTCATGTTCCCCACCACCCCCACCCCCCAGCACTGTGGGGCACCTGCCACCAGGCCCTCACCCATGTCTCCCAGCACCCCCACCCCCAGAGCAGTGCAGGGGCAGCCTCCACCAGGCCCCCACCCATGTCTCCCACCACCCCCACCCGCCCAGTCATCAGGGGCAGCCTCCACCAGGCCCCCACCCATGTCTCCCAGCACCCCCACCCCCAGCCACCAGGGGCAGCCTCCACCAGGCCCCCACCCATGTCTCCCAGCACCCCCACACCCCAGCAGTGCAGGGGCAGCCTCCACCATGCCCCCACCCATGTCTCCCACCACCCCCACCCCCCAGCCACCAGGGGAAGCCTCCACCAGCCCCCACCCATGTCTCCCACCACCCCCACCCCCCCAGCAGCGCAGGGGCAGCCCCCACCAGGCCCCCACCCATGTCTCCCACCACCCCCACCCCCCAGCATTGTGGGGCACCTGCCAGCAGGCCCCCACCCATGTCCAACTCATGTTCCCCACCACCCCCACCCCCCAGCACTGTGGGGCACCTGCCAGCAGGCCCCCACCCATGTCCAACTCATGTTCCCCACCACCCCCACCCCCCAGCACTGTGGGGCACCTGCCAGCAGGCCCCCACCCATGTCCAACTCATGTTCCTCACCACCCCCACCCCCCAGCAGTGCAGGGGCACCCACCACCAGGCCCCCATCCATGTCTCCCACCACCCCCACCCCCAGCCACCATGGGTACCCACCACCAGGCCCCCACCCATGTCTCCCACCACCCCCACCTCCCAGCAGTGCAGGGGCAGCCTCCACCAGGCCCCCACCCATGTCTCCCAGCACCCCCACCCCCCAGCCACCAGGGGCAGCCTCCACCAGGCCCCCACCCATGTCTCCCACCACCCCCACCCCCCAGCACTGTGGGGCACCCACCACCAGGACCCCACCCATGTCCAACTCATGTTCCCCAGCACCCCACCCCCCAGCACTGTGGGGCACCTGCCAGCAGGCCCCCACCCATGTCCAACTCATGTTTCCCAGCACCCCCACCCCCCGGCACTGTGGGGCACCTGCCAGCAGGCCCCCACCCATGTCCAACTCATGTTCCCCACCACCCCCACCCCCCAGCAGTGCAGGGGCACCCAACACCAGGCCCTCACCCATGTCTCCCAACACCCCCACCCCCCAGCCACCAGGGGCACCCACCACCAGGCCCCCACCCATGTCTCGCACCACCCCCACCCCCCAGCAGTGCAGGGGCAGCCTCCACCAGGCTCCCACCCATGTCTCCCAGCACCCCCACCCCCCAGCCACCAGGGGCAGCCTCCACCAGGCCCCCACCCATGTCTCCCACCACCCCCACCCCCCAGCACTGTGGGGCACCCACCATCAGGCCCCCACCCATGTCCAACTCATGTTCCCCAGCACCCCCACCGCCCAGCACTGTGGGGCACCTGCCAGCAGGCCCCCACCCATGTCCAACTCATGTTCCCCACCACCCTCACCCCCGAGCACTGTGGGGCACCTGCCAGCAGGCCCCCACCCATGTCCAACTCATGTTCCCCACCACCCCCACCCCCAGCACTGTGGGGCACCTGCAAGCAGGCCCCCACCCATGTCTTCCAGCACCCCCACCCCCCAGCCAACAGGGGCAGCCTCCACCAGGCCCCCACCCATGTCTCCCACCACCCCCACCCCCCCAGCAGTGCAGGGGCAGCCTCTACCAGGCCCCCACCCATGTCCAACTCATGTCTCCCACCACCCCCACCCCCCAGCACTGTGGGGCACCTGCCAGCAGGCCCCCACCCATGTCCAACTCATGTTCCCCACCACCCCCACCCCCCAGCACTGTGGGGCACCTGCCAGCAGGCCCCCACCCATGTCCAACTCATGTTCCCCAGCACCCCCACCCCCAGCACTGTGGGGCACCTGCCAGCAGGCCCCCACCCATGTCCAACTCATGTTCCCCAGCACCCCCACCCCCCAGCACTGTGGGGCACCTGCCAGCAGGCCCCCACCCAGGTCCAACTCATGTCCCCACCACCCCCACCCCCAGCAGTGCAGGGCAGCCTCCACCAGGCCCCCACCCATGTCCAACTCATGTCTCCCACCACCCCCACCCCCCAGCACTGTGGGGCACCTGCCAGCAGGCCCCCACCCATGTCCAACTCATGTTCCCCACCACCCCCACCCCCCAGCACTGTGGGGCACCTGCCAGCAGGCCCCCACCCATGTCCAACTCATGTTCCCCAGCACCCCCACCCCCCAGCACTGTGGGGCACCTGCCAGCAGGCCCCCACCCATGTCCAACTCATGTTCCCCAGCACCCCCACCCCCCAGCACTGTGGGGCACCTGCCAGCAGGCCCCCACCCAGGTCCAACTCATGTTCCCCACCACCCCCACCCCCCAGCAGTGCAGGGGCACCCACCACCAGGCCCCCACCCATGTCTCCCACCGCCCCCACCCACCAGCCACCAGGGGCACCCACCACCAGGCCCCCACCCATGTCTCCCACCACCCCCACCCCCCAGCAGTGCAGGGGCAGCCTCCACCAGGCCCCCACCCATGTCTCCCAGCACCCCCACCCCCCAGCCACCAGGGGCAGCCTCCACCAGGCCCCCACCCATGTCTCCCACCACCCCCACCCCCCAGCACTGTGGGGCACCCACCACCAGGCCCCCACCCATGTCCAACTCATGTTCCCCAGCACCCCCACCCCCCAGCACTGTGGGGCACCTGCCAGCAGGCCCCCACCCATGTCCAACTCATGTTCCCCACCACCCCCACCCCCCAGCACTGTGGGGCACCTGCCAGCAGGCCCCCACCCATGTCCAACTCATGTTCCCCACCACCCCCACCCCCCAGCACTGTGGGGCACCTGCCAGCAGGCCCCCACCCATGTCTCCCAGCACCCCCACCCCCCAGCCACCAGGGGCAGCCTCCATCAGGCCCCCACCCATGTCTCCCACCACTGTCACCCCCCCAGCAGTGCAGGGGCAGCCTCCACCAGGCCCCCACCCATGTCCAATTCATGTCTCCCACCACCCCCACCCCCCAGCACTGTGGGGCACCTGCCAGCAGGCCCCCACCCATGTCCAACTCATGTTCCCCACCACCCCCACCCCCGAGCACTGTGGGGCACCTGCCAGCAGGCCCCCACCCATGTCTCCCAGCACCCCCACCCCCCAACCACCAGGGGCAGCCTCCACCAGGCCCCCACCCATGTCTCCCAGCACCCCCACCCCCCCCCCCCAGCAGTGCAGGGGCAGCCTCCACCAGGCCCCCACCCATGTCCCCCACCACCCCCACCCCCCAGTCACAAGGGGCAGCCTCCACCAGGCCCCCACCCATGTCTCCCAGCACCCCCACCCCCAGCCACCAGGGGCAGCCTCCACCAGGCCCCCACCCATGTCTCCCAGCACCCCCACCCCCTAGCAGTGCAGGGGCAGCCTCCACCAGGCCCCCACCCATGTCTCCCACCACCCCCACCCCCCAGCCACCAGGGGCAGCCTCCACCAGGCCCCCACCCATGTCTCCCACCACCCCCACCCCCCCAGCAGTGCAGGGGCAGCCTCCACCAGGCCCCCACCCATGTCTCCCAACACCCCCACCCCCCAGCCACCAGGGGCAGCCTCCACCAGGCTCCCACCCATGTCTCCCAGCACCCCCACCCCCCAGCAGTGCAGGGGCAGCCTCCACCCATGTCTCCCACCACCCCCACCCCCCAGCACTGTGGGGCACCTGCCAGCAGGCCCCCACCCATGTCCAACTCATGTTCCCCACCACCCCCACCCCCCAGCACTGTGGGGCACCTGCCAGCAGGCCCCCACCCATGTCCAACTCATGTTCCCCAGCAACCCCACCCCCCAGCACTGTGGGGCACCTGCCAGCAGGCCCCCACCCATGTGCAACTCATGTTCCCCAGCCACCATGTCATCACAATCTAGATCCCTGGTCCCTATGGTCAGCCTCCAAATGCAAAACACCCACCCGAGTATTGCATCCACCCACTCATAATTTGCAATTACATCACAGAACACCAATTGCAAGTTCCGAAACAAACACATCTCCCTCACATACACCCAATGGGTGTCAGTGAATCTCAAAACACATATCATGAAATGCATGAAACCAATGAGATACCACACATTGAAGTTCACCAAAAAAAATATGTATTAAAGGAAACATAAATAGAATAAAAAATGAAGAAACAGAAATGTGAATGTACAAAAATTAAAAGAAGCATGTCCGTGAAAAAAAGCAAAACCAAAAATAAAATTCCAAAGTAATGTTGTCCAAAGTCAATGTCCACAAAACAAAATCCAATGGGAAATAAAAAAGAAAGCCATTACTCCATGGTTAAAAAGTGAAAAAAAATACAATCCAACAGTGAACTATGTACATGGGAACAAGCCATGGTCCATTATCCCAACAAAAGAAAGGAAACCTATCTAACTACACTAACTAATAAAATAAACTATATACAAAAATGTGGCCAATGTCCGAAAGGTCCAAATAAAATCAAAACAAAAATGAAACCTAACACTACCTACATAACTATGTACAAGGGCAGCGGGCTAGTTTCACGGCTCACTTGTGGATGTCCCGGGCCAGGGCATCATCGAACTCCTCCTCAATGTCCCGGAGGCGGTCCTCCTCCATGTCCCCGAGGGTCCGCAGGGCTGTGGACGTCTCCACCTCCAAACCCCTGCGGATTGCCTCGAGGCACTCGGCCCGCCTCAGGGCCCTCCGCATGGAGTTCTCCGCCCTGACCATTGTGAGCCGTGCCTCTTCCGCCCGCTGCCGCTCCGCATCTATGGCGTGGCCCAACCGCTGCCACACGGAAGACACTCTGTCCTGGGTCCTCCTGCTCTCCGGCCGATGCCTGCCCCTCCGATGTTGAAGGCCCCGAGCCTTCATGGCTCCCACCACGTTGCTGCTGCTGCTGTGCCTCGGCCCGTGCACTGCCTCCTGCTGCCTGCACATCCTCCGCCGGCTGGGGTGCAGTCGTAGATGTGGCCACCCCTGCTGGACGTCCGACTCCCGACTGTGGCAGGGATGCCTCCTCCACCAGCCTGGCCGCACCGTCAGAGGCAGCTCCACAGGGCACCCAGGTGACTGATGGGTGGGAAGATGGCACGGAGGACGACTGGCTCGTAGGGGGTCCAGTTGAGGAGGGGGTCATAGCAAGCCCCATCAGACGGAGGAATCCGGCCTGGGTGACCTGTCCCAGCAGGCTGACGTGGTCAACGAGCCATTCAAGATGACGTGCAGTCTCTTCATGAAAAGACTGCAGGTCACCTCGCATGGCCCGTTGACGCAACGCCACACCAGCCAGGACAGGCTCAACCAGGACATGGATAGCCACGTCCGCAGGCAGAGGAAGGCCAGTTGACGTGAGCTCATCCCCTGCCTGAAAACGGGTCTGGACGTAGGCATCCCTGCTGGTGCAAGATGATGCAGGGACAGGATCAGGGACAGGATTGCACACAGGCACCTCCGCGGCGGCCTGTGCTGCCTCCTGTCCCTGGTCCTGCACTGCACCACTAGCACCAGTGGGATCCCCACCTCCAGACCCCGTCTCTGGTGCTTGCACGGCCTCCTCCTCCACCAAACCCCCCACCAACCTGGATGACTCCGTGCCATCTTCCCCTGTTGGGCCCTGTGGGGTCCCAGCTGCCCCTTCTGCTGCCGAGGAGTCCAACTCCAACCTCCGCCTCTTGGACCTCCCCCCGGCAGCTGCGGCCTGGGACGCGGCACCAGACTCCTCACTCCCCGACGAGATCACAACATGGGAGGGGAGCCGGGCCTTGCGTCTCCGGCTGGCGGTGGGATTCCCGCCGCTGTGCTCCACAGCACCTTCTCCGCCCTCTTCATCAGTTGACGCTGCAGACAGGGAGAAACAAAACACAGACATCAGGGCACTATACAATGGACACATACACACATGACAGTTGTACATGAGTGGCATTGGCAAACCTCAGACATGTCATCACAATCCCCAACACACATGTCATTACAACTCGCACACATGAGCCATACCACAGCCATATCGCAACTGCCACCACCATCCATACACATACAACAGCATGATCAGCCAAAGGTGAGCCAGACATCACATGCAACACAGGAAGTGCACCACACATGTACAAACACCACCACACTTGCATGCATGTGTACACCTCTGCCAAGTGTCGCAGTGTTCAGACGGGCATCCATGTCACATCTGCCAATCAGGCTTCCACATACCGCTGTCACATGCATCCATGTTGCATCACTGTTGCACCCTTGTCAAATACACACACATGCACATGTACGCAGTGCTGATACATGCAGCCAAAAACAAAATACATGCGTGACATCACGGACATGTCTACTTACATACACATTCATCCAAACATGTGTGCCCACACAACTGCATTTGGCATGCAAGCCTACACACACAAGCACCATCCATGTCTCACACATTCCAGCCCTCGCATGTGTTAGCCCCACGGCCCTGTACACCCCCACCCATACTCGACCCCATACAAACAGATGTGCAACCTGCACACTACTGAATAATCACCACACGCACTGCTCACAATCAGGATGCATGTACACTCACCGCTCGACTCCAGACGGGTCTGCCTCTCAAGGACCTGGACGTGGAGCGCTGGGGATATGCGTTCCAGGACCCTCATCTGTTCTTCCGACAAGTGGCCCCGGCGCCCCTTGGCATCCGCTGCCTTCAAGAGGCGCCGGGCCTTGTTCAGGGTCCTGGACCTGAAGTCCTCCCAGCGCTTCTTGACATGTTGTAAGTCGCGGACTGCCACCCCCTCCGCGTTGATGGCAGTCACGATGTCAGTCCAGATCCGAGTCCGTCCTTCCTTGTCGGCGCGGGAACTTCCGAAGAGGGCATCATACTGCCCCAGGACTTGCTCCACCAGGACACCAACTTCGGTGGCACTGAAGCTGGTGCCCCTCTGCCTCTCTGGCCGGGGGGTTGTCAGTGGTCTCAGATGGTTTTTGCCCCGACATGACAACCCCAGAGGCAGGAGTGGGTGGGCAAATGGGTCCTGGGCTGTGGGGCGATGGAATCCCAGTCAGGAGTCTTCGGTTGCAGCAGGGGTGGTCACAGCAACAGCACCCCTGGCTGATGTGCAGGCAGCAAATGGCAGGGCACGTGGGCAGCAGGCAGTCAGGCAGCAGCAGATGGCAGGTGGGAGCGTGCTCGGGGCTCTGGGGGGCAGTAGTTCGGCCTTCTGGGCAGGAGCGTGGTCTTCCGTGTGCTTACGCATGGCCAGCTTGATAGGGAGTGATTTGGCACGTGAAATATCTGCACGTCAGCGTGTAATTCGAGGAAAGGCCCTTAGCGCGTAAGCGCGTCTGCACGCATACGCATTTTCATTGGACAGAAGGCCCCTCAAGCGCAAGCGCCCCTGTGACGTGACGCGTACAGACGTGCATGGGCATTTCAGCGCGCGTGGAAAACTGCACGTCCGCGTGCAATACGAGGAAAGGGCCCATGCGCGTAAGCGCGCGTGAAAAACTGCACGTCCGCGTGCAATACGAGGAAAGGGCCCATGCGCGTAAGCGCGCGTGAAAAACTGCACGTCCGCGTGCAATACGAGGAAAGGGCCCATGCGCATAAGCGCGCGTGGAAAACTGCACATCCGCGTGTAATACGATGAAAGGGCCCATGCGCGTAAGTGACGTGACGCGCGCGTGCGTTTCCCTCAGCACGGGTTAAAGGTAAGCGGGCCCAGTAGTTTGCTGTACGTGCCTTTCGTGGAGACCGACGTGTGTTGCTGCTTCCTGTTGTTTCGCGCGCCATCACAACTTCACAGCTATCAAGGACGTATCTCTTCTTTTGGCGGGGGTATTGGCTATGCGTGTTTTTCTGCATCGCGCTAGTCAGACGGTCTTTTTCCCACTGCGGGTGCCCCTGTGTATCGCACCCATTTTCGATGTCATAGTAGCCTGCGTGTCCCACGCGTACGCGTTATTCGTGTTACTGGGTGCCGCCGCATACTGCGGGAGGTTGAATCCACGCACGTAGGCTGCAGGGTTGCGTGCACGGTTTTACTGCAGTTTTGGGGTGCCTGAGCGTTGCGTGACCCGTCACCACATCACCGGGGTCACATACAGCCTTGCAGGTGCAGGGGGGCTGTTAACATCTTGCTTCCCACCCCCTTCACCCCAATTGCCCAGGTCAATTGTGGTGTACACCTCCCATTGGCACCACTCCATCTGTGCCAGCACTACTACATCTGTGCCATGGTTGGGAGGCCACCAAAGGTGAGGGGTGCCTCGGCTGGGCGTACTCCTCGTGGCGGGCGTGGTCGAGGACCTGGCCTTGGTGACCAGGGAGTAGGGGGACTCCAGGGTGTCCAGGGCAGCCACAGAGGGGGAAGAGGCAGGGGTGCGCCACTTGAGCACAATGTTGTGCCATGTGTCGGTGCAGCCATGCCACCACCCTCTGTGGTTCCGGGGGATGCAGCTCCTGCATCTGGCACTGGCACCCGTATGACCCGGCAGTCCGTTCCATCGACTGCCGCGGGCCCAAGGGTAGTGGTAGCTGCAGGTGCAGCTGTGGACACAGCCACCCAGGCTCAGGGTCTGCCAGCGCAGGCTGCATTGGCACTTGAAGAGCCCTTGGTAGATCTCCAACAGGCCAGGGGGGAAACCATAGGGGCACGCCGGGCTGCTCAGACCAAGACACGTGTCCCTGGGGCAGTCATGTCATCTGCTGCCCCGAACAGCCGGGTGTTGGCAAGTGCAGGCGCAGATGCACCCAACAGCACCCCGGTTGTGAGTCTGCCAACCAGGACCGTTGCGGTCAATGACCCTGCCACAGCTGATGTTGCTGCGCAGGGTCCATTAGTGGGCACCCAGCTGCCACTGACACAAGTCAGGCCTTTGGTCATCCCTCCACCTGCCACTCCCTTGGCTCAATCCATTGAACCCACTGGCCATACTGGTCAGGGCGGCATTAGCCAGCCAGGGTCTACGCCACAGTCCAAGAGGAGGAAGGTTGCACCTGCAGCACAGGCTGGGACCCCACACACAGCCACGATCTCCTGCACGTCGAGGAAGAAGCCTTTCTGTAAGCAGGAACTGGACTTCCTCGTGGACTACGTGCGGGGCCACAGCCGTGACATGCTAGTGGGTGCCAATAGTCAGACTACAGCTGCCCAACGTGACACCCACTGGAAGCATGTTGCGGAACATGTCAGTTCATTTGGCCATAAGGTGCGCACGGCACAGGAGTGCAAAAAGCGTTGGAATGACATCAAGCGCAGCACTAAGGCCAAGCGTGCCTCAAATTACAACTTGACTCTGGTGACTGGCGGTGGGCCTGCACCAGAGGAGGAAGAACTCACTCCGCATGAGGCTCTCGTTGCGGAGTTCATACCACCTGAATTGGTCGAAGGAGTGGGAGAGATGCTGGACTTTGATGCCCAGTCCAGTGAGTGTTGATGCGTGTTTGTTGAGGACGTGTGTGTTTCACTTGTGGGATGTGTTGTGCATGATTGCTGCTACATGTGACGCGTACATGGTTCTGATGTGTAAGTAATGCAATGCTACCGTCATGCATGTCTCCTCTGCCTGCATGCGGGACTCCATGTGGGCATGCTCCCTTGCCCCTCCTCCGCCACTCTGCACTCCAGTTCCACCTTTGCACTGGTCTGCTTCAATCTTGCCAATGTGTAGTATCTTGTTCATGTGTCCTGTGTAGATGCTAACTTCCAGCGTAGAAACTGCCAGACATATGCCGTGTGGTACAGCCTTAGTACTCGATGCAGGGTATCTCACTTGTACTGTGCATGGGTCAGATGTCCCGCAGGGACATGAGTGCCCATTCATGCTCCATGTGCATTGCACGCATGCCCCTATGTGTCCTTGACTGGATGATCACTGTAATATGAGTCCTTGGTTACATACATTGCCTGCCATCTCATCGGCCTCCCCATGTCAACTGTGGCTCAGTCCTGCGTTGCACACATGTTTAGGCCCTGACAATCTGTGTGGCTCACAGGCCTCAGCCTGTTCAATGGCCAATGACTCTGTCCAACTCTTGTGTCTTCTTCACACGTGGGCCGCCTCCAGAGTTTTCATCATGTGTCCTGCCCACTGTCCCAGCATCATTTGCAGTGTTGTAATTTGTATCACATTAAGCTGTTGATGCCAGTCAACACTGCCTGTCAATACACAGGTGTATGGTCAGCCTTTTGATACCATGCTAGGCATCCCTGCTTTGGTACTGGGGTGGAGGGGTGCTTGGCTTCTAGACATGGTACACATTGAATGCACAATGCACGTGATGTCTGAATTTGACATTGCACTGCCTTCACATTTCCTGGCACACACCATGGAGTGCTTGTTCATGTAGGTAGTGAGTGGCGTACACATTTTCTGGACTGCATAGACCCACTTCCATCGAAACTGCCACCTTTCAACAGGTCTGATCACAGAAGCTATTCAAAGTAGACCCAGCATGCATGCCAGGTCATATGTTGTGTGTCACATGTCTGCCGGATGCCTTTGCTGTCGGTGTGTGAGTGTGTTGTGTGCTTCTGACATGTGTAGTGACCTTTTTCTCTCTATTTTTCAGGTGATGACGCAATGGAGGCGGAGGATGGTGTTGTCATGCCAGACACAGGGTTGGTAACACCACATCAACCCGGCACTAGTGGGGGTTGTGGGGTGGTAGGCCACGAAAACCCCCAAGTGCTGCAGTCCATCTTGTCTCTGGCCGCCTAGGAGTCCAGCCTTGATGACGACTCTGACGTCCATGTTGAGTTGGATGAGCATCAAGTCCATGTGTCAGGGGTGAGTGATTCTGATGTGGACACTCCTCTGTCTGCGACACCTGCACTGAGGGATCAGACAGTCTTGGTTCCTCCGCCCGTGGTGGATCGGGGCGCAGGGTCACCCTCCACACCAGTCGCTGATGTGTCTGGCACATCACGTCGACGGGGGCATGTAGTTGTGCAGCCGCAGGCGGTGCCAACACAGCGAGGACCCCCGGTCCTTGGGTCCCGCAGGGGTCAAGCCCAGCAACGCAGTCGCCGTGCGCAACCACTGTATACTGAGTGGGAGCAAGACATGACTGCCAATTCCGAACGGCAGTGGGCAGCAATGGAGAACATCGCTGAGAGCATGGAGCGTGTGGCCCGATCTGTGCTCCCCCCTGCTAGGCAGGTGCTTCTCCAGCAGCAGGCGGCACGGTCCGCTCGCTCAGGCTGGGCATGGCAGCCTCAGACAGGGCACGCCAGGCTGAAATGTCGTCTCTGCGTCAAGCAATTGCTGCTCACGCAGAGGCGCACATGGTTGCCCTGAGGGAGGAATATGCTTCCCTCAGATCCACTCTGGGTGTCCTTATGATGTCCCAGAGGCAGCAGGCAGAGGAGAGGTTTGCACAGCTTGAGCGTACCATCTCAGCTGAGCTACAGACTTGCCGGGAGGTGCAGCGGTTGTCCAGCCAGGCCTTGCAGGAGGAACTCCGTGTTACACGTGCTACCTTTCTAGAGGAAGCACGTGTATCACGTGAGGTTCTGCATGCAGACCTATGTAACATCGCCACACAGAACCAGGCTCACCCGTCCGGCAGACTTGCTGCCGACGAGGGGCAAGCTGCAGCTAGGCGTGGCCAGGCTACTCTGCCACGTCCTCCTTTACAGGATGAGCCAGACTCGGACGACCATCTATCTCGCACATAGGTCGTGCTGTGCAGGCGTTGAGCCCATGGAGGATTTTTTTTTTGGCTCAGCATCATCGCATGTGGATGTTGAGCAGCACCCTGTACCTCCCCCCTCCTGGGTGCCTCCCCTCCCCCCCGGGTCGTATGTGGCCATTTTTGATTTTTCTTTTAGTTTAGTTAGTTAAGTTTCTGTTTTATAGTTAGTTTAAATAGGTAATGTAGGTTTTCCATAGTTAGTGTAATTAGTTAATAGTTGAGTTAGTTTAAAATTGCTAGTCTATTGTGCTTTCATGTGACGGTGCGGTGCTTTGTGGCTTTTGAAGGCATCCACTGTCTGTTCCAGCTGAGCCCTTCATGGTTGTCTTGTGTATGTGTTTGCTGCTTGAGGTCCTTGACTCACATATGCCACTCCTGCCTCCCTTATCCATGGGCTCGCAAGAATGGTTCGGTGTTACAGAATATTACACAAGGGCTTTGGACTGTCATATCTGTGGCATGTCTGGTGCTGTGTGACTTGTGTTGACACCCCTAGTGGGGATGATTTAGGTGTCATTGTCCACTGTTCAGCTTTTGCTAGATGGGGTGTGTCATGATTAATGTGGACATTGATTGCTATGCATTGTGTAGTATGTTTCATATCTTTCCTGTACACGTGCTTGTTGCAATTCATGCTGTAGATAGTGTTCCACACTTTGTAGGTGAAAGACGGACTGATGGTGATTTATGCTGTGACTCTCTGACATGGTCAAGTAATGAGATGCCTGATGAGACACACACAGATGACTTTGAAGCATTAATCATGTGTTTCATGCCCTTTCTGCAGGGGGATGAGCCTCCAGAGCACCTTTGCCAGCAGACATGGCCCATTGGACGACGGAATTCTTGACCCGTTTGTTGGTGCCCACATGCACATGTGTGCACAAGCAGAGGCACAGTGATTGCAGACCCGCATCCTAGAACTGCTGACATGTTCCAAGGAACTCCAGGCAAGGTGAGCATCACAGGGGGGCCACGACACAGCAAAGCTTGCACCAGGCGAGTTGCACATGCAGGCTGAGTCACAAGACTGAGGGTGAGCTTAGACTAATATTGGTGTTGAAGCACACAATGCAGCTCAGATGTGTTTGTGGACTGATGGCTGTTGATAGTAGGGTTGTCTGGGACACATGCAGGGGCAGTGGCACATACCCTCCGGTACACCAAGGTTCATTGAGGCACTTGTATCAACCATGTAGCCTTCCGAGACATGGAAAGGGGCAGCTCACAGGGACATACAGCAAGGGACATACTCGGGTGCAGTGCATGTCTTTTCCACGTACTTCATGATAAATGCACTGCCAACTTTGTTTCGGTCATGGTGGTACGCAACTTGCTCTGTAGTCATGGCTTGCTATATGGGTCTGTCTGCTTACCCAGGGAACATTGCATGTTGTGTGCATTGTGACACATTGGTGTTCCATTTGCCACGCACCCACCAGCGGCTGACTTACTGCATTGACTGTGTATGACCCATCACAGGGGTGATGTTATATATGGGTACGAAGCATCGAGCACAGATTGTCTGTTTGTAGAGTAGTTTGTTGCTATGGGGCATGTTTGGTGTTGTGTTTTGTGTAATTGGCACGTACAGGTTGTTGACTGTGGCTCTCTTTGCAGCATTGCAGTGCTCCTGTAACCGGACCTGAGAGTGCGCAGGCAGGAGGCCAGCACTCAAAACCAGAGCTAAGTGTCTTGTTGTTTTTCTTTCGAACTGCTCTGCATAGGCTTGCTGGGGAGTGTACTGATGCATGGATGTATGTGTGGATCAATTTGGTATGTTTTTTCTCCCTAATCACCCGTGATCCTATGCAATTTTGAAACCTGTACCCTCTACCCGGTGTTCCTGCTTCCCGTGCCTATCCAAGCAACGTTCCCTGACCCTCTTTCCCTACTGGGGTTGCGGATGCCTGTGTAAGCCCCGAACTTGCAGGCGCCAAAACCCTAGAGGGGGTGGTTGGTTCGTACCACTCCTGAGCCTGGACTACAGAAGGCCATGACAATGATGTCCAAGTTTATTTGGATTGTGTATGTGTTCATGCAGGTTGTACATTTTCGTGCATTCCCTAGTTTCATGTGTCATTCCTCCTCCCCTCTCCTGCCACTCATTCCAGTCATCCAGTGTGTCAACACCTGTCCCGACTGCATATCCCTGAACGTCATTCCCCACCAGGGTCTCAGGGGCCTGTGTGAGTTTGACCTTGCAGGCACCCGGGACATGGTGGGGGTGGTTGTTTCGTGACACTCCCGCGCCTGTACAGGGGACCTGTGACAGTACACATCCATTCATGGTGCATCATCCTATGTCATGTACCACACATGTCTCACATCCTGTCGTGACATTGTTTTGCTGTGCTACCTTGGTTTTTGCATCATTGTGGTAGTACTTGGCCTTTGTGAGGTACTGCTACGTCAAGTCATCTACTGGAGGGTGTTCGGGTTCGTTTTTATGCCTTGGATTTTGTGATTTTGGAAATGAGTGTGGATTCTGAGTGTTCAGGCATCTTTTTACACACAAGGTGGGAGATGGTGACGAAGGGTAAAGGTGATCCTGTGGCCAGGTGGAATTGAGGTTTGGAGGCTCCATGACCCAGGTGCAGTTGTTCAGTGGGTCATGGTCATTTGTGAGGGAGGGGGGGGTTGTTGTTGATAGTTGCCTTGCCCTGCAGTGTGATGGGAACTCTGACATAGTAATGGTGGTATCCTATGTACATGTTGTGTTCTGCTGATCAATGCCTGTTCATGTGTTCTGTTTTCCTTACAGGTGCGAGGGGATAGTTGTGGTTTGACATGCTGGGGTGTACACATGGTGGATGTTCACATGTGATGTGTAGGGAACACTGATGGTCACTTGAGTACACATGCATATGTGGAGTGCATGTCCTTGCAGAACCACAAACTTGCACTCGGATGCACTACATGTACTCCCACCCTTGCATATCCATGGGTACACTGTTTGCCTTCTGGTGCCCACTGTGTCCTGGCAGCACATGTTCTGTGACAGATTATGGATTCAGTACATGCCTAATTTGATGTTTGATGTGGTCTGTCACTTAGATGTGATGCTCAGGGTGTGCATCACACACAATGGCTGTTCACTGTGCTGTGCGCTGAGCAGTGTGATGCAGGAGTAGGACACTGCACACATGAGCTGCAGTGTTGATTTTGCAATGCATAATGTGCATGTAGACAGGCGTTCATTGTGATGTTACGTCTACGACTGTTGTAATGCATTTGGAAATGACTTATTTTGGGTGGGAGATTTTGTTGGTCTGTCATTTCATCTGATTCCAGGTCAGGCATCATTGTCCGATGCCACTGTACATTTAGGATATGGCAATATGTACCTTATCGTTACTGCGTTGGTGTATGGGTATTGCTTGCCATGTCATGTTGATGTTTGGGAGGGTTTGAGTGACATGACAGTGATGGCCATGGCCTGTTTTGCAGGTGTGTGTGATGCACACCTTGCATGTCCGGGTCATCCACTTCTCAGAGCAACTAGCTGGGGGTAGATTTCTCTCCGCAGCAGGGCCCTCCCCCTGGAACAGACTTCCTGCCGGACTTGAACTTGAGGGGAACCATCTCCGGTTCTGGAAGCACCTCAAGACCTTCCTCTTTGCTTCTGCTTACTCTCTGCCTCTCCCTTGCAGAATTCTTCACTGGAACTGCACAGGAGCTGCAACTGGGCCACTCTCACTGACCTCGGTCCCTGGCCCAGCCACTCTCCACTTGCACTGCCTCCCTGGCAACCCCTGCACTGCAGTACTTTCTCTCTATCCCTACAGCCCTCCCTTCCCAGCACTTGTCCGCACTTACCTTTGCAGTTGCCACCAGGCGACCTATGTATTATTTTTTTGGGCTACTTCCCCTGTACTGGACTCCCCCCCACCCTTCCCCTTGCACTTTTCCCTTCCCCCTACCCCTGCACTTCTCAATGACACCTGGCCTAGTAGTACCGTTCTCTGTGTTCCCTTGTTCCCCCCTCCCTGCCTCATTGCGCCTTGGAATACTTGTGTATGGCCCATATCATGTCATATGTCATATGTGTGCCTTTTGGTCACACAGGATAGCTTGTGTTTAAGTAGCTAGGGATGCAGAAGATGTGGCACTTCCATGGCAACTATCTCAGGGTGGTAGGGTTGTGACAGTTGACTGTCTCTTTGTCATCATTGATTGTCACCTGGTATGTGCCAGGCCTCTGTGCACTCCGCAGGGGTGGGTGTTTAGGTGAAAAATGGGGCCACAAGCTGGGTCCGGGCTTCCTCGCCACATGTTCTGTCCCCTCCCATGGGCAGCGCCTGTGCCTGTGGTTGGGGATGTGGGGGCACCACCATGTCCACCGGGACGCCCTGCCGTGTTGCAACATTGTGCAGGACACATGCCGCCACAATGATCCTGCACACTACTGGTGGTGCATAGAGTAGTTGCCCACCAGAGCGGTCAAGGGAGCGGAAATGTGACTTGAGCACTCCGAATGTGCGCTCCACTATGCCCCTGGTTGCAATATGGGCGGGGTTGTATCTTACCTGGGGTGGTGTGGTGGGGTGGGGTTCCGGATTGGCGTCATCATGTGGTTGCTCAGAGGGTAGGCACTGTCCCCTGGGGAGGTGATAATAGTTGAGATTATTACGGTTTGGATATTTGTCTGTGTGTGACTTGCATGCATGTGCAAGGGCATTTGTACTGACCTAGGAGCCATGTGTCGCCATGCTGCCCAGCTTCCAGGGCCCGGCTCAGGGCGGACATTCTGTATATGAAACTGTCATGGGTGGAGCCAGGGTAGTTTGCATAGACAGAGGTGATGATTCCCTTTGCATCACATACCACCTGTACATTGATGGAATGCCAGTGCTTGCGGTTTCGGTAGATGTGCTCAATGGCCCTAGGTGGACGTAGGGCCACATGGGTGCAATCTATGGCACCGAGCACTTTGGGGAAGTGTGCAACCCTGAAAAAATCCAGGACAACGGCCTGCCTTTCTGCGGGTGTTCTGGGCATGTATATGTGCCTGCGGACTGAGGGGCGCGCTGTCATGATTACCAGTACCTGGTGTAGGCAGCGTGACTGCGTGGCCTGTGAGACCCCCCCCACTATGGCAGTGGTCCGCTGAAATGACCCAGTGGCCAAAAAATGCAGGACATTGAGCAGCTTCTCCAAGGGGCTCAATGCTTGGGAGCAAAGGGTGGGGGATGTGAGGTCATCTTCCCACTCCCTGACCAGGTCTAGGATGATATGGGGTGGAAACCTATACCTGCTGTAGACCTGGTCGTCAGGCATCCCAAAAAGGCTTGTCCGTGGTGCGAAAATGCGTGCCCTGGCTATTCTCCTCCTCCTGCGGTGTCCCACGATCAGTGCAGCGACAAATGGGCATTCATCATAGCTGTATATACGCGTTTGTTGTTTGCGCGCACTTTTATGCTGTGCGCGGGGACGCCTCCGCCTGCCTTCGTGTGGGCGGACGCGTTGACGCCTGTGCACGTCTTTTGCCGTGTGCGGGTTTCCCGTATTCGGATACGTGGTAAGACTGTAGGTCCGAGTGTCATCGCGTGTGATCGGAGGGGAGTGAGTGTACACGCGATTGGCCTGGGTACGTGGGGGGGTGGGGGTGGTGGGAGACATGGGTGGGGCCTAGTGGAGGCTGCCCCTGGGGGGTGGGGGGTGGGGGTGCTGGGAGACATGGGTTGGGGCCTGGTGGAGGCTGCCCCTGCACTGCTGGGGGGTGGGGGTGGTGGGAGACATGGGTGGGGGCCTGGTGGAGGCTGCCCCTGGTGGCTGGGGGGTGGGGGTGGTGGGAGACATGGGTGGGGGCCTGGTGGAGGCTGCCCCTGGTGACTGGGGGGCGGGGGTGGTGGGGAACATGAGTTGGACATGGGTGGGGGCCTGCTGGCAGGTGCCCCACAGTGCTGGGGGGTGGGGGTGGTGGGAGACATGGGTGGGGGCCTGGTGGAGGCTGCCCCTGGTGGCTGGGGGTGGGGGTGCTGGGAGACATGGGTGGGGCCTGGTGGAGGCTTCCCCTGCACTGCTGGGGGGCGGGGGTGGTGGGAGACATGTGTGGGGGCCTGGTGGAGGCTTCCCCACAGTGCTGGGGGGTGGGGGTGGTGGGAGACATGGGTGGGGGCCTGGTGGAGGCTGCTCCTGCACTGCTGGGGGGTGGGGGTGGTGGGAGACATGGGTGGGGGCCTGTTGGAGGCTGCCCCTGGTGGCTAGGGGTGGTGGGGAACATGAGTTGGACATGGGTGGGGGCCTGCTGGCAGGTGCCCCACAGTGCTGGGGGGTGGGGGTGGTGGGAGACATGTGTGGGGGCCTGGTGGAGGCTGCCCCACAGTGCTGGGGGGTGGGGGTGGTGGGAGACATGGGTGGGGGCCTGGTGGAGGCTGCCCCTGGAGGGTGGGGGTGCTGGGAGACATGGGTGGAGGCCTGGTGGAGGCTGCCCCTGCACTGCTGGGGGTGGGGGTGGTGGGAGACATGGGTGGGGGCCTGGTGGAGGCTGCCCCTGGTGGCTGGGGGGTGGGGGTGCTGGGAGACATGGGTGGGGGCCTGGTGGTGGGTGCCCCTGGTGGCTGGGGGGTGGGGGTGCTGGGAGACATGGGTGGGGGCCTGGTGGTGGGTGCCCCTGCACAGCTGGGGGATGAGGGGGGGTGATAGACATGGGTGGGGGCCTGGTGGAGGCTGCCCCTGGTGGCTGGGGGGTGGGGGTGGTGGGAGACATGGGTGGGGGCCTGGTGGAGGCTGCCCCTGCACTGCTGGGGGGTGGGGGTGCTGGGAGACATGGGTGGGGGCCTGGTGGAGGCTGCCCCTGGGGGGTGGGGGGGTGGGAGACATGGGTGGGGGCCCGGTGGAGGCTGCCCCTGGTGGCTGGGGGGTGGGGGTGCTGGGAGACATGGGTGGGGGCCTGGTGGAGGCTGCCCCTGGTGACTGGGGGGTGGGGGTGGTGGGAGACATGGGTGGGGGCCTGGTGGAGGCTGCCCCTGCACTGCTGGGGGGTGGGGGTGGTGGGAGACATAGGTGGGGGCCTGGTGGTGGGTGCCCCTGGTGGCTGGGGGGTGGGGGTGCTGGGAGACATGGGTGGGGGCCTGGTGGAGGCTGCTCCTGCACTGCTGGGGGGTGGGGGTGGGGGTGGTGGGAGACATGGGTGGGGGCCTGGTGGAGGCTGCCCCTGGTGGCTGGGGGGTGGGGGTGGTGGGGAACATGAGCTGGACATGGATGGGGGCCTGCTGGCAGGTGCCCCACTGTGCTGGGGGGTAGGGGTGGTGGGAGACATGGGTGGGGGCCTGGTGGTGGCTGCCCCTGGTGGCTGGGGGTGCTGGGAGACATGGGTGGGGGCCTGGTGGAGGCTGCCCCTGGTGACTGGGGGGTGGGGGTGGTGGGAGACATGGGTGGGGGCCTGGTGGAGGCTTCCCCTGCACTGCTGGGGGGTGGGGGTGGTGGGAGACATGGGTGGGGGCCTGGTGGTGGGTGTCCCTGGTGGCTGGGGGGTGGGGGTGCTGGGAGACATGGGCGGGGGCCTGGTGGAGGCTGCTCCTGCACTGCTGGGGGGTGGGGGTGGTGGGAGACATGGGTGGGGGCCTGGTGGAGGCTGCCCCTGGTGGCTGGGGGGTGGGGGTGGTGGGGAACATGAGTTGGACATGGGTGGGGGCCTGCTGGCAGGTGCCCCACAGTGCTGGGGGGTGGGGGTGGTGGGAGACATGTGTGGGGGCCTGGTGGAGGCTGCCCCACAGTGCTGGGGGGTGGGGGTGGTGGGAGACATGGGTGGGGGCCTGGTGGAGGCTGCCCCTGGTGGCTGGGGGGTGGGGGTGGTGGGGGAACATGAGTTGGACATGGGTGGGGGCCTGCTGGCAGGTGCCCCACAGTGCTGGGGGGTGGGGGTGGTGGGAGACATGGGTGGGGGCCTGGTGGAGGCTGCCCCTGGTGGCTGGGGGGTGGGGGTGGTGGGAGACATGGGTGGGGGCCTGGTGGAGGCTGCCCCTGGTGAGTGGGGGTGCTGGGAGACATGGGTGGGGGCCTGGTGGAGGCTGCCCCTGGTGGCTGGGGGGTGGGGGTGCTGGGAGACATGGGTGGGGGCCTGGTGGTGGGTGGCCCTGGTGGCTGGGGGGTGGGGGTGGTGGGAGACATGGGTGGGGGCCTGGTGGAGGCTGCCCCTGGTGACTGGGGGGTGGGGGTGCTGGGAGACATGGGTGGGGGCCTGGTGGAGGCTGCCCCTGGTGGCTGGGGGGTGGGGGTGCTGGGAGACATGGGTGGGGGCCTGGTGGTGGGTGCCCCTGCACTGCTGGGGGGTAGGGGGTGGTGGGAGACATGGGTGGGGGCCTGGTGGAGGCTGCCCCTGGTGACTGGGGGGTGGGGGTGCTGGGAGGCATGGGTGGGGGCCTGGTGGAGGCTGCCCCTGGTGGCTGGGGGGTGGGGGTGCTGGGAGACATGGTTGTGGGCCTGGTGGTGGGTGCCACTGGTGGCTGGGGGGTGGGAGACATGGGTGGGGGCCTGGTGGAGGCTGCCCCTGGTGACTGGGGGGTGGGGTGCTGGGAGACATGAGTGGGGGCCTGGTGGAGGCTGCCCCTGGTGGCTGGGGGTGCTGGGAGACATGGGTTGGGGCCTGGTGGTGGGTGGCCCTGCACTGCTGGGGGGTGGGGGTGGTGGGAGACATGGGTGGGGGCCTGGTGGAGGGTGCCCCTGGTGGCTGGGGGAGCAGGGGGACATGCGTTGGTGGGCAGTAGTGCAAGTTGACATGTGGGTTGGCTGGTGGGCATGGCCATGGTGGATGGGGTGCCTGCAGGACATGTGCTGGGTAGGCCCCTGTGGTGTGAGCCACCTGCAGGGGCCGTGGAGGGTGTAGAGGGAACACCTGGGAGGACCCACACGTGCAATTCACGTGTGCTGCTCCCCGCGCACCCCTGTAATACACATACCCTGATGAGATTGCGTGTGGAACTTCCCGCGCACCCCTGTAATACACGTACCCTGATGGAATTGCGTGTGGAACTTCCCGCGCACCCCTGGAATACACGTACCCTGCTGATGTTGTGTGGGATACTTCCCCCGCACCCTGAAATACACGTACACTGATGAGATCGCGTGTGTGACTTCCCGCGCATCCCAGAAATACACGTACCCCGCTCAATCGCGTGTGTAACTTCCCGCGCACCCCCAAAATACATGTACCCTGCTCAATCGCGTGTGCAACTTCCCGCGCACCTGCGAAATACACGTACCCCGCTCAATCGCGTGTGTAACTTCCCGCGCACCCCCGAAATACACGTACCCCGCTCAATCGCGTGTGTAACTTCCTGCGCACCCCCGAAATACACATACCTCGCTCAATCGCGTGTGTAACTTCCCGCGCACCCCCGAAATACACGTACCCCGCTCAATCACGTGTGTAACTTCCCGCGCGCCCCCGAAATACACGTACCCCGCTCGATCGCGTGTGTTTCTTCCCGCGCACCCCGGCAATACACGTGCCCCGCTCGCACAGGCCCAATTGCTGTATGTTGCCACTTTTGTGATGCGCTGGGACTCTACCGCCTGCCGACGTGTGGCGGACGTGTTTCAGCTTTTGCGTGTCTTTGGATGTGCGTGGTTTAGCCATATTCAATTACATGAATACTTGTGGTTCGAGTGCGTGTGGGCGTTCCGTCTGCTTCCCTGCAGTACATCCCCAGTTACGCCCTTATTTTCGCGCGTTGTTCCCCATTCCGCGCGTTACGCCCCGTGTCCCGCCCACTTTCTGGTGTATGCACCGAGGTTGTGCGCTTTCACTGTGCGCGTCGCGGACGCCTTTCGGGATGTTGCAGTGACTTGTGCGCCATGCACGGGTTTGGCGCACATCCCGAGGTGAACACGCGCAGGGACTTCCATGAATCGCCTGTTTTTTTCCGCTTGCGCCTGCTTGCGCCTGCTTGCGCGAAGATTTTCAGCGCACGTTTGTTCCATGAATCGGCCCCAAAAGCTCAAGGCTCTTTTGGGGTCTAAGCAATGGATGTGGTGGAGGGTAGAACACTGGTAGGTCTATGGGCTGAGAAAGGTAGAATTAATGTACCACTTTAGGAAGAAAGCCAGGTCTTACTTTAAGGGAAACCTTTTCCCGAAAGAATCGTAGGAACGGGGGCTTGCAACACAAGGCCTGAAGTTTGCTAACTCTCCCGGCTGATGTAATCGCAACCAGAAAGGCTGTCTTCGAGGATAGCAGCTGTAATGAACAGGAATGCAGGGGCTCAATTGGAGCAGCCATCAGGAATGTTAGAACCAGATTCAAATCCCAGTCTGGGACAACAAAGGGAGTTGGTGGAAATCTATTTACAAGGCCCTTCAGGAATTGGGCTGTAACCTGGATTGTGAAGAAGCAACCTTGATCTGGGGACCTTTTAAACACAAAGCCGCCAAATATCCTTTGACTGTGGTGACCTGAAGGCCTGCTAAATCCAGTGCCAGAAGGAACTCCATCACTGCAGTGGTGGGGCAAGAGATGGGGCCAATCTCGCTTTCCCTACACCATGCCTCAAATCTTCTTCACCTACACGCATACATTGACCTGGAAGATGGTCTGCGTGCAGCCAGCAACCCCTCAAGTACTTCGTCAGAGAAGTCCCAGTCATCATACCTCATCCTCTGAAGAGCCACGCATGTAGTTTGAGGGACTCTGGGTTTGGGTGAAGCACCCAACTTTACGACTGGGTCAGGAGATCCAGGTGCAGAGGCAACCAGTGAGGTGGACAGATGGTCAGATCCAAGAGGACGCAGTACCAAGTTCTCCTCGCTCAGTCCGGTTCAACCTCCTCAGAAACCATATGATGACGGGAACTGGAGGGAAGGCATAGTGGAGAAGGATGGTTCAATCCACCAAAAACGTGTCCCCCAGTGCGCCCTCGCTGGGAATTCCCACGAGCAAAACTGTTTGCACTTTCTGTTAGACTCTGTTGCAAACAGATCCATTGATGGAATCCCCCAGCAAGAGAAGACCTTCTCTAGGACCTCCTGGCACACCTCCCACTCATGTGAGACTGTGCTCTGCCTGCTCAGAGCATCCGCAAAGCCGCTCTCTGTCCCCGCCAGGAGAACTGCTCAGACTGAGATTTGGTTCTCCAGCAACCAGAACCACAGCTGCATTGCCACTCTGCAGAGGAGAAGAGAGTGCACTCCACCCTGCTTGGTCAGGTAGTACATGGCCACTGTATTGTCTGTCAGAATCATGATATGCTTCCCCTTGAGCGACAGGACGAAAGCCCTCAGGGCTTACCTGATTGGTTAATAACTCCAGTCTGCTGCTGTGCCACCTGGATTCCATTCCCCAACCCTTCAAAGACGCATCCGTGACCACTCGGGCCTGAGGCCGCAGAGGCAAGAAGGGTCCCCCCTTCATGAGATTACTGCAGTCGTCCACCAGGTGAGGTCATCAACTACTGACCTAGACACCCTTAGGGGATCTGTGAGGGCTGCGAGGTACTGAGACCACTGACTTCTCAGGAGCCACTGAAGGGATCTCATGCGCAACCTGGCCTCTTGCACTAGAAAAATACAGGAGGCCATGAGACCTAAAAGGTGGAGGAAGGAAACCGCTGGTAATGTGGCATGGTTCCGAAACAATTCCACCATCTGTGCTATGCTGTTGGCTCTCTCCTCTGGAGTGCTCTGATGAACTGGAGCCTTTGGACTGGTGTAACTTGCAACTCCTTCAAATTCAGGGAGAAGCCCAGCTTGTGCAGGAGCTAGATGAGACAAGACCTGTCCCGCCGACTTCCCTCAGATCAGCTAGTCGTCCAAGTATGGGAATACATGGATGCCAGATCTCCTAAGGTTAGCCGCGACTACCACCATGAGCTTGGTGAAGACCCTTGGTGCGGATGTCAACTCAAAGGGAAGCACCTTGAACTGATGGTGCTTTTCTCAGAGGTCGAAGTGGGCAGGAGCGGTCGGGAACGGTGCTCCTATACTTTTTTTAAAAAAGTTTCACTGTTCCTATACTTTTATTTTAAAAAGACACTGTTCTGGAATGGTTCTGGAATGGTTTCGTTTTAAAATAAAAAAAGTGTAGGAAGGAGTTGAAGCTTGCACTTCATTGCACTGCACTGAACATTCTCTTAAATAGCAGGTGTTTTTGTTTGGGGCTTTGGATTGTGTGTGTGAGGGCCAATGCAATGGGGTTTGTGGAGAACAGGGAGGGCCAGCAGGGAACATAGAACCATAACTTCATTTCGTAAACTTCGACCACTGGCTTTTCCCCTTTGAGGAACCTCAGGAACTTCCAATGCTTTTGATGTTATCGGCACATGGAAATAAGCGTCCTGCAGATCTATTGACACTAGCAATTTCTCTTAGTGTCACCATCCTGAATTTGTCCTTCCTCAGGAACTTGTTCAAGGCCCTGAAGTCCAGAATAGGACACAGACCTCCTCCCTTCTTGGGCACCAGGAAATAACAGGAATACCAACCCGATCCTCTTTGCTCGGGAGGTACCTCTTCCACGGCACCCTTCAACAATAGGGCTCTCAGAGTTTCCTAGAGCTCCTGTCTAGGTTGGATTGGCAGAGGCAGGGTCTGGCCGGAGGTTTTCTTAAGAAGGGCAGACAATAACCCAACTGAACGAGCTGTAGAGCCCAGGTATCAGAGGTAATCTCCTGCCACTGGGGCCAATGCTCTGCCAACCGTCCACCAACCGGCAAGTTGTGGGAGGGGATATCAAAGCGGCTTTGAGAGTCCCGTTGATCATTGCCCTGGTCGGCGCTAAAGACCAACGCCATGGACTCGAAGAATCCAGACCTGGAGAGGGGGACAAAGGACTGCTCACTGAGAGTCGGCGCTGACTACATAGTTGCTGTCATCAATAATGGCTTGGGTATCACCGTGATGTCAGGAACATCAGCATCTCGATGACCTCGGGAAGGACCAGGTGTCGAGTACTTCTGTACCTTTTTCCGCATCAAGCCGAAGACTTCTCCAACGTCAATAGAGTCAACGTTTTGGCGAGTGAGGGGTCGGGAGTACCGAGCACCACTTCCACTGCCAAGGCTTGCTATTCAGGGGGCGCACCCGCACCTGCATCAGCCTGCGTTTTAAAACATAGCCAGCATCTGGTTCTTGAAATCTTCCCACTCCTCTTACCCTTCTTCGATGATGAGCTAGACTTGTGTCGACGACGGTGGCGCTTCTTCTTATGCAAATAAGACAAGGAAGAGTGGCTCCTCGGGTGTGACCGCTTCTTGGCCTTCCGTTGATGCTCTTCCTTCTCCTTTTTTGGGGGTGGGCTCTTCAGTCCAAGCCTCAGAGGACCGGACGATCAATGCGCTGGGGATTTCCGAGACAGTCAGCCAAAAGCAATTTTGGCACCCCACTCACGCAAGCACTTTGAATGCATTTTGGAGCACCAGGCACATCCATCTGTGTCGTGATCCTTCCCCAGACACCACAGACAAATGTTGTGGGAGTCGGTTATCGACATTTTAGAATGGTAGTCGGTGCACCTTTTGAAGCCTGAAATCCGGATAGCGGACATTGCGGTGGAGGTTTTTTAGAAGAATTTAATGAATTTCATCAAGAAAAGAAGGCTCAGTTGGTTTTCCTCACAGCAGCGTGTTGAGAGCATGTAAAAAAGGAACGGAGGTATGGGGTGTAGTGACACAGTATATATATGATGCCTGATGTCACGCCCGGAGCCGTCGATCGAGCACCGAGCAATACGGATCGACAATCGATGGCCGAGTCGAGGTACACTTTGACCCCTGTCGAAGTTTTCCAAGCAGCAGAGCTGGATGAGGATATCTAGCAGATGAGGAATCTGCAGGAGAAAAGCAATCCATTGAAATCCCCTTGCTTGCCTGGCTTTGATGTTTTGGCCATCATGGCCAGCGTGGACAGGTGGATCCAAGCGTGGACCTTGTGAAGGAGCACCTTGGCAGGATTCGTCCCCTATTGATAGCTCTAGTCCTCACACTCTTATATAAAGCTCCTGGAGGACCACTGACTGTGAGGCGTGGCCCACTCACCACATGTGGCACACAGAGGGCAGCAGCATACCTACACCACAGCCACCTCCAGACGATCACAAGCCTTTATCACGCAAAATCATACAATATGGGAGGTTGCCACTGGAACTCACGCAGGCGCTGTAACAAATTGGGGTGGTGGAAGATACAAAAGCAGGTGCCACTGCCCCGTCACCTCAGGTTGTCAGAAGCTTGAGAAACAGCCTAGAAGTATGTTTCAGTTAAAATCACGGTCCACTGCGCATGAGTCGGGCCATAGATAAAAGCCACAGGAGCAACAACGCTGTGTTTGGAGCGCTTGCAAGGGCCCAGATGTAGCATGATTGGCACCCCCACTGGGACACAGGCCCAGGCGCATCAGGACCCCCAGCCTTTGAGCTCACGCCACAGTCCAACTGTGTAATACCGCTTTCCTACACTGCAAGTACCAGCCACCCAGTCGCAATGTGCATAGAAGGCACAGATTAACCTGCACGGCTATCCTTTCCTAGGAGCCACTGACCATGCAGCTCACATCCATTCCACATAGAACTTGTCCCCCTTAGAGCCCTCCAGC
Organism: Ambystoma mexicanum; assembly: GCF_040938575.1. Classification (NCBI taxonomy): domain Eukaryota; kingdom Metazoa; phylum Chordata; class Amphibia; order Caudata; family Ambystomatidae; genus Ambystoma; species Ambystoma mexicanum. Next base: position 1,151,701,607 of record NC_090932.1, read on the forward strand.
ATTGCAATAGGAAGGGCAGCCACAAATTTCCAAGCTGTCAGAGGTAGATGCTATTACACCTGAGGAATTTATGGCAAACGTGTGCAGAGTGCATGCAGAGGACACCTCCAATGGAACAGCCATCTTGCCAATCAAGGAGCCGACAAATCCTTTGCCCCTTCAACGTTTATAGCATGTCAGGATAATAAGCTTGGCTCTCGGGAGGTCCGGCATTCATTTCTATGTCTATGCACTGGATCCTCAGTGACCGGTGAAATACTCCAGAATGGATTTTAGTCGTCCTCAATTCTAGAGGTAAGCCCATACAGTCTTTTTTTAAACTTGAATAGTTGGAGATATACTTTTGTTTAAGTGATTTTAGAGCTACATATTACCATTTGTGGAATCCTTCTAGTAGGTGGTGAGATCCATCAAGAATATTAAGGAACAAATCATTTATGGCATAAGAGAAGACAGCTTATGGACACTGATCCCTGTGAAGTCAGCCAGGTGAATGCAATTTGAGCATGATAGAGACTAGCTCATAGTTCATTAAAATAGATATTTTGAGATAATGTGCATCACTGATCTTATATATATATATATATATATATATATATATATATATATATATATATATATATATATATATATATAAAAAATTGTTAACTTTATCCTTTAGATGATTCATGAAGTTTGAAGACACACATATTTCCTTAAAAATAATTGCCCCTGATGAAGGGTTGATCCCGAAACGCGTAGAGCTCATTATATTATTATTTGTTGTTGTCAATTAAAATACATGCATACATGGATACTCGGTTATCTGCTCTTTAAATGTATTTTATGAAACAGTCATAATATATTGATCAGTTCATTAAATACTGACTGACATTGGCCACTATTTATGGTGTGCAAGGGACGGGAGTGTCCGATATTTGTCATTGTAGCAGCTTCTTGTGCCAGAGCTGCAATTTTCTCCCCCGCACCCTAAGACTTTCTAGATGATTCCTCAAGCTTCATACAAGTCATTAACTGATTCAAGAATAATTGGTGTGGCAACTATAGAAATTTCTCTTGTGGGCAACCATGAGATGCTACAATCGTGTCTGAGCTGCAGTGCTGATTATGGACACATGAGTAGGGGCTTCCCTGCGGCATACCACTGGAGTGACATCTCTGCTGTAAAAATGCATGGTATTTTATTTAGCACCTAAGGAATCATCAACACTGGGTCCAACCAGTTTTTTTCTGCCTGTGTTAGATAGCAATATCAAAAATATAGGCGTTACCTATATTTAATCCCTGGTTCCTAAGGTCTCATCACGACTTCGGCGGTAACCCTTAAATCTGGCGGTAGCGCTATTACCGCCGGATTTAAGGGTCCGCCGAATCAGGGCTTCGGCGGATTTCGCCCCAGCTCTGAGCCGAAAATTCGCGCTATTACCGCCGGCGGGAAATCCGCCGGTGGTATTAGCGCGAAGATTCCCCATTGAGCCCAATGGGGAATGGGGCATTCCCGAATGGGCTCAGTGGGGAATGGGGACTTACATTACCGCCGAACTCGTGATCCGGCGCTATTAGCGCCAGGGAGTTCGGCGGTAGGGCTAATACCCGCGCTAATAGCGTTGCCGTTACCGCCCAAGTCGTGATGAGGCCCAATATGTAACAATGGGAACCAGTACATTCAAATTGTTATCATATGATAAGTTCATTGCTTTATATAGATCAGAGATTAGCAATGATATACAAATTTTTAAACATATATTTTTGTATTTTGATAAATAAAATTGTTTTAATAACAAGTTGAGTGAGATAACCCTGTCATCCTCTATCTACTGGTTGAAATTGTTACATATTGTCTGTGTTAGATATCAGAATGCAAAGGCCACTAGCAACATATGGTAGCGCAGCCCCAAATCTAATATGAAATGTTGGGTAACAGTCAATGTTTTAAGTGGGAAAAGAAATAGAGGTATTGTGAAGTAAACTTTGGGGGCCAGCCTAAGATTCTGGCATTGCCTAAGAATCGCAAGTAGCTAAGACAGCCTTAAAAGACATGTGGCCAGTGTAACTAAGGACTTAAGGACTGGCCTATGTGACGATCGCTTAGATGGCGTCACCTCTCCCCAGGGTGGAAACCCTCTCCATGAGGCTAGGGAGGTGAGGCTGCTAACCAATAGTCCCCCTACAGGTGGTAACATGCGGGAGGATCTCATGGAGAGAAACTCCTCTCCTGGGGATAAGGACGCGATTGGGAGGCACAGCGCCTTTAAACCCCAGCCTGGTAGGTTAACGGTAGGACCTGAACCTCATGGGTTTAAACTCAAGTCTGAAACCATGTGTTACTGTGAAACATCAAACTACCCTGATGGTTTAGGTACTGAGACAAAGTAGCTCCTGAGAATGCTACAAGTGAGCAGGAAAAATGGCAGAACAGCTATAGTCATTGGAATGGACGTTACGTCAGGGCGGACCCTACTATATCAGTGCATCAGAGACAAATGAAGGCAGAAGGGTACCGGGAAGGACACCAGAGAAGGTACTAGAGAGAGAAACGGAGAGCGCAGTCCAGGTGGAGAGAGAAATCAAAAACCAGAGAGAGACTGAAGCCGAGAGAACACCCGAAGGCAGGCCCGAGAAGCTCATGCAAGATACGTGGAGTGTGTGGTTCAGGGGAATGCACAAGGGCATCTCACAGACCGATGAGGTGTTGGCCATGGAGAAATCTGAAACGAAGAAGGGACTAGGCATCGCGCAGGGAGGCAGAATGCCAAATGGTATACAACTGAAAACTGGTGTGTGGTGGGTGAGAAGCAAGCTGAACAAGAGAAAGGTTGTCAGAACATCCCGGTTGACCAGAAGTACATTGTTTGTAAGATACAGAGAAAGCATCATACCAGTTGGCCGAGAGTCGGCCCTACAGAGGACGGAGATTGTGTTGCGGTGGTGTGACCTTTAGTGGGTGGACCAGGCAGTCCAATAATTGCACTGAAATCGCTAACCCTATCCGTTCACATAGCTACCTACACAGACCTCAACAGTATCCAGAGATTTGGTGGCTGGACGTTCTATACAGGGAAGAAAGGCAGAGTCCCTGGTCTGCTTCCCGACAGCCAGCTGTACAGGGCCCAAGAAGTGAACCCTGATGAGAGCGGGTGAAGGCAATTGACCATCTTCTGAAATCCTACTGACCCGGTGAAGCATCCCGACCTCAATACAAGTAACGGGAGTTAACGAACACCCGTAAGGGAGCGGATGAGCGGTTTAAGAAACTCCTTAGACGTTCCATGAAACTTAAGGCAACAAGGGAGAACAGTGAATAGTATAAACTGAGAGCACCTACCTCAGCGATTGAGAAGACAGGTTGTCCGTGACTTCGAAATCCCAACTCTCTATTACACCATGCAAGGAGGTTATCTTATTGACCCTGGAAAGTCCAACAGAGGGGCTTAAAAGGGGTGGAGGCCCTGGGATAGTTTACGCTCTCCTTCTCTATTCGAACACTGAATAGCTGGGGAAGCCCCTGCCAAAGGAGAGAATCAATGTACACACCCCAGAATCGTCAAGGGCAGGACCGTAGAGCTTAACCCCAATCGTCTTTTGTCGCCAGTCTGTCACACATTGATGATTTGTCAACACCAGATCCTGCAAAGAGTCTTGTCTTTTTCAGCTCATGCCGTAACATTTCCTTCTTCAAGATATGAAAAAAACCCTTACCGTTGCTATTTTCTGTGTGTTTGAAAAACCAGAAAAATCAAGAACCCTTTGAGTATATGAAACATAAAGAAACTGAGAAGATAGTAAACCATTTTTGTGATACAGTTTCCTGGCCAGTCCCACAGGAGGGTGGTACTGGGGAGTCGAGAGGAACTCCAGGAAGAGCTTTGTCATCCTAGTGGGGTGCATCAAGAATTGTACAAAACCTAGAGACTGTGAAAACCTCCCTAAAGGAGCTACAAACCGTATTAAGAATTGAGAAAGATATTGGGGAACCAGCTAGGTGAAGGTAGTCATTCTCCTAGCCCCACAAGAACTTTATGTAAATAATTGACTTTCTGTTGGGTTACGGAGAACTCAGACCTTATGTGGAACTTTTGCTTTGAAAAACCTGAGAGGTGTTTGGACGCTTCACATCCAGGAAGGGAGTCATTCTCCTGCATTAAGAACATAAGATGGACTTTATGGTGTTTTGTTGTAGTAACAGGGATCCTTGTTGCCACACCTATCGGACATGGTTAGGTTTTTCTACATGACATGAAAAGGAGTAAAATCTAAAATGTGTGCTACATACAATATAATTAATCAGCAGTCACAAAACAGACTAGAATTTCAAATATTCAAATATAAAAATCAATATAAATTAAAATAGGTCAATGCAGGTTCCAATCCCTCAGCCCTTTTGAGAAAATGCTTGTTTCTTATGCATAAATTGTATCAAATTTGTTTAATGACAAGTCTTCAATATAAAAAGATGTTGCATGAATTAAAAACAATGAGCATCATTACGAGTTTGGGAGTATTCCTTCTCGATTATCATTACCACCATTCACTGGTGGCTAATCTGCCAAATTATGGGTGGTAGTGTTAGTCCCCATTTTGGAGTCCCATCTGGGATTAGGAGCATTTACAACAGGCTCTAATTCTGCCTGAGGAAAATCCTCATTTTTGTGGATGTAATCTGGTGGAAATACCACAAGCTAAGTGTTTGAGATTTTTCCTCCACATCACCTCCAGACTCGTAGCATGGCTGAGCACACCACGATAATTGTAACGTGGCCCAATGTTCTCTTTATTTTCCCTTCTGAGTATTGCAAAATGCATAATCCACTTCCTAAAGTCTGAAACTGATGATGTGATTCTGAACAAAGTTTGTGGTCAAGAGCAGTACTGACACTTCAGCACAGAGGAAATCGTATCGGGGAACCTTGGCTCAAGGGCACTTTTTGAACACTGCTGGCACCGAACCCAGGCCTGTCCCTGCCCACTAAAAGTCCTAAATATCATTAACTTCTTGAGAATGTACGGGGATGCCAAGATCAGAATTTACAGAAGCCTAAAATGTTCCCAGACTACACAGGTTATCAAGTTCAAGGAGACTTGATTCCCAACAGATGATATAAAGGATTGCATTCATGCTTAACTTACTATGAGAAGGCTTGGGTTTGCTGTCGCTCTGAGTTTCCAACAAGCACATCAGTAAAAGTCTTGTGGGAAGTACCTATGGTAGCAACAGGACACACATAGACTTACCAGGTTGAGAAAGGAAGTAGTTCGGGTGTCGTGGCTTGTCTCGCTGTTGATCCTGCCGCGTTTCCTGACCCAGTGGCGACGCCGGTGTGTGTGATAAGTCTTTTCTGCAGCAGACCAAGACTTGGGCATAGCTCCCGGTGAGAGGCCAACACCATATTCCCACCCTGACAAAAACAAATGAGAGTTTCTTCCAGAGACAAAGGGGTCCAAAATATGCAGTAAAAGCTGCAACTGGCACACAAACATATACAGAAAGATAGAAAGAGGAATAACAATACAGACATGCAGACATATGCAGACAGACAGACTGAGAAAGACATACATATAGACGTAAGCAGACACAGAAAGACTGAGGTTGGGATTATCAAAGCCCAAATTCATCACTTTAGAATCCAATAAGCAACCAAGGCAGCAAAGGTGAAGAAAGGATACATTTTTTGGACAGTTGCGAATCAGTCAACATGGAAAGTGGCATAGTATCCCAGTCCAAAAATATGCGTCCCCAAGCACAGAAACCTCAGGATTTTTATAGTGTCTTACACAATGAGCAGAATGAGTCAGTAGGATTCATTTTTTCATTTTGTGGGTTATATCAACAATAAATCTTCTAACACAACATCCTCTGACCTTGGAGGGCATGGTTTTAAAACATCGATTGAGACTTGTACAATTCCACTCAGCTGTGCCACGTGACACAGACCACCACCTCCGACAGACATTTCCATTATACCTAGTAAGACCTAATCATTCACTAAGTGCCCACGTGACCCTCATTCCAGTCCTCAGGCAGCTAAACATAGAAAGAAAGATGTGAAGATGTGGCTCTCTTGTGTTTGACAATAAAATCCCTCACTGCGCCATGACTCCGGTCATCACGTTTTCTCTGAGTTATGGCTGCGGTTATGCTCGGTCCATGGCTCATGTATATCTGAGGCTCATTGCAAATAAAATACTGTCTGCTACACCAGAAGAACGTTAGATGTAGCCATGCATGCAAAGAAGGACAATGAGCAAAGCAGTTGCCAACAGAGGGAGAAAGCTCAGCAAAGAACGACTAAAAGTCTGAAACACCAGTCCAAGCACCTCATATAGAAAGATACAGATGCAGGAGGTAGTGACATGAGCTAAGGGAGAAGGGCATTCCGGAGAAGAAAACCAGGGAGTCCAACAAATTGGAAGATCCAAGCAAATACAGAGTGTGTCAGGCCGACATCTACAGAAGACATACACCAATGTAGCAGAGAAATATGCAGAAGAACACAAACACTTGGGTAATGTAATAAAGGTAATGGACGAGAGACAGTGGGGCATACATATAGAAACAAATGCAGACCGATGGAAGAATTAACACGCTCTTACCTTTAGTGGTGTTCTTTCTGATAGATACAATAATTCCTCCCACAGATTCCTCATCTTCTGAAATACGCCCTTAAAGCTCCCTAAGGTTTTCTACAGCCACTAGGTGGCTCAGAGATTGGCTCAATCACATCTCCCTAGCACTATCTCATGTAGGCAACCATATCATGTACATACTCCATAGCACAATGTCCTATAAATAATTATTTCATATGGAGTAAATCCTAAATTCACACTTTACCCCCACAGTAAAAAAGGTATTTCAAGGAGCATACATACATTTATGGATATACAAAAGACACAAAATCATTGCAAACTATTAAAAACCATATTGTGGACGATGAACATAAATCAGTGCATTAATAAACATTTCAAAATCCACACTTGGATGGGGTTAGTAACCAGAAAGTTCAATGAACTTATTTAAATCACACTTCATATCAACAGTATTTCCAAGAAAGGGGAAGAGAAATAAATAACTCCCACTAGAGAATTGACATCTGTGTATTATACACACATAGCCTTCCTTGGCTAGCTAGTGGGGTAAGTGATTGCATTAAATGCCACTCAGCATCTCATCTGGACTTGTGGCAAAAACCTTTCCCCTAAGGCATACCGGTCACCTTCTTGGATGCTAATAACTGTCAATAAATCACAGTAAATCTCAAACAAGATATCAACACAGTGTATCAGCCTCAATTGCCAAGGGTACACCCACTCTAAATGTCTCGAGGGCGCTATTTCAGGGTTTTCATCAGGACGAAGAATATTGTTGAAGGAACACGTGTCTTAAGCACCCTTCTATTGACTCCAATCACCAGCAGTCTATGACCAAACAAAAACTAGTTTTACTTTACCCATTCCATAAATGAACTACGCATGTGAACATCCCAAAAAATAGGGCTGACCCGAATGAGTGCTATAGATGCTTGACAGACACGGATCTAATCATTTCACCCAGCAGGCAGCATGCTTGTCCTTTAGTGCTATGCTGCCATTAAAGTCGAAGCTGAGCCTGTGAATAATACATTTGCTCAATTTAAATGTATGATATATACAGGTACATCCTTGATCAGCCGAATGCTGGTCACTTAACACCTAGCACAAAAACATGACACAAGTTATCCAATTTGCTCCACTCTAAAAATAGCCATAAAGGGTAGCACTTTGGCCTGTGTACAAATTGCAGACTAACATGAGTGTGTATTTTTTTTTCACACACAGCAGACAAACTTAGCAGCAAAATCCTCAGATGGATGAATTTGTAACAGAGTCCCCAGATGGACGAATCATCTCTTCCAAGGGGCAACCTATGAATAAAATGCACGGTCAAAACCTCATACCGAGCCGTTATTCGTGCTGCACTATCCAAAAAGAATTTCAGAAACATTTTGCTTCTGCTAAATTAGAAGAGGCATGCGGTATTTACAAATATGGTTGCTGAAAAAAGCCCCTTAACCTAAGATTGAAGTTAGCATAGAGCATATAAATGCAGGCGCCCTCTCTCAGAATGCCATTCGCATACTATGCGTGCCCACAAAACTCTTGCCTACATACCAATTCGCTGAGTGCTCAGTCCTCAGAAGCTTTCGATACGGTGTCCACATTCACCTGCCTCAACTCAATAATGCCGCTATTCATTTGTATCGTGGGTGTGTCATTTGGTGGAGTAAATAAACGTTGTGGTGCTCTTAACAACAACCAGAATGCTCGGTCATGGATTGAAGCGGTTGATGTTGCCACGATCGCGTGCGCCATCTTGAAGTATAGGCAACTAACGTAAACGGTAAGTCTTCAAATTGAAGTGGCTGCGATTGCATGTTCCATCTTGAAGTATGGGCACCTGATGTAAATACAAAGTCGTCAAACAATGCTAGCATGATACATATTTAAGATTCATACAATTATACCATCCATTTAAACAGCCACTGATACTGGACATTAAAAAAACATCCCAACAAATGGGGTTTATAACAACCGGCGGGAACAACACTCGCTGTGACGTGCCAAGAAATATGTATGCCAGTACTGATCTCAAATGCAAATAGTCACAGGACCCATATCTATCTATAAACTAGGGAAAAATAGACCAATAGCATGTGTCAAAAAGGACAGCCCACCGTTGATCTAAAACGTGTGTATACTGTTTCAGATATTTCAACCCCAACAGTTTTTTCGGGAGCCTGGTGATAGGATGCAACAACGCTACGGGGAGAGGGAGTATGGTGTGCAAACACAGCACTGGAACAACCGCCATGAGAGCACACAACAGACTCTCTGACCCCTATTTTCAACCTGACAGACTATGTACTAACTTTGGAAGGGACAAGCATTTTACGCAACGGCCTTAGCTCTGTTCCTACTGCTAAAACTGATAAACTGCAAACTGAAATTGAGCTAAAGATGTTTTTCTGTATTACTCAGTTACAATATTTCATTAGAGAACCACCTTAGGAACGGGAAAGAAGTACTATAGGATTTAAGCCCCCGTCCACCTTCTATCACACTCATCGTCTATGTCACCAGAGATCCTGGCATTCGAGAACAAGACTACTGAGGCAGCAGAAAAATGGATGTGCTGTAAGCCCCACCTTAGGCACCTCGATGCCAGGCATGTTTCTCAAAACGTATACGACACTGTGAATATAGTTTAACTGTATTTAATTTATTTTTCCCTGCCAATTCCTCTTGGACACCCAGGTGCCAAGCTCTGTGGCCTAAAAAGTATCTCATGGACAGACTCTGCTAGGACTGCGTTCTCCTGTGAAACTTCAGTCTTGCAACATTACTGAGCACTGTTTCAGCTAAATATTCACAAAAATGAACATTGCTGTCACAAAAAGCCTACAGCCCTTTATTATGAATTGTCTACAAAAAAGCTTTCCTAACATGGGCTTACAAAAAATGGTTTGTCTACTGTTCACATATTACTCAAAGCCCCCTACCAGAATACCCCATAAGGGACCTCGCACCTCCACCCCTATGCCTGTTCTATACTTGCTACCCCATTACTAATCAAGTTACACACCCTCCTATCTATTTCCCGTGTGACTTCCTGCGTTGCGCCAGCCCCTGTGTTTTCACAACCTATATCTATAGTACCTGCACCGCATTCAATGACGTCACCACTCCCGATGTCACCCACCATGTCACTTTTACGTCACCATGACACATGGGTAACTTGTACGTGGCCCCCCTGGACAGAGCTGAATCTGGATACTCACAACACCATTATCCATGTAAGCTGACTTTTTTCTCAAACCCTTGAAGTCATACATCAGCGACAATCCAGACATCATTAACATTATGGGCCTCATCACGAGTTGGACGGTATCCCAGGCAGTATTACCAGGCGGTATTACCGCCGGGGCTATTAGCGTTATCGCCAAACCCCCCAGCGCTATTAGCGCCAGGTCACTGGTTTGGCGGAACAGTAAGTCCGCATTCCCCATTGAGCCCATTCGTGAATTCCCCATTCCCCATTGGGCCCAATGGGGAATTTTCGGCCCTACAACCGCTGCATTTAAGGGTTACCGCCAAACTCGTGATGAGGCAGCATATCTAATATTACAATTGCAGAAACAGATTGGTTGGTCACCTTAGATGTGGAAGCTCATTATACAGGCATTTCTCAAGAAAGTAGTTTTGCAGTCATCCAACAATATTTGGACGCACGTTCCAATACCATCAGAGAAGTGCCAATGGAATTCATCCTTGATTGTACCCGTAGAGCACTAAAGGAACATCTTTTTAATTTTCGAAGATCGTTGGTATAAAGAAGTGCTAGGTACCAGTATGAGGGCAACTTTTGCCCCCAACATAGCAAATCTATGTGTGGACAATTTCAAGACTTTATCCATCTACTTTGAAAACAACCCTTTTAATTCATTGATTGCATGCTGGTATAGGTTTATAGATGATGTTATCATGATCTGGACCGGCACAAGAGAATGTTTAGTTGATTTCCATATATAGCTAAATGAACAAGATAACCATTTATTTTTCACTATGATCACTGACCAAGGGACATTACCGTTTCTGGATATGCGGCTCCCTAAAAATGAAAATAGAAACATTTGACACTTCTTTGTACAGAAAACCAACCGATAAAAATGACATGCATTACTTACCATAAAAGCATTTCTGATGATTGTATCTGTTTAGATTCACATGCTGTGCACATAGTCCGCCATCCAATGGTCACTGCGGAGTATTGCATCTTGTATTTCGAGAATCGAAAGGGGACGTCGACATGGGCGTGCCTGTAACACTATTCCTAACGTGATGTGTAGTGTACCCAAAATCCCTCACGCGTCGAGGTCCCTCAGATTTTCTTTTTCCACCCAGCATACTGGTCGCCTTATGTGGAGCTCATCCAGAGAAATTGCTTGTCCTCGTCGACCTTTGGTCGTAATATAATGTAAGGATATTGATATTACCCTACTGTCCCTTCCATCGATGGCTGTTCCAGTTCCCCGCCGAAGACGGTCCACAGATCTTCGATGGACGGATCCCACGTGGCTGGGCCTTCTGGCCAGCCTGCACAGTAGGGAGAGTGGAGTCGGGGGTGGACATTTCCCTTTCTGAGAATGCCTTTCCCTTTCCACTATCATTTATCCCTGGGTCTATTTGTCACCGTTTATTTCCTCAGTTATGGAGAGGACTCCATTTAGGTTTTGTCCTGATAAGCACTGTAAGTGTAACCAGTGTTTACCCCTCACTCACGACTAGTCGGTTTGTGCTGCTTGCAAGCTCCTGCACCCGAAAACTTTCAAGCAGCGCCGTGTTAAGCGGTGGATGGCCTACGGAAGTCGCAGGCCGGGTCTGGTTCTGCCGTTGCCACAACGCGCGATTGTGACGAGGGGTTGAGTGTCGAACTAGCCTCCGATTCGGAGGCGATTGATCTTTCGGCAGAGCATTCTCACTCTGCCGAAAGTAGTCGCGCAACCAGAGGCCCGTACTTAAGAACTTCCCGATGAGGAAATAATTACAGAGAGCATCGCCAGAATCATTTCAGCGGATTCCCACAAACAAAGGTCCAAGGATTCGTCGAAACCCAAGGACAAGCACAAGGATTCGTCGAAGCCCAAGGATAGGCCGAAAAATTCACTAGAACCTACGGAAAGGCCTATAGACAGTCAAGAAGACACGCATCAACCGTCGGAACCCCGAAAAGACTTTTCAGAAGCTCCTATAGGCATTTCTTTGGCTTTGAAGAAAATATCTCGATGTTTACAAACGGAGGATCCGCTAGATGAGCCCTTTCCACCCCTGGACCACTCTGGTTCATCTGTTTGGACCAGAGAAAACATTTCAGCATATATGGACAGGCTAAAGGGATTTGTGGAACTCTCTGAGAAGTCTACACCCTACTCAAGATGAGGAAGAGGAAGAATACATTTATGACCTCACTGAGGAGGAGGCTCAAAATGAAGATCCCTTTATAGACTCTGAGGAGGTCCATTTAGACCCCACTGAGGATTGGAGGGTAGACCCGGACTCCATTGATCCTCGCCCTTGGCAGTCACCTACCCCAACTCCGGAACCTGATGCCTTGTGCCTGGAATCCCCTCCTACCACCCGCACTAGACAGGCCTCCCTGGTAGACAATCAAATGGCTAAAAAAGGGCAGGCCAAAAAAGAGCTAACCATTCCAGTAGAGCCCAGCTCCTCTTAAAAAAGGCTTGCACTCCCAGCAATCAAGTCACATGTGTCAAAACCTATAGCCCAGTGAGTGATAAACTAAGCAAAACCATTCTAAAACATTGGCATACTCTTTTTACTCCAGATTTCATACCTTAAAAAACATGGTTGGCATCAATCGGCCTACAAACATCAGACAACGACTGGTCCATACATATGAAAGAGTGAACCACAGAGACCCCCACCATCACCGACTTATGGTGTCTTCCTCTGGTGACTGGCCACTTTAGATTTGGTAATTGCTTTGTGTGTGACGAACATTAAATCAGTAGACTTGTATGGACTTAACTGGGAACTGCGCCCACAATAACTGTAAGACTAAGGCCCTCATTACGACCCTGGCGTTGGACCATGGTGCTAATAGCACCATGGTCCATGCCGGTAACTTACCGACTCCCCCATGGCGGAATGGGGAATTACCGCCCCATTCCGAGGTTGGAGGGGCGGTAATTCCCCATGCCGCCATGGCCCTTCCCCCTTCCCATTTTTGCCCCATAGGGCTCAATGGGAATGGGGAAGGCGCTAAGTACGGTGCCGCAAATTGCGGCACCGTACTTAGCACCAAGGTCCCTTTGCGGGTTGGTTTGTTAAAATCTCCAACCCGCAAAGGGACCTCATAATCAGGCGTTAAGGGGTTAACGGCGCCGCCACCTTTTACGGCGCCGTTAACCCCTTAACGCCAGGGTTGTAATGAGGGCCTAAATGGGCGATATATGGAATTCAATGCCCCTTTAAGTTGCTTCATCTAAGGAAGACTGTATGCGAGGTACGCCAACGTATTTGCGAACATTGCTCCTGTATCAAAAACAAAGTCCTAGATAAACCATTAGTCGGGCACTTTGTCACTATGCGACATGAACATACAGGCTTTTACTGATTTGTGATACAGGTACTGAAACCTCACCTAGGGGGGTGTTAAGTTCCGCCCTGCGTCCCGCTGTCCAAAAATTTCGCCGCGATGGCTGTATGGCGTTAGGGTGCCTTCAAAGCACCGAGCGTGTAGTGGAGTTCATCTCGCCTCGTCGCCATTGTTAAGTTGTCAGCCCCGCCCCCGCGTTCGGGAGGCAGTTCCGGGGCCGACCAGCAACCGGTGTGGGTGTGTAATCCTTCGGCTCCCGCCGGAGCTGCGCAACAGGCCGTGCGGCCTACCAGCATTCTGCCAGCCCCCGCGCGCGCAGGCCGAGGGCTGACAACTTAACAATGGCGACGAGGCGAGATGAACTCCACTACACGCTCGGTGCTTTGAAGGCACCCTAACGCCATACAGCCATCGCGGCGAAATTTTTGGACACCCGGTGGGGGTGGAATCACACACGTGACCCCCCACCCCCAAAAAAAAAAAAAAAAAAATTTTTTTTTTTTCTCTTCCTCAATTCCTTCTCTCTGCCACTCCGTTTTTCGCCACATCCACCATGACCAAAGCTCTTCCTCTGGGCACTGGAGAACCCGGTGGCATCTGGCATCCAACACCAGAAGGCAGCAACACAGTGTGACGGGAGCGCCAGGCCCTGAACTGTAACACAGCGCCTGGGAACGGCAGCACCTCCAAGGTAGGCCCGACGTCGCGGCGCTGGTAGCCGTCGGAAGAACTCACGACAACACTAATCAGATCCACGCCAACATGGCGGCCGGCACATCCACGCCTGGGCCCACCACGCCGTCCATAATTGCGGCGAACCTACCCATGACGTCACCTCCACCTCGCACACACGGGGTTTCGTCGACACTGGTCCAGCCGTTTGACCCATTCACGGATCCATCATCAAGCGGACCCAGATGGCAGCTGTGGATTCAGAAATTTGAGATGGCGATGGAGTGCAAAGAGATTACGGCGCCCAGGAAACTGAAGGCACACCTACTACTCAGCGTGGGTGACGAGGTACTGCGCATGTTCAACTCCCTGAACGTTGATGATGGCCAGGATGCATACCGAAGCGCGAAAGATGCCCTCACGGATCATTTTCTCCCTCAACTAAACCCAGACTATGAGACGTTTCTCTTCTGCACCACCTTACAGGCATCGGAGGAAACCCTTGATGCATACCACACCCGTCTGAGAAAGCTAGCCATGTCCTGCGAGTTCACGAACGTGGAGAGGGAGATCAGGAGGCAAATCATCAACGGGATACACTCGGAAAAGTTAAGGCGCCTGATACTTAGCGAAAAGGGTATTCCCCTACAGCGGATCCTTGAACTAGGACGTCAGAGGGAACTGGCCCACACCAGAGCGGCCAACATGGAGGCCACGCTACACAGGCTGCAACCTGCTCTCAACACAGCTATGGTGGCCCGGATCACCAACAGACAATCCTCGAGAGACGACAACGGTGGAGGTTACGGCCAAAACAGGTGGCAACCGCGCATTCCGGGGCCCACAGAGTGCGGCTGGTGCGGTGGCCCACGACATGGCCGTCGCAACTGTCCTGCTCAAGGCACCACATGTGGAGCATGTGGCCGGAAGGATCACTACGCAAAGGTATGCCGATCAGCGGACACCCCCATACAGCCCCCGCAAAACCCGCCGGAGAAGAACGCGACCAAGAAAAAGAAGCAAGCCAGCGCCAGAAGGGTCGCAGTGGCCAGTTCTTCCACGGAGGATGAAGGGGATGATGTCTCGGCGATGCAGCAGGACCCCACCAAGGACATCGAGAGAAAAGGGAGGAAGGTATACCTGGTGTCTGCACTGTGCCAAGGTCGGGGACCACGAAGAAAAGCCGTCCGAAGGCGCAAATGCATGGTCACCATCCAAAACCAGTGCATTCTCATGACCATCGACACAGGCGCCTCGGTGAACGTCATGCCCGAAAGCATCTTCCTGACTCTAAGTCCTCCACAAGAGCTGAAAAGCACAGACACTCTGTTGTATGCATACGGCAGTCGAAAGCCCTTGCCGGTGATTGGCAGGTTCCGCACTACGCTGGAACACGGAAAAAACAGACTATGGTCCAAGATCTATGTCGTGAAGGCAGGTGTTGAGAGCCTCCTGAGTGGGGACGCAGCGGAGGACCTGGGAGTGGTCCAATTCATCTGCCATGTCAACGAAGAGAAGGAGGTGGAGCAGATGCTGAACCAATACCCTGACTTGCAAGAGGGAATAGGCTGTTTAAAAGGCAAAACCATCAAACTTCATATTGATGAAACAGTGCAGCCGAAAGCCGTTGGGCACCGGAGAACGCCATTCCACATGAGAGAACAAGTGGAGCAGGAACTCAAGGCACTGGAAGAAGCGGGCATCATTGAGGAGGTCACAGGGCCCACACCGTGGGTCTCTCCAATGGTGGTGACACGAAAGCCTAAGCAGCCTGGAAAGGTGCGGATCTGCATAGACATGCGTCTCCCTAACACTGCCATTAAAAGAGAACGCCACATAACCCCAACGATCGACGAGATCGTGGCTGACCTCACAGGGTCGTGTATATTCTCAAAGATTGATCTCAAGGCGGGGTATCATCAACTCAAACTCCATAGAGACTCTCGCTACATTACAACGTTCTCAACGCACTTGGGGCTGCGGAGATACAAACGCCTAAGTTTCGGAATATCGTCTGCTGCTGAGGTATTCCAGCAAACCATCCAGGAGGTCATCCGAGGCATCCCTGGCGTCCTCAACGTGAGCGATGATATTCTGATTCACGCCCCCGACAAAGAAACACATATCAAGAGGCTTCACGCTTTACTGGGCAGACTACAAGATGCTGGGCTCACAATACACCGGGAGAAGTGTGAGTTCCTCAAATCGGAGATCACCTTTTTCGGGTACAAGTTTGGCAGCACAGGCATCTCCCCTGACCCGCAGAAGGTCGCAGACATTCAGGCGGCAAGCCCACCGATGACCCCCACAGAAGTGCGCAGTTTCTTAGGCATGGCCACCTACTGCGGGAGGTTCATCCGAAACCTGGCCACACTATCTGAGCCGTTGCGGGAACTCACCAAGGCCAACGTCAAGTGGGAGTGGGGGCAGACATGCCAGGACTCGTTCGAAAGCATCAAGGACTCCCTCTCCGCCGACACCAAGATGGCCTACTATAGCACCGAGCTGCCCACAGAACTGTTCGTGGATGCAAGCCCTGTGGGGCTCGGAGCCATCCTAATGCAAGTCACGAAGGAAGGGGAAAAGAGACCGATAGCATATGCATCGAGAGCCCTCACAGAGACCGAACAAAGGTACTCACACATCGAAAAGGAGGCCATCGCTGTGCTGTGGGGGTGCCGGCATTTTCACCTCTACTTATATGGGCGTCGGTTCACGACGATCACGGACCACAAGCCCCTACTACCCATTTTCATGGGGACGTCAGCACACCCTCCGGCACGAATCACCAAGTGGTTATTACACCTCCAGCAATATGACTTTGATCTCATCTACCAACCGGGCAGCGGAAACCCGGCGGATTTTCTCTCCAGGCATCCGCGAGAGGCCACCCAACAAGAGATCCAAGTAGCTGCAGAGACGGAGGAACACATATGTCAAGTGGTGCACGCAATGAGACCCAAGGCGGTGAGCATCGAGGAAATCGAGGTGGAAACGCTCAAGGACCCGTGTTGTGACTTAGTGAAGGATGCCATCCTCTCCGGTGACTGGAAGACCTTCATGAGACACACGCACAACAGAACAGCGGAAGCAAAAGGGTTTTTGTCCGGCATATTCACAGTACGGCAAGACTTGTCAATCACGGAAGGTGGACTGATACTACGAGGAAACCGCATCGTAATCCCTCTCAAAATACAAGACAGGATAGTGGCCCTAGCGCATGAAGGACACCAAGGACTGGTAAGGACAAAAGCCCGTATTCGGCACCGAGTATGGTTTCCCCAGATCGAGGAGCGGGTCGAGACACTCGTTAGCACGTGCCTATCCTGTCAGATAACGGGGGCCCCGCCAGACCCGGAACCTATCCTATCAGCAGAACGTGGCCGCTCTCGCTGGGAGGCCATCAGCATTGACTTTTGCAAGCTACGAGAGGGCCTCCACCTGTTGGTGGCCGTCGATGATCACTCCCGATACCCGGAAGTTGAGATAGTTGAATCCACAGCAGCTGAAGTGGTCATTCCGGCCCTAGAAAAAATGTTCGCAACTCACGGGCTACCGATCTCAATCAAAAGCGACAACGGGCCGCCGTTTACGGGAGAGGATTTCAAAAAGTATCTACAGGACCTCAATGTTAAATATCATCATATCACACCAAGACACCCCCAGGCAAATGGGGACGTAGAAAGGTTTATGAGAACTATCAACAAGGTGCTCAGGGTGTCCAAGGCTAACGCCAGCCCCTGGAAGGTTGACCTCTTCCGATTCCTCCGGAACTACCGGGTCACGCCCCACAGCACAACCGGCATACCACCAGCGGACCTCATGTTCGGCACCGTCATTAGATCTTCGATCCCGCATCACCCAAGCAGGACCCCGGACGCGGTCAACGAGGAACGCACAGAAAGAAGGAGAAGGGATGCTAACGCACACATGAGTGGCAAGCGGAGAGCGAGGCCGTCCCATCATCAAGTGGGTGACCAGGTCATCATGCTACGAAACCCCTCCAAGTCAAAACTTGACACCAGGTACGAGGAACTTCCATGGACCGTCAGTAACCGGCATGGAACCATGGTAACTGTGACACGAGGACGCCGTCAAGTGACGAGGAATGCGTCATGGTTCAAGGCCATACCCCGTACCCTGTGGACCGATAAGGAGGGCCATCGGGAAGGCGAGGACACTCATCCCAGCGAAGAAGAGCAGGAGGCCATCCCTGAGGAGATAGGAGCGGGGGATGGAACCTGGGAGCCGGTGGATGCACCCGGCCTCGAGGGCCCGAACAGCGAAGGTGAACCCGAGCATGAAGCAAGGGGGAGTGCTCCCCGAGAAGGGCGATACAGGCTGAGAACAACGACGAGACCGCCAGCCAAGCTAAGTGACTATGTGTGGTAACTAGTGCCCTGGTGCCATGAACCCCAATGGCAGGGTAGCTGGGTGTTGAAGACTGTAAGTTCATGTTGGACTTTCGCCGTTGTTTGGCAGGTAGCGTGATGTTTTGTTTGTTTTATAATAAAGGAGGAATGTTAAGTTCCGCCCTGCGTCCCGCTACGCAGTGACGCAGGGCGTCCTAAATAAAAGCCCCGCCCCCGCGTTCGGGAGGCAGTTCCGGGGCCGACCAGCAACCGGTGTGGGTGTGTAATCCTTCGGCTCCCGCCGGAGCTGCGCAACAGGCTGTGCGGCCTACCAGCATTCTGCCAGCCCACGCGCGCGCAGGCCGAGGGCTGACAACTTA
Organism: Ambystoma mexicanum; assembly: GCF_040938575.1. Classification (NCBI taxonomy): domain Eukaryota; kingdom Metazoa; phylum Chordata; class Amphibia; order Caudata; family Ambystomatidae; genus Ambystoma; species Ambystoma mexicanum. Next base: position 1,151,720,161 of record NC_090932.1, read on the forward strand.
ACAGGGGGATAGGGACAAAACTCTAATTCAAATCAAACAAAAACGAATTAGAAGGCTGAATACGGTTAACAGAGGTCTGAATACCAGTCTTGATTGGACCGCTTTAATATTTTGAAGTGTTGGGCATATTTACTATAGTATTCCTTTTTAGAATTAGTTGCTAGTAAAGTGGTGTCCTCGTATGCTGGGTCAAATACGAAGTCAGCCTTTGAAATATCCAAGACAGTACACACCCGTTTTAGATCAAAGAGGGGCTGTCCTTTTTGGCATATGCTATTGTTTTCCCCCCTAGTTTGTAGATAGACATGGGTCCTGTGACTATTTGCAATTGAGATCGGCATACATATTTGTTGACGTGTCACAGCAAGCTTTTTTTCTGCCGGACGTTATAAAACCCATTTGTTGGGATGTAATTTTAATGTCCAGGATCTGTGGCTGTTTAAATGGACGGTATAATTGAATGTGTATGCCTGCCATGGCTGCTGTGCCCGACAGGCCTGACCCTGCTGGGTGCAGCAGCCACGTTAGGCAGACGGTTCACAGAAGCGCGGGCACCATTCACAACGGTGCCTGCATTTACGAGTCCCCACTTCCATAGAGTCCTGTTGAACTCTACGGGAGTGAGGGCTTACATTTTACCGGTGCTTCACTTCCCGGGACACCGGACTTGGAATCTCCCGGTTGCACCGGGAAGTCAGGCGCTGGCAAAATATTACGAGTCCGGCAGCAACTCACCTGTAGCACCGGCAGGGTTACCGCCGGACTCGTAATGAGGCCCTCTTTATTTACATCAGGTGCACATACTTCAAGATGGCAGATGCGATTGCCGCCACTTTAATTGCTTTTTGAAGACTTACCATTTACGTTAGGTGCCTATACTCCAAGATGTCGCCCACAATCATGGCAAAATCAACTGCTTCGATCCATGACTGAGCGTTCTGGTTGTGGTTAAACGTCACAGAGCGCCACAACGTTTATCTACTCTGCCAAATGCCATGCCCATGATACAAATGAATAGCGGCTTTAGTGAGTTCAGCCAGGTGGCCATGGACACCGTAACGACAGCTTCCGAGTACTGAGCACTCAGCTAATTGTTATGTAGGCAAGAGGTTGCTTTGTGGGCACGCATTGTATGCGAACGACATTCTGAGAGAGGGCCCCTGCATTTATATGCTCTATGCTAACTTCCATCTTAGGTTTAGGAGCTTTTTTCAGCAACCATATTTGCAAATGCCCCATGCCTCTTCTAATTTAGCAGAAACAAACCGCTCGGTATGAGGTCCAAGGTTTTGACCTGTGAATTTTTTCATAGGTTGCCCCTTGGAAGTGATTATTCATCCATCTGGAGACTCTGTTACAGATACATCCATCTGAGGATTTTGCTACTAAGTTTATCTGCTCTGTATGTGAAAAAATACACACTCAGGTTAGTATGCAGTTTGTACACAGGCCAAAGTGCTACTCTTTTATTTTAAAATTTGTATTTGACTCCACATCAGGCCTTTACAAAATCTACAAAATACAATCATAAAACTGCAAACACTTACATAGATCAAAATTTACAAACACTCTACGGAAAACCAACGATAAAAAATAAAATATGTGTCCCTCTAACGTGATGAAATTGCCTTAACCTGTGATTAAGTCTCTAGCCCTTTTATTTCCCGGGCTTCTTTAGGTTTCAGACAATTATTTCACAGATTTTTAGCTACTCTTTATGGTTATGTATAGAGTGGAACATATTGGATAACGTGTGTCATGTTTTTGTGGTAGGTGTTAAGTGAATAGCATAAGGCTGATCAATGATGTACCTGTATATGAATTTGAATTGGGCCAATGTATTATTCACAGGCTCAGTTTTGACTTTAATAACAGCATAGCACTGAAGGGAAAGCGTGCTGCCTTTTGCCCAAAATTATCAGACCTGCGACCGTCATGCATCTGTAGCAGTCATTCAGGTCCGTTCTATTTTTTGGACGAGTGGGACTTTTTCACACGAGTAGTTCATTTATGGAATGGGTAAAGCAAAACTAGTTTTTGTTTGGTCACAGGGAGCGTGTTTGACTGCGGGAGTTTGGAGTCAACAGAAGGGTGCTTAAGACAAGTTTTTCTTCAACGATATTCTTCGTCCTGATGAAATAACCTTCTGGGGGCATTTAGGATGGGCGTACCATTGGCAATGGAGGCCAAAACACTGTGTTGACATCTTGCTTGAGATTTATTGTGATTGATTGACAGTTATTAGCATCCAAGAAGGTCACCGGTATGCCATAGCGGAAACGCCACAAGACTAGATGAGATGCTGAGCGCTTTTATGCAATCAGTTACCCCAATAGGTTATAGCTAGCCAAGGAGGGCTTTGTGTGTATGATACACATATGTTCAATTCTCTAGTGGGAGTTATTTATTTCTCTTCCCCTTTCTTAGAAATACTGTTGATATGAAGTGTGATTTAAATAAGCACAAGGCACTTTCTGGTTACCAACCCCAAGCACGTGTTCATTTTGAGATTCACATCATATTATATCATATTATTGCACTGATTTACGTTCCTTCTCCAGAATCAGGCTTTTAATAGTCTGCATTGATTTTATGTCTCTTGTATATTAACAAAAGTTATTTATGCTCCTTGAAATACCTATTTTCCTGTGGGGGTAAAGTGTGAATTTAGGATTAATGCCATACAAAATAATTATTTATAGGACCTTGTGCTATGATGTATGTACAGGATATGGAGCCGCATCACGGCTGTGGTAGTATCCCGGCAGTAAATGCGTGGGGATACCGCCAACGCAAATAGTGTTACCGCAACTAGGTCCTGAGTTGTGGTAACGCTGTTTACTCTGCATTTTTTGTAGAGTCCATAGGACTCTATGGGCCAGCGGTATTAGTGCCACGGTAATAGCACCGCAAATAGGTGGAAAGTGGACAGTTTTACCTCCAACAGAAAGCTGGCAGTAAACCTCCAACTTTCCGCCAAAACTCTGGATTGGGCAGATTGGTAATACAGCGATAATATCATTACCACCTCATTTTTGACTCTCCACGCAAACCCTGATGAGGCCCACGGTCACCTACCCCCTCCTGTTAGCGTGTGTTGCACTCCCCTGTCTGCAACTCTGTGTCCTTCTTCATGTGAGGGGTGACCCATTTTTTTTATTTTCCGGAAGTGATATAATCCTCAACAATGCTCAAAGCTGCCAGTGCCACTTTCCTTCAGTTTCTCCCTTTTTTCCCTCAGCAACGGCAGAACGCAGAACTGTTACAAATCAAGATTTAACAATCACATTGCAAAATTAGTGGAGTTCATCTCGCCTCGTCGCCATTGTTAAGTTGTCAGCCCCGCCCCCGCGTTCGGGAGGCAGTTCCGGGGCCGACCAGCAACCGGTGTGGGTGTGTAATCCTTCGGCTCCCGCCGGAGCTGCGCAACAGGCCGTGCGGCCTACCAGCATTCTGCCAGCCCCCGCGCGCGCAGGCCGAGGGCTGACAACTTAACAATGGCGACGAGGCGAGATGAACTCCACTACACGCTCGGTGCTTTGAAGGCACCCTAACGCCATACAGCCATCGCGGCGAAATTTTTGGACACCCGGTGGGGGTGGAATCACACACGTGACCCCCCACCCCCAAAAAAAAAAAAAAAAAATTTTTTTTTTTTCTCTTCCTCAATTCCTTCTCTCTGCCACTCCGTTTTTCGCCACATCCACCATGACCAAAGCTCTTCCTCTGGGCACTGGAGAACCCGGTGGCATCTGGCATCCAACACCAGAAGGCAGCAACACAGTGTGACGGGAGCGCCAGGCCCTGAACTGTAACACAGCGCCTGGGAACGGCAGCACCTCCAAGGTAGGCCCGACGTCGCGGCGCTGGTAGCCGTCGGAAGAACTCACGACAACACTAATCAGATCCACGCCAACATGGCGGCCGGCACATCCACGCCTGGGCCCACCACGCCGTCCATAATTGCGGCGAACCTACCCATGACGTCACCTCCACCTCGCACACACGGGGTTTCGTCGACACTGGTCCAGCCGTTTGACCCATTCACGGATCCATCATCAAGCGGACCCAGATGGCAGCTGTGGATTCAGAAATTTGAGATGGCGATGGAGTGCAAAGAGATTACGGCGCCCAGGAAACTGAAGGCACACCTACTACTCAGCGTGGGTGACGAGGTACTGCGCATGTTCAACTCCCTGAACGTTGATGATGGCCAGGATGCATACCGAAGCGCGAAAGATGCCCTCACGGATCATTTTCTCCCTCAACTAAACCCAGACTATGAGACGTTTCTCTTCTGCACCACCTTACAGGCATCGGAGGAAACCCTTGATGCATACCACACCCGTCTGAGAAAGCTAGCCATGTCCTGCGAGTTCACGAACGTGGAGAGGGAGATCAGGAGGCAAATCATCAACGGGATACACTCGGAAAAGTTAAGGCGCCTGATACTTAGCGAAAAGGGTATTCCCCTACAGCGGATCCTTGAACTAGGACGTCAGAGGGAACTGGCCCACACCAGAGCGGCCAACATGGAGGCCACGCTACACAGGCTGCAACCTGCTCTCAACACAGCTATGGTGGCCCGGATCACCAACAGACAATCCTCGAGAGATGACAACGGTGGAGGTTACGGCCAAAACAGGTGGCAACCGCGCATTCCGGGGCCCACAGAGTGCGGCTGGTGCGGTGGCCCACGACATGGCCGTCGCAACTGTCCTGCTCAAGGCACCACATGTGGAGCATGTGGCCGGAAGGATCACTACGCAAAGGTATGCCGATCAGCGGACACCCCCATACAGCCCCCGCAAAACCCGCCGGAGAAGAACGCGACCAAGAAAAAGAAGCAAGCCAGCGCCAGAAGGGTCGCAGTGGCCAGTTCTTCCACGGAGGATGAAGGGGATGATGTCTCGGCGATGCAGCAGGACCCCACCAAGGACATCGAGAGAAAAGGGAGGAAGGTATACCTGGTGTCTGCACTGTGCCAAGGTCGGGGACCACGAAGAAAAGCCGTCCGAAGGCGCAAATGCATGGTCACCATCCAAAACCAGTGCATTCTCATGACCATCGACACAGGCGCCTCGGTGAACGTCATGCCCGAAAGCATCTTCCTGACTCTAAGTCCTCCACAAGAGCTGAAAAGCACAGACACTCTGTTGTATGCATACGGCAGTCGAAAGCCCTTGCCGGTGATTGGCAGGTTCCGCACTACGCTGGAACACGGAAAAAACAGACTATGGTCCAAGATCTATGTCGTGAAGGCAGGTGTTGAGAGCCTCCTGAGTGGGGACGCAGCGGAGGACCTGGGAGTGGTCCAATTCATCTGCCATGTCAACGAAGAGAAGGAGGTGGAGCAGATGCTGAACCAATACCCTGACTTGCAAGAGGGAATAGGCTGTTTAAAAGGCAAAACCATCAAACTTCATATTGATGAAACAGTGCAGCCGAAAGCCGTTGGGCACCGGAGAACGCCATTCCACATGAGAGAACAAGTGGAGCAGGAACTCAAGGCACTGGAAGAAGCGGGCATCATTGAGGAGGTCACAGGGCCCACACCGTGGGTCTCTCCAATGGTGGTGACACGAAAGCCTAAGCAGCCTGGAAAGGTGCGGATCTGCATAGACATGCGTCTCCCTAACACTGCCATTAAAAGAGAACGCCACATAACCCCAACGATCGACGAGATCGTGGCTGACCTCACAGGGTCGTGTATATTCTCAAAGATTGATCTCAAGGCGGGGTATCATCAACTCAAACTCCATAGAGACTCTCGCTACATTACAACGTTCTCAACGCACTTGGGGCTGCGGAGATACAAACGCCTAAGTTTCGGAATATCGTCTGCTGCTGAGGTATTCCAGCAAACCATCCAGGAGGTCATCCGAGGCATCCCTGGCGTCCTCAACGTGAGCGATGATATTCTGATTCACGCCCCCGACAAAGAAACACATATCAAGAGGCTTCACGCTTTACTGGGCAGACTACAAGATGCTGGGCTCACAATACACCGGGAGAAGTGTGAGTTCCTCAAATCGGAGATCACCTTTTTCGGGTACAAGTTTGGCAGCACAGGCATCTCCCCTGACCCGCAGAAGGTCGCAGACATTCAGGCGGCAAGCCCACCGATGACCCCCACAGAAGTGCGCAGTTTCTTAGGCATGGCCACCTACTGCGGGAGGTTCATCCGAAACCTGGCCACACTATCTGAGCCGTTGCGGGAACTCACCAAGGCCAACGTCAAGTGGGAGTGGGGGCAGACATGCCAGGACTCGTTCGAAAGCATCAAGGACTCCCTCTCCGCCGACACCAAGATGGCCTACTATAGCACCGAGCTGCCCACAGAACTGTTCGTGGATGCAAGCCCTGTGGGGCTCGGAGCCATCCTAATGCAAGTCACGAAGGAAGGGGAAAAGAGACCGATAGCATATGCATCGAGAGCCCTCACAGAGACCGAACAAAGGTACTCACACATCGAAAAGGAGGCCATCGCTGTGCTGTGGGGGTGCCGGCATTTTCACCTCTACTTATATGGGCGTCGGTTCACGACGATCACGGACCACAAGCCCCTACTACCCATTTTCATGGGGACGTCAGCACACCCTCCGGCACGAATCACCAAGTGGTTATTACACCTCCAGCAATATGACTTTGATCTCATCTACCAACCGGGCAGCGGAAACCCGGCGGATTTTCTCTCCAGGCATCCGCGAGAGGCCACCCAACAAGAGATCCAAGTAGCTGCAGAGACGGAGGAACACATATGTCAAGTGGTGCACGCAATGAGACCCAAGGCGGTGAGCATCGAGGAAATCGAGGTGGAAACGCTCAAGGACCCGTGTTGTGACTTAGTGAAGGATGCCATCCTCTCCGGTGACTGGAAGACCTTCATGAGACACACGCACAACAGAACAGCGGAAGCAAAAGGGTTTTTGTCCGGCATATTCACAGTACGGCAAGACTTGTCAATCACGGAAGGTGGACTGATACTACGAGGAAACCGCATCGTAATCCCTCTCAAAATACAAGACAGGATAGTGGCCCTAGCGCATGAAGGACACCAAGGACTGGTAAGGACAAAAGCCCGTATTCGGCACCGAGTATGGTTTCCCCAGATCGAGGAGCGGGTCGAGACACTCGTTAGCACGTGCCTATCCTGTCAGATAACGGGGGCCCCGCCAGACCCGGAACCTATCCTATCAGCAGAACGTGGCCGCTCTCGCTGGGAGGCCATCAGCATTGACTTTTGCAAGCTACGAGAGGGCCTCCACCTGTTGGTGGCCGTCGATGATCACTCCCGATACCCGGAAGTTGAGATAGTTGAATCCACAGCAGCTGAAGTGGTCATTCCGGCCCTAGAAAAAATGTTCGCAACTCACGGGCTACCGATCTCAATCAAAAGCGACAACGGGCCGCCGTTTACGGGAGAGGATTTCAAAAAGTATCTACAGGACCTCAATGTTAAATATCATCATATCACACCAAGACACCCCCAGGCAAATGGGGACGTAGAAAGGTTTATGAGAACTATCAACAAGGTGCTCAGGGTGTCCAAGGCTAACGCCAGCCCCTGGAAGGTTGACCTCTTCCGATTCCTCCGGAACTACCGGGTCACGCCCCACAGCACAACCGGCATACCACCAGCGGACCTCATGTTCGGCACCGTCATTAGATCTTCGATCCCGCATCACCCAAGCAGGACCCCGGACGCGGTCAACGAGGAACGCACAGAAAGAAGGAGAAGGGATGCTAACGCACACATGAGTGGCAAGCGGAGAGCGAGGCCGTCCCATCATCAAGTGGGTGACCAGGTCATCATGCTACGAAACCCCTCCAAGTCAAAACTTGACACCAGGTACGAGGAACTTCCATGGACCGTCAGTAACCGGCATGGAACCATGGTAACTGTGACACGAGGACGCCGTCAAGTGACGAGGAATGCGTCATGGTTCAAGGCCATACCCCGTACCCTGTGGACCGATAAGGAGGGCCATCGGGAAGGCGAGGACACTCATCCCAGCGAAGAAGAGCAGGAGGCCATCCCTGAGGAGATAGGAGCGGGGGATGGAACCTGGGAGCCGGTGGATGCACCCGGCCTCGAGGGCCCGAACAGCGAAGGTGAACCCGAGCATGAAGCAAGGGGGAGTGCTCCCCGAGAAGGGCGATACAGGCTGAGAACAACGACGAGACCGCCAGCCAAGCTAAGTGACTATGTGTGGTAACTAGTGCCCTGGTGCCATGAACCCCAATGGCAGGGTAGCTGGGTGTTGAAGACTGTAAGTTCATGTTGGACTTTCGCCGTTGTTTGGCAGGTAGCGTGATGTTTTGTTTGTTTTATAATAAAGGAGGAATGTTAAGTTCCGCCCTGCGTCCCGCTACGCGGTGACGCAGGGCGTCCTAAATAAAAGCCCCGCCCCCGCGTTCGGGAGGCAGTTCCGGGGCCGACCAGCAACCGGTGTGGGTGTGTAATCCTTCGGCTCCCGCCGGAGCTGCGCAACAGGCTGTGCGGCCTACCAGCATTCTGCCAGCCCACGCGCGCGCAGGCCGAGGGCTGACAACTTAACAGGGGGATAGGGACAAAACTCTAATTCAAATCAAACAAAAACGAATTAGAAGGCTGAATACGGTTAACAGAGGTCTGAATACCAGTCTTGATTGGACCGCTTTAATATTTTGAAGTGTTGGGCATATTTACTATAGTATTCCTTTTTAGAATTAGTTGCTAGTAAAGTGGTGTCCTCGTATGCTGGGTCAAATACGAAGTCAGCCTTTGAAATATCCAAGACAGTACACACCCGTTTTAGATCAAAGAGGGGCTGTCCTTTTTGGCATATGCTATTGTTTTCCCCCCTAGTTTGTAGATAGACATGGGTCCTGTGACTATTTGCAATTGAGATCGGCATACATATTTGTTGACGTGTCACAGCAAGCTTTTTTTCTGCCGGACGTTATAAAACCCATTTGTTGGGATGTAATTTTAATGTCCAGGATCTGTGGCTGTTTAAATGGACGGTATAATTGAATGTGTATGCCTGCCATGGCTGCTGTGCCCGACAGGCCTGACCCTGCTGGGTGCAGCAGCCACGTTAGGCAGACGGTTCACAGAAGCGCGGGCACCATTCACAACGGTGCCTGCATTTACGAGTCCCCACTTCCATAGAGTCCTGTTGAACTCTACGGGAGTGAGGGCTTACATTTTACCGGTGCTTCACTTCCCGGGACACCGGACTTGGAATCTCCCGGTTGCACCGGGAAGTCAGGCGCTGGCAAAATATTACGAGTCCGGCAGCAACTCACCTGTAGCACCGGCAGGGTTACCGCCGGACTCGTAATGAGGCCCTCTTTATTTACATCAGGTGCACATACTTCAAGATGGCAGATGCGATTGCCGCCACTTTAATTGCTTTTTGAAGACTTACCATTTACGTTAGGTGCCTATACTCCAAGATGTCGCCCACAATCATGGCAAAATCAACTGCTTCGATCCATGACTGAGCGTTCTGGTTGTGGTTAAACGTCACAGAGCGCCACAACGTTTATCTACTCTGCCAAATGCCATGCCCATGATACAAATGAATAGCGGCTTTAGTGAGTTCAGCCAGGTGGCCATGGACACCGTAACGACAGCTTCCGAGTACTGAGCACTCAGCTAATTGTTATGTAGGCAAGAGGTTGCTTTGTGGGCACGCATTGTATGCGAACGACATTCTGAGAGAGGGCCCCTGCATTTATATGCTCTATGCTAACTTCCATCTTAGGTTTAGGAGCTTTTTTCAGCAACCATATTTGCAAATGCCCCATGCCTCTTCTAATTTAGCAGAAACAAACCGCTCGGTATGAGGTCCAAGGTTTTGACCTGTGAATTTTTTCATAGGTTGCCCCTTGGAAGTGATTATTCATCCATCTGGAGACTCTGTTACAGATACATCCATCTGAGGATTTTGCTACTAAGTTTATCTGCTCTGTATGTGAAAAAATACACACTCAGGTTAGTATGCAGTTTGTACACAGGCCAAAGTGCTACTCTTTTATTTTAAAATTTGTATTTGACTCCACATCAGGCCTTTACAAAATCTACAAAATACAATCATAAAACTGCAAACACTTACATAGATCAAAATTTACAAACACTCTACGGAAAACCAACGATAAAAAATAAAATATGTGTCCCTCTAACGTGATGAAATTGCCTTAACCTGTGATTAAGTCTCTAGCCCTTTTATTTCCCGGGCTTCTTTAGGTTTCAGACAATTATTTCACAGATTTTTAGCTACTCTTTATGGTTATGTATAGAGTGGAACATATTGGATAACGTGTGTCATGTTTTTGTGGTAGGTGTTAAGTGAATAGCATAAGGCTGATCAATGATGTACCTGTATATGAATTTGAATTGGGCCAATGTATTATTCACAGGCTCAGTTTTGACTTTAATAACAGCATAGCACTGAAGGGAAAGCGTGCTGCCTTTTGCCCAAAATTATCAGACCTGCGACCGTCATGCATCTGTAGCAGTCATTCAGGTCCGTTCTATTTTTTGGACGAGTGGGACTTTTTCACACGAGTAGTTCATTTATGGAATGGGTAAAGCAAAACTAGTTTTTGTTTGGTCACAGGGAGCGTGTTTGACTGCGGGAGTTTGGAGTCAACAGAAGGGTGCTTAAGACAAGTTTTTCTTCAACGATATTCTTCGTCCTGATGAAATAACCTTCTGGGGGCATTTAGGATGGGCGTACCATTGGCAATGGAGGCCAAAACACTGTGTTGACATCTTGCTTGAGATTTATTGTGATTGATTGACAGTTATTAGCATCCAAGAAGGTCACCGGTATGCCATAGCGGAAACGCCACAAGACTAGATGAGATGCTGAGCGCTTTTATGCAATCAGTTACCCCAATAGGTTATAGCTAGCCAAGGAGGGCTTTGTGTGTATGATACACATATGTTCAATTCTCTAGTGGGAGTTATTTATTTCTCTTCCCCTTTCTTAGAAATACTGTTGATATGAAGTGTGATTTAAATAAGCACAAGGCACTTTCTGGTTACCAACCCCAAGCACGTGTTCATTTTGAGATTCACATCATATTATATCATATTATTGCACTGATTTACGTTCCTTCTCCAGAATCAGGCTTTTAATAGTCTGCATTGATTTTATGTCTCTTGTATATTAACAAAAGTTATTTATGCTCCTTGAAATACCTATTTTCCTGTGGGGGTAAAGTGTGAATTTAGGATTAATGCCATACAAAATAATTATTTATAGGACCTTGTGCTATGATGTATGTACAGGATATGGAGCCGCATCACGGCTGTGGTAGTATCCCGGCAGTAAATGCGTGGGGATACCGCCAACGCAAATAGTGTTACCGCAACTAGGTCCTGAGTTGTGGTAACGCTGTTTACTCTGCATTTTTTGTAGAGTCCATAGGACTCTATGGGCCAGCGGTATTAGTGCCACGGTAATAGCACCGCAAATAGGTGGAAAGTGGACAGTTTTACCTCCAACAGAAAGCTGGCAGTAAACCTCCAACTTTCCGCCAAAACTCTGGATTGGGCAGATTGGTAATACAGCGATAATATCATTACCACCTCATTTTTGACTCTCCACGCAAACCCTGATGAGGCCCACGGTCACCTACCCCCTCCTGTTAGCGTGTGTTGCACTCCCCTGTCTGCAACTCTGTGTCCTTCTTCATGTGAGGGGTGACCCATTTTTTTTATTTTCCGGAAGTGATATAATCCTCAACAATGCTCAAAGCTGCCAGTGCCACTTTCCTTCAGTTTCTCCCTTTTTTCCCTCAGCAACGGCAGAACGCAGAACTGTTACAAATCAAGATTTAACAATCACATTGCAAAATTAGTGGAGTTCATCTCGCCTCGTCGCCATTGTTAAGTTGTCAGCCCCGCCCCCGCGTTCGGGAGGCAGTTCCGGGGCCGACCAGCAACCGGTGTGGGTGTGTAATCCTTCGGCTCCCGCCGGAGCTGCGCAACAGGCCGTGCGGCCTACCAGCATTCTGCCAGCCCCCGCGCGCGCAGGCCGAGGGCTGACAACTTAACAATGGCGACGAGGCGAGATGAACTCCACTACACGCTCGGTGCTTTGAAGGCACCCTAACGCCATACAGCCATCGCGGCGAAATTTTTGGACACCCGGTGGGGGTGGAATCACACACGTGACCCCCCACCCCCAAAAAAAAAAAAAAAAAAATTTTTTTTTTTCTCTTCCTCAATTCCTTCTCTCTGCCACTCCGTTTTTCGCCACATCCACCATGACCAAAGCTCTTCCTCTGGGCACTGGAGAACCCGGTGGCATCTGGCATCCAACACCAGAAGGCAGCAACACAGTGTGACGGGAGCGCCAGGCCCTGAACTGTAACACAGCGCCTGGGAACGGCAGCACCTCCAAGGTAGGCCCGACGTCGCGGCGCTGGTAGCCGTCGGAAGAACTCACGACAACACTAATCAGATCCACGCCAACATGGCGGCCGGCACATCCACGCCTGGGCCCACCACGCCGTCCATAATTGCGGCGAACCTACCCATGACGTCACCTCCACCTCGCACACACGGGGTTTCGTCGACACTGGTCCAGCCGTTTGACCCATTCACGGATCCATCATCAAGCGGACCCAGATGGCAGCTGTGGATTCAGAAATTTGAGATGGCGATGGAGTGCAAAGAGATTACGGCGCCCAGGAAACTGAAGGCACACCTACTACTCAGCGTGGGTGACGAGGTACTGCGCATGTTCAACTCCCTGAACGTTGATGATGGCCAGGATGCATACCGAAGCGCGAAAGATGCCCTCACGGATCATTTTCTCCCTCAACTAAACCCAGACTATGAGACGTTTCTCTTCTGCACCACCTTACAGGCATCGGAGGAAACCCTTGATGCATACCACACCCGTCTGAGAAAGCTAGCCATGTCCTGCGAGTTCACGAACGTGGAGAGGGAGATCAGGAGGCAAATCATCAACGGGATACACTCGGAAAAGTTAAGGCGCCTGATACTTAGCGAAAAGGGTATTCCCCTACAGCGGATCCTTGAACTAGGACGTCAGAGGGAACTGGCCCACACCAGAGCGGCCAACATGGAGGCCACGCTACACAGGCTGCAACCTGCTCTCAACACAGCTATGGTGGCCCGGATCACCAACAGACAATCCTCGAGAGACGACAACGGTGGAGGTTACGGCCAAAACAGGTGGCAACCGCGCATTCCGGGGCCCACAGAGTGCGGCTGGTGCGGTGGCCCACGACATGGCCGTCGCAACTGTCCTGCTCAAGGCACCACATGTGGAGCATGTGGCCGGAAGGATCACTACGCAAAGGTATGCCGATCAGCGGACACCCCCATACAGCCCCCGCAAAACCCGCCGGAGAAGAACGCGACCAAGAAAAAGAAGCAAGCCAGCGCCAGAAGGGTCGCAGTGGCCAGTTCTTCCACGGAGGATGAAGGGGATGATGTCTCGGCGATGCAGCAGGACCCCACCAAGGACATCGAGAGAAAAGGGAGGAAGGTATACCTGGTGTCTGCACTGTGCCAAGGTCGGGGACCACGAAGAAAAGCCGTCCGAAGGCGCAAATGCATGGTCACCATCCAAAACCAGTGCATTCTCATGACCATCGACACAGGCGCCTCGGTGAACGTCATGCCCGAAAGCATCTTCCTGACTCTAAGTCCTCCACAAGAGCTGAAAAGCACAGACACTCTGTTGTATGCATACGGCAGTCGAAAGCCCTTGCCGGTGATTGGCAGGTTCCGCACTACGCTGGAACACGGAAAAAACAGACTATGGTCCAAGATCTATGTCGTGAAGGCAGGTGTTGAGAGCCTCCTGAGTGGGGACGCAGCGGAGGACCTGGGAGTGGTCCAATTCATCTGCCATGTCAACGAAGAGAAGGAGGTGGAGCAGATGCTGAACCAATACCCTGACTTGCAAGAGGGAATAGGCTGTTTAAAAGGCAAAACCATCAAACTTCATATTGATGAAACAGTGCAGCCGAAAGCCGTTGGGCACCGGAGAACGCCATTCCACATGAGAGAACAAGTGGAGCAGGAACTCAAGGCACTGGAAGAAGCGGGCATCATTGAGGAGGTCACAGGGCCCACACCGTGGGTCTCTCCAATGGTGGTGACACGAAAGCCTAAGCAGCCTGGAAAGGTGCGGATCTGCATAGACATGCGTCTCCCTAACACTGCCATTAAAAGAGAACGCCACATAACCCCAACGATCGACGAGATCGTGGCTGACCTCACAGGGTCGTGTATATTCTCAAAGATTGATCTCAAGGCGGGGTATCATCAACTCAAACTCCATAGAGACTCTCGCTACATTACAACGTTCTCAACGCACTTGGGGCTGCGGAGATACAAACGCCTAAGTTTCGGAATATCGTCTGCTGCTGAGGTATTCCAGCAAACCATCCAGGAGGTCATCCGAGGCATCCCTGGCGTCCTCAACGTGAGCGATGATATTCTGATTCACGCCCCCGACAAAGAAACACATATCAAGAGGCTTCACGCTTTACTGGGCAGACTACAAGATGCTGGGCTCACAATACACCGGGAGAAGTGTGAGTTCCTCAAATCGGAGATCACCTTTTTCGGGTACAAGTTTGGCAGCACAGGCATCTCCCCTGACCCGCAGAAGGTCGCAGACATTCAGGCGGCAAGCCCACCGATGACCCCCACAGAAGTGCGCAGTTTCTTAGGCATGGCCACCTACTGCGGGAGGTTCATCCGAAACCTGGCCACACTATCTGAGCCGTTGCGGGAACTCACCAAGGCCAACGTCAAGTGGGAGTGGGGGCAGACATGCCAGGACTCGTTCGAAAGCATCAAGGACTCCCTCTCCGCCGACACCAAGATGGCCTACTATAGCACCGAGCTGCCCACAGAACTGTTCGTGGATGCAAGCCCTGTGGGGCTCGGAGCCATCCTAATGCAAGTCACGAAGGAAGGGGAAAAGAGACCGATAGCATATGCATCGAGAGCCCTCACAGAGACCGAACAAAGGTACTCACACATCGAAAAGGAGGCCATCGCTGTGCTGTGGGGGTGCCGGCATTTTCACCTCTACTTATATGGGCGTCGGTTCACGACGATCACGGACCACAAGCCCCTACTACCCATTTTCATGGGGACGTCAGCACACCCTCCGGCACGAATCACCAAGTGGTTATTACACCTCCAGCAATATGACTTTGATCTCATCTACCAACCGGGCAGCGGAAACCCGGCGGATTTTCTCTCCAGGCATCCGCGAGAGGCCACCCAACAAGAGATCCAAGTAGCTGCAGAGACGGAGGAACACATATGTCAAGTGGTGCACGCAATGAGACCCAAGGCGGTGAGCATCGAGGAAATCGAGGTGGAAACGCTCAAGGACCCGTGTTGTGACTTAGTGAAGGATGCCATCCTCTCCGGTGACTGGAAGACCTTCATGAGACACACGCACAACAGAACAGCGGAAGCAAAAGGGTTTTTGTCCGGCATATTCACAGTACGGCAAGACTTGTCAATCACGGAAGGTGGACTGATACTACGAGGAAACCGCATCGTAATCCCTCTCAAAATACAAGACAGGATAGTGGCCCTAGCGCATGAAGGACACCAAGGACTGGTAAGGACAAAAGCCCGTATTCGGCACCGAGTATGGTTTCCCCAGATCGAGGAGCGGGTCGAGACACTCGTTAGCACGTGCCTATCCTGTCAGATAACGGGGGCCCCGCCAGACCCGGAACCTATCCTATCAGCAGAACGTGGCCGCTCTCGCTGGGAGGCCATCAGCATTGACTTTTGCAAGCTACGAGAGGGCCTCCACCTGTTGGTGGCCGTCGATGATCACTCCCGATACCCGGAAGTTGAGATAGTTGAATCCACAGCAGCTGAAGTGGTCATTCCGGCCCTAGAAAAAATGTTCGCAACTCACGGGCTACCGATCTCAATCAAAAGCGACAACGGGCCGCCGTTTACGGGAGAGGATTTCAAAAAGTATCTACAGGACCTCAATGTTAAATATCATCATATCACACCAAGACACCCCCAGGCAAATGGGGACGTAGAAAGGTTTATGAGAACTATCAACAAGGTGCTCAGGGTGTCCAAGGCTAACGCCAGCCCCTGGAAGGTTGACCTCTTCCGATTCCTCCGGAACTACCGGGTCACGCCCCACAGCACAACCGGCATACCACCAGCGGACCTCATGTTCGGCACCGTCATTAGATCTTCGATCCCGCATCACCCAAGCAGGACCCCGGACGCGGTCAACGAGGAACGCACAGAAAGAAGGAGAAGGGATGCTAACGCACACATGAGTGGCAAGCGGAGAGCGAGGCCGTCCCATCATCAAGTGGGTGACCAGGTCATCATGCTACGAAACCCCTCCAAGTCAAAACTTGACACCAGGTACGAGGAACTTCCATGGACCGTCAGTAACCGGCATGGAACCATGGTAACTGTGACACGAGGACGCCGTCAAGTGACGAGGAATGCGTCATGGTTCAAGGCCATACCCCGTACCCTGTGGACCGATAAGGAGGGCCATCGGGAAGGCGAGGACACTCATCCCAGCGAAGAAGAGCAGGAGGCCATCCCTGAGGAGATAGGAGCGGGGGATGGAACCTGGGAGCCGGTGGATGCACCCGGCCTCGAGGGCCCGAACAGCGAAGGTGAACCCGAGCATGAAGCAAGGGGGAGTGCTCCCCGAGAAGGGCGATACAGGCTGAGAACAACGACGAGACCGCCAGCCAAGCTAAGTGACTATGTGTGGTAACTAGTGCCCTGGTGCCATGAACCCCAATGGCAGGGTAGCTGGGTGTTGAAGACTGTAAGTTCATGTTGGACTTTCGCCGTTGTTTGGCAGGTAGCGTGATGTTTTGTTTGTTTTATAATAAAGGAGGAATGTTAAGTTCCGCCCTGCGTCCCGCTACGCGGTGACGCAGGGCGTCCTAAATAAAAGCCCCGCCCCCGCGTTCGGGAGGCAGTTCCGGGGCCGACCAGCAACCGGTGTGGGTGTGTAATCCTTCGGCTCCCGCCGGAGCTGCGCAACAGGCTGTGCGGCCTACCAGCATTCTGCCAGCCCACGCGCGCGCAGGCCGAGGGCTGACAACTTAACAGGGGGATAGGGACAAAACTCTAATTCAAATCAAACAAAAACGAATTAGAAGGCTGAATACGGTTAACAGAGGTCTGAATACCAGTCTTGATTGGACCGCTTTAATATTTTGAAGTGTTGGGCATATTTACTATAGTATTCCTTTTTAGAATTAGTTGCTAGTAAAGTGGTGTCCTCGTATGCTGGGTCAAATACGAAGTCAGCCTTTGAAATATCCAAGACAGTACACACCCGTTTTAGATCAAAGAGGGGCTGTCCTTTTTGGCATATGCTATTGTTTTCCCCCCTAGTTTGTAGATAGACATGGGTCCTGTGACTATTTGCAATTGAGATCGGCATACATATTTGTTGACGTGTCACAGCAAGCTTTTTTTCTGCCGGACGTTATAAAACCCATTTGTTGGGATGTAATTTTAATGTCCAGGATCTGTGGCTGTTTAAATGGACGGTATAATTGAATGTGTATGCCTGCCATGGCTGCTGTGCCCGACAGGCCTGACCCTGCTGGGTGCAGCAGCCACGTTAGGCAGACGGTTCACAGAAGCGCGGGCACCATTCACAACGGTGCCTGCATTTACGAGTCCCCACTTCCATAGAGTCCTGTTGAACTCTACGGGAGTGAGGGCTTACATTTTACCGGTGCTTCACTTCCCGGGACACCGGACTTGGAATCTCCCGGTTGCACCGGGAAGTCAGGCGCTGGCAAAATATTACGAGTCCGGCAGCAACTCACCTGTAGCACCGGCAGGGTTACCGCCGGACTCGTAATGAGGCCCTCTTTATTTACATCAGGTGCACATACTTCAAGATGGCAGATGCGATTGCCGCCACTTTAATTGCTTTTTGAAGACTTACCATTTACGTTAGGTGCCTATACTCCAAGATGTCGCCCACAATCATGGCAAAATCAACTGCTTCGATCCATGACTGAGCGTTCTGGTTGTGGTTAAACGTCACAGAGCGCCACAACGTTTATCTACTCTGCCAAATGCCATGCCCATGATACAAATGAATAGCGGCTTTAGTGAGTTCAGCCAGGTGGCCATGGACACCGTAACGACAGCTTCCGAGTACTGAGCACTCAGCTAATTGTTATGTAGGCAAGAGGTTGCTTTGTGGGCACGCATTGTATGCGAACGACATTCTGAGAGAGGGCCCCTGCATTTATATGCTCTATGCTAACTTCCATCTTAGGTTTAGGAGCTTTTTTCAGCAACCATATTTGCAAATGCCCCATGCCTCTTCTAATTTAGCAGAAACAAACCGCTCGGTATGAGGTCCAAGGTTTTGACCTGTGAATTTTTTCATAGGTTGCCCCTTGGAAGTGATTATTCATCCATCTGGAGACTCTGTTACAGATACATCCATCTGAGGATTTTGCTACTAAGTTTATCTGCTCTGTATGTGAAAAAATACACACTCAGGTTAGTATGCAGTTTGTACACAGGCCAAAGTGCTACTCTTTTATTTTAAAATTTGTATTTGACTCCACATCAGGCCTTTACAAAATCTACAAAATACAATCATAAAACTGCAAACACTTACATAGATCAAAATTTACAAACACTCTACGGAAAACCAACGATAAAAAATAAAATATGTGTCCCTCTAACGTGATGAAATTGCCTTAACCTGTGATTAAGTCTCTAGCCCTTTTATTTCCCGGGCTTCTTTAGGTTTCAGACAATTATTTCACAGATTTTTAGCTACTCTTTATGGTTATGTATAGAGTGGAACATATTGGATAACGTGTGTCATGTTTTTGTGGTAGGTGTTAAGTGAATAGCATAAGGCTGATCAATGATGTACCTGTATATGAATTTGAATTGGGCCAATGTATTATTCACAGGCTCAGTTTTGACTTTAATAACAGCATAGCACTGAAGGGAAAGCGTGCTGCCTTTTGCCCAAAATTATCAGACCTGCGACCGTCATGCATCTGTAGCAGTCATTCAGGTCCGTTCTATTTTTTGGACGAGTGGGACTTTTTCACACGAGTAGTTCATTTATGGAATGGGTAAAGCAAAACTAGTTTTTGTTTGGTCACAGGGAGCGTGTTTGACTGCGGGAGTTTGGAGTCAACAGAAGGGTGCTTAAGACAAGTTTTTCTTCAACGATATTCTTCGTCCTGATGAAATAACCTTCTGGGGGCATTTAGGATGGGCGTACCATTGGCAATGGAGGCCAAAACACTGTGTTGACATCTTGCTTGAGATTTATTGTGATTGATTGACAGTTATTAGCATCCAAGAAGGTCACCGGTATGCCATAGCGGAAACGCCACAAGACTAGATGAGATGCTGAGCGCTTTTATGCAATCAGTTACCCCAATAGGTTATAGCTAGCCAAGGAGGGCTTTGTGTGTATGATACACATATGTTCAATTCTCTAGTGGGAGTTATTTATTTCTCTTCCCCTTTCTTAGAAATACTGTTGATATGAAGTGTGATTTAAATAAGCACAAGGCACTTTCTGGTTACCAACCCCAAGCACGTGTTCATTTTGAGATTCACATCATATTATATCATATTATTGCACTGATTTACGTTCCTTCTCCAGAATCAGGCTTTTAATAGTCTGCATTGATTTTATGTCTCTTGTATATTAACAAAAGTTATTTATGCTCCTTGAAATACCTATTTTCCTGTGGGGGTAAAGTGTGAATTTAGGATTAATGCCATACAAAATAATTATTTATAGGACCTTGTGCTATGATGTATGTACAGGATATGGAGCCGCATCACGGCTGTGGTAGTATCCCGGCAGTAAATGCGTGGGGATACCGCCAACGCAAATAGTGTTACCGCAACTAGGTCCTGAGTTGTGGTAACGCTGTTTACTCTGCATTTTTTGTAGAGTCCATAGGACTCTATGGGCCAGCGGTATTAGTGCCACGGTAATAGCACCGCAAATAGGTGGAAAGTGGACAGTTTTACCTCCAACAGAAAGCTGGCAGTAAACCTCCAACTTTCCGCCAAAACTCTGGATTGGGCAGATTGGTAATACAGCGATAATATCATTACCACCTCATTTTTGACTCTCCACGCAAACCCTGATGAGGCCCACGGTCACCTACCCCCTCCTGTTAGCGTGTGTTGCACTCCCCTGTCTGCAACTCTGTGTCCTTCTTCATGTGAGGGGTGACCCATTTTTTTTATTTTCCGGAAGTGATATAATCCTCAACAATGCTCAAAGCTGCCAGTGCCACTTTCCTTCAGTTTCTCCCTTTTTTCCCTCAGCAACGGCAGAACGCAGAACTGTTACAAATCAAGATTTAACAATCACATTGCAAAATTACATTTAATTCAAAAACTGTAATTTAGCGCCATTGGCGGAAGGAGGATGAGTAATCTGTGGTAGGAATTATCAAATCCAGCAGAAAGAGCATTAACGAAGTTAAGTAATTTGTTCTTCTAATAGCTATGTTCCTCACACAGATGCTTTGTTGGGATGAACGTTCAAGGTCCCAAACTTGAAAGAAAATACAAGTTAAGGAAGTCCCTATAACACGAGACAGAAACCACACAGAAGGCCAGACACTTAGCCAATAGGCACAACACACACACAATTTAGGCGAAGCTGACCTCCCATAAAGGAATGTAGACAGCAACGTACAGTAGACACACACACACATGCACACACTTAGAATATAGCTCACGTGGAATAATGGCAAATATGGATAACGTGCAACAGTGCTTTAGGTCTGAACCCACATGTGTAAGCAGGATAAAGACACAGTCGTAACCCAAGGAGCAATGAGAGCTTTCATTAGAAATACTGAAGGCAGTAATCAGAAAAACACATATAAACACATTTGACATTTATTAGTTGCACAACATATAGAGTAGGCTTCAGGGCAAACGCAGCGTTGTAGGCCATTTAGAAAGAACAGGCATCAGAAATACATGGATTATTTCACACAGTAAAATGCACCCAGTTTGGTTCATCTTAGAGAGAGACACACATACAAGGTCAGTGGCCTCGGAAGACACGGTGCACAGCCATGCTGAGATTGGTCAGAACACAGAGGTGCAGCTCTTTCCCAGGCTTCAAGAGAGAAGCAATGATTCAATCAGGTGTTGCAACATTGAGCAGACCCCATGAGGGAAGATGAAAGAGCCCCATACGGATGGGCTAGGAGTAGGAGGTGCAGCAAGTTCCCATGCAAGGAACAAGTGAAACGTGTGACCAGTTGTGTGCCTACCCATTGCTTTAAAAACTAATAAGACAAGGGTCACAGGTCGTTGAGAATGAGGCAATTTGCAGAAGTGAGCACAAGACGAAGTTGCTCAAGCGCAATAAACACACTGCCCACTGTAGGAAAACATTTACCTAGGAGTGAAATCACAAACACTGAGCAACGTAAGCACCCCAACCAAGAAAGAGATAGGTATTCATGATTATAGAAGCAAGAAGTTCATTAAGCAATATAGGGAATATATATACAAAGCATTTATTCAGATCCATAATGCACCGGTACCCCTGCACTGGTTGAGAGCAGCACACTGCTCTGGGTTGTTAAAGTCACCAGGACCTGAGCATGGAGGCCAGTGGAATGCTGAGTCGATAAAGTTGTAGTTACAGTCTCAACCTTATCCCACAGACCCGGTCGAGTCTGAGAGGCAGGGTCCACAGTCAGTGATTTTAGCAGGTGGTGAGTAGTCATAATCCTATCCTCAGTCACTGGGGGCAGACTTTTCGGCAGAAATAGTTCAGAGATAGGTCATGAAGTATTAGATATGTTTTTCCTTGCCTGTAGGAATTTCTTCTTTATAGCTTTGGCCGTTTTTGCCTTAGACAGATTATTAGATAGCATCGTTACATGAGAGGTTGACAAGCCCTCCCCTATCTCTTTAGGGTTTTTGCTTACCAGTGAGTCTCTAGTTAAGTCAACAATGTCTGGATCCTGAGTGGTTATGCTAGTTGATCTCATCCCCTCCTTCAGTTGACTACTTTGCGATGCAGGGGTAGACATATTATAAATTGCAGTAGAAGCTCCCAAGCATATCTCAAACTCCTTTTCCTTAACTGTAGGGACACAGTTCACTGGCAACTGTGCCTGGCCTTCTCCCGGAGTAGCCCCAGGCAATAACCCCACTTGCGAACGCAGTCCGGGGTACAGGAGATCAAATTTGCCATTCACCTCAGAGAGTAGAATCGAAGTTGTCTTTATTTCACTCCATATATTGTCATATAAGGCAACAAACGAGCTCAAAACCATATTCAGAGCAGAGACAGTCGGGTGGGCCAGCCTGATTCTGTCATCTACCTCCTGAAGAGTGTGCTGCAGTGCAGCATTTCCGGTTAGAGTTCCGATCTCAGCTGAAGATTCAGCTCTAACCCGGTGCTGACCATCTGGTTCATTAGTGATAGAGTATTTATCAATAAAATTTGTTTGATCAGTGGGTGATCCCAGATCAGACACACTGCGATTTTGTCGCATAGCACCCACACCAGCGGTGGCTCTATCCAGCACCTTCTGCATGGCACTCGGAAAAGGATTATTGTCCATGACCATATCGGCAAATTCGAGGATGCTAAGGTCAGTTAAGTCTTTAGATCTGATCGACACAATTTGTCCATTCATAACAGAGTGGTCCAGCATTGCAATTTCTTTTACCGGAACCACTGCTTTAAGTTCTGTGCTAGATCCAATAGATTTTACACAGTAGCAATCCATAAAGCGTTGGTTGCCAATTGGGGAAAATGGAGGCTTTTGACCGGCGGTTTTGAGGCCAACATTAATTATTTTCACAGAATGTGGTGGCAGTGGCTGTTTCACCTTCGGTTTGCCTTTCGCCTAAGTATCCGCGCAGGCACCAGCCTCTACTTGAGATTGTTGATCGCTAAAATTAAACACACCATGCGTAGATATCCTAATATGCACGTTAATTGGGCAAGGTTGGTGATTTTCACATGGTGTAATAGGAGGCTAAACAAGAATAGGTAATTAATCAGGCTCCAGCAGCACCAAATTACTGTTACTCGCAATGCATTCTGGAGCAGATTGTTCCATAGGTTCTTCGTTGGTAAATTGGCTTCTAAGCCCCACTCTTATATCGGAGCCGGTATTTGTTGCTCACCGGTTAGAGGGAGGGCTGTTGGAGCGTATCTGGAGCCTAGATCAAAGGGAGAACACTCCCCAAAGTCTCTAGGCAATCTCTTCATTTTTTACTGTAAGATTTGTAAGTGTCTGACACCAGTTTCGGTGTACTTGGTATGTAGCTGAAGCCCAGTTAAAAGGGTGAGAAGCTCCCCACAGTCTCTTGGTACTCTCCAGAAAATGTCCAAAAGCCAGACACCACAGCAAAGTTCAATGTAGCAAGTAGTCTTATCGTGTAAGGTGTGATGAGATGAAGGATGTGCATGCAATAGTTCCAAAGTAGCCAACAGTCCTCAAGCACAAAAGCACAGAACACAAAACACACTGTGACACTCCGCTATCAGTCAGTATAACAGGTACTTTTTGCACGTGAGTGGGGCCACTCACCCACACAGTGCACCAACAGTAGCAAGTTTGTGGTGCAAGGCCAACTGCCCGCACTGGCCCTAGAAAGCAAACTCAGTGCAGCAGTATGAGACCACGCACAACTTCAAGTTGCTGAACACACAGCACCTTGACCTCTCTTTGTATCCCTCTCTGCTTTACCCCTACACTAAGCACAGCACTGGCACAGCACTGGCTAAGCCACACAATTAGGACCTATGCCAGGGTCACCCCCCATTTTTTTGCAGGGTGTGTGATGCAGGTTGTTACAGGAAAGTGGTTAGGTCGATCGAACTTAGATCGTTGGGGAGGGAATAATTGAGGGAATAAAGAAGGAAGGGGTGGTCATAAACCATAGAGCTACCCATATACTCTGTATACTACACCTATGGCAGTGATACATGTACTTGGACCTGAGGACATGGGGGCCAGTAAACAAGCAGGTTTAGCAAGTTTAACCAGGGAACGTACCAATTCTGCAAGCCCAAGCATCCAAAGGTCCCAAATACCCACAGTCTCGACAGTCCCAGCAGTAAGGAGACTATGTCGATGCTGGCCACCGCGCTCTCACGAAACCGGGTGCAGCTCACAATTCTCTTCCCCACACTCTGGCTCTCGCGCTGCACACCTCCAGCTCCAGCACTGTGGAAGCCGCTAGAGGAGTGGACCCAACAACGCCATGGACAGCAATGAGACGTGTCACGCTGCACTGGATTGCTCAGAGGTTCAGCCACTCGTCTGCCTCAACCGCTTCCAACACCGTCATAACCATATGATTGATATGTACAGCCCTGTCCTCGGGTGGTTTAAGCCCTTCCCCCGCGAGAGTCTGATAATTTACAGCATTTGAGAGGGTGTGCCCACCGACTTCTTGAAGTTTAGGCAGAAGCCCAGTTTGTGTAGGAGGATGCAGGTCACACTCAGATGATCCCGTGCTTTATCCAGGGAGACCAAACTATAGTAGGCCAATCGTCCAACTAAGAGAAAATGTGAATTACCCCTCTACTGAGACTTGCTGACACCACTGACAACATTTTAGTGAAGACCCATGTGGTTAAGCTTAACCCAAAAGGCAAGACCCAAAATTGGTAATGGTTACAGCTAATCACGAACCTCAGGTACTCCCTTTGCTTGGGATGTATTGTCACATGGAAATAAGTGTCCTAAGGGTCCAGGCCCACCAAACAATACTGTACCTCCAGGGACTGGAGGATCTGCATTAAAGTTACCATCTTGAATGTGTTCATCCTGAGGATTCGTTCAGATGACAAAGGTCCAAGATGTGATGCAGTCCTCTGTCCTTCTTTGGGCCAAAAACGTAGTGGGAGTACCACTTCTTGCCCATCTCTGCAGTAGGTACCAGCTTCATGGTATCCTTCTCTAGCAGGGATCAAATGTCGTGCAGGAGCAATGGTTAAGGTGTTTGAGAAGGTTGGGGAGAAGCACATTCTAGTGGGCGTCTTAAGAAGGATAGGCAGTAACCGTGGGTCACCACCTGCCATACCGAGGCATCGGAAGTAACAGAAAATCATTCCCTAGAGCACTTGGCCAGTATGAAGCCAAGTAATCTAGAGAATATTTTCTGTTACTTCAGTTACCTGGGTATGGCAGGTGGTGATCCAGGGTTACTGTCTTCCCCCCTATGTCCTGTACCCTTTCCTCATTGCTGATGGAAGATTTCATAGCATGAGAAATTCAAGAGAGGGAGCTGACTAACTAGGAGCGAATAAATTGTGCAGAACTGCCTAGCTGAACTTGCCATCAGTCCTGGAGCTAGTAACAAGGCAATAATGCTTGCAGAAAGCTGACGGCTTGGGCCACATCACAGCCTTACTGATTATTTCCCATGGCAAATGTAGCTAGAAGGCAACAGCAGTTGCCTTAGCCATTACTGCATGTGCGTGAATACCTTTAGGAGTGTAAAGCTTTTTATAATGGCCAATAGCAGAGTCAGTGCATCTCACAATATTAGGTTTGGATGCTTGCGTTCCAGAATTGTAATCACTGATGGTAACCGAGTGACGGAGAGTGACAGTCCTGCATCTGCTGGGAGGACTGCTCTCTGTTACTTGAACCTGCTTTCCTGAGTCTTTTCACCATCTCTGTACTTGTGGGATGACCCACAATACAAATACTGCTTACAGCCACAGAGCGGCCACGGAGTAACGGAGAGTGACAGTCCTGCAGTCCTGGCAGGCAGGGCTAGCAGGGCGGCAATGCTCCTCACTCCCCTTCAAGATGAGGACGATGGACGACGCTTGAGGAGTGCCCGCCCCCGTGCTACAACAGCCAGCATGACACTGGAAGATCGACCATCTTCAAAATCGATGAAAGGACATCGATCAACATTATCGCCCAGAGTTAATACTCCGGTTCCTGTATTGGAGACTGAATCTACCCTGTTAGCTCCACTAACCTGTGAAGACGTGGGCCCGAGAAAAATCCTGGGAGAAACCCTTGTGGTCGAGGCAGCTTCGGCAAAGTCAGGAGTGCACGCAGTCGCCATCCACGTCTGCCCTGGTTCGCTCGTCTGGGGCTCCCGCTTTCGTGTTCTTCTCCGGCGACCCCCGAAGGGGGGCCGCTGTGTGGAGGGGCAGGGCTCTGAAGGCAAGCGTCCCCAACCAGCACGATCCTCCCCGCAATGAGAGACAATGAAGGACTCTCCCAGGATGGGAATAAAGCAAAGACAGAGTGCGGGTGAGCTTAAATGGGAGTTTATCAATCAGAATAGGGCATGCAAAGAACTCTGCAAACTCCGAGAGCGCTCTGTCTGACAATAGCAAAGACAGGCGTATATATTTACAAAACACGTCATCAGAACCTACATACTATAAGGGGCACAAGTTCAATGGGATTGGGTGGTGATGACTAGCTATAGGCGCTGCTGCGATGTGGTTGGCCTTGGCTGGAGGACGTCACTGGTCAGCCTCGTGGGTTGGGCTGGGCCTGGCGGGTCGGCTGAGTTCATCCGGGCGGTGTTGTTGTGCCATTGTGGCCAGTGTCAGAGATGAATGTCTTTTCCTGACTTATTTGCCCTAGGCCATGCACACCGCAGTCATTCAGTTATTGCAATATTATCTTCTTTAATAAATCTTTCAATAGGTTATTCTACAGGTTAATGCAACACAGGAGGAATGCACCTTGTGAGGGGTCTGATGGTCATTCATCAGTGCATGGTTACCAGTGTCCTGTTGACCGGTACCATAGGTCGAGGGGCTAAGTCTCAGGGCATGGGACGGACGGTACATGCCTTTCTGTCTTGTTAGAAGTCGTTATGAATGGGCTGCTGTATGTTGCCACAGTATTGGGTGTCCTAATTGCACAGGGCCATAAGTCTAAGGTGATCCGGTGGGTTGTGGGGTTTAAGAGGGGGCGCCTTTGGATTTGTGTATTCAGGCAGAGGTTTATTGCTATGCTGTAAATAATGCAGGTGGCGGGCCGTGGCCTTGGGTGCTGCAGAGGGGACTACAAATCTTTGAAGTGGCTCCAGCCTGGTTGGAGGAGGTGGAGCAGCGCGGCGCGGGCCTCTGCTCTCGTGTTTGGCAGTCTTCGCAGGGTGGGAGGGGGAATGGCCTTGCACATGTTCACAAAGGTATCTTCCTCGTGTGTTTCGCCGGCTTTAGGTACAAACATTTGAACACTCTATAATACTCATTTGGATCACCCGAAATCATACATTTCATCTTTGCTAAATGTCTCTCAAATATAGCCAGTCTGAGCACCTTATTTGTACACTATGTTTTAACAACTACAGCATTTAGTTATATTCATATACATTTGCAGTAAGTGAGGTAGTAGTGTGGTTGGTGGAGCACAAAGAAAGAGACTCGCCACCGTGCGTGGCGGTAGTGGCACATAAGGGGCTTAGACATACACGCATAACAAGTGCATTCGCGCGCGTCCTTCACATGAGCCCTCTGTATGGTTACATTCGTCTTCCCTTGCACTCTAGCAGCATTAGTTCGGTTATGGCGCGGGACCACGGGGTGTAAGCTTTTCAAGAATACACATAACGAATAGTCCCCTGAAACGCTCTTTATTATTTGCACACAACTGCAGGGGTGTGGGTCCTTCATTGCTGGTGTCATGTGAACATGCGTTCTACCATAATTACACATTTTTACAGGTTTCTTTAATAGAAGAAGTTTTATGAAGAGAATGCGCGTATTACAAGTAGTTTTGGCATTAGTATTTGGGGACTTTTCTGCTTTCATCCGATGACCATTTTACAGTTCTCTCCATCCCCCAGGCCTCGTTGGCCGGGTCATGCTGGGAGCAGTGATACACTGCGGAAGGTGAAATGTTACAGTGTTAGTATCTTACGCTAGCTCATGCCCGTCTTGTTCGTGGGAACGGGCTCACAGCGGATCTGCCAGGGAGATGCGGCCACAGGGATAATTGAAACTCTCCGAGGGTTGGGGCCGCGCTACAGTGCGCTGAGCTCACACCATCTTTATTAGACAAAATGGTTTCTGAGGCCTAGCTAAATTCAATACGTGTGGGCAATGTCTTCAGCAGGTGAGCCCTCCACCACCTGGGCCCTGGTGGTATGAGGGGACGCCCAATGAGCCATGGCCCTCACCTGGGGAAGGGATGTAGGCAAGGGGGGTCTCTTGGACCAACCCTCCCCTACATTTCCCCCCTTTCGTTACTGAAGTAACAAACTCTTTAATTCATTCAATCTCCTACA
Source organism: Ambystoma mexicanum (assembly GCF_040938575.1). Lineage (NCBI taxonomy): Eukaryota > Metazoa > Chordata > Amphibia > Caudata > Ambystomatidae > Ambystoma > Ambystoma mexicanum. Next base: position 1,151,748,458 of record NC_090932.1, read on the forward strand.
CTCCTCTTCGTCAATAATTGCGTCATCCCATGCTGGTGTGCCTTTTATGGGCATCCATGCTCTGCACACCCCCCTTAAGCTCTCACCCCTCCTAGCATATTCATCTGGAGTACAGGTCTGCTCTCTCCTTCCAAGTCTACCCACACCTCCTGGTACCATTCTAGTATACGGGGCTCTCTGATGGTGGTATGCCACAATTTGTCTACGATATCCTTGATGTGGGTGTGTCATCAGTTCCTGTTTGTACCTGCACTTCCTGCATATTTTGTATTGTACCACGGGTGTTGCCCATTGTCACCATCATCATTGCACCATTAGGTACTACGTTAGCACAACATCGAAGACCCACCTGGCACAGGCAAAAAATAAAGAGGAGGAACACCACAGCTGGCATCAAAAATTTCACAGTCATTCCCAGCCATGAGGGAACCCAGGAGAAGATATTGTCGAACCATGTGCTTTCTTCTGCTCCGCCTTCCATTTTCATCCTTTCTCCTAGGTTGTGTACTGCTTCGATCACATGGGACAGGGAGCCGTTTTCTGCGTCGTCAGAAGGTACGAAAGTGCAGCAGGCACTTCCGATTTTTCGGCAAACACCTCCATCCATCGCCGTCAACAGGTCCAAGACATACCTGTTTTGCATGGTCATCAGCCGTAAAGCTCTTAGTTCCACTTTTATTACGTTGAACCCTTCTTCAGTGTCATTTGCCAGCTGGATCAGCTCCCAACGTGTTATCTGGAGCCATTTTACGTTTGCTCTGGCCTGGATACTTGGGATGAGTGAGGCAAAGAATGTCTCTGCCGAGCTGAATAATCGATATCTGTCTGGGATCTGTGCCAGCAACTCCGATGATGCCTTTGATATGTAGTTTGGTGCTCGTCTGTTTCGGGACAGCACCTCTTCCTTGTTCCCGGAAGACAGGACATAGATTTGTGACTCTGCAGTCGGCTGGCCCGCACTCTGTTGGGTGTTTTCTTGTGTCCTTCTGCTCCTCTCAATGTGGCTTTCTGGGATTATCATTAGGGCTGAGTGCAGAGTGGCCATTGAGCAGCTGCCACTCCATGACTAGGGGAGGTGCAGGTATGCCTGGTTGCCGCATACCCAATACGTGTCCATCAGGGCCGCTGTCTCTTTTCTCATATCTGGGATGGTGAGGGTCTTGTTACAGTTCTTGTTTGTCCCCATGGAGGTTTTCCCCTCTCCTTTAAAACATAGTTCATAGTCTATTTCATTCTGCAGTTTGAAGGGTTTTTCAATGGCTGTTACCCAAGTTAGTTTTGAAATGTGTTCCTTCCATACTGGTGTGCACGTTTCTTCTATCCATTGCAATTTCTCTGGTGCCACACCCCTCAGCGCTTCAGCTTTACACATTACTTCTTCATCCTTCCACTTGTTGTCTGAAAAAAGTGTCCCTTGTATCACAAAAAATGGTTCTTCCAGACATACCACTCCTACCGTCTTTGGGTAGCAAGTTTTCTCGTTCTGCTGCATTCTAAAAGCAACTTCATGTGCCTGGAAGGTGTTCTTAATCCTGCATAACGTGAGATGAAGAAGACATTGGGCATCTACAATAGGCAACTCTTTGGGTAACAATACCTTGGGTGTGCCTGAAGCATGGGGAATGAGGGAGCAGACATAGCAGCTCTCGTTTGTTGTTTGTTTACCTGTTGCACTCATATCCGCATACCATTTATTCGTCTGGTGGGGGTGTCGTGGGTCTTCCATTTTATCTAATCCTAACCCATAGTACTCATCATACTTCCTTCTCCCTGCTTCCCTTTTTCATCTGTTATTCTTGTTCCTGATGTATTTCCCAGCCTCCTGGGCGATGGACAAAATGGGCCCCCCTTTCTCATTCCCGCCCCACTTTGCCCAGTCATCATATAATATTTCGTGTGTTGCTCTCATCCTTTCCTTTTCTTCCTTGACGTTATCTGTCAGTGTGTTTTTTACTATTGGGGCAGGTTGGCTGGTAGGGGTGTTACACAACCACGATATAGCGGACGGGTTTCGGTCATTTAAGCTGCGAGCATTGTAATTAGATATCTTTGGCGGAGACACTGTGTTATTTTGCATTTCACCATGTAGCCCTTCATTTTTTGAGATGACAGCATTGGATGGTGTGATATAATAACCCCATACAAGTTTAGTTCCGTCCCATACCAAAAAGTCACCTTCCTTAGTATTTACACTTGTGACACTGTGGTTGCATTGATTACAGTAGTGCTGTTAATCCCTCCCCCCTCGTTCATCTCGATAGAGATGAAAGCTATGAACCAATATGTAACCAGGACAAACATTATTGTAAAAAACAATGTAATACACACAGATAATCCACACTCATACGAATATCTGCATCTCTCAGTTAACCACTCTCTAAATCTAGTAAATCTATCCGTTGCAGGCTGCCCGTTAGATGCCATGCTAGCTCCTGTTTGAGATATAAAAGTGCATTAAGTGCATGAATGTAAACATTTTGTTGGCACTACCAGTGCCAATATATATATTGACAGGGAATGGAAGCGGGTAGGGTTGCAGGGACGGGGATGCACAGACAAGGGTGTAAGCACTTCATGATTTTATCATATCATTAGTTACATATACGTTCACAGGTGAAAAACATTTTTTTTTTTGTACTATAAAAATGCAAGTATACTTGTCAGCCATCTTTTTTTTTTTTTCATTCATCTGCATTACTGTCACACACACAAGTTCATATTCAGACACTCTGCTCAGTTGCATTGTTTGCTGTTGTCTGTGCCTCCTCATCCACCTCTTCCTGCACATTACTATATGCCCTTCGTACGTCTGTGAAACACACCCAATACTTCAGGCCCTTTACTTTAACTGCTGTAGGCGTGCAAAACACTACTTCGTATGGGCCATGAAACCGTGGTGCATTCCACCGATGCACACAACTCCTGACATATATGAATTCACCCGGCATCAGCTGTAGCTGTGGTTCAGGCTCAGTAACAGACCCTGTTGTGTTTCCTTCCGCTCGCGTGAATGGTGGAGAGAGCTGCTTTGATATTGCGCGCGCTGCCCTTGTCAATTTCTTCAAATAGTCTGTGAACTCGTCTCCCAATATCGCTGCGCTTCTGTGTGCATCTGAGTGTTCGCGCAGTGGGGAGTGTGCTGTGTGCATTCGTCTCCCAGTCACGATCTCGTGCGGGGACAAATGGTGGTCCTTGCTTGGCTGATTTCTCAGCTCAAATAGCGCAAGGGGCAAACAGTAAATCCAGTTCTTTTTTAATGAAAAGCATAGTTTTGATAACCTCCCTTTTAACAGTCTGTTCATCTTTTCCACTACGCCATTACTTTGAGGATGATAAATCGAGCACAATTTATGCTTTATTCCCAACAATGTAGTCACTTCCTTGAAGAGCTCGTTTACAAAGTGAGTGCCGTTATCCGAGCGAGTCACGTCACAAATTCCCCAGCGCGGGAACACTTCCCTCACTAGGAACTTTGCAGCGCTTTTAGCATCAGGTCGTGCACATGGGCCTGCTTCTACCCACCTTGAGAATGGGCATACAACCACGATCATGTAACGTGCCCCATTACACCTTTCTCCCATGTCCGCGTAGTCGATGTGTAGCTCTCTGAATGGCCCAATGGGTTTTGGAATTGTTCCTCGGAGCGTACGTAATGTCATTCCTGAATTGTATATCTGACATGTTGTGCATTCCAGTGTTAATCGAGATATGTGCTCCTGGAGACAGGGCACGAACCATTCTTCCTGTATCTCTGCTGCAATGTGTTGTTTCGTATTGTGTGCAGGGAAGTGTAGTTGTTGAAACGCAATTTCCAATAACTTTACTGGCATTACCACTTTTCCTGAGTTATTTTGTCGCCACAGTAAGTCTGTCGCCGATTTGCTGCACCCTCGTTTTGTCCACATCAATTTTTCATCTGCACTAGCTCCTTCCTGTAATTCTAGTATTTGTGATATAGGCATCATATTGTAGCCTTCTGGGAGCTCTTCGTTTATCTTGTGCTGCAGCATGTACTCACCTGCTTCATATTTCTGAAAGTAGGAAGCTTCCTTGGCGGCAGCATCCGCTGCCGCGTTTCCCAAAGACACAACATCTGTATTGGATGTATGGGCTTGGCACTTCACTATTGCTACCGCTGTGGGATCTTGTAGGGCCTCAATCAATTCCTTCAGCAATTCTGCATGCTGCACTGGAGTTCCATCTGCTCGTCGAAACCCCCTCCGCCCCCATCTTGCTAGACCCCCATGTACTGTTGTCGTCATGTAAGCTGAGTCTGTGTATATTGTCACTGCACAACCTTTAGCTGCATGTAGTGCTTCTATGAGTGCAATCAGTTCTGCTGCTTGTGCAGAGTAATGTGATGGGAGGCGGTATTGCACTAGTGTCTCATACTCGCCATCTTCTAATCTCACCACTGCCATACCCACATGTTTCTCTCCCGTGTCCATGTCAATTGATGCTGACCCGTCTACGACTCCTGCATGTCCTCTAGTGTGCACCCTTCTGTAATAAACGTTGCTGGGTTCACTGTCTTGCATCTCACCACATGGATATTAGCGCTGGACAATATTATCTCATAGGCGGTTGCCCGCTGTGTTGTCAGTGTGCTTTTTGACCTCTCAAGTATTGCAAATAATGAATGTTCCACAAACAATGTCACCGGGCATCCCATCACTATTGTGGCACTTTTCTCAATCGCGAACGCGGCTGCAGCTAGTGATTGCTCGCACGCGAAATGACCTTGCATCACTGCATCTAAAGTGCCACTATAGTAGGCCAAAGGTTTGTGTCAGAGGGACGTCTTCTGTGTCAGTACAGCTGTCATGAGTGTTCCCTTGCAGTGTGAGAACAGGTAAAACTCACGTCCATAATCAGGATTTGCGAGTACTGGAGCGCTTGAAATTAACTCTTTTAATGATTTAAAGGAGGCGCTCATTTCTTCTGACCATTCTGTTTTTCTGTTCTCCTGTTGTGCCTCCTTGAGGGCTTGTAGTAGGGGTCTGGTGTATGCTGCATAATCTAATTTCCATGCTCGGCAATAGTTGCACATTCCCAGGAATTTCTGCATGTCTTTCACTGTTGTGGGTTCTCCTACTGATCTTATTGCTTCTACCCTGTTGGGGATTATTCTTTTTCCATCTTTTGATATTAGCTGTCCCAGGTATAGAACCTCTGTCAGACAGTACTGTAGCTTTCCCTTGTCTACTTTGTACCCCTTATTGGCCAATAGAGTCAGGAGTGTTATTGAATCTTTTCTGCATTTTTCTTCGTCTTGTGCACAGACGAGTAAATCGTCTACGTACTGAATGATTGTACTCTCAACTGATAGGTTTCCCAAGTCTTCATGTAATATGCGGTTGAATATGCTCGGGCTCTCACAGTATCCCTGCGGTAATCTGCAATGTTCATATCTCTTTCCCCCTAGTGTGAATGCTGTCAAGTATCTACTCTCTTCAGCCAGGGGGATGGAGAAAAATGCGTTTTTCAAGTCGACCACCGTGAAATGTGATGCCGTTTTTGGGATGCTGCATAGTATTGATGCAGGGTTCGGGACCAAAGGGAACTCTTTCTGAATTACATAATTTAAGGGGCGTAAATCCTGTATCATCCTCCAAGACCCTCCCTTTGCTTTTTTGATTGGGTAAATACATGTGTTACATGGTGACTTTGAAGGCACTATTATCCCTTGTGCTAGTAGTGCATTTATTGTCTCTTTTATCCCTTCTTCAGCTTCACGGGACAATGGATACTATTTCACTCGGAGTAGGATTGCTCCTTGCTTTAATTTTATTATCACAGGTTGTACTCCATGCAACAACCCTACATCATGGGGGCCTGTTGTCCATAAATTATTTGGTACGAGCCTCATGTCATCATCGAAGAATGATGGCGGGGCTCCTACCACTGCCATCAGCTGAACGGGGATTTCCCTGGCTTGAATCAAAATGTCACAGGGCATCAGTATTTCCATTACTATTTCACCATCCCCCTCTGCATCTGAGAAGAGATCCTCATCTGTTAAGTCTCTTAGGGCGATATTGGCATTTGTACACAGTACTGTACGCCACTCACATCCTTCCATATCTATTCCGATCACAGAAATCCTTTTCGCTGATATCTGTACAGCATGCAAATCTAATGATACCACTGATCCTGGTGCTGTGTCAGGGCACACTATTGGGCGGAAGAGGAACTCCGCTGGAATCCTCCAATCCATTCTTCTCAGCTCTGGAATTATGAGGGCCAATGTCTTTAGTCCTTCAATAAACATGTCCTCGTTTTCCGGCAAACCTCGTATTTCTTGTGTGGTTGTGTGAGCCTGTACTACCAACATTACACGTAATGGGCATATTCCGGGTGTTGAACACACTATATATACCTCTCTCAGTGAAGGATATGGTCATGTTGAGTTTACTCAGGAGATCCCTCCCTAATAAATGTATTGGTGCGTGTTCATAATACAGTAAGGGTGTCTTTACAGTTTTGCCCCAAACTGTTACATCCAATGCTTCTGTGTAAGGAACTTCAATTACAGCCCCAGAGAACCCCTGCGTCTCTAACTTCCGGTTAGATAACGGGAACCGGCCCTCTCTAATGCATGATTTCTCCGCTCTCGAATCCACCATGAATATGAACTGCTTGTCTCCTATCTGCGCCCCTACCAATGGTTCCTCTGATGCATCGTAGGTGGTAGATAGAACTGGACACACAAGTGTTCTCTGTGGGCTGTCCTATGCGGGGTGTCTCATTGCCCCCCCCTGATTGAAGACGCTCCCTGAAACCACTGACACGCCACTATAGGGGGCTGGTGAGGGGGGCCCCATTTGCTGTTGTCGCAAAAGGGTTGCCTGGCGTGTACTGCATATTGTCATTGTTTTGTGGGTGGTTCTGTGTTCTATACTGATGCCCCTGTTGTTGCTCATTGTGCCCCTGGCCTGGGTTTCTTTGTTGTTGTTGTCCCATTGGGAGACCATATGGGCTCCCCGGATGGGGATGGCCATAATGTTCTACCTCTTGGAACCCGTTGTTGTGTCTGCTTCTGCACTCCCTAGAATAATGTCCCCATCTTCCGCAGTTCCAACAACTCCCTTGTGCACCTCTAGGACCCTGCCATCCACTTCCTCCCATTCCCCCGTACCCCGGTCCACCTCCTCTTCGGCCCCTGTACCCACCTCGTCCCCCTCGAGGGGCCAACTCTTGCCACTGCGGACCTCCACCTTGCTCCTGCTCGTTCCACTGCCGCTGTCCTGCTCCAGCCCAATTAGTTGCCATCCTTCCTTGTATTGCTACCAGCCCCTCCTCCTCCTCATCTCCCTCCCTGCTGTGTGGGAGCGCAGCTACTGCTGCTGCGACCTTCACCAACTTTGTCTGCACTAGTTTCGCTTCGTCTGCCAATCTTTTCTGCGCACCTCCTTCTCCCTTTCTTTTATTCTCTTACAGTGGTGCACTATTATGCTTTGAATCTCAGGCCATCCTTTCGCTTCAATACCTGCTATCTTGTCGAGCGCCTTTTGCACCTCTTTTGGGAGCCCTCTTTTTATAATGAAGTAAAATAAAGATGTCGATTGATACCAGGGCGTACCCGTTTCTGCTCTCCACATCTCTTGGACCCGAAAAATGTAATCCATAGCATCTTCTCCGTCATTCATTGTACACTGCATTACTGACTGTAAGTCTGGTGTATCTGGAAAAGTTTCCCGCAAGGCCTCCCACACCCTTGCACGCACTGTGTTAAAGGAGGCCCCATCATGGCGGTCGCAGTCTAATGTTACTCCCGGGAAACCAGCCTTGACCCACACTCTATCAGCCTGATCCCCCACTGCTGATACAAGCAAGCTCTTCACATCTCCTATTGGCAGGGGTACCCCGGCAGTGTGTTTCTCAAATGCGTATATCCACTTGCTCGCCCCTCCCGATAACGGGGGCAATAACTTTAGTAAGTTAGCCTTGTCCATCTGAGCCCAGGGTATATAATTTGGCCTCTCCCTTCCCTATGTATTAGCGGGAGCTGCAACTTTCCTTTTATTGTGGCGTCTGCACCCGCCTTCACTCCAGATGTCCCCAATGATGCCATTTTCCCCACCCTGTTTCTCAATCGCCCCATCCACTCATCATCCAATGTTCTCATTGAACATGCACCATCCAACCCTTCGCTTCCCCCTCCCAGTGCCATGCTCAACCTGTCGCTTTCCTCCAAATCGTTCTTTATATCACATTGTAGTTCTTCCCGGTCCCCTATAGGCCTTTCTTCATTGTCAGTACATCCCTCTCTTGTCCCTAGTTCAATTATTCGTGTTGGTTCTTCTTGAATTCTGAATAGTAGCTCACCTTTTTTCTACCCGTCTTCAACTGTTCTACTCTCGCTTGGCGCTCTAGACGTGTGCTCTGATCTCGCTGCATTAAGTGCTATTCGCTCACATATGCCTTTTATCCTCGAGAGCTCATCTTTGGCTATTGAGAGTCTTGACTCTAGATCGTCTGTTAGCTTTTCTATGTCCACCCTTGGTGTACTTACCTGGGCTCGCTCCCTAGTACTCTCGTATGGCAGGGGTGCCGTTGGCCTTTGGGGTGTAGTAGTTGTCGGGGGAGGCACATAAGTGGGGTCACTGTACCCCTCTGCGGGCACAGTCTTGTTCAATATCGGGTACAAAATTATTACCTCTATTGGTGGCTCTGCATTTGGCAATTCCTTAGCATCCTTCTGTATCATCAGTGGATTGTCAGTAGTGGATGGTAGGTCAGGATTTAATTCTGGTGCTTTAGGCGGTGGTATCTCTTGAAACAACCTCCAGAGATCTAATATTTCTCTCCTATTATGCAACTGCTTCCCCTTGTATTTCAGACAAATGCATGTGGCTACCATATCCAGGACACTTTTGTCAAATGACCCCCCCTCGGGCCATATCTGGGGCAACCCCTCTCCCTTCAACTCTGTGATCCATTGGTCAGGATATTTCTTAATTCGCTCCGCGTACCCTGGTAGGTTCTTACAAATATGTGATAAGGGTGTTTCTGCCCCCATACTTTGTGCCCTCCTGGTACTTGTGTGTCTTTATGTATCTCAAAATTACCATGTAAACGTATCACCATATGAGTCCTCGTATTCTATCTCTTATTCAATAATGGGCGCTTTTGTGTTCCTCCCCCTGCCTGCACACCACAGGAATGGCTGTACGCAGTCTCTATTCTATTCTCTTCGGGGGGCACATACAAGAGCAAACCATCAGTAATCTCGACAATGTTAACCCAGAAATCAAAAAGGTACACACTCACTTCACCTTATTATTCGTGTCTCTATGAAGCTTTATCCGGCCACACTTACCATGACCGCTCAATGGCTATACATTTATGACCATTTTTACACACCCACCACACCAAATTATCTCCTGACGCATACGATGTGCACACACCTCTCTGTAACACTCTATTCACAATTCAATTTGCCCTCCCTTTCCTCCCTGGCCGGCTGTCCCTGTCCGTCTTATTCAGATATATGTATGCACATATATATATTTATAGGTCTGATCTTCACTCTTAAAGTACAACCTTCTGTCTCTTACTTTATCTCTATGGTTTTGTACTAATCTCACTTTTATTTCCCCCCAACCCTAAAGAAAAGAATAGAAAGAATAGCAGTCACTAATATATTCTCTGTGTCCCCCTTTGCCAGACACTTTTATCTTCTTATCCACTTCTCCATATATTCCCAGTACTAGTCAAGATAGCACTATGCGGCACCGCCTTCCACCCCCTCTCGGAGCTAGGTTCCCGTCACTTTTGTCTCTTATTCACCTCTTGATCCTAATGGCCATATGTAAAGAAAAAGCAAAGAAAGTTTAATTTGGTCCTTAGTAGACCTACGTGCCCCCTTTTCTACCCCTCCTCGTTCCCTGTCCTAAATTTCCTCCTCCACTCCCTTTATGATCACTCGCACTCAATACTCACGTGCCCGTCTTGAACCGATAGTCTCCGAAACTGGGTCCATCCAGGCAGTGTTGCCGTCCGCTCAACAGTCAGCCGCGGCTCCAGCGAGCGGTACTCAAAGGGGATTTTTCAACCGGGATCCCGTACCCTCTCTCTGTTGAGTGCGCACTTCTGAGCGTACGGTCGCCGTTGGCGGGCAGCCTCCCGGAGCCGGCGCACCGTGCGTATCCCTTTTCGACCGGAGATTTTCGTGCCAAAAGGGGACGGTAGTGATAGGTTAGGAAAAAATAATAATAATAATAATCACGCTTTCGGGGTCACCACTGAAGGCAAGCGTCCCCAACCAGCACAATCCTCCCCGCAATGAGAGACAATGAAGGACTCTCCCAGGATGGGAATAAAGCCAAGACAGAGTGCGGGTGAGCTTAAATGGGAGTTTATCAATCAGAATAGGGCATGCAAAGAACTCTGCAAACTCCGAGAGCGCTCTGTCTGACAATAGCAAAGACAGGCGTATATATTTACAAAACACGTCATCAGAACCTACATACTATAAGGGGCACAAGTTCAATGGGATTGGGTGGTGATGACTAGCTATAGGTGCTGCTGCGATGTGGTTGGCCTTGGCTGGAGGACGTCACTGGTCAGCCTCGTGGGTTGGGCTGGGCCTGGCGGGTCAGCTGAGTTCATCCGGGTGGTGTTGTTGTGCCATTGTGGCCAGTGTCAGAGATGAATGTCTTTTCCTGACTTATTTGCCCTAGGCCATGCACACCACAGTCATTCAGTTATTGCAATATTATCTTCTTTAATAAATCTTTCAATAGGTTATTCTACAGGTTAATGCAACACAGGAGGAATGCACCTTGTGAGGGGTCTGATGTTCATTCATCAGTGCATGGTTACCAGTGTCCTGTTGACCGGTACCATAGGTCGAGGGGCTAAGTCTCAGGGCATGGGACGGACGGTACATGCCTTTCTGTCTTGTTAGAAGTCGTTATGAATGGGCTGCTGTATGTTGCCACAGTATTGGGTGTCCTAATTGCACAGGGCCATAAGTCTAAGGTGATCCGGTGGGTTGTGGGGTTTAAGAGGGGGCGCCTTTGGATTTGTGTATTCAGGCAGAGGTTTACTGCTATGCTGTAAATAATGCAGGTGGCGGGCCGTGGCCTTGGGTGCTGCAGAGGGGACTACAAATCTTTGAAGTGGCTCCAGCCTGGTTGGGGGAGGTGGAGCAGCGCCGCGCGGGCCTCTGCTCTCGTGTTTGGCAGTCTTCGCAGGGTGGGAGGGGGAATGGCCTTGCACATGTTCACAAAGGTATCTTCCTCGTGTGTTACCGGCTTTAGGTACAAACATTTGAACACTCTATAATAATCATTTGGATCACCCGAAATCATACATTTCATCTTTGCTAAATGTCTCTCAAATATAGCCAGTCTGAGCACCTTATTTGTACACTATGTTTTAACAACTACAGCATTTAGTTATATTCATATACATTTGCAGTAAGTGAGGTAGTAGTGTGGTTGGTGGAGCACAAAGAAAGAGACTCGCCACCGTGTGTGGCAGTAGTGGCATATAAGGGGCTTAGACATACACGCATAACAAGTGCATTCTCGCGCGTCCTTCACATGAGCCCTCTGTATGGTTACATTCGTCTTCCCTTGCACTCTAGCAGCATTAGTTCGGTTATGGCGCGGGACCACGGGGTGTAAGCTTTTCAAGAATACACATAACGAATAGTCCCCTGGAACGCTCTTTATTATTTGCACACAACTGCAGGGGTGTGGGTCCTTCATTGCTGGTGTCATGTGAACATGCGTTCTACCATAATTACACATTTTTACAGGTTTCTTTAATAGAAGAAGTTTTATGAAGAGAATGCGCGTATTACAAGTAGTTTTGGCATTAGTATTTGGGGACTTTTCTGCTTTCATCCGATGACCATTTAACAGTTCTCTCCATCCCCCAGGCCTCGCTGGCCGGGTCATGCTGGGAGCAGTGATACAATGCGGAAGGTGAAATGTTACAGTGTTAGTATCTTACGCTAGCTCATGCCCGTCTTGTTCGTGGGAACGGGCTCACAGCGGATCTGCCAGGGAGATGCGGCCACAGGGATAATTGAAACTCTCCGAGGGTTGGGGCCGCGCTACAGTGCGCTGAGCTCACACCATCTTTATTAGACAAAATGGTTTCTGAGGCCTAGCTAAATTCAATACGTGTGGGCAATGTCTTCAGCAGGTGAGCCCTCCACCACCTGGGCCCTGGTGGTATGAGGGGACGCCCAATGAGCCATGGCCCTCACCTGGGGAAGGGATGTAGGCAAGGGGGGTCTCTTGGACTAACCCTCCCCTACAGCTCTCTCAAGCGAAGAGCCAGGTGTGGGCTCGGGACGTGATGGGGAAGAAACCGTGTTCCCAGGGTAGGTGCCCCCAGGGCAGACTCCCCCCTGGGAGGACTCCGGTCCAGGGGATAGATGAAATCGAGTCAGTGAACGCTGCGAGGGAGGACTCTCAAGCCCTGCTTTTGAGGGTGCAGGTCCCAGTTCTTCCGCTTGCCGGGCACTTGGCCATGCCCCCTACACAAACATTAACTATAAAGGCGCTGGTACATACGGAGCCCGTGAAAGCACTAGAACTTGAAGGACAGCCACAGCAGGACACCCAAACGCAAGGCACTACAACTCCTAATTTGGTTGAGAACACCGCAAAAAAAGCACATCTTGAATAACAAAAAGCGCCAAATAAATCAAGATTACATAGGGTCTGAAGAGCACAAAAAAAGACCCCTTTAACCTAGTAAAGGGGTTTGCAGGAAAAACAAACTTCAGGGCCATAGACTAAAAAAAGCACACAATCAGAAATAGAGAGTAAAAGAACAATGCTCCCAACTGCAAAAAAGGGCAATAAAGCCCTAGACAGGAAGGCCTAACAGCCTAAAAGATTTTGTAAAAGAGTAAAAGAACAACGCTCCCAACTGCAAAAAAGGGCAATAAAGCCCTAGACAGGCAGGCCTAACAGCCTAAAAGATTTTGTTAACATCATCGAGAGGAACTCTCCGATGCAGAAATCGGTATTGTACGTTTTGACTGTATCTAAACGGTCGCACGTACAAAAAGGTCTAAAAATGCTACCACCAAAGGTTCAAACACCAAAAGTTTGAACCATTGGTGGTAACATTGCAAGTAAGTAAACCCCCCCATGCCCCGGAACACACCCGCGAAAAAAAAAAAAGAAAAACAGCGGGGGCACCCCTGCAGTACACCTGTGAAAAAAACAAAAAGAAAAACAACAGGGGCTGCAGGGTGTCCCCCGCAACACCAGGCTCACTATACTTGACAGTATAGTGAGAGGGGGTTGTGGGGGAAACCCGTGCAGCCCCCGTAAAAGAAAAAGAAAAAAAAAAGGACCCTGCGGCACCGGTTCCCAATCACGGAAGTGAAAGGGAACTGGTGCCGCAGGGACTCAGCGTGAAGAAAAAGGTAAGTGGGGTTTGTTTATGTTGGAGGTGTGGGTGGGGGGGTGTTGAGGGTGTGGGTGTGGGGTGTGCCATGAGAGTGGGTGGGGGTGTGGGTATGTACGTGTGTTTGCATGAGAAAGGTGCAAACATTTGGTGGTTCGTACCTTTCTCATGCAAACTTTCCGGCCGCGGCCAAATCAGCCGCAGTCGGGTCACGTCGATCCCAGAAATCCTTTAGGCATTTAAAGAATGTTTGCCTCTTGTAAAACAACGACGAATTGAGAGTGACTCAACATATACCAACGTCTCAGCCCGTCAAGACAGTGAGCAAATAATTCAGACTCCCAGTACACCTGAACAGCCTAGAGACAGAGGAAACCTCCTCAGTTTGTCTCCTACAAACACAGTGACAGACGAGATCCAAATAATTCAACCAGGGTTGCAACTATCTCTGCCTGGTATAAACACAGTCCCAAATGACTTAGCTACCACAAAGATGCTAAAAGAATTGGACCCTACATCTGGGAAGCCTGTCCAAGTTATGAAGGAACCACCCTTGGACCAGGAGAAACCTGTTACATCAGAGGCCCCATCAGCGCTGGGTGAGGCCGTGAAAGCCCAAGCTGAGACCTTCCAGTCATCTAGAGAAGATGGTATGCTCGGGGAAGTCGGAGCAAATAAGTCTCTGCAGACAATAAAATCACACAGGAGTGGAAGTTCAACGCAGGAGACAGTCAACCTTCAGAGACCACGTAGTGATCAAGTTCCATGGGATCCTTTAAACATGGCCTCAAATCCAAGAAACTCGTTGGAACCACATAGAGCCTCTAACATTCAACGGCCAGTACTTTCTCCACTCTGGATTGACTCACCCTCGAAAGGAAGACATCCATCACCTTCCTACAGATTCTACCTTGGGGGATACTCCGACAAAGAAAGTAGACACCCTCTCAATAATTCACAAAAGGTAGCAAGCGCTCCTCTCCAGAGAGAACATGGCATGATAACCTGTTCTGAGGTGAGAGTTTGCAGCACACGCTTTTGATCTCGGAGTCAATATTCATCCGGAACTCTTCCAAAGCCTTCGAACCAGTGAAGTAACTGGTATCTACGCGCCCCTGCATTCCACACAGGATGGAGAGCTCATCATTCAAAAACATAAGGTGAGCTTACTGAAAGTGAATATTGGTGGTGGTTAGTGGGGAGAACAGTGGGGTGCCATTACTAGAATCTACGGGTGGCTAAATCCCTTTCTCCACTTGCAGGAGAATACTTCTACGGGTCAAGCAGACGAGATTAGGCGGGCCAGTCCATGTCTGTCATCTCTGCACTACGCTTCACGTTGGAGGAGACCGCAGCTGTCCGGGTCTGATCGACGCCCCTGTGGGAGCCAGGTGAGCGTAACAAAATCTGCAACTAATAAAATCGGATGACCTACTCATCGTTGATCCAAGCCAGAGGAACCAGAAATCCACAGCTCACCTGTACATTGCCTCATCAACAGTAAAATGTCTGCTAAGTGAGGAAACAAAAGCACTACTAAGAATGGGCTACGATCTCACCAAATCCACCAGAGTGGTGAGCACAAAGAAAAGGTCTAACTAACTTTTCAGTTGTCACGACACAAAGTCAAGAAAATGTCCAACATACACGTTATCGTAAGAAAACGCCTGAGGTTAAAAAAAAAGATCCCACATCAGAGAAGCAAAATAGTGCTTCTTTGAAGACACATCGAAAGACTTTAGCAAAAGAGCAAAGAACTTACGCCACACAATCACCCTCTAAAAGCCGGGTCAGTACTGCAAAGAGCAATAAACGTGCCCTTTCTCCAACCCATTTAGAGCTCAAAAGAACAACCAGACAAGTTACACTCGAAAAACAGGCCACTGGCGAGACTCCTGGCAAGAAGTTTTCTACACAAAGCTTGTGGTCGTGGCTCCCGAAAGCGTTGTCCATTCAGCAAAAAAGATAGCAACCCCCGAACCTTGAGCATAGCCAACAAGCGAACACAACATCAAAGGATCTGATGAAACAAATCAGGCTATGCTCATGGAACACAAGGGGCCACGCACACTTGACAGCTCTAGGTGACATAAAATTGGGTGATTACGACATTTTATGTCTACAACATACTTGGCTGTTGGAGCCACCAACGTTGGATGGTTACGAAATCACTTTATCTCCAGCAAAAAAGGGGCCGCTAGGCCGCCCTTCTCCAGGTATTTTGAAGGCCATTCGCCATGGATGTGGAATATCTACAGATGGAACGCTCACAAGTAATCAATCCCTATTTATGGTGAAGGCAGCATGGGCAAATACAGATAACATTGGAACAAAGGGAACAAAGACAACGATTATTATCGTGAATACATATTGGAACCCAGCAGTGACTGATACCCGTCAATATCTTGAAATAATAAAAAATGCTATAGACAAGGCAACAGCAGTACATTTGTCGCCATACTTGCTGATATGTGGAGACATTAACTCGACATGCAAAACTCAAATCGATGTAGTTCACTCACACAAGAAGGCTTTGGCAGCAGAACAGAGAGGTACTGCGTGGACAAACCTGATGAAGTCGCGGGAGCTACACAACTTAGACGAGGTGTCACCAAATGAAAATCGCCTGGCTACATGGGAACGGGAATCATCAAGAGCAACAATTGTTTATATATTTGCAACGGGCCCGTTATCACAAGTTACAACATCGTTTGAAGTGATACGTACTACCGCAACTGATCATAACCTGTTGATGACTATGTGGCCGGCAAAATCTACTTCACCCTTAAAATCCATCCCGCATTTGGAGGTAAACGACCAACATTCGAGAATGAAAATGTCGGCTTCTGCAATAAGAGATCTAAAGGCCAAATACGCAGCACAGGACTATTCTGTAACCTTAAGACATATTGATTACTTATCATTTCATACGACCTACAAAAAGACACTGCATAAACACAATCGCTCAGGGCCAAAAAAACATGTGTGCGACAAAACTCTGGTTGATAAAAGAAGAGAACTAAGAAAAGCAAAGAGAGAAGCTAAATTCTAAGGAACAGCAAGGGCAACACTGGCAGTTATCAAAGCCACTCGAAGATACAAAACATGGCTTAAAAACCATTGTATAGCGTTGTACCAACAAGACGCCGAAAATATCCAAAGAGCCATAAGCGGCAACAAAAACAGGGCATTTTGGTCCCTTTTGAACTCGACAGGACCAATAGTAGAAACGCCTATAGTGACCAGCCTAAGAGATTCAAGTTGGGTCAACTTCTTTAAAACCCTGTTTCAACACCCGACTAATAGCCCAACGATCAACCGGAGTACGGAGTCGACTAAATGGGCTTGTTTAGATGACAAAGAAGAGATAACCACGTTGATTAAAAAACTCAAGAACTCCAGAGCGCCGGGCCCTAATGGAATTACAAATATTGACCTTAAGGTCCACCCAATGGAATGGGCTGAGCTTCTGAGTAAAATATTTCGAAGATGTGCGGAGTTGAAATCGATCCCTCCATCATGGGAATCGGCCACTGTGGTGCCCATTTTCAAAAAAGGAAACAAGAGTGACCCGGCCAACTACCAACCTATTGCCCTACTGGACTGTATTGGAAAGGTCTTTGGGTCCATGCTTCTAAGAGAATTCAAGGAATGGGCAAAAGACGCCCCGTGCGAGGATTACCTACAAACAGGTTTCAAGAAAGATCTCGGAACAGCAGCCAACATCTTGATGATAAATGTCCTGAAGAGTAAGGTATTGGAAGGGGGCCCGTGGATACTCATTGTCTTCATTGACCTTACCCAGGCATTTGATCATGTGGATAGATCTCGCCTGTGGGGGAAACTAGCTGCCTGGAATTGCCCCCCTTCGTTTTCGGAACCAATCAGAGCATTGTACGCTGATACAAACATGAGAGTGCGGTAAAACCATCAAGGGCTACTCTCATCAGAAATTCCAACCCAAAGAGGGGTGAAGCAGGGATGCCCGCTGGCCCCGTCTTTATTTTTGGCCTTTATAGGAGACATCAAAGACGCAGACACACTGGTATATTGTTTTCCATTGAAAATGGGCAAAACCCCCATAAACAGGCTTTTGTATGCGGACGACTTGATTCTCCTCGATTACACGCCAATAGGTTTGCAACACCAGTTTAGCAACCTACAGGAATACATGACAAATAACAACTTGGAGATCAATGAAAACCAAATTTATGATTCTGTTCACGGGAACAAAAAGAAGAGATAAGATCTTTCTGGAGCTTGAAGGTAGACCCATAGAAAAATTACTTGAGTTCAGGTATTATGGGGTGATACTTGACAGCTCAAAGCATGAGACAGCTATGCAAACCTTCTTGAAAGACAAAACCAAAAAACTGGTGGCACAAGGAAAGGTGATCAACAAGAAATGTGGTCCCTTCTTGTTGATTCCAGTACTGAACCTTTACAAAATGACTTACGGAGCAGATGCAATGCCAAATATACCAACGTCACTTTGGCCCAAATTGGAGGCTCTGGTGTGGAGAAAAGTGCTTGGTTTACCGAATTGCACCTCCATAGTTTGTATTAGAAAAGAACTCAGCCTGCTGTCACTTGCCGCCACAGTTAAATGCAACACACTGATGGAAATGTAGGATGTCGGAAGAACCTTCAATCTAGAACCTGATCTTGCAAGAAAGCCTAGGCTCCAGCTGTAAGATGCTAAACCTCTGGACAAAAAAGAACTTAGAAACACTGCTTGAAGTCGCAATGAACGAAGATGTACTTCACACGAACCCGATGAAAGTTTTGAAAAGATTAAAAGAGCAAGACTGGATTGGGACAGGCGAAGTAGCGGCCCTTAATAAATTGACACAACATCTACCAAACAATCCAAGGAAACTGAACGAACTTCAACCATTCATCAAGAGGTTTCCATCGAAACAGGCTCCAAACTTTCTACTGAGAGCAAGATTGAACCTACTGCATACAAATGAAATTCTAGCTATTCGAGGGCTGTCTGCCACAAATGGGTGTTGTTTTTGTGACTCGCCAGGAGAGGTAGAGTCTATTCGCCATCTGCTTCTTTCATGTACTGGTACATCACGTATAAGAGTGCATTACTTGAGACACACATTTTTGACTATGCACTGAGAGATGAAGACACGTGTTGGTCGAAAATGATGGTGGGAGAGAAAACCTCATGGTTATTGCCGACCTACAAAATTCCCCAATACATAGACAATTCTCTTCTTTTCAGCCAAGCAGCCAGTAAACGCTCAACTGTAAGAGATTAAAAAATGTGACTCAGTTACTAGATACATCTTAAAGATTGACTTTCTACTTTTTGTAAAAATCTAGTTGATTAAATACAAATAAAAAAAATTAAAAAAACGGTAACAGAGGCGATTTTCTGAACTGTTTTCTTCTGTGGATATAGAATTTGAGAGGTCTGTGGGGTCTGGAAAAAAAGGTTGGACGTTGTTAGGAAATATTCCTCTTTGCTGCACCTTTCCTTCCATCTTCATGGAACCCCCAAACTGGTTGCTTTTATTTTTTTAATCTGACCTGCACTTTTTACAGTGCTTTGAAGCCTTACGCTTCACTGCACTGGCTTTTGATCACATGTCATGGGGAAACTGACATGTCCTTCAGACTGAAGTCACTTGTGGTAACTTTGTATCATTGTACACAGCAGCTTACACTGCAGTGCAATGGGTGCATTTTTGTTTTGCCCTAGACTAGCACTCAGAGGATTTCTGGTTACTCTAGGTGTGCTAAAAGGATAAGTCTGTGGCAGCAGTGACTTTTTCCCACTTTTTTGGAATTTTCGTTTTAGCCTTATCGCGTTTACCACATTTGGCCTTGTTTGAGTGGTATGCATGAATGTTCCCGCCAATGGCCCTGATGGGACCACCGCCTCGGTGTGTGTGTGGGCTAGTCCTGCTATTGGCTAGTGGGAGTTTCAGCTCTTACCTGGCTTTTAGGTTAAGAAGAGGACCCCTGCACCCATTCTTCAGAGATCCTGGAGAAACCTGAAGGAGTGAAGGATCTTGTCAAGCTGTGAAACCCGCAAAGAAAACTCAGGCCTGACTGAAGGAGCCTGGCAACCAACTTTTGCTGCTGTCCTGGAGGAGCCCTGTCTTGCTTGTGATCTTTAGCAGTCCCGTGAAGGAGCTGCGACCCTTGGAGTGGAGGGACCATCCATTCCTGACGTCTGCTCGGTGCACAGCCAAAGGAAGCCTTCGGAAGTGCCCTGGAACCGTCCTGTGACTGACCAGCTCCGATTTTGGGCTACCGTGCTGCCAGCGTCACCGTTCTGAGTTTCAGCCTGAAATGTGGGGGATCCTCAGCTGCCCCATGAGGCTAACCACCGCGAAATCTCGCCATCCTAGCATTGAGGGAACCCGAGATAGGAGGGAACGTCTGACTGCTGCTGCTGCTGAGTCCCTTTGAGTCGACGTGCTGCGGTGACCACTGTCCAAAATTGCTTACTTGACCCGAGTCCAGTCCTGAGAGGGGTCCTGCATCATGTTGTGCTGCAATCTTCCATTGAGAGTCCTTGCAACAGTGACAGACACCAACCAGAGTTCAGCTCAAACCTGCAACCCCTGGGAATCGAGGACTGCGACTTTTGGCGGGAAAAGCAATGTCTGACCCACTTCCTTTGTCCTGCCAAGTCTGGGGAAGAATCAGAGTACAGGGGTGGGGGTACGTTACAGAGCTTCTAACCTACCCCTATACTCCCATTATAAGTCAATGGGCTTATAATAAACCTTTATTCTAACAATTTTGGCTTTGCTATTGCTTGCTTGCGTAAGACCTCTGAAAGTTGGGGCTACTTTTGGTAGTTAGTTTTACTTATACCCTAACCCTAATAACTCTTCAATGGACCCCAGAGACCCTACCTGAATTTGTTCCTGCTTCATAACTTCTGTGGAACTTTTACCTGAACTATTGGGCAACACGTCCCAGACAACTTACGGCTGGACAATTTTAGTTAGGGATCATCTCTGAGGACCTTAAGTGCATAATACTATTCTAACCTTTCCTTTGCAGGAGTTTCTGATCAGTATTGTGACCTATAACAAAGTGAATGTATATATGTGTCTATGTATAATAGTGTTGTGTGATAACTCTACTTGCTAGTAGTCATTTTTCATAGTGTTTTTTGCCAATAAATGATAACGGTATTTGTATATATCCTGTCTAAGTTTAATTTGTGATTCCCATTGTGTGATCTCATTGTGGACCCCTTACAAGCTCACCACCTTTGAAGAACTTAGCCTAGACCGCGTGTCAATGCTACCTAAACTGGTTTGGCTACAGCTTCTCAGAGTTGTCACTGTCACAATATAGGTTGTCCTGCTATGCATCTGTCCACCAGGCCAGAGTATTGAAAATCAGTGATACCAGAAGTACCACCTCTTCATTGATATGAAAAGAGGAAACCTCTTTAGGAAGACCGGATGTGTTCTGAAGACAACCCTGTCTTTATGAAAAAGGTATATGACAGCCGAATCACCTCTATGTGGCTTACCCTTCTAGCAGAAGTGAGGGCGACCAGCAAAGCAGCCTTTCAGGAAAATAATCTGACATATAAAGGTGCCATGGGCTTAAATGGCTTTTGGGCCAGGGCAGTCAAAATGTGGTCTGTTAACCAGCAGATGCAATGGTAGGAGGCCCTCCAGCAGAGAAGGATGAATGTCCTACATTTCGGTGTGCGCCGATGGCCGCCAAATAGGTACGGCATGATTCGACCAGGACTTCTGGAGAAGCTAGGTACAAAATAAAAGACAGCACGTCGTCCAAAGTAATTACCAGTGGGTTGACATTTTTATTTAAAGACCAATGGCAAAATCTGACCCACTTACTTTTATGTTGACAGCGGGTTGATTACTTCCTTGCAGCTTGGATAATCCTCATGTTCTCAGAGGAAAGGGCACATGACCCAACGTCAGGTCTTCAGGCACTAGACTAATAAGTTGAGCAATTGAGGGCAAGGATGAAGAATATTACCATGCTGTTGGTGTGACAGGTCGGAGGGGAATGAGATCTTCCCCTGGGAACTCCACCACCTTAGAGTACCAGAAGCAGACTGGCCACTGCAGGCTATTAGTATGGGTTTGGTGTTCATAGATGTCTTCAACTTGACTAGGACCCTGGGAATCAGGGGGGCAGGTGGAACTTATAGAGGACCACTGCATCCCATGAAATGGGCAGAACATCCCCCAACGACCTGCTCCTATCACGCCGTGGAAGGCGAAGAGGGAACACTTTTTGTTTTGGAATATTGCAAAAACAGATCGATTAGAGGGGGATCCCAAACCTGAAAAACAATTTGTATCACTGAGTGTTTGATCTCCCACCCGTGGCTGGAGTGCTGTAGTCTGCTTAGGAGATCTGCTTCTGAGTTTAGCACTCCTCATAGTTGAACTGCCTGGAGCACAAAGTGGTGGAGCAGTGCTGATTCTGATATTGCGATCGACAGATGACATAGGGGTGGCAATCTGGTGACTCCCTCCTTGTTTATGTAGAGCATTGCAGTTGAGCTGTCCATCTGGACTAGAACAGTCTTCCAGAAGATGTTTGGAAGAAATTCTCAAAGCGCATCTAAGATAGCCTGTAGCTCCAGGATATAGATATGCTGTGTTTTCTCCTGTCTGGACACCAGGCTGTGAAAGTTTGGGCCTCTTAGAGAGGCTCAGTAGCCACTCAGGGGGGAGTCTGTGGTGATGCACTCTTCGATGGCAATCTCTCTCAAGGGACCTCATGAGAAAGGTTCTGCTGTTAGACCACCAAAGAAGATACTGAACCAATGACACTGGCACAGGCATACGCTGTGATTGCTTGTCCCTGGCGTGATTCTATTCGCTGGCTATATGCGCCTGTAGCCATCTCATCTTAAACCTAGCGTATGGAATGCATGGAACACATCCCGCCATAAGGCAGAGAAGTCTCTGGTACCGCTAAATTTTCAACACCTTTTTGGTTCTGTCACTGTCAGGTTTATTGTCTGAGATGCGCTGTGGCGATGGGAAAATCCTCCCCAGCCGGCAGTCACTTATGAACCCCAGGAACGTTGGTCTCTGAGAAGGGGTGAGCAAGAGTTGATCGAAAAACCTGAGTTGAAGAGTTATCCACCAGTGTGCAGGAAGCTGCAAGGACATTTTGGGCCAAAGCTGCTCTCACCAGTCAATTGTCAAGGAAGGGATATACGTGAATCCCCCCCCCCCCAAGTGGAAGAGAACTGGCCAGTGTGTTCATCAGCTTGATGAATGCTCATGGGGCTCCGTTGAGTCCGAAGGGCAGAGCCCGCTATTGATAGCGGTGGCTGCCGACTGAAAACCTGAGGAATTTACGGTGGGGCTCCCAGATTGGTACATAGAGATAGGTGTTCTTGAGGTCCACTGCACAAAACCAGTCGTCCCACTGAACAGATCCAATCATTTGGGCTGGAGTGATCATCTTGAACCTCTTGTTGTGGAGATAGAGGTTGATATTGGAGGGATCCAGACTTTGCCTGCAGGACTGCCTGGTTCTTCCTGTGCATCAAGAAAGATTTTTAAATAAAACCGTAGACCTCTACGAGTCGGGGGAGCAGATTCTATGGCCTGCATAATGTCAAGTTTGTTTACCTCCTGTAACAGAGGTGTTGAACCCAGTTAACTAAGCAGAGGTATTATTAACTAAGCAGAGGTATTATTAAAGCAGGGGGGAGAGGCACAATGCTGAGACAGAAGCCCCTGGATACTACTGATAGGGCCCAGAAGTCCTGGGAAATGGCCTGCCAGCTGTTCAGATGAAAGGAGACTCTGTAGCCGACTGTAGTCAGGTGGACCTGTCGCTGTACACCATTGCTTTTTTGCCTCTGCAGTTCAGGGTGAAATATGGCTGGAGAAGAAGCCTTTGGAGGAGGTTCTTGCCTGCTTCCTCCTATATGCACTTTATATCTTGGTCGCCCAAAACCCCTTGCAAGGACTTTTGCCTAGGTACTCTAGTGAAAGTCAGCTAATTAAAGGGCTGCTGGCCTGATTTTGTAAGGTCTGCAAGCGACTTAGTCGTTTGGGTGGAAGTCTTGTGTCTACTGAGTTCTTCGATGGTGGAGGGGTGGAAGGGCCTCTTGTGTAAACGTTGTGGAATGCATCCATGCCACCTGTGAAGGTGCAGAGGTAAGACTCTGACACAGAGGGGTCATAGTGGTTGTTGCATACTTTTATTCAAGTAAAATAAATGAAAAGAAAAAGCCAATCTTGCCCTAACTATAAGAGGGGTTTCCCTGCCTCAACCAAAAATACTAATGTCTCACTAAGGATGTCAAATCAAGAGTCCACAGTCATATGTCTGTCCCTCACACTTTACGCTAAACTAAATCAAAAAGGATGTCTTCCTGGTCCAGAGGAATGCTTCCCTTCCCATGGACAAAAGGCAGTTCTTGGTTTCAAAGTTCGCAAAGTTCAGTTTCAACTGTATTTATTTTTTTATTTTGTCTAGGATTAAAACATTTATTTTAAATGCCAAGAACACAAATGCATACAATGAAAACATAAAC
Organism: Ambystoma mexicanum; assembly: GCF_040938575.1. NCBI lineage: Eukaryota > Metazoa > Chordata > Amphibia > Caudata > Ambystomatidae > Ambystoma > Ambystoma mexicanum. The sequence goes on from NC_090932.1 coordinate 1,151,772,369, forward strand.
AATGGTACAGTACTATCAATTGGCAGAGTGATACACACCCCAATCAAACTGCCAAAAGTAGAATAAGTGTATGATACAAATATAATTAAACAAAATAAAATTCACATCATGTAACATGAAAACATGCATATAATATACAGCAAGACCCCACTGCTTCCCCAGCAGGGTCAAAAATGCACAATGAAGATGAAGTTTCCAATGTTGGGAGGAATGTCGCCCTTCCCCAACCTTCCTCAGGCTTCTTGTACAGTTCATCAACTGTTGGGGGAATGCCTCCCTTCTTCAGCCTTGCTCAGGCTTATGACAAAGTACAACAATTGCTGGGGAGAATGTCTCTCTTCCCCAGCCTTTCTGAAGCTTCTTTTTTGTCTCAGACCCTGATTGGCAGATCTCGTTCTTTTCCACCAGGCCCTATTCTCTTTCTTATAGTGCATTGACAATGTTTCTCTTAATGTCCCATAGGGGCTATCCTCTTTTTCCCAAATTTCATGCACTGTTGACATTAGGTTTCCTTGTACCCTTTGGGGACTGCCAACCAAAGGCTCAGCCACTGAAATAACTGTAGGGCCATGCCTTCAGCCCTCCGGTTGGTCGCAAGCTTCTCTGTGTCTCTCTTTGGCTCACGGGCAGCCTGGGACTCTTTTCGGGCTTGCTGCAGCTGCTCCACGGCTCCGGACCCTGTTCGGCATGTCTCTCCCAGCCCGACCGCATGGTCCTGCAGTGCTGTGTTTCTGGCGTTCTCCCCAGCCAGCCTTTCGGTTGTCTCGGCGTGTCCCCTGGACACCCTGCTTCTAGCCTTCCAGCATCCTGGTCTCTCCCTGCGGTTCTCCGCAGTGGGAATCTGCCACGCTCTCGGTTCCTCCAGGGAGGAACTAACACTTGGTTCCTTCAGTGAAGGAGTCTCCAGCTTCCTTCAGTTCTCTGAACTCCATCAGCGTTCAAGAGTTCCCTCTCTCTCTCTGGGAGGCATACTGGTCCAAATCCCCTTCTCTTACAGCACAGGATTCCTGCTCCTTGCTCCTCGAGGGAGGGTATGACAACGCTTTCTGGTTTCCCTCCTCTATTTCAGCTACTGTTGGACCTAAAGAAAGTTGGTAACCACTAGACTGTTCACTGTGGTTCACATAGATAATCTTCATGCTTCCGCACTTCTACCATGTCACAGTACTGACCTTGCAGTTCCCTTGTGAGTCAATGGCCCTCATTATGAGTGTGACAGAAAGGCAACAATGGCGCAGGTACTGCTACCGGCGCCGTTGTTACCTCTCCACCACACTACAAGTTCTGCTCGCGGGTGCCGGTATGCACGCCTGGTCTAACCAGGCGTGCATACCGGCACCCGCGAGCAGAACTCACGATTGCACCGGCACCGTTATTAACGGTGCCGGTGCAACCATGCTCCCGACCCCCATTGGGAGGCCGGCCATAACGGCACCCGCAAATGGACAATTACCGGGTCTGGCAAACTCAGCATGACCCGGCTATTGACCATTCGCGGGTGCCGGAAAAAAAACAACTCTGGCGGCAGCCGTACCCTTAACAAGGGCATGGCTGCCGCCAGAGTTGTAGTGAGGGCCAATGAAGTTCTTCTTCGTCACTGTACTGGGAAAGAGATCTTCATGATAGCTATCTCTGTTCTTCCTCGTCTCAGTCCTTCCTACTTCTTGAGTCCTATAGAAGTACATGGGATAGGAGGGTAGGGATGGAGAGAGTGGGGATGTAAGAGAGGTGTAAATATTAGGTGGATACTGCATTCTCTCACAATAGTCGTCACATAGGGGGTTTCCCTCCCCATGAGTTCCACCCGCTGAGAACCACCAGGGGGACTATCGGGTAGTGACCTCACCTCCATGGTTGCATGGAAAAGGGCTCGCCCTATGGAAGCAGTGATGGCATCCTGGTATTCGTCACACAACCTACGCATGTCTGCTCCTAATGCCACACGACTGGCTGTGTCAATATGATGCACTGACCTTTCGAGGAGATCCTGTGCAGCTATCTTAGCTTCTGCTAATCCTGATTTGAAAGCCTGTTGTTTGTCTGCAGGTAAGAAAGGGAGAGAAATGCTCAATTCTCTCCACAACCTTTGAGTCCCGTCTGCTAGGAGTGTACCTGCATCGACCTGGCAATAGTGTAGAGCGGCATTGGCATATACCTTGCATCCATACGAATCAAGGATTTTATCCTCCTTATTGAGATGAGCTGTAGAACAGGATGCAGCATTTGATCCAGACGGTTTAGTGAGGTAAGCCAAGCCGACCAAGGCTGAGTGGGGTTGAGGGTGGGAGGTCAGGCAAAGCCGTTCAGAAGCTAAAGCCCGGTATCTGATTTCCAGCTTCTTGTTTGTAGGCTGCAGTGAGTGAGATATCTCCCATGGCTTGGAGGCTACAGCTAGCATGCCCTTTATTATAGGAAGGCCGGATCTGTTGGAGGAGCGCAGAGTCAGTACTTCAGAAAACACCCCGTACTGCTGTTGAGGTTCCTCTGACGTAGCCACACATAGGAAATCTGCCAAAATGATTATCCTGTTGTGAAACAGGCCGGCAGAGCTTATAACATCCTCCTTGGTGTCACTTGCAGATTCTTGGTCTGTGTCTTGAGTGTCCTGGTTGACAGGCTCCTTCAGCAAGGGCATACCTTGTGCCTTGAGTGTTCTGCTCGCTGGGCTGGGGAGCTGGAGATGAAATCTCCAGTGTCGTGGTAGTAATCAGCGCTGTGGTTGGCAGTACTGTTTAAGGTGCTGCAGGAGGCAGTACCGGTTGTGGCACTATTGGTGGGTGTGTATGTGTTGGCTGCAGCTGCATTGTCAGAGCTGGCATCTGTGGCGGTGGGGGCACTGGAGATGGCTGTGGTACCTCTGGAGATGTTGGCTGTGGTACTGCCAGAGTTGCAGGCGTCAGCGATTGAGGCATTTGCTCTTTTATCAATCCTTTAAAGTAATCACTCATTGGTAATCACTCATTGCCCCGGACATTATCAGAGTCTGGAATCTACCGAAGAACCTGTCTTCATGTGCTTGAGAATGCCCTGTAACGGATGAAGCCATTGTGGGACTCCAAGTTGAAGTCACTGCAACAGGCAGCCATGTGGTAGGCGATGCTGGTACCCAGTATGGTTGACATGGCTGATGGTCTCATGAAGACGTAGGAGCAAAGGAACAGGATGGATATGTCGTGCTCCATTGTCACATGTTCCAGTTGGTCCGTGGAATTAATGCATTTCGCTATACATTAGTAGGCAAGGAGATCAACGATTCTTGATCCCTCAAGTTGGATTTGGAAGCCAGCTTGACTGGGGAAGAGCATGAACATGACCATCCTTCCATGTCACCTGTTGTCTGCCCTGCCCTAGGAGTAGTTGAGAACAGTACTTAGGCCGTGGGCTTGTTGCGTACTTTGGCCGCCATTTTCTTGGGGTAAGCCATCTTGGTCTTTCTGGCATGGTAATGGGTGTCGCCCATTTTGTGTGTATCAGCATGGCCCTGTGAGCATGGGACACAAAGGCTTTTTCCTGTTGGTGTGGATCCTGAGGTGGTTAAGCCATGGATGTCCCTCAAATGAAGACCCAGTAAAAGGAGCCTGGTGAAACTCTTTCAGTTGCTTGGAAGTCTTCGACCCGTGGGTCCGACCACCCCCTGTGGATCTAGAAGGATCCAATGGACCGCTCCTGACCAAGACAGTACCAGGGAAGGAGTCGCCTCAGCGGGGTGCATCAAAAAGCATAGGATTTATCTGAGGGGTGCGCAGTGCTCTCGACCTGTGTGCTTTGGCGAAGTGCTTATCGCACGGAGGACTCCTCCCTGAAGAGGTTGTTACACTATCACAACCACTGATGTAATGACTGTGAACCTAGCCCGCTGTGAGCGGAATGAGAATCCATTTGGTGCGTAGGCCCAAAACACCTCAGGCAGAAGCTGTGGGGTATTAGAGGAAGGACATTTCCTGGGGCAGGAAGAAAACCCACAACATGCGCTAAGGTATGACAGTGAGGAGTGGTGTGACAGCAAATCAAATGAAATGGGGAAAATCAGCGACGCAAAAAATAAATTGCCGCCCCACGTGCATAGGGGTCTAGTGTCTTGAAGGAGTAAAAAGGACAGGTGGATGTGGCCAGCGGGCAGAGTCAGAGTGGGCGTGCATGTCCGACACACCCTTGCATGCTCTAAATTAAAGGGAACGTTTCTTCTTTTGCAGTGCAAAACAGGCTCCGGTCCCATCCCCATGGGACTCTCATCAATATGGAGGAAAGGGGACAGGACTTTGGAGTATCACCAGTTCTTTGTACACAGCCAGCAAGGTGCAGGGCCACTGCCAAAGTTCCAGAATAGGGTCCTCAAGATCACATGAAATAGAAGCAATGGGTCTTTCAGGGGGCCTTTGTCAATTATGTCCATCAGATCATATTCGTTCACAAGTCTTGTAGGTGGACCCCAGCGATTACCATTAGTGACTTTTGTCATAGTAAGCCTACGGCTCCATTTGGGTGGGCATACGGGCCTGTCTGCATCGAGTGAAGCTCTGAGGAGGTGCCCAGTCGCTTCCATCTTTCAAGTCCATGGACAAAGTCAGAGCCTAGCTTCCTCTCAGATAAACTCCTATGGGACGTCTAACTATGGACCTAAAAAGGGCTTGAATCAGGATGTAATTGGGTCCCCTTTATCATGAAAAATAGTTTGAAATCACTGGAAGAACTCCACATGAAACACTGCACTTTCTACCGCTACTCTAACGATGAGGCACTCAGATCCCAAGTAATATCATCATGCAAATCACCGGAATTATAAAACTGTTACAAAAACAAAGGTCACTGGATGTAATTCTGGCCTTGGCCAGACCAGACTCCGCTATCACCCTACAAGTCCAGAATATGGGGAAAGTCAAAATTGTATCCTCAACAAAAGACTGAGAGTCTGTCCAGAAACTGTCTCCCGCGCATGGGGGAAAGCACAAGAAGATCCAACATGACCTGTTACTGATGCAGATTTGAATACCCGCATCAAGGTTTGTGCACCGCTCTGGGGAAGAAGTGCGGTGGTGAAGCCCATTTGCGATAAGTATATAAGAACGCACCACAGCCTACGCCATGACATTCCTCACCGACGGGGTGAAGGCGACATGTGAAGTACCACAAGGACAAGCGCAGAAATACACCCGAACCCAGAAGACACAAACCACCAGAAGGGGACCATGAGAAACACTACAAGCAGAAGCCCCACAGGTCCCCAGAGAGGAGAACATCGCGCCACCCAAGACGAAACCTGAGATATGTACAAGCAGACTCACAATCCAAAAGTGATTTGTCAGGCTCGTCCACTGACCACCGAAAAATAGGTTATGTGTGGGCCCTGCACAACACCACAGCCAAAGAACACAGCGAATGCTCACGCTAAAAATCCTCAACACACCAACAGAGTTCCTCATTGACACAGGCGCAACCGCCAATGTCGTGAACGAAGAGACGTACAATCAACTCTGTGACTCCTAAAACTGAAGCCTTCCATGGTTGACATCTATCCGTATGACTCCGACACCGTACTCACTTTCAAAGGGGTCTTTACCAACGTGTGTGCACACAAAACCCACACAGCAAAGATCCAACTGCATGTTCAGTCCACGGCGGCAAACAATGAATGCATATTGAGTTTCAGAGCGTCACTGGACATGGGCCTAGCCTATATCCTGTATTGTATAATGGCGCACAAAAACCTGGCCCCAGACGATGATGTGGTCAAAATGTTCCCAAACCTGTTCAAAGTCCTGGGAAAAACAAAAAAAAACTGCAAAGTCAAACTCCACATTGACCCCTCCATTAAGCCAGTTGCTTAACCCTACAGGGGCATCCCTATTAACATTCAGAAACAGGTCGAAGAGGAACTCTGCCATCTACTGGACCTTAACATCATTGAGCGGGCAAGTGGTCCCACAGAGTGGGTCTCTCCAATAGTCCTGGTGCCCAAGGAGTCAGCAGAGGGATCCATCCACCCGTGCGTGGACATGCGCAGGCCTAAGGAAGCTATCCAGAGAGAGAGGCACCAGGCACCCAGGATGCCTGACATAATCCACCTCAGTAATGGCGCCACAGTCTTCTCTAAGCTTGCCCTTAACAAGGGCTACCACCAACTGGAATTGGCACCAGACTCCTGCTGCATTACGACTTTCGTAATGCACATGGGGTTATTCCGGTACAAGAGACTTAATTTTGGGATAATCTTCCAGGATGAAATAAACCAGGTGATAAAACACATACCTAATTGCCTAAATTATAGCGATGATATTCTTGTCTTCCGCAAATCTCTGCGTGAGCATGACAACACCCTATACCGTGTCTGTATGGCACTTGACGCCGCCATAACGAAGGACAGGCATTCATCTGGTCAACAGAGTGCCAGACCAGCTTCAAGGTCATCTGTTCGAAAAATTGCAGCAGAGGCTGATGGTATCCAGTCATTTTATTACAAACATTACAGAGTGGTACATAACAGAGCGGACAATAACTCCACAAAACACAGAAAAGATGAAATAAATAGGGAAGTGGGGTAAGGGGTTAAAATGGGTCGGGATGGGGTTGGGGAGGCATTATAAGCGTGGACAATCGGGATGTTTGGGGGGGAGAACCCCCAAATAAAAAAATTAAAGAATTCAGTGTTTTGTGTGCGATGAAATGCACCACTCTGTAATTGTGGTGGGCAAAATCACATATAACCGCGGCCGACATGGAGTATTTCAATCCCACAAAGGACACCAAAGTGACGGTTGATGCAAGCCCAGTGGGAACTTAGCGCCATTTTATCTCAGGTTGACCCAAAGAAACCTCATGTCAAGCAGATTGTTGCATACGCCAGCGGCAGTCTTACAGACACAGAACAGCGATACTCTCAGGCAGAGAAAGAGAGCCTGGCGGTGGTCTGAGCATGTGAGTACTCCACTTCTTTCTGTATGGCAAGGCTTTTACTATTATCACAGACCATCAGGCCATCCTTACAATGTATGGCAGCCCGTAGTCCAGGATGCCTCCACGCATCGCCAGATGGGGCCTCTGGCTCCAAGACTACAAATTCACAATTCACCACAGGCCGCGGAAAGACAAAAACTCAGCTGACTATCTGTCACGTCACCCGAGAGGGACAACACAACCTGAACTCTCCATCACCAAAGAGTACCTGAGCTACGTCATCCAGCAAATGAAGCCATTGCCAATCCCGTGGGTTACGCTGCAGCGTGACTCGGAGTCAGACCAGGCCCTCGGCATTGTGGATCAATGCATCCGGGGGAGAGGATGAGCCACATGATAGGAAGATATGGCAAAACATATGTATCAATCTGTCCAGAAAGCAGAAAGATGTACACAGCCTATGCCACGTCCAGGACGGACTCACTGTCACGGAAGGCACCATCTTCCTTAAAGGGTGCAGGATTGTACTGCCCAGAACACTCTGTCAAAGGGTCATTGCCTCCCTCACGAAGTGTCATAGGGACACAGCGTCGACCAAGAAACTACTCAGAAAGTATGGTTTCCCCAAATCAACAGCAGAGTGGAAACCACACTACAGAACTCTGCCATATGCAGGGTGGTTGCCCCTTTGCCAAAACCTCACCTGCTGCAAATGTCCAAACTAATGGAAGGTGTCTGGGAGGAATTGGCAATCGACTTCTTTGGGTCCATGAAAGACGGCTCCTATGTACTGGTCTTCATCAATGAATACAATTTCCAGAAGCCCAGATTATACCCTCCACTGCAGCCATGGTCGTCATCCCAGCACTGGACTGAATACTCAAAGCGTACAGCATCCCAAAGGTCATCAGGTCGGATAATGGACCACTGTTCCTGAGCCATGACTTCATGGAGTACATGGGATGTAAACACAGCAAAATAACCCCGCTCTGGCCTCAAGGCAATAGCATGGCGGAACGGTTCATGTCAAGCATCAAGATGACCTTACAAATCTCCCAAGTCACTGGCAAGCCATTTGAATAAGTCCTGTATCAGTTCTTACGAGAATACAGGCACACCCCCATTGCACCAGAGGTGAGTGCCCGGCTGACCTCATGTTTGGACGGCAGATCAGAACATGCTTCCCGCACAACCCAGATGAAAGTCTGGAGGGCTATGACGACCACGAGTTGAGAGCAGAAGATGAGACTGCGAAACCAGAGAGAGGAGACAAGGCGTCTACAATGGACGTAGGCGATTGCGTTTTAGTGAATCAGGCGAAACACCAGAAGGAAGACTCCACATTCCAAAGACCCTCACCGTATCACACCGGAATGGAACTATGGTCACAGCGAGCGACGGCGTAGGTTGGTCCATCACACACAATGTCTCCCACTTCAGGAAAGCGAGGTGCGAGTCCATTGGGGAGAGTGACACGGACGAAGATACCCGAGGAGAATCCGACAAGCACTATCTGGGGGACAGTGAGGCATCAGAGGAAGAGTGGGCCATGATGGACGACTCTCGACAGCCCACACCAGGGATGGGCCCCACATGTCAACCAACAGGGCAGCCTGTGAAAGGCAAGATGACACCCGTCAGACTGATTGAAAAAATAGACTGACCCCCCCTTGGCATTTAAGAAAGGGGAAAGGGGTTATGGTAATACAAAGCCTGTTGGCCTTTTTATGTGGGAGGGGCCAGCCTGGGGTGCGGGGCGCGACACAGGAAGTCATGGGACTCAAGGGAAGTAGTTAGTATGATATAATAAAGAGTTAAGACAAGACACGCTGCCTCCGTCCCTCATTCGTCAGGCCCGACCCGTAACACTTACAATGTTGCATCGAGAGATCCAGATGCTGAAGTTGCATGCCACCCCCTGCTAGGCCATAGTTTTCTGTGACCCAGCTGATGCTGAAAGAGCTTATCTAAGATGAGGAATCTGAGAGGGCACTATCTATTGGAAACTCTTTACACAGATTCTTCAAATGCCCAGGAGTCCATGGTGCATGTGAGAAGGCTATCAGCTCCATCAGCAACCTATCTCAGTGAGGCTTGGCGGTGTGCATTTTCTGCACCACAAATCAGACCAGGGAGTGTATGGGAGGGGTTGGTGCTGGTGAAGGACGCACTTCCTGCCTGGGTGGCCAGAACTTGAGGGAAGGATGGCACTCTTACTGCACTTTCAGAGGGTGCTGCTGATGTTAAGCTTGCACCATTGCAAAGGTTGCACTGTGCAGTGGCAGGGGCTGATTCATGGAATTTGTGTGCTGAAAAATGGGGATTTGTGCGCCGTTCTGCCCACAAATCCGTTTAACAAATGGGGATTTGCGGGCAGAATGGCGCACAAATCCCCCTTTTTCGGCGCACAAATTCCATGAATCAGCCCCTTAATGTAATAGAAAAAAATAAACATACAGATCAAAAGATCCAAAATCTCAGACACTCCGTTGTGAATTGTACAAATATTTTATTTATAAAAAGATATACTTAATGCAGAAAGGAAAAATACATGTGTAAAAACATTTAATGTAATAGAAAAAATCAACATGCAGATGCAAATATACAAAAATTCAGACATGCAGATTGAAGCGACATGGCATAATTACAACTACAGAAGTGCTGTGAAAAGGCACGGGCTGGTAGAGGTTCTTGTTATAATATTTAATAGCCATAGGGGTGTGTCAACCCATCTGCTGCCAGTGTTGTTTTATCAAGCACAACCCTGACCGTCTTTTGTATAGTGACGGTGCTAATTTCCCATTGTTTTTTATTGCGCACTAAACACGGATGTGTAACAATAGACTGTGGGGTGTCACACGCATCCCCCTGTACAAAGAATTGCACTAGACCTTTTAAACTGTTGAAATGTATTTGGGCCGTGTTGTTAACATTTAATGTTAGTTGAAAATAACCCAGAAAGGAGACTGAGCCCCAGGTTGCAAAGTAATTGTTTTATTACAATGAAAAAAAGGTTGCCCTTCCTGATGACACATGATACGGCCTTTCTCTAGGCCTTTTTCAAATCAGGGCTGCTTAATCTTATCATCTTGTATGCCCCTTAATATGTCAAAAAGCGTCTCAGCTCATCATTGTCCGGGTTAGATCCCTTCTGACTCAATTCTAGCATAAAATCGCGTGATTCCTAGACTCGAGGAGGCCCTCGAGTCTCTGAATCACGCACTTTTACGCTCATTAGTCAGATTGCCTAGATAATTGCTGGTGGACGGGTTGACATCCCCGGGGGCAGCTGACAAAAATAATGCTATCGGTATTGTGATACAGAACACGTTCTTGTAATTGCTCCACTACAGCAAACAGTTTTAAGTGGGCGTGAGCGGTTGTGAACGCTGCTATGAATATATTTGTGTTGTCTGAAGTTGTTGGATATTCTACGGCATAGCGCCTACACAGACAAGCCGTTTCATCATCTATGAACTCGCAGCTGCTCACGTCATAAGAATTATCAAATATACAGGCGTGAAGCACATTGGGGTCTGTAATGATGGTTGTATTGGGCAAATTAACTCTTTGCGCAAACTTACCCCACAACAAATTAAGGCATAGTTTTGCCAACCGCCGCCGAGCGGATTTGTTCTCAATGTGATCCATATGCAAGCCTATGCTCTGATGTTTATAACGATCTTCAATGTAGGCCTGTTTAGTGGCATCGTCCACACTCCCGACAGGAAAGCCAGAGGCTTCTTGTTTCTGCTATAGGTACATGGAAACGTATTCACAGAAGAGCTCGAGGGTGACTGTTTTAAAATGCCATATTTCGTGTATGCGCCCCAGGCAATAGCCCTGTTTCAGAGATGTGTGTATTTCGATTGTGCAAGTGCCGTCAGGCATCGCTCCTCATCAGTGTGTTTGCACTAGGACTGTTTTGTCTTGACGCATGTGGGGCAAAGCGGAACCATTAGTTTACCATCGCATCAATAGGGTAACACGGGTATGTAGAGGCCTCAGGATGGATAGACCTTGCATTTGATTAGACCGAAATATTGGTCTATATCGCCAAAATTGTTACAGATGATCTCGGGATGTCACACATGGTACGGCTTCTCATTATTTATAGAGGGATACAGACTGGTAAAATCTAGGTAGTGTATCTGCTCCTTCTCTGAGCCGCTATGGTATAACTTTAAAGCATTTGTGCAGCCACTGTTTAGCGCATCTCAGGGGTTTAGGAGTTCTGGTAGATTAATTTTCTTAAGAAAACGGCACACAACAGGTTTGTCTTGTACCAGCCCGAGCCTTTCGTGCTCCCAGATAGTGACGACGCAAACACCCAGACTGGCTAGAAAACGTTGTTTCAACAGAGTGCATCTATATAACTGTTCATAAGTAGTGCCTGTTAAAAGTGTTGAAGCCACCGGGGGATAGCAATCGGGACTGCCGTGATAAAAGCACCCATTAAATTCATAGGATGTTTCCACTCCTTGAACAACTGCATAACCGTCTAACCAGTATGGGCCGTATCGTTCTTCACAACCGCAAGTTAGGGAGCGTTGTATAGAGATGTTCTCTGTTTTTGAGATGTATAAGAGCCACTGAATAGCCGGCATGGAATAACGTTTTTTGTCGACCGTGATATGAAGCATGGGGCAGTAGCGCTATTGTTAGAGTTCTCTATAGATTTGCATACAACAACTAGCCAGGGTAATTGTTAGGGAGAATTCTCACCCAAGTACTAAATTCCCTCTACCTTAGAGCCTTAGAGACTTCCAGCTCTTTTGCTATATTTTGGGACTTTGACTTTTAATTTTCAATGTGTTTTCTGTGTTTGTTTCTTTGGATATGGAGTTTTAGACAACTCCATAAGCATCATCTTTTTCTTACGTGTCACACAGCACCTTCAGTGCAGTGGCACAGGGATGTTTTTCAGACTTCCCAAGGTTTAAATACCTTCTCTGGGACAGATTACTGTCTCCCAGAACATGTAAAGTTAAATTGACTTTGCTATTCTTTTTAAATTCATAGACCCAGCACACAATATCTTCCTATAGAGTGCTGGAGGGGTTGCCTAGCATCCCCTGTGTCTAAACACGCATGTAACAGTCAAATGTTACCCTTTCTTCTTGAAATGGCTGGTGGCAGTGGTTTTAGAACAAACTACCATGATTTTCCCGACCGCGAACACCGGTAGCCAAAAATCGGATCAGCCATGTTTTTCAATATGGCGCCCAAGACCCTTCTGTAAAAACAGACTCTGGTCATCTTTTTTTGCTGTTTCTTTTAGGAAAGGTCCTTCTAGCGTTTGTCTCTGTGCGCCAAACCAGGTTTGGTCCCTTTGTTCGATGGCCTTTGGCGGGCTACAGTGTTGAAGCCCTCCTCCGGCATCTGAGTGTCTGGGGTGGACAGGATGTGAGGGAGGTGCCCGAAAGAGACCTGAATGCACTCTGGCGTGGTTGGCTGGCTGACTGTCCGGCAAGGACAGCCACCCTGCTGGGTGAGTAGCAGCTAGGCTGGAATGAATGGGAGAAAACTGTTTAAAAGCAGATCTCTGGGACTTGGAAGGCAGAGTCGATCACTGGAACGAAAGAACCGAAGACGAGCTGAAGGAAAACAACCGCTGCAACTCCTGGACCGTTGATTTGCCCGGTGAAGCCCTGCTGCAGGTCAGAATTGCCTGAAACTCCCTCGACAGAGAAGCCCCTTCAAGGACGACTTCTTCCCTTGAGCTGGTCGGAACAACCAACTTGCAAGCCTCCTGGAAACTGCCTCCATACTGGTCGAATTTTCTTCAGAGTGCTATTGAAAACCGGATAGGATACCAATTTGTGGACTTTAAGCACTCACACCTTAAAACCGACGTTTAGCCAAGCCTGTGGCTTCTTCCCTGGCCAGTGCAGGAACCTCCCAACGTCCTCCTTCTTGTTCCCACGACTCAAGCTCAGGAACAGCGAGATCTGCAGGAACTGCCAGGAACAACTGCCTTAGCTACAGCTTTTCTTCATCAATAAGGTACTGGGCAAACGCGGTGTGGAAATCCTTTCTGTCGCGGTGAAAGTTTGTGCAACTTTCCCAACTTTGGAGTCTTGTTGGCTCCTAATCCAACGTATAACTCTTTTTCTGGCAAATTTCTTCTAAGAAAATTGGCAAAGACATAACCGTTTGCTACCATACCTGTGCTATCCTATCCAAGACACTGAACCATTGACTTTGGCCCAGGCCTATTGAATTGAATTGCCTCTTGTAGTGAACTGAAACTATTTGCTCTGCCTCTAAAAGTAATTATGTTTTGATTCTTATAACCTTTGTCTTTTTACCCCTTTTGAAAGTTACTGACGTGGCAATTTGATCCCACTTCAGGGGTGCCTAACTTGTTCAGAAACTTATGTGTTGTGTACTGTAGTGTATTATAGTGTTATATTGAGCTGCTGCCTGCTAGTGGAATGTTTTTCTAACTAAATGTGTAAATAAATATATATTCTATTACCAAGAAACCTTGAGTAAGTGTTTGTTTGAACTACTGTGATTGCAAGTCCTTTATGTAACATCTTGTACTGCTCACATCCCTCTTGAGATAAGTCTGGCTGCTCAGCCACTGCTACCACATAACTGTGTAGTGCAGGCTTGTACCAAAGGTGAGATTGTGCTTACACTTGTAGTCTTAATTGTGTGTACTGTTCCCAAAGGGTACTGCATGTAATTCTGCCTAACAGTGATATTTTGAAAAGTTCAATGTATGGCATGTGTATTCTACCCTTTATAGGTGTTTCAAGATGGGTCATTTGAATTATGCCATCCCTAAACAAATTACAAGCTTGTCTTAAAATGTTGACATCTTCTTGACATTAGGCCCGTAACTCCTGGTGAAAGTCAAAGGCGCTGTGTTCATAAGCCTTATGCAAGGTCATAAAAGTTTCTTTTTCACTAGGCATCATGTTTTGAACCCCGTATTGATCCGGGGGTGGGCCTGGGCCGATGTAGTTTTGGTTAGCAACAGTGTTAAAAAGATGGGGCAAGAAACCCTTTGAACTGGGGAAACTAAATGCCTTTGGAAGTTTGCTGAGTTTCAAGGGTAAAAAGTTCAAGGAATCAATAAAACGTATTTGTAGAGGTACTACAAAGATGTGTCATGATCTCTGCTTCCAAAAGGTCAGGGTTTTCCCAACTCCCTTGGAAGCAGATCCATAACCCAGGTTCCGAGTGCCAACCAGTCCCAATTGGGACCTTTTGGACCCAGTCCTGGCGCCAGTGGCACCAGGCTCATAAATATGCCCAGTCCCAGTGCTGGAAGCGCCGGGCTCATAATGCTTGGGTGGACTTACCTGCAGCAGACCATGCTGCTTACTTGCCTGCCAGTTGAGTCTCTGATCCTCTTCTGTTTGGAACTACTTTTCCTGTTGGGTGGGGCAGGAGCCACTCCCTAGATTCAGAACACTGGAACTCTTCTGGAAAGCAGGAACTCTTTTCTTACCTAGGCGTGGCTGTGGAAGGAGACACCTAAGCACTACAGGAGGCTATTTAAACCACACCCGATGGATGAATCTTGCTTTGCGTTATTCTGCATCCTCAGCAGCAGAACGCTCATCGTGTCTTCTGCATCTGATCCTGGGCCTAAGGAAAAAGGCTTACCATTCTGAATCCAGTCTTCAGCAACACCTATAAAGACAAGAAAGAACAGGTTAGCATTACGGTCTTCAGTGACAGCTCTTCACTTGCCTGGTCCATCGGCTGTCACCAACGCCTCGCGATGCATTCCGGCATCTGAAAGACAAAGGCTTACCTACTCTTCGTGCGCTCCGGAGGTCTTCACACTGCATTCCGGCATCTGAAAGACAAAAGCTTACCAACTCTTCGCACGCTCCGGAGGCCTTCGGCGCTGCATCCCGCATCTGAAAGACAAAACAAGGTGCGTTTAAAGACATTGGGGAACTTTAATACTCACGTGCCATTACTCCTTTCCACATCTAACCCAGTGGGTATTCCGGCACCCTGCAGCCGCCCCGAACTTGTACCTGCAAAATAAAAAGACAGTTAGAGCGCATCGTGAAGCAGGCAACAAGCGCTTACTTACGTGCTTCCAGGCGCTTCTATTCATCACACGGGCTCCATCTTCAACTCACTTCAGCCCGCCATCCGCCATCGCCGGAACCCTGCAAAACAAGAGACATCATTACTAAAGACTTTAAAGACATTAGAATTACTCGAAACTTACCGTTCGTGCAGTAAACGACGGACAGCAGTCCTCTGAATTCAAGAGGTCTGCTCCCCTAGTCCAGTGAAGAAACTGGTTACAGCACCCTGCCTCGAGGCAGATGGAGAGCACGGCGTTCACTTACCTAAGGTGAGAGCGTTAACCTTTGGGGTTCTACAGGAGAAGAGAAAGGGAAGAAGAGAGAGACATTCAATAACCCAGTTCATTAATCCCACATTTTCTATCTGCAGACATCTTACCCTTCGAGCCAGACATACAGTGCACAGATGTCCAGCCCAAAGAGCCAGCTGTGTGTTACACATCACCTTTGAAGATACGGTATACGCCCAGTCAAGACCGGCGCCTCTACGGGAATCAGGTGAGCGTTACAGAACGCAAAGCCTACCACAAAACTCCCGTCCAGGCGCTATGGAAACCTCGGATACCGACCAGCTAGCCCAGTTACTTGGGGAACTAAGGGCAGAAGTGCATGCAGCCCGTCAGGAAACGAACGCTCTAAGAAGGGAACTGATTATTTCCAAGGAGCGAACAGATGACCTCGCTAGACAAATTGCTACAGTCACAAGCCGGACAGACCCCGTTACCCGCATCTGGGGGAAATCTTCCTTCTACATCCTCTATGAATCCAGTGCAGATCAACCTACCTGGGAATGTACCTCTGGCTCTGCCCGAACGATTTTCTGGTGACCCAAAGAGGTTTGCAGTATTTATCAACCAGTGCCGGTTGCACTT
This sequence comes from Ambystoma mexicanum, assembly GCF_040938575.1. Lineage (NCBI taxonomy): Eukaryota > Metazoa > Chordata > Amphibia > Caudata > Ambystomatidae > Ambystoma > Ambystoma mexicanum. The sequence continues at coordinate 1,151,788,198 of NC_090932.1, forward strand.
CTATTGCCGGCCAGCAGCCTTTCCAACTGATCAAGCTAAAGTAGCTTTCGTGCTTTCGTACCTGAGTGGCAATGCGGCAGACTGGTCGATCCCTCTAGTAAATCAAGATGATCCGGTCCTCCATGATTTTCAAGCTTTTCAGCTCAGTATGGAAAAACTGTTCGCACGACATTCACAGGGGCAGGCCTTGGACAATGAGCTTCTTTCGTTGCGACAAGGTAATCAAGACCTTTTGGCTTATATTGCGTCTTTCAACAGACTGGTAGTGGAAACTCACTGGCCTGAGGACAAAAGGATTACGCTGTTTTATAGAGGTCTACGCGGAAAGCTCAAAGATGTGTTAGCCCAAGTAGTGAATCCCCCACAAGATTGTTCGGACTATATAGACTTAGTCGTTCAAATAGATCACAGACTGCAGAACAGGAAGGCCGATCGTTCCAAGTTTGATGCTCGAGTATTTTCCAAACCGCCAACTCCTTCCAAAGGAGTAGACTCCGGGGAACCCATGCAAATAGGGGGTCTGAAAGGTCCTCTAACACAAAAGGAGCGGGAAAGGAGAAAACTGTTGCAATTATGCCTCTATTGCGGAAACTCAGGGCACTTTCTTCGAGACTGTCCGGTGAAACCTGCCAAGAAGGCAGTAGGAGCTGCAGTTACCAAAGTTACAAACTCTGAGCAGGGAAACGACCTTGCCCGACAAGAATAGAGGTCCTCTTGCCGAGCGTGAAAACCAGTTCCGTGACCTCGCATTTCGTGATACCTATGGTCCTCATTAGCCCTGATAATCCGGATCGATTACATGCAATTGAAACTTACGTCGACAGCGGTGCCATCGGCAATTATGTGGATCATGAAATGGTTTTGAGGATGAATCTAACTCTTTGTCCCAAGGCTGTAAAGGACGTCATTACTACGGTGGATGGTACGGAGATAGCCTCCGGGCCAGTAACGCATACCACTCAAGAAGTGACGCTAGTAAGTCAGGATGGACACCATGAGAAGATCGTGTTCGATGTGATCAAGGCCCCTCAGTTTCAGATTATTCTAGGAATACCTTGGTTAGAGAAACACAATCCTCTGATCGATTGGTGAGCAAGAACGGTCCAGTTTCCAGAATGTGTCTCTACTTGTCACCCTCCACCTGGTGTTGTACTGGCAGCAATTTCTTCAGAGACTCCCCAGTTACCTCCCGAATACCTAGAATACCAAGATGTTTTCCGGAAAGATCAGGCTAACTCTCTACCTCCTCATAGGTCTTATGACTGCCAGATCGACCTGATACCTGGATCTACTCCTCCTTGTAGTAGAATTTATGCCCTCACCGAGCCTGAGAACCTTCACCTTCGACAATACCTGGATCAATACCTGGCAAATGGGTTTATTCGTCCTTCCAAGTCCCCTGCTTCTTCAGCTTTGTTCTTCGTTCCAAAAAAGGAAGGAGACCTTAGAACTTGTATAGATTATCGCTCCCTGAACCAGATCACCGTTAAGAATAGATATCCGTTACCTTTGATCCCTGAACTCCTGGACCAAGTCAGAAAAGCATGCATATATACAAAGCTGCATCTTAGAGGAGCTTACCACTTGGTACGAGTAAAAGAGGGCGATGAATGGAAGACGGCCTTCCGCACCAAGTATGGGCTATTTGAATATCAGGTCATGCCCTTCGGACTTTGTAATGCCCCGGCCGCCTTTCAATATTTTATGAACGATGTCCTCAGAGAGCTCATAGATGTGTGTGTTGTTGTTTACATTGACGACATCCTCGTTTATTCTTTATCGGAATCTGAACATCGGAAACACGTGAAAATGGTCCTCGAAAGATTGCGTCAACACAAACTTTTCGCTAAGTTGGAAAAATGTGTTTTCAACATGACTGAAGTTGAATTCTTGGGATTCATATTATCACCTGGCGGAGTGCGTATGGATTCAAAGAAGGTCGATGCAGTTCTCAAATGGCCATCACCATCCTCCGTAAAAGGTGTGCAAAGCATGTTAGGCTTCGCTAACTTTTACCGCAGGTTTATCCCCGAATTCTCTCGAATAGTCCAGCCCATCACTGCCTTGTTAAAGAAAAACAAACGTTTTGAATGGTCTACCGAGGCGGAACAAGCTTTCCAGGATTTGAAGACTAAATTTATCTCTGCACCAATCTTAAAACACCCTCGCCCCGAACTCCCCTACATCGTGGAAACTGATGCTTCAAGCCTTGCCATGGGGGCAGTTCTATCACAAAAGGACCCGGTAACCAATCAGTTGCATCCCGTGGCATTTTGGTCCCGCAAATTCTCGCCTCCTGAAATCAATTACACGATTACTGACAAGGAACTTCTGGCTATCAAGTCTGCCTTTAAGGCTTGGCGGCATTATCTGCTGGGGGCCCGACACACCGTTACTGTGATTACGGATCACCGAAACCTGCAATATTTGAAAACCGCAAAAGCCCAATCCTCTAGACAACTCTGTTGGGCATTATTCTTTGCAGAGTTTGACTTCATAATTACCTATCGACCTGGTACAAAAAACTGTAAAGCTGATGCCCTTTCTCGGATGGGAGTGGAAGAACACTTGATCAACCCTAAACCTGTACCAATCATTCCCGAACAAAGAATTCTGGGTGTAATCGCCACAGAATCCATAGAGGAAGTTAAGGATAAAGCCAGGCAACTTGTAACTCCAGCAGACATACAGAATTGGCATCTGCAGGGAAAGGACTTTGCAGTAAAGGACAACTTATTGTATTTCCAAGAACGATTATACCTACCCAGCACAGATTTACAGAAAAAAGTAATCTCTTGTTATCACGATTCTTTAATGGAAGGACATCCCGGTATGGCCAAGACCTCAGAAAAGATCAAGCGCTACTTCTGGTGGCCGTCTTGGAAAAAAGATATCAGAGACTTTATAATGTCCTGTGGAGTATGCGCCCAAAACAAGAGTCAAAAAGAAAGACCAGCAGGCCTCTTACGCCCTATTGACATCCCACCTCGCCCTTGGCATACGCTTTCTATGGACTTCATCACCGATCTACCTCCATGCTCCGGATACAATACGATTCTAGTAATCGTGGACTTATTCTCCAAGATGGCGCATTTCATTCCGCTCAAAGGCTTGCCAACAGCAGCAACTCTGGCCCGAGAATTTCTCGAAAACATCGTCCGACTGCACGGTTTTCCTTCGGTTCGAATTTCGGATCGAGGTAGTCAATTTATTTCTCATTTTTGGCGAAGTTGCTGTCGGTCGGCTCAAATTGATGTGAGACTATCGACCAGTCACCACCCTCAGACCGACGGACAAACCGAGAGGACCAATCAAACTCTGGAACAGTATTTACGCTGCATGCTGCAACAAACTGAAAAAACTTGGAAAGACATCCTTTGGATAGCCGAATATGCCTACAATAACTCTGTCCATTCGGGAACTGGGAAAACCCCGTTTTTTCTTTTGTACGGCAGTCACCCTCGAACCTCGGAGTTGGATCCCCTCCAAGATCTTGAAACACCAGCAGTAGACTACCTGCATTCTACAATCACCCAAGCCTTTAAGGAAGCTGTTTCTCACCTTCAAAGGGCTAAAAAACAATACAAGAAAGGAGCACATCAACATCGGAAGGAAGCCCCTCAATATCAAGTAGGGGATCAAGTCTGGTTATCCACCAAATATCTACCTCTAAAAGGGCCACGCACATTCAACCCAAGATACCTTGGTCCCTATTCCATCACTACCATAGTAAACCCAGTAGCGGTCAAGTTGGACTTGCCCCCGCACATGAAGATACATCCGGTCTTCCACGTCTCTCTATTAAAACCCGTGCAACCTCAAACCCGACTAACCAAATCTCCAAAACCTATCCTAGTTGATGGAGAACTCGAGTTTGAAGTCAAAAGCATTCTGGACTCCAAGATCTCCAAATCTAAACTATTCTACCTAATTGACTGGAAAGGCTACGGCCCCCAAGAGAGATCCTGGGAACCTGCTGAATATGTCCACGCTCCTCGCCTAATCAAAAGATTTCACCGAACATTTCCTGACAAGCCAAAACCCCCGGAGAAGCCCGGTTTGGGAGGGGCCTTGAGGGGGGGTACTGTCATGATCTCTGCTTCCAAAAGGTCAGGGTTTTCCCAACTCCCTTGGAAGTAGATCCATAACCCAGGTTCCGAGTGCCAACCAGTCCCAATTGGGACCTTTTGGACCCAGTCCTGGCGCCAGTGGCACCAGGCTCATAAATATGCCCAGTCCCAGCGCTGGAAGCGCCGGGCTCATAATGCTTGGGTGGACTTACCTGCAGCAGACCATGCTGCTTACTTGCCTGCCAGTTGAGTCTCTGATCCTCTTCTGTTTGGAACTACTTTTCCTGTTGGGTGGGGCAGGAGCCACTCCCTAGATTCAGAACACTGGAACTCTTCTGGAAAGCAGGAACTCTTTTCTTACCTAGGCGTGGCTGTGGAAGGAGACACCTAAGCACTACAGGAGGCTATTTAAACCACACCCGATGGATGAATCTTGCTTTGCGTTATTCTGCATCCTCAGCAGCAGAACGCTCATTGTGTCTTCTGCATCTGATCCTGGGCCTAAGGAAAAAGGCTTACCATTCTGAATCCAGTCTTCAGCAACACCTATAAAGACAAGAAAGAACAGGTTAGCATTACGGTCTTCAGTGACAGCTCTTCACTTGCCTGGTCCATCGGCTGTCACCAACGCCTCGCGCTGCCTTCCGGCATCTGAAAGACAAAGGCTTACCTACTCTTCGTGCGCTCCGGAGGTCTTCACACTGCATCCCGCATCTGAAAGACAAAACAAGGTGCGTTTAAAGACATTGGGGAACTTTAATACTCACGTGCCATTACTCCTTTCCACATCTAACCCAGTGGGTATTCCGGCACCCTGCAGCCGCCCCGAACTTGTACCTGCAAAATAAAAAGACAGTTAGAGCGCATCGTGAAGCAGGCAACAAGCGCTTACTTACGTGCTTCCAGGCGCTTCTATTCATCACACGGGCTCCATCTTCAACTCACTTCAGCCCGCCATCCGCCATCGCCGGAACCCTGCAAAACAAGAGACATCATTACTAAAGACTTTAAAGACATTAGAATTACTCGAAACTTACCGTTCATGCAGTAAACGACAGACAGCAGTCCTCTGAAGTCAAGAGGCCTGCTCCCCTTATCCAGTGAAGAAACTGGTTACAGCACCCTGCCTCGAGGCAGATGGAGAGCACAGCGTTCACTTACCTAAGGTGAGAGCGTTAACCTTTGGGGTTCTACAGGAGAAGAGAAAGGGAAGAAGAGAGAGACATTCAATAACCCAGTTCATTAATCCCACATTTTCTATCTGCAGACATCTTACCCTTCGAGCCAGACATACAGTGCACAGAGGTCCAGCCCAAAGAGCCAGCCGTGTGTTACACATCACCTTTGAAGATACGGTATACGCCCAGTCAAGACCGGCGCCTCTACGGAAATCAGGTGAGCGTTACAAGATGACCATTAACTTAGCACCTTGAGTGATAAGTTTTATTTTTAGTTGTTTCCCGAACTAACTGTCTCAACACAAAGTATGAATCATATCCTTTGGAATTATGGGCTAGAAAGGTGTAACCCATGAATTTGCTCGTTACAAAAGTGCTTATGAAGGTATCCACAAAGGCGTCCTCTGAAAATTCTCAATAGCTATGCCCTGTTAGATGTCTGGCATAGATATAGTTCGGTTGATGGGTTATATTCTCTTGGCGGGCCTACATGTCATATAATATGTAGTTCACAGTTTTATTCTGAGGTCTGCCGGGCGTCATGCAGTACAGGTATTCAGGCATGTTGACAATGGAAACTTTACACACTACAAATCATCCTGACACTATTGTGAATCTCGGGAAGTGATTTTTGACACGTTGTACAATCAATGCACGGCTCATACACGACCATCCCCAAACCCCCCTTTTGAATGTGTGTTTAGACAAGCCCGAGAACTCGCGAACGTGTGACACCCAGGGCATTTTATAGGTTTTTCCTTATACATTTGACATTCTTCTCTTAGACACAACCAACAGTGGTGCTGGCAGCTGTGTCTATGTTTATTTTTGGATATGTGATGGCAATGCTGACAGAGACATTTTTGCAACCAGAAAACCTTTTTTGATGCAATACACTGTAGAAAGGGTTGTCTGTAGAACTGCATACAACAACTAGCCAGGGTGATATTTTGAAAAGGGTCAATGTATGACATATGTATTCCACCCTTTATAGGTGTTTCAAAACAGGTCATTTGAATGATGCCGTCCCTAAACAAATTACAAGCTTGTCTTAAAATGTTGACATCTTCTTGACAGTAGGCTAATAACTGCTGGTGAAATTCAAAGACGCTGTATTCATGTACCTTATACCAGGTCATAAACTCTTCTTTTTCGCTAGGCATTGTGTATTGAGCCCTGTATTGATCCAGGGGTGGAACTGGGCTGATGTAGTTTTGGTTAGCAACAGTGTTAAAAAGATGGGGAAAGAAACCCTTTGAACCGGGGAAACTAAATGCCTTTCGAAGTTTGCTGAGTTTCATGGGTAAAGAGTTCATGGAATCAATAAAACGTATTTGTAGAGGTTCTACAAAGATGACCATTAACTTTGCACCTATCATATCCTTTGGAATTATGGGCTAGAAATGTGTAACCTGTGAATTTGCTCATTACAAAAGTGCTTATAAAGGTATCCACACAGCCGTCCTCTGTAAATTCCCAATAGCTATCCCCTATTAGATGTCTGGCATAGATATAGTTCGGTTGATGTGTTATATTCTCTTGGCGGGCCTCCATGTCATATATTATGTAGTTCAAGGTTTTATTCTGAGGTCTGCCGGGCGTCATGTAGCGCAGGTGTTCAGCCATGTTGCCAATTGAAACTTTACACACTCTACAAATCACCCTGACACAGCTGTGACTCTTGGGAAGAGATTTTTGACACGTTGTACAATCACTGCACGGCTCGCACACGACCATCCCCAAAACCCCCTTTTGAATGTATTTCTAGACAGGCCTGAGACCTTGCGAAAGTGTATATTTTGCAGGTTTTTCGTTATGCCTTTGACATTCTTCTCTTAAACACAAGCGACAGTGGTGCTGGCAGCTGTGTCTTTGTTTGTTTTTGGAAATGTGATGACAATGCTGACAGAGATGTTTTGCCACCAGAAAATCTTTTGGATGCAATACACTGTAGAAATGGTTGTCGTGGTGTAAAACATATAAAGTGTTTTTGGCTGTTTTAGCCGTTACCAGAAAATATCGCCACACCCCATTGTTAACAGAGTATTTTGATGGGTCTTTTAAAATACTCCTCAAAGAGATTTAGTTGTCAAAACCCTACCAGAGTGCCTGTTGGTAGTTTTAACTCTGTGCATTTGCAACGCTTTTGCACGTATATCGGCGTCTGTTATGTTTTTGTTTATTCATTTATATTGCGCGCCAGACCCGAAGGTATGAGGGTGCAGGAGCAGCAAGGTTATTCTCAGCTTGGCTACAGTGCTGTACAGTAATTTACAGTGTGTACATAGGTTGATACAGTTGCGATGGATGCAGTAATATACATTCGAAGGGATTGTGTCCTCCGACGTATTCCTCATCTTAGATATCTCCTTCCAGCTCTGCTCGCCTCGGAAAAGATTTTCTCTAGAGGGCGCTGCGCGTCGACATCCTCCGAGTCGATGTCCCTCGACAGCCGCAGTATCGACGTCATCCTGCCTATAAAGGCCGCGCGCAGCGTCCGTTGCTCAGTTCCGTTTTTCCGCGCTTACTCAGTGCCTCGGAATACCGTTGCTCAGTTTTGTCAGGTTAAACCTATTTACCTCGAGTTATTCGATCCGTACTCGATGGCTTCTTCATCGGAACCGACAACTCCTCGATCCGGCTTCAAAAAATGCAGAGATTGTGGGAAAAAGATGTCGCTGACTGACCCTCACAGAGTTTGTCTGTGGTGTTTGGGAGCTGAACACCATTGTTCGGAGTGCGAGGACTGTATGTCCATGACAGCTAAGGCCCTGAAGGAGCGTAGGGGGAAGCTGGAGAAAGGTAAGACTTTTAAAGCTTCTTCTTCGTCGACGAAGTCGAGACATTCGTCTCCTCGTCACCATTCGCGCCCCATGTCTCGGAGTGGGTCCCATCACTCCTCGAGATCGAAGCACTCGAAGAGGAGACGTCGAAGATCCCCTTCGCCGTCTTCCTCTTCCTCTGTTTCGCCAAAGAGAATCCCTTGCCCCACAAAGCATAGTTCCCGGGCTGAATGGGAGGAATTCCGCAAAAATATGATGAGCATCTTCGAGAAAGCGGCCTCGACCCCCTCGAAGACTGCCGAGAGCGATGCTCTGGTCGAAAGACCCGAAGGTCAAAAACGCCGCGAGTCGCAGTACCCGGCGAAGGAAACCTCTCGAGCGCGTCTCGAACCCTCGAGTAGGACTATGACCTCCAAACCTTCCTCGAAGGTTCCGTCGACGCCGTCGACGAAGGTTCCGTCGACGCCGAGGTCAGTGTCTTCGACGCCGTTGTCGAAGGGACCTTCGACACATGGGTCTGTCGACTCGACGCCAGCTTCGACACCGGCGTCGACGCCAAGAAAAGTCACGGTTACGACACACCCAGTGACTATCCCCAGGTCCTCGATGACGATGGCTTCGAGATTGTCGAGCAGAATCCCAATCCTGTCGAGGTCATTGAGGCCTCCGCCTTTGTTTTCGACACCACGCTCGAAGCCTTCGACGTCGGCGTCGACGACATCGACGTTTTCGAGGCCGATTATGACAAGTTCGGCACCCTCTGCCTTGGAAATGGGGTTTACACCCTTTATGAGTTCAGAACAATTGAGAACTATGTCCTCAATTATGGAAGAGGGTGAGTTGTCTGAACAGGAAGACACATTTGAGTTGCAGGGACCTGTAACCCCGATTAGAGAGGAATTTTCTTCTGAAGAACGCAGGTTAAAGGATCTTCATGATTCCTTACATGAGGCAAGTGGCTTAGACACTTCCCCTGAGGTGGAGTTTGCTAGGCCAGACCCGGGGGAGCATGCTGAAACCCCCTATAGAGCCTTAATGGCCAGAATCACAGAGTTTATGGGGTGGTCTGCACCTTCACAATCTTTCCAACAAGATGACCTCCCGGATATTCTTGACAAAGGCCCACAGGAGGATCCTCTGGTGCCTTTTCATAAAGCTCTTCAGAGGAAGATTATGACGAACTGGGAAACCCCAGATGTCGTCCCGGCAGTAAATAAAAAACTGTCTACAAAATACAGGGTATCCTCTACAGACCCGGAGTTTTTGTCAAAACACCCATCCCCAGAAAGTCTGGTGGTACAGGCAGCATCTTCTACCGATGTCAAGACGGCTTATCCTACCGTCCCACAGGACAGGGATGATAAAAAAATATGATGCTATGGCAAAGAAAGTTTTTTCGGCATGTAGCATGGCGTTAAAATCTGTTAATGCTACTTGCACCCTTGCTAGATTCAGCCATACACTTTGGGAGTGTGCTTCTACAGCGGCTGACTGCATCCCGGAGGGAGAAGAAAGGGAGGCGTTCCTGAATATCATACAGGACGGTAAAGACGCTATGTGCGAATCCCTCCAGACGGGCATTGATTCGGCTGACAGTATCAGCAGAGCAATGGCGGCAAGTGCAACAACCAGGAGATTCGCTTGGTTGAGAAAGTCTGGTTTTGCCCCAGATGTGCAAGCCAGGCTCTTGAACATGCCATTCGATGGCTCTTCTTTGTTCGGGAAAAAGGCGGATGACAGTTTAGAGAAACTGCAAACTTCAAAAGCAGCAGCAAAATCCGTAGGCGCTGCAATCCGTCAGACACCTTTTCGTCCCACAGGAACCTCTGCGAGGGGCAAGTCCTTTCGCTTCTACTCCGCATTCGGAAGAGGTAGAGGGCGACCGGCTCAAAGGGGACAAAGAAGATCTACCCGAGGTGGATGGGGTAGATATTCAAAAGCCGCAGCAACAGCAGGTGCCTCTTTACCATCGGCATCTGCATCAGCCGCCCCAAAACCACTCTGAGGACTTCCCTCACAGGACACCTGTAGGAGGCAGGTTGACTCAACATCTGGCGGTATGGCAGGCTATCACGTCAGATGCTTGGGCATTGGAGACAGTTGCCCAAGGTTACTGCCTGCCTTTCCTACGCATACCTCAGAGTCATCCACCGGGTATCAGCTCTCAGAAAGCTCCAGATCCGCTCCTCTTGCAGGAAATTTTGGACCTGCTAGAGAAAGGTGCCATAGAACCGGTACCTGTAGCGGAGAGGAACAAGGGCTGGTACTCCCCTTACTTTCTCATTCCAAAGAAAGACGGAGGACTGAGACCCATCTTGGACTTGCGAGAATTGAACAAATTCCTCAGGAAAGACAAATTCAAGATGGTCACTCTTTCTTAGATCCTCCAGGCCCTTCAGTTCCAGGACTGGTTGGTATCTCTGGACCTTCAGGATGCTTATTTCCATGTGCCTATCCATCTCAAACGCAGGAAATACCTGAGGTTCGCAATTGGCAACTCTCACTATCAATTTCGAGTGCTGCCATTTGGGCTGACCTCCGCCCCGAGGGTCTTCACCAAGTTAATGTCGGTAGTGGCGGCAAGTCTAAGGAGGGAAGGGATTCACGTCTACCCCTACCTGAACGATTGGTTGATCAGGGCTGTTTCTTCGGAACAAGCTCAGATCCAGCTAAATCATGTGTGCCACTCCCTTCACAAACTGGGCTTCTCCCTCAATTTAAAGAAGTCACAAATGATACCATCGCAGAGACTCCAGTTCATAGGAGCGATCCTGGACACTTCCCTGGGAAAAGCCTCGCCACCAGAGGTGAGGGCTCAAGACATTCTACAGATGGTTACCAAGTTCCAAGATGCCCAACGTCTCCCAGCCTTCGACTTTTTGAGGTTGCTAGGCCTCATGGCATCCTGCATTTTCCTAGTGCCAGAGGCTCGCCTGAGAATGAGATCCCTCCAGTGGGCACTGAGAACTCAGTGGTCACAATCTGAGGGAGAATGACAGATCTTCTTCAAGTTCCCAACAGGGTGGCTCGAGAGCTTCAGTGGTGGGCCTGTCAGGAGAACATTCTGAAAGGAGAACAGTTTTGGCAACCATGGCAGGAGATAACAGTAGTCACGGATGCCTCACTCAAGGGGTGGGGAGCCCACGCCAACGACTTGACCATCAGCGGTCGTTGGTCTCCATCGGAGTCCAGACTACATATCAACCTGTTAGAGCTGAGAGCCATCAGACTTGCGCTGAAGGCGTTCCTGCCAGCTGTACAAGGGAAAAACTTCCTGATAATGACGGACAACACAGTGGCCATGCATTACCTCAACAAAAGAGGAGGTGTAGGATCACTACCCCTGTGCAGAGAGGCGATGCAGCTCTGGTTTTGGGCAATCCAAGAAGGAATCTCTCTATCGGCAGTTCACCTAGCCGGAGAGAAGAACTTGACAGCGGACGCTCTGAGCAGGCAGAGCACAGTCTCCCACGAGTGGGAACTAGCTCAGGAAGTCCTTCAAGAGATCTTTGCCCTTTGGGGAACCCCTCAGGTGGATCTGTTCGCCACCAGCGTCAACAGGAAATGCGATCTGTTCTGCTCAAGGGAATTTCCCCCGAGAGGAGCTCTGGGAGACGCGTTCATAGTGGACTGGGAGTTTCCGCTTCTGTATGCGTTCCCACCGGTCCCTGTCATTCCTCAAATGATCAGGAGGTTGAGAAGATTCCGGAGAACCATGATCCTAATTGCCCCGGATTGGGCCAGGAGAACGTGGTACCCGGACCTTCTAGACTTGTCCATCTGCCCTCCAATTCGACTTCCACTCAGAGAGAACCTACTCTCACAGAAGGGAGGTCAGGTTCTCCATCCAGACATCAAAACCCTCAACCTTCACGCTTGGCTTCTGAAAGGCTGAGGTACAAGGATTGGGACCTCCCTGATGATGTTATGGAGGTGTTGCTTTCGGCAAGGAGGCCAGCAACAAAGTCTTTATACCGCTGCCGTTGGAATAGATTTTGCAGCTGGTGTAGAGAACAGAATATCAACCCTTTTTCATGTGGTACACCAATGGTTTTGTCCTTCCTTCTATATTTGGCGAATTCAGGCCTTCAAGTTGGCACCATTAAGGGCTATCTCGCAGCGCTATCCATCTTTAAGCGCACTGCTGAAGAACCATCCTATTTCAAGTTACCCTTGGTAATACAGTTTCTAAAGGGGTTAACCAATGTTTATCCCCCAAGACCATTCCAAGTTCCCCTATGGGATTTAAACTTAGTCCTAACTTTCCTGATGGGCACACCTTTCGAACCACTCCATTCTTGTTCGTTAAGATTCCTTACCCTTAAAACTGTTTTATTAATAGCACTTACATCTGCTAGAAGGGTGAGCGAATTACAAGCTCTTTCTTGTAAACCCCCTCACACAATCTTTCACAAAGACAAAGTTGTCCTGCAAGTGAAGCCTAATTTCCTCCCAAAGGTGGTTTCTGAATTCCATATCACTCAGAAGATTACCCTACCATCTTTCTATCCTCCTCCTCATCCGGGGAAAGAGGAAGAGAGGTTACACAGGCTAGACCCTAGAAGGGCTTTAAGTTTTTACATCAGTAGACTAGCCAGGATAAGACAGGCAGACCAGCTGTTTGTAGGTTACACAGGTCACAAGCTGGGGTTACCAATAAATAAGCAGACCATTTCCAGATGGATCATTCTAGCCATTCTGGAATGTTATAAACTGGCAGGGAAAGAGCCCCCTCAAAACCTTAGGGCTCATTCGACCAGAGGTATTGCAGCTTCATCGGCCCTCAAAAGAGGTGTGCCGGTTAAAGACATCTGTGCGGCCGCTACATGGTCGTCTGTCCATACCTTTACACGATTTTACAACTTGGATTCCTCCTCCAGTCAAGAGACTAGGTTTGGAAGGGCTGTACTGCATTCTATTCATCAATAGAAGACAGCGTGAAGTCAGTACTTCCTCTTCCAATAATAGAATACTGCTATGGGAGCCTATCTAAGATGAGGAATACGTCGGAGGACACAATCCCTTCGAAGAACAAGTTACTTCTTACCTTGTAACGTTCTTTCGACGGGATGTTCCTCCGACGTATTCCTCATCGACCCTCCCATACATCCCCGCAGTTCTACTTCCCTTGTTGTTGCAGCTTACGCTCCTTCAGGGTGATTAGTCTAGTCCAGAAAGAATTATTGTGGGCTACAAAACGGAACTGAGCAACGGACGCTGCGCGCGGCCTTTATAGGCAGGATGATGCCGACGTCGATACGGCGGCTGTCGAGGGACATCAACTCGGAGGACGTCGACGCGCAGCGCCCTCTAGAGAAAAATTTTTCCGAGGCCAGCAGAGCTGGAAGGAGATATCTAAGATGAGGAATACGTCGAGGAACATCCCGTCGAAAGAACGTTACAAGGTAAGAAGTAACTTGTTTGTTTACAGTTTACAGGTATACATAATTACATGATTAGTAAAGGCAAGGTCAGTTATTGGTCATTATTCTTTAACCACTGAATGTAGCTACGCCTAAAATGGGGATAGGTTTGAGGTGTCCGAAGGGAGGGTGGTAAAGAGTTCCAGTGTTGGGCTGCTTTCACCTGGAAGCTGTTGCCGCCTATTTTGGTTCGATTGAATCTGGGAACTGTAAGTAAGTTAGCATTGGTGGATCTGGTGGGCCTGTTAGGGGTGTATCTTTTTATTCTGTCTGCTAAGTAGCGGGGGGCTGCATTATTGAGGCATTAGTGTGTTAAGGAGGCTACTTTGAGCAGGATTTTGTCCGTGGTGGTAAGCCAATTGTGAGTTCTCTTGATGTTAGAGATGTGTTCTCTCTTGGGGATGCTGAGCGCTGCTCTAAGAGCATTGTTTTGTAGGGTCTGGATTTTATTGGTTACCAGTTTGTTGGCTCCTACGTAGAGGGTGTTACAATAGTCCAGTTTTGATAATACAAGGGCTCTGGCTAAGGTAATGCAGTTCTGAGTGGATAGGAAAGGTTTGGCTGCTCTTATAAGCTTACATATGTAGGCTGTGGAGGTGGCCATGGAGCAAACCTGTTTATGGAAGGAGAGGGCAGAGTCTCGGTAGATTCCTAGGGTTTTCACTTCTTTAGATACCTTGATGGGATTGCCGTCTATAATGAAGCTGGTGTAGTTATGGTCCAGTTTATTTAGATTGTGGGTGGATCCGAATATGATGAGTTCAGTCTTGTCATCATTCAGACTGTGGGAGGCCATCCATGCCTGGATGATGAGGTATACCCTGTTCACGAAGGCCAAATCCTTGTTGTAATATCCCGTCAACCGGATGAGGATCTGGGTATCATCGGCGTAATTAGTGTAGGTGATACCCAGACCGTCAAGATCATCAAACAGGGGCTTCTTGAACACGTTATACAGTGTGGGGGGAACACATGAACCCTGAGGGACCCCACATGTGATGGGGATGGGGTCAGTGGAAGCTGAGGTCGAAAAGACACGCATAGATCTGTTGCTCAGGAATATGCGGTTCGATTAAACCTATAAGACTAGACGCCAGGCAGAGATTTAGTGGGCTGTGATCGAAGTTTAATAACCAACAGCATTTGGATTTTAAGATGTGGCTATGCAGAATCTTGCTCAAAGGCTTATAAGCACAGCCAAGTGTGGCCTGACAACTAATGCGATGATTTTTAGCAGCGCAAAACACTGCAGAAGTCTTTGTAAATTTTCCAAAAACTGAAAAACGCAAAAAGTATCACAATGTGATCGCTTTGTAAACAAGGGTCTGTTAAACCATCAGCCTCAATTCTTATTTGAACAAAATAATTGGGACCAACAGTTTCCAATATCTGCCAGACTAAGGTTTCAACAGCCTCCGTTATAACCGTTATTCCGTGACCGAGAAAGCATAAGTGCTCCAAGCTTATGAATCTAAATTCCTGGTAATGCTCCACGGCTGCAAATGTTTTATAATTTCTTTGATAAGTTTGCACCCTTTCCAAATACACTGGGGCATACAGTGTCTGTGGCATTGATATCTGCAGTGTGATAGCTCAATCATGTCTGGATATAACCAAGCAGGCTTTTATAATTTTTTAAATAGTCGGTGTCTCTGCGCTTGAGATCTGGCCCATTTTAATTTTTTTTCTCCTGTTTTTAGAGCTTTGTCAAAATGAATATCCGCCACCACTTTGAACAATCGGTTTGTCTGTAAGAACGGGTTTGACAACGGCTGTGTTTTTAATTTAATGCAGTCTTCCAGAGCAGATGTCTGTGGGGGCTTGTTTTTGAGTTTTTTTTTTTTTTCATAGAGGGGCTTTGCCAGGACTCGGTAGTTTCTAGTCATAACTTTTTGGGCTTCTCTAATATGTTTAATATTTGGGATATTTCCAGATTAGGGTTTGACATAGATGCGTATATACTGGGCCCCGCAAATGTTTGTGGGGAATTGGCTAGACAGGCGGTTAGTGCATTGTGTGCAAGACCCGGTGCCGTGGTTAGCGCTGTATCACCCCCAGGTCACAAGGTCTATCAGAGGCCCCTTCTACGACTACTGGGGTGTGTTTAACAACTGGGTCTTTGTTTAGTGTAATATTGACCAGCAAACCCTTGCCTGTCCTACAATGCGCCACTGCTAAGGCGCTGCCGATAAGGCGCTAGTATCACCCCCCAGGTGCTTTAGTAGCATCAAAACAGCCCCATCTGCATTTTCAAAAGTGCTCTGAACCATAGATTGTACAAGCTGCTTCTTTTTACAATAGGGTTTTAAACTTTTGACGATGTTCAGTAATTTTTTATAATTCTTTTTAAAGTGGGCTTTTTTTCTTGTTCTTTTGAATAATCGCTACACGCTCACAGGTAACTGTATCTGAAATATGAATGAGCCCAACACGCCCCCCGGCTCCCACACCTTGATCACATTCATTTTGCGTGTCTGTATCATAATCCAAAATGATAATGGGCTCATCGAGAGGTGTTTCAACAGGTGTATTGGTGTTAGTGTATGATGTTGATGGAACCTTGGAGTCCGCAATGACCTGTGTTTGAACACTCTGCACCGGAACATTTGAAATATTAACAACATCTGCATGGTAGACCTCTCCATCATTGTGCACACTGACCCCTTGATCACCATCCGACATATCAATAACATACCCATCATTATTCACAAAGCCCTCCTGAACACCAACATAAGTTCCATCCCCACACCCGTGTACATGCCCCCCCTTTATCGTTATTAGAAATATTGGAAACAGCCCCGTCCCTATTCACACACCCCTCTTGAATACCAACAGAAGTTCCATCCCCTACCCTGTGCACATGTCCCACTTGAGCGCCAACAAACATATTAGAAACATTCCTTCCTGAACATCAGCAGAAATATTATCAGGGCCAACACTGTATTCACTTCAATTCCAGTATACACAGGCATCTTGACTATCAGGGGGTGGCGTATTAATAGCCCCTATATTTTGAATCATAGCCACATTGCCATGTATTTATTAACAATGCCAGCATCCTCTGAAAACGCCTCCAGAGATATAGGGTTGTTAGTAAACTCTAGATTCCACTACATATCAAATGCTTCCAAATCAATTACTGTGTCATCCGGCACTCCGGGTGTAGTGCCATCCTGTATATATGTCATATTTCCCGTATTCATCAGCACATCCATGTCTTGCTGCAAAAACCCTAGAACCACTAGCAGCTCCTGAGGTGAAAGCCCCAAAAACGAGATCTCATTGGGGTCTACTTCTGCATTAGATTGGTTAACTACATTTTGAACGCTGTCCATACTGGTGGTGTTATTTCCCTCTTTAACATATACATTCTGCAGAGCATATTCTTATACATTTGTCTCATTGTTGGTCATCACAATCATATCGCTCGTGACAACCCCCAACTGTGCAGATCTATTTATACACCCCACCCTCTAGACATTTTTCTTTAGTCGCTGTTTACCCCCACAACCCCCTGGTTGTCTCACCCCATCTAGACCGTTCTCAACATTATGCATTGCATTTTGCAGCTTAAAATATTCAGAATTTACACCATCAGCCCCACGACCCCGTTTCACACTGGCACTGTCCTGTGAATATGCACTTTTAAACGAGGCTTGCAGCCCAGAGCCATCGGAAGATCTGTCTGAAAATGTTGGAATGCTTAACCCGCCCTGGCATGAGCTGGTGAATATTTAGATGGCCGGTAATATCCGTCAGAGTCCTCAAGCGCCCCATTGCTGAGGGAATAACTCCATAATCAGGATTTAAAACCAGAGCATTTCCTATTTTACTCGAGGGCCGCCGACATGTTAAACGCTGTCTTGAGCCGGCAGAACATAGAGGGATCACTTGCATGTCTGGGGCCCCTGTTATAGAATTATTTACTGCCCATTTCAAAGTTGCTCAGGCACATAGTTCAATGCTGGAACAGTACAATAGTCATAAAAAACCTTTGTGGTCTTAATGACTTTATCGCTCAGTGGCCCACCAGAAACTTCGGCAGGCATTGTAAAAACACCAGAATGAGCAGGGCCCGTTCATGAATTCACAAAATAATTCTGCGGCATATGCCCCCAGATCCATTGGGCTTTACCGATGTAACAACACTGTTGGGCCCCATCCATGGGTCGTTGAAACATTCCAAATCTGTTGATCCATGCAAAACAAGCTCCATCCCAGCGCCCGCAAGAGATCCAGTAGAGACAAGCAAAACCATCCCTGCGCTCTCAAAACAACCAGAATTTGCCAATCCATAGAAAGCAGCCTGCCTCTTGGAGACTTTTTATCACTTATTAGGCCCCCAGACATTCCATTCAGCATTGCAAAAACTCCAGAACCAAGCAGCCTGGTGATGATTTCACAAAAGACATTTGTGGTGGCTGGGCCCCCAAATCCATCGGCCCTTGCTGCTGTAACAAAAACAGCGACCCGATTCCTGGGTCACTAAAACATCCAAGGTTTGTTGACCCAGAAACAACAGGCAGCGCCATTCCAACCTCCTCGAGTTGTCCACCGCTGCAGGTTGTTTTTCCAGAAGCTGCCTGTTGCAACATCCAATTGTTGAGAGCCATTTCTACAAACAAATAAAATATGGAATCAGTACACTATAATATTAATATTTACACACTGAGCCAAAATATAACATCCTGAATCACGGCGACCTTAAACATTTTCAACCACCAGTGTGATCTGTGACACATTGGCAAAAGCATCAATATTGCAGCGATATTTTTTAAAATCATGACACACAATTAAGAAAACAACCACCAGGGCCAGCACAACCAGCAGGGCCAGTTGGAACACATATTGGACACAGAGCCAATAACCCTGGAACGCCCACAAAAGTATAAATATTGCAGCAATATTTTTTTAAATCATGACACACAATTAAGAAAACAACACACCATTGCCCACACAATCATCTGTCCAGCACAACCAGCAGGGCTGGTTGGAACACATATCAGACAGAGCCAATAACCCCAGTAGGCCCACAAAAGTGTCAATATTGCAGCAATATCTTTTAAAATCATGACACACAGTTAAAAAAAACACCACAACATCGCCCACACAACCATCCGGGCCAGCACAACCAGCAGTGCCGGTTGGCATATATATAGGACACAGAGTCAATAACCCTGGTAGGCCCTGGAGGTTGTGCTGTCACTGATGGCTATGCAGGGACAGCACAACCATCAGGGACAGAACCAATGAGACCTTTAGAAACCCCTTTGATAAATCATGCTCTCCAACCAGGAGCTGTGCTTAGATGAATACATTAATCTAGAATGCTGGCTGTAAGCACAGCCCACCTCAAAACTTTCAGAACTTGCAGAGAATATATTTGGTATAAACACTACTTCAAAATACATTTCTGCTTCACTATGCCTATTTAAAGGCCATGCCTTTTCGCTTTGTCAATGTATTTTTTTTTGTAAACGTGTTCATACAGTTTCCAGCCCTAAATTCATATGTAGCATTTTCATTTTGTCACTGTGGTTACTTTAAACAAGGCTCACTGTGCCTATTTGCTTTGTCAAGGGTCCACAATTAGATAACCACATCTCACAAAGTGCATATAGCTTGTGTGCACAACTACTTTCCTAGAACCAAGAGTCTTGTGCACTTTCTAAATACTTAAATATAGGCGTTTTCATTTTACACATAGAAAGTCCCCGCTCCTTACAGCTTCGTAAACAAGCCCTCTAAAAAGGCTGATCAGGCCTAAACACTAGCACCCCTAAAACAAACATAAAATGCAGATCACGAAATGACGCCTGAGACAGTCACTTTTGCATGTAACTTAACCCTCGCCTGCCACTGTTAAAGCACACTTCAGCATCCATATGAAAATGCAGGCTCACCTATTAATCCAGCATGTCCCGATCAAGAATAAACGCACTTTTTATTTAAAATTCTCTGTTTGCCCCATTAAACAAAAATACATTACGCCTGTGCGTTGTGGTACTTAACATTAACCCATGTGTTGTTGGCCACTTCACAGTGCCTCATGTAGCTTGTGTACACATCTGCGTTGACAGGCTATAACCTGGTTTAGCATTTTTTTTAAATGTTTAAATATTTTGAGTTTAAAAATGTACTTTCAAAGTTGTGACACTGTGGAGTGTGCAGCCCTTTAAACACAGCGTGGTTATTTACTGGTGTGCATTATAAGACATCAGACATTTTTGAAACCTACAAATAAGGCTTAGCACTGTTGCTGCAGGCTGCCAGTACCCTATAACACATAAAGGTTTATAGTGCAAGCCTGCCTTATCTAGCCAGGCACATTCCAAAGCCAGAATGTGAATATTCCTCATATAGTTTAGAATGCAAATATTTACACCAGCAACTCTAACACCAGCCTGCACATGTGGCAGTTATACCGTTGAAACAATGCATCACTTTGCACCTTTCAAACAGGCCTATACTTAAAAATACACAGTGACAGATTCCAGAACAAACTTTAAATAAAATCTGGTTTTCACAACAACCGCATCTTTTAAACAATATTAACAAGCAGTACATCAACATGTGTGTTTCACAAAGAAAACCCAAATTCATTCTGGCATATCCTCCCAAAAACGAATATATTTTGTTTTGATAGCACATTAAATAGCTGGGCTATAAACACTTAGAAATGCAGAGTCACAAACACATGGTAGAGCATTGAAACACTTTCTAGCACTAGAAATACTCTTCTTTAGATTTAAAGAGTATTTAAATATTTTAAACTTTTAAAACACGGCCCAACTGGTCAGAAAAACTATTTATTTAAACATGCTTTTACATCCCTGTACAAGGCTACATAAAATAAATAAATAAAAATAAATAAAAAAAACATCTTAACTTATTGTTCTTTCAAAAACGAGGCCTCTTCCGTCACAGGACTTGTAGATGGCGGGAGTCTTCCGTTCCAACCGGTGTCCACAGATCAAGCAAATCTCCTGAAATCCACAGCGCTATTTTGGCAGGCTTCCAAAGCCTGGCTTTTAAAGACATCCAGTTAATTCCCCCACCCCTATCACCCAGCCCTCATATCAGAACATCCTGCATATTCCACGTGCAGTCTGCTACAGGCCTCTGAAAACCCCCCTAGTCACGGTGAGTTTACAATGAATGGGCTCATTCAAATGCAGTTTAGACACACCCAGCACATGACATCTGCAGATTACACGCGCCTCTGGGCTACAGTGACTTTACAATGAATGAGCTAATTCAAATGCAGTTTAGACACACCCAGCACATGACATCTGGAGATTACATGTGCCTCAGGGCTTGATTGTAAGGTTGCATCATTCTAATGTCGGTTTCATATATTTTCAAGTACATGGGAAGATCCAACAGCTGAGTCAGACCCCAGGGCTGACTGTATCGTCATCTGTGAATTCTTTGGACTGTGCCGTCGCCTTCATAGATAAAGCCCAGCTGCTGTGTTTGTGTGTGATCCTGCCAGCAAAAACAGCAGTGTTAACCAGCTGTATTTTTTAAAAAGACACTTTTGGCTGTCTAGCCTATACAGAATTTGGCACTCTGTATAACATTAATATACCCCTGAAATACGGCCTTTCATTTTCTTTTGCACACTGTATATTTTCAAATGGTTTCATGTTTGCCCATGGACCTGAAGCTGGGTTGCTGTGAACACTGTTTTGCAACCCAGGCAAAAGCCAATGCCCCAGAATTTTTGCCTGTCTATATTTTCAAAGGTTTACTGTCCGCTTCATAACTAAAACATGCCCAGGCAGGCCCTGCCATGGCTGACGACATGCCCAGGCATTTCCACACCATTCTAAAATCATTTTTATTGGTGTTAAAATAGCCAAAGCCTCCCAGACCTATCCTTCACATTGTAAATTGATAACACCATGCCTAGAAAAGCTTGAAACACTTTTTGTATTAAATCTATATAAAATCTGTTATACAATACATTAGCCCCATTCTTGAGGAAACACCTGTCGAGAAAGTTTAGGTTCAAAATGTTGAGAGTAAAGTTGAACCTATTTCTAACTAGGGAAGTGTTGGGGAGAAGGAACAATATTCCTAAACGACTATGTCGCTAATGTGCCCTAGAGGATGAGAGCCTAAAACATTTGTGTGTTACCTGCCCGGATTTACGGTTTCTTTTGTTGTGCTCTGGGCTAACAGAAGATGTGTGGATCTGAATTTTAAATACTAATGAGCTTCCATTGTCAATAAGGTTATTGGAATTCTTGGAAGTTGTTCTTAAAGATTCTTAAAGGGAATGAATTGAGGGAGATTTTAAAGTTATGTAAACAATTCATGTGATTTTATGCTTTCTATGTTTTTAATGATGTGTTGCATCTGTATTTGTACTTGATAAATATTTGTATTTATTAATATATCTTTTAACTCTATGTTTTAAAGGCTCTTAAATTGTTAAATGTGAAAAATGTATATCGATGTGTGAAAAGTACAGTTTTGTTCTAAAACACACAATATATAAAATAAAAATCTGTTATAAAACTCTTATAAAGTCCTGACATCACCCCATCTGCCTCGCTTTATATAACAGTTCTAATAAATCTATGTAAAATGATGAACATTAAAGGGCTTATCAAAATGCCCACCGACTTTACATAAGATTATTCAAAGTTTATGTAAAATGATTCAAGTTCTGATCAAAATCCCTGCCAGCTTTATATAAAATTATTCAGTTTATATGACAGTATTCAAAGGCTTATCAAATATATGACAACCTTGTATAAAATCTATATAAAATGATGACGTGTTGTGATTGGCTTTCCTTCTTGTGCATTGATCCTGCTTGGATGAGGTATGTATGGAGTGATGTCATGTGTGGAATGATTGCTGGAAGCCTGAAATGTTTATGTGTTAATAGAGTTCCACCTAAGGCAGTTGAGATATGTGAGCCTGGGTGGTGGGAGCCAGTGGGATTCTATGTCTGTACTTCCCAATCTCCTGAAAGACCTGATAATACCTGATGAACTGAAGTACCTGAATAAAGCAACTGAAGATTATCTACAACTTGACAGTGTATCCTTTTTAAGCTTAATGCCTGAAACCCTGTCATAACATGACCTCATACCATAAAGGCAACAACCCACTCCTTCGTCATCAAAGCGTCACCAACACCTAACACTCACCAAGTAACTCCTCACAACTCACTATGCCCTCGACCAAGCAAAAGTGCACATGCCGCTCTCCCATCTTAAAACTTTTTAAGATAAACTTTATATTAAAAGTATTTTTATATCAAGTTCAGCTTAACTTTATATCAAAACATATCAAAACACACAAACACACTTTATAGCCGTTAATATAAATCTGATATAAATTTGATATCAATTTGATATCTTTTTTATTTCATTTTTATATTAAATTGATATAAAGATATCATATCAAGGGGGTGGGACTAAAGACACCAAGGGGGCGTGCCCACCTGTCAAAATTTGATCGCTTTAAAAAGGGGGCCCAATATACTACTCCTCCCTTTTCATTTCTTTTAATTGCCAATCCGATTTGCCTCCTGGGGCAGACGAGTTACACATTTCCCCTTCTGATATTCCATTCTTATGTTGCTGCGCCCTTTCTTATTTATAATGTAATTTCATAATTGTTTCTTCTAGGTTTTAGCCTTGAATCCTAGTTTATTTTAACCCGCTACAAACCAATTGAGAACAACTTCTCATTCTGCTGTTTTAACTGATAAGCCCTTGGCATCCGGAACACTTCTCAGGTGAAAGTGTTCACTATGACAAATTTGTCATCTATGGGAAACTGTTAACGTCTATCCCCATTGTTAAAGGATAGTTCCGGGACTTTTTTTTTATTGTTCCTATGGTTCGGCCATGTGTTTTTAAGCATAAATCGGTAGATCGTAGAAAACTTTCCTATGGACCTTACCCGACTTTTCGCCCATTAACGCACTCGAAAACATCCGCCATTTTATGATAATCCTATCATTTCCCCCCATCGCCCTGGCTCACCTGCTTTTGCGGCACTAAATCAAATCCCCCGTCCCCTGAGCCTGACATCAGCAGACGCGTACCGCCCATTTCCCGTTTCGTGTCAACAATCGCTGCGCCTCAGCTAATGAAGTGTCGCCATGGAAATGGCAGGACGCCTCTTTCCTCAATAAGTATAAACACACCGTTTCACAACACACAGCAGCAGATTTTCGAATCCATTCCTCTCTCTGTGTTACTTTGAGTATTCTGTGACTCGTTTCTGTGCTCTGGTCAGCTACCTTCGTTGATTGTAGCCCGTGTGAACAGATACCAGTACCACCGCTATAAATTATTTTACTTTCTTTACCACACAATGGCTACAATAATGCCGTATATGTACGAGCCCGAGTACACCGAGGAAGAACTACTGGAAAGGCAAGCACGCGAAAACGATGGGGATTCGGACGGCAGTTGGGAGGACCAGTCAACGGATGAAGAGCCTGGACCATGTCGCATGGACGGCGTCTCCATCTGGTGCACGTGCAATCGGTGCGAGCTAATGCCAACTGAGGAGGAGAACTGCTGCTGCCGAGAAAACTCGGGATGCCTGGCCTACATTTCGGAAGGCGAGCCAAGTCCACAATGCATCACCGAGCTGCCAGAGTTCAGGGAAGCCTGCCTCTCACGGACCGTGTTGAGGATGATGATGGTGCTTATGCACGAACTTCGCGGCACTGTTCGTCCGCGTAATCTGAGTAACGAGTAAGTATACTCTGGTTGTGATGTCAGTGATGCCACTACTATGTCATGGTCGTCTCCCACATATAAAATTACATCTACATATCATTCGAATGCATGTAAATTGGTTCCATATTGTGCATTTTCTAGATAGAATTTTTTTCAAAGCAGAATGACATTTTTTACCTGAATCGACAGTGATAAGAAAGTTTTGTCATTTTAATACAGTTTGCATCTTTCATTTTCACAGGTGGTACAGGCTGGTGGCCTATCGTTGCTTCACTTGGTGGCTTCACGGGAGGCTCGGACACCGCGTTCGGAGCGTAATACCTGCCTGTGCGGTACTTGCCATTAGACAACATTTCCCCAGCGACAGTGGACAATACCGCGGATTTTCCCTGGATGTGCTGCAACCGCAACTTTACAATGTGTAATGTTTATTATTTATGTTCAATTGAAATTAAGATCTAAAATAAAACCCAACATATATTTTAACAATGGTTGTTTTGATTTTTTAAATGAATCTAGTGTGTCTCCATTGAATAGTCTTCCTGTGCCTTGTCTTGTCACACCACATGTCTCCGGCCAGCATCCTCCCTCACGCTGGCCGCCCACCTTCAATCCACATAACCGTTGAACCCATATGCAGCAGACATACATATGTTATTTTGCGGGTTGGCATCAAGCCTCCCGGCCTTGCCTCCTCCCCCAAAAATACTTACCACACCACTTTGTTCAAGCGTTGGCAATAAAAGGAAGGCCGTTGGATTTTATTGATACAAAACATGGTTATAGGTAAATAATCAATATGGTTGATCATAATAAATCATCCTTTTGGGCACCGGGTACAGAGATGGCCACCTCTGGCCCGTGCCGCCTTGCCACCACAGGCCAGCCTGCTGCTGACTAACTGCCTAGGCATCCAGGGTCTCCAGGGTGAACTGCACCCATATATTCTCCTGGGAGGGTGAGGTATTTATAAACTCACCCCCCTGCCTTCCATGTACTAGATCCTGCAGCCAGCCTCTTACATGCAGTTAGATGGCCTCTCCTTGGTGAGGCCTTGTGGCAAACGAGTCTTGTCTGCACGACCACTGCCCTAATCCACACCCCCCCGCCCTATCAAAGGCAGTTCGCACCGGGGTACTTGCGCTGCCAAGTGGAGCTGTCAGGGAGCGATAAAGGCCAAGAGGTGCCAAAGACCATGTACACTTCAAAGTGGTCTATAGAGCATGGGTTGTTGTTCCCATGACTACCTCCAGACCCCGTGTCTCCTGCCAAGCATCCCCCCTCACGCTGGACGCCCCCCTGCAATCCACATAAGTGTGTCTCCATTCACGAGTCTTCCTGTGTCTTGTCTGCACGACCACTGCCCCAATCCACCCCCAGCCCTATCAAAGGCAGTTCGCACCGGGGTACTTGCGCTGGCAAGTGGAGCTGTCAGGGAGCGATAAAGGCCAAGAGGTGCCAAAGACCATGTACACTTCAAAGTGGTCTATAGAGCATGGGTTGTTGTTCCCATGTCTACCTCCAGACCCCGTGTCTCCTGCCAAGCATCCCCCTCACGCTGGACGCCTCCCTGCAATCCACATAAGTGTGTCTCCATTCACGAGTCTTCCTGTGTCTTGTCTGCACGACCACCGCCCCAATCCACCCCCCGCCCTATCAAAGGCAGTTCGCACCGGGGTACTTGTGCTGGCAACTGGAGCTGTCAGGGAGCGATAAAGGCCAAGAGGTGCCAAAGACCATGTACACTTCAAAGTGGTCTATAGAGCATGGGTTGTTGTTCCCATGTCTACCTCCAGACCCCGTGTCTCCTGCCAAGCATCCCCCCTCACGCTGGACGGCCCCCTGCAAACCGCATAATGCCACGACTTATACACGTCATTCATTCACAAACACACCCCTGTTTCGAATTCTTTATAACCCACTTCATATTTCTAATGAGCACTTCTTTGCGCTTTGCTAGTCAACCCGTGAAGGTGCTGGCTATCTGCTCTTCGTCTCTGTGAACTTCCGTGACCACTTCGAGGAAACTCCTCAGTTTGCAACCTGTGAACTGCTCCCTGTTCTACGACAAGAAACTACTCTGATCCCTGCATCTAACTGTTTGTTCGTCAAGGTAAGGCCATGTACCATAATCATTTTGCGTCCAATTTCTTTTCGTTCAAGACAGTACATGCAAGGAACTAGTCACATGTTCTGAGTTTACATTGGTATTCATAGAGAATTGTTGATCTTTACTTTTCAGAACCTTCCACAATGCCAGCCTGTTCCATTGGCGGTTGCCCTTCGAAGACCCATAATAAATCTGAAGGTACTATAATGCATGTTTTCCCTAAGACAATAGATCAGATAAGAGAATGGGTCCGATATTGCGGATATCCACCGTCTGAGCTTGAAAGTAGAGTCCTAGAAGTCTTTGAGGACAAGAGGGGTGATCGATACCGCATCTGCAGCAGGCACTTTACCTCTGACATGTACTCCACATCATTGCTAATAAAGAAGAACACACCGCGAGCGAGGCGAAAATTGCTCTCAACCGCTATTCCCACTCTATTCGTCCACATCCCTCCACTGGTGAGTCAAGTTTACGTATTTATCTCTCGGCCTTGCGGTAGTGTGTAGCATTGGCTAACAATAATTTCCCCATTTATGTATCCACTCAATATGAAGGCGGAAGATTCTCCATCCGTGTCGTTATTGCAGTCATCAGCCACTTCAAGCGCCTATCGGGTAATCTTACTTGGCTATTCTGCCACTGACTTGTTTTAGGCATGTAAATCAATAGTTTTAATTTATCGTGTAATTATTTTACCTAATGGTACACCCTTGTACTCGTCCTCTAGTCTTTGTTTTCAGTTATAATTATTGTTATCCAAAATAATGCAAGTACTGTCTTTCAGGGAGATGCTGAGGAGTCCAACGTATTGACGACTACCGTTGATGTCACTCAGATGCTCGAGGTACGTTTCAGGACAGTTCCGTCGCCCTCCTATGTGTCTTCTTTTTTCAATATTGTGTTCATTACTAATGAAAGTCCTATGTTTCAGGGAGTCGATGGAGCATTAGTCCAAGAAGAAGGGGGAGCATGCAGTTACGGGTCGGCGCAACAGCTTGCAAAAGTGTGCACCGCAGTTACATCGTCCCTTGATGTTCTTATGCATTTCGAGGTATGGATACTGACAGTTCGATCAAGCGAAATCATATGACGTGATTACATCCGCTATACTTCCTTCTTTATTAACGCAAGTACTATGTTTCAGGGAGATGACGGAGCTTCTTCTACAAGAACATCACCCCTAGTAGTTGATGCAGATCTCTGGGTGGTGACACTTTCAACGATCGAGCAAATCGAATCATATTTACATATCCATTATTTATTTTAGACAACTGATCATTTGTGCAGGTCTATTTAGATGAGCCGTTCACGCCTGCACAAAGTTTCTGTTCTTTTTATCAAAATAGAAAACCATACTAATGCAATTACTGTGTTTCAGGGAGTCACTGAAGCATCATCTTCAATAATATCATCAATGGAAGTCTATGAGGAGCCCGAGGTATGGATCTTGACAGTTCCATCTAACTAGATCAACAATGCGTGAATAATTGTCGTTTGAATGTTCTACACAAAGCGTTCATTCGTGTTTTGCTATTGAGATGTACGTGGGTATTGGTCCCCAAGTACATTTTGTGTTTTCGATATTATTATACATACTAATGAAAGTTCTATGTTTCAGGGAGTCGATGGAGCGTCAGTGCGTGATGGATGTGCTTATCATGAAAATATAGTCGTTGCAGCGCAAGAGGAAGTGGAGACATGCACACACGAGTCGGAGCAACAGCGTCCTGATGTTGAAGTTCGAGGCAAGAAAGTTTCAAAGAAAAGAAAGCAAAAGAAGGTTAGTGTCCTGGTCACTATATTATGTTGTTTTTCACTGTTAATAGTTCAATACTGTAAGTTGTGTTTAAACTGAACATCCCTTTTCCAATCTGTCCTCTAGTTGCGAGTGGGTGTACGAACTAGATCTACACAGACAGTGAAGCGAACGAGAGATGTTGCTTGTCAAACCTTTTGGCAGGGACTTGAGACTGGAGATGCATCGTGCCAATGGGAAGAATATGAAGTGATTGACAACGGAGCTATACCACATCCAGCCATTGATAGTGAATGTCCTCCTGGTAGTTCGGATGCAGTCGGAGATAAATTCACAGAATCCACACCCGCAAAAACTATGACCGCGAGAAAGTTGAAGAAATTGTCCTATTCACCCATTGCCGGAGAAGGAACAGATGTTGCAATGGAAGAGAATGAAGTGGACTACAATGAAACACCTTCAATATCACTGAACATAGCGGAAGACGATATCAGAGATTCTACCTTTCATGTGAGTGACATGTCCTCAACGTTACAGGCCGAACCAGCTGGGATGCAGAGTGACAGTATAAGGAAAGAGGCCAAATTCATTGTATTCGATAGTTGTTTGATTGATATTATTTGGTTGAAATGTGGGCATTCGGTAGGTGGGGAAGTATGTGGGGAGCCATTGATTAATGTGACTCGTGCAATTCGAGGCACTAACCTTAAAATACATGCCACCTGTACAAAATATCATCCTTTCTCATGGTCTGCACAACCCATGCTGGGACAACTGCCAGCAGGCAATCTACTTTGTGCAGCGGCTGCACTTTTTAGTGGTTCAAGTTTTAAAAAATTAGAGTCTTTCTTTCAGTTTGTGGGAATCCATTTCATTGCGAAAACTCAGTTCTACAAATACCAAACCGATTATCTATTTCCAGCCATTAGCGAAGCTTGGAGAATGGAAAAAATGTCTATTGATAGTACATTCGCGGGCAAACGGTTCAGGCTAGCCGGTGATGGACAGTGCGACAGCCCAGGATTTTCAGCCAAGTACTGCACCTACCACTTTCAGGACATGGAAAGTAAGAAAATTGTGAGTTCGGTGGTCGTGCAGGTGTCACAAAGTACATCCTCAGTGGCCATGGAGAAAGTTGGCTTTGTAGCATCATTGCAAGAACTACAATCGCAGGGAATGGTGATCGACCTGATAGCCACGGACAGACACGTTTCAATTGCCAAGACAATGAGAGAAGAGTACAAAAATATAAATCACCAATTTGACGTTTGGCATCTTGCAAAAACAATCAATAAAAAATTGTCGGCTGCAGGTAAAAAAAAAGATATGCAAGGTATTTCATAGTGGTCCAAGTCAATCAGCAACCATCTTTGGTGGAGCTCAAAAACATGTGGAGGGTCGTTGGAAATTCTACTGGAAAAATGGCGGTCAGTAATGCTACACTGTACAAACGTGCACCGCTGGAACACGAACCAACATTTCCACAATTGTGAACATGGCCATTTGTCCACAGAGGAGGCACGGAAGAAGAAGTGGTTGATTCCTTCATCACCCACTCACAAAGCCATTGAAAAGATTGTATTTGATAAAACTATAACAAAAGCTTTGAGGGGACTCACGGAATTCTGCCACACAGGAGATTTGGAGGTGTTCCACAATATGTGCCTAAAGTACAGGCCAAAATGATTGCATTTTGGCATGGAGGGCATGATAAATCGGACTCTTTTAGCGGTCTTGGCACATAACCATAATGTTGGCCGTCAACAAAGTAGGACGACCGGAACTTTAGGGACGCTTCGCTACAATAAGGCCTTCACTAAAAGAAGTAAACAATGGGTGATCAAACCAGTGTTTGAGGATATGCAATATGAGTTTATTGAGAGACTTATTGTTGACGTCCTAGATAGGCAAAAAAGAGAAAGCAATCCGTGAGGGATAGCCGCGTCCCCTGCACACTGTCTAACAGGCCGAACGGCCTAATGGAGTTGATAATCCGAAGATTATTTTGAAAGTTTATGAATTTCTTTATATTCAAAATACAGAAGATTTAGGAAAAACACATTCAATAGACAATTAGTGATCATCAACAGTAAATTCTGTTATTTATTTGTGTTTTCAAGTGCCCAACGCGTTTCGAGTCGAAAAAACTCTTCATCAGGGGCGACATATTCATCAAACAATTTCTATAAAAGGAAAATTATATACAATATATTAGTGCTTTAGATAGACTTAATGGTGAACAAAATCTAACAACAAAATCACATTTGTTATGAAGACAGTAATTAGCTTAAACATTTTAGCTGTATTGGTGGGTAACACATTCTATTGAAAAAAAGCCCAACATTACCCTAGTCTTTCCACATTCACCAAGTTAGTGTGATTATGCCACATATGTGTCTATATAGAAAATAGGTAGCTGCCCCTATATTTTGCCTTTGGCGCAGTGAATTTTGGGGGGATAATTTATTACTAAGGAGTGCAAATTATTGTGCTGCATTGATGCAAAATGACCTCTTACCTTGAGTTATGCTAATAACCAGCAAGGACTCAGAGGGTAGACGATTGTGTATTGTCCACTAGGCTCACGGTAACTAGTTCTTTTAAATCTGTGACCAATGGGGACCGATGGCAGAAGCGAATCTCTCAAGCCTAGAGAGAAGGAAAGATATTTTATAACAATGTATGTGAAAAGCTTTCTAAAAGAAAAAAATAGGCTTAGAGCCCAAAGTTAAATGCGTTTACTAAGTAGTTTTAAAGTCCGGTCTAAATACTCACTTCGATTCACACCAGCAATCTAGGAGGAGTTCAGGAGCCGTAGAAAACGGCAGTTGAATGAGCCTCTCTCACATTTTGCGTGTTTTTATATTGTTAAGTGTTATGACGTCACTCGCGCATGCGTTGGCGGCGTCACGCTTACGCATGACGTCACCCGCGCATGCGCGGAGTAATGTAAACAATCCCCCATGTTGTGTATGAATTAAAATGCAGCATTCTACCATAGGCGATCCATATACGGAAGCAACGATATCGATTTTTAATTATATGGCGTTACTTAGTAAAAAGTGATGGCCGTAGATGTGTATTTCTAATCTAAAATTTGAAATAGCGGTAATCCGTGAACCTCGATATGGGCAAAAGTGGGTCAAACGGGCTAATGATTAGGCTTTTGTACTAGGGCAACTGAGGAGAGTAGGTTGCTCTCTGAATTGTGATGTTATGTAATTATAATTTGTGTATATATCATCAACAATACTGTCGTGGAAACTTTGTTTAACACATTTAGCATTTTTCAGACCCTTATAAACGTTTCTTAGTTAATCAGTGGAGCATAAGGAAAACACACATTTCAATCACAATGACATAGCAGAATCCAAAAAAGGATAAGGTTTTGAATGTAAAGAATTAAACCGAAAATAGCTTCTAAAAGACATGTCATTGGTTCGGAAAGTTATATCTAGTGTAAGGTTGACCTATGTGAGTGAGACTAAGATGGCTACCTCCTTGTAGTGGGAGTTCATAGGAATGGCCCTAGAAAATAGTCCTCATTAATTCCCAGGGGTGTCATAGCGTCCAATTTGTTGATCCAGAAGAGTTCTCTTTGTGCAAGTTTTTTAGGAAGATTTCCACCTCTACTTGATGGTCGTAGGACCTCCAAAACCACAAATCTCAACTGTGAGATATTGTGTTTTTTCTCTTCAAAATGTCTATAGACTGGGGATTTGCAATTTTTGGTCCTGATGCAGGATTTATGCTCCGTCCATCGGTCTTTAACTTTCCTGTTTGTTCTCCCCACGTAGTATATACCGCATGGGCAACGTATAGCATAAATTACATTCTTGGTATCACATGTTGCAAATTGTTTTAACGAGATTTTCTTGCCGTTGTAGGGGTGTCTGATATGGTCTCCTTTTATTACATTATTGCAATGTTGGCAATGTAGACATGCAAACGTACCAAGTTTTTGTTTACTGAGAGTTGTCTGTGATGGTTGTTTTGGTTTCTCTGCCTTAATCAGTTGATCTTTCAAATTTCGCCCTCTTTTGTAAGCCATCATAGGTGGATCCGGGAAAAGCTGAGCAAGCGTATTGTCTGATTTAATAATGTCCCAGTTTTTGTGTATAATTCTTTTGATCTGATAGCTTTGGCTTGAGTATTTAAGTGTATGGATTAATCCCTTCTCGTTCTTCTTTGGATGGCCTTCCAATAGTGCATTTCTTTCCTGGGTTTCTGTGCGTATTATGGCTCTTTCTACCACTTCCGATGGGAATCCTCTATCCAAAAATCTTTGTTTCATAGTGTTATATTCTCCCTGGAGTGTATCTGTTTCTGAGGTGATTCTTTTGAGCCGTAATAATTGGCTGTAGGGTAAATTGTCTTTCAAATGCTTTGGATGGTGGCTTGTGTGGTGAAGACAACTATTCACATCCGTCGGTTTTCTGTATAATTTAGTTTTAAGTGAAGTCCCTGTTATTTCAACAGTGACGTCAAGAAAGTTCACATGTGGTTTGCCGATATCCATAGTGAAACCTATTCTTGTATTACAGGTATTTAGAAATTTCCAAAACTCTTGTAGTTCTGTTTCTGTGCCTTTCCATATCCCGAAGACGTCATCTATATACCTCTGCCAGCATTTGATCTTATTCGTCCAGGTTGGATTGTCCAATACATAATGTTTTTCAAAATGATACATGAAGATATTGGCGTAAGATGGGGCCACGG
This sequence comes from Ambystoma mexicanum, assembly GCF_040938575.1. NCBI lineage: Eukaryota > Metazoa > Chordata > Amphibia > Caudata > Ambystomatidae > Ambystoma > Ambystoma mexicanum. The sequence continues at coordinate 1,151,820,958 of NC_090932.1, forward strand.
AGGACCCCATTGAGGTACCAGAAATTTGTAGGTAGAACTGCCCATTGTGTCGAAAATAGTTATTGTAGAGTATGATGTTAATTAACTCCAGTGCCAGAATCTTGTGGATTTTTACTTGTCTATTGGATAATAAAAACCATTCTAGAGCTTCAATTCCCTCGGAGTGTGGAATAGAGGTGTATAGACTGTTCACGTCCATGGTGAATAGTATCAGGTTGTCTTCTGTTAGTTGTAATGTTTGTAAAATGTTCAAAAAATGAGTTGTATCCTTAAGATAAGTCGATGTTGCTTGGACCAATGGTTGTAGGGCTGTATCTAGATAGATAGCAAGAGGTTGAAATATACTTTCTGTCCCGGCCACAATTGGACGAAATGGTGGATCTCGAAGGTTTTTGTGTACACGCTTCAACACTCGCTCAGTATTATCGAGCTAAACGGATCCCGAGGGGTCTCAGAATTTATCTCAGACCCACCCTCTGCAAAGAGAACAAAGACTTTGTTAATAGATGGGAGCACATTCTGAATAAATGTTCCTTGGACCTCATCTTACTCACCATTGAAGAACTCTCAAAATCAGTGACATCATTGCAACAGGAAATTGAAGATATTTCTACACAGCTTTCCAAACTAAAAACAGACACAGAACTCAAACAGATTCTGGAAGATACCAACAGTAAACTTGAATCTTACAAACAGGACATAGAACAGCGTAAAATTAGAAAATTCCGTAGGGATACTTTGGATTACGCTCGGGACATCGTTTACTCTTGGCAAGAATTTTACACAAACAGCCGACCAGTACCAAGAAGACCACCTAGGCAACCAGCAGCAGTAGAAGAACATACAGAAAGCAGCGAGGTAACTAGTGGGGAACTCGAAGAAATACCAAGTGCTACAACAGCTTCTAATATTTTATCTGAAGCTACAACTAGTGGATCCACAGTAGTCACTCCACAGATTCCTTTTTTAGGCGACGGAAAACCAGAAGAGGACAAAAGAAAACCCCGCCAGAAAAAGAAATAAAGAATAATTTGGTGATTAACATCTCTTCCAAACCTCTTACCTCGGCCCAAATAGATACACTCAATTTGGGTATTTCATTTATACCAACTAACTCCACTACGTTCTTCGAAGAAGAAGTCAACCTCTTTAAACTTATAAGGAAGATGGAATTAAAGGTCTTTTTTAATAACATTGAGGATAACATGCAAACCAGAACAAAATCAAAATACCTAGAAATGAAAAATAAAAGCAACTTCTACCCGCAGGTCAATCACCCATTGATTCATCTATTTAAACAAAAAACCATAAAAGACCTTAAAAGATTGAAGTACATCCAGCCTAAAAAACAGAACATCCGCAAGCACCAACTGAAACTAATTAAACAACTGGCAGAGGACAGCAGCTTGACTCTCAAACAAGCAGACAAAGGCGGAGCTCTGGTACTAATGGATACAACCCTCTATGATTTAGGCTGTTCCAAACTTTTACAAGATACTAGGACCTACACACCACTGGATAGTGACCCAATACTTGGGATAACTAACATTATCAATACAACTGTGGAGAAGGCTCTCATGATGGACTGGATAACAGATAAAACAGCTGACTTTTTGATACAGAAATATCCCATAACACCGGTCTTTTATGGACTGCCGAAAATACACAAAAACCTTCGAGATCCACCATTTCGTCCAATTGTGGCCGGGACAGAAAGTATATTTCAACCTCTTGCTATCTATCTAGATACAGCCCTACAACCATTGGTCCAAGCAACATCGACTTATCTTAAGGATACAACTCATTTTTTGAAAATTTTACAAACATTACAACTAACAGAAGACAACCTGATACTATTCACCATGGACGTGAACAGTCTATACACCTCTATTCCACACTCCGAGGGAATTGAAGCTCTAGAATGGTTTTTATTATCCAATAGACAAGTAGAAATCCACAAGATTCTGGCACTGGAGTTAATTATCATCATACTCTACAATAACTATTTTCGACACAATGGGCAGTTCTACCTACAAATTTCTGGTACCTCAATGGGGTCCTCCGTGGCCCCATCTTACGCCAATATCTTCATGTATCATTTTGAAAAACATTATGTATTGGACAATCCAACCTGGACGAATAAGATCAAATGCTGGCAGAGGTATATAGATGACGTCTTCGGGATATGGAAAGGCACAGAAACAGAACTACAAGAGTTTTGGAAATTTCTAAATACCTGTAATACAAGAATAGGTTTCACTATGGATATCGGCAAACCACATGTGAACTTTCTTGACGTCACTGTTGAAATAACAGGGACTTCACTTAAAACTAAATTATACAGAAAACCGACGGATGTGAATAGTTGTCTTCACCACACAAGCCACCATCCAAAGCATTTGAAAGACAATTTACCCTACAGCCAATTATTACGGCTCAAAAGAATCACCTCAGAAACAGATACACTCCAGGGAGAATATAACACTATGAAACAAAGATTTTTGGATAGAGGATTCCCATCGGAAGTGGTAGAAAGAGCCATAATACGCACAGAAACCCAGGAAAGAAATGCACTATTGGAAGGCCATCCAAAGAAGAACGAGAAGGGATTAATCCATACACTTAAATACTCAAGCCAAAGCTATCAGATCAAAAGAATTATACACAAAAACTGGGACATTATTAAATCAGACAATACGCTTGCTCAGCTTTTCCCGGATCCACCTATGATGGCTTACAAAAGAGGGCGAAATTTGAAAGATCAACTGATTAAGGCAGAGAAACCAAAACAACCATCACAGACAACTCTCAGTAAACAAAAACTTGGTACGTTTGCATGTCTACATTGCCAACATTGCAATAATGTAATAAAAGGAGACCATATCAGACACCCCTACAACGGCAAGAAAATCTCGTTAAAACAATTTGCAACATGTGATACCAAGAATGTAATTTATGCTATACGTTGCCCATGCGGTATATACTACGTGGGGAGAACAAACAGGAAAGTTAAAGACCGATGGACGGAGCATAAATCCTGCATCAGGACCAAAAATTGCAAATCCCCAGTCTATAGACATTTTGAAGAGAAAAAACACAATATCTCACAGTTGAGATTTGTGGTTTTGGAGGTCCTACGACCATCAAGTAGAGGTGGAAATCTTCCTAAAAAACTTGCACAAAGAGAACTCTTCTGGATCAACAAATTGGACGCTATGACACCCCTGGGAATTAATGAGGACTATTTTCTAGGGCCATTCCTATGAACTCCCACTACAAGGAGGTAGCCATCTTAGTCTCACTCACATAGGTCAACCTTACACTAGATATAACTTTCCGAACCAATGACATGTCTTTTAGAAGCTATTTTCGGTTTAATTCTTTACATTCAAAACCTTATCCTTTTTTGGATTCTGCTATGTCATTGTGATTGAAATGTGTGTTTTCCTTATGCTCCACTGATTAACTAAGAAACGTTTATAAGGGTCTGAAAAATGCTAAATGTGTTAAACAAAGTTTCCACGACAGTATTGTTGATGATATATACACAAATTATAATTACATAACATCACAATTCAGAGAGCAACCTACTCTCCTCAGTTGCCCTAGTACAAAAGCCTAATCATTAGCCCGTTTGACCCACTTTTGCCCATATCGAGGTTCACGGATTACCGCTATTTCAAATTTTAGATTAGAAATACACATCTACGGCCATCACTTTTTACTAAGTAACGCCATATAATTAAAAATCGATATCGTTGCTTCCGTATATGGATCGCCTATGGTAGAATGCTGCATTTTAATTCATACACAACATGGGGGATTGTTTACATCACTCCGCGCATGCGCGGGTGACGTCATGCGTAAGCGTGACGCCGCCAACGCATGCGCGAGTGACGTCATAACACTTAACAATATAAAAACACGCAAAATGTGAGAGAGGCTCATTCAACTGCCGTTTTCTACGGCTCCTGAACTCCTCCTAGATTGCTGGTGTGAATCGAAGTGAGTATTTAGACCGGACTTTAAAACTACTTAGTAAACGCATTTAACTTTGGGCTCTAAGCCTATTTTTTTCTTTTAGAAAGCTTTTCACATACATTGTTATAAAATATCTTTCCTTCTCTCTAGGCTTGAGAGATTCGCTTCTGCCATCGGTCCCCATTGGTCACAGATTTAAAAGAACTAGTTACCGTGAGCCTAGTGGACAATACACAATCGTCTACCCTCTGAGTCCTTGCTGGTTATTAGCATAACTCAAGGTAAGAGGTCATTTTGCATCAATGCAGCACAATAATTTGCACTCCTTAGTAATAAATTATCCCCCCAAAATTCACTGCGCCAAAGGCAAAATATAGGGGCAGCTACCTATTTTCTCTATAGACACATATGTGGCATAATCACACTAACTTGGTGAATGTGGAAAGACTAGGGTAATGTTGGGCTTTTTTTCAATAGAATGTGTTACCCACCAATACAGCTAAAATGTTTAAGCTAATTACTGTCTTCATAACAAATGTGATTTTGTTGTTAGATTTTGTTCACCATTAAGTCTATCTAAAGCACTAATATATTGTATATAATTTTCCTTTTATAGAAATTGTTTGATGAATATGTCGCCCCTGATGAAGAGTTTTTTCGACTCGAAACGCGTTGGGCACTTGAAAACACAAATAAATAACAGAATTTACTGTTGATGATCACTAATTGTCTATTGAATGTGTTTTTCCTAAATCTTCTGTATTTTGAATATAAAGAAATTCATAAACTTTCAAAATAATCTTCGGATTATCAACTCCATTAGGCCGTTCGGCCTGTTAGACAGTGTGCAGGGGACGCGGCTATCCCTCACGGATTGCTTTCTCTTTTTTGCATATGTTTCCAGCCTAGATACCAAGGCTGTGTATTTCCTCCCCTGCACCTTGAACTCTGTAATCATTATTTGGAACAGTCCTCATTTTACAAATTTGAATTGTTATTAATTTGGTGTGCAAGTGTATTTACCAGTTTGACGTCCTAGATAGGCACATAAATGGAGTTGTGAACGAACCTGTGCAGGGGACAACTGCATTGCCACGCAACATTGCCTCTGTTCCATGTCCACCTAAAGAAGAGCTCATTGAGAAATACACATCACGGTTTAAATGATTGTAATTTGATTGTCTGTTCTCTCGAGTCTCCTCATGTCGCAGGCCCATTGAATATGTTTATCTATCCAACCTTGTTCATTTGCGCATTAAATTAAACCAAACAGTAATATAAATAATTTTTCAAAAAATATAGAATGTCTCCGTATTTATGGTTCTGTGGGGCTGCAAAGCACGCAGACAAAATGCAAAGATGGAGTGTAAATTTCAAGTCCTGTGAGATGGCCTTACACTGAATGTAGCTAACTAGAAATGTATGTTCGTTCAAAGTGAAGGTCAGCTGCTTTGATTTTATTCTCGGGTGCCAGAATGGCCCACGACTCAGTATAAGGTTCTATTGTTATTTGACCTTGACAGGCCGGGACCACGTAAGAAACGATAATGAATATAATTTCAGAAACGAAAGCCATTTCATGTTCGTTCATTAGAAGAAATAACGTCGGCATAGAAGGAGTGGTATTTCGGGGCTGCCCTACGCACAGACACAATGGAAAATGCAAATATAATGTAAGTAACTCTTTAGATGAGTTTATACCGCAATTTAATTACTATACAGTAGCTTTAAAGACGGGTTAAGTTGTACTTGTTCATTCTATGTGGCATATTGTTTTGTACCGCGCACTATCTTGGGGAGAACCGTCTCCTTTTACGGAAGCACCTCAAAACCTTCCTCTTTGCTTCTGCTTTCTCTCTCCCTCTCCCCTGCTACAACTGGTCCACTGTCTGCGACCTCGGTCCTGGGCCCTTCCACTCTCCACCTGCACTCCCTGTCAACCCCTGCACTGGGGGACTGTCTCAGTATCCTACAGCCCCCCCTTGACGTATAAAACCCAGTTGCACTGTCCTAGCTATGAAATAATTTCCAGACCTAATATATAAAATGAATAATTTTAATAAAGATCTGATGATGAGACTAATTTCATTTTTTATGTATTTCAAATAGATACATCATCCATTATTGTCTGTGTCACGAGTACCAGACACTGGCGGATGGCTTCTATAATCGCCAATTGCTTCTCCGCGTGAACGTTAGCACCCTGACCATTTTGTGGGACGATCGCCAAGTACAAGTATGCCCTTACGCGGTACTAACGGCTAGATGCAACATACAGACCGTTGTGGTGGCCTAGTGCCTCGTTGTTGGAACAGCCATGCGATTATCAGTGCGACCGAAGAGCTTATTTTATCGTAAACCAACACCCTGTGTACTGCACACGAACATCGCTTGCCTCAAGACGAAATATTTTGGATCGAGAGCAAATAAAAATTCATTGATCTAAGACCCTGTTTACAGCAAAGGAACATTGTGTGCCTCGAAACAAACTTTTTGGAACGTGAGCAAATAAAAATGCAAATCGCTGAATATTCTCAAAACATTTGATGTCCAATAAATGTACTTTGCCAAATGTACAATCTTGCCGTTTGCTTTTAAACCACAGTTTCATATTCCGAATTGTGGCGCTGTATTGTGAGATGATCTAAGACCCTGTGTACAGCAAAGGAACATCGTGTGCCTCGAAACGAACTTTTTGGAACGTGAGCAAATAAAAATGCAAATCGCTGAATATTCTCAAAACATTTGATGTCCAATAAATGTACTTTGCCAAATGTACAATCTTGCCGTTTGCTTTTAAACCACAGTTTCATATTCCCAATTGTGGCGCTGTATTGTGAGATGATCTAAGACCCTGTGTACAGCAAAGGAACATCGTGTGCCTCGAAACGAACTTTTTGGAACGTGAGCAAATAAAAATGCAAATCGCTGAATATTCTCAAAACATTTGATGTCAAATAAATGTACTTTACCAAATTTACAATCTTGCGGTTTAATTTAAAAGTACAGTTTCATATTCCCAATTGTGGCGCACTGTGTTGTGTGAGCTCATGTGTGTTGATTTCCTGGTTCTGTGTGGAGTCGCGTAGAAGACGCCTGGGCGCGTTTGCCTACGCAGCACAGTCACGTCACGGATAGAGGCGGGGAATATGAATGTTTTGATCAAGTCTGTTTCAGGGGCGGGGGATTTGATTTAGTGCCGCAAAAGCAGGTGAGCCAGGGCGATGGGGGGAAATGATAGGATTATCATAAAATGGCGGATGTTTTCGAGTGCGTTAATGGACGAAAAGTCGGGTAAGGTCCATAGGAAAGTTTTCTACGATCTACCGATTTATGCTTAAAAACACATGGCCGAACCATAGGAACAATAAAAAAAAGTCCCGGAACTATCCTTTAATATCTTCAATTTTTCGAAATAGCGACATGCTGCTGGTCGGTAGCTTATACATTCTATAACATGCAGCCGTACTTCTGTTCAGTTGTTTCAACTCCTTTCATTGATTTCTTTCCACTTTATAATAATTTATCATCTATATCTATTAGCATGTCATTTGTTCTCTTATGGAGGTATCTTGGCTTCTGCCCTCTGCACCTTTTTTCCAATGGCTTCACCTTTGGACCTCGTCTACTCCGTTTTCATGTCCTCCATTATTTTCCTGATTTCCTATGTTGTGTCTTACATTTTGCACCAATATGTGTGTATTCTTCAGTCTTATTCAAACTTTTTCTAAACCATAGCTGTTTCAACAATTAATTTTATACCCCTTCATGACAGCCCAAGGAGAACAACTAACCTTCATGGACAGCTCTGCTCTGAAAGCCTTTAAAGGTTTAAATTAGGCCTTTTATCTATCCTTTTGTGCACAATGGTTTTAAAGGGAAAAAATCCAGTATTCCCACAGCCGCCTCAGCAGAGCATTGCAAATCTGAGGTATGATGGTATCAAATGCAGGAAACAGCCAATCATCACCAAATAATACAACAAGGTAAAAGGCAGCAAAGGCAGAGGCAGGTCTTTTTCCATACAGTTGAGCCGAAACTGGTCGGGAAACCACAATCTTTATCCCCTGTCCCTAAAATGTGACCCGTGACAAAAGGAACCTTGGGGTTTTCATACAGTTTTACACAATGAGCGTCATAAAGAAAAGTCAGTATGATACATTTAGTCTGCTACATTAACACTGGATTTCTTATCAGTCCTGAGGCAAGGCTTTACAGCGCCATCCAGCCTACCAGTTAACGTGCGTATCTTGCCCTTTTGCGCATGTAAATATGGCAAATACGGACCATTTAATTTTGTACTGCGTACCGTGTACGCTTTTATTTATTCATTAAAAAACATACTTTCCACCACTAGATGGCAATGTAGCATTTCTATTGTCAGCAGCATAGCCTTATTATGCATGATGGTGAATTTCCAACTGAAAGAGCAAATCTGTGACAGCTAAGCGAGCAACACAATAAAGCATGCACCCTTTTACAATGTGTTCATACCCATAACGTATGTGTTGGATATGTTTTACTCTCTTGCAGAGGAGAAAACTAATTTTTACTCTCTTGAAATTGCATTTACGCTCTAATTTGAAAAATCATGCATAAAATACTCCCACCTCAAAATCTTATCTGGAGCACTGGCGCCATCCAAGCTCGATGTAATACAACTCAGCTGAATATGACACCAAAAGCTCCTAGAGAGAGATTATCTTTCACACCTAATGGTACCAAAACTGAGGAGTCAACAGTCATGTGGTTGTTATTCCAGTTCTCAGACAGCTAAACCTGTTTTCATGATCTAATGGGAGGCATATAGGTAGTTATATCAGTGTCTCAGACAGTGGCTTACTTCATCCTTGCACAGCCTAATAAGCATCAGGACGCATGCCAATCAGTGTCCAATCCACACTACCGCACCTGAGCATGGTTGCGGTTCATTGCCACAGTGACTGCTGCTCCTCTGCTCCATCTGAGGCTCATGATGTCCACAGAACCGAAATGCCACCAGCTTCCACAAGGTATGTGTATGTGTGTTTGGATATCAGTACAATGCAGGGCTCTTTTCAGAAGGGCAGGAGAAAATCTGCACCACGTGGATTGCAGGGAGGAAAGGACCTGAAAAGTGGAGGGATGAGGAAGAGGAGTCAGCAGCAACCAGAGAAAGTATACAACACCATCTGTACACAGTAGCGCAAAGGAAATTCAGGGTAGGTGCGCCAGATGATCAGAAGGCAGTGTGGGTAGGGAGGTAGGTAGGGCGAAGGTTAGCAGTATTATCCGAACAGGAAAGAAAAACATTAACCTAGCTGGAAATTGTTTTGCAAAAGGCATCCTTTCCACACTGTGTGCCTCATTACAGCCTTTGCTATATGCTGTAAAAAGTGTGGTAATTAAATGTGGTAACAAAAATGTTACTGTATTCCCTCATTAGTAGATATAGGGTTTAATGCAGCAACAAAGTATGGCAATTCCCTTCCCGCAGTTGTATGTATTCTGCAACGCTTGTGATGACGCACTGAATAGTAAATACACAATGATCATTAAACAAAGCAGCTTCAGCGACTATCAACAATGGTACAAAATTCAGTGAACAAACTTTGTTTAAGGCCATTTCATTGCTCAGCAAAGATAAATGAAAAACCTGCATTCCAACTAAATTCCACAGACCCCCAAAAGCTCTTGTTAGAGGTGAAAAACTCTCTTCAGACCTAAAACATACTGAAAAAGACACGAAGGGCCCAAAGGTAGAAACAAACATTCAAAGATTAATGGGGACAACAACAGATTGATAAACAGGGCACCCTAAACTCACTCTTCACTCCTCCTAAATGTATGACTATCAACTAATGACCTAGCTCAATACTTGCAAATCTTTCTGGAATTAGAGACTCTGTCCTGACCTCCTTCACACTCCCTCCTCCTACATTTTACCATCATCCTCTGCCTCTAACTCCCACTTTAGTCACACTAATACTGATGAAGTGCTATGTCTACTGATGAAGTCTACAATCTATTGTGCCCCATCAGAATCTCTTACTCCTCCTCTAGACAAGCCTATTGCCTCTTTAGTGGCCTCTCACCTCACTGAGCCTTTCGACCTGTCGTTCGACTGCGCTTGCTTTCCCTCTGTTTTCAAAACAGCCACGGTCATCCCTCTCCTAAAAAAGCAAGGGGCTGACCTGAACTTACCAGCTAACTTTCACCCTGTGCCTCTCCCTCCGCACTACTCTAAAGTTCTCGAAAGGGTTGTGGCTCAACCGTCTTACCAATTTCTTAGGCATCCACAACCTTCGAGACCCCCCACAAGCAGGTTTCTGCTGCTGTCACTCCACGGAAACTGCTCTCATGAATGTGTACAACTTCATCGCCTCTGATACGCACTCCAAACTATCCTCTATCCTAATTTTCCTTGACCTGTCTGCTGCCTTTCACATTGTTGATAACTTTGATCTCCTTAATGCTCTTTCTTCTTGGGTTTCGCGATCAAGCCCTTGCCTGGATTGAATCCTATCTTGCATCTTCCTAATTCTCTGTCGCCTGGAGCAACAACACCTCTGAACTCACTCCTCTAACTGCTGGTGTTCCACAAGGCTCTGTCTTGGGTTCACTCCTCTTTACACTCTACACCTCTGCTCTTTGGGCACTAATCTCCTTCTATGGGTTCTCGTACCAACTCTTTGTGGACGACACCCAAATCTTCTTCTCTTTTCCTGAGCTCTCCTCTGATCTCTCTATCAAAGTTTCCAACTGTTTTTATGCAATTAAATATTGGATGGCTTTGCATTCTCTGATGTTAAACTCTACTAAAACAGAGGTGCTTCCTTGACAAAAGCTGTCTCTCATCTCTTCTTCTGCCTATCCAGTTCCCACCTGACACTCTCCCAAACTCTTCAGCTAGAAATCTCATTGTCATCAATTACCCGTCTCACACCTTCTCTGCTTTCATCTTCAAAACTGGAACAGCAGCTCGCTTCAAACTCCTAAATATTAGGAAAATGAGACACCTCCTTCCTTTCAACACCGCCAAACAACTCTTAACCACTCTTGTCTTCTCGAAACTGGACTACTGTGCCAGTAACCTCTTTGGTCTCCGCAACTATGCTTTTTGTCCTCTCAACAAGCTCATTAACTTCACTACCAGGAGTCTCTTTGAACTCCATCACTTCGCACCTACTTCCTTCTACCGTCACCAGGCTGGATGGCTGTCGATGCAAAATAGGGCCAGATTTAAATTTCTTCTCCTGGTTCACAAATCTATCCATGATAAGGCACCACTGTCTCTATCCTCCTCTATCCAACTCTACAAGCCTTCTCGTAATCTCTGCTTCACCTCCTCGACTACCTTTGTGTCTCCTAACCCTCCCTGTGCTTCCTCTCGCTTCCGCTCTATCTCTCTTCTTGCTCCACTTGCATGAAATTCTCTTCCCCTGGACATCCGAGCCACAGTCCTGACAGATTTGTTAAAAACCAAACTAAAAGCCTACCTCCTTGTCTCTGAGTTACCCTCAACCTACCTCTAATCTGCCTGCTAGCTAACATTGTTTACTTGCCTCTAACCTGCCTCTGTCCTTAACTCCGTTTGCCTGCACTCTAACACTTCATCCATCATGGTGACATCCGAGCAAAGCTAGGCGTACCACCTACCTGCACGTAAACATTTCCAATGTTAGTTGTCCTTAATCTATGTATGTCCACTTATGTATTGTCACCCCATAGTAAGAAGCTCACTGCTTCCCATCAAATCTGGTTTCTTATCTATTGAACATTCTTTTGTGATCAAATGGACATTGTCCCTCCTCCCTATAAATTAATTAATTAATTAATTAATTAAAGAAAGAAAGAGTCAAGGAGACAGACAAAGACAAACAGGCTAACAGAAGGACAGGACAGGCAGGCAGACATAAGGCTATTTAAGAGTTTGGCGTGCAGTAATGGGATTTACTGTACTGCCAAATTTAGGGTTTAAAAATGGAAACAGGGTCCCCGTGACTCTGAATCATGCAAACCCTTCCCATTGATGCATGCAGTACTAGTGTTTGAGTTTGGCTGTATTTATAGAGGACATATCTACAAACTCAAAATGAGGGCAGTAGAGTATGAAGCAGACAGACAGACGCAGACTGTCACCAAGTCTAACCTGAAATTTGGGAGTTCTACTACCTCTGATGTGCTGGCATAGTATACCCATTTGTTGTGTAGAAAGGCCCTCTCAGTGGGCCCAAGACAGTTGTACCTGAGGTTTTCAAAAACAAATAACTGGCTTACGGAGGGCAAGGCTGGTTCCTGCAGGACCCAGGCTATGGAAGAAGGAAACCGAAAAGGACACCTACCTGATTCATCAACCGCTCGGTTCATTTCCACTTTCCATTCTTCCTCAAAGTACCACCCTCTGGGGCATTTAATGTTCTGCCTTTGGGGGCGCTTGGCTCCACTCTGCGAAAAGCACAGAAATAAAGACATCATTGGAGAGAGACACAATAGAAAAAGGACAGACAAAACATACTGATAAATTACCAATTTTCTTCATTACTCAGAATCCAAGTCTTCTCTATGACAGAAGCCTTACCTGGGAAATGGGGGCTTCCTAACCCCCTTAAAACTGTTTTATTCTTCAATTATTTTAGATTATTTACTATTCTCAAAACTAGCAGTCCTCCAACTCACCAAGACTTCCTGATTGATCGTTGAGATTTGTTTTGAAAACACACACTCTCTTTAGAGAGTAGACACTCAAGGATCTCAATGAGGAAGACTTGGACTAGAAGAAATGAAGATTACTGGTTAGTAATCGTGCCATTACCTACTCATCCGACTTCCTTGTCACAGTCATTACTCCATGAGGATGTACAAAGCAGTGACTGAATCCTACCAGATATAAACAAAACACCGACAGTGGTAAATTAATTAAGTGCTGGTCCTGAATCACGAGAACTAATCCTGTCTCAATCTCTAGTTGTCCGTCTTGACAAAAAAACTTTACAAAAAAATCAGAAATTAACTGGATAGGTGCTCCTCAAACAGAAGCCTATCCTATTCAAATGTTGTCCACATGGAAACACCACCACCATTGCTCCTCAATAATTTTTGATGAGAACTGTGAGGGCATCATGAAGCAGCAAGACACAGACAACAGATTCAAAGTTCAAACCAAATGCATTTATTAACTTAAATGTCAGGATGGTGTAAGGCCTAATTTGCCCTACGCTAGGGTAGCATTTCCCTACCCAAAGAAACTGAGGATAGTCCAAGTCTGAATCTGTGTCCAAAGCCTATACTTACCCTCACAACTAAACTATACAATGTGTAGGGATGTCAGCAACCAATGAAATAGTGTTCAAAATAAAGTTCTGAGCTTCTTCCACTTGTAGGCCTACTTTCCAGCTCCCCTTCGTCAAGTACAAAACAGTTCCAAAATGGCCTCAGACTTCCCTTCTACAAGGCTACAATTCTACCAGCTTGCCAATGTACAATCAGTACAAGTCTCTTAATTCTCACAACTGGTTCCAGGTCAGCTTTAATCCTTCAGGTTCAGTAGATACAGATTGCCATCTTTCCCATTCACATCAGCAATCTTAGTTACCAGTGAAGATTCTTTATCTGGACTTTCCTTGACTTATACAGATAGGGTAATCTCGGTCTAGGTGCAGTTGTCGGACCACACGGTCCACCCATCACTAGGTTTCTTGCCCACACAGGTTTCTCTTTTATCACACCTGTGCTTTAGATTGCATTCACTCTGAATTCTCCTTGCCAGTCTCCTGGCCTTGCCACAGTGTATTCCTCCACACAAGCCACTTTATCGTGCTCACACTCTTCCATCACTTTGTTTTCACAAACTTAATTAATGTTCATCACTTGCTTTTAACCTTATTCATAATGTTTCAATCTCAGTGAGCACAATTTCATAAGGGTGTTCAAGGTCTGGTCAAATTCCAAATCTTTGGCTATCATTTTAAGCTGTTGTTTATTGATTGTACCCGTCTTGAACTGCTCTATGTCTATTCCCACTATTTGCATACAAAGGTAAATTTCTTCAGCAAAGGGTAAATAACATGGGAGCCTTTTGACACCATTTTCCCCATAGCATTTTTAATGTTTGGATTTTCTATAGAGCCTAAAAATAATTTCCGGCAAAAGTCCCAAAATCTTAGTTAATTCAACCCACTAATGCATGGGGTGACAGTTTCCAACCTTACAGCCACCTTGGGGGCACTCAGGCCCAAGCCCAGTAACTTCCTAAGAAACACATGTTGAATGCAAAGCAGGGCAAGGAAGTTCATACTACCCCAAATTTCACTACTGTATAAGGCGGCTGAGTTAACCTTGGCCTCCACGACCTGGAAATATTTGTCAAGCTGGTGGCCGCCAAACTTGAAGTAAAATCTCGTCAGGCCGTACAAACCTATCCAAAGACGGTTTTCCACCAGTGCAAGGTGAGGGGCACTTACCTGAAAAAACCACCCCCAGATAGCGGAAGGAACCCACTACTTCTATCTTAACTTCATTAATCAACCAATTCAATTTTGTGTTTTTGCTGCTAAAAGCAACTATTTTGGTCTTGGAAAGGTTTAGGTTTAGACAATTTTCCTTGAAGTAACTGCCTGCATAGCGCAAGCTTCGACCAAGTCCCTTTGGTGTGTGGTAGCCAATGCAGCCCCTTTCCCAGGGTCACCTCAGCTTGCAGCAGTAAGGAGACTAGACACCAGACTGATGGATAAAAGAAGCTTACAGCATACAGAGAAATGATCAGCTGATAAGCAGGAAAATACAGAATGACAAGTGGTGGGCAGTTGACACTCGGGGCTCTGCCGGGACCTCTCTTAGAGCACAGATTATATAGCATGTCATAAGCAAATCACTAATATATTATATTATATTTTACTATATTATAGCATTTTCACAATGGTGGGTGGTACTTGGCATGGCATTACAGACATTTGGCAATAACTGTCAACATCTGACTTGTGACGAAAGCCTTGCGGCTACATGGGCTGGGTACATTGTGTTATAAAATGGATAAGCAGCATTCGCAGAAACAATGACTGTTATCTACCATAAATGGTGGAAATGCTACACTTGTAGAGAGCAAACGGAAGAGGTGGTCTGACATGTCCCTTTGCCTTGTTACAGGGTCTTGGTCTAATCTGCTCCAGGCAGGGTTTGGGCATGTCAGAGGAGCTGAGTGATATGGTATGGTATGGTATTGTTTATTTGCAAACGCGCCTATACACAAAGCAAATTATTTCAAAGTGCTCAAGGAGGGAGGGAACAAGGAGAAAAAAACAACAGTCATTCAGATCCCTTGAGTTTCTGAACAATACAAGTCTTCACTAGGCAGAGCAAGTGCATGGAACAAGTGCATAAATACAATTACAGTGTAGATAATAACAGCAAATAGGTCTGACAACGATTCTGCAGTTTTTCTAAGTGCATTGAGACGCCACCATGCAAGGAGGCAGGGCAAGGGAAAAACAGATAGACGATCTTCAAGGCATGGTACATTCCGACCGTGCAAGTGCGCAGACAGGTGCAGGAGAGGGGGAAGAGGGGGTGAGAAGTGCTGGGGGGAGTGCAGAGGGAGGCCTGAGGCAAAGGCAAAATGGAGGATCCGAGGCCTAAATGTACCAGAGAGCATAATGCAACTTACCATAGCATAACATTCCTGCCACATTAACCCCTCGTTTTCTCATCCCTGAGAAAGGGTGTAGACCACAGGGAGCAAGTTTAGTGCATAGCCTCAATCAAAGGTACCCATGTACACGGGTGACATAGGGATAGGGCGGATAGGGATAGGGATTGTCACAGAAAGGATGTTGCTTTAGAGACAGAGATTGTGGGCCTATAAAGTCCCAATTCAAAAATGCATACAATTCGGCATCAGGCATTTGTCCTAACACATCTATCATTTCCTGTTCATTGGAGGCGTCATTGGAGGAGTATTCCTTAATTAGAGGTGTCTCTATACCAAGGGGCAGCAGCATGGCCTCGGCTGGCAAGTGCAACACCTGTTGGGCCATAGTTCTGAGTGCAACTTGTTTGTTTTTAAGTATCTGTATTGCTTTTGCAGTGTTGTTGGCTACCTATTGGAGGAGGAGTGATAGGGAATGAAAATCGGCTCTGTTGATTGCTGTGCCAATGTTCTGGACCAGAAACCTTAGGAGGCCCTTGAACCATGTCCATGCATTGCGGTTGGAACATTGGAGTGTGTAGTGAGCTTTTGGAAATAGGGACACATGGCGGATCGATGGGTGAATGAAGCCAATGGTGAACTGACCAGTCGAGTTAGATGGTAGCCATTGGTAGGTTCTTGCCCCGCAAAGGAAATATAACCCTCTGTGGGTGTAGAGTGCTATTGTGGTGCTTGGTGTACCATTACTATGAAATTGCCCTATCCTACTGACAGCTGATTGGTTATAGGTGGTGGTGATAGCACTTTGGTCAAGGACATAGGTGGCTGGGGTGATACCTGTCGAAGGCAGAGTGCCTATCGCGGTGAAAGAGATAAGAGCATGTGGAACAAATGCGGTCAGTATTTTGGAAGGTAAAATATTGGTGTAGCTGGGGTTGAAGAATCCCCTGGGGAAGGGATGGGTCAAATTGGGCCAAGAAGAGTCATTGATCAGGAGGTCATAACACCATTCAACAAGATTGAAAGGGACAGGGATGAAGGGAATCCCCCCACTGGCATACATAAGAGTGTATGAGCATACATAGCAACCAGAGGCATTCATTAGGTCAGCGTAGGCTCAAGAGAAGTTGAGGAAGGTTTTGGCATCTGGGTGTAGGATAGCAGATATAGGGTGAGGCAGAGCCAATACCATGGTAAGGAACAGCAACATGTTGGCAACAATTCAGACAGTGAATGGTGAATGCATCAATAACGCAATAGCAGCATTATTCCTGGCTTTAGCAGCCCAACCCTATGCAGATTGGGGACTTGTACCCAAAAGTTCCAAATAGTGTTAGTCGTTACAGGACCCAATAGACAGGAAAGAGGATGATGGAAAAGTTCAGGATCCCAGCAAGAATAACAATGGCAGATGCGTAGAGCTGGAGGACATCAGGCAATTGCTCTCAGTTTCTAGCCTGGTGAGTTGTAAGCCGAAGACAGAGGTGGGCATGCCAAACTGTACCTGAAAATGATGTAAAGCCAGCACACCCACCAGCGAGAAGCAGACCATGCCAAACTGTACCTGAAAATGATGTAAAGCCAGCTCACCCACCAGCGAGAAGGAGACCCAGATGCTTCAGGTGGGTCTGGTGTGGATGGCATGTGCAGAGATCAATAACTGAAGAGGAAATCCTTCAGCTGAGGCATTATTGTAACTGCTTGATGACAATATGTGTTGAGAGCGTTGGGCCACCCATAGGAGACAGGTGTAGAAAAGTACTGAGAGCGGTGGGCCACCTGTAGGAGACAGGTGTAGCAGCGGCATGCTTCCGGTGGATGTAGTTTACCTGCTGATGTCAGGTGAGATGGTGGCAGCACTCTGTAAATTATACCTCGGGACAGGTAACAGAGTTTTGTCGTCGATGAGTGCGGGATGTGGAGTCACCAGGGTTGTAGCGGCTGGGACCCCGGTGGATAGCTGAAGAGGAGTGTTTCTATCTTGGACTCCTTTCTGTTCTTGGTCGTCAATCGGAGGTGCTGTTTTCAGACACTGGCTGGCGTGGACCCAGGAGTCATGGCTTTTACAACAGACTGCAGTGTGGGTTGTCAGCAGGAACTGGAAAGGACCCTTCAAGCAAGGATGTAGGGATGATTTTCGCAGATGCACTTTCAGGACCACCCAGTCCCCAGGCCAGAGGCTTTGACACAGTGTTTCAGGCGGTTGAGGCAGAGCTGCTTGAATTTGCTGGAAGTGAGAACTGACAACGAGCATTCATCTTTTGTAATAGGAAACAACAAGGTCATCATTCAGTTGTAAATCAAGTAAGTGATGGTAAGTATGGTAGCGTGTGGGCCTATAGGGAATATAAGTGATGGCGTTAGAAGACATTCCCTCATGTGTTGTGGCAGACATCACAGTAATCTCATGGTGAGGGGTGTGGCATGGGGCTGTTACACTGATACACGGGCCTGGCCGGCTTGCATTTGTTAGTGGATTGGCTGCAATGGGGACACATGCTGAGGAGGGAAGGGGGGTTTGGAGGAATGCAATTGGCAGTGGTGGCATGGCAGGGCTACATTGGTGACCTAGCCGTTGCTTTGCTTACATGCATCAGGTTCCCATTTACAACTTGACTGTTGAACATGCTGATTGCCGGTGGGTCTGGTACTTGTCCCTGCCAGATCCAGATGGGGCACTGCTGTGTGGTGCCTGGTGCTTGGATGGGTCCCTTATCACCCCACTGCTCTGGCTCACAGGGGTGGCCTTGGTGCACTGGCACATGGATGCTGCCATAGGTGCCTGTGGTGGCTCCCATGCACCGCCCCCAGTCGCAGTTCCCGGCTCATAATAATAATATTAATAATAATAATTTGGGTAGTTCCACTGTGGGATGCTGTGCCGAACTGTTGTAGTTACATGCAAAGGGGGGGTTGACTCACCTTCAGCCTCCTGGGTGCCAGCACCCGCATCGGATTCTCCAACTCCCCCAATCCCCTCAATGTCAATCACAGTGCTGCATTTTCCCTCCCAAGGTGTCACGTCCAGTACAGATGTGTGCCTCCCCCTTTGGCCATGCTGTCCTGTCGATGGTGGGACAGGATTCCCCTGACCCGCAGGTCATTCCAATGCGTGTGGCAGTATTCCCCTTCCGAGCCGACACCTTCTGGATAACCGCCTGACAGAACTGGGGGCGGCGCTGGGAGGATGTCTTTTTCTGCCTGGCTCCATATAGCTCGGCATGGTGGACCACAACCTCATCCACCGTTAGTATCAGTTCAGCGTCTGTAAACGTGAGTTTCGGCAGTCGATCTTGGGCTGTCTTGCCCCTTGCCCTCTCTTGAGACATGTTTGATGGTCTGGGAGTGTGGATGGCTGACAGGGGCTCTGATTTTGAATGGATTGTGAATTCGAAAATGGCCGCCACAGTGTTTCCCAGACCGGAGGTGACGTATTTCCTGCTGGTGCTAATTGTGCGGGCGCTCAGTGGTAGCGCTATTAGTGCAGGATATTCCAGCGGTAGCCCGCTTTCCGGCACTGTTTGCATCAGGCACAATTAGCGTTACTGCCGGGGCCGTGTGCGTGTGCCTGCATACTTAGGACATGGTGCTATTTGCGCATTGCTCCTGGAGGTAATGCTATTTCCGCTTGGCGGAAATAAAGCCTGCATACCGCCCAACTCGCGATGAGGCCCTATGTCTAAGAGCTATTTCAAAGGACTATAATGAAGGGGAAAGACTAGAAGGAATGACTTTAATGAAGAAAAAGGACCATGGTAAAAAAGGAATATGATAAAGAAGTAGGGCTATGCCAAAGGGCTATGACTAAAGGGACTATGAAAAAGGACTCTAATGAAGGAGAATGACAAGGATTAAGGAGAATGACTAATATGAAGGGCTATGATGATGGAGAAGGACCGGCGTAAAGAAGGACTATTGTGGAGCACTATGAGAAAGGATTATGGTGAAGAACTATGAATAAGCACTTTGGCAAATGCCTATAATGAAGGACTTCTAAGAAGCTTCATGACAAAGTAGGATTGGAAGAAGGTATATGACTCCTGGAAAACCTGGCCATCTCCCAGCTTACTCTCCACACTGAATCTATTGATTGTCTCCATGATCATCTGTCTGGCTTCAGAGCTGCCAGAGGCACAGAAACTGTTCCCCTGAACACCCATGACGATCTGTTCTCTAGCCCTGATTCCAGCATTCTTTCACTCCTCATCCTCCTGGATATTTCCTCTGCCTTTGATATGGTCATCCAAGGCATCCTGATCAATTGACTCTGTGAGAACCTGGGCATCACAGATCAGGCCCTGGAATGGTTGATCCCCCTTCCTCTTGCAGCGCCCCTCCCAGTTCCAACTTGGTTCCTTTCTCTCCGCCACCTCTCTCTCCACCTGTGGCGTTCCCCAGGGCTCCATTCTCTCCCCCTGGTTTTTCAACCTATATTTGTGCCCTTCTGTCCACCTGATCTCTACCTTCTTCTCTAACTTTCGGTGTTATGCGGATGACACTCCGCACTCCTTCAGGCTCCCCTCAGCGATATCAGGTAATATTATCCCCACCAAAAATATCGCCGTATATATGGTCGTCGGGAACGCCCATGGGTGATATTTTTAGTGGGGATAATATTAGGGTTTTTTGGGAGCAGGGGTTGTGGGGGACATTATTACACATGGAATCCCCTCAGCACACTTTCCTCCCTGACTGTCTATCCGCAATTCAGGAGTGGTGCGCCTCCAACGATCTATACCTTAATGCCAGTAAAATGGAGATTTGTTTCCTTGGGACTCCTGCTTTCCCTCTCAGACTCTGGCCGCCCTCCTTGGACCCTCTTTCTTTGGCTTCCTGTGAGGCAAAAAACATTGGTGTCATTTCGACTCCACTCTCTCTTTCTCTCCGCACATCTCAAACATCACCAAGAAGTCCCACTACAAGCTGCACCTCTTCAAAGGTACTTTTCTGTTTCTCACCTTCCCCCAGAAACTCACTGTCTCCAGAGCTCTGGCTCTCTCTAGGCTAGACTACTACAACAGCCTTTGTCTCAATCTGCCTTCTGCTACTCTCTGCCCTCTACAACTAATCCAGAATAGGACTGTAAGACTTATCCTTGGCCTCAAATCCAGGGACTGTATCACTCCTACCCTGAAACCGCTTGACTGGCTCAAGGTAGCTGAAGGATCACGTTCAATACCATTTGCATAGTCCCCAAGGCCATTTGCATAGTCCCCAAGGCTTTCTGAGACTGGGGGCCTGCACTACATCCAACACACTCTTCCTAAATACCTGCATTATCGAGACCTTTGCTCATCTATCTCCAACTCTCTAAGGGTCAGACGCTTCTCCAAGCAGAGAGTGGGCGGAATATCTCTCTCCTCTGCAGGTGTCTCTCTCTGGAATGGCCTCCCTGCCCCTCTCAAACTTGAGCCGGAACAGCTGAAGTTCCGGAAGCAGCTCAAAACGTTCCTCTTCTCCTCTGCTTTCGCTCTCTCCCTCCCCTGCTAACCTACCTGACCTATCTGTCTGCCGCACCGACTGATCGCTTGGCTACCCTCAGAGTCTCGCTGGGTACCAGGGTCTCCCTTGATCAGTCACTGCTGCACTGCCTCTGGGCCTTCCATGCACAAGGGGCTGTAACTGTATCCTCTACAGTCCCTTGCCTCCTTTGCACTTACCCAGAGCCGCACTGCCCTGTGCTGCACTTACTCAGAGCATTGCTGCCCTGCTGTCCCAGTTCCCTCTTCCTGGTACTTCTCCCCTCCACCCCCACTTCCCCTTGCACTTCTCGTTCTCACACTTGCACAATCTGAATGACACAAGGCCTAGTAAGATCGTTTCTCTTGTCCTCCATCTGTCTTCCCACCCTTGTCTTGACGCGCCTAGAAACACTTGTGTACTGGCGCGTTATAAATGACTTATCATATCATATCATATGATGAAGGAGAAGGACAATGCTAGAGGGCTATGATGGACTACTGCATGATGGAGAAAGAATGATGAAAGAGAAGGACTAGGACGAATGACTATGATGAAGGAGGCGGATCAGGACAAGGGGGGGGGGTCATCACAAGTTGGGCGGTATCCCGTCGGTAAATCTGCTGGGATACCGCCCAACGCAAATAGCGTTACCGCAACTTGGTCCGACACTATTAGCACCAGTTCATGAGTTGCGGAAAGGCAATAAATCCCCATTTTATCTAGAGTCCATAGGACTCTATGGGGCAATTTCGGTGTTTTTCCCGCAGCGGAAATTGAGCTGCAGTAAATGACCCAAAAATGGGCAGAATGTTGGGAGATTCACCCCCAGCTAAAAGCTGGAGGTGAATCTCCCAACTTTCCGTCCAAACTCGGGATTGGGCAGAGTGGTAATGCTATACTTTTTACCACTCTGCCCAACCCGTGATGAGGTCTAAAAGCCAAGGGTGAAAGAGAAGGACTATGACAATGGATAAGGAGCAGAACAAAGGAAAGGAGAAGTACTATGATGAAGGACTACAACAAAGCACATTTACAAAAGGGGAGGACTAGGATGTAGAACTATGATTAAGGAGAAGGGCTAGGGTGAAGGGCAAAGGGCTTTGATGAATGAGAGGGATTAGCAAAAAGGTCTGTGTTGAAGGAGAAGGACCAGAACAAATGAGAGATGTATCACGAAGGAGAATGACTATGATGAAAGGGTGAATGAAGGACTAAGACAAAGGCCACAAAAAATAACAATAGTGAAGCTGACAATGCAATAGCATTGCCATTTGCCATGTTGACCAAATATTCAAATTCTCAACACCCTTTCTCTTCTCTGTAGCATTGTTTTGGCGATAAGGTGGTGCTAAATAACCACAATGTGCACCAAAATCAATGAACATCGGGGGAGGTAGTCACACCTGACAAGGAGCAGCATAAACTCTGCCTCTATGTGCCTTGAATCAAGTGAACAATTCCTAGGTAATGGGCTTCAGGGAAGCTGGAGACCATAGATGTGAGGTCCATATATTATAATGGAGAGGTCATTATTCCAATAGCAGTGGGTGATTTCCCTGGTTTTATCATTAAGGTTGCACAATGCCTCCAACCTCATTCATTTCCAAGAATGTTCACCAATTCACACCAAAGAGACAAATGCAGGGTGAAATCACATGACCATTGTTAGGCAGAATCCTGTGCAGTTCCCTAGGGAGCACTACAGAAGAATAAGACTACAGGTATGAGCAATAAATCCCCTTTGGTATCAGTCTGTACCACAAAGATTTAGTTGGTAGCTGTGGCTAAGCAGTCAGACTTATTTCAAGAGGGAGATGAGCAGTATTCAGGGTTTACACAATAGGACTACAAGGAAACAGTGACCAAAGCTTTGTATTAAAAAGAATATATATATTTATTTTACACACTTCTAGTTCAACACAATAATCACAGTTATTAAAGCAAGTTTAAAATCTGTCAAGAAAAGTATACACAACTCCCTAGTTAAATTGTAGACAAGTTTGAGCAAGAGTGAAAACTGAGCAAAACGGCACAGCGAAACCAAACACAAATGGCACTCTAGCAATTTCTCACAAGAGAGGGAAAGCACAAGTTATACAGGAATATCTTCTTACACATCCTAGCAACACTTCCCATAGGTTTGTGAACAAGTTTAGGCAAGGCAGTACTTTAAGTTCTATAAGGCTTAAATGAAAACCGAGCAAAATGGCACTTCACAAGTTTTAAAAAGGGGAAAAAAACGTGGTTCTAAGAAGTAAGTGCACCAACACAGTTCTAGTTGAGAAGCAATCTAGAGAAGGCAGTTCTAACAAATTTAGCCAGAGTCAATAGGCCTGTGCCAGAGTCAGTGGTACAGGGCAAACGGCCCAGGAGCAAAATGTTCTTTTAGCTGCAGTCAAGTCTTTGGTTAATGATTCGAAAAGGTGGATGCAGAAGGTGAAAGACAATGTTTAGAGAATAGGGGCGGCCAACCCAACAGGTAGGTAAAGGATTTAAAACACATTTAGCACTACCACGTGAAAAGGGCAGCCTGGCAGAACAATGTACCTTGAAATGTAGAAGAGGCTCCTGAGGACCTTGAAATGTAGATGAGGCTCCTGCGGTGGCGGTTGTTCCTGGCAGTTCCTTCAGTTCAGGTGATCCAGCAGAGGAAGAGGGACTCTTGTCGTGGAGGAAGGTTCGAGTTACTGCACTGCCCAGGGATGAAACCAGCTGAGATGCTGCCCAACGAATAAAAGGTACGCTCCTTTAAATCGCGGTCCGGGTGGACGGGTGCCTGGCTATCCGCTCTCCGAGTACAGGGTCTCCGAGTACAGGGTACTGGCAATTCGACCAAGGCAGATCCAGGAAGGCAATTGGGCACTGGTTGGCCCAACCAGCTCAAGGAAGAAGGCTCTTGCAGATGAAGATCTTCTCTCGTCGTGTGGAGAAAAGTGGTGAGATGCTGCAGCAGGGCTTCACCGGTGGTTCAGTCGTTGAATATGTCTTTGGCTTCTCTCGTCTTCAGCTTCTTAGTTCCAGTGGCGACGTCTTGCTCTTCCAGTCCTCAGGACCCTGCTTTTATGCAAAAAGATCCCCATTCATACAGCCTAACTGTCACTCACACAGTGGAGTGGTCATCTTGGCGGGAGACCCTCCAGCCTATCAGGGCAGAGTGCGACATGGGTTGCTGAGGCAACCCTGTCCAGGGGTCCTACTCCCCCTCCCACACAATGGATCCACCCCAGACTCAGTGGCGCCCAAAGGAGGGCTTCTTGCCAGAAGCCGCCCCCGACCTGGGTTAGGAGTTTAGAGAAAGACACGAGAAAGAATTTATATGAATGTTCTGGCAAATAAAACGTACCGGAGTAAAGTTAATATTAAAATAAACTGGCGGTATGTTAGAGGCTGTCAGTAAATGTGGTAGCCTCGCACAATGGGAAAATCCCATAGGGAAATATTTGCGGTCGAATATTTTTGGTAGTAACCACTGCCACCAGCCAGAAACTTTTGAGAGAGGGACTGTAAGGTACCCTCTCGAAAATGAACATAAGAGAAAAAACTAATAACCCTTTCCAGTACCTCCATAGTAAGATGGGTTGTACTGGTTTTGTTCATAAAGAGTGACTAGTAAAGTCAATGGGGACTTTACATGCCCTGGGAGACAGTAGTCAGTCCCAGGGTATGGAGTCTATGTTTGGGGGTCGCTACGACACCCCTGTGTCACTGCACAGAGGGTGCTGTGTAACACATGTGGATAAAGATGGTTCCTATGGGGGTGCGATAAACCCCATAGACATTAAACACAAAAATAGCCTAGAACACACATAGCAAATATGCCTAAGAGTGGGAAAAAGAGTCACACTCTTGGCAGGAGAAAAAAATAAACCCTTCAAATCCAGCAAAGCTGCTGGGGGACTCTATAGTTAAAGGAAATTAGCCATAAAATGAGAATTCTCCCTAACAACCGTTTTAACCCCTCAAAACAACATGGAGCTTATTACACGTTGGCGGTATTCCAGTGGTAAATCCGTTGGAATACCGCCCAACTGAATTACAGTTACCGTCACTTGGTCCAGCGGAATTACAGCCAGATTACAAGTGGCGGTGGTGGTGTAAATCTTCATTTTGTATGAGTCCATAAGACTCTATGGGTTTCTTTAGCTGCCATAATTCCGCCGATACATGATGCTGGAGGCAAATCCTCCACTCCAGGGGCACACGCGTAGTATGGTGGAGCAGGAATACTGGCTGTAATTGCGTTACAGACAATGTTTTGCCACTCCGCCATACTTGTGTTAGGGAGAACTCTCATAAATGTGCTAATTCCCTTCACCTTAGAGACCCCCAACTACGTTGCTGGATTTTTGAGGCTTGATATTTTACCTGGAAACAGTGTGAGCCTTTTTTCCCACTCTTTCATGTGTTTTGACTTATTTGTGTTTTACACTTGTTTTCTTTGATTATGGAGTTTTAGAGAACTCCAAAGGCATCATCTTTTCATGTGTGTTACACATCACCCTCAGTGCAGTGACACAGGGATGTCTTTTAGACTTCCCAAAGGTTTAAATACCTTCTCTGGGATAAACTACTGTTTCCCAGAGAATGTAAAGTGAAATTGACTTTACTAGTCTTTCCAAATTTATAGACCCAGCACACACCATCTTACAATGGAGTGCTGGAGGGATTACATAGTATCCCCTGTGTCCATATACTCATGTAGCAGTCAAATTCTACCCTTTCCTATTGAAAAGGCTGGTGGAAGTGGTTTTACAACGAACTACTGTGATTTTTCCCGACCGCGAACACAGGTAGCTAAAAACCTTGGGACCAAGTTTTCAAGATGGCGCTAAGCCCCTTTGTTTAAACAGGACCTGGTCTTTTTTCTCTGTTGCTTTTTGGAAAGGTCCTTCTAGAGTTTGTCTCTGCGCGGCAAACCAGGTTTGGTCCCTTTGTTCGTATGCCTTTTGCAGGCTTCAGGACTGAAGACCGCCTCTGGCGTCTGAGTGTCTGGGGTGGGCAGAAAGTGAGGGAGGTGCTCAAAACTCCCTGTGCTTAGTCTGCTACGAGACCCAAATGCACTCTGGCGTGATTGGCTGGCTGACTGTCTGGCAAGGACAGCCAACCTGCTGGGTGAGTGACAGCTAGGCTGGAATGAAAGGGAGAAAACTGTTTAAAAGGTGAGTCTCTTGGACTGGAAATCAGAGTCGACCACTGGAACGAAAGAACCAAAGAAAAGCTAGAAGAGGACAGCTGCTGCAACTCCTGGACCGTTGGTTTGCCCGGTGAAACCCTGCTGCAGGTCCGAATTGCCAAGTTCATCTCGCAGAGAAGCCCCTTCAAGGACGACTTCTTCGTTTGAGTTGGTGGGACCAATCAACTCGTAAGCCACCTGTATACCATTCTCAAGGCTGGTTAGGATTAACCAGGGAGAGGGACACCAGCTTGTGTGCTTGAATCTACAGCTACTGGAACCAAAGTGACTCCATCTTGTTTGCTTTTTCGACGATCCCGTGCAGTGCAGGAGTCCCCTGACGTCCTCCCTCATGTCCCCACGATTGAGGCTCACGAACAGTGAGATCTGCAGGAACTGCCAGGAACCAACAACTTCAGCTGCATTTGTTTCTTCATCCTAATGCACTGTGCCAACCCGATTGAGAGAATGCCACTGTCGTGGGGAAAGTTTGGGAAACTTTCTCAACTTGCAGGCCTAATCACCTTGTGACCCAACATATGATCATTTGTTGCCTAAACTACTTCTGAGAACTTTCGTAAAGACTTTACCGTTTGATACAAGAACTGCTCTTTCCTATCCAGAACACTTACCCATTGACTTTGGCCTAGGCCTATTGACTTGAATTGAGCTCTTATGGTGAACTGAAACTATTTGCACTGTCTAACAAGTATATGTGATATTTTCTACTTACCTTGTCCTTTTTGCCAACTTCTAAGTAACTGAACTGCTATTTTGCTCCTACATCAGGGGAGTTCAAACCGTCTCAAAATCTTAGAGTTCTGTAGTGAAGTGTATAGGTTTATAATATTAGGTTGTCTCCTTCTAGTGAAATGTGTTCTAAATGATTGTGTAACAAATTAATATGTGTTTTACCAAGAAACCTTGAGTATAAGTGTCTTCTTGAACCACTGTGATTGAAAGACCTCTGTGTAACTTCTTGTACTACTCACATTCACTCTTGAGATAAGCCTGGCTGCTCAGCTCGCTACCAAAAACTTTGTGGCACAGACTTATACCAAAGGTTGGTTTGACTTGCACTTGTGGTCCTAACTGTACGTGGTGGTCCCAGAGGGTACTGCATGTAATTTTGCCTAACACTGGTGGCAGCAGTGGGATAAAGAATAGTTGTTACATTGAGAGTGATGCTCTTACTTTGGTTCAAATCACCTTCACAAGGCTAAGCACCACTAGAAAAGCAATTGTTTTATAATGCCAAATATGGATAACTTCAAACAGGAAGCCCTAATCATTCTAACAGTAGATCAACTGAAAGATATGTGTAAAGTCAGGTCTCTCTCTGTTAAAGGCAAGAAAAATGAATTGATTGAGAAATTGTTGAATCATCAAAGACTGGGAGGTAGAGCTATAACCCCTACATCCTCGGCAAATGTGGATACTGTTGATGACGATGATAATGATTCAGAGTCCAACTCTAATGTTATTGATGAGTTAGAAGAGTCAGAGGAGTCTCAGGATGGGAGCCCCACTGCACCTCTGCTTGCTTTAAGCCCTCAACCTGTAGCCACAGGGACCCTACCAGGTCCAGTTCCGAGTCCAGAATCTGTCTCTCTTGAAAAAATGAGACTTGAGTTAGAGTTCAAAAGAATCCAAATGCAAACTGAAAGTAAACATCAAGAAATAAGACTCAGAGAAATGGAAATGCATCATGCTCTTGAAATGGAGAAATTGTCTCTTGGAAATGGTTCTATCCCAGAGTCTTCTAGGTCTTCCAGTCCTAAGAGGCCTTGCATGCCTAAAGAAGCTGTGAGTATGTATGAGATGAGACTTGATATTTTGGATTGGTCGGCTGCTTTTGAGTATGACTATGGGATTCAGGGTTTCACAGGTAATGAGTTGATTCCTTGGCTTTTGTCTAGGCTCCCCCAGGTTGCAACTGATGCTGTAATGGAGGTGAGGGAACTTGAAAGATTAGAGTATGAAAATGTGAAGCTAGCTTTGATAGCTAGATTTGGGAAAACTCCTTCCCAGTACCTTAAGAGGTTTAGGACCCTCGAAATGCATGATGGTACCCCTTGGGCTAACTGGGTTTGTGAATGTTTGAAAAACGTAGATGGTTGGGTAAAGGGTTACAGAGTAAACACTTTTGAAGGAATGAGAAATCTATTTTTGTTGGAATCTATTTGTGATGCCTGCTCTCCTGAGCTGAGACAGCACTTGGCTGACTCTAAGGAAATTGATCCAAAGAAGTTAGCAAAGGCTGCTGACTTGTGGGTTGCCAACAGGGCCACTCACAAGGATTCTGGGGCAACTGAGAAGAAGGATGATGGGAAACAGCACAAGAAAGATGGCAAAGAGAATTCTAATACCTCCAATCCAAAAGAGGGCCCCAAACATAAGAAGGGTAAACCGCAAGGGAAACCAAATGAGGCTAGTGAAACCTCTGGTGCCAAACCAGAGCGAGGTCAGTAGAGACCCCCATTTGTCAAAACATTAGGAAAATGCTATGCTTGTGGGTCTACTGACCATGTGAAAGGGGATCCCAGGTACAAGGGTAAACCTTCAGGGGTCCACACTGTCTCCTAAGCCTTCTCCCCAGAGGAAGAAGTACATGTGACAAGTGGTAACTTTCAAGTACTGGCTGAAGACCCCATTGGAGTCTTTGCCAGTGTTTCTTTAGTGTCCTTGGGTCTGTGGGAACAGCAGAATTCAGATGTCTATAATTTGATTCCAGATAACACCAAAGAATATTACAAGGACAGTGTACTTGTAAATGGTCAGGAGACCCCTGCCATTAGAGACACTGGGGCCAGCATTAGAGTAGTGGATGAATATTTTTCCACGGCTGATGATGTTGCTAAGGCACCCACAAGCCTCAGTAAGCTTGCTGGAGGCCCTGCCCAAATGCTTCCTAGATTACCAGCTCTCATCCAGTGCAACAACATGACTGTCAAGATACCCGTTAGTGTGCAAAGTGAGGTTCCTGGGAAGAGTCCTGTTGTGAAATGACTTAAAAACTCTTGAAGTTGTAACAAGCACCCCCAGGCCTCCCAGCAAAAGGAAACAGGAGCAGACAAGGAGGGCCAGGGAGAGTACCTTAAATGGCTCTCCAGAGGATGTTACAGAAGAATCTATAACACCCAGCGCACGGGAGCTACTAACTGCTATTTCAAAGGGGAAACCCAAAGTCTCAAGGAAAGGGCCAGAAAGCACTCCTGTGCTACCAAGAAAGATATCCCTGAGAGGACTATCTACAGTCACACCTGTCACTGCTCCACCAGCTGTGGCTGAGTGTGTAGAACAACCAGGAAAGGTTGAATCAGCTGCTGAAGATTCAGAACTGGAAGAAGACCTGATCCCTGTTGGAGATCTGGATCCTAAAGACCATCCTGAGCTGCAGTCTTTACTGGCAGAAGGTAGCCCCTGTAGGGCAGACTTCAGCAGAGGCCAGAGAGAGTGTCCTAATCTTGAGGGTCTTCGCCAACAGGCAGCTTCCCAGCTGGACAGGCAAGAACCAGGGAAGCATAGGTTATACTGGGAAGATGGCCTCTTCTACAGTGAACCAACTGAGTCTATCCCAATGGACTACAGAAAACGTGTAGTGCCCCTAGAGACAAGACACCAGTTCCTACAGTTAGCCCATGAGATTCCTTATGTTTTGAAAATGGCTGGGTAAAACAATGAATGTGTACAAAATTCCTTAAATCAATACAAATTTCTATGGGAGCAACATTGGAAAGATGCCAACAATCATGAGCTATAGTTTGACAAAAGTAAACACTTTGAATCTAAATGGAAGTTTGAAAATAATTTGAAATAAAAATCACACGTGTAAAACTTTGCAGAAATGCAGATTCCTGCCTAAAATGAACCAAGCAGTTTTTAAGAAGAACGGGTGAAATATACTGATTTGGGGTGTAGCTATGGGTCTTAGGTATACTCCAGAATTGAAATGAAGTCTCTAGCTATTAAATTTAGTGAGTTATGCAATGTTGAATGAGAGGCGTTTTTCGAAAATAAAGGCGCGAAAAAGAAAACGGATATCAATTTTTACAAGGATAGTTATGCTCTACATTAGGGCATTCAGGCTAGGTTACCAGATTCAAACACAGTAAGCTCTAGAGTTGATCCATGGAACCAACCCCAGCACCTCCGTGCCCACAACGGCAGACCCAGTCCGGCTACCCGAGGGAAGATTAAGAGTTTGGGATTTCACAAGACACAATTATTTAAAGAAGTTAGCACTAGCGCAAAGAATCAAAGGCACGGTTTCAAGAATGGTTCTGACAATGTTACAAGTTCAAGATAAGGATAGGATGACTTAGAGATTGGGATGGAACACAACAAGGCAAGGTATGCTATCATTTTCTATGCTTCCTATTAATACTTACAGTCCACTTTAATTTAGGATTTTGGACCGTCAAGGGTTCTGGTCATCACACGGATCGGGTCTAACCAAGGATAGCAGGGCACATCTGGCGGGATAGAGTCAGCTGGGTGGTTCTGGTTACCTGGACGGCACTGGACTGGCCCTTCTGGTTTACTGGAGACTAGAGATCAGTGAGATGGCGAGTTTGCAGCAAACATGCATTTAGTAGTAGCAAGCCAGCTAGATCAGAATGCTTCTCTTAGGTTTTTGGGATTTTTAGAGTTTGAGGCCTAGCTGAAAAAGGAGTTCAGCAATGCTGAGGCCTTAGCTTTGTAAGGAAAATCAGGAATCAGGAACAAGGATGGAGAAATCAGGAACAGGGCGCCACACAGAAAATCAGGAAGAAGTCAGGAATCAGTCTGTCTGGGTGCTGAGAGGTTCCCTTATTTATCATGCCAAATGACATCACTAAAGTATATGGCAGGGGCAGTCTTACTGTCCACACCCCTAATGCTAGGATTGGGCAAAAGCATAATCTCCGCCTTGCTTTCCACTGATTGGATGACAGAAAAGGATGTCATGTTTATGGGATGAGTTTTACAATGACTAGACCTCCCCTAGCTATTGGGACCAAAATGTAACTTTCCCACAAATACATATTTATATAGTTATGACCTCTAAGAAAATCAGATACACAGGTTACATATTGTGTGGGTCACATTTCAATCCAAATCCCAAGTCTGTGGGACCTGGTTTAGTCTTTCTGCGACATTTTGGCAATTTTAATCATGAAAGATTTGGCCTAACATTTCCCACTTTTGTACATAGATGCGCAACTACCCCAGGGATATGTGTACACAATGTTATGTTGGCAACATTAATACTTTCTGCGCAACCGGTCATTCTTTATAACTTCTGTTCCTTATGCAGTACTGAGTCCTACCAAGTCTTCAAATAGATTTAAAACGACCAACTTTCAGATTTTTGCTCATTCTTGTGGCAAAGTTAAATGTCTTGAAAGTTCTGTTGCAAAATAGGCTTTTTAAACACCAAATGTCACTTGTCAGTTTTTTTTTTCTTTTTCCCCAAGTGTAAGCAAATGTCAATTCCTTTGAAGCAGAATGAGGGTCTTCTCCCTTGTGATTAAAGCTTCCTGCCCCTCCCACTTGAAGGGTGAGTGTCTTAGCCTGCTATTGTCTTAGCCTAGGGCAAAGACGAATGTCTAATGTGACTTGAAAAGTCCCATTGTCCTGGGGAGTCAAAGCCTCCAATCTAGCAATTAGCCCTTTCCTATTCCAGCGGTTGAGGTGTCACCCTTTCTCAGGGCTAGCAACTTGCAGAGAAGGTTTTTTTTTTTAATATAGTTTACCAACTCAGACTGGGTTTAGCTTTGAGTTTCACCTTTTAAATCTTTACTTTAAACCTATGGAATTAAACAGTTTATAGGTGGATTTTTAACAGTAGCAAATCCTTTTACATTCTTAAATAATCAAGCCTTTACACAATAATATACTTTAAAAAATAGGTGATTTTTCTCTTCATTCAGGAAAAAGCACATTAAACTTATTTCTTTAAATTCGGTTTTCATCTGCAGCAAATACACATTTTAGTCAGCTCTAGTCCTTTCCTTGAGTGCTGGAATTGTTTGCAGCATGGATAAATGTATCAAGCATTTGTTTAGAGTCTTTCTCTGTACAGCTGATTCTTTAGATACTGTTGCAAAGAAATAGCTGCGTTTCCCGTGGAAAATGAAAACACAGTCCCTGGTTTGCTTTTTCAAAGATACTTTTGGTATGAGCTGTCATTCAAAGGAGGCCAGGTTCCTCTGTGACTCGATCACAGTGGTTCATAAGAAGTGAATGGATTTAGCGCCAAAACAGCACTTTTTAAGGTTGAAAAGATGACATTTGAAAGAGGTATTTTGGGTTTACAGTAAAGTAATGCTGCTTCTTTCCTTTGCTCCATGTAAATGTTGCAGAGCACACTGGCATACTCCTGCAGTGAGTACTCTGTTCCACCCCACCTGAAATTTATGTTGGCAGGGCGGTGCAGCCATTTTCTGGTTGTGACCAAATGCAGTTTCGAGGTCTTGGCACGCACAGGAGTCAGCGCATCCATTTTGTGCTCCATTTTGTGCTGTTTCTGGCCTCAAAGCAGCAAAGTGGTGTAACATAGCACATCTGAGTGGGACAAAATATCCCACACTTTGGACGGATGGGGAAGATTGCTGATTGGGTTGTTACGGGGGAATTTTGTGTTTTGAGCTAATTGGTGGAGGGGGAGTTGCCTAGTGGACCATTTGTTTTTGGCTGGGCGTCTCAATGATTGGGGGGTGTGATGAATCCTGCAGAGTCATCACTGAATCCCAGCCTAAGATCTCCTCCAATGTGGCCAGGGTAAGGCAGCCGTTACCTGATTCTAACCATGGGGGTGGTATCATGAGGGAGTCAGGGGGAAGTGGTGACTCCTTTGGGAGAGATGTGTTATTCATCTTTTTGTGAGGGCGAGTGTTCTGTAATTCCCAAATATCTTATGGCATGATGTCATTGCACAAGTCCCTTTCATGAAGAAACCCAGGGAACCTTCTGTGAAAAGTTACCTAGACAGAATAAGTCGTATATCTTGGAAGTTCCTGAATCAGATGTGACATCATATTGGGTAGAAGTCTTAGCCCTAATGTTAAGTCAGACATTACTCATATAACATATCCTTACTATGATAACATCCAGTTCAACAATCAAATAGAAATGAATAAACATAAAAGACTCAACCCCATTATGGACTTCAAGATCCATAATGCTTGTAGTACTGGGACGAGGAAGAAGGACCAAGAGTCAATGAGGATCAAAGATGCCACTGGAGGGAATATGCAGTAAAGTTGTTTGATGGCAAGGCACCTGAACAGGACATTTAAATTTGAAAATGCACCACAGCTGTGGAGAAGGAAAGGAGCAGCAGAAGCAGAAGCAGTCAGGAAAGACACAAAGCGATTGGAGCTGCAGTAGGAGTGTGAATGCCAGCATAAGCCAATGCAGGAAGAGAAGGCATGCAGTTTTGTAGAGTATGAGCATCAGGAAGCAGGGTCGTGGTCAGCAGCAGGGAGAGAAACCCATCTGTGTGGGAGACATGCTCGCGACGCAAAGCAAGTTCCCTGGAGGTGCTGGAGAAAGCAGAGACCCAGCGGAATCGGTGAGGCTCAAGAGAGGGGCCGTGCAGGTGGTGGCAGGTATGGAAGAGCCGTCAATCAGATAACTGATACACAGAGGGTCCGCCACAGCAGAAGGAAGGAACACAGAGATGGCAAACGAAGCCAGTGAGTTGGCCTGCAAGAGAAGATAACCCTGGGGCGCCCGAGTGGATCGTTTGCTAAAATCAGACTATTTAGAATACAGAGCAAGTACAATAAGAAGGCAAAAAGGGTGCCATTCTCCATTTATGAAATGCCAGCTTGGAGAAACTTGTAACCAACATTACCAACAGCCAATAGGCTATCCAGAAGAAGTAAGAGTGCAAAAAGGGCATGATTCTCCATTTATGAAACGTCAACTTGGTGAAACCTGTAACCCACATTGCCAACAGCCAAGAGGCTATCCAGAAGAAGTCAGGGTGCAACAAGGTTACAATTCTCCATTTATGAGATGTCAACTTGGGAAAACCAGTAAATCACATTTCCAACAGCACTGAGACTATAACAAAGAGATAAAAGGGCAACAAGGGTGCAATTCTCCTTTCCTGACACACCAATTTGGGGGAATCTGAAACCCATATTGCTACTAACAGAAGAGACCAACTGTAGCAGTATTAGGCGTTTTTCTTCCTGGCAGGCTAGTAGACTAGGAAAGAAACAGTTGATTTGAAGAAATGTGGTTTGACAAACTGTTGCATTACAAAGGTAGTTGCTGTGCTATCCTGACAAAAGCATTCCATTGGAAGAATAATTGTGATATACTACTATTTGCTTTGAATCCTGAGAAAGACATTGTGTGCAGGAAAACAATTGCCTTGGTTTATGAACTAGTGTTTTGTGAAAGAGACACACAATGGAAGGAAAAGACATTTTCTGTCGAACTGAACAGAACTTGTTGAATCAGAATGTTTGAGGGTATTCCTGAATTGATCCAAGGGAAAGGAGCCCACCCTGGTCACAAGGAGTACTTCCTAACAACTATAAATTTGAACATTTGCACTGTTTTGTTGAACTGAAGATAGCCAAATAGTGCTTGCACACTTTTGTTGCATGTATTAGTGTCAGGGTCACAGACTATTTGGACACTAGGTCATCTTTCTTTAATTTTAATTTGCTATGTAGGGATGTTCTGGTTAGGATATGGAAAGAGGGGCGTTTATCTCACCCCTTTTTATTTTTATTTTTCCACATGAATTTTTATTAAGCATCTACCATTTTCCAGAAACAGAACATGACTGAAAAACACTAATAGGAAACGTTAAAGAACTCCCAACCCAACCCCCACCCAACCCCACCTCACCAAACCGTACCCAGAGGGACAATGGAGAGACAGACATCCCACAGAGTCGGGACCAACTAGACAGTCAGAGCTGATGAATCGGGCTCGCATCATAAAGGTAAAGGAAGACCAATAACAAAATAGGAAGCACAACGCACGTTAAAGGATACCGAGCTTTCTCAAAACTCAGAGTCTCATTGATTCACAGTCTTCGTGAAGCAGAACTACCATCCAGTCTTGCAAAAACTAGTTCATGGTGTTGTGGGTGAGGGCTGAGAGTTTTTCATAGGTGAAGATCACCCAGAGTTTTGCTAACCAGTCAGCTTTAAAAGGCATCACAGAGCTTTTCCACCTTTGGGCCAGGGCAAGCCCCCCCGCACGCAGCATGGCCTGGACCACTCGCGGCAAGGCTGTTTCTTGCGCATCCGAGACCGAAACACCAAAGAGGACAACAAGGGGCCACAAGGGCAGGCCAGCTCCAGTAACCTCCTTAATCCAGCTCAGGAGTTCCGCCCAGAACAGCTGATCAGCGGGACAACCACACCAGAGGTGGAACCAGGACCCACGCTGGCCACAATCCCTCGGGCAGAGCGGAGAAGACCCTGAATACATTCTAGCAAGTCTCTCTGCTGAAAGGTGCCATGCATGAAGCATCTTAAAATTATGTTCCATTGCCGCCGTGTACAGGGTTCCAGAGAAATAGCCTTGAAAATGGTTGCCCAAGTAGACTCATCGATTTCCCCTTCCACCCATCTCTCCCACTGTTCCTTGAAGTTCTGTCTGGACTCTACATCTGCTGTAATCAGAGCACTATAACTTTTCGAGTCGAGAGGGAGCCCTTCCTATTTTTGGATTCCATTATCACTCTTTCCAGCGGAGTGGGGGCTCGGGTCAGGTCGCCTACCCACTGGGGGTCCGTCATAATACCCTTCACTCGTATGTAGTCAAAAATAGAGATCGAAGCTGCACCCAGAGATTCCACCAAACTATCGTAGTCGATGAATAAACCATGCCGGAACAGTTGATCTGCTCGCTCCAGCCCCCCGTCTGACTATCCCTGAGTCCCCCTAAAATTCCTCTTACCCAAATCAAAGGGGGGTGCCCGCACCGAAGATAGGGGGGAGGGCCAGGAAGAGAGGGTAGCGTTCCCCCTGTTTTTTCTCCACACTGACCACAACACCGACAAAGTGGGATGCGCTTTTACTACCTTCGGAAGGGGGTTGCCCACAGCCCAAAGGAGATCCCTAACTTTTCTGGGGTGGACGTGAACGTCTTCAATATATGACCAATATGTCCTCATCTCGTCTCTCGAATGTTCAAGGAACACCCTTAACTGGGACGCCTTGTGGTAACGACGGAAATCAGGCAGGCCGAAGCCCCCATACGAGTGAGGGAGAGTTAAGGTGTCATGTCCAACCCTCGGCTTCTTCCCCTTCCAGATAAAGTGAACCACCTCCGACTGGAGAGCTTTAAAAAATGAATCTGGAATAGCGACTGGAAGAGAAGAGAACAACTAAAGCAGGCGAGGAAGAACATTCATCTTGACCGACACCATGCGGCCGAACCAAGAAAGCGTCAAGGGAGACCAGCGCCGGGTGTCTGACAATTCTCGCAAGAACGGGAGGGGGAAATTAACTTCAAAGAGACGGGTCAAGTCCCTTGGGATCAACACACCCAAGTAAGGCGTAGCCTCCCGCTCAATTCTGATACCCTCCCAGGAGTCCCCCCCGCCCCACCTCCAGGTCTGCACTGCTCATAGGCATCAAACACGATTTTGCTAGGTTAATTTTGAACCCGGAAAAAGAGGCAAAGGCGTTAATCAGATCTTAAAGGTTCGGGAGCGAATGCCAAAGGTTGGTTACATACACCAGGAGGTCATCCGCGAAAAGCGAAAGTTTGAAGTCGAGAGCGGACCTCATTCGGAGCGTATATGGAGGTCAAGGTAACCCTGGAACCTCTAGACTCCCCTTTAACCATTACATAACAACCTTCTGGATCACTAGACTGGGCTTGGAAAGAAAAATTGGCATTCTGGGAAATCACTATCGCCACACCTCTCTTCTTGACCTGGGAGGAAGCGTGAAAGACTTTTTGTATTGAGTGTGCCTTCAATGCGGGTTCTACTCCCTTCACCCTGTGGGTTTCTTGGAGGAACAGAACGTCAAGTTTCAGCCTATTAAACTCCTTCACCACCAAAGACCTTTTATATGGAGAGTTGAGACCTCGCGTGTTTAACGAGCCCAGCGCCAGCGGATGATTGCATTCAGCCATAAGAATAAGGTCTAGGAGTTGGCCCCTGTAAATTCAAACTCTCTAAGAAAAGCACTCTCGATTGACTCTCCAATGGATCCCCAAAGCATAACTTACTAAGGGAGTAAAAAACACTCCAACCAGTTGAAAAACAAGAACACCCCCGAACGCCCCAAGTTTCCC
Source organism: Ambystoma mexicanum (assembly GCF_040938575.1). NCBI lineage: Eukaryota > Metazoa > Chordata > Amphibia > Caudata > Ambystomatidae > Ambystoma > Ambystoma mexicanum. The sequence goes on from NC_090932.1 coordinate 1,151,858,466, forward strand.
CCACCCACTGCTTTCCCAAGCGCCTGGCGCAACAGCGTCATCTAATTGCTTCAACACCAGGCCACCATTGGCCGCCTCCACCGCCTGCTACGTGGAAAAAAAAAATCACACCATTCTGAGCCCCCAGGCCCACAAAACACAAACAAATGACCCCCACCGACCCCCCCTTCCCACGCTTTTACTGTTTGCCTAGACACACCTCCTCAAGGACCTACGTAGACCAGAGTATCCCAAGGCCACCAGGCCCTCCAGCCCGGTTTCTACAGATCCCAGGAACCCCTTAGGCCACCATATAAAAAGCAAGATTCCCCATCAGGCTAAGATGCAGGCTGCCTCGGGGACGGTGGAGTCACTTTTCTAAATTTCCTGTGGCCTCGGTAGCGACGCCTTTCCACAAATTGGGAGGGATCCCGGTGGCCAGCTCCTTCCTCATTCCCACCTTCTTTGCCAGGACCCAAGGCAGAGTCACCCAAGAGTTCACCAGTCACTCTCTGTATGTCGGATTCCGTGACAAGGGAAAATGTATAGCCTTTGACTTCAAATGAAAGAGAAAATGGGTGGCCCCATCTGTATCGCACTCCCTTAGACTGCAGCGTGCGAGAGTGAGTGCTGAGAGATCCTGATAGTTATTTTAGAGCTCTCCCAGTCGATGGGGCCTTTTTTCCATGCTAGCTCCAAGATCTTGGCCCTCTCCGCGTAATAGTGGAATTTCGCAAGGATTGATCTAGGTCCACCGGTACGTCCTCCCGCTCCATGGGCTCTATCGATTGTTGGCTCACTGGTGCTGCCTCCGTCAAACAGTTTACTTATAATTGCTTTGACTGCTCTCATGATGTCTGCCTGCGTCTCCCCTTCCTGCTCCGGAATGCCAAGAAATCTTAGATTAGAGCACCGCTCTCTATTTTCTAGGTCATCCAGCTTGAGGATGACCTTCTCCTCCCATCTCTCCAGCTCCGCCAGGCGCATGTCGAACCGAGCTTCAAAGAGGTCAGTTGAGTTTTGATTAGCCTCCAAGGCCTGGACCCGATTATCCACAGCATCTACCTTCTTGTCGAGGGAGTCGAGCCTTCTACTAATGTCCGCTCTAAAGCCACGTATCTCCTCAAGCAGCGCTGCCATGTTCTGACTCATTGAATGCGCCTCCACAGATTCTGACTGGGTCGCAGGCTGCATATTGCCCCTTTTCCCCGCCTGCTCAGGGGAACGCCAAAACTTCTGTAAGGATTGGGACCAGTCCATCAAAAATGGAGAAGATGACCCTGAGGAGCGACAGCTCAGGACCGACGGAAGGCTGGTCGTGCCCATATAGACCGGGAGCTCGGGTAGACCCCAGGACGCCCCTCATCACTCACACCTTGTCAAACTCCTTTGGCGGCTCAGGCCCGATGCAAGTACCTCAAGGGTCCACCTTCCGGCTCACCAATAGTAAGTCACTTAGGCGGAAGGACACGGTGCGGCAGACTCCCCCACCAGCGCTGCGAAGGAGCTAACCGGATCCTGCAGAGTAGACCGTCGGCGGGATCTGGAGAAGTTTCTCACCGGAGGACATCCAGAGGCGGGAACTGGACTACTTGAAGACACTCCTTCACCTAGAACCTCAAGCCAGCACCCCACTCCCCAGGGAGCTGAACAGGGGGGGCCTCTCCATTAGGCACCACGTGAAGAGAAGCGCAGCATTAATCCACAGGAGGGGACAGAGCTCGGGCGAATGGGTTCTCAGCCAGGCCGCCACAGTGACGCTGGGAAGTCTTCAGCTCTCCGAGTCAGAGAATCAGCCCCGACCCTCACCGACTTTGCCCCACTGGGCCTGCTCCCCTGTCACTCAACGCCGCTTGTCCTCAGGTTGAGGACTAACACGTGGGTTCCCACTCTGCCCACCACCTCACAGCCTACGAATGCATATCTACAGTTTTGGAGTGCAGATGTAGCGCCTCAGCATCCGGGGCGGGGAGAAATGGCGTGTGAGAGTCAGCAGGCCAGCATCCCAGGCACCCGGGACAACACACTCGCGAGATAGCACCCTTCAAGCTTCCCACTCCAATGCAGGGGCCCCCAAATACCAGGAAATCCAGCATGAACCTGGCAAATGCTGCAGCTGCCCTGGCCACCAACGTACACCAGTCTGCGCTCTTCTTTGCCACAGGACCCCAGGGAAGCTGCGGGCGGCCAGTAGGAAGAGCCCGGGATATCAGTTGCTTGCAGGTGCTTAATCCTTTGCAGACTACCACTTCGGGCTCAGCCACATACACGCTGGGGAGCTAGGCAGCACCCCCATGTTCACGGGGGCACCCCTGCGACTGCCGCCAACAGGGGAGGGGGAGCAGGCTCCGGTCCTGAGCCCGCGCCTTCCACAAACCGAAGCTGCAGGGGTCCGCGGGCCGGCACGGGCTCCCCCTACGGTCTCCACACACCACCTCGGGACTTTCTATGCAGCGGGGCTCCTCCAAAACTGCTGGGCTTAAATGCTGGGGCAGTCCCAGCCGATGCCCCTCCTCCACCGACGCACAGGAGAGCCCACCGTGGAGTTCTTCGGCGGGGACAGCCTCCTCTCAGGCCCTGCTCGCCACCAGGGAGGGACCTTTCTCGGGGTTAACGGCACCTATGGCCGCCAGAGAAACGCTCAGCTGGTGCTCGGGGGGTGTCAGCAAGCCACAGTGGGGGTCATGGCTCCGCTACCAACTGCCAAGGGGGGCTCAGAACTCAAATGTAGGTGCCCCGAGGTGGAGACTGAATGAGAGACGTCAGCATATCTCAGCGCCCCCTGGTGGCTCACCCTTTTTATTTTAATAAATGGCAAACATGGAGAAAACTATACCTTTGTGTCTGTCTCGCATTTCTGACCCCTCACAGGGGTGGAGTGGGAGGTAGGGTGAGGCAAAGGTGGTTGGTTAAGGGGGGTGGTGGGAACGAATGAGGGATTGGGAAGAGTGGAATGCATTGTCAAGAGTTCTATGGTTATGTGAGTTTGAACGATCTGGGCCATAGTTGGAGTTTGGACCCAGGGTGATTGAATGACGGGAAATGCAGGTGGAAGTGAGCATGAGAGGAGCTTGAGAGTGGGGACATGGAATTTTAAGGGACTGAATTCCCCCGACACAGAGGTCACTGGTGCCCAGAGAATTTAAAAGAGCCGTTGTAGATATCCTGTTGTTGCAGGAAACAAGGTTGAGGGCGGAAGAGGAGAGGGTAGTTTGTGGAGCAACTTGCGGGTATTCACTGTGGACATCGGGAAATGTTAAGAAGGGAGGAGGCTGCAGTTTGAGGTGTTGTTGGTCTCTGGGTTGTTAGAGGGCATGCTTCTAGTGGTGCAATGTGTGTGCGATACCATAAAAAAAAAAGGGTAGCACCTGTCTATGGCCCAAACCAAGGGCAGGTGGCATTTTGTAAGCACCTCATGGAGTGCATTGGGGTGGTGGAAGTTGACTTATTAATATTAGGGGGTGACATTAATATGTGGACCGATGCGGTTTGGGATAGATTAGCCCTTCGTGTGGAACGGGATCGGGGAGCACGTCCAGAGAGTGAGAGGGGTTGAAAAGTATCAAAGAGCCTGTGGTTTGAAGGATGTGTGGAGAAACATGCACCCAAGGAAGCAAGGGTTCACCTTCTCCTCTGCGCCGCATAATGCTTTTACTCAGATAGATTATTTGCTGTTGGATAGGAGAGTGATGGAGAGGGTCACTAGGTGTAATATACAACCCATTGGATGTTGGGATAATGATATGATGGCAATGGAGATAGCAACGTTGGGGATGAAAATGTGGGTATGAAGATGGAGATGTAATGATTATCTCTGGAAGAACTGGGTTGTTGCAGAAGAGTTGGAGAAGAAAATAGAGGAATAGGTCAAGGTCATTGACACAGGGGAGGTGGGGACTGGCACAGTGTGGGAAGCGGGGAAGGCCATTTAGAGAGGTTTACTAATGAGGGACGGGGCACGCAGGAAGAGAGAGAGGAAACCCCTGGAAAAAAAGCTGCAGGTTGAGATTCAGGCATTAGTAAGGAAAGTGTTTGAAGGGTGCGCAGGGGATGGCAGATGTCCTAGATGAGTTAAAAAGAAAAAGGATGGATCTGAAAGTTACTGGAGTGGGGGAAACTGAGAGGAAACTGAGGTTCCTCAAAACTAAGTTTTATGAGAAGGGGGTGAGCAGACAAGCATTTGGCGAACAGGCTTTGGTGCAGAGGACAGAGAGGTGGGTTGGAAGTATAAGGGTTGCTGACTGAGTACTTTGCCGTCAGGTATAGTGGGTTGCTTTGCAGCATTCTTTAAGGGGCTCTACACGAGGGAGACTGGACCGGCAACAGAAAGGGGTGGAGAGTTACTTGGATAGGGTTCACTTACCGGCGCTAATGATGAAGCAGGCACTGAGGTGGATTCCCCTCTAATGATGGTAGAGGTTGGGAAAGCTATAAGTAGGGAGCCGATGGGGAAATCCCAGAGGGATGATGTTACAACCCGGCGTTCGCCTCGTCGCCCACTTCAGCGTTCACCTCATGCTACCCTGGCCCCCAATGCGCATAGGGCTGATTGGAAGCCCTTAACCACCCCAATCAGTAAGCACAAGAAGGTTGTAGCTCTACATAAGGGGGTGCAGCACTTTAATGCTCTTTTCTATTCCCAATGGCAGCTGCCGTGGAAGTTAGCTGCTCTAAACGACACTACCCAGAAAAACTGATTCAGTGCTGTAGTTTGGATGTATTAGCTGGGAGCCTCGTTTTGCTGTGGTGCCGCCTCTTTGTTGATTTAACCAGCGTCGGGTTTCAGAACGCTGCTTCTGTTTATAGTTAAAACCGGCAACCGCAAAGTTACGTCTTCTGTGCCAACTTCATTATTCCTTTTTTCTGCTGTGTACCGACCTGGCTTGTCTATCGGACTCCTTGGATTGCCCGGCCTTTGTTCTATTGCTTGCACGTGTGCCGGAATCCTTGCCTGCCTCACAGACTCCTCTGATGCCGTTTTGCCTTTATTGCCACCCGCCTGTGTACTGGAATCCTTGCCTGCCTCACAGACTTCTCTGATAACGTTCTGATTTTGTTGCTGGCCGCCCGTGTTCCAAATTGCTGCACTTGCTCACGGACCATCTTACTTTTGTTTCTACTGTGGTTTCCTGCGACCAGCTATCCCTATTGCATCTCCTGGCTGCTTGAACCAACACCAACCTGTTTCTCCTAGTGAACACTGGTAAAACTTTCTTTGTGCTCTGACCTGACACTTGTAGTCACGGATTGCTATCATATTTTGATTGGATTTGACAAGTGCACACGGGGACGCTCTGCTGCTTGTGCACCATCCTGAAACCAGTGCGACCCTCGTGCCGCTCGGGTGTAGTTACCCTACTAAGCTTCCCTTTTTGTTGTTTTATACCTTGCGTTGTGTTCTGAACTTATACAAGCATTTCTACCCTCAACCAACTGGTAAGGTCTAGTTCCTATATTACAATTCATACCAAATATCTCCTGCCTAGACTAGAGTCTAATCCCCTTCTACTCTTTAGGTTGTTTCCAGTCTCTCTCATTGAATTAAGGGAAACTTCTCAGGTATTCCAATCAGATAGAGGAGGTCTAGGGGAATGGGGTCTGTCTCACCTAATACTCACCTCTTGTCCTTTCTTTGCAGCTGGGTCCGTGGCGGTGAGTTCTCCCCGCTCTTTTGGGTGATCAGTCTCCTTGTCTGGTACAACCTCCAGCAAGGGGTCATATCATAAAAAAGAGCTATCTTCCCTCACAGAGAGGAGGCTCGGGTGGAGGCTCCAACCCGAGCTCTTCAAGCAACTATCCAGTCTCACAGCCCTGGTCTCCTGTCCCACGTACTCCCCTCACCGGTGAGTAACAGATGACGGTTTCACACTAGGGTTTTATAAACGTTGTAAACGCTTGAAGGCGTATCTGTACTTCTGACCACTACTACTCATAAACATTTCTATAGAAAGGCAGGTCATACTTAGGACATAGGCAGAATGCTTTCTCTAGTGTAAAAAGGCAATACTGTGTGAGGATGTCCCTCCCCCCCTGGGCAACCTGTAAGGAAAAGTTAAGGTGTACTTTATGTTGTATATTACAGCCCAGTCCAAATATGTTTATTAATAAGCTGCTTCTCTTTTTACTGGTTCCCCCGCCCCAAAGTGCCTGATCCAAGATGAATCTGGGACCACTGGATGACTCCTTAGGATGGAAGATGCTCTTCTTCATCACAGTACCTTGGGTGCCTTGGAAGGCGAAGTGGCAGAGTTTCTCTGCTTTAACCGATGATGCCCCTCAAGGATGGACCACCTGTTGAAAGAAGGAGTCGCTGGGATGTCGGTGTCAAGCAGGAGAAGGAAACCAAGTAGTGTAAGAAAGGCAGAAATGCAGGTCTGTCGCGGTGTTCTCCGTTGTCGGTCTGCTATGCCGGTTGCGGATGTCCCACAAAGATGAAACTTGCTGTGGACCTCGACATAACTATGGGTGGCGACGAGTGCAGTGCCAGTAGTAGGTGTCAGGTTTCGGTATTTCGCAGTAGGCTGCCTTTCGGTTCTTCTGTGATGCAGCTGCAGCATGGATTGTAGGGTGGCTTCTGGTGACTTGGACTCAAGCACTGGACTGCACTACGGGCCCTCACCAAGTCTGGACCTTCGGGACGCTTTCTTCAGTGTTTGGCGGCAGGAAACCCACCGGCTGGCACTCCTCTGCAGGCAGCAACCCTGGATCTTCTCCGGCATGGAAAAGTAGATAGATGTGGCTCCAGTGCCACTTGAAGATTTCTTGCATTACTTGGAACTTTGGCAGTTCGGGGTGTCGAGCAGCACTATGCTGAGGTACCCCCTCTTCTGGGGACACACAACCAAATCCAGACATCTACAACACAGAATGTGATTTCAGTCCTCTCTGCATTCAGGCAGGTCCCTCCACCCCCTGGAGTGTACCCACAACAGCAATCCCTGGGAAGGCTCTTGCTAGCCTAGCATGGGCAGCCCCCGTTCCATATATGGTCCTTCCACCCAACATCCAGTCAGGGGAGGGGAACAGAGGCAGGGTTTCTCAGGACTTTGAGAAGCAAGAGGGAAAGGCAAAGGAAACCAATAGGTCACCAGTGGCCATCTTGCCTTTGTCCAGGAATCCATTGATTCCTATGGCAGGGCCCTGGTGTCCCAAAAAGAAAGGACACCCAGAGTCACTGTCAAGTCAGCATGTAGCTACCACCAGCTCATACCTAGCTCTGTGGGCAACACACATCTGGCTAAAACTACACACACACTAGGGTACCCCTGCCCATGGGTGCCATAAGGGTTTCCCATGGGTCTTTGTTCAGATGCTGGACTTTCCGTTCCGGTTCACTGAGTACCAGTCATCATATCTAGGAAATACTTGTGCATCCGTTAGTACAGAACTTGATGCAACCAAACACTGAGAAGGTACCAACAACAAGCAATTGTAGACTCAGCAAGACACAAGGATAACCATAGACACTGATGCTGGACCGGGCTCACAAGCACCCACCATAATTTCTTGGAAGTAGAAGTAAGACCAATAGAACTAAACTGGATGCAGCGGTACTCCAATAAGCAACTGAAAACCCAACAAGACACATGGAGGACCATAGCCTAATAGCCCTCAACCCAAAGGGAGATACTGTCAGCTCGACAGGCACTCAAAGGTCATCAGGAAAAGGCACTCCCTCCAGTCCACACAGCCACTCAAACACACCATTATGCTAACTCTCTCCTCTGCACCAACAAACAATAGAATGCAACTATACCCCTCGATTAATTTGGCCTAGCTGCACACATACTTATACACCTCAATGATCACCTCAACAGTCTGTCCCATTCACAAACTCCATTGCCACCAGAATGCAGTTACCGAATTCCAATTGGCCTTGCTGCACAGATTCTACTGATCACACACAAGCATTGTACCATGCCTAGCACTATAATGCAACTACACAACACTTAATTCACCCTGGCTGCACGCCTACCGAGTGCACCCAAGCACTATTTACTACACTACTATTCTCCACTGACCTGAACTATGGTCCCCAAGGGCTTTCAACCCACAGCGCTTTGGAATCATACTGATGGCAAAAGGAGCTATACAAATTACCAATAACATAACATGCAAAAAACAAGGGGAGTCCTGCGAATCCCTCTGCAGGACATTAGTCCTGGTCACGAGAGCCTTACCGAGATTCTTTAGCTTGCTATCTTTCACAGAAGAGAAATACCCAAAACATATTAATTTTTGTCCTGCCCTGGGGCAGTCCAGCACTGAAGTGCTAGGCAATTCTCCTCTGAACAAGAGTACCAACAGCAACCTCAGACACGTGTTTCGGTCTGGTTGGACCTCATTAGTAGGGTGGAGTTGTGTCTCTCTAAGAATAGTAAGTAAGCGGTCCACATCTGGATTCCACTAGTAACTTAGGATGAGACCCAAAGTGACTTAAATTATGCAAAAAACAAGGGAACAAGGGGGGGGCTGATCTCCAATCTTTATTCCATATTAATAGTAGCGGAGACTGCTGGGTTGATCAGATTAAAAAATAGATGGGAGAGGGACCTGGTTAGTGTGTTGAATGATGGGGTTTGGTCTAGGTTGTGTAGAATGGCACCCACGGCATCAATATCATACCAGTACAAGCATTATGTGATTAAATTGCTGCACATGTGCCAGTATGACTCTGTGTAGTAGTCCCAAATGTTTCTAGAATTAAATCCCTTTTGCTGGAGAGAGCGTGGTGAGCTGGTCCCTTGTTGGCACATGTGGTGGTCTTGTAGTAAAGTTCTGAGGTTTTGGAAGGATGGTTTGGGACAGATAAGGGATCTGGATGGGATTCAGAGGGGCTTTGACCCAATGTTACTTCTATTTGTCCTGGAAGGGGAGAGGAGAAATGGAGGGTGCTTCTACATTTGGTACACCTTGTAGTGCTGGCTGTGAGAGTGCTTCTCTCGATTTACTAGAAAAGGAAAGCTTTACCGAAAGAGAGTGAATGGTTGATTAAATTGAGAGAGTTATCTGATATGGAAAACATTACCGGCACCGGCTACGGAAATGTGGTCCGAAGGGGTCGTTCATTGGGAGAAAGTGGGGAGTGCCTCAGCCTATTTGGAAAGGGATGTGACGCAGTTGGGGGACACACAGAGTACACAAATCCACCAATGGGATGCCTGAAGCTCGAGTGGTAAGGAGAATGGTCCACTTTGATCGTTCAAATGGTGGTTTTTGGTGCCGACTCTGCAGTGGGTGAGTTGGAGGATGGGCAGGAGACCGGGGGTGGGTGTTGGGGTGTAAACACTGTTAATTTATTGAGGTGGTATGAGGTGTTATTCATGGCATGAAAATCTTAATAAAGTGAAATTCTTTTTACAAAAGCAGCACTACAGGGAGAAGGCAGAAAGTGACAACCCACAATCTCCAAACACTCCCAAACTTTGTTACTCCCCCAAAGCGTACAACAACTTGTGCAGACTGCAAAGGATGCATTCTAATGCAACCAGTGGACGATTTCCTGGTTTCTTTAGTGAGGATTTTATGCCTTCCAATTAGTACAATGAGCTTCTATGTGGAGACAGACAAGCATTGGGCTTTTAAGGTTACTTACTCCTTCAGGAGAAACCACTCCATATGTTCATTTATTAATCAATTAAAGCACACAATTTGTTATCATCAGTCATTTGAAGTAGTTTCACCCGATACATAAACATCCTGTTGGCAGAATAGGTGTGAGGTTACATAAACATGTGCTGAGGCTGTAGTAAGCTAGAATGCAAGTAAAAGTCTGCTTCTTTGTTTTGAAGCTCCAGTCTAACAGCAAGCATATATGTACTTCAAAATGAAGTGTCTCTAACTATACGAGGTGGTGCATTTGATATATGAGCTAGTTCTCTTAAATCAGTATATTTTCTCATTTTCATTTGAATTCACTGACAATTGCATTTCAATCTACTTTCTTTTAAATCTTGGTTATATACAATAAAAAATGTCCTCCACACCTGTGTCAGTAGATCCTCCCTCCAACGAGGGAGCAGCAGCATGTCCAGCAGAACTGTGTACCAGGTTCCCCACGCCCAGTCCAGTTTTTCCAGTCTATCTCAACTTCCTCAGCACCAAAGAAATCAGCAGAAACCAAGGACTGCATACACTATGTCACACGCTCAAAGGTACTCCCTGGAGCAGAGGATCTTGCACTTCTTGCTTGTGGCAAACAGGCCAATCTGGGAAGTCCCTACAGAAAAGATGTGCTTCACAATCTCCCAGTTGAAATCCCAATCTGTTACACCCCCATTAGCAGAGCCAGCTCTTCAGACTCCTGTCAAGGTGTGACGGTGTCACATTCAGGATGACTCTCATGTGCATATGACCTGTGACAAATAACATGCACCCACAAGCATGCATTTTATTCTGTATTCCCTATCCAAGAGCACAGCAGGAAGGCTATAGTCCTTGCTCGTCCTGTGTCTGCTACAATCAGCTAGGTTTTTACGGTGTGGAAAAGAGAATTGCCAGCCCATGACCTGTGCTCTGAGCCAACGCCTTATCCACTACTGGAACTGAAGCAGGCCTGTAGCAAATGGGCATCATTATCCATAATTGCCCTTAATAGCGGGTAGGAGAGGAACCTTAGGTACTTTAGGCTACAAAGTAGGCATGGGTAGGATGGGTGAAGGCATGGGTAAGAGCATCCTCTTAAACTACCACCAGTCAGAGCGTCCATAGGTATAGACACAACAGCCCAAAATGAGCCATCATTTGGGGCTGACACAGGGTCCCTTGCTATCTCGAAGTCTGCCGATGTGCCAAGACTGTTAACCTCTTGTAGGACTCTCTACACCCATTAAAGGCTCAAGGCCAGAGTGGATGTCATCATACACTTCCTTCTTGTCGTGTTCTTACTCAAAGATATCTATGAATCTTTTGAAAATAATGGGCCTGTCATGGTTCTGATAAAAATAAAAGGGCCCATCCAGCTCTCTAGCAGCCAAAGGTCTCGAAAACAAACCAATCAGAATCAGCGCCTAAGAACTCAGCATTAAAGATGCGTTGTTTAGGATTTCAGCCATGTCAAAGCTCTAAGGGATGTGGAAGTGGAGTAAAGACTTCCCAGCGTTATCCTTTAGGGAACGGCAGGGATTGTCTGGTTTACGCGGTAAGGGGTATTCAAATATGACCTGCCTGTAAGATTCCAATTCATCGGGGGAAATCTCTTACTCAAATTAGGATGCACGGTTGTCCAACTCTGAGTGATGCCTCGGATGCCGCTTCAGAGAGTAGGAGTGGGGAGAAGAAAAATCCTCTTCCTCTCCTTTCTACATTGCAATGCTTCAATAGTGGTTTCTGTCAAAGGAGGCTCAGACCTAGGCGTCTTCTTGGCGGGTCTCCTGTGAAGGTTTCTCAGGGAATGTCATTTTGAAAAGGACCATAAAAAGACTTGCCACGTCCTCATCAGCACTTTTGGGGTCATGGTTTGATAGGAAATGTACCCAAGGGTTTTGTGGTCTTACTAAACAAAACAAAGAAGTGCGGATCTGTAAGATACATGAAACAGTTACACTCCCAGTAGGCCTTAAATCCTGAATTGGATGGAGATTAACCAAATCATCAAAAAAATGGCCTGTGTCAGGGGGTTATTTCGTAAGATGATGAATCTGTGGAAAGACTGTATCCTTTAGAAGTGCATAGTATAAAGGGATGTGTTCCTTCTCCTCATGCCAGAACAAGGAAAGGCAGCCAGCAGGGAAGCTGGAACCCTACATAATCACTTATGAAAAGGCTTTAAACTTTCATTATCAAAGTCACATGCTCCCCAAGGTGTGGGGGCCCATTTACATACAAATAGTTGAAAGACCATGACCCTGGCACTGTAAGTGTTTCAAACTCCAAGAGAGAAAAGACTAAGCTGGCTCTCCCAGGATTTGGTACTGTGGTCAACACAGCTCAGTGCCTTAAACCCTTCTTGCAGCAATCTACCTTTTTAGCCATTGTGACACTTTAACTTGTCAATATCGATTTCAATTTCAGTTATTGTACATAATAGGCCTGATTCACAGAAGCCTTTTATAATGGCGCAATCCCATTGAAAAATGCTCTGTGAATCAGGCCCAATCAATATAGTCCCCAAAGAAAGTGAAAAATCTACACATGTTTTGCTATAGTAAATCCATAAACTATATTTACTACAATGAAAATGGAACATCTTACAGGAATAATTGATCAGATTGAAACTCAGGAATCAACAAAAGTTGGACACCATCCTATACAATATCATAATGTGTTATTTATTTTTGTCAGAAATGTGCACAGACAGCAATACATACCTGGTTTGTCCACCCACCAAAAAATGTCTTGCCTGTTCCGCCACTCGACGACTCTATGATCCTGGACAGATCACCTTACCTCACTGTATCATACATTGCTGCCTTCAGTGAAAAGGTTTGACTTCTCATATTAAGGTGGAATTCTTACATTGTGTGCCTGCTCTTTCTGTTCATATAGATCATCATAATGGAAGGGGCCCTATGTAGAAATCATCCAACCAAATGTCTTCTGCCAGGTTTAATTTCATATCTCTTTACTTGACACCAAAACGGTTTCTAAAATAGCAAATGTTTCTTTTCACATCATGATCTGAATGACAATCTGCAAGACTGTATGAAAGAATTAGTATAAGCTGGTGAGGTTTTCACACACTTTCCTTGGTTGTGGTGTATTTAAACCCACCCAAGACTGAGTTTGTCATCATCGGTCAGCCCACTACAAGAAAACAACTTGACCAAGAATGGGCCAATTATATGTGCCTAGAACGATTTGATTCACACCTTTCAGACTCAGCAAAATCGTTAGGCTTCACCATTGACAGCAGCCTGTCCTTTCAGAAACACATAGCCAAAAAGGCCCAAACAGCCTGTATCCGAATCTCCACACTTTGCAAAAACAAACCCTTCATACCGGCGCAGGACCTCCGGCCAATAGCCCATGTGGTCTTGTACATCGATGGGGGAAATGTCCTCCTGACGGGGCTCATAGCTGGTCACTTGGCTCCCCTAAACGCAGTCCACTATGCTGCAGCACGTCTTACTACGGGTGGACTGAAATTTGCCCGAATCACCCCCATGCTACCCAAACTAATTCTGCTTCCTCTCCAAGCCAACAAACTGTTCAAGACTACATGTATTATCTACAAAGCAGTCACGAGTATCACACCACCGTACCTGGCAGCTAAGTTCCACATATCTGGTGGCACACGCTCATTGTGCAGCAGCAAATCGACCAGCCGTCTTGAAGACAACTCATCTGCAAAAAGAGGACCTGTATACAATACTTCTTTTGTCACACACTCAGCTTCTGGAACCCGATCCCAATGTCCTCTCAGAATTCCCCCATAGTTCTCAAATCTCACAAATCTCTCAAAACATGGCTTTTTCAACAGCACCTGGCCAAGGACTAATTCCAATGGATGCACATGCCGACGCACAGACTTCAACTCACAGTACTGTGCTAATTTAAAAATTTGCCAGCCCAAATGCTGGCTACAACACTCTGTACAGCGCCCCACTGCTCTCGAGCTAGGTACGCACTTTAGAAATTAAATTAATGAAATAAAATATTTGAAATATAGTAGTAAAACTCAGATTATAATTTGGAACACTCACCTTAATTAGGATTATTTTACATGTAGACCTCATTCATGATGGAGAAACTAGTTCTACAATCATGTTTTTGCAAAACCTTTTTCTATAAGGATTTAAAGGAAATATTGTTGTGCGATTTTATTGTGTAATTTGAACACATTCCAAGTCCAGGTCCATACAACAGGTTATTATTTTAGTTATTAAAAGTCACATTTTCCAAACTAATAGCATGTTGTATGGCAACAAGAACTGGGAAACAAGGTGGCCAAGTGCTAGACTTTCAGGCTGGGCTCAAAAACCAGCTTCATCACTTCAAAATGTGCGGTCCTTGGCAACTCATCTGATCTCATCATGCCCAACCTGCCAAAATTGACGATACGAGAGTATTTCAAAATTGTGAGTCGCCAAGCGTGATTTAATTCTATGGGCGTGATCTTCAAAAGAGCCTAACTCATGGTCTGACTGGCTACTGTATTGCTTTGTATATATAAATAATGACTATTCATGTATTGCACACCACAATCATTTGTTTATTGATTCACTCATGGCAACACCACATGAAATCCATGGCCCCCTTCCAATTCGAGTCTATTTTAAATGTCTGCACCTCCCTGGTGACTTCTAATCCAAATCCTCTATCTGCACTATGGCATGTAGTCGTTCTTCGCTGCCACCAATTAGTTTCCTCCATCCAAGCTTGAGCACTTGTACGTTCTGTTAGGCTGTATTCTTGATTGATAAGAGGTCCTTACTACTTTTACTCACAGCTTCCAATCCCTTGTTTTTGCGATAGAGTCCAATCTGTGTTCTGCAGTCACTCTAAGGGTCATGTACCTTGCTCACGGCTTCTAAACTCATAATTCAAAACAAATGCTGTGCTATATGCATCTTCCTTCTGATGTTTATCTTGAGATCTGTAACTATGCTATGTGTAAGTATAGTTTGTATCGTGGTTGTGGCTATTATTCTTAAAATCTGTCCTTTACTAATGCTAAAATAAGAGTAGCCTCATCTGGAACTGCTATTGTTGCCCTTGAAATAACACTTGTTAATTATTCTGATACCAGCATGGATGGAGTCAGGATACTTCATGAGAGTTTAATTCGTATTTTGATCGCTGCTGGCACAACTGAGTTTAAGATCCCAACATGTTAGTTTCTCCCTTGGCCCCGGTATAAGAAAGGCTCTACTGTTCTATGTACATGAGGCACAGGGGACAGACTAGGCGTGTTGTGAACTCAAGGCCTTAGTGTGATTTCAGTACAGAGAAGAGACTGCCAGTGCTAAGGACAGGAGTATATTTAGGACATGGACAATATTTCAGGATAGACTGTACTCACCACAGAAGAGTTGGGCACAGGAGCTGGAGCCCATCCATTACCAGCGATACGTATCTCATTTTCAAAAAGCTCCTCAGTGACCTCAGTGTGGTTAATTTCTTTGTCAAGCAGCAGTCTGTTTATGAGGGCAAAGAGAGAACAACAAGGGGTGGGAAAAAACACAAGCAGATGGCATGAGACCAGGAAAGAAACATAGCTACAGTGGTAGGGAGCAGGCAGTGATTGTACAAACTTTTCACTTGAAACATTATCTCCAGAAACTGCCCTCAATCCACAATGGCGTGACAGTTGTTGCAATCATTTAATGCTTAGCGGGGACATCCCACAGCTGCGCCTCTCCAAACACACTGGCACGCTTGTCTCATTCATACCCTCCCTAAACCCCCCCCCCCCCCTGCAAGACCTCCAGGAGATTCCCTGGAATAAAGAGGCAAGACCAGTTTTCAAGGTGGAAATATACATGCTGCAGCAAGCTTTATTGCATAAAGCTAAGGAGTTATCTTACAGGTGATCCGTTTCATCACCACACCGCAGGATATTCTACACCGGGTGTGGCTTCTTAAGAACACGAGCACCTCCCCACCCCACCGTCAGTGTCCTGAGGACCATGCCAGGTGAGCCCATCCCTCCCTAAACATTGCCCTCTCTACCCATGGCCATTTCTTTGTTTTCTTTTCACAGTCCACTTTCCCCAGACACTCTTTTCAGTCCCTTTACTCACAGTACACTTTTCCCAGACACTTCTTTGGTGTCTTTCTTCACAGTACACGATGTCTTCTACTCTTCACTACCGTTCCCAATTTCGCGTTCCTTCTTTCATTCCAATTCCTATTCCCTTGTTCCACCCGTCCACCATTCTACTTTTTTGCACTTAGTGTTCACTACTTCCATTCTATCTTCTATTCCCATGTGCTCTCTAGTAAGCTACTATTCAAATTCAATTCACCATTCAATTCCCCATTAAGTGCTGCCTGAACTTCCTTATCTGAAAACACTGGAAAACAAGACCAGTGAGCGGCCAAGGCAACCGCAGGGCCAGAAAAACAGAGATAAGGTACAGGCTGTGTCTCCTGCGGATTGTGGTTATCTTCTCGTAAAAGAACAGGGACAAGGAGTCACAGAGTTCCTGAGACTGGGGAATAGCAGGCTGAGACGTAGCCTGCACAGATAGAGATTGAACAACCAAAAATAAAGCCCTGGGCTGATTAATGGGCTGTTCAATTTTGGTACTGAAGTAAGTTTAACGACCATAATGGCTTTATGATATTCAAGAGTGGCCACCCGATATGAAGCATGGTTGCTAAGCAGGTATGCTAACCTCCATTTCCTTTCTGCGTGCCTGCGGCGAAGTCTGAGATCTTTTAACTCTGAGGTAAACCAGGGTTCAGACCGACGAGCCCTCACCCGACAACGCTTACGAGGGGCAAGAAGAACAGCCACAGATAAAAGTGTTTGAGTAACTGTCCCGAGTGTACACTGAGATGCTTTGCTGCAACTGTTGGGGGCGAGGGGAAGAAGAGACCGTCATCATCAGGGAGAAAGGAACTACCAAGTGATCTTACCAAATAATAGGAAATACCGGAAAAAACAAAAGGACTGCCGGCAAAGCAAAAATAAGGTTAAGCGTATCCCCCAACTGATGAGTCGGATAGGTAACCAACTGGGAGAAGCCAGATCAGACATAGAGGCCATAAATTGTTTACCCAAACAGCAGCTGGCCTTATTGAGAGGAAGCTTAAAATCTCTGACAATAGCCAGGTTGGAATGTTTCTGGCGAAGTGTAGAAACTAAGCCAGGAAAATTGTCACAGAACGTTCGGTGATAGCCCGGAGTGCAATAAATCAAGTACATAAAAGTGTTAGTAGCAGACAGGGAAATCCCAACCAGGATCCCATCCATATTAAGATCATGATCCAACTGAGTGGGGCGAACTTTACAGTAAATTTTAAAAACATCAGCGACCCCACCACCAAAATGAGGGATGCGGTCACAACGTAATACTTGGTAGCTGGAGGGAAAAATTTGAGAAACGACAGGTTCGGAATGGGGGCCCATCCAGGTTTCAGAAATAAAAACAAGATCAGGCTGGTGGTCTTCCAGCAGGTCCTTCCAGCTCTGTGCATGAGCCATCAACGACCGGGCATTCACTAGGAAACTATTCAGAGTAGGCCGGTTGGTTTAGTCAAGGTGGCCTCAGGGACAGACCGCATATTGAAATTACTATGGAAGACAGTAATTACTAGTACTAATTACTAGTACTAAGTACTAGTACTAAGATCCTCAATGCTTAAACTAGAATATCTGGTGTCCAGTTTAACTCGGGCTCAAAAGCTTACTGCCATTGAGGCACATACAGTGGGTGGTCATTCAGTGTCCAATAATTTGGTAGACATGGAAAAGGCTGGCAGTATCAGTGTCATACTCCCCGTCAAGCTAGAGTATCAGCTGCGTATCACCAGCATAGTTTGCAAAAAACAGTTCCTTCTCGGTCTCAAAAGCTTACTGCCATTCAGGCACATACAGTGGGTGATCATTCCGTGTTCAATAATTCTGTAGACATGGAAAAGGTTGGCAGTATCAGTGTCATACTCCGCATCAAGCTAGAGTATCAGCTGCGTATCATCAGCATAGTTTGCAAAAAACCCTCCCTTCTCGGCAAGGAGATCACAGAGTGGCCTGATGTTGAAGTTAAATAATGTTGGTGAAAGACAGGCTCTCTGAGGTACGCTGCAAGAAATAGGGGCAGGTTCCGAGGTGGCGTCACCCCAGCGCACCGTAGACTTCCAATAGGATAGAAATGAGTGAATCCAGTCAACTGCCTCCTGTGAGCAATTCCCTATGTTGGCAAGGGTGTCCAAAAGCCGTTCATGATCTAGGTGATCAAAAGTCGCCAACAGGTCCAATAAACCTAGCAGCCCTGCTTTCCCCTTGTTTAAAATCTCTAGCATATGGGTCTGCAGGTCAAGTAGAGCACTCTCTGTACTATGCCCTGAATGGGAGCCTGATTGTCTAGCATGTAACTTGGAGTTGCAGGCTGGCCATTTCATCAGGAAGTGGCAGTTGGTGATGGGCATAAGGTTCATAGCTTCTTTTGGATCCAACCCCACTTTTTTTCACTAGTGGGGTGACAACAACTTCTTTAATGGCATCTGCAACATGACTCTGGCGAAATGAAGCATTCACAAATCGAACGAGAAAAGCTGAAAACACTTTTTTATTCTCTAGAAAGAACTTTAGGCAATAACATCCCCAAAACAAGAAGTAGGGTGCACTGTGCCCAGAGTGACTCCTGTGACCGTCCAGGTGGAAAATTGCAGGCGACCGGCAAGTGATTCTCTCTGCCACACTTGGCACACACTTGTCCAAAGACTGGACATTTCACGCCTTCCTGATGAGGGAATGGAAGGCCACATCTATAGCATCTTCCTGACGGGAAGGACCCCCTAGATGCGCTGCTGCTAGTAGGCCTGCCTCGGTCTGGAGCTCCTGACGAAACCTGATATACTTGCTCCCTTCCTGGAATCTTGGTGGTTCAATGTGCAAGGCTTGCATATCTGCTCGAGATTCCATCCTAGTCATTTGTAGTATAGTTGCTAGAGGAAGGGGCTCACATAGTAATTTTGTTATGAATGATAACGATAGGCATCCTCCTATAATCCTTAGTCTAATGGCTTCCTCATTCGTGAACTGGTGAAATTCTCAGTGTGCCAGTAGTTTACAGAGGTGTTTGGAAAAAGCGTCCATGGATACACTCACCATCTGGCATGCCACGTTGAATGTGTGCCTCTCATGGTCAATGTTGCTCTGAGGGTCGAAGTATTTGCTCATTGCATCTTTGAGGCCTTTATATGCCGGCGGGAAAGTAAGTATGAGTAGGTATGAGATCTTCTAATTCATCTCCCACTAGATTCAGCAGCAACTGCATGGCAAACTTATTGAGCGTGGTTTCATCGTGGGCATGCAAATAGTTTTCAAATCTCCGGATCCATCTATCGCAGTATGACCCCGGGGCTTGCTGGTAACCCATGTCAAACGGTCCGGCCCAACAAAAAACTGCTGCGCTATCTCGGTATTCGGCAAATTACATGTGTCACTATGAGGGTTTTCTTATTTTCTTATTTTTAGAGGACACATCCCACCTTAATCATCATTGTCTAGTTCCCAGTTCCCTACTGCACCTTTTG
Organism: Ambystoma mexicanum; assembly: GCF_040938575.1. Lineage (NCBI taxonomy): Eukaryota > Metazoa > Chordata > Amphibia > Caudata > Ambystomatidae > Ambystoma > Ambystoma mexicanum. The sequence continues at coordinate 1,151,877,591 of NC_090932.1, forward strand.
TGAACATTGCACATTCTGATTGGTCCATGTGATGGAGCTCCATGGGTCCGTTAACTATGTCCTTGCCAGGACACAACAGAGACTAGAGTAAGGGAGGAAGCGATTGAGGAAGAGTGCCCTCGATGAAGAGCAAGAAGAAATATGAGGGAGAAAGGTTGAGAGAGGGTAAGAAATAAAGCGAGAGTGTGAGAGGAAGGATGAGAGGGGTAGAGAGTGTGGGTGGGCCAGATGTAGAGTGAGTTGGCAGGGTGGGGATAGAGAGAGCGGGGCTGGGATATGTCAGTGGTGGTAGACAAAGTGGGGGTTGTGTGTGGAGGTAGAGAGATTGGAAGAGGGTGGGTGAGAGTAGAGACAGTGGGGGTAGAGCGAGTGGGGGTAGGGTGGGTGGGTTTGGATAGAGAGAGTGGGGGTAGGATGGGTGGGTGGGGGTAGAGAGAGTGGGGTAGTTTGGGTGGGAGTGTGGGGGTAGAGAGAGAGTGGGGGTATGTTGGGTGGGTGGCGATAGAGAGAGTGGGGGTTGGGGGTAGAGAGAGTAGGGGTATGGTGGGTGGGGTAGAGAGAGTGGGGGTACAGAAAGTCTGGGTAGGGTGGGTGGGGTAGAGATAGTGGGGGTTGCATGGGTGGGGATAAAGAGAGTGGAGGTTGGGTGGGTGAGAGTAGAGACAGTGGGGATAGAGCAAGTGGGGCAGGGTGGGTGGGTTTGGATAGAGTGTGGGGGTAGAATGGGTGGGTGGGGGTAGAGAGAGTGGGGTAGTTTGGGTGGGTGGGGGTAGAGAGAGTGGGGTACGTTGTGTGGGTGGCCGTAGAGAGAGTGGGTGGCTGTAGAGAGAGTGGTGGTAGGATGGGTGTGGGTACAGAGAGTAGGGGTAGGGTGGGTGGGGTAGAGAGAGTGGGGGTAGAGAAAGTCGGGTAGGGTGGATGGGGTAGGGAGAGTGAGGGTATCGTGGGTGGGGTAGAGATAGTGGGCGTTGGGTGGGTGGGGATAGAGAGAGTGGGGGTTGGATGGGTGGGGTTAGGGAGTGGGGGTACAGTGGGTTGTGATGGTAGCGAGAGTGGGGCAAGAAAGAGTGGGGTAGGGTGGATGGATGTAGACAGAGTAGGGTTAGGGTGAGTGGGGGTTTGGTGGGTGTGGGAAGAGAAGGCAGGGGTAGGTTGGGTGGGTGAGGATAGAAAGGTTGGGGATTGGGTGGGTGGGAGTAGAGTGTGGGCAGGGCCGATGGTTGGTGTTAGTGAGTGTTGGGGTAGGGTGGGTGGGTGTATGTATGTAGAGAGAGTGGTGGTAGGATGGGTGGGTGGGCGTAGGGAGTGTTGGGGTTGGGTGGCTGGGGGTAGAGAGAGTGGGGTAGAGAGAGAGGGGGTAAAGTGGGTGGGGAACTAGTGAGTGGGGTGGGTGTAGAGAGTGGGGGTGTAGTGGGTATGGGTATAGAGAGTGCAGGTAGGGTGGGTGGGGGTAGAGAGAGTGGAGGTAGGGTGGTTGGAGGCAGGGAGAGTAGAGGTAGGGTTTGTGGTGGTAGAGATGGTGGAGGTAGGGTGTGTGGGAGTAGACAGTGAAGGTAGGGTGGTGTTAGAGAGTGGAGGTAGGGTGGTAGGGTGGGGGTTGAGAGAATGGAGGTAGGTGGTTGGGTGGAAGTAGAGAGAGTGGGTGTAGGTTGGGTGGGTGGGCAGTGTAGATGGAGTGAGAGTAGGGAGGGTGGGGTAGAGTGTGGTTTGGGTGGGTGGTTGGGGAGAGAGTAAAGGTGGGGTGGGTCTAGCGAGAGTGGGGGTAGGGTGGTGGATGCAAGGAGGGTGTGTGGATGGTGTAGATTGAGTCTTGTAGGGGGAAGCAGGGGTAGGGTGGATAGGTGGTGATAGAGAGAGTGGAGGTAGGGTGGGTGGGGATAGAGAGAGTGGAGGTAGGGTGGGTGGGTGTTGATAGAGTGGTGGTAGGGTGGGTGGGTGGGGATAGAGAGAGTGGAGGTAGTTAGAGAGAGTGGAGGTAGAGTAGGTGGGTGGGGTTAGATGGAGTGGAGGTAGGGTGGGTGGGGTTAGAGAGAATGGAGGTAGGGCGGGTGGGAGGGGTTAGAGAGAGTGGAGGTAGGGTGGGTGGGTGTAGTTAGAGAGAGTGGAGGTAGGGTGGGTGGGTGTAGTTAGAGAGAGTGGAGGTAGAGTGGGTGGGGTTAGAGAGAGTGGAGGTCATTAGAGAGAGTGGAGGTTGGGTGGGTGGGATTAGAGAGAGTGGAGGTAGGGTGGGTGGGTGGGATTAGAGAGAGTGGAGGTAGGGTGGGTGGGATTAGAGAGAGTGGAGGTAGGGTGGGTGGGTGGGGTTAGAGAGAGTGGAGGTAGGGTGGGTGGGGTTAGAGAGAGTGGAGGTAGGGTGGGTGGGTGGGGTTAGAGTGGAGGTAGGGTGGGTGGGTGGGGTTAGAGAGAGTGGAGGTAGGGTGGGTGGGGTTAGAGAGAGTGGAGGTAGGGTGGGTGGGTGGGGTAAGAGAGAGTGGAGGTAGGGTGGGTGGGTGGGGTAAGAGAGAGTGGAGGTAGGGTGGGTGGGTGGGGTTAGAGAGAGAGTGGAGGTAGGGTGGGTGGGGTTAGAGAGAGAGTGGAGGTAGGGTGGGTGGGTGGGGTTAGAGAGAGTGGAGGTAGGGTGGGTGGGTGGGGTTAGAGAGAGGTGGAGGTAGGGTGGGTGGGTGGGGTTAGAGAGAGTGGAGGTAGGGTGGGTGGGTGGGGTTAGAGAGAGTGGAGGTAGGGTGGGTGGGTGGGGTTAGAGAGAGTGGAGGTAGGGTGGGTGGGTGGGGTTAGAGAGAGTGGAGGTAGGGTGGGTGGGTGGGGTTAGAGCGAGTGGAGGTAGGGTGGGTGGGTGGGGTTAGAGAGAGTGGAGGTAGGGTGGGTGGGTGGGGTTAGAGAGAGTGGAGGTAGGGTGGGTGGGTGGGGTTAGAGAGAGTGGAGGTAGGGTGGGTGGGTGGGGTTAGAGAGAGTGGAGGTAGGGTGGGTGGGTGGGGTTAGAGAGAGTGGAGGTAGGGTGGGTGGGTGGGGTTAGAGAGAGTGGAGGTAGGGTGGGTGGGTGGGGTTAGAGAGAGTGGAGGTAGGGTGGGTGGGTGGGGTTAGAGAGAGTGGAGGTAGGGTGGGTGGGTGGGGTTAGAGAGAGTGGAGGTAGGGTGGGTGGGTGGGGTTAGAGAGAGTGGAGGTAGGGTGGGTGGGGTTAGAGAGAGTGGAGGTAGGGTGGGTGGGGTTAGAGAGAGTGGAGGTAGGGTGGGTGGGGTTAGAGAGAGTGGAGGTAGGGTGGGTGGGGTTAGAGAGAGTGGAGGTAGGGTGGGTGGGTGGGGTTAGAGAGAGTGGAGGTAGGGTGGGTGGGTGGGGTTAGAGAGAGTGGAGGTAGGGTGGGTGGGTGGGGTTAGAGAGAGTGGAGGTAGGGTGGGTGGGGTTAGAGAGAGTGGAGGTAGGGTGGGTGGGGTTAGAGAGAGTGGAGGTAGGGTGGGTGGGGTTAGAGAGAGTGGAGGTAGGGTGGGGTGGGTGGGGTTAGAGAGAGTGGAGGTAGGGTGGGTGGGTGGGGTTAGAGAGAGTGGAGGTAGGGTGGGTGGGTGGGGTTAGAGAGAGTGGAGGTAGGGTGGGTGGGTGGGGTTAGAGAGAGTGGAGGTAGGGTGGGTGGGTGGGGTTAGAGAGAGTGGAGGTAGGGTGGGTGGGTGGGGTTAGAGAGAGTGGAGGTAGGGTGGGTGGGTGGGGTTAGAGAGAGTGGAGGTAGGGTGGGTGGGGTTAGAGAGAGTGGAGGTAGGGTGGGTGGGTGGGGTTAGAGAGAGTGGAGGTAGGGTGGGTGGGTGGGGTTAGAGAGAGTGGAGGTAGGGTGGGTGGGTGGGGTTAGAGAGAGTGGAGGTAGGGTGGGTGGGTTTAGAGAGTGTGGAGGGTGGGTGGGTGGGGTAGGGTGGGTGGGGTGGGTGGGTGGGGGTTAGAGAGAGTGGAGGTAGGGTGGGTGGGTGGGGTTAGAGAGAGTGGAGGTAGGGTGGGTGGGTGGGGTTAGAGAGAGTGGAGGTAGGGTGGGTGGGTGGGGTTAGAGAGAGTGGAGGTAGGGTGGGTGGGTGGGGGGTGGAGTAGGTAGGGTGGGTGGGTGGGGTTAGAGAGAGTGGAGGTAGGGTGGGTGGGTGGGGTTAGAGAGAGTGGAGGTAGGGGTGGGTGGGTGGGGTTAGAGAGAGTGGAGGTAGGGTGGGTGGGTGGGGTTAGAGAGAGTGGAGGTAGGGTGGGTGGGTGGGGTTAGAGAGAGTGGAGGTAGGGTGGGTGGGGTTAGAGAGAGTGGAGGTAGGTTGGTGGGGTTAGAGAGAGTGGAGGTAGGGTGGGTGGGGTTAGAGAGAGTGGAGGTAGGGTGGGTGGGGTTAGAGAGAGTGGAGGTAAGGTGGGTGGGTGGGGTTAGAGAGAGTGGAGGTAGGGTGGGTGGGTGTGGTTAGAGAGGTGGAGGTAGGGTGGGTGGGGTTAGAGAGAGTAGAGGTAGGGTGGGTGGGTGGGTGTGGTTAGAGAGAGTGGGGTAGGGTGGGTGGGGTGAGAGAGTGGAGTTAGGGTGGGTGGGTGGGTGTGGTTAGAGAGAGTGGAGGTAGGGTGGGTGGGGTGAGAGAGTGGAGTTAGGGTGGGTGGGTGGGTGTGGTTAGAGAGAGTGGAGGTTTTAGAAAGAGTGGAGGTAGGGTGGTGTTATGCTTGATCTAATTTAAATGGCGCTGGTGCGCAATGCATTCTGGGAGCGCTCGGAGCCATGATGGATACTTACTTCATGCCGCAGTGAAAAGCTGCACACATTTTGCCGAGTGTTAGATTCACAGTGCTGAGAAAAACATGCTTTCCAAACCTGGTATGCGGTCAAGGACATTTCTGCTGGGAAAGCTAACTTTGTTATGGTTTGCTACTGTTCTCCGTGGAGCGTGTTTTTAGAGAAGGGAGGCACTGCGCTTCTTGGGGGGAGCTCTTGATAGACCCAGCTGGCAACCGACGGCTGTTCCTCAACTGCGCAAGTGCAATTTCCTGAAGGTTCGAGAATTGTCTCCCCTTTGTGGAGTGTGTATATATGCGGAAGCCCGGAGGTGGACAGGTGAGACTTCAGCCGGGGAAGGACGCTTATGTCCGGCACTCCTGTCAGCTGTGGTGCTCTCGGCCTGGCTGTTCCTGGGGTCTTCCAGCCGCTTCTGGGCGAGATGAGGAATCCTGTTACGCTCATGGTGATGTAGTTCCTTTTGACTTCTTTACTTCTTCTGTAATCTATGTCCTTATTATTTTTGTGAGTTATTTCTATGTACTTTTAAGATTCTAATAAATAGCCGTATAAGAGCTGATTATCTTCTAAGAGTGCGTGGCTGTGAGTTATTGTGTCTGTCTACATTCAAAGTATTTGCTCTATAATTGCATTGATAATTTATGGTTGTTCCGTGCACTTTTGGGGAGAGCAATACATTTTTGGCGTCACGAAAAGGATACTTGTGATGAGTTGTTCCGAGTATTCAAGAATCTGTTGAAACGTAGATAGGATTTGGTTGTCGTGTAAGTGAAGGTTTTGAATAGTGAAGTTTGTTTTTCTCTCTTTTGTAAGTGTGTGAGTGCCTGTGGGAGTGATTGCAGTGTGGAGAAGAAAATATATAGATTCAACAAGGTTTTGTTTTGTTTGCGATAATGAATAGTTTGTTCAGGAAGAAGAACGTTACCGCTGGCGGTGACTGTTCTGATGTTGTTATTCCAGGCTGGACTAAGAGTCCATATGATAAGTTGGCTGAGGCGTGGGCATGTGGTGCCGGTTTAAGTGAAACTTGGGATCAAGGATTGGGAGATGCCGATCCGGCTGATGTAATGGCATGCTTGCAAAAAGTTCCAGTAGAACGTGGCAAAGAATGTGCGGCATTAGGTAGGCAAGGTTGGGTTCTTTTGCATGCTTATAGTAAAATACATCAAATGAAGGTGGAAATGAAAAATGAGGTCTTGCGATTAGAGAGAGAGCTAGCTGCAGAACAGCAGACTGCGTTAATGCAGCAGATTCAAATTAAACTGTTTAAAGATAAGGCCGACAAATATCAGGCGGTGGCCGAGAGGGCAGCAGTCAGAGTAGCCCGGTATAGGAAAAAACGGGGAGGGGTCAACAAAAGAAAGGTGGCAACTGTAATCGCTACCGCTGGCATAGACAGGGATCCGGATAAGTGGGATGGTGATATTTTAGATTCGACCAGTCTAGAAAGTACTTCTGCAGAGGAGTCTGACCCCAAACCAGAGGCAAAACAGAAAACAGTGGCGGCTAAGCCTGTTAGAAGACGGTGAGCCGGACCCCAACCGCAGAATCCTGCTGGTGGAATGGTGGATTAAACCACGTTGGAGGATTACACACAACAGGAGGTTGGGGAAATTATTACCAGGTTGAGGCAAAAATCAGGGGAAGCTTTATTGACATGGATGGTGAGATTGCTAGATGGGGGTGCTGCAGGGTTGTTGGTAAATTCTACGGATTCACCGCGTTTTTTACCCCTGTCAATTGACACCAATGTACAGGAGGTCTTAAGAGCAGGACCGCCCCCTGACGCAAATGGTCAAGATGCGCAGGTGTCTTTGTTGTACCTGGTAGCCCAAGCATGTAACCGTAAATACCCTATTACCACAAATTGGCCCAGTGAAGAAACGAAGTGGCATACGTTGAGAGAAGCAATTCAAAAAGTCAGAGAGCATGCAATGAAAGAGGCGATTCACATAGATGCTCCTGATCACATGGGAGCCGTGCAGCTCTCAGTTTCAACCCGAAACATGGTGATTAGAACTGCGCCACCCGCATACAAAAGTGTCATTATGACTTTGCTCGTAGGTATGACGGGCAAGGCTACTGATGAGGTAGCAGATGCCATTCGGCAACTTGCAGATATGGGAGAGTGGGATAAGACTCCTGAGTGTCCCGAAAAGACATGTTTTTGGCTTTGTTAAAAGATGGTGTGCCACACGAGGAAATGGATGGCATTGAAACCAGAGTAATGTATGAATTATACAAAAAACGAGGACTTGCAGCCAAAGAGCGCTATAAACAGGTTAAGAAACAAGTAGTCACCACGCCACAGGGGGACACCTCACCTTCTGCTCCACCTGCGGAAGAACAAGACGAAGGGTCTATGGGGACACCTTCCCCGTACCAGCCAACATATGCTGATTTGAGAAAGGTGGTGAGTGCGATGCTAGAGGAGGAGTCGAGTCACACTCATTCGAAGTTTGACTAGGGCTTTGGCCAAGCTCCGGCAGCGTCTGCCCGCATAAAAGTGGATAGGCGCCTCATGTTGATGTTAAGATTTTTTGGGGGCTAGGAAATATACAAGGGGTGCGAGCATTGATAGACACCAGGGCAGAGGCCTCTTTGATTCATGGTAATCCAACACCATTTAAAGGCAAACAGGTTACGATTACAGGTTTAGGGGGAAAGGAGACCCCCGCAGTACAAAAGAGAGTGGAGATGAAAATAGGCAATTTAAAGAGGCAGAAATACCAAGTGTTGATTGTCCCGATACCTGAATATATAATTGGCTTTGACATTTTGGAAGGACTAACCTTGGCACTTGGCGGTAAAACGTACCAGTTTGGGGTGAGTGCATTAATCTGTACACCCATTACCGTAGGCAAATTGAAGATGCCCCCAGTGCAAGTGGCAACCAAGCGGGTAGCCATGAAACAATACCGCATTCCTGGGGGGCACAAGGAAATTTCAGACACCATTAAAGAGTACGTGGAGGCTGGTGTATTACGCCCTATTACCACCTCAGGGAACAATCCTCTCTGGCCTATTATAAAGGGAGATGGGTTGTGGAGGATGACGGTGGATTACAGGGAGTTGAATAAACACACTCCTCCCTTAGTGCCCGCAGTCCCGGATGCTATTACCTTGATTGAAAATGTCCAAAAGTTTGAGGGGACTTGGTATGCAGTGATCGATTTAGCTAATGCATTTTTCTCTGTGCCAATTGCTGACGAGTGTCAAGAACAGTTTGCATTTTTGTGGAGTGGACGTCAGTACACTTTCACGAGACTACCTATGGGCTACATGCACAGTCCGACTATCTGTCACCGGCTGGTGGCAGAGCACTTAGACGAGATATTGTGTAAACCTGACAAACAAATCTCTCATTACTCATTACATTGATGATATTTTGATACAGGGCAAGGATGAGCACAGTGTGCAAAGTCAGCTAGATGTCCTTATGGAAGGGTGGAAGATTAATCCGAGTAAAATTCAAGGTCCAGCTGAAACAGTGATATTCCTAGGGATTCAGTGGCATCATGGGCATCGGGAAATGGTGCCAAAAGCTCGACAGAAAATACTTGAATTCACCACTCCAATGAACAAAAAGCAAGCTCAGCAGTTTATAGGACTGTTTGGGTTTTGGAGACAGCACATTCCTCATTTAGGGCAGATATTAGCCCCCCTCTACAAGGTGACACGAAAGAAATATGAGTTTCAGTGGGGGGAAGAGCAGCAGAAAGCCTTTGAGATGGCGAAAGACACTGTGCAGCAGGTGCTTGATTTATGGCCCTTGAAGGAAGACAAAGTGGAATTAAATGTGTCAGTGCAAGACAATTATGCTAACTGGAGTATGTGGCAGAAACAAGACAGGAAACGTGTGCCATTAGGGTTTTGGAGTCGTAAGTTGCCAGACGCTGGTAACTCATATACTCCGTTTGAGAAGCAATTTCTGGCACGTTATTGGGCTCTTGTTGATACCGAGCATATGACGGTGGGCCATGATGTATTCATGAGACCCGAAATACCAATCATGCAGCGGCTACTGAGCTCTCCTAAAACGCATCGAATAGGACATGCTCAAGAAGCCAGCATAATTAAGTGGAAATGGTATATTCAAGACAGAGCCAAATCAGGAAAGGGTGGAGTGGCAAAATTACATGAGCAAGTAGCCAACATACTGCCCTCAGATTACATACCATCGGAAGTGCCTGAAAAACATGAGTCTCCTGTGAAATGGGGAGTACCTTACAGCGATTTGACCGTGGAGCAAACAGAGCTTGCTTGGTTTACGGATGGTTCAGCCCGATATGTGGGAACTGAGCGGTACTGGAAAGCAGTGTTGTACAATCCCAAAACAAAAAAGATGTTAACAACGACAGGGAAAGGGAAGAGCAGTCAGTTCGCAGAACTTTACGCAGTTTACCAAGCATTGAAACAAGAGACCCCTGGTCAATGTTATGTGCACACAGATTCATGGTCAGTGGCGAATGGATTGGCAGTGTGGTTGCCAACTTGGCAAAAGAATGGATGGAAGATTCATTCAAAAGAGTTAAGGGGAAAGGAACTGTGGCAAGATATTGCAGAAATGTTGTTACGAAGTGAAGTCACTGTATATCATGTGGACGCGCATTGTGCCACAGATTCATTAGAACGTTGGCTTAATTCTGTTGCAGACGAACACACCAAGATTTCATCAGTGGATGCAGAAGCCCAGGAAGACAATTTGGAGGGTTTGGCCAAATGGGCCCATCAGAAATGTGGGCACCTTGGAGAAAAGGCTACTATCAGGTGGGCACAAGCTCGAGGAATCAGTCTTCCTTTAGAAGTAGTGAAAACAATCATTTTGCAATGTCCCGTGTGCCAACACCAATTACATAGACCTATACCTCAAATTGTTCGAGGCACATTGAGAAGAGGAGAATTACCAGGTCAAATTTGGCAGATTGATTATATCGGTCCCATGCCAATCAGCAGAGGTTGTCAGTATGCATGCACTATTGTGGATACATTCTCGGGATATTTGATGGTTTTGCTGTGCAAACGTGCAACCCAATTGAACACCATCAGGTTGTTAGATCAGATCATATTACATTATGGAGTGCCTTTGCAGATTCAAAGTGACAATGGGTCACATTTCAAAGGCAAACTAATCCAGGGGGTTTGTCAGGAAAAGAGCATTGAGTGGCTGTATCACGTGCCCTACCATTCAGCTGGCACAGGGTTAATTGAACAAATGAATGGGTTATTAAAAGAACAGTTGCGCAAATCTTAAGACGGCAGTTTGGCAGGCTGGCGTGATCGTGTGTTTGATGCGGTGCAAGTATTAAACAATAGGCCTGTGTATGAACATGAAACTCCTTTGATGCGATTAATGACTCCTACTTTACAGGTTCAACCCAATTCAGTCAGATGAACACTATTGTACTGGGAAATTACTCCAGGTTCTTTAGCTCCCTATCGAGCAACTCCAGAGTCAGCAGGGGTAGACTTGCATTCCCATGAAGAAATCTGATTGGATCCAAGAGGAATAGTTGTAATTGAAACAGGGATTGGAGTACAGATTCCCCCATATATGGGATGGATTGCCCTTAGATCTGGCCTAGCATTGAATGGAGTTCAAGTTTTGGGAGGGGTAATTGATGCTGATTACCAAGGCGAGATTAAAGTAATCGTAATGAATAGTGGGGATCAATTGTTATCAATACACAAGGGTGATCGAGTGACCCAATTGATAGTCATTCCCATTAAGTTGTCCATGATTAAGAAGGGGGAGCCTCCTACAGTGTTAACTACCCGTAGGGATCGCGGTTTTGGCTCTTCAGACAGTATGGTACCGGGTGCAAAGGTGTGGGAGGAAAAGCCAAGTGGCCCACCAGTGCCCGCAGATGTCATTGCATCAGGCAAAGATCAAGTAGTTTTAGTTATGGAGCCTGGTAGAAAGAAATGGCAATATGTACCCGCAGACAAATGTTACCTGAGAGAGTGATGTGCAACACTGATATCTCTTTTCTGGGTTTGCTTTGTAGATCCTGGGTCTGGTTGGTGTAACTGTGGCACTAAATGGACTCCATTTGGGCGAGTTAAACAGTCTGCTGCTACCAACGAAAAATGTCACATCTGTGCCAGTGATTAAGGGGATACTGATAGTGATGAATAATGTTGTCCCCAAGCAGCCTTATGTCAGTGCCAAAAAACCAGCCAGACCGAAGACATGGGGCCTCATTACACGGATGGCGGTAGGGATTTACCGGTACCGGTAAAATACCGGTAAATCCTTACCGCCATACTACGAGGTCCCTTTGCGGGTTGGGGGATTTAACGCCTGCTTTTTGCAGGCGTTAAAATCCAACCCGCTAACGGACCTCGGAGCTAATTACGGCACCACAAAATTGCGGTGCCGTAATAAGCGCCTTCCCCATTCCCATAGAGCCCTATGGGGCAGAAATGGGAATGGGGAAGGGCAATGGTGGAAGGGGGATTTACCGCCCCTCCAACCTTGGAATGGGGCGGTAAATCCCCTTTCCACCAAGGCAGTGCCGGTATTTTACCGGCATGAGCCATGGCGCTAATAGCGCCATGGCTCACCGCCTACCGTGTAATGAGGCCCATGGATTTGTGAAATGCGACAAACACATCAGGAGCAAGTGAAAACAACCTTGAGGCCAGTCGTGCAAGATCCGTTCATAGGAAGGCGGAAACACTCTCCTATGATTAAGCAAGAGGAAAGAGGAGAATATGTGGATAAATCTGGCACAGCAAGTACTGAACATATCACACTTTTGTCTTACTGATGTGCCCAATGCTGAAGCTTTATTGGACTACGTGTTTAGTAGCGGTGCCGACGCCTGTTCCCGTTTTAAAGCATATCTTCGGCGTCACACACAATTATTCTTTAGTACAAGACTGAGACATTAGACAATCTTTTTCAGTTTATGAGTACTGTAGGTCCTGCCAAGAGACTGACAGTAAATGGAGAAATTTGACACGTGTTATTACTTACAATATAACTCAAGGTGAGGTATGTTACGTTATGACCTGCAATGCACAAGAAATTGGTAAATGCCGACAAATAGAGTTGACCAATCAGCACAATCATACGATGTTCGAGAGGCGACTATGTTCGCGAAGGTCACGCAAATGCACCAGTATAAATAACATTATGTCCTGCAATCATGCAGTGATAACTGCTGGTCATTTGAATCATGTGAAACTTCCAACAGGATGGCTCTTTTCATGTGGTAACATTACATTAAATGATGTTTCCTTTACACCCAGCGATAACTTGAGGTAAAAGGTCAACTTTTGAATCTGTAGGGCTATCTCCTGACTGTGATTCACATGTACATTTGTTATCAGAAGCTGAGGTTCTAGCATTTACCCTTTCATTAGTGGGAGTTTGGGGTTTAGCTGCTGCAGGTTACAAATCTTTGATGAAATTAGCATGTTTAGTAGTTAAAAGTCTTAATCATACTTCGCAGGCTTTAGAAGAATTACTCCTTGATAGTCAAGTTATTAGAAAAGCAACTTTGCAGAACAGAGCTGCTGTTGATTACCTATTGCTAAAACATAATTTAGGGTGTAATGCATTTGAAGGTATGTGTTGTTTCAATTTAAGTGACCACTCACAATCTATTGAAAGTCATATTCGAGGTTTGAGGGATCTCATTTCTCAAGTGTCTCAAGATCGTAATAGAAATTGGTGGGATTGGTTATTTTCATGGATACCTGATATTGGGGGTACACTACGTTACGTTTTTGCTTGCATTTTTATTATACTGTCTATTATAATTGCTCGTTGTTGTTGCATTCAATGTATTCCCAATTTAGTCTTAACATTTTGTAGGTTTCAGAGACCGGTTCCTGTGCCACCAGGTTATGGAAGGTAAATATCCAAGGGTGGAATTGTTATGCTTGATCTAAAATGGCGCTGGTGCGCAATGCATTCTGGGAGCGCTCTGAGCCATGAAGGATATTTACTTCATGCCGCAGTGAAAAGCTGCACACATTTTGCTGAGTGTTAGATTCACAGTGCTGAGAAAAACATGCTTTCCAAACCTGGCATGCGGTCAAGGACATTTCTGCCGGTAAAGCTAACTTTGTTATGGTTTGCTACTGTTCTCCGTGGAGCGTGTTTTTAGAGAAGGGAGGCACTGCGCTTCTTGGGGGGAGCTCTCGATTGACCCATCTGGCAACCGACAGCTGTTCCTCAACTGCGCAAGTGCAATTTCCAGAAGGTTCGAGAATTGACTCCCCTTTGTGGAGTGTGTATATATGCGGAAGCCCAGAAGTGGTCAGGTGAGACTTCAGCCGGAGAAGGACGCTTACATCCGGCACTCCTGTGAGCTGTGGTGCTCTCGGCCTGGCTGTTCCCGGGGTCTTCCAGCCGCTGCAGGACGAGATGAGGAATCCTGTTACGCTCATGGTGATGTATTTCCTTTTGACTTCTTTACTTCTTCTGTAATCTATGTCCTTATTATTTTTTATTTCTATGTACTTTTAAGATTTTAATAAATAGCCGTTGTTAGGCAGAAACCTGTGCAGTTCCCTCTGGGACCACTGCAAAAGATTTAAGACTACAGGTGGTTGGCAGTAAACCCAATTGGTAGCAGTCTGTACCACCCAGATTTACCTGGTAGCTGTGGCTGAGCAGTCAGACTTCTCTCAAGAAGAGTTAGGCAGTATACAGAGTATTCACAATAGGTCAAAAGAACACAGTAGAACAAGCAAACACTGACCAGAGCTTGGTGTAAAAGAGATATAATTATTTATTTTAAAACACATCTAGTTAAACACACTGGCACTAATATCAAGCAGTTCAAAAACACGGTCACTAAAAGATATACACTCCCTTCAACGATTAGTTAGACAAGTCTTAAGTAAAGCAACACTTATTTTCAGACAGCGGTGAGCGCTTAACGAAGATGGCACTCTAATCAATCGGTTAAAAAGGGAGAGAAAGGCAGAGCAAAGGTAGAAACAGATAACAACACTTTCGGAAGAACACAGTATGAGAAGAAGGCAGGTTAAAATCATAAAGTCAAAGTTAACAAGGCCGGACCCACTTTAAGAGGCTCTGGTCGAAATGTGTCCAAGGTCACAAGGTTCGAAGTGCCCAAAAGTCTCGCAATAAGTTCAGAAAGAGTTGGACCAAAAAGAAAGGGACCAGTTAGATGGTCAAGGCGGCCAGCCCAGTCCAGAAGGTTAAGGGATTATTGTTACCTTGTAGCAATCTTTAGAAAGGGAGCCCTGGCGGACACGGTACCTTAAAATGGTGAGAACGCTCCAGCGGGGGGCAGTTGTTCCTGGCAGCGGTTGCAAGTCGGTGCTTTGTCCGGATGAAGAGAGGATCCCGTCGGGGAGGAAAGCAGGGGTCCGTTGCACTGCCAGGGAAGAAACCAGCCGCGGAGTTCTCAATTAAAAGGAGCGGTCCTTTTATTCGCGGTCCAGTGGTAAGTGGCTATCCGATTGCCGGGGTGCTTCGCACGGGCAATTCGACCACAAGACGTCCTGGGATGCGAGAAAGGAAGGTAAACTGGTTGTGCCCACCAGTCAGGGGAAGAAGACTCTCCAGCTGGGAGATATCCTCTGTCGTTGGGAAGTGGTGAGTCGGTTCAGCAGGGCTCCACCGATGGTGTCGTCGTAGCAGGCCGGCTCAGCTTCTCCCTCGTCGGATTTTCAGGTCCTGTGGCGACTTCTGAAGTTCCAGTCCCAAAAGCCCTGCTTTTATGCAGCACACCCCCATTCACTCAGCCTAGCTGTCAATCAAACATGCTAAGTGGTGAGCCGGCGGGCCAATCACACAAGAGTGCGACTTGAGTTGCCAAGGAAACTCAGTCCAGGGTGCCTAAACCCCCTCCGACACCCCTGTGGTACCCAGACAGAGTGGCACCACTTTTGGAGGCTTCTGTGGAGAAGCCCGCCAAAAAGTGGAACAAAAGGCTCGACCTTTGGTTTTGGAGTTACAGAGGCGAACAAAAACGCCATTTTAAAACCGAGTTCTGGCAGAAAATACCAACCAGTGAATTAATATTAAATAAATAAACCGGGTAGGTTAGAGGCTATGTTAAAAAGTATTAGCCTCGAACAATGGGAAAATCCCATAGAGATATATTCGCGGGTGAATATAAAAAGTAGTATCCACTGCCACCAGCCAAAACTCGACGAGGGGTGACGGGACAGTGCCCCCTCAAATAACAGACCCAGGGGCAATCGAATTGCCCCTACCTGTATGTCCACAATATGATGGTTTGTACTGGTTCTGTTAGTAATTTGGGACTAGTAAAGCCAATTGTGACTTTACATGCCCTGGGAGACAGTAGTCAGTCCCAGGGTATGGAGTCTATGGTGGGGGGTCACTATGACACCCCGGTGTTACTGCACAGAGGGTGCGGTGTAACACACATAGAAAAAACATATGAGACCCTATTTGTAAAAGACCCCATAGCCCATGAAACACATTAACATTCAAAGGAACACCACAAATCATGTCCAAGAGTGGGAGAAAAAGAGTCTCACTCTTGGCAGGAGAAAGAAACAAACTCCAGAAATCCAGCAAAGCTGCTGAGGGACTCACTAGGTTAGGAAATTCAGCCTAACCAGAGAATTCTCCCTAACAGCCGTATAAGAGCTGATTATCTTCTAAGAGTGCGTGGCTGTGAGTTATTGTCTCTGTCTACGTTCAAAGTATTTGCTCTATAATTGCATTGATGATTTATGGTTGTTCCGTGCACTTTTGGGGAGAGCAATACAGGTGGGTGGGAGGGGTTAGAGAGAGTGGAGGTAGGGTGGGTGGGTTTGGTTAGAGAGAGTGGAGGTAGGGTGGGTGGGTGGGGTTAGAGAGAGTGGAGGTAGGGTGGAGGTAGGGTGGGTGGGTGGGGTTCGAGAGAGGGGAGGTAGGGTGGGTGGGTGGGGTTAGAGAGAGGGAAGGTAGGGTGGGTGGGGTTAGAGAGAGTGAAGGTAGGGTGGGTGGGGTTAGAGAGAGTGGAGGTAGGGTGGGTGGGTGGGGTTAGAGAGAGTGGAGGTAGGGTGGGTGGGTGGGGTTAGAGAGAGTGGAGGTAGGGTGGGTGGGTGGGGTTAGAGAGAGTGGAGGTAGGGTGGGTGGGTGGGGTTAGAGAGAGTGGAGGTAGGGTGGGTGGGTGGGGTTAGAGAGAGTGGAGGTAGGGTGGGTGGGTGGGGTTAGAAAGAGTGGAGGTAGGGTGGGTGGGGTTAGAAAGAGTGGAGGTAGGGTGGGTGGGGTTAGAAAGAGTGGAGGTAGGGTGGGTGGGGTTAGAGAGAGTGGAGGTAGGGTGGGTGGGGTTAGAGAGAGTGGAGGTAGGGTGGGTGGGTGGGGTTAGAGAGAGTGGAGGTAGGGTGGGTGGGTGGGGTTAGAGAGAGTGGAGGTAGGGTGGGTGGGTGGGGTTAGAGAGAGTGGAGGTAGGGTGGGTGGGTGGGGGTTAGAGAGAGTGGAGGTAGGGTGGGTGGGTGGGGGTTAGAGAGAGTGGAGGTAGGGTGGGTGGGTGGGGGTTAGAGAGAGTGGAGGTAGGGTGGGTGGGTGGGGGTTAGAGAGAGTGGAGGTAGGGTGGGTGGGTGGGGGTTAGAGAGAGTGGAGGTAGGGTGGGTGGGTGGGGGTTAGAGAGAGTGGAGGTAGGGTGGGTGGGGGTTAGAGAGAGTGGAGGTAGGGTGGGTGGGTGGGGGTTAGAGAGAGTGGAGGTAGGGTGGGTGGGTGGGGGTTAGAGAGAGTGGAGGTAGGGTGGGTGGGTGGGGGTTAGAGAGAGTGGAGGTAGGGTGGGTGGGTGGGGGTTAGAGAGAGTGGAGGTAGGGTGGGTGGGTGGGGGTTAGAGAGAGTGGAGGTAGGGTGGGTGGGTGGGGGTTAGAGAGAGTGGAGGTAGGGTGGGTGGGTGGGGGTTAGAGAGAGTGGAGGTAGGGTGGGTGGGTGGGTGGGGGTTAGAGAGAGTGGAGGTAGGGTGGGTGGGTGGGTGGGGGTTAGAGAGAGTGGAGGTAGGGTGGGTGGGTGGGGGTTAGAGAGAGTGGAGGTAGGGTGGGTGGGTGGGGGTTAGAGAGAGTGGAGGTAGGGTGGGTGGGTGGGGGTTAGAGAGAGTGGAGGTAGGGTGGGTGGGTGGGGGTTAGAGAGAGTGGAGGTAGGGTGGGTGGGGGTTAGAGAGAGTGGAGGTAGGGTGGGTGGGTGGGGGTTAGAGAGAGTGGAGGTAGGGTGGGTGGGTGGGGGTTAGAGAGAGTGGAGGTAGGGTGGGTGGGTGGGGGTTAGAGAGAGTGGAGGTAGGGTGGGTGGGTGGGGGTTAGAGAGAGTGGAGGTAGGGTGGGTGGGTGGGTGGGGGTTAGAGAGAGTGGAGGTAGGGTGGGTGGGTGGGGGTTAGAGAGAGTGGAGGTAGGGTGGGTGGGTGGGGGTTAGAGAGAGTGGAGGTAGGGTGGGTGGGTGGGGGTTAGAGAGAGTGGAGGTAGGGTGGGTGGGTGGGGGTTAGAGAGAGTGGAGGTAGGGTGGGTGGGTGGGGGTTAGAGAGAGTGGAGGTAGGGTGGGTGGGTGGGGGTTAGAGAGAGTGGAGGTAGGGTGGGTGGGTGGGGGTTAGAGAGAGTGGAGGTAGGGTGGGTGGGTGGGGGTTAGAGAGAGTGGAGGTAGGGTGGGTGGTTGGGGGTTAGAGAGAGTGGAGGTAGGGTGGGTGGGTGGGGGTTAGAGAGAGTGGAGGTAGGGTGGGTGGGTGGGGGTTAGAGAGAGTGGAGGTAGGGTGGGTGGGGGTTAGAGAGAGTGGAGGTAGGGTGGGTGGGTGGGGGTTAGAGAGAGTGGAGGTAGGGTGGGTGGGTGGGGGTTAGAGAGAGTGGAGGTAGGGTGGGTGGGTGGGGGTTAGAGAGAGTGGAGGTAGGGTGGGTGGGTGGGCTGTTAGAGAGAGTGGAGGTAGGGTGGGTGGGTGGGGGTTAGAGAGAGTGGAGGTAGGGTGGGTGGCTGGGGATTAGAGAGAGTGGAGGTAGGGTGGGTGGGTGGGGGTTGAGAGAATGGAGGTAGGTGGTTGGGTGGAAGTAGAGAGTGGGTGTAGGTTGGGTGGGCGGGGTAGAGTGAGTGGGGGTAGGGTAGGCAGTGTAGATGGAGTGAGAGTAGGGAGGGTGGGGTAGATAGAGTGGGGGTTGGGTGGGTGGTTGTAGAGAGAGTGGGGTGGGGTGGGTCTAGTGAGTGGGGGTAGGGTGGTGGATGCGGGTAGGGTGTGTGGATGGTGTAGATTGAGTGGGGGTAAGGCGGGTGGTTGTAGGGGAAGCAGGGGTAGGGTGGATAGGTGGTGATAGAGAGAGTAAGGGTAGGGTGGGTGCAGTTAGAGAGAGTGGAGGTAGAGTGGGTGGGTGGAGTTAGAGAGAGTGGAGGTATTAGTCAGAGAGAGTGGAAAAGTGGAGGTAGGGTGGGTGGGTGGGGTTGGAGAGAGTGGAGGAGTGGAGGTCGGGTGGGTGGGGTTGGAGAGAGTGGAGGTCGGGTGGGTGGGTGGGGTTGGGGAGAGTGGAGGTCGGGTGGGTGGGTTTCGGTTGGAGAGAGTGGAGGTCGGGTGGGTGGGTGCGGTTGGAGAGAGTGGAGGTAGGGTGGGTGGGTGGGGTTGGAGAGAGTGGAGGTAGGGTGGGTGGGTGGGGTTGGAGAGAGTGGAGGTAGGGTGGGTGGGTGGGGTTGGAGAGAGTGGAGGTAGGGTGGGTGGGTGGGGTTGGAGAGAGTGGAGGTAGGGTGGGTGGGTGGTGTTGGAGAGAGTGGAGGTAGGGTGGGTGGGTGGGGTTGGAGAGAGTGGAGGTAGGGTGGGTGGGTGGGGTTGGAGAGAGGAGGTTTTTGGAGTGAGTGGCGTTAGGGTGGGTGGGTGGTGTTGGAGAGAGTGGCGTTAGGGTGGGTGGGTGGTGTTGGAGAGAGTGGAGGTATGGTGGGTGGGTGGTGTTGGAGAGAGTGGAGGTATTTTGGAGAGAGTGGAGGTAGGGTGGGTGGGTGTAGTTGGAGAGAGTGGAGGAAGGTTGGTTTAGTTTGGTTGGAGAGAGTGGAGGTAGGGTGGGTGGGTGGGGCTGGAGAGAGTGGAGGTAGGGTGGGTGGGTGGGGCTGGAGAGAGTGGAGGTAGGGTGGGTGGGTGGGGCTGGAGAGAGTGGAGGTAGGGTGGGTGGGGTTGGAGAGAGTGGAGGTAGGGTGGGTGGGTGGGGTTGGAGAGAGTGGAGGTAGGGTGGGTGGGGTTGGAGAGAGTGGAGGTAGGGTGGGTGGGGTTGGAGAGAGTGGAGGTAGGGTGGGTGGGTGGGGTTGGAGAGAGTGGAGGTAGGGTGGGTGGGTGGGGTTGGAGAGAGTGGAGGTAGGGTGGGTGGGTGGGGTTGGAGAGAGTGGAGGTAGGGTGGGTGGGTGGGGTTGGAGAGAGTGGAGGTAGGGTGGGTGGGTGGGGTTGGAGAGAGTGGAGGTAGGGTGGGTGGGGTTGGAGAGAGTGGAGGTAGGGTGGGTGGGTGGGGTTAGAGAGAGTGGAGGTAGGGTGGGTGGGGTTAGAGAGAGTGGAGGTAGGGTGGGTGGGGTTAGAGAGAGTGGAGGTAGGGTGGGTGGGGTTAGAGAGAGTGGAGGTAGGGTGGGTGGGTGGGGTTAGAGAGAGTGGAGGTAGGGTGGGTGGGGTTAGAGAGAGTGGAGGTAGGGTGGGTGGACGGGGTTAGAGAGAGTGGAGGTAGGGTGGGTGGACGGGGTTAGAGAGAGTGGAGGTAGGGTGGGTGGACGGGGTTAGAGAGAGTGGAGGTAGGGTGGGTAAACGTGGTTAGAGAGAGTGGAGGAAGGGGGGTGGGTGGGGTTAGAGAGAGTGGAGGAAGGGGGGTGGGTGGGGTTAGAGAGAGTGGAGGAAGGGGGGGTGGGTGGGGTTAGAGAGAGTGGAGGTAGGGTGGGTGGTTGGGTTAGAGAGAGTGGAGGTAGGGTGGGTGATTGGGTTAGAGAGAGTGGATTCAGGGTCGGTGGGTGGGGTTAGAGAGAGTGGAGGTAGGGGGGGTGGAATTAGAGAGAGTGGAGGTAGGGTGGGGGGATGGGGTTAGAGAGAGTGGAGGTAGGGTGGGGTTAGAGAGAGTGGAGGTAGGGCGGGGGGGTGGGGTTAGAGAGAGTGGAGGTAGGGCGGGGGGGTGGGGTTAGAGAGAGTGGAGGTAGGGCGGGGGGGTGGGGTTAGAGAGAGTGGAGGTAGGGCGGGGGGGTGGGGTTAGAGAGAGTGGAGGTAGGGCGGGGGGTGGGGTTAGAGAGAGTGGAGGTAGGGCGGGGGGGTGGGGTTAGAGAGAGTGGAGGTAGGGCGGGGGGGTGGGGTTAGAGAGAGTGGAGGTAGGGCGGGGGGGTGGGGTTAGAGAGAGTGGAGGTAGGGCGGGGGGGTGGGGTTAGAGAGAGTGGAGGTAGGGCGGGGGGGTGGGGTTAGAGAGAGTGGAGGTAGGGCGGGGGGTGGGGTTAGAGAGAGTGGAGGTAGGGCGGGGGGGTGGGGTTAGAGAGAGTGGAGGTAGGGCGGGGGGGTGGGGTTAGAGAGAGTGGAGGTAGGGCGGGGGGGTGGGGTTAGAGAGAGTGGAGGTAGGGCGGGGGGTGGGGTTAGAGAGAGTGGAGGTAGGGCGGGGGGGTGGGGTTAGAGAGAGTGGAGGTAGGGTGAGGGGTGGGGTTAGAGAGAGTGGAGGTAGGGTGGTTGGTTTTGGTTAGAGAGAGTGGAGGTAGGGTGGTTGGGTGGGGTTAGAGAGAGTGGAGGTAGGGTGGGTGGGTAGGGTTAGAGAGAGTGGAGGTAGGGTGGGTGGATGGGATTAGAGAGATTGGAGGTAGGGTGGGTGGATGGGATTAGAGAGATTGGAGGTAGGGTGGGTGGGTGGGATTAGAGAGATTGGAGGTAGGGTGGGTGGGTGGGATTAGAGAGATTGGAGGTAGGGTGGGTGGGTGGGATTAGAGAGATTGGAGGTAGGGTGGGTGGGTGGGATTAGAGAGATTGGAGGTAGGGTGGGTGGGTGGGATTAGAGAGATTGGAGGTAGGGTGGGTGGGTGGGATTAGAGAGATTGGAGGTAGGGTGGGTGGGTGGGATTAGAGAGATTGGAGGTAGGGTGGGTGGGTGGGATTAGAGAGATTGGAGGTAGGGTGGGTGGGTGGGATTAGAGAGATTGGAGGTAGGGTGGGTGGGATGAGAGAGATTGGAGGTTGGGTGGGTGGGTGGGATGAGAGAGATTGGAGGTTGGGTGGGTGGGTGGGATGAGAGATTGGAGGTTGGGTGGGTGGGTGGGATTAGAGAGATTGGAGGTTGGGTGGGTGGGTGGGATTAGAGAGATTGGAGGTTGGGTGGGTGGGTGGGATTAGAGAGATTGGAGGTTGGGTGGGTGGGTGGGATTAGAGAGATTGGAGGTTGGGTGGGTGGGTGGGATTAGAGAGATTGGAGGTTGGGTGGGTGGGTGGGATTAGAGAGATTGGAGGTAGGGTTGGGTTTAGAGAGAGGGGAGGTAGGGGGTGGGTGTATGTAGAAAGAGTGGGGATAGGGTTGGTGGGCATAGAGAGAGTGGGGGTAGGGTGGGGATAGCAACAATGGGGTAGGGTGGGTGGGGTTTTAGGGTGGGTGGGGAAATAGAGTGTGGGTGGGGTGGATAGGGTAGAGCAAATGCAGGTAGGGTGAGTGGGGATAGAGAGAGAGGAGGTAGAGTGGTAGGGGTTAGAGAGAGCACAGGTAGGGTTGGTGGGGGCAGAGAGTGGAGGTAGAATGGGTGGAAGTAGAGAGAGTGGGAGTAGGGTGGGTTGGGATAGAGAGTGGGGGTAGGGTGGGCGGGGTAGAGAGTGGGAGTAGGATGGTCGGTTGCAAGTAGGGTTGGTGGGTGGGGGTAGAGTGAGTGGGTGGGGGTAGAGTGATTGGGGGTAGGGGGTGGTTGGTTGGGGTAGAGAGAGTGGGGTAGGGAAGGGTGGGTGGTTAGCAGTAGAAAGAGTAAGGTTAGGGTGGGTGGGTGTAGGGCATGTGGGTATGGATATGGTGGGTGTAGAGAGAGTGTCGGTAGAGAGAGTGTGGGTAGAGAGAGTGAGGTAGAGAGTGGGAAAATTGAGAGGTGAGGTGGGGTGGTTGGGGCTAGAGAGAGTTCAGGTAGGATGGGTGGGGTAGAGAGAGTGGAGGTAGGGTGGTTGGGATAGAGACAGCAGAGGTATGCTTCGTGGCAGTAGAGGTAGGGTGGTTGGGTGGGGGTATAGAGAAAGGAGGTATGGTGGGGGTAGGGTGGGTGTGTGGAGGTAGAGAGAGCGGGGGTAGAGAGAGTGGGGGTGGAGTGGGTGGGGGAGAGAGAGCAGGGGTAGGGTGGGTGGACTAGATAGACTGGTGGTTGGGTGGGTTTAGAGAGAGTGCGGGTAGGATGGATGAAGGTAGGGTTGGTGGGCGGGATAGAGAGAGTTGGGGTTGGGTGGGTGAGCCTATTTAGAGAGGGGGTAGGGTAGGTGGGTGGTGGGGGCAGGTGAGTGGTACTGAGGGGAGGTGGGGCCGGCGGGAGGTGTGTGTGGGGCGTGGGTGTAAAGAGAGTGGGGGTAGGGTGGGTGGGTATATAGAGTGGAGGTATGGTGGGTGGATGGGTGTAGAGAGAGTGGGGTAGGATGGGTGTAGAGAAAGTGGTAGTAGGGTGGATGGGGTAGAGAGTGGGGTATGGGTAGAGATAGTGGGGTTATGGTGGGTGGGTGCTGGTAGAGATAGTGGGGGTAGGGTGGGTATGGGTTGCTGAGTGGGTGGGAGTAGAGAGAGTGGGGGTGGGTGATGGTAGTTGGTTTTATTTATTTATTTCTAACACGCCAAAAACCTGCAGGCATCAGGGTGCACAAAAACACAGCAGTACGAATATTCATGATGGGATAGTGCAGACATCTCCAAAGACCCTATAGCAAAACACCCTTCAGCTGAACAGCAGAGTTTTTTGGGATTTGCAGAAAGAGAGCAGATTGGCTTTCTGTTGCAACTCCAAAGGCATGGAGTTCCAAAAGTGAGCAGCCACAACTGTGAAGGACCTACCTAGACTATTTGTCTGCCTAAATCTGGGACAGCATACATAAGCAGAGTTGCCCGAACACAAAGTCCTCTTTGGTTCATAAATGATCAGTCTGTCCTTCAAATATGTCAGCGCTTTACCATAGAGGCACTTATGAACCAACATAACTGCCTTGAATTGAATTTGAGCTCTTACCGGGAGCCAGTATATAGCCCTCCTGAGAGTAGAGACATGGAGCCTCATTCCAAGTGTGGCAGTCATGAAACAAGGGTGCCGGTAACCTTACCGGCACCCTTGTTTCGGGACCTCCACACTACGAGTCTGCCTGCAGGGGCCGTTGAGCCCAGCAGGGTCACACCTGCCAGGCGCAATGGCCCCTGCAGGCAGACTTTTCACGGAAGCACCGGCACCGTTAGCAATGGTGCCGGTGCTTCCATCTCCCCACGCCCACAGAGTGCTGTGGGATTCCAAGGGAATGGGGATTTACCGAAATCTGCCACCTGACTTCCCACGCCACCAGGACTTGTAATGTTCCGGTGGCACCAGGAAGTCAGGCGGCGGATTTAGTGTTTCCATGGGTCAGAGACTCATGGTCTCTCTGGAAGCCCCTTTTATAATGTGTATACCATCGTTCTGCAGGACCTGAAGTTTGTCATGCCACCCTTTATTAGCACCCATTCGGAGGGCATTACAATAGTCAATAAAATAATAGCTTGGGCTTTGGTGACACAGTTGTCTTCAGAAATAAAAGGTTTCATGGGCCTAAGGAAGTATTGGTAGTTTGTCATCTAGTTGACATGTGCCTCTGCGCCGAGGGAGGATTCCAGGTAGACGGCCAAGGTTATTACTTAACCAGGTGGAGAGATGTTGCCATCCTCTTATCTTATTTTATCTTAATCGTATTTATAGAGCGCAGCGTAAGCTCAAAGGAATCTTGGCGCTAGAGCTAAAGAGGAAAGGTCAATTAGAACAGCAGAGAACTAAAAAAGAAAGGTCTTCAATGCCCGGCGAAATGGCAGGCGAGACTCAATGTTGCGTAGGGAAAAAGTTAGAAGGTTCCAGGCCACTGAAAAGCCACGACCGCCCACCCGTGCAAGCCTCGCCCTTGGGGGCTGAATGGACTTCAACACTTGCAAGCGGAGAGGCCTGACAGGTTTGTAGATACAGAACTTTGCCTGAAGAAAATTCTGCTCCTGATCGATAGAGATCATTATGAACCAAACACAGCGACTTGAATTTAATACGCTGTTCCACAGGAAGCCAATGGAGTTGACGCAGATATGGAGTCATCTGGGCACCGAACGCAGCATGGAGAACAGCCCTAGCTGCCGCATTCTGCAATAGCTGGAGACACTGAAGCAGATACTGCGGAAGAGCAAGATTTAGAGCATTGCAATAATCGATATTGCTGATAACCAGGGAGGAACCCACTGGTGCATGACATTTTTTGAGGGATGCAGGGAAGAACTTTAGAGTCCAATGTTTGAAATGTGCTTTTTGGCAGACAAGAGAAACTTGGTCGGCTAGAGACAGAGAGGCCGATATTTTAATACCCAGATCTTTCACTGAAGAGACCGTTTGGGGCAAGCGGCCGAAACTCTCTGGCCAGAGCTCAGGGGTCCAAAACAGAGAGGGCAGCGCAGTGCCCACCACCAACACCTCTGTCTTTTCTCTGCTCAGCCTGAGCCAGTTTAAGGCCATCCAATCACCAATCGCCTGCAGGCACTTTTTCAATCGACCCGCTGTTATGCAGAATCATATGCAGTACCCTTTGGGAACACTACACACAACTAAGACTATATGTGTCAGTACAATTTCACCTTTGGTACAAGCCCGTACTACACAGTAATGTGGTAGCCGAAAGTGAGCAGTACAAGAGGTTACACAAAGGACCAGCAATTACAGTGATTCAAACAAACACTTACTCAAGGTTTCTTGGTAAAAGCATATACATTTATTTACACAGTCATTTGGAAAACATTCCACTAGCAAGATCAGCTCAATATCACAATATAATATACTACAATATGCAAAACAAGGGGGGGTCTGCGAATCTACCAGCACAAACACACCCCAATGACCTGTTCTTGGGTGAATAACCCCTGGGAGAGACTCTACCAAGTCTTTAGCTCACTATCCCTTTCACAGAGAAGAAATGTCCCTGTATATCAGTCTTTGTCCTGCTCAGGGGCAGTCCAGCACTGAAATACTAGGCAATTCTCCTCTGAACAAGAGTACCAACAGCAACCCCATACACGTGTTTCAGCCTTGTTGGGCATCATCAGTGAGGTGAAGCTGTGCCTCTTTAAAAACAGTGAGCAAGGGGTCGACGTATGGATCGCCCTGGTAACTTAGGGTGAGATCCAAAGTTAATTTATGCAAAACAAGGGGGGGGTCTGGGAATCTCTCTACCAGCACAAACACAGCCCAATGACCTGTCCCTGAAGTGGGAGCAAAATAGCACTTCAGTTTCTTTAAAAGGGGGTAGAAAGACAAGGTTATAAGAATGATAGCACAAATACTTTGCAGAGGTAGGGCAAATTGTTTCAGTTCAGATCATTAGAACCAGCAATTCAATCCAATAGGCCTGGGCCAAAGTCAATGGTTCAGAGTCTTGTATAGGACTGCATAGTTCTGGTAGTAAACGGTTAAGTCTTTACCACGATTCTTAGAAGAATTTGGTCAGACGAAAAGTAATATGTTGGTTTAGGGAAGGACAAGCCTTCAAAGTCGGGAAAGTTTCACAAAACTTTCACCGCGGCCGAATAGAGTTCTGCACCGCACTTGCACAGTAGCTTGTAAGTGAAGAAAAGCTGGAACTGATGCAGTGGTTCCTGGCAGTTCCTGCAGATCTTGCTGTTCCTGAGCTTCAGCCGTGGGGACAGGAAGGAGGACGTTGGGAGGTTCCTGCACTGCCCAGGGAGGAGGCCACAAGCTTGGCAAAACGTTGGTTTAAGGTGCGACTGCCTTAAATACCACAAACTGGTATCCTTCCCACTGGCTATACGGTTTTCAACAGCACTCTGAAGAAAATTCGACCAGTATGGGGACAGTGTCCAGGCGGCTTACGAGTTGGTTGTTCCCACCAAACTCAAGGGAAGAAGTTAACAACCTTGAAGGGCTTCTCTTTCGATGGAGTTTCAGGCAATTCGGACCTGCAGCAGGGCTTCACCGTTGGACCAGGAGTTGCAGCAGTTGTCTTCCTGCAGCTTGTCTTCGGTTCTTTCGTTCCAGTGATCGACTCTGCTTTCCAAGTCCAAGAGACCTGCTTTTAAACAGTTTTCACCCATTCATTCCAGCCTGGCTGTCACTCACACAGCAGGGGGGGCTGTTCTTGCCGGACAGCCAGCCGGCCAATCACGCCAGAGTGCATTTGGGTCTCCCAGGATACTAAGCACAGGAAGTTTCGGGCACCTCCCTCACATCCTGTCCACCCCAGACACTCAGGCGCGAGAGGAGGGCTTCAGCACTGAAGCCCGCTAAAGGCCAACGAACAAAGGGACCAAACCTAGTTGGGCGCACAGAGTTAAACACAAGAAGGACCTTTCCTAAAAGAAACAGCGAGAAAAGTCAACCAGAGTCTGTTTTTACAGATGGGTCTTGGGCGCCATATTGGAAAATATGGCCGACACGAATTTTAGCTACATTTGACGTTACATGAGTGTTTAGACTAAGGGGATGCTAGGCAACCCCTCCAGCACTCTATAGGAAGATAGTGTGTGCTAGGTCTGTAAATTTAAAAAGACTAGTAAAGTCAATTTAACTTTACATGCTCTGGGAGACAGTAGTCAGTCCCAGAGAAGTTATTTAAACCTTGGGGCGTCTGAAAGACAGCCCTGTGCCACTGCACTGAAGGTGCTGTGTGACACACAGAAAAGGATGATGCCTATGGAGTTGTTTTAAAACTCCATATCCGAAGAACACAAAAGTAAAACACACATCAAAATACATGAAAGATTGGGAAAAAGGCTCACACTCTTTCCAGGTAAAAATGTAAATCCTAGAAATCCAGCAAAGATGCGACGGGTCTCAAAAGGTAAGGGGCATTAGCACATTCTTGAGAATTCTCCCTAACACCGCCGTCTCAGGTTGGGTTAAATTCAAACGGATGATAATTTGAATATCATCGGCGCAAGAATAACACAAAAAGCCGAAAGAGTGGATTATATTCAAAAGCGGTGGAATGTAAAGATTGAATAAAGTGGGAGACAGTCAGGAGCCCTGTGGAACTCCACTGAGCAAAGGGATAGACTGAGAACAAAAGGGGGGGGGAAGAGAGACCAACTGAGAACGCCCCTTCAAAAAGGAGGAGGAAGAGAACCAGGCCAAGACTTGGCCATAAAGACCAGTCGAGAAAAGCTGGGTGATCAGGGTAGGGTGGTCAATGGAGTAAAACGCAGCTGATAGGTCGAGCAAAATCAGGGCCCTCACCCCACCCTGGTCAACCAGGTGTGTCAGGTCATCCATAACAGATACCAACACTGACTCAGTAGCCCGCCCGGGGTGAAAACCTGACTGGAACAGGTCAAAGAAGCCTGACGACGCCAAAAAAGTACTAATTAGAGGGGACACCAAAGATTCCAGTAACTTCATGAGGCAGGGAAGCAGGGAGATCGGCCGAAAGTTAGACAAAACTGTAGGGTTGAGGCCTGGCTTTTTCAGCAGCGGGATAACAAGGAGATGTTTGAGATTGTCAGAATGATCCCAGAAGAAAAGGAGTCATTTACCGCCTCTGTGAGACATGGAACAATAGTGTTGAAATATTATTTAGTACAGGGAGCGGAATGGAATCACTCGGCGAAGCTGATTTAGGACTGTTCAGTGCTGCAGAACTTCCTTATCTGAAAGCACTGCAAAACAAGACCAGTGTTCGGCCAAGCCAACCGCAGGGCCAGAAGAACAGAGATAAGGTACAGGCTGCGTCTACTGCAGACGAACCGTGTCAATTGCTTTGCGGATGGTGGTTGTCTTCTCGTAAAAGAACGAGGACAAAGAGTCACAGAGTTCCTGAGTTCCTGAGACGGGGGAATAGAAGGCTGAGACGTAGCGAGCACAGATAGAGATTGAACAACCAAAAATAAAGCCATGGGCTGATTAATGGCCTGTTCAATTTTGGTGCTGAAGTAAGTTTGTTTAGCGACCATAATGGCTTCATGATATTCAAGAGTGGCCAGCCGGTATGAAGCACGGTTGCTCAGCAGTTATGCTAAACTCTATTTCCTTTCCGCCGGCCTGCGGCAAAGTCTGAGATCTTTTAACTCTGAGGTAAACCAAGGTTCAGACCGACGAGTCCTCATCGACAACGCTTACGAGGTGCAAGAACAGCAGCCACAGATAAAAGTGTTTGAGAAACTGTCCCGAGTGTACACTGAGATGCTTTGCTGCAGTCCTTAAGAATCAGAGAGGAACAATTAGGGAGAGAAAAAGTGTGCCAACCTCACTTCAAGACAAACTGTTGGGGGCGAGGAGAAGAAGAGACTGTCACCATCAGGGAGAAAGGAACTACCAAGTGATCTGACCAAATAACAGGAAATGCAGGAAAAAACAAAAGGACTGCCGGCAAATCAAAAATAAGGCCAAGCGTATCCCCCAACTGATGAGCCGGATAGGTAACCAACTGGGAGAAACCAGATCGGACATAGAGGCCATACATTGTTTACCCAAGCAGCAGTTGGCCTTATTGAGAGGAAGCTTAAAATCTCGGACAATTGCCAGGTTGGAACGTTTCTGGTGAAGTGTAGCAACTAAGCCAGGAAAATTGTCACAGAACTTTCGGTGATAGCCCAGATAAATCCCAACCAGGATCCCATCCATATGAAGATCATGATCCAACTGAGTGGGGCGAACTTTAAAGTAAATTTTAAAAACAACAGCGACCCCACCACCAACATGAGGAGGGCTGCAGTCACAACGTAATACTTTGTAGTTGGAGGGAAGAATTTGAGAAACTACAGGTTCGGAATGGGGACCCATCCAGGTTTCAGAAATAAAAACAAGATCAGGCTGGTGGTCTTCCAGCAGGTCCTTATAGCTCTGTGCATGAGCCATCAACGACCAGGCATTCACTAGGAAACTATTCAGAGTAGGCAGGTTGGTATTAGTCAAGGTGGCCTCAGGGACAGACCGCATATTGAAATTACTAGGGAAGACAGTAATTACTAGTACTAAGTACTAGTACTAAGCTCCTCAATGCTAAAACTAGAATATCTGGAGTCTAGTTTAACTCGGGCTCAAAAGCTTACTGCCATTCAGGCACATACAGTGGGTGGTCATTCAGTGTCCAATCGTTCTGTAGACATGGAAAAGGTTGGCAGTATCAGTGTCATACTCCCCATCAAGCTAGAGTATCAGCTGCGTATCATCAGCATAGTTTGCAAAAAACCCTCCCTTCTCGACAGGAGATCACAGAATGGCCTGATGTTGAAGTTAAATAATGTTGGTGAAAGACAGGCTCTATGAGGTACGCTGCAAGAAATTGGGGCAGGTTCTGAGGTGGCCTCGCCCCAGCGCACTGTAGACTTCCGATACGATAGAAACAAGTGAATCCAGTCAACTGCCTTCTGTGAGCAATTCCCTATGTTGGCAAGGGTGTCCAAAAGCCGTTCATGATCTAGGTGATCAAAAGTCGCCAACAGGTCCAATAAACCTAGCAGCCCTGCTTTCCCCTTGTTTAAAATCTCTAGCATATGGGTCTGCAGGTCAAGTAAAGCACTCTCGGTACTATGCCCTGAATGGGAGCCTGATTGTCTAGCATGTAACTTGGAGTTGCAGGCTGGCCATTTCATCGAGAAGTGGCAGTTGGTGATGGGCATAAGGTTTGTAGCTTCTTTTGTATCCAACCCCACTTTTTTCACTAGTGGGGTGACAACAACTTCTTTAATGGCATCTGCAGCATGACTCTGGTGAAATGAAGCATTCACTAATCGAACGAGAAAAGCTGAAAACACTTTTTTTATTCTCTAGAATGAACTTAGAGGCAATAACATCCCCTAAACAAAAAGTAGGGTGCGTTGCGCCCAGGGTTTTCTCCATATCAACTGTTGTGGTGGATTTAAAGGCACATTTTAACTGATTATTCTTTTTTGACTGCTTCCGACTGCTGCTCAGTGAGTCAGGCCCAGGCCACTAAATCCTTTTCAATTTTATCTAGCGCTATGTTAATTTTGTCAGCAAATGCTTGCTGAACCTTAACACAATTTTGGTTGGCTGGGATTATAGATGATGACATTTGTGCTTTAGGTTTTTCAAGTGTTTTCAATATTTCAGAGTCCAGTCTGCAGCAGTGAGAGAAGGAGTGAGGAGCTGCAGCTACGACCCACAAACTTTGCTTTTTGTTCAGTGTGCCTTTAAGGAAATAAGCACAATTTTCCTTAAAAACCCTTGGAAAGCGCAGAGCGCGCGCGGAGTCCGTGAGCAGAGTCCAGTCTGCAGCAGTGAGAGAAGGAGTGAGGAGCTGCAGCTACGACCCACGAACTTTGCTTTTTGTTCAGTGTGCCTTTAAGGAAATAAGCACAATTTTCCTTAAAAACCCTTGGAAAGCGCGGAGTCCGTGAGCAGAGTCCAGTCTGCAGCAGTCCGCTGCAGGTCGCGAAGAGGGTGGCAGAGGCCGTCAGTCGACACCAGCGAGGAGGTAGGCAGTTTCACGCACCGCTTCCCCTTGACTCTTATCATGACTTCCTGCGGCACTCTTCCTTCCCTCGATCCTCTCCCCCCCCCCCTTGGCACCCTCCGGAGATGGAAGACCCGGAAAACGCCTTCTCCGAAGTGATGCAAAAAAAAAATTGAATCCTAACGCAGGCTTGTTCATCCACGTTTCCTACTACAGATATGCCAGTGGCCGTTTTGACTGCTTCACTGTCTAACCCAGGCCAAGGGATGAACAGCTTGATCACTAACCCGGTCATGGGGCAAATTGGCCTCAGTGGAACAAATGCGGCTAACCTGATGACGCTTTCTGGAGGAGTTTCCTCTACATTAAATTCTACAGCATCCAAATGTGTCTTCAATGGGCCTTTGTCACAGGCCACCGCTACAGGCCCCAGAGACCATTTAATCTGCTCCGCTGTCAACGGTGGTCAACACATTTTGCCGTTAGCCCTCGACACCGCCGCGGCGAGTGGTCTAACCTCCGTGAGGCTCGGAGGACCCCTGGGGGAAGACATGAGGGAAGTGGCCCTGGCAGGCGGCTCTGTTGGACCAATACCTCTGTCGGCTTCGACCTGTGCCAAGCCGGATGCGTTAAACCCTCCGGAATTGCATCCCCAGATGCAGCTGCAGTTACAGGATGGAACCTCCCCTGGGAGGTGTGCCCAACCAACAGCACGTTTAGAAGTTCCACCCACACAAACCATCACGGCCATGATCCACGTTCCTGTGGAGGCCTTGTCCATAGAAGCCAATGACGTAAGGAAAACTCTACCTCGGCTGTCCTCTGCAGTTCCGGCAACTTTGCCCTCGCCTTTTGAGGAACTAACACACCTGCCTACGATGGATACACCCATGGTCCCGCCTTCTTCTAGGATCAACGAGCAGGCAGGGTGGTCCACCCGCTCCCTCAAATGATGAGAGGCTCTGCAGAAGCCTCCTCTGATTCAGACTCTATCTCGGACCTCTCTGCTTCATCCAGGGGGAGTCCTAACTTGCCCCTACAGTCTAACATAAAGAGACCTCTATACAAAAAAAAGGGAAGGTAATCCAGAGAAATGTCCCGTCTCAAGGCCTTATTAGCAAAAGCTTCCCGGCCAGCAAACCACAACAAAATCAGGCGGTTCCTAAAAGAAAGAACGCTAAACAGATGAAACAAATGGGTTCTCCTATAGCCCAGAAATAAAATCCCTCAGAGAAAAGTTTCCTCTCTACCCCTATGTTGTAAAACGCCCTTTTGAACTTCTTCAAGACACAGGGGAAAAGAAAAGTATTTATCGACTCTGAACCATCGGATGCTGAGATTCTCAAAGCCTTGGAGCAAACCCCTCCAGCCCCTAAGTGCAGGAAAACAGCAGGGGCGACAGCACCAAGCTCATTGATAGCTGAGCCAGAGGCTGCCCGGGCGCCGGACACTCGGCTTCCTACAATAGCGGTCCAACTGACGGCCACACCGCTGCCACAAACCTCAACGACCTCCACTTCAGTTCAACCCACATCTCTGGAACCGGGTTTAGTGGCTCCCAACTTTACCATCCCGCCGTCTATAGGGCCGCACTCCCCTTCACCGGAAGATAGACCTCTTCGGAATGGAGTTTCAGAGATCTTGGATCTTCTACAGCCCAAAGTCTACCCATCTCAAAGAGGGATGTCTGCACAAGCGTAGGCCTCAGCCCATTTGAACACACCAAAATCGGCCTCTTCGTCACAGGAACCTACTTTGAGACGCAGACACTCAATCGCCAACTCAACATCGACAGAACTGAAATCCACACCAGTCAGAAACGGAAGACCTTCTGAAGTCGAATCCTCGAGCCACAAAGAATCACCCACCATGAGGAAGGACAACGATCATGTCTGCCATTACAATAGCATTGGCACCGTGCTACAAACTCTATGAGGCCCTGGGGACACATTAAAAGACAACACTGCCGCCCTAGCTATTATTCAATCCAAGCTGACCTTCCTGGAGGGCTTCATCACCGCCATTGATTTAAAATATGATATTCAATATCAAAAAAGGGGATCGCCACAGACACCCGGGCCTTGTTCCTCGTGGGACGCGGTGGGCCACAAATCCACACAGACCTCTGTATTTACAGACAGGAAGGACCTTGCACCACTGTTCCGTAGCAAACCTTCAACTACAACCCTGTCAAACAGAGCCATGGCGAAAGAAGCAAAAGAGCCGAAAGAAGTATTGACGGGGGGGATCAGGTTTGGGTCAGAGGCTCCCTCTGCCTGAGGGGAAAAAAACATTAGAAAAAAAAACACTAAAAATAAACAGGAAAGAAGAGACGATACGGTCAAATGCTCAGCCCCTTTCCAAACAACCAGAGTCCAACGGGACAGCCTCCCAGGTTCTTCCAGAAGGAAACACACCGTCTGCCAGGGGTGATTTGGCTCTCGCCATTACTGACCTAACTTAGTCGCCTAAATCAGCAGAAGACTTCTTGGACTCAAGCCTTTTAGTAAACATCGACGTTGATCCTGACGAATCTCCAGCAGCCCCAGACTTCAAGTCTATAGAAGCTCAGAAACGGCCTAGCGTCTTAACTACCCCGCCACGGAAAGCTCACTCTAGAAGTTTTTTAACATCCGAGAGAGCGTCCTCGCAGGAAATTGTGTCTCATTCACTGGCCCCAAGGGACACCTCAGCAAAGACAAATCGTCAAAACAGATCTCCGGAAGTTCATCAGAACAACCCACACAACCATGTGCAATCTCGAGAGGCAGATGTGAACAGGAAACTTCAGATCCGCATGTTCAAAATCGAACACATTTCGAGTAAAGACAATTACATGATCCTAAATAGAAGAACAATTTTGAGAATTACATCTTCGACAGACTGTCTAAAAAAATTGAAATCCGCTGACTTCAAATAGATTCAGCCTTACCATTCCGACAACAAGGCCAAGGCCTATCTGTTCATACACGCTGCACCATTACAGGACCTTTCCAAAAAGGCAGGAGACAAATTAAAATCCATGGGGTTTTTGCTAACAGAAATAATAGATCCGGAAAACACCACTGCCAAGACAGAAGACAGGGTCGCTACTAGTAGTTACAAACCCTGAACTCCGGCCCATAACCTTTCGGCACGGAGAGAAGTCCTAAAAGCGCATTTCTTCGACTCAGCGGTCAAAACCAAACCATCTAGGGGCCAAAATCAACATACACGCCGTTCACCGGAAGTAACTCGCTGGACAGATAAGTATGCCTGCTCTCCGGAACCATCTCGACGAACAGATCATCATGCTCGAACATATTCGGCAGTAGCATCTATCTTCCAATAGAAGAGACCATTATGAGAAGAACAAGAATACCCTGCCCGAATGACGTATGGACAAATTGCGACCATACGGCTCGAGACACGCCACCAGAGCCTATTCACTGGCTACAAGAAACGACACCCAAAGAAAACATCGGCAAGTCTCACCAACCAGGCACAGCAAAGATACATCTGAGATCTTGGAAAAACCATCGCTATCAGGGGGTCCTTGGAATTGGATCAAGGGCGCCCTGAGTGTTAAACGCTCAAGATAGCAACCATCTTCCGAGACCGGCGATTTGTGTGTCCAAAAGACTTTGACGCTGGCATCTTGGAATACGAGAGGACACTCCCATTTAGTGAAACCCAGTTCTGTAGTTCTATCATCATTTGACATTTTCTGTCTTCAAGAGACCTGGCTCCAAGAAAAACCATCTATGGACAGCTACAAAATAGAGATCTCGCCAGCTATCAAGGGCATGCTAGGCCACCCGTCCGCCAGTCTTTTAATTGCGGTCTGTTCAGGGCAGAACCTGAGAATCATCAAGACCATGAAAAAGTCGTATGGGGTTCTGGCAGTCCTTATAGAGTGGAACTATGAAGGTGATACTACACGTCAAAACAGTAAAAGCCGTACCAACCACCCTTTAGCCTTAATAACTACATACTGGAATCCGCAAAGAACAACATTAACAGACTTCTGCCAAACCATGGCAGAAACCATGCATGAAATCATGCTGGAATGGAACTCCCCCTTTGCAATAATTTGTGGAGACCTTAATGCTAACTGCAACCACCCTAACCAACAAGCTCTTGCGGATGCTCCCACGACCCAAGCAGAACACAGAGGCAAAGCATGGATGAACCTTATGGCTGCCAGAGGGCTCCACAATGCGGCTTGGATTCTGGGCAAAGACATTCATATCCCAACTTGGGAAAGAGGCCAGTCGATGGCCACTCTAGACTACATCTTTGTCTCGCAGGCCTTAATCGCTGAAACTCGCCAATACCAGGTGGTGAAAACCGAGGCAAGTGATCATAATATGCCCACTCTGGAATGGTCAGCAGATGTCAAGATGTGTAATCAGTATTCCCCATCAATCGAGACGAATTTTCAACAGACCAGGCTTCGCCTCACCGCGGCTAATGTGCGGTCTTTTACGCAGCATATGCGGAGACAGCAAATATTTATAACACTTCCGCAAAGGTACAGAGGCCGAACTACCTTCCTCTTCTGATTGAACATAGAACCAAGTCGGGGCCAGGGAAGACCATCGCTCCAGCCTTCACTCATAACTATGATAAATTCATAGCAGCGAAAAAGAAGGAGTTAAGAAAACAAAAACGCAGAGCAACTTCTGAAAATACACGGGCAGCGTGGGACGTCTGGGATCACCACAAGAAAGTCTATAAAGCTTGGATAAGATCAAGGAGAGCAGCCATTTATCAAAACGACGCCGAAAAAATGCTAAGAGTTATCATTTAAAACAAAACTGCCGACTTTTGGAATTTGATAAATCACTCGCGGAGCAAAACAGATAAGAACATGAATAATGCAGTGGCGGAAACAGCCTGGGTTCAATTCTTTACAGCACTGTTTGTGTCCCCTAACTCTACAAGAAACCTGCGAGTAGAGCCGACGCAGTCACCTTGGGCCGATCTATCTGACAAGGCAGACATATCCAGGGCCATTCAGAAGTTGAAATCCTCTAGAGCCCCGGGCCCCGATGGCCTTTCAAACTTGGATCTTAAAACTCATATCAAGGAATGGGTTCCCTTTGTTATCCTTCTGTTCAAACACTGTGCTGACAGCAAGAAAATCCCGCTATCCTGGACCAAAGCCATAGTAATACCTATCTACAAAAAAGGAAGCCGAGAAGAACCAGGCAACTATCGGCCCATTGCGTTGCTGGATATTCTGGGAAAACTCTTTGCCTCCCTACTGCTGGACACTTTCCGCCGCTGGGCGCTTTCGGCTCCCTGCAGAGATCCCTTTCAAGTCGGTTTCAAGAAGAACGGAAGCACGACGGTTAACATCTTTATACTAAACATCCTGAAGGCAAAAATTAAACAAGGGGCTCCGACGGTATACGCAGCTTTCATCGACCTATCGCAGGCTTTCGATAAAGTAGATAGAAAGCTTCTGTGGAATAAGCTGAAACATTGGAATTGCCCTGAGGCCATCCTGAATCCAATAATGGCGCTGCATTCGAACACCACGCTTATGGTTCGTCTGAACAAACAAGGGTCGCTGTCAAAGGAAATTGCAGCCAAAAGAGGAGTCAAGCAGGGCTGTCCCTTGGTCCCGGCCCTGTTTTTAGCCTTTTTAGGTGATTTCAAAGACTCAGAACCTATGGTGCGTTCCTTTCCCCCGAATTTTGGTGGTTCCAAGCTATCCCGCATTTTATATGCGGATGACATGATTCTGCTTGATCAGACGCCCATTGGCCTGCAACGCCAGCTGGAAAACTTATCCCAATATATGGAATCCAACAACTTGTCCATAAACAAGCTAAAAACTAAAATCATGATCTTCTCAAAAAAACGCCCGTCGATGAAAATCATCAGGCCCTGGTCGGTCCACCAAACAAAAATTGAAGTGGTTTCCCAATTCAAATATCTGGGAGTAATTCTTGATGGCAGCACTCATGACGCCAAAATGCAGGACCATCTTTGGGCAAAAGCAAAATCTTTAACTTCGCAATTAAGAATGTTGGACCGCAAGTATGGCAAATTCTCTTTGATTCCGGCCATTAATTTCTACAAAGGATAAATGGTTCCGGCATTGACTTACAGTATGGATGCCACACTTTCCATACCTACTTCTTTTTGGCAGAAACTGGAAGGTTTCATCTGGAAATCTGTTCTCGGCCTTCCTAACTCTGTTCCTATTGCGGCCGTAAGAAGAGAGCTGGGCCTTCTATCACTAAGTGCCACTGTGAATGCTTTGTCTTTAGCTCTATTTAGAAAGACTCTTATAACAGACGGTCTCCCCATCTTCAACATCATCGCCCAAGAGATGGCTTCCTCAGAGTGCAAGACTCTTGTGAACTGGGCTGTACGCCAAAAAAATAAACTGCAGGAGATTATGTGCTCCGTGGACGATCTGATCACCAACCCAGTTAGAGTTGCCAAAAAACTGAAGGATCTGGATTGGATAACAACCAACGACCAAGTACAAGCATGTAAGCTGCTGACCCATCTTCCTCCTACATTCAATAGACTGCACACTCCTCTAGCCTATTGTTCGAAATTACCAGACAGAAAATTAAGATCTACCTTTTTAAGAGCACGTTTGAATTTACTCCACACAAGAGAAATCTTGACAATAAGACAACAAACAGCCACAAAAAGCTGTAGGCTATACAAAGTCTCAGACTCTATTGAGACAGTTCGTCACCTTCTTTTGCATTGTCCCTCCTTAACGAATGAACGCACCGCTTTCCTATTACCTTGCTGGCTCGACCCCCGTCTGATAGAAGAAAATACTTGGTGGTGTCGTCTCATTTCAGGGGAGAAAACCCGCTGGGTGATCGCCTCAGCCAAACTGTTGGAAGCAGCGGTTATTAAAATCAACGCCGTGGAATGTAGCGAAATTTAACAAGTTGCTTCACGCTACCTGATTCCGCACGATGTAAGGTGCCTCACGGAAAGTTTCTTTATTACACACAGGTCAAGCGTTGTCTACCTGTTATCAGACTTGAATTCTGCATTCTGCTAACTTGACTAGTTTGCTTGATATTGCTGTTTGATGTTCAGCCTTGTAAAAATCATATATTTTGATCATACACAAGTAAATAAATAAATAAATATTTCAAAGGGTGTTTTGGTATCATTTCCTGCGTTGTTGATTTGCTCATTGAAATAATTCCTCTTTGCCTCATAGAAACCTAGGGGTGTTCTCCCATGTAAACCCTGGGAACCCTCTATTGAAGTGGAAGAGGAAGTCCCAAATGCCTTTGTGTGATATCTCAACTCCCATGACCAAAATTCGGGTGGCAGGATCCTTAGATCATACCTATCCATCATGGCCCCAGAGTAAGGAGGAAAGGAGCTAATTACCCAAGAGGGAGAAGGAGGAAGGCGCAGGTGACAGGACCAGAGCACTGAGAATAAGAATTATTTATTCTCTCCAAATCATTGGGAAAACCACCTAACGCCCTCTACACGTAGATCATTAGCAGATTGGAAGGAAGGCACAATTTCCTCTTGTAGGGGTGAACACATCAGGATAAATTCATATATCCCCCGGCAATATTCAGATAAGGTGACCAGAACTCAACTTTAACCCAGTAATCCCTTTAAACACTCTTCCCTAATCTCAAAGAAATATTTACATTCTCACCTCATCTCCAACAAATATTGAGACGAGGAGGAGGCCACTAGTGCTATGGTGAGTTTGATCTCTTCACTGGAGCCCCACTTACCCGAGCTCGGCACACCATTCACATATACAGACAGAGCCAGGAAGTTCTTCAACCATTATTTATTCCCTTTCCAGGTTTCTTCCCTAAGGCTCTACTAGCCCCACCTCTTCCCCCCCCTGTCCTTTGCTTCCTCTCCTTCCCTTAAGGTGGTTCTCTCCTTAAGGTGGGCTAGCCATGTTTAACGTCACAACACCTCCCCCTTTCTTATCTTTGTAGGGGTTGATTTTTTTCTCCTGCGTTCTGGAGGCCATTGTGGTATTCACCTTGGTCTTGTTCCCTTTTGCTGTCCTTCCATCCTTCCACCCTGGAATCACTCCGGGACCTGTATGCCACACTAGCAATACTGGCTGGGGCAAGATCTTCATCCACCGGCATTTGTGCTTGTGGTACACGCTGTTGTGTGTGGTCGTTGCATTTCTCGGTTACCTTGGCATCGTGGACTTCCTCCTCACCCTCTGCCACTCGCTCGTGTTCTACTTCCTTCTTTCCTATTAGCATTGTCACCACTGGCATCATTAGTTGCATTTCAGCTTGAGCACTCTTTTCTTCAAACAAGGTGACACTGGCATTAGCTGTTGCAGATTCCCTTCTCTCTTCGTCCTTGGAGGGCAACGTCTGAAAGTTGTTCTTAGGATCTTCTTTCTGTCCATTCAAACTCTTAGCACACCCCTCTAGCTGTTTGGCAATCTGCTGAGCAGTTCTACTCTTGAGGTTCTCTTTTCTTTCTTTCTCTTCCTATGTGTTGGCGGACATGCTGTTTGGTTGCCGTTGTTGCGGGCCATTTTTTTAAGCAGGGAGATAGGTTTGCTTCCCACTCTCCCAGTACACGTATTGTGGAGTCGGCGAGTTGTAGTCATACTGAAAGGTCCTGTTGTAATACAGTCCTGTTTTTGGGTCATATTGAAAATCCCAGGATTCATCGTGGTGGTAGATCGAGGTGTCTGGGACTGCGTCTTTATCACCTGGAGGGATGGCAGTCAGAGAAGAGGCAGCCTGTGTTGCAGGACTTGTTCTAGTCACATCAGTGGTGGCAGGGGTCTCTGCGGTGCTGTTGCAGGCCTGAGGTGTGCTGCTTAGCTGATTGTACAGCTGAGGCATCTGACAGCCCACTACCGATGTAGTAGCTGTTGATGACTCTAGTCCGGTAGACTTACTAGCATCCCCGTTAGACTGATGAGTTTGTTGTAACTCCTTCCCATGCTGCACGCAGCCTTCTTGGTAACTGGAGCCTGCTCTTGCCCCT
Organism: Ambystoma mexicanum; assembly: GCF_040938575.1. NCBI lineage: Eukaryota > Metazoa > Chordata > Amphibia > Caudata > Ambystomatidae > Ambystoma > Ambystoma mexicanum. The sequence goes on from NC_090932.1 coordinate 1,151,916,795, forward strand.
TTTGCCTGTGTGGAGGACTGTTGAGCAGCAGCTACAGTTGTGCTGGCCACGGCAGAGGCTGTGACCCAGTATACCACCGCGGGTTGGAGGGGACCAGATGATTGCATTCACTTTCCCCACAGTCAACTGCACTTATTTTGCCAGTTATCTCGAGCAGTGGATGTACCCTCCTCCTCACCTGCACTACTTGAGGAGCCACCAGTGTTCAAGCAGGATGTCTCCATGCAAGTCCTCTGTTCCTTCCGTTGTGGCTGCTTGTCCTTAATAAGTCGAGTGTCACCCCTAGCAGGTGGCGCATGCAGAGAAAGTGCAGTTATGATGTCTTCCACTGCTGTGTTGGGGGGGGGTACGTTCCGAAGTATGATAGTCTCATTGCAAGATTCCATTGACAGCATAATTGTTGGTGCTCCGGAGGGGTAATCCTGGTCACAGTCAAATTTAGGAGTGACACCTCTGCAGTCCAGCCTTCTCTCGGGGGGTGTGCAGGGTAGGATTTGCATCTTCAGTAATAACAGCTGATGTGGCAAAGCTGTTTAACCGCAATCTGTTGTGGTTGTACTGATTGACCTTACAAGTGAGGACATTTCCATCAGAGGTGACCTCTCCGCCCAGAGAAATGATCTTTCTGGGATCCCCAGGCCTCCATGGAGGTCTTTGTGGTATCCTTCTTTGACTTCTGTCTTTCATTTTACAGAAGTGTGACTGCTGCTCTCGTTGTTGCTTGGGTGCCACCTTCTCGGTCGTCTTACGGTGCTCTCTCTGCACGTCATTGTCTCTTCCCTTCCATCTGATCCTGGCACCCCTGCTGGTGATGTCTCTGTTGTGCATCGTCTGGTGTCCTCCTTTTGTTTACCTTTCCGTGCTCTCTCAGTCGGTCTTGTGGCCTTTTCTGTTTGACCATTCATTTGTTGGAGGCGGGTGTTCTAATCTTCTTCGGTTTGGTCTTGTGCCTTGACTGTGAGTTTACTTGCTGATGTTGGTCTTTAAGGTTGCTCATGTGCCTGTTGTCCTGTGCTGTTTTCCTGTCTTCTCTTTCCGTGCCGTCATACTCGTAATTCTCCTCCTGCTCCTTTGTGTCTTTGTCTCCTTCCTTCGTGGTGGCCAAATGATTGTCGCCCGTTTGCTCCTTAGTTGCTGGGGTGTGTTCGTCTATGGTTCTTCCTTGCATTGTTATGCTCACCCCTTTCTGGTGTGAAATGTTCTGTTCGCACTTCGCTCCCTTGGGCTTGCCCCTCCTGTAGTCGGAAATTCTCTTCACATGTTCCTGTCTCTCTCCTCTCAGAGCGGGGTGCCCTTCTCATACCTCCATAATCTTCTTTTGTGGTGTTACCATTGTGCCTCTTATGGTCTTCATTCTTCACCAGGGTTGGTGTCATCAGTTCCCTTCCATCAACTTGTAGACTAGACAGTTTGTGCATGGGTGGATGTAGTCTATGCAGCAGTAGTAGTTCCATTTCTCTCGAGGTCGTTGGAGTGCAGTTTGCCTTTCTGGTTGTGCGATCGATGGTGCAGTGCCCTGCCCAACGTTGTAGCGTCATGCAACACCCTTTTCCGGCAGGCGGATGGGCTTCGATGCGGCAGGTGTTGTAGTGTGGTGGGGAGCACTAGTTTCTGTTGTCAGGGTAGGCACGCGTCTCCTGGTGTTAACTGCTTTTTGCACCTGGCGGGGATTGCTGTTAGGCAGAATCAAATGCAGTACCCTTTGGGAACACTACACACAATTAAGACTACAAGTGTCCGTACAAGTTCACCTTTGGTACAAGCCTGTACTACAAGCCTGTACTACACAGTAATGTGGTAGCAGTGGCTGAGCAGCCAGACTTATCTCAAAAGTAAAGTGAGCAGTAAAAGAGGTTACACAAAGGACTAGCAATCACAGTGATTCAAGTAAACACTTATTCAAGCTTTCTTGGTAAATGAATATACATTTATTTACACAGTCAGTTGGAAAACATTCCACTAGCAAGAGCAGCTCAATATCACAATCTAATATACTACAATACATAACCAATCAGTTTCTGAACAAGTTCAGCTCCCCTGAAGTGGGAGCAAATGGCACTTCAGTTACTTTAGAAAAGGGTAATAAGAGAAGGTTAGAAGAATCAAAAGCACAAATACTTTCAGAGGTAGGGCAAATAGTTTCAGTACACTACAACCAGCAATTGCATTCAATAGGCCTGGGCCAAAGTCAATGGTTCAGAGTCTTGGATAGGATAGTACAGTTCTGGTAGTAAACGGTTAAGTCTTTGCCACGGTTTTTAGAAGTAGTTGATCAGACGAAAAGTTTGATGTTGATTTAGGGAAGGACAAGCCTTAAAAGTCGGGAAAGTTTCACAAACTTTCACCGCGGTCGAACGGAGTTCAGTACCGCAATTGCACAGTACCTTTAAAATGAAGAAGAGCTGTAGCTGAGGCAGTTGTTGCTGGCAGTTCCTGCAGATCTCGCTGTTCCTGAGCTTCAGTGGTGGGGACAAGAAAGAGGACGTCGGGAGGTTCCTGCACTGCCCAGGGAAGAGGCCACAAGCTTGGCAAAACGTCGGTTTAAGGTGTGAGTGCCTTAAAGACCACAAACTGGTAAACTGGTATCGTACTCCCACTGGCTATCCGGTTTTCAACAGCAGTCTGAAGAAAATTCGACCAGTATAAGGACGGTGTCCAGGTGACTTGCGAGTTGGTTGTTCCCACCAAACTCAAGGGAAGAAGTTAACCTTGAAGGGCTTCTCTGTCGATGGAGTTTCAGGCAATTCGGACCTGCAGCAGGGCTTCACCAGTGGACCAGGAGTTGCAGCAGTCGTCTTCCTTCAGCTCGTCTTCGGTTCTTTCGTTCCAGTGGTCGACTCGGCTTTCCAAGTCCCAGAGGCCTGCTTTTAAACAGTTTTCCCCATTCATTCCAGCCTGGCTGTCACTCACACAGCAGGGTGGATGTCCTTGCCGGACAGCCAGCCGGCCAATCACTCCAGAGTGCATTCAGGTCTCCTAGGAGACTAAGCACAGGGAGTTTCGGGCACCTCCCTCACATCCTGTCCACCCCTGACACTCGGGCGCCAGAGGATGGCTTCAGTACTGAAGACAGCCAAAGAACAAAGGGACCAAACCTGGTTTGGCGCTCAGAATTAAACACAAGAAGGAACTTTTCTAAAAGAAACGTTTCCTTTTTTTCAAAAGGAAACGGCGAAAAAAGTCGAACAGAGTCTGTTTTTACGGATTGGTCTTGGGCGCCATATTGGAAAACATGGCTGACCTGATTTCTAGCTACCGGTGTTTGCGGTCGGGAAAAATCATGGTAGTTTGTTAAAAACCACTGTCACCAGCCATTGCAAGTAGAAAAGGGTATAATTCGACTGTTACATGAGTGTTTAGACTCAGGGGATGCTAGGCAACCCCTCCAGCACTCTATATGAAGAAAGTGTGTGATGGATCTGTAAATTTAAAAAGACTAGTAAAGTCAATGTAACTTTACATGCTCTGGGAGGCAGTAGTCAGTCCCAGAGAAGGTATTTAAACCTTAGGAAGTCTGAAAGACATCCCTGTGCCACTGCACTGAAGATGCTGTGTGACACACAAGAACAAGATGATGCCCAGGGAGTTGTTTTAAAACTCCATATCCAAAGAACACAAAAGTAAAACACACATCAAAATACATGAAAGAGTGGGGAAAAAAAGGCTCACACTCTTTCCAGGTAAAAATTTAAATCCTAGAAATCCAGCAAAGTTGCTGGGGGTCTCAAAATGTAAGGGAAATTAGCACATTCTTGAGAATTCTCCCTAACACTTGCCCTTTCTCTCGCGTGCATGCTCCTATTTTATTTATTGTTATGTACTCTCAGTTGGGATGGCAGCATGACTGGGCGACGTACCCTCCTCTCTTCTAGGGGCCGGAATTTGCAGGCAGACTGCTCCGACTGCCCCTGCCTTCCTGCTCTCTCGCGTGCATGCTCCTATTTTATTTATTGTTATGTACTCTCAGTTGGGATGGCAGCATGACTGGGCGACGTACCCTCCTCTCTTCTAGGGGCCGGAATTTGCAGGCAGACTGCTCCGACTGCCCCTGCCTTCCTGGTTCCTGGCACCAATTCCCGGTGTATGGTGGGCAGGTGTGTTCGTTCACCAGACCTGGGACGTTGAGGAACCGTGGCTGACTGCCGTCTCTGTGATAGGGACACCTGTGTCTCCCCCCTTTTTTTCTTCTCTGTGTGGCAGACACTCCTTCTGCTTCCTTTTCTTTTCCCATGCAACAGCAGGCTGCCGTATATGTGGCAGGCACTCCAGCTCCTTCTGTGTTGTTTCCCACGTTGCGGCGGGCTGCCATCTCAGTGGCAGGTACTCCTGCTGCTGCCTTTCCCTTTTTCAACGTTTCGGCGCGCTGCCGTCTATGAGGCAGGCACTCCTGCTGCTTCTCTTTTTTTTTTCTCAGTGCACCCTCCTCCTGGCCAGTCTCACCCGTGGACCCCTCCTCAGGCAATCTTTTGTGTGTCCCACTCCTCAGGCAGTCTTTCCTGTGGCCCTCTCCTTAGGCAGTCTTTCCTGTTCCCTTCGTTTTTGATTTCTCCAACGCTTTTCACCTAAGGGTCATCAGGGCGACCTTCTCACATGTGGATTGCGTTTCTTCCTCGTCGCCAGTTGTTATGGAGGGTTTGGCCTCTCTTCACTGGAGCCCCACTTGCCCGAGCTCCGTACACCATTCACATATACACACTGAGCCAGGGAGTTCTTCAACCATTCTTTATTCCCTTTTCAGGTTTCTGCCTCTGGGCTCTACTAGCCCCTCCTCTTCCTCCTCTTCCTCCCCATGTCCTTGGTTTCCTCTCCTTCTCTTAAGGTGGTTATCGCTCCTTAAGGTGGGCTAGCCATGTTTCACGGCAAAACAACTAGGATCAATGAGCATTACCCATAGGAATAACATAGGTAAAGTAAGGACAACTGACTTTAGAAGAACCACTGTCCCACTAATAGAGTCAGGTAGAGTCAGGCACGGATAGGAAACCATTCACAACTGACTCCACTTGACTGTGTGTTCAGCTATAAAAGGTGTGGTCAGTCACAGAAACTTGAGCGAGCTGGGGATGCAATCCGGTCCAGTGATGCCCAGATGCAGAGAGAAGCAGGAGCTGCAGGTAGGAGGAATACGGCGCACGGTGACGCTGAGCCGGTGTGTGGGCTGCAGTGTGGCAATGAGAGCCGTGGCTCCAGGGAACCGGAGAAGCGCTGCCTGCATTCCGCAGGGAAGGACCAGGAAAGTGCTTATTCCCTTGGGGGCAGTGCCGACCCCCAGGATGCCTGAGGGGCAGTTGGTGAGACCCTGACCTCCATCCCGAAGTGCCCGAAGGAGCCGCTTCTCTATGCAAGGCTGCCCAGTGAGTTTCAGAAAGAATGTGGGAGCGTGCGTTTAGATGAGAGGGGAGCGGGAGAAAGGCACGAACAAGAAAGCGGCATAGAATCAGAAAGAAAGGAAAGTGTGAAAGTTAAAAGTGAAGGAAAAGTGAAAAGGTTCAAAATGCAGCAAGAATAAAGAAAGCAAAAGAAAGTTTGCAAGAAAAGCAGAACAGGGCGAAATGCAAGTGAACACCTGATCGAAACGGAAGATGAAAGAAAGTGGAATAGAAACAGTTAATGGTCCGTAATAAAAGAGGGCACGAGAAAGGTAAAGAAGAGTGCTTGGGGAAAGCAAAGAAAGGTGCAAAAGAGTGCAAGGGTGGAGGGAAGGAAAAGCAGAAGAACTTAAAGTGCCAGTAGCACACTAAAGAGTGTGCAAGTGTGCAGAGAAAAGAAAGCAGAAGAAAAAGGATACAAAGAGTATCAGAATTAAATAAAGAAGTAATAGAAGAACGTGAGAGCCAGGAGAGGGGCAAGAGGGTCAGAGTAGTCGTGCCAAGGATAAGCTAAAAGCCTGGCATTTTCATAAGCCTCTGATTCTACCCCATGAAAGAAGGTATCCGTATAAATAATCGAATTAAAAAAAGCGAAGAAGAAATCACCACATTTATTTACCTATTTCATCCGAAATATTGGGTCATTTTTAATAAAATATAGGTGTAGAGTGGGGCAAGGGTATTAGTTAAGGTAGGGGGAGGGGTGGTGCGGGGGGCCTCCCGCAGTATTATTAGAAAAAGAAATGCAGTAATTTCTCCTTTCGAATCTTTTTATTCGCTCATTTCAAGGTAAACCTGAAAGAATGGTTTATGAATTCAATACAGAACTGTAATAAATCATATGTTGTGTTTGAAAGCTGGAAGATGCCTAGAGCTTGGGGAAGGAAGAGGACCCTCAGAGGCCTATTTAAGAAATCAAAGTACATCCCGATAAAGAACTGAGTTTCTGTGTTTCAAAGTTGAAAGGGGTCTGTGCTTGCGGAAGGGAACCCTAAGAAGCCTAACCATGTCAGAGACTTGTTGAGTTTTGTTGAACTGTGAGGATTGAAGCGTGGGGAAGGGAACCCTGAAAAAAGTACAAAAAGAACTGTGTTGTTGTTCTTTTGAATGGTGTTTTAAAACTTGACAAAGCTGTAGCTTGGGGAAGGGAACGCCAAATAACTTATAAAGACATTTGAAGGTAGTCAGAATAGCTACAAGGGACCTGCAGAGAAGGTCTTATGAAAAGCTATGTGGATTGAGCATATTTGTGTGACAGTGACCCAACAGCACCTGGTGAAAGACCACCTGAAACCACCCCTGGTTTCCATTTTTGTTGAACCACTATTTTTGTTATTTATTAAAAGACTTCCTATCACGTTGTTTGTATAGAGTGAGGGCAAGCATAGGTGTAGACACAGACAGACTTTTATTTTGGACCTTTAGACAGCGACGGCCATTAGAAACATCAGTTGAGGGAATTGTCTCTTTCGAGTTAGGGCCAGTCAGGCATTACACCAACCCAAGATCTCTAGTCAATAAAGGTTTTTGAACGTACACACTTGAGTCTTGATAGCATGCCTGTCTCACACTAGCCTATATGAGTTCTCAAGATTTTTCCAGGTTACTTTACATATATCAGAGTTGGTTTACTGCCACTTGCGTTCTGCTTGTCTCTTTTCCTTTTTTAGGACAACAAGGTTAGGTGTAAACCACTCCTGAATTATATTTTCTCTATTTCTTTTTTCCAAAGGGGCCACATGGTCTAACATATGTTTCATACGAGAACTGTATGTAGATACCAAAACATCAGGAGAGTCAGAGTCTGAGGTAGAAACCATAAGGTTATTAATACACTCTTGTAGAGCTAAGGTTTGTATTTTCTTGTAGTTTCGACTAAAGACATTCTTTAGAGGATTAAACTGCTTTTTTGTGTATCTTGGAACAGAATGTGAAAATCGATGAAAAAATTGGCTGACCAGATACATGGGCTCGTACTATTGATACATATGTCCAGGTTCCCAGAGACTACCCAGTCTAAGATGTTCCCCTTGTTAGAGGTGGGTTCACTATTATGAACATAATAGTCAGTGTTGTTAAGGCTGCGTTCTAAGGAGACAGCATCTTTATCGGAAGCATTTCTTTGCCAACGATTCAAATCTCCCAGGAACAGAGTAGGACAGTTGAGCCTATTCAATGATCTTAACAACTGCACAATATCCTCATTAGGTTTGGGCATGTCCTCTGGAGGACAATAACGGAGGACATAAAAGAAGAACAATATTGACACAACTACAATGGGAGGGGTTACATTTCAGAGTAAGGATTTCAAAGAGGTGTAATGTTCTGTCGGCCAAAATGGCAACCCCTAGCCCATGGTCTTGTTCACGAATTTTAATAAGAATAGCATATCCTTCAGGGGGGTAGCCAAGTCGATCATAGGACCACTTGAGTTCCTAAACCAAGTCTCTGTCAGACATAGGACGTCAAGGTCGTTATCTATGTAGTCAGGTACATCAATGGCATGTTTATTTAGAGATCTAGTATTTAGAAGTGCGTTTTGAATAGCCTTGCTTTCTGTCAAGTTAGAAGAAAAGAATTGAGTATCATGGTTGCTTTTGAGGGTAGGGGGCACGTTCTCTGTTTCTATCAGTTCCACTATGCTAGTAAGTTTCGGCATTAGACACAGGGATCGTCTGCTAGAGCTGCCAGGCTACTTGGCATGAAAGTTGATAAATTCGATTTCTATCTAAGGTATAATGAAAGTTTGCATGTCTTCTGTGGCTAGTGACCTGGTGATCTTTTTGTTCACATCCTGTGAGCCTCTGCTTTCATGGCAAACATCGCCGATGATGGACATAGTCTAAGACTGATGGACAGGTTCAGAATTTTGTGTAGTGTCAAGTGCAGAAGAAGATCTACAAGACGGTTTAGAAGTGATTCTAAATTGAGTTTTTGAGGCAGGTACATCGACATTACTATCAGATAATATCTATAGGCTTACTGACTGCAATTGCAGTCCGGTCAGCTGAGTCCGAGGGACCTTGTTGTATATTATCCAGAGTGAGAGGCTTGTGTAAAATGGGGGTCGGCCTCCAATTTGGCCAAAACGTACTTGCTAACAATGGCCATTCATGCGGCTTCTTGAGCTGCCAGAATAAGGCTTAGTTCCCTAGGATGGCCCTTAATTTAAAGGCGACAGTCAGTGTGGTGCAGGATGGCGTATAGAGACGGCTGCAGACAGTTGCACGTAGAGAGTGAAGTGCAGCGGTGCACCTCCACACATCCCAAGGTGAACCAGCGCAGACCGGCTTGAAGCGCACCTGAAGGGAGATTAAGTAGAGGACCTGCCACTGGAACTTAGCTTGCGAAAACTACAAAATAGGTACATATAAATAGAAATTCACAGCACACACAAGTGGGGTTGTTTAGTCAAACTAAAAGATAAACGGATGTAGGAAGTGTCATACACAAAGTCTTAACAGTGCTATCATGCATAAATCATTCACTATCAGCAATAATGTTGCCAGCCAGGATACCAGGGTTAAGAGGGTGCACAATGTCACTAGCAGTATACAACAGAGGTGCAAAAAAGAAACTGCACAAGGACCTACTTGAAAACATTTATTCTGAGCACAGCAAGAAGGAAGCTGATGGTGCGGCGAGTGCTCAATGCGTGAGGTGCAATCCGGCGAAGACTGGCTAGACCCTGATGCGCCGGCGCATATGCGCCTGATCAGAAAATAAGTAGTATCACGCTAAGGCTGCTGGGATGTGTAGTTCAGCCCATGTGACCAGTGTTTCTAGGCAAACCACAAGTTTCCCTAATGCAGACACACAGATAAGCACTTTCAAACAGTTTTAACAGTTCTAACAAAATCAGAGCGTAGTTTGATTTTTAAGCTAATCTGTTCAATGGCTCAGAAAATACTCCTGTGGTTCGCACAGCTCGCACAGTGTCTTAAATAACCAGCGAGGACCGGTTAGACCTTGATGCGCCAGCCCAGGTTGGGGACAAAAATCATGAAGAACAAAGGAGCCTCGGGAGGCCGTGTCAAAAGCAGCCCAAACAAAACCCAACCAGCTCACATACATGGGAAATGGGGATGTGGTGGTTAGGTGGGGTACAGAGAGTTGCAGCGGGTGGTGGTAGAGAGGGTGGGGTAGGTGGGTCAGTGTAGAAAGGCAGCATCAGGAGGACAAGGATATAGATATGTGGTCAAAAGTAGCCCGAAAATAGCCCAAATGTCTACAAAATAGCGCAAAATGGCCCAATATAAAATTACTGCGCAGCTGGGAAATGGAAAGCCTGAAAAGCACAGTTGCTTCTTACGAAGCTGCTGATTGGAGCAAATATTGCTAGGGAACTTCTCATTGGGCAGTACTGCGGAGGAGTTTTGGAAAAAGATTTGAGTGATTTAGCAGTTTCATGGCGTGGCATTGCCGGTTGCTATGCCAACCAGGTATTCTCAGTTCAGAACCACCATTCCTCTCTCTTCTGTAAAAATGGTTTCTGATTTTTTTGTGGCGCAAGCACCACATAATTCACCAACACCAAAAACATAGGAAACCAGACAAAATAACCACTTTATGTTCTGAAAGCAGGACAAGAACCCGGCCTCCACAACTGAAATCCTGGCTCGTAACTGCTGCAACACTGCAGTTTTTCAACCTTGCACCTTTGCAACACCCTCTTTTCACCTCCTCCTTGGCATGGAGTCTGTCCCTGGATTGTAAACCAAAGTCCACCACTCACATCTCCTGCTCTAAAACCCCCGATCTGCCTGGTGTCTTCAGTAACTCATCTAAACCCCCTTTCCAAGCAAGGAGTCATCCTTCTGGTGTCCTTGGTACATGTGCAAGGTATAATCGTCCCAGGGAGTCCCCAACCGGCGCCCATGGAAGCCCAGCAGCAAGAGGCAAAAGGATCCTGTCGGCGGGACAGGAACATTGTAACTGGGGATTGTGGGTGGGTTCTCAAAAGTAAGTACTAGGACGATGAAAAGAGACGTGGAGTTCCTCGTTTTGGTTTCAGGTAAGACATTTCTTTGTTTTATCATATGGTAATTTACTTTTTTTAAATCAATGTTTGGCAAATCAGTGTTCTAAAAATTATAGATATCGCACTGAAATGAAATATATCTGTAGCTCTTTTTGTAACATATTTTGATCTCAACATATTTTTTAACATTCAAATATAGAGATCAAAATGTGGGGACAGAAAATACCGCTCGTGTATTAATTAGAGAGAGGGAGGATGGATTGGGTATAACTGAGAGATCCCCTTATTTTTTTCCATCTCACCTCTTCTGCGGCTCCACGGTCCACTCCCCATCCCATTGCCACCCCTGGGGGGGATGGAACTTCTCCTTAGGCATGCTGAACTTTCCGGAAATGTCTGAAAAGTTGGGGTGCTGTCCAAGGCCTCTGCTACCCCAGGACCCACATATCTTCATTTGGTTTTCATACTGTTTGGAAAATTGACATAAAACAGCTGAAAATGGGTGATATCTTTTACAGGAATAGCAGCACAAAAATCTTTAAGAAAAAGCACTGTTCAAACAGGTTACGGAAACAACTGCTAAATACAATCTTATGATGTATAACCATGCATAATGAGAAACAATGTTAGATTTAAAATTAACTGTTTAATTTCATAAATCGCTCTAGTAAATAAAAGGGGCGTGGCTACCGGCAAGTACGGTGTACACACATCCTTCCGGGGTTTTATCCTGAGGCAAGCTGATCTTCCTCTAATAACCGATCTTGCAAATTTGGGAGATGCAGGCAAGCCCCAAAGTGTAGCAGAGGCTACACAGTGAGTCTTGGAGTGCCCAGGAAGTGAATGCGGCCAGACACTCCCACCACAAAACACGCTGCTGAAGTGGAGCAATGCAAAATGGCGGACCTGCATCCTACTGCTCACTTGTAGCACGTCGTCATTTAGAAACCCCACCCCTTGATACCCCCGTTTCATAGATTCGAAAACTGCAAGGGGGAAGAAATAAATCATGCTAGCAGTTATGTTAATAACTGATCTATATTCGTGTTTTTAAATTGCATTCTCCATTATTAAAATACAATCTAATTATGTATGGCTGAAATGATATTTCACAAAATTGTACACCATACATTTTTTTACCTTGGAATGATGAAAACAAGCTGAGCTGGTTCTGACAAAAATGGATCCGCGGATGTCAGGCCTACAGTTGAAATCAAAAACTCTGATATTTCTGGTATTTGTGGCGCATGACTAACACATTCTGCCATTGTCATATCCATAGCCCTCAACCATTTCTGTTGCAAAGGCGGGTGAAATCACCCGATTTTTTTTTTGGCGGGTGAGACGCCCATTGAAATGAATGGGCGTGCAGGAGGCTTGGCGGGTGAGTCAACCCTTTACAAGGCGGGTGACACCCGCCAAAAGCGTGTGAGTTGAGAGCTATGCATATCTCAGGGTAAAAAAGGGTGGGTATAATATCACACACACACTTTTAACTATGTAGGATAAAATGTGGCAATTGTAACTTATCACTTTTAATTAATTTCATCTGAGGAAATGTAAATATATATATATATATTTAATCTTCCTCTATTTGATGGAAAAACAGGGCTTATGTAGTTCACATTAGATGTGCCACAGATAAGGCAGAAAAGAATAAACTGATTTGTCAAGGATAACACACTATTGTTAAAAGATGAAGCTAGGATTTGAGACCAGTGTACCACTTAAGGACTTGACCTCACGTTGTACGTCAGTGCGAGATGGGAATATTCATCTCACTGAGCTGAGAACACTGTGCATTGAACAAATGTGTTTGCCCTAGGGGATCCAAGCTTTATAGCTTTATTCCCCCACCAGCACTGAGAAGGCTGTGCACAGCAGAAATCTGTAGGTCTCACTCCCTCTCCCTGGAAAAAGTCTTGAACAACCTGAAGTATCCAGGCCAATCCTGGGCGTTAGGCAGGTCTGTATCAAGCTGTTCAGATTGTATTAAGATGTGCATTAACCCGCTTGTCTATCTTGCGAGATCAATAGGTGGCATGATCATTTAATTTCTAAAATAAAATCTTAGTTTTAAAAGCAGCTGTAAAATAATTCCTAAAAGCTTAATTTTAAGTTTTGAAAGTCAGTAAATCTTTAGAATAGGTCAGTGGGTTGAGAACCTGCAGCAGAGATCAAGCTGCAGGTTTCACATAAATCACTGCAGCTGGCACGTTAACCCACCAAGCCAACATTCCAAAAGAAATTTGAGAGTAATTCTTCAACCATTTTGTAAAGCGCACAACAATAACAGAATGGTCTGTTGATATTTTTAGTTAGGGCTATTAGGTGTTGCTTGCGACACCTATAAGCCAAAACTATTGCATTTGAGTACAGCTAGGGAGGAATTACATATGAGGAGGGACACAGAGTCTGTAGGTGCTGTTTGGTTATGTGCCCTCCCATTGACATGCCCATGGCCATGCTAATCACTATGGCCATTCCCACCCATTCTTGCCTCTGCCCACCCAAAACACCTCCTCATGGGAACTCTTTGAGCTGTCTTTAATCAAGCCTTACCATCAGGCTTTGCCTTCAAAGTGCCTGCCAGTGTTTGTTCAAAGGAGTCTTCTGAGAGTTAATGACTTAATTGGAGTTGTAAACACGTTACCAGTGTAAATAACATGTCTTACAAGGCCTGCCTTCAGCAACTCGATTTATAGGCACTCTGCATGTCCTTCACTGAAGTCCTGTTAAACACAAGCATTGGCAAAGCCACTGAAGTCCTGTTTAAAACAAGCATTGGCAAAGCCAACATTTTTGGCTTGTGGATAAGCTTTAAGCTTTTTCCAGGCACTACTATTAGATGCCTTTGTACTTGCACCGTTTTGCACTGGCTACCAACAATTAGTAGTTAATAACACCACGTCGGTGCCTGGCAAGTGCCGTTCCCATGCCTACACAAAAGCCCAAACTTTTGGCATTGCCAATGCTTGTTAAGATATATTGCCAATATTGCCCAAGCAAATTAATTTTAGAGGAGCAAGAACGTTTAAAAGCTGATTAAGGTAAAGCTAGCATTAAGCTGCCTATTTCCAAACCCTACCAACATTTTAGAGGCACAGGCCAGTCATAAAATCCTACCACATAACATTTTCCACCAGAATCATATTCATTTTGTAAAATGCGATAAGAGGCTGAGGCTAAGCAGGTTACACTGACTTGCAATTGACTGTCCCTGTTCCTCCTAGCCTTTTACAGAAACCTTCCTGTCATTAAATCTACCCATTTTATTTTTGTTGTACTTGATAAGCATATCATACAGCAGGCGGAGTTGGAAGCTCTTCCCTGTCCATTCTCTGAGAGCTGCATTGCAGGAGGAGTCTATAATTACTCAGCGAACTCGCGGAGTGAAGTGGATTTCGAGGCTGAGTTGGAGGCAGTTACTGGCAGTTAGCGGCATTAACCGGGTTAGCCAGTAAGTCTCCACCAGACTTCTATATTCAATTACTGTTCCCCAACCTTGACTTCGAACGCCCTGTAAATTAAGTCAGAACATTGCTGGTTGGAGGCACGAGTATAATTATCTGCTGTGTGCCTGGGGACTGTGGGGTATCGCTGCTTGGCCTCACCCTTTGACCTAGGACTGCCGTGGGCCCCCATAAATCTGTTGAGTTACTGGAGTAAGCCCCACTCAAAAGAATGCAGGCTGGGCTACGCAGCCAGGCTGGTCAAGATTTACTGGCTATGCAAGATCTACCGCCTGGCAATGGCACTACAATTGTATCTAAGAAGATGACAGGGGCCTGGATATGCTGAACTCTATGACTGAGCCTCCCTCCCCCGTATCTTCCTCCCTGTGTACATTTTCACCTGTTCCCCCCAATGTAGTGCTGGCGTGTCAGGGGGAGGGACAAGCCAGGGGCCTAGCCCTGCCAGTCCCACAATTGACAATAATCCTGGATGATCAATTTAACCCTTGCCCCCCTCCTTCCACTCTGCCTGCACAAGTTGATATTCATTCTTCTAGCAAGCTGGCCCTGGTTAGTGCTGTAATTTATAAGCCTTTGGATCAACATTAGACCCTGAGAACTACTCTGGGCTCCAGACCAATTTCTGGATAGCCGGTCATGGACCACTACTTTATTAACTAACAGCACGGAACTTAAAACATTTCCAGCTATGAAAGGCAAAGCGATGCTAGACCACTCGGTTATGAACTTGCATCCTAATTTTTGTGGATTGAAGGACTTTACGGACATCAGCATAATTGAACTTGCCGATAAGGTGGAAGAACAAGAGGCAAACTATGACCCACCTGTGGGTAATTATACTGAAAGTGTGGTGCAGCAAGCAATCATGCAATGCCTCATTATTGGACTCAACAACGGCCCTTACTAATCTGCTTGACAGGTCTAACATTGGTCATGAAAAAGAGTGTCACGCCCAATCTCAAACCTCTGAGGCCTTTGGTGCTCAGAGTGATTCCCTGGCCCTACACCATACACTGAGGGAGATTGACAAACGTATTTGTCTGACTTATCCCACCGTATCTGCATTGAACATGGTCCTGAGTTCATTTGTTTCCCTGTATGATAACATTTGGGCAGAATTAAAATCCACTAATGCAGTGTTGGCAGACGTTACTATCAAGCTGGAGGAGATTGGGGGCTGAAATACGGTTTGGGAATGGTGGCCCAGGCCTAAAAGAGGTAGGGGTAGTAATGGAGGGCAGCTCATCAACCCTCCTCAGGCCATAGTGACTGTGGACATAATTGAAATCTCTGACAATGTCCCTGCGAAGGATCTGCCTAGTCACCCCACTTCCAATTTGGGGATTAGCTCGAGCCCATCCTCAATACGTTTCCATCCCCTTGGCTCTTTGGGCCCCCCACCAGTTATTTATCTAACTAAGGAGCTACCTTTGGTAGGGGGAGGGACCGTGGGGGTGGTGAGTGATCTGGCTGCTGCAATAACTCCTGTGGCTCCTCCATCATCCCCCAAATTAAGCAATGCAATAAAAGGCAAACTAGTGAAGCGCAAACCAGGGACCAGAAGGAACTGTATACTTAGTATCAGAGCAGCTCATAGAACCTTATTCCGCTCCAGTCTATCCCCGGTCATTGAACATGGACCTTTAAATCTGGAGGCCCCATCCAAAGCCGTGTGTGTTGACTGTACGGCTCAAACGGACCCTACTCCTATGGGTTGTCTGGGTGGTGCTGACCCTGGTGTAACCCAGGTGGACTCTGCCCTTCTGGGTAAGGCCCCTATGAATATTGGTAATGGAGGGGTCTATTTTCTGTGCATAGGATCAAAGGGTAGGGGGACTGATCTGGACCCAAGGGATAAGCCTGTACTATCTCAACCCCCAGATTTTCTGGTGGGGACATTTATGGTCCGATTGAGTCCATCTGGGGTCCACTTGAGGGAGCCTCTACCTCGGCACCGTCAGGGCAAAAATCCGGTGAAGGGAATTACCTACCCCCAGGGGAAATTGAGGGGATGAAACAATCTGAACAGAGACCAACTTGGGAAAGACCAGTGGCTGTACCTAGTTGGTCAGATCTATCAAGGGACATGGGGGCGGGTAATTGTGGAAAATCTATCGCCAATGCAAACATAGGGGTGGGCTCTGTGAATTTTGGGGTGGGTTGTAGAAGTGGCAAGTCAAGACTACTGGAGGTGTTACTGGACATCCCAGCATGGTTTAACTATCCCGGAGTAGCCTCAGGGTTGAAGGACCTGCTTCAGCGATTATGCTACCCCACTACTTATGTCCCGAGTGACACCCCTAATGAACAGCCATCAACTGCATGCGGGGCCCGTATGATACCACTAAATTCTTTTTTTTAATTTTTTTTTTTATAGTTGAATTGAATCAACTTTTAAAAACAATCACTGTACAGTATTAAATTGAATTTTTATACAATTCTAAAAACAATTCTAAGAAAAGAAGAATCAGACCACTAAATTCACGAATGGGAGACCCACATAGTGTAAAAACCAGGGGAGTAATGGGTCTGAGGTTGATGGATAAACGTGCTAATCAGGGGTCCCATCGAATTAAAATGACCAACATGCTGGGCCCTAATTATCAGGTATGCCTCAATCGCTCAAACATTCTATCTATTTTCTCTGAAATTGCATCTTTGGCCCTGTGGCCTCGACTGACATCGGGAGAGTGAACTTCCCTGAGAGTGATCGTTTGGAAATCTGTATTATCTATCTAAACTCTCTGCTGGTGAAGGAGCTGATCCTCACACAAGGTGAAGGCCTACTGAACCTTAGATTTGAAGTCGAGCTGCTGGATGGGGAAAAGGGGGGCCCTGCTCTAAAGGGGATAAGCAGAGCACGGTACCTCTTCAAGTAGACTCTGGCAAGGTGGTCTCTGGGAATGGAAAAGGTGGTGGGATAGAAATCGATTGGGCTACCATAATCTCTTCCCTGTGGCAGGAATTGGTCCCTTAGAGTACCATAGGGTGCAGGCACCGCATGGGGTGATGTGCTGCTGTGCCTAAAATCATGGAACACTCGGGGCAATACCCACCTCTTCCCCAACCCGCTTTGCATGGACAACCTGAGATTAGCCAACTGTGTTTGCCTACAAGAAACATGGCTGAACTCCATACCCATCTTGGACGGTTATAGTACTTTTACCCAATTGTTCAAAGAAAGCGTGGGTGGAAGGCCCTCAGGGGGTTTGCTTATTGTGATGGAAAACTCCTTGGGTTTGAGTGGTCTAATCATTGATAACTTGCCATTTGGTGTCTTGGGGGTTGATTTTTCCGCCGTAGATGGCACGGTAAAAATCCTGGTCATCAATATTTATTGGTGCAAGGGCGTCGCCCAGGTGGATGCCTTTGTAGAGAAAGTATGTCATATTATTGATGACTGGTCTGGGAGGTTCTTCAATGGGAGAATTATATTGGTGGGTGATCTGAATGCAGACTGCGACTTCCAACATTCCTCTTGGGATCTTGATGGGATTACCGTTGGTCAAACAGAGAATCGACAGTCGGGGCAAGTTTGGTATGTAGTTCGAGGGGAACGAGGCCTTCAGCCACTAGTGGGGAGGAAGTTTGATCACCTCCCTGAAATTGACTGGCATACATGGCATAGGGGCAATAGTTCCTCCCTTTTAGATTATATCTATCTAGACTTGTTCCTAATAATTTGCTGTGTGTCGTTTGATGTGTCGACAAATGTCTGGAGTGATCATTCTATTCTAACGGCAAACTTTGGCTGGATACCGAACTCTAGGGAATTCAGCCTCCAGCCCCGGGTAGTTGCCAATGTGGCTGGTAATGCAGTAAGATGGATGGACATTAATATCTGCTATTTAAATCATAAACTAAGGGAGGCACTCAATTTATCAACTTTTGAGTGGAAACTAAATAACTTCAATGCGAGTGAATTTCAACTACTTATCAGTTCCCTTGTCTCTGGGTTCTCCCCTGGAACTAGTAACAGGGGAAAGGACCTGCCAGACACCCCCATTGTTATAATGAGGAGCTGGCTGTTGCAAAAAATAACATGAGGAGGGAACCAACACTCATCCACTGTACCAACTTGGATGAGGATTCTCGCCATCAGCAGGCAAGGAAGATCAAGCAGTCCTATAAAAATTACTGTAAGTCATTGAAGCATCACCTCTTACAACAAGATGCTGAGATGATGCTGGGGGTCTTGATTAATGCTGAGGTCAGTGCACTTTGGCACTTGGTGAATGGGCAGGATCCAAACCATGTAGTCTCCCAACTCAACTCAATTGCTGAGCAGGAATGGGTAGGTATGGGCCACCAACTATCGCCTCTGAGGAGGTATCTGGTTTGGCTGCTGGCCCTACCTGGGATTCCCACTTATATATTAATGCCATCTACTCCCTGATCTCCAAATGTAAAAAATCTCGAGCCCTGGGCCCTAATGGCCTAACAAACACCACATTTAAGGAGGATCAAAACATCTGGGCGAAACTATTATATATGGAATTTAAGGACATCATCTCCACTGGGGTAACATATGATTCTTAGAGCACCGCTCATGTTGTACCTATCTTCAAGTGTGGGAGCAGGACGGATCCAACCAATTATCGACCTATTTCGCTAATTGACACCGATTGCAAGATCTTTTCGGCTTTCCTGCTCTCACATCTTGAAGAATGGGCAAGAATGGCCCATCCTCTTGACCAATTTCATACCGGATTTAGTAAGGGCCATTCCACCGACATCAACAGTCTTGTCCTCAAGTGCGTGCAGGAAGAAGCCTTGAGGTCACCTAAGGGCTGCACATACATGGCCTCCATTGACCTCTCAGCCGCATTTGATTGCTTGGACCAGGGTAGACTATGGCTAAATTGGCTCAGTGGGGCCTGTGTGGGGGACTCCCGAGACTCATTAGTGGAGTCTACGAGAACTGCGGGATCGAAGTCTGCCGTAGTCAAAAGGGTGATCTCTCTGGGGAAAGTTCGATCCTACGGGGGGGGGGGTCAGACAGGCCCACTGGCTGTTCAACAGATACTTGTTGGATGTTGCACTCTCCCTTGCGAAAGAAGGGTTAATTGCATCTAAGGTGGTCCAGGCGAAAATCATTTGGCTTGCATATGCAGATGACCTTTTGATTTTTGACCTTACCATGGTCGGTTTGCAGAAGTCATTTGAGAGCTATGCCAAAGATAATGGGCTCATCATTAACCCTAACAAAACTAAAATTCTTTCATTCAGAAAAGCGAGGGTGAAGACTACCGGGCATGTCGGTACCGTTGGAGGAATGCCCTTGAAACTCTCGGAAAGGGTCCAATATAGCCACTGAGGCTCTGCTTCATAAGGCCAAGCTTTTGGAAGCTCAGATTTAAGATCAACCGTAAGTTTGGTAGATTCTCCCTTAAACCTGCCCTAATGTTTTTTGAGGGGAAAATTGTACCGAAACTGACTTATGGTCTGGAATTAAAATCGAACAAAATGCATAAAACCCTGGACAAAATCGAGGGCAGAATTTGGCAGAGAATCCGTGATGTCCCTAATGCAGTCCCGTTACCAGCCATACGATTCGAACTAGGTGTCTCCTCCCTTTGGGCAAGGGGGAATGGGCCTGATTGTCCTTATTCTCAAAAAATATGGCCCCCGTACCTGATTCTCGGTATCAACTAATGGGAAGAAACATGTCCTATACTACTGTGCTAACTTCCCTAAGGGAAAGATCAGAGTTCATTCTCTGTGATATTGGTATAAATCTGGAGACCTTGTTCTGCAATCCCATGAAGGTCAAAAAGGCCTTACCTGACTTTGATTGGATCCAGACTACTAATGCCTTCCATTCTTATCCTTCCTTGAACCATCTGGTGCACGAGCATAGATGTAGAGGGTCTCTATCTAAGATCTTTGCCCAATTCCTGAATAGATTTTACCCGGGTATCCTACTCAGGGCTTGTTGGAACCTTCTATCTACTAGGGAAATCCAACTAAGGAGGTTGCAAATAACCAACAATGCCGCTAGTTGCCGGTTCTGCATGGGGAAATTAGAGACCCTACGGCACCTTGTTCTGGAGTGTGGCTCACTACAGGGCCTTAGAGCCGAATATATTGCACCACTAGATGTGAACCCTCTATACTTTAATGAAGAGGAGGCCTGGAAGCAATGCCTCAGTATCCGAAGTATACATGAAGGCTTGGCCCTATCAGGCTTTATTAAAAGTCTGAAACTCTAGACTCTGTGACATTGAGGGTACCTGTGAAGGACTAATCGCTGGTCTGTTTGACTAGTTTGAAACCTTAGACCTGTACATTTCATGATATGATGACCCCTAGACCAACTGTGTATATGGAATCTAAATTGTTCTTAAGACATCTTAATTTAATTAAGACATTTTAGTTGTGTTAGGGGTCAATCTATACCATCTGTACTATCTGTACTACTTGGTCTTCTTTGTACTGATTACGTATGTTTCTTTACTTATGATAGGTTGAATGCACTGACTGAATTGTGCTGTTAACTTGTACTGAACTATTGTCTCACTGCTGTGGTCGGAATCTCTATCATTGCCATTATTTTATCATTCAACTTATTATGGTTAAATGAGTTTTCTTTTAAAATGACTTTGTTTTTATATCTGTTCTCATTATTTTATTCTTTTGTATTTGTATTTGTAAAGGTTTCATTAAACCAATTGCAATAAAAAAAATAAAAATAAAATATCATACAGCAGTATTATATACATCTTGCTCTCTAACACAATAGTGAAGTGTAATGCTCCCAATAGTAATGCAGATCTACAGGAAGCATGCTTGAGGGTTGATGTGGGCTGGGAATCCATTAATGGTGTAACTCTCACTAGAAATTGGTTAGTTTGATAGGTCTACAGAGAAGGGATTACATTCCAATAAAGCTTTAAGCATTGAGAAGTGGTCCCATTACATGTCTGACACCTCCCATCCAGTCCAGCTGTACTCCTACACCTCTGAACTTCCCTCCTTCTCTCCATATCACCTGGTCTCCCACGCTTACAACCTGTGATTGCACTGTTTTCATCTACTGCTATGAATTCGATTTTAGCGTGTTTTCACCTACTGCTACCCATTTCGAATTTAGCAGTGTTTTCACCTACTGCTACCAATTTGAATTTAGCGTGTTTTCACCTACTGCTACCAATTTCGAATTTAGCGTGTTTTCACCTGCTGCTACCAATTTGATATTAGCGTGTTTTCACCCAATGCTACCAATTTCGAATTTAGCGTGTTTTCACCTACTGCTACCAATTCAAATTTTTCTGTGCCCTTGCAACTGTACTGTGTGCTTTTTCTCTTGAATTTGGTTGGCCCAGTGACTGCATTTGCTTCTCTGCCACGCTGTTCCTATCTTGATCCTCCCCCTCTGCCCCCCTTTCTCTAATTCACCCATGGCACTCTGTTGTTTCTCCTATCTTCTCTAACTGTTTCTCCATCGACTATCCTGCCCTTCTCACTATGTCTGGCAGGAAGAAGTTCAAAAAGGATATCTTGGTCTCTAACCCTGGTCTCCCTATCGCGGACACCTATACCAGCGCTTCCTCCAGACAGACCCTCACTGGCATCCTCTTTGTCGTTCCCTCGCCAGATCTATGGACTCTTCATATGGTCTCTGTGGCCTCTCCATTCTCCTCTTCTCCCATTAATGGTGGCAACCCCTGTGAAGGGGCCCCTGAGGGACCCTCGAATGTGGAAACAAGGCAAAGCCACCACACACGTATAGATACGGCAAACACGAGGTTCCGTTCCCAAAATCTAGAGTTTATTGCAATACAAAATAGTCCCAATTGGCCAAGTGGTCTCACGCCCCGCGACGTGTGTCTAAACAGACCTCAGGGGACGCAAGCCACGAACGACGTACATCAGTTACACATATACAAAAGGAGCACCTTACAATCAGCAATGACACAGTATGACACATTTGATACCGCCCCCAATTCATTTTCCTTTGAATTAGAGGCGATGATTGAGCAGTGTGACAAATATGACACCTTAGATCACCATATTTAGTAACAGGTTGCAATCTCCAGTTGTACAGACATCATTCTTTGTTTGCGAGAACACAGCATTTCTGTTTCTCATAGGCAAGCTGTGCGTAGGAGACTAGCGCATACCAGGCCACCCAATCTCTAAGTTTTGATTCTCGCTCTGGAGGTCAGCCCGCTCTCCAGGGCCTCACTGGGCTTAGGAAGGGGGGGTCGTAAAGAACAACATAATTCAACTCTTTAAATGCTAGTTTCGTACATTGCTATTCTTTCAAAAGACTCGCTGGCATTCATGTACTGATTAAATGCCTTGCTCCCTGTCTTCAAGGATATATGAGGGAGGGAATCGGGCATTTCTGTCTGGCTCTCCAGTGTAATGTTTCAACATGTTTTCGTAGCCTTGGACCATTGAAGCGAAATAATATCTACAGCAAAGCAGTTTTACATGAGGCAAAGAGGCAACGTTAAAGAGAACAGAGAGAAAACAAAATGGCGATTCTAGTCATCTTAAAATGGACGCACTCTAGCTGGGCCAATAGCTACGTAATAACTAATGAGCATGTATTCTTAACACTTTAAATGAGCCGATTGGTCTTCGGCCAACCAATTATCATGGATTTCCTTCCACCCAGGGATGTCTAGATTTTCCGTATGCCAAACGCCTCATCCATACATTATGTTTCACTTTTTTGTTCCATTTCCCATAATCTAGGCCGCATAGAGAGGCATAGCATGCAGAAATCAATAGCCGTCTTTCTATGTACAAAGTTCAATTCCCTGTCAGCTTTGGTGCATGAGGGGGCATTCATTGATTCCGACATTCTTCTCTCGTCCTTCTTCTTCCGTTGTATTTGTCGCAAATATCTTTTGTTCTTGTGCTTCTCCGAATGTTGAAACAGTTCAATTAATGTTTGCAATCTTTTATGTCAGTTGCTACCTGCCTTGGTTGCTTTTTAATTTCGGCAAGGCCTCTGTGCATTTGTACATTGCTCTAGAGTTTCAGAGCAGCAACCTTTGTGCCACGTGCGCCCCACTTGTTCGCTCGGGTTCCTGAAACATGGACTTAACACAGAGGAGTTGCGTTTCGTGAGCTGTCTAACTTGCACAACTCTTACGCCACCCTCCTCTAGGCCTCTGGTTCCCACTTCATCCGAAAATAGCAAACAGAGGCAACAAAGAGATGAAAATGTGATCACTCCTTCTTTCTGCTCCGCAGGTTGTACTGATTTGCTCCTGGTACCGTGTGATCAATGAACAGTGCGGATGCGCTCTTTGCCCTTCCACTTTTATGGCAATCTCATCAGGCTTTGTTTCAGGATTAGGCAGCTTTCGTGGCCGAGGACTGGCAATGGTATCTTTCGTTTCCGGAACCATTGCTGTCTCTTTCTTGTCTTTGTCTTGATCAGTTGACGTGGCGAATGGTGATGGCACTTTCTTGGCGTGCGTAGCATGAATCCACGCCTTCCGTCCATCCACGCGTAGTACTGTCTGCGTGGTTAACAATACTTGATACGGCCCACGCCACCTGGGTGCTAATGATGTTTTCCGTTCGAAGTTCTTTATTAGCACCCAGGTTCCTGGCTCCAATGCATGTCCTGGGCCAGTATATCGTACCGGTAATGCCTCCTGCACCTGCTGATGAATCAGACGTAGTTTTTTTACTAACAAATTACAATAAATGCTGAGTACAGGGTATTCAACCTCATTCATTTTCCTAGGCTGCGGTGCGCACCATACATTCGCCGGTCTCCCCATTATGATCTCATAAGGGGAGAGTCCAGTTCTGGCCTGCACTGACGTTCGCATGCATAGTAACGCTATTGGCAATGCATCTACCCAACTCAATTTGCTGCCCGCACAGATCTTACTGATCTTGGACTTCAGAATTCCCTTATGGTGTTCAATAAGACCGGCTGAACTCAGATGTCTTGAACTGTGGAACCTCTTATCGATCTGCAATCCTGCACAAATCTGTAATATAACTGCAGCCACAAAGTGCGGACCATTGTCCGACCATATGACACAGGGCAGATTAAAGCGAGAGAAATACTCTTTTAGCATTACTTTCGCCGTGCTCATGGCTGTGCAATCTTTCAAAGGATACGCTTCCACCCATTTGCTAAATGCACATATGATCACTAGAACGTACTTCAAATTTTGGCACCTTTCCATTTCTATAAAGTCAGTGAATCACTTCGAATGGCATAGAGGGAGGTCCGAAACTTCCCGTAGGAGTCACTGTTCCTTTTCCCACATTGTGCTGTAAGCACGTAATGCAATTTTGGACCAACCTCTCGGCATTCTTTTTTATCAGGGGATTTTCCCAAACTGTGGCTAAATGTTAGACTATTTTCTTCGCACAGATGTGTGTGGGACTGTGAGCCATTGTAACCATTGCGTTTACATACGCATTTGGCAACATCCAATTCCCGCTTTTCTTGTCCACCCAACATCCCTCCAAATCCAATTCTACAGAGCCCTTGGCCCATCCCTGTATTTCGTTGGTGGTAGCTTTCGCCTGCATTTCTTTAACCGTCACAATTCCATTCTCTATCATACAGGGCACTTCCTCTGATTGTACTGTCAACATTATTGTATTCAGATCAGTGGCAGTCTGTTTCGCAATTCTGTCTGCAAATGCGTTTCCTTTACCCACGTTACATGTCACTTTTTTATGTGCCTCGCATTTCATTATTGCCACATATTTTGGACATGCAAGTGCAGACAGTAATCGCACAATCAAAGGGCCATGTTGTATTCTAGCCCCATGCGATGTTAAGAACCCTCTCTCTGCCCATAATCGTCCAAAGTTATGGACTACGCCAAAAGCGTACTGGCTATCAGTATACATATTTACACTCAAGTTCTCTGAAATTTCACAAGCTCTTGTTAAGGCAATTATCTCTGCTGCTTGGGTGGAGTTGTAAGGAATTCTATTACTCTCTACAACACTTTTTAATGTGGTGACAGCGTATGCGGCAGTTGATGTGCCATTAGGTAATTTAAAACAGGAGCCGTCACAAAACAGTTCTCCTTCTGGTTCTTTTAGGGGTGTATCACTCAAATCAATTCTCCCTTTTGTTTCTTCCTCAGTAACCATTAAACAATCATGGGGAGGCAATTCAGTCCCACCAATTTTCCCTTCGGGCATTGGCATTAATTCTGCTGGATTCAAAGCGCTACACCTCATAATTTGGATTTGGGGCACGAACAATATGATTTCATATCTAGTCAATCTAGCAGAGGTGAGGTGTTGCGTCTGCGTTCTATTGAGTAGAACATCTATGGCATGTGGCACCATCAAAATGAAGGTGTGCCCCAATACCATCCCTTCTGTTTGTTTCACCGACGCAGCAGCCGCTGCAACAGCTCGCAAAAATCATGGTAGTGCGCGCGCTACAGGGTCCAGCGCAGAAGAAAAATAGCCGCACGGCCTATTTCTTCCACCTTGTTCCTGTGTTAAGACAGACAACGCGCATCCTTCGTTCTCATGCACAAATAGCCTAAAAACCTTTTCATAATTCGGTTTGCCCAAAACTGGAGCAGAACTCAAAATGGTTTTTAGCAAATTAAATGCTTTCTGACATTTTTCATTACACTGCAAAGGCACCACAGCATCCTTCTTTGTTTGTTCCACCATTGGTTTCACAATCAAAGCCAAATTCATAATCCAAAGGTGACAATATGAAGCCAGTCCTATTGTAGCTCTCACACCTTTCTGTGTTGTTGGAATAGGCATACCAGAAATGCTCTTTATTCTTTCTGGCATTAATCTTCTCCCTTCCTTTGATAGTAAGTAACCCAAATAAGCTACTCCTTTCTGACAGTACTGGAATTTCTTTAGGCTTTCTTTATGGTCATACTCAGCTAGATGTGTTACTAGTAAAATAGTACCTTTTTTACATATCTCTTCTGTGTCAGCGGCGATTAATAAATCGTCAATGTATTGTAACAATACACAGCCCGCTGGTAATTCTAACATGTCCAGCTGTTCCTTCAATGCTCTACTGTATAAGCTCGGGCTTTCAGTATAACCTTGTGGCACCCGTGTAAATGTGAATGATCGTCCTCCTAGAGTGAAAGCGAATAAGTACCTGCTTTCTTTGTGTACTGTAATGCTGAAAAAGGCATTTTTTTAAGTCTACAACACTAAAATATTCTGCTGATGCAGGGATCATTGTCAAGATCGTAGTGACGTCTGGCACTAACGGGAATTGGTGATCTACCACTTTGTTCAGTGCACGAAGATCAATAATAAAACGGTACGGTACCTCATTACCCCCTTCCTTATATACTGGAAGAATGGGGCTGTTACACACACTGCCTGTAATCTCTTCAATCACTCCCAATTTTACCAAATCAATCACAATACTTTTCAATCCTTTTTCTCCTTCCGCTGAAATTTTATACTGCGGAATACGTGGTAGCGTTATTCCTTCTTTCAATGTATTTTTACTGGCTCTATTTTCAAACATCATTGTCATTCACGGCCCAAATGCAAGTTGGCACTGTACTCAATTCCCCTGTTAAAGGTTCTGTCATAAATTCAGAAGTCGGCATATTCTGGGGAGAAATCGTCAAAAAAAACCCATCTGGTGTACTATGAATAACTGCACTCAGTTTATTCAGTAAATTTAATCCTAAAAGATTTTCTCCACAATGCTCTGTCAAAAGGAATGGACAATGTTCAGTAAAAGGCCCTATTGTTACTGCTACTGGTTTAGACTCTGGGTTTATTACTGGGGTATCTGCGAACCCTACTGAAATATTTTGTCGCCCTGACAGAGGTATGCCTGGAACCCCTTGATGATCTATCGAGCACTTCTGTGCCCCCGTATCTACGAGGAATCTATGCTCTTCATTCCCGATCTTCATCTCTACGTAGGGTCCTTTCTGATTCACGGGAATAGACACTGGTTCCGACCCCTGTCCTGGGCTGTCCTACTGGGGTAACAATACATCATCCGATGTGTAATCACCACTGTTGTTACAGTATGCACCTGTCTGTGTGTCAAAAATTTTCCCTCCCTCTCCCTCTATTTCCCATTTGTGCACCCTGCTGCTTTTGACTCTGATTTTGATTCGGAGCCTGGCCTTGATTTTGTGCTCCATTCCCTTGATCATTCTGATGCTGTTGTATATTATTTCTGTTATGACCATTTGTTCCCCCGTGGCCTCTATGAGGCCTTCTCTGACCATAACCGCCTCTATTTTGTAAGTGCGGGCATTGTGCCCGCCAGTGTCCTTCCTCCCTGCAATATGCACATTGGTTTAATCCCAAAGGCCCTCCATATGTATTCAAATGTCCCCTGTTCTGTCTAGTTCCCCTTCCCCTATTGTGTCCTGCTACCTGCTGAAGTAATACCCGCATTTTCAAGTTTGCTCTATCCTTTGCTTCTCTTTCCTTTTCAGTATTTACCCTGTTTTCATAATATTGAGCCATGTGTAATACTTCTCCTAGCGTTTTTGCTTGCCATGCACTTTCTGATGTCATTATCAAATTTTGAATTGGAAGTATTAATCCCCTCACATATTTATCCACAAATAACCTTTTCCCTGCTTCTGTACTCACATCCTGTCCACTAAAATCTGTAAATACTTCTTCAAATCTGTTAAAATAATCTGTGGCCACCTCATCTTTTCCTTGCACACACGCTGTCATCTTGTCCCATTGAATTCTTTTCTCCGGGACCAATTCTTTTAACTTATGTATTATTCGTGCCGGTAGTGCTAACATATTCGCCCCTGGCTCTGCACCCACCGCTTTATTTCTATCCTCCAGTATTAAATTCGCCCACGTGGCGCCATAGGCCGTCTCATCATCCACCTTTCTTATTTGTTTCCATATCTCTGCTGGCAAAATCACGGGGAATATTAAGTCTATATCACTCATTGTGAGCACCGCTGATTTCAATAAAGACTCTACTTCTTTATAAAAACCCCATGGATTTTTTCGTATGTCAGGGATTGTCTGTTTTATATTATTCACTTCCTGTCTAGAGAAGGGAACATGCACAAATTGAGCTGCGTAATGCGCTGGGATTACCACAGCCGGCGTTTCGCCTACTGCGGGAGTCTCTACCTTTGGCACAAAAGTAGGGGGCACTTCTCTCATGGGGAAGGCCTCACTCACTAATCCTCCCCCTTCCCTCTTATGTAACAATATTTCCAGGTCGAGGGATAAGGCTGTTTCTCCTGTCCCCCGTTCCATCGCCCTCTTATACACTGCCAATATTTCAAGGGGGCTCACCTTTTTCTCGTTTCTATCTTTAGCTGCCAAATACTCTACCATTGTTTTTAACACTCTCCTCACATTGCTAAAGTGTATTAATCAAATATTTCCTGTATTTCCATTATGGGAATACTGGGATCTGAAATCCATTTTTGTACCTCCCGTATGCACTCCTTCAGCTCCGCACTAGTTTGCGCTGCTGGCGACGAGAATCGCTGCTGTCTATCCCTCTCAATATTCTTTCTCCTATTGCCCGGTGTGGCCAACACTTCAGAATATTCTTCATCCAGTTCATTCTTTATCTCAAACAGTCGCTTCACATGCTCTTCTATCTCCTCATTCCTTCCTCTACAACGGGTTAATGCATTCAAATCCAACAGTCGTTGCGGTGGTAACTTGCCAATTAACTTTTTCCATTGTCTTGACAAATATTCCCCCATGCCTTCCAACAATACCTGTATTTCATTGTTCCTTCTGAAGCCATACAGTGACGCTAGCATGGATGCCTCATCATTGTCGTCAATATACATTTCCGCCTGTTCTTGCAGCTCGTGCTTTCTCTCCTTGCTGATCGTCCTGCGAGTTACTCTCATACATTCATTCTGCTCGATTCCACTCATGAGAGGGGCGGTCGGAACAGTGGCACCTTTTTGATCGGAAGGTGGGAAGGGGGCAGTGAGAGTGGGATATGTCTTTTGGGGTTGTGGTGGTTGCAAGACACTTGGGGCTGGCTGGCTAGTGGACAGTGCAATGTCTGATTCAGCCTGTGGCTGTGCTGGTGTTGGGAGGAGCTGAGCAACGGGAGGGGTTTGAGCGACAGCTACTGACGTATTCTGTTTGGTTCCACTCCTCGGACCCTGCTTTGTTTCAGTCAAATTTTGTTTATTAATTCGTCTGACGTGTTTAGCTCTCTTTGTGGATATATTTTTTCTATGTTTAATTCATCGCGCCGTCTTGCCTTTTGCAAGCTATTACTCCACTCCTCCTCCTTCTCCTCAGCTTTCTCCGTCTTTGACTTATGCCTACGCGCATGCTTCTCTCTACTTCTAAATCTGAGCATTGCTTCCCCCCTCCAGTCCCTAAGGATGTCTAGTGTCCCAGGGCATGCTCTTTTACTTATCAAAACCTTTTCCAGGTTATCTATACGTCCCATCTCAAAACTCCCATGGCTCCTCCACTGAAGGTCTGCCTGTTTTCTGGTTTGCTTATGCCAAGTATCACACAACATTATCGCTCCCATACCATACTTTATGTACATCTCATAAGCCGGCGTTCCTCCCGGAGGTGCTTTCTGGCCAGTTTCCAAAGATTGTTCAGCACAGCGGAAAAATCCTGGTAGACAATACCCCAGGCATGTTTTAACCTTACCCTTGGCTAATCAAACTTACTCTGGGTGTTTGATTTTGCAAAATCAACTCTCAACCAATATCAGGATTACTTATGAATTGGGGCACGACTCACCTGATCAATCAATTTGTCTTCTTCAAGACACAATTCGTCCGTATACTGACGCAACCAATGACGTCGTGTCTGCGTATCTCTGCTCTGCTTCGTTTTCGGGACCCTCGCCTCCTTGTTCGCTGGCCAGGGGCGTCGATCAGGGATCAGCGGTGCGCAGATCTGCAAAGGAGTCTCTCATCGCTTTTGCAGGGGCGCCCCCCCGTACACCTCTGGATCCCGGCTCGATCGCTCCTGTCCTCGCCGTTCTTGTCGCCTTCCTTATGTCACAACGTACACAATGGAACAAGTGGGCGAGGGTCCCTATTCGGGCGCCATCTTGAAGGGGCCCCTGAGGGACCCTTGAATGTGGAAACAAGGCAAAGTCACCACACACTAATAGATAAGCCAAACACGAGGTTCCATTCCCAAAATCTAGGGTTTATTGCAATACAAAATAGTCCCGATTGGCCAAGTGGTCTCACGCCCCGCGACGTGTGTCTAAACAGACCTCAGGGGACGCAAGCCACGAACGACGTACATCAGTTACATATATACAAAAGGAGCACCTTACAATCAGCAATGACACAGTATGACACATTTGATACCGCCCCCAATTAATTTCCCTTTGAATTAGAGGCGATGATTGAGCAGTGTGACAAATCTGACACCTTAGATCACCATATTTAGTAACAGGTTGCAATATCCAGTTTTACAGACATAATTCTTTGTTTGCGAGAACACAGCGTTTCTGTTTCTCATAGGCAAGCTGTGCGTAGGAGACTGGCGCATACCAGGCCTCCCAATCTCTACGTTTCGATTCTCGCTCTGGAGGTCAGCCCGCTCTCCAGGGCCTCACTGGGCTTAGGAAGGGGGGCCGTAAAGAACAACATAATTCAACTCTTTAAATGCTAGTTTCGTACACTTTATTCTTTCAAGAGACTCGCTGGCATTCATGTACTGATTAAATGCCTTGCTCCCTGTCTTCAAGGATATATGAGGGAGGGAATCGGGCATTTCTGTCTGGCTCTCCAGTGTAATGTTTCAACATGTTTTCGTAGCCTTGGACCATTGAAGCGAAATAGTATCTACAGCAAAGCAGTTTTACATGAGGCAAAGAGGCAACGTTAAAGAGAACAGAGAGAAAACAAAATGGCGATGCTAGTCATCTTAAAATGGCCGCACTCTAGCTGGGCCAATAGCTATGCAATAACTAATGAGCATGTATTCTTAACACTTTAAATGAGGCGATTGGTCTTCGGCCAACCAATTATCATGCATTTCCTTCCACCCAGGGATGTCTAGATTTTTTGGACTGACAGCTGGGAGACCCTCCTGGCCCCCTTTCACTCCTCTAAGGTCATCATTAATGTCTACCTAAATGGCACTGTCCTGGTTCAAGGCCCTCAGGCCAACCTTCTCTTCTTTGATAGACGCTTCCCACGCCTCATCAATTTCCTTTCTTCTCCCGCTGTCCCTTCTCTCCCTTCCTCGGCTTCCTTGCTGCCTGCCTTCTGCCTCCTCCTTGGCTGCCTTGCCCTCTCCCCCTTCCACTCCTGCCCTCCTTGGGCTTCGTCTACACCTCCTTCTACACCTCTGCAGGGTGTACCTCTGCTCTGTACCCCTCCCTCGGTAGTCCTTCAAGGATGGCAACCTTCTCCATATTGCCACTCTCAACTCTCGCTCAGCCGTCAAACACTCCTCTGACATCTGCCGCCTCCTGGAAGAACTTCACCCCGATGTCCTTGGTCTAACTGAGACATGGTTCATGGCCAGCTCTGTCACAAGCTTTGACACTCTCCTCCCTGACGGCTACAAGATCCTCTCTGTACCTAAATCCACCCGGTCCAGAGGGGGTATAGTCCTGATCTGCCCAGAGTGGATTCCTGCCTCTGTCATTCCTATGCAGACCTACTCCTCTTCTAAATGCCCTGTCTGCAGGCTTTCTCTCTCTCCTGGCCACTCTCTTACCGTGGCTACTATCTATCAGCCACCTGGTCAGATCACTTGCTTCCTCTCTGCCTCCCTCCTGGCCTCAACCACTCAACTCCTCCTTATTGAGGACCTCAACATCCATCTGAATGCTCCCTGTTCCTCCTCTGTACTCTTTTGCAAACTCTGCGATTTTCTTTCTATTTCTATTCTCCCCTCTGGCCCGACTCACTCTGCAGGGCACATGCTTGCTGTTTTGATCAACTATGACCTCCCCCTCTCCATCCCTCTGACAACTCATCTCTCCTGGAGTGATCACTCCCTCCTTTCCTCCCATCTCTCCCTCTCTGTCCCTCAAGCCAAGCCAACTCCAGCACTGCCACCTACCTTCTCGGTCATTCGACCTATGAAGCGTGTGCCAGTTCAGGCTTTAGCCACCACTTTCTCTCGCCCTCCTCCTCCTCTGGCTGACTCACATCCCGACACAGCCCTTTCCATGCTCTACTCTTCTATCTCTGATACTCTTGATGTTCTTGCCCCTGTCATGAGGATCCATTTGAAGCCCAAAACCAAGTGCAACTCTTGGTACGACTCCGACCTAGCTACCCTTAAAAGCGAGTGTAAGGTGGCCGAGAGGAAATGGCGGGCTTCTTGTACATCCTCTCACAAGCTGACCTGCTGCCCGCTCTAAAGCCAATACCGGCTCCTTGTCCGCACTAAGAAGAGAGCCCACATCCAAACCCGCGTCTCTGCGGCATCTAACAACTCGGCTGAACTCTTTAAAATCTGCAAGGAGCTGGCCAACCCTGCTGCAGTCTCTACCTGTCCTGTTGCCTCCCAGGCCCTTTGCACAGCCCTTGCCTCTCATTTCATCTAAAAAACCCAGGACATCCTGTCCACCCTCTCGTCCTCTCCTCCTCTTCCCCCTTCTCTATCCGCTACCTCTGGGCCTCCTGCAGCCATCCCCCTGTAAAACCAGATATTATATGAAGAGGCCTGGTATGTTATCATTAGAAATGTATTACTCATTTAGTGAATCATTAGAAATTCATTACTCATTTAGGGGTTCATTTATCCATCATTTCATTTTGATTAGTTATGCATTAGTTATCCACACTATCCATATTATTCAGCCATTTGGTTTGCTAGAGAAATAGGTTGTTATATTAAGTGCCTTGTAGAGACATGTAGAGATAGACATATGTTATTATGTATTATGTATGCATTTAGAGACACGCATGAGTGTGCACTTAGTATGCATTTAGCCATGGTATAGCGCTTGGTTTGTGAGTGAATGCGTTAGGCACTATAGAGCATGTAGCTGGCTCCTAGGCCATTCTGAAGAGACACACAGAGCGGCTCCACATTGGGTTCTGCAGTCATTGTTATGGTATACTGTGAAAGATTGGAATGTGTAAACAAAGACTGGTAGACAGACAGAGGAAGGCTGTGACTCTTGCCCGAGTAGGAGGAGAAGAAGCTGGCTTTAGCAGGCCCTGGCTTGCTCGCAGACAGGAAGGTGGGGGCATTCAGGGAGTGAGTGCTTTGCACAGAGACATGCATTGGAGAGAAAAAGGGTTTTTAGCTTGCTAAGAGCTGACAGTGAATGAGAGAAATGGGAGGATGGTTTCATAACACACAGACAGGAGAAGGCCATAGAATACAGACAAGATATGATGTACAATGTCACGGTGACAGAACATACTGGAATAGTACAGAACAAGACATGCGTACACAGACTTTCAGGCACTTGGTTAGAGAAATGCTGGTTTGACAGAAGAGAGTTTAGACATGTAACTTTGGAGAAAGAGTGACATGAATTGACACTATAACTGGAAGCCTGAAGTTGGTATGAGAGGGAGAGGCGTTTGGGAAGGCATTGAAGACGTTTGGTGTGGCATTGACGGTGGCATTGAGAGGCGTTTTGGCAGAGAGGCTTTTGGAGAATTGGCTGACATGCAGCTTGGGGAAGCATTCTGATAAGAGCAGATGAGATCGATCTAGCAGGGAGACTGGCAGAGAGTTGGCAGGAAGACCAGACCACTGAGAGGCCAAGGAGAGAGGCCCTGATTGACTGGCTGCAAGGGAGCTGGATAGGAGAGAGATGTGACACATTCGGGATTGGGAAGCTTGTACATGCAGAGTGGAGTATTGCTGATTGAGTATGAGGCCTAATGGATCTGAATAAGACACATGCAATGGGGAATTAGGACAGACACTCACACAGAGCTTTTGGTTTGATAGAAGGGGAAATCAGACAGGGATTGTCTTAGAGAAAGAGTGTGATGTGTGGTGTGGATTGGAGAGGAATGCTGAATGCTGACACTTGCAATATGTATTTTGCTATTAGCATTATAGATCCAGCAGGACTGGATAATTGATATTAGATTGCTTGCATAGAAGCCAGTATGTTTTACTAGAAGTGCTTATCATGCCTTGCTATGTATGAATACATGTATTCCATTGTTATAATTGAGACTGACTTGTGTGTTTTAATTTGTGTCCATTATTATCTTATTTCTTGTGTCATTTCTTAGTGTTTGGTTTGGTTTGTCATGTAGGTTGTATCTTGTGTCTATTTATAGCATTAGAGGGTATGTTTGTGTGTCCATAGCATAGTAACTTAGCAGTAACACAGTGCAAAATCGCCCTGAGATACATTTGCAGGGGGTGCCAGAGTCCACACCCCCCTGAGGTAGATTTGTTGCAGTTCCACAAATGGTCGATAATCTGGGGCTAGGCCAAAGGTAGAACTTTCAGTTTAACACCCCCTCCCTCTCTCTCTTCCTTTCCTCTGTTCTGTTCTCCCCTGATGTGATTTCCAGACAAGTCTGATCTATGAAAGGCTCATCAAACAGGTTCTTCACTGTTCATCCAAAACCAGCAAGGACCACATTGACACCCTTGCTCCTGCTCTGGCTGACTTCTGCAACCTCTCCTTCACCTCTGGAGCCTTCCCCTCGGAAGAACTCTCTTGTGCCCCCCCTGTCTCAAGAAACCCACAGCCGACCCCTCATGCCCGGCTAACTATCGCCCGATCTCTATCACTCCTTTCCTGGGCAAACTCCTGGAAAAGCTGGCCATCTCCCAGCTTTATCTCCACACCGATTCGGTTGGTTGTCTCCAAGGCCGTCAGTCTGGCTTCAGAGCTGCCAGTAGCACAGAAACTGCTCTCCTGAACATCCGTGAAGACCTACTCTCCAGCCTCGACTCTAACATCCCTTCTGTCCTCATCCTACTTGATCTCTCTTCTGTCTTTGACAGGGTCAACCATGCCATCCTGCTCAACCGTTTCTGTGATAACCTGGGTATCACTGATCAGGCACTGGCCGGGCTGCCCTCTTTCCTCTCTGATCAACCCTCCCAGGTCCAACTTGGGTCCTTCCTTCCCTCTATCTCACTCTCTACCTGTGGTGTTCCCCAGGGGTCTAACCTCTCTCCCTGGCTTTTCAACCAATACCTGGCACCCCTTGCCCACTGCTGCTCTCTGCTCCAATTTTCAGTGCTATGCGGATGACACTCTTCTCATTTTCAGGCTTCCCTCTGCCACCTCTTCTAATTCTCTCATCTCTGACTGTCTGTCTGCTATCCAGGAGTTGTGTGCTGGCAATGATCTCCGCCTTAATGCCAGTAAGACAGAGATTCTCTTCACCGGCACACCTGCACTCTCCTTTCCTGTCACTCTCTGGCCAGCCTCCCTTGGCCCTCTTCCTGCTCCCACCTGTGAGGCTAAGAACCTCAGGGTCATCTTCAACTCCACCCTTTCATTTTCTCCTCACATCTCTGACGTCTCTAAGAAGTCAAACTACCAACTGCACCTCCTCAGAGGTATTCTTCCTTTCCTCTCCTTCCCCAGAAGCTCACTGTCTCTAGAGCTCTGGTTCTCTGTAGGCTGGACTACTGCAACAGCCTCTTTCTAAATCTCCCTGCTTCTACTCTACGCCCTCTGCAACACATTCAGAACAGGACTGCAAGACTTGTCCTTGGCTTCAAGCCCTGGGATCTTATCTCCCCAGCCTTGAAATCTCTTCATTGGCTCCCAGTGGCTGCAAGGATTAAATTCAAGAACCTTTTCACTGTCCACAAGGCTTTTTGGGTCCTGGGTCCACAATACCTTTAACTCTCCCTCCGTAAATACCTTCCTACTCAAGCTCTTCGCTCCTCTACCTCCAACTCCCTCAAGGTCAGTCGCTTTTCCAAGCAACGAGTTGGGGGTAGATCTCTTTCCTACGCTGGGGCCTCCCTCTGGAACCGCCTCCCTGCCTCTCTGAAACTTGAGGAGAACCACATTCAGTTCCAGAAGCACCTGCCTTCACTCACCCTCTCCCCTGCTTATCTGTTTGCTTCGGCACCGGGCACATGGTTACCGTCTGATTTTCGGGCTCAGGTCCCTGCCCACCCAGCCACACACCTGCACTGCCTCCTCGCAACCCTTGCGCTTGGGTCTGTATCTGTAACCCTACAGTCCTCTTACCTGCACTTTTGTCTGCGCTTTAACCTTGCACTTGCCAACTTGCTGGCTTCAATACCAGTTGTCGTTGTTTTATCCCTTGCTCAGCATTTTCCAATCCTCCTCTCTCCCTTGCACTTACCTCCATCCCTATCCCCTGCACTTGCGCGTTATCAATGTCACTGGGCCTAGTAAGATTGTTGTTTTGTCCTCCCTTGTTCCCCTCACTTGCCTTGTCGTGCTCTGAAGGACTTGTGTATGAGCTCGATACAAATAAAATATATTATATCAAATTCAACAGTGGTTTGCATTCTAAACTTGTAGTTGTGTGTACCGCAAAGCGAATGCAGATGGACACTGGCTAAAAAGCAAACAGTGACCACTAGTCATAGTTTTGGTTCTCATTTATCATTGCAGAGCTGTAAGCAACAGGTTGCAAAAAAAGGAGGCATGCCTGTGTGCCCTATTCAAACGGTACACTGCAAAAAGGTGGTGTCTGGAGTGTGCTGTAGGTTGGCTGTATTATTAATAACGGTTGCTTGCTTATTTAATTTTTGAAAACAGGCATCCAGCATATAGTTTTGCAAAAGTGTTAAATAAAATGTGTGTTTTTTAAAAGTATTTTGTTTGCGATTTCAAACACACAGGTAGGCTTGTAAAATGTTTTATGAATATGCTATTGACCTATTCTTTCACAAATAGCTTGTGAGACCTGTTGTCTGGACTTGCCTTGAAAATGCATATGGGCCATCAAAATTAACAGCCCCAACATTAGCACTTTGCATGCAGAGTTGGTAGTCTGCATGTGAAAGGGTTACTGGAGGTGTACTTGCCCTCATGACCCATTTTACATCAATTGCTGCCTGCTGGGCAGCACTTTCTGACAACAGAGCTGTAAATCACAGCCCGGGGAACACTGCAGGAAGCCCATTCAGCCGTGGCTGATACACACCGTCAAAGGTCAGAGGCAGCTCCTGCTGCATCTTCTCAGGCGTTCTGAGGATGCTGGCCCTATACACCAGTGAAAGAAGACATGCAGCTGTATCTGCATTCAAGGTGTCACAATATAAGAGGCGCACCGCCATGGGTGCTGGAGCCTGTGATACACGCCGCGGCGCAGGCCCCCCCTGAAGATTGGCCTGATTACTTACTAGTAATCTTCATTACACAAAAGAAATTGATTTCTTTTTTGCTAGAGCTTCCTTGTCACATTATGTCACAAAGCGTGGGTGTCCACTCTAAACAGGCACTGTTTCTTTAATTTGAAAAGTCTATCATTCTTGATTCCCAGACTTCCCAGCCAGCTCCTCTCAGGGTCTGGGTAAACCACAAGGCTTAAAGTATGTCTCCCTCCTCCCAGGGCAGGAGGAAGGGAAATGGAACGTGACAAGGGAGATAGACTAGGTGTAATGAAGATTACCATTAATTCATCAGGCCATTATCACTTCATCCATCTTGCTTGTCACATTAAGTCATGTGGTGAAGTAATGCGCAGAGGAGATACAGAGGGGAGAAAACACCACAAAGAGATGGACATTATTAAAAACTCCAAAGTGAGAATATTTAATCATGTACTTTACAAGGCATCTGTGTCTAGGAAAGCCTTAACAAAGGCACTGTACCTGGAACAAACATTCAGCATATAATGTTTAATGAAAATGTTAGATGAAGCACCCATGACTTTCCTGCATATGCTGATCAGGGATATCCTATCACAGGTTGCCCAAGATGCCCCCATCCCTCACTGGACCTGCCCTTCACCAGGAGAGGAAGGGAACCTTTTCCACCTCGTAGACAAGGAAATCCCGCTTTTATAATTTACCTACTTAAAGAGGCTCTGGGGGTTCCTAACCCCTGCTAGGATCATCAAAATTAACAAAAGGAGATTTGCAGTGCCTACACGGGGCCATTCTCTCTGGATGAATCCTCTTCTCAAGAAACCCTCAGCTGACCCCTCTTGTCCGGCTAACTATCACCCGATCTCCATCACTCCTTTCCTGGGCAAACTCTTGGAAAAGCTGCCCCCCAGCTTAATATTCACACTGAATCTGTTGGTTGTCTCCATGACCATCAGTATGGCTTCAGAGCAGCCAGAAGCATGGAAACTGCTCTCCTGAACATCTGTGAAGACCTGCTCTCTAACCTTGATGCTAATCACCCTTCTGTCCTTATCTTCCTTGATCTCTCTTCTGCTTTCGACACAGTCAACCATGCCATCCTGCTCAACCGGCTCCGTGATAACGTGGTTATCACTGTTCAGGCTCTGACCTGGCTGATCTCTTTCCTCTTGGACCGACCCTCCCAGGTCCAACTTGGGTCCTTCCTCTCCTCTATCTCACTCTCTACCTCTGGTGTTCTCCAGGGGTCTAACTGCCTCTTCTCCCTCTCTCATCCAGGATTGTCTGTCTGCAATCCAGGAGTGGTGTGCCACCAATGATCTCTGCCTTAATGCCAGTAAGACCGAGATCCTCCTCATCGGCACACCTGCACCTTCCTTTCCTGTCACTCACTGGTCGGCCTC
Organism: Ambystoma mexicanum; assembly: GCF_040938575.1. NCBI lineage: Eukaryota > Metazoa > Chordata > Amphibia > Caudata > Ambystomatidae > Ambystoma > Ambystoma mexicanum. The sequence goes on from NC_090932.1 coordinate 1,151,955,187, forward strand.
CCTTGGCCCTCTTCCTGCTCCCATCTATGAGGCTAAGAACCTCAGGGGCATCTTTGAGTCCACACTCTTGTTCTCTACTCACATCTATGACGTCTGTAAGAAGTCAAATTACCAACTGCACCTCCTCAGAGGTATTCTTCCTTTCCTCACCTTCCACCAGAAGATCACTGTCTCCAGAGCTCTGGTTCCCTCTAGGCTGGACTACTGCAACAGTCTCTTTTTAAATCTGCCTGCCTCTACTCTCCGTCCTCTACAACTCATCCAGAACAGGACTATGAGACTTGTCCTTGACCTCAAGCCCAGGGATTGTATCTCTCCAGCCCTAAAATCTCTCCATTGGCTCCTAGTGGCTGCAAGGATCAAGTCCAAGACCCTTTGCATTGTCCACACGGCCTTCTAGGGCCTGGGACTGCAATACCTCCAACTCTCTCTTCGGAAATGTCTTCCGACTCAAGCTCTTCGCTCTGCCACCTCCAACTCCCTGAGGGTCAGTTGCTTCTGCAAGTAACGAGTTAGAGGCAGATGTCTTTCTTCGGCTGGCGCCTCCCTCTGGACCAGCCTCCCTGCCTCTCTGAAACTTGAGCAGAACCATCTCTGGTTCAGGAAGCACCTCAAGAGCTTCCTCTTTTCTTCTGCCTCCTCTCTTCCTCTCCCCTGCTGATCCCCTGTCTGTTACTGCACTGGTCACCTGGCTACCCTCTGAATTCAGCCCCAGACCCCTGCCAGCCCAGTTGCACATCTGCACTGCCCCCTGGCAACCCCTGTACTTGGGTCTGTATGTGCAAACCCTACAGTCCTTTTACCTGCACTTATTAGACACCTGTTGTCTGCACTTTTAACCCTCGCACTTGCCACCTGCTGGCCGCACTACTTGTTGTTTTGATGCTGTGTCTGGCACTTGTCCTTCCTCCCCTTCCCCTGGCACTTTTCACCTTCCCTCTCCCCTGCGCGTTCTCAATGTCACTTGGCCTAGTAAGATCACTGTCTTTGTCATCCTTCTGTTCCCCTTCCTTGCCTCGTCGTGCCTTGAACACTTGAGTATAGGTGTGTTATAAATGCCATATCATATCATATCAATCCTTACCTCACTCCCGATATCCAGAGAATGACTGCAGGTTGATGAAGCCTCTGTAGAGGGATCAAATTGAGGGATAACAATATACTGGTTGAGATTAAAAAAGTAAGTCTGAAGTCAGGGGAGGGAAGTAAGACCAGAACCTCTGGAAAAACATGGAGGGATCAATGCAAATCAGTGCCCCTAATTCTCCTGACCACTTAGTCTAACAATTTCACAGATATCGAAGCATTAAATATATGCTATTGATGTTGTCATTCGGAAGATAATTTATAAAGACTGCATATGCTTCTTTGATTCAAGAACTGTTATAGAGTGAAATCATGCATGCCCAAAAAAATACTACTATTCAACCGGATGCACAGAAGCACATGAGACATCAACGCCCAGTGTGAGTGACTCCTGGACATCTATCAGCAGTTAGGCCCTCGTTGCCCCAGATGGTGAACAGTCAAGACAATGCAGTGGAACCTGATGTGGTTTTAGGGAGCGATGCAGAAAGACAAGCATCAATGTCCGCTGCAAATGGCCAGCCTGGGGAGGAGGATCCTACAAATGATCCCTTTGACTGATTGACGGCCGGACCTCGTTGTCCATTAATCCCGCTTTTGCTGATGGTATAGCTGGAATATCTTAAATGAAAACGTGTATGCAATTATCCATTTGAGCTGTGCGAGGCCATAAGAATCATAAGAATGGCTCTACCGTACTCCATTGTTCCTATTGTATTTGACTGATCAGCAAATTATCCTCTTCAGGGCCATGCTAGTAACTTGGAGGTGGCTTCTATCACAGGATAGAGAGAAGCAAACCCATAACCCACTACATTGTGATGTCGGATCTATGTCTTTTAATAACCTACTATAATGTCATCTGTCCTAAAAGTAATCTAGAAATGACCACCTACCTAAATCTCAACCTCCAATACTTAAACCTAATGATCACCCATAAAACTCGACACTAGTATTTAAACATAAAAAATGACTCAAACAAGATATAACAAGAGCCCCTTTTAGTCCCCCTAACCCTCAAATTAACACTCCACTACCACAACTGCCTTTAAATAGTCTTTAGGGCCTTAAAACTCCTTGCTTTAATTAGCACATAGGGCCTGATCACGACTTTGGTGGTAACGCCGCTGGTATTACCGTCAGCGGTATTAGCCCTACCGCCGAACTCCCCAGCGCTAATAGCGCCGGATCACGAGTTTGGCGGTAATGTAATTCCCCATTCCCCATTGAGCCCATTCGGGAATGCCCCATTCCCCATTGGGCTCAAAGAGGAAAATGTGCGCTCTTACCGCTGGCGGATTTCCCGCCGGCGGTAATAGCACAGATTTTCAGCAGATTTCCCCCCAGCTCAGAGCTGGGGCGAAATCCGCCGAAGCCCTGATTTGGCGGACCCTTAAATCCGGCAGGAATAGCGCTACCGCCGGATTTAAGGGTTACCGCCAAAGTCGTGATCAGGCCCATAGTGTAATCAAATCGATTACTATTCCCAGAATGTTGCATGTAGACACCAGTGACCACTAGAGGACAGTGAAGTTACATGAATATCACCAGCAGAGGCACGATTGACATTAAACGAAACAAGGATGTGATTAGGGAAAAATACAACATTCAGACCTTACTAGATTGGTGTGAACAAAGAAGGGACACGTTGTCCACTTTCCCCTTGAAACCCAAGTTGAGAAGGACGGTTGTGGAGATAGCAGAGGCGTATCCACATACTGGATCTAAAGGGCGGTCTAGCACCTAATTCTTCCCTTAAATATGATAGTCCCACAATAGGATTCAGGTATTTTTATTCTTCCATGATTTATTAAAAAGCCAAAATTTGGTCAAATGTCATTGCTTTTTTGTCATAAAAGACTGTCCTCTAAGTGAAACACTTTGTAGCTTTATTCAGTTTCGATAGAGGGCAGATTTTCTTTTAAAAGCCCACAGTTTCCTGGTTGGTGTTGTAGCATTTTTGCCATGCAACCATGGTGTTTATAAGTGGGTAAAGATAATAGATGATGGACCAAGAGTCCTCATATATATTTCTTTTTGAATCCTCATGTAAGAAGTCTCAATTGATTTTTTGTCCCTGTGTCTTAAATACACAGCAGGATTCCTTGATCTGTCCTATTTCTTATTTTATGGAGAGATCAAACGGTAGTCTGGCGGTTTTTATCCAATTTGACTGCACAGGTACAGTATAAAGATGAGCCGACCGGTTTCAGTGGTGTGAACCACTTTCATCAGGGCTTTAACAGCTGAGAGTAGATGAGACGATGTTATTGATGTTTTTATATTGCAGCTGGATCTAGCTCTATATATTCAAAGGACTTGCCTGTAGAGGATACAAAGCGGGTGGTGGGAGGGGAGGAAGTAAAAAAGGCGCAATAGTGAGTAAGTGTGCTATAACTCAAAATCAGAGCATTAAAAAACTCTTAATTGGCCTTCCAGGTAGGTGGAGTCTTACCCTAGACACTGGTGTCCTCTTGCATCGTGGTGGTGCTAATGTGGGACTGGATGACTTTAGTCTCACAGCAGGTGCTGTCAGTACTCAGCCACATGCAAAGTAACCTAGATGAAAACCATATATGGTTTTAGTTAATCTGTCTAACCACTTTTATGACAGAATATAAATCACAATTTTCTTAGTATTTAAAAATATGTTCACAAGGAACATATGTGTACATATACATGTATCGCTACATCCATGTACATATACATATACATACCAGCCAACTGGTTCAGAAACACAAGGGTGCTATACCCTCTACGCACGCACACACGTGGGGCTCCCTGGTGTATGCCAGATTCAAAAATACCTGTTGGGAATTACAGACAGGTTGATATAGATATCATTTTAATAAAATCATCTGACCTGTTGCACTTCTTTCCTTTGTATAAGTTGTGCGGAATATGGACGTTCCGTCATGGTTAGGTGGCGCGCTGGAAGAGAGGAAAAAGGGAAGATGTCTAAATAGTCCTGCGCACAACATAGATAGAGTAAGTAATATGAAGTGTTCAAGATTGCAGGCAGACTCGAGCTGTTCGTAACGTTCTGTTCCTAACATGGGATTTCCAATTCTGTGTACGCTCTACCGCTTCCAGGTTGCAAGAAAGAGGAGGGTCATTGTAGGTCAAACGGCAGAGAGTGTCATGTGACATGGTCACGGGAGCGGAGTAGTTCCTAAATTTTAAAGAAGGCAGCCGCAACTTAAAGAATAAGAATAACATCCTCTTCGTTATCAGTGGTTCCACAAATCACAATGTGTTAAGTGGGGTAGAATAAGGGGAGTGTAATTCTACAGGGTGTCATGTGCCATAGAGCGTGTCCGTGATGGATCTCATGTTGCTATAACACCAGTACCCGGTAGACCGATTGTATCCGGTATAGGATTCATTTTAGAGCCTTATCCAAATTTGTTGATTTCTTTCTAAGACCCATGATATGCAAAATGAAATCACATCTAAAAGATACTACTGCAGTCCTTAAATTGCTGATCCTGAACGAAACATACTAGTAACAATGGATATTGAAGCTTTATATAGAAAAATACCCCAGATGGCCACTCTCCAGGTTGTGGAAAAGATATTGAGAAATGCCCAACCACCCATTGACACTCCAGTCACTCTAATTATGCAACTGGCAGAGATAGCTCTCACTAAGAACTACTTTCTTTTTGAAAAAAACATTCTATGAACAAATTTCGGGCACCGCGATGGGGGCTACATTTGCCCAAAGAGTGGCTAACCTGTATGTAGCAGATTTTGAGGAACAGAAGATCTACCCACCCACAAACCCATGGCTAGAAAACATAGACCTATGGGCAAGATATATTGATGATATTTTGATGATTTTTAGAGGAACAGATGAAGATCTTATAGCCTTCCTCACATGGCTGAATCAACAGAACCCCTATTTGACTTTCACAGAGACACATAGCCATACAGACTTACACTTTCTGGATCTTAGACTAGAAATAAGGTACAATGCAAATACCACTCTTGTGTTTAATAAACCAACAGATAGAAACTCCCTGCTGAAATGCTCTAGTTTTCATCCAGCCAGTCTACGACGAAATCTACCTTTCGGACAGTTTCTTAGATTCCGTAGAAACTGGTTACAAAAGACAAGCAGACCAACTAAGTCAGAAGCTACGAAAAAGGGGGTATCCCAGACGGGTCATCAAACAGGCAAAGAAGAGAGCGAGAAACCTCCCAAGGGACGCCACTTTGGAACAACATACGGAACATAAGAGTCCCAATGATAACATCACAGCCGTCTTCACCTACTCCCCCCTAACAAACAAAATTAAAAAGGAAGTACTTAGACTCTGGCCTATTTTGAATGTAGGTGAGTTCAGCCTACAAACACCAAGGTTTGCTATCAAAAGAGGAAAGAACCTGAAAGATTCCTTAATTCACACATACAAAGAACCTGTGAACCAGACGCAAGACACTCTATGGAATCAAGTAAAACCAAGAGGACATGGCCGATGTGGAACGTGTCGCTCTTGTGAAAGCACCATGAGAACTAAGGAAATTGACACTGGTTTGAAAAATCCCTGGACACAAAGGGATCTTACAAATTGTAACACGAAGAACGTGATCTACATAATAACCTGCCTATGTGATCGACGGTATATAGGAATGACAACACGTCCGATACGAACCAGATTGGCAGAGCATCGATCATGTATTCAGACAAAAAAAAAGTAACGGCACCAATGGTCGAAAATTTCATCAGTAAGAACCATGGTCCTCAGGACTTTGTGTGGTCCGTCATCAAAAGAGTCAACATTCCAACAAGAGAAGAGAACCTCCATGATCTACTTTATAGGCGAGAACAACAATGGATATTCAGACTAAAAACAGATATCAGTGGTCTAAATGAACCAACGTCCTGGCAAACCCTGGCGACCCTATGGCCCATTTTGTCAAAATGACCCGGTCTTCATTTTTCACAATTTCTTGTTGTAAAGGTCCTTCTTGAGATTTACTCTGCACGACAAACCAGGCTTGGTCTCTTTGTTTTGTCCTTGACGGGATTCACTGCTGAAGCCCGCCTCTGGCTCCTGCGTGTCTGGCAGGGCAGGAAACGAGGGAGGTTCCCGAAACTCCCTGTGCTTAGTCTCCTTGGTTATAGGAATGCACCGGAAGGTGATTGGCTGGCTGGCTGTCCTTGGAGGACAGACACCCTGCTGTGTGAGTGACAGCTAGGCTGTGAATGAATAGGAGAAACCTGCATAAAAGGTGAGGTCTTTTGCTTGGAGGGCAGAGTCGACCGCTGGACGAAGGAATACAAGGAAGAACTTTGAAGAGAAGCTTACTGTAACACCTGGACCATTGGTTTGCCCAGTGAATCCCTGCTGAATTGCTGAAGTTCTGAATTCTGATCGACAAGAGAAGCCCTGCAAGGACGACTTCTCCGTTTGGGTTGGAGGAACAACAGGATCTGCCAGACTACAACAGGAACAGAAGCCAGCTGGAACCATTTCTTCAGACCTAAGGTACTGTGAACTAATGGGTACTTACCTCTTGTTTTGCAGCTTGCTTGCTCTCATTTGAGACTTGCATTTCCTGCATTTTGCAGAGTTGCTTGCAGCTTTGCCCTTCATAAGCCTCCCACTTGTGGCCCAACAGTAATTTCTTTTTCAACAAACTATCTTTAACATTGTGCAAGACCTTTGTGCTAATCTTCAAGAAGTGCCTCAGCTTCTCTAGACTTTGCTCAAGTGACATTGGCTGTCCTGGCTCCCTGAAGACTCTTCTTACCTTCTGACTTTGTGTTTAACTGTCCCTCTAAAAAGTCATACATACCTTACTTGTATAGCTGTAAAAGTGTTAATCTACTTTGCATTGGGGGATTCTAAAAGTGCTTTCCTGTTTGAGAAACTTGTTAACCATTGTTTCTTCCCCTAACCTCTTTCTCCTTGTTGTCACAAATCTCAGTATTGCTTTAAATGTACAAGTGATATATTAATGTCCACAGTGTCCTAACTACTGAAATCACCCCTGGGTGTAGGAACTGTCTGTGTGCCACCCCAAAAGGGTATCTAACTATTTACCGAAACTGACAGTGTGTATTTTGAAAGTATATTTAAGTGTTGCATATTGCTCCCTCATAAAGAAGGCTTATTTTAAACTGACCGTTAAATTAATAAATAATTATTCTACCAAGAAACCTTGAGTATAAGCGTTATTTGAATGCATGTCAATGTGAAACCCTTCTTGAGATAAGCCTGGCTGCTCAGCCACTCTACCAACCTTTGTAGTAAAGGCCTATACCAAAGGTTGGGTTACCTATTCCCAAGAGGACAAGGCTGGTGTAGACTCCACAGGGTTACTACATACAATCTTTGCCTAACACTGTTGGCAGGCGTTGAGGATCTATTGTAGAGGTGTTACATTGAGTATTTTGCGTTGCTTGCGTTCAACTAAACTCCCACAAGGCTAAGCTCCATCAGAACAGCAATTGTAACATGCCTAATATGGTTAATTTCAATCAGGAGGTTGTGGCCAGTGGCCAGATTCTTGGGTGCATGGCCGTATTATGCTGTCGAAGTTGTGGCCAGTGCCTAAATACGGCCATGCACCAAAGAGGCTAGGCACTGGCCACAACCACCACAGCATAATACGCCCATGCAACCAAGAATCTGGCCACAACCACCACATCACAACTTGCCTTTAACTTCCCAATTCAAATGCCATTGGCAGACATCAAAGTAGACCGCCAAGCCTATTTTTAACCAATGACAATATGGCCATATCATCTAGATTCCACTCCCCTACTCTAACAAGCCCTCTTGTAGTCACCAAATAATCCCAAACGTGTTTCTCCAACTGCCCACCGAACACTTACTATTAAAATGGTAGTGGCCATATTCTTGGTTGCATGGCCGTATTATGCTGCGGTGGTTGTACCACTGCCTAGATTCCCGGGTACATGGCCTTCTTTTTAACCAATGCAAACATCCTCATATCATCTATATTCCACTCCCCTACCCTAATAAAGCCTGCCTGCAGTCACCAGACAAGCTGTGTGCCCAAGATCCTGTGTGCGGAATACCGCAATGTCCTCGGGCTGCTGTACCACGCACAATCGTCTTCCACCCAAAGAAACAGCCCCATATCATCTTTCTTTTACTGTTCCCAACAACAAATGACCCAAAACATGTTTCACAGCCCTGTTTCCCACTGCGCCGTCCGTTAGAACATGGCAGACGTTTCAGAAAAATATGCAGCATATCTAGCTTTTCACAACCAATCAGCAAGTGCGCCAGACGTCGGCAGACATCACGCAGCCCTACGGACCAATCGAAGGAAGTGGGTCCACGGAGCAGACCCAGATATCACTCATTTTTTTCCATTGTGTTTATGAAAAAAATAGGGACCCCTATAACTTTGCCCTACCTTGACGAAACCTCACCAAACTTGTCAAAGAAATTCAGAGTGGCCGATATACTTCCTTTGCAAAGTTTGGTAAGGATTCGTCCACGGGGAGTAAAATAATTAGCCGCCCAAAAAGTGCTCTTCCTATGAGTTGACCAACTTAACCTTAACTATAGAGCCGCTACCGCAGGCCCTGTAATAATATATATATATATATATATATTCAGTAAAAAAATGTTGTTAAAGGGACAGTATGGTTCCAAGTAAAACAGAAAAAACCCTGAAATTCGCTAGTTATGGTAAGCTAAGCAACTATAACTCGTGCCACCACCGTGCATTGCTACAACTAACACCCAGGACATCAAAGATGACATCACAAATGTCATTGATGACATCACGGATGTCAGACTTTCTGTATTAGATCCAATAAAAGTAATATATTTTATTTACACAGAAATGTCCAGTACTTTGGAATGGCTTGAAGAAAATTTCCCACGTGATGAAATGAGTGAGGACAGTGATAATAATGGTAGACACTTCTCTATATAAGCAAATTAATAATCATTACTTTATGTGTACTTAACACATTTCTTTTTTTAACAGACCATGCAAACAGTGAAAATAATATAGCAAAAGAGACAGCAGATGGAACAAAAAATGAATATGCTTATGGAAAATTTCAATCTTTTAAAACATTTTGTGGAGGACCACATAAAAGAAAATAAAATATATCATTGACCCACATGCGCCTGTTCCCCCTCTCCATGTCCCAGTCAACTATCCCCAAACCCTCAGTACTTAGAAAAACGTTATGATGAGACTTCCATCCCTTCATCCCCTCCAATCTGTCAGGACTGGCTGGGTTAGTAACAGGAAGAGTAACAAGATTAACATTGTGCTTTCAGAGCTGGCTGGGTTAGTTGTGCTTTCAGAACTGGCTGTGTTAGTAACAGGAAGAGTTTGTACATAGAATTAACATTGTGCTTGCCCAAGTCAAGATGGAGCGAAAGAAACTTAATCTGATTGGTTAAAGGAACAATGATATGTTTGGTTTGCCTGATTGGTAGAGAGGACAATGGGTTTGATTCTTGGGAGGTGAGCAAGATTCTAAACTGCCTTTCATCCAGAGAAATTCAGTGGCTGGTTGTACATTAGTTAAGCTCCTTAAGTAAGGCCTTTTCAAAGCTCAGAAAATCTACCAAAGAAGTAAGAATATCGTTAGCTGATCCAGTTTGAACAAGAAGACATCAGGTGGGATCGTTCTTTTAAAGATTTTAAGATTGTCACAGTGAACTTTCATTTTTCTTTTATAAGAAAACTTAAAGAGTTAACAAGTTTCAAATTCATTTGAGAAAAGAGACATTTACAGTTAAAGTTATTATAAGGAAAACAAGCTTGAAGATAGTGCGTAGGAGTTTAAAGTTAATTAACTGCGTGTAATGTTCTTCAAGACTGTTTAATGTGTGCGCGAGCTCGCAAGTCGTCGTTTACGTGTTTTTGAAAGCGTGCGGGTATTCAGAGCGATAGAGCGCGTGCCCAAATGAATTGAGCGAGCTAATTTTAGCGCGTGTACATTTTTAACGTGAAAGACGTTTCATGAGAAAGCGCGTGTTGTTTTGCGATAGAGCGCGTGCCAAATGAATTGCGCGAGTGAATTTTAGCGCGTGTACATTTTTTACGTGAAAGACGTCTCATGAGAAAGCGCGTGTTGGTTTGCGATAGAGCGCGAGTCCATTTTGATGAAGCGCGAGTTGTTTTAAACGCGTGAACTGTTTTACGTGAAATATGTTTCGTTTCTCCACGTGAGTTCGGTAGCGATAGAGCGCGAGTCCATTTTAACCAGCGCGTGTTATTTTTATCGCGTTTACGTATTTTTTCACGCGCGCGGGTTTGGTAAAGAATCGCGTGTGTATTTTAAACACAAGGACAATTCTTCACGTCTTCTGATTTCACGTGTTTATCGCACACGCTTATTAAGGAAGAAACTATACGTTCTTTGTGTAAATAAGGAAACAATTCACACGCAGAAGGAAAGCAGTATTCCAGGAAGTTAAAGAATATTATTTAATGTAATTTATGCAAATGGAATTCAATACTTCAGAGAAAGACTGCAATTTATGAAAGCATTGAAAACTACATAAGGTTAAAAGAACTTTGAAGCAAGAAGAATATCTAGTTCTGAAAAGGAGTTTGCAAAGGCCATCACTTTAGGATTCTAAAGAGACTTGAGTGGCTTGAACTATATGCACAACACAAGATATTATTTACAAGATATTCTACACAGATTACTAGCCTCTAAGTCTTTTACTGAGGTTTAAGAGGTAAAGAGTTTAGAGTTTATTTAGAATAATTTTAGAAAAGAAGTTTTTCTTATCATATAAGTAACCAGGTGTATTTGTTTACCACAGATACCAGAGCCTACCAGACGGTTGCAGGGCTGCAGTGTCTCCGTTGTTATTTTCTCCAAATTCCCCTTTCCCTTTCTTGGGGTTTTCAGCTCAGCTTATATTTAAGGGTTGAGAGGTGAACTCCTGGTGAGGGTCTGTGGGGCCAGCATCAGCTCCTGTGGAATTCAGTCAAGCCGGACCCTGACAGGATGAAAGGCCCACGATAATATTTTCCACCTGAGCTGATATGGATCCCACAGAGGCACTAGCAAGTTCCATAAGGGACATGTTTTCAGAGTTAAGGGAGGAAATGAGGGCTTTGCGAAAAGAAAACCAGGAATTACAAGTCAAGTTTGAAGAGTTAAACTCCAAGGTTACCCGTAAGGGTGAAGAAATTTCTTTGGAGTCAAGAGATTCAGAGGATACTAGTAGAGAATTACCAGTGTTAATTAGAGAGGATTTGGGTGAAGGAACGAGTTCTCAGGGAAGAAGTAGTGGAAGTTTGAATATACCTATAGGTCCAGTCCCCTTAGCACCTCCAGAGCGTTTTGGGGGAGATGCCAAGAAATGCCAAATTTTCCTTACACAGTGTGAACTTCATTTCCTTTGTAGACCTGAAGCTTTTAATACAGATGCTTCTAAAATAGCTTTTATGCTGTCTTACCTTACTGGTGAGGCGGCAACTTGGTCAGTATTATTAGTTGGTCAAGAGAATCCTATACTAAAGAACTTGTTAGCTTTCAAGTTAGAATTTAAAAAGATGTTTGACAGACGCCAATTATCTCAAGAAGTAGATGGAGAACTATTAGAGTTAAAACAGGGAACCAAAGATTTAGTGTCTTACATCACACAGTTCAGATCTTTAGTATTAGAGAGCAATTGGCCAGAAGAGATGCAATCCTCTTTGTTCTATAGAGGCTTCAAGGAGGAATTGAAAGATGCCTTATCTACAATTGTTAATAGACCCACTTCATGTGAGGATTTAAAAAATCTTGTCATACAAATTGACTATAGATTAGGGGAATGCAAGGCTGAGCGTAGAAGAGGAGGAGTTGAGCAACCCAGAGTTTTCCCTAGAGTTGATAAAGGAAGATTAGAATTTGTAAATAAAGAATTGAGAACTGGGAATGCAGAGAGAGTAAATAAAGTGAGAGGTCCTTTAACTAAGGAGGAGAAGGATAGGCGAAGATAGAATAATTTATGTTTATATTGTGGGAAATCAGGACATTTTGTTGGAAATTGCCCTTGGTGTCCAAAAACTTCTGCATCTACTAACAGCTCCAGAAATCAGCAAGTGGCAAATACAATCCAAGCAGCGGTACCACATATTACATTGAATGTATCCTTGTATATTAAAGAGGAATTAAAGGGAAGCGGTCCAGTAGTAATAGATTCAGGAGCCACTGGTAACTTCATGGATTGGAATGTGGTTAAAGATATGAATGTGCCTTACGTTGTAAAAAATATACCAGAGTATGTGAGAGCGGTGGATGGGTCTCAACTGACATCAGGTTTAATTACACATGAAACAATCCCATTGGAAATGGAAATTGGAGGACACTGGGAGGAAATTGTGTTTGAATTAATTGACACTCCACAGTTGAAAATAATTTTGGGAATGCCTTGGCTGACGTATCATAACCCTCAGATTGATTGGGGAAGAAGAGTGGTGAAATTGGATTCTGCTTTTTGTGTTACAAATTGTTGTAAAGAAGTAGTTCAGGAAAATGTTTCTAGTGGTAATTGTTCAGAGGTAGTGCAAGGTTTGGTGAATTTGGGAACTATAGTACATTCTATAGGGGCTGTAATGGGAGAATTACCAAAGTGTTACCATGATTTCAATGATGTGTTTAGTGAAAAGGAAGCTAATGAATTACCTCCTCATAGAGAGTATGACTGTAAAATTGATTTAGAACCAGGGGCCCACATTCCTTGCAGTCGCATCTATGCCTTAACAGAAAAAGAGAATCAACATTTGAAAGATTACATCCAAGAAAATTTGAATAAGGGGTTCATCAGGCACTCTCAATCGCCAGCAGCTGCTCCACTATTTTTTGTTCCCAAAAAGGAAGGCACTTTAAGAACATGCATAGATTATAGGGCATTAAATAAGATAACAATTAAAAACAGATATCCTCTGCACCTAATATCAGTAATGTTAAACCAGATTCAAAGAGCCTCAGTATTTACCACACTAGATCTTCGTGGTGCATATCATTTGGTGCGAGTATGTCAAGGTGATGAATGGAAAACGGCATTTAGAACAAAATGTGGTCTTTTCGAATATCAAGTAATGCCATTCGGATTGTGTAACGCTCCCGCGGCCTTTCAATTTTTTATAAATGAGGTATTAAGAGATTTTATTGACATCTTTGTAGTAGTATACATAGATGACATTCTCATTTATTCTAAGGATCTACTGCAACATGAAGAACATGTAAAGAAAGTGTTACAGCGACTAAGGGAGAATAAACTATTTGCTAAGTTAGAAAAGAGCCAATTTCATACCATGGAAGTGGAATTTTTAGGTTTTATGATTTCTCCCAAAGGTTTGGAAATGGATATGAAGAAAATTAAAGCAGTTGAACAGTGGCCAACTCCAACTTGTGTTAAAGATATCCAAAGCTTCCTGGGCTTTGCAAACTTTTACAGGAGATTCATTAAAAATTTCTCTCAAACTGTTGCTCCTATCACCAAATTATTGAAGAAAGGAATGAAATTTGAGTGGAAAGATGAAGCGGATCAAGCTTTCAAAACATTGAAGAACTGTTTTACATCTGGACCGATCTTATTACACCCAGATCCTTCACAACCATTTTTTGTGGAGGCAGATGCTTCTAATGTTGCAATTGGAGCAGTGCTTTCTCAACGGCATCCTGAAACTGGACAGTTGCATCCTGTGGCCTATCTATCTAAGAAATTGCTTCCAGCAGAAGTGAACTACACAATTACTGACAGAGAACTCCTGGCAATCAAGAGGGCATTTCAGGAATGGAGGCATTATCTGTTAGGAGCAAGATTCACAGTAACCGTTTTAACCGATCATAGAAATCTTCTGTTTTTGAAATCTGCTTGAACACTATCACCTCGACAACTTAGGTGGTCACTCTTCTTTTCAGAATACGATTTTGTGATAACATTCAAGCCTGGGCGGTTAAACGGTAAAGCGGATGCTTTATCGCGACAAGGATCTTCGGGAGAAGTTGAAATCAATTATTACCCGAACCAGTGATTGCAGAAGAAAAATGTATTCTAAGTACTACAAAGGAAGAGAATCAGCTTCTTAAAAAGATTCAAAAGGAATTACCAGAAGAGGAGATTCAATCTTGGTTAGCGGAGGATTCTGGAAGACATTTAATTGAAGGATTTCCATGTGTCCATTCTAAAATTTACCTTCCAAGCAAGGAACTGCAAAAGGAAATTATGCAAGAATGTCATGAATCCAAGTTGGTGGGTCACCCTGGAATTCGTAAGACTATTGAACTGGTTGAAAGGAAGTTTTGGTGGAAAGAAATGAAAAAGGATATTGAAGACTATGTGAAAACATGTGAAGTCTGTGCTCGAGTAAAGTCAGGAGGAGGAAAACCATCTGGGTTATTAAATCTGTTACCAGTACCCCCTAGTCCTTGGTTTACAATCTCTATGGATTATATTGTAGATCTTCCTAAAGATCAAAGTTACACTACAGTATTAGTAGTTGTGGATTTAGTAACTAAAGCTGGGCATTTCATTCCCATGAAAGGAGAGGCTTCTGCAAGGAATCTGGCAAAAAGTTTTTTGCAAGAAGTGGTACGATTACATGGTCTACCAACACAAATTGTATCAGATCGAGGGTCTCAGTTCATTTCTAAGTTTTGGCGAGCTTTCTGTACAGAGTTGGGAATTGAGGTAAAGCTTTCTTCAGGTTATCATCCACAGACCAACGGCCAAACAGAGCGAGTAAATCAGGAGTTGGAAAAATATATTAGAGCTTTTTGGCAAGAAAGAGGAAGTTGGGTAGATCTTCTTTGGCTAGCAGAGTTTAGTTATAACAATTCTGTTAAGGATTCTACTAAGTATTCTCCATTTTTTAGCAATTATGGTTTCCACCCACAATTTTTGAAAGAAGTGTTGCCATTTGAGTATTCCAATCCAGAGGTTGAGCAGCGATTGACTTGTATAAGAGATGGTTTAGTGAAAGCTAAAGAAACTTTGGAGAAAAGTAAGCTAAGATTTAAGACATTTGCTGATAGAAACGTCGAAAAGCACCACATTATCAGGTGGGTCAAAATGTTTGGCTGTCCACAAAAAACCTACGTTTAAAGGGAAGAACTAAATTTAGTCCGAGATTTATTGGTCCATTTGAAATAGAAAGAATAATAAATCCCGTAGCAATCAAACTGAAATTACCCGCAAGTATCAAAAGTCACCCTACATTTCATGTCAGCTTAGTGAAACCTTGTGTGTCAGGAACTAGATTGGGAAAACCACCACCAGCAGTTTACACAGAGGAAAATGACGAAGAGTTTGAAGTTAAGAAAATCTTAGATTCCAGGATTGTTAGAGGTACCTTGCAGTATCTTATTGACTGGAAGGGATACGGTCCTGAGGAAAGATCTTGGGAGGATCAAGTAGATGTACATGCCCCATAATTGATAAAACAGTTTCACAAAAGGTTCCCTGCTAGGCCAGGCCCTGGCCCATTGTCCTCTCCACCAATCAGGCAAACCAAACATATCATTGTTCCTTTAACCAATCAGATTAAGTTTCTTTCGCTCCATCTTGACTTGGGCAAGCACAATGTTAATTCTATGTACAAACTCTTCCTGTTACTAACCCAACCAGTTCTGAAAGCACAACTAACCCAGCCAGCTCTGAAAACCCCTAATACCCCTGTGTTTGTGTCAGTTTCTGCTTCCGCCTCTCTTTCACTCTTTCATCAATTTTATATTTGTATATAATAACAAAAATGATTATGTGTGTTTTAATTCAGTGCTTTGTGTTTTATTTTTTGTAAAAAGGCAGTTGGGGTATCCGCGGACAGCGCGGGTGTCCGCAATTAACCAAAATGGGGGTGTCCTAAGGACACTATACCTGTTCATACTGTCCGCAATCAAGATGGAACTGTTCATAGAACACACTCGATGTCCGGGATGTCCATAATTAACCAAAATGGAGGTGTCCTAAGGACGTGTATATAGAAAAATGCCACTGAAAACAGCTACCCGCCTACACACATACTAGGTGTGTCTAGTTGCAACAAGTGCTATCAATCATGTAAGTCAATTGATCAAAACATGAAAAATAGAGATAAACATATTTTAGTTTATAAGTATAAAACACTCAAAATATTTCTAAAAAAGAGACAAAAATGCATTTTGTTAACACAGAACATTACATAAAATAACAAATTGTGAAAGTCAATATCTTCAACAAGCTAAACCAAAAAAAAATCACTGGACAGAGTCAAGGACAAATGAATGATTGATTGAGGACATATGTAATAGCAACATGTCAACCTCACTTTTTTTACTAACCACACAACATTGTTCTAATCCAGTGATTTTGTTTGGTTTAGCTTGTTGCTTTCTACTATTGAAGATTGACCTGCTTTTGCTGCCTTTGCTGCTCTTGCTGCGATTGCTTCATCAAACCTGATGGCATCGATGGCTGCTGCTGCTCCTGTTGGTGCTACTTCTGCCCACCCACAACCCCTCCACCACCACCACCTCCCCAAGGGCCTGCAGAGGGGAACAGGCGTGAAGATGTGGAGGAGATGGATGAAGAGGATGAGGTAGTGGAAGTCCCTACTACCAGTACTCACTGTGAGTCTTGGGTGTGGTGGTTGTTTACCACTCTTGGTGGAGTGCCAAAAGCACGTGCAAATAAGGTCACCTGCAATCAGTGTCACATGCTGCTGAGTCGTGGGAGGCCTTTGTTCGTACAACTTTGGTACGACATCAATGACGCAACAGCTAAAGTCGTTCCACGGTGGGGCTATTTGCAAGGTTGTACATTGTGATAAACGTAGTAGGTTGAGTTCCTCTACAACATCCTCCGTTTTCGCTCCTGTCACCACAAGAGAAACTCCTGTGGGACAGCGCATCCTTCCAGCTACCTCACAGGCCATTCATGATGCTGTTGACCCTTACCTTTCGAAGGTCACAATATTGTGTATGTACTGCAACGCAGTACTCTGCAGGGGGGAGAATCATCGGAGTGCTTTCGAGACTGCGGTCAAGGAGCACAAGAAGATCTGGCCACTACCTGAATAAGGCCCACCCTATATCTTCCTCTCTCTTCCTCCACCTGCCCTTTCTTATCCCAATGGTTGGTGTCCCTTCCTTACCCTCCTTTCCCCTCCTTTCCATGTGTGTCATGTTTAAAAAACCAAAAAAAGGAAGACTTTCTACGAAAATCCAAGATGAAACAACTCCACCCATCCTGAAAGAAAGCACTCCAGATTCCACGTCCACCACCTTGAATCCCGTGCGCTGTCATGATGCCTGCCCCCAGAGCACCGGGACAGGCCCAGCACCCCCGGAAGCAGGCATCATGCCCTCGGGAAAAAAGCCAGCGGCCCCTAATAGGGGCTCTTTGGACTTTGTCCTGGCGCCTTTGGCGCCAGGCTCATATTGGACATCAGTCCTGGCGCCAAAGGCGCCAGGCTCATAAAAGAAGGTGTTTGGAGCACTTACCTGACGCAGACCATGCTGCATAAAGCCTCAAGCCAAATGAGGCTTAGGAGGGACTACTTTATTAAAGGAACTATTTTACTTGGGTGGGGACCGTGGAAGAATACTTACCTGGAACTTCTTCCAAGGCTATTTAAACCACGCCCGGACTGCCACACGTGCTTCGTGTTGTTCTGCACCTAGCAGCTGGACGCTCACCGTGTCTGCTCCTGCATCCTGACTCCAGCCACGCCCGTCTGCATCCTGGGACACCTGTAAAGGAAGAAGAGAAGAGAAAAGGTAAAATAAGAACATTACCTGCTTTTATCCGAAATCCGGATCCATCACACCGACGATCCTAAAGGGAAGTCATTCATTTTAAAAGCACATCGCATTGCTCGCTGCAGCGCCTCATTCCACTCACCTTCACGAGGCGCCTTCGTGCCCATCAGCGACCATCAGGACCATCCACCGCATTTCCGCGTCTAAGGGAGAAAAGAGAAGAACAAAGGTGAGCTAGGGAACAGATTGAGGAAGGCCTGATTTTCCACCATAATACTTACCTGATTACTGTTGGAACAATCTCTCCTCACTTGGGGTCGGCGCCGCTTCTTCGGCTCTGCCGTACCCCGGCCCCTATGGGGAAAAAAGACACAAGCATTAGTGGGTGAATTCAAGGACACTAGGGAACCACCCATCAAAGACTCATCAGAGTTTACCTTCGGCGATTCCATTCCTCAACTCGGCATCATCACTCAGCACCTGAAAAAGAGTAAACGGACAATGGTCAATTAAGGCTTGAACTTTACAACAGTATACTTACGGCATCTTATCGGAAAAGTCAAGCGAATTTGAACCCTTACCAATCCGAGATCCAGTGAAGTAACTGGATATCAACGTGCCCCTGCATCAGAAGCAGGATGGAGAGCTCGTCCTTCCAGACCCTAAGGTGAGACGCCACGGGGGATTGCAGAAGGGTTTTGAGGAGGGTGAGAGGGGGAAGTGGGAGGCCGACGCATTACCCCGCAGACAGCTAATCCCCTATTTCCACCTACAGAAGGATACTTCTGCGAGCCAGACAAGCAAGATTTGGGGGTCCGGTCCAGTCTGTCTTCCGAGTCCTGCGCATCACTTTAGAAGAGGTCACAGCAGCTCAAACCAGGCCGGCGCCTCTGTGGGAGTCAGGTGAGCATTACAGAACGCGAAGCCTTCCTACAAATTCCCACCCAGGCGCTATGGAAACTTCTGAGACTGAAGTACATGCCGCTTGTCAAGAGACTAATGCCCTCAGGAGGGAATTAATTGTATCAAAGGAAAGAACTGATGACCTGGCCAGACAGCTTTTGCAAGGTCAAGCTGGACAAACTCCTCTACCCGGTTCCGGAGGGAACCCCGCTCTTGTGGTTTCCAGTAACCCTGTGCAGATCAATCTACCTGGAAACATGCCGCTGGCCCCACCGGAACGCTTTGCTGGGGACCCCAAACGATTCGCCGTATTCATGAATCAGTGTCGTTTGCACTTCCTATGCAGACCTGGGGCCTTCCCTAATGATCAGACCAAGGTAGCCTTTGTATTGTCATATCTCAGCGGCTGTGCTACCGATTGGTCAGTTCCACTGGTTACTCAAGATGACCCAATTCTCCGTGATTTTCAAGGATTTCAAGCAAGCATGGAAAGGTTATTTGCTCGACACTCTCAGTGGCAGGCTCTGGATGACGAACTTCTATCCCTGCGACAGGGCAATCAGGACCTCCTATCCTACATTGCAACCTTTAATAGACTAATTGTGGAAACTGGGTGGCCAGAGGATAAAAGAATCACGTTATTTTATCGAGGTCTACGCGGAGAACTTAAAGACGTCTTGGCCCAGGTTGTAAATCCGCCCCAAGAATGCACAGAATATATAGACTTAGTGGTCCAATTGGATCACAGACTTCAAAACAGAAAAGCAGATCGGTCCAAGTTTGAGACCCGGGTGTTGGTCAAGACCCACGCTAACCCCAAGGGTGCTGATGTCTCTG
Organism: Ambystoma mexicanum; assembly: GCF_040938575.1. Taxonomy (NCBI): domain Eukaryota; kingdom Metazoa; phylum Chordata; class Amphibia; order Caudata; family Ambystomatidae; genus Ambystoma; species Ambystoma mexicanum. The sequence continues at coordinate 1,151,974,712 of NC_090932.1, forward strand.
AGCCTATGCAAATTGGAGGGGTTAAAGGACCTTTAACTCAAAAGGAACGTGAAAGGAGGCGGCAGTTAAAATTATGTCTTTATTGTGGGAACTCTGGACACTTTCTACGAGATTGCCCAGCAAAACCGCCCAAGAAGGTGGTAGGCGCCGCTGATAAAAACCATGAAGACTCTGTTTCGGGAAACGACTCCGCCCGACAAGTGTAGGGGTCCGCTTGCCGAGCTTGAAAACTAACTCTCAGACCTCGCATTTCATTGTGCCAATGGTTCTCGTAGATCCGGAACAGCCTAAGCGGTTGCATGCAATAAAGGCATACATCGATAGTGGGGCTATAGGAAACTATGTGGATTGTGAATTGGTCTCTAGGATTAACCTCCCTCTGCGTCCTAAAACCAGCAAAGATGTCATCACCACAGTCGATGGAACTGAAATTGCCTCTGGACCGGTAACACATTCCACTACTGAGGTGACTCTTATTGGTCCGGACGGCCATCGGGAGGCAGTTGTGTTTGATGTAATCAAGGCTCCACAATTTCAGGTTATTCTTGGAATTCCTTGGTTAGAGACACATAATCCTCGAATTGATTGGCGAGCTAAGAGAATAACCTTCCCGGATTGTGCACAAACCTGCTACCCAGAAAATCTGAAGATTAGTCTAGCATCTGTAACCTCTGCCTCCATGCAACTACCTCCGGAATACCAAGACTTTCAGGACGTCTTCCAAAAGGAACAGGCCAACACGTTACCTCCCCACAGATCGTACGATTGCCAAATCGATCTGGTGCCCGGTGAACAACCCCCTTGTAGCAGGATTTATGCCCTTACTGAACCTGAGAACCTGCATTTGAGACAATATTTGGATCAATAACTAACCAATGGTTTTATTCGCCCGTCGAAGTCCCCGGCATCCTCGGCTTTGTTCTTCGTGCCCAAAAAAGAAGGCGACCTTAGAACTTGTATCGACTACCGCGCATTGAACCAGATAACGGTTAAAAACCGTTACACTCTGCCTCTGATCCCTGAACTCCTTGACCAGGTGAAGGACGCTTGCGTATACACCAAGTTAGATCTCCGGGGGGCTTATCATCTGGTGCGAGTAAAGGAAGGCGACGAATGGAAAACCGCCTTCCGTACAAAATACGGATTATTCGAATACCAAGTGATGCCTTTCGGGTTGTGCAATGCGCCTGCTGCCTTCCAATTCTTCATGAACGATGTCCTTTGGGAACTCATCGATGTTTGTGTTGTCGCATATATCGATGACATTCTTGTGTACTCCTCTTCGGAATCTGATCACAGAAAGCATGTCCGGGCCGTCCTTGCGAAATTGCGTCAGCACAAACTGTTTGCTAAGCTGGAAAAGTGTGTTTTCCATACCACCAGGGTTGAGTTTCTCGGATTCATCCTGACACCTAATGGGGTCCGAATGGACTCACGGAAAGTGGAGGCTATCCTCAAATGGCCATCTCCTAGTTCGGTGAAAGGGGTCCAAAGCATGCTTGGTTTTGCCAATTTTTATCGCAGATTTATTCCGGAATTTTCACGGGTAGTACAACCCATCACTGCACTCTTGCGGAAAAATAAACGTTTCGAATGGACCAAGGAAGCTGAACAGGCCTTTCAGGAATTGAAAGCTAAATTCACGTCTGCACCTATTTTGAAGCACCCGCGTCCCGATCTCCCATACATAGTCGAAACTGACGCATCCAGTTTAGCCATGGGAGCTGTCCTGTCTCAGAGAGACCCTGAAACCAACCAACTGCATCCTGTAGCATTCTGGTCCAGAAAGTTCTCACCGCCTGAGGTAAATTATGCAATTATCGATAAGGAATTATTAGCCACTAAGTCCGCCTTTAAGGCTTGGCGGAATTATCTTCTTGGCGCCAGGCACACCATTAACATGATCACTGATCACCGAAACTTGCAATACTTAAAGACTGCCAAGGCTCAATCGTCACGTCAGCTCCGATGGGCTTTGTTCTTTGCTGAGTTCGATTTTGTAATCACTTACCGTCCCGGCTGTAAGAATGGCAAAGCGGATGCACTATCTCGAATAGGAATGGGAGAAATAGACACTAATTCAGAACCTGTGCCGATCATTCCCGAACAAAGAATTTTGGGATTAACCTCCTTACAAACCTTCGAAGACATTCAAGCACGAGTAAAACAACTCCTGGACTCTACCGCCTTGCAGGATTGGATCCAAAGAGGATCTTACTTTTCGGTCAACAATGGCCTACCTTACTTCCAAGGACGCTTATTTCTGCCAGAAAAGGAATTACAAGAACTGGTTATTTCCCGTCATCATGATGCCCTGATGGAAGGACATCCTGGCATTGCCAAAACTGAGGAAAAAATGAAACGACAATTCTGGTGGCCTTCCTGGCGAAAGGATATTAAATCTTTCGTGATGTCCTGTGGAGTTTGCGCCCAAAACAAAGGCCAAAAGACAAGACCCGCCGGTCTTCTTCAGCCTTTAGACATTCCACCAGCGCCTTGGCACACCTTATCACTAGATTTTATCACGGACCTGCCCCCTTGTAATGGATACAATACCATTGTGGTTGTGGTGGATTTATTTTAAAAAATGGCTCATTTTATTCCGTTGAGAGGATTACCTTCAGCTTCTGTCTTTGCCAAGGAATTCCTCGAAAATATTATCCGTTTGCATGGATTCCCGTCCATATTAGTCTCTGACCGGGGAAGCCAGTTTATTTCACACTTTTGGAAAAAGTGTTGTCAACTGGCACAAATCGACGTAAGACTCTCAACCAGCCACCACCCATAGACCGATGGTCAGACGGAGAGAACGAACCAGACCCTTGAACAATACCTACGATGTATGTTGCACCAATCGGAGGGTAATTGGAAGGATTTGTTATGGGTGGCCGAATATGCATACAATAACTCGGTGCACTCTGGAACTGGACAAAGCCCCTTTTACACCCTATATGGACATCACCCTCGTACTTCAGACCTGGACTCTCCTCTGAGCCTCGAAATGCCCGCAGTGGATCATTTGCATTCCACTATAACTCAAGCCTTCAAGAATGCAACTGCCCATTTGCAACAAGCGAAAGAGAAATACAAGAAAAATGCAGATCAGCATCGGAGGGAGGCGCCTTCATACCAAATAGGAGATCAAGTATGGTTGGCTACAAAACATTTATCGCTCAAGGGACCTCGAACTTTTAATCCAAGGTTTTTAGGCCCTTATTCGATCAAAGCTATCATTAATCCAGTGGCAGTCAAGCTCGAGCTGCCAACCAACATGCGGATTCATCCCGTTTTTCATGTGTCACTTTTGAAACCAGTGCAACCAGGAACCAGATTAATAAAGCCTCCAGAACCAATTCAGATAGATGGGGAACCTGAATTCGAGGTAAAAGACATTTTGGATTCTAAAATCTCAAAATCAAAACTTTTCTATCTAATTGATTGGAAAGGGTATGGGCCTCAGGAAAGGTCTTGGGAACCCAGCGACCACGTACATGCACCTCGGCTGGTAAAAAGGTTCCATCAGAATTTCCCAAACAAACCGAAACCTCCAGAAGGAACGACCTTGGGAGGGGCCTTGGGGGGGATTGCTGTCATGATGCCTGCCCCCAGAGCACCGGGACAGGCCCAGCACCCCCGGAAGCAGGCATCATGCCCTCGGGGAAAAAACCCAGCGGCCCTTAATAGGGGCTCTTTGGACTTTGTCCTGGCGCCTTTGGCACCAGGCTCATATTGGACATCAGTCCTGGCGCCAAAGGCGCCAGGCTCATAAAAGAAGGTGTTTGGTGCACTTACCTGACGCAGACCATGCTGCATAAAGCCTCAAGCCAAATGAGGCTTAGGAGGGACTACTTTATTAAAGGAACTATTTTACTTGGGTGGGGACCGTGGAAGAATACTTACCTGAAACTTCTTCCAAGGCTATTTAAACCACGCCCGGACTGCCACACGTGCTTCGCGTTGTTCTGCACCTAGCAGCTGGACGCTCACCGTGTCTGCTCCTGCATCCTGACTCCAGCCACGCCCGTCTGCATCCTGGGACACCTGTAAAGGAAGAAGAGAAGAGAAAAGGTAAAATAAGAACATTACCTGCTTTTATCCGAAATCCGGATCCATCACACCGACGATCCTAAAGGGAAGTCATTCATTTTAAAAGCACATCGCATTGCTCACTGCAGTGCCTCGTTCCACTCACCTTCACGAGGCACCTTCGTGCCCATCAGCAACCATCAGGACCATCCACCGCATTTCCGCGCCTAAGGGAGAAAAGAGAAGAACAAAGGTGAGCTAGGGAACAGATTGAGGAAGGCCTGATTTTCCACCATAATACTTACCTGATTACTGTTGGAACAATCTCTCCTCACTTCGGGTCGGCGCCGCTTCTTCGGCTCTGCCGTACCCCGGCCACTATGGGGAAAAAAGACACAAGCATTAGTGGGTGAATGCAAGGACACTAGGGAACCACCCATCAAAGACTCATCAGAGTTTACCTTCGGCGATTCCATTCCTCAACTTGGCATCTTCACTCTGCACCTGAAAAAGAGTAAACGGACAATGGTCAATTAAGGCTTGAACTTTACAACAATATACTTAACGGCATTTTACCGGAAAAGTCATGCGAATTTGAACCCTTACCAATCCGAGATCCAGTGAAGTAACTGGATATCAATGCGCCCCTGCATCAGAAGCAGGATGGAGAGCTCGTCCTTCCAGACCCTAAGGTGAGACGCCACGGGGGATTGCAGAAGGGTTTTGAGGAGGGTGAGAGGGGGAAGTGGGAGGCCGACGCATTACCCCGCAGACAGCTAATCCCCTATTTCCACCTACAGAAGGATACTTCTGCGAGCCAGACAAGCAAGATTTGGGGGTCCGGTCCAGTCTGTCTTCCAAATCCTGCGCATCACTTTAGAAGAGGTCACAGCAGCTCAAACCAGGCCGGCGCCTCCTTGGAAGTCAGGTGAGCGTTACATGCACTTACTTATATCTAGCGTGAGTAGCTTGGGAACAACAAAGGCTGCAATTAACATCAAATCTCTTACACCTCCACAAGGGGAAGGTCAAACTGGCATACTGCTGCCACTAATCACTGAATCCCCTATTAAAGAAAAACCTGTTGACGAAAATGCACTACTGTCTCCCTCAGTCCCTAACAACCGACAATTATTCGGGATTCAACCATCGACACAACTTCCCCTGGATCAACAAATTGGGAAACCTAAAAATCAAGACCAACCTACTCAAAACTCAAACAGATGAAAGTCTACTTCTCCCAGAGCAATTGTTGAATTCAACACCACGTCCACGTTCGCCACCAAGGAACAGGAGACTAAGCGAAATAATTCCTCCTAACCCAAAGGACTCTCAGTAAAAAAAAAATGATTTAGCCACCATCATGTCGGCAATTACAATATCCCTAGCACCATTTGGGAAGCTCTATGAAAACATCAACGATTCGTTAAAGGACAGCATCATAATAACAGCAATGATGCATACCAAGTTGATATTTGTAGAAGGTTTCATCACTGCCTTGGAGCAAACAAACAAGAAACACAGAGAAACCTGGGACCTGGAAGAAAAGCTACGACTGCTACAAACCGCAAGTCTGGAAAAAAGGATCTCAAATGATAAAGAAACCCAGACCATACCTCAAACACAATCCATGAAAACGGCGCCGCTCTTCGTTAACCGAAAAAATAAATCACCTTCTCGAACGACAGAGCCCCTGAAAATGACACTCACAAAAGTCACTTCCAAAAAAAACATCATTTCCTACGCCGAAACAACCCCTATTGAAGCTAACAAGAAGCCCTCAACAAGATTTGTGCATTAGGCGTAAAGAATCCACAGTAGACCCACCGTCTTCTCCTAAGGGAAACCCTAAAGAAATTAGAACAGCCTCCATGAATGAAGCGACAGATTATGAAAACGGTACTACTACTACCAACCAGTCCATTCAATCACCACGATCTGCCGATGAATTTATCTGCCAAAGTTATTGATTTATCACAACACGAGGACTCAGCAGAAATCATTGAACTTGATACTGAAACGGGAGACAGCCCTGGAAACCAACTTGAAACTCAATTGCGCACACCTAAAGAAGGCGCCAACAAATCTGCACCCACCCACCCGAGTAAGGGACCCTCTAACTCAAATCAGGCGGATGACTTGAGTATTGAACAACTGTATGAAAAATTAAAATCCACCAAACCAATCGTCTCAAGCAAATCTTCACCTACCAAAGAAAAAGGGGCTAAATCTAAATATCAGCATGAATCCACTACAAGATCCAATGGCAAGACTTCGGATTCAGTGCGCTTATTCAAGATCGAACAAAAATCGTCAAAAGATCATTAAATGATCCTGAATAGAAGAACTGTTCTCAAAATCCTCAAACAGGTCGACATACTTAACACACTAAAGTCTGGCGACTTTACGCTCATAGAGCCGTACCACAGAAACAAGCAAGCAAAGGCATATCTCCACATCAAAAATTCGGCGCTTCGAGAGATTCCTCAAGAAGCCTACGCAAAAGTGGCCCATGACGGCTTCATCCTGACGGAGATCCAGACCCCAAAAAACAGCAAGAGACGGAAAGCAATAAAATCCCTGCAGTAAAGAACTACAGATACAAATCACAGACTGAAGACCTGTATAGATTGAGAAGACGGGGAAGAACACCGCCCCGCTGGGAAAAACCCGTCTACCATGAATCCAGAACTTCGGGGAAAGTTTCTTCTAGAACCGCCCATTCGAAATACTATCGGGATGTTAACGAAAGACATGAAGATAGAACTGATTCAAGAAATTGCAACAACTTTAGAAGAACATCCCCGTCATCACATACATCATCAGTGCGCCGAAACGAATGAAGACCTCCATCCTCAGTACACTGTGTACGACCGAAACAAAACACAGACCAGTCTACCACCCACCTACACCCCAAACCAACAAAGGATACATGGTCTTGGTTGCGAGATGTCTTTACTCCGGGTCTTAAGAGATAGCAGTGAGCAAGGGCGGCCAATTCACCATCACAGCGACCCGAATCTAAAAAGGAAGCTCCACGAAATGCTACCCTATCCATAGCGTCATGGAACACTAGAGGCCACACGCACCTAACCAAAATCGGCAGCTACAATCTAGGAACCCATGACATTCTATGTCTCCAAGAAACGTGGCTAGTGAATAAACCGGCACTTGACGGCTATACCATCGAAATCTCCCCAGCCCTAAAGGGTGCGTTCGGCAGACCGTCTTCTGGCCTATTGACAGCCATTCGGACGGGGTTGAATATATTCATCGCTAAGAAAATTGTAGCCGCCTACGCTTTCCTGGCAGTGCTCATAAGAACGAGCAATGAAAATGACTCTGAAGTTTGGGCTATTATTAACACTTACTGGAATTCCCAAAGAACTTCATCCGGCAAATTCTGTAGCCAACATCATCGATGAAATAATGATTAAACACAGAACTTCGAACATTCTCATCTGTGGAGATTTGAACTGTAACTGCCTGAAGTCGACCGACAATACGCCAGCAACAGAAAGAGGAAAACTGTGGGTTTCGTTAATGAACTCTAAGAACCTTCAAAACGCCGCAAAATCCAACAATCATCCCACTATCCCTAGATGGGAGCGCAACCAATCTACAGCAAACCTTGATTACATCTTTGTTGCAGAAAAAATGTACTCGTGCATAGCTTCTTTTGAAGTAATCAGAACGGAATTCAGTGACCACAACTTGTTAAACCTCACATGCAGAACAAAGAGATATGACCACCAATTCTACAACGTTGCGGTCGAGGTGAACACTCAGCTCTCTCGTTTGCGTATGAGTGCTAAAGACATCAAATCCTTGACAGATGAATATAATACTCTCATTACAGATACAGAAGCTAATGATGCAACATTCAGGACTAGCTACATCCCTCTGCTCCTGCAATTCAAAAAACCTCGGAAAGGGCTTGATAATCAGAGAGGAAACTTTACTCATTCCTACAAAGAGGCAACCACTGCGAACTCCACTAATATATCGGAATCCTACCGTCTGGAGCTCAGATCATACAAACAGTGGCTAAGAAACAACACATCAGCACTCTACCAAGCTTATGCCGAAAACATGATCAAGACTATAGCCAACAAAAAACCTGAGAATTTTGGAAATTGATCAATGACATGAAATCTCATCCAAACTCGCCGATGATAAATGCAGTTTCTGAAGAATGCTGGTTTAGCCACTTCTCTAAATTGTTTGATCATCCTCCCACGGATACCGAGAGGTCAAAGTCACCAACTAAATCTGATACAGACGACATAAAGACTATCATCATGAAATTGAAACTTTCACGTGCACCTGAACCGGACGGCCTAGCAAATACCGACTTGAAGCAACATCCGGAGGCCTGGTCAAGTGCCTTGAGCCTGATATTCAAACATTGTAAGGAACGAAGGATAATTCCGAGCTCCTGGAATCAAGCCATTATCGTCCCGATCTTTAAAAAAGGCACAAGAGAAGATCCCTCCAACTACCGCCCTATTGCCCTACTGGATGTTATCAGTAAAGTCTTTGCTACCTCGCTCCTGAGCCACTTCCGGAACTGGATAATAACTTCTCCAGCCAGGGATCCCCTCCAATCAGGTTTCCAATAAAACGCCAGCACTAATATAATGATCTTAAACATCTTAAAAGAAAAGGTCTTGCTTGGTGCTCCCAGAATCTTCGCAGCCTTCGTGGATTTATCCCAGGCTTTTGATAGAGTAGACAGATCTAAACTGTGCGCCAAGCTGAAGAACTGGAATTGCCCAAATCAGATTCTCGACCCAATCATCGCTCTGCATACGGACACTCATATATGACTCAGGCTAAACAACAATGGTCTACTCTCCTATCCCATACCATCTAATCGAGGAGTCAAGCAAGGCTACCCTCTGGCTCCAGCTCTTTTTATCTCCTTTCTTGGCGATTTCCAAACTTCTCAAGAACTGATTAGATTGTTCCCTCCAAAAATCAGAACTACAACGGTTACCAGACTCCTATACGCAGACAATCTCATTATTTTGGACCATACCCAAGTGGGCCTTCAACGCCAGCTGGCCAATCTGCACAAGTACACAAAGGAGAACCAGCATGGCCTATGCACCCAAGACTCTAGGCCCTAGCCACAACCACCGCAGCATAACACACCCATAGCATCAAACATTTTAACTGTGCTATATGGGCTACTTATACAGGATATTAATTACAATCAACGCTGTACTAACAACCCAAAACCAATATCGTAGTAAAGTAAAATAGCCAGTAGTGCATTTTTTATGTCCGCGGACAGCCGCAGTGGCCGCAGACATGACAAACACATCAGGGGCGCCTGCCACCTAAACAAATACAGCATTTGACCCATATCTTAGTCCCCCACCCTCCCCAAGCACTCTTACACACCAACACACTCTCCAAAGTTGTATTTTTCCCCCATTCGTTGCTGCACTGTCCGCGGATCCAAGATGGCGGATGCATCAGTACAATACGACGCACCTCATGCTTCAACCCAGCCAATCAGCGACCAGGCCCTATGTCCGCGGACATGACGCAAGCCGATTAGCCAATCGGTGTCCTGTCCGCGGAGTGAACAGGGAAATGGGTCCGCGGAGCGGACATATATATCACATTTGTTGAGACCTACTTTTTGGTCATTTTAAAAAAAACTAATGGACGGATTTCCACCAAATTTTCAAAAGCATGCTTTCGGGACCAAGCCACTGCTCCTGTCGCAAATTTGGTGCAAACCCGTCTAGCGGTTTGAGCTGTAGGTGTGAGCAAAGTTTTTTCCCCATTCACTCTATGGGAAAAAATAAATTTTGGGACCTCCCTTATAACTTTGCCCCCCCCCCTTGCACCACACTAAACTTTGCAAATAAATTCAGAGTGGGCCGTATACTTTTTTTGCAAAGTTTGGTGAGGATTCGTCCAGGGAGAGCGAAGTTATAAGCCACCCAAAAAGTGCTCTTCCTATGGGATTAGCAATTTAACCATAACTACACGGCCACTACAGTGGGCCGTGTAATATACATACATACATGGACTCCTAACCTTACCTCTAACAAACCACTTGATCTAGCCTGTATTGACTGAACTCAAATCAAACTACAAACTCAACCTCTATCATTAACCACTCACTTCAAACTATATTACCCGTAGAGTTCAGGGTAAAACAAGATTGCAGTTTTGCTATTTACTCACTCCAGAGCTCTCGTTTGTACCCTTTGAACTCTCTTAATATGGGATGATGTGGTTGTCCATACATCACTGTGTGAACATTTGTCAGCATAATGAATTCTATCTGCCCTCATGGTTGGCCAGTCCAGAGGACAATCTAGCTCATGTCTTTTATTTGTTCCAAAACATCAAGTGTGGGATAGAAACATTAGTTATTTGTGCAGCAAGAAGTTATGCAAGTGTCCAGATACCCTGTGTTCACGTTCTGCAGAGCCCCCAGTCAGTGTAGAGGTGGTCTTACCGTTTCAGCGTACACCAACATCTTTCCCTCGCAGTTCTGGTTGATCTGTTGACGATCGGACATTAGGCCCAACCAGAGACGGACCCGCAGCTGCACAGGGATGTCATGCTGACCTCTTGTGCTGTTGAGAAACTGAAAAAGACCAAATCTGTCAACAAAAAGTATCATCAAGACCAGTTCAAGTCAACAAAGCATAAACAATGCTACAGAGAGGAGAGAGAAGAGAAAGGGTGTTAAGATGCAGAATATTTGGTTGGCAGGGCAACTGGCAATAATATTGGCATATATTGACTACATCACAGATTGTTATATTTTATATCTTGCCACTCACGGTGTGTTCTACAACCAGCATGTTTCAGTGCAGGGACAAAAAGAAAACTGCAGAGCCCTGTCAATTGTGGAGTCTCAGTCACAGTCCCTCATCCTGGCCATAGTCCTGTATTCTAGTCTCCTATACTAGTCCTAGTAGTCCTAGACTCTCCTCATAGTTAAACTCTAAGTAGTACAAGTCTAATTTTAACCACAGTCTTTCATCCCAGACCTAGTCTGTAGTCATAATCCAACTTCCTTATTTTAGTCCCTCATCCTAGTCCTAGTCTCTTGATCTAACGCTAGTCCTATTGCCGCATCCCAATCCTTCCCCCTACCAATTCATCCTTGTTCTTCTCTCTCCTCTGCCGTTTCCTTTCCAACTAATTCATCTCCTTTGTCTAGTCCTTCTCCATCATCCTAAACCTTTTCCTTCATCCTAGTCCTTGGTCCCAGTCATTCTCCATCATCCTAACCTCCTTTATCCTAGTCCTTTATCTTCAAGCTTGATTATCAGTGTGCTGTGAAAACACCTGGTAAAGGACAATCCGGTAAATACTGTTACTAGACGTGGTGAATGGAGGCACACACTGCAATTACACCTTTACCACCATGCATGCAGTAACGGTACTTATCAGCAATGATCCCTCTAATTATTTTTTTCTATTTGCAGAACTGCTTGGCTGTCGTGCGCACATCCTTTTCAACGTGTGCAACTTACTAATGAAGTAAACCACTTTGTGAGCATGCATATTTAGTGAAGTACCATCTCAGAAGAGAGTTTGGAAAGGAATTTCCTCTTCCCAGTTACTAAAATTATTTACGAGTCTGTTTAAAAGGTGCATCTTGCAATACTTTTTCCAAACACAAAAGCTAAAAAAAATATCTTACATGTGATTATAAAGAGAATTTATGAACCAGGCTAAGACTTCAACATCTGCCACAGTACCTTGCAAATGTACTTCTGTGCAGAGAAAAATGTGTGCTTAATGCCACCTGAAAAACACTCATGTGTATTACAAAAACAAATATCGCTTTTCATAACTGATGTGGCTGTCAATAAATTGAAACATAATACAACATTAATAAGTCTGCAAAAAAACAGAAGAATGAACATAGAAAAGAAAATCAATACAACTCTGTTGAGGACTCAAACACGCAAGAGGATCCAGTCCACAACAGAGAAGTTCACTGAATGAAAACCTATACAAGGACAAGCCCCCCAATTAATCAAAAAAAAAGAGAAAGAACAAAAGCGGCTAAAAAAAAGTCAGAACAACACGACAAGAACCATCGAACAAACAGCAGTTCATGCTGCCCTGCATCAAAAGACAAAATCACCGCAAATGGACAAACGAGGAATATGGGCCTGGTTACCCAAAGCCCTCACAATGCAACGCAACAAATAGCCATCCAAGAGCACAGCAACAAATAGCCATCCAAGAGCACAGAGGCATCGTCAACATCACAGGCAGAGGAGTGTCCACAAGAAATTATGCTCTGCTCATGGAATACGCGAGGACATGCACTTCTTACCCAACCAGGAGGGCTAAACCTTGGAGAAAATGACATCATTTACCTCCAAGAAACATGGGTGCAACACGTTCCAACTCTAAATGGCTATCAGGTCATCTTAGCTCCAGCAGCCAGAGGCACCACAGGCTGGCCAACCTCAGGACTAATGATGGCATGTCGTAATGGATGCAGTGCCACCATCAAAAAAACAATAATTGCAAACCAATCAATTCTGGCAATTGAACTCGTCTGCACAACTGAAAGCAACTCCGAAGTCCCGTTCAACAAAGTTGTAATAATAAACACTTATTGGAATCCGGCAGCAATAACCACAAACAATTAAGATCCCACAACCAACATCATCTTATGCGGTGACTTAAATGCAGTTTGTAAACCTCAGCAAAAGAACTCAGCATCCAATCCAAATGCTGCCTCAGAACTACGAGGCAAAACATGGCTCAACTTTACCACCTCTCGTGAACTCCACAATCTGAGCAATGCGTTCCCGCAAATAATCAGCAAGCCAACCTGGCAGCGAGGAAACTCTGCAACAACAATTGACTATATTTTTGTCTCTCAGCCACTTTTACACATTACAAAGTCATTCAATATACGGTGCACTTCAGCTAGTGACCATAACCTACTAGAGACAACATGGCAGTTACCAACTAAGAAACGTAACCAAACTAATCTCCTATTTGAGCCAAATGCCCAAGGCACCAGGCTAAAACTAAGTGCTGAGGCCATCAAAGACCTAACGTCAAAATACAAAGCGAAGGCACAATCAGAAACAAATAAACCAATTGAATATCAGCCCTTGCTAATACCACACATGCAAGTGAAAAAAGTTTCAAACACTGCAAGACAAAATATAAAACACTCCTACAATGTGGAGCTCGTAGACAAAAGACGTATTTACAGAAAAGCTCTGTGCATAGCAAAAAAACAACCTGACACGCCAGCCGCACAGATAAACATCAAAGGCCTAAAAGTGGCTTACAAAACTTGGGTGCGATTTTACAGGTATAAACTGTACCAGGCAGACGCTGAGCAAATCACAAAAGCACTAGTTTCAAACAACAGCAGAGAATTTTGGTCGTTGCTGAGAACAACAGATAATCCCTTGGAAAAGCAAATCCTGAACAATATCAACCAAGTAACTTGGGAAAAGCACTTTGAAACAGTGTTCAAATCAGTCACTGGGGACATAACCAATGACCTATGCCAAGAGGTCGAGAAGTGGGTCGATATTCTGGACATCATCAAAAAACTAAAAAACTCAAGAGCACCACCAGGGCCGGATGGTCTGACAAACTTTGAATTAAAGACGCATCCGAATGAGTGGGCTGACTTCCTGAGCATCATCTTTCAGCGCTGTGCAGACACGAGATCCCTACCAGCAACATGGACCAAGGCTATAATTATACCAATCTATAAGAAAGGCGATGTTACGGATCTATTGAATTTTCGCCCTATAGCCTTACTGGATGTCATGGGTAAGATATACGCTACTCTGCTATTGAAAAAATTCCAACTATGGGCCAGTACCGCCCAATGCAATGATGAGCTCCAAGCTGGCTTAAAAAAAATGCAGGGACTACCTGTAACATCTTAGCCTTTAGCATTTTAAAAGACAAAGCCTTACAAAAGAACCAATGCCAGTTCACAGCGTTTATTGACTTCACTCAAGCGTTCGACCGTGTTGAAAGATCTCGCTTGTGGGATAAACTAAAAACTTGGAATTGTCCGGAGGACATCCTAGCTCCAATACAGCACTTCACCACAACACCACATTGAGAGTGCGCTTGAGCCGTGTGGGCGAGTTGTCAGCTGAAATAACAAGTACACGCGGGTAAAGCAAGGCTGCCCATTAGCATCAGCACTTTTTCTGGCCTACATTGGAGATATCCAATCAATTGAGGCATCTACAAGAACTTTTCCTTCGAAGATTGGTAACACCATAATAGTACGTTTGCTCTACGTGGACAACCTCACGTTGTTTGACCAGACACAAATAGGGCTGCAACGCCAACTAAACAGCCTTCTACAATATGCAAACAACAATCATCTAGAACTCAACAGAGACAAAACTAAAATCATGATCCTCCAAAAACACGAAAGGACAAATACAGACTCCAACTGGTACTTGGGGCAAAAGAAAATTGAGATTGTCAAATCGTTTAAATATCTGGGAGTCCACCTAGACAGCTCGCAGCTCGAAACGACCATGCAACACGAGCTGCAGACAAAAATCAACAAATTAGTGGCCCAAGCAAAGGCCATAGATAATAAATTCGGGAAATTTTCCATGATACCAGTCCTCAATTTTTACAGAATGAAAGTTGTACCCGCCGTCACATACGGCACCGAAGCTATGCCAACTATTCCCAAGCAAATATGGACCAAACTCGAAGCCTCGTTCTGGCGACAGGTGCTTAAACTCCCGAACTCAACATCAGGAGTAGCAATCAGACATGAACTAAGTCTCCAGTCATTAGAATGCATGGTGAGCTGCAACACCATAATGCTTTTCAGAAAATGCAGAATGGAAAACAGCAATGCAATATTCCGCATGATTAAACTCGAGATGGACGGGCAAAAATCTGAGATGCTGATCAAATGGCAAAAAGAAAATCAAACCATGCTACAGACAATCGCGTCAGATGAAGACGAATTAATTTCAAATCCCTGCAGAGTTTTACGCAAACTCAAAGACGCAGACTGGGCCAAGACTAACGACATGGCAGCTAAACTACAACTCATCTCACACCTTCCAAGCAACACAACAAAACGAAACTTGCCACAGCAGCTAATAAAGCAATTTCCAAACAAAAAAGCTTGCAACTTAATCCTACGCGCCCCTCTGAATCTCTTTAAAACCAATGAAATTCTCCATATTAGAGGTCTCAGTCAATCGCTGCAGTGGCGATTTTGCCATAACAACGCACCCCCACCAACTGAAACAATACGACATCTTGTGATGGCATGTCCAGCAACCAAAGAAATCAGGCAATGCTATTTGTCCACCATGGTTGGATTTGACATCCTACAAGAAGAAGAGACATGGTGGCACAGACCCATTGGAGGCAATCACACTGTTTGGCACATTGCAACAGCAAATGTTTTAGAACACATTTACAGCAAGTTACTCACGGCTGATCTGTGACTCGGTTAAGCAGTCATTCACAACTAACTAATAACGAACAATCAACAGCAGCAGAATCACCCAAGACAAAAACAGACTTTACAAGCACACGATGTGCATACAAGAATGATAGTACAATATGGTAAAAATCTTATTTTGATTAAACAATAAAAAATAAAAAAATACAACATTTGCAGATGGATTAATGGAAATAGTACCTGGCGAGGGTCAATCAGATTGTAACAATCAATCTGATTGGCCATCACCTGGTCGTTACCCAGCCAGGAAAGACTTACCTGACAAGGGACGAGCGCCGTGTTCCTCGCAGTTCTTTTTCTTTCTCCTGTCATGCTGCCATGGAAAGGGAGAAGGGACGACTTGTAGTCCCTTCTCCTTTTCTGTGGTGGCCCTTTTGTTTGTTTACTTTCCCCCCATTTGTTTTAATGGCTGTCATGGAAAGGGAGAAGGGACTAGGAGTAGTCCTTTCTCCCCGAACCCTGGTGGCCATTTTTTTGCTTTTTTTCCTCAACTCGAGAAAAGGTTTCAGCGCCATTTCACAACTTGAGAACAATAGCTTTGAGTACCCTAGTACGACATGCCAGGGTACTAATAGCAATATTATGGGGGTACTAAGTTAGAAGCCCAGTCCTTCTCTTGGGCTTCTAACTATCGACTCAGGGCATTGCCATACCGGTAATGCCCCCCCTCTTCGGGTTCTATTGCTTTATTAAAAGCAATGTGTCAAAAAAAAAGTGCCAATAGGATTTCAAGTGCCACTTTAAGTAATTTAAGGGCCAGGAGAACATGCCTCTAATAATTTGTGTAAGGATGATAATTTGCATCAGAATAGCTGCACCTCAGAATATGATGATAAAAAATTCCTATGCCTCTACTTACTATACACATTAGCTGTGCTAATATAAGCCTTACAGCTAAGAGACATACACCATCAATTTTTACTCCCTAAAAAAAGGAAAATATGCATAACAAAAACAAGAAACAATTTAGCATAAGAGCATACCCACCCTGATTCAACCCACAAAGCTCCATTGATATTTTTTCAAATTAGTGGCCAGCAGAGCCGTGGCATAGGAAGGAACTCTAATAATAATAATGGCCGATCACAAGAGAAATTTTAGTAAGCATGACGTATCCCTGGTGGCAAAGCTAATTACTTTTTTACTATCTGAAAAACTATTTTACTCCAAGAAGGGAGCAAAATCTGATTAGAGCCTTGCCTGTAACCCTGACATAAGAAGTAAAATGACAGGGTACATAATAAAGTCCATAGTTTTGCTCACCCTTTCACACCGCAGCCTTGACAAAATTAAACAAGAGCGTTAGTGAGGTTTATTATGGAGCCCTGTTGAAGAAAATCATATATATATATACCTTTTAAGTTAATTGCATCAATTCTCAGAGATACAACCGATGGAGTGCCTTCTTCTGTAACTAGGGATCCCTCTTCTGTAATTCTTGATCAGTTAAATAAGATGCAGTGAGCTGCTAGAGACAATACACAGAGCGCACGTGGTTATATTGAAAAGGCCTCAGCAGCTGAGCATAGAAAGAAAAAGAAGGTCCTGTTGTCTAGAATGTTACTAGAATTTCCTATCCCATAACAGCACATTTCCTTCGCTGTACGGCCAAAACATCTGATTTGTTTTTTGTTAAATGTACTGCTGTGTTCATCGCCCGTAAGGAGTGTTGACTTGTGCCCTTCCACCCATACCCTATCCCGACCCATGTGCTAGCCTCCAATACTAGCTGGTAGAGCACTGTAAAAAGTGAGGGATTGTAGCAGTAAACACTCACTGGGATATTTGCAGACACACAATACTTTGCAAGCAAGAAATATTTAATACCTGACCATGATTTTATGTGCATTTTAAGAATATGATGACTCTGCATGTACGCAATTGTTTTACAGTACATACTTTATTTATTTATTTATTGCATTTGATTACACGCCCAAACCCTCAGGTATCACGGCGTAGGTTACATACATCTTAGTTATCATAAGCAGTTGCAGTTATATTGTGTGTCTTAAGTAGTAACATACATCTTAAGCGTCTTATACAACACACTTGTGATCTTGTTACAAGAATGTTTGCAACATATCCCACCCTTATATGATTGTGTAGGATTACACAAGTGCTCAGTGAAACCGTTTTTGTATGGTAGTGAGTTATCATATAATGTGTGAAGGTCTATGCCCAATGGAAATCTGAAACCCCTGAATAGGATGCAGATTGTGCGAAAAGCATTCTACTGTCTGAATATCCAGTGCCTTGATACTACAGATGAGTAATGCAAGGCATAGTCCATACCCATTATCCCTTGTAGGCCAAGTCAATTATATTGAAATATTGCTCTCCACTTATAGGGTAATGTTAGCAATGCTGTAGCAGAGCATTACATTTGTTTTCTCAAAATCCTTACAGGGCAAATTAATATTGGAATTTCATAATGAGCTAAATTGCAAGGGGGTCGCTTCAAAGCACTTGTGCAAAGAAGAGTAGTGTGGGATAAGGTTGCACATCCAAGTAGCCTGCTTACTTACAGTCAATATCCAATATTTGAGCTGGTAGCTCGATTACACAGTGTGGGTGACGCTTTGCTAAGGCACCATGAGTAACAGAAATTTTGGTGCATGAACGTTGTTCATATTGCAACAAACACAAAACAAGTGGATGAAGGTACACGTCTGGTAAACTTTTGTAGAGCCAAGAGAGGAAGAGTTAAGGTGGTCTGGTAGTATCTAAATGTGTTCTGGGCAGAAGTTAGAGTCGTAAGGTAAAAGCGTGGTAGAGTCAAGTTTAGGAGACATGAGTGGGGAGGGAACATTATTTGGTTAATGTGTGCTGGTATATCTTGGTTATATTCTTCTGTTCATGGAGCCACTTTTTCATATGATTTTTTAACCTTGTGTGGGTGTATTGTTTTAGGGATTTTAGGTGTTTAAATTCACCCTTGCATAATAGGGTAATGCAAATGAGTAGAATATCAAGACTAGTTAGTTATTTTAAGAGGAAGAAAAGGTCAGGTAATTGCTGTGTCTTGTGCCTTATTACATCTTTTTGAATAGGTGAGAATTGTCTGTGTGAGCTGCTAAAAATATTCTGAGCGGCACCCAGAAGGAATCTGGGCAAGCGCTCATGCGCACAGCTTAGAAGGAACATTGGCTACCAGTACAAGCCCAAACAACATTGAAAATGACTACCTTGGCCCATAAATGTCTCTTCCATAAGGTGCCTACCTATTTGAAAACACAAATTTCATATTACTTCCCTAGTAGAATAATTAGATCTCTAGATGCCTATCTGTTTCTGACTCCCAGATTTTAATTGAAGTTAGCAGGTGGAAATGGAGAAGGGGTAGGACGAACAAGAAGGACTATCAAGATGGAATAGGTTGTAGGAGAGGGAATAGAATGAAAAACTACAAAAAAGGATTAAGTCAAAAGACTAGGAAGAATTAAAAGTAC
Organism: Ambystoma mexicanum; assembly: GCF_040938575.1. Lineage (NCBI taxonomy): Eukaryota > Metazoa > Chordata > Amphibia > Caudata > Ambystomatidae > Ambystoma > Ambystoma mexicanum. The sequence goes on from NC_090932.1 coordinate 1,151,993,678, forward strand.
TAGAATGTAGGAGAAGGACTATTGTGAAACACGAAGCACTAGGACGAAGGAGAAGGACTGGGATGAAGCAGGGCTAAGATGAATAACTAGGACAAAGGAGAAGGACAAAGGGAAAGGACTAGGATAAAAGAGAAGGTTTGGGACAAAGGAAAAGGTCGACAGAGAAGGACTGGGATGAAGGGCTAGGAAGAAGGGCTAGAACAAAGGAGAACCAGAATGAATGACTAAAATGAACTAGAAGGATTAAGATGAAGGAGAATGATGAAGGAAAGAACTATGACGAAGGAGAAGGGTGATGGGGAAGGACTAGGTTGAAGGACCGTAGGAGGACAAAATACAAGCTAGAATAAAAGAGAAACAATAGAATGAAGGGCTAGGACAAAGGGAAAGGACTAAGTAGAAGGACTTGGACTAAGGAGAATAACTAGCTCTAAGGATTAGGATGAAGGACAAGAACTTGGACAAAGCACTAGACTGAAGAAGAAGAACTGGGATATAGGACTAGAACAAAGGGCTAGGATGAAAGAGAAGGCTTAGGGTGAAGGACTAGGATGGATGACTGGGATGAAAAAGAAGGACCTGGACAGAGGCGAAGGAGTAGGACCGGCAGAAACGAAAAGAACAAAGGACTGGGAAGAAGGACTAGAACAAAGGACAATAACTCTGAAGAAGGTCTAAAGACTTGCAAGAAGGAGAAGAGCTAAGACCAAGGAGTAGGAAAAAAGAGTTGGATGAAAGAGAAGGACTAGGACAAACAAAGAGGACTGGGATGAGGATGAGGATGAAGGAGAAAGAGTAGAAGGTCTAGGACAGTGGATAGGTTTGACAGAGAAGGGATGGGATAAGGGGCTAGGACGAAGGATTAGAATGAAGCAGAAGGTAGAATGAAGGGCTAGGTTAAAGAGAAATCCCTAGGGATAAAGGACTAGGACAAAGAAGAAGGACTTGACCAACGGAGAAGGACTAGAAAGAAGGACTAATATTAAAAAGAACAACATGTTGGAATGAAAGGAACAAAAATAGAGGAAGTGTCATGATGCCTACCCCCGGCCATCAGGACCAAGCCCATCAACTCCGGGAGCAGGCATCCCCACACTTATTAAAATCCCAAAATCCCCGGCTGGGGGCTGTTTGGGTTCAGTCCTGGCGCCTTAGGCGCCAGGCTCATAGACTTTACTTACCTGATGCAGACCATGCTGCAAGTGAGTCCAAGCCAACGTGAGGCCTGGATGGGACTATTTTATTACAGGGACTATTTTTTTTACTCGGGCGTGGTTCTGGGGAACTTCTTACCTGGAACTACTTTGGAGGCTATTTAAACCACGCCCGAACAGCAGCACACGCTTCACGTTATTCTGCATCCAGCAGCGTAACGCTCACCGTGCCTGCAGCCAGCATCCAGTCTTCTGCCATGCCCGCCTCGAATCTGGAGCTCCTAAAAACAAGAGGAAAGAAAAGGACAAGGTTAGAAAACGAACTACTTTCGAATTCCTCACCTGATTTCGGATCCATCTCGCCTCTGGACCTGGAAAGAACATAATGTCTGTACGTGTCGCATCACCAGCTGCAGCGCCGCGCCATACCCACCAGTCCTCGCAGAATCTTCCGATTCGGCGCTGCCTCCATCATTTCTTCGCCGAACTCCGGCACCTGGGGGACAAAAGAAAACAACAAGGTGAGCCGAGAAAACCAACAAATATAACTCTTATCACCATAGACTTACCTGATTTACCACCGGAGGCATTATTCTATAACTCTCCACATCTTCATGTGCCGCACCTGCAAAGAGAGAGAAAACAATACGTTAAACACGTGCAACATTTACCGGACAGCGTCGGGTAATACAGACTCTTACCTGAGCGCCACCAGCTACCACGAGAGCATCTTCTCACGAACTCAGCTGCAAGACAAGGAAGGAAGGGGGGAACAAGAGTGAACATCGGACATATTGAACTCTATGAACTTGATACTTACTGGTCCTAGCCAGGAACCTCAGAGTCAATACTCTCCGGAACTCTCCCACGCCTTCAAACCAGTGAAGTAACTGGAATCAACGCGCCCTTGCAATCCATACAGGATGGAGAGCTCATCTTTCAAGAGCATAAGGTGAGATTGCTGAAAGGGCAATTCGGAGTGATAAGTGGGGAGGACTGTGGGGGGTGCCACCACTTGAATCCACGGGTGGCTAAATCCATCTCTCCACTTGCAGGAGAATACTTGTCATGGGCGCTACTCCCGAGGTGCCAGGACTGGCCCAGCGCCCTTGGAAGCAGACCCGTCTTCCACTACTCCGGACCCAGCAGACCCTGCAGGGGCCCTTTGGACCGTGTCCTGGCGCCTTTGGCGCCAGGCTCATGAAGGGTTTCAGTCCCAGCGCCATAGGCGCCGGGCTCATATTGATAAACAGTGTAATAATGCTTGAGTGGATTTACCTGAGGCAGACCATGCTGCATATTTACCCAGAACAATCCAGTCTGGTTGAAGTCCCCAGCCATCAGGGCTGGGAGGAACTATTCCCTCCATTCAGGAACTCTTTTCTTACCTGGGTGGAACCGGTGGAAGAACACACAATGGAAGCACTTCTCTGCTATTTAAACCACGCCCGATGGAAAACACGTGCTTCGCGTTATTCTGCAGCAGCAGCAGGACGCTCACCGAGTCGGCTCCTGCATTCCAGGTCCAGAGTCATCTTCAGCTTCCGCGCAGCAACCTGTGGATGAAGAAAGACACAGAACAATACTTACCAGATCCCGGAATCCAGTCACCGGCAAAACCTGCAAAGAATAAACATAAGGATAGAAAAGTGCAACTCGCTTGCAGCCGCGCCCGCTTACCTGATCCATCCGTGATTGCAACGGAGCTAACCGCGGCCTTCTCTTCGGCAGCTTCTCTGCACCTGAAAGGCAAAGGACATAATTAAAAAGGGGTTCGGGTGAAGGCAGTCGCATTCATCTTAACTTACCAGTTTTTTGCACGCGCAGTAGCGGCCGCATCAACCTCAGCATCCCGGCACCTGAAAAACAGGAAAAAGACATTATTTGAGGTGCCATTAAAAGCGGCCAACGAACATTATACTTACGTGCATCGGCACATGCAGCGGCAACGGAAAACTACGCCCTCAGCATCCCAAGGCCTGAAACAAAGGAAAAGGGACATTATTGAGGTGCCCATCTTTTAAAGAATAAAGACTACAGTTACTTACAGGCATCCGCTCGTGCAGTAACGGCGGCATCGCTCTTCGGCATCCCAGCACCAGTGCCACAACTAAGGCCGCAAAAGACTTGAGCCTCAACACTGAACTCATCCAGTGACGTAACTGGAATCCACGCACTCCTGCGCCAGACGCAGAATGGAGAGCTCAGCATTTATACGCCTAAGGTGTGAGCTCGCCGAGACAAGTAGAAAGCTAGGCTGTGGGAGAAACTGCCGATTGGTGGGAGAAGAAATCCCATCAAACGGTGATTAACCCTTTTTCTTCCACCTGCAGAAAACTTACCCTGCAAGTCAGACATTCGATAAGAGGAAGCCCAGTCCTGAGTGTCGTCCGAGCTCTACGCTTCTCAATTGAAGAAACGATAGCAGCCCAGCCGGGATCAGCGCCTCCGTGGGAATCAGGTGAGCATTACAGAATGCGAAGCCCACCAATAACCTCCTACCCAGGCGCTATGGAAACTTCCGACACAGACCAACTGGCCCAGTTGTTAGGGGAATTAAGAGCTAAAGTTCATGCTGCCCGCCAGGAAACGAATGCCCTTAGGAGGGAATTGATAATATCAAAAGAATGAACTGATGATCTCGCCAGACAGTTATTACAGACACAAGCGGGGCAAACCCCGCTACCTAATTCAGGAGGGAGCTATATCCCAGCGGCTTCAGCCAATCCTGTTCAAATCAACCTACCCGGAAATGTTCCATTGGCACCGCCTGAACGCTTCTCTGGTGACCCTAAAAGGTTTGCTGTGTTTATAAATCAATGCGATTGCACTTTCTTTGTAGACCTGCAGCCTTTCCGACTGACCAGACTAAGGTAGCCTGTGCTTTCGTATCTTAGCGGCAGTGCCGCTGATTGGTCGATCCCTCTGGTTACACAGGATGACCCGATCCTTCGTGATTTCCCGACCTTCCAGGCAAATATGGAAATACTTTTTTCAAGGCATTCCCAGGGGCAGGCCCTGGTCAACAAACTCCTTTCCGTACGACAGGGCAATCAAGATCTTTTGGCCTACATTGCATCATTCAATAGGCTAATCGTGGAAACCAGATGGCCTGAGGACAAAAGAATCACGCTTTTTCACAGGGGTTTGCGTGGCGAACTCAAAGACGTCCTTGCCCAGGTAGTGAATCCTCCTCAGGATTGTTCAGAGTACATTGATTTGGTGGTCCAATTGGATCACAGACTACAAAACAGAAAGGCGGATCGATCCAGGTTTGAAACAGGAGTGTTCCCTAAGCCTCAAAGTCACACCAAAGGAGTTGAAGCCGTCGAACCTATGCAAATTGGGGTTGTAAAGGGTCCCCTAACCCAGAAAGGAGGCGACAAGAGATGACAAATGCAACTATGTCTCTATTGTGGAAATTCAGGACATTTTCTTCGAGATTCCCCGGTGAAACCACCTAAGAAGACAGTGGGAGCTTCTGATAAGAGTTCTGAAAAGCCTGAGCCGGGAAACAACCTCGCCCGACAAGTGTAGAGGTCCGCTTGCCGAGCGTAAAAAACAGTTCTTTGACCTCGCACTTCATAATGCCAATGGTCCTCGTAAACCCAGAGCAACCGGACCATTTGCATGCAATTAAGGCATACATTGATAGCGGAGCAGTTGGAAATTATGTGGACCGCGAATTGGCTTCCAGGATGAACTTACCTCTTTGTCCAAAGGTGGTTAAAGACGTCATTACCACTGTGGATGGGATGGAAATCGCCTCCGGACCAGTGATCCATACCACTATTGAAGTGACGATACTAGGCCAAGACGGGCATCAGGAGGTAATTGTGTTCAACGTGATCAAGGCTCCTCAATTCCAAGTAATTCTAGGGATTCCTTGGTTGGAGAAACACAATCCTCAGATTGATTGGCGAGCAAAGACGATAAAGTTCCCAGAGTGCACACCAACTTGTTATCCACGACCCAACATTGGCCTAGCGTCAGTGACGGCTGACGGTCCACAATTACCTCTAGAGTATCGAGAGTTCCAAGATGTTTTTCAAAAGGAACAGGCTAACACCTTGCCACCCCACAGATCATACGATTGTCAGATAGATTTGCTACCCGGTGCAACTGCCCCTTGCAGTAGGATTTACGCCCTTACCGAGCCTGAGAACCTTCATCTGCGACAGTATTTAGACCAGTACCTGGCCAATGGCTTTATCCGTCTGTCGAAGTCCCCTGCATCCTCGGCTCTGTTCTTCGTACCAAAAAAAGAAGGTGACCTCAGAACATGTATAGATTATCGTGCTTTGAACCAGATAACAGTAAAAAACGGGTACCCCTTACCTCTGATCCCGGAACTCCTTGTCCAGGTAAAAAACGCCTGTATTTATACTAAGCTTGATCTCCGGGGAGCTTATCACTTGGTACGGGTCAAGGAAGGAGATGAATGGAAGACGGCCTTTCGCACTAAGTATGGGCTATTTGAATACCAAGTGATGCCCTTTGGACTATGCAATGCACCGGCCGCCTTCCAATATTTTATGAATGATGTCCTGAGAGAGCTCATTGATGTCTGCGTTGTCGTCTACATAGATGACATTCTTGTGTACTCATCTTCAGAAGCTGACCATCGAAATCATGTTAGGGCGGTCCTTGAAAAACTTCGCCAACATAAACTTTTTGCCAAGCTCGAAAAATGTGTTTTTCATGTCACTGAGGTCGAATTTTTGGGATTTATTCTGACACCCAAAGGAGTACACATGGACTCGAGAAAAGTAGACGCTATCCTCAAATGGCCGTCTCCTACTTCCGTGAAAGGCGTTCAAAGCATGCTAGGCTTTGCCAATTTTTACCGTAGATTTATTCCCGAGTTTTCACGAGTGGTACAACCCACTTGTGACTGTCTTTTTTTAATATAATGGTTTTGTAGCTCTTAAGAAAAAATAAACGCTTTGAATGGTCCGTAGAAGCAGAACAAGCCTTCCAAGAGCTAAAGGCTAAATTCACCTCAGCGCCAATACTGAAACACCCACGCCCGGACCTCCCTTACATCGTTGAAACCGACGCCTCCAGCTTAGCAATGGGAGCAGTCCTATCACAAAGAGATCCAGAGACTAACCAACTGCATCCTGTGGCATTCTGGTCTCGGAAGTTCTCGGCGCCTGAGATCAACTACACCATCACAGACAAAGAGCTTCTAGCGATTAAATCAGCCTTTAAGGCATGGCGGCATTATCTCCTCGGGGCCAGACACACCGTCACAGTGATCACCGATCATCGAAATCTGCAGTATCTGAAAACCGCCAAGGCTCAATCCTTCAGACAGCTTCGCTGGGCTCTATTCTTTGCTGAATTTGACTTAGTGATCACTTATCGCCCCAGCAACAAGAACGACAAAGCGGATGCTCTTTCCCGAATTGGAATGGGAGATAACATTGCCAATTCAGAACCTGTACCAATAATTCCTGAACAAAGGATCGTGGGTCTGATTTCTTCACAATCCATTGAGGATATTGAAGAAAAAACTAAACAACTTGTAACCTCACCAGACTTACTGAACTGGTTACAAAAAGGAAAAGATTTCACCGTAAGCAATGACTTGCCTTATTTCCAAGGACGATTGTTCCTACCACACGCCGATTTAAAAAGACAGGTAATCTCCTGCTATCATGATTCATTAATTGAGGGTCACCCTGGCATTGCCAAAACCACAGAAAAGGTGAAGAGACACTTCTGGTGGCCTTCATGGAGAAAAGACATAAAGGAATTTGTGATGTCCTGCGGTGTGTGCGCTCAAAACAAGGGTCAGAAGAAGAGGCCGGCTGGTCTTCTGCAACCATTAGACATCCCACCGTGTCCCTGGTATACCCTTTCCATGGACTTCATCACAGACTTACCCTCCTGTTCCGGCTACAACACCATTCTTGTTATTGTGGACCTGTTTTCTAAAATGGCCCACTTCATTCCGCTAAAAGGCTTACCTTCAGCATCAGTCCTAGCCAAAGTATTTCTTGAAAACATCGTCCGGCTACATGGCTTCCTGTCAGTACTAATCTCAGATAGGGGGAGCCAGTTTATTTCCCACTTTTGGCGTAGCTGTTGTCGATTAGCTCAAATCGATGTAAGACTTTCGACCAGGCATCATCCCCAGACCGACGGGCAAACCGAGAGAACAAACCAGACTCTCGAGCAATATTTACGATGCATGCTACAACAGTCGGAGAGTAAATGGAAGGACATCCTTTGGATAGCTGAATATGCTTACAACAATTCAGTTCATTCGGGTACCGGGAAGAGTCCCTTCCACATCTTGAATGGGATTCATCCTCGAACCTCCAACCTTGATCCACCTCAAGATCTTGGAACACCCGCCGTGGAACAATTGCACACCGTTATTACCCAAGCTTTTAAGGAAGCGACTTGCCATCTACAACAAGCTAAAGAGAGGTACAAAAAAGGAGCAGATCAACACCGAAGCAATGCCCCTCAATACCAGGTTGGGGATCAAGTCTGGCTGTCCACCAAACATTTATCGCTTAAAGGGCCTCGCACCTTCAACCCCAAATACCTGGGACCATAGCCAATTACGGCCATAATTAATCCAGTGGCCGTTAAATTAGAATTGCCAACCCATATGAGAATACATCCTGTATTTCACATATCTCTTTTGAAACCCATGCAACCTGGAACCAGATTGACCAATCCTCCAGAACCCATTCAAGTGAATGGGGAGCCGAATTTGAAGTAAAAGACATTTTGGACTCTAAATCATCAGATCAAAGCTATTCTACCTAATCGACTGGAAAGGCTACGGACCTCAGGAAAGGTCATGGGAACTCTATGACCATGTCCATGCTCCTCGTCTAGTCCAGAAATTTCACCGGACCTTTCCCGATAAACCAAAACCCCCGGGGAGGACAAGTTTGGGAGGGGCCTTGAGGGGGGGTGCTGTCATGGGCGCTACTCCCGAGGGGCCAGGACTGGCCCAGCGCCCTCGGAAGCAGACCCGTCTTCCACTACAGGGGCCCTTTGGACCGTGTCCTGGCGCCTTTGGCGCCAGGCTCATGAAGGGTTTCAGTCCCGGCGCCATAGGCGCTGGGCTCATATTGATAAACAGTGTAATAATGCTTGGGTGGACTTACCTGAGGCAGACCATGCTGCATATTTACCCAGAACAATCTGGTTGAAGTCCCCAGCCATCAGGGCTGGGAGGAACTATTCCCTCCATTCAGGAACTCTTTTCTTACCTGGGTGGAACCGGTGGAAGAACACACACTGGAAGCACTTCTCTGCTATTTAAACCACGCCCGATGGAAAACACGTGCTTCGCGTTATTCTGCAGCAGCAGCAAGACGCTCAACGAGTCGGCTCCTGCATTCCAGGTCCAGAGTCATCTTCAGCTTCCGCGCAGCAACCTGTGGATGAAGAAAGACACAGAACAATACTTACCAGATCCCGGAATCCAGTCACCGGCAAAACCTGCAAAGAATAAACATAAGGTTAGAAAAGTGCAACTCGCTTGCAGCTGCGCCCGCTTACCTGATCCATCCGTGATTGCAACGGAGCTAACCGCGGCCTTCTCTTCGGCAGCTTCTCTGCACCTGAAAGGCAAAGGACATAATTAAAAAGGGGTTCGGGTGAAGGCAGTCGCATTCATCTTAACTTACCAGTTTTTTTGCACGCGCAGTAGTGGCCGCATCAACCTCAGCATCCCGGCACCTGAAAAACAGGAAAAAGACATTATTTGAGGTGCCATTAAAAGCGGCCAACGATCATTATACTTACGTGCATCGACACGTGCAGTGGCAACGGATATAAAGCCCGCAGCATCCCGGCACCTGAAAACTAGAAAAAGGACATTATTAAAGGTGCCATTAAAAGCGGCCAACGAACATTATATTTACGTGCATCGGCACGTGCAGCGGCAACGGAAAACTACGCCCACAGCATCCCGAGGCCTGAAACAAAGGAAAAGGGACATTGTTGAGGTGCCCATCTTTTAAAGCCTAAAGACTACAGTATACTTACAGGCATCCGCTCGTGCAGTAACGGCGGCATCGCTCTTCGGCATCCCAGCACCAGTGCCACAACTAAGGCCGCAAAAGACTTGAGCCTCAACACTGAACTCATCCAGTGACGTAACTGGAATCCACGCACTCCTGCGCCAGACGCAGAATGGAGAGCTCAGCATTTATACGCCTAAGGTGTGAGCTCGCCGAGACAAGTAGAAAGCTAGGCTGTGGGAGAAACTGGCGATTGGTGGGAGAAGAAATCCCATCAAACGGTGATTAACCCTTTTTCTTCCACCTGCAGAAAACTTACCCTGCAACTCAGACATTCGATAAGAGGAAGCCCAGTCCTGAGAGTCGTCCGAGCTCTACGCTTCTCAATTGAAGAAACGATAGCAGCTCAGCTGGGATCAGCGCCTCCGTGGGAATCAGGTGAGCGTTACATACTTCTACGAGTCAAGCAGACAAGATTCGGAGGGACAGTCCAGTCAGTCATCTCTGCACTACGCATCACATTGGTGGAGACCGCAGCCGTCCGTGTCCGACTGAAGCCCCTGTGGGAGCCAGGTGAGCGTAACAGGAAGTCAAATATTTTGAATATTTAGCGTACAGGTTAAACATACTGAGTGAATGGAGTGCCCAGAAAGAGAAAAGTGCTGTATTACTGGCAATATCATCTCAAATGGTAGCCAAATTCAGTGATAGCCTAAGAAATAGGTCCATAACAGCAGCTTTTGAAGTGTATAATGAACAGACTGTACCTGGTGGAAATTAATGAGAATTGAAAACATCTTCCTGAAGAGATTATTAGTGTTACCAAAAAATGCATCAGATACCCTAACACACCTAGAGCTGAATTTAATCGGTATAGGTAAGATGATTTGTACAAAACAGCTACACTATTGGATCCACTTATGGAACAACCCACCATAACAGATATATTGAGATGATTTGACGGAGATACTAAATACTGAATCATTAAGATCTTTTAAATGCGTGAAACAAGTAAAGCTGACAGCGGAAAAATTGGTCTACCTGACCTTTGATATAAACCTGAGATCTTTTAAAGTACAAGTTAAGGATGCTGATAAAATAAACAGCTCGGAGGAATATGTGGAGCAGGCATCAACCAGTGAGAATGTCCGAACGTATCTGGAGACAAAAACGACAGGGGAATTTGAGATCGATATTGTTAACCTCTATGCAACAATGCAGAGATTGCCTTATTTGAAATTTAGATTTCAGATATTACCACTGGGAACAACTATAAATAAATGGGACAATAAGAAATCAGAGTTCTGCCCTTTCTATTTGGATAAAGCTGAGACCCTGCAACATTTCTTGTGTTTATGTCTGGCTTATAGAAATGTACATAGGAGGATCTCGATGCTGTTGCTCAAAGCGGCTGAAGTAAGACTCTTGGGTGAAGCTGTGAGACTGAGGCAATCAAAAAGCATCACAGCAGAGGTGTTTTATCTGGGTCAGTCTTGGAGCCCAAGAATGTAAAAGCTGGTGAAAGAAAGGTAACTTAGGTTAATGGCTGTTATCATGGTTGACTTTGAAACAAACGGAGGAGATAAGAAGATCAAAATGCCCTTACTCCATTATAGCACCAATTATAGCCTTACACAGCGAAACTTCGGTGCAAGTGCGACTAAACGCGGCTGGCCTGTTATCAAAATCAATAAAGACAGAAAGAGGAGTCAAGCGGGGTTGTCCTCTGGACCCTGCATTGTTTAAAACCTACATGGCTGATATTGTGGATTTGAAAAATGATACTCGTTCTTTTCCTCCCACAATTGGAGAATCTAAGGTCACAAGACTCCTCTTTGCCGACGACATAATCTTGTTGGACCAAACTGCCATCAGTCTGCAACGCCAACTAGATAGCCTTTCAGCCTATCTAAAAAAGAACGACTTGGCTGTAAACACAAACAAAACGAAGATTATGATAATCGAAAAGTCAAAAACCTCATCAAAAAAACATCACTGGTTCATAAACTCTGAAAAATTGGAAACTGTAGAAAATTTCACATACCTGGGGGTCAAAATCTGTCACAGTAAAATAGAGATTTCAATGCAGGAACATCTTTTTGCATGGACAAAAACTCTTGCTGCCCAAGCCCTTACTTTGGATAGAAAGTATGGCAAATTTTCGTTACTTCCGGTGATAAACTTTTTCAAAACAAAAGCCACGCCAGCGATAAGATATGGAGCTGAGGCGATGTTACAACTTCCAGCTACATTATGGGACAAACTTGAGGGCCTGTTCTGGCGCAAAGTACTGAAGCTGCCAAATTTGACACCAACAGCAGTAATCAGACGTGAGCTAAGTCTATCATCGATGAAATATGTGATCAAAAGAAACAGTCTTATGTTTTTGTGAAAAATCCTAAGAATGCCTTGCCTGCAAATCCTGGACATTTTATACAGAGAAATGAAAAGCGAAAAGACTCAGATGCTGATGACCTGGTACCAAAACCAACTCAAACTGGCAGAAAAAAAATCGGATGCTCTGAGTGGGACATTGAAAGAATTCCGGACAAGATCAAAGACAGACTGAAAACCCAAGATTGGAACACTAGACACACTAGATAAGGCAAGTGACGTCACATCTGGTATTCAACACCCAAAAAATAGACGAGGTGAGAACCTATCTAAAGAAATCTCCAAACAAACATCTACGAACAACTTTTTTAAGAGCATGTCTGAATGTCCTAAAGACAAATTAAGTCTTATACTTCCGAAAGCAATCCGAAAATAACACCTGTCGCTATTGTTCAGCGACGCAAAGCATCGAGACAGTGCGTCACCTTCTTCTGCTTTGTCCAGGAACAGACAATTTAAGAACAGCCTATCTTCGATCTCACAGACTAAAACATCGAACAACAACCAATGAAGTCTGGTGGAACCAAATGATGAGCAGGGATTCTACATCTTTGACAATAGCGACAGCAACATTTTTGCATGACCTGGACTTGGACGGAAAGGCAACAGATCAAAACCTACATGCGATACAGCGATCTAAAGCCAAGGTCCTCTCGCCAGCTAAGAAAGGAGAAAAAACAGATGCTTCAAAACACAAATCTGCACCAAGTTTGTAAAAATTGTTAATCACGAATAAACACAAAAAAAAAGATAAGAAGATTTTAGATTATGTATTATTTTGTCTTATTTTAGGTTTTAAAGCTTTTAGATCCAAGCATGTACTTAAATAGGTGTAAGTGGAAGAATTGTAACTTTATGTTAATTACTTATCATTTATAATAGACATCTCTTATGTATGCAGGTGCTCTTTACATGTAGTACCTATGGCAAAGAAACAGATTACATGTTCTGAGACTGACATTGCCTCATTTGCTCTTGAATTGTTTTGTGATATAAAGAATTGTATGCACTTTATTCATTTTTCCTTTCCTTTCATGAAGCACATGCACTTTAACCTTTGCATTCAGAGTAGAGAGCTTGCTGAAATGTATTGGAACTGTTTTATTCTACACTGGGACTGACACACCTAATGTAGAGATTGCTGATGGTATTTCATTTATTTGAATTGGAGGTTATATGGTTGTTGTATAGTTCCAGAAAGTTAGAATTCTGCTTTGGAAGTTCTAAAGAAATCTGCCGGCAGTAAATCCGCCAAAAAAACAATGCAGTCCCATGGACTCCAAAAATGGGGAAGTACCACCATTTCTAATACTGTGGTAAACCCACAGCACCAAGTGGTTTGCTTGTTTGTTTGTTTATTTTATTTATAAAGTGCTCCAGACGCAGCGGTATATGGGCGCTCAAGAATATGGTTACAAGGCAGGTATATACATAGGAGCAAAATTGCCATATTTATACAGTTTACAAAAATACAATAGATACAGAAAGCAGTCAGAAGTGTAATATTTCGCAATACATTTATGAGTGCACAAGACACAGAGGTATAGACAGTGCTTTAAGTGGGCCGGGGCCTGCCGGGGCCGGGCCCCGGCAGTCTCCATAAGGTGGGGCTGAGCCGGGGCCCAGCCGGGGCCCCCCGTCCCACTCAACATTGGCGGGATGCATTATCCCGCCGCGGCCGCAGCCACGACGGGAGATGCGCCCGTCATTATGTCGGCCAAGCTGACAGAAGTGCCAGCCAGCCACAGCGACGCTGAGGCTGGCGGCACTTCTGTCAGTTAGTGTAACTCCCTCTGATGACCCCTCATTAGGGTCATCAGAGGAAGTTACTGTCCCTTTGTTTTCCCTCCCCAGGTCACTGACCCCCGCAGGCTCCGTGATCTAATATGCAGATTAAATCACAGAGCCCGCGGGTTCGCAGAGGGTGAAAGACGCCTCGGGCTCAGTGATCTCTGTGCTCTGAGCAGATAGATCACAGAGCCCGAGGTGCCTTTCTCCGTCGGCAAAGCTTTATAAAAGATGCCTTGAACTGTGTACGTTTCAAGCCATCTTTTATAAAGGTAGAAATATTTCTATGTTTATAAAAGACGGCTTGAAACGTGCACAATTCAAGGCATCTTTTATAAAGCTTTGTCGACGGACAAAGCCACCTTGCGGTTTGTTTTGTCCGTCATCAACGCTTTATAAAAGATGCCTTGACTTGTTTACGTGTCAAGCCATCTTTTAGAAACAAAGAAACATGTTACAGATATCTATGTTTATAAAAGGTGGCTTGAAAAGTACACAAACCATAGTAAGGTAAGTACACAAGTGTGCGTAACTTACTATGGTTTGTGCACTTTTCAAGCCACCTTTTATAAACATAGAAATATGTAACATTGCTATGTTTCTAAAATATGGCTTGAAAAGTACACACACCATAGTAGTACGCATACAAACATATAAATGCTCACATACATTTATATATTTGTTTGCACACCTTACTATGATTTGTGCACTTTTAGGCCACGCCCACAATGAAAGCCACGCCCCCAAACAAGGGCCCCCCCTCAATTTCTTACCCCACTTAAAGCACTGGGTATAGAGGCTGTGTCAATGGGCGTGAGGTGGTAGTGGGTGCATGCTGGTGTGTATGTGAAGCGTCCCGAAGGACCTGAGGTGTGTTAGTTATTTATTCAGTAGCCAGGTGATGACCTGGGTTCTAAATGGATGAAAGGTAGGGATGGATTTGATGTCCAGTGAAAGTGTGTTCCAAAGTTGGGCGGCTTAAACCGGAAAACTGGATCCGCCGGCTCTTTTTCGGGAATATTTGGGCACCACCAGGCTTAGTGTGTTGGTGGATCTGGTGATTCTTTTGATGGGTTTCAAGGTAAATTTGTTGGTTAGATAAGGCGGGGCGCGGTGGTTAAGGGCTTTGTAACTGAGGCAGATAGTTTTTTGATCGATTTTTTGTTGGATGGAGAGTCATTTACATGATTTTCTAATAGCAGAGATGTGTTCTCTCCTAGGAATATTAAGAGCAGCTCGGAGTGTGTTATTTTGGAGGACCTTCAATTTGTTGATTACGGATTTGTTTGCACCTGCATATAAGCCATTACAGTAGTCCAGTTTGGACTGTATAAGTGCTCTGGCTAGTGTGAGGCAGTTGTTAGTGGATAGCAGAGGTCTACAGGCTCTGATCAGCTTACCTGTGTAGACAGTGGATGAGGCGGTCATCTTGATATGTTTGGATATATTAGTATTGGTATCTAGGTAGAAACCAAGGGTTTTTACACTTTTCGCGATAGGAATAGTGTTACCATCAATGGTGAAGTTGGTATAGCTAGGGCTAAGTTTCAAGATGGTGTTAGGGGATCCGACAAGGAGCAATCCAGTCTTATCATCATTCAGGCAGAGGCCATGGGTGGTCATCCATGCCTGAATGATGGTGTAGACTTTGTTAATCCTGCTGATGTCCGTGTTGTAGTTATCGGATATAGTTAGGAGTATCTTGGTGTCATCTGCATAATTGGTGTAGGTGACACCCAGATGGTCCAGGTTGTCGAATAATGGCTTTGTAAAATTGTTATAGAAAGTAGGTGAGACACAGGAGCCTTGTGGGACACCACAGGTGATAGGAATCGGGTCGGCCGCTGCTAGTGGAGAGAAGACACGCATGGTCCTGTTATCGAGGAAAGTTTGGATCCATGTGACCGCAGAGTGGGAGAAGTGTGCTGCCGTTGTTGACAGGTGGTTACAAAGGATTTTGTGGTCAACCAGGTAAAAAGCAGCAGAGAGGTCTAAAAGAAGGAAGATGGCAGCCCTACCTTTATCTTTGAGTTCGTCGATCTGACTTTTGAGATCAACAAGGACGAAAGCCTGATTGATGGATTCCGAATAGTTGATTGGATTCTAGGTAATCTTGAATTTGTTTGTAGGCCACTCTATCTAGAATTTTTAGTAAGAAAGGGAAGGTGGTGATAGGTCTATAGTTGGTTGGTATAGACGGGTGGAGTGTTTTTTTTTTGTTGGTAACAGTAATCGGGTTTGGCGGTAATTAGGTTGATTTACTGCTGAATTAGCGCAAATATCGTAATGAGGCCCATTGTATCTGGATGGCAAACAGGGGCTTAGATTCACTGGGGATTGCCTTTCTGTACAGGCCGCACAGATGTTTGTTCTCTTCTGCAAATGCAAAATGCAAAATTTCCGGTATCGCTATGGATGCAGACCTGCACTTTTTAGTGTAGCGTCTGACTTTTACTGTATCTGACTCTTATCCCCTGAGAATGTGGAGTATAGTAATGTGAAAGTGAAGAACACTGACATAATAGCGAAATCCAGGGGAAGGGAAGAACCCCTTTAACTGGTAGAACTTTGTTGGTTTCTTTTACACTTTGGAACTTTATGTTCGAACTTTGGAAAGGAGCTGCAGGTGATCAGCTAAAAGACATTTTCCCCTTAATGTTATATTGAGTTTAGTGTGTTAGGGTTACGTTAGGATTTTGGACACATGACAGAGAACTTGCTGTTTTGGATATTCTGACACGGACGCTCCTTATTTTTGTTGAGGCTGGGAAACCCCTCCTAGAGTTAAGGATAGGTTGGAATTTCCCAACCCTCTCTTTAATGTTATCAATAAAAGTCTTTAACAATCACCATAATGCCAGAGTGTCCGAGTCTTGCTCTTGATCCCTTACAGCTGCCATCAAATATAATACAAGGTTCAGGCCCATGAATCCCCCTCTTTGATATGGTTGTGCAATGTCTTCCCATTTCTCCGCACCGGGGTGCCATAGAAACTGGGACTGTATCCTGTGCAGAGAAGAATGTGTGACCCAGCCATAGGGGTATGTTAGAGAATTACGACTTGCAGGCACTCCCCGCATCTCTTTATGGTGCAGAAATTTGGGGTTACATTAATTGTCTACCCCTGGCAACAGCAGAGAACACATTTCTTAAGTCAATTCTGAGGCTTCCCAAAAGCACGCCCAATACTTCTATTCATTTAGAGTGCAGTCTCCGCACAATTTCTGACATTGCAATATTTAAACCCATATTATATTGGGCAGGAAGTTGGAGCACCACCAAATTGAGGAAGCATAGGGAGCTTTACCTTATGTTCTCTCTATGGAGGGTGGTTGTACATTACCATGGGCAGCTCATGTTAAAAATGGCTTTTAGCCCTAAATCTGCAGAGCATGTGGGAGGATCCGCACTCCTTGCAAAGGGAGTGTAAGATTGTGTTATCTAAGGCAGCGAAGGAGCTATCTTGGCAAAGACTAGAGAACTCCTGCAATACATTGAGCTCAGGACAGCTCTATTTACAGGTTAAACAGGCTCCTGGGCTTGAAAAATATTTTGATATACCTATCCCACCATTTGCCCGTGCCTTATTTTGGACTTGTGCATGGGTATTTTAAAGGTGCAGAAATGTACTAGAAGCTGGGGCAATGAAGATATTAGTTGCCAAGTGTTGAAACTGTCATCCATTTATTGCTGCTTTGCAATGGTTATAGAATATTGAGAGCCCATTACCTCCTCAACATGTTTAGAGCTGCTAATATTCATTGTATTCATAAATCAATGGCCTTCTGTAAGGTAACTGATGACTTTAATGTTGTTTTTTCTACTGCTAAATTTATCCACTGCGCTTGGTTGATAAGGGCGCATCAGATTTCTCAAACAATTGTCTGAATATTGGTATTGGCACTTGGCACTTTTATGCTAATTGGTAATGTACTAATTTGGCATGCTTTTTCATGAACTGTTTTATATATGATTTTACTATTGTGTCTTATCTTGCGTATTTATTGTGTTCTCTTTTGTATTGATATTTATGCTGTTTTTGTATGTTTTATAACTAGGTGTCTTAGCTGATGACTTATGTCGAATAAAGCTTTATGATGATGAAGAAAACAAATATAGCAATTTGGGAAAGATCATCATCTTGATCATAGACATTCTGCTTGCAAGCGCCAAAGGTATGTACTTCGATTTGCTTAATTTGGTCTCAAGATGTCCTGTGTATGTACCGTAATTTTGTGCATGCACTAGTTACTTGTTTCTGGAAACCGTAACTTCTAAGGATTAAATACAGTCTTGTGTCCATTTTGGTTGGCATGCCCATTGGGGTTTAGCCGTTTTTCCCATTAGGGGAAACATCTCAGACTTAGTGTAGTTAATCGTATACCCCGAGAATTCCCTAAAGTGTGTGACATCGTCCAAAACCGGATTCACATTGACTTGTGAGTTTCTTATGTAAAGGAGTATGTCGTCTGCGTACAAGGATATAATGTCAGGGAAGCCAGCTATGTGTATCCCTGGCACACGTGTCATGCACTAATAAGGTCATCCAAAGGTTCTATAGCTATTGCAAACAGTAAGAGGGAGAGGGCGTATCCTTGATGTGTCTGATCCCCAATGCAAAGTATTTGGATACTGTTCCGTTTGTGGGCTCCGAGTATAATACTTTTACAAATTCTATTAATTGGGACCCAAAACCACTCCTTGACAGTGTTAAAAAAAGAATTCCCAGGAGACAATGTCAAAAGCATTTTGAGCATCAAGTGAGAACGCCACTGAAGATACTTCCAGAGGGATCTGAGACATAACTTTAAATAATCACCATATGTTAAGTGCCGTGACCTACCTGGTATAAAACCTGCTTGGCCGTGGTGGACTACATATGGCATCAAAGGGAGTAACCCATTGGCTTTGATTTAGCATATATTTTAGTGTCAACATTAATAAGTGAGAATGGTCTGTATGAACCGCAGTCCTGGGTGGGCTTCCCAGGTTTAAGGAGCACCATTATAGTTGCTTTGCGAAAGTGTAGAAGGAAGTTGTGCATTCTAGAGACTCTTCCCACTCTCTCAGTAAGTAGTGCCATACGATTTATAGAATTCTGCGCTAAGGCAATCCGGTCCAGGGGCTTTGTTCTTTGGCAGCACCTCAATTGCCTTTAGGATTTCCACTACCGTGAATGGGATGTTGAACTGGTTTCTCAAAGCACCAGATAGCTTGGACGTGGGGATTTCATCTAATAATGCACATATTTCCCTTTCTCCCTTACTGGCCTGCACCCATTACAAGTTGCTACTGCTACAAAAATCTTGGAATGTGGCATTGATCTCTTTGTCAGTGTGGCGTATATTCCTTTAATCATAGCATATGAGTGGTATGTAGCTTGGTCCCGTTTCTAGACGTATCATGCGCGAGAGTTCCCTGCCTGGGCGCTCCCCCTCACTGTAGTTCCTGGTAGCCGTGGATCTAGCAAGTATTTGATCTCCCTGTCTGCATGTTCCCTAAATTGGTCAATGATATTTTCATGTCTGCTATTAGGGTATGGCTCGGGGGTCGACGCATATTCATTGTCTAGTGCCCTGAGTTTTGTTTCACATGCTTCGATGTCGCTGCATTGTCGTTGTGCGTGAAATATGTTTGTATGTGTTCCTCAGTGCTAGCTTTAAACACCAGGCCCCTTTGCGCTGCTGACTTAAATCTCCATGCCGTCAGTCCCCTAGTCAATTCCCATAGTTTCATCTCCAACCTAATGGGTGAGTGATCTGAATAGGTGCACAGGAGGATCTCCTCGTATGCGCCTCTCTAGCTGGCGTGTTATGAATACTAGATCTATTCTGGAGGCCATGTCATGGACTGTAGAGAATGTCTGTTTCCCTGTCATGGGGTGTAGTGTCCTCCATGCATCACAGAGCTCCAGTCGTTTCATGCCTCTCATTATACTGGGTGAAGCTTTGGTTAGTGGTCTAGGCGCAGTGTCCGTGCGGTCCACATGTAGGTCAAGTATGGTGTTCATATCGCCACCCCAGATGGTCAGTACTAGGGGGTATGTCTCAATGAAGTCATGAATCGGGTTATAAAATCCAGGGTCGTCTGCAATGAGATCATACATGTTTACTCGGCGGACTTCAACATCATGTATCTTGCAGTGTATTTAACCACATATTTCCCATCAGGGTCTTTGTGTAGATTAACATATATGAATTTTAGTGATTTATGTTTTAATATGGAGACACCCCTAGATTTAATCGAATAGTTAGGTGAAATATCTGTTGCTGCCTCAGGTTTTGGCGAAATGTTCATTTATTTTACCGGTGGTGGGTGTCTCTTGGAGGAAATGAATGTTAACTCTGTGTCTGTTCACATAAAACATCATCTTTCGTGTTTTTGATGGATTCCCTATTCCCCTAATATTCCAGCTCAATATCCTAACATCAGCCATTTAAAGGTGGTGTGTAGTTGTATCTACAATAAAGCTTTGTTTTGTCTGTATCGATCTGCATCACGAGTTGGAGTGTACCATCCCAATATACCCTTTTTGCCAAACATAACTTTTGATAACATTTATCCCCCACCCCTCCTCATCACCCTCCCAATCAGGGCAAAGTCATCCCACCCAATAACACTTGTCAAACCCAATCAACAAAACCCAGGAACCTAGCATGGGAGGAAACTGCTGCCAATGACAACTGACCTGTTGTGTCATCTCAGTTGCACGCTCATCACAAGGATCCCATTCTAACCAATAGTCTGAATATTCCCAATCAAAGCGATCAACAAAAATGCTTTGAGTACAGTATTGCATTGCAGTCTCAGAATGTGATCGATTCTGCCGTTTCCAGTATATGTGAATATTCTCCCGGATCTTAGAATTGGCCAATTAGCTGATATCGCCTTCCATTTTCACCACATCGTCTCTCGCCGGTGCACCCCACTCTCCCTGAGGACTCGATATATTTGCCTCGATAAAGTTCACTGCCTCTTCCGGTATCATGAAGAAAAATGACTTATCTCTGCATTGTATTCACAGCCTTGCCGGGAAGAGCACAGCATATTGAAGAAATCTTTCCATCAGTAATTTCTTTACCCCAGCAAAAGATCTCCGCTCCACCTTCACCACCATCGAAAAAGTCAGGGTAAATGTGTACTTTAATCGACTCATACTGTATCAAACCCTTCTCTATAGCCAGCCGCAGGATCTTATCCCTGTCTCTGCAGTTCAGTAGCTGGGCTATGATAGGACTTGGTGGTCCTCCCACTCTCGGCCTCATGGCATGCGTGAGGTGCGCTCACTCGCCCACAAAGTGAGCAGAGAATGTTGGGTCGTCCAGGATTTGTCGTAGCAGGAGTTCTATTAGTTCTCCATCGGACCATGACCAATATTCTCGGGGAGGCCTATTATGCAAATGTTGTTGCACCTCAAACGCGATTCCAGGTCGTCAGATTTCTTAAGTGCTGTTTTAAGCTCTTTGGTAGCTTGGCCACTTGAGAATATCATCCTCCATCATGCTAATTCTGGCCTCGCTTCAGTTATGCTGGCACTCTCTTGCTCCTTTTTGACTTTGAAAGAGCCAATTCTAGTCATTATATCGTCAAACTTGATGTTGATAGACGAAAACCCAGTTTGCACGCTGTTCAGTAGTTGGTATACGTCTGGGGCATCCGTGCAGATTTCTCGGCCGCCCTGCGCTTGGTTCAGCTGGGGTTTAACAGCCTGCCGTGTATAAGCCGCCATGTTGCTCTGCTTCTTGGACCCACCACCTCCTTTAGTCATATTCTGTTCATGGCCTGGAGCCCAATGGAATGCTCTAATGTATCCTGGCAACCTTCTTCTATGCATAGGTTTTCCACAGAACACTTTAGGGCCCCAGCTCTCATAGTCGGTCCCTGGTGATGGGAGGGCAGAGAGCATACTCTTCCCAAGTGTCATCAGTGCTGTGCAGCAACAATAGGCCCGAGCCAATGAGCCCCAATCTGATCGGGTGAGGTGCTCCACACCCGTACCAGCAATGTTAACCAGCCATGGAGCTCAGGTGCCCGAGCCGTCCCCCGCTTCAATCCGATCGGGATGCTTGTACAGAGACCAGCACAGTTTCCTAGTGGCCGCAGTCAGGCTGCCATGCCATGGTGCTAACGCCGCCCATGCAGCTTTCCTTCCCAGGTGATATCCCATATACTAGGTTATACAACTGTGGCAGTGTTCAGTAAATGTTGATGGCTAGGCCTAAAGGGTATGTATGTAAGGGCAGTGTTTGTGTGGTGGACATACTCTTTTTCTTTAACTACTGGATTCTTACATTGTTTGACACCACTCAAAAATGGCAGTGCCAGTTCCTAGTGTTGAGGGCTACAGCCCTCTCTCCTAGTGTCCTGTTGTATTACATTTACAACTGGTTTTAAAACCTGACATTCAAGTGATCTTTATCTCCTCCCAGCAGGTGATTCTCCAAGCTGTTTTGGAAGTCCTTAGTCATTTCTTCACCTGTATGATTCCCACACAAATTTTACCCTGAGTTAGACTTAGTCCCTAGACTGCATTGATAAGTTTGCCTGGAGCTCAAGAGCTTTAACAAGCAGTGAGTGCACAGATGTAAGGGGACAGTGTATAAGTCTATTTAGATCATGATGGAGGCACCAGTAAGAGATGCGTGCTAGTGGTCACTTTCTCCAAATAGTTTATTGTTGCTTCTTGAACTCCCTGCATGCAAGTTTAAGGGCGGGAATCTTCTCAGCCACTCTTTGCAGGCATATAGTGTTCCCCAAACCATGTATTCACATGTGCCTTGCAAAGACACTACTTCCCCAGTTCCAATGTTATCGGTCCAGTGTGCAAGACATGCTGGCACAAGTCAGAACCTTTATACAGCTCTAGCAACAATTAGACCATTACATGATAGAAAACCCCTCTTTTTATGTAATACCCTTAGGAGGCACAATCCCCTTTGAAGATGACAATGGTTAATCCATCACCCTTTAAACCAATGGCCTACACGCTTTGCTATTTCTCCTTGCCTATTTCTCCTTGCCATGCATCTTACTATGTTGACTTGCACGTCACTTTGCTGTTTCCTTGTGAATTGTGATGTGCTGTGCCCAGCCTGCCTGCATTATACCGTATTGACTCCCCCGTGAATTGTGTTGCGTTGTGCCCAGCCTGCCTGCATTATACCTTATTGACTCTCCTGTGAATTGTGATGCGCTGTGCCTAGCCTGCCTGCATTATACCTATTGATTCTCCTGTGAATTGTGTTGCACTGTGCCCAGCCTGCCTGCATTATGCCTTATTGACTCTCCTGTGAATTGTGATGTGCTGTGCCTAGCCTGCCTGCAGTTTACCTATAGATTCTCCTGTGAATTGTGTTGTGCTGTGCCCAGCTTGCCTGCATTATACCTTTTTGACTCACCTCTGAACGGTGCCCACCCTGCCTCGCATTGCACTAGCTTGTTCCAACCCACAGGCCTCTCTCAAGATACTCTCACCCCGGCATCTTACTATGTCGAGCTGCATTACACCCTGCGATCCACCTTGCACTGTGCTCGGCTGTGTCTAGCCTGCCTTTTCATCTACTAGCCTGTCCCAGCCTGGTCACCCATATCCACCTCTATCAGGACTACCCTCCAGATCATTAGGACTCATCATCTAGCCTGTTCTAAACATTGTAGGACTCTACACTAGCCGTGGCTCTCCGCAATTCCACCTAACGCAGACACCCTACCTGCCTCATGGCAGCCTTCCACAGAGTCACCCTTACCATGGCCTGTATCCTCCCACTATTCCAATCGATCTCACCCACCATGTTCCTCCCGCCACTCCAAGCTGAAAGAAGCTTCATACCCGTAATCAACTCTCACCCCGTGGACACCTCCGCAAACCTACTCAGTCCCACTGAATGGATGCAACGTTACACCACCCCCCCACACCACTGGTACCATGCCCTGTGAATATCAGGAATATGAGACTAGGATCCTGATTCATCACTCACACAACACCCATTAGGTTGCCTCCCCAAACTTCCAAACCTACCTCTATGTCTAAAATGTGCTTACCTACCTCTCATTCCTCAGTATCTACAGAGATACTTAATCTGCCAACCTCCACCGCTGGCCACACTAGAGTACCATCACCTATTGCTTCACCGAGCCTGCGCGATCCATGCCCTGTAGCAATGCCACCTACCATTAAAGGTGCATTGATCAGTGCACGGTCTCTAGTTGCCCATGCACTCAATATTGCAGACCTCATAGCTGATAATGGCCTTGATTTCCTTGCCATCACAGAAACCTGGCTCCATCAGGCGGCAGGACCCGCACTCTGCCTAGCCCTCTCAGAGGGTTACACGATTATCAGAGCCGACAGAAACTCAGGCAGATGAGGAGGTCTTGCCCTTATAGCAAGAACCCATCTGGGCCTCAGAGATACCACCCTCACCAGCCTACCCTCTGTCAAACTCCTATCAGTTAAATTCCCATTAACAGCCACCCAAACTATCCTTCTACACCTCGTCTACCGACCACCAGGCCCCATCTCCTCCTTTGAGGAAAACATCACAGACCTCTTAACTTCCAATGTAAAACCATACTTCTTGTAGACCTTAACCTTGGGTTCTAGGACCCTAATGACACCTCTGCTCTAGCTCTCGAAAACTCCTTATCCCAGCTCGGCTTCAAACATCGAATCGCGGAGCCCAAACATGCCAAGGTGTGCACCCTAGATTGGCTGTCTGACCTGAATTGATCCACTAAAATTCTTCAGAATGAACCCATCACCTGGACAGATCACCACTACATATCCTTTGCCATTCAGGGTTCCCCCCCGCCCCCGATTCCTATCATTGCCCCCCTTCCCTTTCCAGGAACACCCGCAACATAACACTGCCCAAATTACGCCCCCTAATCAACAACATCTTGCACGATACTAATTACAAAAACCTAGATCACACTAACTAGGTCGCCCTCTACAACAACACCTTAGAGTCAGCCTTGAACAGTATCGCTCCACTGAAACAAAAAAAGCCAAAACAATCGCCCACCTCAATAACTGGTTCACATCAGAACTAAAAACCCAGAGGAACAAAAAAAAAGTAGCAGAATCTGCTTGGCGTAAAGCGCCCACCACGCAACAACAAGGCACTATTCTACACAGCAGCGGCCTCCTACAAATCTGCCATCCTCACCACCAAAAAAGAAATCTATAACAACAGAATCCTTAACGCTGAATCTAGGACCAAGGAGCTATTCAGCATCCTAAGGGAACTGGAATCCCCAGCACTGCCATCAGTGGACTGCACAAAGGATGCTGCCTGGTGTACCAAAATACAACAAGCCCTAGTGTACAAAATAGCTTCGCTCCAAACCAAAATAGAAGCCAAAAAGAATAGCCTATTGAACAGCTCATCTGACAAACACTCTCCCAAGCTTCAACTCCCTCAATGCCTGCTGTTTACATTCTCTCCAGTCACGCCCAAGGAAGTGGAACACATCATCAGAGGTCTTAAGCCTTCAAGATGCCAAGGAGACACGTGCCCGGCTCCTATCATCAAGCAATGTGCTAAAAAACTGTCTCCAGGCTGAACTGGCCCACAGAGGGACACCAGGAGTTTCCCCGCTAGGCCACAGGACATAGGGCCTCTTTTCTTGGGGGAAGGATACATAAATCAAATCGTGTCAGCCACATCATGCAGGCCCACGTGAACCAGCCTGGGCGTGGACATCGCTGATGATTCTACCCGCCTGTGGATTAATTGAGCTCACGTTTGAACCTTGAACCCACATGTGCCCCAGCATGTTTGCATGCGCAGGAGCGGCCGTGAATGTGCCGAGTGCTGACGTGCTGTGCTATGCAGTGCTCCTACCACAGCTGCATCCATTGGCAGGCAGCACATTGAACAAGCAAGCTGCTGAGAGTTGAGGCTGGGGCCGAGGACACCAGGCCTTAAAGGTAAGGATTATTGGCACACCCTTTTCAAATTGGAAAACCATCAAATTCGGACCTGAATCAATACATGCTGACTACGTGTCCCATAGTGATGAGTTGTAGAAACCGATTGCCCAGTAAAACTGGGCAAGTAATGATGACCATAAATGCAGTCTAGAGGCCTGCAAGGCGCAAGATGAAGAAAACAGTAGAGACAACTTTCAGCGCATCTTCAAAATGTTTGTTTATGCAAATGGACTCCCTTTGGCATAATGCGCGCAAAACACAATTGCTGAAAGTGACGTATAACCCTCTTGAAGGGAAGTCATTTATCAATGCGACTAAGAATGTGTACTGTCAGACTTGGCAATCAGCGATGCATGGCCTCGATGCAATATGTGTAGCAGACTCATTCCCCAATATGTTTACTTTTGACGGACTGGGCATTTAGGGCGTACAATCAGTGGTCGAAGTGGACGGGAGCGGTTCGGAGCAGTGCTCCTCTACTTCTTTTAATTAAGTGTTGCTGTTCCTATAATTTTATTTTAAAAAGAAACCGTTCCGGAATGGTTTAGTTTTTAAAATAAAACTGTAGTAAGAAGTCGAAACTTGCACTGCACTGAACGTTCCCCTAAATAGCAGGCGCATGATTTTTGGAGTTTGTATTGTTCGTGGCAATGGGGTTTGTGGGGACCGGTGCAGGCCAGTAGGGAACATCATTCCACTACTTCTTTTCGTACACTTCAACCACTGCTACAATAAATTCTACAGACCTTTATAATCCAATGCAAGTTAAGGGGACAGAGCCTTCGAATCTGTTATGAAATAAGGGCAAACAAAAAGGCTGATATTTCCCAATTTCGTGGGAAATGAGCGATCCACCAACACAAATGTAGATAGCTGGGACGTCCAGGGGATGGCATTTTAGTGGCACTCTGAAAAACGTGTCTGATCACTTTTTCAGGGTCCACCTTGCAGTACCTAGCTCAGTGCCATCTTTACCACTTTTGGGGCCCTGGGCATGGACATCTTGGTGGCCCCCCTTCACCAAATCAAAGGAATTAACTCATCAAGAATAGCTGGTCGCGCCCCACCCCCCACTTCCCCTCGTCGCGATCACAACCTATAGGTTGATATGCTGCCTTGCAGCATTCAAAATTAGCATGTTTACTCCCTTTAAGTCCCCTTACCCTCTTCATTCTTACTCTAATCAGAATAATAAACAAGTAGCATTTGGTTGCCAACATTAGCAGTCTACGAGAGGTTACTTATGTTCTAGTATAGATACAGGATATTTTTTATCACTAGTATCCAGGAAGGTATGCAGCCTGTAGTATTAATGCAGGACCATATGTAAAAGGTACCTGTATCCCAGAATAGACAGAGAACTCACATAAGCTGCCTCACAGAATGCAAAAGTGCTCAAGCATGGATAGAGGAGACCAATTGGAAGCAAGGAGAAAGCTACACATACCATAGCATGGATAGTGGATGAGGATTAAAAGCTACCAGGAAGGCGTCTGAATCCAGACAGACTGAGATAATTAGTTGCCATTAGAGAGCAAAGGAATAAATGCCTGTGGTGTGCAATATATCTATGCTCACTATTATAGTAGAAGCAACACTAAAGCCAGCAAAACCATGAATGGGGCTGTTATGAAGATACATACCCTGAGAAGGAAATCAGTGTGAAGGGCTGACCATTTTGAAAGATTTAGGGACTGGCAATTGTGAGAGGTTACATGAGATGCCCAGGATCCCACATTGGTTAAGGGGCGGATTTGTGCCAACTCTGCAATTTCTGCATTTGAACACTTTCTTTTCCAGTTCTTATGAACTAAAACAATCTAATTTTATAAAACTGACTTGGAAAGTACACAAATCTCATTAACAAACATGACCATTTTTAAAAACATAATATTATAGAAGGGTGTTATGCAAAATGGGAATGATCCTAGCTTCATTCTCTGCATCATCAAGGGAGGTATGAGTACCAGCATACCAATCGATGTGATTTAACACATTTAATCTGGGTTTTTCTTTCGTATTTTAAGCTTTAAATACTTCCAAAACAATGGCTTGTGACAATGTCATTTATAAACATGCATAAAAACCTTTGACTTTTACAATAAAGCAAACTGTTTTTTGTGTCAAACAAGTAGACTTTAAAATATGCTTGCCCGAGGCCTGCAACACGTGCTCCACTCTCTTCCAGTCAAATGGCCTACATAAGAAGAAAGATCATGTAATGGGCTCAACAATGCCACTGGATGCAATCAGGGAAACCTCACAGAAGACAGCTCAGTCATGTAAGATATATTAGATGATTTGACCAGGATCACTGTATTGTCTGCTGGCTAAGTCAGAATTCAAGCATGAACGCTTTGGTTCCACAGTCTTGAAATTGGATACTTGTTCACCTCTTGGACTAACAGTTTATGCTCATCATTAGAGGTGATGGCCTAGGTTTTACAACACCCCATCTGAACAAACCAATTTCTAGACCTTCACCATACAGATATGTTAGTTTATAGCAGCCACTACCTGGTGCGGGTACATTGTTGATAATAGAACCTGCTGTGCTATAAGACCAAGTACATATGCAGGCAGGTTTATAAACTTCAAAGTAGGAAAGCCCAGCCAGCTTTGCTGGAATGTGTTATTCTAATCTTGCATATGACTACATATCTCTGCAATGAGTGCTTAACCCACTGAGCTAACTTCTTAACAATTGTGGCATTCAATTGATCAATATGCATTTCAACTTTAGGTATTGCACATGATCAACATCATTCCCACAGGAAGGAAATAATGCTACAGAGTTATGCTGTTAGGAACACACAGGCTATGCATACCACAGTGAACACAGTAGGTATTACACGATGAATTCATCAAGACAGAATGTACTTGTCAAAACAGACAGGCAGTGGGTTTAGAACCTCAGCAGCATGCCATAAAATATCCTGACATGTGCTATTTAAGTCTGGTGAACAATGGAATCTTACTTCTTTAGATCAGGCAGCCTTTTGGGGTCCCCTCTAAGGTGGGGACCCTGGGCAAGTGCCCCTTTTGCCCTCCCATAAAAAGATCTCTGGCCTAACTGTCATCGGTTGGTTGGGCATCGCAGTCTCCGCTGCCCGCTCTTCACCTGAGAAAGGTAGGGTGACCAGATTTAAAAAGTAAAAAACCGGGACAGGGCAATTAACATAAAAGTAGGACTAGCTCTTGAAAGTGGCTGTCAAGGCACTACACTTCAGTAGCGTTTGGAGGGGAGGGGGGATTATATTATAATTAATTTATCACAAATGAACAAGTTGTAAAATGCAGCATTGTAAGGACGTGTAAGGACTTGGTCTGCTCTACACAAACTTTCAGCTCGAACTGCCGCTGCTGCTTGCTGTGCTGCTCCGCATCCACTGGGAGGACATCTTATTCAGCAACACTCGGATTGCCTGGACATCCAAAATAGAAAAAGGTCTTGCCCTAGGTTGGCTCCGCCTCCTAGTGAGCACGTCCCGCATTGCTTCTTAATAACCCCACGTCACAGTGCACCCGCGCGCGCCTGGCAAGTACTACAAGTACTGTTTGCTGTGCCGGTAGTTTGCGCATGTAAGGACTTGGTCTGCTCTACACAAACTTTCAGCTCAAACTCCCGCTGCTGCTTGCTGTGCTGCTCCGCATCCACCGGGAGAACATCTTATTCAGCAACACCCAGATTGCCTGGACATCCAAAATAGAAAAAGGTGACTGTTTCAGGCACGTTGTGCACACCAATTTAGTGGGCACATTGTGCACGTTGTGCAGCACCAGGAGTCATCACAGTGCCTGCAAATGTTAAAGCCATCGGCTCCAGCAGCATATTTATATTAATATATTTTTTCCTTTTCCTTTTCTTTTTTTGAAGATCTTGCCCTAGGTTGGCTCCGCCTCCTAGTGAGCACGTCCCGCATTGCTTCTTCATAACCCCACGTCACAGCGCACCCGCGCCCGCACCCGGCAAGTACTACAAGTACTGTTTGCTGTTCGCGGGTCGCCGGCTCCTAGGTTACTAACTCCTGGGGTGTTTTTTTGTTTACCTTCTGCGCAAGATAGGGTAATGTGGTCTTTCTGTTCATTTGTTAACTAACTATTTATTTCATTTGATTTTATTGTGAGTCTATCGATTTTTTTTTTCCTCAAATTTACTTATTAACTTAGTTCCTTTAATTCATTATCACACCAGGTCATTTGTTGAATGTTACCCTATACCCTGACCACCAGTATGCCTCCCATTTTGGAGACACGAGCAAAACTGGTTGAGCCGGGTCGTGATAATGCATCAAAAAAAGCCTTCCTTCAAACTCGGTTAATGAGCATACTAACAAGTATTGGTCGTACAACCACTCAGCTTCAGTTTCTGATAATATTAGACTGGGTTCAAGTGAGAGATTAGTACCTGAGGGTGAGGGAAATGTCGATCAGTTGCCTATGAAACCCAAGCTGGCCCTGTGGCGGTTCAAATAGCAGCACTAACGCCCAGCTCTGAAAACCTTGACTCCTCTCAGACAACAGTCCCTGATCCCCCTCATAATGAAAGCAGTCTGTATGGTCCCCCCACTGATACCACGATAATGGCTGCCTGTCTAGTTGAAGACATACTGCCCTTGTCATCCCTTCTACCAGGGGATAAGATGCCTCAACCTGTGTTATGTTCTGTTTTGGCCCAACAAAAACTGAGGCAAGATCATGCTCACTTGACGATGATCGGAGAAATTGTAGAGGACGATGTCGAATTCATGAACCTTTCCAACAGAACTGATGAACCATCTGACGAAGTGTTATATATCAGTTCGAACACTGGTGATTTAATCCAACTTGAACCAGGTAATAAAAGCCACTCTAGCGCAAATTGTGTAACGCTATCACCGGTGCTGCCTCAGGGTGGAATTCCTCCAGTGGAGCCAACAGCTTCACCCATAAATGGCGCAAACCCTACCATAAAATCTGTTGAAGAATCAGTCTCATTCATAGCGCCCACTCTGAGACAACCACGTTTTGATCAGGGTGCTCTAGTGTCCGACTTCTTTTTGAATCCGGTTTACAAGGAGAGGTCTTCTTTTCCGGAAGCTCCGGGGCTGAACAACACGTTGACTGCCATGAATACAGCCTTGTTGGCCGTGGCAAAATTATATGAGGGTTTGGATTTGAAAGTCTCTAAACAGACTGCTTGTATCAAACAATTGCTTTTATTACAAACAAAATACAAGTTTCAATCCAAACTCTTGAGCTGATGAGCTCTAAACTCTCGCAAGCAGCGTCTACACAAACATCTGAGACTGGCTGCTTTACCTCCTTGTCTATGCAGTCGAATCCAGGCCCCAACAAGTCCAGTGTGTTGGTGCGAGAACAATGTTCTATCATCATGGGGGAACTTAATTCTACTGATAACTCCTCTAAGATACCAGAGGTCTTAGTCATTTCCGCAGAGGTGGTGCCATCAGGTTCCATTGCTGCAGCTCTTCCTGTGGCTGTGGTCAACTCTAAGCAAAATTGCTCTTCCCAAGTCCCAGCTCCAACAAATGTATTTAATGTCTTTAGCACGACAGCTGCTAAATCTAGCAGCTCACGCTCAAGTAAAAAGAGGAAAGTGCAACTGGTGAAATCTAAAATACATAGCCCAAAACCACCAGTAGGGTGCAAACGAAAGAATTTAATGGACTCGTCCGCGGAACTGGCGCATGTATCTTCTTCTGAGTACTCATGTGCTAGATGAAGTTCCAACGGTTGTGGCTATATTATCGCACAAACCATTGGATGATTTAGTGCAGATGGTGGCATGCAGTAATGAACAACTAGTACCGCAGACAAAAGTATCGGAGGTGACCTCATTATTGTCCTCTACACCTACTGCAACAACCATAACGGAATCCCATAAACAAACCTCCCCTCCCCAGGAGTTACCTATATTGGCTGCGATTCAGACACAAATACAGAGATCTATAGAATCATATCTGAAGCGCCTCCCAAATCAGTTCTCACAAAAATGCAAGGGACGAACAATGTGTTGACCAACAACCAATGTCTTCGTGTAGTCAGGCTGACTCTCAGCTCTTTCCATCTAATACCCTACAAAGCATTCAAGTGCCTGACCATCCAACCCAGAGCTCAGTGAATATTGATGCGCCCCAGACAGCTGATTGTCCCACAAATGCATCACAGGATGAGATTAGAGCGTCAGTGGAGGCGTATCTGGCTTTGAATTCTAAAGCTAACTCAGAGGTAAAGCAGGTACAACCTCCGCTGCCATTTCTCCCAGTGTCAATTTCAAATGTGGCCCCAGTATCCCGCCAAGAGATACGGGATGAAATTAAAGCATCCACTGAAGCATTTGTTCAGCTGTCAAATGAGACTAATCAATATGCAATGACCGAAAAAGGGTTTCCATCACTCAAGCCCTTATTAAAGGGGCCCCAGCCAGCAGCCTCCAACTACCAGGAAAGGCGGGCACGATCCCCAGCAAGATTACCAATGCAGATAAGAGAACGATTCGCCCAGAATAAGGCAAAGCAAGAGCAAACTTATCATCGCTTTATTATTAAGTGTCGAGACACACCATTCAAGTCTTATGATCTAAACCGGTCCAGTGTACTCAATATCTGTGCGGAAATTCCAGCTCTATCCGCCACATCATCACTGGACATCGAGCAGATCGAAATTCATAAATCACACTGATTTGTCTATAGCTCGACTATATATTCGATCATCCTTGGTGGCTGAGATCTTGTGGCAGGCCAGAATGGTTTTGTTTGATATGGGGTTCAGTCTAACGCAAGAAACCTTCGCTGGTCCCCCTAGGCTACAGGGCCATATGTGTCGAATTTTCACTTCTACTTGCAATAGTTCACCCCACCAAGAGTTGGCCGATCAATCCAGGCCTGCATAACTATACCCAGATATAAAAACCTTAAGTATGGTCTCCTGGAACACCTGAGGGCATCTCCACCTTAATTCTAGTGCTATTGGGGATTTGATGGACACAATCTGGGACTCACACGCTATATTGTTTACACCAGCAGAAAAATGTTTCTTTGGTAGGCCAAAAGGAGGGCTATTAATAGCAGTGAAAAAAGCATGCAGGCTTGAGTTGATCACTTGCAAGTCACTATCTCCATCGTTTCAATTGGCAAAACTCTCTAATAGCCATCAAAAAATAGCAATTGTCAACATTTATTGGTGCTCCAATACGTTGAAATCTGATGACTTCTTTAATCAACTTGCGAAAATACTGGATGCATTAGCCCTTGAGGTCGGTTTGTTGTATATTGTAATACTAGGTGATCTTAACTTGCATCTCATTACAGAGGGGGACTTGCAATTAACAGGGGATGAGATGACCTGGTCTACAATTATGGCAGAGCGCAACTTTTTGATGCTAAATGGCAATGTGAGGGGTGATTACCCCGCCTGGGCGACCTGGCAAAGAGGCGCTCAGCATGCTATAATAGACTATATTTACATCAATGCAAAAGTATTTAATTGTGTCCAAAAGTTGGAGGTTATTCAGACCGATTTAAGTGATCACCACAAACTAAAACTATCATTGCAGATCAGTCATTCCCATGCGATACAGTGGACGAATGCAAATATAACAGATGTTGTAGTGAACAATGGGGGCAATAGATTGAACTGGAACAGAGAGAAATTAAGAAGCTTGGATCATAATCTTAGGAAAATGTATCAAAGCTCCTGAAAAAAAGATTATACAACTGCCATGCAGAAGTTTAAATGAGTTAACATTGGTAACAGGTTGATTAAACAACAACATATTCATGTCTTTGATTCGGACATAAAATGTCAAAAAACTGAGCTAAAATGTGAAATTCGACAGTTACTAAAGTCAAATGAGGTAAACATTGTTAAGAAAATCAGATTATTAAAGCAGAGATATAAAAAATGGCTGAAAATAAAAAGCGCTAAACTCTATGAACAGGAGGGGGCGTCTATGCTGAAGCAACTTGTTTCGAAATCAACAGCTGGTATCTGGGCCCTGCTTAATCGCACCTCCGATATACCACAACTCGTTACCCAGATAAACTCGATATCATCTGAGACATGGCAGTTGTATTTTCAAAAATTATATCTTTCTCCTTTTTCTAACATGCAATTGTGTTTCCATCTGACCACAGTACCTGGTGAATTTCCATTTGACATTGATGATATAAAACTCTCCATTACAAAATTGAGTTCCTCCCGAGCAATAGGTCCTCATGGTCTGCATAATGCTATGTTGAAAATGCATGTTAATGAGTGGGCTGGTATTCTCTTTCGCATCTTTACTCAAGTATTCAAATCTGGTTTTATTCCCGAGTCTTGGAAAAAGTCTATCATCCTTCCCATCTATAAAAAAGGTGATCGAGAGAATCCTGGGTCCTATAGACCAATAGCGTTATTGGACTGCCCGGGTAAACTGTTTGCCAGGCTGCTCTTAAAGATATTCAATGCTTGGCTAAATAACAAGAACCTTAGAGATCCATTCCAGACAGGGTTCTTGCAGGGTATAGGCATTGGAGTTAATATCATCACCCTGTCAAGCCTCATTCAGAGAATGTATCAACGGAGACAGCCCCTATATCTCGCATTTATCGATTTTAAAATGGCTTTTGATGCCGTTCCAAGAGAGCTCCTATACAAAAAACTGGCCGATGCTAATTGCCCATGGAACATCCTGAAATGGATTATTCAATTGCATACTAATACATCGATCCAGGTCAGATTGAGTAATGGGGGTTTGCTAACTTCTTCGAGCGCAACTGCCAGAGGCTTAAAGCAGGGATGTCTACTGGCATCAGCCTTATTTAATTTCAGACATCCACCAAACCTTTGATAAATTGATTTCTGACTCTCCGAAAATCATGGGGGTCCAAATTCAATGGTTACTTTATGCGGACGACATGGTACTAATGTTGCATACCTAAAGGGTTGCGACATCTACTAGGTGCCCTGGATATTTATACCAAAGCAAATGGCATAACCATCAATATTGCAAAGACAAATATAATCCAATTTGGTACCAGGAAACAAAGTCTTGCCCAGCTTCACTGGCCTCTGCAGAATTGTAATATTACTGTTACCAATGTTTATGTGTATTTGGGTATGATTATATCTAACCAGTGCGCAACCGAACAGTATAACATACAAGGGTTGCATAAATTACAAATGTCCATCTCGCAAGCACGGATTATTAAAGCGAGATACTGTCAATTCTCCTTATTACCAATACTCACATATTTCAAACTAAAAGTTGTCCCTGTTGTTCTCTATGGTGCGGAGACTCAGAAAATAATGTCATACTCGTACTGAGCCCTCAGGGAAGGTCGATTCTGGAGGCAAGTTTTAAATTTTCCAAACTCACAACCTTTACCACTTTTAAGATATGAATTGGGTCTAATCTCAGTTTATGCAGTATACAAGTGGAAATTGTGTGCAATATATCGGAAATGTCTATTGAATCAATTCACAAAAGGGATCACCAACATCATTTCCACATATTTATTGAGATCAACGGATATCTTTCCGAAAGTATGGCGTCTGAAAATTCAATCCTTTCTAGAAAAAGCTCAGATAGATTCAACCTTGTTAATGGAAAATCCAGATAAAGCAAAAACAAAAATCTGGGAAGCAGACTGGATCCA
The DNA here is from genome assembly GCF_040938575.1 of Ambystoma mexicanum. Taxonomy (NCBI): domain Eukaryota; kingdom Metazoa; phylum Chordata; class Amphibia; order Caudata; family Ambystomatidae; genus Ambystoma; species Ambystoma mexicanum. Next base: position 1,152,028,590 of record NC_090932.1, read on the forward strand.
TACACGTCTAGCATGTGTCAACTACAAAAACTTTGGTGAATATTCATTTGAACTGAAACGTTATAATACTGTGGCAGACTACATAGTGAGGTCTCCCAGCCCTAGCCATCGAAATGGCTTTATGAGATTCAGGTTAAATCTGTGGTCGACAAATGACGTGTTGAATAGACGTAGCAATGATGGCATTGTTCTGCTCTGTCGCTACTGTAAACAGCAGGCTGAAACTCTAAAACATTTATGCTCAGAATGTGATAAATTATTATTGGTCCGTCGTGTTCATTTTAAGCATTTATTCACAGACCAGCAGGTCTTGACCTCAAAAAACTAATGGGACCTACTATTCTATACCAAAAGAAAGGCAGTAAGATATGCTGTTGTAAATTACTTGCATCAGCTGAAAATAGCAAAATATGCAACGACAAAATGATGATTCTTTTGGTTTTTACATGTGCAAATTTAATATTTTTATTATGATGACTTGGATTTGATTGTAATTTTCTAAAGTTTAATGTGGGTTTCTTTTTTTTATAATATGTTATACTTATCTATTGTTATCTATTGTTTTCTAATTTTGTAACAGTTTTTAATCATGTATGTATTTTAAAGTTGAAAGGTCTCGAATGTTTCGCAACCAAAACAACTGTCAAATAAAAAATAAAAATAAAAATGCAGAATTTCTCCTGTGCAAGATTGTGAATTCCTGCCTGCCAGCAATGAAGACCAAGTACACAAAACCGGGACCACTGCAGTTTCCAATGGGAACATGATCTCGAGAAAGGGGGACAGAGCCCCAAATACCGGAACGTCTCGTCACCCTACAGAAAGGCCCTGTTTGGACTGGGGAAGCTTGTGGTGAAATTGCAGGGGGCAGCATAGTATAAAAACAATCGGCAGCAACGAGAAGCAAAAGGTCGTGACCACGTGTCCATAAATGTTTGCTGTCTTACTCAGTAGTTTACTGTTCGGAGAGTGGTAATGGGCACAGAGTTTGGGGGACAAATATGCTTGTCTGTGAGGATGGTTGCATTTATCACTCATGTAGGCCGAGGAAAACGAGCCGCAGTTAAATTCACGAAGACTGAGGAGGGAGTTCAGTCTTGTAACTATGCTGCAAGATGTTTTTTAAAAGCCACCACATTTGCACGAATTAATGATAAATGAAAACCTTTTGCGTTCATTTCTGCAACGTTTTACCAGAGGGTTTGTACGTGGTTTGGAGGGAGATGCTTTGGATATAGAAAACTATGATTTATGTTCCAGCAAATGCTTTAAGTGGGGCAGGACCACAACAGCCCCCCAGCAAGGATCCCTGCAGCATTGTTTTTATATTTTATAGAAAAACACAGCCACATAGTTCAATCCTCATCTCATACTGGGCCCTCCTGTCAAACCCCTAGGAGAAGATGTGGAACGTTTGACCAGGAGGCCAGTCTTGGTTTTCCATATCACCAAATCTGTGTGATCTTGTGCACATTATGGTATCTTTGTGCTTAAATCCAATTATTTGACAACATAGTGAGTGATTCAACATTGACCACTCAAAGGAACTTGACCATTCAGTTCATCATTTCTTTGCAGGCTTGCTTATACAAAGCAACATATGGAATCAGCACTTTGGGTGTACTGAACGTTAGGGGTGGACTGGCCTACAGAGAACTCTGGAGATTTCCTGAAGGCACTCTTTTGTGTGGTTACCTATTTTATTTGCACATTTTCTCAGGGGAAATGGGTGGGGCTTGCTTACATATGTAATATGGGGCCATGTTAGAAAACATTTCCAGGGCCTCTTTTGGTTCCCAGTCCACCCCTGAGTCTGTCTCCATTTATCGCCACAATGATAAACTCATCTTTCAAGGCCAGTCTCATCCCCAACAACCTCAAGGAGGCCTGGGTTATGGCGCTCCTAAAAAAAAACAAGTTTGACCCGAATATACCAACAAACTGTAGGCCAATCACAACCGTCCTCTTCCTCTTAAAAATTCTGGACAGAGTTGCATACCTGCAAATCCAGAAACACCTGGAGGACAATAATTTACTTGGCCAGGCATGGCACCGAGACCGTCCTCCTGGACCTGAAAATACAGATGGATGAGGGGAGAGATAAAGGCAAATTGGCCATTCTTTTCTTGTTAGACCTCTCGGCTGCATTTGATCTGGTTGATCACCAGATTCTTACTGAGCATTTAACCACTGCAGCGGCCTTCTCTACCAACGCATCCAATTGGATTAAATCCTTCTTAACCAACCGCACCACCAGAGTCTTCTCGCCCTCTGCCTCGGCAGCCCCGACCCCATCTACTGTGGGGTGCCCAAGGCTCTTGCATATCACCAACGCTATACAACATATTCACGAAGCTCCTCTTCGACCGTCTTGACAACATGGGTGTCATCTACACGAACTACGCAGATAACACCCAGGTTTTCATCACGTTGTCAGGACGCTACGATGTTGACTCTCAACTAATTAACGATATCTACTTGGAAATACAGGCATGGAAGGCTGCCCATTTCCTTGCCTCGTTGCACCTTGAAACACTTGTGTATAGGCACGTTACAAATGCCATATCATATCATATGAAGGACAGAAATAGAAACCAGCCGGCATATACTCACTTGTTGTACAATTATGAATGTGTGCTACGTGAAAAGCTATTCCCATTTTTGTAACACTGTGGAAAAAATATCACCCGATTCATTTTGTATGGCCATTTACTCTATGTACTCCTTGGCGATTGTGGCTGCAGCACTCATGTATGGGATAGGACATCACCAAGGCTTCTAGACCAATAGAAAAGATGCAATTGATCAGGTGTGAAAGTGTTAATACTGAGATTGAAAGAAAAACTGGATACTGGAAATAGTAAGATACTGAATTATTTACAAAAAGCCCTTATCTTATGTGGAGGATGGGACTTCGCTAAGTGTATTGTTTATGTAATTATTTTAATGACATTTTATGTAGTTTTATCAAATGACATAAATGATGATGATGATGATGTATATATTTGTAATGTTTTCTAATGTTTCTAATGTTTTTTTAATGTTTTCTTTTGTTTAGCCATATGCATTAAATAAAAAAGAATTGAATACTTCACGGTAGGTTAAGTTAGAACATGTTCACTGCAAAAACCAGTAGCCAAAAGGCTAAAAAGCTACCAGGGCACTGACATTTTCCAGAGGCTGGATGGTTGTTTGAACCCATTTTTCTTTGTTACTGTATCATGCAACTTTGCAGCCATTACCCTCCAGTGCTGAAATAGGGGTGACCAGGTTAGCCTGATTCTGGAGTGCCTCCCTTCTCTTAGTGGCCATGACTAAGTAAGAAGAAGAGGAGGATGATATTTATGTCTTTTTTAAATTTGCCCAATTCCCAAATTCCCCTTCTGCTTCCTGAGTAGGGTCCTAGTTAAGGTGGCCGTCATGTACCAGGTACAAGATGACTGGTGTGTCATAGCACCTTCTATTCTAGCACCTTCCTCATTGCCACTATGATCTGATCATGACACATGCACTGTAATGTACATTTATTTGCTTTTTACTTTCTTTTTTGTCCTCCCTTATAGTATCAGTTGAAGGTCATCAAGAGGCTTTGAAAATCCTCAGTATCCACCACTGATGGTGTATCTAATAATTGGACCATTCGGACCATCTAGACCATCCATTGGGCAACCCAACAGATTGATCCACGCTACCACAATCTCAATTGGAACTAACAATTGAAGGTGGGTAGGAAAAGGCAAAAAACATTTTCTCTCTTATATCATACCCTTACGTTTCTTCAGTTTTGGCTCACTAAGCATCAAAAAGCAATTTCTGTATATCACAATATTGCTAATTTTGATTGCAGCTCTGTCCCAATATTGAACCAATTCTACTTCTTCCCGCAACTGTTGACAAGCCACAACAAATTAGAGTAAATCCTGCAATTAATCTAAAAAATTTCCCAACTCCGTTCCATTTGTACTGCCACACCTTAGAACTATTAATGGGGGGCTTGCCTCCATAGATTAAATGCCCATTGATCAAAGTTTTTCAACAAAGTATTGTTATTATTAATATTATTATATATATACTAGTGGGGATGAGCCCCCCAGCACCTTTGTCGTCCAACCCCGGGGGCTCACGCCACCCTCTAACCCCCTGGCGACTGCTGTGCGTTGAACTCAGCGGGTTGGTCGCTTGTAGGGATACTCCACCAAGGGCTTGCTTTGTTCGCACCCCCCTTTAGGGAATTGGAAAGTTGGACAGTATACCAGCAAAGATGGAGTAATGTGGGACGGAATGATAGCAGATCTATATCTTTAGAGCATACAATGACCCCAATTCAAAGCGTTACAGTACCGGCACTTGTCACGTACACAAGTTCATCACACAACTTCATCAGTTAATGTCAGTTAATAAACTTCAAATGCCTTAGGAGTTGTAGATTTGGACAGTATACCATCAAAGTTGGATGGACGCGGAACAGAATGCCACCAGACTCATATGAAACGTTAAATGAAATCGCCACTTATACACAACTTCATCAGTGAATGAACTCAAGAAAATGGACTTCAAATGCCTTAGGAATTGCAGTTTGGACAGTAAACCATTGAGGTGGGCGAAATGTGGAACGGAATGACAACAGTTCCATGTCTGTACAATGACCCTAATTTAAAGCGTTACAAAAAAACATTATACGAAATCATCACTTATACACAACTTCATCAGTGAATAAACTTTGAATGCCTTAGGAATTGCAGATGTGGGCTGCATACCATTGAAGTGGGCTAAATGTGGAACGGATTGACACCAGAACCATATCTGTAGGACATACGATGACCCCAATTTCAATGACATTATATTACATTACAACATTTGTAATGCGCACTATGGACCCCTAGGCATAAAGGTTCAGACAGTTTGGACTAACAACACTGAACACACGAAAGGAGATTGTCTACTGAGCCTGATGGCCAGAAGCTGAGACACCAAGAATGAGAAATCTACCCTAAGTTGAAGAGAATAGCTATGTTTTCAAGTCTCTCTTAAAGACTTGTTTGACTTCTCATTGTTCCAGGTAACTGATTCCAGAGTTTGGGCGCTATCAGGAAAAAAACACCATTCTCGGTTTTCGATGTTCTGCACCTGGGTAGACGTAGATAATTCTGGGTATAGGACCTCAACGCCCTGCCACTAACTTTGTCATTGATATATGTCTGCAGAAAAGGTGGCATCTGTCATACTCTGCATTTAAAAGTTATGACAAGTACCCTGAATTTGACCCTGGCCTCTATTGGTAACCAGTGGAGGGAGCGCCTAGCCTCCGAGACATGATCACGGAGGGACAGACCTAACACGACTCTGACTGCCCAATTTTGCACTGTCTGGAGCTTGTATACGTCCTGCTTGCTAATGCTCGACCAAAGGCTACAGCAATAATCTATCTTGGCCCCTATTATAGCTCTGGCAATGGTTTCAGCACTTGTCTGAGTAATAAGGGGCCTAAAATGCGAGAGTAGCTTGACGTAGTAGACCGATGCGGATACTACACTGGTTACATGAGCTCTCATTGAAAGAGTCTGATCAAGGGTAACACCCAAGATTTTTGTTTTAGACCGAGGGGTAATAATGTTATCTCCTAGCTTGAACGAGCTGTAAGTTCGGTTCAGCATTCGCAAAGAAGCTGGGCCGCCCACTATCAAGAGTTCCGTTTTACCCCTATTTAGGGCAAGATAGTTGTCAAGCATCCACTTCTCTATGGGGTTAAATATTCTATTTATTTCCTGTTCATCCTGCACGTGGCAACCAGAAAGTGGGACGACACATTGTGTTTCGTCCGTATAGTTTGAAAACATAACTCCCTCCTCCTCTAACATAAAAAAGAAGGGAGCCATGAATAAGTTGTACAAACAAGGGGATGTACTAGCCCCCGGTGGTACACCAAAGAGCACAGGAATGGGAGAGGCCTTAGCAACGTCCAAACAGACTTTGCTACATCTGTCCAGGCAACGGCCGTAGCTGAAGAATTGGCAGCCTGCTCCAATCTAGCAGTGAGAATAGAGTGTTCGATCAGGTTGAACGCGGCAGATTGATCCGAAGAAATTAAAAGGGAGAGCGCGCCCTTGTCCACCTGATCAAGTAGTCTTGACTTCAGCTCAAGGAGGGATGTCGCCATTCCAAATTATTTCCTGAATCCAGATTGATGGGAGTTGGAAACTGATCAAGATGCTCCGCAATCTGACTATAGGCAACCCTGTCCAATATCTTCAGTAAGAATGGAGTATTGGATATAGGGCGGTAATTCATGGGTTTGTCCCTAGGTAGCCCTGGTTTCCTGATTATGGGAGTGACCATTGTTTGTTTCAGGTCATCCAGGACTTTGCCCTCTTTCAGAGAGGTGTTGATGAATGTACAGACTGCTTTTAACGGGGAGTGCACGTTTTGACTATCATAGAAGAACATGCATCCCCTCTACAGTGGGTTGCTTTGAGCTGTTCAATCATTTTCTTCAGGGCTATCTCTGATATGGGTTGAAAATTAAATGTTGGCACCGCCGGGTCACGCTGAAAAGCTTTCAATGGCTCATTGACCACTGATGGCGGAAGCGCCCTCTTTTTTAATAACATTACAGTCTAATACCAAGCAATTTGTTTTGAAGACCATCTTGTATAAGCTGACACCAGTTTTTGTCCTTTATCAATAGTTGGTCCACAGGGGGTGGGGGGAGCGGCCTCCTGTTCTTTCAGTATCTTAAAGATTTCCTTTGCATCAGACTGTGCGTTGACGATTCTAAGATTATGAAAGTTCTTTTTTGCTTCAAAAATAGCAGATTTATATGCCCTTACTAGATTTCTGTAGGATGTTAGCAAATCAGGGCTATGGGATAATTTCCAAGAGTAGAATGCTTTCATGGTCAGAGTTGTTTGGCTTCGTAGTTCAGTCGAAAACCAAGGTTTGCTTTTATTTCCCTCTTTATTTCGTTTTTTATGCTTCAAGGGAGGTAGAATATTTGAGATGTTTGATATCTTTAGAGCCTGGGCGGTAGACATAGCCTCAAGAGACGTCTCAGGGTAAAATTAAGAGACTTGTCTAATAAAGGTTCAATGTTACTTATAGTAAGGCGTTTTAGATTTCGTGACAGAAAGCCTGCCTGCTTATTCCTGGCTTTCACGGGGAACGGAACAGAAAGTAGAAAGTGCACAAAGAAATGGTCCGACCATGGGCAAGGAATGGTAAGAACATTACCACAAGTAATATTAAGGACAGCCAGCCAGTCCAATGTATGGCCCAACACGTGGGTGGGTGTTAACAAATGCTGTACAAAGCCAAGGTCGGTAAGGGACAGTTGTAACTCTTTTGCAGGCTGATCGGTATAATCACCCAGCCAGTGATTGACATCACCTAAGATAATAAAATGAGAGGCAGGTTTCAAAAGCGGTAACACAAGACTAGTAATAGACTCAGCCAAATGTACCTTCAAGGAAGGAGGGCAATATAAAATGAGGAAATGTATGGTTTATTTCGCATTCATTCCTACTTTTACATGGAGGGAGTCAATTCCCTCAAGAATATGTCCAGGAGATTCCCATACTGAGAGAGACTCTTTCATAATAAAGGCCACACCCCCACCTCTACCTTCCGCTCTATTCGTTTCGGATCATTACATATCCCATAGGTAAGATTCTATATAGTTGGCAATCTCAATAGCATGCTTGACGAGGGAGAGAGTATTATGTAACATGCAACGCAGATCAGTGACAAGCTTAACTACATAAGTGTGTAATGCCTGCCTTGTGTTGCTTTCATGTGTTTTGCATGTACCTGTGGGGGATTGTTCATGTTCCTTAGTTGTGGGCCCCCGTAACAGTGTCCTCAGAACCTTTGGTATCTGAGAAGCTTGGGCAAGTTCAGGACATGCTCTGCCCAGGTCCTCTGAAACCCTGGAGGACATTGACCGCTCGCAAAGCTCGGGAACAACCCAGACCATCGGTGGGAGTGGTGGCGAAGTAGGCATTATTCCTGCTGAATTACTAGACGGTGTGCTGGTGTGCTGAGCAACGCCTACCTTTAATCCTATGGACATGCTGAGCGTGAAAAATATTTATTTCGCTCTGCATTTATGACGGCCAGAACTTCTGCTAGACCCATGAAATAAGAGGGACAGGGGTACTCCTCCTACGCCTCCTGGTCTCGGACTGGTGCTGACTGGCCCAACCCATCCGCGCTGGCGCGTTCTCACGGGGTTTATAGGTATAAACTCTTTCGGACTACAATCCTTGTGGGGATTGTAGTTTCCAGTGCTGCAGACGTCGAAAGCGACTCTGATTCAAATTGCACTGTTTAGGTTAGCAATGTAATGTGCACAGTAACCAATACACGTGTCAAGCAAAGCAAATCACGCAAGAGTGACTAAAATAACAAATGCACAATTAGTAAAGCACAATTTCCCAATTAGTTTAAAAGGTGTAATAGACAAGGTAAAAATATGGCTAAAATGGTAAAAACAATCTATAATCTATATATCAAGCGTTACAAAAACAGTTACATGAAAACGTTACACAAAATCGCCACTTATGACTTTATATTATAGGGTGGATAGTGCACACCTAGTGCAGGAGCAACAGAGCGCTGTACAGGTCATAAAGCAAAACATAGAGCAAAACACTGTTAGCAAGAAATGACAATTCATCAAATAAACCTTATTGATAATTATCACAGTACAATGTACGGTTTGGGTGTGCGAATGGTTCCCAGGATCTCAGTTACACATAGGTGCTGTTGGAAGAGTCTTCAGTTCTTCCCTAAACTGAAGGAGACTTGGAGCAATCCGGATTGCCATTGTGGTGTAGTTCGATAGTACCAGATCGTAGAATGAAAAGGACTGTTTCCTAGTTTCTCCTTGTGAGTCAGTCTAGTTTCCTGTCCAGTGATGGTCTTACTGCAAGATGACTGTGTGCCATCTAATGCATTTAGCTTGACGATCAGGTAGGCTGTCATACTAGCGGTAGTTGTCTTGTAGGTGAATTAAGTGGTTTTGAACCACATCCTAGCCAAGATGGAAGGCCAGTGTAATTTACACAGGGAGGGAGTGATGTGTTGAAATTTCCTAGAGCTGGTGATGAGGCTAGCCATGCCGGAACGCTTTGGGGGGTAACAGGAGAGCAAGCAGGCGCCCTGAGAGGAGGGCATTACCTCCATCAATGTGTCAGATCACCAAGGCCAGAACCACCATTTGGAAATCGTGCGGTGGGAGTAAGGGCTAGATCTGAAACCAATATGTTTTACCCCTTTTCCCAACGTATTGTTGGAAGGACACTTTTCTATCCACAATGAAGCCTAGGGATTTTGGTGAGTGGGTGAGGTGAAGGTTGAAGCCGTCCATGCACATTTCGTCCGGCCACCTTTGAGTGGGTTCCTGCATGGATGGATGGCCAACCGGTCACCTGAACTCAGTCTTGGTGGAGTTAAGCTTTAAGCAGACACTTGTATTGTAAGTTTGAATGGTTGAAAGGCATGAGTAAATGCGATTAGGTACAAGTGTGTATCATCTGTGTACTGATGTATCACAATGCTGGGTTTGTCTAGGAGTGAGCCCAGCGGTTCCATATATATTAATGTATTCATTGACATGCCAAAGCACACAGTGTCATACCGTTACATAACGTTACAGTACTATTCATCTCTGCCTAAGCAATTATCAGTGTTCTGCAGTTTCAATGTACAGATTATCTTGCAATGTCCTTTCCTTACAATGCAATGTCGAGACTATGGCCTACCAAACTCCCAGACAATTAAATGTGCTTTGAGGCAATAACAGTGGCAGTTAGGCATCAAACAAATGTCACATAACATAACATTCCTATTTGGCAGGTAGAGATTCAATTAATTGTGCTGAAACAAAAGGCAGAATGGCCGAAAGTGATTTAAGAAACTGAACTGTCCAATTGAAAACAATTGTCTGCCTCGCCATCTCCTTGTCTCTTCTTTGTTTTAGATTTATTTTTAAAACTAACATTTTGGTCTAGGGCCCAACAATAAGTTTGTTAACCGGGAAAACATACCTGCATTGAGGAGGCTGCCTTTAACAGGCAGCAAATCTGCCTCTTTGAACCTCCAGTAAATTGGCAAAGTCCTTTCCACCCAAAAAGGTGGTCTATTGTACGCTGCAGTGGGGAAATGTTTCTACTCAAAGGGGTTGTCTTCTTGCAGTGAGGGAGGTAAAATTGACAATACAGTTTGAAAGGAGCAGCTAACACTCTTCAATGAGGTGGATAGTCTTAACCTGTGGTGTGTAGACTGTTGATGCCCTGGACTGGGGAGGTAGTACGTTGCTTATCTGTAACTCCTGTTCTCCAGCATTGGTATGTTTCATATATTCACATGATTGGAATATTCCCCATCGTCAGGCTGGCAATCCTCGGTTACACATGTCCTACTTTAATATTATAAAGAAAAAACAAGAGTGTTTTGTACTCTGTCCACCTCTTTATGGGTGCTTTTAGCCTCATCCAATGGAACGTTGAGTACTAAGCCCCACCACTGGAGGACATCTTCAGATTCTAACCCAGCGTGATCTTTCCAGTATTAGCCTTTAAACTCCGGGGTGGTGGAGGGCGCATGTGAATCTATGAGGGAGGGCGCATGTGAATCTATGAAAGATACCAATGCAGGAGAACAGGATTTACAGGCATGCCACTTATGCCGTTCACCAGCCATGGATCTTTCATAGATTCACATGCTTTGAATAGAATACATAGAAGCTTACTACAATTATATGGTGGTATGAAAGATAAAGGCCTACCTTACTGTAACAGGCACTGTAAGTCCCCTCTTCCAACTCTAGTCTCTGTTGCATCCTGCCCCACTAGGCAGTAGTGCTTTGTGAATGTGTGGGGCATTGCCCAGGTAGCGGCTCTGTAAATGTCGGTCAGACGAACACCTGCCCACAGAGCCACTGATTGCCCTTTCGCCCTAGTGGAGTGGTTTGTACAGGTGTCTTCAGTGGTCTTTTAGCTTGATCATGGCAGCTTGATATCACTAATGTAATCTATCTGGCTATTCCTTGCTTCGATATGGATTTTCCCTTGTTGGAGGCACCAAAAGTCATAAAGAGTTGCATAGTATCCCTGATGGGCACCTTCCAGGAGACATATTTACGGTGTCTTCATGAGCCCAGCTAGCACTGAATTGAGACTCCACTGCGACAGGGCTTTCTTTATTGGTGGAAAGGTCTGAAAAAACCCTTTCATTAAGTGTTTGATAACACTGTGTGGCCGGGTCAGAAGAAGGAGTCAGATACTCGGGTGACATGGTTCATATTTTATTAATGCATAATATAAGTCGAAGGCCTAACTTTACCTATCACTAAAGGGAGTAGCCTACCTATCTAAAGAGACTAAAGGTGCACATGTGTCATCATGAAGTCCAAAATAAAATATGTCTTTCGTCCAAACTACCCTATCTGACCATGCCACTAATTCTAACTAACTCAAATAGACCAAGGGAATGCTTTGTATTCACCTGGCCTTTCCAGTTCATTCAGTAATCTCAGTGTGACAGATAGTCTCTGTGGTCAATTCTTGCAGCTCCTTAACAAACACTTTTCTCTTACGTACTTTCTGTGGCCCCCTTTTCGGAATGTCTTTCACTGTAACATGTCTTGATACTCGGAACGTTACTTGTAGTTTCCATCCAGGAGTACTTGAACAGGGTTTTCTTTCTCCCCTTTCTAAACTCTGATTATCATACATTCTCAGTCTTATAGTCTCTCTCCTTTTACTGATTGTGCAAAAGCTGTGTGAATTCAGCCCCTCTCTTCTAGGCTTTTAACTTCTATGTTGACATTATTGATTATCTGTTAACTCGTCCTGCATACTGTGATGAGGTTCCAACTTCATACACTCTCTTCCCTCTCTGGATTATACTTTATTTGCCTCCAACTCCCATCGCATAACTTTATCCCTGCTTTTCCATTCTTGTGACTGGGGCAGGTTTTCTCTGATTGATAACGATATCCGGTGGGCCTCATACTTCTCCTGGTTCTCCAGGTACCTCTCTCTTGATATGGGCCAGTGGTTGGGCTCGCCTCTCTCTCGGGACAATTCTCTCTCTCTCTGCTTCTTTGCCTCACGTTCTCAGGTCAGCGTCAGACTCCTGCTTCTTGGTGGTGCTGCAGATTGGAAGCGACACACACTTCCCGAACAGGCGGTAATGGTGTTCTTGGGGAGTCCTGCCCACCACATCCAGCTTGCGGTCACGCCACCACTGGGTTACTTGTTCCTCTCTCGGTCGACCAGAGACTCTTCTCGTGTCTGCATGCATCGGTTCTCCCGGTGTCTCGTACTAGTGTTCTCTCTCACCAAGTGGCGGACTCCGTGACTAGCCTGTGCTCCGCCTCCAGTCGGCGCAACAGTGTCAGGGGGATTCCCCTGTGCATCAGGCTCTCCTCCTCCCTTCCTCCTCATCACAGTTAAATATACATCTCATATTAAAGAAACATCTTCCTTTTATTGTGCAATTGGATTTAGTCTTGCATTGCCTGCAGCTAAAGATAAGGATGTCACATTCTTCAACTTACCAGGTAGTCCCATGTTTGCAACTACATTTGTTTGCCTAGGGAGTTCCTCACAGGAACGGGAGTCATTGCCCCCAAAGGGGGAGTCTCTCCGAGAGAGGCCCCACTTCCCCCAAACCCTAGGGAGGGTTTTGCAGAGCGGGTTCACCTCCCTGGCCTCACAGGGTGGGCAGCGCCCCTTTGATGAGAAGGGACGAATATCTGTTGGTACATACTGGTCTAGCTGCCTGAAGGATTTTCATGCATTCACTGGTACTTCTAACTGTCCAAATTCTGCAACGTCAGGAGCTACAACATGAGCGTGAGAGACCCCGGGCTGTGGTGGAGTATTTTCCCCTTGTTTTGTGACAACAGATCGGGAGAGGCCCGAGTGGAATTGGGTATTCTTCTGACATGTGTAGTAGGCCCAAGTACCACAGTTGGCATGAACACACTGGAGCAATGAGGATGAGGCTGTCAGTCCCCAGTGATCAATCCAGTGTCCCAACCAGTACCAGTGACATTAGGTCCATTAACTGAATAGTGTCAATTTCTCTTAACAGAAAATTGTGGGGAAAATCTTTTGGGGTTAAATCTATTGAAAAAACTGAGTGCAGTTATCCATTGCACACCAGATGGAGTGTTCTTGACAATTTCGCCACAGAATGTACCAGTGTCTGAATTTCTGTCCAAACCATTGTCAGGAGAATTGAGTGAAGTTACAACTTGTATATGGGTAATGAATGACAATGATGTGGGATGCTTGAAGATAGAGCCATTAAAAATTGCTCTAAAAGAAGGAGTAACGTTACCGCGTATTTCACAGTACAAAATTTCAGCAGAAGGAGAGAGAGGATTGAAAAGTATTGTTTCTGATTTGGTAAAATTGGGGGTGATTGAAGAGATTACAGGCAGTACATATAACAGTCCCATTCTCCCAGTGTATAAGAAAGGAGGTAATGAGGTACCATATTGTTTCATAATTGATCTACGTGCACTAAACAAGGTAGTAGATCCTAAATTCCCATTGGTTCCAGACGTCACCACAATTTTGACAATGATTCCTCGGCAGAGTAGTTTAGTGTTTTTGACTTGAAAAATGCCTTCTTCAGTATTCCAGTATACAAGGAAAGCAGATATTTGTTTGCCTTCACATTAGGAGGGCGATCATTTACATTCACGCGTATTCCACAAGGCTACACAGAGAGTCCGAGTATGTACAGCAGAGCATTGAAAGAACAGCTAGATATGCTAGAATTACCGGCAGGTTGTGTATTGTTACAGTATATAGATGACTTATTGATTGCTGCAGATACAGAGGAGATTTGTAAAAAGAGCACTGTTTTACTGTTAACACACTTAGCAGCACATGGCCATAAAGCAAGCTTAATGAAATTCCAATATTGTCGAAAGAAGGTGGCTTATTTGGGCTACCTACTTTCGAGAGAAGGGAGAAGACTGACGCCAGAGAGAATAGAAAGTATTTCTGGTATGCCTATTCCAAAAACACAAAAAGGAGTCAGAGCTATAATAGGCATGGCTTCATATTGCCGGCAGTGGATTGTAAACTTTGCATTGATCGTGAAGCCAATGGTGGCATTGACGAAAAAGGATGCTGTGATGCCTTAGCAGTGAAATGAAGAATGTCAGAGAGCATTTGATCTGCTCAAAACTGCATTGTGTTCTGCTCCAGTTTTGGGTACACCAAATTATGAGAAGATTTTCAGATTGTTTGTACATGAAAGTGAGGGCTGTGCGTTGGCTGTTTTGACAAAGGAACAAGGTGGAAGAAATAGGCAATGCGGCTTTTTCTTCCGCACTGGACCCTGTAGCGCGCGCACTTCCACATTGTTTGCGAGCTGTTGCAGCGGCTGCTGCATCAGTGAAACAAACCGAAGGAATGGTATTGGGGCACATCTTAATTTTGATGGTGCCACATGCCATAGACGTTCTATTAAATAGAACACAGACGCAACACCTCACCTCTGCTAGATTGGCTAGATATGAAATTGTCCTTTTTGCGCCACACATCCAAATTATGAGGTGTAGCGCTTTGAATCCTGCAGAATTAATGCCACTGCCCACGGAAGAACTAGGTGAAAATGAATCACCTCCCCATGATTGCTAAATGGTTACTGAGGAAGAAACAAAAGGAATAACTGATTTGACAGATACCCCACAAAAAGAGCCAGATGGAGAACTGTTTTGTGACGGCTCCTGTTTTAAATTACCTGATGGCACATCAACTGCTGCCTATGCTATCACTATGTTGAAGAGTATTGTAGAAAGCAAGAGAATCCCCTACAACTCTGCACAAGCCGCGGAGATAATAGCGTTGACTAGAGCCTGTGAGATTTCTGAAATCTGAGTGTAAACATATATACTGACAGCCAATACGCCTTTGGCGTGGTTCATAACTTTGGCCGGGCTTTGGGCTGAAAAGGGTTTCTTGACATCACATGGGGCCAGGATTCAACATGGCCCTTTCATTGTATGATTACTGTCTGCACTTACCTGTCTGAAGCGCCTAGCAATAGTGAAATGCAAGGCGCATAAAAAAGTAACATGTAAAGTGGGAGAGGGAAACGCATTTGCAGACAGGATTGCGAAGAAAACTGCCACTGATTTGAATACTAAAATGTTGACAGTACAATCTGAGGAAGTGCCCTGTATGATAGAAAATGGAATTGCTACTGTCAAAGAGATGCAGGCAGAAGCCACAGCGGACGAAATACAAGGGTGGGCTGAGGGCTCTGCAGAATTAGATCTAGAAGGTTGCTGGGAAGACAAGAAGAGTAAAAATTGGATTCTGCCCAACTCCTATGTAACTGCAATGATCACGATGGCCCACAGCCCTACTCACATTTGTGCCAAAAAGATAGTTCAGCATCTAGCCACAGTATGGGAGAACACGCATATAAAGAAAAATGCCGAGAGGCTGGTTCAGAATTGTATCACCTGCCTACAACACAATGTGGGGAAGGGAAGGGTGACTCCAACAGGTAGTTTCGTCCCTCCCTCTATGCCATTTGAGGTAATCCATTTTGATTTCATAGAGATGGAGGGATGCCAAAACTTGAAGTATGTCCTAGTAGTCATATGTGCATTCAGTAAATGGGTGGAAGCATATCCATTAAAAGACTGCACCGCGATGAGCACTGCAAAAGTAATGTTGCAGGAGTACTTCTCCCGTTTTGGTCTGCCACATGTCATATGGTCAGATAATGGTGCGCATTTTGCGGGTGCAGTGATATTACAGATATGCGCAGGTCTCCAGATTGACAAGAGATTCCATTGTTCTAGACATCCCATGAGTGCCGGTCTTATTGAACGCCACAACGGCATTTTGAAGGCCAAAATAAGCAAAATTTGTGCAGGGAATAAGTTGAGCTGGGTAGACGCATTATCACCAGCGTTACTGTGCATGCGCACATCTGTGCAAGCAACAACTGGGCTCTCCCCATACGAGATAGTGATGGGGAGGCCGGTAAATGTTTGGTGTGCACCGCAGCCAAATCGGCTAAGGGAGCTTGAATACCCTGTACTCAGCATTTATTGTAATCTGTTAATCCAAAAATTGCGTTTGATTCATCAGCAGGTGCAGGAGGCGTTACCAATCCGATACACTGGTCCGGGTCATGCACTGGAACCCAGAGACTGGGTCCTGATCAAGAATTTAGAGAAAAGCATCACTGGCACCTAGATGGCATGGACCCTATCTGATATTTTTAACAACCCAGACCGCCTTCCGCGTGGACGGAAGGAAAGCGTGGATTCATGCAACGCATACTAAAAAGGTCCCATCACTGTCCGAAAAGCTGCCTGATCGAGACGACCAGAAAGAGACAGCGGTCCCAGAAACAAAAGAAGCTGTTGCCAGTTCTTTGCCACAAAATCTGTCTGATCCTGAAATAAAGCATGGAACGAAGCCTGAAAAGATTGCTATAAAAGAGGAAGGGCAAAGAGTGCCCCAACGTTGTCCAGCAGAACCTGTATCATTGCTGGCTGACACAAAACGTGTACCACTTTGGCGCTCACCATCATCTGTCATTGCGCCACAGGCTGACTCCGAGCTTGAGTCTGGAAGTGCACCCGCACTATTCATTGATCACAAGATACCAGGAGCAAGGCGGTATAATTTGTGGAACCGGAAGAAGGAGTGATCAAATCTTCATTTCTTTTGATCTTTGTTGCCTCTGTTTCCTACTGCAGCTGAAGTAGGAACCGGAGGCCTAGAGGAGAGCGGCATGAGGGTTGTGCAAATCGGACAGCCCAAGAGCGAGGCTCCTTGGTGGTAAAAAAAATCCATGTGCAGATCACCCCTTACGGACAAGAGAGGCTCACATGGTACGAAGGCAATTGATAACTGCTCTGGAGTTCTTTGAGCAATGTGCAGATGCACAGCGATCTTGCCCAATGTATAGCAATCCATGGTGTTAAGAACTGGCAGAACAAACTGTTGACATTTACTGAACTTATTGACATTCAAATGAGTGCAACGAGAAGAGACATTCACGATGAACATCGTTGAAGAAGAAGAAGAGCGAGAGAAAAATGCCAGAACCAGCTTTTGCCCCCGCCTGCACCACTGCTGATAATGAGTTAAACATAGAGGGCCTCATTACGAGGTTGGAGGTAACTATGGCGCTATTAGCGCCATGGCTGCCTCCAAAACCTTACCGACTCCGCCCTGGTGAATGGAGCTATTACCGGCCCATTCCAAGGTTGGTGGGACCGGTAATTCCCCATTCACCAGGGCCATAGGGCTCAATGGGAATGGGGAAGGTGTTAATAACGGTACCGCAAATTGCGGTACCGTTATTAGCTCCAGAGTCCCTTTGCGGGTCCCGTCCTTAATGCCTGGATAAACCAGGCGTTAAGGGAGGACCCGCAAAGGGAACTCGTAGAAGGGTGTTAAGGGATTACCGGTGCCCTTACCAGTGCCAGTAATCCCTTACCACCCACCTCGTAATGAGGCCCAGAGACTGGAAGGTTACACAAAAAGAATTGCCGAAAAATTGTATGCTGATCTTAACGATAGTTAGGTGCATAATTAGTATATTAGCCCCAATAATGACCGTACTTGTGTTATGGTACTTGGAAGAAATACACCCCTTAGAAGTACTTTTGCCTGTTAGAAACATTTCCACTACCGAAAGCCCGGTTCATGTAATTACTTACATTCTGTCCCCAATGGAAGAAAGACACAGGGAAGGTTATGGGAATAATACACTACTGCTAATAATGAACATGACTCACTCCATATTAAGAAAAAACTATTGCTGGGTATGTGCTCACTTACCGCAGCATGGTGGTAAAGGAATTGGTTGGTATGTGCAGCCCCTGCAATTGAGTTCTGCATGTTACGCATCACTGAGTGCATTATATTATGGGAAATGGAACGAAAGTGAAACTGGTCAATTGGATAGAACAAATATGAATGAATTCGAAGAGATCATTATGAAACCCGTAGGTGGTTCTATATTCCACAAAGCACGATTGATCACGCCGGTAATGATGCCACAAGACAGATTATTTGTGCCCTATAAATCATCTGTAATCACGTTTCATATGAACCCAGAAGGAAATAAAGATACAGTGCCCCCCTCCTATACAGTAAAAAACAGTCCACGCTCTGTCCCTTTTTGCCTGAGAAAAAAGGGTTCCTCTTTGGTAGGGACATTCACTAGATGCATGAATATAGCATTCCTTGATAAGGAGGTAGAGCCCGTTTGTGTGGGCGATCCTGTTTATTTTATATGTGGAGAAAAAGCGTATCCCTGGTTACCTAGAAACTGGGGAGGTACTTGTTACTTGGGGTTTTTGTTCCCAGGGGTATTCCTTTCAAGAACAGCTGATATAGCAAAACTGGCCAGGTCAAGACCACGACGGAATGAGGAAGGAGGTTTGATCGCAGAGGACATAGCAAAATCATTCATACCATTTTGGGGCCAAGCAATAAACTCGTATAATATAAGACACCTGTCCAGAATACTAGAGAAAACGATAAATGGGACAACAGATATATTATACAATATGACATTAGAGGAAAAAGGAATTAGATTAATGACACTCCAAAATAGAATGGCTCTTGATGTAATCCTGGTTGATCGTGGCAGAGTTTGCAAAATCGTGGGATCAGCGTGTTGCGTATTTGTAAGCGGCTCCTCCACTACGATTTTCAAAGCGATAAGAAAGTTACACGTTTTAAGCTCTGACCTTCACCCCCCTGAAGGGAGTTGGGAATTAAACATAGGCTCCTGGTTCTGTGAAGTATTACACTCATGGGGATGGAAATTATTTGCGATCCTAGTAGCAGTGCTAGGAATATTCATGACATGTTGTTGTTGCATACACTGCTTACCCATAGTATGTACGGAAATAAGCGAGGAGTGCGTACAGATGGTAGGAAAAATGAGCACTGCTAAAAAGTACTCACGGTAATGATGAATCAAAGACAGTAAAAGAATTCATGTCAATCAATATTGATGACAATGAGGAGGAGACCAGTAGTGTGCAGGATTCAGAATCAGAATCAGATACTTGGTTGGAAGAGGATGCAATGTACGGATGAGGCATTTGGCATACGACCAAAAGGAGGGTTTGTCAGTCCCGGAAAAGTAAACACCCCTCAATCATGAGGCAATGTACTTTGTTGGCCGAAGACCAACCGCCTCATGTGCTTAGTATTAGAAATATATATCCATAAGCTTGACTGAAGTGCGGCCATTTTGAAGTGACTGAAATCGCCATTTTGTTTTCTAAAGTTTGCCTTTTGCTTTCTGTTAAAACTGCTTTGCTGAAAACTTATTCTGCTCCACTAGTACATTATTGTTCATGTAAAGGGCAAGGTCGTGAGAGACTTGTTGAAACATAACGCAGCAACCCAGACAGAAATGCCCGGTCTCCTCCCTCACAAATCCTTGGAAGTAAGCAGCGAGGCATTCTAATCAGTACATAGGTGCTAGCTAGTCTCGTTAATACAGTAGAAATGTTAGAAGCAAACATTAAGTGGCTTGAATTATGCTCTTCTTTGCAGCCCCCCTTTCCTGAGCCCTGTAAAGCCCCAGAGAGCAAGTTGACCCCCAGTACACGAATAGAAACTAGGAGATAGCGAGGCCTGGAATGTGTCTCTCCCCTTCAGATTGCTTGCAGAGAACAGAAGCAGTGTGTTCTTATAACAAAGAATTGTGTCTGCAGGCTCATGAAATTGCAAACTGCTGCTAAATAAATGTCTGAAGTGTCATACTCATCACAATTGTCAATCATCGTGCCCAATTCAAAGGAAATACATTAGGGGTGGTATTGAATGTGTCACCACTGATTGTAAGATGCTTGCTTTGTATATATGTAACTGTTGTACGATTCTCGCTCTCTTGCGTCCCCTGGGGTCTGGAAACACACATTGTGGGGCGTGGGACCCAGTTGGCCAACTGAGACTATTTGCTTTGCAATAAACCCTAGCTTTTGGGAATACAACCTCGTGTCTGGCGTATCAGATCGTGTGTGGTGATTGTGCCTTGTTTCCATATGCGAGGGTCCCCTAAGGGCCCCTTCAAGATGACAGGGATACATTCTTATCATCTGGATGACACTGCGGATCACCGGGATCGGGGGAAATGCATTAGCAAACAGCCCCTTGCATGATATATCAAAGGTGTCCCCCATCCAGCCAGCTTGTGGACGTTTGCTAGCAAAGAATCTACACTTTGTGGTTTGTTGTGTCTCGTACAGGTCTATTTGTGGTTGCCCAATAGTTGAACACATTTATGAGCTGTTGGTTGCATAGCTCCCATTCTTGGCATTGTTCACTCGCTCTGCTGAGGTTGTCTGCAATTGTGTTTTGCACCCCTGGTAGGTGAAATGCCTGTTGGTCAATGCGGTTGATGTTTGCCCAGTGCCACAATTGCTGTGCTTCCCGTGACAGAGTCCTGGGCTGGGCGCCTCCTTGTTTCCTTATATATTACGTGGTGGTTGTGTTGTCTGTTAGAATTCTCACTGTTGTTCCTCGTAGTACTGGCAGAAATAGAGTGTCCCACCCACCGCCTTTAACTGGAAGATGTTGATGTGTAGGCTAGCTTCCTGCCTTGTCAATTGTCCTTTTACACACAACTGGGTGACATTTCCTCCCCATCCCGTCAGGTTACATCGTGTGGTGCTTCTGATAGCGGCATGCCTTCGAATATGTTGTGAGGCATCTTTCACCATTCCAAATGTTGGACCAACCGAAATGTGACCTGGACCTTGTTGTCCCAGGTTCCCTCCACCTACGACCATGTGTCGGCCATGAACTCTTGCAGTGGTCTCATGTGCAACCTGCCGTACGGGATTAGGGGTATGCATGATGACATTGTCCCCAGCAATTGCATAAGCCTTCTGATGGAAACACACATTTCTGTCTTGAATGTGGTCTCTATTTTTGTGATTGTTTTGGCTCTCTCCTGTTATGAACAGACCAGTGCTTCAGTGGTGGAGAACGTTGCTCCTAGGAAGACACCCTGCCGTAGATAGGATTTCTTGTAGTTGATTGTGAATCCAAGCTGTGTTAAAATATCCACCATCCGTCTCAGTGACTCTGGCTTTTCTTCTTGCTGCTGCTGCTGAAACTACCAAATTCGGTGTAGGCTCTGCGGCAAGGCACTTTGGTGTGGAGTCTGGTACCCTGAACCTTTTCTCTAGCCTGCCTTTCAATGCTGGTTCTGGGAAGGGTTTCTTCATGAAAAGAAGGCCTTCTTCCAATACCTGCTCCAATATATATATGGATTGTCTTCGTTTGTTCATCAGATCAAACAAAAAACAATCGTTTTGTCTTCAGTAGGTGTAAAACCAAATTCTTCACAGGCTTTTGTGATCATTGTGTGGAATGCCTGATGAGGTGGCGATTGTTTGGCTAGTTCGCCCAGCCTGACGTTCTTGGGGATGTCTCAGCTTGGGCAACCTTGCCCTGTGCAGCGGCGATCTTGACTGCTGTCTGTGTTGCTTGGCGCTGAGTCCCCTTCCCTCTGCAGTGGTGCTTACTCAGTCAGCAGACGTTTGTCCAGTTGGGCTACTAAAGTTTGCAAGGACATAAGCACTTGCACGCCAAGCAGCCTTTGTGGGTCTATGATGGGGCCTAGGATATCTGTTATCCTTTGTGCACCTTGTTGGACTGCCTGTGCTTGCGGCGCTTGTAGTTCTGGTCTCTCACTCTTTACTGGCAAATGTGCCTGTGTCGTCAGTATAACCGATTCTTCATAATCTGAAAATCCCATGGAGTAATCCTGCTCAAAATTGGAGTCGATGTGGTGATGCAGTATCCGTTCAGGCATTAGTTCAGAGACTGGCGATAAAACTGGTGAGATTGGTTGCAGAGAATGTAAATGTTGTTCTTGTTGCACCTTACCTTTGTTCTGTGACTGACAGGCCTTTTCCGTTGACTTCTTGGTTGTCATCTACGGGCATCTGGTAGTGGCTTTTTGTGGTTGCTTCACCGACGGGATTTTATTGTCGATGACTTCACATTGGTAGGAGGCGTACCTTTTTGTTTTATCTTTTGGCTTCATCGTCAAACCTGTTGTTGAATGTCGGTAGCATGTGAGCCCCATAATCGGACTACAGTCGACGACGACCTTTCCGTCTTCGATGTGCGATTCATGAGAAGCCCTCATACAGACATTTCTCCTTGACTGTGTGTTATATTTTTCGCTCGTCAACTAACTCGTGAACGGTCTCATAGTTTTTCCTTCTTAATTACTCATCGACGGACCAATCGTTGATGCCTGGGGTCGCTCAACCTGTCTTTTGTGGACAACATCGTCGACAGTGTCCTTGCTCCGATTCCATGGGTGATCGGCGACAGGTCTCTTGTCATCGAGTCGTGGCCCTTCAATGGCAGGACCTTGATTCCATGGTCACTTGTTGACGGGTCCCTCGTCGTTGAGTCGTGGCCCTTCAATGACAGGGCTTTCTCCTTGATCGACGAGTACATCTTCGTCGACGGCACCTCAGCCGTATTTGAGACTGGGGTTGTCGATGCTACTTTCATCAGCCCCATGGCTGACTTCTTTTGTCTTTTCTTTATATCTGGCTTGTGGTCTTTCCTCCTAGACAACTTTTGAAGCTGGGAGGTAACTCTTACAGATCGTATTCCTGGTGCCACACTTTTTGAAGACTCTGCTTCAGAGGGTGCTTTGTATGTGCCCTCATGCAGCCAGCACACCAGCCTCCCATATGTGTCTCTCAATGTTTTAGCACTAAAACCTTGGCATACCTCGCAGTCATCCATTGTTCACTCCACATGTACCATACGGTTCGAAGAGAGATTTCTTAGAGCTGCTCTCCACGGTGTTAAAGTATAAATACCTTGACCTATCTGTGGAAAGAACCGTTGTTTTTTAAGTTTTCTCCGTCCCTGAAGGTTTCAAAGTTTTCACTCTCTGGGAGAAAGGTGTGAGGACTACTCTCAGCACGATGTGTGGTTAGAATCTGAAGATGATCTTTAGGGGGGTGGTTATGGTACACGACGTCCCACTGGATGGGTCTAAAAGCACACATAAAGAGGCAGATGGATGAGAAAACACTCCTGTTTTTTCTTTATAATGCTAAAGTAGGAAGTGTGTAACCAAGGATTCCCAGCCTGACGACGGAAAATATTCAAAGCATGTGAATTTATTAAAGATCCAATGCTAGAGAAGTTGCTTTTATGCAGGGGTTAGCAGGCTGCTCTTACCATGCAGTGAGTGTGGTACTTCTACACTGAAATGACACGGTTGCTTTATACCAAGCAGAGAAGAGGTCTTACCGTATAAAACAATGAGGGGCTGCTCTTGCAATATGGTCATGGGGATGTACTTCCCCTGCATCAGAGGTACTGCTATTAACATGCAGTGAGGATCTGCTCTTACCCTGTAGAGAGCAAACTGCTATTGCCCTACATGGGCTGCTAGGAGGATATTGATTTTACACTGCATTTACCTACTTTTCTACAGTGAGTAATCTGCTCGTCAGTTAGAGCCACTGCTCTCATCATGAGAAGGGGGCAGCTCTTAACCTTCAAAGAAGCTGTTCTTACTTGGGAATGTCGTTATCCAGGAGTAAAAAGTGAATTGAACCCCAAGCATAACGAGAACAACAAGCAACAGGGCAACAAAAAAACGCCTCAATGGAAAAACCATGAAAACAATACAACCGACGATAATGTGTGTCCAACAGACTGCAAAAACAAAGATCCTGAAATAGAAGAACTAATTAACCTATCAACATATACAGAAGAACTGATCGACCAATCAGAAGAAGCCCAAATTCAAATCACAGAGGCCTATATTATCATAATAGATGAATATGAACAGGAGCAATCAAAAGGAAACCAAACTCAGGAAAGTTCAACCTATGAAATCAGCTTAGATGAAATATCCAAAGCAGATTGGGAAGATGATGAAGAACCATTCCCAGAGTCTGATGACAAACTTCAACCCGCAAAGACTGACGAAATAAACAAAGATAAGAATGATACAAAGAAAAGTCACACGAAAAACGAGATAAAATTGCCCACATTCATTAACCCTCTCAGTAAGCAAACAAAGAAAAAAAGAAATGAAAATAGAACTAAAAAGAACAATGACCAAAAATGACAACCTCGTTATGAACCGTACTAATGTACTGAGACTAATCCACGCAATCCCAAGCATGAAAGAGATATCAACGAAAGACATACATAGCATGGAATTCTGCAACTAAATAACAACTGAACAAGTGAAGATCACATTCACAACAGAAAAAAACAACAAACGAAATGATAGCGAACAAAGCGGTCTTCAAAAAATTGGGATTCCAAGTTTCTCTGATTGAAGAAATGGAAAATAGCGAGTTTAAAAAAAAAAACCTTGGCCACTGGTCTGGAAGTGAATTTGATAACAACGATAACACACTTAATGAACAGACAAACTACCAGAGCAAAACACCTGACCAAGAGCAAGTAAGAGACCAGAAAAAGGAAAAAGAAAACGACTATAAAGAACTTCAGAACCGGCACTAGCTGTACCGAAAATATGGAATATGGAGACAACAAGAGAACACAGCATGGGAAACCGAAGAAAGAAACAAACAAAGAAGATAATCAAAAAACGGCAACTCGAGCACCACCACGTTATGCTCATGGAACACACGGGGATACAGTCATCTATTCCAAGGAAAGAACCCTACACTAATATCGGCTGATATAATCTGCCTCCAAGAAACTTGGATGACAGAACAACCAATATGCGATGGATTCACAGTACTAATGAATCCAGCAATACTGAAGAAAAAGGGCCGTCCATCATCTGGTTTCATAACGCTAATCAAAAATGGAAAGAACCTTGATCTAATAGAATTTGAAAACATAAACCCATGGATTCAATTAACAATACTAAAATGCAAAACAGAAGAAATGACGAAAGAACCATCAATTAGAAAACGCACGATAGAGAAAGAGTAGTGTCTTGTTAACCTTTACTGGAACCCAGCGAGTATATCCGATGAGAAATTCATAGATGCAGTATTCACGGCTCTGGACAACGCTAAGGAGAAACATCAAACCACTGAATGCATAATATGCGGAGACCTAAACATACATTTATTTGACAAAGAAAGGAAAGGAATAGATAAAAACCACCTGCTGATGAGAGTCAAGAACTGGAATAAAGAAACAACATGTAGGAACATGAGCAGGTCGGATACTGTAGACAGTGCAACAGGAAAAATGATGGAAACCTGGACAAGAGGTAACTCATCAGCCACAATTGACTACATATACTTGACCAAGGGTATATATGATAACCTGAGCGAAACACAAAACATCCAAACCAAAAACAGCGATCACTTCATAATGAGAAGAACCTGAAACACAATGAAACCAATCAATAGAAGAATGGAACCAATAGAATTAGAGATAAACAACGGAAGAAGCAGATTAAGACTAGGACAAAAAATGATAGAGGATCTTCAGAATATAATGAACAAATCAACCTTAACAGACAATGAAAAGATTAACTATGAATGACTACTATTGCCCTATAAAACCCAGAACAGATTATTGGATGAAGGAAATACAGTTAAAAAGCACGCTCATGCTTTCAACGAGAACATAAAAACAACAAAAAAGGAACTGAGAACCAAGATAAAAAAGATATTGAAACAAAATACAATTGAGAAAACAAAACAACTATCAGCGGCGAAACAACAATACAGAAACTGGATAAAGAGCAACAGAGCCACAATAATGCAAGAGGATGCCGAGAAGATGCTTCAAACCATCAACAAAAACAACACAAGACAACTATGGGCACTACTACATGACCAAACTCAAACGCAAAATGCAATGATCAGTGATGTACCTGAAGCAAACTGGACAGCATACTTCACAGAAATATATGGAAACAAAAAGGACGCGAAGAGAAATACTCCCATGACAAAAAACACAACATGCCAATGGGAATGGGACCTCGAAGATATACAAAAGGCAATTAGATTGCTAAATACATTGAGGGCCCCAGGACCGGATGGCCTGTCAAATACGATCATAAAACAAAATCCACAGGTATGGGGAGCAATATGCGAGAGCATCTTCAAAATGATACAAAGCACCAAAACAATTCCCAAAACATGGAGGCAAGCAACGATAATACCTATATTCAAACATGGTACCACAAAGGACCCACGAAACTACCGTCCATTAGCATTACTTGATCCACTAGGGAAAATCTTTGCTAAACTTCTGCTAGAAAACTTGAACAGATGGGCAACAAAAGGAAAAAATTTGCTACTAGACAAACAGGGTTTGTTAAAACGATCGGAACCAACATCAACTTCCTGATATTAAACATACTGAAACACGAAGCCGGAAGAATGAAATCACAAATATACGCTGCTTTCGTAGACTTGAGACTGGCTTTTGACTCTGTGAACAGAGACGCCTTGTGGGAAAAGCTCAAACAAATGGAAGTGCCCAGATAACATCATCGAACCCATCAAACTCTTGTATGAAAACACCAATATAAGAGTTAGACTATCAAAAGATGGCACCCTAACAGAACAAATAAGAACATGGAATGGGCTGAAACAAGGATGCCCATTGGCCGCCACACTTTTCCACCACTACATGGCAGACCTCGCAGGAAAACATCTATACTGCCCAAATGAACCCGCCAAAAATACACAACACTGCAATACTGTGCATCATACATGCCGATGACATAGTGCTGCTTGCAAAAAACACCCAGAGGACTGCAGATAGCATTGGAAAAACTAGAAGAATATATGAGAAGAACAAGTTACTTTCTTACCTGGTAACGTTCTTTCGATGGGATGGTCCGACGACGTATTTCATATCTATGACAGGTAATGTCCACAGCTGTGCTGCTTTGGAAAATCGTCGGCGTCTGCGTCCTGGGTCGATGACGTCGATGCGCCGTCCCCGAGGACCTCCTCCGACGGCCGACATCACCTGATGTGATAAGTAGGACGCACGACGCCCATAGCCTCAGTTGTAGTTTTTTCCCCCAGAACGTGTGCCACCAGTTTTCTGCCAGTTAGACACACAAGGCCTTGCGGAACACAAGCTGCAATCGCAAAAGAAATTCTGCAGCGGGGAAGGTAGGGAGGGAGCGATATGGAATACGTCGTCGGACCATCCCATCAAAAGAACGTTACCAGGTAAGAAAATAACTTGTTCTTCAAGGGGATTGGGTCCTCCGACGTATTCCATATCTATGACAGACTCCCAAAGCAGTACCAAGCAAGGAGGTGGGAAAAGAATTTAGAACACAAATTTAGCATGCCCAATCGAATTGTGGAATATAGGACTGCCTTGCCAAAGGCCAGATCCTGCCCTCTGATGGAATCGAGGGAGTAGTGATGTACAAAAGTATGTACTGAAGCCCAGGTGGCTGCATCGCAGATGTGACAAATAGGAACACCCCTCTGCAGGGCAGTAGACGCAGCCACTCCCCTGGTAGAATGGGCCCGCAAGCCAGCCGGAGGGTCCTTACCCGCCAAGCGGTAACACTCGGAGATAGCTCAAATAATCCAACGAGACAGTGGGCCTCATTACGACCCTGGCGGTAATCGCCCGTCATTACCGCCATGGCGTAATGAGCGTTTACGCCGTGGGACGATGGCGTAAAGAGCGCCACATCACGACCCATCGCGCACGAGCATTACGCCATGGCGGTAATGCAATTAACGCCATGGCGGAAAAGGCCCCTACCGTCATCGCTAAGCGAGCAAGGTGCCCTTCCGCCAGCGTAAGTAGCGGCCACCGTAATTTACGGCCACCGTAATTTACGACCACCGTAATTTACGGCCACCGTAATTAGCGGCGGCCGTAAAAGGCCAAACCGGAAATAGCGTCATCGCGCCGGAACGGGAAGCAGCCCGTCGGCCATCTTTAAAAACACAATCCATCGCCATCCTACCAAACAACACCAGACCCAACCCTGACACCTGTCCCAACCAAACACCCACCCATCCAAGTACCCGAAAATGCCAAAATCTGTGAAAAAGGCATGTGACCGCCAGCGCCAGGAGCGATTCAGCCGGGAGGAACTCTGCATGCTAGCGGAGACCCTGCAGGACAACGCAGGTGTTGTATTCTCCCCTGAAATGACCAGGACAGCAATCGGGAAGAAGAAGGCCATCTGGGCCCTGGTGGCTGAGCGCGTCAGCGCGGTGGGGACCGTACCCCGCACCCCACAGCAGTGCCGGAAGCGCTGGGATGACCTGCGCATACGGGTCAGAGCCGTCATCTCGGCAAACCGCAACCTTGCCCAGGGAACCGGTGGAGGGGCGGAATCCCCCCTGAAACTCCAACCGTGGGAGGAGATCTGTGCTACCACCATCGGCATGGAATCCATCGAAGGCGTCGGAGGGATGGAAAGGGGAGCCCCGACATCAGGCGATGAAGGTAGGTGCCTCATACAAGACATGCCATAGTCACAGCAGTCCAATCATGTGTAGCACAAGGTTGCCCTAGAGTGTAAATGCAACACAAATCAATACTGCCCATAGCCACATGCGAGCACCACCCTGCATACACTGCTGGCACCCGCATACCTGCATCCACATACCACACCAAAAGGAGACAACCTGCATGGCACTGCCTGTAATCTGCCTCATCCACTGGCCAAAATAATGTCAACCATTGTCATTCAGAAGTCCGTAGACCCATCAATAACGCCCTCCCACCTTTGCTCCACCACAAGCACAGAATCACACCCAGAGGACCAGGACACCCCTGCGCCGAAGAGAGCGAAGTCCAACGACAACCTCCCTGCACCCTCAACCTCAGCTGCAGTGAGGCAGACCCCACGACAAGCAGGTCCCACTGCAGGCATACCGGAGGTCCCACCGGCAAGCACCCCTGTTGGCAGCAGGCCAGCAGCAGCTGCTCCACCTCCACCGACATTGCCTGCCACAGAAGGCAGGGGGTCAGCGGCCAGCAGCAACATCGGGGAGACAGCTGCAACAGCTGCATGTTCTGACTCGGACATGGAGCAGGAGGTCAGAAGCCCCACTGACCAACTACATTCCCCCTGTTTCTCAGACGCCAGCCCCCATGAGGGCGACACACAGGGGCACACTGAGGCAGAGGAGTGGCCTTCCACCCCATGCCCTGTCCACACTCCACAGGAGGGGACCAGCCCCTCCATCACTCCACCTGCACTGGCCATGGGCCAGCATGGCCAGCCGTCCCTCGAGGACATCACTCAGCGGCAGCATCAACTGTCCGCAATGCTGGATGAGCATGCCGCGGAATGTGTGGGGGCTAGGTTCAGCATTGAACAGGCCACGGAGACACTAAGGGCGGAAGTGGCGCGGAGCACTGCCACCCTGAGGGATGCCATGCAGGCCATGTCCAGGGACATCTGTGCCGAACTTGCGGGCTTGCGTCGTGCGGTCACTGACCTCACCCACACACGACAGGAGCTGCATGCACATGGGCAGCCAGGGACATCCTCCACTGCCAGTTCTGCGCAGAGCAGCCCCGTGCGCCGTTCTGGACGCAACCTGCGCTCCACAGCCAGGGGTGCCCCGGGTGCCGGGAGAGGGGGCTTGTGACGGCCTGTGGACACGGCCACAGGCATCTGTTGACAGCTACATGGGGTGTGTTGGGGTGTGCAGGGGGGAGGTGGGAGGTGGGAGGGGGTGTGTTGGGGTGTGCAGGGGGGAGGTGGGAGGTGGGAGGGGGTGTGTTGGGGTGTGCAGGGGGGAGGTGGGAGGGGGTGTGTTGGGGTGTGCAGGGGGGAGGTGGGAGGGGGTGTGACACGACAGTTCATAGTTCCAATACACTTTTTTCTTTCAAAAAAAGAAATGTGTGGACATTTTCATTGCGTATGTGTGCTTTATTGGTGTACAGTCCACAGTGTGCATGTCCCAGAGACACACAGTGCCCCAAGTGCAGTCTCCATGCGATAAACACCAGCCGTGTGTGCTAGAAGCAGTGGTCGATGATACTTTGGCGCATGGCACGCCCCTCCTGTGCATCGCCTCCTCCATGTGGTGGCGCCCCATCTGCACCCTCCTCATCCTCATCGTCAGGTGGTTGCAGTTCTGCGTCAGGGGGCAGGGGCACATTCCGTCTGACGCACATATTGTGCAGCATGACACATGCCATGACGATCTTTGCCACCTTCTCATGGCCATACAGGAGTGCCCCACCAGACCTGCTGAGGCTTCGGAACCGTGCCTTCAGGAGGCCGAATGTCTGCTCTATGACCACACGAGTACGTGTATGTGCACGGTTGAAGTCCTCCTCGTGCTGGTTCTGCGGGTTCCGGACTGGCGTGAGGAGCCACCTCTTCAGGGGATAGGCTGCATCACCTGTATGTAGGCGAGAATGTATGTGTCAGTCATGTTGTCTGATCAGGAACATGATGTTCCACCATGGCTGGCATGGAACTGTTACCTTGGCTCACTTCTACATGCACTAATTGATTCACACTATGCAACCAGTATATGCTCATTGCTCCCATGGCCTGTTTTGCATGCCATCACCCTATGTATGCAGAGGGGTTTTGTGCATTGTGAGTGCCCTTCCTCTGTATCCGTTCTCTGTGTTACTCACAGCCAGGTGGAGTATGCATCTCCCCCCCCCCCTTTCTGCCAGGTGGAGTATGCATCTCCCCCCCCCCCTTTCTGCCAGGTGGAGTATGCATCTCCCCCCCCCCTTTCTGCCAGGTGGAGTATGCATCTCCCCCCCCCCCCTTTCTGCCAGGTGGAGTATGCATCTCCCCCCCCCCTTTCTGCCAGGTGGAGTATGCATCTCCCCCCCCCCCTTTCTGCCAGGTGGAGTATGCACTGGTACGTCATTCCCATGCCCACTTCCATGACATTGCACTCACCGAGTAGCCAGGATCTTGGGCCTGCATGTCGCTCCATGTAGCGTGGTATTGTGGAGTTCCTCAGGACCATTGAATCATGGGTTGATCCGGGGAATCGGGCACAACAATGTGTGATGATCTTGTTGGAGTCACAGACCATTTGCACGTTGATAGAGTGGAACTGTTTCCGGTTGCGGTACGGTACCTCCATGGCACGTGGAACCACCAATTCCACATGGGTGCAGTCGATGGCACCAATGCAACCGGGTATGCTGGCTAGTGCATGGAAACCCACTTTGGTGTTTGCAATCTCCTGGGCAGTCCGTGGTAATGAGATGTGGTCGTCTGTGTGCTTGAGGAGGGCATCGAGCACTTGGATGAGTGTTCGTGAGAATAATGGTTGTGAAATGCCATGCAGGTGCCCCACTGTGTGCTGGTAGGTGCCTGTGGCAAGGAAGTGGAGTACAGCCACTACCTTCAGTAGGGGGGGGGATGGCGGTTGGACTTTCTATCATGCTGACGATGTCGTTGTGTGTCATGTCTACGATGGCGGTGATGGTGTCCCGGTCCAAACGGTACAGGGTGTGGATCTGCTCAGCAGTGAGGTTGTTTGGATTGGCTCTGATGCGTGGGATTGGGGGCTGCCTGCGTGGTGGCACTGGCTGTGCTGGTGGGGCTTGCTGGGCCTGCCTTGCCCTCCTTCTCCTCCTGCGTCTCCTCTGTGCTGCCTGTTGTTGTTGTTGTTGCTGTTGTAGTAGCACATGCATTGCTATCAGGTCCTCCAGCCCCAACATTGCTAGTCGTATTGCCATCATTGTGGAGTGTGACTGGGTGTGGGTAGGGGTGGGGTGTGCTCTTTTTGTACTCCCCTGAGTCTGTATTGCCTTCACCTGTGCTGTTTCTGTGCACCTGTGGCAGCTGCATTCACTTGAATTGGCCCTTTACGGTTGGTTCGCGATGGCGTTATTTGCACCATGGCGGTAAGGTACTTAGCGGCCTCGGTGATGGCGTTAGGTGCATGTCCGCTTGGGTCGGCATTTGCGTACCTTTCCGCCATGGCGCTAAGTACGGTGTGGCCTGTCGCGTGCGCGCACCCTTAGCGCAGTTAGCGGCAGCGTTAACTACGATGCCGCTATTGGCATCGTAGTTTACGGTCAGGAGTCATGATCGGACCTGGCGGAAAACGATGGCGGTAACCATTTACCGCCATCGTTTTTCACTTACCGCCAGGGTCGTAATGAGGCCCAGTCTGTTTCGTCACAGCTTGTCCCAAACGCTTTTTAGCGTAACCAATGAAAAGTTGATTGTCCACTCTGACCCGGGACATGCACGAAATATAAAAGCTCAACGCTCTCCTAGGATCAAGCCTATGGAGCCTCTCCTCTTCCTTACCAGGATGTGGAGGAGGATAGAATGCCGGAAGAACAACCTTCTGGCTCAAATGAAATTCCAAAACCACCTTCGGAAGAAAAGAAGGATGAACTCTAAGGACAACCCTGTCCTTATGAAACACAGTGAAGGGTGGCTTAACTGAAAGTGCCTGTAACTCACTCACTCTGCGAGCAGAAGTGACCGCAACCAAAAACACAGTTTTCAGAGTTAACAGTCTCAAAGGGCAAGAATGTAAAGGCTCAAACGGAGCACCCATAAGAAACTTAAGAACAAGGTTCAAATCCCAAACGGGCACCAGAAAAGGTGACGGAGGGAACACATTAGTGAGCCCTTTCAAAAACTGAGAAATTAAAGGAATCTTAAAATGGGAACATTCTTCAGACGAGCGCTTAAATATGGACAGCGCTGCCAAGTAACTTTTAATGGTCCCCACTTGCAAGCCCCTGTGGGCCAAGGAAAGCAAAAAAGACAGAACCATGGGAATGTCAAATTCAAAAGGATCCACATTCTTAACTCTGCACCAGTCGTAGAACTTCCTCCAATGGCAACGGTACAGAGACTTTGTTGCCGGCGTTCTGGCCGAAAGCAACACCTCCATCACGTCTTCAGGGAGGTCCCAATCCTTATACCTCAACCTTTCAGAAACCAAGCGTGAAGGTTGAGGGACCTGACCTCTGGATGGAGAACCTGACCCCCCTCCCATGAGAGCAGATCGTATCGGTAGGGAAGATGACGTGGAGGGCAGATGGACAAGTCGAGAAGGTCCGGGTACCACGTCCTCCGGGCCCACGCCGGGGCAATGAGGATCATCCAGGAACTGAACCTCCGTAACCTCCACATTACTTGCGGGATGACGGGGACTGGAGGAAACGCGTACAGCAGTGGGAATGACCACTCCACCACGAACGCGTCTCCTAAGGCTCCTTTTGGAGGAAATTCCCGCGAGCAAAACCTTTCGCACTTCCGGTTGACACTGGAGGCGAAGAGATCTACTTGAGGGGAACCCCAAAGGGCAAAGATCTCCAGGAGAATCTCCTGAGCCAGCTCCCACTCGTGAGAGATCATGCTCTGCCTGCTCAGAGCGTCCGCCGTCTCGTTGTCGTCACCGGCCAGATGAACAGCCGAGATCGAAACTTCCTGCTGGATGGCCCAGAACTCGAGCTGCATTGCCTCCCTGCACAGAGATAGTGACCCTGCCCCGCCCTTTTTGTTGAGGTAGTGCATGGCCACCATGTTGTCCGTTAGAATCAGGACACTCTTTCCTCGCACAGTCGGCTGAAGACCCTCAGCTCCAACAGATTGATATGGAGTCTGGACTCTGACGGAGACCAACGACCACTGACTGTCAACTCGTTGGCATGAGCTCCCCATCCCGTGAGGGATGCGTCCGTCACGATCGTCACCTCCGGCCAGGACAGCCAAAATGGGGCCCCCTTCATCAGATTGCCTTTGACGGCCCACCACAGAAGGTCCTGGGAGACGGAGGGCGGCACCTGAACAGGGTCCGACAGCCTGCCAGAGGACTAAGACCACTGGAGCTTGAATGCCCACTGCAAAGATCTCATCCGCAGACAAGCCTCTGGCACCAGAAGAATGCAGGATGCCATGAGGCCGAGCAGTCTCAAGAACTCGGACGCTGGGAGATTCTGGGCAAGTTGAAACTTGTGCACCATCTGCTCAATGTGAAGAGCCCTCACCTGGGGAGGAAAACACTGCCTCAGGGATGTGTCGAGCACTGCTCCGATGTACTGGAGCCGCTGCGTTGGTGTCAAATGGGACTTCTTTAAATTGAGGGAGAAGCCCAGCTTGTGAAGGGAGTGGCAGGTGACGGACAGATGATCCAGGACTTGCTTGGGAGAGCTCCCCCTGATCAACCAATTGTCCAGGTAGGGGTAGAAGTGAATCCCCCCTTTCCTGAGATGTGCTGCTACCACCACCATGAGCTTGGTGAAAACCCTCGGGCGGAGGTCAATCCGAACGGCAGGACCCGAAACTGAAAGTGCAAGTCGCCAACCGCAAACCTCAGGTACTTCTTGTGCTTGGGATGGATCGGCACATGGAAGTAAGCATCCTTGAGGTCGAGAGACACCAACCAGTCCTGAAGTTGAAGGGCCTGGAGGACTTGAGAGAGAGTAACCATCTTGAACTTGTCCTTCCTGAGGAGTTTGTTCAAACCGCGCAAGTCCATGATGGGTCTCAATCCCCCGTCTTTCTTCGAAATCAAAAAATAAGGGGAATACCATCCCTTTTTGCTCTCCACTACAGGCACCAGTTCTATGGCGCCTTCCTCCAGCAGGGCTTGAAATTCCTGCGCAAGGAGCGGATCCGGACTCTTCAAAGAGAGGTTCCCAGGTAGATTGTCGTGAGGCCTCTGCCGAAAACGAAGACAGTAGCCGTGGGTTATGATCTCCAGAACCCACACATCTGAAGTAATGGCTCGCCACTCTACAAGATGCTGCGCCAGCCTTCCCCCAACCGGCGAACCATGGGACCTGGCCTCATGACTGAGTGGTAGCGACTGCGGCGTTGCCTGAGGGCAAAGAGGCAACTGCCTGAGCGGCCTTGGCACCTCGGGTACCCTTGTTTCCACCTATGGCACTCTTACGATGGCCTCTTTGACTGCTAGCTCCTCTCGCTTTACTGAAGGACGAGTAATAGCGAAAGGAACCTCACCTCCATTGCTGTCCCCTAGGACGAAAAGGCAGAGGCTGGCGAACTGCAGCGCCCAACGACTTTGCTGCAGCTTTGGAGGTCTGCAACCTCTCAAGGCCCTCGTCAGCCTTGCTGCCAAAAAGATGTTCACCGTCAAAGGGCATGTTGAGGAGCCGGGACTGCACATCAGGAGCGAACCCAGACTTCTGCAACCACGCAAACGTGCGTATTACGGTGCTCGCCGCCATGGACCGGCTGACACAATCTGCCATGTCCAAACCCGACTGAACGGCCTCACACATGGTATCCTTGCCATCCTGAACCATAGCAAGGAAACCATCCCGTTCGTCCCCTTCGGGAATACGTTCAGCCACTAATGCAACACAGTTCCACAGAGTGTGTGTGAAACGAGACAAGGCACATATGGAGTTGGCCGCCTGAAGCGCCATACCCCCTGAAGAAAACACTTTCTCCGCCCAGCCGTCAAAACGTTTGTCGTCCCTATCCAGAGGGATGGTAGGATACGACGCCTGCTTGCCGGAGCCGTAGCCACCTTCATCACCAAACTCTCCGGAGTGGGGTGCCTGGACAAGTAGCAGGGGTCGCTACTGGCTGGACGGTATTTTCGCGACAAAGACTTGCCCACTGCTGGGAGACTCTCCGGAGCAGTCCAAGCCGCCGCCACCCTTCTCTGCAGAGCCAGATGAAACGGCAAAACCGGGTCAGTGGGGGGACCAAGATCAAGGATGTCCGTGAGATCATCCTGAACGAACTTCCCTGGGGGAGCTGACCAACCCAAGTACTCGGTGACCCGAGACATAAGGCGCCGATATGAAGAATCGGCATGAGTGCCAGGCTCCGGCCTACAAAACTCCACCTCCGGAGAGGTGTCCAGTCCACTGGCATCATGCAGTGACTGCCTCAGGTCATCAAACTGGCTATAACCCGAGATAAGCTCATCTGGTACCGTAACCGGACCCAAGCCGTCATCAGAGCCTTCATCACCCTCTGAAATGTACTCCAGGCAGGGAGAGGAAGACATCTGGGGACCAAAGCAGTGACGGACCTTAGCCAGAGCCTTTTTAGGGGCTAACCCCATGCCAGAGGGTCCCTCCGACACCACCGCCTCGAAAGGCGTCGAGGGCGCCGAACGAGTCGGCGTCGACAGAAACGGTGTCAACGTCGAGCGAATCGGCGTCGACGTCAGCTGCAGCGCCGTCAGCATCGATGGCGTCGGCACAGGCCTCGAAGCCAGAGCTCCGAGCGTGTCCCTCGACGACCTAGGCGCCGACAGCGTCGACGGCCCCCTCGGAGGCAGAGCCTCGAGAGAAACCATCGATGACCTTGGTGCCACAGGCGTCGACATCTTCTTCGAAGGCGGCACAGGATCACGCGGTCTCGAGCACGTCGAGGACCGGGACCTGGAACGGGCATGGCGAGAACGGCTACCCTTGTCCGAGCGGGACCTCTCCCGCGAGCCGTGTCGACCACCCGGGCCCGAAGGCATACGAGCGGTGTCTCTCGACCGGTGCCGACCGACCCCCCTCAGAGGCGCGGACTAACCGGTGCCCTGCGATTCAAGAATAGCTAGCATCTGATTCCCGAAGGAAGCCCATTCCTCTGGTGTCGCTTGCATGGAGGGATAAGCGACCCGCCGACGGGCGGAGTCCTCGGAAGAGGACGGGGAAGGCGACCGATGCCAGCGCTTCCGGGAATGCCTCGAAGAGGCGGAGGAGTGGCGAGACCGACTCCTGGAAGGAGACCCACTGGACTTCCGACGATGACGCGGAGAGTCGCTCCTGGAGTCATCTGTCGAAAGCCCCACAGACCTCGACTTCTTCCTTCCACATAGGAAAAGACAGAGTGGAGCAAGTAAAAACAATAAAATATCTAGGAGTATGGATATCCCAATCCCCCACAGAAGAAGATTGGATGCAGCTACTAAAAGAGAAGACAGCCTCACTAGCGAGACAGGCTAGAATACTACATCGAAGATACAGAAAATTTTCCTTTACTCCAATAGTCACCTTCTATAAGCAAAAAGTAACAGCAGTATTAATTTATGGAGCAGAAGCGATGATAAACATCAGCAAATCCATATGGACGCAACTGGAAAGAAAATTTTGGAGAAAAGTCCTAAACCTACCGATGTCCCTGCATGCGACACGCATAAGAGCAGAACTCGCTCTACAATCACTTGAATCCATTGCATTATGGAAGCAACTCGTCAAAAAAGGTAGCAGGCGCTCCTCTCCAGAAAGAACATGGCATGATAACCTGTTCTGAGATGCGAGTTTGCAGCACACGCTTTTTGCTCACTGTACCTTCATTTGCATATCAGTCTTTGTCCCGCCCACATGGGTAGTCCAGCACCGAAATGCTATGGCAATTCCTCTCTGAACAAGAGTACCAAAAGCAACCCCATACACGTGTTTCAGCCTTGTTGGGCCTCATCAGTGAGGTGAAGCTTTGTCTCTCTGAGCACAGTGAGCAGGGAGTCCACATCTGGTTGCGCCCAGGTAACTCAGGGTGACCAACCCCAAGTCCCTTGCAAATACTTCAAAAAAGGTAGCAGGCGCTCCTCTCCAGAAAGAACATGGCATGATAACCTGTTCTGAGATGAGAGTTTGCAGCACATGCTTTTTGCTCACTGTACCTTTCACAGATGGGAAATAACCATTTGCATATCAGTCTTTGTCCCGCCCACATGGGCAGTCCAGCACCGAAATGCTATGGCAAATCCTCTCTGAACAAGAGTACCAAAAGCAACCCCATACAGGTGTTTCAGCCTTGTTGGGCCTCATCAGTGAGGTGAAGCTTTGTCTCTCTGAGCACAGTGAGCAGGGAGTCCACGTCTGGTTGCCCCCAGGTAACTCAGGGTGACCAACCCCAAGTCCCTTGGAAATACTTCAAAAAAGGTAGCAGGTGCTCCTCTCCAGAAAGAAAATGGCATGATAACCTGTTCTGAGGTGAGAGTTTGCAGCACACGCTTTTTGCTCACTGTGCCTTACACAGATGGGAAATATCCATTTGCATATCAGTCTTTGTCCCGCCCACATGGGCAGTCTAGCACCGAAATGCTATGGCAATTCCTCTCTGAACAAGAGTACCAAAAGCAACCCCATACACGTGTTTCAGCCTTGTTGGGCCTCATCAGTGCGGTGAAGCTTTGTCTCTCTGAGCACAGTGAGCAGGGAGTCCACGTATGGTTGCCCCCAGACTTATACAGAAAAATCATGAGCCCAAGTTATGTGCCACTGCTTGAAATACTCAGATTTGATAAAAGCAATAACACAGAAGACACCCTTGCAATATGGAAAACAGCGATAGAAGCCAAAAGAAAAGATCAAGATATCTCACTGGAAATGCTGCTAGAAATACCTCAAAAAACAAAAAACAAAATAAAAGAGAATGATTGGATGAAGACTATAAAAGACAAATTCAAGTACCAACACCATATGCACTGCGCCCTTGATTCCAGAAGAATTAACCAGCTACCGGCGTATTTGACAATTTTCCCCTCTTCAAAAATAAGAGGCACATTCATGAAACTGTGCCTAGACATCCTCCCAACACGAGAAATAATGGCAGCAAGAAAACAAATCCCCAAAACAAAAATGTACTGCAGATTCTGCCAAAACAAAAAAACAACAGAGACCCTACACCATATAATCATGACCTGCCCTGCTCTCAACGAAAAAAGACAGCTATCCAGATATCCAGAGAATGGTTCATGAAGTCAACAAAGGCACACACCCCAGAAGATCGTTGGGCAATGATGATAGCAGGAAACGAAAAACAACTAATCTTCGCACTAATATCTTTCTGGAACAACATAATGAACTTAAAACAAACAGGCTAAAGAAACTCAATCCAAAGTTAAGGTCAAAGCATAAAAGAAAGCTAACGACAGCCAGCACAAAGGCAAAACATCCAGCACAACTTATAAGAAGGCCAAGTAGAGTTAAAGGAAACAAGATGAGAGGTTTGAAAGTAAACCAAAACATTTTTAATTAAAAAAAAATAAAAAATAAAAGGGAATTGCTCTCTCACCATGCAGTAAGGGGTATGGAGCTAATAACATGTAATAAGGCAAGGCTACTGTGACTTTTGAGACACATGAAGCTCTTACTGTTTCCCTGTTATGCACTCTTGAAACCAAGCAACACGTGGCTTTTCTTACACTGCATTCGGGTGGCATTGCTTTTACTTCAGCATTGGGGCTGCGTCTAGAATGGGGTAGTTTTTTTACCCTGCAAGAAGGGATATGGGTATTACCATTCAGTGAGTGGGATACAAGTCCTATCCGGCAATGCTGGGGTGCCAGTGGGAGGCTGCTCTTACCAGGCAGTAAAGAGGTTTTGCTTGTACCTTAAGGAAGAGTGTCTGTGTCTTTCCACAGAATTTGCCACAGGCTTCTTGGCTGTGGGGTGAGAACATGATGGTGTGTGCCTTCACCCGGACGTAAGCCACACGCTTTTCCCTGCAGAGCATCCAGATGATGACATCGGGCAGGCTAATCTGAGGCTGTGGAGAAAAGGTGACAATTACAGACAATAGAATAGGTAAGTTAACTATGTTCAAAGAGGGCACTCTACAGCAACTGTAAGCCATGAATGTTAGCTGAAGGAGGCATTTCATTATTATATGACAAGATCTAAACTCTTTATTTCATTAAACATAGTGAGCCCAATCGAAGAAACCTGTAGTTCCCAAAATATGTCACTACTGAATCCCTGATTGTGTGTCAGAGCCATAGACGTTTTTACAACAAGGCTGACTGCAGCAGATTGCCAGAGGAGCTGCATTTTATTGAAGTTTATTTTCAATTTACTGGTTGTTTGTTTCTTTCTTTCTTTATTCATTTGTATTGCGCACCAGACCCAGAGGTATCAGGGCGCACAGGTTACAAGGACATTCTCAGCTTAGTTACTACAATAGATGAATTATACATTTTAGATACATATATATTAGGCAGGCAAAGTAAACATATCAAAATGATTATATACATTACAGTTATATACATATGGTAGCTGCTCAGGAGGAGTGGTTCTAGATTGGAGATGCAGATGGCGGTGTTGGGCCTCTGTGGGCGTACCACGTTAGGACAGGGTGTCGCAGTTATAAGTGACAGCGAACAAGGTGCCGGGGGGCTAGAGTTAGAGATCAGTGGATTTCAGCCAGTTGATGCAGTTATTTCTGAAGTTCAGGTAAGATTGATCTTCTCGGATGGAGGGTGGCAGAGAGTTCTAAAGCTGCGCTGCTTTGATAGGGAAACTGCTGCCTCCCACCTTAGATAGTTTGAATCTGGGGACGTAGAGGCAGTTCGTGTAGGCTAGTCTAGAGGGTCTGGTGGAGGTTCTTCTATGGAATCTCTCTGATAGGTAGCTAGGGGCAGCGTTATTCAGAGGTTTGTGCGTAAGAGAAGCAGTTTTTAGTTTAATTTTGTCGCTAGTGGAGAGCCAGTTATTTAGTCTCCTAATCTCAGAGATATGGTCTCTCCTAGCTACTCCATGGGCCGCTCTAAGGGCGTTGTTTTGGAGTGTTTGGATTTTCTGGATGATTGCTTTGTTAGAGCCAGTGTAGAGGGCGTTGCAGTAGTCAAGACTGGACAGAATGAGGGCTCTGGGCCGGATAATACACTGTTGCTGGATAGGAAGGGTTTGCCAGTTCTAATAAGTTTACAAGTGTACGCAGTTGTAGATGCTAGGGAGTTAACTTGCATTGTGAAGGAGAGGGTTGAGTCGAGGTAGAATTCCAGGGTTTTCACCTCGTTGGCCACTTTAATGATATTTCCATCAATTATGAAAGAGGTGTATTCGGCCCTGAGTTTGTTGAGGTTGGGAGGGGTACCCAGGATGATAATCTCTGTTTTATCATCATCCAGGCATAGACCATGAGTAGCCATCCATGCCTGGATGAAGAGATAAACTCTATTCACCAAGGCCACATCCTTAACATAATCCCCTGAAAGTGGGAGGAGAATCTGTGTATCATCCGCATAGTTCGTGTAGGTGATACCAAGATTGTCTAGATCGTCGAAAAGGGGCTTGTGAATATGTTATAGAGCGTGGGAGGGACGCAAGATCCTTGGGGAACCCCGCAAGGGATGGGGATAGGGTCTGCAGCAGCTGAAGGAGAAAATACCTGTATAGTCCTCTCGCTTAGAAATGACTCAAACCAGACTATGGCCTCCCTGGAAAAGTCAGTAGCTGAATCTTGATGACTGCATAAGACCTCTGGTCCACAAGGTCGAATGCAGCCAAAAGGTCGAGGAGGAGGGCTGATCTTCCCATGTCCCTTAGTTCATCGACTTGGGTCTTCAGGTCGATGAGAGCAGTCTCTGTTCCACGTTGTGGACGGAAAACAGATTGGCGTGCTCCTAGGAGGTGGTGGGATTTCCAGGTACTTCTGGATTTGTATGTAAGCAACCTTATCCAGGATTATTAAGAGAAAGGGCACAGTCGTGATAGGCCGGTAATTAGTAGGGATCAAGGGGTCAAGGGTTTGCTTTTTTAGTAAGGGGAGCACTCATGATTGTTTGAGGTTGGAGGGAATGGTGCCGGTTGCAAAGGAGGCGTTGATAAGCTTAGAGATAAAGGGAGCTAGATCCCTTGCTGCATCTTTGATAGGTTGGGCTGGGCAGAGGTCACCTTGGCAGTTGGAAGGTTTGAGCGAAAGTATTACTTTTGCAACCTCTATTATTGAAGTTTTGGAGAAGTTGAAACAAGTGAATGTAGTGTTAGGTGAAGTGGGAGATATGGGGCGATACATAGGGATGTTGGTGGGGGGATTGTTGGGAGTTGGTAAGTTCAGAAATAAATTCAAGGATGCTATATTTTGGGCTATTTTGTTTTGGAGGGTAGCTACTTTATTAGAGAGCGCATGCTGAATACCAGAGCACCAGCTTTTGTCTTTGGTACACGTATCTGGCATGGAGATGGGATTTTTTTATCTTTAAGGATTGTAAATAACTCTTTCATACTAGAGTTAGCTTGGGTAATCCGGTTGTTATAGGATTCTTTATTGGCCAGGCATATTTCTTTTTTGTAGAATGTGGTGGTTTTGATGAGATTGGTTTTGTTAGCTTCCGATGCGAGTAGATGCCTTAAGTCTTTCAGGTAAGTGGTGAACCATTTGTTCAGATGGGTTTTGAGCTTACTAGATCTCAGTTTAAGCGGGGCAATAGAGTCCAGTGATGTTGCCATGATTCTGTTATACTCATCAACCAGTGTTCCTGGATCAGTATTATCTGGAAGGGAGTTGATAGTGGGGAGGATAGCTGGGATAAGTCTTTCAGCAGTAATGTTCTTTTTGTTTTTTGTTAAAGTAGGAGGGGCTGTGGGGATCATGATGGGGAGAGGTCTAATGGTGGTGAGTGTGTAGGACACGAGGGAATGATCAGTTCAGGTTTGTGGGTAAATGGGTGTAATGTTAGCCTGGCAGTTGTAATCAGCCACCCAGTCTAATATTCTTCCTTTATTATGAGTGGGTGCAGAGACTTTTTGGAGTAGGTCAAGTTCAGTCAGGATAGTAGCAGTGTTTGATGCAAGTTTATCAAGGGGATCATTAAATCCCAGATTAAAGTCGCCAAGGAGTAGGACATGTGATGTATTTTTGAGATTGTTGGAGAGAATGGTTCCAATGGGACCTGGTGGTCTGTAGATCAGATATATAGTTAGTGTTTGAGAGTTGACCAATGGTAATTTGACTGAGAATGTTTCACAAGATTGGAGGTTTTGGGAAGGGGTAACTCTCATGGAGAGGCTAGATTTAGCAATGATGGCGATGCCTCCACTTCAGGCCTCAGGTCTGCCTTGTCTGAGAATGGTGTAGCCATCGGGCACTGCTAGCGTTAGTATAGGGCCTGCAGCAGCATGTAACCATGTCTCGGTTATGGCAAGAAAGTCGAGATTATCTGCCAGGATTAAGTCTGCAATTTCTGTAGCATGAGCTACCAAGGACCTGGTATTTAATAGGGCCCCCTTGAGTGATGGTACAGTGGGGTCTTTTTCAGCCGTGTGGTGTGTGTTCAGAGGTCTTGCGATGATGAGCCATGCAATGTATAGAGGTGGCATTATGGGGTAGGTGATTATTCCATTGTTTGGAGTTGGTAGTGTTTTGGCGAGAAGAGTAAATAATATTTGCTTTAGAGGTGGGTGTAAGTCTGGCAAGGGGTTCCAAAAGTTTGGATAGTCTAGATCTGAGTCTGGTATTCATTTTGTGTTGCAAGGGTAAGAACTAGCGAGGGTCAGTGTCGAGAAACTATATTGGGTGGCATCCATAAAAGCAGTTGTGGTCATTGTAGGACTAGTCGGGCACAGGGAAGTACGGATAGGAGAATTAGCAGGCTACAGTGGCTTAAAGGCCATAAATAGTGTTGCTAGTGCAAAGAGGTGGACAGTGGTAGGCATACTAAGATAATGCTCTTGGTGCCAAGAGAAATGCAGACTGTAACGAGAGGTGGCTTGGGGAACCAGTGGGGAGGACTTAACCGGCAGTTACACGGGGTAGTGCCCACTCTAGTTAGCCATGTCTAATACCCACAACAGGCTTACCTGGTCCCGTGTGTCATGAGTGTGTAAACGTTAGCAGAGGTGGAAACACGCTGAGGGCATTATGAGGCCTGGAAGCAGCATCAGAATAGTCTAATGCAATTTATCAGCAGGGCTAGAGATAGCAGCTGAGTAAGCTAATGCAGTCTGTAGGAGAGCTAAGCAACAGAAATAGGAAGGTACAATTTATCAGTGGCTAGAAAAAGCCAGGTCAGCTAAAACAGTGTGTTAGAGGGCTGGAAGTAACAACAAGTTAGTCAAATTCAGTACAATGGTGGTGGTGGACTAGGCTCAGGTGGCATACAGTTGTCGGAGCGCAAAGTAGGTATTGTAGCCCTGAGTAGGTGTGTGAGTGGCTAACAGTGTGCCTAGGATAAACTGAAGTAGGTGAGGATTACCAGGTTACTCACCGTAGTGACCAACTTACTCCTAGTCCATAGTCCCCTTTCCTCCTTATGGGGCATCTCTCCGTCCTGTGGGACGGGAACGGAGCACTTTGTGAAAAGCATCCACATTTTTTTCAAAAATGTGTCCCTCCTCTCTTTCCTGCGCGGGGCCCGGCACGCGGCCGTAACCCCGCCCACCTTGGCTCTGCCCCGCGCATCGCCCATCAGTCCTTTTCTATCGCAGGGTCAAAGACCCATTAGCAATAACAGAGGAACCTTATTAGAGGGGACGGCGGGCGGGCGTATGGAGGAAAGGGGACTATGGACTAGGAGTAAGGTGGTCACTACGGTGAGTAACCTGGTAATACTCCTACGTCCCGTCCCCTTTCCTCCATACTTATGGGAGATTCCCAAGCACTCCTTACAGGAACAATGGGTGGATGGAAATACCCCTTACTGAAACCGGTTCTTCAGCACAGCCTGGCCG
The DNA here is from genome assembly GCF_040938575.1 of Ambystoma mexicanum. Taxonomy (NCBI): domain Eukaryota; kingdom Metazoa; phylum Chordata; class Amphibia; order Caudata; family Ambystomatidae; genus Ambystoma; species Ambystoma mexicanum. The sequence goes on from NC_090932.1 coordinate 1,152,072,932, forward strand.
AACTGAGCGTCAGCTCTAGAGCTCATATCGAGGCAGTAATGCTTACAGAAAGCAGATGGGGAGGCCCAAGTAGCCGCTTTAGCGATGGACTCCCAGGGAACATACTTCTGAAAAGCAACCGCGGCTGCCTTGCCTCACACCTGGTGTGCATGGATACCTTTAGGAGGTTTCAGCTTTTGGACGGTGAAAGATTCCGTGATACAGGCGGTAATCCATCTGGAAATAGATGCCTTGGACGCCGGCCTGCCCTGAGGCTTACCGAAGGTCACAAACAGCTGGGAAGAGCTCCGAGCTCGGAAGTCCTGTCCAGGTAGAACTTAAGAGGTCTTCGGACATCCAGGCAGTGTAGAACCCTTTCTGCCTCCGAGGCAGGGTTCGGAAAAAAGATCGGTAGGGAAATCGACTGATTCAGATGGAATTCGGTCACTACCTTTGATAGGAAAGCTGGGTTCGTCCGAAGGACTACCTTGTCCTTGTGAAAGACCAAGAAAGGATGCTCCACCGACAATGCCTGGCACTCACTCACTCTCCTCGCTGATGTAACGGCTACCAGAAAGGACACTTTCCAGGACATGTACTTGAGGTCAACCGTAGACACTGGCTCAAAGGGTTTATGGCACAGCGCCGTCAGGACTACATTTAGGTCCCAAGACAGGTGCGGACTACGATCCGGAGGGTAGATGCGTGTCAAGCCAGCAAAATGTCTCTTCGCCACCGGGTTAGTTAAAGAATAAGAACACCGGTCTGTACAGAGGTAAGCAGAAATCGCTGAGAGATAAGTCCTGCAAGACAGAACATGAACCCCTGACTCTGCTAGGGAGGATAGGAAGGACAGCACCATGTCAATCGTTGCCACCCTCAGGTCCAATTCTTTCTCCAAACACCAATGACACAACCTGAGCCATTTACTCTTGTATTGGGATCTGGTCGAGGGTTTCCTGGCTGCCTGGATAATGCGCATGTTATCCGCAGACAAACCCAAATGCTCTAGAGACGTGAACTCAGGCACCATGCCACCAAGTTGAGCAATTGTGGGGAGGGGTGCCACATCTGCTGTTCCCCTTGGTGAAGAAGATCGGGAGTTACTGGTAACCTGATCGGCGGACACACCGATAGGTGTTGAAGTTCTGAGAACCAAAACCTGGCCGGCCACCACGGAGCTATCAGTAGAAGAGAACAGTCGACAGAGCTCTTCAACTTCTAAATTGCTCGATGAACCAGGGGAAGAGGCGGGAAGGCGTAAGCTCTCATGTTGTGCCATGGAATCTTGAGTGCGTCCCCCAGAGAGGAGGCCCCCGGACCTCCTCTGGAGGTGTACTGAGGAAGCTTCTTGTTTACCGCCGCGGCGAAGAGGTCCACCTCCGGTGTGCCCCAACGCGAGAAAATCCATGAGAGGATCTCTGTCTTCAACTCCCACTTGTAGCTGACCACTGTCCGCCGGCTGAGGGCATCCGCAGTGACATTCAACTGGCCCGGAATGTGCACTGCAAGCAGCCAGACACCATGAAGCACGGCCCACTCCCAAATCTGGATGGACAGGTCCACAAGAGGGGGAGACTTCGTTCCCCCTTGCTTGTTTATGTAATAAATTGATACCACATTGTCTGTTCTTATGCGGACCACCTTGCTGACAATCAGAGGTCTGAACGCCTTAAGTGCCAGAAAAATCGCTAGAAGCTCCAAATGATTTATGTGCAGGAGCTTGTCCTGAGGTGACCAGAGGTCCGAGACCTGAAGAAGATCTAACGTCGCACCCCCCCCCAAAAGGGAGGAGTCTGTCGTGATCGTCACCATGGGGGCTGGGTCCTGGAAGCCCGCGCCCACTGACAGGTTGCTGAGAGATGACCACCAGTCCAGGTCCACTCTCATGAAATCCGTAATCATTATCCGCTTGGAATCCGGGTCCACAGCCTGACGCCAGGAACTCCAAAGAGCCATCTGGGTCTGTCTCATTTTGAGACGAGCAAGAGGAAGAGCCAGTACACATGAGGCCATGAGGCCCAGAAGCCTCTGGAACCACCAGGCCAACATGCTCTCCGACTGCGCAAACATCTGACACGTGGCCAACAGATCCGCCATTCTGTCCCCAGTCAGATACACTCGGCAGTCGATCGTGTTCCAACGAAAACCCAGGAAAGTCAGGTCCTGTGAGACCGTCATGGAGGATTTCCGCCAGTTCACCGACAGCCCAAGATGAAACAGGAGCTGAAGGAGAGACTGGAGGTTTTCCGCTGCTGCCAATGGAGAAGGGCTGCGTAAGAGCCAGTCGTCCAAATAGGGATACACATGGATACCCTGGAGACAAAGATAGGCCGCAATCACCAACATCATCTTCGTGAAGACACGCGGCGCCGAACTGAGGCCAAAAGGAAGCACCCGAAACTGGAAGTGCTCCTCTCCCAAAGAGAAGCGGAGGTATCGCCTGTGTGGATTCCAAATCAGGATATGAATGTACGTATCCTGAAGATCTCCCACGCTGAGCCAATCGCCCATCTGCAAGCGAGCGAATCTGGCCGGGCGTGATCATCTTGAATTTCTCTTGGGGTAGGAAAAGATTGAACTGGGAAAGGTCTAGGATGGTGCGCAGGCCAGCCTGGTTGGGTTTGGGCACTGTAAACAGCCGGGAGTAGAAGCCCTCCCCCGCTCCCCAAGGGGAACGGGTTCCACAGCTCTGAGATGCAGAAGTTTCTGAACCTCGGCCTTGAGGGAGGGTGAGCCCGACAGCTGAAAATGACGGTTGAGGGGTGGGGTAGGGGGTAAAGGTAAGCGGAAGCCCGCTCGAGCAACTGACAAGACCCATCTGTCTTCTGTGATGGCCTGCCATGCCTCCCAATGAGACGCAATGCGCCCTCCCACCGGGGTCTTGTGCGAGCGCGGAAAACCCTCATTTGGCAGGCTTATCGGTGGCGGTGCCACCTGAACCTGATGAGGAGGCTGAGGAGCGGGAGAAAAACCGCATACGCTGTTGTCTACGGCGGTTATTCCCCGCAGGAGTATCCACTCTGCGAGATTTGCGGTCGAGGAAGCCCCTAAAACCAGAGGAAGGTCGACCTTGCGACAACAGCCTTTGAGACTTGAAGGGAGCTTTAACCAGAACAGACAATGATTTAGCCGTCTGAGTGCTATCTTTGGTTTTGGTGAGCTCTACATCAGTAGAAGAGTGAAAAAGCTCCTTACCATCAAATGGAAGGTCCAGAACCTTGTCTTGCACCTCCTTCGAGAACTTAGTGGCATGCAGCCACGCTTGCCACGAGGTATCAACCCCAAGCATCAGACCCCAAGCCGAGGTGTCTACGCGATGAGCCGCAGCCTCCAGGAGATCCTGGGCCAAGACCCTGGCATCGGAAAGGCCTCCTCTGAAATCATCCAACTTCTCGACCGGAATGTGCTCCTCAAACTCCGACAGACCTCTCCACATCCGCATGTTAGCTCCCGCCAAAATCAATTCTGCATTGGCCTGCCTGAGCTGCAAGGCCGAATTGGCAAATATTTTCTTCCCTAGGGAGTCCAGGAGCTTGTCCTCCTTTCCCAAGACCTGGGTAGCCGTCGTGGAGGAGGATGCTGCAGGCCTGGATTGCAACGTAGCCGCAGCCACCACTGTGGAGAAGGGAGGTGGACAAGACGACAAGGCCACTTCTTCCGAAGAATGCAGCCTGTACCTCGCGTCAATCTTTTTATTGACAAAAAGTCCTGAGTGTGGCTTTTCCCAAACTCTTCGGACCTCGGCCAGAACGTCCTTCTGCAAGAACAGGCTGGTACGCTCCAAAGGAGACAAGGTGAGCGCCCCAGAAAGCACGCCCTCCTGCGGTACATCGAAGAAACTCATCATGTCCAGCACCCGGTCATGGAAAGCTCTGATAGAGCGGGGAAGGTCCTAGTTGTCCTGGTCTCCTTGAGGGTCATCTGACAGGTCAGGATCCTGCTGAGCCGTGTCAGGCTCTGCCTTGTCCACTGGGGACAATGGTGGCACAGGCGGAAGCGCAGGGGGAGGCACCACGAGCAAGGGAGGTGCCGGCAGGACCACCGGCGGAACGGGTGGAGCCGGAGGCCCAGAACGCCCAGAGGAATCTGGGCGTTCCAATCATAAACCGGCCGGTAAGGATGCGCACAAGGGACCTTAGGTTCACCCGAAGGACCGAACCCTACACCAGGGGCCAATGGCGTAGTTGTAGGGGTAGTACCTAAAATGGCCACCGTGGTCGTGGCGGGAACGGCGGCCATTTTGTCCTCATCTGAGGGGAACTGCGGCACGTGAGGAAGCGAGGCAGGGGTCCCCGTCGATGGGTCAGGGGTCTTAATTTTAGCCTTAACGTAAGGAACCTCGGCAGAGCCGGTACTATGAGGCCTGGAATGTTTCTCCAACATACCAACCACCAACTGAGCCTTCGAAGGAAGGGCCTCGGCACTGCCGGTAAAAGAAGAAACTTTCTTCTTTGCCCCTTCAACAGATCTGGTGTCACCACAAGAGTGGGAACGGTGTGCTTTCACCGCATTTGAGTAACTTTTCCAAACCTCTTTTTTTTTTTTTACTTAAACTGCATCTGTGTAGCAGCCACACAGTTTTGTTTTAAACTCATGCTGACAACCTAGCACAATCACTTCGAAGTGCACATTTAGTTTACTTTGTTTTACAGCCAAAACTAGCGGTCGCCAAGGGAACACTTCTTTACTCAAGGCTGGAAAGGTTTTTTTCTAATTCTTTCACCGACAGGGCCTTGCCTGGCCCCTCAGAACTGTTGGTATCCTTAGCCTCTGTACGAGGGACCTCGGACCTAGGCCCGGTAGAAGCCTTATCGGCATGGGCCTCGAACATCCGTTCGGTAACCCCAAGCCCAGCCAAGACCTCGGGCGCACCCCGGTTTTGTCTTTGAGGGAAGCCGAAAGAGTGGCCTTAGAACAAGCTCCGGTACGACTCAGTAGAACTGGGTCTACAGACAGCCCCCACAGGAGGGGCCTCGGAGCGTACTCTGGTGGACACAGGCCCCTTACGGAGACCCTCGGAGAAAACTCCGGTAGAATTATTAGGCCCGACAGGTACCTCAGGGTGAACCCCGGTAACAGAGCGATCAACGCCCCTCCCGGCTCGAGAGGAACCCGGAAAGGTATCCCCCGGCCGGGGTGCTCTGAAAAGTAAAGAACTTAACGGGCGTTTTTTCTTCTCGCCGATGAACGCCTGAAAATGCAAAGGAGGAGTCCGTCCGAACACCTCCTCCCACCGCTCCAACCAACGTTGAAGTGCCCGGATCGAAAGGAAGTCACAGTAAAAACTGGAGTCCCAACGGTGTTCCGGACCCAAACACTCTAAACAAAGAGGATGGGGATCCGCCCTCGCGAAGCGACAGTGACACGATGAACAGTGTGGAAAATCTAGTTTAAAAGACATAGACAGACTAGTAAACGAACGCCAGCGAGAGCCAGAGAGGGAAAAAGGGAAGAAAGTCTTCCGAGGATGCAAGTGCGTCCAGCCCCGATCGTGCGGAGAAAAGGACTGATGGGCGATGCGCGGGGCGGAGCCAAGGTGGGCGGGGTTACGGCCGCGTGCCTGGCCCCGCGCAGGAAAGAGAGGAGGGACACATTTTTGAAAAAAATGTGGATGCTTTTTACAAAGTGTTCTGGTCCCGTCCCACAGGACGGAGAGATGTCCCATAAGTATGGAGGAAAGGGGACGGGACGTAGGAGTACATAGATTACTGAAGTTATCTGTTTGGAAGTTGGCAACACAAAAACATAGGCTATTTTGAATGCTGTAGCCTTTGTGTGTAATGCATGGTAAATTAATAACTAGAGGCCATGACAAAGTGCATCAGGAAAACAAAGGCTATTTCGAGTGCAGTAAGTATTTTACGTGAGTGAAACATGCTGAATCAATGACTAGAAGCTCTGACAAAAGGAATCGGGAAAAACATAGGCTATTTCGAATGAATAGGCTATTTCGAATGCATAAGCTCTGTCAAAATACAACAAGAAAACGTGCTAATTCGGATGCGGTAGCTTACGTGAGTAAAGCATGCTGAATCAATAACTAGGGGCTTTGACCAAAGAAATCGTGAAAAACATAGGCTATTTGGAATGCATAGGCTATTTGGAATGCATAGGCTCTGTCAAAATACAACAATAAAACATGTGCTAATCGGATGCGGTAGCTTACGTGAGTAAAGCATGCTGAATCAATAACTAGGAGCTTTGACCAAACAGGAAAAACAAAGGCTATTTCGAATGCATAGGGTCTGTCAAATTGCAACAAAAACATGTGCTATTTAGGATGCAGTAGCTTACGTGAAGATTGCAAGCTAGGTCGAGGTGGAGGTACGACACGAGTCTTGCTATAGATAGAGTCCAGGAAGTGATACTTTGTAGACGACGTGGGCTGGCGTTGGGTGCTGCTAGATTTGCTGGTGAGATGGGGTGGCAGTTCCAGTGAAGACGCTGTGGTAGGTCAGGAATGTATGCAGTTCCTGACAGCTTAATAGTGGGTTGCAGGCAAACAGAGAGATAGATAGTCTGGTGTGGGGTGTGACTGTGGAAGTTCCCTTCAGAAAACTAAAGGTTAACAATTATGCATCATATTACAATATTAAACGCATGTCTATGCTTAGATTAAGCACAGAGCAGTAAAATGATCTACAGAAGAAGCATGCACTAATTTCCCTTCCCGGCCCCACGTTTCAGATGTCTATGGCTGCCCCAAAAGGTGCAAGCATGAAATAGATCATTGAGAAGTTAAAATGGCAAAGAGTAAATCTCAATGCGCAAGTCCATTAAGAAACCTGTGAAAGGATACCCAAAGTCATAGAGGGGTGATAACAAAAACTCTGTGCCAAAGGTACACACAGTTTCACAACTATAAAGGTGTCCCGTACAGAGATCCATTCAGCCATCTTTACAGAAGCTTGACAGTGATAAGCAGGCAAATGGCATCCCTGCTGGGTTTATCATGTGTCTTTGATGACATTCTGCTGCACGCTCCGTAAAACCAGGAGAACCAACTGCAAAGTATTTCACACAATGCATAGCTGTGATGCTTATAAGTAATTGTTATAAAGAAAAACTCCAGGAGGCAGCAGGTATGTTCACACATGTCCCTTTATTCAGGGTGTTAGATGTACATGACTCAGGTAAGGGGAAGAGCCCCAGAGGAGACCCACTGGCACCCATCAACCAGGTTTGCTCTGACCAACTGCCTGAGCTGGAACACAATTCACATGCAAACATTCTAGTCACTCATCAACTTTCTCACAGTGACATCACTGACTCATGCATACAAGGGATCAGGACATGACACACCTCCCTTCTTTAATAACCCAAAGTGCATATCTGGATTCAGTACAAACACACTCTCAGCACCTAGAACCAACAATCGCAAGCATGCCCGGACATATCTGGCACCAGTACAAACACACTCTCAGCACCTAGAACCAAAAATCGCAAGATTGCCCGAATAACATTACTTAGTTATTGTCAGGGTACCAGAAGTGCCAGGCAGAAGTACAGACTGCCCAGCGTGCGAGGGGATAGTGTTTTGCCCTACAGAAGGCTTCTTCATCCTTTCCATAGGAAGAAGCCTTCCAGGACCACATTTCCCAGCACACCCGGCGGCAAGAACTACACTTCTCAAGCCACATGGGGTGTGGCGAGCCGGCGCGCATGCGCGAAGCTCCGAGCACGGGGCTTGTGCTCAGAACTTCATCGTGAGCAGTCGCATCTTCCGGAGCTCCAGCCTGAGGGGATTACGCGAGGGGCCACGCCCCACGGACCTTTCAGCCAGGCCCCTCGAGGCTCTCAGATAAGTGACGCATGTATGCCCAGCTGTGGGAGAGAGAGTTAATGGGGAATCACGCACAGGGGGTTAACGCCCACACTCTTAAGCCCCCCCCCTGCGTATGGCTAAGTTAAGTTCTGTGCACAGTTGCACTGGATGACATTTAATTCAGAAAGCAACGTTATTGTTTGAGTTTTTACATTAACCCATACGAGTGTGAACTAACGGCGCTTGCAGTTTATCGTAGGCCACGTGCGGCTCCCGTATGTCACGCCCAGAACCCAAAAACAATGCCGGAGCGTCTTTAACCATGTGCGGTTCTTTTTAAACGCACGGGTTGACGACCAGGAAACATAGTCGGCTCAAAACAGTACTTGTTGAGGCGTGAGGACGCTTCAACCTTATGAGCCCTATTCCGATGTGAGAGTCAGGGGGGAATCAAGACACGGCAGGGGCCCCGCGTGGCTTACACACTAACTTCGTGTTCCAAAGAATGGGACAATGTGCATGCATGAGTGAAATGGTGCTGTGTCGCTGTATTTCAGAGCTATAGGGAGCATTGCCTAATTCTTGCTCTTTTTACAGCGATTGATCGCTTCTGATACCGACCGGACCTGGAGTGCGCAGGCAGGTGGCCAGCACTCACACCCAGAGTTAAGTGCCCAATTGTTTTGTTTATTTGGAGTCACTCCCCAAATGGGTGTGGCAATGCATGGATGTATGTAATGTCATAATTTGGTTTTGAATGTTTTTTCCCTATGTTTCCCGTGTCCTATCCAATACTTTATCCTGCAACCTCAATCCGGTGTTCCTACTTCCCGTACCCATCCAACCAGCGTTCCCTAACCCTCTTTCCCCGCTGGGGTTGCGGATGTCTGCGTAAGCTTTCGCTTGCAGGCGCCAAAACCTTGGAGGGGGTGGTTGGTTCGTGCCACTCCTGCGCCTGGACTCCTGGAGCCCTGATAGTAGCACAAGCCCACGTGTGACAGGCGCCCGAGTGGCACGACCCATCCCCACTATGGAAGAGCTTACTAAAGTGTTACAGGATTTGCAGGCCGAGTTAGCCGCCTCTAGACAGGATTATGCTACCTTGGCTGCTCAGGTGCGCAGCCTTAGTGCTCAGGCGGCCCCCCTGCCCAGTGGAGGAATACCAGCCCCGACCCCAGTGCAGGTTCATGTCACTCCTGAATCTGTGGTTCCCTTGGCCCCTCCGGAGAGGTATTCAGGAGACCCCCATAAGTTTCAGACATTTATTACACAATGTAGGCTACATTTCCTCACTAAGCCTGCCGCCTTTCGCTCTGTACAGGCACGAACAGCCTTCGTGATTTCTTATCTTAGTGGTGATGCGGCGGCATGGGCAAACCCGTTGATACAACGGGATGATGGCGTCCTATATGATTGGGACGAGTTTTTGGCTGAATTTGAAAAAATATTCAATCGAAGAGCTGCAGCATTGTGTAGGGACCGAGAGCTATTAACCTTACGACAAGGCAACAGGGAGCTGATCACGTACGTGACTCAGTTCAATCGTCTGGTGGCTGAGGCTGATTGGCCTAGGGAAAAAAGGATGTCCCTTTTTTACCAGGGTTTGCGGGATGAATTAAAGGACTTAATCGCCCAGGTGGACCCACAACCCATTAGCTGCCCAGCTATGATCGATCTAGCTCTGCGGTTGGATCACCGTCAGGCAGAGCGACGGGGAGATAAGCGACGCGGGGATTTACGCCCGTTCGCCCGTCTAGACCAGTCACGCTCAGCTCGAACACCCGAGAAAGCGAGTGGGGAAGAGCCCATGCAGATTGGTGCTGCCCGGGGACCCCTTGTTAAGGAAGAAAGAGATCGCCGACGAAAGGAGGGTCTTTGCATGTATTGCGGAACCTCTGGACACTTTGTCCGAGAATGTCCCTCGAAACCCAGGGTGCAGGGAAACGCGTCAGCTCGACAGTAAGGGTCATACAGTCGAGCCAGGATGTTTTAATGGCCCCAAGGAACAACAGTACAAGTAACACACCACATATTTCTCTGCAAGGGTGCTTGAGTTTTCTAGATCAAGAAACCCAGGTTACGCTGTTTCTGGACTCAGGAGCAACTGGTAATTTCATAGACATAGCTTATGCTGCCAAATTAAACATACCGGTATGCCGAAGGGAAAATCCAGAGGCAGTACGTGCAGTAGATGGCACAGTCCTAAGTTCCGGGCCCATAACCCATAGAACCCAAGTGCTGGAACTGCGTTGCTCGGGAACTCATCTCGAGAAGGTGCAATTTGACCTTATAGCTGCGCCACAGTTTCGCCTAATCTTGGGGCTTCCCTGGCTCAGGAAGCATGACCCACAGGTGTCCTGGTCAACAGGCACAGTTACCTTTTCATCAGACTATTGTCAAAAAGGTTGTATAGTTCCTCGGAACGATCATCACTCCCCTCCACGGCCCGTTATAATGCTGACGGAGATGCAAGACCTCCAGCGTTTGCCCACAGAATACCATGGGTTCGAGGACGTGTTTGACAAGCAAGCAGCTGAGACATTACCACCACATAGGTCTTTCGATTGCCGTATAGATCTGGAACCCGGGGCAGTACTCCCATGTAGCCGTATCTACGCCCTTACCGAGGCGGAAACGGCCCACCTTAAAAAATACATCGATGATAACCTACGCAGTGGGTTTATTAGGCATTCCAACTCGCCAGTCTCGTCACCGCTCTTTTTTGTCCCCAAAAAGTCCGGTGAATTAAGAACTTGTATCGACTATCGTGGGGTTAACAGCATCACAATAAAAAATCGATACCCACTACCCCTAATACCAGTTTTATTAGATCAGGTGCGAGACGCCACAGTCTACACTAAACTGGATCTAAGAGGGGCTTACCACTTGGTGCGAGTCAGAGCTGGGGACGAGTGGAAAACGGCTTTTCGAACGAAATTTGGTTTATACGAATACCAAGTAATGCCGTTTGGTCTCTGCAACGCCCCTGCAGCCTTCCAACACTTCCTTGACGAAGTACTTCGTGAGTATCTTGATGTATTCGCTGTCGTGTACATAGACGACATCTTGATTTACTCACGAAATATGCAAGAGCATGTTCAGCATGTGAAGGCAATTTTACAACGCCTTAGAGAGTACAACTTGTTCGCCAAGCTTGAAAAGTGCGAATTTCACTGCACCACGGTTGAATTCCTTGGGTACTTTTTGACCCCGTCAGGAGTACAAATGGACAAAAGAAAGGTTCAAGCAATCTTGGATTGGCCAGCACCCACTTCCGTGAAGGAAGTGCAGGCCTTTCTTGGCTTTGCTAATTTCTATCGGCGGTTCATTAAAAATTTCTCAGAACTGGTAACCCCAATAACTACGCTATTACGGAAGGGTCGAGCATTTCGTTGGGACGAATCTGCCGAGCGTGGCTTTCAACAACTCAAGTCGGCATTTACGTCTGCACCAGTGTTAAGGCATCCAGATCTGTCAATACCATTCGTGATAGAAACAGACGCGTCTAGTTATGCTCTGGGAGCAATCCTCTCCCAGCGTGATCCTAAAACTGGCCTTCTACACCCAGTAGCCTACCATTCCAGGAAGCTGCTCTCGGCAGAAACAAACTATACCATAGCCGACAGGGAGCTGTTGGCAGTGAAGTCCGCCTTTGCAGAATGGAGGCATTATCTGTTAGGGGCCCGTCAGAAAATAACCGTCATGACTGACCACCGCAATTTGCAGTTTATAAAAACCGCTAAGACACTCAGCCACCGCCAATTACGGTGGGCTCTGTTCTTTGCCGATTACGACTTCCTTATCACGTATCGGCCTGGGACCGACAATCGTAAAGCTGATATCTTGTCTCGGTATCCCGAGCCTGAGGAGAAGCAAGTGAGTGAGACCCGACCAATAATACCCCCACACCAGATTATAGGCGTGGTTGGTAGACCCAACATCTTTGAGGATGTGCTAGAAAATATGTCAGCTTCAGAGTTAGAAGAATGGAGCACTAGAGGGCCCAAACATACTATTGTGAATGGCCTTCCCTATTATGAAAAGGCTTTGTATTTGCCCACGTCAAAGTTGCGGACCGAGGTAATGCAGTGGTGTCATGATTCCACACTAGCTGGACATCCAGGTATAGCAAAAACCCAAAGAAATGTAGCGCGACATTTTTGGTGGCCCACTATGTTGCGAGATACTCGAGTTTACGTATCCGATTGTGACACATGCAGTCGACAAAAGGCTGGCCATCAAAAACCGGCAGGATTACTGCAACCCTTACCCACGCCATCAGCTCCGTGGCACACCGTAACAATGGATCTAATTGTGGATTTACCACCAGTGGATAAACATACTTCGATCCTAGTCATTGTAGATTCCCTCACTAAGATGGGTCACTTTGTCCCATGCAAGGGCGTGCCCACTGCGGGGGAGGTAGCTGAGTTATTCCTTAATAATGTAGTACGTCTACATGGTCTTCCCTCTCATGTTATTACAGATAGGGGACCTCAGTTTACATCCCGATTCTGGCGGGCATTCTGCAAACTGATCAATATGGAAGTCAGTCTGTCGTCTGGGTACCATCCTGAGACCGATGGGCAGACTGAGAAGGTCAACCAAGGTCTAGAGCAATATTTGCGCTGTTATGCCACCACTGCCAAAACTTCCTGGGTGCAATATGTCTGGTTGGCCGAGATTGCCTACAACAATTCTGTGCACAGCTCAACAAAGTATACGCCGTTTTTTGGCATGTACGGTTATCATCCACGGACCATGCCCATGTCGCCGATAGCCCCTTCATTAGATTTACCCACGCTTGTAGGACGGCACGCACACGTGAAACAAGTATGGGGAGATATACAGCACAACCTACAACAGGCCAAAGAGACCTATAAATCTTATGCGGACAAGAAAAGACGCCCTAGTCCCGTTTACCACCAGGGGGATCGGGTATGGTTGTCCACCCAGCATATACGTTTACAGGGTCCTCGTAAATTACAGCCCCGATATCTTGGGCCTTTTACGATCACTGAAATAATAAATCCGGTGGCTGTTCGTTTAGCCTTGCCAACTCAAATGAAAATCCATCCCACGTTTCATGTGTCTTTGCTCAAACCAGCTAGACCCACTATTCGCACTAAGAAACCACCACCCGTGTTGGTGCAGGGTCACCCCGAATATGAGGTGCAAGCTATCTTGAACTCACGTCTGCGAAGGGATGGCCAGGTGTATTATTTGGTAGAGTGGGTTGGGTATGGGCCTGAGGACCGCTCCTGGGAACCAACTTGTAATGTCCATGCTCCGAAACTTGTGAAACTCTTTCATGCTGCTTATCCGGGGAAACCCAATCCTCAAACCCTTCGGAAAGGGGGGGAGTACTGTCAGGGTACCAGAAGTGCCAGGCAGAAGTACAGACTGCCCAGCGTGCGAGGGGATAGTGTTTTGCCCTACAGAAGGCTTCTTCATCCTTTCCATAGGAAGAAGCCTTCCAGGACCACATTTCCCAGCACACCCGGCGGCAAGAACTACACTTCTCAAGCCACATGGGGTGTGGCGAGCCGGCGCGCATGCGAGAAGCTCCGAGCACGGGGCTTGTGCTCAGAACTTCATCGTGAGCAGTCGCATCTTCCGGAGCTCCAGCCTGAGGGGATTACGCGAGGGGCCACGCCCCACGGACCTTTCAGCCAGGCCCCTCGAGGCTCTCAGATAAGTGACGCATGTATGCCCAGCTGTGGGAGAGAGAGTTAATGGGGAATCACGCGCAGGGGGTTAACGCCCACACTCTTAAGCCCCCCCTGCGTATGGCTAAGTTAAGTTCTGTGCACAGTTGCACTGGATGACATTTAATTCAGAAAGCAACGTTATTGTTTGAGTTTTTACATTAACCCATACGAGTGTGAACTAACGGCGCTTGCAGTTTATCGTAGGCCACGTGCGGCTCCCGCATGTCACGCCCAGAACCCAAAAACAATGCCGGAGCGTCTTTAACCATGTGCGGTTCTTTTTAAACGCACGGGTTGACGACCAGGAAACATAGTCGGCTCAAAACAGTACTTGTTGAGGCGTGAGGACGCTTCAACCTTATGAGCCCTATTCCGATGTGAGAGTCAGGGGGGAATCAAGACACGGCAGGGGCCCCGCGTGGCTTACACACTAACTTCGTGTTCCAAAGAATGGGACAATGTGCATGCATGAGTGAAATGGTGCTGTGTCGCTGTATTTCAGAGCTATAGGGAGCATTGCCTAATTCTTGCTCTTTTTACAGCGATTGATCGCTTCTGATACCGACCGGACCTGGAGTGCGCAGGCAGGTGGCCAGCACTCACACCCAGAGTTAAGTGCCCAATTGTTTTGTTTATTTGGAGTCACTCCCCAAATGGGTGTGGCAATGCATGGATGTATGTAATGTCATAATTTGGTTTTGAATGTTTTTTCCCTATGTTTCCCGTGTCCTATCCAATACTTTATCCTGCAACCTCAATCCGGTGTTCCTACTTCCCGTACCCATCCAACCAGCGTTCCCTAACCCTCTTTCCCCGCTGGGGTTGCGGATGTCTGCGTAAGCTTTCGCTTGCAGGCGCCAAAACCTTGGAGGGGGTGGTTGGTTCGTGCCACTCCTGCGCCTGGACTCCTGGAGCCCTGATAGTTATGTTATTCGGGAATGCTTAAACACTCAAAATAAACCAGACACCTCCTGTCCAGAGCTGCCACCACTGGACCTTGATCCTACCACGACCAAGCACAAATCCGCCACATCCAATGAGCTGCAAACACCACAAAACACAACCAACTAAAAAGAAACAAACTCCTTCTACCTGTGTCTGCCACGCCCAGGTCTCGAGACTGCCACGCCTGGGCACAAAACCTACGTCAATGTCACACACACCCAGACAACGGGCCCTACCACACAAGAGACAGAAATAAATGACTGAGAGACCTGCCTGGTACAAGGATGAACACAGACACAGTCAGATAAGGCCAACACCACAACTTCTCCATAGCCACACCCACGAGGAAAACATAAAGGGAGAAACAACACTTCACCCACACCCACAACATTCAACGCCCACATCATTCACCACCACACACCTTTTCCCCTTGTTAATAAAAAAGGCACAGCATGGGGAAGAAAATCATTAAGCACCACATTATACAGATGAGGTGACCAAACACCACACAATGAATCACTCACCAGAACTCCAAACTACAACTTCCCATTCTTGTTGCCATTGTTGTAAGGAAGAACTTCAGGAGGGAGCAGGTATGTACACACAGCTTCCTTTATTCATGGTGTTAAATATAGATGACTCAAGGGGCAGAGCCCCAGAGGGGACCCACTGGAACCCACCACGCAGGCTAGCTCTGACCAACTGCCTAAGCTGGAACACAATTCACATGCAAACATTCCAAGCACTCATCAACATTCTCACAGTGACATCACTCATTCATACAAGAGATCAGGACATGACAGTAATGTTTACATTACTTATATTTTGAATACAGGTGTGGCTTTTACTGTGAAACAGTACTTCAAATGACAGCAGGACATCTATATCTATACCCACACATCTCAAAATGTTCCTATGTATTGTACAGTCCTGTTAGGGATAATTCTCACTTATGGCTAATTTCCCTTACCTAAAGAGTCCCCCAGCAGCTTTGCTGGATTTGAAGCGTTTGTTTCTTTTTACCTGCTAAGAGTGAGACTTTAGGCGTCCTTGCTATGTGTGTTCTAGGCTATTTTTGTGTTTAATGCCTATGGGATCTTTTCTCTCACCCATAGGAACCATCTTTAGGCACATGTGTTACACCGCACCCTCCGTGCAGTGACACAGGGTGTCGTAGCGACCCTCAAACATAGACTCCATACCCTGGGACTGACTACGGTCTCCCAGGGCATGTAAAGTCCCCACTGACTTTACTAGTCGATCTCTATGAACTAAACCAGTAACCCCATCTTAATATGGAAGTACTGGAAGGGGTTAATAGTTTTTCCTCTATGTTCATTATCGAGAGGGTACCTTAAAGTCCCCCTCTACAAAGTTTCTGGCTGGTGGCAGTGGTTACTATCTTTTATATTCGACCGCAAACATTTCCCTATGGGATTTTCCCATTGTAGAGGCTAACACTTTTACTGACAGCCTCTAACATAAGCCGGTTTATTTTATTACTAACTTTACTCTGGTAGGTTTTATTTGCCAGAACTTTGATATAATTTCTTTCTCGTGTCTTGCTCTAAACTCCTAACCCAGGTCGGGGATCCTTTGTTCGCTGTTTTGGCGGGCTTCTGCCAAGAAGCCCTCTTTTCGGCACCTCTGAGTCTGCGGTGGGTCTGTTGTTTGGGAGGGGTAGTAGAACCCCTGGACAGAGATGCAGCAGCAACTCAGGTCGCACTCTAACCTGATAGGCTGGAGGGTCTCCCACCAAGAAGACCACTCCACTGTGTGAGTGACAGCTAGGCTATATGAATGGGTCTCTTTCTGCATAAAAGCAGGGTCCTGAGGACAGGAAGAGCAAGACGTCGCCACTGGAACTACAGAACCGAAGGTGAGAGAAGCCACAGACATCTTCAGCATCTACACCACCGGTGAAGCCCTGCCGGATCGTCTCACCACTTTTCTTCCACACGACGAGAGGAGATCTTCAGCGAAAGAGCCTCATTCCCTTGAGCTGGTGGGGTCAATCAGTTCACCTATCACTTCCTCGGACTTGTCTTGGTCGAATCGACAGTGCCCAGCACTTGGAGACTGGATAGCCAGGCAGCTATCGACCCGGACCGCGATTAAAAGGAGCGTACCTTTCAAACTTCGTTTGGCAGCACCGCGGCTGGTTTCATCCCTGGGTAGTGCAGCGACTCGAACCTTCCTCCACGACGAGAGCCTCTCTTCCTCTGCTGGACCCCTCGACCTGCAGGAACTACCAGGAACAACCGCCACCGCAGGAGCCACTTGTTCACGTTTAAGGTACATTGTTCCGCCAGGCCGCCCTTTGTCCGTGGTAGCCCTAAAGGTGTTTTAAATCCTTTATCTACTTGTGGGGTCGGCCGCCCTCTCTCTTAACATTGTATTTCGCCTCGCATCTACCTCTTCTATATTTTTCTACTAAAGACTTGACTGCAGCTACAGGAACATTTTTGCTCCTAAGCTCTTGGTCCTGTACCACTGACTCCGGCTCAGGCCTATTGACTTTGGTTGATTTGTTAGATCTGCTCTCACTAGATTGGTTTTCAATGAGAAATGTGTTGATGCACCTTAATCTTCTAAACCCCTCTTCCTTTCTACTGTTTTAACTTGTGGAGTGCCATTTTGCTCAGTTTTCATTCACTTATCTTTCTGCTAAAGTGTTACTGTACATTACTTGTTCTCACAACTTCAGGGAAGTGTTGCTAGGGTGTGTCGGAAGATATTTCGGTTTAACTTGTGCTTTCCCTCCCTTCCGTTAAATTGTTAGAGTGCCATTTGTAGTTGGTTTTCACTGTGCCGTTTTGCTCAGTTTTACAATTGAATAGGGAGTTGTATTTACTTTTCCTTGACTGAATTTTAACTTACTTTACCAATTGTGTTTATGTGTTGACTTAGAAGTGTATAAAATACATATATATATTCTCTTTTTGATACAAAGCTTTGGTCAGTGTTTCCTTGCTCCATAGTGCTGTACTACCTATTGTGTAAACCCTGAATACTGCTCATCTCCCTCTTGAGATATGTCTGACTACTCAGCCACAGCTACCAACTAAATATTTGTGGTACAGACTGATACCAAAGGAGATTTATTGCTCTAACCTGTAGTCCTAATCTGGTGTAGTGCTCCCTAAGGGAACTGCACTGGATTCTGCCTAACAAGTCCGACCAACTCTACAGAGTTAACAAACATTTTAAATTACCTTAAACGCGAGCCGGCAAGACCCATAGCCTAAACCACACCCACAAAGGTAATATTGTGCTGGAATGCCCGATCCATTGCTCAATTTTACTATTGGAGTGTTGGGTATTTTGAACAATTGCACAAACAGCAATGATGGAAACAGTATTTGCCACTTCATTTGTTATAAAAGGTGCCTGCATTGTACAGCTGCAAGGAATACTGTTGCTTCCCACACATGAATGTTTAGGGTTGCCCTTATCCATTACTCCCCCACGAGAATGCACAGCCAAAGATTCCAAGAACCTTCTCCAACTGTCTTTAATCTACTGAGGTGTTTATGGCCAGGCAGATTTTACAAATTTCACTTGTGATTTTGCCATATGTTAATGGCGTTGCAGCCCAATGGGATTGGAGGTACATCAGCTGCAGCAGGTAACATGCCTTATTTCCTACTTTGCCCCCTGCGAACACCAGAGCTGTAACCATAAGAAGGGGGTTGAGTTATTTTTATTCAACACTTTTATAAGATGTGCCTGTACCACTTGCATATATTTCACATGTAAACATTATCATTTGATAAGACCGGATGTAGAAATGTAGTTATGTTGCAATAACTTTACAGACCTGTCTGGGTGCTTCTCATAGAGTGATAGCAGGCAATTAGTTAGACAGATATTAGCATTGAAACCAAAATTCCTCATTACAACCATCTCTCACTTGTGTCCAGTTGGCAGACAGCTTATCACTTATCACTTCCCCTAAAAGGTTGTTTTGGACTTAACCAAAAGTAGACAATTAGCAGTAACATTGGCCCTCATTACATCTCCGGGGGGGTAACCGTGCCGGTAAAACTAGCAGGTAGCCGCCAGACCCATAAACAGTTACTGACGCCTTGTTTGCCGGTAACACCAGGGTATTACAACCCTGGCTCCATAAAGTCAGGCTCTGGTAACTATGTTGTTCCCCATTCCCATAGATTCCCATAGAACTCTGTGGGAGTGGGGAACACGGAAGCACCGGCACAGTTTATAACGATGCTGGTGCTTCCGTGACAGTCTGCTTACCGTGGCCGATGTGTCTGGCAGGGTCCTACCTGTCGGGCACAGCGGCTCCGGCATGCAGACCTCTAATATGCCGGTCCGGAAGCAACGGTGCCAGTAAGCTTACCGGCAGCGTTGTTTTGGGACCGGCATAGTTGTAATGAGGGCCAATGACCACTAGTGTACTCAACTGTAGAACACACTCGGCCTCATTAGAAGTTTGGCAGTAGCCTTGCCGGTAAAACCGGACGGCTGCCGCCAAACTTGGGCAATTACCTGGTAATTGCCCTTTCGCGGGCGCCGGAACGAAATTCTCCCCATTCCCATGGACTACGGTACCGGTAAGCTTGCCGGTACCATAGTGCCCAGACCGGCAAACTACGAGTTGTGCTCGCGGGTGCCTTTCTGCCCGCCAGGTCAGCATGTCGGATGCACCGACACCTTCTGAATGGTGCCTGTGCATCCGACCTATTCCCATTCCCCATTCCCATTGAGCCCTATAGGATGCACAGGCACCATTCTGAAGGTGTCGGTGCATCCGACTTGCTGTGCTCGCGGGTGCCGTTCTGCACAACTCGTAGTTTGCCAGTCCAGGAACTATGGTACCGGCAAGCTTACCGGTACCGTAGTTCCCAGACCGGCAAACTTGTAATGAGGCCCACTGCCTTCTCCAAATCTTGTGCAGCAGAGAAGATAACAGGCTAGTAGAGAGGAAGCAATAACATTCTAAACGTCCTTCTAATGTTATGGAGTCAAAATGGGAGGACACAATGGGGGTGAAGGGGTGTAGTTTGGGCAATGCGGACAGAGTTTATTAAAGGGGCGGATATGTGGTGAAGGTGAAGAGTCCGTCAGAGGTCGAATAAGGATAAGGGGGGGTGCATGCACGTATTTGGGCATAGGCAGCAGAAAGCCTAAATAGGCCACTGGTCAGAGCCGAAGTCCACAAAAAGTTTGCTCCCTAAATGATTATTGAATCGTGGAAAGTAGAAAGTGATGACTACCACCTCAACATAAACATGCCTACATCCTAATCAATTGAACACATGTAACTGTCCATGAAAATGCCAAATGCTGAACATCTCATCACACACAGCACAAACCAAGCTCCAAATCATAATCATGCTCTGGTCACGTTCATCAAATGAACACCCACAGAAACAAACATCAAGCATGTGAAAACACAGATACCACTCGATGAACATAAGACACAAAAAAGGACATTGTAAATAATATGTTACCGATAGCAGGAAAATCCCTTTATCCTGGACCAAAGCTATGATAATACCCATCTTCAAAAAAGGAAGTCGAGATGAACCAGGTAACTATCGGCCCATAGCTTTGTTGGATATCCTGGGAAAACTATTTGCTTCTCTTCTGCTGGACCACTTCCGCCGCTGGGCGCTTTCGGCCCCTTGCAGAGACCCCTTTCAGGTTGGCTTCAAGAAGAACGGAAGCACGTCGGTAAACATCTTGATAATCAACATCTTGAAGGCGAAAATCAAACAAGGGGCCCCGACAGTCTCGCAGGCTTTTGATAAAGTGGACCGAACGCTTTTGAGGAACAAGTTAAAAAATTGGAAATGCCCAGAGGACATCCTGAATCCAATAATGGCACTGCATTCCAACACCACGTTAAGTGTCCGTCTCAATAAACAAGGGTCTCTGTCAAAGGAAATTTCAGCCAAAAGAGGAGTCAAGCAAGGTTGTCCGCTGGCCCCGGCGCTTTTTGCTGCCTTTCTGGGTGATTTCAAAGAGTCGGAATCCACTGTGCGCTCCTTTCCTCCGAACTTTGGTGGCTCCAAGCTTTCTCGAATCTTATATGCAGACGATATGATCCTGCTTGATCAAACGCCCATTGGCCTTCAACGCCAGCTGAACAACTTAGCCCATTATATGGACACCAACAACTTGGCCATAAATAAACTGAAAACTAAAATCATGATTTTCTCCAAAAATCAGCCATCAATGAAAAATATTAGACCCTGGACTGTCCACCAAACAAAAATCGAAGTGGTTTCGCAATTCAAATACCTTGGAGTAATTCTTGATGGAAGTATTCAGGATGCCAAAATGCAAGAACATCTATGGGCGAAAGCAAAAAATCTAACTTCACAACTAAGAATGGTGGATCGCAAGTACGGTAAATTTTCTTTGATACCAGCTATCAATTTCTACAAGGGTAAAATGTTTCCGGCTTTGACTTACGGTATGGATGCTTCACTTACCATACCAACCGCCTTCTGGCAGAAACTGGAGGGTTTCATCTGGAAATCTGTTCTCGGCCTCCCGAACTCTGTTCCCATTGTGGCCGTGAGAAGAGAGCTGGGCCTATTATCATTGAGGGCCACGGTGAACGCTTCTACATCAGCTCTGTTCAGAAAGATTCACATAAAAGATGGGCTCCCCATCTGCAATGTCATTGCTCAAGAGACGACTTCAACTGACTGTAAGGCTCTTGCCAACTGGGCTGAACACCAAAAAAACAAACTGCAGGAGCTAGCGTGTACCATGGATGACCTCATCTCCAATCCAGTAAGAGTCAGCAAAAAATGTAAAAATCAGGATTGGATAACGACCAACGATCAAGCACATGCCTGCAAGCTGCTGAGCCACCTCCCTCCTACGTTCAATAGGCTAAACACTCCTTTAGCCTATTGTTCAAAATTTCCGGATAGGAAATTAAGATCTATTTTTTAAGAGCATGCTTGAACATACTCCACACAAGAGAAATCTTGGGAATAAGACACCAAACTGCTATTAAAAGCTGTAGACTATGCAAGGCTCCAGACTCTATCGAATCAGTTCGCCACCTCCTTTTGAACTGTCCTTCCTTAACGAAAGAATTAATTTCTTTCCTGTCACCCTGTTGGGTCGATCGTCAACTAATAGAAGAAGACACCTGGTGGTACCGTCTCATTTCTGGGGAAAAAACCCGCTCGACTGTTGCAACATCCAAATTGCTGGAAGCAGCGTTTATTAAAATCAACGCCCTTGGAGCATAGCGCATTCCCAGCCCATTTTCTCGCTTTAACTGGTTCTGCGAGGGGTGAGGTTCCCAATGGAAATTCTCTGTCTCATACAGAGGCAAACCGTTGTTTACCTGTCACTACACTCGAACTCTGGTAACTGAGCCATACATGCCCGATCTCTTTAATCAATGTTTAGCCTTGTAAAAATCATGTACTTTTGATTATACAAAAGTAAATAAAAAAAAATATGTTACAAAAGAAAATATATGCCAGCAGTAATACAGCTCTACAATGAAGTACATTGACCTGTCAAGAAACTAATGCACATCTCAGAGATTCACATAAGGTAATGCGAAACACAGAGAAAAGACTTGCTACAAACTGTGATACATGAGAACATCAAACGGGTATGTTGCACGTTTCCCTTCACCCAAATGGGAAAGACAATGCACTTTAGTACTTTTGTGGCATTGGGAATCCCTTAACTTGATGCACTTTACAAAGAAACTCCTGTAATAATGAGCTGCCTCGCCCATGAAGCAATTCTTGCCCACCGACACATGAGAAATACTACCAACATCGCAGAATCAGTGCACAGCTATGAAACTCTGATGCAGCGTCACAGTCTGGAACAGATGGAACTTGCTGCAGCACGTGTGGAAAATGTGCACAGGGGGAGCGCACATAGGTGCAGAAGGTTTCACAAGCACAAAATACTGCCATGCTACACTGACCACAAACGCATACAGATATATCATACAGCCTTAGTAAGGACTTTGTACGTAGCTTCCTGCACATGACAGAGGATAACATCACACCCAAAAAGAGAATCCCACATGCCAGGCTCGCAGAGCTGAAACTGCTCACTGCCCTATGTAATATGCAATAGGCTGTATGCAATGAGTCACAGCGGACGCTCTGGGCATATGCCAACAAACTATGAGAAAGCAGTATGGAAGGCAAAGCCATATGTGCCTCAATATGTTACCTTTCCACACTTTCCACAGGGCCTCCAAACCATCAAGGAGGCCTCCATGGCATTGCCAAGTTCCCGAAGGTTATAGGTGTCAATAACAGCACACACCTGGCCATCAAATACAACTCCAGGACATTGGCCTACTACCGTCAGAAAGGCTACACCAGTCACAACATAAGATGATGTGAAATGTACACATACGGTTCACTGCCTACTCTAAACAATTCCTAAAATCATTGCATGAGGCAGGCTTCTTGGAGGACAGGCAGGTGTTAAGGGCATGCAGATGAACAAATGACTTACCTCTGGTAATGTTCTTTCTGATGGATGTTCCTGCCACAGATTCCTCATCTTAGATATATTCCTGTGGAAGCAGCACACTTCAGAAACTTTTTACCACCAGGGAGCACCATGTGACAGGTTTTGAGGGTTGTGATTCTTGGCTCACCTGTTTTGTCTTTGCAGTTTTCTTCTTGACTGTTGGTTTCTCCTTTTTCTTTGAAGTCCGTGTCTCGAGTAGAAAGGGATGAGTCTCCCCTGATGCCACCCTGCTGGATCGGAAGACCAGACAGGCTAGCACTGGGGGAAACCACCCAAAGCCAGGGAAAAACCTGCTACGGAAAAACCTGAGGTATTCTTGGATGTTTCTTCTTCTTGCTGCAAAATCCAGGAAGGAAGAAATGCAGGAATTTAATCCGTCCAATTGCGGCCAGGAAGGAGTGGAACAGGTATATGCAACTGAAGCAGTCATTGGTAACAGAAAAAGAAGAGAGTAGCAGCAACGTGACCAGGAGAGCGACGGGGCCTGGAAGCACAGGGAAGGTAAGCGGCAACACAGCCAGGAAGCAGCAGATCCAGGAAGTACAGTGGAGGTAAGCAGCAATGCGGCCAAGAGTGTAGCGGAGCCAGGAATCACAAGGAAGGTAAGAGGCAATACGGCCAGGAAGCAGCAGAGCCAAGAAGGGACGGAGAAGGGAGCAGAGAAAACAGGAAGCGCATGGACCACCAGGGGGCGCACAGGCAATGGCTGCCTGATTGCTGAGCTCCGCCGAAGCCATACCGGCAAAGGGGATTGAGCCCCCCCCCCGAGATCCCCCAGGCGGACAGAATCAGCCAGACCGGCTGGTGACCCCCAGGGCCTCCCCCGCTCGAAAGAGCGACGTTCGGGGACCCCTGTGGGGCTGAGATCGAGCACCACGGCCTGCAAGGGAAAGAGTGCTGGGGAGCTGCACGGCCGTGACGCCGCTAGAGGAGCTGCGGCCCATCGGAGCCCGTAGAGCGTGCGGGGGAAGCCGGGCCCCGCTTCCTTCTCGGCCCGCTCATCACGCACATCGGAGGGGGGCCTGGCGGTTAGTTAACAGCACCGGAGAGGCTGCAGCGGGCCCCCCGAACGGGCCACGGCCCCCCCCCCGCTCGAGTGGGAGAAAGTTGTCTTGGGAGCGATGGCCAGCGGTCAGCACAGCCGCGTGGTCCTGGAGCCGCCTCCCTGAGATTTGGAACGGGGGGAGCCGGGGAACATTGCCCCTCGGTTCTCGTGGCGGACGCGGGACGGCGACTTCGCTGGCCCGGAGGCGGAAGCCGGCCGTGATAGGGCTCGGCACGAACCTGGGAGGCCGGTCATCCCCGCCCCGGGCGGCCCTGACCCTGCTCCGGAGTTCCCTCCACAAGAAGATCACGTGGACCATGAGGGGCCCCGGGGAGCAGACGGCCCCTGTCACGGAGTCTGTTTGGGAAGGAGCACCTCCCCCCGAGAGGCCCAGGAGGACACAGGGCCTGCATAAACTGTACGGACAGACAGAGGGGCATATTGCCCGGAAAAGTAGGTGGTGGCCCCTGGGTCCATTCCCAGGGCGTGTGCCCGCCTAGAGTCAACCAGGAGTGAGCGGCGGGTAGGGACTCGCCTAAGACGACAAACATTATTGATATCCCGAACCACCCGTACCCCTTTGGCACAGCGGAGCAGTACATCTAGCGACTTACACCACGGAAACTGGCCCGGTGTGTTTGCCACCCGGTCCCGAAGCGGCCTAGCACACGTCAACAACAAATACAGATGGACGTGTGATTGTGGAGGGCGTTGGTAATCGTCGGGTTCACTGCACTGCGAAATAGTGTGTTGGGGAGAGTGACGCACATTGCCGGCACACACTGCAGCATGGGCGGGACGATACCCACTAAGGATCACTGTCAATCCGTGCCATCTGCTTGCATTGACATTTAGTATGTGCACTCGAGAACATTTGTGCATTGCAGGCAG
This sequence comes from Ambystoma mexicanum, assembly GCF_040938575.1. Taxonomy (NCBI): domain Eukaryota; kingdom Metazoa; phylum Chordata; class Amphibia; order Caudata; family Ambystomatidae; genus Ambystoma; species Ambystoma mexicanum. The sequence continues at coordinate 1,152,097,776 of NC_090932.1, forward strand.
TATGCAGTTCTAACAGGCAGCTTGAACCGAATGGCATACAGTGATAGACTCACGGCCTAACATTTTATTACAAGGCACTGGCGAGTGATGGTTAAGGGCTGCTGGTGGAAGAGATGTTAACAGTCGCACTTATATTCTTGGTGCCGAATTCTAAGACTGGAACAATTCAAGAGAATTCATAAATGTTTTCATGTGTGCATGTATTGCCTGAAGCTGAGATAGAAAGCCATCAGGAGACACACATCAAGTGGGAGATGTCCGATCATCCACGATAATAAGCCTGGTTAACCTCCTGCTGCAAAGACACAGCCAGGGCAACACAAGAAATAAAACTTGCCGAGGCAGGGTACATAACGGCGAAGGGCAAGTTCCATGTTCTAGATACGTGGGAGGACACAGCCCATTCCAGCAATACACAGCTATAAGAGTGAGGTACTGGGCACCCGGCGACGCAGGAGTAACATCCATGCATGAACTTGCGAATTCAGCTCTAGTGTGCTACGAATCCCCATTTAACACATCCGGCATTGCCTGCTGGCCGCGTAGTTTGGTTGACCAGCTGGCACGACCTTTAAAATACTGCAAGCAGGGATAGCAAAACAACATCATAAGGTAATCCGACACACAAAGCGGCACGTAAAGAACGCTGCGACACGACAAGGGAAGTTGCACTGGGCTCAGAGCAGATACCATTGCTAATAAAATAAGGCAGCTGGAAAGCACAACATGACCCTGATCGAACATCCATGAGCTGTGGCTCTGAGGACGTGCCCGGTGCGTGGCGGAGCCCACTGCCTGGAGAAGTGAGGAGCCCACCCCAGGCGGTGGATTGGACTCGAGAACTATGACAGACTGCGACGGACATATAATAGCCGATTACTCAAGCCAAACCCAAAAGAACATTGGCAACGCTAGCAACATATACTCCACAATGGGAATAAAGCATGCTGACAGTGGTCAAAGCAACTCAGATGCCGGGCACCAAATCCAAAACGGGCCCAACCAGAGCAAAAACCCCAGTGAGACCCCAGGAAGGGCAAATTGAGAAGTGCTGGTGGCAGAGGCGCCAAACACACGCAGAATCGTCATCCCCTCCACCGGGGCTGACTCCTGCAATAAAGGACCTCCCAACTAGCATAATGGCAACAGACAAAGATGAACTCTTGAACTGCTTGAAAGGAATGGAGGCCAGAATGACCAAAGCTTTCCATAGTCAACTGGAACAATTAAGGGAGGACCTGAAATCATCCCTCCAGGAGGTCAATAAAGAAATGGCAGAGATGGGGGAAAGAGTGGACATAGTCGAAAGGGACCTCTCGAATGTTATGGAAGAAACAAATCAAAATAGCGTGCTACTGGACAAGTTGGTGACCGCAACAAACAACCTAGAACTCCAGGCGCAGGATCTGGAAAATCGCTCAAGAAGATCTAATATTAGGGTCAAGGGCCTGGTGGAATCGGTGCAGGACAAGGATCTAAAAGATACCATGCAACTCTGCTTTAGCAGCCTGCTAGCGGATATCCAACCAGAGACGATCGGCTTCGACAGGATACACCGCGTGGGCCCAATACGCAATGAACCAGGGTCGAGACCTAGAGATGTCCTGATAGCAATGACATCGTATGGTCTGAAAGAGGAGGTGCTACGCGCGGCAATAACAAACGGAGACCTTACGATTAATGGGTCCCACATACAGTTATACCAGGACCTTGCCCTGATTACTCTCCACAAAAGAAGGCTAATGCAACCTGTTACGAAGGCCCTTCAAACACAGCAAATCCGATATAGATGGACGTACCCATTTGGCCTGTCGTTTACATGGGAAGGAAAACAGAGGAGAATTGGGAACTGCGCAGAGGGCTTGGCTCTGCTGCACCTGGAGGATGAGCAACCAGAGGCACCCATGCACCCGCGCCCAAACATGAATGGCCCGTCCAGCAAACCATGGGAATGGTCAACGGAGAGAAAGCAAAGACGAGGGAGAAAAGGAAGAACAAATGTGAGACAACAGCACGGCTGAATGGAAGCGCCTGCACGAAGGTAGGAGGTCATAAATCTTCGAAGCAAGGTCAGGTAATACAACTCCTGACCATTGTGAACTGGGGAGGGGTTGGAGGCCCTAAGCCCGCGGTGACCAGCAGGGGGCCCCTAGGGAGCCCAGACCGCATGCACGCCCAGGATTGGGGAAGGGGAAAGGGGTGGGTAAGGGAGGGAAAACCAACAAGTTCCTTGAGGGAGTTAAGGAGGACTTCTGGAAGTTGATTGCAAAGCCTAACCGCTGCAGAAGTCACATAGTGGCTTTTAGACTTGCTTGTGTTATTATCGGAGACAACCCCCTTACCAACCAATCGTCCAGATAAGGGTAAACATGATGACCTATTCTTCTTAGCCAATCTGCTACTGGAGCCAAGCACTTTGTGAACGTCCTGGGAGATGACTTTAGTCCGAATGGGAGTACTTTGAACTGATAGTGGGTTTGTCTGACTACGAACCTTAAAAATCTTCTGTGTCGTCGACGCATTGGTATCTGAAAATATGCGTCTTGCAGGTCTAACAACGCCAGAAAATCCCCCGGCAGTATAGATCGGATAACCTCCTGAAGCGTAAGCATTTTGAACTTCAGACTTTTCAGTGTCTTGTTGAGATCTCGGAGATCTAGAACGGGTTGACACTTGCCGTTGGGTTTTTTGACAACGAAGTAACGGGATTAAACTCCCTGACCTCTCTCGGCCACCGGGACCAATTCTATAGCCCCTTTTTGCAGCATAAGCACCACTTCTTGTTGTAATATTTGAAGATGGGGTTGCGCCAAAAACACAGGTGGAATGTGCGTTGGCACGTTTTTGAACTGCAAAGAGTGGCCCAGTTTTACTGTGTCTAACACCCAACGGTCTGATGTTATTTTCTCCCACTCGTCGACGCGGCGAGACACTCTTCCTCCCAAGACGTCCTGAAGCTCATCATTGTTGGGTCGTCGACTGCTTGTCTTTCCTGGACGATGAATAACCTCCTCTTCTTCTAGAAGCCTGATAGTCTCGACCTCTTCTAGTCACCTGGGCAGCTCGCCTATAGCCTCGAGAGGAGTACGATGGCCTGCTGAAACCACGGTCCCTGGATGACACAAATCGGGAATTTCCTGATGCTCCTCTGAAGGGGTGAAAAGGATCAAAAACTTCTGCCGCTGTTTAGGGCTCCAAGAAAGTGTGCTGTGTCCGAGTCCTCTTTCATGCCTTTTAAGGCCTCGTCCACCTTTTCCCCAAACAATTGCTCCCCTTCACACGGCATAGCGAGCACTTTGTACTGTACCTCTGGCCCAAAGTTTGTACACTTAAGCAAAGGCTTGCCTTCTCAAAACCACTCCGTTGTTTATTTGTTTGAAACCTGCTTCCGCCAGGTCTACGGCGATGTTAATTGAGTGGTTTGACGCCTCTTCCCCCTCACGCACCAGCAACATAGCAGATTTTCTGTGCTCATCCGGCAGATGTTCCAGGATGGGGGCTAAACGTGCAACATTTCTCTGTCGTATTTCGCCATTATAGCCAGTGAGTTAGCTGCCTTCACCGTCGTCGCTCCTACCAACAACACTTTCTTGCCAAAGGCATCCTGCCTCCTGGCCTCGCTGTCCGGGGGGATTGTGCATTTATGCTGTGACCTCGCCTTTCTTGCAGCAGCTACCGATACCACCGATTCTGGGGAAGGCTGTGAAGACAAACATTTTGGAGTGGACTCCGGAGCTTTAAACTTCTTTTCCAGTCTGCCTTTAAACGCAGGCTCCGAAAACAGATGGCGCATGGTTCGTAACCCTTCTTGCCAACGTGGTCTAGAATGGGGACCGAGAATACCGACTTCCTCCTCTTCCCGATATGATCAAACAAGAAGCAGTCTTTCTTTTCCTCCTCCGGGGTCAGGCCAAACTTGATACATGCTTTACCCATCATTGCGTGGAAGGAACCGATGTCATCTGGCGGTGATGGTTGCGCCGGACTTCTTGGAGCTTCCACCTCAGCCTCCGATTCCCATGTCGGATCTCTTAAAGGAGAAGATGATATGTTTGAAAAAGACTCTCCACGTTCTGAATCGGAATCCGGTAACTCTCCTTCCTCCGGATGTGAGCGCGAGGGATCCTCGCTAACCGGACGGGCTGTTGGTACCCTGGCTGTTGACCGTGGGGCCGGACCTGGTTCGTCGTTGGGCGGCGTAGTAGGTACCACTGCAGGTGCACCAATGTGAGACAACTTCACATCCAACCGGCACAATAGAGTCTGCAATGTGGATAACACTTCCAAGGACTACACCGCCTGGGGATTCAGTAACGACGATGTAACTGGGATAATTCGCCCACTCAAGACCATCAACGTATTGACACTCTGTTATCCCAGATCCGTTGGGCCTACCACCGGTCGTCTTCCACAGATGATATTGAAAGGGCCGCTTCCTGTTATAACAGGTCCTCTGATAAGATCGGAGCGTACACCTCTGGTTACCAGCCCTCCGGAGGGGCCACCGTCAACGATGCCACCTTCTCAATCATCGTTGTCTGAATCGACGAAACGATCGTAGGAATAATCTGCGCTGATGGTAATGAAGGCGTCGACGACTGAACTCCTGTCGACGACAACGGTGGTTGTGGCGCAGGTTCCTCAGGCGTTCCCGCCTTTTTTGAGCTTGATTTATGCTTCGACAAATCTCGACTCGAGGATGACCTATGATGGTCTCCTGAGGAGGTCTTAACAGATCTTTTCTATCCTTTTTTGATGAAGAAGAAGAAGAAGATGAAGCTTTTCCCTTTGATGACGATTCTCTCGTAGAATGTTTCTCAGAGGAACCCTTCTCCGTCGAATGTGGCTTCTTCGCCGGCGGCTCTGCAGATACAGAGCGGCGGGGGGCTACCAGAGATTTTGATCTCGAGGCCAAACTATGTGTAGAGCCTACCTCCAAAGGAGGGTACGCCCCCGCGCTGTCATTCAGCCACGTCACCAGACGTCTATTGCGGTCTCTCAGGGTCTTCTGTGAGAAGCCTTTACAAATCTCACAACTGTCTGCAGAATGATGAGGATGAAGACAATACAGGCAATCCATATGCCATTCTCCCTCGTACACCTTTTTCAATCCGCATGTAGCACACGGACGAAACAATGCCTTCCCAGACATTGGGAAGAAACAAAATCAACCTTGTAAAATAGCAGATAACACAAGGTGATCCCACTACTCTGGTAGACGGTTGAAATCTGAAGGAAGCCGCGGGGGTGGGGCTATTTATACCGCTACGTCCTATTGGGGCAGGCGTAAGCGGCCCAAAACGACATAGATAGGACACAGAAGTGTCAAAATGTTTTCCTATGGAAAACGTCTTTATAAATATACCGAGGGTTCCCAGTCCGACGACAGGGAATATTCTTAGCATGTGAATCCAGGGTGATGAGAAATCCGTGAGAGGATCATCCATCAGAAAGAACATGACCAGAGGTAAGTAATTTGTTCTTTGAATGGATTGTGTCTTCCCACAGATTATTAATTTTAGAGAGCCTCCCACAGCAGTAACCTCATCATAGGAGGATGGCAAAAGAGCAACTACCATCACAATTCTATCTTAAAGCCTTCTGTAAGACCGCTGTGTCAAATCGGGCATCCTAGCTTGATAACATGTCAAGGCAAAAAGGTTTAGCAAGCGTTTGTAGGGTTGACCATGTCAAAGCCTGACATTTGCCAGAGACGAGACTCCTCTTTGGAGTGCATACAAAGATGTTACTCCTCAAATGAGCCCTCAATCCTCCAGGAAAGGTTTTGCCTGCTATATTGTAATATTCAGAGATGGCTAGGATACCACTTTAGGGAGGAAGGAAAGATGCACCATTAGCCTCTCTTTGTCCGTAGAGAAGATAATGAAAGGTGGTTTGAATGAAAGTGCCTGGTGATCGCTCACTCTGTGCGCAGAAGTGATTGCGACAAGGAAAGATATTTTCCAGGAAAGGAGCCAGAGTTGGAAAGAGTGCATCAGTATGAATGGGGTACCAACTAAAAACGTTCAGACCAAATGCAAGTCTAAAGCTGGCACCACAAAGTGGGTCACAGAAAAGTGTTTACTAGCCTTTTTGAGAATTGAAGTGCCAAGGGCATAGTGAAATAAGAGCATTGGTAAATGATGGAAAGCATTGCTAGTATACCTTGACTGTAAAGATCTGTAGCCCCAGCCAGGTTAGGAAAGTACTGCTGTGATACTGTATAAAAAAGGGTCCAAATCCTTGGCCCTGCATCAGTCCCACAATTACTTCCAGTGGGAGCAGTATAGAGCCTTTGTTACTGGCCTCCTGGCAGAAGGCAACACCTCTGTTACGTCTTCAGGGAGATTCCAGTCCCTATATCTCATCCTCTCAGTAGCAAGGGTAGAGATTGATGTTTGAATGGGGGACTAGAACAGCCTCTTACGAGAGTAGGTCCACTCTCTTTGGAAGGCATTGTGGTGGGCAGATGGTCAAGTCCTGAAGGTTCGGGTGCCAAATCCTCCGGGCTCAGTCCAAAGCTATCAAGATCACTGTTGTTGCAAACCTTCTCAACCTCCTGATGACAGGAGTAATGATGGGAATTGCTAGAAACACATATAGAAGTGGAAGGTTCCAGTCCACCACGAACGTGTCCCCCATTGCTCCTCTTGGGGGAGATTTCCTGGTGCAGAACAGCTTGCACTTCCTGTTGGAACTGGATGTGAACAGATCTACCTGAAGAGTTCCCCAGTGGGAAAATATCTCTTTAAGGGCTTCCTGGCACAGCTCCCATTTGTGAGAGACCAAGCCCTGCCTGCTCAGTGTGTCCGCTGTTGTGTTGTCCTTCCTGGGTAGGTAAACTGCAGACAAAGAGATCCCTTTTTGTCACACCCTAAATCAGAGCTGCATTGCCTCTATGCGCAGTGGTAGTGGCCCAAAACCACCTCTCTTGTTGAGGTAGTCCATGGCCACTTTGATGCCCATCATGATCGGGACAGTTTTTCGTCTGTATCAAAGGTAGACAGTCCCACAGCGCCCGTCTGATAGCCCTCAGCTCTGAGAGGCTTATGTGAAGTTTCATTTCTGTTGGGGACAACTCACTGTGATCTTGTTCAGGTTAGGGCCCCCAACTTTAAGCAAGCCTCTGTAACTATGGTTGCCTCTGGCCAGGTTGCCAACAAGGTTCACCTGATATCAGGTTTTTCCTGTGGGACCACCGCAAAGGGGCTTGAGAGAGGTCCGTCATGTTGCCTGAAAACAGTGATCACTGAAATTTTTGTGAGCCCACTGAAGTGATCTCAACCTCAGTCTGGCCCCTGTCACTAGGAAAATGCCAGCTACCATGAGACCCAGCAACCATAAAAAGTCCAGGGCCGGTAGTGTGTAGGCTTTTTGGAATTTGTTGACCATCTGCTGAATGTGCAAAACTCTTTCCTCAGGAGGAGAAGTCTTTCCCAAGAGGGTGATACAGGACCGCTCTGGTAAACTGCAGCGTATGCAAAGGTGTCATCTGAGACTTTTTGAAGTTGAGAGAGATGCCCAGTGTGTGGAGAAAGTGGCAGGTGCAGTTTAGGTGATTCTGGGCTTACTCCTACACTGATCAACCTAACGTCCAGGTAAGGGAAGACGTGGATTCCCTCCCTTATTAGCCTGACTGTCATCCCTGACAACAATTTCGGGAAGACCTTGGGGAGGAGGTGAGCCTAGATGGCAGGACCAGAAAATGATAGTGTGAGCTGCCGATCACGGACCTCATGTACTTCTTGTGTCTGGAATGTATCGGCACATGGGAGTAAGCATCCTGGAAGTCGAGTGACTCCAACCAAACCTGAAGTTCCAGAACCTGGCCAATCAGCAAAAGAGTCAGTATCATACATTTTTGTTTTTTTTAAGTGCCTCAGGTCCAAGATAGGTTGTTGTCCCCCATCCTTTTTCAGTATCACGAAGTAGTGGGAATACCACCCCTGGTTCCTTTCTGCTTGAGGCACTGGTTCATTCACGCCTTTCTCCAGTAGAGAAGCAATCTCCTGCTGGAGTAACGGATCTGGGAACTGGGGGGAAAAGGGGAAGGGGGTGTGGCAGGTTGGAGGGCGCCTGATGAAAGCAAGTAATTACCTGTCTTACCCATGTATTTGTGTTAACGTTGCACCATTCTACAAAATGCTGCATTAGACGTGCCTCCACTGCAGTGGGGTTTGAAGAGTAATCAGAGAGGTTTTGTTGCATTTGCCTTGTCTGGTGGGACAGTAGCAGAAGAGACAAGGCATGATTTTACCCCTCTATCACTTGCAGGTTTAGTAAATCTCTGTTGCTGTCTTACCAGAGCTTGATCTCTGCATTTTTGGCCCAAAAAGTAATATTAGCGAAAAGGTCTTGTCCCCACATTTGAAACATAGGCTGTTGTTGAAATGTGGCTCTCCAAGGTTTTGCCATTGCTTTTGAGAACAACAAAGTTTCAGCTGGGGGACCAAAAAAGTTAAGTCCATCAAAGTGCATATCTAGTAGTCTCGCTTGGACATCTGGATCAGTGCAAATCTAGATTTTCTGGGCCAGGATAATCTTCCCAACGATGAGCTTGTGCCATTGCTCTACCTAGACAATCTGAAGCATTCAAAACAGGCTGAAGAGCCTAGCACATTGCCTCCTTCACATTTGCAATAATATTTGGGTAACCCTCCCTTCGCCTCCCCTTACAGAATATGCCCTACTGCTTCTTCAATCACAGCCCACAATGTGTGGGTGAAGTTTGGCAGTGCACATGAAGCATTAACTGCTTTTAAGGCCCTGTTGCCTGAGGGAAAAATCTTTTTAGACCAAGCATCAACATTCTTGTCATCTCTATCCTGGGGACAGGAAGGGTAGTGTGCTGATTTTGTCCCTGAATGCTGCCTGAATGGCAAACTCTTAGGGCTAGGATGCTTTGAAAAGAATTCAGGGTAGGTGGAGGGGGTGGCAATCCGGCATCGAAGAATGTTGAGACACGTGCAGCCATCAACAAAGTCAGGGCCTTCTTCAGCTTTTTCAGCATTGATTTCACACCCAGGCTTTTTGGTGCATGAGATGAATCTCTGCTGGAGTCGCTCCTGGCTTTGTCAGGCACGGTGGGCTCTGTTCCCTTTTTTGCCTTCGACTCCAAAGAGGGGCCTGATCTTTTAAAAACCTACAACATCTCTAATCGAAATTCCTCCCATTTCTCCACCGAAGCAAACATAGAAGGAAATCTTAACTGCCTATCATGCAAGGAGTCCAATGAAGAGTGTCTACAGCTCTTCTTCTTTGTCGAAGAAGATGAGGAGGAATGATACAAATCAAATTGGGAGTGTGATCTTTTTCTGTGCTTTTTTGATCACCTTTTTGGTTCTCTCTGGAGATCGATTGGGTAATTCGTGGTCTTTTGTTCAAAGGAGTGGTCCTCGAGATTTGGACGAGGATCAACCGAGTGCCAACTTCGACCCTCTCTCCTTCAGTGCTTTTTTGCATCATCGAATGACACAAAGTGCAATCACCTACCTTTTACCAGAGCCGGTACACCACTAACAAATTTTGTGAGGATCAGTAAGCAACATTTTCGCATCACAGGTCTCACAATGTTTGAAACCAGAAGGCTTCGGGTGGTCAACATTTTATAAGAAAAGTCAAATATAGAGTATGCCAGAACATGTTTCTAAGATGTGAAATGTTGCAATGAGCTTACAGAAAAAAGGAACTGAAGTCATGGAGCATGGTGCTGGCTTTTTATACCGACGCCAACGTCACATCTGACGCAGAGAGCTGTCGAGGAACCTTGACGCTGAAGCCGGACAAAACTAGTTGTTGTAACATCTGAAATGCATTGAGTGCAGGACTCCATTGCTAACCATTGCTGCCTCACCCCCCACTACTTAGAGGGCAAGGTTGGGGCTTAAACACCTATATCTCACTCCCTTAACGTACGTAAGCACCAGCTGGTGTCTCCTGTACTTTAAATAAGTTCTAAATTTCATGCAACCCAGACAGACTGTCTCAATCGGGCCATTTATTCCCATAATTTCAGTTGGACCCTTTTTATGTGCTGCTCTGCTGCTTCCTCACCCTTTGTAAAAGGTTTCTCTCACTCCTCTTGATTCCTGCATATTGTATTCAAGAGGCTCTTCACATCACCCATGAGCCATCTCCTGGCCCTGACAAAGCCCCACCACCTCATGGCTTCATCATCATCACTACCTCACAACTACAGCAGCTATATCGTATATATCTTGGAGTTCCTGGCTTCCTTTGCCCACAACTATGCCAGCCTAATGATGGGGAGGGTGGGACCAGCAATGTTTGCACCAACACCTCGACCCGCGCTTGTGCCTATTATTATAGTCTAAGAACTGGAACTCAGTACCCACAGCAGTAAGAGCAATAGGAATTGCCTATTCCAAAAACATCTGAAGACCCTTCTGTTCTCTGTAAATCTCCTGCTTGTATGCCTTCTCTAATCAGCTCCCTTATGCCCCCGGGCTTGGCACGATTTAACAAAAGCATAAATAGATAAATAGTTCCAGGCAGCATTGTGAGAATCTCCTTTGCTCACCCCTACTGACCCAGTCGGCAATGGAGCACCAGACAAACTGTCCAGGCCGAACTTTCCTCTGTTATCTTAGGCATATGTTTCCAATTATTCAGTAGAACTGGTTGTGTCTCCATTGCTGTTTGGCATTTTCAGGCTCTCTCTGAGATGGCATGTTGCTTTTGCTGAGTCAAAAAGGTTGCTTGTGGGGGGCTTGTGTCGGTGCTGTAATTTGCATCCTTCCTGGACGTGGTTTGCCGTTCGCTGCTGCATGTTGACTTGTAACAGTCAAAAGACCGGTTGGTTGAGTGTCATCATAGGTGGTGGTGGAGGTATAAAAAGGTGTCCTCCTCTGTAATTGTCTTGTCCACACAAGACTCTACTTCTCAGCTTCCTCAGACCTGCTGGTAACATGGCATGAAGATTTTTCGACAAGACTTTACGAAGTCTACCCATTGCTTCATGAAAAATGTTGGTCTAGATGAATAGGGTTTGCACAGTCCAATCTGTATTTTGTATTTTCTGGGGTACATGCAACACATTAGGGTTGAATAAAATGGGTTGAAAGTGTTGCAAGCTGCTGTCCTCACAACACACAGAGGTGGATGGTTTTGGTGCTATAGGGCAGGTCCATTTGGTGTGGCGAGGGTTTGCAGGCGGATCTCATCAGTAGTAAAATGTCGGCATGCAAGTGGTGGTTTGGTCATGTGCGCAGCCCATTGCTGATCGCTCAGTACTGGTGCTGTGTGTCTTATAATGCATGGTTGGCTACAACCCAGATTTTCTCTGCACAGAAGTCTTTTGGGGCAGGTTTATGACTAGATTATACTTTGCAATTATGTGTATTTTTATATCTTTTTTTTTAGATAATTAGTATTGTATACTGGTATTAACTGGTTTAATCATGATCATTGTAATTCATTCTTGTATTGATTATTTTGTGAAAGGTTTGTTTCAAGCCATACCACAATAAATAAATACATTGATAAAGCATTGTTTTAATGGCGTCATTGTTAGGTAAGATTTTCATATTTGTGAATAATCTTACTGACCTGTGTCAACCCCAGAACATTTTGCTGGGACTTGGTGATTATTTGTCCTTGTCCCTAGGTGGGTGGGATCTTTTTCCCCTCTTATTTGGTCTTTTACTCTTTTTATGGGTGACATTTTTAATTCTATCCATAGTGTGTGCTTGGATTTATAGTTCCCTATAACTTTTGGGCTTAGAATGGGTTGCCTCTTTGGGCTTCCCATTTAAATTTCTCTTATTTCCTCTTGGGTGAACTACTGTTCCCAAGACGTAAAGTGGGATTTCCATCCCCTTTACATTTTATATAGTGAGCCAGCACACCCCACCTTAAGTGAGGTGCTGGGAAAATATACTGTATCCCCTTTTTCTCTTACCTGGTAACATTTTTGTTATAATAGCAAGTTTACTTGAATGGCTGGTGGCAGTGAAACTACTTTTATGACTTTTAGTCATTATTACTTGCAGGTTGTCAAATCAACCGCAGTAACGCACAGGAGGCTTTTTTCATCATTTCTCGTTTTCTTGTGGTTTCCTTGGTCTTCTTTTGCCGTCTGTGAAAAACCACAGGGTGTTTCACTGTCCTGACGCCGGGATCCCTTACTCAGGTGGCCAGGGCACGGCTGTCCCTTTTGGATCCAGACCCTGGGGGTTGACAAGTGTGGGAGGATCACATGCGTGAGGGGTCCTCAGGGAGTGAGGGAGCAACACCCAACACTGAGCCGAGGAAGATGAGTTCTGAGACTGAAAGGCGTACGTACCACCCATGCAATACCTTGGACATGTCCCACTAACAAGAGCAGGCAGGGTGAGGCACGCAACCTTAATTACGTACACCTGGTACCTATTAGCCCTCCCCACATGGTTAAAAGGTGGTACACAGAGAAACTTGGAGCGAGGCGGCATGAGAGGAGGAGCAGTTCTTCCTATAGAAAGGTGAACCCAGCTGCAGGAATCGGAGGACCAAGTGTGGAATTGGATAAAATGAGGAGCCTTGGATTGTTATCATTATGATGAAATCATAGACTCTCTGTAGAGAATCATAACACCCATTATTAAGACTCACTGTTAGAATCACCATTACCCATTCACCATTATCCAATCATTACTCTTTGCTATGGAATCATTCCATTATTGCATTCTGTTTAGCTATCCATAGTACATTGCTGTAGTAGACACCATTACCCAATCACATATTAGACTGATGCATTTACAATATGCTTTTAGAATGATTTTGTATACATATAGTGCTTGCCATTTAGAATGATAAAGAAACATGCTGCCACTTTGCTTTTTTGCCATTTGCAATAGAATGACACTTGCCATATATTTGAAGTGCCATGTAGTGTTTTAGAGACACGATATATACTCACCATGATATGCTATGTATTCATGCTTGCATTAGAAATAGCGCCTAGGCTGAGAGAAACATTAGGCCTGTAATGACACACACTGTTATATTTGAAATGCATGAAAAGCCACTTAATATAGCACACATGTATGCTTTGTAGAGACACATTTAGAGATTGTCATGTATGTATGTATGTATGATTGAGTATGCACCTAGAATGAGTTTTGCATTTAGCTAGTGCTTGCATTGCGAGAGAAATGTTACACGCTAGGAAGCATTCAGACCGAGGCACGAGGCCTGAGCCATTTGCTGATGGAGAAAGACAGAAGTTGTTCGCACTGGCCAGTGCGAAGAAATGTTATGGTACACTGTTCATAAACATTTGCTTGGCAGGAACACAGATAGAGCGAAAGGAAGCTTATCAGCTTGGCTGTTGTGCTTCGCAGAGGCTGCAAAAGGTGGGGGCTGCGTGAAGGGAGTGGGTAGACAGGAGAGAGGGAAGCCTTTTCACACAGAAGAGGTGCTTTAAGAACGGGGCCTAAGAGTGCATTTTGTAATGCAGAGTGAAGCCTACAGTGGAGAGAATGGAGAAACAGGGAATAGATGATGTATTTCGCAACATATTCGGAAGGCCAAGAGGGAGAGATATGAGGTCACGCTGACAGCACACAAAGTAACAGGACATGCCAAGACAAGTAACACGCAAGGAGACAGACAGGCATTTTGCTAAATGCTGAGGGAGAGACATTCTTAGACATTCTGTGCGTCATAGAACACTATAACCAGGTGGCTAGAATGGGCTGGAGTTGTTGGTTGCTGGAGGCTGCACGAGAGTGGGACTGCACTAGAGTTGGGGAGAGCCACAGAGATCGAGAGTTGGCTGGAGATGGTGCTTGGTGCAGCAGACTGATGGGCGTTGATGAGATCGATGAGGCAGAGAGAGAGCTTGGGAGTTCGAGTGACCAGATCTTGAGAGGCAGATACTGACTGACCTGGCACATGCAGAATGGGAAGTAATGTTTGGCCTAGGCCTTAAATTGATTGATAAGAACAGACAGACAGACAGACACACACACACACACACACACACAGAGCTAGGGGGTGAAGGGGAAACCAGACAGGGATTGTTTAGAGTGATGGTGTGGATTTGGGGTGGATTTGCCCATGGAGGAGATGGATGCTAGCGCTTGCATTAGATTGCATTAGAACCACACACTTGCAGCACAGGCTTACATAGTTACTGCATGGTAGCTTTGCACCAGAAGTATAAAAGGTGCAAATTAGACATAGCATTAGAACTGCCTGCATTGTCATGGATTATGCTTAGCTGTGTGTATATAAATAAATGTATCCCATTGTTATAAATTGAATCGCTTCTTTGTGTTTTCTTTGTGTCTTAGTGTTATTTGTTATTGCCCACGGTAGTAAGATAGGTGTATGTTATTAGAACACATTGCACATAGGGCCTGATACGAATGCAGTCAAATGGGGGGTATAGTGATCCACACCTCCAATGGGAGGTTGTCAGATTGTCAAAGTTTGTCTGAAGACCGGAGAGTTCTTGCCCAAAGGGGGGGCAACACGACGGTTAGGGGTTTGGGTTTTTCAAACTGACACAAGGGGCCATGCGAATACTGTTACAAAGGCGAGCGAGAAAGCCATACTCCGAGCAGACCGTGAAGGTTCATAAAACAAGGGAAGAAAGGAAGTTCCTCTTTGAAGTGCTTCAAGGTAACCAGCCACCCTCATGGGTGAAATGGCAGAGTTGGGGAGGAGTAGGGGCAGCTGTGATACCGGCCTTGACTCCTATGATCAAAGTGAAGCAGAAGGAAACCAAGATATCACAACCAGTGAGTTATTGGAGGTAACAAAAGTCTGGTTTGTGAAATGAAGGAGTGAAACTGTATCTAAAGTTGAAGGCGGCACGTGTACCAACAAACGCAAGCAGGATGGAATGATTGCTTGGAAGCCTGTCATAGAAATACAAAGTAAAAGAAAGCTCTGGCAAAAATGCAAATGCCCAATCGAAAGTCTCTGTGAACTGTACGACAGTATAACCAACCCAGAATTGATCAAAAAAAGATAAAAGCAGAATACATGAACTTTATAGTTTGATCCTGGCGGAGGGAAACTTGAAGTGTGAAAAAAACTTTGTTATGTGGAAACTACAAGTACCAAGAGACATTGCGAAATGGAAGAATCAATGTGAAAGTGTTGAACTGTGATTAAATTAGGTGTCGAAGTGGTTATGAGGAGGTAAAGCCAAATCCTTGCAGTCTCGAAAGTCTTCGACAGTGCAACCCAGTTAAAGTTAACTCGAACCCGGCGAAGGAAAATCTTGAAAGCAATGTGAAGTAAAAGTTGGTTTGATCCCGGCAGAGGGAAACCAGGTTGGGACAAAGAGTGAACTGCAATATTACAAATTGAGTTGATCCCGGCGGAGGGAAACCTGTGTGAAGCTGAAATTGAGAAGGCTGGAGCCCAGCCAAGGGGAACCTTTTTGTGGAACGATTAAGAAAGTGAAAGACCCGGACTTGGGTGAGGGAGATGCAAGGTGTCATGATCTCTGCTTCCAAAAGATCAGGACTTGCCCGACTCCCTTGGAAGCAGACCCATAATTCCGGTTCGGAGTGCCAGCCAGTCCCAATTGGGACCTTTTGGACCCTGTCCTGGCGCCAGTGGCACCAGGCTCATAAAGATGCCCAGTCCCAGCGCTGGAAGCGCCGGGGTCATAATACTTGGGTGGACTTACCTGCAGCAGACCATGCTGCTTACTTACCTGCCAGTTGAACCCCTGATCCTCTTCTGTTTGGGACTACTTTTCCTGTTGGGTGGGGCAGGAGCCACTCCCTAGGTTCAGAACACTGGAACTCTTCTGGAAAGTAGGAACTCTTTTCTTACCTAGGCGTGGCTGTGGAAGGAGACACATAAGCACTACAGGAGGCTATTTAAACCACACCCGATGGATGAATCTTGCTTTGCGTTATTCTGCATTCTCTGCAGCAGAACGCTCATCGTGTCTTCTGCTTCTGATCCTGGGCCTAAGGGAACAAAGGCTTACCATCCTGGAATCCAGTCTTCAGCAGCACCTGTAAAGACAAAGAAAGAACAGGTTAGCACTACGGTCTTCAGTGGCAACGCATCTCTTACCTGGTCCATCGGCTGTCACCAACGCCTCGCGCTGCATTCCGGCATCTGAAAGACAAAAGCTTACCAGCTCTTCGCACGCTCCGGATGCCTTCGGCGCTGCATCCCGCATCTGAAAGACAAAAGAAGGTGCGTTTAAAGACATTGGGCAACTTTATTACTCACGTGCCATTACTCCTTCCCACGCCGAATCCAGTAGGTATTCCAGCACCCTTCAGCTTCTCTAAAGCTCCGAACTTGTACCTGCAAGATAAAAGGGACAGTTAGTGCGCATTGTGAAGCAGGCTACAAGCGCTTACTTACGTGCTTCCAGGCGCTTCTATTCCTCACGCGGGTTCGATCCTCAACTCTCATCAGCCTGCCATCCGCCATCGCCGGAACCCTGCAAAACAAGAGATATCATTACAAAAGACTTTTAAGACATTTGAAGTGCCCAGAACTTACCGTTCGTGCAGTTAACGACGGACAGCAGTCCTCTGAGGTCAAGAGGCCTGCACCCTTATCCAGTGAAGAAACTGGTTACGGCACCCTGCCCCGAGGCAGATGGAGAGCTCGGCGTTCACTTACCTAAGGTGAGGGCGTTAACCTTTGGGGTTCTACAAGAGAAGAGAAAGGGAAGAGGAGAGAGGCACCCAATAACCCCAGTTCATTAATCCCATATTTTCTATCTGCAGACATCTTACTGTTCGAGTCAGACATACAGTGCATAGAGGTCCAGCCCAAAGAGCCAACCGTGTGTTACACATCACCTTTGAAGATACGGCATTCACCCAGTCAAGACCGGCGCCTCTGTGGGAATCAGGTGAGCGTTACACGAGGGGTCATAAGACTAGTGACTCTGCATGGAAGGCCAAGTAGGCACTGGTCCGCAAAATGAACTGCGTCCTGGTAGCCGAAGCCAGAGTGTGTCACCCGGTCCAAGTGTGCCACCTTACCCTGTGCTATAAAACATGGGGAAGGGAGTTTTGCTCAGCCATACTGACATTTCTTATGAACACTGATTTTTCTTTATACATTATAGTCCCTTTACACATTTATTGTATTAGAGTAAGGGCAGGCATAGGTTTATTAGAATAGGCCATATCTATTTGACTAAAGACTGACTAGGACTGTATTATCTTTTGTTTGATGGTCGAGGACACTCCCATCTTAGTTATAGCGCAGGATAGGGGTTTTTCAACCCCTTTTGAACCATTAATGTTAATGTTAAATGTATTTGTATCGTGGTCCCCAGGCGCTCTGGCGGATCTGCAAACAAGGAGGAGTGGTGGGGGTTAGTAGGGTGAAGAGGGAGTAGAAAAGTGAGAAAGGTAGTATCCTGTTGGCAGCTTCAGTTTGGTTTTCACTGAGCTTGGGTGTGAATGTCGGATCGATGTGAGTCCTCATGTGCTGTTGGTGCGAGTTATGTGTTGTTTGTTTGTTGTTGCAGTGTGGTGAAGTGTGTGTGGTTTGCTGTGCAAAGAGGAGGTTGTGTGGGGTTTTTGTGTGGATATATATGTGGAAATTTGAGCTTTTGGTTAGTGGGTTTTATGTCTTTTAGTCTTTGTATTTTCTGTTCCATGTATCTCATTTTCCTATGGAGTTGGTATTTTTAGCCTGTCCATCTAATTGTTAGGTGTGATGGGATGGCTTCAAGGTTTTAAAACTTGCAGCTCTTGTGTCAGTGTCTACTTGTGAGACCATGCCTCCCTTACACATCATACGCGGGAAAGACCTTGGTTGAAGTTTTATCTTTGGTGGGGAATCCTTTGTATTTCGCATTGAGGCTCCAGAGTGTCTGTGAAGGCGGGAAGTGAGGGAGGAGTCCATAACTCCTCTGCAGCCCTTTGTCTTCCAACTTGCTGAAAGGAATCTGTTCCCGCTGGGGGGCTGACCTCCTCTTCTGACTGCTGCTGCAAGTTCTCATGCAGTGTCCGTCCTTTCGTCTCCAAACCAAGAATCCAGGGGCCGGGTCCTGTGTTGCTGCATCTTGAAGGCATCCACCCAGAAGCTTTTTGTTTCTGCTGAGGTACATGATGGCTTAAGTCTTGTGTGAATCCTGTGAGGCGGAGTGGGTGATTTGAGTGTTTGGGAGTTTGCCCATACAATTGGCCCAGGCTTAATGCTGGAACACACATAGGGAGTATTCTGTGAAGGTCCTGAACACTTTAGACAAACTCTTAAGTGAATACTTACTTGCCTAATGAGATATCCTCTATATGAGGTATATATTGAAGCGGAATAATGTGGAAATAAGGAAAGTAGAAGGCAGCTGGAAAAGTTAAATTTAAGGATGGAGGAAAAGGTTTATTCATGCCTTTCATTTATGAAACCTGTGAAAGGTGAATTTTACAGGCTAAAGGTGTCTGCTATTGTATTCAATGGCTGTGAATTAAGGAATTTTAAGAATAGGAAATGTTTTGATATTTTGTAAGGTAAAATTCTCAAGCAGGACTTGGGCATTACGATCTCTGTTCCAATTAGCGGCATCAGGTTGGAATTGGGGCCGGTGCCTTGGTGGTCAAAATACATCAAGAGGACATTATCCTTACAGAAAAAGCTATCACTGTTGGATGCCTTGAGTCTTGGCTATCATCTAAATGATTTATTGGTGAAGGGATCAAATCCCTTCTTGGAAAAGTTCAAGAAGCAATGTGAAGTGTTCCATGGCATGATTGATGTCAATGGGTCTGAATAAGATGATGTGGTGAAAATGAAAATAACATTTTGGGACGGATCGACGGACGTCCAGGAACTGGGGAGATTAAACCTTTACAAAGGGAAATAAATGTTTTACCTACTCCAACATGATCTAAGAATGTAAATTAGCAAATTTCCCTCTTACAAATTTCATGGATGGTATTTGAAATTCAGATTGAATTGTTTACCAACTCTTGAGGTGGTTGCTCCTAAATTAGGATTTCCTAAGGAGCTTCGAAGGTGTAGACTGTGTGGTACCGAGACTTTGCACAATTTGGTGATGAATTGTCCTTCATTACTAAATCAAAGGATCTTGAGCTTGGGACCTTTCATTCACTCAACTTCTCAGGTTCTAACAGAAAGTCTTTGGAATAGATTAATGTCAAGTCCCCAGCTTTCTCTTATTTTGGCTCCAGTAAAAAAGTTGATTGAAATATTTTCTGAATTGAATAAGGTTGTAATGCAAAGTGAATATGATTTAAGACAGATTTATGATGTATAATCAATTTCCTGTCATTAATATAAATTAATTTTACATAATTTGTTATAGGATTAATTGCTGTTATGGGCACTTTTATCATGACTGTGACGTATTTATGTATTCCATTTTCAATTTTTTTATCGCTGTGTTTTGAAATAATGTGTAATTGTATTGAAAACACAGAAAAATAAAAGAAAATATTGGGCTTTGCTTTCCCTGATCTGCTTCAGTGCATTTCTAAAACAGTTTTGGAGTTAATATTTAATAGTCACAACGATTGCTGTTGCTCTTCTTAAACTGTAATTGGGTTTTGCTTTCCCTGAATGGCTAAGTGCGCTTCTAAAAAAGCTTACTGTGCTCATACCTATCCTCGAGTAGCTGAACGCCCCTCTAGAAAGTATATGTGGGTCATTCCGAGCTTGGAGGTAAGGTAAAAAAACAATGCCATTGGATTATGGATTACTGGCATCGCTTACCGCTACGGGCTATTCTGACCAACCAGACCGCTATTTACGGCATCGTAAATTCCGATGCCGTAAATAGTGGTCCAGACGCGCACGCGCGACACAACATGCCGGCATTACCAGCATGCCGTAAACCGAAGCTGATCACAAGCCATGCGGACATGCAAATAACGGCCTACTGAAGCCCGAAAAGTACCTTACCGGCATGGAGTAAATACCGGCATCTCTGAGAAGGTGTTAAGAACCATGAGCAGTGTTACCAAGAGCCACAGGTGCACACAATCAGCAAAGGTGGAGTCAATGGAGTCTGGCACAGCACAAAAGGAGCACACCCACACACCACACCCCCTCCCACACCAAGATGATACCAATAGTAGTAGCATTACTGGAGCTGGAGGCCCTGCTTGCAAAGCAGCAACAACAACAACCACAACAACAACAACAACCACAACAACAACAACAACCACAGCCCCCACCACAGAGGAGACAAAGGAGGAGAAGGAAGGTGAGACAGGCCCAGCATGCCCAACCAGTGCAGCCACCGTTACCACGCCGGCAGCCACCAATCCCTCGCATCAGAGCCACCCCTTCAACCTAACACTAGAGCAGATCCACACCCTGTACCGGCTTGACCGTGACACCATCACCACCATAGTGGACCTGATACATGACGACATAGTGAGCTTCATTGAAATACGCACCGCCACCCCCCCTCTACTGAAGGTAGTGCCTGTGCTCCACTTCCTTGCCACAGGCACCTACCATCCATTGCACGGGACACATAGCGGGGCCAGAAATGGGGTCAATGCACCCAGGGACATGTGCGTATGGGCAGAAATCACCTGCTGCCATGTAAAACCAGTACAGTTGTCCTCCATGAATGTACGCACACTTACCTTCATTGCCCTCTCATGCAGGTGATGGTGGCTATCCCTTGAAGCCATGGCATGCCGCTACGTTCATTACCGGCATGGCGAAAAGCTTGTGCCCGCAAACTCGTAATAGTGCGCGTTTAGCGGTCTATTGCCAGCTCGGACACGCTATTTGCGCCATGCCGGTAATGGACGGTACTTACCTCCAATCTCGGAATGAGGGCCTATGAGTTACTTTACTTTGCGTCTTGAAACACTTTTGTATAGGCACGTTATACATGCCATATCATATCATATCATACTAGCTCTAAACTGTGTTCTTAAAAGTAATACTTATGGTGTAACTGTATGCATTCATAATAGAAGAAATGTCATGTTGCAAGATATTCCTGTAACAAGTGTTGGTATAACTTAACTAGTTGACTAGATGATTCTGAAAGTGAATAACACTGTTTGTTATGACCAATAGGGTCAACCGCCCTTGAAATACATATTGTAATCTAAAAGTAACTAACCTGGTTTTATTTCCCAAGAATAGCATATTGCATTTCTGAATGTATAACTTTAGGTTTGACTCACCTTGAACTGCTGAATGCTATTCTTAATGGGGTTATACTTTGGTTTGTATTCCATAAGTATTGAGTGGGTTTTATTATTGTGTTTATATGATAATATGTGATAGTACTTACCTTTCCCAAGATTTATCTTGGCCTACATATATTTATAATACATTATTTCTACAATACATGGGCCCTCATTCCGAGGTTGGTGCTAGTCATGGCGCTACTAGCGGCATGACTAACACCAATACCAGTACCGCCACCGACTTGGTGGTAGGGGGGTTTATCAGTCCAGTCCGACCTTGGCGGGACCGGTAAGTCCCCATTTGAAAAGCCATTCCCCATTCCCATTTGAGCCCCCATAGGGCTCACTGGGAAGGGGGAAGGCTTCAATAACGGTACCGCAAATTGCAGTACCGTTATTGACCCCGGTATCCCTTTGCGGGTTCCGTCGTTAACGCCTGATAAATACAGGCGTTAAGAGAGGGACCCGCAAAGGGACCTTGGAATAGGGCGCAAAGGGATTACCGGCACCGGTGTCATTACCGGTGCCCGGTATCCCTTTGCCCCCAGGTCGTAATGACCGCCATAGTGTTTCAGTGTTTCTTTGGACCATATGTATGCTACAATTTCTTGCTACCAAGCTTCAGCCCTTTCTCCCTCCTAAGATAAGCCTAGCTGCTCTGTCCATGCAACCAACATTCTCAGGTAGTACAGCCTTATACTGAGAGTGGAGTTTTTGTAGTGCCTCAGATATGGTTTTACGAAGCCTTTAGTTGCACCTCAGAAAAACTGTCCTAACAATCATGACCAGAACGATACGTATGAAATCTTGCATGCCAGTGGGTACTTTGCCATCCAATGGTCCTGGCATGTTGTCCTTGTTAGCTTGCTCCATTATGACAGCTGAAGATGTCAGCTTGACTCCCCTCATTGACATCCATTTTATCAGCTAGAGGCTGTAGACAAAAACATAAATACATGGTTTTAATTTTGGGGTTAGTGTCACACCCCTAAAAAGGTACAAACGTTTGCTTTTGAAAATATACTCAACGGCTGGTGCGACATCCGATTTCGACACTCCATGTTCTTCTCCAGTTCCCAAATGTTGAGGGGGGCTGGGGGTTCCCCTCCCCCACCTCAACTCCATCATTCTGCATCATAATAGACTTGTATCCATTGTAGTCAGACTCCATTTCACCATGTTGCATATCTGAACATGATAGTATGGGATCTAGCTCGATGGGTTGCTCGAGAACCAAGGCATCAGCATCATTAGCCATTTGCAAATTAGCCATATCTTCGGCTGCACGCACCTGAGCATTTTGAAGGACATCTCCAGCAGGCAGCCCCATGACAGTGGCGATGAGAGATGGCTGACTGCCCACACAAAGTGTAGACATGTTCTCACTGAGCTACTGATCTTCGCTGTTCACCATCAAAGCCTGTGAGCCATCTATTGCATCAAGACTGTTGTATCTTCTCAGAAGGCAATAAGGTAAATAACTATCATCGGGATCGCTGTGGCTGTCCTAATTTTCTGTCAATTTGTGATGACATTAAAACTATTTTTGTTTCTGGAATGTTATGAATAGATGTAATGGGGATGTGGTATATAGGCCCTATGTTTTGAAAAAGTCTGAGTTCTAAGCCGAAACATGTGTCGACAGTTTAAGGGCACTCATGTTATAGTGGACAAAAAGTAAAAAAACAAACTATGATAACTACATTTCTTTGTGGCGCTTTATTTATGGAGAATACTCTTTCCCTACTATTCAAACAGGGATTGAATAGCCATTTGCAACTGTGGGCCACTTTTTCATTGGTGCGCGAGACAATTTTATGGCCCAGTCCGACACTGCCTTTGTGTCAGTAAATTGGTCAGAATGCACAGCATAACTGGTCAGTGGTATGCAGAACAGCACGTCCTTCAGATGACCAACCTACCACTCATATTGACCTGAGATAGTTATTGACCTGAAGCATGTATAAAAGGGGTGTATGCTGGGGCACATGAGGTCACTGGGTGTCTTACTGCAGTAGGCATTGTACCTACAAGTATACATACAACACTGAAAACTGTCATGTATTTCTTCCTACAGGCTAAGTCACAGACAAATATGCAGACCACATCCCTACCAACCAAGGTCATATCTACATGTGATGACTGCAGAGCAGATACAACACATATACCCACTTGACCAACTCACCATTATGGAGTTGACTAACGTAATTGCAGCATGCCTCCAGTTAGAGATCAACATCAATACCTCCATCCAACAATACTGAATGGGACGAGTGGCCTGCATTACTGTGCAAGTGGGTCTTTCCGACCACAGTAGTTCAAGTTGCTGGGTTTGCCTAATCAGCATTCAATGGCATTCGCACACAGGTGATGGTTACCATCATCTTGTGTGTTAGTGATTACATAAGCTTCCCTACAGAGGCCAATACGGTATGTCTCTCAACCCCTATACATTTACTTGAACCCCAATAAATATGACCCCCCAAAATATTATATACATTGTATATGAATTTTATACAAATTTGTCAAGAATTCCAATGAGTTCGATAAAATAATTTGATATAGATTTACACAGATCCCAATAAATGTAATTGAACCTCAATAAATGTGATGACCCCAATACATTTTATATACATTTTATATGAATTTTACATACATTTGATAAGAATTCCTATTAATTTGATATAGACTCATCTGAACCCCTATACATTTAAATGTACCCCAATATAGCTGATGACCCCCCAATTTTTTAAAATATAAATTTGATATTGTAGGCCTAAAAAACAGGTGCACTCTTCAGACTTCTTGGGGCTATCCAGCATGGGGTCAATGAAACTGTAATTTTGAACAGCTACAGTTACGAGAAGGAGAAAACAGCCAGTGACAGCCACAGCGATCCCAATGATAGTTATTTACCTTATTGCCTTCTGAGAAGTTGCAACAGTCTTGATGCAATAGATGAATCACAGGCTTTGATGGTGAACTGCGAAGATCAGTAGCTCAGTGAGAACATGTCTACACTTTGTGGGGGCAGTCAGCCACCTCTCATCGCCACTGTCATGGGGCTGTCTGCTGGAGATGTCCTTCAAAACGCTCAGGTGCGTGCAGTCGAAGATATGGCTAATTTGCAAATGGCTAATGATGCTGATGCCTTGGTCCTCGAGCAACCCATCGAGCTAGATCACATACTATCATGTTCAGATATGCAACATTGTGAAATGGAGTCTGAATACAATGGATACAAGTCTATTATGATGCAGAATGATGGAGTTGAGGAGGTGTGGGAGATGAACCCCTAGCCACCTCAACATTTGGGAACTACAGAAGAATATGGAGTGTCGAAATCGGATGTCGCCCCAGCCGTTGGGTATATTTTCAAAGCAAACATTTGTACCTTTTTAAGGGTGTGACACTTAACCCAGAATTAAAACCATGTATTTCTGTTTTTGTCTACAGCCTCTAGCTGATAAAATGGATGTCAATGAGGGGAGCCACGCTGTAGCAGACACTGTCAATATTTATTGTGGTTGCTGCTCAAATCAAATAGAAACAGGGGGGAATCTCAATAATAGACTGTGTAAGCAATGTATCTTGATCATGAAGAACGATTGTGTTGAAGACGATATGCTCACAACAGTTGTGAGTTGGGCTGATATCCTAGCCATTCAGGGCTTCACAACCATAGAGGTGAAAACATGTTTAAAACAACACTGTCACAACTGGTGCGACGGGCATAAAATTGGCGATCCTCAGCAGGAGGCTCATGAATGTTTTCTAATATCCTATACAGATAAATCGTTATGTAAAATATGCCACACGTTCAGCCCTAAATGTCTTGTAAAAATGATGCGTCTAATACAGTCTTCAACCTAGCTAAAGGTTGGGAAAGGGGTGGAACAATGCGTGCCTAAAATGTGGTGGGCTAAATAAGTGGCATATAAGCCCCTTTTGAAAATTAAGTAGTTTAGACAGGGATGTCGGCTGTGTGTTAGATGTATAATTGAGAAAACTGTTCACAAATGGGAGGATAAAGTATATTTCAGCCATCACAACAGAGAAACATACATGGTGCCTCGTAATCTGACCTATAGAGATTGAGAATGTAGATCTTTACATGTATTTACGTTTCTTTGCAGGGAAATAAAAAATGAACAACTGGTGAGAAGCTGCCAACAATATGTTATATGTATTGCGAACATATGTTGCAACAGATGCCCCCCTACAATGGACATCTAATGGTGAAATTGCTCCAAAGAGGGTTTCGATGATTTAAGGCTGCCTGTTAACATTTCATTGAAGCTGGAGGTGTAGGACATGCAACATCATTCTCTAGCCATTAAAGGATATTGGCTGTTTGATAGGGAGCTTTATGATTTTCTATTATACACCGCTATAATGTGTATGTTTGCTTATTGATGCAGTGAACGGCAGAGTGTGTATGAAGTAATTAAGCATACTGCAAAATATGTAACCCGTTTGATAACTGTAGTGCAGCAAACAACCCCAGATATTACATTTCTATACAAATCTGATGATGCAAATCTGAAAAAAATCTGTTGCTTGCAAAATGTAGTTGGGTCTTTATGTCTAACTGATATGGGGAGAACAAGTCCCACGTAAAGCTGTCCAAAATATTTTGAAGGGGGTGTTGGTAGTTATAGAGGTGTTGAGGGATTGTATCCTAAACTGAGAACTGATGGTTAGAATGTGTCAAGGAGCGCTGTCAAGACGTGGCGGTCGGATCAGGACCCCTATGCACTACACATGCCGGTCCGAAAACATTTTAAACAACGAATGACCGTGGTATATCTGATATCGATCAACAATGGCAGTCTGATCTTATCGCTATGAGCCAGTTCCAGGGAGACAATGATGGCTTTAGATATATTCTAGCAGTCATCGATGTCCTATCAAAATACGCCTATGCTAAGGCTTTGAAAGACAAGACGGGATCCAGTGTAGCGGCAGCTTTTAATAGCATATTTAACAGTGGATGGGTACCCACGAAACTACAGACAGACACTGGTAGGGAGCTTCTAAGTGAACCGCTACAGATCCTTCTAAAACAACATGGGGTGCACCATTTCTTAACACATTCTGATGCTAAAGCCTCCGGTGTAGAACTGTTCATAGGAACGTGTAAAACACAGATCTGGTATTTCATCACAGCTGAAAACACACATAGATATATGGATTACCTGCATTTAGAAATATGTATGACAAAACACATCATAGATCTATTAAAATTACCCCCGTAACAGTCGCACCTCAATTTCTTGGAGGTCTGGGAAACCTTTAAGCGAAAATACTTTTTGAAAAGGAGGCAAGAACTCCCCTTAAAAAGGCTGATCATGTACGGATCTCGAAACACAAGGACGCCTTTACTGTGAAGTTGGCCACACCTGTAATATTGGAAGGACAGTGGACTGTGGTTCTCACAGAAGTTCAATACGTCTGTTCGTGGGATATTTTTGGCAGCAGGGATGCCACATTTATCATAAAATGAATGAACCAGAGAAGGCTTTCACCAGGATGGTTCGCCGAGGTGTATACCTAAATATACAGGATCTCGTCAGAGTCATCAACAAAAGCATATCAACCATACCAGAGTATGGGGCCACAGTGTTACACCTAGACCCACATCAGAGGATTGTTTTTCTTCAAGGGCCGGGCGTGTCTGTCAGGTTTTCAACAATGAGGAGACTGCGTAACATACTGGGGACCGTGCTACATGTTGGAAGCAGAAAACCATGGATCAATAGTCGAGCTGATGTTACCAGGGGGTTTTACAGTTTACTGATTTACAGCAATATAGTGGAGTATCAAAGGATGGGGGATAGCTATGCACCATTACTTAATAGAACAGTGGAGAACAAAGTTAACGAGAATGATCTTGTGAACATTCAATACAGCAAACACGATTACATCCCTGTGTGTAACAACTATTTCAACACGATAATGATTGGGTGAGCTTACAGTTGTTGGTGCGCCGTAAGGTGATGTAATGAAAACGTCTTAAACAAATTGCTTGAAATTCTTTTAATTGGAGATTTTCAGTGTTGTAGCCTTATTGGATGACACGTGTTACGGCAGTGAAAAATTGCTATTTTTAAATCCAGGCTAGGTATACGAGAAACATAAGACAATACAGAAAAGAAAAGAAAATAAGAAAACATGAGAAGTCACTCATGAAAATCCTTTACAAAAGTCAGTTATCATATTGTCACTGATTACGTGTATAATAGTTAGATCCTTGGAAATTAAATGTATACAAGTTGTGCTCAGTGATTGATTGACCCAAGTGAATGAAAGTGTGGAAAAGAAGGAAGTGAAGGAATGAGAGGGGAGGGAAAAAGGGGGCACGTTGATTATTACAGTTCGATTTCTAGAAGTCATACTATTCCAGAGAAAGATCCATAAAAAATTAGGTGGTTTAAGTGAGTGGAGATTCAGGCCATGTGATAGTGGATCATAGTAAAGTGGGTGGCTTATCCATATTCATTTTCGCAGATGACAGCATAATGCAAAGAGATTGTAAGTCATGGGTTCAATCCCACCTGTGTAGAAAGGTTATAGGTGGACCCATTATTTGTTATGCTTCAGTTTGATATATAAGCATGCAATATAGCCAAACACCATTATAGATATGAACTAATGGCAATTAGTTACTTATGTCCATGCATTGTTGTCGTAGCACATTGTCAGTATCATCTCAGTTTAGTATGAAGAGGTTTCTTCAATACGGAAAGGTGCACTGATAATAGTAGATATCCACATCCAGACTCGTTAGGTTCAAATTCCAAATTCCTATGCACGTCTTAGTTCCATTCATTATGGAAAAAGCCTATAGCAGAAAGAATCCATTAGATACCCTTGTCACTAATTAAACATCCTGTTTGCTACATAGTGCGGGCTCCAAGAAGCGGGGATACAGTAGAAAAGAATGTATCCATGTGCGCAACGTTGTGCCACTTGTGTGAAAAAAGTATGCTAGGAAGCATCTCTGTGAGCCCTCCCCGTATGTGGGTGGGTTGTTCGAAAGGGTCTTACCTCATGTAAAAGTGTCCTCCGATCGCCCTGTGGTCCGCGTCTGTGTAAAGTCCCTCCTCTGTGTTTAGTCCGGCTGCCATATTTTGGGAAGACAGTAAGCGTGCGACCTGGGTTGGGTATAGAATGAGCACCATTCAAAAATGGAGGCATGACTTTTATACGAGGAAAATAGAAAATAAAAAGGACTCCGCTAAGATACTAAGATAATTTTTAGTCGGAATACGACAGAATGTTAGATTTATGTGCAGTTAGTTCAAACAAGTCACATTGAGAATATATGAGGACATAAACGGTCTAGACTGTCTGGAGTGATACGAGGGCCATAGGAAAGGCATTGTGGTTAATGTAGTATACGACTAAAAAATCAAACCTGGCGAGATTTGAAGGGCCAATTTCTAAATGTTGTAGATATGAATTAACCCCCTGCAGTAGCATGGCGGTTAATGTATTTGTGATACCAAGAATAGGCTGATGAGAACGGAGAGAGTTGGCCC
Organism: Ambystoma mexicanum; assembly: GCF_040938575.1. Classification (NCBI taxonomy): domain Eukaryota; kingdom Metazoa; phylum Chordata; class Amphibia; order Caudata; family Ambystomatidae; genus Ambystoma; species Ambystoma mexicanum. The sequence goes on from NC_090932.1 coordinate 1,152,126,442, forward strand.
AGAGTGAAAATGTACTGAAGTGGTGTAAAAATTAGGGATGAGGGATTGTTGGCTATTGAGGCAGCTCTACCTGGCCAGCCGTTTGGAAGTTGAAGTATGAATATACCCAAGAGTAGTGTGCTGTTGAAAAAACCATATGATATTATGTAATCAAAAGTCATTGCATGTCAGTGAGTACAGCAAATGGATTGATGCAAAATCCATAAGATCGTAAGAAGAAATATGTGACATATGAACGTATCAATACAAGACATATGCAGGAAATGTACAACACTACATACATTAAAGAAAATGGGTCATTTGATTGTCAGAGTTCAAACCATAATCCACAGTACGATGTTTCCAAAAAAGTTTTGCTTCGGCTTTTCTGAGAAAAAGTTCTTGGTTTCCACCTCTTTTATTTCTTACGATTTTTTGTAAATGGATGAATTTAATGTTCTTTTTATTGTCCATCTGGTGGGCCGTTTGCCAGTGTTGTCACAAAGGTAGATTGCTGTCTTGGCTGCTCATGGCAGAATTATGTTCCCTTATACGCGTTCTTAATTCTCGAATTGTGCTTCCGATGTAAATGAGTTGACATGTGCATTGAATTGCATAAACCACATATTTTGAGCGACAGTTGATTTGTTGTTTGATTGTGATTTTATCCTGTTTTTATCTGGCAAGAAATCTGTTTGAAAGTAGTTCACACTCTGCTTCAAATGATAAGTTTGTGCAGTTCCTTCTCGCTCGAATGAATCCGCCCTTAGGAATGTTCTTGATAACTGGTTTGTAGTGACAACTGGTAGCAAAAAGAGTTCAATCAACTTTGGTTTGTTTCCTATAGGTTTTAGTGATTATTGTTTCTCCTGAAATGGAAATTGTGAGGTCTAAAAAGTTAATTTCTGAGGCACTTGAGGGTCCAGTAAATTGTAACCCAAAGGTATTGTTGTTAACTTGTTCCAAGAAAATATCAAGGTCAGTTTTGGTGCCCTCCCAGATTGGTAGCACAACATAAACATAGCGGGTCCACTTAACTACATGATTTTTTAATGTGATTAGTGGCTAGATGAATTGATCTTCGAACATTCCCATTACAAAATTGGCAAGTGCTGGTGCAAATTTGATGCCCATTGCGACGCTGCATGTTTGTTTGAAAAAATCATTGTCAAAAATAAAAATGTTATTTTCCAGCGTGGTGAGTAGCATTTCCTTTAGCATACACACATATCTGAAGCCTGATGCTGATTTGTTCTTGAATGTATAGTCCACAGTTTGTAATGCAAGGGTGTGTCCAATTGAGGTATAGAGAGCTGTCACGTCCCAAGTTGCCAGCAGGTAGTTGTCTTTCCACTGTATTGTTTTCAATGTTTTAATGGCTGATGTGGTATCCTTCAGGTAGGCTTGTACTTGAAAGACTTTGGGTTTAAGTATATTATCAATGTACTTGGCAATGGGTTCAGTGGCCCATCCAATACCGCTTACTATTGGTCTACCCTTAGGAATTTTGTGAAACGGGGGGACTCACAGAGATGCTTCCTAGCATACTTTTTTCACACAAGCAGCACAACGTTGCGCACATGGATACATTATTTTCTACTGTATGCCCGCATCTTGGAGTCCGCACTATGTAGCAAACGGGATGTTTAATTAGTGACAAGGGTATCTAATGGATTCTTTCTGCTATAGGCTTTTTCCATAATAAATGGAACTAAGACGTGCATAGGAATTTGGAATTTTAACCTGACGAGTCTGGATGTGGCTATCTACTATTATCAGTGCACCTTTCCGTATTGAAGAAACCTCTTCATACTAAACTGAGATGATACTGACAATGTGCTACGGCAACAATGCATGAACATAAGTAACTAATTGCCATTAGTTTATATCTATAATGGTATTTGGCTATATTGTATGCTTATATATCAAACTGAAGCATAACAAATAATGGGTCCACCTATAACCTTTCTACACAGGTGGGATTGAACCCATGACTTACAATCTCTTCGCATTATGCTGTCATCTGCCAAAATGAATATGGGTAAGCCACCCACTTTACTACGATCCACTATCACATGGCCTGAATCTCCACTCACTTAAACCACCTAATTTTTTATGGATCTTTCTCTGGAATAGTATAACTTCTAGAAATCGAACTGTAATAATCAGCGTGCCCCCTTTTTCCCTCCCCTCTCATTCCCTCACTTCCTTCTTTTCCGCACTTTCATTCACTTGGGTCAATCAATCACTGAGCACAACTTGTATACATTTAATTTCCAAGGATCTAACTATTATACACGTAATCAGTGACAATATGATAACTGACTTTTGTAAAGGATTTTCATGAGTGACTTCTCATGCTTTCTTATTTTCTCTTCTTTTCTGTATTGTCTTATGTTTCTCGTGTATTTAGCCTCGATTTGAAAAAGGCAATTTTTCACTGCCGAAACACATGTCATCCAATAAGGCTACAACACTGAAAATCTCCAATTAAAAGAATTTCAAGCAATTTGTTTAAGACGTTTTCATTACATCACCTTACGGCGCACCAACAACTGTAAGCTCACCCACTCATTATCATTTTTAACAAACGGAGTAGAGGGGCTCTATGTCTCTGTAGCAGCTTACTTGGATGCGACGACTGCGCTAAATAGACTTTCATTACAGATACGATTTCAACCTAAACACATTCATCTAAAACAGGTTGCGAGGTATCAAAGGTGTCTACCAAAAAGTCCCTCAACAGATGTTAACTATTTCAACACCATCAACATTCAGATAAGAGACGAACAAGGGCAGTTTGTATCATTTAAATACAGAAAAATCTGGCTGTGATTGCATTTACAACCACAGCAGCTCAAAGACTAATAAAACAGTGTTACAATGGCTGTGGTGAAGAATTATGGAGACCACAGGGCTTTTATGGAATATTACAGGACTCATGCTGGCTACAGCGATTAGCCATACCTTAGTGGGAGCCCCATAATGTATGGAGTGGGCCTAAGTGGTATCTTTAGAAGTCTCTTTAGACACACAATGCCCTTCATACGCTACGGCTTTGAATTAGCTAAACCACATATGAAAACAGCTGCCACCAGCATTGCAAAAGACGTCATGGGGAGTGTGACAAAAGCAGTATCCAATCGTCTTGCCAAACAGGAAAATGAAGGGCAGGATGGATCAGGCTTCATCTATAGACCTCGTAGGAGTGTTAAGAGGAATAGGTCTACATCACACCTTTGCGGCCCTCCAATGCCCGTCAAGAAAAGAAGCTCAAGGGCCTGACGCAGACATCAAACTACGAAGAAGAAGAGCATTAGTCCTAAAACACACAAGGGTGGTGATATCTTCTAAATAACAATGGCATTCCTACATGGTTCCTCGGGGGAGTGTGTGAAATCGGAGTTTGATCTCTTCTGTGTACCACTGACCCAAACCAGCATCAGGAACAGTTTTTTCATGGAGGTGTCACCCCTGGCAGCGTTATCACCAATAGCCCCCATAGAATTCCTTGCATCAGGGTTGACAGACATGTATCTAGGTTTCAATGACACCTTGTTGCATCTAACTTGTAAAATAACATATGCTGGCAGCACCAACCTCGCAGCTGGTGCACGAGTGGCTACGATCGCATACGCCATAGCCACAAAGTTAAACCAGGTGGACATAACACTGGGCAATCAAATGAAAACACAGAGTGATAATATGTATGCCTACAGTGCCTATACTGAGAGCCTATTAAATGATGGTCCCAAAGCCTTGGAAAACCAGCTCTCGGCCAGTCTCTTTTACTGAGACACAGTGGGACAATTCAATGCCACTGCTCTGGATGGTGACTACACAAAGTTCATCAAGAAAGCCCACTACACCACGCTCAGTAGAAAATTTGATTTAAAAAGACGTCTACAATCAGACATTTCTTCTTGGATAAATTGTTCATCAACAGTGTTGACCTTAAATTGAAACTATTCGGAAACATGGAATGCTTTCTCTTTCCTCAGCGGGAATGCCAAACTATACAAGCTAATCATCATATTGGTTAGTTTGATCATTAAACCTGTGAGCGTCCCCCTAACAGTTAGATTAGCACATGCAGAGGCTTTGCAAATATCTGACGTGAAGTAACCAGTTGAAAGGGTAGCTCTTAAAAGTTGTCAGCATTCCTACCGGTAGCTGGGGTACCAGTCAAGACAACCTGTTCCTGGGGCAACTCCCAATAATAATCATCATGGGGATAGTTGAAACAGCATCTCTCACAGGCATATACACTCGAAACCCCTTTGACTTTAAACACTAACTTGAACTATGCAGTGTTGCATAAGGATGGTGTCTTGATCCCAACCAAGTCATACGCACATAACCTTGGAATTCCAAACATAATCAGGGAGTACATGGGTTTGGTGTCTATTATGGGGAAGCACATGCGTGATGCAGCAATTGCATTTCCACGCAATGACTATGCCCATGGCAACACGCTACTGGCCTTCGACCTAAGACCCGAGAATGCATCATCAGGCCATTTCAACATATTGAGGATGGGAACTTACAACTTGATATAAAGTTTGAAAGAAACCTAGCAGCTGCCCACTCGCTGCTAGTGTGGAGCATTTTCAATAACATTCTTGAGATCAACGTGCAGCAAAACATACTCTTTGATATATAATAGACAGTCTACAGATAAAAGGATTCCTGGGTAAAAATAGACACGTCAGAAAAAACATTTTACGGTGTATATGCCAGCGATAAATGCACCGTGCGACTACACCGCAGTCACCCTGTTAGCCTGGAGGTGAACACTGATCCGGCACAGAACGCGTTGGATAGCTCTGTGGCTGGAAGGGAGATAAACTAACGGTGTTTGACAGCTTGACACACTTTCCGTAACATCATGTATACGCCAGTGTTTTAATGGATTACGTGAAAACCATTGCAAAGTATTATACCACCGTGCTGGTCAAAGGCTCGGAAGCTATTACATGCGGACAACACTGTATATTCTTTTACATGGCGTGTATAGATCTCGCACACTTTTTACCCTGTGTCAGAAATGCAGATGTGTGTGTTATATTTAGTGTTTTCTTGTATGAATAAAATAACTTTTGTTTCGAATCAGTCTGTGTCATTATACATAGATGTGCCAACGTAGTATACAACCAGGCCAATTTTATTATTTGTAAAAATATTTATTTATAAAAGACATATTTAATAGAGAAATGAGAAAATGCACCAGTTATACTTAAAACAGTCTTTTAAATACATAGAGGATAAAAGGCAATAGTTTTTTCAATACATCTAGACAACAGGTCATTCACATTGATCAGACAACCAGCAGGGACGTATACGTCTTCTGCAAGGCTTAGGCGCTTCATAGGTATAAGTGGCAGGGTCATTATAGTATCCAGATGTGGTAGGCAACGAGTCTTTAAAGCCCAAGGCATGCCACCTCGTTTCAGGACTGGACGATTGGGATCTGTTTACAGGGGTGGTTGGTCTGGATGTATTTACAGGGCTGTGTTGGTGTCGGGTACCAGGGTCACAAGCTTCTAACCTCTCCAGAATGGGTCTTTGGGTTACATTACCTACAACAGATCTCGGGATATTTAATGCAGTAACCGATTGCATGAACTCATTCCAACCGATGGGGGCATTTTGTATAGAAATTCACTGTCGTCTTGTAAAATCCTGTACTACATAGATACATTCTCCCCTATCGGTCCACGCTGGAACATCCTTTTCAAGCTCTAGGTCTAGAGCGCTGGTTAAGTGTATTTACCACTTCCACCACAACCGGCTCTACTTCCTGTGGAACCTTCACACTATTATTTTCACCGGTTGGCATAAATAATGTTAGTTTTTTCTTTTCTGCATCGCTGTGCCTAGCGTGATTTAAGTATTTATGTTGAATATTTGCATATACGGCCACTTTATCATGAGCCTTTAAATCAGACCTGTTTAAAACATCTTTTATTTCAGAGTCAAAACACACGGTTGAAACCTTCTGTATATCCCAATCTTCCACGGGTGTGGGCGCTAGTCTTTCTAATTGTCGTTTGTGCACCAAATACATTTTGTGAGTGTGCTCCATCACTGGCTCCCAAGGAATCTGGTGAGTAGTGGTAGGGCTATGCCTATGAGAGATCCTATGAATCCACTGGCCTGAGAGACCACTTTTCTTTTAGCACGTATGGATACCCACTTATTAACCAGTTTCTTGATGACACTCTTCTTTTTACGACACTTACTTGGCTTTGTGTTAAGGGTATGTGCCCCTTTAGAGTGTTCTGGGCAGTTCCGGAAATAGCAGCCACCAAATCATCATAGGCTGTATCTAGAATGGCCTTATATTGGTGGATGGTGGCGTATACAAGCATTTTGAGCAGTGCAATGTTTCTCTGTATGTGTGCAGACATGTTGAAAGCTGTAAGAGCTGATGTTGAGGTACTCTAGCTAAGGGTGTTTTCTATGTGTTTTAAATGCCATTTCTGGGGTGTAGTCAGCGGGTAGATCGGGTGGGAATCTATTGCTGCGCAATCTATAATCTTCTAGAGTGGTTGTTTTTAAATCAACCAACAGATATCCGTAGGGTGTTACTGGCAACAACTTCAAAAGCCTCCATGAAGAAATGCGTTTTGGACGGGTAGATATGTTGTGCTATCAGATACTCCTGGGTTCAGTGCGCATTACAAATGACAAAATAAATAACCAAATTAATCATGTCTAATTATTGTTTATCACCAGGGTTTTCAATAACAGTCAGACCTTGCAAATTATAAAAAATCCCACTAGACCTACAGGGCGAGTTCCTTAGTTTACATACTCGACCTAAGAGGAATGCACTTGCTCCAAGGTGACTGGTGACAAACAGCGCTTTTGGCAAAATGGTGCATGTGGTCATTGGCACACTTCATACTTGCTGCAATGCTGTCAAGCTTGCACAGTGAACCCTGTATTTGCCATTTAAATGAAAAATTGATTTCTAACATCCCCATATCCGTCAGCAAGGTCGAGTATCCTGCAAATGGTACTCGTCCTTAATAAAAAATGACTCATCAATGCTAGTGGGCTAGTAGATTTTGCAAGCCCTGACAGTATATAACTAGTGTTTAGTGTTATAGATCTGTTACTCCTAGTCTTGTTGAACATGTTATGCATGATATAGCAAATGCTTGGATTGCAGCAATGGGAATACTGGGTTAAGGATTTTTCAAGTTCAGCGCTTTGATCACCCTCTGTCATCAAATCATCCACACTGACCATATTCACCCAACTCAGTGGTAGTAAGTGATCATCGTTGAGACTGTCCGGCATACCATCTTCAAATGGGAGGTGTTTAAACTGGTGCTGTAAAATTGTATAGAGAGGCTGCCAACAACTGTATAGCCAGACAATGTTCGTTGGCCCCTGTGACATTGTTATGTGTGCATTTTCTGGAGGTTTTCTGATAAAATAAACCTTTCCGCAGCTGGAAGCTCCAGCCAGTGCACACGCAAACGGATGTTGTAGTGGAATATCCATAATGCCTGGTAATCGATAGCCGTAGAGATGTGTCAAGCTTCCTGCTGCTAATGTCCTTTTATCAAACAACGCTGAGAGTCTTCTGTAGAGAACATATGCTAATTTCCCCTTGCTTTTTGTTGCGCACAATGCATGCCTGTGTAACGGTAATAGCTGTAGGGTTGTTATGGGCATCTTCTTGTGTAAATGTTAGGGAGGATTCTCCAGAATAGCTAATTTCCCTTACCTACTGAGTCCCTCAATCGCTTTGCTGGATTTCTAGGATTTCTTTTTTCACCTGGTAAGCGTGTGAGCCTTTTTATCCCACTCTTACATGTGTGTTGCTGTGTGTTTAACATCTTTGTGTTCATGGACTGTGGAGCCTCACCTACTCCATAAGCATCATCTTTTTACTGTGTGTTACACAGCACCTTTAGTGCAGTGACACAGGGTTGTATTTTTCAGACTTCCTAGTTTAAATTCCATTTTCTGAGACTGACTACTGTCTCCCAGAACATGTAAAGTTGCCATTGACTTTATTAGTCTTTTTAAATTCACAGTCCCAGTACAAACTATCTTACATAGAGTTCTGGAAAGGGTTAATGGTTATCCCTTTTGTCTGTTTCTTGTGCAACATTATTTCGTTCCCCTTTCTTTAAGATTTGGCTGGTGACAGTGGTATCTACCCTAATTTTCCTACCGCGGTCTATTTAAATAGCCTTGGTACTGTTCTAGGCTAAGTTAGTAGCCTCGAACTTAAATCCACTGGACCCCATTTACTTTTATTTGGTTCCGGCTGGGTTTATTCGCCATTACTTTTTGTAAAGGTCTTTGTCGTGTTTTACTCTGCGATCCAAACCAGTTTGGTTCCTTCTTCGCCGTCCTTTGGCGGGCTTCGGCACAGAAGCCCTCCTTAGGCATCTAAATGTCTGAGGGGGACAGGATGTGAGGGAGGGGTTTGAGATTCCCTGCACAGGATCTCCTTGGAGACCCATGTCGCACTCTGTATGATCGGCTGTGGTGACTGTCCCGCCGGGACAATCACCCTGATGTGTGATTGACAGCCAGGCTGCATGAATGGGGGAAAACTACATAAAAAGCAGGTCTCTGGGGCTGAGAAGGCAGAGTCGCCACTGGATTGAGAGAACCGAAGAGAAGCTGACAGAAGAGGACCTCTACCACGACTGAACCTCCCGGTGAAGCCCTGCTGCGGGTCCGAATCTCCAAACTTTGACGACAGGGAAGATCTGCAAGGAATCTTCTCCCCTTGAGCTGGTGGGACCAACCAGTTCACCAAACTTCAAGCCAGGCCTCCTTCCTCTGGTCGAATTTACTGTGCACAGCTACAGCGAACCGGATAGCCAGGCAGACGAGACCCTGCTTGGGTTTTAAGGAGCGCACCTTCTATTTGTTGCTTTGCTCTGCTGCTGGTTTCTTCCCTGGGCAGTGCAGGACCCTCAAGTCTTCCTACTTCGTGTCAGTCTAACAGTCGCTTCAGGAACCGCGAGCCTGCAGGACCTGCCAGGAACGTCTGCTTCAGCTACAGCCTTCTTCTCCATTTAAGGTACTGTTCAAACCCGGTTGTTCGTTCCGTCCGACCGTGGTGAAAGTGTTTGAAATTTTTCGCCAATCCGAGGGCTTGTCCTTCTCTATTGTTTAAAGTAACTTTTCTTCCGACCAACTTCGTTGCGAACTCTTGGCAAAGACTTATCTGCAAACTACTGTGAACTGTGTGATCCTCTGCAAAGACTCTGGTACATTGACTTTGGCTCAAGCCTCTTGATTTGATTTTCTCACCATAGTAGCCTTTTCTAGATTGCCCTGCTTACTTACATGTTGGTGCTGCTCAACTTTTGTCTAACCTTGTCTTTCCCTCCCTTTTTAATTGCTGGAGTGCTATTTTGCTCACACTTCATTCTGAGCTGAACTTGTCCACAATCTATTGGATGGTGTGTAGCCAAGTGTGATTTTTCTCCTGCTTTACTTTAGTGAATTGTTTTACAAATGATGTGTAAATAAATGTATATTCTTTTACTCAGAAACCTTGAGTCAGTGTTTGTTTGAACCATAGTAATTGCTGTCCTTTGGGTAACTATTGATACTGCTCACTTTACTCTTGGGATAAGTCTGGCTGCTCAGCCATTGCTACCACTTTACTGTATAGTACGGGCTTGTACCAAAGTCAAATTTGTACTGTCACTTGTAGTTTTAATTGTGTGTGGTGTTCAAAAAGGTTACTGCATTTGATTCTGCCTAACAGTATACAACTGTACAAGATCTTTCAAACTGTGAAAATATATCTCCTCTGTATTGTTAACATTCAGGGTTATGCCTTTCACTTTCATACTGACCGTCCCTAGAGACGTGCAAAAGCATATTTTTTAGGCCCTGCAGATACGAACTTCACAATGTACTCGCCGGGGGCTAACTCTGAAGTTTGATCCCCTAGGTAATCGCTAGTGACCGAATTGACATCCCCAGGGGCACTGGCAAAGATAACACTATCGGTATCATTATACAGAGCCCTCTATTGCTCCATCACACCATACAGCCTTAAACGTGCGTAAGCTGTTGTGAATGCAGCTATGAATATATTGGTATTGTCAGAAGTTGTTGGATATTCCTCAGCATATCGCCAGCACAAACAAGCAGTTTCATCATCTAATAACATGCAGCTGCTCACATCATAAGAATTATCGAATAAATAAGCATTAAGCCCATCAGAATCTGTGATGATGACTGTGTATGAAAAATTTACACTTTGTGCTAACTTGCACCATAGCGAATTAAGACATTGTTTTGCTAGCAGCCACCAATCAGGATTGTCCTCTATGTGCTCCATACGCAAACGTATGCCCTGATGTTTGTAATAATCATCCACGTAAGCCTGTTTAGTGGCATCTTCAACACACCAAGACGGAAAGCAAGAGCCATCCTGTTTCTGTTGCATGCTCATTTGAATGCAATCACAAAAGAGTGACAGGGTGTTTGTTTTAAAATGCCATATTTCATGAATGTGCCCCAGTTGATAGCCATGTTTTAAAGCGGCATGTGACTCGATCGTACACCAAGTACCTGTCAGCGTGTTTACTCATGGCCTCTTTTGTTTTGACGCAAGACCGACAACGCAGGAACATTAGCTTGTCACCACATCTATAGGGCAAAACATGTAAGTAAAACCCTCTCAGTGGATATACCTCACACCTGATAAAACTTAAATACTGGTCTATATCTCCAGAATTGTCACAGATGATCTCGGGGTGTCCTACAGGATTGGGTATTTAATTGTTCACAGCAGCATATAGGCTGGCAAAATATAAATAGTGTATTTGCTCGCCCTCTGGAATGCGATGTTGTAACTTTAAACAATGTGTGCAACCTCCATACAATGCATCTCAGGGTTGTATGTGGTAAGACAGTTTCTTCTCTCTAACTACCCACTTTCGGGTTGCTCTGTACCATTGTGCGCCACTTATGTTGCCAAATACTGACAATGCAAACTCCTTGACTGGATGGGAATGTATGTTTCAACAGGATGCTTCTATATAACTCCTCGTAAATTGTACCTGTCAGAGTGTTCAAACCCTCATTTGAGTAACTTTCAGGACACCCATAATAAAAACAACTGTTGAATTGATATGCTGTTTCCACACACTTAACCAAAGCATATCCGTCCAGCCAGTATGTACCGTAGCGTTTTTCACCGCCACCAGTTAGGGCATGTTGCATCATAATGTTTTCGGTCTCTGCTATGTATAAAAGCCATTGAATAACTGCTGTTGAATCATATTTTTGGCACACATGGTATAAATCCTATGGCAGAAGTGCAATTGTTTCAGGCTTTAGTTACAATTGTTTGTAGATCTGCATACAGCAACTAGCCAGCATGACACTTTTAAAAGGATCAACGTATGACACGTGTGAACCCTCCCACGCGCTCCTGTATAGGTGATTCCTGATAGGTCGTTTGAAGGATCCTGTCCTTGGACAAATGGCATGGCTGTCTTAAAATGTTGGCATCTTTTTACAGTAAGCTCTTAACTCCTGGCAAAAATCAAATACGCTGTGCTTATTTGACTTATACCATGTCATGAACTGGCCTTTTTCGCTAGGCATCATGTACTGAACGCAATATTGATCGGGGGCTAGGATCGGGCCTACATAGCTTTGATTAGCCGCCATGTTGGAAATATGTGGAAAGAAGCCCTTTGAATCTGGAAAATTAAAAGCTTTTGAGAGTTTACTGAGTTTCATAAGTAGGAAGTTCAAGGAGTCAATAAAATGTATTTTCAACGTTACCACAAGCAATGACATGAGTTTATCACCCTGGGTGATACGTTTCACTCCAATTCACTCCTTCACCAATTGTTTCAGTATAAAGTCGCCATCGTAGCCTTTGGCATTATGAGCTTAAAAAATGCATAGCCCGTGAATTTAGTTGTTACAAAGATGCCAGCAAAATCACTAACATTCGAATCACCCTCGAACTCCCAACAACTATCACCTGTTAGATGCCTGGCATAAATGTAGTTTGGCTGGTGCGTTATATTTTCCTGCCTGGCTTCCATGTCATACACAATATAATCCTTGCCTTTATTTTGAGGTCTCCCAGGTGTCATATAACACAGGTGTTTAGCCATGTTGACAACAGACATTTTGCATATCAGGAAAATTAACCCATTACATTTATGACTCTTGGGGGTACATTTCCTGCACGTGGGACAGTCAAAACGAGGCTCACACACGACCGCCCCAGTGTTGCTGCTTTCTCAATGTGAATGTTTAGACAAACATGCAACCTGGAAAACGTGTGACATTGTGGACATTTTGAAGGTCTCTCCTTAATCACTTTGCATTCATCTCTTAAACACAGGTGACAATAATATTGACAGGTGTGCTTTTTTTTGCTGTTGAAAATATGGTGACAATGCTTACAGAAGTTTTTAGCACATAGATTTATTATACCATAGAAATGGTCATCATGATGTAAAACATACAATGTGTTTTTTGCTGTTTTAGTCGTTAGCGGGAAGTATCGCCATATACCTCGGATGAAATATCGAGTATTTTGTTTGCTGTAAGACAGCCAACTGTTCAAAACATATAGGTGTGTCCACTGAAATATCCAGCTCTCTGTGGGCTTGCAATGCTTTGTCATATATATCTGTGTCTGTACAACTCTGCGGTTCTATTAGACCTATGAGACTAGACACCAGACACAGATTTAATGGCTGTAATTGAAATGTATCTGCTTTTATATTTTATAATATGACTGTGAATGAGTTCAAAGGTTTGTACATTTTTTGAATTGTTTTTATTTTGTTAGTTTAAAATAAACTTTTACAAAACATCATCTGAACAGGCCAAGAATAAGTTCAATTTCCGATCAAATAAATATATAAATAATAGTTTTTTTTTTTGTTCCTTGCTCTAGGTTAATTCATATTGTGCCACTGCAGCCCCAGCTTCTTGATGCCGGACACCTTACCTCCGATCGTCATTGCTACTCACCAGTCCTCTGGATTCAATGACAGAATGGATTTGATCATGGCTCCAAAAAAGAGAGTTCTAGCTCTGTAAGACCCGTAAAAACAGCAGCAGATGCTTCAGAGTCTGGATTTGCCCTTTTTCTGTACAGAAACAACACTGGTTTGAAGTTTTTAGTTCATTCCTTGATCGTAAAATTGCATTAGTTGGGAGTAGGTTTGATCTGAAATGCAGAAACTGCGTTTCTTATGAGGGAATTTCTTACGGTTTTGAGGAAGAGAACCCAACTTTCTTACTGCATGGTCGAGTTGGTGATGTAGTTTGTATACCGCTGCTTTGTCCAGAGTGGTAATCCAGTGCTTTTCATACAGTTTCTTTTTTTACTGTTGTTGTCATATATCCATTGGTTTCTGGTTTTATTTGAGCCGTGTAGCATTTCTTCTTGTATTATCTTAAAGATTTCTCGGTTGCCCGGGTCTATACATTTGCTGAACAGTGCCAGTTATTTCCACTCTACAGTCGCCTGGAGGGAACATATTCCCAGTTTTATTTTTGCAGGATGTGAATGGGTAGAGAGCTGAGAACTCTCATGACTTTTTTCCAAAAGAGGCCCTCCAGTCGCATTCAAATGGTGGTTGGAGTTCTCATGATGGCCTGAACCATATGTAAGAATTGGTACTACTTTCTTTTGGTAGAAAATCCATCACAGGTTGTATTGTAAAACAGCCATAATTTATGTTTATTTTGTATGCCTGAGCTGCTAGGTTGTTTGCTTTGCTATGCAGGAATGCTGAAATTGGTTATTCCACAAGGCTGTTGTTAATCCAAATTCTCAGGTATTTGAATGTTGTCACCTGTTCAATTCTTATTTGGCGGAAGTACCATTTGTTGGAATTAGTGTGATTCTTGGCCTTGGGTTTTCCAAACTCTAGGATCTTCGTTTTTTCTGTATTTATCTGTAAATTATTATCGGCCACATAGTTTCTCAGTTGGTTTAACTGCCATTGTAAACCCGCTGGTGTCTGGTCTATCAGAACTAAGTCATCGGCATAGAGAAGTCTAGCTAGTTGGATCCCGCCAAAATGCGGAGGGAAGCTTCTTACCTACCGAGTTGCCAATGACTGCCAGAAAAAAGTTGAAGAGTTCTGGAGCCAGAGTACACCCCGGCTTCAGGCCTCTAAATGTTGGGATTTCCGCTGACAGCAGGCATGTCTGGTTCAGTTTGGATCTTATTAATGTATTCTCGTGGAGGTCCATTAAGGGGACCAAGATGGAATCTGGGCATTTCTTCTTTGCCAGTTTGTACCAGAGGTGATTACGACCCATTTGGTCAAAAGCATGGACCAGGTCAACAAAGGCGAGGCAAATCTTACTGTTTGTTTCCCACGCTCTCGCCTTCAGGGTGCTTAATATCAGGATATTGGCTCCAGTAACGGTCCTATCTTCTGAACCCGGTTTGGAGATGGTCATAACAACCTTGATGTTTCAGTCAGTGAGATCGACTGGGCAGAAGGAAGGAGCCAAAGATCTTGCCAATCACGTCCAGAAGAGCGACTGGGCAATAGTTTCCAGGGTCTTCCCTGTCGCCCTTCTTGAATATCGGGACTATGACGGCTTTATTCCACTAATCCGGAATTGTCTGGATCTCCAAAATGCGGTCGAAACAAAAGTTTGATGCACCTCGCCCATTCCTCTGGATGCTCCTTCAGTGTGGCATTACTCAAATCATTGGGTCCGGGGCTCTAGAACCTGATAGTTTTGGGATGTTTGCAACTAATTGTTTCTAGGTCATATTTGATATCCCATTGTGATGACTTCTCCAAAGGGACGTCTGGGATCAAATTTCTTCTTTCTTCATACAGTTTGATGAAGTGGGCGATCCAAGCTTCTTCAGACACAGGGTTTATTTGGGCGGTAGATTGATTTCCTCCCAACAAGTTTATCAAGGTCCAAAAATCTCTTGCTCTTCTCCCACATACGACTTTTAGCATTACCTCAAAGTCCTGCTGGTAGAGGATATATCTGTAGGGCGCGAAGCCATCTTTTATATGACCTTCCCGCTGATTTTGCTTCAAGCCGATCTCCTGGCTTGTTTGATCCGACTGCTTGGCGTGGCTTTTGCCTCAAAAGCCTCCTTTGTTCTACCACTGTACTGTAGAAAGCATGGGTTGGGTGGCCTTGATTTTTCTTTTGTGCTTGGCTTGTAATGGAGAAACATGTCAACAAAGGAGGAAAGTCAACTATTGTGCTTGTGAGCGGTAGTCTCTTCTTTGTAGGTGGGTCAAATAGCTTATTCGTGATGTCCTCATTTTCTTTTTGTCATTCTGAGCCTCGTCCCTCCATTTGTGACCTCAACTGGTTGAGCCCATGATGGCTTTACACTCCTGGGTTTTTCCTCCCATATCAATTCCAGTTGGTCATGGTCACTACACACTGTCTTAACAACTATAAACGACAATACAGCTGGTAGATATGAGTCAGAGAAGAAGATGTAGTCAAGGATTACCTTTCTCTCCTCGTTAACCCAATGTCGGCCGCAGTGGAATGTCCTGTGATGTTGCACCATTTAGGCAATGCATGTCTCTGTCGGCCATTAACGAGTTCCATGACGTGCCTCTGTCTGCGGAGGTGGTGTTATGAACAACTTCTCCCCCACCTCTTTATCCAGGAAGGCAAGTTGCGTTTAGGTTTTGATCAATGTATGCGTCGTCTATGAGTGATTCTACCAAGGACAAAAAGGCAGCGGTCGTAATTGCTGTAGGGTTCCAGCAGACATTTATAATTGCCAATCGTGAAAGAGTCTGGGTAGAACACAGACCGGATGCTGGTGACCATTCTGCTACGATGACTTGGGCAAAGAGTTTGGCAAAGACCTGGACGGGGCACTTCAGGCCACCCCCTTATTTCATTGATGTCAGGAGGCCTGAGAATGGTCTTCCTGTTTCTCCCCCGGCTGCAGGGCTTAGAAATATCTCAAATCCACCCAGGCATGTTTTTTTGCATAACCATGTTTCTTGCAGACACATAAGGTCATAGTCACCTAAGTTGACATCGCTTTTGCTGTAAGGTGCTTAAAACCTCTCATTTTCCATGAGGCCATCTTCATTTTGCCGGGGTACTTCACGGGCTGCTATAAGTTTCTTCTTGAGGCAAGCATGCCTGCTAGCCATGCCCATGAGTAAGTATCAGCGGGGGTTCCTGTATTCATTCCTGATACTGTTGCCTCTGGAGTTGGAGCGCCAGTGTCGTTCGCCTGGATGGTGATGTTAAAGTTTGTTCATTGTACGGCAGAGTCCACCTTACACTTTTGATTTTGCCCAAAATGGGCCGGCCCTTTCGGGAGAGGCCAGCTGTGTGGTGAGTCTCATCATTGTGTTGTTGGGATTTCTCCCAGTTGTCGTCTCGATGGACCGTCTCTGGCTAAATAGTTGTAAATAGTGCCTTTCCGTTAAGATGGTATGCCTCCTAGTTTGCCCGATGTTATTTGGCTTAGTCGTGTAGTGATCCCCTGTGGTCTCTATTACTCTACTGATGTCAAATTCCAGCATTAGGAATCTTTCTGCTGCCTCCAGCAGCATCCTCCTAACTACTGGCAAGGGAATGTGAAGATAGACACTATACGTTCTTCTCTCATCCACAAATTCTAGAATCCTCAGATCAGTTGAAGAGACTTGACTTAGATTTTGGATATAACGTAATATGTCCATTAACCACTTCATATTCATTATTAACGGATCATCCTGGTCTATGTTTCTTTCCAATTTTACTGATCGAGAGAAGGACCTCAGGTCTTGATCAGTTCAATAGCCTGAAGAGCCGTTGAAAGGTCTTTCCTTAACCCTGTGGTCACGGTTACGTAAGCTGACCTTGGTGGGGACAATCAAGGGGTCTCCTGGCTGAAACTCTTGTTTGCCGCTTCGGTTCCCTAGAGTATCTCCATTAGACCATTGATGGTTTTCAACCAGGGCATTTGCAAGCGTTACCTTAGGTTCCCAGCAATACCCCTTTGTCATTGGTCAAGTCGAGTGAACTTTGTTCTTCATCTGGAATGTCGATCCCACTCCTTCTAAAATGTGGGTAGCAGAGAAGTACAGCTTTCTTTATTCTTTCTTCCAGTGTTAGAAACAAAGGGGAATTCGGCGTGGAGATCACATTTACCCTTGTTTTAGAAGGCAAGACTTCCTTTGTGTGATTCTCGCTAAGCAGCCGAGGGCTCTGAGTCATTCCATTTTTTTCCACTGAGTATACTGACAATTCAATTAGATCGTTTTCCATTTGGTCGAGCGAGTCTACAATCTTTGAGACTTCAGCCAAGTTACAATCTTTGATTTCCAAAACCCACGGTACAAAACGTGTGGCTGAGTTTGTGGAGGAGACCCCTACACCCCCCATGCCGTGAGTGTTTTTTTTGTAGTTTTGAGTACGGGACGTGAAATCGGGTGTTGGGATCCCGATGCTTTAAAAGAAGAGAGCTGTTTAGGATGTTGTTTCAGTCTGGTCTGACGGGGGACATTCTTTTTTCTCCTTTTTAAATCAATGATCCTTTTTCATTCTGGGTCCTTACTACTTTAGCCACTGGTGGATCTTTTTCCAGGGGTGATGCAGAGATTTATGCCCCAGAGGAGAAACCTGTGGTACTTGTAGGGTGTCTCTAGACTCTTTATCTGCCCCTGGGTTCCGAGCCACTGGCGGAAAAGCTGAGACTATCTCTACAGAGTTTCCCTGAGGGGGGCTGTATATGCTATCAGTAGTTGGTGTTGGTTGGTACATGCCAGGATTAACTGAGATTACTTCATTTTTGCTCCGCTGTTCCAAACCATTTACAAAACCTTCCAAAAAAGACTGGTTGGTATGTATCATTGCCAACATGGTGGTATTGTCTTGCAAGGTGTCATTTAACGACTCGTATAGTTTGGTGAGTGGAGCCATTGCGATGGTTATTGATGACATTATGGTGAGCAAGTCAGGTTTTGTTGTGTGGGGCCGCAGGAAAGGTGTTGTTCTAGGTTGTTCATCCTTTCTTCTTCTTGCTGATGTTTCTGGTGAAGATTCCGAAGATGTTGAAGATGACAGTGGATTTCTTATTCCCTTTGTCACTTGGTACCCCACTTGCTCTTAATTTCTCGACTGCTCTCCGAGGGCTTCTTGGTTGGAGTCTAGCCTCTGATCTTCCACGGGGACCCATGCCCATGAGAATGAGGGATCTGGCGTTTGGTCTAAGGTCGTGCTTAACATTTTTGGGCTGTTTGTGTTTTGCCTTGCTTGTGGTTTGTGATGGTTCACTGGAAATACTGGATTTGTATTCACCAGTTTTAGGTCCAATCTTTCTCCCAGGCCGATTTTAGGTATGGGATCTTTGTCTCGCAAACAATTTCTTACTTAAGGGGGGCCCATTCTATTATTTTGTGAGTCTGCCAAGAATTTCCCCGCTCCTTCCAAGATTTCAGCGTCTGATATTTCACCTGTTGTTTCCAGGATGTTTTTCTGTGTTGTTAGTTTGGGTTTCAGGTGAAAATATGTCATTAACTTGGAAGTCTAGAACATGCCTCCTCCCCTGTTTTTCTTAGTTAGCCTTAGTGGCGTAAAGGATGAAGCCTCTACTACTTTTATGGTGTTTCGGAGGCTGAGGAAATTTGTCCTAATAGGTCAAGGGAGCCATCCCATACTGTCTCGGCACCCAGGTTTAGTGTCCTGTTCGGTGTCCTGGGTTTACCCGGAGAGGAGACTCGGACCCCCGGCTCCATGGGTTCCTCTGAATGAGATGGGTTCTCTCCTGGACTCAAGTGTCTTCCCGGAAGAGGTGAATTGTCCCTCGGGGTAGTGTTTGTGGTAACTGTACATGGGTAGGTTGGGTTGGATCCTGATGTCTCAGGTAAGTAAGGAAAATCCTCGACTGGGGGCTTGTTTGCAGATAGTGGGTTATGAACTTGGGCTGTTACTGAGACAGTCTTTTTCTGTGCAAGGAGCTCTGTAGACGGCGAAGGTAGATCACATGGAACACTCGAACATCCGCTCAGCCCATTTAGGGACGGTGTAAGTGATGCAATGTTTGGGCTTTCAAAGCCAGAATCCATTGCCAGGGATTCATTGTTAATTCCTGGGGCTCCCCGGGACACTCCCAGTGAGGATCACACTGGGGGTGTATGGACCCTCTGTCACGAAGAGCACGTACTCGAGCCCGAGGGTGTACCCCCTCCCATCTCCCGCTATGCAATCCTCCTGCACTACCAGCTTTGTGCCACCTACCCTCATTGACCCCCCTGCTAGCTGGTCTACCTTTCCTCAGTTCACTGAGGCAGAGGTTCTAGCAGCGATCCTCAAAATTAAATCCTCCTCCCCAGAGGATGCTATTTCGGCAAGTATTATGAAGACAATTGCCCCAGACATTCTGTCCGACATCACAGCGGCTATAAATAACTCTTGCCAGTCTGGATTGGTTCCGCCGGAGCTCAAATCTGCTAGGGTCATTCCCCTGCTTAAGAAGCCGTCGCTTGATCTTACTATCCCTTCTAATTTTCGCCCCATAGCCCTGCTCCCGTTCCTGTCTAAACTCTTGGAATCTCTGGTCACGCCCTTCTGTCCCCCTTTCTGGAATCCTCTAAGATCTTTAATCCTGCCTGGCAGGCTATAGGCCAGGAAGAGGGACGGAGAGTGTGCTTGTCTCAGTGCAAGACGATATGTCCAGACTTGCTGACGCAGGTGGAGTTGGAGCTCTGATTCTGCTGGATCTGTCCGCCGCATTTGATACGGTGGACCATCCTATTCTCCTCTCACGTTTAGCACAAATCGGGATCTCTGGCTCAGTCCTGGCTTGGTTCACCTCTTTTCTTACAGACCGCACTCAGACCCTTACTATGCCCCCTTTCCTCTCTTCCCCTTATGTCCTCACTTGTGGTGTCCCCCAGGGGTCGTCTCTTTCCCCTATCCTATTCAATATTTATATCTGACCGCTCGTCTGCCTTATCCGCTCGTATGGACTCAATTGTTATTCCTACGCGGATGACACTCAAATCCTGATCCGCTTGGATCAGGATCATTCCGAGGTCTCAGCTTGTCTTCATGACTGTCTAAAAGCAGTCGGTGTCTGGATGGACCAAAATTGGCTCAAGCTCAATGGCGATAAAACGGAGGTGATGTTGGTGGGTTGTCCTCCCAGCCCATCACTATGGACCCCTGCTTTTTGGCCTACTTCGTTGGGCCCCCTGCCCTGTCCAGTGGACAAAGTAAAGAATTTAGGGGTCATTCTTTCCACCTCTCTGTCCATGTCAAATCAGGTTTCAGCGGTCTGCCAATCCGCCCACCACCAGATTAGGGTACTTAAGAGGGTCCTCCCTATGATCCCAGAAGCTATGCGCCCTCCTGTGGTGGCTGCACTAGTCCTCTCACGATTGAACTATTGCAACTCCCTGTACCTCTCTCAGCCGGTGGGCCTTCTCCAGCGTCTCCAACGCATGCAGAACCTGGCAGCTAGACTGGCCACAGGCTCTCCCTATGGAGCACATATCTCGCCAGTGCTTCGCCAACTTCACTGGCTTCCAGTGGCTCAGCGAGTTAAGTTCAAGTCACTGTGTATTGTCCACCGGGCAATCCAGGGCCTAGGAGCTGAGTTTCTTCAAACCAAATTTGTCCGATATATTCTGGAATGCAATCTTCGCTCCTCGACCACCAACCTCTTGGTGGTCCCTAGGTACAACCGGGAAAGACTCGGTGGCAGAGCTTTTTCATTGCTGCGGCCAGGCTGTGGAACACCCTCCCACTGCTACTCAAGTCTACCTCTAACCATTTGGCTTTTAGGAAAGCCCTGAAAACAACTCTATTTTAGCTCTCTGGCTACCACTGTTCTTCCACCGCTCTACAAGTCCAGGTAACATAACATAACGCTGGTTGGTCGTAACTGGCATGCCTGGCATGCCAACCTGGTCCCTCTTAGGCAGAATCATATGCAGTACCCTTTGGGAACACCACACACAATTAAGATTACAATTGACAGTACAAATTCACCTTTGGTACAAGCCTGTACTACACAGTAAAGTGGTAGCGATGGCAAAGCAGCCAGACTTATCTCAAGAGTAAAGTGAGCAGTATCAATATTTACACAAAGGACATCAATTACTATGGTTCAAACAAACACTGACTCAATGTTTTTGAGTAAAAGAATATAAATTTATTCACACATCAAATGTAAAACAATTCACTAAAGTAAAGCAGTAGAAAAATCACACTCTTAATATACTACACACCACCCAATAGATTCTGGATAAGTTAAGCTCAAAATGAAGTGTGAGCAGAATAGCACTCCAGCAATTTAAAATGGAGGGAAAGGCAAGGTTAGAAAAAAATTAAGCATCACCAACCAGTAAGTAAGCAGGGCAATCTAGAAAAGGCTACTACAGTGAGGAAATCAAATCAAGAGGCTTGAGCTAATGTCAATGGACCAGAGTCCTTGCAGAGGATCACACAGTTCAGAGTAGTTAGTGGTTAAGTCTTTGCCAAGAGTTCGGAACGAAGTTGGTCGGAAGAAAAGTTACTTTAAAGAATAGAGAAGGACAAGCCTTTGAATTGACGGAAGATTTCAAACACTTTCAACCCGGTCGGACGGAACAAACAACCGGGTTAGAACAGTACCTTAAATGAAGAAGAAGGCTGTAGCTGAGGCAGAAGTTCCTCGCAGGTCCTGCAGGCTCACGGTTCCTGAAGCGACTGTCGGACTGACACGAAGTAGGAAGACTGGAGGGCCCTGCACTGCCCAGGGAAGAAACCAGCAGCAGAGCAAAGCAACAAATAAAAGGTGCGCTCCTTAAAACCCAAGCAGGGTCCGGTCCTCCTGGCTATCCGGTTCACTGTAGCTGTGCACAGCAAATTCGACCAGAAGAGGGAGGCTAGGCTTGCAGTTTGGCGAACTGGTTGGTCCCAGCAGCTCAAGGGGAGAGGATTCCTTGCAGATCTTCCCTTTCGTCGAAGTTTGGAGATTCGGATTTGCAGCAGGGCTTCGCCGGAAGGTTCAGTCGTGTTAGAGGTCCTCTTCTGTCAGCTTCTCTTCGGTTCTCCCAATCCAGTGGCGACTCTGCCTTCTCAGTGCCAGAGACCTGCTTTTTATGCAGTTTTCCCCTATTCACGCAGCCTGGTTGTCAATCACACAGCAGGGTGGCTTTCCCGGCGGGACAACCAGCACAGCCGATCATACAGAGTGCGACATGGGTCTCCAAGGAGACCCTGTGCAGGGAGTCTCAAACCCCTCCCTCACAGCCTGTCCCTCTCAGACATTCAGGCGCCTAAGGAGAGCTTCTGTGCAGAAGCCCGCCAAAGGACGGCAAACAAAGGAACCAAACCTAGTTTTGCACACAGAGTAAAACACGAGAAAGAACTTTACAAAAAGAAATGGCGAATAAACCCAGCCGGAACCAAATAAAAGTAAATGGGGTCCAGCGGATTTAAGTTTGAGGCTACTAGCTTAGCCTAAACCAGTACCAAGGCTATTTAAATAGATCGCAGTAGGAAAATTAGGGTAGATACCACTGCCACCAGCCAATTCTTAAAGAAAGGGGAATGAAATAATGTTCCATGAGAAATAGACAAAAAGGGATAACTATTAACCCTTTCCAGAGCTCTATGTAAGATAGTTTGTACTGGGTCTGTGAATTTAAAAAGACTAATAAAGTCAATGGTAACTTTACATGTTCTGGGAGACAGTAGTCAGTCCCAGAAAATGGAGTTTGAAGTGGGAAGTCAGAAAAAGACAACCCTGTGTCACTGCACTGAGGGTGCTGTGTAACACACAGTAAAAAGATTATGCCTATGGAGTAGGTGAGGCTCCACAATCTATGAACACAAAAATGTTAAACATACACAGCAAAACACATGTAAGAGTGGGAAAAAAGGCTCAAACTCTTACCAGGTGAAAAAAAAATCCTAGAAATCCAGCAAGCTGCTGAGGGACTCAGTAGTTAAGGGAAATTAGCCATTCTGGAGAATTCTCCCTAACAGTCCCTCTCCGCTCAAACCACAGTTCAGTTTCAGCCCGCAACATGGGAAACGGGGCTGCTTGATAATTGCCCGGGGCTTAAAAAGCCTGTTTGAGCTCTGAGGGTGTTGGCAGGGAGAGTGAGTCTTAATTTGATTGAGGGAGTTCAAATCCCTGGTCATTGTTTCGCTCCGTGTCATCATGAGGAGAGTAATTAGAAGAAGAAGTATTTAACAAAGTTGCCTTCGCAATGCGCTTAGCAGTGTTTTTTGGAGGCCTTTTCAGCACCCCCCAAGGAAGGGACAGAGTCGGGAGGGCCTTGTGGCTTGGACTCCTCATGTTCCTGGTCTCCTCCATTGCCGAGCCGGCTTCTGTGTTCCGCTGACCGGCTGCTGAAACGCTCTTGGGTGGCAGCAAGAGCACCAGCACAAGCAGCAACACAAGCGGGGGCCTCCCACTATCGGCAAGCTATTCAACAGCCGCAAGACGAAAGCCGTTCGCCGATCCGCCGTGCTCCACACTAGAGGAGTGGACCTACAGCAGCAGCGGTCACATGTCAAGCCGCGCTGAAAAGAGGAAGGACAAGGCGTAGCAACCGCATCAGTTTCAATCTCGGTCAGCCGCTTCCGACACTTTTTCAAACTGCAGAACCAGGAACAACATATTGCTGGGCAATCAATCTGTGGTTAACTGGTGTAGTGTGAAACAGCAGTGTAAGGTTTGTAAATACCTATGGAGTGGGGCCTGACAGCTACTGCAACGATTCTTAATGGCACAAAACACATAATTTCGGTCTTACACTGCATGAGTCACCTCAGATTTTCCAGAAATTGTAAAACGCAGATGACATTGCACGCTGATCGCCTTGAAAATAATGGTCTGGTTAAACCACCAGTGTCCATGCGTATCTGTATGAAATCGTTGGGTCCAACAATTTCTAACATATGCCTGACCAGTGTTTCTACGGCTTCTGTCATAACAGCTAGCCAACGTCCCAAGGACTGTGTCTGATCCCAGTGCACAAATCGGAATTCCTCGTAATACTCTACGGCTGCAAATGTTTTATACACCTGTTGATATGTCTGCGCCTTTTCTAAGGTCACAGGAGCTGGGTTTGGGCCTGTGACATGTTAGGACGATTACGTCTGAATATGACCAACCTGTCCTTTTTGAAGATTTTAAATAACCAACGTCCCTGGGCTCCGGATCTATACCATTATAAGGATCACTCAGTGGTTTTACAGTCCCTCTGAACTGGGTATTCGTCCCCACTCTGTCGAGACATACTGGCTGTAACAGTGCTTGTGTTTTCAATAAAAAAAATTGAATCACTCCTGTTACATCGGGCGTGGTTGAATTTAAGTGTTCTCCAGTGGTTTGCTGGATGCTTAAAAGACGCGCCTGTTTTGTAATGGGCTACTTAATTTTCAAGTGTGAGCTATTTACTAATCACAAGAATTTGTTTTCGTTAGACCATGTTACATCTGATGATTGTGATATCCCTTGAGCAGATATTGGTGGAGTAGCAACTGTACTAAGGCTACATATCATTATACCATCGGTTCCAGTGGGTATCAGTGGCGTAGATGATGAGTTTTGGTTTCCAAACCGACGGGCCCTGCTACCTCTTGTATGCTATGTTCCACATTTTGAGCATTGCATGTGCGCTATAAGGATAGTTGAGCTGGCTTATCATGGATGTCCCACAACGCCCCGCCGTTAAGGCTGTAGTGCGGGGGGCATAGCCTGGAGTTGAGGCGATGAGGATGGTTCAGTGATCGCTGCCTTTAGGAGCACAGAAATGAGGCCCAAAAACTCATTCATTTCGCAGAATTAGCAGTCCAAGTGGTTCCAAAGCTCTGGGGATGAGGAGGTGCTGCCGAGGACGTGCTCGGACCTTTGGGGAGCCCGTAAAACATACACTTCAGGCACCACAATCTCCCCGCCAAGGATTCAACATGGCGCCCATCTTTGTATTGAACCCAGCTCCTAGCGGTTAGGCTGCCTGCGGATGTGCCAAGCGGAGTGTGGAATGTGAAGAGAGGTCTTGGGGTCCCTGCCTGTTTGGATCCTGTGGCGGGAATTGCTGGGGTGTTCCCCGTAACCCCGGTGGATTTACGACTACTGTGCCTGGATCGGATTTGAGCCTGCACCCCTCTATGTACTGAACAGGTGCTGGATGCAGGTGCCACGCGGCACTCTCCCCCTGCGGCAATCTCATCCCCTGCATCCAGGTTGGACCCCTGCTTCACCACAGGCCCTGGGCCCTGCCGTTGCAGCGCCTTGGGGCAGTCCCTCTGCACCAGCAGTCGATCATGTCGCTGGAGCCTGTGCAAGTGGGACAGTACTACGGCGCTGGTAGTACTCTATTTTGGTGCTGGTGTAAAGACTGGAGGAGGGTATCTGTACTCCTGCTCTCTATATGGCAGAGTAGGGGCACAGAGCACCCCAGCCAAGATTCTCTATTTGGTAACATGGACAAGCAATCAAGTCTTAAGCTCTCGGGAGGTGATGCGGACTGGTTCTTAAGCACAGTGTAGTCCCCAAGCCCCCACAAAGGAATGTCCACACACTATGTTAGTGATAACACAGTTCTTTATATAAATAAGATTTCAGTTATATACACAATCAGAATAACACACTTTGTGCTCAGGCAATTCTAAAATGATAAATATATACAGTCACAATTACTCTCTGATTCCATTAAAATGCACCAACTGCTGACAGTTTCAAATGGCATACAAATCAATATAGCAAAAGGTATCAACCATAGACTTAGGAGGAAAATAAGTTGGTTAGACAACAGGCAGAATGCTGGCCCCTACCACTACACACAGTTAAGTGTGAGTACCCCCCACCTGGGCAACCTGTAAATAAAGATATAATACAAGCCCAGTCCATATATTGTTTATCAGAGTCTTATCTCATTCTATAAAAGTTCTAACGCCCCAATGTACCTGGTTTTGCAGAGTTCGACGTTGGGTCGTCGACGGATCCTTCTTGAGTGACCCCCTTTAAGGCAGGAGTCATGGATCGTTGAGATCCCACGAAGAAATGGTGAACAAAAGGCATTGAGCCAGCAGCTTCGGTCCTGGCGGTGCTCGTCAACGATTGGTCGTGGACGTCTTGTGAAGATGAGGCGTGCGGTGCACCTCAACGATGATAGTTCGCTGCTGCAAAGAGTTAATGAAGAACTTTGGCCCAGCAAGGGCATCGAGTCGTCGTCGTCTCTGTGGTCTTCAGGTGGCGGGAAACCCACCAGAGGATTCTTCTTGGTGCGTCAGCGGCCTCGATTTTCTCCGGCAGGACAAAGCGGTTGACGCTGCTGGAAAGAAAATCCTTGGATTCAAAGTTGCGGCTCCGGACATCAGTGACACGGCATCAAGCTGTCCCCGCTTCTGGGCAACACAGCTTAGACGGGCCTCCAGCGGTCACAGCGTTCTTCCGAACCCTGGTTGACAATGGTGAACGGCTGCCCGTTGCTTCTCTTCAGATTCCTTGACGGCCCCTGTACCCAATCGACAGTCTTTTGAAGGATGACTTCCAGGGCGCTTCAGCGAAGGTTAGCGGTGCACAATGGTCCCTCATAGCTCAGGAATAGGTCTCCTAGCCAGGTCCTCTCTTGGATCAGTTACTTAAAGGCACAGCAGCTTTCAGATTGCGTTGAAGGCAAACAGCAGTTAATCTTCTTCCGGCTTGGCTTCAAGAATAAGCATCAGTTTCGACTTCAGCTTCTGAACAATTTCCATCAGTGAAAGGTCCCCAGATATACTGTTTAGTCTCTCATTCACTCTGCTGGGTCACACTCAGGCAATCAATCATTCAGAAGGGCATTCAGGCAGGCAAGCAGCCAATCAGGCTCACAGTACTTTTAGGCCATTCTTCTCGATCCAGACACTCACAACAAGAAATGTGGATTGGGACAAGAACCCAGTCGTTTAGCACTCCACACTGCATTCATACCATTTTCGGGCAGGGCTGTCTCAGTCTTTGTGTCACATACCAGAATCCAGACACCCATAACATGAAATGCATATTGGTCACACACTCCATTCACCAAGGTCCCACCCCAATGGCGTACCCACAACATAGAGTCACTGGGAAGGCTCCAACCAGTCCGGCCCACATGACCATATATGGAACTTCCACCCAACAGCCAGTCAGGGGAAAGGGACAGAGTCAGGGCCTCCCAGGACTTTGGGAAAACAAGGTAACAGGCAATAGAAAGCAAGAGGCCACAGGGGCCATCTTGTCTTCTATCAGGAATCAACTGATTCCAATGGCAGGGCCTGGCTATCTCAAAATGGAGGATACTCAGAGCACCTGACAAATCCAGCATGGAACTGCCACCAGCCCCTACCCTGCTCTGTGGGCCACACACAGGTGCCCAAAAACATACACTATGGGTACATGGTTGTACCCCCACCCATGGGTGCCATAAGGGTATCCCAAGGGTCTGTACACCAAACCAGAAAGAGGAAGAGCTGCACTGCGAGGAGTCCCACATGGACTCCTGTGCAGAAAATAGCACAGCACACACATAATCAAAGGTACAAAGGACAAGGACATGGAGGCCCTGTCCCTCAAATGCATTTCCAGCATCACAGATGGTAGCCCCCCTCTTTTGGGCTTCTGGTGGGAGTCAAAGGGTTGGAGGCTCTGAGCCTATTCCTGATTTGAGGTGCTGTCTGCCTGCCCCACAGTAACTCTCATTTACCACTGGGCTGCTCCCCTATGGTTTTCATCATGGCAAAGTCCTCTAAAGTTGCCAAGCAATCTGATATTGCCTCCCTGCTATTAAATCCATCGGACAAACCCAAAAGAAGTGAGCAGGGTGAAGTAATGATCCATACCACTGACTCCTCTATGAACTATCTGCCTACGTCCCAGTTCACTACAAAAAAAGATTTGCAAGACCTTCTCACGACAAAAAAAAAAGGAATATCAAAAGGGCACATATTAACTGCTACAGAAAATGTACGCCCCTTGACAAAGGTGTAAACGAAATGGAATGCAGAACTGAGGAAGTGGAAATGACACTATGCAAGCAGGGTTATGAGATAAGCGAATGGACAGCAAGATCACACATCTGGAATTCCGTTGCGAGAGCCTTGAGATGTAGCAGGAGGATGCAGAGAATCGATCACGTCGGAAAAACATCTGCCTTCGAGGCATTCCGTTGACAGTCGCTGAAGGAGACCTGATGGAATTTGTATGGGACCTCTTCTGTTTTATATTAGCCCTCCAGATAATGCAGATTTGGAACTGGACAGGGTTCACAGGGCAAAGCCTAGGCAATCATTGAGCGGACCCCGGATGATCTGGCTAGGGTCGACTTTTTTGTGGTTAAGCAACGCATTATGACTGCAGCAAGATTATTCTCGAGACTCCAAATCGGGAATGCTACCACCATCTCCATATATCAAGTTCTGGCTGTGCTCACTCTGGCAAAAAGGAGGGCTATTACAGAATCACTATGGGAAAGGAAGATTGCCTATCATTGGGGATTACCTACAGCCCTGCTCTTCACGACAGATAACAAAGCCTGGAAGATAGGATCAATGAATGTTAGCGAGAATTCTCAAGAATGGCTAATTTCCCCTACCTACTGAGTCCCTCAGCATCTTTGCTGGATTTCTAGGATTTATGTTTTTCACCTGGTAAGAGTGTGAGCCCTTTTTCCCACTCTTACATGTGTTTTGCTGTGTGTGTTTAACATTTTTGTGTTCATAGACTGTGGAGCCTCACCTACTCCACAGGTATCATATTTTTACTGTGTGTTACACAGCACCTTCAGTGCAGTGACACAGGGTTGTCTTTTAGACTTCCCAACTCAGACTCCATTTTCTGGGACTGACTACTATCTCCCAGAACATGTAAAGTTGCCATTGACTTTATTAGTCTTTTTAAATCCACAGACCCAGTACAAACCATTTTACATGGAGTAGTGGAAAGGGTTCATACTTACCCCTTTTTGTCTGTTTTTCTTGGAGCATTGTTTGCTCTCTTTCATCAAGACTTAGCTGGTGGCAGTGGTAACTACCCTATTCTTCCAGAAGCCCTCCTTAGGCGCCTGAAAGTCTGGGTAGGCAGGATATGAGGGAGGGGTTTTAGGACCCCTGCCATGGGTTCCCTTAGTAACCCAAGTCACACTCCTGTTTCATTGGCTAGGTGACTGTCCAGCCAGGACAGCCACCCTGCCCGTGCGATTGATAGCCAGGCTGTGTGAATGGGGGAAAACTGCATAAAAAGCAGGTCTCTGGGTGTGGAAAGCCAGAGTCGCCACTGGAACGAAAGAACCGACGAGGAGCTGATGGAAGAGCACCCCTACCACGACTGAACCACCCGGTGAAGCCCTGCTGCAGGTCTGAATAATCAACTCCAACGACAAAGAAGATCCTCCCGGAATCTTCTTCCCCTGAGCTGGTGGGACCAACCAGTTTGCCCAAACTGCAATCCAGGACTCCCTCCTCTGGTTGAATTCACTGTACAGTGCTACAGTGGGCCAGATAGCCAGGAAGGTTAGACCCTGCTTGGGTTTTAAAGAGCGCACCTTTTATTCGTTACTTTGCTCTGCTGCTGGTTTCTTCCCTGGGCAGTGCAGGACCCTCCAGTCTTCCTACTTCATGTCAGTCCGACAGTCACTTCAGGAACCGTGAGTCTGCAGGAACTGCCAAGAACGTCCGCCTCAGTTACAGCTTCTTCTCCATTTAAAGATACTGTGCAAATCCAGTTTTTCGCTTCGTCCAGCCGCGGTGAAGGTGTGTGAAACCTTTCGCCAATCCGAGGGCTTGTCCTTCTCTACTCTTTAAACTAACTTTTCTACCGACCAACTTCGTCCGGAACTCTTGTGTGATCTTGAGCAAAAGACTTTTGTCCTATTGACTTTGGCCCTAAGCCTATTTGATTTGATTCCATCACTGTAGTTCCTCTTCCTAGATTGCCCTGCTTACTTACCTGTTGCTGCTGCTCAATTTCTGCCTAACTTTGTCTTTCCCTCCTTTTTAAATTACTAGAGTGCCATTTTCCTCCCACTTCATTTTGTGAGCTTAACTTGTCTGGAAACTATTGGGAGTGGTGTGGTGTTTTAAGAGTGTGATTTCTGAACTGCTTTACTTTAGTGAAATGTTATAGAACTGATGTGTAAATAAATCTATATTCTCTTACTCAGAAACCTTGATTCAGTGTTTGTTTTTAATCATAGTAATTGCTGTCCTTTGTGTAACTATTGATACTGCTCACTTGCTCTTCAGATAAGTCTGGCTACTCAGCCATCGCTACCACTTTACTGTGTAGTACAGGCTTGTACCAAAGGTGAATTTGTACTGTCACTTGTAGTCTTAATTGTCTGTGGTGTTCCCAAAGGGTGCTGCATATAATTCTGCCTAAAAATGAAGGACGCTGAGGGGCGTGGCTACAGGGCCATGTAAGGAGACGTGTTCCCGGAGGAGCTCCTGCTGATCCTGCCATAATCTGTATCAAAAGTGCCCATACTGATGCCTGCGGTGGACGAAAAGACATGTTCATGCACATGAACTAAGGGAGCGTGACTACAGGACGCTTGGAGCCCGCAGAACGTGATGGGGAAGAAGTTCTGTGTTTTACCGTGATCGCGGCGACCCGGGCCACTCAGATTCAAAATGGCGGATGAATAAAGAACAAAGGAACCCAAAGTCTTCGAGAATATAGAGCGGAGAGACGGATCACGAAAGGAACAGTGAACCCAACACACCGCCGCGTCTCCAAGGAGCAGGGCAAGCTCATCATGAAAAACCCATAACTGATCTAAGAAAGAACGCTGCCTCAGGTGCGGGCTGAAATATGGCTGGCTGCCAGACCCCACAACCCAAATATTAACAAACATTGAGGCTGGCTGCAGCTGGACGTGGCGTGCACATATGCATCGTTGCTGAGTGGGCAGAACGACTGCGCGGCTGTCGCAGACTGGGTACGGAAGCCGGATAAGATACATTGTAGCAACGGACCTGAAAAGAACGAGCGCTGCGCTCTGCGGACAGAGAACAGGAATTAGTGCGCAACACTGTAGCAGCAGCTCCTGGAGCCCGCAAGAAGAAACAAGCAAGGGAGGCTGCATACATGAACGTGCAAAGTTGTTTAGGGAAAGGGAAACAGAGTGAACAATATGCACATGAAAAAATTGCGATAAATAACGGCAGTGAAGTACAGATGCCGCCAGCAGACCAATGCAGATTCTGCATACTAATCAGTGAAACTGCCTACTACGCTATATGCGGTGAGTGCCACTACTGATACTGTGGGGTGCGACATGGTACAGGGGATCAAGAGTGCCCCACGTGGTCGCTACCAAAAAATACTGGAGGCAGAGGATGCTACAACACCAAGGCGCCTCACAGAGATAGTTGGAGCGCAATACCAGATCTTACCTTGGAGAAACAGTGCCCAACGTTGGGACGCACAGAAGCACATCAAAAGGAGCTAGCATCCACACTTAACATTGGAATGGACCCAGATGAAGAGGTCTAGACTCAAGGCCTGGCGGCACACGTTGTGTCAGACACAAGGCCAGAATATGACCACAAACCCCAAAGAGCGGAGGTGGTGACACGGCCCAACAAGGGCCGGTATACAAAGGCAACAGAAGTGGCAGCAGCCATGAGATGTGGGAGAGCACAACCCACTCACGGGACAACGCAAATAGCACACCTGGACTTAAACCACAGCCTCCCTCACGAACCACAGTTAACTACATAACAGCCTCGAAGAGCCGGAGTTACACTTTCGATATCCCAGAATTGAGGCATACAACAACATTGAGATGGCGAGCAAACAGACCAAGGCAAAAGGGAAACAATCCACGCTGGATGAATACACAAGAACACCACAGCCAACAGAAGGAGCAAGGATTAAGGCGAAGACTGCCCCCTCACAGACACTACCACGGTACGGATCAGCAGATCCTGGAAGCAATTGCGGATCTGAAACTAACGTGGGAAACTAAACTGGAGTCAGCCATGGTGGAACTCAAGGCAGCACTGCAACTCAGAGTTAGCGCAGTCCAGGATGAAGTGATTCTACTTTGACAAGATGTCAGAGCGTTAGCAGAATGCACAGGCGAACTGGAAAAAGAAGTGACCCCAACACCATACATCGGAGATCCACATCCTGAAACAACACATAAGCAACCTGGAAAATAGAGCGGAAGAAGCGGAGGGACGTGCCCGGAGAAATAACATACGTATCGTGGGACTACCGGAAGGTGCAGAGGGATCAAACCCAATGGACTATGTCGAGAAAATGTTGCTGCACGAAATAGGAGGAGGGGCGCTCACCCAAGGATTTGCAGTGGAAAGAGCGCATAGAGCCTTACAAGGAAGCCACCGCCAGGAGCCTCGCCCCCAAGACCAGTAATTGCCAAAATCCTGAATTATCGAGATAGGGAGAAGATCCTAGAACATTTCCGGAAAGGCGGCACGATACAAAGGGCATTGGTGAATATTACAGCGTACCCGGACTACACACTCTTGGTGCAGAGACAACGAATGAACTATGGGTCAGTGAAGAAAAGACTGTGAGAGGCGGGCTACAAATATATGCTGATGTACCCGGCGAAACTGAAGGCATACCACAAAAACAGAGCCCTGTTCTTTGACACCCCCGAGGACACGACAGAGTGGTTGGATGCCCAGAACTGCCCATCGGAAACAGACAACTAGAAAGAAGACGGATCAGATAAGTAAGACAGCGACTCCAGTATACGAGGTGCTGTAAAAACAGACACTGGGTCTTGAATATAAGATAGGGCGAAACTAGCTGGGATTGACATGAGATGGGTTGAATAAATAGATGTGACCGGGCATGGTGCAATAGTGCACAATTGCAGGAGACTTGATGGACTCGCTCTCACACCCCCATAGACAGTTTAGTTAGGTTAACGATAGATCGGTAACTCCCTGCTGGGTTCCTAATATCGGCATCATCGAGAAAGGACCAAATGCGGGATAGCCTGAGATCGAGGGATGGAGCTGGGAAACAGTTGGGAACGGTAAGGGCGCGGGGAGGGGAGGGAGTTGGGAGGTGTGCAGTGAATTTTGTTGGGGAGGTTAGGGGGCGGGGGGCCAGTTGGGGGGTTTATTTTGAAATTGCACAGGGAACGAGCTCACATCCACGCCAAGCAAACTCGGAGAGAAGGACAAGGACGGAGGGAGAAGGGTTAAGATATGGATGATAATGGGAGACCTTAGAATAGTAACCTGGAATGTCAGAGGCCTTAACAGCTATCTGAAGAGAAATAAGGTAATAATGTACCTGAGAATATTGCAAGAAACCCACCTCACCAAAGAGAAACAAGAGGTGGTAAAGAAAAAGTGGAAAGGGACCACTATAGGAACAACGTACTCGGCATATGCCAGAGGGGTAATCATCTGGGTGGTGCCACATGTGCCCTTCCAGATGCTATAGGGCACGGTGGAGCCGGATGCGAGGATGGTAGTGATTCGAGGGCTGGTAGAGAACAGGGAACTGTGCATCATAAACACATATGCCTCTAACCAAGACACAGTGGCCTATTTTAAGACACTATATAGTAAAATCAGTCCCCATATAGGAGGCGCGGTTATATGGGGTGGGGACTTCAACTGCACGCTGAACCCCAAAATGGACAGGTCAGATAAAAAAATTAGATAAGCCCACCCATGCAGCGAAAATGCGACAAGCCCTGCTGAGAGACTTCGGGCTACAAGACATATGGAGGCAGCAACACCCCAATGATAGGCACTACTCACACTATGCCGCCCCACACAACCTTAACACGAGACTGGACTACATGTTCGACACTCCGGAGCTTGTTGGGGAATTGACGGGTTCAGAATATAAGGCGAGAATATTATCGGACCACTCCCATCTGGTCCTGGCGTTGCGACACCAGCCCCCCAGAGCCAGGATCCCAACATGGAGGCTTAGAGCTGAGGCATTAAAGGATACTGCATTCTGAGAGGACCTAAGGGAGGAGATAATTGGGTATTTTGAAAATAACACAGGAAACGTGGAGTCAGAGGGAACCCTATGGGAGGCCTTTTAGGTTATAGTGAGAGGGGCGGCCATATCTAAATCTAGAGGGCTCCAAGGGGCCATAGAGCGAGAGTTACAGGAGACGGAAAAGAAACTAGAAGTAATTATGAAAAGAGGGGGCACCTTAAAGCAAGACGCCGAACAGGTGAGCCAATTACAACAGGCTTGTGGTGGGCTCTGGGAGAGGCTATGTAATCTGAATTACAAAAAATACATCAAAAGGCAACATGAAGGGGGAGACAAACCAGGGAGGCTGCTTGCATGGTTATACAAGAACGAGACGCCAAGATCAGCAATTAGGGAGTTAACGGGAGAAGCGGGCCAAGTCTGGAACACCCAGGAGAGTGTGAACGAGGGATTCCTTAGATTCTACAAACGCCTCTATGAAGATGCAGGGTAGACTGCCGAGCAGGAGACTCATTAGACGCTAGAAGACATAGGATTACCTAAATTGAATGAGGAAGACAGGGAGAGCCTGGATGCCCTAATCACAATAGAGGAATTAGAGACAGTGGTAATACATCTGCCCACGAGCAAAGCTCCGGGGACAGACGGGCTCCCCAGTGAATTCTATAAAACGTATAGACAAGAAGTGCTCCCCTGCTATTGGAAATGCTAAACGAGGCCTTCGAGAAAGGGAGACTGCCGGAATCTCTGAGGGAGGCGGTAATTATTCCACTACTCAAACCTGACAAGCCGAGCACAGAATGTGGGTCGTACAGACCCCTATCCATGCTAAACCTGGACAGTAAAATCCTCACGGTTGTGATAGCGAATAGACTGAAGAGGGTAATAAACAAACTCATACACCCCGATCAAACCAGATATGTCCGAGGTAGAAGCATATCCGATAACCACAGGAGGCTCCACCATATCATAGAACAGGCAGAGGGTGAACCTAGTGAAATAGCAATAGTCTTGTTAGATGCAGTGAAAGCCTTCGACTCTGTAAGGTGGCATTGGATGATGGTGGCCTTGAAAGAATACGGGGTGGGGCCAAGGTACCTGCGGTGGGTGAAAATGGTGTATAGCTCCCCGACAGCCAGGGTCAAAACGGGAGCGATAATTTCAGATAAATGGCAACTTAGCAGAGGCCCGAGACAGGGCTGTCCATGGTCCCCGATGCTGTACATCCTTGCACTAGAACCATTAGCGATCTGTTTGAGACAGCAGTACGAAGAAATAGGGGTCTACACTAAGGGGGGACCGCAATTGATATCATTGTATGCAGATGATATGCAGCTATACCTGCGGTACCCAGATGAAAACTTGCAATATATCTCGGAGGTGATGGAGCGCTATGCAACCCTTTCGGGTATAGCGGTGAACCCCAAAAAATCATGCATGTTCCCCCTGGGGAGATACAGAGGAGTCCCACAGGAGAACTTACCTATTTTGCAGATAGCCTGGCAGACCAGAACAGTCAGATACCTGGGGATTAATATATATATCACACGATCGTAGACGAGCACAAATATAACATAGAGAGGGCAGTGGAAGGTATCAAGAACAGCATCGGGTTCTGGGCAAAGCTCCCCCTAGCCATGGTGGGAAGGGCAGCCTTACTCAAGATGGTGGTCCTGCCTAGGCTACTACACTTCTTCGCAAATATCCCATACATGGTGCCCAAACGCTTTTTTATTAAACTCCAGAGTTTATGTAGAGGTTTCCTGTGGCACAACTCCATAAACAGAGTAGCCCTTTGGAAATTACAGAATACGTATGACAGAGGGGGCATAAACCTGCCAAACTTCGAGATATACCACTTGGCAGGGCAGCTACAATATGTTGCTAGGTGGCTGTCGGAAGATAAAACAGCAGAATCTAGATGGCTGAGGGGTGAATACGACCCTTATTTCCTAAAAGAACTGATATGGCTACCCAAACCAGAGCTGCATGGGCGATCGAGATTGCTGGAACTGGGCTAGAAGACATGGCGCAAAGCGTGCCTGGCTGTGGGAAACCCGACCACATGCTCCCCGCAGGCGCCACTCGTGGCGCTACGTGGGGTGGATGAGCAACTAAGGAAAGGGATCCGTAAACACTGGGAGCCGGTAGGCCCAGCGACCTTGGGAGATATATGATAAGAGGGGAAGGCACTGGACTTCCAAATGTTATAGGACGAAACTGGGGTACATACAGGGCAATATATCACATATACTAGAATAATTAAACGGGTGAAGGAAACGTGGTCTGAAATAGCACTAGCAGAACAACCTGACACTGCCATAGAAATGATGTACGATAGCTCGGAGGGAGGGCACGAAGTATCCCGGATCTATGTAAGGAGTTGCTCCATTTGAGGCGGGACTGGGAGGAGGAAGCGGGAGAACCTATGCAAGAAGAGCAGTGGGAAAGAGCCCAGAGATATCATAAAAAGGTGTCTAGGAATGCGAGGCTGCAGCAGATTCAGTTATACGTCACCTATAGGCCATACATGACCCCCCCAAAAGATCACCAGATTCGTGAGTACAGTAGCCCAAAAATGCCCCAAGTGCGGGGAGGTGGATGCCGGGATGATCCATATGTTCTGGGCATGCCCAGAGGTGGGAAAATTCTGGCAGAAAGTCAAGCTACGACTATCTGAAAAGGAAATTAAGTTAGATGTGGAATCCGTATGGGCATGCATGATGGGGGGTTTTACCAGACCACGCAACTTGAAACATTTTTAGCAAACTCAAGGACCTGGCCTACATTCTGGCCAAAAGGAGAATAGCCCTGGGCTGGAAAGCAGCTCACAGACCCAGATTAGAGGTATGGTGGAACGATCTCCTAAAATGGGCCGATGCCGAGACAGTGGGATGGTACGAGGCAGCCAGCAGAGGGGAGGATGATGAATGGGGACTTCTGATAGCATGGAGACAAATGGTAGCCACATTGTCGGGATCCTCCCATGCCAATTCCAGTGAATATGACACTTCTGAGAACGGCAAAGGGGATTAACCCAAAGAGAAAGGAAATCCGAGGAACTGAGGTGGAAGCTCGAGTTACAGTGGTGCGAGGGGGGGAAACAGTAATAAATAATATGCAAATGTATGCTAAGAAGCTTGTAACCGGAAATGTCGGATGTGATGGTTATGTTTTGTTTGTTGTAAAAATCAATAAAATGCATTTTTTTAAAAAAACAATGAAGAACGCTGAACGTCTGATTATCCTGAAGGCGGTTGGTGAGGGGGTCGAGAATGACTCTGGACCTAGCGATCCCTGTCCATATGGAACTTCTACGACATGGTCCTGTGTTGGGAGACTATGGAACCCAGCTCACAGGGAAGAGAGGGGTGGATCCGGCTGACTGTGGGGAGGTGATCTCTTATGGTTTCTCTGTTAGCCGGGAGGGTTCTGGCCTGTCCCATGGCTGCTCCTTGCCTCTGGTTGAATAGTGAGTCATGAATACAGCTGAGTTCTACTGGTTTGTTATTCGCACAGTTATTAGTATGGGGTTTGGAATGTTTATGTATTCCTGATGAAAGTTGGCTTTGTTGCTGGGTTCCCGCTGAGACCCTAGGTGGGAACCCGAGTTCTCACGTTCACAACTTGCTTGAAGAGGGGTTAGGGTGAGGAGGGGAAAAGGGAAGGGAAAGGTCACAAGAATCTCAGACGTTGGGATAGCCACAAACACATCGATTCACAACAGCTTATTCTCGCTATTAATTACTTCTCTAACACTGTTGAATCCAGGTACACAGTAATCATGCAGTCAGGGGCCCTAGGAACTTCTCATGGTTATGGGGTCTGTGAATAAACTGTGCATGCTCACATGGAATGTGTAAAGGCTAAACTCCCATGTGAAGAGAAAATCGGTGCTCTGTAGACTGGTGGATCTCTCTGCTGATATTGTTTGTCTGCAGGAGACGCGCCTATTGGCCACTGATGAAAAGCGATTACTGCACAAGAGATACCCTAAGTAATTTTTTGCCACTTGCATCTAGAATAAGATAGGGGTGCCGTTACTTCTGAGTGGGGCTGTTCCAATAGGTGACATCTCAGTATGAAAGGATCCGCAAGGCAGCTATGTCTTAGGTAAAGGGCACATCTTTGGTTGATGGTATAGCATTATTTCCATCTATGCTCCCAATAGTGATCAAGACTGCTTATTTGCAAACACTCACACCCGAATGTATCTCATTCAGTGAAGGCCACATTTTGATTGGGGAGATTTCAACTTGACTGCAGACCCAGACAGGGATAAAACCCTCCCTCCCACTAGAACAGATTTCTCAGGGAACTGGGGGTGGTAGTTGTGTGGAGGCTATCAAATGAGGGAGTTCAAGATTTGACTTTTTACTCCCATGTCCGCAGTGGTTGAGAATAAACTTATCCTGATGTCGGGTCCTCTATTCCCATGCCTCAGGAAAGTATATGTTACTCCCCAGAAGATTTCTGATCATGCATTGGATATGACCATATCAGAGAGCTCGACTTGCCTGATCCCCCGAAATGTCCCTGGAAGTTATATGAACCCATTCTAAGGGATGTGGCATTTCCCCGGGACATTTCCAAGGCTCTAACTACTTTAACGAATACCTAACTTCTGACTGTGCCCTTCCTACAGCATGGGATGCGATGAAAGCGGTGTTAAAGGAGGAAATCATGGCCTGCACGGCGGCATTCACCTGAACCAGTAAGCTATTCCAAACCCAATTGGAAGACAAGGTCAGGGCGCTAGAGGGTGAATATAAAGCTATGCAATCAGGGAAGTCTGGAAGAGGCTGATGGGTGCAAGAGCCCCACTGGAGCTCCATATAGCAAACAAATCAGCCCAAGCCCTGGCCAAAACTCAGCAATATTATTACACCCATGGGAACAAGGCTAATCGTCTGTTAGTTTACAAATTAAAAAGAATCCACTCTCAAAATAACATTAAGGCACTTGAGGGGTCTGATGGGACAATGCACTATGCAGAACAAGACATATGAAATACACTTTGGGAATACCATTGGGGCATAATCTCGGGCTCCCCTAGAGACCCTGTTCATCAATCCCCTTATTTAGCCAATGTCACGTACCCCACTGTTCCCCCAGGGCTGATGTACTCTCTCACTCTCTCGAAACCGATAACCCCGGCTGAAGTGGAAGCGGCAATAAAATCCCTAATGAATACTACCCCAGGCCCAGGTGGTTTCTCTGCTCTGTTCTATAAAACTTACATATCTTGGCTCCCCATAGGATGAACCTGTTTAATTCCTTCAGAGTCACAGGCTGCCTCACAACGATAATGATTGCTCACAGTTCTCATCCCCAAACCTGGGAAGGACCACATGAACTGTAGCACTTATAGGCCCATAACTAGCAAGAACAATGATGCAAAAAAAATGTTTCTAAAAGGGTGCACTGAGGCTGCTAGTGGATCCAGACAAAACAGGGTTTATAGCCAACAGAAACATTGACAACAACATCAGAAGAGCCATAGATCTAATTCAAATTTCCACCGTTACAGGCATAGAGTCAGCTATGATCTCCCTTGAAACACACAAAGCATTCAATCTGGTTGATTGGGGCTATATTGAGAAGGTACTCCTACACTATGGGGTGGGTCCTACTTTTAGGAAATGGATCTTGCTGACTACCACCACACCTCATTGGTTCTCATGGTTAATGGGGTTCTTAGTCAGAAATTCAACATCTCACAGGGTACCCGTCAAGGCTGCCCTCTCTCTTCCCTAATATCTGCCCTAATTATGGAACCTTTTGCGACTAGGATCCGAGCTTACCCAGGCATATAGTGGATACAGGATAAGCGGAAAACATATAAAGTATCACTCTATGCGGATGATGTGTTTCTCACAATTCGAAATGTTGACTTCTCACTTACAACCTTTCTTCAGGAAATCAAACAATTTGGTAGGGCCTCATGCTTTGAGGTAAATTCCGCTAAATCCAAAGCACTAAGTGTACGAATGTCAATGGAGTGCTGGAAGAAATTAGTGGGAATGAGCCCAATTGTAAGGGATAACACAAGTCTAACCTACCTGGGGGTCCAAATTCCAAATAAAATCAAGCAGACGTAACAATACAAAAGAGATTGCTCCTGGTTTTCTCGCGCACTAGTGGCGCAAAACAATTTTTCGCTATCCAGCAGCAAACTTCAAGCACAATGTAAGAACTTGATCACAGTTCGGTCCGTTCCAACTCCCACTATCTTAAAGCTGGCCTCTTGGAATACTCAGGGGTTTTCCCACTTGACTAAACCTAGTGAATTAAACCTTGGTGATTACGATCTGCTTTGTCTACAAGAGAATTGGTTAAGGAAAATCCCTGTGTTGAACGGTTTTGAAATATCTATAAGTCCAGCTGTTAAAGGGAGAGTTGGGCATCCTTCAGCGGGCCTGTTGAATCCAGTTAAAACAGGCAGCCTTTCGAAGTCAGTGTCAACAAATCTCCTCTCCCCGGAACTGGTGATTGGTTGGGTACCATCATCATGTGCAGAAACCCCAAATAAACTTATAATCAAAGTTTATTGGAACCCTGCGCTAATCGCGAATTAAGTATTTATAGACCAGGTTGTCGACCAACTGGACGACGCCTTCATCAATCAACAGTCCAAACATGTAATCATTTGAGGCTACCTTAATATCTCAGACCTAGCAGAACGTAAGCACGACAGCTCTTGGAACCTTGCAGACACGCGGCACTCTAGACAGGTCCTGTGGAACAAACAAATGGATTCCAGGGATATGCATCTGCTTAACGGCAACTTCAAAGACGACATGCCACCAAAACCAACATGGGAAAGTTCCGGGCGCACTTCTGTTTTGGACTATATCTACGTCTCAAATAATTTTTTTACTTTTGGTAGACAGATTCAAAGTGATCAAAACATCTCAGAGGGATCTCCATCTCCTCTTCTTGGAATGAAGGGGATCTGGGTTTACTTCCCGAGAACAAATGCCACTAGTGGTCGATACTTGCAACGGGGGACTGCGCCTGAAATTATCTACTACAAAGATCAGAACCTTAACGACTGACTTTAGAACCATTGGTCATTCGGTTGAATATTCACCCTTGCTAGAACAATTCAGCATTCAACGCCCTAAGAAATTAAACTTGGTGAGCTCCAAATAAGCATACCTATAACAGCGAATTGGTGGCTCAGAGAAAAAAGGTGAGAATGCTGGGAAGGGTAGCAAAGAAATCTGGGCTACCCAAGGACTTTCAAACAGCTTTGTCCGATAAATCAAGTTATAGAAACTGGCTGTGTTCAACCAAACAACAGAGATACCAGAACGACTCGGAGGCCATGCTTAGAGCCTTGGCAGGCAAATATCCGAGGAAATTCTGGTAATTTATAAAAAATCGGAGGAAACAACATCAAATGAAAATCAATCTAACCTGATAAGTGAAGAGTCCTGATCTAATCATTTTAGATGTCTTTACACAATAGTTTTAGACCCCAGTGCAAGAACAAATGACGCTGGGAGCTCTGCCGCGGGGATATCTGCAAACAACACTAAGGACATTGTAAAGAGAATTAAAAAGTTAAAGAGTTCAAGAGTGCCAGGTCCTGACGGGTTGTCTAATTGGCTGCTAAAGGAACACTCGGAAGACTGGGCTGTCTTCAACTTTACATTGTAAAACCTAATAGCATGCTCTCATCAATTTCCAAGTTCATGGAAGAGGGTGATAAGGGTACCAATTCATAAAAAAGGAGATCGGGGTAATCCTAAGAATTATCGCCCTATCTCCCTCCTTTACGTCATTGGTAAGCTTTACAGCACTATTATCCTGGACCACTTCCACACCTGGTGTCGTCAAATCGACTGCACTGACGCTTTCCAAACAGGTTTTGTTAAGGGCTTGGGAACCTCTGTAAACATCTTGTTACTCCAACTATTAAAGGGGACTCCAGGGAAGCCTTAGACCCAGGATTATATGGTCTTTGTGGACTTGGTCCAGGCCTTTGACCAAATTGATGGGATGTAAACTTCGGGCGAAGTTGGAGAGCAAAAACTGCCCGAAATCCATCATCAATCCAATTGTGGATATTCATTCTAATAACTCATTGAGAGTGAGACTGAACAAAGCGGGCCTTCTTTCTAAAGAAATCGAAACCCTGAGGAGCGTCAAACCGAGATGCCCAATGGCCCTGGCCCTTTTTAACGTCTTTTTAGAGGCTATGCATGAAGCCTTCTCGTTAACTAGATCTTTCCGCCCAATGTCATAGGAGTTCAGCTACCTCGATTATTGTACGCAGACGATCTAATCGACCAGACCCCAGTGGGTCTCCAAAGACAAGTTGCCTCCTTACAAAATTATATTCTATCAAACGGCCTGGAAATCAAAAAGGAAAAAAACAGCAATTTTGAGCTTCGGCAACTCTAACAAAGGAAAGCACTGTCTCTCATGGTTTTTGGATGGTAAGAAAACTTAACAGTTTAATTCCTTCAACTACCTGGGTGTTTGGCTGAGTGACTCAAGATCTAAAGCTCCAATGTCATCACATTTACAAGTAAAGATGAAGGCTCTCACCAGCCAAGCATGCGCACTGAACCGGCAGTTTGGCAGTTTCTCTATCATGCCAGTCCTTAAGTTATACCGGTGGTGACCTATGGTGCTGAAGACATGTTTAACCTCCCAGAGCCTCTCTGGTCTCGCCTTGAAGGCTCCTTCTGGAAAAGGGTGTTGGGTGTTCCCCTGTCAACCCCTATCGCTAGCATCCAGAGGGAATTGGGCCTTACATCTTTGAAATGCATAGTCGATTGGAACAGGCTTGCCTTGTTCAGAAAAAGCTATGCCCCTTTACGTACAGTGATTCTGGAAATGGTAAACAGTGAAATGACATCCGACTGTAATCCAATTCTGAATGGTTGGCGATCAAGAACAATTAATTACCTGTCAGAAATTGGAAGTTC
The DNA here is from genome assembly GCF_040938575.1 of Ambystoma mexicanum. NCBI lineage: Eukaryota > Metazoa > Chordata > Amphibia > Caudata > Ambystomatidae > Ambystoma > Ambystoma mexicanum. Next base: position 1,152,169,261 of record NC_090932.1, read on the forward strand.
ACTGGAACAACTGGTGACTAACCCGGTACGAGTAAAACAAAAAGTAGAAGAACACAACTAGATTCTAACTTCTAACAGTTATCAATGCCACTTACCTGCAGTAGGCCGGAAATGAAACACAGTTCGCGAATACCTGAAGCAGTTCCCGTACAAAAAGGTCAGGGACCAATTTCTACAAGCCCGTATGAACCTTTATTCAACTGAGATTAGAGCAATTTGCGGTGTATCGCAGGGAAAACCATTACCGGCACTGTAACGACGAATCCAAGGTCGAAACTCTGCTTCATTTCATCACAGTATGCCCAGCATTAAAGGACATTCGCTCAAAGTACTTTAGACCTATCTTGTCGGACTTTTTAGTTTCAGACTCAGAAGCTTGGTGGAGGTCTTTAATGGATGGACGAAAAACGAAACATGTACTCGCTGTGGTTACATTTTTGTCCGAAGCACTTCCTGAGGGCGCGTCTGATTACTTTATTTCCTTTACGGATTAGTTGTCATCTGTAAGTTCTCAGGTCTCTGATCTTTTTCCTTCGCTGGAGGCCCTCCTTGGATTGATTCAATTTTTTTTCTTTCATTGTCTTCTTTGTCTTTAAGCGCTAAAGTTTTTTTCTTTCTTTTATGTTTGTAAAGAGGACTGTATTAAATCTTAGGTCTTGCTAAAAAATAGTTGCTTCAATTTGAATGCAAATAAATATATTTTAAAAAGTAACAATACAATTTCCGATGACTATTCAAAGCTTTACATGAAGACTTGAACCGCTGGCAGAAACAGGATATCTCCTGGTTTGGGAGGATCACCTCAGTTAAGATGAACCTCATTTCCAGATTCCTTTACCATTGTCTTGCCTCGCCAGTCAGAATTCCAGACGCAGAGTTAAACAAACTTTGAAGGGGAATGATGGCCTTTATATGAGGGATGAAACAGCCCCGCATCTTGAGAAGGGTAATGCTGAGAGGAGTCAAAGGGGTGGCGCAGGGACTGGGGGCCCAGGATGTTTTCCGGTACAACATTGCTGCGCAGCTGTCCCACATGTTTGTCTGGCAAACTACGGAAGACGTACCCAAATGGAAATCATTAGAAGTGGTTGGATCCCCTTTCCCACTCCCACACCACCACATGTCAGGCTTGCACATTAGAACTCTGGCTCCAAGCTGCTTACACCCACTTCCAACACTATCTACTATTGGAAAATGAATGGAAGTGGAATAATCCAGACTTTCTCTGTGGATGTCACGCTTCCAGATTTAGGCAATGGAAGGATGGGGGCTTATCAACTCTGCATGACCTTTACTTGAATGGGAAGCCCTTATCTTTCAAAGACTGTAAAACCAAGCTTCAAGTTCAGGAAACAACTTTTTCGATATGCACAGCTGAGGCATTGGATGTCTCACCCAAACACCACAGCACAAGGGAGCAGGGAGCCAACGGCATTAGAACTAACTATGACGTCAAGCACTCCTAAGGGGAAGGTCTCAACCCTATATAAGTGATTTGACAGATTGGACCCAACGGTCAAGGACAACTGTTGTATCTGGGTGCGTACGCTTGCAAGTTCTAGATGTGTGACTAACAAGGAATGCGTGGTCAAGGTTTGCTACAGGTGTTACATCACCCCAGAACAATAAAACAAAATCAACTTCTCCTTCCCCCTAATATGTTGGAGAGGATGTTCAACAGTTGGTTCTCTGTTTCATTTATGGTGGTCGTGTGACAAGTCCCACTTATTTTGGCAAGAGGTTTGGGCGCAAGTGAAAGGTATTCCAGACTTGACTACTGCAGCACTCTTCTTCTGGGAGCACCAGAGGGCCAACTACAATGGCTCCAGGTGGCTGAGAATGCAGCTGTTAGATTGGTATATAATCTGCCAGAAAAAGGTCCCCATCTCCCCATACTGGAGGAGACTGGATTGGCTGCCTTTTTCGAAAAAAAAAAATTGAATTTAGAGTATTGTGCCTTTTATATAAGTGCATTCAAGGAACAGCACTGGGTGTCGGGTTTTAAAAAATCAGCTGGCTGTCCCCCCTTCTCACTGTGTCTCCCAGGTGAATGATGTTTCTCCATCAGGGGCCCTTGTCTATGGAATGCACTTCCAGTTGAGTTGCGGAATATTTCCCCAATTGCTCTTTTCTGAAAAAAATTGAAAAGTTTTTGTTCCAATGATTTGGTCCTGTAGTTACGTCTGAAGTGGGAAAAGGAATTTAATATCAGCGCCTTGATGCAGGTTTCTGCTTGGTTCTGAAAGTATATGCGCGCAACAAATCCTTAATCTAATCTAATTACCGGGATAACAATCCCATGAGTTCCAGGAATTGTATTCTTGGGTGATACGGGGGACGGAGACTACCAGCCTATGTGCGCAATGGCAATGCTGATAACCCACCTGCTGATAGTGGCATAAATAACCATTGCTCGTTGGTGTAAGAATCCTGATGGTTCCTTAATCACAATGTGGTGGATCAAGTGCTGGGAAACAGCAGTCGCAGAGAAAATCCCGGCCACGAGCCTGGGGCAGTTAAGCAAATTCTACAAGGTATAACCTCTAACTCCCTAGGGTCAGTTGTTTTTCTAAGAAACAAGCTGGGGGAGATCGCTGTCTTCGGCTGGGGTCTCCCTCCGGAACAGTGTCCCTGCCACTCTGAAACTTGAGGAGAACCATCTCCGGTTCCGGAAGCACATCAAGACCTTCCTCTTTGCTTCTGCCTTCTCTCCTCCACTCCGCTGTTGATATGTTCTGTCTCGGCATCGTGCACCTGGTCTCCCTCTGTCTTTAGGGCCAAGGTAACTGCTCACCCTGCCACCCACCCGCACTGCCTCCGGGCAATCGCTTGCACTGGGGTCTGTATCTGTAACCCTACAGCCCCCCCTTTTCTTTTTCTGCACTTACTCAGACACATGCTGTCTGTTGCCTTTTTCCTAGCACTTGTCACTTGCTGGCTGCATTACCATTGCTTGTTGCTTTTTGCTATTTATTTATTCATGTTTTAGTTACTTATTTCTATTTTTGCTCAGCACTTTCCACCTCTCCCCCTCTCCCTTGCACTTACCCCTCTCCCTCCCCCATGGACTTGCACGTTCTCAGTCTCACTGGGCCTAGTAAGATCGTTGTTTTTGTTCTCCCTTGTTCCCCTCCCTTGCCTCGTCCCGCTCTGAAACACTTGTGTACGAGCGCGATACAAATAAAATATAAATATCAATATCAAGGTATGGTCTCCATTTCTGGATTACGCGAACAACTACCTGGGATTGTTGGTAAACCCCCTCCCCTCCGCAGGTTGCCTAACGTTTAAATGACCCTTCTGAAACCATTCTTTAAGGGTATGTGAAGGGTGCTCAAATGGCAAATAATAATGCCGCGTGTTTTCTCTTCTGTGTTATAAGCTGTTGATTCCTGGAAAACATGATGCGGTTGCTTTAACCTATATATGACACTTCACTGTGGCTAACGTTTTTTCTTCCCTAAAAATGTATAAAAGATATGATTGGAAAAAAAGGCAGGAGTGTTGATATCCAGCCGTTTTATTAATGTCGAAACGACCTGTTCCACATATTGAAAACAACCTCTGATATCCGATTCCCCCAATTAACTTTTACATAAGGTCTTCAAAGTTTTCATGACAGCCAACATTTTGTTATAGCTTCCTAACCTAACCATCTCTAACTCTAGGGCAGGGGCGGATACCTCCACGACCCATGTCCACATACCGCTAGACATCTACAGAAGATAATTACCACATTGCAATATAACTGCAGACTAGAATGCCAAACAGTATCAAAGCACACAGGATGGTCATATACCCTCATATAATTGTTTTTTTGATAAACAGATGAATTGTCAAAGATTAATTTGGGCATCTCAAAAGAAAATAATCTCCTGCTAATGCAAGGAGAATGTAATCACTACAATTACCTCTTCCATAAATCAAACAAGGGAAATTTTAGTACCTTAAAATTACACACGGGCCTAGGCCCATGTTGATAGTGTGCAGGGGACGTGGGTTTCCTTAATTAGGAAACCATCTGTTCTTAATAATAAGCAGTGCTCAGATACCTGAGGGTTCGTAGCGCTATATACATGCCTATTTTTTTATTATTATCTTCTGTTAGGGAGAATTCTCATTTATGGCTAATTTCCCTCACCTAGTGAGTCCCCCAGCAGCTTTGCTGGACTTCTGGAGTTTATTTGTTTTCCACTTGGTAAGAGTGTGAGCTTTTCCCCACTCTTACCTGTGTTTTGCCAGGTAAATTTCTCTGTTTTTGTGATTGTGGACTCTGAAATACACCACTTCAGTAGCCCCCTTCTTTTGTGTGTCATACAGCACCTTCAGTGTCGTGGCACAGGGTTGTCTTTGAGACTTCCCCCCGACTCCATTTCTGAGGCTGACTACAGTCCCCCAGAAAAGGGTAAAGATACCATTAACTTTACCTAGTCAATCTACCACAGATCCAGTACACCCCATCTTCCATGGAGTACTGGAAAGGGTTACTTTGTATCCCTTTTTATCTGTACCACCTAGAGCATTGTTTTGCTCTTTTAACATTTAGACTTGGCTGGTGGCAGTAGTATCTACCCTAACTTTTCTACCGCAATTATATTAGATAAACGTTGTATTGTTTCAGGCTATTATATTAGCCTCGAACATAAACCTGCTTGACCAAATTGTCTTACTTTTGGCTCTGGTTGGGTTTATTCGCCATTTCTTTTTGTTAAAGTCCTTCTTGTGTTTTACTTTGCGCTGCAAACTAGGTTCTCCTTCTTTGTTCACCGTCTTTTATAGGCAGAAGCCCTCCACCAGGCGCCTGGGTGTCTAGGTGGGCTGAATGTGAGGGAGGGGTGTAGTCACCCCCTGCACAGGGTATCCTAGGAAACCCAAGTCGTACTTTGCCATGATTGGCTGAGGTGGTTGTCCAGGCTGGACAACCCACCTGCTGGGTGATTGACAACCAGGCTGTGTGAATGGGGGTTTTGCGCATAAAAGGCAGGTCTCTTGGGCTAGAAGTCAGAGTCGCCACTGGAACTACAAGGAACCAAAGAGAAGCAGAGAGAACGGCGACTGCTGCGACTACCCCGTCCCGGTGAAGCCCTGCTGCAGTCCTGAGCTATCTATCCTTCGACGACTAGAGAAGATCCATTCCGGAGTCTTCTTCCCTTAGCCTGGTGGGGATAACCAGTGCATCTTCTTCAGCCAGAGGTCGCCTTCATGGTCGAAATCGCTGCACCTTGCTGTAGTGGTCCGGATTGCCACCTGAAGAGCCTCTCCTGTTTTTTAGGGAGCGCACCTTTTATTCATTGTTGCTGCAGCCGGCTTCATCCCTGTATGGTGCAGACCCCCTTCAGACGTCCTCCTTCACCTCGAAGCTCCAGGAACCGTGGGTCTGCGGGACACTGTATGGGAGCGAGGGGTCCTCAGGCCCCCTCACGTCGTACGCTCCTCAGTACAAGGCTTGGACCACATGCCTCCGGTAGTGGGATTGCCCCTTGCCCTTATGTAAAGTTAACCACGGTTCACTGCTGCATAGATGGGACTACTGAGCAGGACACGGGGCATCCATCTTTTGTGCTCCCTTTCGACTCCATCTTGGGTAAACAGGCCTCACTGCGATAGTACAGCAATGCTCAACTCCCCTTCCACCGCAGCAGCCAAGGACAGAGACACACACAAGGGGCGCAGGCAGCTGGCTGGCCCCCACCCTTGCACTCCCCCTGCGAAGGAAAGCTCTGCGCTTCCATTCTCACGCTGAAGCTGGAGAAAGTTGCAACAATTAATATGCTACAGTTTTCTTCCGCTGAGATCACTGTTCGTCTGAGAACCGGCATGTGAACCAGGATGAGCTAAGCACTTTCTGCTTGATTCGTCCTCATAAACGTGCAAGCCACCCACCCTCATTAGAACAATTTATTGCCATCTTGACCCTGCACCCCCTGTAAGGTATTTCTTTCAAGTGCCAGACCCTCGCCTGTGCTGCGAAACCCACCCAATACACTCCTTACTAACCTTAAGCACTTTTACTACTATATATGCTTTTACTTGTACTAATGAGTTTGAAACCTAGGTAAAAATGCGAAACATAGCCTGATTCTTCTACATGCACAATAAGGTCAAGGCCTCCAATTAAAGGCACGAATGACCCAATTGTACTGACAATAATCATTGTGTGTGACTTATGTAGAAATGTGACAAGTAGCATAAAATTTTTTAAATAATTTGTTATTTAGAGTGTAACATCTTAGCTTAGGTAGTGACCACAGTGACCGTACCCTGACCTGCTTGGAGCACAAGATGTTTGACGTCCGTCAGCCACTCAGCCAACCAGGAGGAAAAGATGCCACCCACCCCTACAGCACCACACCGCCTGGCCAATCGGGTCCATTTAGCATTTTTTGTTAGAGTTACTTTAATTAATATAAATATAAGTGTGATGTAATGAGATTTTGGGAGAGTTTTTTGGGTTATTTCCTAGCTGGAGAAATAAACCATCCTTTGAACTCTTGCAGCCGGGTCTCAGTGCCTCCTACCCCGACAAGGGGTTGTGTCAGTATTTTATTTTCTCTCACACGTAGTAAGCCGGGGAAGGGCACCTACAACACCAATAGGAACAACTGCCAGGGCACCAGCTGCACCATTGGAATAAGGTACTGTGTTCTGCTTGAGGAAACAGGGTGAACCCTGTTTCTTCATCTTCAAGGCTTGCCCTTGTCTTCCCTCCTTCTTATAACTTTTGCTTCTGAACATTGACAATATCGAAGTACTCTTGGCTACGTTGAATCGTGAACTGTCTGACTGTGTAATCTTCGGCAACAGGTGCCCGGTGTCAATTAACCCTGGCTCCGGCCCTTTGACTCTTGAACTCCTGTCTCTGAGTGTTTCTCGATTCTGTCTGCCTAACCGAAATATTGCCTGTGATTTTTGCCTCCAACTCCCTCTGGGTATCTCAGGTGCTAAGTGTGTTTTTGCCCCAGTAGCATTTCATGTCACGGATACGCGTTTAGTTATTAGACCGAACTGTCAAAAAGTGATCGCAATCGTATTCATGGTAACATGTTTTGTTCGTAACACCGGTCCATTCAAACACAGGGTACTTACCTTGAGGCTTACTGAACAAAGTGAATTGGCTAGTTGTAGTATATTTTTCATGTGGTTTTAAATCTAATAGAAGTGTTGTGTTTACAACAAATGGTTTAAAAATAAATGTACTGCTACTGCTCATATACTCTTGAGATAAGCTTGGCTGCTCCGCCACTGCTACCACTCGGACATAGTAGTATGGGCTTGTACCAAAGGTAAAACCTGTATTGCCACCTGTAGTCTTAATTGTGTGTAGTGGTCCCTAAGGGCACTGCACAGGATTCTGCCTAACATCTTCGTCCACCCATGTGCTGACTTTTTCATACAGAGGGAGATCAGGCTCCTACTGGTAAATAGATCCTATATGTGCTGATGAATGATCGCCATGGAGTCAGGTGGTGTTATTGGGTGGGTTGATTGGGGCATTGACAACAGTATTTGCACTAATTTGATCTTTAGAGTTACCTATATTATTTTCTAGTTCAAAACAAATACCTTTTACACTTTGCCCATTAGTTAACATTGTATACTGTGTTTTATCAATCAAGGTGTTACATGCTACCACAGCGTCATCATCGTCGATGATTACCACAGCTTGGGCTGTGCCATTGCTCTGTTGAACACGCTTGTGGGCCACCCAGCTATGGCAGTCGTCTGTTGTTGCTATAACCTGACGACCAGATGCATCACCACAGTCCAGAGCAATGTCGTTTGGCAGCGTAACACCCCCTGTCCCACTGCTAGGCGCATGTTCACTTCTTTTACAGCTCAAGCATGTCCCTTTAGATCGTGCCCCTACTTCAACATGTTCATTTTTACCATCGTCCTAGAACGGGCTTGAGGCTTTTGTTTTTTGTGAAAGTGGACAATTAAAACCTCTTTTGTATCTACACACCCCAGATATTTCTTGAGTTCCATTTGCACCTTAGGCTGTTAAATGCTCTTGAAGGCTCGTTTTAAGCCCAAACGATCCGCTGTCCTGCATGATGGCACAAGACTTACAAGTTGTCCAAACCCCATTCCTACACATCCAGTAGCAGATTGCACATGTGAAAGAACTGTCAATCTACAACGATTGGGTATTTTGATCTTTGGGCACTGATCATTGCTTGACATAAAGACATCCTGTGGAATTGTAGGGATCCTGCTTCTAGGGCCCATTGTTTGAAACAAGGCTGCGACCTGCAGCGCCCCATGATGCAGATTAGCTCCATACAAAGGGCACTCTGATCTGTTGTAGAGGCCCTGGCTCCAGGCCCCCTTGGTGAAATAAGATTGCAATCTGCAGCACCCCATGGTGCAAATCAGCCCCCATGAAAAAGGCCCTCTGAACTGTTGTAAAGACCCAGGCTCTGGGTGGCCCCTTGGTTTATCAAAAAAGTAATTCTGAACCGCTGTAGCATTTTCCACATTGTAGCTGTAACCAAGAGGGATCAGAGGTACTCTTCGACTTCTTTTAATGGATCTAGGATTGCTGTCGATGGGTAGGCTTTGTTTCATGTTGTAGCCCCAGTCAGTGAATCCCCCACTGATGGCAGGGCAGCCCCACAAATGGAATATATTGCAACTTTACAGAGAGTACAAGAGAATTTGGATTTAAAACACACACTCAACATGTCAATAAAACAGTTGTCTTTAAAAGTTTAAAATAGCTAAAGACTACTAATATGAGGCATGACCTCTGGTTATTTTATGGCCGTAAAGCCCGACATATGTAATCGATTGTAACTTCTTTAGAGTACAAGAGATTTTGGATTGAAAACAAGCTCTGAACATGTCTATGAAACAGCTGTCTTCACATGTGTATTTAGTTTTCATGCAGAGCCTGCACAAGGGATTGTCATTGTAAAGTTAGCAGAAAACTATCAGAGATCATTGGAAGAACTATCATGACATAAATAGTTCATTACCAAATGCATTGCTATAAACACCATTGCATTACAGAGTTCTTTCCAGTACATGAACCAACTCATGTAGAAACATAGGCATTGTCTGCAGCATGCATCATAGAGACCCAACAATAAAAATCTTCTCTTGTAGGATAGTAAAATGATAAATGCTTTCGTTTCAGAGTTTCGTGTACTCTGAAACATGCAATAAGTAGCTAAGAATGCCTCACTTACAACATAATTGTACTAATATACACAAAACATAAAGAGACCAGAACACATACAAATATGAGCATATACAGGGAAAGTAAAGTAAGCAAAAAAGTAGGAGTACTACGAGAAAATGTTCATAACCTAAATCAATATCTTCATGCACAGAAATGATTGCTGTGTTTCAGGCTGGCTTCTTCCCCTATGTATATGTATCATATGATGTGTCTGAACCCTATGGAAAGTAGTTTAAGAACATATGAGAAGGGTAAGGTCTGCAAACGTAGTACCTTTTACATTGTTACTTCCTGACTGTCAGTGAAGAAAACCACCTGTCCTACATATATCAGTGAACAAAAAAAGAGGGAGCCAGACATTTGTGATGTCATCTTTGAAGTCATGGGTGTTAGTCCTTGCAGTGCATAGTGGTAGCGCGAGTTATGGTTGCTTAGCTTACCATAACTGGCGAATATCTGGCCTTTTTCGGTTTTACCTCTAACCATAACATCCCTCTAACAACGTATTTGCATTGAATTTCATACGTGTTTACTAGTGCAACTTAATCATAACGTCCCTTTAACAAGGTTTTTTCACTGAATTGCATAGGTTTTTACCAGGATACCCTTGGTTTGTAAAGATGTAGTGTATAACATACTGAACTTGCTGGCACCATGTTAATGTGCACAGCAGTCGCAGACTATGTGTCTGGTTGCAGTCTTTGGGTGGCATCCAAACTGCTCAGAAAGGCAGGGGCTCTATTACGTAGTAGTATCACTCAGAAAACACAAGGAACATATACAAACAGCACTATGTACATGAATTGCAAGTGAAAATAGAGTAGGTCTGGAAACTGTGTACTTATGAAACAAATAGCACAAAGGCATAGGGAGTACACCATAACCGAATGCACCAACATTGAGAAGTGATGTCTGCCGTCAACAGTCTTACTGCACTGCTACTTTACATGGTAACAAGAAACGAATGGGCAGAGTGAAGGACTGGAAAGTACTAAGAGCAAAACGTCAGTACAATGTAGTAAGCACACTAAAGTTTGTCTGATCATTTCACAGGTGGTGCAGTATACACTAGTAGAAAAGCATAACGTTTCTTTGTTTACACAACAATGGCAAGCACCTTAGAGTGGCTGGAAGAAAATGTCCCTCATGACGCAATGACTTAGGATAGTAACCCTATTGGTACGCACAGGAGTCTAAAACGTTAAATATTTAATATCTACTGCTTCATATACAACTAACAGATTTATTTGTCTGTAAGAGAACATATTGGAAAGGAAAGAAAGGCAACATAAGCGGCACCCCTTCCACAACAGCATACCAGCACAGGAAAGGAAAGAAACTCTGTAAATACTAAAGTGGACAGCCTGGAAGGCAAAATGGAAAAATAGGTGAACAATTTTGCCGCCTTAAAAGATTACGTACAAGGTCATATTATGGACAAAATAAAGTACCACTGCCCGAACTGCACGTGTACCCCTGTTAGGGAGAATTCTCATAAATGTGCTAATTTCCCTTACCTTTTGAGACCCCCAGCAACTTTGCTGGATTGCTAGGACTTTAATTTTTACCTGGAAAGAATGTGAGCCTTTTTTCCCACTTTTTCATGCATTTTGATGTGTGTTTTACTTTTCTGTTCTTTGCATATGGAGTTTTAGACAACTCCATAGGCATCATCTTTTTCTTGTGTGTCGCACAGCACCCTCAGTGCAGTGGCACGGGGATGTCTTTCAGACTTCCCAAGGTTTAAATACCTTCTCTAGGACTGACTACTGTCTCCCAGTGAATGTAAAGTCTTTTTTAATTGCTAGACCCAGCACTCACTGCCTTACAGCAGAGTGCTGGAGGGAATACCTAGTATTCCCTATGCCTAGAAAACTCATGTAGCCCTCAAAAGCTACCCTTTCCTCTCAGAATGGCTGGTGGCAGTGGTATTACCATGATTTTCCCGACCGCAACCCGTTTAAACGCTCCGGTAGCTAAAATCCACCAGAGCCATGTTTTTCAAGATGGCGTCTGAGCCCCCACTGTAAAAAACAGGTTCTGGTCGACTTTTTTCGCCATTTCTTTTTGGAAAGGTCCTTCTAGTGTCTCTGCGCGCCAAACCAGGTTTGGTCCCTTTGTTCGTTTGCCTTTGGAAGGCTTCAGTAGTGAAGCCCCCCTCTGTCGCCTGAGTGTCTGGGGTGGACAGGATGTGGGGGAGGTGCCCGAAACTCCGTGTGCTTAGTCTCCTAGGAGACCTGAATGCACTCTGGCGTGATTGGCTGGCTGACTGTCCAGCAAGGACAGTCACACTGCTGGGTGAGTGGCAGCCAGGCTGGAATGAATGGGAGCAACCTGTTTAAAAACAGGTCTCTGGGACTAGGAAGGCAGAGAACCGAAGACGAGCTGAAGGAAGACGACTGCTGAAACTCCTGGACCGTTGGTTTGCCCGGTGAAGCTCTGCTGCAGGTCCGAATAGCCTGAAACTCCCTTGCCAGAGAAGCCCCTTCAAGGAAGATTTCTTCCCTTGAGCTGGTGGGAACAACCAACTTGCAAGCCACCTGAAAACCATCTCCATACTGGCCGGATTTTCTACTGAGTGCTGTTGAAAACTGGATAGCCAGTGAGAAGGATACCAGTTTGTGGACTTTAAGGCACTCACACCTTAAACTGACGTTTTTCCAAGCTTGTGGATCTTTCCCCGTGCAGTGCAGGAACCTCCCAATGTCCTCCCTTTTGTCCCCACGACAGAGGCCCAGGAACAGCGAGATCTGCAGGAACTGCTAGGAACAATTGCCCCAGATACAGCTTTTCTTCATTACAAAGGTACTGTGCAAACGCCGTTGAGAAATCCTCTCTGCCCCCGTGAAAGTTCGTGAAACTTTCCCAACTTTGGAGTCTTGTTCGCTCCTAATCGGACATATTACTCTTTTTCAGGTCAGGCTGTGGTGAAGCATTGGCATGGCAAGAAGGCCAGCATGTTCAGTTTACTCAAGACCAGCACGTTTTAGTTATGGTACCTAAAAGGCAGAGGTCCTTACAGGACAAATGGATAGGACCCTTCAAGGTTGTGGGAAAACTTGGGGAGGCCAACTATCTGGTGGATTTAGGCAATCCCAAGGAGGCTCCCAGAGTCTTACACACCAAACCTTCTAAAAACGTATGTCTCAAGACCAGAAGTAGGAGCTTTGCTTCTAGCTTCAGCTCAAGAAGAGGAGGAGAGTAAACCTCTACCTGACCTACTCAGAGGACAGCCTTTAGATGAGAAGATAGACAGAGTCAATCTCTCTACTAATCTGACACTGGAACAACAGGAGGAGTGCAAGAATCTGTTATATCAGTTTGCATCCCTGTTTTCACTATTACCAGGCTTGACCCCTTGGGGCAGCAAGATATTCTCACTGGTGACTGTTTACCTGTTAAAAGCAGAGGTTACAAGATGTCATATCTTTTAAGAACCCACATAAAGGAAGAGGTCAACAAGATGCTTGATCTCGGGGTAATAGAGCCCTCTACCAATCCCTGGTTTAGTCCAGTTGTACTAGTGCCAAAGGCAGGATCCAAAGAGTTGAGATTCTGTGTGGACTATAGAGCTCTTAATGCAGTCACAAAGACTGATGACCATCCTTTACCAAGGACAGATGAACTGGTGGACAAACTTGGTTCAGCCACGTACCTCAGTACATTTGATCTCACCTCGGGCTATTGGCAAGTAGCCCTGACACACCATGCCAAGGAGAACATTGCATTCTCCACCCCAGCAGGCCTCTACCAGTTTAAGGTAATGCCTTTTTGGACTAAAGAATGCACCTGCTACATTCCAAAGGATGGTTAATCAAGTTCTGAATGGGATGGAGGAATTCTGCATGGCATACATGGATGATGTTGCAGTGGTCAGCCCTACTTGGAAAGAGCATGTTGACCACCTAGGATATGTTTTGCAGGCTCTTGAGCATGCCCATCTGACCATAAAGGCAAGTATGTGTGAAATTGGTCAGAGTAAAGTGGTCTACCTTGGATATGAGGTAGAAGGAAGTGAAATCAGGCCATTGCCTAGCAAGGTACAAGCTGTACAAAACTGGCCCACCCCTACTACTCAAACCCAAGTGAGAGCCTTCCTAGGCCTCATTGGTTACTATAGGAACTTCATAGAGAACTATGGGACCATATCTTATCCCTTGAATGTAGTCTCCTCACCCAAATTTCTTCAAAAGGTCAGGTGGAATGAGGAGTGCACTCAAGCATTTGAAGGACTTAAGAAAGACCTCTGTCAAGCTCCAGTTTTAGGAGCTCTGGACTACAACCAAACCTTTATTGTGCAAACAGATGCTTCCAATACAGGTATAGGTGCAGTTCTGAGTCCACTGGATGAGAAATGTAGGAAGCACCCCCTTTGCTTGATCAGCAGGAAGCTGAAGCAACCAGAAACAAGGTGGGCAACCATTGAAAGAGAATATTTTGATAGTGTGTGATCACTGAAGAAGTTTAGACTATACTTGTATGGATCTACTTTTGTGATTCAGACTGACAACCAACACTTGAGATGGTGGATGCAAATGAAAGGGGAAAATCCAAAACTATTGAGATGATCAATCAGCCTCGAAGGGTTTGATTTCACCATTGAAAACAGGTCAGGGTGTAACCACCAAAATGCTGATGGTCTCTCCAGGATGTATGACCGACTGGAGTAAGGAGATTCATCCACGAGTGGATTAAATCATCCTGTCCCTTAGTCTGGGGGGGATGAGTGTTAGGGAGAATCCTTATAAATGTGCTAATTTCCCTTACCTTTTGAGACCCCCAGCAACTTTGCTGGATTTCTAGGAGTTTCATTTTTACCTGGAATGAGTGTGAGCCTTTCTTCCCACTGTTTTATGTATTTTGATGTGTGTTTTACTTTTGTGTTCTTTGGATATGGAGTTTTAGACAACTCCATAGGCATCATCTTTTTCTTGTGTGTCACACAGCACCCTTAGTGCAGTGGCACAGGGATGTCTTTCAGACTTCCCAAGGTTTAAATGCCTTCTCTGGGACTGACTACAGTCTCCCAGTGAATGTAAAGTTAAATTGACTTTGCTAGTCTTTTTAAATTGCTAGACCCAACACACACTGGCCCTCATTACGACCCTTGCGGAATTCGACCGACCGGACCGCCATAGCGTAAATAGCGTTTCCGCCATTGCACGACGGAGCAAAGTGCGGCTCATTCCGACCCATCGGGCACGAGCACCACGCCATGGCGGAAGTGCAAAGTCCGCGATGGCGGAAATGACCCCAAAACGGCCCACACCGCCGCCGTACGGCGCCCTAGGTGCAATTCCGCCACCCATTTTAGCGGTCACCGCAATGAGCGGCAACCGGAAAGTACGGTGACCGGAAATATACGGAAACGGAAGTAAAAACATGGTCCCGGAACGGGAAACATCACGCCGTACACCTATAAAAACACTATTTCCACACAACCATTAAAAACACTACCCTGAGACACATCCCAACCCGACAGCCACCCTAGTGAAACCAAGAACAATGGGAAAACCAGCGAAGAAAGCGTGCGACCGCAAGCGGCAGGTCCACTTCTCCCGTGAGGAACTCACCGTGCTCACAGAGACCCTCCAGGCGAATGCTGCCGCCGTCTTCTCCACGCAAATGACCAGGACGGCACTTGCGAACAAGAAGGCCATATGGGCCCTGGTGGCACAGCGGGTAAGTGCGGTGGGGACCGCACCCCGCAACCCACAGCAATGCAGAAAGCGATGGGACGACCTGCGGATCCGCGTCCGTAGCATACCTTCTGCCAACCGCAACATTGCCACAGCTACCGGTGGGGGATCGGAATCACCCATCAAGTTGACCCCCTGGGAAGAAATCTGTGCCTCCACCATTGGAATGGAGAGAATAGGGGGAGTCGGATGGATGGAGAAAGGAGTGCAGACAACCGAAGAATCAGGTAGGTTCCCCGAATAAAACAATGCCAAAACCACAATGTCCAATCATGTGAAGTACCACGTGTCCACATAGTGCAACAGTAACACATGTCCAGGAGAACGGCCACATGCATAGGCCTGATAGCACACTTTAAAAGTCACATTAAATACATAAATAATTAAAAATCCTAAAAACACCCCTACACGTGCAGCGGGCACACCCTAACTGCAGGCTGCAAAACAACTGCACCCTCACTCCACACACAAATGAAACCACCTCCAAGGCCCCAACCCAAATCACCCTCAGGTACCACCCCAATGCATGTGATACATTGCCATTCCAATTTCCACAGACCCATTAATAACGCTCGCCCTCCTTTACTCCACCACAGGGTCCGATTCAAACGACGAGCTCCAGGACACCCCTACCAGCACACCTGCAAAGAGGGCCAAGACCAACGGCCAAAGACCCTCCACCTCAGCTGCACGCATCAAGACACGGCATCAGCACAAATCGAGTGGCAGCACACAGGAGGGGACTTCAACAGGCACCCCAGCAGCCAGCATGGCCACAACACCACCACCACCACAGGCCCCCCCAATGGATGCCACAGAAGGCACTGCTTCTGGTGGCAGCAGCACCATAGGTGACACTGCATTAATGGCAGCATGCTCCGACACAGAAAACGGGGATGTCGAAGTTAGATCCATCCATGACCTGTCTCAATCCCCCTGTCTGTTTCATCCCGTACACCATGAGGATACCACGCAGGGGCACCCACAAGACGACGACTGGCCATCCCCCACAAGCCCTGTGGCATGGCAACATGAGGTGACCAGCCCCTCTGTGACACCACCGCAAATGGCCATGGCACAGCAGAGGCAACAGTCCCTCGACCAGGTGATCGTGCAACAGCAGCAACTGGCCACGCTCCTCAAGGACCATGCTGATGAATGTGGGGGTACTAAGGCAGCCATAGAAACATCAACTGAGACACTTAGGGCAGAAATGGAGAGAAGTACAGAGACACTAAGGGCACAAACGGAGAGAAGTACAGAGACACTAAGGGCACAAATGGAGAGAAGCACCGAGAGCCTGAGAGTACAAATGGAGAGAAGCACCAAGAGCCTGAGGGGGGAACTGCATGCGACGTCCAAAGACGTATGTGCTGAACTTGCCGCTGTGCGCCGTGTGCTCACTGAGCTCTCACAAACCCTCAGGGACATGCATGGACGTGAGCAGGCAGAGACATCATCCGTTGCAAGTTCCGTCCAGGGCAGCCCCCAACGTAGATCTGGGAGGAACCTGCGCTCCACAGGCAGGGGTGCCCCTGATACCCGGAGAGGGGGCTTGCAATAGCGACTGCCCACTGACAATGAGCATCTTTGGACACTGGTGTTCGGGGGGGAGGTAGGAGGGTGGAGGGGGTGTGTTGGGCTTACTTGGGTGGCGGGTCGATAGGGTGTTTAACATGATATCACATATGCCATGAACAATGCACGATCATACAATGAGATGCGTGGACATTGATGTTTGTGTACGTGGCCATTATAGGCGTACAGTCCATATTGTGCATGTTCCAGACACACACAGTGCCACAAGTCCCGTGTCCATGTATCAGCCACCAGGCGTGAGTGCTAGAAGCATGCATCTATGATATGCTGACGAATGTCACGGCGCTCCTGTGCCTCGCAGACTCCTTGAGGTGCTGCCACATCCCCACCCTCATCATGACCATCTTCAGGTGCTTGCGGTTCTGCGTCAGGGGGCATGGGCACATTTCTACGTACGCACATGTTGTGTAGCATGACACATGCCATGACCATCTTTGCAACCTTCTCATGTCGGTACAGGAGTGCCCCGCCAGACCTGCTGAGGCAGCGGAAACGAGTCTTCAGTAGGCCGAATGCCTGTTCAATGACTACACGGGTACGTGAGTGGGCATGGTTGTAGTCCTCCTCATGCTGGTCCCGTGGGTTGCGGACTGGTGTAAGGAGCCATCTCTTCAGTGGATACCCGGCATCACCTGTATGTGGACAATGAAGGTATTTAGAGGAATGCCATTGCTACGTACGCACCGACCCCCTTCCTGCCAGGTCATTGCCGCATCACATACCCCACACTATCATGCTTGAAATGAGACTCACCGAGTAGCCAGGATCTGTTCCCTGCGTGTCGGTCCATGTAGCGTGGTATAGTAGAGTTCCTCAAGACCATAGAATCATGGGTGGATCCTGGGAATCGGGCACAACAATGTGTAATGATCCTGTTGGAGTCACACACCATTTGTACATTCAGGGAATGGAATTGTTTTCGGTTGCGGTACTGGGCCTCCATGGCATGTGGGACTACCAATTCCACATGGGTGCAGTCGATGGCACCAATGCAACCCGGTATGCCGCCAAGTGCATGGAATCCCACTTTTCCGTTCGTAATTTCCTGCTCCGAGCGTGGTAGAGAGATGTAGTCGTCTGCGTGCAGCAGGAGGGCATCGAGCACTTGCAATAGTGTCCGTGAGAACAGTGGCTGTGAAATGCCATGCAACTGTCCGACTGTGTGCTGGTAGGTGCCTGTGGCCAGGAAGTGGAGTACAGACACCACCTTCAGTAGGGGTGGGATGGCGGTTGGGCTATCTATCATGCTGACAAGGTCAGCCTGTGTCATGTCCACAATGGCGGTTATGGTGTCCCGGTCCAAACGGTAGAGGGTGTGGATCTGCTCATCAGTGAGGTTGAACGGATGTGCTCGGAGGCGTGGGATAGCGGGCTGCCTGCGTGGTGGTAGTGGCTGTGCTGGCGGCCCTTGCTGGCCCTGCCTTGCCCTCCTCCTCCTCCTCCTCCTGCGTCTCCTCCGTGCGGCCGGTTGTAGTCGGTGTTCGTCTTCTTCTTGAAGTTGGAGTACTTGCAGTGCAATCAGGTCCCCCAGGGCCAACATGGCTAGTCCTGCCGGTAGCATTTCGGAGTGGCCGTGGTTGTGGAAGGGGTTTGGGTGTGCAATTAATGTGTTTCCAGGCTGTGTGGCCTCCACCTGTGGTGATTCATTCCACCTGTGCAAGCTGCTCTCCCCTTTGGGCGAGCACGTCCCGCACACAAGGCTGCAATTCGACGAATGGCATCTTGCCATTACAATCATGTATTTGTACCCGATGGCAGTGTAACATTGGTTGATTTGTTCATTCTGCTTTGGTCCCATTGTTTCACATACTATCTTTGCAGTCGCGAACAGACTTGTGAAGGGTCAGTGGAACGTAGTACTCGAGTAACGGTGGACCCTCATGCAACACTGCACCGAGGTTCACCGACGGGCGGGGCGTCCCATTTGTGAGTGAAGGCAGTTGCCATTTTCACACACAGCCGCACTAGATGGATTAATTAGTGATTTCAAGCGGCCACAGATGCCTTTTCGACGTGATGTTGCAAATGAGGAATTCGAAGGACGGCGCTTTCGGTATTCAGCTAGCGGCGAGGAGATGCCCACAGGTCTGACTGCGAATATAACGTTCTATTGTTCCATGTCCTTGGGACAGGGGCCATGGCGAGGATGCAATGATTGATATGAATAGTATGGGATGCGCAATAGCGAGGTGGGCGATAAGGCCGGACGTTCCCAATTACATGTTGCTTCACAACACTGGAATTACGGGCTGGGGGAACAGTGGATTTTGCAGGCTGCATTACGCACAGACTCAATGGAGGTTTCACATGTCATGTGAGTATGGAAGCAGGCGTTTGTGATAGTGTTTTCACCTCGATATAGATAGTTATGATTCGCTAGTGGTTTTTGGTTGGTGATGATCCTTTGGAGTGGGCTAGCATGCATATGGCTGTGGATTTGGTGTGATCATTGAAGTGAGTAATTCAAATGTAGTTCTGATGGCCATTTTATTCTTTTTCATTTCGTTTGGGTGACAGGTATCTCCTCCCCTTTTGCCACTGCCATCTGTATGCCACTCCTGCAGATGGATTTTACTCCCGACACCTGCTGCTTCGTGTTAATCAGTGGTGCAGCATTACGATCTTATGGGACGATCGCCAATGGGCCACATGCCCTTACGCAGTACTAGTGGCTAGGAGCAACATTTCGGCCTTTCAGCTGGACTAGTGCCTCCCTATTGGGACGGCCCTGCGGGTCGAGGCGCTTCCATGTTGCCTTTTCGTACGAGAATGTAGCCCCTGTGTGCCATGAGGGTACAGGGCGTCACACAAGAAGTAGCTGGTCATTTATTGCGGATGCAGCCCACAATGGTGAAATGTATTTTGGGGTTCATGGCCTGATGGCTGTATGGCCTTGGTGAATTTGTTGTGCATTAAATTCCTATTCTGATATGAACCGTGTAGCGTTCTTCTTTGCAGGTGATGTGTCATATTCCTATTTGGGGAGCGATGTATTGTGAGGAGATCTGCATTGGGTTCCAGCTTCGGAGTATAGTTGCGTGGTACTGTGCTGGGCGCGTTTGCCTACGAAGCCCAGTGAGGTCAGGGATGAGGGCTGCCAATGTGACTGTTTTGATGATGTGATGCTCAGGGGCGGGGGAATGGCTTTTGTGTAACAGATGCCGGTCAGCCAGTTGGATTGGTGGTATGATGTGATTATCAGAATATGGCTGGTCACAGGTGCCTGTGTTTGCGTGCGTTTCTTGGAGGGAGACCGAGGTCATGTCCATTTGTGTGGCTTCTGTATTCGTGCCATCTGTGCCCTGCAGCTTCCATTGGCCCCTCTTGAGATTCATTTGTTCGTTGGCAGGCATGGATGACTTGTACATTTCACTGGTTGCATTGTGTGGCTTCATTGAACCTACGGGGAGTTGTACAATGTGGCCAGGGAGCGGTGTACAGGCACTCAGTAGGGCCGTTTACGGTTGGTTCGCGATGCCGTACTTCTCACCATGGCGGAATGGTACTTTCCGCCGTGCTTGATGGCGTTAGGTGCATGTCCGCTGGGGTCAGAATTCGCGTACCGTTGCGCCATGGTGGTAATTGCGGTTTGGCATGGCGCGCGCGCGTACTTGGTGCAGTTAGCGTTGGCGTTCACTGCGGTGTCGCTAATGGCATCGTACTTTGCGGTGACGGGTCATAATCGCACCGAGCGCTATTCGATGGCGGTATTGCATTTCCGCCATCGTTTTTCCATTTCCGCAAGGGTCGTAATGAGGGCCACTGCCTTACAACAGAGTGCTGGAGGGAATTACTTAGTATTCCCTATGCCTAGAAAACTCATGTAGCCCTCAAAAGCTACCCTTTCCTCTCAGAATGGCTGGTGGCAGTAGTATTACCATGATTTTCCCGACCGCAACCTGTTTAAATACCCACCCTGGTAGCTAAAATCCACCGGAGCCATGTTTTTCAAGATGGCGTCTGAGCCCCCTCTGTAAAAACAGGTTCCGGTCGACTTTTTTCGACATTTCTTTTTGGAAAGGTCCTTCTAGTGTTTGTCTCTGCACGCCAAACCAGGTTTGATCCCTTTGTTCGTTTGCCTTTGGCAGACTTCAGTACTGAAGTCCCCCTCTGGCGCCTGAGTGTCTGCGGTGGACAGGATGTGAGGCAGGTGCCCGAAACTCCCTGTACGTACTCTCCTGGGAGACCTGAATGCACTCTGGCGTGATTGGCTGGCTGACAGTCCAGCAAGGACAGTCATCCTGCTGGGTGAGTGGCAGCCAGGCTGGAATGAATGGGAGCAAACTGTTTAAAAACAGGTCTCTGGGACTTGGAAGGCAGAGAACCGAAGACGAGCTGAAGGAAGATCACTGCTGCAACTCCTGGACCATTGGTTTGCCCGGTGAAGCTCTGCTGCAGGTCCGAATAGCCTGAAACTCCCTTGCCAGAGAAGCCCCTTCAAGGACGACTTCTTCCCTTAAGCTGGTGGGAACAACCAACTGGCAAGCCACCTGAAAACCATCTCCATACTGGTCGAATTTTCTTCAGAGTGCTGTTGAAAACTGGATAGCCAGTGAGAAGGATACCAGTTTGTGCACTCGCACCTTAAACCAACGTTTTGCCAAGCTTGTGGATCCTTCCCCGTGCAGTGCAGGAACCTCCCGATGTCCTCCCTCTTGTCCCCATGACTGAGGCCCAGGAACAGCGAGATCTGCAGGAACTGGCAGGAACAATTGCCTCAGCTACAGCTTTTCTTCATTATAAAGGTACTATGCAGAGAAATCCTCTCTGCCGCGGTGAAAGTTGGTGAATCTTTCCCAACTTTGGAGTCTTGTTCGCTCCTAATCCGACATATAACTCTTTTTCGTGCAAACTCCTTCTAAGAACATTGGCAAAGCCATAACCATTTACTACCAGAACTGTGCTATCCTATCCAAGACACTGATCCATTGACTTTGGCCCAGGCCTATTGAAATGAAACTATCTGCCCTGCCTGAGAAAGTATTTGTGTTTAATTCTTATAACCTCTGTCTTTCTATCCCTTTTTAAAGTTACTGAAGGGCCATTTTGCTCCCACTTCAGAGGAGCCTAACTTGTTCAGAAACCTATTGGTTTGGTACTGGAGTGTATTATAGTGTGATATTGAGCTGCTTATTGCTAGTGGAATATTTTCTAAATGACTGTGTAAATAAATCAATATTGTTTTAACAAGAAACCTTGAGTAAGTTTTTGTTTGAACCATTGTGATTGCAAGTCCTTTGTGTAACTCCTTGTACTGCTCACATCCCTCTTGAGATACGCCTGGCTGTTCAACCCTGCTACCACAAAACTGTGTAGTACAGACTTGTACCAAAGGTGAGATTGTGCTTACACCTGTAGTCTTAATTGTGTGTAGTGTTCCCCAAGGGTACTGCAAGTAATTCTGCCTAACAACCCCTTCCCCATTTCACAGCCCGCCATCCCTCAAAATCCATGTGATTAGAGACATTAAGCTGATACCTCAATTCCTTCCTCCCCTCACGACCAACTTGTGCAAATCCCCAATTCCCCACAATAAGTATGCACTTCTGCTACCCCCTCCCTTTCGGAAATGGTATGTATGAATGTGTGGAAATGAACATTGATATTTTGTTGTTAAAATGCTGTTATGACTCAGCGGCTCACAGTACTGGTAGAAATGACCTCAATTAAGTAAAAGGGAGGTGTCCTATGGACACCGCACCTGCCCGGCCTATCCGCAATCACAATGGAGTCATCCATATGACGCCAGCAAGAACTGCTTGTGCGCATCTTGTGAACCGCCTATAATTAGTTGTGGGAGCGGACGTTTGCCCGTTGCACAAGTACACGCATGGGTATCTCTTCCTCTGTCTCCTGGTGACACCGCTCCTGTGCAGCATATGAAAACAAACGTGTGACGAACTTTAATTAGGTGAAGCCACCCACCCACGTCCTACAGGTAGCTGCACACATAAATATCCCACCTGCTATACCCTATAAACACCCAGTGTGTCCCAAAATGGTTGGCTCACTTGTGTAGCACTATTAATCAGTCCAGAGATCCCAACGGTGCGCATAGGACACCTATGCACATGCGCACAAAGTATTCCACCCAAAACGAGTCCTGCGGACAGCCGTTCCAATCGAAAACATTCGCGAGGTCACCATGCAACTGCACCCACGCTGCACATGGGCCCTTATTTCGCGGACACGATCTGGACTCTTGGACAGCGGAAAGTGCAGTGTTCTGCAATCTACGGAGTGTTATTGGGAAAGTGCATGCTTACAAACACCCCACAATGTGCCATTGCACATATATGCATTTGTTTCAACGATGTAGGCCTGTTTTCCGGGTGCAAGGTCTCCACAGAAACCCTACAAAAGGCCACACCCCAGAGGTGCTCTGCAATCTGTTTGTAACTTTTCAGAACAGAGTAGGGGGCCACATAGCTTTGAGCTGTAAGTGATGTCGGACCAAATCTGCTCTGCTACATTACCTTTGCAAGTAATGGCAACCATGTCAGCCCGGCTCACTACGCACAGTAATGGAGAGAAGTATGAACGCCCCTTCCTGTGACCCACACCCTCAGTACTTATAGTCCCCACTGTCCCATTCCCATGGGCAGCATGCTGAAGACGGTAGTATGTGGCACATGCGGTTTCCCAAGTATGGCGAGGGCTGCACCCCAATAAAGCAGAAACAGTCTTTCTTCCCTTTCTACTATCTTCTTTCCAGCACGCCCTCATTGGGTACTGTTAAATAGTCGCACACGCATCCACCAATCACATTGAAGAGCTCTCCATGTAACACTATTAGGTCTGTACAATAGTCCTCTGCGCACACACCACACCTAGAAACGTTATTGAGCAATCCCTTAGCCTCCACAGTCTCATTTCCATGCCCTCCATCCGCAAAAGCACCAGATGTGGGTTTTGTGCTGTGTGTGGGCGTGGGGGAATGCATTGCAACCAGGGTAAGGGGTTTCCTCTGTAGGGGTGGCTTGTTACGCTCACCTGGCTCCCACAGTGGCGTCGATCGGACCCGGACAGCTGCAACCTCCTCCAACGTGAAGCGTAGTGCAGAGATGACAGACTGGACTGGACCGCCTAATCTCGTCTGCTTGACCCGTAGAAGTATTCTCCTGCAGGTGGAGAAAGGGATTTAGCCACCCGTGGATTTTAGTAATGGCACCCCACTGTATTCCCCACTAATCACCACCGATATTCACTTTCAGTAAGCTCACCTTATGTTTGTAAATGATGAGCTCTCCATCCTGCGTGGAATGCAGGGGCGCGTAGATACCAGTTACTTCACTGGTTTGAGGGTGTTGGAAGAGTTCCGGATGAATATTGACTCCGAGGTTCCAGGCGAGAACCCATAAGTATAAAGTTCAAAGAGTTCAATATGTCCAATGTTCACTCTTATACATTCCTTTCTTGTGTTGCAGCTGGTTCCAAGGGAAGATTGTCTTGTGGTAGCTGATGGTGTTCAGGTAAGAGTCTGTATTACCCAACACTGTCCGGCAAAAGATGCGTGTGTTTAAATTGCTGGTTTCCCTCTCCTTACAGGTGCGGCGTAAGAAGTTGCGGTTTGTTATAGAATAATGCCGCCGGTTGTTAATCAGGTAAGTCTATGGTGGAGAGGTTGATTTGTTGGCTCTCTCGGCTCACCTTATGTTTCTTTTGTCCCCTAGATGGTGGAATTTGGCGGAGAAAAATGATGGAGGCTGCGCCGGATCGACAAATGCTGTGAGGACTGGTGAGTATGGCGCGGCGCTGCAGATGGCGATGCGACGCGTGTAGAATAATGTCCTTTTCAAGTTCAAAGACGTGTTTGATCCGGAATTCAGGTAAGGATTGAAATAATATCTGTTTTCTAACCTTTCCTTCTTCTTTCTTCTATTGCTAGGAGCTCTGGATTCGAGACGGTGTGGCTGAAGACTGGATGCTGACTGCAGGCACGGTGATCGTTACGCTGCTGGATGCAGAATAACGCAAAGCATGTGCTGCTGTTCGGGTGTGGTTTAAATAGCCGCCAAAGTAGTTCCAGGTAAGAAGTCCCTAGAACCACACCCGAGTAAAAAATAGTCCCTGTAGTAAAATAGTCCCATCCAGGCCTCACGTTGGCTTGGATTCATTTGCAGTATGGTCTGCATGAGGTAAGTAAAGTCTATGAGCCTGGCGCCTATGGCGCCAGGACTGATTTCTATTATGAGCCTGCCGCCTAAGGCGCCAGGACTGAACCCAGACAGCCCCCACCCGGGGCTGCTGGGGTTTTATTAACTATCTGGATGCATGCTCCTGGGGCTGATGGGCTTGATCCGGATGCCCAGGGGTAGGCATCATGACAGCACTCCCCCCCAAGGCCCCTCCTAAAGTTGCTCTTCCCCTTGGTCCTGGTTTGTCTGGGAAGTTCCGATGGAATTTCTTCACCAACCGAGGTGCATGAACGTGGTCACTAGGTTCCCATGACCTTTCTTGTGGTCTGTAACCCTTCCAGTCGATTAAATAAAAAAATTCTTGATTTGACCATCTTAGAGTCCAGGATATTCTTTACCTCGAATTCAGGTTCTCCACCTATTAGGATGGGGTCAGGTGGTTTGGTTAATCTTGTCTCAGGTTGAACTGGTTTTAGAAGTGAAACATGAAAGACAGGATGGATCTGCATATTAGAAGATAATTCCAATTTGACGGCCACCGGGTTGATAATGGCCTTAATGGTGTAAGGTCCCAAATATCTAGGATTGAAAGTTTGAGTTCCCTTTAGAGGTATGTGTTTTGTAGCCAGCCAGACTTGATCTCCAATCTGGTATTGTGGAGTTTCACTTCTGTGTCGATCAGCATTTTTCTTGTATTTCTCCTTTGCTTGCTTCAAGTGTTCTATTGCTTCCTTAAAGGCTTGTGTATTAGTAGAGTGCAGATGAGTCACTGCAGGCATTTCTAAGTGTTGAGACAAATCGAGTTCTGAGGTTCAAGGATGATGTCCATATATGGTATAAAAGGGGCTTTGTCCGGTTCCTGCATGTATGGAGTTATTGTATGCGTATTCGGAAATCCATAAAATATCTTTCCAATTGCTTTCGGTTTGGTGTAGCATACAACGTAGGTATTGTTCAAGAGTCTGGTTGGTCCTCTCCGTCTGACCATCAGTTTGGGGGTGGTGACTGGTTGATAGCCTTACGACGATTTGCGCCAATTGACAGCATTTCTTCCAAAATTGCGAAATGAATTGACTACCTCGGTCAGAGACCAATACGGAAGGAAATCCATGGATTCGAACAATGTTTTTGAGAAATTCCTTGGCCAAAATCGAAGCGGAAGGTAATCCTTTTAAAGGAATAAAGTGGGCCATTTTGGAAAAAGGATCCATCCACAATAACTAGAATGGTGTTAAATCCATTACACAGAGGTATATCTGTAATGAAATCTAAAGACAAGGTGTGCCATGGTGTAGGTGGAATATCCAAAGGTTGTAAAAGGCCAGCTCGTTTTTTCTTCTGACTTTTGTTTTGGGCGCAGATACCACAAGACATCACAAATGACTTTACGTCCTTTCGCCAGGTGGGCCACCAGAATTGTCTTTTAATTTTAGCTTCAGTTTTTGCGATACCTGGGTGTCCTTCCATAAGGGCGTCATGATAATTGGAGATGACTAGTTCTTGTAGTTCCTTGTGTGGTAGAAAGAGACGTCCTTGATAATAAGGCAGGTCATTGATGACTGAATAATCGTGGCCCTTCTTTACCCAGTCCTGCAGGGCTGCTGGATCGAAAAGGTGTTGGATATTTAAATGAATGTCTTCTAGAGTCTGTAGAGTAGTTATGCCAAGAATTCTTTGTTTTGAAATTATAGGCACCGGTTCCGGGTTCGAATATACTTCTCCCATCCCTATTCGGGATAGGGCATCTGCCTTGCCGTTTTTACAACCTGGTCAATAAGTGATTACGAAATCGAATTCGTCAAAGAATAATGCCCACCGAAGTTGACGCGATGATTGGGCCTTGGCTGTTTTCAAATACTGCAGAGTCCTGTGATCAGTGATTAAAGTGATGGTATGCCTGACACTGAGAAGATAATGCCGCCAAGCCTTGAAGGCGGACTTGATGGCTAATAACTCCTTATCAGTAACTGCATAGTTTAATTCGGGTGCTGAGAACTTTCTTGACCAGAATGCTAGTGGATGAAGTTGACCGGTTTCGGGATCCTTCTGCGACAGGACAGCTCCCATGGCTAAACTGGATGCATCGGTTTCAACTATGTATGGAAGCTCAGGGCGTGGATGCTTTAAGACAGGTGTAGACGTGAATTTCGATTTTAGCTCTTGGAAGGCTCTTTCAGCCTCTTCAGTCCACAAAAAACGTTTGTTTTTTCGCAAAAGTGCTGTGATGGGGTGTACAATATGTGAGAATTCAGGAATAAATCTGCGATAGAAATTAGCAAATCCAAGCATGCTTTGTACCCCTTTAACAGAACTGGGTGATGGCCACTTGAGGATTGTGTCCACCTTTCGAGAGTCAATTCGAACTCCTTTTGGAGTCAGGATAAATCCCAGGATTTCAACTTCTGTAGAATGAAAAACACATTTCTCCAATTTTGCGTATAACTTGTGCTGGCGTAGTTTCTCTAGGACTGCACGAACGTGCTTGACATGGTCTGATTCTGAGGAGGAGTACACTAGAATATCGTCTATGTATACGACAACACAGACGTCAATGAGTTCACGAAGAACATCGTTCATAAAATACTGGAAGGTTGCTGGTGCATTGCACAACCCGAAGGGCATCGCCTGGTATTCGAATAACCCGTACTTGATGCGAAAGGCAGTCTTCCATTCATCACCTTTCTTTACACGTACCAGATGATATGCCCCTCGGAGGTCTAACTTAGTGTAGATACAAGCATCCTTTACTAGGTCTAGTAATTCGGGGATCAGAGGCAATGGGTATCGTTTTTTTACCGTAATCTGATTTAATGCACGGTAGTCTATGCACGTTCTAAGGTCACCTTCCTTTTTAGGCACGAAGAATAGAGCTGAGGATGCAGGAGATTTGGATGGACGAATGAAGCCATTAGCAAGGTATTGGTCTAGATATTATCGTAGGTGAAGATTTTCGGGTTCCTTAAGGGCGTAGATTCTACTGCATGCAGGTTGTGCACCGGGTACTAAGTCAATTTGACAATCGTATGATCTGTGAGGTGGTAAGGTATTTGCCTGTTCTTTTTGAAAAAACATCCTGAAATTCTTGATATTCCTGAGGTAACTGCACAACTGGATTAGTAACGGTGACCAGGCTTTTGTTCAAGGTTTTTTCTGGGTAACGGGTGTGTGCACAATCTGGGAAGGTCACTATCTTCTCTCGCCAATCAATACAAGGATTATGTGTTTCCAACCATGGCATTCCCAGAATTATTTGGAATTGTGGGGCCTTGATTAAATCAAACACAATAGTTTCTCGATGCCCATCTTGGCTCAACAGTGTCAGCTCAGTAGTGGAATGAGTTACAGGCCCAGAGGCAATTTCAGTTCCATCGACTGTGGTGATGACATCCGGAGCGGTCTTTTTGCAAAGGGGTAGATTCACTCTTGGGGCCAATTTGTGGTCCATGTAGTTTCCTACGGCCCCGCTATCAATGTATGCTCTTACTGCATGCATACGTGATGGCTGCCTTGGATCAATTAGGACCATGGGTATAATTAGGTGGGAGGTCTGAGTGTCCTTCTTTAAGCTCAGCAAGCGGACCTCTACGCTTGTCGGGCGTGGTCGTTTCCCGAATCAGGCTCTATTTGACTTTTGTCAGCAACTCCTACTACTTTCTTGGGTGGTTTTATAGGGCAATCCCGTAGAAAATGTCCTGCGGTTCCACAGTACAGACACAATTGCATCTGCCGTCTCTTTTCTCTTTCCTTTTGAGTTGAGGGTCCATTAACCCCCCGATCTGCATAGGTTCTGATGCATCTGTTCCTTTGGGGGTAACATTGGGTTTAACCCATATCGACTCTCGAACTTAGCTTGATCAGCCTTTCTATTCTGAAGTCGGTGGTCTAACTGGCCCACTAAGTCTATATATTCTGCGCAATCCTGAGGTGGGTTCACAACTTGAGCCAAAACATCATTGGGTTCTCCCCAAAGCCCACGATGAAATAATGTAATTCGTTTCTCCTCAGGCCATCCGGATTCCACCACCAACCTATTGAAGGTTGCGATATAGGTTAGCAGATCCTGATTACCCTGTCGAAGGGATAAAAGTTCATTATCCAGGGCCTGTCCCTGTGAATGTCTGGTGAATAGTCTTTCCATGCTTCTTTGAAAACCCTGAAAATCACGAAGAAGAGGGTCATCCTGGTTGACTAGTGGAATTGACCAGTCAGCTGCGCTGCCACTCAGATATGATAGTACAAAGGCTACTTTGGCTTGGTCATTTGGAAAAGCTCCAGGTCTGCATAAAAAGTGCAAGCGGCATTGATTCATAAATACTGCAAACCTTTTTGGGTCCCCAGCAAAGCGTTCGGGTGGAGCTAAAGGAATAGCCCCTGGTAGAATTACTTGCACAGGATTGCTCGATGAAACAGGAGCTGGGTTTCTCCCGAGTCCAGGTAGGGGTGTTTGCCCAGCTTGATTTTGCAGCAGTTGTCTAGCAAGATCATCTCTGCGTTCCTTTGACACAATCAGTTCTCTCCTGATGGCATTAGTCTCTTGGCGCGCAGAGTGCACTTCCGCCCTAAGTTCCCCTAATAATTGGGCTAGTTGGTCTGTTTCGGAGGTTTCCATAACGCCCGGGTGGGAATTTGTAGATAGGCTTCGCGTTCTGTTACGCTCACCTGGCTCCCACAGGGGCGTCGATCGGACCCGGACAGCTGCGACCTCCTCCAACTTGAAGCGTAGTGCAGAGATGACAGACTGGACTGGACCGCCTAATCTCGTCTGCTTGACCCGTAGAAGTATTCTCCTGCAAGTGGAGAAAGGGATTTAGCCACCTGTGGATTTTAGTAACGGCACCCCACTGTTCTCCCCACTAATCACCACCAATATTCACTTTCACTTATGTTTGTAAATGATGAGCTCTCCATCCTGCGTGGAATGCAGGGGCGCGTAGATACCAGTTACTTCACTGGTTTGAAGGCGTGGAAGAGTTCCGGATGAATATTGACTCCGAGGTTCCAGGCGAGAACCCGTAAGTATAAAGTTCAAAGAGTTCAATATGTCCGATGTTCACTCTTGTACATTCCTTTCTTGTGTTGCAGCTGGGTCCAAGGGAAGATTGTCTTGTGGCAGCTGATGGTGTTCAGGTAAGAGTCTGTATTACCCAACACTGTCCGGCAAAAGATGCGTGTGTTTAAATTGCTGGTTTCTCTCTCCTTACAGGTGCGGCGTAAGAAGTTGCGGTTTGTTACAGAATAATGCCTCCGGTTGTTAATCAGGTAAGTCTATGGTGGAGAGGTTGATTTGTTGGCTCTCTCGGCTCACCTTATGTTTCTTTTGTCCCCTAGATGGTGGAATTCGGTGGAGAAAAATTGATGGAGGCTGCGCCGGATCGAGAAATGCTGTGAGGACTGGTGAGTATGGTGCGGTGCTGCAGCTGGCGATGCGACGCGTGTAGAATAATGTCCTTTTCAAGTTCGAAGACGTGATTGTTCCGGATTTCAGGTAAGGATTGAAATAATATCTGCTTTCTAACCTTTCCTTCTTCTTTCTTCTATTGCTAGGAGCTCTGGATTTGAGACGGGCGTGGCTGAAGACTGGATGCTGACTGCAGGCACGGTGATCGTTACGCTGCTGGATGCAGAATAACGCGAAGCATGTGCTGCTGTTCGGGCGTGGTTTAAATAGCCTCCAAAGTAGTTCCAGGTAAGAAGTCCCTAGAACCACACCTGAGTAAAAAATAGTCCCTGTAGTAAAATAGTCCCAACCATGCCTCACGTTGGCTTGGATTCATTTGCAGCATGGTCTGCTTGAGGTGTTAGGGAGAATTCTCTGTTTAGACTGAATTTCCTACCCTAGTGAGTCCCCCAGCAGCTTTGCTGGATTTCTGGAGTTTGTATTTTTCTCCTGCCAAGAGTGAGACTCTTTTTCTCCCACTCTTGGACATGATTTGTGGTGTTCCTTTGACTGTTAAGGTGTTTTATGGGCTATGGGGTCCTTTACTCCATAGGGTCTCATGTGTTTTTACTATGTGTGTTACACAGCACCCTCCGTCCAGTGACACAGGGGTGTGATAGTGACATCCCACCATAGACTCCATACCCTGGGACTGACTACTGTCTCCCAGGGCATGTATAGTCACCATTGACTTTACTAGTCCCAAATTATGAACAGAAACCAGTACAAACCATCATATTGTGGACGTACTGGTCGGGGCAATTCGATTGCCCCGGGGTCTGTTAGTCGAGGGGGCACGTCTCTGTCCCCCCTGATCGAGTTTTGGCTGGTGGCAGTGGATACTACTTTTTATATTCGACCGCAAATATATCTCTATGGGATTTTCCCATTGTTCGAGGCTACCAACTTTAATTATTTAATTCTCATAGCCTCGAACATACTGCCGGTTTATTTATTTAATATTAATTCGCCGGTTGGTATTTTTTGCCAGGACTCGATTCTAAAATGGCGGCTGTGTTCTCTTCTGTGACTCCAACCCAAGTCGAGCCCTTTGTTCCACTTTTTGGCAGGCTTCTGCACAGAAGCCTCCAAAAGTGGTGCCACTTTGTCTGGGTACCACAGGGGGTGTGGAGGGGGTCTAGGCACCCTGGACTGAGTTACCTTGGTAACTCAAGTCGCACTCTTGTGTGATTGGCCCAAGTGGTGAGCCGGCCGGCTCACCACTTAGCATGTTTGATTGACAGCTAGGCTGAGTGAATGGGGGTGTGCTGCATAAAAGCAGAGCTTTTGGGACTGGAACTTTAGAAGTCGCCACAGGACCTGAGAATCCGATGAGGGAGAAGCTGAGCCGACCTGCTACGACGACACCACCGGTGGAGCCCTGCGGAACCGACTCACCACTTCCCGACGACAGAGAAGATCTCCCGGCTGGAGAGTCTTCTTCCCCTGACCGGTGGGCACAACCAGTCTACCTTCTTTTTCTCGCATCCCAGGACGTCTTGTGGTCCAATTGCCCATGCCAAGCACCCCGGCAACCAGATAGCCACTTACCACTGAACCGCGAATAAAAGGACCGCTCCTTTTAACTGAGAACTCTGCGGCTGGTTTCTTCCGTGGCAGTGCAACGGACTCCTGTCTTCCTCCCCGACGAGATCCCCTCTTCCCCCGGACGAAGCACCGACTTGTATCCGCTGCCAGGAACAACTGCCCCCGCTAGAGTATTCTCACCACTTTAAGGTACTGTGTCCGCCAGGCCTCCCTTTCTAAAGATTGCTACAAGGTAATAATAATCCCTTAACCTTCTGGACTGGGCTAGCCGCCTTGACCATCTAACTGGTCCCTTTCTTTTGGTCCAACTCTTTCTGAACCTTTTCGAGACTTTTGTGCACTTTTCAACCGTGTGACCTTGGACACATTTCGTTCTGATCCTCTTAAAGTGGATCCGGCTTTCTGAACTCTAACTTCATGGTTTGACTCTGCCTTTCTCTCTTGCGGTGTTCTTTTGAAAATGTTGGGATCTGTTTCAATTTATGCTCTGCCTTTCTCTCCCTTTTAAACCGAATTATTAGAGTGCCATCTGTGTTAAGCGCTCACCGCTGTCTGAAAATAAGTGGGGCTTTACTTAAGACTTGTCTAAATATTCTTTTAAGGGAGTGTATATCTTTTAGTAACCGTGTTTTTGAACTGCTTAATATTAGTTCCGTGTGTTTTATTAGATGTGGTTTTACATAAATAATTATATCTCTTTTACACCAAGCTCTGGTCAGTGTTTGCTTATTCTACTGTGTTCTTTTGACCTATTGTGAATACTCTGTATACTGCCTAACTCTTCTTGAGGGAAGTCTGACTGCTCAGCCACAGCTACCAAGTGAATATGTGTGGTACAGACTGCTACCAAGTGGGTTTACTGCCAAACACCTGTAGTCTTAAATCTTTTGCACTGGTCCCAGAGGGAACTGCACAGGTTTCTGCCTAACACTGGTGTAAAGCGGTGGGATTTGTATTGAGTATACACTTTAGTGTTTTTTTTTAATACTTTAGGACAACTAACCACGAAGATTAGCACTAAAAAGCTGATTTTCTAACTATGTCTGCTATGGAGAGTTATACCCTAGAATCATTGTCTGCCAAAACTGCTGATTGCTTAAAAGTATTGTGTAGACATAAGAATCTCTCTGAGAAGGGCAAGAAAATGGAACTTATAGAAAGATTGTTAGAAAACCAAAGTCTGGGTGGTACAGAGGAATCTACCCCCCCAGCAAATGTAGAAAACAGTGATGGTATTGATCTGAATGAAAGCCTTGATAATGAGTCAGAAGAGGAAAGTGAACCTAATGAAGTTAGCCACTGTGAACCTCTGTCTGCCTTACCTACTGTACCTACTGGGCCTATACCAGGTCCTACATGTAACTCTGCTTATTTTGAACTTGAAAAAATGAAGCTTGAATTAGAGTACAAACGTTTTATTGCTCAATCTGAAAGAAACCAAGAGCTAGAGTTCAGAAGAATGAATGCCCAGGCTGAGCAGAAGCAAGCTGAGTTAAGACTCAGAAAAATAGAGCTTAATCATGAACTAGAAATGAAGAAGTTGTCTGTGGAAAATGCTTCTCTCTCTTCTGGTTCCTCTAGGAGTTCCAGTCCCAAAAGACCCCGGATGCCTAAGGAATTAGTCGGTATGTATGAACCTAAGTTGGATGTGTTGGATTGGTTAAAAATGTTTGAGTATAATCATGGACTCCAGGACATCACAGGGAATGAGTTACTTCCTGGTTGTTCTCTAGGCTGCCCCCTGTTGCAACTGATGTGGTAATGGAGTTGGGGGAGGTGGATAAGAAGGATTATGAATGTGTGAAACTAGCTTTGATACCTTCCCAGTACCTTAAGAGGTTTAGGACCCTCAAAAAGCATGATGGTACCCCTTGGGCTACCTGGGTGAGTGAAAGTTTGAGGAACTTAGAGGGATGGATTAAGGATTACAGGGTTAACACTTATGAAGGAATGAAGAATCTTGTAATGTTGGAGTCAATTTATGATGCCTGCTCTCTTGAGCTCAGACAGCACTTGGCTGATTCAAAGGAATTGAATTCCAGTAAGTTAGCTAAGGCTGCTGACTTGTGGGTTGCCAACAGGGCCACTCACAAGGATTCTGGGGCTACTCAGAAGAAGGATGAGGGAAAATAGCCTAAAAAGAACTCCAAAGAGAATTTGAATAATTCCAATTCCAAAGAGGGCCCAAACAAAATCAAAAGGGTAAGCCACAAGTGAAACCAAATCAGGCTAGTGTACCTTCTGGTGTCAAACCAGAAGGAGGTCAGAACAAGCCACCATTCCAGAAAGCATTTGGTAAATGCTTTGATTGTGGCTCTACTGACCATGTGAAAGGAGATCCCAGATGTAAGGGTAAACCTTCAGGGGTCCAGCTTCGCTCCAGAGGAGGAAGTACAAATGGCAAGTGGAAACTTTCTATTGCTGGCTGATGAACCCATTGGAGTCTCAGCCAGTGTTTCTTTAGTGTCTCTGGGTTTGTGGGAACAACAGAACTTAGATGTCTAGAATTCTATCCCAGATAATACTAAAGAGTATTATAAGGACAGTGTCCAGGTGAATGGTCAGGAGACTCCTGCCATTAGGAACACTGGGGCCAGCATAACTGTGGTGGACAAATCGTTTTTTCAGGCTGAGGATGTTGCTAAGGCACCCAAACGCCTCACCAAGTTAGCTGGAGGGCCTGTGCAGATGCTCCCCCAATTACCAGTTCTCATCAAGTGTAATGACATGACTGTGAAGATACCTGTCACCATACAAAGTGAGGTGCCAGGAAGGGTTCTGTTGGGTAATGACCTAAAAACTCTTGGAGTAGTGTCACATACCCCCAGACCTCCTAGTAAAAGGTTACAGGAGCTCACCAGACCTGCAATGGAGAGAAGCATGAGAGGTGCTCCCAAGGAGATGATGAAGAAAGAGATCACTCCTGCTCCACTGGAGATGTCAGCTGCTGTCTCTAAGAAACTAGAAGGAAAAGGGAAACCTAAAACTTCTACAAAGAACCTCACAGCCAGCACTCCAGTGCAGCCAACAAGGACTTCCCCTCGGTTGTCCAAAGTTACACCAGTAACTCCCCCTCCAGCTGAGGCTGAGAGGGAGGTACATTCCTGTGTGGTTGAACTAGACTCTGAAGAAGAGCTAGTGGAAGGCCAGGAACTCATTGGAGATCTGGATCCTGTTGACCATCCTGAGCTGCAGACTTTACTGGTCGAAGGTGGACCCAACAGGGCAGACTTCAGTAAGGGACAGAGAGAATGTCCAACTCTGGAAGGTCTTCGCCACCAGGCAGATGCTCAGGCTGAAGGGCAAGAGCCTGGGCAATATAGGTTACACTGGGAAGATGGCCTCTTCTACAGTGAACCAACGGAGTCTGCACCTGGGGACAACAAATGACTTGTAGTACCCCAAGAGAACAGACCACAGTTCTTGCAGTTAGCCCATGAGATTCCTTTGGCTGGTCACTTGAGTTTCAAGAAGACTAAGGAAAGGATCTCACTCTACTTTTATTGGCCAAAGATGGGGGCTGAAGTAGATAAGTACTGCAGGAGCTGCCACACCTGCCAGACTTCTGGTAAGGTTGGCTCGAAGAATGTGGCACCTTTAGTGCCTCTCTCTGTAGTGGGAGTCCCATTTGAGAGAGTAGGGATTGACATTGTTGGTCCCCTTGATCCTCCAACCTCCTCAGGCAACAGGTTTATACTTGTTGTAGTAGACCATGCTACTAGGTACCCTGAGGCAATTCCTATGAGGACTGTTACAGCTCCGGCTGTGGCTAAGGCCCTCCTTGGTATTTTTACCAGGGTTGGGTTTCCTAAGGAAGTAATCTCTGACCGGGGGTCGAATTTTATGTCCCACTACATGAAAGCCATGTGGAAAACCTGCGGAGTTAATCAACCGCATACCACCCTTAGACAAATGAGCTGGTTGAAAGGTTCAACAGAACCATGAAGAGCATGATAGGTGCTTTAGAGGACCCCCTTAAAAGAAAGTGGGACCTTCTACTGCCATGCCTTCTCTTTGCTTATAGAGCTTGTAGGGCTGCATACATTGGGTATTGGCTTTACTGGTGTTGGGTGGAGTTTGGGTTGCTTTAGGGTATCATCTGTCTCCGTTCTCTCTGCTACTCACAGCCAATTGGAGTATGCATCATTCCCCCCCTTTCAGCCAGGTGGAGTATGCATCATCCCCCCCCCCTTTCAGCCAGGTGGAGTATGCATCATTCCCCCCCCTTTCAGCCAGGTGGAGTATGCATCATCATCCCCTTTCAGCCAGGTGGAGCATGCATAATTCCCCCCCTTTCAGCCAGGTGGAGTATTCATCATTCCCCCCCCCTTTCAGCCAGGTGGAGTATGCATCACCCCCCCCCTTTCAGCCAGGTAGAGTATGCATCATCCCCCCCCCCTTTCAGCCAGGTGGAGTATGCATCAACCCCCCCCCCTTTCAGCCAGGTGGAGTATGCATCATCCCCCCCCTTTCAGCCAGGTGGAATATGCATCATCCCCCCCCCTTCAGCCAGGTGGAGTATGCATCATTCCCCCCCCCTTTCAGCCAGGTGGAGTATGCATCACCCCCCCCCCCTTTCAGCCAGGTGGAGTATGCATTGGTACGTCATTCACCTACCCACTTCACATTTCCATGGTCATGACATTGGTCTCACCGAGTAGCCAGGATCTTGGGCCTGCATGTCGCTCCGTGTAGCGTGGTATTGTGGAGTTCCTCAGGACCATAGAATCATGGGTTGATCCGGGGAATCGGGCACAACAATGTGTGATGATCTTGTTGGAGTCACAGACCATTTGCACGTTGATTGAGTGGAACTGTTTCCGGTTGCGGTATGGTACCTCCATGGCACGTGGAACCACCAATTCCACATGGGTGCAGTCGATGGCACCAATGCAACCAGGTATGCCGGCTAGTGCATGGAAACCCACTTTGGTGTTTGCAATCTCCTGGGCAGTCCGTGGTAATGAGATGTGGTCGTCTGTGTGCTTGAGGAGGGCTTCGAGCACTTGGATGAGTGTTCATGAGAATAATGGTTGTGAAATGCCATGCAAGTGCCCCACTGTGTGCTGGTAGGTGCCTGTGGCCAGGAAGTGGAGGACAGACACTACCTTCAGTCGGGGTGGGATGGCGGTTGGAGTTTCTATCATGCTGACGATGTCGTTGTGTGTCATGTCTACGATGGCGGTGATGGTGTCCCGGTCCAAACTGTGCAGGGTGTGGATCTGCTCAGCAGTGAGGTTGAATGGATTGGCTCTGATGCGTGGGATTGGGGGCTGCCTGCGTGGTGGCACTGGCTGTGCTGGTGGGGCTTGCTGGGCCTGCCTTGCCCTCCTTCTCCTGCGTCTCTTCTGTGCTGCCTGTTGTTGTTGTTGCTGTTGTAGCACTTGCATTGCTATCAGGTCCTCCAGCCCCAACATTGCTAGTCGTATTGGTATCATTGTGGAGTGTGACTGGGTGTGGGAAGGGGTGGGGTGTGCTCTTTTTGTACTTCCTGAGTCTGTATTGCCTTCACCTGTGCTGTTTCTGTGCACCTGTGGCAGCTGCATTCACTTTACATGGCCATTTACGGTTGGTTCGCGATGGCGTAATTAGCACCATGGCGGTAAGGTACTTAACGGGCTGGGTGATGGCGTTAGGTGCATGTCCGCTTGGGTCGGCATTCGCGTACCTTTCCGCCATGGCGCTAAGTACGGTGTGGGAGGTCACGTGTGCGCGCCCTTGGCTCAGTTAGCGGAAGCGTTAACTACGATGCCGCTAATGGCATCGTAGTTAACGGTCACAGGTCATGATCGGACCTAGCGAAAAACGATGGCGGTAACCATTTACCGCCATCGTTTTTCACTTAGCGCCAGGGTCGTAATGAGGCCCATTGTGTTTTATGGGCTATGGGGTCCTTTACTCCATAGGGTCTCATGTGTTTTTACTACGTGTGTTACACAGCACCCTCCGTGCAGTGACACAGGGGTGTCATAGTGACACCCCCCCCATAGACTCCATACCCTGGGACTGACTACTGTCTCCCAGGGCATGTAAAGTCACCATTGGCTTTACTAGTCCCAAATTATGAACAGAAACCAGTACAAACCATCATATTGTGGACGTACTGGTCGGGGCAATTCGATTGCCCTGGGGTCTGTTAGTCGAGGGGGCACGTCTCCATCCCCCCTGATCGAGTTTTGGCTGGTGGCAGTGGATACTACTTTTTATATTCGACCGCGAATATATCTCTATGGGATTTTCCCATTGTTCGAGGCTACCAACTTTAATTATTTAATTCTCATAGCCTCGAACATACCGCCGGTTTATTTATTTAATATTAATTTGCCGGTTGGTATTTTTTCCCAGGACTCGATTCTAAAATGGCAGTTGTGTTCTCTTCTGACTCCAACCCAAGTCGAGCCCTTTGTTCCACTTTTTGGCAGGCTTCTCCACAGAAGCCTCCAAAAGTGGTGCCACTCTGTCTAGGTACCACAGGGGATGTGGGAGGGGGTTTAGGCACCCTGGACTGAGTTACCTTGGTAACTCAAGTCGCACTCTTGTGTGATTGGCCCAAGTGGTGAGGTGGCCGGCTCACCACTTAGCATGTTTGATTGACAGCTAGGCTGAGTGAATGGGGTGTGCTGCATAAAAGCAGGGCTTTTGGGACTGGAACTTTAGAAGTCACCACAGGACCTGAGAATCCAATGAGGGGGAAGCTGAACCGACATGCTACGACGACACCACCGGTGGAGCCCTGCGGAACCGACTCACCACTTCCCGACGACAGAGAAGATCTCCCGGCTGGAGAGTCTTCTTCCCCTGACTGGTGGGCACAACCAGTCTACCTTCTTTTTCTCACATCCCAGGACGTCTTGTGGTCGAATTACCCGTGCCAAGAACCCCGGCAACCGGATAGCCACTTACCACTGGACCGCGAATAAAAGGACCGCTCCTTTTAACTGAGAACTCTGCGGCTAGTTTCTTCCCTGGCAGTGCAACGGACTCCTGTCTTCCTCCCTGACGAGATCCCCTCTTCCCCCGGACGAAGCACCGACTTGCATCCGCTGCCAGGAACAACTGCCCCCGCTGGAGTATTCTCACCACTTTAAGGTACTGTGTCCGCCAGGCCTCCCTTTCTAAGGATTGCTACAAGGTAATAATAATCCCTTAACCTTCTGGACTGGGCTGGCCGCCTTGACCATCTAACTGGTCCCTTTCTTTTGGTCCAACTCTTTCTGACCCTTTTCGAGACTTTTGTGCACTTTTCAACCGTGTGACCTTGGACACATTTCGTTCTGATCCTCTTAAAGTGGATCCGGCTTTCTGAACTCTAACTTCACGGTTTGACTCTGCCTTTCTCTCTTGCGGTGTTCTTTTGAAAGTGTTGGGATCTGTTTCAATTTATGCTCTGCCTTTCTCTCCCTTTTAAACCAAATTATTCGAGTGCCATGTGCGTTAAGAGCTCACCGCTGTCTGAAAATAAGTGGGGCTTTACTTAAGACTTGTCTAAATATTCTTTTAAGGGAGTGTATATCTTTTAGTGACCGTATTTTTGAACTGCTTAATATTAGTGCCTGTGTGTTTTATTAGATGTGGTTTTAAATAAATAATTATAATCTCTTTTACACCAAGCTCTGGTCAGTGTTTGCTTATTCTACTGTGTTCTTTTGACCTATTGTGAATACTCTGTATACTGCCTAACTCTTCTTGAGGGAAGTCTGACTGCTCAGCCACAGCTACCAAGTGAATCTGTGTGGTACAGACTGCTACCAAGTGGGTTTACTGCCAAACACCTGTAGTCTTAAATCTTTTGCAGTGGTCCCAGAGGGAACTGCACAGGTTTCTGCCTAACATGAGGTAAGTAAAGTCTATGAGCCTGGCGCCTAAGGCGCCAGGACTGACCCAGACAGCCCCCAGCCGGGGCTGCTGGGGTTTTATTAAATACCTGGATGCCTGCTCCCGGGGCTGATGGGCTTGATTATGATGCCCTGGGGTAGGCATCATGACATGGCTCAGAAATGGAAAGAGCCTTTTTTTTCTTTGTGCTTCTAGAGAAAAACCTTTATATTAAATGTTTATAGCCTTTTCTGTTTTCTTCTCCTCACATTCTTACAGTAACATTTTCAACGCCTCCTGTAGATGGGCAAACAATCTCCAATGCTGGACAAAGAAATGCCATCTGCATGGAAAAACTCAGCATTTCGAGAATTAATGATGTTATTGTTGCAGAAGAACATTCCACTGGCGGACAAAAAAAAAATCACACATGCTTCTGTTGATGAGACATCTTCCAGCCTCCATGTGGGAACAACATACATTAGGATAGTCCCCTACTCTTCTTGGTGGTATGGCTGAGAAAACCACCTGAGCAGTGGTTAAAAACGGCTTCACTGTTTTCAGCAACCTCTTCAGTTGATGGAACAAACGTAAAGAAGCCATATAACCCAAATGCATGCTGCCATAATGCACGACGGCTACGTGGACAGTAGAGAAAGTGGCCAATTGTTTGCAAAGTGTATACATATCGCCGAAACTGCGAACATGGACAGCGCACCACAATGCGTCCACTCCTTCCAAACCGAAATCACCATCAAAGTGTCTTTCCTGGGCATACTTGTGCAGATCTACCACAAAGGCATCACCCAAAACCAACACAATGGGCCTCATTACAAGTATGGCGGTAAGGCAACAATGGTGCTGGTATCGCTACCGGCACCATTGCTACCGTAACGCAATACCACGAGTTGTGTTTGCGGGTCTCGCTCTGCCCGCCAGGTCCGACCTGCCGTGCAGTGCGGCACCTGCGAGCACAACTGATGGATGCACCGGCAACGTTATGAACGGTGCCGGTGCATCCAAGCTCCCCATTCCCATTCGGGGATGGGGAGTCCCTTATTGCCAGCACCCACGAATGGGCAATTACTGGGTCTGCCGACCTCAGCATGACCCAGTAATTGCCAATTTGCGGGTGCCGGTAAAACCACGGGTCCGGTGGCAGCCATGCCTTTGTTACAGGCACGGCTACTACCAGACCCGTAATGAGGACCAATGCATTTCTCCATGTCAGCCCTCCTCACTACACAGAGTAATGAAAAACAGTATTACCGCCCATTCCTGTGAACCACACCCTCAGTACCTGATTGGATAATCCCCACAGTCCCATTTACATTGGTGAGAAGCGCAGACTGTGGCACGTGCGCTTCCCCAAGTACCGCAAGGGCTGCACCCCAGTAAAGCAGGACCAGTCCTTCGTCCCTCTCCACTATTTTCTGTCCAACACTACCTCATTTGGTACTGTTAAATAGTCACACACGCATCCACCAATCACATCGAAGACGTCAGCATGTAATACTGTCAGTTCTGTACAACACTTCATATGTACCGTTACACATTCAGAGTGCCAGTGGCATGTGATGCGAATGCACCTGTCAGGGGCAGACCAGGGCATGGGCAGAGGACCATTGGGGTTGTGGGGGGTGCAGCGGTGAGAAGACCTTGGTTTGTGGGCTTACAGCCCTATAGACGGTTGTTGTGCCCTATGGCCCTAGGTCAGACAAAAGGCACTCCAGAACTACAAGAACCAGCAAAAGGCACGCCAGGACTACATTTCCCAGCATGCCTTGCCGGCTCGCGAGCCAATGAGAAGCCATGTCGGGTGTGGCACGCGAACGTGCATGCGCAAGCCCCAAAGCACGGGGCTTGTGCTCGAGAAGTCAGAGGGAGAGGACGTGTGCCCAGGTGCTCCTGGAAAATCATACGCGAGGGGCCTAGAGCCTCCGGAGAGATCATCCGGCCCCTCGCATACCAAAGATAAGTACCGCTTGGCCTTGGGAGTCATTGGGACAGAGGGGGAAAGCGCAGGGGGAACATCCCAGCACTCCAGATCCCCTGCGCACCCGAATACAGATAAGTGGGCGGGATTGTTCTGGAAAGTGTATACGTGCTTGAAAACAATTGGAATTATAGACATTTAGCCAACTTGGGGAAGATTGTAATTGTGCGTGCCTTCGCCCAGTGACGCTCATATTTACGGGCGCATGAAGCGAAAGCACGCTTCCATGTACAACCGGTCTGAAGAAAGACTGTGATAGGCAACATCTACTACTAGATTTTACGAGCCAGGTGCGGAGGCGCACACCAATGGGATTTGGAAATTAAACGCACAGCGCGTGTAGGATGTGTGTCTTTTGGATGTGCTGAGAGGAGCAAGAAAATACCTAATCTCTAAGGCATACGCTAATGCTTGTCTTTGTTTTTCTTTTAGTCTGAACCGAACCCAAGGACTTCAGAGAAGTGGCACAGGACTAGACAGCTCTTGCGAGACTGGACTAGGACACAGAAACAAGAGCTAAGTGTGCAAGTGCATGTTAACTGACTTGGTGCTATGTAACCCTGTGATTGATACGCAACTATGGCAGTGAAGTTAACCCATGTGTTGAGGTTGGCAAAAGTATGTTACATGTAGATTTGGTGACAAGGTGTGAAGAGGAACACCTTTACATGTAAAGGTGTTGGGTAAGCAACCCTCTCTAAAAGTGTCAGGTAAAACACGGTTGTTGTCAAAAGTGTGCACTCATCATATTTACCCTGAATTCCCCAATCCCATCCATAACCTCTTCCTATCCTTTAATCCGGTTATCCTACAACCCCCTACCCATCCAGCCATCGAGACCCTAACC
This sequence comes from Ambystoma mexicanum, assembly GCF_040938575.1. NCBI lineage: Eukaryota > Metazoa > Chordata > Amphibia > Caudata > Ambystomatidae > Ambystoma > Ambystoma mexicanum. The sequence continues at coordinate 1,152,211,524 of NC_090932.1, forward strand.
CTCCTTCCCCGCTCTGGTTGAGGAGGTCTGTATAAACTTTGTCTTGCAGGCACCAAAACCATAGAGGGGGTGGTTGGTTCAGCATTGCTCCTGCGCCTAGGACCCGGGCGGATCTGACAGCACCTCCAGTAGAAAGTTCTGTAAAACTATCCAAGATTTCTGCATCCACATTCATCCACATGGCCACCCATCACTGCAAAGTACAGGTAGAAATATTTTCTATACACTCTTTTTACAACTCTGTTATAAGTGCTTCTGAGCAGGCTGTCTGCCACTGAATGTCCACAACATACTTACAAGACATAGGGCCTCATTCCGAGCTTGGAAGTAAGTACAGGTACTTTCCGGCATGACGGAAACTACGAGACCGGCCTGGTGACAGACCGCTAATTGCCGCGCATTACGACTTCGCGGGCACGCGTTTTCCGCCATGCCGGATAATGACCTAGCAGCATGCCGCTAAATGACCCGTAAAACCCCCTACCGGCATGCTGCGAGACGTACTTAACAACACCGCCACGGAAGCAGCAGCGTCTGTAAATAACGGTGACCGTAATTTACGGATCCCGTAAATTACGGTCACCGCAAAACAACGGAAGCGGAAATAACGTCATCGCACAAGAATGGAAAGGAGCGCGGCAGCCATCTTTAAAAACCCAATCCATTGCCATCCTCATCAGGCAGCACCCTTGGGAGCAATCCACAGTCTGGGAAAGGACCACACACCCAGGAACAATGCCTAAAGCCCCAAAGAAGTCTGCGGACCGGCTCCACAAGAAGAGATTCAGCCCTGAGGAGCTTCAGGCAATGGTGGACAACCTGGCGGAGAACGCTGACGTCGTGTTCAGCACCAACATACGTCGAGAGGCAATAATCCGGAAGAAAAACATCTGGGCACAAACCGCCCAAAGGGTGAGCGCAGTAGGCACCACCCCCCGCCCCCCCAAGGACTGCCGCAAGCGGTGGGATGACTTGCGGGTGCGGAGCCTCCTCTCCACCAACCGGAGTCTGGCACTGCAGACCGGAGGGGGCCCATGTTCCCCAATGAGACTGGAGCCATGGGAGGAGACATGCGCCTCATTGATCGGGACTGAATCGATAGAGGACGTCGGCGATATGGAGTGCGTGGCAATGTCATCTGCCGATGGAGGTGAGTGTCCAAAGACAACACTGGCAATGGCATTTACATGATGTATACTCCCCCAAGGGCCGTCAAAGGCACCTTGTCATGCTGCCTCCCCCCCATCCAAATAATGCAGAGCCAACTGCCACGCAATCAAGGGACAAGTGCAAGTACATAACGCACATCAACCATAGTGCACTAACTTGCACATCCCATTATGCACACTGTGCAGCAGGTTCGGCAGTGTGCGAGCCAGACTGCACATTACCAGGGCAGGATGAGTCACTCCAACACCTGCGTCCATGTCATACAGATGCATATGTACTAGTGCTGTTGCAACGCCCAAAAGGCCACAAACCCCAAATGACTGAAATGTGAATGCAGCCATCAATGTAATTAGCGTCTCAAACAATCACTCATGTCGTCCCTCTCTTCTACCCCACAGGCACCAAGCATGAGAGCGGGGAGCCCGAGACAAGCCGTCCAACCAACTCCATGGGCAGAGGCAGGGTCCGACGCATACCAGCCCGGACAAAAACAGCCACCCCGGCTCCCCAAAGGTCAGTGGAGGATGCACCACCCCAAACCCTCTCTGCATCAGCGGCTGCCACAATGCCCACCCCAGGGTCGGAGGAGTCTAGCATTGCTGGGGAGGTGGCAGCTACGGCAACCCAGGAGAATGTGCACAGCCCCTTGTCAATCTATGGGGCATCCGAGGAGGAGTTCTACCCCATAGTTCAAACCCCGGAGCCCAGCAATGTCCCCCAGGCATCATGCAGTGACTCTGGGGAGCCTGAAACACCTGGCCGTAGTGCACGTGCCGATACACAGGGAGACGCTGATCATGGCCCCAGTTCCCCAGTCGAGGACATGCCAGGGCATGCAGGCCCAATACCCTGCAGGGATGAACAAGCATCAATGGATGCACTACGTGCAAGTCAGCTGACTGCCCTCATCACTGGGTTCATGGAGGACAACCGCCAGGCCAGGGTGGAGTGGCTAGATGAGCTCAGGGAAATGCATCAGGCAGTCACAGAGAGCAGCAACAGATTATGTGCCGTCCTAGGACGCATCGCAGATGCCCTTAAGGCTGCGAATACCAATCTGCAGCCTCAGCAGGAGGACACGCCCTCATCCAGCTGATCCACCACCGCAAGCCCGCCGTGACGCACTCTGCGTTCCATGCGGCTCTGGGACATGCCTCCCCCAGGAGCATGGATTAATCGGCATTGCTGCACATGTGCCCTTAATGGAGAACACGGGACGACTCTTGTGGAGTTGGGGGGAGGTGGGTAGGGGTGAGGGTTTGTTGTGGAGTTGGGGGGGAGGCGGGTGGGGAGTGAGGGTTTGTTGTGAAGTTGGGGGGGAGGCGGGTGGGGGTGAGGGTTTGTTGTGGAGTTGGGGGGGGAGGTGAGTGGGGGGGTGGAGGGAATGTTCACACTCTTCCATTTATATTTTCAATACACCATTGGAGTTGCAAAGTTTAACCGGTGTGGACATTCATCATTGAGCATGTGTATAATGACGTCTGACAGTGCATGGTCTACAAGTATACACACACCCAGTGCCCTGTGTGCCCATGTGATGCCACCCTCTGCTGACTTGTGCTGTGGTTATTATGTCCAACCAATGTTTGCCACACGGCATGTCCCTCCCGTACACCGCCTCCATGATGCTGTCTTGCCCCTTCCTCCTCCTCCTTCACTCCATCTTCATCTGGTGCTAGCAGTCCCATGTCAGGGGACAGAGCCACATTCCAAGGGATGCACATTTTGTCCAGCTTTACACATGACATGGGGGTCTTGGACACCACATTGCAGTGGATGGGTCCCCCACCAGTCCAGCTTCGGCAACTCATATGTGCCTTATGCAAGCCAGGTGACTGCTTCATCTGCACGCATGCACGGGTATGGCCAGTATTTCAGGGCTCCATGGGCTTGTTCTGTGGGTTTCTGACAGGGGTCCCGTACCATGGTGTCAAGGGACAGCCACCAACACCTGCATGTCTAGCCAATTAAGGTAAGTGTTTGGTCTGTCATGGTGGAGAACTGAACTTGTCTGACATGGCAGCAGTTCATTGATGCCCATACGCACATGTCCATGTATGCATTCAAGCCATTCACGGCCACAATATGTGTCCAGTGCATTGGAATGCTGTAAGGGGGGGCGCGTCTACGAGATGGTCCATGAACAATGGCATGCACATTTCGTGGTATGTGCTTCGGTGATGCATGCAGCAGTCTTGATATTATATCCATGAAGTGCTGTGTACTGTGTGAATCCGTAGCTGGGTGTGTTGGCTGCAGTCAGTGGCTCATATTCATCATACTGCTCGGATCCATACTATGGTGAATTCCACCACTCCTATGGGTGTGCCGAACTGGTGATGTGGTGTGGTATCCCTTCTGCCCTCAGTTCAATCCACTCCCAGGGATGACTCTCCGGTGTGGTGACATGCTAGAGGCAGCCACATGATGCATATGCAGTTTGTCTTCCTATATGCCCTTACGGTTGTGGGGGCCGCCAATGCGTGGTGCATGTGTTGTGGGATTTGGCCTTGTCAGATGTTGGTAATGTTGTCTTTGGTGTGTGCCTTATTCCATCGATGTGGGAATCTGTACTCATGTGCCATTACACTGGTTCTGTGGCACAGTGTTTGGTGGGGTGAACATCATGCACTGGTTTCATCATTCCGACCCAGTTTGTTCATGCAGGTACCCACCTCATAGCACCAATGCACTGGCATGACACAGTCAGACGACTCATCAAGCAGCCAGGCACGTCATCCTGCATGTCGCCCCCTGTGGCACGGTAGCGTGGAGTTCAGCTGGCCCATTGAGTCATGAGTTGTTCCTTAATGTCGGGCCCACCCATGTGTGATGTTCTTGCTTGCGTTGCATTCCGTCTGCACGTTGGGGGCGTGGTATTGCTTGCAGTTGCGATCCGCCACCTGCATGCCATGCTGGTCCACCTAATCCACGTGGGTGCTGTCAGGGGCACCCATGTAATTTGGCATGCCTGCCAATGCATGGGGGCCAACTTTTGTGTCATATATCTCCTGGGTAGTCCATGTTAGGGATTTTTAGCCCCTCGTGTGCTTGGAGAGGTGACCCAGCACTTGTTTCTGCGTCCGTGTAATGGACGGTTGGGACATGCCATGCATGGGCCCCACTGTGTGCTGGTAGGTGCCTGTGGCATGGGTGTGGGGCACAGGCAACACCTTCAGATGTGCCGGGATAGCGGTGTGTATTTGTATGCTGCTCGCGGACCTGCTGTGTTGGAATGGGGGCTGCTGGGGTGGTGACGGAGGCTGCACTGGTGCTGCATGCTGGGCCTGTCTCCCCCTCCTTCTCCCCCCTGTGTCTCCTCAGTGGGGTGGGGGCTGGTGTTGTTGGTGTAGTTCTTGTGGTTGGGTCCTTGCTGGCAGGGCCTCCTGCTTCATGTACTGCTACCACTATTGGTCTCATCTTGGTGTGGGAGGGGGTGTGGTGTGTGGGTGTGCTCCTTTTATGCTGTGGCAGACTCCATTGCCTCCACCTGTGCTGATTGTGTGCACCTGTGGCTCTGGGTACCACTGCTCAGGGTTCTTTATTCCTTCTCTCAGATGCCTGTATGCACTCCATGCCGGTAAGGTACTTTACGGCCTTAAGGGAGCTGTTATTTACGTGTGCTCCTTACTTGTGATTAGCTCCGGTTTACGCCATGCCGCTACTTTCGGCATGGTGGGGCGCGCGCGCAACCCGAGACCGATAATTACGGCATCGTAGTTTACGGTGCCGTAAATAGTGGTCTGACAGGTCAGAATAGCCCGTAGCGGAAAGCGATGCCGGTAATCCTTTACCGGCATCGTTTTTCCCTTACCTCCAAGCTCGGATGAGGCCCATATACTGTTCTTTCTCCCATCACCTACCATCTATTGTCACTGCAATTGAATATGCTTTCAATGTTTTTATTTACCCATATTAGCCATTCTAATATGCAAACAGTAACTGTCTTCTTTCCTTCCGACAATGCTACAAATTTTGTTCCGCACTTACCCATTTCCTACAAAATTCGTAAAAATATCACACAAAAGCAATATTCAATGTTTCTTAGCAACGTACAACAAGTACATACAGTGCATGTATACAAACAGGATGCCTTCCCCTTACCTTGCACACTTCAACCATAGCCTTCTGCAGTTCTCTGTACAAATAGACCTTCTGCCACAGTTTTTGCATATACACCACAACCAGTAACATTATTGAGCAATGCGTTAGCCTCCGCAGTCCCATTTCCATGCCTGCCATCCTGAAAAGGGCCAGATGTAGCACGTGTAATGCTGAACCTACTGAGGAATCCGCAGAGTTATCGTGCTAGGAAGGGGAGGGGGAGGCGAAAGAAATTTTTAAACCGGGTAGAGGATTGGGTCTGTAGTGGTGGCTCTGAAAACATTTTCTTTTTTGTTTTGTGTTTATTTTTTAAGTGCTTGCAAACAACATTTTTTATCCTCTTCATACAAGTTTCTGATTCCTTCTCCTCCTTATATTTTTACCGAATTCTGGTCAACGCTTCTTGCACGGTGTAAAATAAAATGGCATTGCCAATGGCAGTCAAATAAATGCCATTTCTATGGAACCACTGCATATTTTGCGACCTCATGATCTCATAGTGGGTGGAGAACATCCCAGCAGTGTGCATACATTCACACATGCTTCTGTTTATAAGACACTTTCTGAGCTCTGGCTGTAGACAAATTACATCGGCATTGTCCCATACTCCTCTTGGTGTTATGCATGAGAAAATTACCTTGGCAGTGGGAAAGATCTCAATCACTGCATTCAGCAACTTCTTAAGGTCACGGTGCAAATGTCTGCACGACATAGAACCCAAATATAGACTTCCATAATGCACCACCACAACATTAACGGTAGCCACAGACGCCACATATCTGCAAAGGCGAACCATCCCGTGGAAACTGCACTCATAGAGACTGCCCACACAGCGTCCACTCCTTCCAACCCGAAATTATCAGCAGCGCCTCTTTCCACGGCACACCTGTGCAGATGTTGCATAAAGGTTTCACCCACAATCAGCACTGTGCATCTCTCCATCTCTACCAACCTGACTACACAGAGTATTGGGAAAAAATAGAACTGCCCCTTCCTGTCAACCACACCCTGAACACCTGATTGGATAATCCCCACAGTTTCATTTCCGTGCCCACCATGCTCAGAATGGCAGGATGTGGCAAGTGTGCTATCCCAGCTACAGTGATGGACATTACTTCTTCCCTTTACACTGTTCTTTTTCCAGTACTCCCTCACTGGGTACTGTGAAATATTCACACACGCATGCACCAATGACATCCAAGACCTTTGCATCCAACACTATAATTTTTGTACAGCACTCCATATTTACCATTAAACACTTCGGGTGCCCGTTGCGTGCGCTTCCAAAGCACCTGCAGTAGAAAGGTCTGCAGAAGAATCCACAATTTCAGCATCCAAAATCATCTAGAGCGGCACCCATCACAACTTTAGCCATTCACACAAGAGTCTAGGCCTTGCCCATACCCAGCACAACATAATAAACATGTGGCCAGATACCACAATCCACAAACGTTACATAGCCAGCGGCACTTCTACCCAACCCCAGCACCATAACACAGCAATGCATGGAAACATGTAACAATTGGCAGAATCCGCAAACATACCACAGCCTCCGGCACCCCTACCCACTTCCCTTCACTACGTTTTGTGTCACTGCCAACCAAACCACAAAATCTTCACAACATTGGCCCTACTCCTGCCAATCTGCACAAAGCAGAGTATCCAAGCACATAGAAGATCCACTTCAACCCTACCTTCTTCTATACTGACAGTATTGCAACACTGTACATAGTGTCCATACTGCAGGACTTGTCACTGCACCATCTCCAGCCAAACACCGAAAACTGTAGGATGTTCTAACAATGACCACACCAATGGAACCAACAAAGTATGCAGGGCATCTCATTTCTGGTACTCTATCAAGTCTAAAAAGAGCTTCTCCACAACCATTCTTTACAGATCACCACCCTCTGGCTGATGCACAGTCCAAACTGCATTGCTGCAGTAGGTGTGGTCAAGGCCTTGGCTCTTGTGTGCATGGCCTACGGTCTACAGCCTTTGGCCATGCAACCAAGAGTCTAGGCCTTGTACCCACCCACTGCAATGTAATCCAAACATGCATGCCAACATGTGACCAAGCACCACAATCCACAAACATACCACAGCCACCGGCACTCCTACCCAACCTCCATACCATAATACAGCTATACATGGAAACATGCAACAGTTAGCATAATCTGCAAACATAACACTTTCATTCACATACTATGTTGTTACTGCCAACCGAACCAACAAATTGTTCACAGCAGTGGCCCTACTCCGAACACTCTATTCAGTGCACAAAACCAATACTTCACAGTGCAGTACAGTAGTCAGCACTCGGCGCAATGGCCACTACCTAAGCCCATAAAATAGGCAGTTCAACCCTATCCACCTCTATGCACACACTATTAGAACATTGCACCCAGTTGACACACTGCAGTATCCAAGCACATAGAAGATGCACTTGAACCCTACCCTCTTCTATACTGACAGTATTCCAACACTGCAGCCAGTGGGCACACTGCAGGACTTGTCAGTGCACCATCTCCGCCATACACCGAAAAATTGTAGGATGTTCTAACAATGACTACACCGATGGAACCAACAATACACGCATGTCAGCTCACTTCTGGTGCTCCCATCGAACCAAAAATGTATGCAATGCTGACACACCACACAGACAAGGCAGCAATGTCAAACCTACTTGTAACCAGGGCCCATAGTTGTCATTGCAAGGCCTCCAGCCATGCATGGAAGAGGCTATGGGCTTACCACACGCAGCACAACATAGCACACACAATGTCACAATGTTTATGCCATGTGCAATGCACTCCCCTTCTGCAATTGAGCTGCCACCAGTCACCATGGAAAGAGGTGCAGCACCAGCTCCCGTGCCATAACAAATGCTGGCTGCATTCCCCACACATGGTAGTCGCCTGTGGAGGGACCCACAAATTGGCGTAGTACGCACGTATACTGAGGCACACCACCGTCTTCTTCCACCTAATACCATATCTCAGATGAACTACTTCTCACTCCCCCACCTTTTCCATCCCTACTTCCCATCACCACATGGTGTAAAGTATGTTTGCAAGGCCCTTTTGGTGCTGCACTGTCCTCCAATATACCATGGTGGCATTACCCAAAAACATTGATGCACAGCACGCTTCCCTCCAGCCAACCACTGGCCGCGTCCAATGTTCGTCGACATCATGGCGCACTGCAAGCCAATGAGACTTTTGACCCCGGAGCGAACAGGGAAATGGGTCCCAGAAGCGGACCAGATATCACTAATTTTTTGAGACACACATTTCAGTTTTTTGCAACAAAAGTACTGGTCAGATTTCCACCAAACAAAAGCACGCTTTCGGAACCAAGCCCCCGCTCCTGCCGCAAATTTTGTTAAAATCCATCCAGCCATTCGGTCTGTAGGCGTGCGCAAGGTTTTTGCCCATTCAGTCTATGTAAAACGGTCTATGGGACCCCCCCTACAACTTTGCCCCCCTCCACGAAACCTCTCCCAACTTGGTAAGGATTGGTTCAGGGGGAGCAAAGTTATAAGCTGCCCAAAAAGTGGTCTTCCTATGAGTTTAGCAACTTAACCATAACTACACGGCCCCTACCGTGGGCCGTGTAAGAACAGTTATACAAGTTATGTATCGCTATAAAGAGCATTGATCTGTTGTGAAATACATAAATATAGCTGTGCTTTTAACCTAGCATTGAATAATTTAAATAACAGAGAACTAATCGCCTGGACAGCCTATGGAGCTTCTTTCTTGAATTTGATGAATATGTCTGTTGAGGAGCTGATTAATCATGCCGCAAGTATAAAATAAATAAATATGGATTGCAGACTGGCTTGATACTAGGGAAAGTACAAAGAAGTAGAAGCTATTTTCTTATATTGGGGATACAGAGAAAACCTCAAACGTAGTACTGCCTTATTGTAATCGATTCCCCAATGCAAAATTGAGAACTTGGTACTTACGTTTGAGGGTTAATTTGTTACCCACCAACGAAATTCTAGGAGCATGCCAAAAAGTTGACAGCAGCCTGATGTGCTGCAGATTTTCTAAGAATCCAAAGACTGTTTAGAGTTTAAACATCTGATTGTTGAATGCGGGAAATTGGCCCAAATAAAATGGCTATATTTTAATGTATTTTTTATGATGTACACTTTGTTTCTTCATCTGGCATTTGGAACAGGATATTAGCAGGAACACACATCTCTCTAATACTTGCTGTTATTAGGTTTTCAATTTATATTTGTCAAAATGCATTTAACGTTCCTAACAAATCTTAAAATGTTATCTTTACATCCTTAAAAAATGTGCATATATATGAATTTTGTAAATTGTTAGACATTAGATTTGTATTGTATATTTTATGTAATTACTTTTTCTTTCTCTTTTGATTTATTTTTTCACATGGTAATTCTAGTGTAAGGTTAGTTTGACAAGCCAAAATCACTTAATAAAAGAAAAAGTAATGAAATGTCCTTAAAGAAAATTGTCAGTTATTTCTTGCCCCACTAAACATCCGTCTCTGTCTTCTTCACAGTCACTGTGTGGTGCGATTGGTTCCCGACATGCAGGGTCATGCAGGGTCTCCTGAGATACTAGACCAAGATGAAGAGCAATCCAGACTTGTTGACCATAATAAGGCCCTTAATAAGGAGAACATTGAAGCAGTCTCCTTTGTCATTGCTGAGACAGAGATCCTGGATGACAATCTACTTGAAATTATGCCAAATGCCTCTATGATTCAGACCTGCCTTGAGGATAGCTTGTGGACTAAAGGAGATAGCATGTAGTGCATTATAAGTACCTCTTCACCAACTTTAGCAGAGCCTGCTGGAATATCGGCGTCGCTGTTGGGCCCAAGGAAAGGTCTTCACATTGAGTTCCTCTTCCCACTCATCTACACCATTTTTTTCTCCACAATTGATTGATGCTTCCTAAAACCAGGCCTCTCTGGGTCCCTCTTCCCTAACTGCCTTAAACTTAGTCCTGAACTCGTTAGTCCAATTATATGAGAATACTAAGGACAATCAAAAAGAGCATAAAACAATTGTGATCAATCAGAGATGATTCCGCCAGAAAACCTGGCCTGTGACCGATCTCATGTGGCCATGGAAAGACAGATGCTTTCTGATCCTGACTCTGGGGGCAGTGTTCTGTGGGAGGATCACATGAGGGGGAAGCAGGTCAGGAGGAATGGGAAACCCGCTTTTATAACTTCCTCCGAGACCCCACCCTTCTAATGGCATATTGTAAAATAGTAGCTGTGAGAAAAAGTTATGTTTACATTGTGGACTCTAATCCCACAATCCCCAAAGCACTGGGACAAAGAAGAGGGCTTCGGAGGCATGGGATTGCAATTTGCAGCCTCTTAATAGTAATGACCCATACCTGAGGGAGACTGGAAGGCATAAAGGCCCCCTCAGGTGCAGGCCACATAAAAGAGTAGCAGCAAGAGGTGGAGTAGTCGTGATCTCTCCATGTTGCAGCAGAAGCAGAATCTGGAGGAGAATGGAGACACCGGTACCACTGTCGAGCAGTTGCCAGTCCTGAGACAGTCTCTTCCTTTAGAAACCAGAGGTTGCGCAGCATGAAGCGTAAACTTTGAAATCTTTCCCCGAAGTAAAGTGGGCTCTGGTGGCAGGCAAGCACCGGAGAGCATCTGGAGAAGAGAAAGCTCCTTTTTCCAGTGGCACAGGTCGCAGAGGACCGAAGAAAGCAGGTTGACGGCCCACATGAAGCAGCATAAGACCTCAAGCAGGGGAGCGAACTGACGTGCATGCGAGACCCGGTGAGTTCACTGTTGTGTTGTGAACCCGGAGCGCTCCATGATCGCTCGGTGGCCAAGCCAGTGTGTTCTAAGCAAAGAGCTATTACAAAGAAAGTGAAAGGGACAATTAAACCTTTTTTTTTTTAATACTGAACTAATGTGAAGCTGACTAATAAACCATTTGAAAACAAAGCTGATGTAAAGGGGAGGAGGTGGTAGAATAAGAACTTGATAAACAGAACAAAAAGGTATGGTTGTAACTATTTGGGTCCAAATAAAGGCCAACAACAAAAGGCAATAACCTGAGAAATCAATACAAACAATTATTGCCACAGGCAAAAGGGGATCATACCGACGCAAATAAGAAACAGCCAACATTGCCAAGAGAGGGCAATTAAAAGTTCAAGTGTTTGTAAAACATATTGCCCATCTATAAAGAAGGTCATAAGAGGAACTAGCTTAAACCTGCATTGCCAAAGCCAAAGAAGTCTAAGAGTGAGAGCGAACTTTTGTCAGCATTTGGTTAATGCAGAGGTGGGGAAACAAGACTGGCAGGAGGGATTTCCTTCTGATAGGAGGTATTCAGGAGGAGTGGAGCATAACCTGCATTGTGTGTGGCAATCACCAGAGTGTAACAAACAACACCAGTGTGTTTCTTTTTGTTAATTTCCCAGACAAAATACTTAAAATTGAGGTTGTTAAGCAAAAGACATTGCTAACTTGTCGGAAGCCAACCTTTACCACAGAGGTACTTGTAGTTAGTAGTTTTATTCTGCCCTGGCTGGAGAGTACACCTTGGCTGGAAACCGTGTAGTAGTAGGCATGGCAGGTGAGTGGACCAGGTGTAAGTCGTTGAAGTACTGTGGTGTCATTAAAAGTCTTAAAGAATTGGCATAACCGCTACAGTGTTTTTGTGAACTGTTACAGAATCATCCTGACAAATGAATATTGCTGAAGCAAACATTGTATTAACTGCTGAAGGTGTCAATCTGGAAAAATGAATACCCTTCATTTGAATGACAGAAATATAAACTGCTATGCTTGACCAACAAGCGGCCATTTTAAACGTAGCAAGAATCGCCATTTTGCTTGTTAACCACTGCTCATTGCTTTCTGTCTAAAACTGCTTTGCAGCTTGCGAATTCTGCTTACTCTGCTCAAACTGTTAACATTGTTGTCTGAATATGAAAGGACAAGGTCGCGGGACTGAAGAGTTCGTTGAAACTCCTCATGAGTAGCTCAGAAAGGAATGCCCACGCTCCCTCTCTGTAGCCTTGGGAGAGAGCTGCAGGGCATTTAATCACTTCATAGCTGCCAGCCAGTCTCGTACGATGGTAGAATATGTTAGAATAAAACAGCTAAAGGCTTGAATTATGCTCTTCCTACGGCCCCCCTTCGCAAAACCCTTTAGAGCATGTCGGCTCCCAGGACACGAATAGTGCCTCAGAGATAGCAAAGCTTGGAATGTGGCTCTTCCCCCGTGTGCAGCTTGCTTCCAAGAACAGAACCACTGTGTTCTGTTTAACAACTAAAAGATGCCTCCGCACTTTCTAATTGCACATTGTTACTAGAATAGACATCGAAAGTGTCATAGTCTTCATACTCGTCGGATATGTCCATCGTCATCCCGAGTTCAAAGGAACTTAATAAAGAGGGGTGTTAAACATGACATTGCTGATTGTATGATATGCATTTTGTATCTATGTAACTGATGTACGTAATTCGCTCTCTTGTGTCCCTCGAGGTCTAGGAAACTCACGTCGCGGGGCGTGAGATCAGAATTGGCCAATTGATACTATTTTTGCTTGCAATAAACCCTAGCATTGGGAATTTGAACCTCGTGTCTGGCGCATCTTTTCGTGTATGGTTATTGCCTTCTTTCCATAGCACGAGGGACCCCTAGGGACCCCTTTCAAAGGAGCCTCTAACATTGTTAAAACAAGTGTTGTGAACTGTTGCAGAATTATCCTGACAAAAGGCATTTTTGTTGATCTTAATGAAATAAGGAAGTGTTCTTGGTTTATGAGAAGACGTTGCTTTGAGCTCTTTTTATCATAAGTGAAAAGCGGAAAAAAACTTGGTGAACAATTCTGAACTATAGGTTGAATTTAGGTTGGAATTAAAAGAACTGCATTGATACCTTGTTGTCAAGTTGGGGTCAAGAGAACTGTATTGGAATTGTTCAATAGAATCCTGCTTGAATCTGGGGAAGGGGAATTCACCCAGATAATAAAGAGAGACAGTTATCACGCTGTGAACTTAACCTGTTATATTTGTTGGTTTTGAACTGTCATATATGTCCTTGTTGAGTTATTGTATGTACAAGTGTGAGGGACAGAAACCTTTTGTTAGAGTTTTCCCTTTAGTTCATTTTAGGCAGGGACATCCCTGTCAGGCTAAGGATAGTGATGCATGTATTCAACCTTTTGAGTTAATAAAATGTCATCTTTTGAAAAATCTTCACAGAATTGTCCTCCTCACATTTCTGACGCTGACACAATGTTAAATGTCCTACATGAGAAGACCTTATTCCTCAAAGGCTTCATCCTGGGTCATGTTAAGGGACAAACTTCCACCATCCCCCAATCTCCTTTGCATTAAGATAAAATCCAGATGCCTCGGTTGGACGGAATAGTCATTGACAATGAGCTCTGTTCTATGGAGCGGCTGATTACATTGCATGCGATGTACCAAGCGCCAGCGTCTACGCTTATCTCAAGGGCAGAAGTTAAACATGAGGTAAATGCTGAAGAACCACCACAACCGGATATCAAATCAGCAAACTACGCTACATTCTATCAAAAGATGAGGAAATCAAAAACAAAACCCCAAGTAAAGAAATCCAAGAACAAGAAAGGTATGAATAAGCATTGTAATTGTGGGTCCAGAAAATGTCTGCATAACTTGCTAATTTCCTCAGAAGACACATTACACAAGAAGACAAATAACAAAAAGAGTACACATCTGCAAGGCAATAAGATTGTCAGTGCAACCAGGGCAGAGAGTGCTAAGGATAACCATGCCTTACCTGGCACTACTACAACAGAGTACAACGATAAAGTACCTCCATCAATGAAGGACGATGAACTCTTGCTGAATATGTTAATCTATTCTAATGGGCCACCTTTAGTGCAGCTGGCCCCTAAATCAACCTTAAAAGAGCTGGAAATAGCAATCACTGCCTCGGCAGGGTCCTTCAATATCCCGCTCTGTACCCTTGGACAGAAAATATTGTTGCCAACCGATCCTTGGAGTGGATCTATTAACGAAGCGAATTTATACCAGCAAAATCGCCCTGTACTACCTAACATACACACACACTGTCACATTCAACAACATATCAGCTTTTGCTTGAAAGAGTTCAATCCTCTGGGGGAAAAGTGCTTTTAAATCGATAATCGAGCCAACGTACTTTCCTTGTTCGAGTTCGTACCATGTTTGAGGTCTTTAACTAGGGATGATATTCAGAAAGTGGAATTCTTGAACAATAACATGTGTGACTCTGTATGCCTGCATATTTGCCCGGGCATTTTTATTGAAACTTTATTACTGGCAGTGCCATTCTTATTAAATCTGGGATACGACGTATATGTGAAATGCCTTCTCAAAAAGCATTTCCCCGACTCTCTGATGGGTGTCCACTTGAGAGGATTCTATCAGCCCATCAAAATTTACTATAACTTTCATCTTCCAGACAATAGAAAAGTTTACTATCAGGCCCTGGTGGTTACAACTGGAGAAGCGTACACAAAAGACTGGTCATGGCAGACAACAGCCTTGCAACCATCCACTTCACAAGCTCTCTCGAGTAGACAATGCCTTTAGTACCAAATTCATTAAAATACTGTATTGGAACACTAGAGGGCATATGTATCTGTCTCAAGAAGGCTCTTTTGGCTTTAGCCACTATGAGCCATTACTATTTCAGGAAACATGGCTGAGAGATAGTCCTCAATGGTTATACGATGTTAATAAATCCTGCACTCAATGGAATTAAGCGTCGCTCTTACATTGTTCGTTGGCTTTGCCCCCTGCTATGGGAACTGCTCATGTGGTTACTCAGAATGAAGCATTCTGCGTTGCTACGCTTCATAGCGAACGCTCGTAAGTTCAATCCTTCCTGTCCTTTCATTCTAAAGCTCTCCTTGTCATTATGTGTTCACTACTCACTGATCTCCTCCTCTCTTAGGATTCACTCACCTCTGTGGCAGCCTTCCCAATCTATGCAACCCGTTACTGCTTTCCGCTCTCTTCCGTGTAGGAACACATTACTATACTTCCCCATAGCAACAGCTTCGCTCCTCGATCAGGAGTTTATTAAACCTCTTATCTTTTCTTGGCAGACGCCCAGCGCGCTGCACTCTAGATTCTGAATGCAAGATCAGCTCTTGTAACATTTCTCTGCTCATCGCCGAATAGGTTGAAACAGCAAGATACTCAGCTGGATTGCGGCCATTACAGACACAACTCCACATTGCTTAGCAACAGGTAGATAGGGCCTTTTCTCCCTGCCATCTCTCGATTCTCTCCTTGCTTATGGTCTGTGTCTTCCAACTATTTTTAAGCACAAGCCGTAATCGATCATGCTACTTCCAGATGCCAAGTCTTCTATTAGCAGCCATTCAAACCAGATTGGGTATTAATTCATTCCTAAATATCTATTCTGTCCTGCTAGGTATTCCCAGTGTTTCTATTTTTACCCATTTAGTAACCTTCCATTTTCTTATCATTCTCTTCATTTACCCACCCAGATGCGGAGTGCCCCAAGATTCACCCTGCCTCCCTTCCATCAATCAGCGCTTTAGGGCTATGTGTCAATTAGTTGGCTAAGGTTGGCCTCGAAACTGTAACTTCTTATCAGAAAAGGTTTGGGTTTGGATGAGATCAGATGTGAGCACCTC
Source organism: Ambystoma mexicanum (assembly GCF_040938575.1). Lineage (NCBI taxonomy): Eukaryota > Metazoa > Chordata > Amphibia > Caudata > Ambystomatidae > Ambystoma > Ambystoma mexicanum. Next base: position 1,152,227,474 of record NC_090932.1, read on the forward strand.
TCTGCGCCAGGCTGGTCACGTGTCAGTTCACCGTGAATCGGCTTCAATATCCCTGTATTTGCGTGTTAGATCCTTTGTTCAGCCTCGCCACCTGCCTGGGCCTCCTTATCTCAACCTTCACTGGGCAGGCTTCTATCCTCTTAAGTTTCGATTCTTCGGAGTTGCTGCTCTCCTCCCTTCCTTGGGTTGACCTCGAATTCCTAGCCATGAGCTGCTTCTTGCTGAGTTTCGATACTGCTCTTTCATCTGACTTTGAGCTAGTTTATGAATCCTGGCCTGTTCGTCCTCAAACATCCTAGGCTTAATTCTGCTTAAAATGGAGTCGCACTTGTATAATGTGCTTCTTGAGATAGATATATAGTTGGCACTTGCCGCTCTAACCTCCTACTAAGCATTGCAAGCAGTACCGGTTCCTTGGCTTCTTGCGTTTCAAGCCTATTACAGGCATTTAGCCACTACCATACTTCCATTCTGCTTAAATGGTTACATTTCTCCATAGTACAGCATTGTTTCTACTTTTATGTTCATTACATCCTTATTCGCAACATTTCGTCTTTGTTTATCGCCTTTTGGTTGTCGTTTCTTTCCTCTGTGAGTCTGTTGGACCATTGTGACGTCAGCATTCACCTCCAATGAGAGCCCTTTGGGTCTCTTCCGGGACAGTTTGTAAGTAGTCTTCATTTCGCGTCAGCTGCTGGTACGGTTGTCTCAATGGGTATTGTGCTGCCCATGGTTGTCTGTTTATTGGTGCTTCAATAGGTATACAAGTCCTTCTGATGGGCACTGGACAGAGCCCTACTGTGGCTCTCTGTTGGTTTATTTGCTCCTTACATTTCACATATCTTGGCGAGTATGCTTCTGGCATCTCAAAATGGGTGGCTGGAGTGCAGGGCATATTTGGGACCTTCTCTACACACCCCGCTCTGGTTGGTTTATCGACCACTTCTTCCTCCTTTAGATTACTCTTACTTGGATCTCCTGTATCCACTTCTTCGTCTTCTGGGTTTGTACATGATGGTGTAAACGTGTGTTTCTTTGGAGTCCATATTTTTATCACTCCTTTCAGGCTTCCTGCTGTTTCTACATGTTCGTCTTTGTTCCAGGTCATAAGCTGACACTGAGCATTTGGGCTACAATAAATCCATTTTCCTTCATAATGTCTACATCTTCTGGGATACACAAATTTTGTTCCTTCTGGCGCAAATTCGCTGGCTTTCACAAAGTCTCTTATTTCTTCATCTGTTAGGTCTTTCGGCTTCCAGCCTGGTTTGACGTCAATCATGATCTTCATCCAAATGGCTTTCTTCACACTTTTCTGGCATTGTGTGAGGATTATCTTGACAACGCAAAATCCTAGTAGTATCATGAATAGCAGGGCTCCCAGAAACTTGAATATGTCTGCCATCCATTGTGGGACCCATGAGAAAAGTGTTCCAAACCAGCTGGCATCATCAACTTCGTCAGTTTCATTGATCATCTGGTTCTGTGGGTTTGTGAGCATACTTATGGCTTCTGTTAAGATTCCATTTTCTTCGTCATTCGAAGGTATAAATGTGCAACATGATTCTCCAATTTTTGTGCAAACACCTCCATCCATCGCTGTGATCATGTCAAGTACATATCTGTTCTGGAGGGTCATCAGTCGGATTGCTCTTAGTTCTTCCTTAATAGCATTGAATCCTTATATGGTAGTGTTAATGGTCTGCAATAACTCCCATTTGGTTATCTGCAACCATTTAGTATTTACTCCAACTTGGATCCATGGCATGAGGATTGTTGTGAACACCAATGAGGTGAGGCTGAACAGCCTGTGTTCATATAGGATTGAATGGAATGCCTCTTCCTATTTGGCAGAAAAGTAGTTTTCTCTCTTCATTCGGGATACCAGTTCTGCAGATCTCCTTTTCCTCAGGTGGACATCTGCTTTTGGAAAGCTGTAAATGTTCAGGTCACTCTTCGGGATCACTAGTGCAGGAACGTGGACGTTCACTATTGTGCATATGCCTCCCCAATTTCTCAGCAACCTTATGTATGCTTTGGATCCACATGCCCAGTAATGATCCATAATTACTGCGGTTCCGTGAGTCATACCTGGAGCTTCAAAGATGCGTCCACAGTTCTGATTCTCTCCCATCTTCCTCGTGCCATTGTTCCTGAAGCACAATGTTTGGCTTTCCAGTGGCACTATCTGCAGTGGTCCCCCTCTATCTTCGACCCAGGTTAGTAACTTTACCAACTTTGGCCATAGAGATTTGCACAGTTTTTGTGAGTTTTCTACTGCTTCTTTGCAGGCTCCAAGGACCATCCACGATCGGCATATCACTACTCCTTCTTCCCATCCGTTTGGTGAAAGCACTGTTCCCCAAATCTGCATTTGGCCTCTATTCTTCCAAATTTGGGCTTCTTCTGGAGTTTTTCCTTGGACATTCAGTCTCGGGTTAACCTCCCATCTTGTTCCTGTTCCTTTAACTTCTGGCTTTTCATACCTGATTACGTGATTCCTGGTATGAGCTCTGTTTCTTGTTTTAATGTCATGGATATAATCATCTTCATCGGGATATGCTGTTTCAGTTGCCCATATCAGTGGGGCATCTTTTCCCATAAACTGTCCTCTGGTGTTGCACATTGCTATGTGTGACAAACAGTGTGCTGTCGGGACATCAATTTCTACAGCCACGAAGATCTTGGATTTTCCCATGCTGTACGGTAGAAGTGCACACACGAAGCATTCTTCTTCCGAATTTCGTCTTTCAACTTCTTTCATGTGCTGGTACCAAATGTTGTTCCCCAGATGCGCTGTGCTTTCCAGGTAATCGTTCAATTCATTGTTGTCTTCATGTGAGCTTCTCTTGATTCTTAGTGTCTTCCTGTAGTTCGCTATAACTACATCTCTAAACGCGTCTGTGTGACTTTTCCTTGCTGGGGTATTCTCAAGCATTCTGGTCGATGGAGCATGTTTCCTTCTCTGCATCGATGTAGTAGGTGGAGGTTTTGCAATTCAATCCTTCTCGTCTTTCATCCTTTTCCTGCCCTTTATAAGTGTCTTTATTAGCCACCAGCCTGTCACCGGCCCTGTGTATGGCTGCATCATGGGCCTGGTACTTGTTCCTTGTGTTGGAACTTGTGTGATTGTTAGTACAGTCTCTGCCGGTTTGGTTTCCAGTTCCTCATGTAGCTTCTTAGCTTTAGCTATGAACGGGAATAAATTATCTATCAACATTTGTGTCCTTGCAGTGAATTCTCCTACAGCTGCTTCTGTCTTTTTAAGGGCCCTTGTTACGTCTACTTTAGTTGGTGTTTCTCTTGATTCTTCTCGGTTTCTCTCATTGTTTTCTGAGGTTGATTGTTCGGCAGGCAGTCTTGTGCTCTCTGCTGCCTTTGCTTGAGGTTCCGTAGCCATTGACACTTGCCTTAGTTCATATGCATTCAGTGTGTGGATGCGTGTAGTGGTCAGGGCTATGTTTTCATTCATTCCGTACTGACCCTGTCTCCAGCTCTTTTCTTCATTCGTTAACTCAAATGTGTGTGTGTGTCACTTTTGATTACATTCAATTTCAGTTAATTTACCTTACCATCGGATTTTCTCGGGACTGGAATAACTATATAGGGTCTAAGCATTAGTGTGGGACTCATGCGTACATTATCATGTGGGTGCACTGCAAATGGACCGCTTCGTGCACCAATAAAGAATGCAGTTCTGATTGTTAATGAAAAAAAGACAATGATAATCACCATGCATATAAATATGATTGTGCGGTAAGACAGGTGGCAGCATTTCCTTCCTGGGAAGCGGGGGCGCCCCTCTGCTGGTGGGATGACCAGGTTACTGTTCTGGGCCCCATTTTGATTATAGGAAAATGTCAATGTTCTATTCTTTTCGTTCACTCCATTGTTGGTTCTCGAAATTTAGTGTCTTAAAGTGTCTGGTGCTTCGTAAGTGTCCACCCTCTTGCGGGTGATGATTGTCTCTGGATATGGGATACAGTTCCCTTGCTAGTCTATGGAAAAAGATTAGACTAACACCTTTGGCGAGTCACATTCAATGTGCGTATTCAAAATAGGTGAGATCCCAGTCCACCCCCCGAATCTGCTTCAGTCCTGAGGACATGCTGGAATCTGTTCAATGCAAAAAATAGAAAACTAGCAATCCCTCAAATTTAAAGTAAAAAAAATAAGAAAAAAATAAAACAGTGAAGTTCTCGTCTCTGCTTCCACGATCTGTCCCACGGCGGAAAGATGAAGTGCTTTGACTCTGTCTCCTGGATCTGTCCCATGGCAGACGGTTTCACTGGAATCTCCTCATGTAGTCTCGCTGAAAGTTGGACAGCTCCACTTGCAGCATGATATCGTGGAGGAGCATTCCCATCTGTGTGACGTTAGCTGGATCTCTGATGAAAGTGAGGACGTCAACCTCGATAGGTCTCACCACCATTTCCAGAAAGTCAGTTACTAGGTGAAACAGGACGTTGTGTGCCAGCCGGCTGTCCTCGGGTGACAGCAACATTTGTCCTGCTGGCTGGTTTCTGGATCACAGGCGCTTCTTTTGACGAGAACAGTCCCTGCACTTTCCTGCTGCGTGGATTGCTACTAGGTAGTTTAGTTTAGCCCACAGTTGGTTCAAATGTTCAGTGTTTGTTGGATCTCTGATGAATGTAAGCGTGTCAGTGGTTCTTCCGACAATAGCGGGCACTCTTCTATGATGTGGAAGAAGAGTGTATTGACGAGTTCATCTATAATTGCCTTTGGTGGAAGCATTTGTGTCCTTATTACTGTATTCAGGTAACTGAATGTAGGCTTCTGCGATGACAGTTAAAAGTTGACAGATTACTTTCTTATTGGCAGGATCTTGAATAAAGTCTGTGATGCTGGTGACTCTCCCTACAAGTGACGGATATGTTTGCAGCACTAATTGGAAACAGGGCAATACATCCCTTGTGATATTTCTGCTAGGTGACACCATAGATGTTACAACACGACGTCCTGTTCTTTGATGAATCGGGATGCTTCGTTCAGCTCTTTAGGCAAAAGTCTTTTGATCACAATCTATTTGTGTCTTGTTTTCTTTGACGCTTCAGTGTGGTTGCTTTATAAATCCGAGTCATCAAACGTGTCGTGGCTTAGATGCGCAATTGTCTTCATCACCCTACAACTGAGATGCATAGAGTGTGTTACGTTTCACCTGGTATCCACGGGGACGCCACCCAGCCAGTTGGTCGACGATGCCCTTCTCAATGGTTCCCTGGTGTGGTTCTCGGTGTCAATCGGAATCCGCCTGGAAATGAAGACTACGTTAGGACTGGACAACCAAGGTAAGTTTTTCCCACCTCCCTTGTGATTCAGCCCCTCCAGGTTCTCTTCTCACCTGGTTGTCGGAATTGGTGGGATCTCCGTCCTGCTCTCTGGGCAGGGGCGCGTTCTCTATGGTGGGCACGTGCTGTCCAGTTACTTCACTGACTACGGCCCTAGTAATGTCTTTAAGGTAGGTCTTATTGCGAGTTTATGAAGTTGTTATTCTTGCATGCCTTTTCACTGTTCTAAAATGTCTCTTTTTATCTCCCTTAGGTGTGCGGAGTGTCCGCTTGGAGAACTGGGTAGGCTGGTCCTTGCCGGTAAATGATGGCGCACAAAAGCGCTATGATGCAGTAAGGAGGTGCTTTGCGCAGCACAGCGATGTCTTGTCTTCACTGACCTGTGCTTTTCTCTTTTTCATAGGTCGCGGTGTGCTCCCAGCGCAGATGGCATTCCAGAGCTATGCCGGTTGAAAATCAGCCAGCCAGGTAAGTCTCTAAGCACTTCGTGGTTGTAATGTCTCTTCTACCTCTTTTAATAATGTCTTTCTCCCTTTTTCAGGTCCTTCGATCCGGGCGGCAAACTCTTCAAACGGAGCTGCGAGCACTGAAGGATGGAGATTACAGGTAAGATTCTGCTGCTAACGATGTTCTTTGTTTTTTTTCTGCAGGTCCGGAATTCGTCAGGCTCGTGAGAAAGCTGAACACGGTGAGCGTCACCTTGCTAGTAGCAAAGTAACGCGAATCGTGCTGTCTTGTTTGGGTGTGGTTTAAATAGCCACTGCAAAGTAGTCCAGGTAAAATAGTCCCTAGGCCACCACACCCAAAACACTATACCGCATAACTTGGTTCTAGGAATCAAGTTATGGGGATGCCTCCATGTTGGCTGAAAGCCCTAAAAAGTAGTTCCACAAGCAGATGTCTATCTTTGTTTATAAGCCTGGTGCCAAAGGCGCCAGGACTGGCCCCACGAGGGCCTGAGAAATGGATACCAGGCCTTATAAGCGATTCGAGTCCTGATTCCACCTGGCCAATGGGCTTGCCAGTGGGGATCAGGGCTGAGGGTCGTGACAGAGTGTCCGTTATGTCCTTATCCCCCTTTTCTTAGAGGAACTGTCCAGTTTAAGCCACAACTTGCAAACGGGTTCTTTTTCTTGGCTCTGTCTTGCGTCCTTCCTCGTCATGGATCTCGTCTGCATGTGCTGAGGTTCTTCCCCATTGTCTATAGGTTCTTCGCGGTGGGGTGCAGCTTGGGGGCTTTCTCCGATATAGGGCTTAATGTCATTGAGAAAAATCCATGCTCTTCTGCCCTGCAATTTGACTGCTGATGGAGTGCAGTCTTCTACGACGAACGGACCATTGAATCTCGGCTCATCCCACCTTTTCCTCGTGTGGTTCTTGATTAGGAATGCATCTCCAGGGAACACGAGTGGTATGCAACGGCCTTGAGCTGGGTCTGCTGCAGAGTCTTCTGTAATGCTTTGTGTTGTGCTGCACACTTTTCGTCGCTGCTGCAGCTGGTCAGAAATAACAGTAAGGCTGATTGTCATACAGTTCAAGTATTGTGACAATTCGGTTCCCAGGACCTCTTTGGTTGGCTGGGCATCACATCTAGCTCTATCTCGTGTGGTGAGAGGGGTATTCATTCTCCTTCCCATGACTATCTCGTGCGAGTAAGATGATGGTTGGAGCCTGGTTGGTTCCGAAGAGCATACAATGCCAGTGGAAGGCAGTGCAACCATCCCCTCTTCAGAGTAAGATTCAACTTGGCTATCCTTTCCTTTAACAAGCCGTCGAGCCTCTCACAAATACCATTACCTTCCGGATGATACGCCGACGAGAACTTGTGCTTTATACCAAGCAACAAGCTGATCTGTTCACAGACTAGGTTAACAAAATGAGCCCTGTTGTCTGACCTCATCACCTCACACACCCCCCATCTAGGGAACACTTCCCTCACCAGGAATTCGGCCGCACAGGTTGAGTCTGGGTGTGTACAGGGACCTGCTTCTATCCATCTAGAGAATGGACACACCACTACAATTAAGTACCTGTACCCGTTACACACTTGGATCATGTCGACGTAGCCAATTTGTAAGTGCTGAAAAGGGCCATTTGGCCGGGGGAGGACTCCTCTCAATACTTTTAATGTGTGCCCGGCGGTGAATTGCTGGCAAATTATGCAGTTCATCATAAACAATGCAACATGCTCTGCTAAATTCGGTATGAACCAGTGTTCCGCGAGCGTTGCTGCTAGATTCTCTTTTGACATATGTAAGGGGTAATGCAATTGTTCCAGTGCTATTTTTAATAGGGCTACAGGCATGACTGGTTTACCAGTGCTGTCTTGCCGCCACAATCCGTTGGAGGGGTTTAAAGAACACCCTCAAAGTTTCCAAAGGTTTTTTTCATCTTGCGGTGCCAGCTCCCCTTGAAGCTCCATCAGTTGTGTCTGCCCCATCTTACTATAGGCTTCAGGTGTGGTTCATGCCACCATAATTCGTTCATGGGTGCACGCCACTTCTACTTCCATGATCGTCTCACTTTTGGAGGCCATACGCTTGGCTTCCGTGTCTGCTGCATGATTTCCGCGCGACACAAAATCTGTCCCAAGAATATGGGCGGCACATTTCACGACCGCTATGCCCACTGAGAGCTGTAGTGCCTTAATCAGCCTGTCCAATAAGGCTGCGTACTGCACTTGCATGTCGTCCGCTCGGAGGTAGCCCTTCCTTTTCCAGCGCGCTAGGCCTGCGTGCACTGCGGATGCCATATAGGCGGAGTCACTGGGCCTCATTACGACCCAGGCGTTGGACCATGGTGCTAATAGCACCATGGCCCATGCCGGTAACTTACCGACTCCACCATGGCGGAATGGGGAATTACCACCCCATTCTGAGGTTGGCGCGGCGGTAATTCCCCATGCCGCCATGGCCCTTCCCAATTCCCATTTTTGCCCCATAGGGCTCAATGGGAATGAGGAAGGCGCTAATTACGGCACCGCAAAGGGACCTCGTAATCAGGCGTTAAGGGTTTAACGTGCCGACACAACTTTTTACGGCGCCGTTAACCCCTTAACGCCTGGGTTGTAATGAGGCCCACTGTACACTGTTATTTCCTGAACTGCGTGATTCTCAATGGCGAGTATCAATGCCAATAACTCTGCAGCTTGTGCTGAAAAATGAGATGGTATTCGTGCACTGACGAGTACTCGAAATTCTCAGTTTGCTATGTGTTTCATCACGGCAACGCCTGAATATCTTTGTCCGTCTTCTTGGTCGATTCTTGAAGAACCGTCAATGAAAACGATCTCTCCTTCTGCTAGGGCGTTTTCTTTTACCCTTGGGATTTCATCATAGAATTCCTCACCAGCTAAGTAAACGCGATGTACTGTTAGCTGTTGGTACTGTTTTTGGACCCTCTGCGGATCACTGAATATTTTAGCCCCGCTTCTGCTTCCACGGAGCCTTGAGCAACTTAGGTGCAGTCAGTCCGCTTCGCATCGGAGGATGTCCTTTTTTGCTGTTCTCGGACTGCCTGACCTCTGACGAGGGAAGAAGGAGGAGTGATTGGGTGTTTCCCTGTTCAGCGGGCCGCCCCCCCTTGGTTGGGACGCCCATCCGGCTTCCTTATCAACACACAGCCCAGCGCACTCGCACTGCGCACCGGCTAAGTACACGCAAAGTACTGTTAGCTGTTGGTACAGTTGTTGGACCCTCTGCGGATCACTGAATATTTTAGCCCTGCTTCTGCTTCCACGGAGCCTTGAGCAGCTTAGGTGCAGTCAGTCCGCTTTGCATCGGAGGACATCCTTTTTTGCTGCTCCCGGACTGCCTAACCTCTGATGAGGAAAGAAGGAGGAGTGATTGGGTATTTACTTTTAATTGCCCTTGGACATTAAGGACTATTATTGATATTGTGTGCTCAAATAGAGGACTACAAATGATATTGTGTGCTCATGTAGTACGTGTGTAAGTGGAATCCCCACTGGCCGTTGTTTTTATAATTCCTTTGTTTATTTCTACTCCAAGGTGTTTCCCTGTTCGGCGGCCCGCCCCCCTTGGCTGTGACGCCCATCCGGCTTCCTTATCAACACACAGCCCAGCACACTTGCGCTGCACACCGGCTAAGAACACGCAAAGTACTGTTAGTTGTTCGCTGGTGAGCCTGGGGTGCTTGGGCGTTACTAACCTTTAAATTATATGTTAACTTGATTGTATTAGGCTGGTATCGCGAAATAAGTTGGTTCCATAATAGGATATTTGCTATTTTAAGAAGCTGCTTATACTTAAAAAGTAAGTTTTAACATTTTGGTTTATTTCCATACTCCTCATTAGCCTTACTTTAGTTATACAACAATGGCCAATGGCCTGCGAAGTGGGCGTTCCACTGACGCAATAACAAATGTCCTTACTTCATCTAATATCGATTCTCTCGTGTGTGCTCTCGTGTGTGAAGGTCGCACTTCATACAATGAACCGCTAACACTGGATGTCCCAGCTGGGGGTATTATAGCTGAACCTGTGAGTTGCCTAGGTACTGTTACATATGCTACTCATCTAGCTCAAGTTCATGCTGTTTCTCCTGTTTGTTTGCATGCCCCTATAATGGAGGAGGAAAGGGAGCGTACAAATGAGAATTTGCGTAACTGTACTATTCCATCGGCACTATGTATTTCTAGTGAAGACCATTTTAATACTACTATGCGGAAGATGGCCGTATTAGATGAACAGGTCAATCGGTCTATTAGTATGATGACCCCACTAGTATATGGATCAGCTAAGAGGGGCAATTTGAAAACACTTAGTAATAATTATACTATTAAGACACATAATGATGTAGCGGATGACGGAGCCCCAGTAGTAATTCCGCACGCACTATCATCTTCTCCTGATCTGGTAGAAGACCAAAGTAGGTTGTTACAAGACGATCTTGAAGGGGGTACGAATGATGCGTGCGGAATAGACTACCAATCCCCTAGCTCTCGCCCGGTCATTACTAAAATATTGGACCTTCTTGATAAGGGCCACAAACTTACCCATTTGGAATTAAAGGAAACAAAGGCTTTCCTGCATTATTTATGTTCTAAAATGGACAAAATTGAGGGATTTATAACTGCTGTTGATACCATGAGATCCATGCATTATGAAACAAGAGGGCAAGGAACTAATGAGGTTTGTGCAGTGAAGCATGATAAATGCACACAATGCTTGCAATTTGGCTGTCATGAGGGGGATCGGATTATACAGTCAAATAATGTACCACTTGAGTCTGTGAAGTGCAATTGCGATAATGACATGAAAGAGATCAAAGCCTCAGTTGAGGCATTGAATACTACAATTGCAACTCACCTGCTGAAAATGGTACCACCATTAGTTACCCCAGACAGTCCATCTGTATTGGTGGAAGAAATCGAATATCAAAATAAGGTGGAGAATGAGAACTCTTCCTTTGACAGAACTATTACCTTTATGTCCCGCCGTGCTAAAAGGACACATTTGCGTGCTGTTAAGAGATATGCTAAGCGAAGGAAGGAAGCTTTAATACATAAGAAGGAAGTACCAGTAAAAGATCTTAAATCAGCTTCTATTTTAGAGATAACTGATGAGGAGCACATTGATCTAGAACAATTGTCCAAAGAAAGTCAGGATGCACTCACACCCGCCTCTAATACATCGGAGGAATTGAGACGAGGGGGCTCTATAAAAACTCAGAAAGGCAGATACGTATTTTAAGACTGTAATTACCAAATCTGGTAATATAAATTTGGAGAAGATAGTATCTGAGAAACCAATAAATTGCAAGCCTGTAATTAAATCAAAAATACACAGGATGTCCTTAAAGGTTCATGAAACGCAGGAAAAGGGAAGTGAAATGACTGTAAGCGAATCCGCTACTAATGTTGTTGTGAAATCCAACTTAAACAACTATTTCCCGATTGTAGGGAGAAGTTGCACGACGAAAAGAGATATGAATTATTCTGATTCTCGGGGTAGTGCCCCTTTAAATTTAGCCATAAGGAAATCGTACAACGAAGCATGCACGAACGTTGTGAATACAGAAACAATTGTAATCAATGAATGTGTGTTGAGTAAAAACAAGTCTCTAGTTGTGGTAAATGGCATGGGCGAAAAAATGAAGGCTGTGAGTGCGGGATTAACTGTAATCAGTGAAGGTGTTGTGAACAAAAATAAGTCTTTAGTTGTGGTAAATGGTATGGGCAAAAAAACTGAACTTGCTGAGGTACCTGCTATGGTTTCTATAGGGAGCCCCAAATGTAACAAAATTAATAATGCTGACCACATTGGAATTGTACATGATTTCAATCGTATATCTATACGTGGCCCTTCCCTAAGTAGGTCACTATCAGAAACTATTATTAATAAGGACCCATTGTATAGGAACCATGAATTGTATGAATCCATGAGTAAAACCTCATATGAGGGCAGTCAAAATGCAGATAGCATCAGTAGACCCTGCCTAATCAACTTCCTCATGCAGTAGCACATACTTCTTCGAAAGTCGTAACTTCTAGAGATTCAGTAACAAATTTAAATTCAACCAAGCCTCTACATGCTGATGTTAAAAGACAGTATATTATTGGATTTGAGGGTGATGCGGCCGACTTGGTGGACAGACGCATTAATCGATCATTTGTATTTTCTTTACTTTCAAGAATACCACAACTGAGAATGGTAAAATCCGATGATATCATCTCCATGGTCTCCATGGCAAGATTAAACAATTATAGGGCTGTTTGTTATCTTAGCTCTGATGCCGTAATGAAATTCATCTGGTTCAGCCGTGAAGAAATAAAAAATGAAGGATTGGTATTATCTACTTTTGAATCTGAGGTAGATGCTGCTGAATTCTTAGAACCCCTAAGCATGGTTGCTGAAAAACTTCTTGAATCGGGTAGACTTGGTATGAAATCTGAAGCGGGGTCTGATTGTGAAACAATGGAGTTAATGAAATTAGATCAAATGCAAAAGGTTTTCCTTGGTTGGAATCAATGCTCTCTGCTATTTTGTTCTCTAAAACACCTCTTCTTGTAACATAGCCATCTAATACTACAGAACTGAAAATCATCTCTTGGAATTCCTGTGGTTATGTGGATTTAATGAAATGGTACTCTTCACTAACTTTTAACGATCAACCAATGATAATTATAGTGCAGGAATCTATGAAAACTGAACCATTCTTGATTGCTGGTTATTCTACTTTCTGCTCGCCTGCAAAGAGGTCCTCTCAAGGCTGTCCATCTGGGGGTTTAGTGATTGTAGTCAATACATCACTTAAAGCTCAATCGAAATTGGTCAGTTTATTGGGGATCCATCTCAATATTCCATCGATTAGATACTCCTCATTAATCATCATTTCCTTATATTGGAATCCTGCCAACATAACAATTGATGAGATGTTAGATGAACTTGACACATGCTTAGAAATTATTTCGGGCAGATATCAGGCATGTGAGATCATTGTTGGTGGAGACTTCAACTGTGACTGCAGAAATGTGAATGAGATTTGCATATCCAATTCTTCGACTTTATCACGTATTAGAGGAGTTAAGCTTAGGGAACTCTTAACTGATTGGGATATGGATTTATTGGTGACTAACGATATGAAACCTAAAGTATAATGGGAACGAGGAACGAAGAATTCGATGATAGATTTGATATATGTCTCTCGCAACCTCCTCACGCATGTGGCTTCATTAGAAATAGGCCAGATATTGATTGGTGACCATGCACAAATTTCCACATATCTGAAATTGAAATGTCAACTGCTTAGAGCAAACATAGCACTTGAAGTAGTGGAAATCAATCGCCCTCAGCACTCCATTAGGTGGAACCAAGGGTTGTGTAATCACGTTATAAAACACATATCGCTAGAAATGGGGAGGATTGGACAAGGAGGGGGTAATATTCAAAATACATCCGGAACTCAGTATTCTGAAATAGTCAATGCAGCATTGATTATGTTCTGCAAAAAACAAAGCAGTGTGAAACATATTCATCTATTTGATCACACATGCAAACTATTGAAAAGGGATAAAAATAAGGCACTGAGACATTTGAAGTGAAGCAATTTAGGCAATGAGGGCTGTAGGGTAAGGCGGAACCAAATTTTGTCTGCTTATAAACAAAATCTAAGGCACGCACGAATCTCAAGATACAATGAGGAGAATTGGGCGCTAATACGTGCTATTATGTCACATGATACCCATGTAATTTGGCGTACCTTGAAAGCAGATAATAAATGTTTTGCGCTACCCTTGCCAAATTGCATTCCCGATCAAATATGGCAAACATACATAAAGGCTAAATATGAACTGCCTCATAAATTTAGGCTTGCTCCAAGTGTATCTCTGGGTTATAGCATTATTTCCCGGCTGAAGTGGAATCTCAGTGACATTACTTGGGCAATTTCTCGGCTCGTACTCTAAGGCTGCAGGGCCAGATGGGCTTCCCCCATGTCTCTATAAGGCGGATCCTGGAATGTGGGCTGTCATCATAAAAACTAAACTTGACATTATTATAAAATCTGGGGATATTCCACCATCTTAGCTAACAGCCAATATGGTCCCGATATTTAAAAGGGGTGATCCATCACTACCCGAGAACTACCGACCGATTTCTTTAATTGACACTGAGGCAAAAATCTTTGCGATCGTACTTTTACATGAGCTTGAGAAATGTATTGAAATGAAGGGCTTATACTCAAAATTTCAAACTGGCTTCAGGAAGTGCATGAGCACTATTTTAAATGCAGTTTTTCTGGCACATGTTATTGCAGGAGTAAAGGAAAAGAATGCTAATCCAATTTATATTGCAATGATTGATATGAGCTCAGCTTTCGATAATGTTGTCCATAATTTGTTGTGGATGAAAATGTTGAAGCTGGGAATTCCTACCATTTTGTTGTATTGGATTATCAAATTATATACCAATACAACGTATAAAATAAGAATATCATCGGAAGGTGGCACTACTGCTCCGATTGGAACAGCGATTGGTTTGAAACATGGTTGTAACCTTGCAGCTACCCTATTTAACTTATATCTGTCTGATCTAGACAAAAATTGGGAAAACATGAACTTGTTCTCTGTTAAAGCTGGGAGTATTCGCCTGAAATGGATTGCTTTCGCAGACAATATCATTCTGTTTGACCCTACTCCGGCAGGCTGCAAACCAAGTTATCACTCTTTGAGGTATTTGCAAAAGCCCATAACCTGGCTCCCAACCCGGCTAAAACTGCCATCATGAAATTTGGAGTGAAACAAAAAAAAAGGCAATTTCAGATGGCAAATTATGGACACACAAATATCTTGTATTAATAACACAACTTATTTAGGGTATAATCTATCAGCCCAAAACTCTATCAATTCATGGACTGAAATCATTAAATGTAAGACTAGACCACTTTTGTCTCAAATGAAAAAGATTTATACCCGGTATTGCAAATTTTCATTAACACCTCTAATTGAATTTATGAAACTAAAAATCGAAAGTGTTATTCTTTATGCACTTGATATATGCTTGTGTGACATGATTACTAAGCTTGATAGTCTACAGGGATCACTTTTGAAATCTGCAATTTTTCTACCAATGCTATCATCCGATACAAATTGGGGTTGGTGGCGCTATCTACCCGATGGAAATGGAGGCAGTTGTCCAGCTATGCAAAGGTTCATTATCCACCTGCAAATTTGTTGTATGTCGATATGTATAATATGCTGGGCACTCATGCCTCAATCTCTTTTCTAAATTACCATCTGAAAATGCAACAAATACTGAGCAAGGCGAATATCACTGTGGATGACGTATACCATCGTCCCTGCTATGCCAAAAAAAAAGCTTTTTGAAATAGATTGTTGTTCAACGCTTGACCGGATCAGGACTTATAAACTATATAAAGAATATGGTTCATTCGTCAAGCAGCGTATCCCACGATAAGAGCATATTACGTTATTCCCTTGCGAGTATACTAGAAAAGCATATATTCGCTATAGATTTAATCTTTATCACACAAGGGAAAGAACTAAGAACTGGAAATTGAATGAAATAAATAACAGTGTGGAATGTCGGTTTGTTGAATGTAGGGAACCATATGAAACACTGAAGCACCTTATACTCTACTGTCCTCATTTTAAGAACATTTGGACAGCTAGATTGATGAAATTTGTTAATATTGAATTTGAGGAATGTCTAGAATTTCTATGGTCGAGAATGATGCAAGGAGTACACAAACCTTTAATTTATGAGTTGGTAAGTTTTTGTAAGCACATTGAAAAGGAACTGATACTATTTGATAGATGATCTGCTTACATCATTAGAGGAAACATACAAATGGTGAAACCCAGCCTTAAATTGAAAGGAAAGTGAAACTTAACCTTCTGAAGAGTATCCTCTATTTTATATGGATTTTATTGTACATTGGATAAAAAAATGAGGTGTCATACAAATGGATTGTAACTACAAATATGTGATTGTAATGAAATGTGTAAAAGAAGGTCCTCATATTCTGTATTTTAATGTTCTGGATTTTACATTTTCAAAATGTTGTAAAGGCTTTTATAATATTTTGGATGTAATTAATATTTATACGGTGATCTTCATATTTTAGATTTTGTAAAGGTTCTACATGAATTTATTTTTTGTAATTGAACCAAATGCAAATAAAAAAAAAAAGAATTTCCTTATAGTTTGCACAGTCATGTATCAGTTCTCCTTCAGTGACTGGCTCGGCTATGAATGTAGCTGGGTTTACTGTTTTACATCGAACTATTTTGATCGATAGGTTAGATATATTCACCTCATAGGCAGAATCTCTTTGAGCTGTCAGCGTACCGTTTGGTTTCTCTAAGATGGCAAATAATGAGTGCTCGACGTATAACGTCATGGAGCATCCCATTACAATGGTTGTCGCTTTCTCTATGGCGAACCCTGCGGCAGCTAAGCTTTGTTCACATGGGAATTAGCCTCTCATTACTGGGTCCAGATTCCCACTGTAATATGCCAGGGGCTTGTACCCCAACAAGGTTTTTTGAGCGAGCACTGCCGCATAACGCTGCCCTTCGTGTGCGAGAGCAGGTAGAATTCTTCTGCATAATTAAGAATCCCAAGGACTGGAGCCGTACAAATCCCTCTCTTGAGTTTGGTAAACCCTTTTTCCATTGTCTCAGTCCATTCAATCTTTTCCTTTGTCGCCTGGGCCTTGTTTAGGGCCAGGAGCAAGGGCTTGGTATACGAGCTGTAATTGAAGACCCATGCTCTAACATAATTGCACAGACCTAAAAAGTTCTGCATTTGCTTTACCGTGAGTGGCTTTGCCGTATTCATGATAGCTTCAGCCCTTTCTGGGGTTACCTTTTCCCCCCTCATGCAAAATCAACTGGCCTATGTACAGCACCTCTTGTTGACAATATTGCAGTTTTTCCTTGTCAACCTTATAACCCTTCTCAGCCAGTATAGTCAGTAGCTGAACTGAATCGCGCCTTCATTGTTCTTCTGTCGTGCTGCAGATCAGAATGTCATCCACATACTGCAAGACAACGCTTTATACTGCAATATTGCTCAGGTCCAGCTGCAGGACTCTGTTAAAGATGGACGGGGACTCACAGTACCCCTGTGGCAACCTTGTGCTTTTCAGATGCATTTGTCTGAATATGAAAGACGTCAGATCTTGTGAATCACGGTGCAAAACGGGATTGAGAAAAAAGCATTTTTCAAGTCAATCACCATGAAATATTTTGCCTTGACGGGTATATTACATAAAATCGTGGAAGGATTTGGGACTAGAGGGAACTCGGCTTCAACAATATCGTTTAACGCTCTTAAATCTTGAATTAAACGCCAAGACCCTCCTTTTGATTTCTCGACAGGATAAATTACTGTGTTACAGGGTGACTCTGACGTTACAAGGATGCCCTGTACCATCATGGCGGAAATAGTCTTTGCGATCCCTTCATCGCCTCTCTGGACATTGGATATTGTTGCGCTTTTGGTAAAATTGCTCCTGGTTTCAGTTTAATTTTCACTTCTCCCACCCCCTTCAGGAGGCCTACGTCATAAGATCCTGTTTTCTATACTGAGACAGGCACTTGGGCCATGTCGTCATCAAAGTATTCTGGACGTATCAGTGCCAACATCATTCTCTGGGGCACTTCTCTTTTGATCATTTTCACCCCGAATATGAGACTCACTTCTACGCTTGTCTCTTCTGAGTCAGGCTGTTCTTCAAACAGATCGTAATCAGTGACGTCAGTCACTCAATACCCTTCTTCAATGGCAATAATTGCACACCATTGTCTGCCTTCATCATCGTAGCCTTCAACTAATGCTATCCTACTTCGTTCTGTTGCAGCATATATCATCAAGGGAAATATTTGTCCCTTCTTTTCATGCATTGGTATTCTCGGCCTGAATAAAAATTTGTCTGGGGTTCTCCTGACCTTGTCTGTGAGGCCTGGTAATCCTGCCATAAGTACACGTATGCCATATGCGAAAAGCTCAGGTTCCAGTGGTATAGCTCTCATGGCTTCGTGTCCTGAATAGGCTCTGATCATATCGCACACGTTCGAATAATGCATTCCCGGGGTAGGGTATATTATGCCCTCCTCTGTAAACGAGATGGTCATATTCAATTTTGTCATTAGATCTCGACCCAGAATGTTACTGGGGTCTGACGTGAATACAACAAAGGTACATTCATTTCACATTCCCCTATGGAGACTGGGAGTGTGTCTGTAATGGGAACTCGACTGTGAGCTCCTGTAAAACTCTGATTATCTATGGCCTCACCGGACAAGGAAAATGTGCCTTCTTGTATGCACGAGCGTGTTGCCCCGGCATCAGCTAAGAAGGAATATTCTTTACCCCCTATGGCAACATTCACCCTAGGTTCCCTGTTAGGGTCTGGTGTCACTGATAGGATAGAGCACATCAGGGTTCCCAGTGAGCTGTCCTAGTTCATATATAAGTTAGGTCCACTGTACACTTGTGGATTTTCTCCATTCCCAGGGTTGCCTCCCCTCGCAGAGTTTGTGCCCTGAGACATTTGCGGTGGTGCCTGTTGGAATTGCCCTTGTGGCAAGTTCCCCATGCCCGGGGGTTGAACCCCCTGCTGCGCACTTTGCTGCATGCCTGGTGCTTGCTGCTGTATTGTGTGATTCTGTGCACCGCCTTGTTGTGGGACTGCAGGTGCATTCTCTGCGCCTGCTCCCAATCCTAGGCTATTTTGCCACGCGCCTTGGCTTCTGCACGCGCGCCAGGTGCCCCGTCATTCCACACAGCCAAAACACCGGCGGTGGTCGGGCTATTTGTCCATTTGACATATCTGGACTGCCCATCTGCACGTTTTGAAAGCCTCCTTGATTACTCTGGAAACCTCCCTGATTACTTGCCATCTCTTCCTCTCAATCCCCTTCCCTTGGGTATTGTCCTACGAAACCCTGGTTATACTGCTGTGGGATAGCCACGTGTTGTGCGTTCTGTTCAGCTGGGCTAGTCAGCATGGCTCTTTCGAGAGCATACTTGGCTAATTTCTTTTGCACCAGCTTCGCTTCCTCACCTTTACGAGTTGCCTCCTTTTTCCGATTCTTTTCTTGCAACAGTCTGCAATAATGTGCCATCGTCAACTGTATTTCGGCCCAAGGTTTAGCCTCAACTCCTACCAATGTCTTAGCTGTTTTTGTATAGGCTCTGGAAACCCTTGGCATAAAATGTGGAAAAACACAGGTATGGATTTTGTCCAAGATTCATGCGTTTCGAGCAACCGTGCGTCTTGGAAATTCTGCAATATAAATTAACGAATCTTCTGACTCCTTCATTTTGCCAGTCATTATAGCTTCCATGTCGGAAGTATCTGGGTAAAACACTCGTAGCGCTTTCTATACTGCTGCTCTGCAATTATTAAATGGTGCTCCGTCGTGGGCAGTGTTAATTATGGTAACACCAGGGTACCCAGCCTGTGCCCATACATCGTCTGCTCTCTCACCGAGTATGGCAATCAGGAGACCTTTAACGTCCCCTATAGCTAACGTGACACCCCCTGTCATTTTTTCTAACTCGTGTATCCACTTCCCAGCTCCCGATGTCAACATTGGAAGCTTGTTTTTCAAGTTCTCTCGATCCATGTGTGGCCACAGAATATATTATGGTCTCGCTCCCCCTTTTTCTAGAAGCGGAAATTGGAATTGGCAGACTCCCTTCTCTTTCCCCATAGCTCTCCTGTCTACTGCTGGGGTAACATTCCCACATTGCTGTCTACCTGGCAATGTCCTCAACCTGTCCGCATAGGCGGGCACCGGCACCCCCTCTGACCATGGGGTGTTCCTTTGTGTCGGTCAGACTGTGTGGTAGACTCTGATGCCCTTGGTGCGGACTCACTAGCGTCTGACCATCGTACCACCTTGTCTCTTGGCAGCCGCTTTTCGCGCTGTCTCCCTTCTTCATTTGCCCCGCACTCTGTCTCCTCTCCGGAGTTGGACATTGATTGTTCCCAATTCACACAGCTCCTTGCGTCATCTTCGTTCTTACTGATTTCCAGCCTATCCAGGGACAGTCTCCTGCTCCCACTACTTCGGGTGACGTCCTCAGTGTCATACAGCTGAGTGATTTCTAAGCGCTCGCCTTCCCTTTCCTCTTGGGATACTGGTTCTAACCCTATTTCATCATATATTTTATCGATCATTTCCCCAATGCTTCTGGTGTCGAAGTCATCCTCAATATTCGCCCCACTGGTGCCTGGTATTGAATCGTACGCAGGGAACAATTCTTCAATGTCTTCCCATTCTACAACAGGATTGGGGTTTTTAACTTCCCGCTCCAGATAGTTGAGATTGCGTGCCCTCCGTCTACGCTTACGTTCAAGATCCTCATCGAATTCTTTGCGCTTCCTCGCCTGTTCTCTGCCCTTATCTCCTTCCCTTCTTCTTTTATTTCTATGTTCGTTTGCCCTTCTAACTTCCTCATCTTCTCGTCTCTTTATTTTTCTTTCATGTTCTCTTTGCTCTTCTTCCAGCCTTTGCAGGTTCTGCCTGTACTTGTCATAGGCTGCGCACTGCTTGCGACTGAGCGGCTTTCCTTGATC
This sequence comes from Ambystoma mexicanum, assembly GCF_040938575.1. Lineage (NCBI taxonomy): Eukaryota > Metazoa > Chordata > Amphibia > Caudata > Ambystomatidae > Ambystoma > Ambystoma mexicanum. The sequence goes on from NC_090932.1 coordinate 1,152,247,858, forward strand.
TTCGTGCTATAGCTGTTCTCGACTCAGCCTCTTTTTCCTCTTTATTCTTTCATCCCTTACTTCCTTTTCCTTCTCTTTCTCTCTTCTCTGTGCCTCATCAGACCTCTCTCTCGGTCTCACATCATCACTTCCTTTACCATCGAGTTTCAACAATATCTGTCCTCCCATCCATTCGTCTTTCGCGAATGCTATCTCATCAGTTCTGTCTTCACTTCCTTTCCATTTCGCTTCCTCTCTCTTCTTATCGAGAGGTGCACTTGTCTGTGCCTGATCCTCCTTTTCATCATAGCGTCTCTCCTTGTCCCTCGGGACTGCGGAGGCAAGATTCTTATCCTGATCCTTCCCTTTATTTTCATCACTACTGTACGTAGGTGACTCATATGCGGGGTTGCTGTACCCTGTAGCTGCCTTGAGCTCTCTTAATGGGTAGAGTCCCTCTGACTAACTTCCCTCGCTTTCTGTTTCAGGCGTGGCTGGTGGCGCGGTAGGTGTCTCACCCCCCTCCGTGCATACATTTAATATCCAATCTGCAGGTGGCTTGTCCTCTTTCGTCTGTTCAAACATTTTCCAAAGTTCTAGAACAGCGAGGCGTTTCTCTAGTTTCTTGCCTGTATATGTGGCATGCAAATAAGTCGTCATATGTTGTAAGACGGCTTTAGATAAGGACCCATTCTGTGACCACGGCATAAACATCTTGCGGGCAGTACACTTAACCTACTCTGTACTGTATTTCTTAAGCTTGGGTGCATGTTTAGGCAATTGTTTACACAAGTGAGCTAGTGGAGTAATATCTTCCATGCTCAATCTGTTTTAGCAATACTTTCATGCAATTTCACCGGACCCACCAATATGAACAAGCACCAAATGTTGCAAGCTCAAAACTCTCCTCTCGCAACAGTTTTTATATCACCAATTTATTCAAGAACATCAATTCATGTGCGAGTCCCTCTTAATCTTAGAATTGCAAAAAACCCCTAATCCATAAAAAAAAACACAGAAACAAATTTTCTTACATGTGACACATCAAAAGAGCATGTATGACAAGCGATAAACAGACTTAACATACTAGACAGAACATGCTGGACACAGATATCTCTGCTTCTAATCAATACCTCGTCATGGAGTTTAAACAAACTCCTTTTATGACGTCTTTAATCGTCATAGTAGCCTAGTTTTTCCCTATTATGTGGGACTATGAGTTCACGTTTCTTCTGACCGCTATATTAAAGCGCAGGAACAAGGTGAATCCTTTACCTCGGGTGTCCTCCCCGGTATCCTCTCTCTTCTCAGGTGTCTGCCCTGGTATCCTCTGTTTTCTCTCGGGTGTCTATCCCGGTATCCCTCGTTTTCTCTCGGGTGTCTATCCCAGTATCCTCTGTGTTATCTCAGGTGTCCTATCCCGGTACCCTCTGTTTTATTAAATTATCCTAGAGTCATTATTCCCCTATATATATATGTAACGCTCACCTGGTATCCACGGGGACGTCACTCAGCCTGTTCTGACCTCTTACGACCTTGAACCCTCCCCTGGAGGCTATTCGACTGGAGACTGGGCCTGAAACACAGGATTGGTAGAGTTTAACTCCCTATTGTCTCTGTGTGCTTGAACCCCTTCTTCCCCGGGGTCCAACCCTTCCCTTTGATCCACAGCTCACCTTGTTTTCTTGGATAGTGTGCTCTCCGTCCTGCCTGGGGCGTGTTGATTGATGCAAGCTCGTTGCTGCCTAGTTACTTCACTGGCAAGAGTCCGACAGGTAAGTATATTGAGTCTTTTGAACAGTTCTCTAACTTCGTACCTTTCCTTCCTTAGATGATGGCCGTGTCCGGGGATGGCGGCGTGCTGCTGAGATGAGTAGCGCTGAAGGTGAGTGAGAGCGTGATGCGCGATGCACCCCTTTCGTATTTACATTGAACTGAGTTCTTTTTCTGTGTCTTTTAGGTGCCGCGACGTTTTCAGCGTGGATGCCGGTTATGAAGAACAAATGCGGTGGAAAAGCGCGGTATGCGGCGCCTCTAGATGTTTCCACGCTAACCTGGAGTGTCTTTTCCCTCTTGCATCTGCATCTGGATGAGAAGTTCCGAAGACAGAGTTCCCCCAGAGAGGCTGGGATTCAGGTAAGCGTTTGAAGCTTGTAGAGTATTTAAAAATAAGCAAAGATTTGCAGAACGCTTACTAATGCCTTGTTTCTGTTCTTTTCCCTTTTCCTTAGGAAGCGGCGTGCCGGGATGAGAATGACACCGCCGAAGATGCCCGCAGAACAGAAGGAGCGATGACTGATGGGCAGAAACGCCGCAAGGTAAGGCTGTTCCTAATGGTGTTCTTGTTCTTGCAGGAGCTGAGCGCAGAAGAAAGATGCAGGCCTACTGGAGACCGATCCAAACACGTTGAGTGTCACGCTGCAGGTCCAGAAAACGCAAAGCATGTTTCTCAGCCTGCGTGTGGCTTAAATAGTCTCTGGGTATCCCAGGTGCCTCTGGGCTGAACCACACCCAAAAGACCGCACATGCAGTTCTGGGAACCGAAATAGGAGGGGGCATCCATCTTGTGCCCATCAATGCACTACAAGTCCAATCCCCAATGTTATCCTATGGGAGTGAGTGAGTCTGGTGCCACAAGCGCCAAGTCTGACTCCAAGTGGGTCTTTGGAGGGATGGACAGGCCCTTGAGGGCCATGTAGGTGATCGTGGCCTGGCTCCAGCCTGACATCTTGGAGGACTGGGGACATGAGCGGCAGGAATCATGACAATATATATATATATATATATATATATATATATATATATATATATATATATATATATATATATATATATATATATGTACAGTCTTCTCTACTTCTGACTATTTAGTTTTCTCCACCTCCCTCTATTACCTTTCCCCTTACTTGTTCTATTGCCTAGGAACATTTGCCAAACCATCACTTTTCTGCCCGTCCAAATGAGAAGGGTTATGCTTTGTAAGGCAGCTTCCTTCAGACCCACTGCAATTTTTTGATGGACTTATACTATCATTGTCCACGGGAAGCTTCTCAGTCTACTCAGCCGAATGGCAAAGGTCTTGTGATATTGCCAAAAACCTAGAGTTACTACGTGTCGACGGTCAATAGGTATCTTATCAATAATCAAAATTCACTAGTTGATGGTCATAACCATCCTCGTCGCTACCAAGTGTGCTGGAGGGCGGAGCAACCGCTGAACGGGCCCATGATATTCAGAGCTCGCCCTCCGGCAGCTTAAAACAAGATAGCTGCACCTTGAGGAGGATGGGGTGCAGGATTCTGTTACTCCAACACCAATCAATAAGGACATGTCAATGGTTTGGAAGTTCCGTTTAATGACAAGTACAAAAAAACGGGGAAACAAATGGAAATCACCAGAGCTGCGATCGCCTGTCTCGCTTCAACTTCCAAATTCTTCATGCAAACAGTAATTTTTATAGCAAATTCTCGTCATCAATGATGTGTAGAACTCATAAGTTTGACATGCAATTCTATTGGTTGGGAAAGGTAACTTAAGTATAGGTACTATATCTGTATATGGTAACAGAGCGTGAGGATTGGATAACCCTTATCGGGTGGGCGTCTATGCCCATCCCTCTACATCACTTGTGATAGACGTCACTACATGTATGACGTGTTATTGGTTCTACTTGCTATAGGACCCTGCATTATTTGGTCCATTGTGATTGGGTAGGTTAAACCTCCACTTTAATTAGCAGCATGCAGAACGGACACCCAGATGCGGAGTGCCCCAAGATTCACCCTGCCTCCCTTCCATCAATCAGCGCGTTAGGGCTTTATGTCAATTAGTTGGCTGAGGTTGGCCTTGAAACTGTAGTTTCTTATCAGGAAAAGTTATGGCATTCTCTGGGTTTGGATGACATCAGATGTGGGCACCTCCCCGCGCCAGGCTGGTCACGTGTCAGTTCACCGTGAATCGGCTTCAATTACCCTCTATTTGTGTGTTAGATCCTTTGTTCAGCCTCGCCACCTGCCTGGGCCTCCTTATCTCGACCTTCACGGGGCAGGCTTCTATGCTCTTAAATTTCGATTTTTCAGAGTTGCTGCTCTCCTCCCTTCCTTGGGTTGACCTCGAATTCCTAGCCATGAGCTGCTTCTTGCTGAGTTTCGATTCCGCTCTTTCATCTGACTTTGAGCTAGTTTATGGATCCTGGCCTGTTCGTCCTCAAACATCCTAGGCTTAATTCTGCTTTTATAAAAACGAGTCGCACTTGTATAATGTGCTTCTTGAGGTAGATATAGAGTTGGTGCTTGCCGCTCTATCCTCCTACTAAGCATTGCAAGCAGTATCATTTCCTTGGCTTCTTGCTTTTCAAGCCTATTTACAGGCATTTAGCCACTACCATACTTCCATTCTGCTTAAATGGTTACATAGTTCAGCATTGTTTCTTCTTTTATGTTCATTACATCCTTATTCGCAACATTTCGTCTTTGTTTATTGCCTTTTGGGTGTTGGTTCTTTCCCAGGTGAGTCTGTCTGTACCATTGTGACATCAGCATTTGCCTCCAATGAGAGCCCTTTGGGTCTCTTCCGGGACAGTTTGTAAGTAGTCTTCATTTCGCGTCAGCTGCTGGTACGGTTGTCTCAATGGGTATTGTGCTGACCATGGTTGTCTGGTTATTGGTGCTTCAATAGGTATACACGTCCTTCTGATGGCCACGGGACAGAGCCCTACTGTGGCTCTCTGTTGGTTTATTTGCTCCTTATACGTCACATATCTTGGCGAGTATGCTTCTGGCATCTCAAAATGGGTGGCTGGAGTGCAGGCCATATTTGGGACCTCCTCTACAACGCGCCTCGCTGTCATGGTCTGAGTCTGTGGGGGTCGAAGAGAGGGACAGCATGAGTGATGGTTTGATAAGCATCATGCATACATTTATATAATTGCTCATCTACACAATAGAGGGTAATAGGCAGTTGAGTTTGGATGATCATGTTGCATGCTACATGGGTGGGTAATGCAGACATACGTCGGGGTCACTCATGTTGGGGCAGACGTATGGTATGTGACATGCATGTTTCTTGGGGCCTGCATGCAGTTTGACTTATGCCATTAACATCTTAGTGTGGTTTGTGTAAGGTATGGCATTGCCTTGCTGCAGGCACCTGCATGTGGCTGTGCTGCGTACAACAACTTTGCTGAGAATGTGTATGTATTGGGCCATGGCTCGCCTCTTTAGACAGACATATTGGTGGACTATCATCAGACTCTGCATTACAGTGTTTTCTTAGGACCAGTGCTTTAAGTGGGCCGGGGCCTGCCGGGGCCGGGCCCCGGCAGTCTCCAAAAAGTGAGGCTGAGCCGGGGCCCTGCCGGGGCCCCCCAGCCCCACCACGCCATGGCAGGACGCATTATCCCGCCGTGGCCGCAGCCGCAACGAGAGATGCGCCCGCCAGTTAAATGTCAGGCAAGCTGACAGAAGTGCCAGCCAGCCACAGCGTCGCTGTGACTGGTGTAGGGGAGGACTGGCCGCGAGGCCCTCCTCACCTACAACTTTCTCCCCAGGTGAGGACCATGACTCGGTGGGCGCCCCCTCATGCCACCCGGGCCCAGGTGGAGGAGGATTCACCCGCCGACGACATTGCCCACGCGTATCCTTTCCTTGCATTTAGTTAGGCCTAGACGCCATCTTGTCTAGCAAACATGGCGTGAGTTCAGCACACTATAAAGAGGCCCCCACCTTTGGAGGGCCTTTCATGCATCTCTGCCGCCTCAGCAGCCCTGGCAGATCCGCTGCGAGCGCGTTCCCATGAGAAAGTCGGAGATGAACTAAACCCGAGACGCCAACACGGCAACATTATATTAGTAACAATGTGATATTGCACCCCGTATGACCCGGACCGCAAGGCCGGGGTAGCGAGGAAAAAAGCTGAAGCATCACTATCTGAAGAAGGTAGAAAACAATTCAAGTATTGGTATTAATGAACTACCTCTGTTTAAAATGTGAATAAGCCATAAAAATGTAACGTTATATGATATCCCTCCAGGTCTGGACTAGTGCTGCTATAACCACGGAGAAAGATGTTGACCAAACGTATAACCTCTATCTGTAAAAGTGTTTTTTCCATAGTATGTAGAAACTGGAACTCATATATGTTTTCTGAATCACCCAAAGCGGCGAGCATCAATCTCTGTAGGCCATAACCTAGATATCCTTCGTATAACGTCTAATGTACATACAATACGCACACAATGTAGTGAACGTAATGTTAGGTAATGAAAAGGTACTGGAACCGACTGTCTTAAAGAAATGTGTAACGAAATTGAAATATATATGTGTGTCTAAATAACGTCAAAATAAGGCAGAACAGTATAAAACTTCTGCATTCACTGATCAGCAACGCACGAGGAAAATACCTTTGTGGATATGCAAGGCCATTCCCTCTCCCACCCTACCAAGCCTGCCAGATAAAAAAGCTAAGACTTGTGCCGCGCTCCCTCACCTCCCCCAACCAAGCGGGCGTTACTTCAGAGAGTCAGAGGCCCCGGCGCCGCAACCAAGGCCACAGCCCACCACCTGTGTTATTTACAGCACGGTAATAAACCCACGGATGAACCCACTGATCTACCAGCACCCTTTCATAAATCCCACGAACCCCCCAAGAATCCTGACCCCGTGTAAGGACGACCCCCATCATTGAGACAAGACACAGAGACCCATCTATATAATAACTTCTACCGCAGCAGACAGACATGTATCATTCGGCCCAGGCCCCAGAGCCCCGTCCTGCGACCTAAAATACCGGTCAATAGGACACAGGTAAATCTCACCCCAACCGATAACCACCAGACCTCTCACGAGGTGCATTCCTCATGTGTTGCGTTTATTTTATAAGATAAGCTACAGAGCGATTTATTAGTGAACGTAAATGTCATTTTCTGAATAACCGCAAGGTGCATGGCCTAGGGCAAATGAGACAGGGAAGGTATTCGTCATTGTCACAGGCTGCCCCAGCATACCAACACCGCACGGATGACCTCAAGCCGGCCTGCCAGGCCCAACCCAACCCACGAGGCTGACCAGTGACGTCGTCTTGCCAAGACCAACCACGCTGCAGCAACACCTATAGTTAGTCGACGACACCCAATCCCAATTAACTTGTGCCCCCTGTAGTGTTTAGGTGTTGATGACGTTTTTTTGTATTAGAAATACGCCTGTCTTTGCTATTGTCAGACAGAGCGCTCTCGGAGGTTGCAGAGTTCTTTGCATGCCTTATTCTTGGATAAACTCCCATTTACGCTCACCCGCACTCTGTCTTGGCCTTATTCCCACTACGGGAGAGTCCTTTATTGTCTCTCATTGCGGGGAGGATCGTGCTGAATTGGGGGCGCTTCCTTTCAGTGGTGACCCCGACGTGATGTCTCCAAACTATTTTTCCTAACTCCTTCTTAACGACCCCCTTGTGGCACGAGAATCTCCGGTCGAGAAGGGATACGCACGGTGAGCCGTCTCCGGGAGGCCGCCCGCCAACGGCGACCGGCACAATAAGCAGTGCGCACTCAATGAGAAAGGGTACGGGATCCCGATTGGAAAAAAATCCCCTTTGAGTGCCGCTCGCCGGAGCCAGGGGCTGACCGTTGAGTTACCGGTGACGCCGCCTGGACGGACCCAGTTTCGGAGAGTATCGGTTCAAGACGGGCACGTGAGTACCGAGTGCGAGTGATCGTCAAAGGGAAAAGAAGGGGAATTGGGAATAGAGGAACGGGGAAAGGTAGAGGAGGAGAATTGCGGGGGTCTACTAAAGACGGGTCTTGAAACTTTCTTTATTCTTTCTTTTGCATATGGCCATTAGGAGTAAGAAATAAGTGACGTGGTAGAAGTGACGGAAACCTAGCTCCGAAAGGGGGTGGAAGGCGGCGCCGCATAGTACTATCTAGACTAGTACTGGGAATATATGAAGAAGTGAGAAATAAGTTATTGGTGTCTAGCAAAAGGAGACACCGGGAATATTTTTTAGTGATTGTGCTCTCTCTATTTCTTTTTTCCATTTCCACAGGGTAGGGGGTGAAAATGAAAAGGGTATAAAGTAGTTAGAACATCTTAAAAAGTGGGGACTCAGTAGTGGCACGTACAGACGTGAACACAGTAACCTTAGCAGAAAACAGGGACAGCTGGCTAGGGAGGAAAGGGAGGAAAAAGACAAAAGTGTGAGTGGAAAGTATTGTGAAGGGTGCGCGCCCCGTACGAGTGTTGAAGACGAACGGGTGGCCGCGAGGTGGTGCCAGAGAGTGTGGCCATAACCATTACTTGATCAATTGCAAGTGAGATCACATAAGAGTGCCTGGGAATGAGAAGGAGATGAGATATGGTGAGTGAGAAGAGATTTGCACAGTGAATAACAGTGGGTGATAATTTTGAGAGGTCCGCTCTTGTCTGTGCCATAAAGGTATACATACGCATATCTACACCTAATCAAAAGTTACGAAGGCGAACGCGGTAGCGCTAGCAATTTAGAGGATGGGGGCTGAAACTCCCTTGTCACACATTTGTAAGAGCTTGCCAGGATATGCTGAACGCATAAATAAATATCATGATCAGTGGTTAACAGAATTGAAAGGGGAGGGGTTGCCCCAGATTTGGCCAGAAGGAGGGTCTTTTGACAAAAGCGTTCTTGATATGGTATGTACATGTATTCGCCTCAAGTATAAGGGGAAAAAATGGCAGAATAGGAAGGAGATATTAGATCTCTGGAGATTGTTTGAGGAAGTACCCCCACCTAAAGCCCCAACTCCAAATATTGATTTACCCTCCACCACAGACAATCCACTAATGATCCCGCGAGAAGAAAAGGAACAGGTAAGCACAGAACAACCTGCAGAGGTGGTTATGTTGTACCCAATGTTACCTAAACCAGCCCCTGCAGCAGGATATAGCGACCCGATTTATGTGCCTCCCCCGTCGACCAGCACACCACAGAGGCCAACTGCACCCCCACCATACGAAAACACCAGAGAGCGCGCCCAGGAAGGCACACAGAGGGTGGATATAGAGAAATTAACGAGTGACTTAGAGTCGAGGCTTACAGTGGCAAGAGATGAACTCTCAAGAATAAAAGACATATGTGAACGCACAGCATGCGCCCCTACACAATCTGGACGCACGTCTAGAGCGTCGAGCGAAACTAGACAAATTGAGGAGGGATGGAAAAAGGGGGAAATACTGTTCAGAATTGAGGAAGAACCGACAAGAATAATAGAAGTGGGGACAGCAGAAGGAAGCATTGGAGATGTATCACGAGAAAGAGGGATCAGAGAGGATTTGTTATGTGATGTCAGAGGAGGGGTGGATGAGAGTGATAGATTGAGCATGGCAATAGGAGGAGAAGGCGAGGAGCTAGATGGTGCCTGTTCACTGGAGACTATAGAAGATGAATGGATGGGACGACTAAGAAATAGAGTGGGGAAGATGGCGTCATTAGAGTCAGCAGTGACTAAGGAAAAGGAAGCTGCAACGGTAAAAGGGAAATTACAACTCCCATTACTCCACAGAGGGGGCAGGAGGCCAAACTATATACCGTGGGCTCAGATGGACAAGGCTAATTTAATGAAATTACTACCACAGCTGTCAGGAGGGGCAAGCAAGTGGATATATGCATTTGAGAAACATACCGCTGGTATACCGCTGGCAGTAGGCGATGTGAAAAGCCTACTAGTGTCCGCAGTAGGGGATCAGGCGGACAGAGTGTGGGCTAAAGCGGGTTTTCCAGCTGTAACTTTAGAGTGTGATCGTCATGATGGGGCTTCTTTTAACACCGTGCGAGCAAGGGTGTGGGACGCACTGCGGGAAACCTTCCCAGATACCCCTGATTTGCAGTCAGTAATGCAATGTACCATGAATGACGGGGAGGACGCTATGGATTACATTCTCCGGGTGCAGGAGATGTGGAGAGCGGAAACGGGTACGCCCTGGCACCAATCCACGTCTCTATTTTATTTCATCATTAAGAGAGGGCTCCCAAAGGAAGTGCAAAAGGCACTAGATAAAATAGCAGGTGTTGAGGCAAAAGGCTGGCCGGAGATCCAAAGCATAATAGTACACCATTGTAAACGGATCAAAGAAAGAGAGAGGGAAGTAGCACAGAAAAGGTTGGCGGATGAGGCGAAGTTGGTGCAATCAAAATTGGTGAAGGTCGCAGCAGCGGTAGCGGGACTCCCACTCATACGGGAGGGAGAGGAAGGAGAGGAGGGGCAAATAGCAATACAAGGAAGAATAGCAGCGAATTGGGCAGGACAAGGGCAACGACAGTGGACAGAGCAGGAGCAGAACGGAGGTCCAACGTGGCAAGAGTGGGCCCCAAGAGGAGGAAGAGGTGGGTACAGGGGTCGAAGAGGAGGACAAGGGTATGGAGGAATGGGAGGAAATGGGTGGCAGGGTCCCAGAGGTCCACAGGGGAGCTGTTGGAATTGTGGGAGATGGGGGCATTACTCAAGAGAATGTAGGAGCAGACAAAACAACGGGTTCCAAGAGATAGAACAATACGGACACCCCCATCCGGGAAGCCCCTACGGCCTCCCCATGGGACAATACCAACAACCAGACAATGTAGTACAAAGAAGTAACGCACAACTGCATGGACATCAGTACCGAACACAAACCAGCCCACAGAATAATGACAATGTGCACTACACGCCTGGTAACACTTTCGCCACAGTAGCTAATGGGGCACCCGCCCCCGCACCTTACAGTGGAGTGTCAGTGGTTTCGGGGAACATTTTCGATCAAGGGGGGGGCAATGAGACACCCCGCATAGGACAGCCCACAGAGAGCACTTGCGTGTCCAGTACTATCTACGACCCACAATGCATCAGAGGAACCATTGATAGGTGCGCAGATAGGAGACAAGCAATTCATATTCATGGTGGATTCGGGAGCGGAGAAATCATGCATTAGAGAGGGCCGGTTCCCGTTATCTAATAGAACGTTAGAGACGCAGGGGTTCTCTGGGGCTGTAATTGAAGTTCCTTACACAGAGGTATTGGATGTGACAGTAGGGGGAAAAACAGTGAAAGCACCCTTACTGTACTATGAAAACTCTCCCATCAACTTACTGGGGAGAGATCTCTTGAGCAAACTAAACATGACAATATCATTCACAGGGAGCGGTATCGTATGTTCAACGCCAGGCATATGCCCCCTCCGTATATTAGCAGTAATACACGGCCACACAATCATGAAAGAGATCAGAGGGGTACCGAGAAACGAGGAGATGTTTGTCGAAGGTATGAGAACATTGGCTCTCATAGTACCAGAACTAAAAAGGGTGGAGTGGAGGATCCCAGCAGAATTCCTTTTTCGTCCCATAGCAAGCCCCGACACTGCTCTCGGGTCAGTACTATCGTTGGATTTGCATGCAATACATGTATCAGTAAACAGGATATGTGTGATTGGTATTGACATGGAAGGGTGTGAGTGGCGGACAGTATTGTGTACAAATGCAAATATCCCGCTGAGAGAGCTCTCGGACGAGGAGCTATTTTCTGACACTGAGGGAGATGGTGAAGTAGTGATGGAACTGGCAATGCCCTGCGACATTGTAGTTACAGCCAGACAAACTAAGGTTGAACTAATGGCGGTAGTAGGAGCACCGCACACATTTTTTAATGAAGACATGAGTTCAGTACCCACTAACTTATGGACTAATGGCCCCCACGATGTAGGGTTGCTGCATGAAGTTCAGCCTGTGGTGATAAAAGTAAAACAGGGAGCAATACTACCCCGGGTGAAACAATATCCACTGTCGCGAGAAGCAGAAGAAGGGATCAGAGAGACAATAGAAGCACTGCTAGCACAGGGTATAATCGTGCCCTCAAACTCCCCATGCAACACATGCATTTACCCAATCAAAAAAGCGAAGGGGGGTTCATGGAGGATGATACAAGATTTACGCCCACTGAACGATGTGGTAATGAAGGAGTTCCCTCTAGTGCCGAACCCGGCGACAATACTGTGCAACATTCCAAAAGTAGCGTCACACTTCACAGTAATTGACTTAAAAAATGCATTCTTTTCGATTCCCTTAGCAGAAGAAAGCAGGTATTTGACAGCATTTACATTGGGAGGAAGGAGGTTCGAACACTGCAGACTACCACAAGGATATTGCGAGAGCCCAAGCATATTTAACAGGGTACTACATGAAGATCTGGGGAATTTGTCTGTAGAAAGCACAGTGATTCAGTACGTTGATGATTTATTGGTTTGTGCACAGGCTGAGGAAGAGTGCAGAAAGGACTCAATAACACTCTTGACATTATTGGCCAACAAAGGGTACAAGGTGGACAAAGGGAAATTGCAATACTGTCTGACAGAGGTCCTATACTTGGGTCAGTTGATATCAAAGGATGGCAAGCGAATTATACCCGACAGGGCACAAGCGATTAGAACAATTGGAGAGCCCAAAACAGTAAAAGAAATGCAGAAATTTCTGGGTATGTGTAACTATTGCCGAGCATGGATATTGGACTATGCGGCGTACACAAGGCCCTTGTTACAGGCACTGAAGGAAGCACAACAAGAACACAAACACATAGAATGGACAGAGGAGATGAACACAGCATTTAACTCACTAAAAGAGCTAATATCAAGCGCTCCAGTACTAGCAAATCCAGATTATGGGCGCGAATTTTTCTTATTTTCACACTGCAAAGGAACACTGATGACAGCCGTACTGACACAGAAAACATCTTTAGGGCACAAACCACTTGCTTACTATAGCGGCACCCTAGACGCAGTAATGCAAGGTCATTTCGCGTGCGAGCAATCCCTAGCTGCAGCAGCGTTCGCGATTGAAAAAAGTGCCACGATAGTGATGGGCTGCCCGGTGACACTGTTTGTGGAACACTCACTTTTTGCAATATTAGAGCGAACAAAGAGCACATTGACAACACAACGCGCCACAGCATATGAGATAATACTGTCCAGCGCTAACATCCATATAGTAAGATGTAAAACAGTGAACCCAGCAACATTCATCACAGAGGCATGCACCGTAGAGGACATGCAAAACCATAACTGCGCCACGTACACAGGTGACGAAAGTAAGGATCCAGTGATTTTTGAAAATGCCCTGACCGAGGGTGAGGTGTATTTTGTGGACGGGTCAGCATCAATAGACATGGAGACAGGAGAAAAGCATGTGGGTATGGCAGTGGTACGATTAGAGGAAGATGAATATGAGATACTAGTACAACACCGCCTCCCATCACACTATTCAGCGCAAGCAGCAGAACTAATAGCGCTAATAGAAGCATTGCATGCCGCCAAGGGGTGCGCAGTGACCATATATACAGATTCAGCATACATGACAACAACAGTTCATGGTGGGTTGGCCCGGTGGGGGCGGAGAGGGTTCCGACGAGCAGACGGAACGCCAGTCCAGCATGCAGAGTTATTGAAAGAGCTGATTGAGGCCCTGCAAGACCCCACGGCAGTGGCCATCGTAAAATGTCAAGCTCATACCACCAATACAGATTTTGTATCTTTGGGGAACGCGGCAGCAGACGCCGCTGCCAAAGCAGCTTCATATCTACAAAAAGGTGAAATAGGAGAGTACATGTTGCACCACACAGCAAGACAAGAGGTCCCCACAGGATACAACATGATGTCCACACAGGAGATAATAGAGCTGCAAGAGGGAGCTAGTGCAGAGGAAAAATTGCTGTGGACTAAGAGAGGATGCAGCAAATCACCGACTGATTTATTGTGGCGACAAGAGAGTTCAGGAAAAGTGGTAATGCCAATTACGCTGTTAGAAATAGCATTTCAACAACTACACTTTCCCGCACACAACACGAAGAAACACATAATGGCAGAGATACAAGAAGATTGGTTTGCACCTTGCCTCCAGGAACACGTCACAAGGTTAGCTTTAGAATGCACGACATGTCAAATTTACAACTCAGGTATGACTTTGCGCACACTAAGGGGTACGATACCAAAACCAAGTGGCCCATTCAGAGAGCTCCACATTGATTATGTAGACATGGGAGAAAGGTGTAACGGGGCGCGATACATGATTGTGGTTGTATGTCCCTTTTCGAGGTGGGTGGAGGCAGGCCCATGTGCCCGCCCTGACGCGAAGGGCGCCGCGAAGTTCCTAGTGCGGGAAGTATTTCCGCGCTGGGGAATTTGCGACGTTATTCGCTCAGATAACGGGACACATTTTGTTAATGAATTATTTAAAGAAGTGACTACATTATTGGGAATAAAGCACAAATTATGTTCGATTTATCATCCTCAAAGTAATGGCGTCGTGGAAAAGATAAATGGCCTGTTAAAAAGCAGATTATCAAAACTTTGCTTTTCCCTTAAAAAGACTTGGATGTACTGCCTGCCTTTGGCCTTGTTTGAACTACGAAACCAGCCAAGTAAGGATCACCATTTGTCCCCGCACGAGATCGTCACGGGAAGAAGAATGCATACAGCGCATTCGCCTCTCCGTGAGCGTTCTGATGCACACAGAAGCGCAGCTATATTGGGGGAGGAGTTCACAGAATATCTGCGAAAACTGACACGGGCAGCGCGCGTAATTGCAAAGCAACTAGCCCCCCCCTCGACAAGAGAGGAGGGGAACGCAACTGAACCAGACAGGTTGCCTGAAAAACCACTACAACTAATGCCTGGTGACCTTATATATGTCAGAAGTTTTGTGCGGAGGTGGAATGCACCACGTTTCCATGGCCCCTATGAGGTAGTGTTTTGCACACCTACAGCAGTAAAGGTGAAGGGCCTGCGATATTGGGTGCATTTGACAGACGTACGTAAAGCTTACAGCGCTGCGGAAAGTGAGGCGCAGGACGAGGCACAGGCAACAGCGGACGATGAAGTTGTGCGGAATGAATGATTAGAAGTTTGTGTGCATTATGAGATGAACAGTGAACACAATTAGCGTGCAACAAATGTCCTGGACTAAAACGTGTACATATGTATATGGAAATTTTCTTTTTATTACAATTTTTGAAAGTTTTGCGTGGGGTTCTTTTTTTTCCTCTCCTGTACTCTTTAAGAAGTTTTTTTTTATTATTGTTGTTTTTAAAAATGTCATGTTTCTTATTATTTATATATATATAGTAAGGTACGAATAATGATGATTGAAAGGCTACCTTGTCTGTCAACACACCCCCTCCCTCACCCAACCCTATATTTTATCACCGAAACGTTACAACGTGGAAATGCTTACATGTTTGTATTTAATGAACTCTTGTGTCTCAAACAGGATTTATCATGGCATCGAATGGGCAGCCTGCAACTAATAGATATGTTAGATTTAGAGAAATGTTAGTGGCTAGATTAACGTATTCATTTGAATGTGGTTTATCAATGTGTGCTATCGTGTTCTTCATCTCAATGTTTTGTCTGGTAGTACACTGGATTATAGCGTTCATCTCTACCGAGATGAACGAGGGGGGAGGGGGGAACAACACCACCCTTGCCCCTGGAACGAAAACAATTCCGACTGTAGGTATCAAAGAAGGTGATTTCTTGATCTGGGATGGATCACACTTTGTGTGGGGATACTATACTACACCACCCACTGCTGTCCTCTCACAATCGAGAACCAAAAATGTAAATAATGACACAATGTCCCAACCTGGAACATACAACAACCACACGATCCCTCCCGCCCCAATTTCAAACAACGATCTCTTGTTTATTAAGGAGGATGGAAAAGTGATTATGATGACAGAAAACAAGTCCCTATATGAAGAATTAGAAAAGGGGGGTGGGGAGGAGGAAGGGGGGCCTGGTTCTTCACCTACTATAACGAGAAGGTACAGAAGAAGGGAGAAAAGTAGGCGGAGAAGAGAGATTGGTGGGAAAGGGTATGATGAGTATTATGGACTAGGGCTAGACAAAATGGAAGACCCACGACACCCACACCAAGCAAATAAATGGTATGCAGATATGAGCACAACAGCCAAACAAACAACCAATGAGAGCTGTTATGTCTGCTCACTTATCCCCCATGCATCAGGCACACCTAAAGTATTGTTGCCACGAGAATTGCCCATTGTGGATGCCCAATGTCTCCTTCATCTCACGCTGTGTAGAATAAAGAACACTTTCCAAGCACACGATGTCTCTTTCAGAATGCTACAGAACAACAAAACGTGCTATTCGCAAGCGTCTGGAGTGATCTGTCTTAAAGAACCTTTCTTTGCAATACAAGGGACACTGTTTTCCGAAAACAAATGGAAAGACGAAGAAGTGCTGTGCAAGGCAGAAGCACTGAAAGGTGTCCAACCGGACAAGTTGCGGTGGATGGAAAGAACGTGCTTGCCAACATGGAAAGAACACATCCCTAAACTAACATGGGTAACAGCGATGGAGAAACCCTTCAAGCTACAAAGTGAAATACAAAACGAACTATGTTTCAAGGGAGAAGGAAAAATGGCAATGGGAACGAACAAGAACTGTAACAAAACTCTCACCATCCCAGATATGAAAAAAGGGACAGCAGCACTAATGGACACCTACTGGGTATGCGGAAACAAGGCGTACCTGCATCTTCCCCAATCATGGAGTGGTAGCTGCTCAATGGCCACTTTGCACTCAACACTAATGGTGATTCCAGAAAGCCATATTGACAGAAGTAACATGATGAAAGAAGGCTTGAACCAGAATGCAGCTTCTCCAACTACACAAGCGCACCTTTATGTCCTGTCCTCCGGAGGGAAGGGAGAAGAGCTCTCAAGGAACAAGCGAGCCTCGAACTACATATCACAAGCATCATCTGATTTATTGGCACAGATCCCAGACAGGTATCGCCTGTTCAGCTCCGTGGAAACATTCTTTGCTTCGCTAGTATCAAGTGTCCAAGCAAGAGCAAATGCAAAATGGCTCCAGATCACACGGTGGGAACTGATCCAGTTGGCCAATGACACTGAAGAAGGGTTTAACATAATAAAGGTGGAACTACGAGCTCTGCGATTAATGACCATGCAGAACAGGTATGTTCTAGACCTGTTAACAGCAATCGATGGAGGTGTTTGCCGAAAAATAGGAAGTGCGTGCTGCACGTTCGTACCTTCCGAAGATGCAGAAAATGGGTCCCTGTCCCACGTTATTGAAGCAGTACATAACCTGGGCGAGAAGATGAAAATGGAAGGTGGAGCTGAGGATAGCTCGTGGTTCGACAATATCTTCTCTTGGGTTCCCTCATGGCTTGGAGTGACAATGAAGTTCCTGATACCAATAGTGGTGATCGTCCTTGTGATGTTCTGCCTGTGCCAGGTGGGCCTCCGATGTTGTGCTAATGCAGTTCCTAACGGTGCAATGATGATGGTGACAATGGGCAACTCCGGTGGTACAATTAAAGCAACACAAGAAGTACATGTGCAGACAGGAGCAGACAACACCCCCAGGTACCAGTTAGTGCCTATGTGCCGTGATAAGTACATAGTAGATAAACTATGGCACACCACTATCAAAGAACCACGAGACGTAGAACTGGAATGGTATGAGGAGGTCTGGGTAGATCTGGAAGAAACTGGCGACTGTATATATTTAACATGTACACCAGACGAGTATGCTAGGAGAGGTGAGAGTTTAAGGGGGGTGTGCAGAGCATGGATGCCTATAAAAGGAACCCCTGCATGGGATGGTGCAGTGTTAGAGGAACAAGAATGTAGAAGATTGGAAGAGCTAAAGAAATTCGTTACTTTAAGTAACGAAAGGGGGGAAATGTAGGGGAGGACTGGCCGCGAGGCCCTCCTCACCTACAACTTTCTCCCCAGGTGAGGACCATGACTCGGTGGGCGCCCCCTCATGCCACCCGGGCCCAGGTGGAGGAGGATTCACCCGCCGACGACATTGCCCACGCGTATCCTTTCCTTGCATTTAGTTAGGCCTAGACGCCATCTTGTCTAGCAAACATGGCGTGAGTTCAGCACACTATAAAGAGGCCCCCACCTTTGGAGGGCCTTTCATGCATCTCTGCCGCCTCAGCAGCCCTGGCAGATCCGCTGCGAGCGCGTTCCCATGAGAAAGTCGGAGATGAACTAAACCCGAGACGCCAACACGGCAACATTATATTAGTAACAATGTGATATTGCACCCCGTATGACCCGGACCGCAAGGCCGGGGTAGCGAGGAAAAAAGCTGAAGCATCACTATCTGAAGAAGGTAGAAAACAATTCAAGTATTGGTATTAATGAACTACCTCTGTTTAAAATGTGAATAAGCCATAAAAATGTAACGTTATATGATATCCCTCCAGGTCTGGACTAGTGCTGCTATAACCACGGAGAAAGATGTTGACCAAACGTATAACCTCTATCTGTAAAAGTGTTTTTTCCATAGTATGTAGAAACTGGAACTCATATATGTTTTCTGAATCACCCAAAGCGGCGAGCATCAATCTCTGTAGGCCATAACCTAGATATCCCTCGTATAACGTCTAATGTACATACAATACGCACACAATGTAGTGAACGTAATGTTAGGTAATGAAAAGGTACTGGAACCGACTGTCTTAAAGAAATGTGTAACGAAATTGAAATATATATGTGTGTCTAAATAACGTCAAAATAAGGCAGAACAGTATAAAACTTCTGCATTCACTGATCAGCAACGCACGAGGAAAATACCTTTGTGGATATGCAAGGCCATTCCCTCTCCCACCCTACCAAGCCTGCCAGATAAAAAAGCTAAGACTTGTGCCGCGCTCCCTCACCTCCCCCAACCAAGCGGGCGTTACTTCAGAGAGTCAGAGGCCCCGGCGCCGCAACCAAGGCCACAGCCCACCACCTGTGTTATTTACAGCACGGTAATAAACCCACGGATGAACCCACTGATCTACCAGCACCCTTTCATAAATCCCACGAACCCCCCAAGAATCCTGACCCCGTGTAAGGACGACCCCCATCATTGAGACAAGACACAGAGACCCATCTATATAATAACTTCTACCGCAGCAGACAGACATGTATCATTCGGCCCAGGCCCCAGAGCCCCGTCCTGCGACCTAAAATACCGGTCAATAGGACACAGGTAAATCTCACCCCAACCGATAACCACCAGACCTCTCACGAGGTGCATTCCTCATGTGTTGCGTTTATTTTATAAGATAAGCTACAGAGCGATTTATTAGTGAACGTAAATGTCATTTTCTGAATAACCGCAAGGTGCATGGCCTAGGGCAAATGAGACAGGGAAGGTATTCGTCATTGTCACAGGCTGCCCCAGCATACCAACACCGCACGGATGACCTCAAGCCGGCCTGCCAGGCCCAACCCAACCCACGAGGCTGACCAGTGACGTCGTCTTGCCAAGACCAACCACGCTGCAGCAACACCTATAGTTAGTCGACGACACCCAATCCCAATTAACTTGTGCCCCCTATAGTGTTTAGGTGTTGATGACGTTTTTTTGTATTAGAAATACGCCTGTCTTTGCTATTGTCAGACAGAGCGCTCTCGGAGGTTGCAGAGTTCTTTGCATGCCTTATTCTTGGATAAACTCCCATTTACGCTCACCCGCACTCTGTCTTGGCCTTATTCCCACTACGGGAGAGTCCTTTATTGTCTCTCATTGCGGGGAGGATCGTGCTGAATTGGGGGCGCTTCCTTTCACTGGCTGGCACTTCCGTCAGTCTCTGTAACTTTCTCTGATGACCCCTCATCTGAGGGGCCATCAGAGGAAGCTACAGTCCCTTAGTTCCCCTCGCCAGGTTACTGACCCTCAGCGAACCCGCGGGCTCCATGATCTAATATGTAGATTAGATCACGGAGCCCGCGGGTCCGCAGAGAGTGAAAGACGCCTCGGGGTCAGTGCTCTGAGCAGAGATCACTGAGCCCGAGGCGCCTTTCTCCTTTGGCAAGGCTTTATAAAAGATGCCTTCAACTGTGTACGTTTAAGCCATCTTTTATACACGTAGAAATATTTCTATGTTTATAACAGATGGCTTGAATCGTACACAATTCAAAGCAACTTTTATAAAGCTTTGTCGACGGACAAAGCCACATTGGGTTTTGTCCGTCCTCAACGCTTTATAAAAGATGCCTACGTTTCAAGACGTCTTTTATAAACATAGACATATGTTACAAATGTCTATGTTTATAAAAGGCAGCTTGAATAGTACACAAACCATAGTAAGGTAAGCACACAAGTGTGCGTAACTTACTATGGTGTGTGCACTTTCAAGCCACCTTTTATAAACATAGAAATATGTAACATTGCTATGAATATAAAAGAAGGCTTGAAAAATACACAAACCATAGTAGTACGCAAACAAATATATAAATGCTCAAATACATTTATATATTTGTTTGCGCACCTTACTATGATTTGTGCACTTTTAGGCCACGCCCACAATGGAGGCCACGCCTCCAAACGAGGGCCCCCCCTCAATTTCTTACCCCACTTAAAGCACTGCTTAGGACACTCACCTCTGTCCGCCGATGACGTGGCGCCACACTCCATGTCTCGCACGCCTTCTATGGCCTCCATGCTGATCAGGCTTGCACATATGTCCTCCCACCGGGACAGCTCTATGGGAGAGCTTGCTCCTCCGCGAGTTGACATGGCCTGGATCCTGTTGGCCGAGACGATGTTGTGGACTCGCAGGTGCAAGTCATCCCACCACTTCCTGCAGTCTTTTTTCACCACTAGTGCCCATATCTCCTTCTTTCTGATTATGGCCTCCCTCTTGAGGCTCTGGGCAAACACGACATCTGAATTTTCTTCCAGGGTCTCCGCGAGCATGGTCAACTCATCTTCATTGAAGCGCTCCTTGCGCTGGGGGAAGTGCCCTTCTTCACAGCCTTGGGCATTGTAGTTTTGTAGTGGTTTGGATTTCACACACAGCAGTATCCTACAGGTCCTGGCTGCAGAGGATGGCAATGGATTGTGTTTTTAAAAATGGCTGCCATGCTCTTTCCCATTCCTGTGCGATGACGCTACTTCCGATTCTGCTTATTTACGGTGACCGTCATTAGCAGTGACCGCTATCAGTGGTCACCGCTAATAGCGGTCACCGCTAATGCTGTCTTGATTCATGCCGGTAGTGCAATCTGAGCTTTCCTTGATGGCGCTAAGGGCCTTTTTCTGGACTTTAGCGGCATGCCAGTAATGGCGTTACCGGCATGGCACAAAGCTCGCGCCCGCGAGGTCATAATTGCCTTCTATTAGCGGTCTCTAACCTACATTGACACGGTATTCACTCCATGCCGGTAAGGACAGTTACTTAGCTCCAACCTCTGAATGACCCCCAATGTCTTTAAAGAGGCTTTCTCCCAAACTAACTTTATGAGGTTGTTTGTGGCGTTATACCCTAATCTTCAAAAACCCTTCTATGATCCGGCTAAACAAAAGCATGTTTTCACTAAAAGCATTTGCGAAAAGAAAAAGGAACTCTGCAGTAACCTCTGGGCTTTGATGAAATTTCATACTATTGATTCGCTGTCGGATTGTGCTAAATTGAAACTAAAGTATACAAACTGGGTTAAAAACTATAAGTATTTATTGTTGCAAAAATATTTAGAGAAGATGTTATCTACCCTCACTAAAAACAATTCTGCCTCTTTTTGGAATCTAATAAATACAAGGAGTGCCCACCAAGTTAATCTAATAATAAATCTGATACCCAAGGAAGAGTGAGTTCAATACTACCAGACGCTTAATGCTATGTCCAACAAGAGCTTTATTATCCATGGCACACGAGATGCAGAGTGGCCATTGAATTATGACGTAGAGGACATTTATGAGATTATTAAAAAGTCCAAAACATTGTGGGCTCCAGGGCAGGACTGCCTTTCTAACTTCACTTTGAGAGAGAACCCAGCCATATGGTCCAGGATTTTTAAAATCGTGTTTGACCAGATATTAACTTCGAAGTCCACCGCACTAATGTGGCAAACTTCCTATATAGTTCCAGTTTATAAAAAGGGAGATAGGATGCATCTGAAGAATTATAGACCTATAGCCCAGCTCGACCTACCTAGCTAGAGGTTTTCTACTTTAGTGCTAAAACACTTGGAAAGTTGGGCAATGAATAATGGGGTCTACATTATAAACCAATCAGGCTTCAAAAACAACAAGGCACATCACTAAATAGCCTTATTTTGAACCCTTTACAAACTAGAGCTCTTCGGAACAGGCAATCAGTATTCATTGCTTTCATCTATCTCACTGTGTCCTTTGACTGTGTCAACAGATCACTGGTTGGGTCGAAATGTGAGAAATGGGGCTGCCTCAATACAATTTTGAGTATACTTCGACACTTGCACAATGATACAAATATCCATATTCCACTAAATGCTAATGCTGATCTGTCTACATGAATTCCAACGTTCAAAGGCCTGCTTCAAGGGTGCGTCCTGGCCCCTTCCTTATTCAGTCTCTTCATTTCCAATATAGGTGAAACTCTTAGTAAGGTTAGATCTTTGCCCCAAAAATGTGGTCCAGTACCAGTGAGTTGACTGACTTATGCCAATGACTTGGTCCTTTCGGACTACACCCCGGTTGGCCTACAGTGTCAATTAAAGGCCTTTGATAGTTCAGTTTCTGAAAATTACTTGCAAATAAATCTGTTAAAAATTAAGATACTGAAGTTCTATTGGAAAATGAATAATAATACCTTCTCATGGAGGCTGAATGAGAACAAACTGGAGAAAGTATGCACAGTTATTTATTTGGGTTTTCCAATACACCTATCAGATCGGCCTCTGACTAAAGATGAAATTTCCTTATTGAATAAAGGTTTTTCCTTTGCCCGACCACTGATTACAATATGACGGAAGTACACATTGGGCCTCATTACACGGTAGGCGCTAAGGGATTACCGGTACCGGTAAGGTCACTGGTGCCGGTAATCCCTTAGCACGCTACTACGAGGTCCCTCAACGGGTCCCGTCCTTAACGCCTAGTCTGACCAGGTGTTAAGGATGGGACCCGCTAAGGGACTTCAGAGCTAATAACGGTACCACAAATTGCGGTACTGTTATTAGCGCCTTCCCCATTCCCACTGAGCCCTATGGGGGCTCGAATGGGAATGGGGAATAGTATTTGGCATGGGGACTTACCGGGTCCTCCGGGTCGGAATGACCAGGTAAATCCCTATACCGCCTACCCGGACCCGGTATGCGGTAAGGGAGTAGCCATGCCGCTAGCAGCGGCATGGTTGCCTCCTACCGTGTAATGAGGCCATTGACTTGTTTACATTTGTGAGGAAACTCAAACTTAAAAAGTATTTTGCAACTCAGGTGAACAACAAAACAATTCAAAAGAAAGGCCAAGTAACTTGTGTACGAGCGAGATAGAAATAAAATATCAATCAATCAATCAACTATGAGTGATTTGACAATTGAAGATTTAGAAATTATCCATGTATTGAGATCCTTACAGGAAACAATTGATCCACCAATTCATGAAACCATGCATGAATTAAGGATACAACAGACAAGAATCATATCGGAAGAACTTAAACTGAAATCAAAGTTCACACCCCAACTGGCACCTGAAAATCTAGTAGATGCGTTTTATAAGGCAGTTACTAAGGATCTAAATGACATCACTGGCTCAAACTGGAGAGCATCTTCAAAACAGGGACAGAAAATGAAACATGCCAACCTTACGGCTAATGAATCGAAAGCACTAAAAGACCTAAGAGAAGATGACAAAATAATCATTAAGGAAGCCGACAAAGGCGGGAACATCGTTGTCATGAATCGAGATGACTACATCAAAATGGCCAACAATCACCTAACAACTCCATTTGGTTATGACAAATTAACTAATAATCCGAAAATGGAAATCTTGCAGGAACTTCAGGAATCAATGCAATGCTGGCATCGGCAAGGGCTACTAACGGATGAGGAGAGAAAATACTTGGAGATCAGGAAACCAGTCTTGCCTACCATGTACTTTTTACCTAAAGTACATAAATCATTCACAAAAATACCAGAAGGCCGACCAAACCTCAGTGGATTGGGTTGGGCAACAGAACATATTGCAGACTACACAGACAGTGTTTTGAGACCTAAAGTGACAGCAATGAAATCATATCTCAGAGACACAACATCAGTTACTGAGAAAATATCATCAATTACATGGCAACCGGGTTTCCTATTAGTAACATGGGATGTGAGAGCTCTTTAAACCTCAATCAAACACGAGACTGCACTAGAGACAATTGAATACATCTTCTCTCAAGATTCGGCATCAATTTATCACTCAGTCAATATGCTCAAGGAAATACTCATGACCACTTTACGCAACAATGTGTTCCTGTTTAACAAAGAGTTCTTTAGACAAAGCAGAGGTGTTGCAATGGGCGTTAAATATGCCCCAGCATTGGCCAACCTTTTTATGTCCATGTTTGAAGACAAATTCATATATACATATCCAGCATACCCAACTAATATCATACTATGGTCTAGATATATGGATGATGTGCTGATGACTTGACAGGGGTCTCAAGAAGAACTGGAATGATTTATGTCAAGAGCTAATAACAATCCTGTAGGCATAGAATTTGTTGGAACAAGCAGTAATACCAGCATCAACTTCCTGGATTTAACTATTTATGTATCCGAAAATCACTTATTGACCAAAACATACATGAGAGAGACTGAGGTAAACTCTACACTCTTCGCGAGCAGTTGTCACAATAACATGGTAATCAGAAACATTCCCAAAGGGGAGTTCATCAGGGCACGGAGGAATTGTATGGATCAAGATGTTTTCATGGAAGAATGTGCTTTACTATCGACCAGGTTCAAGGCTAGGGGATACACAGAAAAATGTATTAAAACAGCACGAGACAAAGCTCAAAGACTTAACAGGGAACAGACTGGGATTCCAAAAATCAAGACTGACAAGGACATTGCGAAAGTCAGATTTATCACAACATACGGTGCTAAAAACATACAATTACGCAAAACTTTGAAAAGAAATTGGCATTTGCTAAAACTAGATCAACACATTAAAGACTTTATTGATGTTTCTCCAACTCTAACTTTTAGACGGGCCAGAACTCTGAAAACAACTTTAAGTCCATCTTTTTTTAAAGAAATCAAACCAGTTCAAGAAAGAACATGGATTCAACAGGGAACATCAGGCTTTAGAAAATGTGGAACATGTTCCATGTGCGGATATGCACTGGACAATACAAAAATCTTCAAAGACACATATGGAATTTAGCTCAAAATTACGGATAACATCAACTGTAAATCCAAATTCCTAATTTATGCCATCAAGTGTAAATGTGGGCTAGTGTACACTGGCAGCACAATCAGAGAGATCAGGGTCAGAATCCAAGAGCATCTATCTTCCATTGGGAGTCAAATAACAACCTTACCCTTAGCCGCTCACTGGCAGCAAAACCATTTATTTGATAAACAGGATGTCAAATTTGTTCGACTGAAACAAATCGAGCTGGAACCCTGAGAAGGCAACCAGGAACTTAAATTGAGACAAGAAGAAGCCAAACGAATCAGTATATTCAGATCGGTGGAGAATTGGCTTAATTCTGATAGTAAGATGTCTGCATTTCTATGATGTATTTTTTAATAATGTATTATGTACAATGCATGTTGCTCAGAAATGATGTATTTCGAATGTAAAAGAATGGCTTAACAAACCAGTTTTATTTCCTAACTGTGTTTAAAAGTATAGGTACTATTTATGCTTTATTGGATAATTGACCATATAATTGTAGGAACTACCATCATTGGAATTAGAAAGCAATCTTCAAGCACACAGTGCAATCATGTATTCATACGGTTTATATTTGGCGAGCATTCTTGATCATGAGTATGTAAGGCAGCATGCAGGCCCTGTACAATTGCTCCATAATGTAACTTTCAACTAGAAATCACCTAATTGCACTCACATGCCTATGTGCACACGCAGATATAAGTCCACTTACGCTGACCTAGCTATCTAGGTTCATTACCAGCAATGCTAATGCATACAGCTTATTTATGTACTCACACACAGTACACGCATCCATTAACACATTAGGCGTCATGACTGCCATGGTACAGCTATTCATACACACAACATCACATCGAAGGCCACTTATTCTAATTAACTTGACTTTATGCACAAGAAAAAATAAACATTTATTTTACAATTTATTTTAATTAAATAATTATCAGGCAAGTATGATCCATACCGGACGCCTAGCAGGCAAGATAACATGTCAGAAAAGAATATAGAAAGAATCAGAACAATGTTAACCCTTTTTTCTAAACGATGCGTAATGTCTGGAGTAACACGTAGGTGAGCCCAAAATATGGCGAATCAAGCAAACACTGAAGTAGGACTAACGTGTGTTGTCATGGAAACACACGGCAAACATAGCCTTAAGACGATGTAGCCGGTCGCTCGCGATTACACACGGAAACAAGTCGGACAGCAATGAAAATATCTAAGGTAAGACTTAGGGCCTCATTACGAGTATGGAGGTAATGAAAAAAGGAAGGTGGAATGCATTACCGGCATCGTTAACGGGTCCGGGCCATTACGAGCCGACATCCCGCCAATACCGCCACCGCCCATACCGTGCCCCTTCTTATTGGAATGCGCGCGCACACGCGCCCCTTCACAACGCCAATACCGGGATGCCGCTAACAGAAGGACATCACAAGTTACGCGGGCATGCACTTACCGGCATCCTGATGGCAGTAATTAGGGCCTGCATGATGGCGGCAATACAGGCATCACGGACCACCCGCAAATAGCAACCTGCAGTGCAGGCAACTGCCACAGGTGCACAAAATCACCACAGGTGGAGTCAATGGAGCCTGTCGCAGTACAAAAGGAGTACACCCACACACCACACCCCTTCCTACACCAAAATGATCTCACTAGCTCTTGCAATCATGGGGCTGGAGGACATGCCTGTACTGCTACAACAACAGCAACAACAGCAACAACTACAGCTACAACAACAGGCAGCACAGAGGAGATGCAGGAGAAGGAGGGTGAGACAGGCCCAGCAAGTTCCACCAGTGCAGCCAGTGGTATCATGTAGGCAGCCACCAATCCCTTGCATCAGACCCAGTCCATTCAATCTAACCCCTGGCAGATCCACACCCTGTACCGGCTGGACCGGGACACCATCACCACCATAGTGGACATGATACACGACGACATCGTCAGCCTGATAAAAATCCGCACTGCCATCCCCCCTCTACTAAAGGTGGTGTCTGTGCTCCACTTTCTGGCTACAGGCACCTATCAGCACACAGTGGGCCAGCTGCATAGCATATCACAACCACTCTTGTCCCGCATGCTGACCCAAGTGCTTGATGCCCTCTTGAAGCATGCAAGCATCCAAATTCACCTACCACGGACTGGCCAGGAGCTTGCTGACACCAAAGTAGGCTTCCATGCACTGGCAGGCATGCCCAATTGCGTCGGTGCCCTCGACTGCACCCATGTAGAATTGGTGGCCCCTAATGCCAATGAGGTGGTGTACCGCAATCGCAAGCAATACAACTCCATCAATGCACAGATGGTATGTGACTCCAGCAAGATCATCACACATTGTTGTGCCCAATATCCCGGATCTACACATGATGCCATGGTGCTGTGTAACTCCACGCTACCCTGCTACATTGAGTGACATGCTGGAATGACGTGCCTGGCTGCTTGGTGAGTTGCCTGACTGGCCCATGGCAGTGCATCAGGTTTGTGAGGTGGGGGGATGCATACTCCACCTAGGTGGGATTGGGGGGGATGCATACTCCACCTGGGTGGGAATGGGTGGTGAGTGGACAATGCACTCAAAGCTAAACACTGTTGACCTGAACATCCCAACTCGAACATGACACATCAATGCCATCTATAAAACCAATGCCGTACATCAATGACAACATGCAAGATGCCACCAGGGGTATGTCAAGCAATGCATGACTAAACATGATTACAAGTGTGCCAATGTCGCTAGTGTGATTAGGTACAGAGTAGCATACACTGCAAGACATTGTTACGCATCCACAGTACATCCGCATCAGCATGCAAGTGAACACCCTGCATCATCTGTACAACGCAATCCACACTAGCAGACCATATTGCAGTAAACAATGCATCAACTCAATCTGTGTGCATACATACAAACACCAAATAGCTGCGGCCATGACCGTGAATCCTAAAGGTGTCAGCTCAGACTGACTCACACATACCTCTTTGTGCTCTCATGCAGGTGATGGAGGCTATCCCTTGAAGCCGTGGCTACTTAGCCCTGTGCGGAACCCGCTTAACAGGCCCGAAGAGGAGTACAATGGGGTTCATACCCATATCCATGTTGTGATTCAGCAGACCTTTGGCCTGTTGAAGGTGGTAAAGATCACCATGGTCTGTGTCATGCTGCACAACATGTGCATCCGGAGAAATGTACCACTGCCACCTGACATTGACATGCATGCACCGGGTGAGGATGATGAGGATGATGATTGAGGAGAAGCAGCACCCCTGCCTGTACGTGATGCACAAGATGGCCGTGCTGTACACCAATCACTGACTGACGATTACTTCTGAACCACAGGGACGTTGATGGTCATATGTCAGTGCTACACTGAGCACTGGGACCGTGTGGACATGGACACAGTGTGTGTGGGGAGTTGGGCAATGTGCGCTGTCATGAATTGAATGGACACACACGAAATGAACCATGATGTCCAGGCATTAAATGAGTTTGAACACAATGGGTGTATTAAGAAACAGTACAAAATAGTGCTTCCTCCCTCCACCACTCACACGCCCTCCCCCCAAAACACCCAAACACCCCATATCCCCCCAAACACCCCATACCCCCAATAAACACCCCCTTAATCCCCAATAAACACTCCCTTAATCCCCTCTACACCACCTCACCCCCTCACCCATTGTCATCCCACACTATTTCCGTTTTCTTTTGTGTCCGGGGCAGCATTTCTGTCTGCCTTGCACTGCGCCTTGTCATTCGCACAGGGCTGGAGGGAGCGGAGCTTGCAGGTGTGGACAATGGGGTGGATGCAGATGCGATTTGCACCACCGGTGCAGGTTGTTGGCGCTGCATGTGTTGGAGCATGCTGGTTAGGACCTGTGTGACGGCCCCCAAACTGTCACGGATCATGATTGCACTAGAATTTATGCCCGCAATGGTCCCAGCATTGGCCTCATGGATCTCTCCGCGTGTTTCCTCGTCGTCAGCTACATATTGGTGCAACAGCTCGATCATCGAGTCCTGCCGGGCCTCTACCCTTGACAGTGCCTCCATGTCAGTGGGGGCTGTGGAGGTAGAGGGTGCTGTGTCTGGGTGGCCCATTCCAGGGCTGGCCTCTGTGGTGGTTGTGAGATCTGGACTGTGCAGTTGAACTGCAGAATCCAGCATGGGGCTGGACAGTGTGCCCTGAGTGGTTTGTTGGGGGGGGACGGGGGGTTTGGGAGGTGGGGACATTCCACATGGATTGCGCCATCAAGGTCGACGTACTCCTTCGCTTCCACATCCACATCGCTGAGTGGGGCTGTGGCTGCTGCCTCACCCACTGAACTTGTGGCAGCGGACTGGGTGCCATCAGCCTCCCCTTCAGCTGTTGTTGGCAGCTCAATAGTCGCAGTCTCATCCGCTGCTGCGGTTTCCTCATGAGCCTGCCTGGCCTGTGCACGTGCCCTGGGTTGCACTGTGGGCTGCGGTGCTACCCCGGAGGTGGAATGGCCAGTGCCCTGTGGTCTGGCCCTTGATGTAGATGGCCTTGGGCCAGGGTCCTGACTTTCACCTTCTGTATCAGTGCCTGTGGGGGAAGAAGAGAGTGATGGTGTTACATGCAAGATGCATGAGTTTGTGCTGTACAGTATTTCATTTCTCAT
Organism: Ambystoma mexicanum; assembly: GCF_040938575.1. Classification (NCBI taxonomy): domain Eukaryota; kingdom Metazoa; phylum Chordata; class Amphibia; order Caudata; family Ambystomatidae; genus Ambystoma; species Ambystoma mexicanum. The sequence goes on from NC_090932.1 coordinate 1,152,277,674, forward strand.
GCATTGCAATGTTATAGGTGTGTCACACAGGGTAGTTTCAAGGGGGGGCATATTGGCATGAACCATGGTGTCCCCATTCGACACTGATGTGTACCAGGTGGCATGCCATTGTATTGTGGTTTGTGTGATGTATGACATGCAAATGGTCCCTGTGTGTTGGGTGTCTGTTGGTAATGGGATTGACACACAGCATGCATTTCATTGTGGCAGGGTTTGGGCCTCCATCTGGACATGGATCTGTATATGTTTATATGATGGACCATGCATTGCCTTGGCTTGGCTCACTTTCACATCAGTTGTACTACGTCATGGTTTGGCCTACTGGGGTTTGCACGGTCACTCACCTCCATCTCCCGATGTCGCGGCACCCGTCTCCATTTCGCCAATGCCCTCTATTGACTCCATTTGGATGGTCGTGCTGCAGGTTTCTTCCCAGCGCATCAGTTTCACTGGTGAGTGGGCACCCCCGCTTGTGGCCATGGCCTCCCTGCGATTGCTGGTCAGGATGTTCCGGACCCTGAGACGGAGGTCATCCCATCTTTTTTTATAGTCTTTGACTGTGCGGGGGTGGTGCCAACCGCTGACACCTTGCGTGCAACCTCCTCCCAGATTTCTTTCTTCCTCAGCTGGACCGCCCTTTTGAGGTTATTAGCAAAAAACTGCATGGGCTGCATGGGATCAGCCATCATGTTTAGCTCCTCATCGGAGAAGCGCTTCTTGCGCAGGCGTGGGGTAGTTTTATAGGTAGACTTCAACATGCTGGATGCTATGGCGCTGCTCTCTCCTCTGTAGCACTGCTGGATTGAGAGTATCATTAATACCTCCATGCTGGTAATGACTCCGTTTTTAGCGGGCATCTCGTAATGAGGCCCTTAGTCTTGCGAGGCAAATGTAGTCACTAAATACTCTAAATAATATTGCACGTAAAAAGTTGAACAGAGTAGTTTAGAGACTCGATGTAAGCAAAGGAGAGCATTAATAGAAACTAAACACAGCAAGGCAATATACGTATTTATTGATAATCTGTCTAAAATAGCAATGATACTGTTAATCAGCACATGTATTACGGAATATATTATATTTTCGAACACATAGAAATTATTGGGCAAGATTGAAATGATAAATTGAGATTATACCGACAAGTAGAGCATATGGCCAACTCGAGCACTAGGAGAACAGAAGGATCTTATTATATCATGTTCCCTTAAATCAACAGGAGGGATTTAACCCATGAAATGAAACTGAACATGGATTTGGGTAAGAGTGAGTGGCATCACTCAGAGTCAAATATAATGTACTTACTCAAAGATACCCAATCAAGTATTCTCATGGAACTTTTTCATATTATTTTTTTTCTTTTTCTCTCCCCATTTATTTTGTTTGATTTACTGTGTGGTATGTTTTTTCAAAATTTCCCACTTATCCGTCCCGCTCCCCGTCCCTTTTTCTCTGTGTTTGAGCCAATTGTGACTTTAACTCTGATTTACATTGGCATGCCTATTGTGATTCAACTCATGACATGGTTTTTGGTACAGTTATGTGTACTATAATGCTATAATGTAACCAATACCTCTTACTCTCAATCTGTTGTGGCCGTATGGGTGACACCACTGCAACTACTGTTACTGTTTTCGTTGAATTATATGTGCAATGTAATACAAATGGATTCATCTTATAATTGGCCAGACGTCTGAATAAGATTTGAAGCTTTAAATAACAGCCCGGATTTGAAAAAGGCGCAAAGACGCTGAAACACGTTTCATCTAAAAAGGCAATGTTTTGAAAATTGACCAATAAAAATCCTTTTTGGGTCAAACTTACCTTTTGTGGCGCATGCGAATATATGGAAAATGTTATTTTGTATGTAGAGGACTATTCTATGTGAAATCTTCTGCTTAGACCATGCCAGGCCCTTCCTAGATTGTGAAAAGTCAATAGAAAGTTGGTAATCACACCTGAAGTCTGCCATCCTGGCCACATAGCAGCTGAGCACCCTTTTTGGGTCCGTCCTCTGTAGCCTTTCCTCATCCCTGGAAGAGTGAGGCACTGGGTAGAATACTGGCAGGCCAATGCTCTGAGAGATGTCAAACTCTGATACCACCTTTGGCAGGAATTTAGAACAGAACTTAAGTGATCCTCCTCCTTGAAAAAATGCAGGAAGGGTGGTCTGCAGGAGAAAGCTTGAAGTTCACTTGCACGCCTTGCTGACGTAATGGCCACCAGAAAAGTCATCCTATTGATGAGTAACCTAACAGAAGAAGAATGCATAGGCTTAAATGGAGCTGCCATCAAAAAGGCCAGTACCAAAATTGAATTCGGATATGGAAACCTCTTGAACATGGAAAAAAGCCACCAGGTAACCTTTGACCGTGCCTATCTGAAGGCCTAATGAAGCCAGCGACAGAAGGAATTCCATGATGGGGCATGAGATGGGGTCCACCCAGTGATCCTTACACCATGTCTCAAATGTTCTCCACCTGCATGCATACAAAGACCCAGTGCAGCCAGCAACACCTTAAGCACCTCTTTTGAGAGGTTGCGATCATCATATCTCATCCTCTAAAGAGCCACACATGCAGATTGAGAGACTCCGAGTTCGCGTGGAGCACCCGACTTTCGTACTAGGATAGGAGACCGGCCTTTGATGAAGGGTGCGAGGTGGGCAGATGGCATTTCTAGGACCTCTGAGTACCATGTTCTCCTCGCCCAGTCAAGATCATGGTGGCCCAGAAACTCATCAAACTCCTAAGAACCCACGGGATGACAGGTATCAGAGTGAATGTGTAATGGAGATCGAAAACCCACTTCTCCAGGAACGCGTCCCCCAATGCATCACTCACAAGTAATTCCCTCAATCAGAACTGCCTGCACATCGTGTTGATTCTCGTGGCACACAGATCTACTGCTGGCCTACCCCACAGGGCAAATATCTTCTCCTGGACTTCCAGGCAAGCTTCCCACATGTGTGAGACCGTGCTCTTCCTGCTCAGAGTGTCTGCCAAATTGTTCTCCTCTCCTGCCAGGTATGCTGCAGAAGCTGAGATCTCCTTCTCCAGCAACTAGAACCAAAGCTGCACGGCTTCCCTAAGTAGGGGCCAGGACCGTACACCCCTTGCTTGTTGAGGTAGTGCATGGTCACTTTGTTGTCAGTCAAAATTAGGATATGTTTCCCCTTTAGAGAAGGTACAAAAAGCCATCAGGGCTAACCGGATTGCTCGCAACTCCAGCCTGTTGATGTGCCAAAAGCGTTTCACTGGAGACCAAAGGCTGCTCACTTGCAGATCCACAGAGAATGTGTTTCCGCCCTTCAGGGATGCATCCATCCCTACCTGCGCCTGCGGCCACGGTGGCCAAAAGGGCTTCCCCGCCATTGTGCGTTCCCTGCTGCCCACTATGAGAGGTTGCTGACCACCGGCTTTGGCACCTTGGGGAAGTCATTCATGTTGTTGAAGTACTGGGACAATTGATCCTTCAAAAGCCACCAAAGAGATTGCATTAGTAGCCTGGCCCATGGCACCAGAAAAATGCAAGCGGCCATGAGACCCAAGAGGCGTCGAAGGAAGTCACTGGAGGGCTGTCGTGGTTCTGAAGTAGCGTGACTATATGACACTTGTGCCTCTTTCCTCTTGGGGGTTTGAGGCGGAAGCCTTCCCTGCCCAGGTGTCCAGGACTGCTCCTATGAATTTAAGCTTCTGAGTTGGTGTGTCATGGGATTTCTGGAAGTTTAGGGAGAAGGCCAGGCTGAGAAGCAGGGAACAGATTTCCTCGATCTGCATCGATACCTGTCCAACAGACCTTCCTTGGATAAACCAGTCATCCAGGTAAGGGAATACATGGACACCGGATCTCCTGCGGTGTGCCGCCACCGCTGCCATCAGCTTGGTGAAAGGATCCACCCACCTTCAGGCTTTAAATTTAGGCTTTAAGCTATCAAATTGCAATAGCATCGCCCTCACACATCCTAAACACGTGAATGAATTGGCAAATGGATATGAGAGTAAATCACTTTACATGTTTATCTGCAATTCCATGCACAGATGTCCTCTGCAGGTGCATCAATGGACTAAGCTATCTCACTATCTAAAAGCATAGGGGGCGAAAGGGGGCTTCCACCCGTTTGTTTATAAAGAGTGGTCAGTGAACACATATTCTTGGAACTGATATACACATTATAAGTAATACCAAAAGCAAAGATCCCGCATTATAATCTAAGAAGTGCCCCTCGCCCCCTACACACAGTAATCTCTCTGTCCGATAGACTTGTGGACATAGTTGTCTTGGATAGTGGTGACACACCAGCCCAGGGAAGTGATACGAGCCAGAGTCTTCAAAGATGCAAAGGAAAAAGCAATAAGGCTCCCACTAAAGGGGAAAATAATGCATTTTCTTGGTTTCAGTTTCGATACATGCGCCAAGGGACATGCCTACCATTATGGTTTTATTAGCGGCCGAGTCTGTACATGCCTTGTTTGTCCCTGAGGATAGAGCCTTGTCTGAGATTGAAGACACCTTTTTAAACTCTGCAATAGCTTAGAGAAAGCAGCATAAGTATGCAAAAGAAGATCCTTGTCAAACATGCCGCATTTGTTTAACTCTACTTCCTTAATTAGGAATTGGGAACTGCAAAAAGAAGGAGGCAAGAGAGTGGATGGCTTTGTCTACCTATCTGGGAAAGGCTCTCCCCTAAAGTCGGATTTCACACAATTGGCAATACAGTCAGTTAAATGCAATGCCATAATTGCATATGTTTTTTCAGTCATTAGCAAGGCTGTATGACCATATAAAAGAGGAGGTCAAAAGCAACTCAACTATTCTATTATGAGAATAAAAGATTTTTAATGACTAAAGTTCTGTTAATGATGTAACTAAACCTCCTGGGTACAAGTTTCCTTTACGTATCAAACTCAGTTCAGGCACAGTTTTCTCAGAATGCTCAAGAAGACTATGGTGATCAGAGTGAAGAGTAGGGCATAATGGTTGAAGATGACCCAGCACCAGGGTCTCCTCAGGTCGAAACAGAAGGGGATCCTCCAAGGAGGGAAGTTCCCTTGACCTTTTCGACAACGAACCGTTACTTTCACAAAGCCACGAGAATAGAAAGCGTAAGACCAGGAAACCAGGCTGAGGAGTCCTAAATTGTGTGTCGGAGGTACCGTGGCCCTCCCGCGTCGATAATCAAGACAGGAGGAGGCACCAACTGCTGTGGTACTGTGCTTGGCTCCAACAACAAAGCAGCATCAGTTAAATGAACACAGCTGGTGAGTTGGGAAGATCGATATAAGACTGGTCTGGGTTGAAGCCAAGGTTGCAAGCAGCAACATTGTATGGCGAGTGCTGGAACGAACATTGTATGAAACGTTTGTGATAAACTACGCAAATAAAGTTGAACTGCAGATGAGTGATTGAACTTTGAAATCAAGATACAATACCTTTGATAGAGTGGTCCGGCAATGCGTGTGCGCTCAATCGAAGGTCTCTGTTAAGGTATCCAGCTGATAGTTGACAAAAGTGAAAGAGTGGCAAAGGATTGTGAATCGAAGTGGTCTTGCAACAGGTCAAGCTAAATCCTGCACAGAATCGAAAGTCTTCGATGTTGATACAGTATAGAAAGTTTTGTGTTGGTCCGAGCCCGGCAGAGGGAGACTGATTAAAGATTTTGTGTCAAAGTGTACATGAGCCTGGCGGAGCGGGATCTGGTGTGAACCGTGAATCACCCTAGACATTGGATATGTGATAATCCTGAGAACTTAAGTTAAAGTGGATCTGTGCCCGGCGGAGGGGGATCCGAGGTGAATAGTAAATCACCTAAGAAAATCGTGAATATGTGAAATACAAAAGGGGAAGGAACTTTGTTCTTTGTTTGTTGCATCAGGTCCTCTGAACGAAGAGCCTTTGAATGACAAATAGACTTTGGCACAGAACGCCATGATGTTGAAGTTTTGAACTGCATCCTCGTGCTAGAGAAGCCAGAGACTGTAATAAGCTTGAGTGTGCCACCTTGTCCCGTGCTGAAAACATGGGGAAGGGAAGCCAACGGCTTGAATATCCTGATATATCATTTCTTGAACACTTTTCTTTACATAACATTGTTTCCCACACTATTTGTATTTAGAGGCAAGGATTGGTAATAGGTATATTGTTATAGGCCCTTTTATTTTGACAAGACACGACTAAGACTGCGTTTTTATTATTTGATGGTCGTAGCTTGCTCCCATCTTTATATTTAGGATTAGATAGGCGTTTTTCAAACCCAATTGAAGTTTAATAAACACCCTTGAACTGTGGTCACTTGTGTCTGTCTTACTGTTGATACAATGCCTTCCTTACAGTATACATGCAAACTCTAAAATTATTTACAACTAGATTATGAATGAAGTAGATGTATTTTTATCATTAGGATTTGATATTTAGCCACATATGATTGTATTGCCACATACTGAGAGGGGGCCTGAATTACAAGTAGTGTAAACAATTGGGGGAAGGAAAGGTGTATCATGCAACAGCTCTAGAAAACAAGTGTAGTTTAAAATGCTCTATAAATAGAAATGGACCCTGAAAAGTTGAATAGGAGGAAAGTGATACGTCGAGTAACTACAAGGGGGAGGATTGGAGCTGGATAACTGCTTCCCTATTTACGAAAAGAGAGAAATAATTTTGTCCTTTGAATATTTAACAGAGGGGGACTGAATAAACTCTGTTGGAAGTCCAGAGGTTATAACATATTTCTACATGCCAACTATACCTGTCTGAATGTAGTCAATTTCAATATGTTCCTATTACAGGAAGTGTGGTTGTGTAATATACCCTCCTTAGATTACTATTTTCTGTTTTTAAAGAAAATGACTATGGGTGTTAAAAGTAGGCCGTCAGGGTGGTTTAATTATTGGAGTTGCAAATATTTGGGGGTTAGGGATAAAAGAATGGGCAACTGATTGTGAGGCGGTATTAGCTATCAGTTTTGAGTGGGGAAATCGCCATCTTCTTCTTATTAATATCTATGGAATCCTGTAAGAGTTGGTGCAAGGAAGCTGTTGTCCACACTAGAAGACCTGTTACTGGAATGGTTTAATGGGACTGCCTCTGATTGGATGATAATAGGGGATGTTTTAAATTGTAATAGTCCTGAGTTCCCTTCCTTGTCTAAGTTGGACCTCACATGGTGTAAAGAATAGAAGGTGGACGCAGGGGCTCTTCCTGGTTAAGGTCTATGGAATGTGTATGGGAGCGAGGGGTCCTCAGGCCCCCTCGCGTCGTACGCTCCACAGTACAAGGCTTGGACCACGTGCCTCCGGTAGTGGGATTGCCCCTTGCCCTTATGTAAAGTTAACCACGGTTGACTGCTACATAGATGGGACTACTGAGCAAGACACAGGGCATCCATCTTTTGTGCCCCCTTTCGACTCCATCTTGGGTAAGCAGGCCTCACTGCGATAGTACAGCAATGCTCAGCTCCCCTTCCACCGCAGCAGCCAAGGACAGAGACACACACACAAGGCGCGCAGGCAGCTGGCTGGCCCCCATCCTTGCACTCCCCCTGCAAAGGAAAGGTCTGCGCTTCCATTCTCACGCTGAAGCTAGAGAAAGTTGCAACAATCAATATGCTACAGTTTTCTTCCTCTGAGATCACTGTTCGCCTGAGAAACCGCCATGTGAACCAGGATGAGCTAAGCACTTTCTGCTCGATTCATCCTCATAAACGTGCAAGTCACCCACCCCCATTAGAACAATTTATTGCCATCCTGACCCTGCACTCCCTGTAAGGTATTTCTTTCAAGTGCCAGACCCTCGCCTGTGCTGCGAAATCCACCCAATACACTCCTTACTAACCTTAAGCATTTTTACTACTATATATGCTTTTACTTGTACTAATGAGTTTGAAACCTAGGAAAAGATGCGAAACACAGCCTGATTCTTCTACATGCACAATAAGGTCAAGGCCTCCAATTAAAGCCACAAATGACCCAATTAAACTGACAATAATCATTGTGTGTGACTTATGTAGAAATGTGACAAGTAGCATAAAATGTTTTAAATAATTTGTTATTTAGTGTGTAACATATTAGCTTAGGTAGTGACCACAGTGACCGGACCCTGACCTGCATGGAGCACAAGATGTTTGACGTCCATCATCTCGTCAGCCACTCAGCCAACCAGGAGGAAGAGATGCCACCCACACCTACAGCACCACACCGCCTGGTCAATCGGGTCCATTTAGCATTTTTTGTTAGAGTTACTTTAACTAATATAAATATAAGTGTGATGTAATGAGGGGCTGGAGGTTTTTTTTGGGGTTATTTCCTAGCTGGAGAAATAAACCATCCTTTGAACTCTTGCAGCCGGGTCTCAGTGCCTCTTTCCCCGACAAGGGGTTGTGTCTGCTATTTTATTTTCTCTCACGCGTAGTAAGCCGGGAATGGCACCTACAAATGTTGGAACCCACATAAAGTAAATGGTAATATTGAAGGTGACATTCCATCTAATAGCACGTGGAGTAGAGTTTCTTGTAATAGCAGATAATGATTCTCCTGATCCTGTATACTTTTCAAACTACCCCTCTGCACCCATCCACATGCCTGCTCGACATGGGTGACTAGCAGGGACTTGGCCACCCATACCTACCTTCGTATTGGCTAAATTGTACACAAGCATTCTATAATTCTCTGACAAAGTTCCCATACCTGGACTTCTGCCCCCAACAGCGTTTAACATCCAGCGTGTTGGGACCATACCGATGGTGAAGGCCACTATACAAATGACAATTACATTGCATTAAAAACTAGATCATTTGAAGTGTAATTTACATGGAAATAGACGTCACATAGGCATTGTCTAAGAGAATGGTAGAATCATAGGAGTCCTATACAGATTGATTCAGTGGGTGGATTTGATTCCAAATGAACATTAAAACAAGAAGACGGTTGGGTTATTAGATTCCAAAAAAGATAGTCAATTTAAGGTGTGGCCCCATTTTTTACCAAAAACAAAATCATGTTTTTGATAACAATATAATGATAATGAGAAGAATCCAAAGTACAAAAACTGGATACAGCAATACAAAGCAATTTTGAACCGACGGGATAGTGCAAAAATGTTAGAAATCTTAAGTACAAAGGATGCCAGAACATGTTGGGATTATGTAAATCAACTAGGGTCCACTCAGAGTTGTTTACAAGCTAATCTCATCCTGGAATCTAGGTGGGTAACTGATGTGGAGGGGTAATTTGGGACAAAACCAGATCCTACATTTTTTATTCGGAAGAATTGCCAAAGAGCGAGAGAGCTCCTTCACTGTGCAGGATATGGAAAGGCTAATTTTAAAGTGCACGCCCTCCAGAGCTCTAGGACCTAAGGACATTTTATGCTAAAGGGGGATGCAGTGACATGATTCAAAGTTCTATTTTCCATGTTTTTTCAAATAGTTGTGAAATCTAGAATACCAACATAACTGTTGTGGACTTTTTTTTTTTTTTTTTTTAAATGTTTATTTATAGCAAGGCAGTATAGGTTACAAACAGTATTGGATGGCAGTATAACATAACAAAAGAAAGATTCCGGCTGTGTGTCCTTTTCCCCCCATCATTCCGGTTTTCCCGGGCCAGAGATTCAGTCTATCACCCCCGCCTGGTGTGTACTCTCCCGGTCCCTCAGGGCCCAACGGGCGTTGATTGGTTTGAACGTCATTGTGGGAAATCGCTGATCATAGTCCAGCACTGGGGCCCATACATTCTGGAAGCGGTGCAGAGTCCCTGCTCTCGCTGCGGTGACCTTTTCCGCTATTAAGATGTCCCACAGTTTTCCCCACCAGTGGGCTAGGCAGGGGCCATCTTGCGACTTCCAGAAACGGGCCAGAACTGTCTTGCCCGCCAAGAGGCATTGTGTGAGGAGCTTAGCCCTGTTGCCGGAGCGGGGGTAGATTCCGGGGACCGGGATCCCCAGCAGAATTGTTTCAGGGGGAGATCGAACCTTGCTGAAGAAATCTAGGCCAGTAGCTTTGCTCAACTCTGTAAGTAAAATCTTTGCCTCTCTAGTTTTGGGGTGCTTAGAAGAGTGGATGACAAGCACTAATCAATAATCCGTTTTTTAAATGGGTTTCAGAAAAGGAGCAGGGACCTCATTGAATGGGTTCTTATTACAATTGTTAAAGGATAATTCTCGTCACCAACATTATCCAGCATTGCTTGTCATCTTTCTGGATCTCTACACAGTATTTGATTGTATGGATTATCAAAATCTTTGGAATAAACTCTGGAGAAGGGGGATTTCCCCAGGTCTTCTAAAAATAATAATTCAACTCCATACTAATACCACTATACAAGTCAAATACATTTAAGAGGACACCTCACAAATAGAATGAATACAGAGATAGGTCTTAGACTTGGTGCATGTTAGACCCCTGCCTTTTCAACCTGTATGGCACTAATTTGGCAGCAGGACTAAAGAAAATGTGTGCTTTGCCACTAAAGATTGGTTATAAGCATATACAATTCTTGGCTTTTACGGATGATTTATTATTTGATAGCACTAGAATTGGGTTACAGCGTGCCTTGTCTTGCGCTGAATGCTGTCTTGCAAATAACAATGTAAGAATGAATGTATCTAAGACTGTTATCATGTCCTTCGAAATAACTCAAAAGAATGGGAGTGGTTCATGGTGTGTATCCAATAAGAACAAATGACTTACCATTGATAATGTTCTTTATGATGGATATCGGCGCAAGGCATCCACCATCGTGTTCTCTCAACTGGCGAGGTGAATTGCTGGTAGGCAAATCTGTAACACCCAAAACCAGACCTGCATCGCCTCTCTGCACAGGGGAAGTGACCCTACATTGCCTCTAGTTGATGTAGTGGATGGCCACTGTATTGTCGTCATGACCAGGACAGTCTTCCCCTGCATGGAAGACAAAAAGGCCATCAGCAGCAGTCTGATCGCCCACAGCTCTAACAGGTTCATGGGCAGTCTTGTCTCTGCCAGGGACGAGAGCCCATTCATCGTCAACTCCTTCAGCTGAGCTCCCCAGCCATTTTAGCGATGCGGCCGTCATCAAAGTCTCTTCCGGCAAAGGTTGCCTTTTCCCTCTCTGGTGATTTTTCCATTGCAGACCCTTGGCCTTCCTCAGATTTTCACTGCGACAGCGTCATACTGGGAGACTTTGATGTCGAGTGTTCTAGTACCAGTTTGGAGTCTCTCTACTTTAGGGCTCTTTAGGCATTATGTTCTGGCATGGGCCACAGACCTCAACTGCATGATCGGCACCGAGGCACCACAGACATATTCAGTTAGGGACATGTTGGTGTCGCAATTGCAACATTTTTTAAAACCCAAAGTTTTCGGAGTCAACATGGTCGACCAATTTGGAAGATTTAAAAAATGTGTCAGATAACAAAATCCTCTGAGGCATTGAAGGGTGTTCTCGAGAAGCGTGCTGGGTATGCAAAAAGAGGAACGGAGGTCACGGGGGGCTGTGTGTGCAAATTTATATTGATGCCACATCTGGACCGAAGGCGATCAGCACTGAGGATCCTTGACGCCAAGCTGCACAGCGCCCCATGCTGGGAAAAAACGTTCTAAGATCTGCCAATGGCAGGGAAAGAATATCTAAGATGAGAAATCCCTGGGAGGACACAATCCATTAGAAACTACAGCTATGCAGCCAAATTAGATATTTGGGTTATTCTATTTTTAGCTTGTGACACATATCTGATGCAATAACTGAAATGTGAATGAAAAAGACTATAAAAGGCAAGTATTGTAGGTTTTCACTGGTCTAATTGTTATAAACAAAAATTAATTCCCTCAATAACATATGGATTGGAGGTAGTTCATACACTGGATGAGAAATCTCTGGACACTATAAAAGGTTTTCTGTGTAAAAGAAAGTAGAGTTTACCTTTGAGTTTACTTATGGTGGCCCTGAGATTGGAATTAGGGCTTCAATCTGTTCATTCTATTGTTTTATTTTAAAAAACTAATGATTTTGAAGAAAATCTTCAATGATGTGCAAGAATCTTAAAGCAGTACTTTTAAAAGGTTCTTCGACTGTCTTAAACAACTTTAGTACATATTGTATGATACACCTTGATGAGTTAAGTTGTGATGGTGAGCTATTAATGGGGGAATCCTCTCAGGGTGAAGTGAAAAGCAAGAGAAAATCATTGCGTATAGCATGGTGATGGTTACCTTAATTATAAATCGATAAAAGGAAATTCAGGAAGACCATTAGAAGCTGCTATACAATCCCTAAATATCTTAAGTGCTTCCCAGATCCTCGTTATCGGGGGATATTTATGAGGTTTAGACTAAATCAATTATTTACTCTAGATGTTTGGGGGACAAGCAGAGGCATTAAAAAAGGCATTTCAAAAGAAATAAGCGCTCGGAGATAATCACGACCTGGAACAATGTACTAATGGGATGTGAAAAGATTAGTTATTCGGTTTCAGCTTTTTAACAAATGTGTTCAAGATAAAAGAATTCTACATTCTGATGGGTGTTGGTGTTGTTTGTTAAATGGGAAGCATACTAACATGATCACAGCTCTTATCCACTTTATTCGGTCTGTGTGTGCACTCTTGGATGACAATTGAATGGGGCTTGGTATGGAGTGAATGTTCGGAGTTGAACTATTAAGGAGGAACCACAAATGAGTTTTATGTGATGTATAAATTGTAATAGCATAAGATTTACAGAATATGAATTGAATAATAATTGAACATTAACTGTAATGTTTTAAGGAAGATGTATAAAGGTTTCTCATAAACCATACATACAATAAACACATTTAAAAAACATATATGAGTAACATCTTTGGCTGACTTTGCACCCAGGGCCCCACACACCTCATGGGCCATGGACCTGATCCTCTGCCATATGTCCTGCAGCTCAAGAACGAGGTCATTACGCTCTGTTCTTTTCTGTGTCTGAAGCTTCGTTAGGGACTTAGCAACCTGCTTCAGGAGCAGCTGGCGCAGGGTCAATAGCTGATCATCCAGGGCGGAAGTGACTTGGCCATCCAAGCTGGGGAGAGGACGCCTGTAGCAAAGAAAGGAGGAGAGGTTAGCATTTTTTTCCCGACAAAATCGAACTCAGGTGCTCTGCCTACAGTCTGCCTAAAAGCACATATTAGGAATAGTGAGAGGAAGAAAGGACTTTTGGTGCGATGGGTAAATGTAGACTTGAAAATGTGGATATAGGAATGATATTGCTTGCCTTTCATTTAGGGCTAGTTAGGGGCAGGCTTCACAACTAGGAAACAAGAGCTATAAAGAAGGAAGTAGGATGCAAGAGGACAGAAGAGTGAGAGAAATAAGAAGATCAAGTGCACCATCAAGAGCGTGACAAACAGATACCAGAACATGTTTTACATTTTATTATATCCCAGGGGAGTGACGTGCCACTTCTCCATTGGTCAAATATCGGGTTACATGCAGTGGTCGAAGTGAGCGGGAGCGGTCGGGAGCGGTGCTCCTCTACTTTTTTAAATTACCTTTTACAGCTCCTATACTTTTATTTTAAAAAGAAATGGTTTCGTTTTAAAATAAAAGTGTATAAAGAAGTTGAAACTTGCTCTTTCAGTGCACTGCACTGGACGTTCCCTTAAACAGCAGGTGCAAGTGTTTGGGGGTGTGTATTGTGTGTGGGAGAGGACGTGGTGATGGGGTTTGTGGGGACAGGGGCAGGCCAGCAGGGAACATATCTCCACTACTTCTTTTCGTGCACTTCGACCACTGGCTACATGGGTCGGTATGGCTCGGAAAACCAGTACTGCAAAATGGCCAATGGGAAGGCATGCCATTCCCCCTCGGGTTCTGGCTGCATGGCTGTCAGCACAGCACTCCCTCTCATCATGGGAGCACTACGCTGACAGACATGCTGCCAGCCCTGAATAGCTCTCAGAGTGGTACGTCCGTGATGAGTGGGAGCACCGCGCTGACAGCCATGCTACCAGCGATGCATGGCTTTCAGCGCAACATGCCCTCTCTTCATGGGAGTGCGAGGCTGACAGCGAGGCTGTCAGCGCCTCTCCCTACCTTGCCTGGGCTGCTGACCAACATGTTCCCCCCCCTTACCTTCTTAGGGTGGGGACCAGAATCATCCTGCCCAGGTTGCACCTCACAGAAGCAGCCCAAGCATGGAAAATCACCTGCCTCTCCCCAACCCATTATCTTTATAGGGTGGGGGAAGAGAAGCCATCTGTCCCCCCGTGTTGCATGTAGTTGTCGCTGGGTCGCACCTGTCAGCAGCAAATCCACCGGGATTCCGCCTAACACAAATAGCAATACCGCAACTCGGTCGAATACTATTAGCGCTGGATCCTGAGCTGTGGAAAGGCAGTAAATCCCCATTTTTCCAGTGGGTATTTTCGGCACTATTACGGCAGCATTAATAGTGCTGTGGTAATAGTGCCGAAAATGGGGGGAAAGTGGCCAGATTTACCTCCAGCTTAACGCTGGAGGTAAATCTCAAACTTTCCGCCCAACTAATAGTTGGGCGGAGCGGTATTGCAGCAGTAATAGCATTACTGCCACATTTTTACCGCTTCGCCCAACTTGTGATGAGACCCAGCAACCACTCCAGGCAGGTTTCCTTTTAAAAAAAACATTTTTAGGGACCTCATAGTTTTATAGACCTAGCCCATGGGCTGTAACAGTAGTTATGAGCCCTACATAGCAAGTTAAAAGTCTGAGCGGGCCAGTCTATAAAGATTCATTCGAAAACTGGGGGTAGAGGCTAAAAGACAGATAGGGAAGGTATGGATTCAATGAAAGAGTTACAGGATACTGTGGTCATATTAGAGGCTTTGGTGTAATGCAAACATGAAACCCGATGAGAGGTGTATGTGATGAGTCAGTAATGATTCCCCCGAAAACCTCGACCTGGAACCTTCCTCATGTGGCCAGGGAAAGGCAGACGCTTCCTGATCCCGACCCTGCTGTTGGTGTTCTGTAGGAGGATCACATGGGGGAGGAAACAGGTCAAGAAGAGGGGGAAACTCCACTGTTTAACTTTCCACAAAGCCCTAATCTTTTAATGGCTTACTGCAAAGTGGAAAGGGTTAGGAAAACTAACTTTGTTGCCAGAGACTTAGTACCGGGACAAGGAAGAGGGATGCAGAGGAAAACTACTATGGGAGTGATCTCCTAATTAGTGCAGATTACCTACAGTTGAAGGGGACTTTGAGGCATAAAAAGCCCCCCTCAGGTGCAGGTGAGAGAGAGAGAAGCAGAACCGTGGAAGAGGACGAGACAGCTCAGACTGTGGTTGCAGCTGAGAGGGAAGCCTGAGGCGTGAAAAGACGCCGGGACCACTGAATGCCAGAAGCCGTGGCAAGTCCTGAGTCCTGAGAGAGTCTTTGCCTGTGACAGGTCACACAGCGGCAAGCGTGAGGACAAGACGATTGCCCGATAATATTTAATTGTGCAGAGTTTGTGCAGCAGGAAGCAGTAGCAGCGAGGGAAGTGTTACCTCTTGTGAGGTTCAAGGTGGCTGGGCTGCACCTGACACTCTCTAGAGCAGAGGAGGCTCCCTTCGTCTGTGGCGCAAGCAGCAGAGAACCAGAGGAGGCTGTCCACACGACCGCAAGAAGCCACAAGCCCTGAAGACATGCAAACACTGAGCTGAGTGGAGCATAACCGAGCGATTTACCAGGTGTGTTCACAGCTTGCAAGTGACTCAACGCGATCCAACGCTATCCACATGTTAACAACAGGCCACTTCACTCGCGAGTGAGTGAAAGTGACAATAGAAGTAATTTTGAATACCGAAGTACATGAAACCAACTAAAGTGCCTGTTAAAAGCAAGTGACTGTATAAATAAGCGCAAGAGGGTGTGGAAAGCCCAAAAACCCCACGGAAAAGCTGTAATTGTTCCAAAAGCTCACAAGCAATACACAAACCAGCAAAACCGGTGTAATAAACAGTACTCGAGGCAAGAGGGGAATATGGAGAGGCTTAAGGATTATAGAACTTACTGTTTATGTGCTATAAAACACAAGTCTTCAGGTGATAACGACCTACATTGTCAAAGCCAAGAAAAGTGAGACTATCCTGTGATCAGAATTTGGTTGTTGGTACAGAGGGGGAAAAAAGGTGGCAAACAGGCTGCCCTTCTGGAGTAGATTATCCAGAGGGAGACGAGCATAGTTGCCAAGAAGTCTTGAAGGGCACTAATGCGGTTTCTTGTTTCCCCAAAATATGTTTAAAAGTTTGATGCTGATGAAGTATAATAAAGTTGTGGTTACACTAAGTTGGAGGTTAACACTGAAGCACGTTTCTGTTCTTGTTGTTGAAGAGGTAGACGGGCAGGTGAGTAAACCCATAGGGTAAGAGGCATTGCCCAAAAGAGCATGGCAGAGGCATAAGCCAGGTAGTAGTTGATGCAAGTGCCGAACTGTGGTTCTAACATAAACAACTTTGATTTGTGCCATTTAAAGACAAATTGTGATAACTTGTTGTAGACACGTTATGATTCTTCCTGAAGTCAAGTTTGAAGTAAAAAACTGTATACAAAACCTTGAAAACTGTATTGGAACTGTATTGGAACTTTGTGTCAGAAGGGATTTCCTTGTTTTCTTTCAACTGTGGAAAAAACCCTTGTTCAGATCTGGGGAAGGGAAATTCACCCATGTTATGAGAAGACACATATTGCGAAGTAGATCATATGCTGTACGTCCTGGGAGGATAGCTCAGCTGCAACATGCTCGTCCTGGAAGCAAGACGACACGAAGCAACACATGTTCGATCCCCGGGTCTGCGCTTGGAAACCTCTTGGTATTTAAGTGCGTTATAAATATGCAACTAAGACAAAAAAAACAATTACGCAACAAAAAAAAGAATTCTTGTAGCAGCGCCTCCATGCCCGCGGGCTGGTGAGCGCTTTAAAAATGCAAAATAAATAAATCAATAAAAAAATATTGATGAATTGAAATGCCAGATATTTCATTTTTGCTGTATTTGTTGTAGAAGTGTGAGAGTCAGATTTCCTTTTGATAGAGAGTTTACTTTAGTTTATTTTATGCAGGCAAATCCTCGCCAGGCTAGGGACAGTGAGGGGTTTATACAACCTTTTAATTTTTAAGTTGTCTGCTTCACATTTCTGACCCCTCACATGTATCAGTGGCTATGTTTCAAAGTGGCCGGTGATGTTGAGATATTTTTTTCTCCAAAAAGATTTATTTAACACACTGTGGGAAGTAGCAAATGGAAAAGCATGACATCTACAATTCAGCAGCAACAGGTGACACAGTTCATCGTGATCACAGTCCTGACCACTCGAGAAGGGGGTGTGTTTACGCAGCGTAGTCTAGTATCCAGGCACGGCAATAATTACATATGCTGAGGAACTTCTGCATGTCTTTAACAGTTTTGGGCATTAGAGTGTGAGGTATTGCTGCTGCTCTGTCTGGTACAATCCTCTTACCATCCTTTGATATTAGCTCCCATAGTTACAAAACTTCTGCTAAGAAGTACTGCAGTTTTCCCTTGTCCACCTTGTACCCTTTTGTTACTAGTAGGTTCAATAAGGTTATTTAGTCTGCTCTACATTGCTCTTCATTTTCACTGCAAATTAGGAGATTGTCTACATATTGAATTATTGTACTTTTTACATCAATATTCCCAAGGTCTTCGTGCAGAATTCTGTTAAATACACTGGGACCTTCACAATAACCTTGCATTAACCTGCAATGTTCATATCTTCTTCCCCCTACGGTAAATGCTGTTAGATATTGGCAACTGGGGTCGAGTGGTACTGAGAAGAAGACATTCTTCAGATCCACAACTGTGAAACATGTAGCTTCTTTTGGGACACTGCACACAATTGATGCAGGGTTTGGTACTAGGGGGAACTCCTTCTGTATGACATCATTAAGTGGGCGTAGATCCTGGATCATCATCTAAGCCCGCCCTTTGCATTTTTTATAGGGTAAATCGCAGTGTTGCATGGTGAAATTGATGGTACAATTATGCCCTGTTGTAGTAGTGCATTTATTGTTTCCCTTATTCCTTCTTCTTCCTCTCTGGATAGCAGGTACTGCTTTACTCTAGGTGGTACTGCACCTGGTTTCAGTTTTATTTTTATGGGCGTTACCCCCTGTAAGAGCCCTATGTCATGGGACCCTGTTGTCCATTAATTTGGCGGTACTTGTTTCATATCTTCATCGAAAATTGAAGGTGATGCACTGACACTGGCCATGAGGGGGTTATGTATCTCCCTGTGTTGAATCATTATGTGACAGGGCACACATATTTCCATTATTATCTCCCCATCAGTGTCACTGTCAGTGAACAGCTCTTCGTCAGTAAGGCCTCTTAGCGCTATGTTGGGTCTATACACAACACTGTTATCCACTCAAATCCATGTGTGTCCAGTTCTATTGCCACAATACGTTTAGCTGATACCTGCAAACCCCTGTAGGTCAATTGAGAGGATAGTGGCGGGCACAATTTCTGGGTTTAACACAGGGCGAAAAACAAAGTCGGACGGCACCCTCCATTCTTTTTGCGTTATTTCAAGCACCACTCTAACTAAAACCTGTATCCCATAGATGAAAATGTCAACATCTGTGGGACCCCTCTCACTGTGACTTCATTTGTCATGGAACTGATCATCAACATTGCTCTTATTAGACATACCCCTGGGGTGGAGCACACTAATTCTAGTTCTGTAAAGGAGATGGTCATGTTAAGCTTGCTAAGGATGTCCCTCCCTAGTAAATTTATGACTGAATCTTCGTGGTATAACAGCGGTGCCTGCACCGTTTATCCTCCCACCATTGTATCCAAATCTTTTGTGTAGAGAACCTTCAAAATTGCCCCAGAAAATCCCAGTGTTTCCAAATTTCGGCCCGAGAGAGGAAAGGGGTCCCTTGATAATATCCCATGGGTTGGGCGAGGCATTCCCTTGAAAAATGTCCCCTTCTCCCACAATTCCAGCATGATGCATGGCCCCCTCCCAGAGCCCCTTGTCCTCCAAACCCTAAACCCCCTTGACCTCCAAACCCCCCCTTTCTGCCCCCTGTACCCACCTCGTCCTCTTGTAGGCCTTCCCTCCCATTGGGGCTCCTCGTATTGCTTCTCACCAGCCCATAGCTCCTGCCTGTTTGCGGAGCAGGTTGCTGCCATCCTTGCCAGTGACCCTTCCGGCCCCTCCTCCCCGTCTCCCTGTCTCTCAGTGGGCAAGGCTGCTGTAACCACAGTGACTTTAACCAGTTTATTCTGTACAAGCTTGGCCTCATCTGCCAACCTCCTCTGTGCAATTTATTTTTCTCTTTCTTTGATCCTCCTACAGTGGTGTACTATAATGCTCTGAATTTCAGGCCAACCTTTGGCTTCTATCCCAGCAATTTTATCCAAGGCTTTCTGTACCTCCTTTGGGAGGCCTCTTTTGATGATAAAGTAGAAAAGGGAGGTTGATTGGTCCCAAGCCATGCCCGTTTCTGATCCCTGCACCCGGAGAATGTACTGCGCAGCCTCTTCCTCCTCCACCATGGTGCATTGCATCATCAAATGTAAATCTGGGGTATCAGGGAAGGTCCTTCCGCAGTGCATCCCATACCTGCGCCCTTACGTTATTAAATGCAGACCCTTCATGGCGGTCACAATTTGTTGTTATCCCGGGAAACCCACCTTCACCCACAACCCGTCTTCTTGGTCTCCCACAGCGGATACTAACAAGCTCTTCACGTCCCCTACAGCCAGAGAGACCCCTGCACTATTTTTTCAAATGCGTGTTTCCATTTTCCCGCTCCTCTCGAAAGTGGCGGCTATAATTTTAACAAATTATTCTTGTCGATCTGTGCCCATGGTATATGGGCCCTAATGTACTTAAAAACCCAATTCGAGGACTTGAAAGACAAGGGAAAACTAGTTCTCTTGCTCCTTCTTGACCTCTCTGCCGCATTTGATTTGGTCGATTACCAAATCCTCTGCCATCACCTCAAGATAGCCGCCCCCTTATCTGACGCAGCTACTTTTTGGATCAGCTCCTTTCTGGCAAATAGATCTATGAGGGTCTTTTCCACCTCTGCCGCAGCCGATCCAGCACATGTCCCTTGCGGAGTCCCGCAAGGCTCCTGCGTTATCGCCCACGTTGTACAACGTGTTTACTAAACCGCTCTTTGATATTCTTGACTATATGGGTGTCTCTTACACGAATTATGCTGACGACACCCAGATACTCATCCCTATCACTGGCGACTATGTAACTGATGTCAACATACTCAACTCAGTCTATTCAGTCATCCAGGCCTGGATGGCACACCACAGGCTCTGCCTTAACGATGAAAAAACAGAGTTACTCATCCTAGGCTCTCAGCCAAAACTCACTAAACTTGACCCTAAATATAACGCCTTCATTATTGATGGAAATGTCATTAAAGTCACCAACGTCACGAAAACACTTCGAATCTACCTAGACTCCACGCTCTCTCTCAACAGACAAACCAATTCAGTAGCCTCAGCCTCATCGTACATATGTAAACTCATCACAGCTTGTCGCCCTTTCCTCACTACTGACAATTGCCTGATACTAGCCAGAACCCTCATCATGTCTAAAATTGACTATTGTAACGCCCTCTATTTAGGGACTAGTCATAGAAACCTTAACAAACTTCAGGTCACCCAAAACAATGACATTAGGGCTGCCCTAAATATCCCTAGGCGCTCACACATTTCTTCCACTAGGCGCAACCTACACTGGCTACCCATTACACGCCGTATTTCACTCAAAACACTTGTTCTAACACACAAGGCACAAAACAATGCTGCACCTGCTTACTTGTCCTCGCGCTTTTACACAACATACAGCATCTAGACCACTGAGATCAGCACAGGTGCACACATTAACCATCCCTAGCTTCAAGCTTCAGACAGCTAGGGGCTCGAGTTTCCCAGTCCTGGCTGCTAAATTGTGGAATGCCTTTCCCAATGATCTCAGGAATGTACCAGCCACCCAATCCTTCAAAAACAGAACTAAATGTTGGCTTCATAAACAAGATGCACTGACCTCCGCCTTGTAATTCTCACAGCGGTCACCTGCAATCAGGTCTCCCACTGTACATACTCTATATTTGACCTCTCTGCCAATCCATGCATTATCTATGATCTCTATTACTATTCTTGCTGTAAATCTTGTATATATAATGTAATGTAATATTTGAACCTATCTTTGTAACACTCTTCTGTTACCACCTTTCTAAACACGCGCCCTGATGCCCTCGGGCAGGTTGTGCAATACAAATAAACAAATACAAATACAAATATAATAGGGTTTACCTGCTCCCTTGTGGATGAGAGGCATTTGCAACTTCATTTTACTTCCTTTCTTACTTACTTTTACTCCTTTCGCTTTACTCAGTGACATGTTTCCCAACCTACTCCTTAATCTCCCCTGCCACCTTTGTTGTACCACCCCATCTTCCAGTTCTTTTCGTAGTGGCAGGGGCATTCCTGCTGCTGCTCCTTCCTCATACTCATCTAGATCGCTCCACACCTACTCTATTTTCCTGTTCGACTCTCCACTTTCTTGTTCCTCCCCTGCTTGGCTGCCTTCTTGTTCTACCCGTACTATCCTTATGGGGGTATTATTAAGGTTGAAGAAAAACTCCCCAGATTGCCACTCATCTTCCGGCCGACTAGATGCGTTCCCAGACGGGAGTGGGGATAGTGTTGGCCCACCTGCCGAGATCGATGGCGCCTCCCCTCACCCGGGCAACATTTGGCCTCTGTCACATAATTCTCTTAATCGTGTCAATTCCATCTGTGTTGTGGCAAGTTGCCTTTCTAAATCACCAGTGAGGCGTGCAAGGTTTATTGGAGGGGCGCCCGTGGGTCCATAGAACACTCTAGGATCGTAGGGAGGTGGGGCTGTCGCTGCGGGAGTGGAAGGTGCGATAGGTGCAGGAAAATAAGATGGGTCACTGATCCTGCAGAGGGCCTAGTTAACAGTGGGTAAAGCTTAGTGTGTTCTTAGTCCCCTGTTTTTACCATTTTCCTTTCTGCTGTTTCTCTCCCCTCCCCTGCTTGGGCTGGTGCCTTCTCAAACAATACTTCCTTGTCTGTACCATTAGAAGGGGATGTTTCCTCAAACATCCTCCAAAGATCCAAGACTGCATCTATTTTGAAGTTGCTTTCCCCGGTACTTTGCTAATAAGTGGGTTGTCACAAGATCTAATATTCGTTTATCAAATGACCCTCCTTCCGGCCATACTTGGGACGATCCCTCTCCCTTTATCTCGGTGAGCCACTGTTCATGATATTTCGGATTTTTCTCGCTGTATAGAGGGAGGTGCTGGCAAATATGGGCTAATGGTGTCTCTCCCTCATGGCTCCTCTCTTTAACTTTGGGTTCACTCGTGTATGTGTTGTGCGCTAAAAATATAGTTGAGAAATACTTCTGTTTAGCTTATAACACTTCAAAAAACACAATGCAATGTTGCAATTTAAATAACCTTTTCACTTACACCTTCTCCACTCCACATGAACAAAAACAAACTTTATACTAATTCAATATATGACAGTTACACATATACTTTTTAGACGTACCAAAACAATTGAATTTAACGACAATTAACATATAACAGAATTGCTTTGTTTCTAGCTATACTCCCACCCTATCCTAGTTCACACTATCATATTCTTCTCCCACTTACTCTCCCTGCCCCCCTTCACTGAGTCCCTTTCGGCTGATCTCTAAAAGAGTTATGCTTACAAGAAAAAGAATGTGCTAATATTTTCCGAGTCTAATCACTACACAAGACTCCTACGTTTTTTCTATTTTATCTCGACTTATTTCCTGCACTGGTCGAGACAATGCTACGTGGCGCCGCCTTCCACCCCCTTTTGGAGCTAGGTTTCCCTACCCTTGACGTATTCCGTTACTTCAGTATTCACATCCTAATGGCCATATAAAGTAAAGAAAAGAAAAAGCCTATCATTTACACTCACACAAGCCCTAGGCCCTAATCTGACTCCCCACTATTCTCTTAACGTTACCCTTACACCCGTTACCTTCTTTTTAAATTAGCCTCCTCTGAGATTCTCACAACCAATACTCACGTGTCTGGGGTGATCCGAGAGCCTCCATTCACGGTCTATCCACAATCGGGGCCGCACCCCAACCAAGCCGTGACCCGCCCTGGTGATCAGTCGGATATTTGCAATGGCAGGAACCCTTGGAAACTGTCTTTGTGCGTGCACTGGTCAGCCGCAGGAGGCAATGGTTTTGCTGGGTGGCGTCCCGGATCTCGCTGCACGACACAGGGGTATCTCTCGGCGCACCCACAAATCACGTCCTAGGGGTCAGCAAGTGAAGGCGCTCACTCCCCACTTCACCAACAAAAACTCTGAATAAAGGACACATCCCAGTAGGGAATGAGACCAGGAGATTGGTATGGAGTATCAGCAAAGGTTTATATAAAATTCAGCATCCAGAGAACTCTGCTGCCTTGAGAGCGCTCTGGCAAACCATACAGAAACAATACATTGTAAAGGCTTACACAGTCATCAGTGATGATTTCTATACAGTCTACAAGTAAAATTTTAATTGGTTAGGGAAGGGGTGCGCATATAGCGCTGTAAGGGCCGGCTCCACAGGATTGGCTGATGATGTGGCAGGAGGTTGGACATCACGTGGTTCAGCTGGGTCGGTCCGTGCGAGGTGAAGTTTGGGTCAGGTCCGGAGAGGTGGCTGGTTCTGGCTGACTAATCTACACACTTATCCTAGACACACAGTAAATAATGATCATTACTACACCTTTTTAAGTTTTAGGAGAGGCCTATAAATTGTACACATATGTTTGCATTATCTCACGTTGAGTCACTAGCGAGGTGAAGGGTGCGGGGGTATTGTCACCGAGGTAACCTGTGGGGGCTGGGATTGATAGCTGTTAGATCTGGCACATCAGAGCGGGAAGGGGGTGGAGTGACACATGTTAGTTTAGGACAGAATATACTGTGGCAGCAAGGAAGAGTCACACTAGTGTGGTCAGCAAGGAAGAGTCACACTTCTGGTAAATCAAAAGAATAGCTTAGGAGGGGCACAAGGTTGAACAAGCAGTAATTTTCCAACAGCGGGGGTGAGAGGTGCAGGAGAAGGTTTGTTGCAAGAGCAAGTGGTCCCTTTCGCGTAGAATGTATAGGGCGGGGCTCAACCAACCCCCTCCTTCCTTAAAACATCCATACTGATCCATGCCGCAGTGACGGGGTCATGGCCCGGACATGCAGTGAATGAGCAGGAGACGCACGTGGCGCATAGCTGGGTGCAGAGACGGCAGCAGAGATGACGAAAGCACTGCAGTATCTAAATCAGCCTTGTGATAGGAGACCCCCGTTCCATGGGCCTTTAAGTGTTGACACCCATTATCTGTCTTAAGTTTCTGGGCGATCCCTTTACCCTTAGATTCCACCATTACATAATTGGTTATTTCGTTTTCGGGAAAACTGCCTTCCTGTGACTATCCACTTAAAAAAACTTCTCCTAAACAAACTGGTTTGTTCTTTACCCTTGCTTTCTTTACTTTCTTTGAGACTGTGGACTTCGATGTGCCGACCACAAGACCAATCTGAAAAAAAGCATGTTTGTTGGCAGGAGGAGGGGATCACACCTCGAGTTCCATTGGGTGTATCTTTGTGTGGGGCTCACACTTCGCCACTTCTCGTTCCACAGTACCTTCTCTCCTTCCCTGGCAGACCGCATTGCTCCTCCAGCAAGGCCAGGCATTCACTCCTCAGCCCCATATCCGTGCTCTGACTCCCCTGCCATGGTGCACCTGCGGTTTCTCTTCATATGCTCCATCGGAGAGCCCTCATGCTCTCGATAGCCTAGGTGCCATTTGCTCCCCCTCGCTATGGTCTTCCGTCCTGTCGCTGGAGGTCCCGGCTCTCCTACAGTGTCACACCATTTGCTGGTACTCTCCTGACTGCAGGCCCTCCACTATTCTCATCTCGCCCATGGGGGCCGGCCTTCCTCACCCATCAACTCTCTTCCAGGCGCGCTGTATTGGTGGGTTTTGGAGCTCTAGCTCACGCAAACATCTTGGTCTGCACCCCCTAGCGGTCTCCTACTTGCTGCTTTTTAATGTTTGTGTTTTTGTGTACATTCATCAGCCTTGAAGTCTTGCATGATATGTTCTATCAGTGGCTACGCACATTGCACTTTGTAGATAGAAACTTTAAGGTAATATGATGTAAATATATAAATATGTACCTAGTAGATATACAGGTTGTGATGGATTACCATTTGGCAAGGGTGTAGAAGCCCTGTCATATTTTATTTGTATTAATTTAATAACATGATGTGGGTAATTACATCTCTGAAAGGGTAATCTGCTGATCAGATCCCCCATTCATAAGATCCATGCCAAAAGCATAGTGTAGAGCTGTGCACTGCAGAATCATTAGCCTGATTGCAGCACCTGCCTTACAGCGGCACAGAGCAGGTTCAGGTTTCAGATACACTCTTGACAGCTGAAGTCATTGCAAAACAGGGGTGGCATTTAAAATATGCTCTCCCGTTCCTAATCATCATGATTATGAGAAGCCCATGCTGGTGGCAGGGTAAATTCTAAACATAAGCCATGCCTGAGATAGGGCATGATGCATAAGCAGTGGCACGCATCATGCCCTATCTCAGGCATGGCCTATATTTAGAATTTACCCTGCCACCAGCATGGGCTACTCATAATCATTGCAGCCACATCCAATTTGATATCACACGTATGCCAGTTCCTGTGAGCCAGCTCAGCTGTGGAAGGTGATGTGTATTCTGTCCAGACAGGCTGGTCCTATCAAATGACAGGACATGAACTTGAATGGCCATGCCTCTTCTTTGATCTCTTTGTGAGCGTAGGCAACACCCTACTCTAGAGACAGAGGCCCTCATTACAACCTCGGCGGTAGCCATGCCGCTATTGGCGGCATGGCTGCCGCCGGAATCGCGTCCGGGTCCACGGAATGAGGAATTACCGGGCCATTCTGAGTTCGGAAGGCCTGGTAATTCCTCCCTCCAAAGACCCGGGCCCGGTCCTTCCCCATTCCCATTTCAGCCCCCATAGGGCTGAATGGGAGAGGGAGCAAAGAACGGGCCATTACGAGTTGGCCCGTTGTTTGCTCCCTCTTCCCCTCTCGGGACCCGGTAAGCACGCCTGGTTTGACCAGGCGTTACTTACCAGGTCCCGCGAGGGGACCTCGTAATGAGGCGGTACGGGGTTAACGGCGCCGGCACCTTTTACGGTGCCATTAACCCCCTACCGCCAGGGTCGTAATGAGGCCCAGACACTTAAAAGGAAGCTACCCAGGGCCCATGAATCAAAGAAGCACACCCATTCAAAGGGTGCTGCATGCAAAAGGGGCCTTCGATCCTATTGAGTAGGGAAGGGGCTGGGGTTAGTGTAGACAGGGAGAGCTCTGTATAGTTGGGGGAAGGTTCCACCATCTTGTTTCTCTATCCCTCTCTCCTGCCTGTCCCCTCCACTTCCTCTAGCACAAAGCACTTTGGATGTGATGTCAGAGCAAAGTCCACTTCTTTCAAGAACAGGGATTGTGATCCTAATGCAGGCTAGCTTTAGCCCAATCACCTGTGGGTTTTTGCCTTTAAAGAAGGGATATCATACCACTTCTTTGGATCATCTTTTGGACTCCAACTCTTCAAGAAGATTTCACTGGACCTTTGTAGGAATAGTTGATCTCTCCAAAGTCCTCCACCAGTGAGATGAGATTATGACCAAGTGTCCAAGGCAGAGACGAGCTCTGTCCCCTAACCATCCCCATGAACTATTGGTGTGAACTTGCTGCTGGAACAAGACCTTCCTCTCTGCCAACCACAGTCGTACCCAGGATCTCACTGTGTTGAAGGACCCCTGCTGTTGTGTACCAGCCTCACCCATATTTGGGAGCATGAGAAAAGGACTCATCTTGCCCCAGAGTCCCTGGCGTGTGACTCACAGCACGCTGAGAGCCAAGACAGTCGGGATCCTAGTGTTTTTAGCTGTTGAACCGCTTGGAGGTGTGTTTCAAGAACCGTTCCACACATTTGAATCACCACAACGCTAAAGTGCTGCCTTTTGCACTCTCCTGATCTTCGAATCGCTTGCACAGCGTTGAGTCTGGTTCAGTGCTGCCAGACCACCAAGAACGGCAAAAAGGTACTATTGATTGGGCCCTAGAGACTAGTTAGGTCATGTTGAGCCCTTTTGCACTCAAGAACATATCTATCTAAAGAACATTGTGGTTATTACTTGCTTTACACCCCTGATTCATTACTCAGAGTGCTACACCTAGATATCTTTGCTTATTCTGTGTTCTTTCGTCAGGGGTGGTTTTGTGTAGTGTTTGTCCATTTCATTTTTTTGCAGATGGTGTATTTTATTAAAGCATGTAATTTTTTTATATTTTATATATTAAGTCCATTCCAAACTGGGTTCAGAGCAGGATCCTCAACAATAGATAATATTCTTATGATGAGTGTGCGGAATCTGAGGGCGTCCTCATTTCTTTTCCCCAGATATCCTCCTCTCAGGTAGCCAGGGAAAGGCTGTCGCTATCGGATCCTAACCCTGGGGTGGATATGCGAGGGAGGACTACCTCGGTGAAGGAGAATTGGGGAGTGGAGGTGTGGAACACCCTTGTGTGAGACGCAGTATCACCAATTTCCCTTTCATAAGGAGTCCAACATCTCCCAAGCCTTTATAGGCTATTGGTAGTCCCTTCCCTATTTTGCAGTAAATCACTCCCCAATAGATAACAGTTAGGTACTGGGATGAGGAGGAGAAAAACCAGAGCAATAATCCTCTTTTTTTCACTCCCACACACCATTTAGGTACTGGAATGAGGAGGAGGCACGCAGGATCAATGCAGAACTCCCAAGCCGGCAATGCATGGTCTTGTCCTTTTTGGACCAATCAACCTGGCAGCAGGTTTAAAAGCAGCAAGAACGGTGAAATTTGAGTACGCTGTGGAAGCAAATCTACGGACTGCTGAACGAGAGCAAACCTCTCCTGGAAGGCGGCGTGACAGAGTGCTCAAGAACCCCCGGTTGGATGCAGTGTGTGCGCAGCAGAAAGCAAGGCTAAATGAAGCTGGAGACTTGTGCCGGACTATGGAGAGGGAACCGGTGTGCCCAGGCAAAGCTGTACAGTGAGGCCTGAGCTGCGACAGACGCATCAGTGGTGGGAGCGAAGCCACAGAGAGCCGCTGTGGAGACGGAACGAGGCGCTGCATGAGAGTGAGAGAGGTTGCGGTGGGCGAAGCATAGCTGGAACGCCGTAACCACCGGCTGGTGAGTCAACCTAGGCAGGGGGACACCGGGATGGCAGGCGAGCATGTCATACCTGTGACAACTTTAATGAATGTTGATATAGATGAAAGCAAGCACTTTTGAATACTGATCCGAATGAAAGCAGTTTTGTGTGCTTTGAGAGAACAAGCATTGGCAAGAGCCATAAGAATATAAAGGAACTGTGCAACTTGACAGAACAAGCATTGGCAAGAGCCACAAGAGCATGTGAAAGTGCCACACGTGAATAGTGGCAAAACAAGCAATGGTAAAGCATCATGGGGATGTGAAATGAGAATAAACCAAGTACCACTGTAGAGCTAAAACAGTGGTAATGTGCATATGAAAGAGAATCAAGTCAGGTGTGTTGGTTGCGTGACCTGTAAGGGTGGACCGTGTGGTCCGACAACTCCGCCTAGACCGAGGACACCCACCTATGGAAAAGCCACTTGCAAAGAAGCTTGTGATTGAATATAAAGGAAATCTTGTGTGAAGTGTTTTTGGAAAATTTTCAAACCTTGGGGAAGGGAACCCCTTTTGCATTGTAAACTCTCTCGAACCTTGGGGAGGAGGGAGCCCTTTACAACCAAGAGCTGGAAGAAGCTCTGAACTGTTATTTGAACACTTATTATTTTAATGCTTATTTCAATGCTGATACCCGTACACATTGTACACAAATAGATGTGAGTGCAAATATAGGATTTGGACACAGATAGACATTTACTTTGGACTTCCTGACACAGACTATCCTTAGTTTCATTTAGGTAGGGAAATCCCACCTTAGCAAAGAGCAAGATGTTGTATGTGTCTACTTCAGGATGCTTTGACAGGAGGTGGCTGAACACCCTCCTGTTTCGGGTGCATGAGGGGACAACTGTGCAGGTGAGGTTGAGCAGCATGGGCACCTTCACTAAAGAAATATGGACATACAGAGGATTGAAGCAGGGATGCGTCATTGCACCCATGCTGTTCAACCTGTATCTCGTAGATCTTCCCTGAAGGCTTGCAAGAGTCAATAGCGTGCCTCTAAAAATGGGATGAGTCCACATACCATGGTTGGAGTATGCGGATGACGTTATTATCCTTCACGCTATTATCCATGGGGCTTAAGGCAAGTGCAAGCAAATTCAGCGCTTAATCAAAAAAGAACAGTTTAAAAATAAACATTGATAAAACAAAATACATGCACTTTATTGAATTGATTATTGAAAAAGACATTTGTGTGCTCTGAACAGCATGGAGAGTATGATTGAGCAAGTTACCTCTTCTGCCTATTTGGGGCAGCTAATTACTGTGGGGAAAAAGAACTCTCAATGTATTGAAACAAAGCGTAGGAAAGCCATGTCACTTATGACAATGATCAGAAAATGTGCAGAAAAAAGGGCTGGTTACAGTTTGAAGGGCATCATGTTAGCTTATTAGCAGAGCCTAGTCACTACAATCTTCTATGCTTTAGAGGTCAGATATGATAACGATTCCTCCTGGTTGAATATTTTGAAAGGTACGATAGGCAGAAGAATACTGAGTTCACCCCAATGCATGCCAGTACAGGCCATTCGATTAAAGTTGGGCTTGACATCATTATCTGCCGTGGTGGTACAAAAACGTGGCATTTTATAAATAAAGGCTAGGAAAGAGCCTCTGTGGCGCTGCTTTATCTTTTCGGGTCTACTATAATAAGAAATACCACAATGCAATCATTACAAGAGTTCAAAAAACATAATTAGAAATTTCCTGAGGTCATAGGATGGACTCGGGAAGATAGCTCAGGGGAAACGTACTCACCTTGGAAGCAAGTCGAGGTAGAGCAACACAGGTTAGATTCCTGGGGTCTGCGCTTAGAACTCTGTGGCCAAAAAAAAGCCCCTGACCCCCTTTGCTTCAGGCCCACACAAAAAAGGACCCTGAAAACTTGTGTTCCATTGATACAGGCACAGCAAAGGACCAATGAATGAGCCTGACAACCACCCTTGCCTCAATAGAAGCAGAACATAGGTTTCAATAATTTCTCCTACCAATCCTAGAGAATTCCAGGACCACTAACCATAGACCAACAATAAAGTGAATAGGTTTGTTAGAAAACTGGGTGAAATGACTCACCTGTTAGCGGAAGATAGGAGAAAAAGAATACACTTGGAAAGTATGATTTTTTTCATCAGCAATAAGGGAATAGTTTGTAATTAGAATAGACCTTCTCTTTCTTTTCTTCACTGGTTTCTTTTTCCTTTTTTCTCTCCCTATACTTAATTGTCTAGAAAATGTAATTTACTCGTAATTTCTTTTGTGTATAGTATGTATTGTCCTGTACACATTGAATGTACCTCTCTTGATTATTGATGTATATTCAAGAGTTATTTCTTCACCTCAGTTTATGTTAAGCTATCATGTGCTGTTTTAACATTACTGTTGTATGTTTCGGGGACAATCAATATATATTATTCCATTGATCCACACACTTCGGTAATATCTCTTTCTCATGGTTGTGTATTATTTTATGCACTACTTTGTATCAGGCCCCAATCAATATACTCAACACACCCAGGGTGTCATGAACCATAATGAACACCTTATTACAATGAAGACAGGGATAAGTGGAGTGTACACAAGCACTCAGACCGGGGTTCTAGAATTGATATGACCCAGGGGAATTAATAAAAAAAGCCCATCTTTGTAAGGCTTGTTCTGAAAAATACTCCTAGAAGAATCTACAGAGGTACACCTCTATGTTGATGTTCATAGGATGGACTCCAGCATGGGATTATCTGATCTTTACACACTGAAGCAAGCTTTTATCAAAAAGGTAAAACAACAGGATTGGTGTATGAACATGGAGCATATTTCCTCATTAAAAACACTGGTTTACTGAGGTATGCACGTTAACTATACCTTTCCCAGCAATATCTGGTCCAATGCCCTTTCCCGCGTTGAAGGGGATTTTTATTGTTGTTAAGGCTGAATCAGCTGCCAACATTAGCAGTATGTGGCCCATGGCCACGACAAGCGTTGCCAGAATCAAAAAGATACTGCAGACTATGCAGACGGAACAGTTGCCTGAATCCAATCGACATGTTATGACTTGTTGTTTAACAGGGGGCCATGTGTATTTGCTGCATCTTGGGAAATGTGTCCATAATCCTGATTAGATCAAAAAAACAGGCATATTCTCGCGACGCTGGCTATCGGGAAAGCAGATATCATTAACTATTGCACTGAGAAGAATATGGAAGATAAGCAAGGGTACATTGAAAGGAATGTCTAATGATAATGTGAAGATAATGGAGGAAAAAGAATGTGTCCTAATGTAATGAACTCGCATATTTGGGACAAGCGAGTACCTGTATGAATGGATCACAGCGTACATGGCAAACACCATGAATGTGCAAAGGTCTTTGCTGTATTAATAACATTTTGACAAATTTGTGTTAGGTACTTTTAAGTGTACATAGAGATGACGACATGTGGCCATATGGTATAATGTTTATATATTGTGTAGTATATTATATTACAATGAGATTAATTATGTATAATTATGAAGTAATATACTGTGATTGTGTATTGTATTGAACTTATAATTATTTTTGTATTTGTGTGAAAAGTTCTAATTGGAACTATACACACTAATATATATATATATATATATATATATATATTTATAGAACCTTTATTTTGGACTGTCATGCTTTGGTGTTTGGGTCACTACTGAATCACATTCACTCACCTCTTAAGTGCATAGCCTTCCCTCGGCCCACATTACCACAAAAGACAAAGGAGGTATATCTCTTAACTGTGCCTTTTTTTACCTTCATGATTGTGTTGGCTCTTGATTTGTAGCAGTGTGAGTGCAGAGTGGGCATTGTAGCCCCCTTGTACTTCAGCATGGAAAAATCCAATTTGTCACACAATTAAAGTAAATATGATGCATTGATCGTTTTAATTTGTTCTATAAATTGTTCTCTGAAGTGTATCTATTAAATATTTAATAAATTAGGTCATTTGAAAATTGCCTTTTTTTAATTAGAACATTGTTTTGACTGTGTTAAAAAACCTATTTTCCTGAGAAACTTAATTTATTTGTTGTTTAGAATCCAGTGAGGGGACAAGAGCAACTGGGATCCAATTGTTGGAGTACTGATTTATAATGATGTGCAGGTGTATGCAGTAATCCGGGGAGGGTGACGAGGAGGTTATTATTCAATCAGGTGCCAGGAGTGGCAGGGATCTAATGTGAGGGAAGAGAAGACAGCAAATGAGTGGGGGGTAAAGAAGGTTGTAATTCATTGGCGGGGGGGGGGGGAGGCAGGGAAAGCTCAGATGCATAGAGGGAGCAGTAGACAATGGGATCTAACAGAGAAAGTCAGGCTTTCCAATGAGGGGGAAGTAAATGAAGTGATATGCAGGGTACCCCTAAGGTCTGGGATCCAATGATGGGAGGTCTTAAACGTAGGGCTCCAGTTACAATATCCAATCCCTGCGCTCACCTGCAGAAATCATGCAGTTCCTGGAGGAGGCTGATCGTAGTACTCTTTTGTGATTCACTGCTGTTTCCTGTTGCCTTCAGGAGTCTCAAAACGGATTCCTGTAAACCAAGAAATGATACAAATTCTCACTTTGGCATTGAACAATGCCACTTTTATAAGCAAGTCCATCCATAGCTTGGTTGGATACAGGGATGATGCTACACTGTGGAGACAGAACTGTTTGGTTATGCATTGTTGGGGCAGTGGTGAGTGTTGAATCAGTGGGTAATTGGTGAGTATTAGTGGGTTCTGCATATCTGAGACTCCATTGGGTTAGGCATATTTGGGGGAAGCAGTGTGTCCCGGAGGGGTAAACGAGCAGTGCAAGTGAGATGCCCAATGATAGCAGTGGGGGCTAGAAACCTGGACAGCATTGGGTGGGCCTCTAGTGGGATCCGAATCATTGGGGCTATTGTTGGTGCAGGATCAAGAGGGAAAGTGACGCACACTTAATGGTTGGAGCTAGGATATGTGAAGATGATTGGTGCACAGGTGGATTCTAGATATTTTGGGCGAGCAGGAGTGGGGTGCAGTAGTGTTCAGGTAGTGGTGGATGATGTGTGTATAGCAGTGCTTTGTACCGTATGGGTGGGGCATTGGTGGTGATGGAAGTTTGGCGACTGGTGCTGGGAGGTGAATGCTGCAATGCTTCTTCGATTTTTGGGGCAGCAATTGGTGCCGGATCTGGGGGGAAAACCTTATGTGCAGAATATGGAAGGGCAGCAGTCAATGACTTTGTTGAAGGTGGATGGTAAATGGCTCGCACATGTATTCATTGATTGGCAGTTTTGGCGGTGAGAGCAGCCCATTGCACGTTTACTGCTACATGCATGCTCATGGTCCTGTGCACACTTTGGCCCCATTCTCACATGCAGCCTTCTGCACACTTAGAGTCGTGTGCGGGGTTGTGACCATCTGCATACTTGAAGACACACACACACGCAGATAAATATCACTAATGGCAATCGTCTCTTTGCTATGATGCAGTCCCATAAACAGTCACAATCCTGTGTATACTCACCAGCTTGTCCTGTAAAAAAAGCAGAATGTTCAGTGTATCCATTCTTGTAGTGATGTCCTCCCAGAAGCAGGTCACCACCACCACAGGCAGCGTGTCGTACCAAGGTAGGTAGTGATAGAAGTTCCCTGAAGAAAATATAGAGGAAATTCTGAGACGGGTATGGATGGGTTTGGGGTAGGTTTTCCCCGCAGGGTCTTTCTAATCTTCTCTAGTTCCTGTAAAGTACTTTTCCCACCCTATTTTCTCCCATATACCTTCTCGACCACTGTCTCGCTGTATCCTCTTTCTGCCCTTTCATTATCTTACCATCAGTCGTCAGCTCCCCACTGTTGCACGCCCAACAAAAACAGGCAAGGGACGCGCTTTCATCTTACTCTATTAATACACTGCAATTGAGGGTGGTGGTGTTCTGTATACTGCAAGTACCGAAATGGGTCACAAATATAGTTTCCTTAATAAGTACATTCTGCAGCTTCTTGAGTCATGGGACAAACAACTTCAAAAAGCCACTTGCAAAATGTTCTGCAGCCGTGGTGCACACATAAGCAGTTATCTAATCACAAGTAAATAAATACAAACTGAAATCAGACCAGGTGCCTTTGTCATATTATACGTAATTAAGTTTGGCACAGTGGCCTTTTTCAGCCTTCCAGATTTCCATAGGAAAAGTACACATATACACAGCCATATAGATACAAAAATGTAATTAAATTAAAAAAAACTGTTAAGCTTACTACCTACAAAATGTTTAAAACAACCAACATTATAAATATCAACGTCAAAGATTAAAGATGCTTCTAACAGGATTCCAAGATGGCGGCGTTGCGGAGAGGAAGTGTCTGAGAGCAGCGTCGTCCGCTCCCTCCCATGCCACAACAATAAAGCACTGCAACAAGGCGACATCGGGTCTCAGCAAGAGCACAGCAGAGTGGAGGAAATTCGGACCAGCAGCGAGTCGCAGAGAATCGAAGTCAGGGTCCACTATGTCTTAGGAGAACGGACAGGGAGGAGGACCCCGCAGCAGCCGACAACAGAACGTGGGAAGCCGAGGACACGGGCGCGCCCCATAAGGAAAGTACATCCAGGCTGGACATCTTCGGCGGTCACCCCCGCAATGTGGTAACTGTGAACGGAGCCAGTGACCACGGCCCCGACATCCATCGGCTGCCCAAAAAGGACTCACCGCTCGGACCTGAAGGCGCGAAAGAGGAGGCCCTGCAACCTGCTACGGACTCGCCAGCAGCAGGGAAGGGTGGAAGAGACAGCTGGAGGGGCCCTACGATTTAAGTCGGATCACAGCGACTAGCGGACGCAGGACTCTGCAATATAAGGTACGCTACCCATGGGGGCTGCGGAAGGGGAGAAGCTACGCCGGAGGCCGCAAAGGAGAGCGGGGGAGGGGGACAAAGACAGTCACTCGACACGAACGGGCCCAGAAGGAGCCCCGAGAAACCAATTCCACTTCCCCTCAAGCAGGGAGGAAGTGAGGGGACGGGGGAGAGAGGGAAGGAGGACCCCCCCTAACTCCCAGAAACCCCCCCACCAGCAACAGGAAAAACTTCCAGAACACAGTACCCCGAGTCTCTGCAGCCCAGGGGGGAACCCTCAATAAGCAAGGCCCACGATCAAGCATCTGTTCCGGCAGGGGGAAGTGGTCCCCTAGGTGAAGCGAAGCGATCGCCCAAAACACCCAAAGGGTAATGGGGCACGACAAAGGCCACACATAACGCCAAATCAGAGGGGTGAGTCTCCACACAAAATTGCAGCCACATAGCCCAAATGCACCAACATCACTCCCCACAAACCTAATACCATGCTTCAGGTCGAGTTGACGAAGTCAGACAATCGGAGACCACAGTAAACACCTACCTAAGATCTCAGAATCTCCCCAAAGCTCCAAAGAACCAAGCTATCCACGGCGGCCACTAAACGGAGACAGCACTAAACCCTACAACACAGAGGGGGAATATATAAACTGATCGCCCCACCCGTGGGGAAAGATCAGAGGCACAAAGCTGCAGTGAAATAAACCTCACCAGCACCTATGTCCAAATCCAGGGGACGTACTGAGCAACCCACCCTTCAGACAACCCAGAAGAAACAGGATCAGTGTCTGCCACAACTGTGGGCGCAGAGGTGGTAATAACTACAACCTCCATGAGAAAGAAAAATCTAGAAGGACTAACCGTCAAGGTGGGAGTAGAAACGTAGTCAGACGACATGGCAACGAGAGAAGACATGAAAACGTGGTTTGGGGAATTCCAGGCCCAGTTTATGGCCACAATGCAGTCCCAATTTGAGACAATGAAAACGGACATGAGATCGTAGTAGTACAAGAACTTAGAACAGAGATGACAAGTCTAGGGGAAAGGACGGATACGTTGAAAAAATGAAGCAAAACCTAGACAAAGAGGCACAACAGCAGGCAGAGATCCAGGAACAATTGTTGAGACGGACCCATAACCTCGAACTACAATGCGAGGACAGATCAAGAAGGTTGAATATAAGAATTAAGAATATGGCAGAATCTGTGGAAGAAAGAGATCTGAAAGAAGCAGTCCAGCAAGTCTTCAAGGATATCCTCGATGCCAAAGATGAAGTTGAGATGGCAATGGATAGGGTACACCGGGTAGGCCCTAAGAGGACAGGAGAACATGGAGCAAGACCTCGAGATATCCTGGTGGCACTCACATCATATAAAAAGAACATATTTTGCAGAGGGCTGGCACAATGGACCATATCCGAATGAATGGCATGGACATTCAATTATACCAAGACCCGGCGCAGTCCACACTGAAGAAACGCCGGGAAATGGGCCCAGTGGTAACAGAACTAACGTCGAAACAGGTCAGATACAAGTGGACATTCCCATTTGGCTTACTGTTCCTGTGGGAAGGGAAACAAAGGAGGGTCACGTCCTGTGAAGAAGGCAAACAGATACTGGGTATACAAGACCAAAAAGGAGTCAGTCAAGGAAGATTAAGAGAAAGGCCCACCCAGAAAAGAACAGAATGGGAATGGAAGAGAAATTACAGAAAAGTGAAAGGGCCACAGACAAAGGAGTGAGAAATCCGACGAAGAACCAAATAGGCAAGACACACAGGAAAGACTCTCCATCCTGCTCAATGGACAGCGAAGGAAAGAGCGAGACCACAGCATTCACAAGTGTGACGGAGGGGGGAGAGCACTTGGAAAACCACTTGGAATCCAGAGGGTTTTAGAATACCCTACAAGTTATCCCTGAGTTATTGTGGGCATGGTGCGGACGGCGCTATGCCTGAGCGGTCATAGGAACCAGAGCCCCACCTCAGGGAAGTTGGGGGGGTGGACAGAGGGGGGAAAAGAATTAGACAAGTTGGGGATTGCACAGTTGGGGAAAGGGAATGGCACCGGCAAGGACCATAACTACTGGAAAGCACAACGAGGCACTAACTCAGAGATACAAATCCCTACGAGACGATGGGAATACAAATATTGACATATAACATTCGTTGGTTAAATTCCCCAGTAAAAACAAAGAAAGTGGAGCATTTTTTAAGGCAAGGGAAATACGATATAATCATGCTTCAGGAAACACATATCAGAGGGCAGGACAAGAACAAGGTTCGGCTGAAAGGGTACAATCAGATACTACAGGCCAATGCGCAAGAAAAAAAAGCAGGGTTCATAATTGCTGCCTGAGACTCCCTAAACATCTAAACATGCAGATAATCCACACAGAGGCAGATAAACAGGGGAGATATCTATTCGTTAACACGAAAATAGATGGATATCCCCTCACATTAGGGGCAGTGTATGCTCCAAACACGTGACAGGAGGGTTTCCTCAAGGATACCTTGGATAAGTTAGAATAAATCACCATGGGGGAGATTATGCTGGGGGGGGAGGGGCGGGACCTGAACATTGCAAGGGATCCCACTCGAGACAGGTCAGGGTCCAGACAGCAGGGACAGGGAACACCATCGAAAGCCCTACAACAAAAAATGTCCAACCTAGCGCTGGAAAATGTCTGGAGGCACACAAACACTACACAACAAGGCTTCACATACTTCTCACATGTCCACGGGACAATGTCTAGGATATATCATCTCTGGGTCTCGACAGGTATTCTGGGGAAAATTTGCGAGTCAGAAACAGGCTCCATCTCATTATCTGATCACGCTCCTTTGTGGGCAGAGATAGCATTGACCCCAAATGTCCCAGGTTTGTGGAACTGGCGGATCCCAGAAGAAATAATTAGGGCTCCAGTGTTGGGAAACACTCTCTGGGAACACATTGCAGAATACCTATCCTTTAATAACTTATCAGAAATATGCAAAGAAACACAATGGGAAGCCCTAAAAGCGGTAACAAGGGGACAACTAATCGCATTAAGGGCTCAAAGGAAGAAACAGAATATCCAATGGGAAAAAGAGTTAGAGACTAAAATATCCATACTCCAAGCTGAAATAATGCAGAAACTCACCCCTAAATTGCTGAAACCACTGAGGCATGTCCAAGGCAGGCCAACTACACTCCATTTGCACAAAAAAAGCGGTAAGACACCTGCAACGGCTGAAACACTGGTACTATATAAAGGCAAATAAAGCAAAAAAGTTATTGGCTAGGCAACTCAAAGGAAAGAAACAGGATCGGACAGCGAAGGCGCTGGTGGATAAGGCACAAAGAAAAACGCAAACGGCACGGATTGGAAACATATTCTACCAGCGCCTGTACTCTTCGGATCAACCAGACGAGAAGCTACAAAAAACATATCTAGAGGGGGTAAATCTCCCAGTCCTATCGGAACTCTAAAGACAAGGTTTAGAGGAAGACATTTCACAGGAAGAAGTCCATATAGCAAACAAAGCTCTCCCCAGGAATAAGGCCCCGGGCCCAGATGGTTACTGTTAGGCAGAAACCTGTGCAGTTCCCTCTGGGACCACTGCAAACGATTTAAGACTACAGGTGTTTGGCAGTAAACCCAATTGGTAGCAATCTGTACCACACAGATTCACTTGGTAGCTGTGGCTGAGCAGTCAGACTTCCCTCAAGAAGAGTTAGGCAGTATACAGAGTATTCACAATAGGTCAAAAGAACACAGTAGAACAAGTAAACACTGACCAGGGCTTGGTGGAAAAGAGATATAATTATTTATTTAAAACCACATCTAGAAAAACACACAGGCACTAATAGTAAGCAATTCAAAAACACGGTCACTAAAAGATATATACTCCCTTAGCAGAATATTAGACAAGTCTTAAGTAAAGCCCCACTTATTTTCAGACAGCGGTGAGCGCTTAACGCAGATGGCACTCTAATAATTTGTTTTAAAAGGGAGAGAAAAGCAGAGAATAAATTGAAACAGATCCCAACACTTTTTCAAGAACACAACAAGAGAGGGAGGCAAAGTAAAACCGTGAGTTTAGAGTTCAGTAGGCCGGATCCACTTTAAGAGGATCAAAACGAAATGTGTCCAAGGTCACACGGTTGCAGTGCACAAGAGTCTTGTAAAGGTTCAAAAAAGAGTTGGAGCAAAAGAAAGGGACCAGTTAGAGGGTCAAGGCGGCCAGCCCAGTCCAGAAGGTTAAGGGGTTATTATTACCTTGACGCAATCTTTAGAAAGGGAGGCCTGGCGGACACGGTACCTTACAGTGGTGAGAATACTCCAGCGGGGGCAGTTGTTCCTGGCAGCGGATGCAAGTTGGTGCTTTGTCCGGGG
The DNA here is from genome assembly GCF_040938575.1 of Ambystoma mexicanum. Taxonomy (NCBI): domain Eukaryota; kingdom Metazoa; phylum Chordata; class Amphibia; order Caudata; family Ambystomatidae; genus Ambystoma; species Ambystoma mexicanum. Next base: position 1,152,317,184 of record NC_090932.1, read on the forward strand.
GAACAGAGGATCTCGTCGGGGAGGAAGACAGGAGTTCGTTGCACTGCCAGGGAAGAAACCAGCTGCGGAGTTTCTCAGGTAAAAGGAGCGGTCCTTTAGTTCGCAGTCCAGTGGTAAGTGGCTATCCGGTTGCCGGGGTGCTTGGCACGGGCAATTCGACCACAAGCCGGTCTGGGGTGCAAAGAGAAGAAGGTAAACTGGTTGTGCCCACCAGTCAGGGGAAGAAGCCTCTCCAGCCGGGAGATCTTCTCTGTCGTCGGGAAGTGGTGAGTCGGTTCCGCAGGGCTCCACCGGTGGTGTCGTCGTGGTAGATCGGCTCAGCTTCTCCCTCGTCGGATTCTCAGGTCCTGTGGCGACTTCTGAAGTTCCAGTCCCCAAAGCCCTGCTTTTACGCAGCACACCCCCATTCACTCAGCCTAGCGGTCACTCAAACATGCTAAGTGGTGAGACAGCCGGCTCACCACTTGGGCCAATCACACAAGAGTGCGACTTGAGATACGAAGGTAACTCAGTCCAGGGTGCCTAAACCCCCTCCCACATCCCCTGTGGTACCCAGACAGAGTGGCACCACTTTTGGAGGCTTCTGTGGAGAAGCCCGCCAAAAAGTGGAACAAAGGGCTCGACTTGGGTTGGAGTCACAGAAGAGAACACAAACGCCATTTTAGAATCGAGTCCTGGCAAAAAATACCAACCAGAGAATTAATTTTAATTAAATAAACCGGCGGTATGTTTCGAGGCTATGAGAATTAAATAATTAAAGTTGGTAGCCTCGAACAATGGGAAAATCCCATAGGAATATATTCGTGGTCGAATATAAAAAGTAGTATCCACTGCCACCAGCCAAAACTCGATCAGGGGGGACTGAGACGTGCCCCCTCGACTAACAGACCCTGGGGAAATCGAATTGCCCCGACCAGTACATCCACAATATGATGGTTTGTACCGGTTTCTGTTAAGAATTTGGGACTAGTAAAGCCAATGGTGACTTTACATGCCCTGGGAGACACTAGTCAGTCCCAGGGTATGGAGACTATGGTGGGGTGTCACTATGACACCCCTGTGTTACTGCACGGAGGGTGCTGTGTAACACACATAGTAAAAACACATGAGACCCTATGGAGTAAAGGACCCCATAGCCCATAAAACACATGAACAGTCAAAGGAACACCATAAATCATGTCCAAGAGTGGGAGAAAAAGAGTCTCACTCTTGGCAGGAGAAAAAAACAAACTCCAGAAATCCAGCAAAGCTGCTGTGGGGGACTCACTAGGTTAGGAAATTGAGCCTAAAGAGAGAATTCTCCCTAACAGTTACACCGCACAATTCTTTAAGACATACAAAGATATACTAGCCCCGGTCCTAACAGAATTATTTAACTCCTTCAAGGTCAAAGGCAATATTACCCAGTCTATGAATGAGGCAAAGATGCTGGTAATTCATAAACAAGGGAAAGACTCACAATTCCCTAGCTCACACCAACCGATAGCCCTTATAAATCAAGACGTGAAATTATATACCAAAATACTAGCCTCAAGGCTTAAGCAAGTACTTCCGAAATTGATCCATCAAGACCAATCCGGGTTTGTCCCAGGAAGACAAACACATGACAATATTAGGAGGGTCATCCACTTAGTGGAAAAAACAGGAATAACACAATCCCCAGCGATAGTGCTTGCCTTGGACGCTGAAATAGCGTTCGACTGGGTAAAATGGTCGCTCCTCTTCCAGATACTGAGGAAAATGGGCATAGGTGAAACTTTTATAAAGATGGTAAAGGCAAACTACAATTCACCCAATATACATGGTAGTGAATGGTAGCATCTCCAATAAGATCCCGATTAAGAGAGGTACAAAACAAGGGTGCCCGCTGTCTCCCCTGCTATATGCTATATTTTTGGAACCACTATTGGCACAGATAAGGGACAAACAAGAAATAAAGGGCTTAGACATGGCAGGATACACCCACAAAATCGCAGCATATACAGACGACATGCTGGTGACTCTGGGGGAACCAGAGAAGTCCCTTCCAAGCTTCATGCAAGAGATCGAATCATTCGGCTCCCTGTCAGGTCTAAAAATTAACAGGCAGAAATCAGAAATCCTAACACTGGTGGGTGACATATCACAAATACACAAGGTGGCGTCAGATCTGCACTTAAAGGTAGCGAAAACAGGGGTAAAATATCTGGGTATCACTCTGACAGGTAAAATTCAAGACCTATACTCACAAAATTATCCCAAACTGCTACAATAAATAAAACGGGACCTCACTAGATGGAACCCCTTGTCGATTTCCTGGTGGGGGAGGATAACGGCCATTAAAATAACCATTCTACCAAAGCTGCTATACCTAATCCAAGCCATACCGATTAGGATTCCATCATCATTCTTCAAATCCCTGTCGAAAATGACTATGGCATACATATGGCAAGGGAAAACCCTGAGGGTATCAAGTGCAGTGCTCACGGCCCCAAGGAACGAAGGCGGTTGATCTCTCCCGCACTTTAAGAAATATTATGAATCTGCTCAGCTATGTGTACTGAAAGAATGGATACCAGGCAATTCCCAGAAACTGTGGGCGTCACAAGACAGCGCTGTGGCGACGACACCCACCAGACACCTGCTCTGGCTAGCGAAGAAATATAGGCACCCAAATGTACAAATCAGTGAAATAATGAAAGCAACGCTAGAGAGCTGGGATAAGGCTACACAGAAAGGTACTCTTACCAAAGACCCAGCCCCCTTCATGCCATTATTCAAAAATCCAGAATTCCCACCGAGTGAGGAGAAAGGGTCATTTCAGAAGTGGGAGAGGCTGGTTGTAAAATGGTCGGGGATATGTGCCAGGAGCAAAACATAAGGTCGTTCGAGGAATGTACAGCATTGCTAAATATGAACGCCAAGGACAGATACAAGTACGACCAATTGATCCACTGGTTAGGCACGCCCAGAATTAAAGAAGCTGCAACAAGGGAGCTAACTCCTTTCGAACAGTATATAATGACACACACTGGGACAAAAAAGTTTGTGTCAATTACCTATAAATATATAAATACATCAGAGGAAGAAATAAAGTGGACATACATTAAAAGATGGGAGAAGACCCTACAGAAAATGATCCCCAGTGGGCGATGGGAACACATATGAGGGATGACCTAAACTTACTAAGGCGATACAGACAAAAGAAATGTGGATGAAAATTCTCTTACAATGGCACTATACACCAGCAAGGCTCTACAAAATTTTTCGGAATTCCCCATACAAATGCTGGAGGGAATGTGTAGGAGAAGGGGACTGGCGGCCCATCTGGTGGGAGTGCCCGAACCTACAGCGGTATTGGGTAGATGTCCATACACATATGAAATCAATGTTCCCAGCCATGGGGAACATAGGAAAAGAAGTATGGCTATGCGGACTATGGGACCCCAAGGACAAACAATTGACCAAAAGACAAAAAAAAAACTTTATGGGTCTATTGATAGGCACGTGGCTTGAAATAGCCCAAAAATGAAAAAAAAAGCACCCGCCTTTGGCTCTCGACTGGATAAGGAGAGTCTGCACTCATATAGCCATGGAGTATATAACATAAAACATACAGGGTAACCATAAAAAATTCAGGGACAACTGGGGAGTTACCCTTGAATACCTCCAAAGCGATTACATGGAGCAATGGTGCCCACACAAACTAAAGATATTGGACATGTTTAACTAAGAATTGCTATTGTTTGGAGAGTAGGCTGCAGAACTGAACGTTTTTACTTTGCCAGCACGTATTTAACTATTACAGCATTGTGAGCTGCCCGGAGATCTTGCTGTCCTTGTGCCTTATTGGCCGCGAGTGCGCTTCCTGGAGGAGGCGGACCTTGCAGGGAACATGTGACTGATCACGTGACCGGCTTCCTGCTTAAACTGCCGGCCCGAACGCCCGAGCGGCGGAATTGCTATTGTTTGGAGGGTACGCTGCAGAACTGAACGTTTTTACTTTGCCAGCACATATTTAACTATTACAGCATTGTGAGCTGCCCGGAGCTCTTGCTGTCCTTGTGCCTTATGGGCCGCGAGTGCGCTTCCTGGAGGAGGCGGACCTTGCAGGGAACACGTGACTGATCACGTGACCGGCTTCTTGCTTAAACTGCCGGCCCGAACAAACTTGCGGTGTTAAGCTCGTGGCGGGGACAAGGGCGCGGCCCTTACAGTACTGTTTGTCTGCTGTTTGGCTCTGGGAGACTCTGGGATACAGAGAAGACCCTGTGTGAAATCTCAGTACAACGGCAAGTTTTTATTTCACTACATTTTGGCTAGCTTGGTGCTTTGTTCATTTAGTAGGACACTGGGTGACTGTGGAGAAGTTCTCTTTGAGCCCAGATTTCATCCGACATTCACTGTTATCTAAGCTTCAGACTTCAATAGCTATTATTGGGGACCTTCAATGTCTACCTAAACTCTTAATAGAGGATTTGGATGTTGGCTAATTGCCGTATTTAGTTGGACACTGGGGAGGAGAGACGGACTAAGGCTGCTCCTCAAGCCATTGGGCGTTCCCAAGGCATTACAGTTATAATATAAATATTTTTTAATTTGTTATAGTGATTCTGAAATTTGCAGAATGTCGTATATATTTTAATCACATTGTTCTCTTTCTCAGATCTAATTTTCTCCTTTGATTTTTATATAAGGGGGGTGTTTTTTTTACCCCGTAGATATCCACTGTATCCTATTCTTTTATATTGGTGTATCTTTTTAACAGCTACTCCTTTATTATTGGGTTGTGTTTTATTCTTTGGAAAAGTTTTTTGCCCCCATTTATATTCTAGAGACTGCGAGTTGTACTCTCCTCTCTCTTTTTACTTTAAGCAAGTGTTTCTGTACAATCAATTTATTAGATAATGCCTGCACTTAGAAGCAGGTTTGAAACTCCTGAGAGTCAAGAGTATAAGGTAGTAGAAGTTCAATTGGGCTCTCCAATAGATTGTGAGGTGCCTATTAATATAGATCATATGGAAAATAAGGTTGCCTCTACTATATCTGCTGAAATTAATGGCGAGGGAGGGCCAAAACACACATCTGAGGTGAGTGTGGAGGGTCCACCCATCGCCAATTTAACAGCTTTGGAGGCTCAAGTGCCTATTGGGGGAAATTTAGATATATTAGATACAGGGGCACCTGGGGTTCAGAGAGTTATGCTGGATTGTAGACAGGAATTTACGGATGAAGAATGTCTACAACAAAGTCTACTGGGTACTAAAAGGGTGATTCTTTTTCATGCATCTACTCCACTTCAGAAGGTTGTGCTAAGTGGAAAAATGAAATCTAGGGAAATTCATGGCTCAGATGCATCAAGGCAGAACATGATAGGAAATACTAAGGGAAAATACCCGTTTGGTACTAATTATTCCACTCATATTTCGCCAGCAGTGTTCATTTTTGGGAAAGGTGAACAGGATAAGATACAATGTGCCACTACCCCTATCCAGTCGAAATATGTTAGTTGTGGAGAACTATTTAATGGGACCCCTCTTCCTCCAAAATATAATTTTAATCAACCTATCGGGGGGGTTGATTTGGGCGATTCTTTTTTGCTTATGGCAGATGCTACGGGTGATTCGCTTAAATAAATTATTTACTTAGAGATGCCGACAGGGAGATTTCTATCTAAGGGTAAGGGTGTGAGGAGCCTATCTGAGGGGGCACCGAGCGGTGCACTCTCAGAAACTAGAGATATTACTATGTTGGGGAAACAACAAGAGGGTAAACAACAAACCACACCAGTCCACCCATTAGAGGCTCCCAATATTCTTATACATAGGAAGATAACCACTACTCAAAGGGATGGGGAAGAGTATAATTTACCTAAAACAGTGGATAGTGCCACTGAACCCGATCAAACTATGTTGGAAAGCTGTACTGTGGGGAAGGACAAAAACTCCCGTTTGGGTGGGGAGGATAGAGGAGATTTTCTTCTACCCCTCCTATCTAACTTGCATATCAATTTAAATTTGGCTCTGAAAACCATGGGTGAGTCCCAAGAGATGCTCTGTGGCTTTATGGTAGGCCAACAAGCCGCCTTTAATTAGTTACTCGTTTGGCATTTCTGGAGGGCCTTGTGGAGGGCAAGACCGATAAGGACCGTAATATTAACGAACAGAACCTATTGGATAAATATAGAGAGGAACAGGATACTAGACTAACAACTATGGATGCAAAAATTACCACTTTGTTGGAAATTGCGCTTTCAGGGGATCGCCCTACCTCTTCAAATAGAGGGATAGCGAATCAAGATTATCCTACCCAAGGAGGTAAAAAAATCACACACTAAGAGACATGGAAATGAATTGAGTTGTCCAGACAGTCCTTCGGTTCTTTTGGAAACCATGGCAAGAGCAAAACAGGGACACACTCAAGAACAGGATATAGAAATCTCTAATGCCCAGGAGCTTGAAAGGGAAATATTTAAGGAGGGGGAATGTTTGAATATTAGCAGTGAGGACGCAATAATCATCCAACAAACTCCACCTAAAAAGGGGCAAAAATGTAAACAAAAGACAAACATATGGAGAAAAAATGAGTAGACCCAGTATTGGAAATGGGTAGAATGGCGGAGCCCGACGAGGTATGCGCGGTTAATATTTCTAACTATGACATTAATGAGGTACCCCAATCTCTGGTGCATAGACATAAAAAAACAAAAAAAACAAGTCAGGATGCTTTAAAAAAACAAAAATATGCCTAATACTAAAATTAAAGGCAGAAACTCCAATCTTAACGCTATTAGGAATATTCCTGTTCAGGAACAGCCTGACGATAGTGGGGTAGCCAAGGGCCCTAATAGGGAAGAGGGGCAGGCGCGGGGGGAGGTTATTAACAAAAGCGCGTTAGCTAGGGGAGGAAAAAACATCAATCCTAACATCGAAGAGGGCAATCTAGTGAAAATTGGGCAAGATCGCCCACAAACTAAACAAACCAAGATGACAGCTTTTGGAAAAATAACTAGCACTAAACATGCCAGACCATCTATAGGCACGCAACAAATCAATGTTCTCCCAATTGCCCAAGTAATGGCCCCGGTAGCATATTCCAACACTCCCGTTTTTAATGGGCCGATTGCCATGATTGAGAGTGGGAGCAGTTCTACTCTTAATAATATGGGGGACAACCCCCTAGACACACAGATTCCCAAAATCCAGGACTCCCAAGGTAATGCATTGGCAAAACCTTTTGTGGATAACACAAAGACGCAATCTATTTCGGGACAGCCCATTTCAAAGATCCATACAGGGAAGATTTTGGGCTGGATTAATAATAATAAAACAGACTCTCAGGCTAGTTTAAATAGAACGCATCTTTTAAATTTGTTCAAAAAAATTCCTCTATTGCGGGCTATAACAACCGATAATATAGACGCTATTTCTTTACCTAATTATAATAATCATCGAATGGTAAGTTGCTTTCATTCGGTGATGGTGGCAGATATGGTGCATGCCCAGGAAAAAAATCTTAATTCTTTGGGTTATGGTCTGTCTACCTTAGTGGATGATAAAGAGGTCGATAATTTCCTTCAATATAAGGAACCGATTAATATTCCAACAGAAGAAATTGTACAATTGGGTAATAAAATATTTGAAAATTCAGACCCTGCGTTGGCTCTAATTTCCAGCCTTTTTAAAAGTGGTCAGGATTGGACATGGTTGCAGCCAATGCTTAAAACTTTAGATACCCTTAGACAAGGTAATGGGTGTTCCTAACAGGTTTAATATCGACGTTATTTCCTGGAACTCATGCGGGGAGTACATTTGAATACATTTTTGAGTAAAGGTGAAACTTTTCCAGGAAACTATGATGCTGTTCGACACGTACATAGAAGGTTTCTACACCTTTTCCTCATTAGCATTGAGAGGGATAGCTGGGCGGCCTAGTGGTGGTTTGATTATTGCTGTTGATCGCAATTTGGGGTTTCATGGTAATGTGATTTTTAGGAGTGATTGGCTTCTGGGTATTGTTTTATCGTCAGAGAATAATGCAGATCCTATCCTCCTGTTGAATTTATACTATAATCCACTAAAGGTGACTTTGGATATAGTGGAGGAGTCTCTTGGAGAAATTTTGGGAGGATGGTTTGAGAAGGGGTTTGGAAATCGCATTATAATGGGAGGTGATTTTAACTCCGCCTGTGCTGAGGGTTCAATGCTAAATGAAAGAGGGGTGACCCCAAAATTGCTCCACCCTAATCTTAAGAGAGGTATATTGTGGGACAAGTTCCTTGAACATTGGGATCTGGGGCTTTTAGATCATGCCTCGGATTGGAACCTACCCAAATATACCTGGAAAAGGGGAAGTAATAGTTCCAGAAGGAACAAGTTACTTACCTGTAACTGTTGTTCTCCAGCATGGGTCTGGCATGGATTCACATGCTCATGAATATTCCCCGTCGTCAGGCCGGGAATCCTCGGTATAGAAAAAAATCAGTATCAGTTTCGTTTCTGATCTGTCTTTCTTAGTAGTAACCAATCACTGGTCTCTGGGTCATACTGCCCCCAGCCAATGACTGCCCTCTCCCTAAGCCCCGCCTCTGGCAACCAATCCACAGATTTGGTAGCACGTAAAGTGGCAGTATGACCAAGTGAAGAGCCGCAGAGGGGTAGGCGGGAGGGTTCGCATGTGAATCCATGCCAGACCCATGCTGGAGAACAACAGTTACAGGTAAGTAACTTGTTCCTTCTCCAGCATGGGGTCTGGCATGGATTCACATGCTCATGAATATGAGAATACATAGCAGTACACACATGCACAACCACGGGAGGTGGCAACAGGCTCAACATTAAGCAATACAACAACTCAACATTAAGCAACTCTTACCTCCTCACCAGGCTCACCTTAGGCGAACAGGTTGCGCAGAACTGCTCGGCCGACCCTGGACTCCTCCCTGGAGTCCCAATCGAAGCAGTAGAATCTTGTGAAGGTGTGCGTCGACCTCCACATCGCAGCCCTGCAGATGTCAAGCAGGGGCACACCAGACAGGAACGCCGTGGTAGCAGCGATCGCTCTGGTCGAATGGGCTCTCGGACGGCCGGGCAGCTGTCGGTTTGCCAACCGGTGACAGTGCATGATGCAGCCGGAGAGCCATCTGGAAATGGAAGTCTTCAAGAGAGCCTTCCCTTGATTCACAGTCCCAAAGTTCACAAACAGCTGTGACATCTTCCGAAAACTCTTTGTGCGGTCCACGTAGAACTTCAGCGCTCTAGCTACATCCAGTGCAAGTGCAAAGTCCTCTCGGCCGGCAACGAAGGCGACGGGAAGAAAACTGGCAACACCAAGGGCTCGTTGAGGTGGAAGTCCGACGGCACCTTGGGCATAAAGGATGGGTGTGTCCTCAGCACCACCCTCGTGTCATGAAAAGTCAAGTATGGAGGCTTGCAAGATAGGGCCTGGATCTCTCCCACTCGTTGTGCGGAGGTGATGGCCACGAGGAAAGCTGTCTTCCATGACAGGAACTTCAAAGGCGCCGAATGCATAGGCTCGAATGGGGCCCCCATGAGCTTGGTCAGCACCACATTAAGCTCCCACGCCGGGGCAGGAGCCTTCACCGGCGGGAATGATCGGAATAGTCCCTTCATGAATTCTTTCACCAGGCGATGAGACCACAAGGACGCCCGTCCCGTCGTCCTGGTATATCGGGAGATTGCAGCCAGATGTATTTTGATGGAGGCGTGAGCCAGTCCAGCTTTGGCCAGCGACAGTAGGTACGGCAGTACTTGAGGGGCCATAATCCGCAGAGGGTTAATCTTCTGTGCACGGTACCAGACAGAGAACCTCTTCCATTTATGTCCGTAGCACTTGAGAGTTGAGGACGCCCTGGCCTTTGCAAGAACCTCTCTGCAGTCGGCCGGGATGTCTTACCCTCCAAACTCTAGTGCTGCAGGAGCCAGGCCTGCAAGTTCAGCGACTCCGGGTTGTGGTGAAGAATGGCGCCTCCTTCTCTGGAGAGACTGTGTGCGTCCGTCGGCACCTTGACTGGTGGGGACGTTGACAAGTCCAGAAGGTCCGGGAACCAGATCTGTCTCGGCCACGCCGGTGCGACGAGGATCATCCTGCACCGGGACCTCTTGAGCTGGTTGATGAGCCGGAGCAGCAATGGCAGCGGAGGGAACGCATAAAGAAATAGGCCATCCCAGGGGAACGAGAAAGCATCGCCCATGCTCCTCGGCTGGGGGAACCTGCTGGCGAACCTCCGGCACTTGGAATTCGTTGCTGTTGCGAAGAGATCGATTTGGGGTTCGCCCCATCGTCGGAAAAGTCGATCCACTTGATCCTGGCGTAGTTCCCACTCGTGGCACGAGCGCAGCTCCCTGCTGAGTGAGTCGGCGATCATGTTTTTCATTCCTGCCAGATGAAGAGGCACCAGAAACATCCCTTGGGTGACGGCCCAATGCCACAGATCTTGGGCTTCCTTGGATAGGGCCAGGGACCTAGTTCCGCCCTGCTTCTGGATGTAGAACATCGTGGTGGTGTTGTGGGTGAAGATCCTCACCACCTTGCCCTTGAGGGATGGAAGAAAAGACCTGAGGGCCCAGAACACCGCACGGAGCTCCAAGATGTTGATGTGGAGAGACTTCTCCTCCTGGAGCCAAAGGCCTCTCGCGTGAAGATCTCCGGAGTGTGCGCCCCAACCTTCCAGGGAGGCTTCCGCCGTCACCGTCACCTGGTGAGCTGGGGTCTGAAAGTCCGTGCCCGCCGACAGATGGGAGCGGGCTCCCCACCACCGGATCGCCTGACAGAACTTCTCGTTGAGAGGGATCTGTCCTCGAAGCTGCCCGTCGACTGGATCCAGCGGGCGTCGAGGAACTCCTGTAAGGGTCTCATCCGAAGCCTGCAAAGGCGCGCCAGATAAATGCAGGAGGACATCATCCTGAGGAGGGACTTGATAGATCTTACCCAGGCCATGTCCGTGGCCAGCAGACGCTGCACCTTGCCCAGAATAGTCCTGGTCCTTTCCTCCGACGGCCAGGCCAGCCGCGCCACTGTGTCGAGCTTGGCTCCCAGAAACAGGGCGACTTGCGACGGAACCAGGTGGGATTTTGGAAAGTTGATGGAGAATCCCAGGTCTGTGAGCAGCTGGACGGTCTTCGCAGTGTGCTCCACGGCAAGCTCCCTTGTCCAAGCCCGGATTAGCCAGTCGTCCAGGTAGGGGTAGACGTGGATCACCTGTAGGCGCAGCCACGCTGCCACCGTTGCAAGGCACTTGATGAACACCCTGGGTGCCGACTTCAATCCGAACGGGAGGGCCTTGAACTGGTAGTGCCACCCTTGGACCACGAACCCGAGGAACTTTCAGTGTCTTTTTAGAATGGGGATGTGGAAGTAGGCATCCTCCAAGTACAACGACGACAGGAAATCGCCCTCCTCCAGCTGTCCCAGCACATGCTGGAGGGTGACCATACGGAACTTCTGTGCCTTGATGTACTTGTTCAGTCGTCGTAGGTCCAGGATGGGGCGCCATCCTCCTGTCTTCTTTTTTACGAGGAAGTACCTTGAGTAAACTCCGGAGCCCCGAAGCCTCTTTGGGACAAGCTCAATGACACCATTCTTGAGCATCGCCCTTACTTCCAACAGTAGTTCAGGGATATGATTTTCCTTCCTGGCCACGGGTGGAACGCGAGGGCACTTCTTCTGAAGTTCGAGGACGTGCCCTTGGGCCAGGGCGTCCAGCACCCAACGGTCGGTGGAGATGGACTCCCACACGCTGACGAATCTCGCCAGCCGGCCTCCCACCGCGGTGCTTCCGCGAGGGCCCGACCCCACGGTCGGTTCAATCTTGTTTGGAGGCCGCCTTGCCTCCTTGACCTCCTTGTCAATGATGATGGGCACCACCTGACTTGCTGCGTCCCCTGTAGGCTTCCTGGGACGAAGATCTTGCCGCTTGGCGGTAAGTGGAGGAGCCACTGCCGGATCCCTTGGAGGCACCTTGTCTGCCTCCGGAGCTCCGAAAGGACGGTGCCCGGGCAGTCTCTGTGTCTGTCTTGATGGCCTGAAGGGACTCATCAACCGCCTTCCCAAACAGGTTGTTCGCGTCGAAGGGCATGTCCAAAACCTTGGTTTGTACGTCCTGGCGGAAATCCGAGGCCTTGAGCCATCCTCGTCGTCTCAAGCAAACGCTGTTGCCCAACGGACGGAAACCGGTGTCGGCGATGTCCGTTGCCACCGTGATGGCGTGGTCCGAAGCAATCTCCCCCTCCTGTAGGATTTCAAGGTCCTCAGCCCTTTTGGCGTCCGGAAGGAAGTCTATCAGAGGGGCGATTTTGAACCACAACTCCCTGTCATAGTGGGCTACAATAGCCAGGGTGTTGGCCGCCTTAATAGTCGTCGCTGCGGATGAGATGATCCGTCGTCCCATCGTGTCCAACTTCCTGCCCTCGCCGTCCGGCGGGGAAGTTGATGTTGAGGCCGATGCCCCCCCAACTTTCTTCTTTGCCGCCACCGAGACAACCGAATACGGGGTAGGTTGTGCCCGAAGGCACAAGGGGGCAGCGTCGGGGACCCGGTACTTCTTCTCGTACCGGTCGCTCTTTGCTGGCGCCGTGGCAGGGTTCTTGAGGAGGGCGAGCCCCTCATCCCAGATGTCATCAAGAAGCGGTACGGTGAGGACCGTCTTACTTTTAGCCTTGCGCTGTTGGTAAAGGAACCCTTCTTTCTTCTTTTCTTCTGGGCAGAGCTGAAAAAGATCAGATGCCCTGGAAATCATGCATGAAAGGATCCAATCTTGTCGGGCGGGGACGCCCGAGCAGGGGGCGACGGGGGACACGTCCCGTCGTCACCTCCGCCGTCATCTGTACCTGTCGTAGCCGTGTCCGTGCCTGTATCATCCCCGTGGGTAGTGACCGGGGGGAAGGCAGAGCAGGCCGCAGAGGTGGGAGAGGTGGCGTAGGATGCGTCCTCCTCCTCTTATGCAGTGGACTCTCCGAAGGTCCTGGCCCTGGTTCCCCCGTCGGGTCTGGCTCAGGTACCTCCGTCAGGGGAAGGGGCAACCTTGTCCTTATCTCCGAGTATAAGGACTGAATCGCTGACAAAATGGCCGCTGAGGTGTCCTGCGGCGCCGGAAACGACGGGTGCGAGGGCTCTTGAGGAGCCTTGTCGGCGACACCGTCGCTCTCGTCGTCGCCCTCGTCGGGATACCTCCCGATGGGCTGGGCCTCTTCCACGACTTCGATGAGCTCTTCTTCAGAGGTCGTGTCCGTATCCATGATGGCCACCAGCCCCTCCCCCACCTTTTCCAACAAGGACTTTGTGGGGGTCTTCTCAATGGACCTGAAAGACGACTCCCTCCGCGGTGGCAGGGAGACTCTGGGTCCTGAGGGCGCCTCCACTGGTGTAGCCTCCACAGGCTGAGCCAGGGCCGCGGCGACATCCTCAATCGAGGTCTTAGCAGGGTGAATTAAGGCCATCGTCACCTTCTGGACGCCTGGGGCCTTCACCTTGGGGGGAGGGTCCGAGCCTCGCTCCCCCTCTGCTGGAATCTTCGAGATTGACCGGGGCCTCTCCAGAAGCTTCGCCGGGTTCTCGGACTTCCTCTTACCCGAGCCAGAGCGTTGGCTCGAGGTTGATGGCGCCAGGGAGGATGCGCCCTGCCTGGCAGCCAAGGAGCCCGACCGTTCGGCGCTCCCGGTGCCTGTGGACTTGCGGTGCTTAGCCTTTTGTTGGGCCCCCGTCGCCGGGGCGCCCTCACAGGACTTAGAAGTCCGCTCGGACTTCTTTTTCTTCTTCTCGCCTGACGGGCTCTTCCCTTCCAGCCAGTTGGCGAGACGGAGGTGGCGATCCTTCATGGTCCGCTCCGACATGTTCCCACAAAACGCACAGTCCTTCTCCTTGTGCGTCTTGTCCTCATGGAGACAGTAGAGGCATAACGAATGCTCGTCCTCCTTGAAAACATTCTGAAGCTGGCATCCAGGGCAGGTCCTGAACAGCTTCCCGGGCGTCGAGCTTCCTTTCTCCTGGGCCATGTCCGGGGTAGGCCTCGGAACTTCTGGAATCCTCCACAAGCATAACTCGACTAAATCTTCACCCTTGAGGGGCGTAGAAAACTCTGAAACGGATCCCCGTTGATCGGATGTAGAACGGTGGAGCTTGAGGCTCTATTTAACCGAAAAATTAGAAAAATCTCCTGAAAAAGCGCAAAAACGCAGCAAAAGCTCGAGAGCTACAGCATGAGGACTCCCAACACTTGAATGTGCGGTAAAAATCTGAGGATGGCTGCCGAAGGCGGGGCTTAGGGAGAGGGCAGTCATTGGCTGGGGGCAGTATGACCCAGAGACCAGTGATTGGTTACTACTAAGAAAGACAGATCAGAAACGAAACTGATACTGATTTTTTTCTATACCGAGGATTCCCGGCCTGACAACGGGGAATATTCATGAGCATGTGAATCCATGCCAGACCCCATGCTGGAGAATTGATTTTTTCTATGTATCCAATAGCTGGAAAAAAGCGTGTGGAAAATCGACACTCATGGAGGTAGAGTTAGGTGATCATATCCCTCTATGCTTCTCCTTATCACTTCCAGGTCGTGGGATCTACATTAATACTGTGTTTATGGGCTTAGAGGCCTCTAACAACGGGAGAAGGGTTGCATGATATCATATGGGCGATTAATAAACTTAAACCATCTAGAGCGCCGGGCCCAGATGGCATTCCGCCTTTTGTTATAAAGGCGGCTCCTGAAATGTGGGCCGAATTGCTTAAACCAATATTTGATGATATTTTTCAAAATCATACCATCCCTAAATCTTGGACTCAAAGTATTATTGTACCCATATTTAAAAAAGGTGATGCTCACAATCCCCAGAACTACAGACCCATTGCACTTTTAGATGCTGCTAGTAAGGTCTTTGGTATTTTGTTACTAAGGGACCTTAATAAAGTGATCAGGAAGAACATTTGTTTTAGTAAATTTCAGGTTGGCTTTAGAGAGGGTTTGGGAACCGACTTATAGGAATATTTTGGCCCATTTAAGAGATACAGTCCATCAATCCAACATGGGTGAAGTGTTTATGGCATCCTTAGACCTCTCTAATGCCTTTGACGGGGTTATCAGATCGAGATTGTGGACTAAAATGTTAGCAATGAATTTTACTTGAAAGATTGTCCAACTCTTAGCTCTGTTGCACAGGAATACCTTGGTCAGGGTTCGTATGACTCATGAAGGTTCTCTTTCAGAGCCTATTGATACTAAGGTTAGGGTTAAGCAGTATATAGTCGAAAGGAATACAGGACTCGGCGCCATCAAGATATATATATATTTTATATCTAATTCCTTTGTTAAACATCAAACGTTGAGCCCATATGCGATAACATGTTTCGGCTCTACTGAGCCTTTTTCAAATCTGGGCCGAAATTAGATGTAACCAATTCGTAGGACTAATATCCATGTAGTAATAACGGGGTATGATCCCCAGTGACAATCTGTATCGTTCTAAACGATGGTCGCACTCGTCGGCAAGCAATTGTAACGGATTTGTAATAACGGATCATACCCCGTTATTACTACATGGACATTAGTCCTACGAATTGTTTACATCTAATTTTGGCCTGGATTTGAAAAAGGCTCAGTAGAGCCGAAACATGTTATCGCATATGGGCTCAACATTTGATGTTTAACAAAGGAATAAGATATAATATATATATATATATCTTGATGGCGCCGAGTCCTGTAATCCTTTCGACTATATACTGTTTTTTGGTGACGGTTAGGCTTTTGTTACCGTCCACATACAGTTGACCCGCGACATCCTGGATCGTATCTTTGATGGCTACAAAAAAGTTTCACCTAAGATTCAACAGTTGTGCATTACCAATTTCAGGGATTGGAAGGTGTCGCCCTGCAGAGCAACTTTTTCTAAAGCCACAAATTTTGGGGTTAAGCAGGGCTGTTCACTTGCACCCACCCTCTTCAACATATATGTTAGTGATGTGGAGGACATGTGGCAGGGCCCTTCCATTTCACCGGTTAGGTTGGAGAGTTTGGCTATTGAGTGGATGGCCTTTGCCGATGATTTTATTCTTTTTGCCCGCACCCCTCGTGGTCTTCGTAGAAAGATGGACATTTTCTATCTCTACGTAATGGCGAACAATCTCACCCCGAATGCTTCCAAATCACGAACGATTGTGGTTACTAAGAAAAGAACCATCAAATCATATAGTTGGAAAATGGGAGAGGATCAGGTGGAACAGGTCCAAGCTATAACATATCTAGGATACAACTTTACTAATAGATCTAGCCTGAAGATGTGGAAACTGAGCCTGGAAGAGAAAGTGTCTAAATTAAAGATTCAAATGACATTTTTGAAGGTTAGGGTATGTACATTTTCGCTCCTACCTATAAGGCGTTTTTACCTTGCTAAATGTGAACCAGTTCTCCTGTATGGGTTGGACATTTGTACCTATGATATGAGCTCATACCTGAATGTGGTCCAGGGGAAAATGTGGAAAGAACTACTAGGCCTATCTATGGCAGTCCCCAACGCCATTATCCGCCATGAGTTATGTCTTATCTCACTTAAAGCAAGATATTTGTGGAGGCAATTATCCTTGTTTAGAAAGATGAATGATCCACCGGTAAACACCCTATATGAGTTGTTAAATAAGGTTGTTAAATCCGGGTCAGTACTATCTATTAGAAGGTTCAGTAATAATATGAATCTTCTATTAGATACTCTGGGCCTTTGTCGAGAAGACCTAGTACAACGACCTGGTTTAGTTAAGAGAGTTTTATTCAAGGCGGATTGGGTGGACACAGTAAATGGCGTAGATTCCTACTCCTCTTATAAGGAATATGCTAACTTTGGACACGCAAGGGAATGTATTCCCCTTTATTTACAAAGATGCCCGTGTTATAGGGCGAGATTGATATTCATCCGCTTTAGACTCTACCAGATGCCGACTATGGAAAGAATACGGCACTGGGGACATAAAGAAGAGGGACTTAATCAAGAACAAATTAGTTCCACATGCCGTTTCTGTGGATAGACTAGCACGTTAGAAACTCTTAAGCACCTTGTTCTAACTTGTACCCACGCGCACTATATCTTAAGGATAGATTTAAAAGGGATCTTGAAATGTCCACCAATTTGTTTTGGAGCCGCTGTAGGTGGGGTGTAAATATTTCCTTAATTTTAGCATTGAATTTATTGCTTCAAAATATAACAGAGGAATTGGAAAAAGGAACTTAATATGTAACGTTTTTTTAAAGTGGAACAACATGAGGAGGAGAGAAAATAAGGGCAGAGAGAGATTTTATGAAATTATTATGGAGATGTTTGCGAATTTGAGAACATTTCTTTTTTCTTTTTATATGGTGCTTTTATTCGTTCATTTTAGATTCATATAAATTGTTTTATAAAAATCAATTGTATACTGTTATGTGAAAACTGTTGTATAAGGTTTTATGTAAACTAATAATGCAACAATAAGAAAGAAAAGCCTGGTCAACAAAGTCATTTGCATGGGAATTCCCGGTAGGGGTGCGGGGGATGGGCACAGGGGAGGTGATTGGGATTGTTATAAGTTGCATGTTGTAAAACCAATAAAAAATATATTTTTTCAAAAAGATGCTTCTAACAGGAAGACAAGTATAGCAGGATACCAGCAAAAAATACAAACCTACGAATGATGTACTACGAATGATGTAACCTTAATTCACCCTACATA
Organism: Ambystoma mexicanum; assembly: GCF_040938575.1. Lineage (NCBI taxonomy): Eukaryota > Metazoa > Chordata > Amphibia > Caudata > Ambystomatidae > Ambystoma > Ambystoma mexicanum. Next base: position 1,152,334,878 of record NC_090932.1, read on the forward strand.
GGATTAACATTGTTTAGTATCATTATTTTGAAGGGTGTTAATCTTTGGCTTATTTATGTATTGATTTTGTATGCAAATGACATTTTTTTATGGTTATGTTTAATTTGACATGTATGATTATAATGGAGGTTGATTTTTAATGTGAATGACACCAAATATTAATTTATTGTATAGATGGGGAAAGATTGTCCAAATGTGACCCAACCTGGTTGCCCAGGTCCAAAAAACGTAGGTGAGGTGCCGGCGTCAAAGGATATAGTAACTTGCACTTCACTGGTTGAGGTGTCAAGTACTGAGGACTTGAATGATTCAATAGTCTCTCACACCCGATAGCCCCACAGTCTTCTTTGAGGCTGCTGCTAACCTGGAAAAACAGCAGAACTCAGTTCCACTTCCATTTTCATCATCAGACATATCGGGCGCTACAACAAATCAAGAGTACTCCAACATAGCCTTAATAGTAAACACCAGACTATGATAGCGCCTATACACAATGTGTTTCAAAGCGCTTCAAGGCAAGGGAGGGAAAAAGGAAAAATACAATGACATTCTTACAGGACATGAACAGTAAGGATGTGAAATGAACTATCATACTCGCCCTGACAACATTTTAGATAGTGCAAGAGCTTAGGTATAGATGAGGAAGGGAGGGGGAGAGTGGGAAGGAAATGGAAACAGACAGGCGACTACCGTACTAGGCCTGATGACATTTCTGGTAGAGCCGGAGAAAACAAAAGGTGAGGAAGAGGGGTGCAGAAGGGAGGGGAGGACCAAAACAAGCGACTATTGTACTAGCAATGACGACATTTCAGATATTGCTGGATGGATAGGGGGAAGAAAAACAAGTAAGGGGAGGAGGGAGGAAACAGACATTTGCTATCATACTAGATCCAGGGACAATTCGGATAGAGTAAGTGCATAGAAGAAAGTTAGGGGAGGAGATAGGAAAAGGGAGAAAGGGAGAGAAGGAGAGAACAGAGAGTAAGCAGTCAAAAAGAGTGGACAAGCAAGAGGGGAGAGCCAATACAATTGCAGAAGGGGAAAACATGCACCAGCCAACACAATCATACCAAAAAAACCAAGAATATGCTGGCTGCGTTTAGGGCCGGAATACGACCCTACAAGGTATATATCATCTGACTGGGTCAGATGGGCTGACTTACTTAGACGTACACGCAAGACAAAGGGCTGAAGAGGCAGCTAGGACTACCCTAAGAGCAAGTAAAACTACTCAGAGGATATCCAATACATCTGCTCTGTCATCCACCTCCGGTCAGAACTTGACGGTTGTTCCAATTGGGAATGAACCCACCAGTAATTCCACCAACCAACTGATCATGCCTTCTCACCCTACCACCAGGAGGGTAGTGGCTCAACAGGATGCTTTGCATCGACGCTCAATAGACTCTAATACAGGCCTCTATGATCGTCTACAAAACAAACAAACCAAGATAATTTCTTTCGGCAAGATTATGAGCACAACTCACGCATGAGTGTCTGTGGTGCCTCATACTACCCAAGGGCAGGGGGGTCCAGGTGGGTGCTCTTTGACAGCTACAAATTCACTAACCAATGTTAATGGACCCACTCTCACCCCTCTACTGTCTGCCAACACTAATCTGGCTAGAGAAACTGATAGACAGGCTCCCCTAAACACTGTACTAGGGCAGGCAGTTGACTCGGTTAGACCCGACTGACCCGTACCTTAACAAGTGAAGGTGGTGGATAACCGATGTGATGTAAAGATCTTAGATTGGGTTGCGAAGAATCTTTCTGATAAATCACTAAGGATGAACAGGTCCAGAGTCCTGGCTACTTTCCTGGCTACTTTCCAAAAGATTGCAGAATTAAGGTTTATTATATCTGATGACATTGAGGGGGTATCTCTACCTATAGTGGATAATCAACACATGGTTACTTACTTTTACTCAGAAATTGTGACAAATATGGGAACAATGGGAAAACCTTTCCTTCCTGGGATACGAAATAACGGGACTAAGTAATATTGAGGAGGATAAGGCATTTTTGGGCTTTAAAATTCAAGAAAGCCCCCAAAGAGATTCCAGGGAGGCGAACCATAATGATCCTGAGGGTCCCGGGGACTCTTCTTCCCTATGCGCTACCTTTTTAGAAAACGGCCAAGATTGGTCATGGGTCGGTCCTGCCCTCAAAACTTCTGAAGTCATCAGACCGGGCTTGGGTAAACCCTGGCAACCCTAATGTCGAGTTGATTTCATGGAATGTGTGTCGAGGTACAAATCTATTTAAATTCTTTGACAATCCTTCTCGGGAGGGACCGTTGAGGATTTACATGTTTCATGAAACCATGTTGACCACATACTTCGAACTGGAGGGCTTTCATATCATCACAAGCCCAGCAGTAGAAGCAGAACTGGGACGGCCTCGTGGGGGCTAAGCTATGGCTGTAGATCTTAATCTAAAGATAAAGTGGGATATTATTCTCCACAATGAATGGTTGATGGCGGTTAAACTCATACTTGACACGTGCCAGCCTTCAAGTTTACTGGTCAACATGTATTGGAACCTGCACAGAGTTCTCTTGGAGATGATCCAGGACTCCTTGAGAGCTATCTTCCAAGACTGGTTCGACGGGGGCAACACCAACCACATAATACTTGGGGGTGATTTAATGCTAACTGTGAACAGGGATCCTTGTACAGTGGTGGTGAAGCTATCCCCTTGTCTCTGCATTACAATATCCAGTGGGAATTAGCTGGGACTGCTTTATTTATTTATATGTATTTATAAAGCGCCCTGGCAGCCCAAGGACATCAAGGCGCTGTTACATCAGGGTAGCTTAGTTACGATTTACAGCATTGCTTACTGGTTACAAGAGGCGTAGCAATGTTGGAACACGTTACAATATGAGTCATAGTACATCCATGGCAATTTCTTAGGAGGAGAGGCAGTGGAACCTGCCGGTCAGAACAGTGCCTTAAGGGCGATGATAGGCGAGTATTCGGAGAATTCAGTAAACAGATGTGTTTTAATTTCTTTGCGGAAGGCTGGGTGGGATGAGATGCCGCTAAGTCTGGGTGGGAGGGCGTTCCATTGGGTTGCAGCGATAAATGGGAAGATTGAGCCTCCTGCCCGTGCTCTAGTGACCTTAGGCACTGAGAGAAGGTTGATGTATGGGGTTCTGGTGGGTCTTTCTGTGAATGGTCTAGTAATTCTCTGAGAGAGGTATTGAGGTGCTGCATGGTGGATGCATTTGTGGTTGAGTGATAGTGTTTTGAATAGAACGCGTTCCTTTACGGTTAGCCAGAGGGCTTGTTTCCTGGCGGCTGAGATATGATCTCTTCTAGGGATATTGATGGCAGCCCGGAGTGCATTATTTTGGACAGTTTGTAGTTTTTTAATATTCTTTGTGGAAGTCCCAGCCAGGAGGGCGTTACAGTAATCTAGTCGGGCCCCAATTATAGCTCTGGCTATAGTTAGGCAGTTATTCTTCGTACGGTAGGGTCTAGCTACGGTGATGAGTTTGGAGTAGTAGGCCGCTAACGAGGCGATAGAATTAACTTGTTTTGTCATAGAGAGGTTGGGGTCTAAGTAGACTCCCAGGATTTTGACGGCCTGGGAAACTGGGATTAGTATGTTGTCAATGGTGAAGGCATTGTATTGGGTGTCAAGTTTTTTTAATGTTTCAGGAGACCCAACTAGTAGTAGTTCTATTTTGTCTCCATTGAGGCAGAGCCAGTCATGGGCCATCCAAGTTTGGATGGTGAAGTCGACGAAGTTAAGGGTTTTGGAGTCAGATTTGTAGTCACCTATGAGTGTTAGGAGGACCTGTGTATCGTCGGCGTAGTTTGTATAAGTTATGCCTAGTGAGTCGAGGATGTAGAACAGGGGCCTGGTGAAGATGTTATATAAGGTTGGTGATATGCATGAGCCCTGCGAGACTCCACAATGAATGGTGCTGGGGTGTGCGCAGGCTACGTCTGAAAAGACTCTCATAGCTCTACCTTTGAGGAGTAAAGTAATCCATGCTGTGGCATTAAGTGACATGTGTGCAGAAGTTGCAGGTTTTGGCACAGGGTTTCATGGTTGACGAGATCAAAGGCGGCTGAGAGGTCAAGAAGGAGTAATAGGGCTGGTTTGCCAGAGTCTCTGATGTCGTCCATTTGGTTCTTGAGGTCAAGTAAGGCTGTTCGGTTCCGTGACGTAGGCAGAAGCCAGGCTGCCGGAGAGCGAGAAGATTATTAGCTTCAAGGAACTGCTGATCTTGCAGGTAGGCTGCTTTGTCTATTATCTTCAAGAGAAAGGAGACTGTGGTGATGGGCCTGTAAATGCCTGGTGCAGTTGGGTCTAGCGAATGTTTCTTTAAGAGGGGCGGACCCAAGCTTCCTTGAGGCAGGCTGGGACAATGCCGGTTGAAAAGGAGGCATTGATAAAAGCATTGAGTAAGGGTGCAAGTGTGGCGGCGCATTCTTTAATGAGAGTGGCTGGGCATATGTCACCTTTGCAATTTGATGGTTTGATGGAGTTCATAAGTGCTATGACTTCCTTTTCAGTGACTTCTCTGAAGGAGAAGAGGGGTGAGTTATCAGAGGTGTCAGTAGGGAGGTGGGGCGCATGGTGGTTAAGTGCCTGTTGGTTGGTTTGGATTTTGCTATGTAACATGTCAAGTTTGCTGAGCATGGCGTCTTGGACGCTGTTGCACCAGGTTTGAACTTTAGCAATGAATTGGGGGCGGTGGGAGTAGGTGTTTCTAGCTCCCTGAATATGGAGAAGATATCTTTGGTGTTGGAGCTCGCTGTGTCTATCCGGGTATTGAATGAGATGGCTTTGGCTTTGATGATGGTTATTTTGTATTCTTTTGTAATTTTGTTGAATTTGCTTTCAGTGGAGTTGCAGGGGTTGGCTTTCCATGTGGAGAGTGCTTCCCTTTTTTGGGAGCGAAGTTCGAGGAGGTTGGGGGTGAACCAGTCATTGGCGTGCTTGGTGCGTTTAGCTTTCCTGAGAGTGAGTGGGGCGATGGTGTCTATAGCTTGGGTAATGATGGAGTAAAATGTTTGAATTAGTGATTGAGGGTCTTTTGAGAAGGGTGGTCTTAAGGCAGGGACTGTGAGGTGGGGTAAGAGTCTCTCTTTGGTCAATTGACGGGCGCTTCTGGTAAGAGCTGGCGTGAGGGGTGTCATAGGTCGGTGGACTGTCTTAGCTGTGGTGATGTCAAAGAGAATGGTGTGGAGGTCAGTCCAGAGCAAGGGTAGGTTTGTCTTGATGTTGAAATGGCAGTTGTGTTGGGCTATCCAGTCAAGGGTGGGGCACTTGATATGGGTGGGGTCTGAGATAACTTGTTGGAACTTTTTGGTCGTTAAGAACGAGATTGAGGTCACCTAGGAGGATGGTCTGGGCGGATTTCTTTAAGTTGTCTGCAAGGAGGTGGGTCAGGTAGGCTTGAAAGTCTTTTGCGGATCCAGGTGGGCAGGTAGACTATATGGAGGGTGATGGTGCAGCTAGGGGAGGGGTTGAGCTTGAGGAGTAAGTTGTCACTGTTATTATCAGTAGTCTTTTCAACCTTTCTCAGTGAATGGGATATATTCCATCTGGAGTGTCTTCACTCACATAACTGTCCAATATACACCCGGCACAGAGGCTGTCAAACATCTAGGATACTACTCTACATTTCGACCGATTTTAGCCCTAAATCCGGATACTTGAACCACATTGACTCTACCTTGGGTGACCATCTACTCTTGGTATTCTCTCTGGTTGTTACCTTTGACTTAAAACCGGATTTGGTTGGCCTTTCAGTGGCCATGGGATGGCAAAATTGAACACATTTGTGACTGACTCTTCCTTAACTTGGAGTACAGGTTCTAGTAATTTTGGCCCGGGAGCGGTCTGTGTCAACGCACCCTATGAAATTATTATGAACTGTGTTAAGAGAGCCATCCGAGATACACCTCTTGTAAGTGGAGGGACTTCCAGGTAATTACCTGATACTAGAAGTTTGTAGTCAAAAAGACTCAAACAGAAAAATCTGGCTGAGCTCAAGAAGCAGGGATTGTCTTCCCCCGATTACATCACTGCTAGGAAAAAGGTGTGTCAACTGCATAAAAATCCAGTTATATCCCTGAAGATTGAATCAAATCTTCATATTCATCAGTCCACACTTTGCCAACTTTGTATCGGCCGGAAAAACAAATTCTGGGCTATAATCAATCTCACTTTGGGTGGTAAAGGCCCAGGTATGGACTTACGATTGAGGAAAAATCTTGGGTTGATTTCTATACTACCAAATACACTCTGCCTGATACTCACAATGCTGTACATGACTCGGTCCTGGGTCCAGTTTATAATGGCACATGCCTGTGGGCTGAAGAAGACATAATGTGGGCAAGAGGCAGACTTAAGCCAACTCGTGCCCTGGGTTCGGGTGGAATTCCTCTGTTTGTTCTGAAGGATCTGGTCACGGTTTTTGGAACCTATATTTGACCAAATACACCTGACCCAAGCTATTCCAGTCTCTTGGACTCAATGCATCATTATTCCTATTTTTAAAAAGGGTGATCCTAAGGACCCGAACAACTACAGGCCCATCGCCCTTATTGATGCCACTAGAAAGGTTTTTGCTATACTGCTCTTGAGGGAGCTCAAAATGTTTATCAGACGGTTTCATCTACTCAGTAGATTCCAGATGGGGTTTAGGCAGCAACTGGTCACTTCGTTGAATGCCATTCTTTTGGCGCATTTACATGAGAACACCCATCACAGTCAAGCTGGACCTGTCCATCTGTCCATCTGGCCTCTCTGGATATGTTCAGCGCATTTTACTGCATGGTTAGAACCACATTGTGGACAAAACTACTCCACATGAATGTTCCCAGAAAGTTAGTGCAATTGCTTGCCCTTCTCCATACTGATCCCACACTAAGAGTACGCATGACTAAGGAGGGATCATTGTCCAGGCCAGTCAACTCGTACATGGGTCTCAAACAAGGATGCATGCTGGTGCTGATCCTTTTTAACCCATAAGTAAGTGATGTTGACGGCCTGTGGCAGGGGTCATCCATCTCGCTAGCACGGTTCGGCAGTCTTAAGTTGGATTGGCTGGCCTTTGCTGATTACTTCATCCTTTTTGATCGTACGCTTAGGGGCCTCCAATGTAAGTTGAATCTTTTTCTTAGGTACACACTGGCAAACAACCTTTGCCCAAATGGATTGAAATCCAAGGTTGTTGTCTTCTCTAAGAATTCTAAAGCGAATGTCAAACATTGGGTGATGGGCTCCAAATGTGTCGAACAAGTAGTATCTGTGACCTATTTGGGATACAATCTATCTTACCAACCAGGTCTTAGCGGAGGCTTGTAAGAACATTCTCGATGCCAAAACGAGAAAACATACTAACCAAATGAAATGCCCATTGATCAGATTGTGCAAGTTCTCCATACTACCCATCTATCGTTTTTACCTGACTAAGAAAGAACCAGTCCTTTTATACAGCTTGGACATCTGCTTATATGATCTGGGGAACTTGCTGAACACAATACAAGGCAAATTGTGGAAGGAGGTTTTGTGTTTATCCCTGGCAATTCCAAATGCAGTGGTTAGACACAAACTATGTCTGACCTCCTTGAAGGCGCATTTTGAGTGGAAACAACTGCTGACCTATAAGAACTTCTGAATCCCGTTGAGAACTCACTATATGTTGACTTTAACTGAGTTATGAAAGAGGAAACAATTGCCTCCATCAAATCCTTCAAGTCCAGGATGCAAGGCATATTGTTCTCTATGGTGCTACCAAGCTGGACTTGATACCGCGACCAGGAGTGGAAAAATGAAGTTTGTTCAGGTCTTAATGGGCTGAAACGATAGATTCCATTGGCTCATATGCTCCATATGTAGAATACTCACTCTTTACACATGCGAGAGAGTGCATACCACTTTACCTACAACCCTTTTCCATGTGATAAAGCACGGGCTAACTATCTCTGCTACAGGTTGAACCAGTTTCACACAAGGGAAAGAATAAATCATTGGAATGTCTCGCAACTACTTGGAAATCCAACACATTGTAGATTTTGCAAACATGTTAACATAACAGAAACCCTGAAACAATGGGTCATTGCTTGGTTCCATTTCATTTCATCGCAGGATGAAACAATTATGGGTTTTTCTCCGTGGATATTTCAACGAGAAAACTCTTGGGTTTTTTTTTTCTTTATTTTAGGGGGGTTCCCCCAAACCCCCATCCCCTTTAATTATTTAACTATTCCCAAACACCCACACCCCATCTATATATTTTTGTAACCCCCCTACAAAATTCGATGAGTTTTCACGTTCAAATAACAACAGAGAAAACCCTAGCATCCTTTCATCCCACAATGAAAGGACGTTGTACCCATTGCTTGTACCTTTTTTGATAACATTAGGTCATGTTGTTTCAAGGGTAAAGGTGGTGACCACTTATATACCTAAAAGAACTTGTTCTGGTGCAGGTTAATGTGGGGGACAAATGTATCATTGATTTTAGCTTCAGACAATTTAAAAAAAATCATTCTAGACCATTTGGTAGATAATGTATGATTTTCTGCTGTTTTTGTGTCATTGAAGTTATGTTGTGTAAGGTTTGCTGTAAACCACAAACGCAACAATAAAAAAACAAAAGATTGTTTTCTGTAATTTGTGTCAGTATTGTATAGGATGATTTAAGGTTACACCACTGGTGGTTTTAACATAAGTGTTTGTGTTGATGTAACCTGTTTTACTTGTTTTATTGTGAGATGCTTTTCTAAAGGAATGGTCTCCCCTCTGACTGTTTCTCTATAAATCATCAGTACACCTCATCTGCACCTCCCAGCAATACATTGTAATTGTGTTTTCTACAGAGAATCACTTACATTTGTATGCCCTGAACACTGTGGCAGAGCCTTTTATGCCACAGCTGGCTTGTGGAAACAACAAGTCAGACCTGGGTGAGATAATGTTGACTGCTCTCTCTGCACATATCATAACACACACCACTGCTGTTGACATGTGAGTCCGCAAGAGAAGAACACTCTCTCAACACCTTTACAAAATCACATGTCCCCAGGACAAGGCAGAAGACTTCATCACCTCGGGTGAATATCAACACATCGAGAGTCATTCTGAGCCTGCCGGTCTGGAATCAAAGGTGCCGGTAAGCTTACCAGCACATTTGTTTCTGGACCGGCATATCACAGGTCTGCATGCCGGAGCCCCTGTGCCCGACAGGTTGGACCCTGACGGACACAGTGGCCACGGTAAGCAGACCGCCACAGAAGTACCGGCATTGTTATTAAGGGTGCCAGTGCTTCTGTGTTCTCCATTCCCATAGAGTGCGACGGGACTCTATTGGAATGGGGAATTACAATTTACCAGCGAGGCTGTAATCCCCGAGTGTTACCAGCAAGTCAGGTGCAGGTAAATGTTTACGAGTCCGGCAGCAACCCGCCGGTAGTACCGGCACGGTTACCACCGAACCCGTAATGAGGCCCTTTTTTATCCGGGTTTGCCTCTAGTGGCTTGTTATAGTATGGAAATTGGATTTTGAACACCACAGCACTCACCTTCAAAAGGCATCTTGGCGCTGTTAAGGCCTAAAACCTGGTAGATACACCAGGATATCTAGCGAGGGAACAGAATTTTTTGATGTTACATAGAAATTCTAGGTCAAGAGCGGAGGGGAGCATTATGCTTTCTCTAATTTATTTCAATCCTTCATCAGATTTAAATCTTCATATTTCTTTTTAATAAAACATATACATTTTTTTCCATTTTAAACGAAGAAAAACACATACAGACTCCATTTCTCATGAACCCCAGTGTCTCTGGTAGTCCTTATGTTCTTACTGAGTCCCATGAGGCACTTCCTGTCTAGATCCCTTCCTCTTCTTTTTCTGCTCTTCTCAGAGTTAAGTGACTAATTTTATTCCCTCACAGCGCACACACGCTGTCCCCTCGTTTCATGCTGTCTTGCACTCGTGTACGGGCAGAGCAAAAAGGGACAACAGTCACCAAAGTGCAGCCTAGCCCACGAGTATCACAATCGTGCCCGGGGCTTTGGCTGGGCTTCGAGACAGTTATGAATATATTTACAATTGAAGTAAACAGGGCTCTTTATTACCCATCAAACAAATTTGAACGGCAAGTTAGTACACAGGGGTCTCACGCGGGTAAAGACTACGATCCTTATAGTTACCTCTGCAGCACTTCTGATTTAATGCAGTTAAGAGTACAACTCTAACATTAAGCCTGCAAATAATAATAAGTGTGCAGGCTCCACATGGTTCAGGGCCTCAGAGCCCCATATTGAGAACTGCAAATAAAGAGAGCTAAGTCCAGCTGAGCTTCAGAGCCACATACTCCAGCAAGCCACCCCCACCCCTTCGAGGAGGACGTGCCATTCAGCCTGCATCGTTCAGCCACCCAGGCAGACAATTAGTATGGATTCAGAGGGAAGTGTAGGAAGCCAGGAGCAAGTGCTCTTAGAAGAGGAAGAGTCAGACCTAACTCTTAGTTTTAAGAGAGTTTTAGGAGACTCTTTGACCAATGCTGTGGCACAAGGGGTACGCCCACTCCAGGATAGACTAGACGGCCTGGAGTACCTCATCGAGGATGGCCTTAGGAAAACTGGCTCTAAAGAAACTTCCAGCACATCCTCTGAGCAACCCACCAGCAGGGCCACAAATAAGGGGAGAGAACAGACCTGTAAATGTAAAGCCTCACCAACTCCCCAGGGTCCTAGCAAGGAGGATAAGAGGAGACCTCCTGAGACTGTCGATGCTGTCGAGAAGCTGAAAGATGCTTTTTTACTAAAATCGACTGTGCCGAGCCTCCTATCCCCTTCCCCAGAGGCGCAAAACACAGGGGATGATGACTCCTCGTCGGAATCCAGAAATTCAGACTCTAAAGCTTCTCATAGGAGGCAAAAGAAAGCGCAAGGAGAAGCACTTAGAGGAGCACAAGGAAGAATTAACAGATATGTTTGACCCTAAGTCAGTAATACACCCAAGGTCGAACAGCTGGCGCCCATCAGCCAGAGTGACAGCGTACATGTTTCAAAGACTGCGCAAGCCGCCCATTGAGAAAGTAGTGAGACTGCGAATGTGCTCACAATGTCTCAGGCCGGAATGGCTGGGCAAGATGACAGAGATCCCAAAGCTGGACCCATAGATGACCACATTCATCTCTAAAGCAGCCAGAGATCTGAGGAAAGGAATGGACCAAGCCCGGGAGGCTGCCAGGAAAAGGTCCTGGAATTTTCTGGACCCATAGCTAAGATCATGGACTTATCATAGAGAGCCAGAGACACTGGAGTGCCAGTGGATCCGGAAGTGCTGGCTAACTAGGCTCAAACAGCAGTGTGCCTACAAGGAAATGCAAACTTCGCCCTATCCTCCGAATGGAGGAGAAGCCTTCTGCTAAAGGTGGATTTCAAACTGGGAGATCTAGCATTCTACGAGGTGGGAGAGGCCGCCCAAGGACTGCTTTTTGGCAAAGCCTTTGTGAAGGAGATAGGACATTTGTGGGAACATACACATCTCTTGAGAAAGCCCAGGCATCTATCAAAAAGATTTTCCCCACAAGAGTTTTTGTCGGGACCGGCCACAACAGAGGTTGTGCGTCCGGTCACTTCCATTCACAAAGAAGACCTCAAAACTCCAGAGCACAGTACTGGGAATCCCGGTAACAAGATGCCTCCTACCCAACTCACGGACCCGGCTACAGCGGACGCAGAGGACGCAGCAAATACCACCACCCAAACACACCAACAGGTGAGGAAAGTGACGTCCTACCCCCCGTCGGAGGCAGGACGCTATATTTTCTGAAAAAATTGGCAGACGCTTTCAAGCGATGCATGGCTGCTTCAAGCTGTGGCAGGCTTCCACCTAGAGTTCGGAGCACTGCCTTCACAGCGGGTGAAGCCGAAACACTTTGCTATAGCACACAAAGAGAGCGAGTTACCAGACAGGGAATTGAGTATGCTAGAACGCATGGGTGTTATAGAACGCGGCACCACAGCAGATGCCTTCATAATCAACATGTTCCTCATTCACAGAAAAGAGATGGTGAGAACAATAATAAACCTAAAGGAATTGAACGGTTGGCTGATCTACAGACACTTCAAAATGGGAGGAGTGCACCTTCTCAGGGACATCCTATGCAAAGGGGACTGGTTAGTAAGACTAGATCTCAAAAATGCCTGCCTTGCAGTCCCGATCATCAGGGAACACCGAAAATACCTAAGCTTCATATGGAACGGGCAAACATGGCAATTTAGATGCCTCCTGTTCGGACTGGCGTCAGCGCTGTGGGCCTTCTCAAAAATTATGAGATCGGTAGTGGCAGCCATGAGGGAGAGAGGCATCCGAATGTTAAGTCTACTTAGACAACATTCTAATACTAGCAGAGAACAAAGAGGTACTCATCGAACAGACCCAGTGGGAGTCCAAACTCCTCTTTTCACTAGGATTCCTGATAAACCAAGAGAAATCAGAGCTCACTCCCAAACAACATCTGGAGTTCCTGGGGTTCATGGTGAACACCACGAAAGGGACACTAGAGCTTTCAGGCCCCAAAACAAGAGAGATAAAGAAGGAGCTCAGAGCGACTCTGCCAAAGGACATACTATCCCTCTGTGCACTAGCTCTGCAAAGGTTAACGATCCAACACCTATAAGGTGGCCTAGGATATCACTAACTATTACCTCTGGATCCAGAGGCAAAATCAGAACTAGAATGGTGGCTCCAGAACATGGAAGCTTGGAACGGGCGTGCCATATTTGGAGATATTCTGGAGCTGATCATAGAATCCAACGCCAGCTGAATAGGCTGGGGAGCAAGGTGTGGGCACCTAGAGACAGGAGGAAGATGGTCCCAGAAAGAGCTACACATCCACATGAATTGCCTGGAACTGCTTGCAGGCTCGTTCGCAGTGAAAGTTTTCACCAATGACAAGGTGGAGTGTTGCATCCTACTCAGAATGGACAACATTTCTGCTGTGCGATATATATCAATCACCTAGAGGGAACACGGTCATGCATGCTAGTAGAGCTAACAAAAAACTTCTGGCACTGTTGCCTCGACCACAAGATCTCTGTGACAGCGGAGTACCTTCTGGGTACCCAGTACTTGGTGGCAGATTGGAATTCTTGCTATTGGCACCTCTCCAGCGACTGGAAGTTGCACAAGGAATGTTTGTGCAAATAGCAGCCCTCTGAGCGCCACTGAACACCAACCTATATGCTTCCAGATTGTACAAACAATTACCAAAATCTTTCAGCTGGAGGTTAGACCCACATGCCCAAGGAGCAGATGTGTTTCTGCAAACGTGGTCGCTCACGGTGCACTATGGCTTTCCCCCATTCGTGATGGTAGCTAGAGTACTAGCAAAGATCCTGAGAGAAAAGCGGAAGTGGTACTGATTGCCCCGAACTGGAAATCGCAAGCATGGTTTCCTGTCCTGATGGAACATTCTACTGATTTCCAGCGAGTCCTCCCTCTCAGAGAGGATCTCCTAGAGGATCCGTTAGGGAACTACCATCCTCTGACGAGGACCTACCAACTACCTCTCATCACGTGCAGAGTTATGGGAACAGATGGAGCTTGCCAGGCATTTCGGGATCGGCTGCAGAGTTCATCAAGCAGTCATGGGCCCCCTCTACGCTCAAAACTTACGCAACAACTTGGAGGAGATGGAGCCTATGGTGCGACCAGCGCAACCTTCATCCCGTTTCTGCCCCTTTTGTACAAGTACTCAATTTTCTACCTTCCTTAGCCAAAGAAGGGAAAGCTTTCTGAACGATAGAAGTTTACAGATCGGCCATCAGCGGGGCACGATCCTCTAGAAGGAACGCCTATAGGACAGCACCCTGCAGTAGTAAGACCGATGCGGGGAGTAAAGGCTAGTACACCTCCCCTTCCGAATTATGCTCATTTATGGTACGTGTCAACAGTTCTACAGCTACTCCTAGACTGGCCTCGCAATAAAGATTTATCTGTCCAACAGTTATCAGGAAAACTAGCTATCCTGCTGTGTTTAGTGTCATGTAAAAGAGTGTCAGACGTGAAAGAGCTAGAGATAGACCACAAATCTTTCGGTCCAGATGAGATGACCTTCTCCATAGAGAAAAGGACCAAATGTCACACATGAACTATCACGTACCCCTACTTCCAAGAGCAACTCAAACTATTTGTAGCAGAGTGCATCAAGGAATACAAGCTTAGGACAGCAGAGAGACGTCCAGCAGGCGTGTCACAGCTACTCATCATGCACAGGAAGCCATTAAGAGCAGTAGCAACAGCGACCATAGCGCACTAGGTGCGAGAGATCATGACTCTAGCAGGTGTAGATATATCTAGGTTTGGGGCACACTCAGTGAGGGGAGCCATGGCTTCCAGGGCTTTCAGAGACGGTGTGAGTCTTCAAGACATATTAAAAGAAGCAGACTGGTCCAGCTATGCCACGTTTAAGACCCTCTACTTTAAGCCTATAGCAAGTGCTGCAGGAGCAATAATTCATAGCTTTGAAAAAGCATAATGATCGCCTCCGGTCTTGACATAGAATAAAGATTATCCCTGCTTTGGCGCAGGGAGCCTTAATTCTATTAAAGACACAGAGGCGAACATTATCCCGCCCAGCAATGCAAGAAAAATACATATATATTGCTATTATTATATTGCGTCATGTATCCCTCCCTAACATATATCTTCTCTGATAGGAGATGACCAGAAGACGACCCGAGAGTATCAGAACGGAGTGAGAGTAGTCTGCAGTCCAAGTTGCCAAAGTTGGCCGTGGGAGAACTTCATGCACGTATAGACTGTATGGAGGGACAGTGGAACGTCATGCCAACTTTCCATTTAACAGTTTTGTCAGTGTTACCGCAAGATGTCAGTTCAAAGGCATCAGAAGAAGAGGAAGGGACCTAGGCAGGAAGTGCCTCATGGGACTCAGTAAGAACATAAGGACTACCAGAGACACTGAGGTTCATAGGAAATGGAGTCTGAATATGTTTTTCTTCATTTATAAAAAATAAATGTATATGTTTTAATAAAAAGAAATATTAAGATTGAAATCTGCTGAAGTGTAGAAATAAAGAAGAGAAAGTATAATGTTTGCCACTGTGTCTTTAATAGAACTAAGACTCCCTGCGCCAAGACAGGAGTAATCTTTACTCCAAGTGATTTGAGATGAGGCAAATAGATGTAGGTAGATGCCTTCTCAGTTTGGCTACCTTTAGTTGAAAAAAAGTGTCCTCTCCATCTTTCAGATTTGGCTTTTGGAACGGTTAACAGACACGCTGTTGCTGATCGAAGAGATCTTGTTCGAGTATATTTCACAAAGCGTTTCTGCTGAAAAAGCAGAGCCTGGTTAACTTTGTGAACTAAGCATAATGCTTCAAATTCAATAAGCTTGGCGACAGACACCTAAGGCAAGACTTGGAGAGTAGGTGTGATATGTTCCTTATGGTTTAAATAATGCATCAATCATGCTGCAGTATTTGGATTACTTTACTTAGTCCAAGATTGATAGCACTACAGTACTCCAGACGAATAGAGATGAAAGCAATGACCGGTTCTACTTTCTGAGGGAAAGTAAAATATCCCAGAAATCTCCTTAGTGTTTGAAGATAACAGAAATAGGCACTGGAAAAGCGACTAATTTGAGAGTCCATTTAGTGCTGAACCAAACTATATTACCAGAAAGTATGACCCGAGGACATTAGGGCAGAATTGTTCGGTCTCAAATATTTACAATTGGGCTTTCTCACTAATTGAAACTGAAAGTATAGCATCTGTACACCAGTGACAGTGTTTCACAAGGAAAATTATATATTTTACTGATGCAGCATGTTTTGGTGCATTTATACATTGAGATTGGACTGCACAAGTGCCGGCTCTGCTAACGCTACTACCTGGAACTTTTATTTTCGCACAACTGACAAAGAAACACTGCGAGCGCTGCGGAATTGGACACGCTCTTGTTTCTTTAAGGAGGCCTTGACTCCCGTGGGTCACGTGATACCGGGCGAAGGCAAAACCCACGTACAGCCGCCCTTGCAGCCTTGAGCCCTGGAGCTGTAAGGGCTGGAGCCACTGTTTTGCTGTTTGGCTGTGAGCTGTGGCAACAGCATACTGCATTGACCACAGTACTGACCAGACATAGACCAGCTGCACAGCTCATATACAGGAAACAATCTGTGAGTAATACAACCCTTACAACACTTCCACGGCGGCACCTTAAGGCTATCAGTAGGTGCTACGAGTATGAAAGGACGTAACGCTGTTTTCGGACCCTTTACTCGGCGGCCTCTTAATTGGATTAGGAATACACGACTACATCTCTGTTGAGTCTGGTAAACCTACTATTTAGACTGGATCGGACTTCTCCTGTAGTACGGCCGGCTTAGGGCCCTCATATTACCACCTAATCAATATAGGTTTACAGGGTGAGGTAGGAGTGTCGGACTCTGGCAGCTCAAGCTGTCGGGCGTGCCTTACCCTGCAACCATGCGATACATTACCTTTTGGAAGTGGGCAGTGTTAATCAGGGACAGTAGTGCTAATCCCCGCCTTGCTGTTTAATTTGATTATAATTTGGGAAGCTGCAAGTCTCTCTCTTCCCCCAGGTTTTATTGATTGATATATACATCTATTGTATGGTTTGGGGGTTGCGAATATAATTCCCCCCTGATCTAGGTTTTATTTATTCCTATCCAGGAGTATATGATTTTTTGCTCTTTCCCTATTTTCTATGAGTCAATAATACAGTGCAACTGCTGGGTAGTCCCACACACATATATATATACATATTCTACTTGGACTTTTAACATTAACTTTCCCATAGGTGTGTGAAGCATATAGTGCTATCTATATTCTAAGGTAGTGCTATATACTAACGTGCATATTTTATAAACTTGGTTCATGTGCTTCTGTTGGGGTCTTTTGGGGCACTCTACATGGGTCTCTTCGTATGACTCGCATGACTCGCAAGGGGCTTAGAAGCCAGTCAGCGATGGAGGCTACTGCTGATTTTCAGAGCTTGATCGAAGAGCCGGCAGTAATAACTAATTTAGAGGGATTATTGGATGGTCTGCCCCATGCTGCTGTGGCTAATAGAGAAGGAACCCAGAAGGAAGATAGAAGCTCTGAACCCGCTCCATATTTGGGGGCTGTTTCAAAAGTGACTAACCTTGTCAAACGCAAGTTCATGCCCAGGAGAAGATAGACACATATAAAATACCAGGGATCACCCCTTTTTGCCATGAGCGAAAGCAATTGTACAAATAAAGGTCATATGGGAAAAGAAGAAGTTTCGATTGCTATCCAGGAGGACCGACTAATTGCAGTATTAGCCCAGAATTTAGGTGAATTTTGCAGGACTCCTAGGGCAGATACTCAAAAGAAAATAACATATACGGAGGACGATATACCTAGAACTCCTTGCTCTTCGCCTAAAATTTCTGTGCCTGCTATGCCGATTATGGATAAAGAAAACTACCCCAAAAATGAATCAGGTGTCAGGGAGGGTGGTCCCCAAACCACTAAAGAGGGCATTATTGAAAAGATAGTAGTCCCCTCATTGAAGCCATTGTACAAGATATTACTCCAACTACTACTATGAAAAGTGATCAGGAAATACATGTCAAATCAACAAACAACAACAACCATAAGTGAGAGGATCTCGTTCAAGGTGATAATGTATTTAAAACACTGATGATGAAACCCCCACTAGTGTCCTTAAATACAAATCTTCCAAAGGTAGATTAGGGGAACCAATACCTGGTAGGAAAATATCAAATTATTTTGGTAAAAGAACGGCCACTAGTACACATATAAGATCAGCCCATTCTACTCCCTCACTTGCTAGTTTAGACCACTCTCAACTAGCTGAAGTGGCAAAAAAATTGGACACTGAGGAGGCCTCACATAATGAAATGGATGTTATCAGTATTATCGAGTGTGCACGTAAGGCTATTGTTGAGAATAATTCTGACTCTAGACAATCGGAATCTAACAGTGTTATCCAACAGATTTGCAATGCTTCTCATTTGGGTTCCCCTTCAGAACTCACTAATTTTATAGATGAATACACAGAGAAACAGAATTGGTTGGGAGAAAGGGGTCTATTAGCAGAATATACTAAGGAAAATTCAAGTGATCCTACTCTTCATCATACACTTAGGGAAGAGGATGAAAGATTAGACTGACACAACCAACAGTCCCTGCCTTAAATATGGTGTTGAGCTCCTTCGTTACACTATATGACAATTTTTGGGCAGAAGTAAAATCGCACTCCCAACTACTTACTGAAATATATGTTAGGTTGGAAGGCCTGGATAGATTTGAAGAACTGGCCAGACTTAGTAAGGAGGAGAACTCCACTCCTTGCCGGGCGGAAATACTTCTTCCTCCTCCCTTGGTGAATCCACAGGGGGGCAGGAAAGTCGACTGGGACAGTTAGGTGGAGCTAACTCAGGAAAAACTGGCCCCAATTCAGATCCATTGGAGAAGCATCTATCTAATATATGCTGTCTTCCCAGTACAGATGCTATACAACCTGAAATGACCACAGGGGCTCTTGGGGATAGCCCACCCATGAAAGACAAGAACTGTGGGGTTATAGACTTAACTAAAGAGGACCCCCTGGCTAGAAATAAGCCCGGGTGGGGAAATGCCATACGAAACACACTAAGAAAACAAAAAATCAGAAAAACCTTTAAAAAATGAACTCAATAACGAATACATTTTTTAAGCATATGGTTCTTTCAAAGAAAATGCTCCACAAAATATAAAAATAGAAGATTTAAAGAAAGTGGATCTATCAACTGATATAGAACCAGGCAACCCCTTCGCTGGAAAAGACACTATAGATAAAAAGGGATTGCAGTCTACTCCTAACAAAGTGATGAATGAGGAGGGGGAAAATGTACCTCCCCCCAATGCTCCTATTAGCATTCAGATTGACAAACCCTCACAAAATCTGGATATAGGGGCTAGAGAAGGCCTTCACATTAGTGTCCCTCCTACTGAACAAACAGACATCCCTAAAATTAATACAATTGGTAATATAACAGAGGTGATTTATCTGGATGCTGAAGGGCAAAATGGGCAAAATGCCCAAAAAGGAAATTTGCCTCAAAAGGAAAAATCTCCTATCAACCAAATTAATAATCTGCATGCGCTAAGTAACAATACCCTATCTTGTTAAATATTGCACCTGTTAAACAACTCCTACAGGAAATCTATACTCTGAAGGTCACTATTGGAGATGATACCTTAAACATTTTAGGTTCCAACACTGAAAGGATGCTAATCATTTACCCACAAATGGCTAGGTCAGATACAAATGTAGGGTACATCTGAGGGACCCTTCCCTGAGCTTAGATAAATTCCAAACAGGATGTGCAGCTATGGGAGGACTATATGTCCCAAAAAGTTTGGTCTCTATCCAGATGAGGCCCGGTAACTATGAACCCTTTGGGATGCAAGATAGACAAACATTGGGACATATAACACTCAGAAGGGGTCTATCCTAAGGGGTGCCAGAGGGCCTGAAACTCAAGAAGAGGGGGCTAATTCAGCATGTAGTGATAAATATTGAAAACCCTCCTCAATCCTTGGGAAACGACGAACCATCAGTTATCTTACAGCTAACTAGCCTCTGGGGGGAAGAAATGCCCAAATGTCTGAACCGAGGGAATATCTTGAACATTTTACGTACTTTGTCAGCACTTGCTTTGGTGTCTACAAATGACCTAGAAAGGAAATACTTCCCAATTAGGGGGAGAATGGATCAAACCAATCTAGTGCTCATATCCAAAGTGGTCTTTGATCTGGTAATAGGCCAAACTACTGGGCTGAGAGAATTGGGTTTTGATATCAAAGTGGTGGCAATTTGACAATGGTATACCACCCGGAAAGAAGTACTCATTCCCAACAGAGGCATTTCCCCATAGGGGATCAAGGAGATGTACAGGATTGGGCTCAAGTTACATCTGCATTGTGGAACTGAATATACTATGGAAGGAGGCTCCAACCCCAAGGAGAGGACTCACTCAAATATTTTGAGGCACCTCCTATGGAATACCAGGGGGGATTTACATCTCCTTACTAATACTGATACAACTGCGATGCTTAAATGCAATGAATGCTTCTTTTTACAAGAAACGTGTCTCCTTGTAAATCCCTCTCTAGATGTTTATGAAACATAATATGCAAATTGTTAAACCTTGCCCGGCGGGTAGGCCATCTGGGGGACTACTGATTGGCTTAAAGTCCACTCTGGGTCTGACTACTATAATCATTCCTGACATGCTTTTAAGAATCCTGGCACTTAGGGCCTCCTCCCAAGATGTAAATGTTTTATTGGTCAATATCTATTGGCACCCTGGGATAGCTCCCTTAGAGCCTTTCCTAGAAAGAATTACAGAATTGATATTAGACTGGAAAACCAAAAAACAGCTATGGGAAAATGATTTTAGCAGGGGACCTTAACTCGGATTCCTCTATTAACTCTGAAGATGGCTGGGGGGGGTGTGGCTACATGGTTGCGAGAGAGGACGCATTTCCGGATGGCTCCTGCAGATCCTTTGTTGATCCTGTGAAGCAATCATGCTTCAAACCTACCAGGCATGACTACCTAACACCCATGGATACATGAATACCATGGGCATATAGCGAGCGCAAAGAAGGAGTGATCTCTGGTGCGAGGGGCGAGCATTGAGTAAATGAAGTTCCAAAGTGCCCGATCTTCGGTGCACAACAAAATGGCGGATGGTGGAACAAAGGGCCATGCGGAGAGACAGTCGCGTTGCAGTGAGAGGTGCTGCGCGAAGTGAAACGAAAGACTAACCCTTTGTATCCAGGTAGGATTGGAGGAGCTCGAAATGCACTACAATGGCGAAGGACAGCTGCGGATGGAAGGAGGTCCGCCGAAGCAAGACAAAGGGGGAGCATGCTGAGGACCACAGAGTGCCGGCGTATCGGAGAATCAGGGCGGCCACAGTCATGTTAAGGAGAGCTGCAGGCAACGCTATCATTGGGGCATAACACAGCGGTAGTGAGGACCGAGCCCCCAGCCCCACAATAGCCTCCGGGCAGAGGACAGAAGGAAGGACATTACACTGCTCTCAACGACCCGACTGTGAGGGCATAGCACCGACCAGGACGAGAAGGGGTTACTCTCAAATCATCTCCCTGGCGTGGACGAGAAGAGACACGGCTTGCGGCACCAGCCCCTAAAAGGCGCACAGCCACCACACCTGAGCACACGGGATACTGTTACAAGAGAGTAACACTGGTGAGCGAGCCGCGCTGGGAAAAGCAGGAGAAGCCGATGCAGCACTGATACAAACTAACCAGAGCCAGACGAGTAACGTCAAAATATAGCGCAAGGGTCACTCAAAGCGCAGAATACCTGTAATGAGGGCTGGATATTCAAACATTCAAAAACAAAGGTAAAGGGAGGCATTCCATAAGGGAAGCGAGATCGCAACCTTGCAAAGTAGCCAAGGAGTCATAAGGCCATGCACGGTGCACTAGAAGACAGCCCAGAAAGGAGCACATACAGTATAGCGCCAGAAGGTGGTCACCAGGCAGAACCATATGCTGGCCATAGGAACAGCTGCAGAACAGCCAAAGTGCTCTGCCAAAAGCGCACACTCGAACGGGGAGCATTTCCCCCCCTCCAGACACTCCTCAGGACTGCAAGGGGGCAATTCTAAGTTGGCCGCCACCTGGTGAAGTAACACATCCCCTGCACTCTGCCTGGGGAGAAAAATAAAAGGTGAAATAAGCATTGTCTAAATGCATAAAAACTCCAAGATTGCCTCAAAATGTGAGCGGAGGAGTGCAGGACACTACTGACCCCAGTTCAATTTGGCGCGACAGTGCTGAGAGCCCCGGAGTGCAGCTCCAACCCGAAGCAGATGACCAAAGAGAAGGTGACCGCGGAGTCCAAAACTGCACCAGATGGAAAGGAGCGACTCCAACCTCATCGGCCCTTCGGACCCCGCGATTCTGAAACCAGGAGCTCTCCGCTTACAGAGACAACCGCCTGGTCTGAGGCTGCAACACTGCTCGGGAGGGGGCACGTACACCGGTCGTACGAACAGTGGTGCAGAGAAAGGAGCACTCTGGAGAACGGAGTTGCCACCATCCGCACGCAGAATACCACATAAATAAGCAAGCTGCACCCGCAACCAGACTGCACTCATGGCTGGAGAACGCCAAGCCCACAGCGACACCCAGAAAGGTCCACGAAC
The DNA here is from genome assembly GCF_040938575.1 of Ambystoma mexicanum. Classification (NCBI taxonomy): domain Eukaryota; kingdom Metazoa; phylum Chordata; class Amphibia; order Caudata; family Ambystomatidae; genus Ambystoma; species Ambystoma mexicanum. The sequence continues at coordinate 1,152,357,133 of NC_090932.1, forward strand.
ACTTGGGGGCGCAGCCACAGACTTGAACCAGCAGGAGTCGGGGCATATGGTTGAAAAAGAATTGCTAGCGCATAATTACGTGGGAGGACACAATCCACTCCAGGCATAAATTTAACAGCATAGGGAAACCCCCAACCTAGCCTGTCCAGGTCCCATTGCCAAACGAGAAACGATCCTGCGGAGCCAAAGACCAGACGCCGTGGCCCCGCACACACACGCACAGTAATATTAAGATGGCTAACAAACTGGCTAAAACAAAGGGCAAACAACCCACGCTCGAAGAATATGCTAGAGCATCGCCTGTGGCAGAAGGGGCCAGGAGCAAGGAGAGAAGCCCCACCGCGGGCATTGATGCCACGAGCAAAGACCAGCAGATCCTTGAAGCAATTGCGGACCTGAAAGTGGCATGGGAAACTAAATTAGAATCGGCCATGGTTGAACTGAAGGCGGCACTGCAGCTCAAAGTAGGGGCAGTACAGGAGGAGGTGAATCTCCTCTGGCAAGATGTCAGAGCACTAGCAGAACGTACAGGCGACCTGGGGAAGGAAGTGGCCCCGAACACAGCTTCATGTGCATCCCACAAAACCGAGAACCACGTATTAGAAAAACACGTGGGCAACTTGGAAAGTAGAGCAGAGGAGGCGGAGGGATGTGGCCAGAGGAACAATATACGCATTGTAGGATTGCCTGAAGGAGCAGAGGGACCTAACCCCACGGAGTACATCGAAACAATGCTTCTACAAGAGATAACCGGAGAAGCGCTGAATCAAGGGTTTGTGGTTGAACGGGCGTAAAGGGCTATGATGAGGAAGCCACCACCGGGCCCCCCCCGGAGGCCGGTAATTGCCAAGATCCTGAATTATCGTGACTGGGAAAAAATCTTGGAGCATTTTCGGAAGGGAGGGACGGTACAAAGGGCATCTACAAACATAACGGCATACCCGGATTACACCCTGCAGGTATAACGCCGGCGCATGAACTTCGTTGCAGTAAAAAGAAGATTGCGAGAAGTAGGCTACAAGTACATGTTGGTCTAGCCAGCGAAACTGAAAGTGTTCCACAAAAACAGAGCACTGTTTTTCGATACGCCTGAGGATGCGACAGGATGGCTGGACATGCAGAGCTGCCCCCCGGAATCGAGTATCCAGAAAGAAGATGGCACAGATAAGTAACATGGTGACTGCGGCACCTAGAGTGTTGCAGTATCAGACACTGGAACTAGAATATAGGACAGGGCAAAGACTGTTGGAGCAGGGCGACCAGGGCTGCATATATATGATCCTCTGAGCACGGGAACTTATTGAAAGGTGCAGGAGCCTATAGAAACCAGCCCTCACACCCCCACAAATAGACCAGTTAGGTTACCAGTAGATCAGTGACACCCTGCTGGGTTCCTAATCTCGGCATTCCGAGGCAGGACCAAATGCAGGGGAGCCTGAGATCCAGGGATGGAGCAGGGCACCAGTTGGGGACGGGTAGGGAGGGGGGAGGAAAGGGGATGTGTGCAGTGTATATAGTTGAGGAAGGAAGGGAGGGGGGGTTAGTTGGGGAGTTTATGTTTAAAGGGGGAGGGATACAAGCCCAAATTCAAGCCAAACTGGACTGGAAAGAATACCCGGGAGGGGGTGGAGGAGGGACAAACCACGCATGGCAATGGGAAGCCTTAGGATAGTAACCTGGAACGTGAGAGACCTCAACAGCTATCTGAAAAGAAATAAGGTAATTATGTACTTGAGAAGGCTGAAAGTGGACATAGCATTATTGCAGGAAACCCACCTTACTAAGGAGAAACTAGAAGTGGTTAAGAAAAAGTGGAGAAGGATCACCACGGGAGTGACATATTCTGCTTATGCAAGGGGGGTGGTCACGTGGGTGGCACCTCATGTACCGTTTCAGTTGCTTCAGGCCACAGCAGACCCAGATGGCAGAATGATAGTGGCGCGTGGGATACTGGAAAACAGAGAACTGAGCATTATAAACTCATATGCCCCCAACCAAGACACAGCGGCCTATTTTAGGGCCCTATACGGTAAAATTACCCCCCTAATGGGGGGCGCGATTTTATGGGGCGGGGACTTTAACTGTACGTTACACCCCAAAATGGATAGGTCAGATATAGACAGACCTACCCCAGCTGCAAAAGCATTACATGCCCTGCTGAGAGATTTTGGACTAGAGGACATCTGGAGACAGCTACACCCGGAAGATAGGCATTATTCACACTACGCGGCCCCACACAATCTGTACACGAGATTGGATTACATGTTCATTGCCTCAGAGTTGGTAGGGGAAATGAAAGGCTTGGAATATAAGGCCAGAATATTATCGGACCACTCCCCCTTGGTCTTGGAGTGGAGGCACCAGCCCCCTAGTGCGAGAATCCCGACATGGAGGCCCTGCAGGACTCGGTATTCCGGGAGGATCTAAGGGAGGCAATTATTGAGTATTTTTATATTAACACAGAGAGCGTGCCGTCAGAAGGAACCTTGTGGGAGGCGTTTAAAGTGGTAGTACGAGGTGCAGCCATATCCAAATCCAGAGGGCTCCAAGGGGGCATAGAGCGAGAGCTACAGGAGACAGGGAAGGAACTGGAAGAAATGATGCAGAGGGGGAGCACCTCACAGGAGGACGCCGAACGGGTGAATCTATTACAACAAACTAGCAGGGAGCACTGGGACACTGGGACAGACTATGTAAATTGAACTATAAAAAATATATCGAAAGGCAACATGCAGGGGAAGACAAACCGCAAAGGCTGCTAGCATGGTTATACAAAAAAGAGACACCAAGACCAGTGGTCAGAGAGATAAAGGGAGAAGAAGGCCAGACCTGGGACACTCAGGAGGGAGTTAACAAGAGGTTCCTTAGATTCTACAAACACCTCCATATGGACATGGGGGAGGAGATGGGCCGGGAGACCAGGAAACATTAGAAGACATAGGATTGCCCAAATTAAACAATGAGGAACAGGAGGGCCTGGATTGCCCAATCACAATAGAAGAATTAGAGATAGTGATTCAGCACTTACCCACGTGTAAGGCTCTGGGGTCGGATGGGCTCCCAAGTGAATTTTACAAGACATATAAGCAGGAGGTACTCCCCCCGCTGCTTGCAATGCTAAATGAAGCGCTCAAACATGGAAGGCTGCCGGAGTCTCTGAGGGAGGCAGTGATTATCCCGCTCCTAAAACCGGGCAAGCCAAGCACGGATTGTGGGTCATATAGACCCCTATCCATGCTCAAGCAAGACAGCAAAATCCTCACAGCAACGTTGGCAAACAGGCTCAAGCGAGTTATTGGCAACCTTATACACCCCGATCAAACAGACTATGTCCCAGGCAGGAATACATATTTTTTTATTTATTTTTTTTATTCAAAATTGGTTTAGTTGACAAATCAACTTTTTCAATATTTCACATCAAGGTTCCACATTTTTCTTCTTTTCTTTTTACACATTCATATAGATTAAGTCGTAAGTTCCATTCAAGAAAGCTAGCCCATTTATAGTCACATAGGTCACTAAAGCAGCAGAAATGGCTGATATTTCCTGAGATGTGATGCGATAGCATGGTTACACAGCAGTTACATGGTATGGTGAATGCATTAGTTTTCTGCTAAATTCAGGGTATTCAAATATTGCACCGTTGCTATAATTAGTGACACATTTGTTGTGTTGAATATTTCGTACCACAATTGTCTTTTGGTGAGAATTACTTTATGTTTGAAGAACTTGTAGAATTGACTTATCCTTAGATCAAGCAAGAAAGGGCATTTGACGATTAGATGAAAGGAGGATTCTTCTTTCATGTGGTTTTTGCAAAATTTGCAGGTGGTGCTTAACATTGGGATTTTGGAATATTAGGCTAGTTTGATTTTTTTGGAACTAGATCAAGTCTGAAACGCAGAAAAGTATCAGCATATGCTCTGTCAGGGAAGGATGATATGTATTTTGGTATGTCATTCAAAGCTTTGACAGTGAAAGGGCCTGCTTTGAAGGCTGAGTATTCAAGACATTTTTCCCTAGTGGTGATCCAGTCGTGTCTAAGGAGTTTGATTTTTGCTTTATCAGGGAAAAGTGCAAGATAGTCGAAGGAGATATCTGCTCTGGCAAGAATCTTTTTACATTCCTCTACCCATGGAGAGATCGAGTTGTGGCTTGAGGAGTTCATCCATTCTCTTACAGCCGGGAAAACATTTTTGGCATTATCTGGAGAAAGAAGGACTTTTCGGTAAAGTGCTAGCACTGCCCAAGAGACTGCTACTGATAGAGAGCACAGACCAAGTTCATGGCGAATTATAGCTATTGGGAAGCTCTGAGGGACCGGCAGTAGAGCTTTCCAATATAGGCCTTCAATGTAGTCCCAGTTTATTTGTTTCTTCATGATCTTGGTATGGCTTCCATATGTTATAATGGGGACTGCTTTCTGTAGATAAAACATTTGAGCGGGTATTAAAGAAAACCAACCGTATTTTCTTTGTAAGGCTTTAGCTTGGATCGCTAAGAGTTTCAAAATGTTGCACATTTCCTCTTTATATGGGGTGTCGGCAGGGCTTGCATTAATGTTGACTCCTAGATATTTGTACTGGGATATTGTATCAAGTGGACAGTTGGATATATGCCACTTAAATTTGATTTTGTTTTTTTGAGTGACGGTTGGATGGTTAAGATTTTTGTTTTCTTGCTGTTAATTTCAAGATTGTTTATTTCTGCGTATTTTGCTAACGCACCTAATTTTCTCTGTAGTCCTATAGGGGTTTTGTCAAAAAGGACCATGTCATCTGCATAAAGTATGTACGGAAATATTAAGGCACCTATCTGTGGCGAGAATGACCGAACGGTCAGCATTTCTTTAAAAAAATCACTAATATAAAAATTGAAAAGGATTGAAGCAAACGGGCAACCCTGTTTTAGTCCTGTGTTCGTTCTTATTGTATCTGACAGGAGCCCATCTGTGGTGAGTTTTACTCTTACACTCGTGTTCGAGTAGAACAATAAAATTAAGTTAAAAATGTGTACAGGGCAATTGGCAATACTTAATTTCTCCCATAGCAGGGAGCGAGAGACAGAGTCGAATGCTTGTTTAAAATCAACCAGAGCAAGGTAGATCGGTTGTTTTAGGCGGATGGCTTATGCTTTTAATATCGCAATGATGATTAGATTTAAAGATGTACCTATTCCTAGTACAAAGCCAGATTGATAGGGATCCTTAGATCCTGTTCGCAGAGCCATTCTGTGAAGTCGCGCAGCACAAGTCTTGATAGAATTTTCCCTGGCACATCTAAGAGTGCAATAGGGTGATAGTTAGTGAGAGGGCGAAGATCTGGAGCCGGATTTAAAAATGGGAATTATGATTGCCGTTTGCCACGATGGTGGAAATTTGTTTTGTTTTATAATGTTTTTAAAAATCAGAAATAAAACCTCCGCCCATGCTTCTGGGTTTTCTTTTAAAATAGCATTTGTTATCATGTCCGGTCCTGGAGCACGTGAATTATTTCGTTTTTTAATTATAATGATTATGTCGAGGCGATCAAAAGTCAGGGATTTGGTGACAGAACTACTTTGCATTCTAGAAGGATTGGCTTCTTGTGGATTGAGTATGTTATTTGCTTGATTTGATTTCTGTATTTGTTTTTTATTTTATGTTTTAATGATATATTATTTAGAACTGCAACTGATCTTAAATCAGACCTTAGTTTTGCTTTGAGGGCTGTTATGTCAGAGTTCCATCAGTGTTTATGCTTGAAAGACGGCTTGGTGTAAATATTATTTGATTCATGAATTATTTGAATTAGCTCATTATAGTGGGAATAATCAGACAGCTCTTGTTTTTGATGTAAAAGTTGTTTTAGGGAGTTTATACGCGAGGAAGTCCACTTGAGTCTTGTCCTTGTATTATTAATTGCGAGCGAGGCTTTGTAATATTCATTGTTTGATTTGGGATGAGGTCTCCAAGAGGTGACCACCAAGTTATGATCACTCGCTGAAGTTTCAAGAATTTGAAAATCGATTATTGTTTTCGTTGAGTTATTGGAAATGAAGACGTAATCAAGAGTTGATTGATGATTGCCTCTTTTCCAAGTTGATCGGGGTGGTACATCCATAGGGAATGAGCCATTTAGTAGTGAAACATTTCTGATTTTCATTAAGGCTAACCATTTGCTCGATCTAGTGTTGGTTAGTTTTTCAGACGGCTGTAATAGATTCATGTTAAAATCGCCAGCAATTATTGTGTTGGTTATGTCGGATTCAAGAAGGATTTGGTCAAGGATAAGCTCTATTTTTTCAGCAAATTGGGACGTGTCAGCAGAGGCTGGATTCCAATATATGTTGATGATCATGGTTTTAGGATAAAAGGGATGGTTTTTGTTCTCTGTCGTAATTAAGGCTGGTTGTATGCCAGGGACCGGATTTTTCCATGCAGATATGGTAAGTTGAGAATCAGTTCTTACTGCTATGAGGAGGCCTGCTGCAGGTCTTCCTTTAGTTGGTTTAGAGATGTTGATAGCTACAAGTTGGTGATCTGGCCAAAGGGGAGTGGTGGACATCCATGTTTCTTGTAGCAGTATAACATCATATTTGTTGAGTAGTAAAGATTTAGAGTTCAGTAAGTGGGAAAACCCACGAGTATTCCACGAGATAAGGGTGCATTGGTGAAGAGGGGCCCTTGCTTGCTAGTGGTTGTTGTATTCTGATGCTCTAGCAGAGAAAGCCCATGTCCATTTGGATTGTTGAGGGGGGTGGGGGTTGAATTTTAGAAGTTGGATTGCAATTACTGCAAGAGGAGTTCGAAGTGGATTGAAGGGGATTTGATTTTTTGAAGTCGATAAGTTCTGCAAGTCTGGGACCGGAGAAACTATCGGTTCAAAAGGAAGGCCTTTTGCAAAGAGCAAATGACGTTGGTCCCAAACGTAATTTTTTACAATTTGGGATCGAATTTTAACATCAACGATGTCTTGATGGGCTGGTATGGGGTAGGAGACACCATCAATGTCCTCAGAGTTGATATGTTTTAGCTGGGGTAATGAGTGAAATATTGTAAGGATGGTGGTCCTGTTTGGGAAGGGATCCGAGAATATTCTGTCAATCATGTTAAGCCTAAGAGTTTCATTTGAAAGAGTTCTAGGCAGCCATTCATCGTCCTGTGAGGCAACCATATCAGAATGTTTTGGGTTGGAGTGCTCGCCAGGAGGAGGTACACTGGTAGGATCATCTACATTTGTGGTTTAAGTGGACGGAAACGAAGGAACTTCATTCGGCGCTCTGTGGTCTTGGGCTCTCATGGGGGAGTCTTTGGGGAAGGGCGCTCTCTTGACCAGTTTTCTTCTTTTTTGTTCAAGGGTCATAAAGGGGTTTGCATCATGATCTAATACGATGCAGAACATTGGGTCTCTAGGTGCTGATTTGTTTGTTTCGTGATGCAGACTTTGGTGAAACGTTTCCATGATAGATACGTTAGTTGGATAGACCGATAAATTCATTAGGTCATCATTTGTGTCGTGTAAGGCTTCTACATGACATGGTGCTAAAGCAGGCACAATACAAGGAAATATAGACGCAGGCTTCTTGCCTGGGAGAGACAACACATCATAAGAGGGCTGCTCGGTATTTATGAAAGGCTCTTTTGCATAAGGAGCCGGTGGTACTTGGGTCACAATTTCACTTGGCTGCGGATTTTGTTCAGGCAGCAAAGAAATGTTTTCCACAAACTTTTTGGCTTTGGAAGCAGGCAGTTTGTTTTTTTTGGACAAAGGTTGATACTTATTTTTTTTTTTCGTTTTTGTTTGCGGGTTTTCCAGTGTCGGGTCTGCGATGTTGTTCAGACTTTGAGCTGATATCGATTTGTTATGTTTTTTGCGTTTTCGTCTCTTGTTCTGTGAGCGACGCTTGAAAATCTCATAGATTGGACTTCGAGCTAGTGGAAGAGGGGAAGATGATTCAGACTCAAGACATAAGTCCACCACCGGAATCAAAGGTGTCTCTGAAGATTCAGGGGTCTGTAGGATTGTAGTTTGGGTCAAGGACTCCTGGGGCACCTCGGCAGGTGTGATGTCTCTCTCAGAGGAAGATATTACACTTAGAGTGTTTAGCTCAGCTTTGACAAATGCTGGAAAATTTATTGCCATCCAATCAGTTTTGTTAATTAGGTTGTTTAGCAAAAGTTCCTGGGTACCTGCCCGGGATTCGAGCATTTCAAAAAGTTTGGTGAGTGATAGAATCGAAGTGTTTATAGCCATAAGGGCCGAGTCTGTAGAGGAATTTGGAGGAGGAGGGAAACCAAAAGATGGACGTGGTGTTGGTTTGACAAATGATGGGATTTCAGTATTGCATGACGATACCGACCCCGAAGAATAAATGTCATTTGGACAATCGGTTGGAAACATTTCCGGGGAATTGGAAAGCCTTGAGTCAGCGAGCTCATTTAGGGTGTCCTTTTTGGCTGGTATGAAGGAAGTAACCCCGTTTGTCTCTGGAGGGTGTTGTGTTGAATGCACAATTGGTTCATTGTAAGGAGCATTCGTAATTAATTTTTTCCCAGTTTTTTTTTATCATGTCTTGCCTTAGCCAAATTCGCTTCTGTACTAACAAAGGCAGAGGTATGGGCTCCATAATTAGCCCCACCTAGTACCTCTGAGTAGAGAGGGGGATGGTAGGTGTTTGAGTCGTGAGCCGGAATACGTAGAGATTGTGTAGCAAGGCACGAGGTGAAGAATGCTCGTTCATCAGAAGTAGGGCGCTGGGTTTGATAGCACTCTTGCAGGGTTTTATCAGACATGCAAATTACTAAAGGAAAATCAGTTGTTTTTTCAGATCTAGCAGTGGTGGGCTTTGTGAGCACTTCTGCAGGAGATATCTGGGCTGGAAGCTCCTCTGGTGCCTTTGCAAGGTCATTAGACAAAGAGCAGTCAGACATTGTAGAGAGTTGAAAGCCCAGGCGTAGTAGTACAGGAAAGCGCGAGGCGTAGCAAGGGGGGGGGGTGGGAATACCAGCTGTTAGTCTGAGCATGTTAACGGAAGCACTGTTAGCTTGTGGCACACTGTTTAGCTCACAATGTACTCTCTCAGAGGAAGATATTACACTTAGAGTGTTTAGCTCAGCTTTGACAAATGCTTGAAAATTTATTGCCATCCAATCAGTTTTGTTAATTAGGTTGTTTAGCAAAAGTTCCTGGGTACCTGCCCGGATTCCAGCATTTCAAAAAGTTTGGTGAGTGATAGAATCGAAGTGTTTATAGCCATAAGGGCCGAGTCTGTAGAGGAATTTGGAGGAGGAGGGAAACCAAAAGATGGACGTGGTGTTGGTTTGACAAATGATGGGATTTCAGTATTGCATGACGATACCGACCCCGAAGAATAAATGTCATTTGGACAATCGGTTGGAAACATTTCCGGGGAATTGGAAAGCCTTGAGTCAGCGAGCTCATTTAGGGTGACCTTTTTGGCTGGTATGAAGGAAGTAACCCAGTTTGCCTCTGGAGGGTGTTGTGTTGAATGCACAATTGGTTCATTGTAAGGAGCATTCGTAATTAATTTTTTCCCAGTTTTTTTGTATCATGTCTTGCCTTAGCCAAATTCGCTTCTGTACTAACAAAAGCAGAGGTATGGGCTCCATAATTAGCCCCACCTACTACCTCTAAGTAGAGAGGAGGATGGTAGGTGTTTGAGTCGTGAGCCGGAATACGTAGAGATTGTGTAGCAAGGCACGAGGTGAAGAATGCTCGTTCATCAGAAGTAGAGCGCTGGGTTTGATAGCACTCTTGCAGGGTTTTATCAGACATGCAAATTACTGAAGGAAAATCGGTTGTTTTTTCAGATCTAGCAGTGGTGGGCTTTGTGAGCACTTCTGCAGGAGATATCTGGGCTGGAAGCTCCTCTGGTGCCTTTGCAAGGTCATTAGACAAAGAGCAGTCAGACATTGTAGAGAGTTGAAAGCCCGGCCGTAGTAGTACAGGAAAGCGCGAGGCGTAGCAAGGGGGGGGGATGGGCATACCGGCTGTTAGTCTGAGCATGTTAACGGAAGCACTGTTAGCTTGTGGCACAATGTTTAGCTCACAATCTACACAGTGTGAGTAAGGTTCTTGTTTAGCGTTTCAAAGCCTGAGATTGAGGAGGTACCACAGCGAGTTTGACTTCACGCCAAGCTGTACAGGTGTCAGCTAATTATCTAAACTTCGGGATAATGCAGCAAAACCGAGAAAAGATCAGGTAGCAGCGCGATTCCCAAAGTGACACCGCCTCCAATTGGGGGGGGTCATAGAATTTGGCACCAAGGCACAAGGGGGTCAAGAGTTTTAGGGCATTCAAATAGTAAATTGGGTAATTGTGGGGACAATGACAGCGCAGCGTTGAATATTGAACCTGGAAAGACTCTTATCATACGCCACTTATATTACTGGATTACTGGGGCAGGAAGCAGCCAGAGTTACGAACACTATGTCATAAGGGAACAGTTAAGGCGAAAGACAGGAGAGGGGAATATGGAGAAAAGTGATAGAGATCACGGCAGAGTGTCGCAACAGCTCACAGCACCGCGACACAGCGAACAGCAAACAGTACTTTTGTGGTACTTGTGCGGTGCGCGCGCGGTGCGCGGTCAGATGGAGTAATGAAGGAAATGAGAGGCGCGTCAGAGTCAGGAGAGGCGGAGCTTGTCAGAAGGAAGTGACCTGAACACAATAGATGGAAGGATATACTTAGAAAGTAAATTAAGTAAAACAGAATACCTTCTCTCTCATAAACAGAACACACGTTATGGATTGATATTGACAGTACACGGGAGTAGATTAGAAATGGACATGCCAGCTGGGCACACCGTGTACAGCTGGGCACACCGAGTACAGTTAGGCACACGCTGTCTGTGTAAAAGATGGAGAGTTTATACAGCGAGTGGGATTAAGGGTGGGGGACGGAAGGATGGACAGTCACCTCAGTAGTGAGGAAGTCAGGCAGTTCTCCGTGCTTCAGAAAAAGACGTCCTCCACGAGTGCAGGCAGTGCAGGCAGACTGGTGGAGTTGCACGATCCTTGGGTCTTGGGATCCTTGACTCGGCGAAATGCAGCAGGCGTCGGCAGCAAACAGTACTTTTGTGGTACTTGTGCGGTGCGCGCGCGGTGCGCGGTCAGATGGAGTAATGAAGGAAATGAAAGGCGCGTCAAGTCAGGAGAGGCAGAGCTTGTCAGAAGGAAGTGACCTCAGTAGTGAGGAAGTCAGGCAGTTCTCCGTGCTTCAGAAAAAGACATCCTCCACGAGTGCAGGCAGACTGGTGGAGTAGCACAATCCTTGGGTCTTGGGATCCTTGACTTGGCGAAATGTAGCAGGCGTCGGCAGCAAACAGTACTTTTGTGGTACTGGCAGGAATATAACCGACAATCATAGGAGACTTCACCACATCATTGAACAGACAGAGAAGGACCCCGGCGAAATGTTAATAGTCTCGTTAGATGCCATAAAAGCCTTCGACTCTGTGAGGTGGCCGTGGTTGATAGCGGCCTTGAAAGAATATGGGATGGGGCCGGGGTACCTGAGGTGGGTCAAAATGGTATATAGCTCCCCAATCGCCAGGGTCAAAACTGGCGCAATAATCTCAGACAAATGGCAACTTAGCAGGGGCAATAGACAGGCTGCCCTTTGTCGCCCATGTTGTACATCCTCACTTTAGAACCATTGGCAATCTGCCTTAGACAACAGTACGGGGAGATAGGGATCCACACGAAGGGAGGACCGCACCTGATGTCACTGTACGCCGATGACATCTTGCTATGCTTGCGCTTTCCAGAAGAGAACCTACAATAGGTCCTGGAGGTGATGGAACGTTACGCCACCCTCTCGGGCATAGCGGTAAACCCCAAGAAATCAAGCATGTTCCCTCTGGGGAGATATAGGGGGGCCCCGCATGGGAACCTACCGGTCTTGCCGATATCCTGGCAGACCAGGACATTCCGATACTTAGGAATTGATGTATACCACACGGCTGCGGAAGAACACAAATACAACACGGAAAGGGCAGTGGAAGGCATCAAGAATAGTATGGGGTTCTGGTCCAAGCTCCCCCTGGCCATGGTGGGTAGGGCAGCTCTGATTAAGATGGTGGTCCTGCCGAGATTGCTACACTTTTTCACGAACATCCCATACACATTCCCCAAGCGCTTCTTCGTGAAACTCCACAGCCTATGCAGGGGCTTCATATGGCATAATTCCAGGAACAGGGTGGCCCTATGGAAATTGCAAAACTTGTGTGACAGGGGGGCATAAACCTACTGAACTTCGAGATATACTACCTGGCGGGACAGCTCCAGTATGTGGCCAGATGGCTGTCTGAAGAAGAGACGGCTGAAGCCAGGCTATTGTGCAAGGACACTGCCCCCTTCTTTCTAAGAGAAGTGGTGTGGTTGTCCAAATCGAAGATGCAAGGAAGGGCGAGACTGCTGGAGCTGGGCTGGAAAATTTGGAGTAGAGCATGGCAAATAGTGGGAAAGCCGACCCCATGCTCCCTGCAGGTGCTGTTAGTGGCGCTAGGTGGGGAGGACTCGCACATGATAAAAGGGATCCGTTGATACTGGGAACTGATGGGCCTTGCGACCTTCGGAGACGTATGACAAGAGGGGGAGGTTCTAGATTTCCAGAGACTAATGGAGGACACCAGGGTACATAAAGGTCAATATATTACATACACAAGAATTATCAAACGGGTGCAAGAAAGGTGGCCTGAGGCAGTGCTAGCGGAGCAACCCGATACGACCATTGAGACGATATATGATATCTCGGAAGGTGGGCACGAAATATCCCGCATTTATGAACTATAGATGTCCAGGGTGGGTAAGGAGTTGCTCCAACTGCGGCGGGACTGGGAGGAGGAAGTGGGAGAACCTATGCATGATGGACTATAGGATAGGGCTCAAAGGTACCACAAGAAGGTGTCCCGCAATGCAAGGCTACAGCAGATCCAGTTATGTGTCACTCACAGGGCATATATGACCCCTAGCAGAATTGCCAGGTTTGGAAGTTCAGTGACACAGAAATACCCAAGGTGCGGGGAGGTGGAAGCTGGGATGATACACATGCTTTGGACATGTCCGGAGGTGGGTAGATTCTGGACAGAGGTTAAACTATGCCTGGCTGAAAAAGGGATTACGCTGGAGGTGGAGTCAGTTTGGGCATGCATGCTGGGGGGTTTTGCCAGAACACGCAACCTGAAGCACATTAGTAAGATGAAAGATTTGGCCTACATCCTGGCCAAACGGAGAATTGCAATGGGCTGGAAATCAGCCCATAGATCCAGAATAGAGACGTGGTGGGCTGACCTCCTGAAATGGGCAGAAGCAAAAATGGCAGCTTGGTACGAAGCAGTCAGCAGAGGAGGGGAGGAGGAAGCGTGACCCCTGATAGCGTGGAGACAACTGGTGGCCGCGATGGTGGGACCCTCCCAGGCCGAACTCAGTGAAGAGGATACGAGTGGGATCAATGAGCGAGATAAACCCGGAGGTACGCAAGCTGGGGCATTGAAGTAGGGGCTCGAGTTAAGGGGGCAGGAGGGGGAAGGACTGTGACGTATAACATGTGAGCATAATGATGTGAAGCTTATACGCGAATGTCCTAAATGTTTGTAATGTTTTGATTGTTGTTAATAAAAATAATAAAAACTGTTTTAAAAAAAAAAACTCTGAAGATGGCTATGGTGACTTGGGAGAGGATATGGGGGATTCCCCCCAGAAGGGACAAACATTTTGTTGGGGCAGACTATGCAATCTATCTATGGAATCTATAGGCCTGCAATGTTTGAATGGTACCTTTGATTCATCCTGCCCACTACAGCCGATTTGGCGGAGGGGAACTTCTACCTCAACCATGGACTCTTTTTTTGTAGATTAATCTATTGTTCCCATGGCCAGTGATGTCAAAGTGACCTTTAACAACTGGAGTGACCATGGGTCTCTGAGTGTTCAGGTCTCTATACCTACTCAAAAACTATTAGCAGGGGGAATTACTAATTTGAGTACGATAAGACATGGTACGGGGGTCCTTTGGTCACCGACCAATATTAAAGTCTTCAATGGACAGTTGGTTCATCTCTTGGAAAACACCTCCTACTCATGGAAACAAGAGGCTTTCAATATACCATATTACGATGATTTTTTGAAAGACCTATATGATCGGGCTTTTGATTCTCTAAGAAAGGGTTGTGTCAGAAGACACCATCTACATCTGTATTACGCAGACCTGGCTAAAGAAAAGCACAAGGTGACGAAGATGCTCTGTGCAATACAGAACCTAAATATTGACCAATTGGATAAAAATTCCAAGATTAGATCCGTCCGACAGAAATATAGAAACTTCTGTATTTCTAAGAAAAACAGCATGCTACAAAAAGATGCAGAGATGATGTTTAAGGTCTTGGTTAAAAGAGACCTTAGGGCTTTTTGGGGTCTAATTAACTGACAGGACGCCGGCTCAGCCATTGACCAAATTAATGGTGTATCAGAGGTACAATGGGTTCAATTTTTCACTGAGCTCTTCTCACAAGGTGCGGAGGGAGGCCAGGTCTTTGTTAAAAGGAAAGGTGAAAACAACACTATCTGGGAGCCGACCATAGAATATGGGGAGGTACTTAAGCTAATTAAGAAGGCCAAGAACTCTAGGGCCTCTGGCCCAAACGGATTGACAAATAATACCCTAAAAGAGAGACCAGAAATGTGGGCTCACATACTTACTATGATATTTAGAAATATTGTGGGAACTGGTACCATACCCAATAGTTGGCAGACTGCTCACATTGTCCATATTTTTAATAGAGGGTATCGAAAGATACCAAAAAACTACAAACCAATTGCTCTAATTGACGCTGATTGTAAACTCTTCGCTTCACTCTTATTAACTCATGTCAACGAATGGATAATGTCAAATAAAATATTAAACAATTGTCAAACTGGGTTCAGGGCGAGACATTCCACAAATCTGAATGGTCTTATTCTAACCGCCCTACAAGACACAGCATGGAGCAAATATGGGGGTTCCCTGTATGTTGCCTCCATTGGCCTGTCAACTGCATTTGACTCAGTGATCAGATCGCGACTTTGGGCCAAACTCGCCAAATGGGGTATCCCAGAAGCTCTATTAAATCTTATAATGGCTATGTACGAGAACTCTGGGATACATGTGCGTCTGGATATGGAGGGGAACCTATCCAGAACAATTAGAACTTGGATAGGAGTGAGACAGGGTTGCTCATTAGCACCCTGCCTCTTTAACCTCTATATGGCCGACACAGGGGATTTCTTTCTGAGGACGGGTTGGTGAGTGCCAAGCTGGGGGAAACTAGGCTATCATGGCTAGCATATGCTGACGATTTCCTCCTGTTTGATCAAACCAGAGTGGGATTACAATGGTTGATTAATAAGTTCCAACACTATGCAGACCTTAACGGCCTAAAGATCAATCCCAGTAAAACCCGAATCATGGTTGTGTCAAAGGGAAGTAAGGGTAAAACAATGGAATGGAATATTGAAGGCGAAAAGATTCCAAGAGCTCAAAAAATCATATACTTGGGCTTTCCCTTCTTGGCCCATCCATCGGTCTCTGAACTCAGAATGTTCCTTAAACACAAGGCTATCCCATTGAGAACCCAGATTATGAAGCTGGATAAAAAATACGTCAGATTTTCCTTAAAGTCAGCGGTAGACTTCTATGAGGGTAAGGTTGTCCCAAAAACGATTTATGGTATGGAGCTGCATTTTATGGACATCCATCCCTATTGGGATATTATCGAAGGAATACTTTGGCGAAAGGTTTTGAAGCTGCCCAATAACATCCCAGCGGCAGCAATTAGGTTTGAATTAGGTCTGGTCTCCCTCAGAGCCAAATCTCTGTGGAGGTACGTGGCCCTATTCCGCTCCCTTTTATGCCCCAAAAGTGACTCCCTCTATGACGATCTGGGGAGAACTCTCTTTTCCCAAGGTGGGCCAGTAGGCAATACTTACCTTACTAAGTTTAGAGACTTATTTGATAAGACACTGCATGAATTATCTACGGATAGACAAACATTAATTATTAACCCAGACAAAGTTAAGAAACTGCTTTATGCACTTGACTGGATTAATACGACTGCAAGGCTACATAGCTATTCTTCCCTTAGTAATATTAACCATGAACACAGGAAAAGAGGAACCCTATCATTTATTATGACTCAGTTCCTGAATAGATACTATCGATCTATCTTACTGAAACTCAGATGGAACATCCTTCCAACGAAAGAGGTCCTGAGGAGAAGGAACTTGATTACAGATACCAATACCCAATGTAGATTCTGTAATAAGATTTGGGTCTTGGAAACAGCTCGTCATCTCCTCCTAGACTGTGCTCATTTGACTAAAACAAGAAATATATACTTGAGAACATTTTCAAACTCAGGGAATCTGGGGGATGTTGAATATATCTGGTCAAGATGCATATCAATGTAGAATATAGCAGAAGGTCTTGCAGTAGCAGACTTTATTAACTCATTGGATCTCTACTCATTCCTGGATCACTGAGGATGTGTTTTACTGTAATATTGGGTGCTGTTATGTGCTCGTATTTGCTGCACTAGGAAGTCTGTGAAGTTGACATATGGGCAATGTGATGGCTTTTAGATTAGTCTATTGAATTGAAGACTATATATATATATGAAATTGTTTCTCACCAATTTGCACGGGTTTATTTTGCCTATATGTATGTAATGCTATGTAATACATTTGTAAAGATTTTGTATGTAAGCTAAATACAATAAAAACATTTTTTTTAAATACATTGATGGATGAATGGAATTTTAATTGAAATGTTTTGGTCTACAAATGTATCTGCAGCTGGCATGTGAGTATTTCACTAAGCATCTTAAATCAATTTGATATGTTTTAACATATTGTGTGATAAGCATGTTGTTGACATATTCCTTTACATTTGACAAATAGTGTGATTTCCAGGAATTACTCATTTATCATCCTTTTTCGCTAATACATCGTTCATTTATTCTGTTTCTCACAGGTTGACCACATTATCGAATTATTTTTGCCCTACGCATACATATCAACTTCAACGTGAATGGTTTGCGCACCTTTATGAACCTAAGTATACTTATGAATTAATTGCTGCAAGGCACATGGAATAACTCCAGGTGCAAGGCAGTGGTCGAATATAACCTTCCTGTAGCTCAACCTATTTGTATGTATCTAAGGGAGTAAATAAAAGAATGCTGACACCAATCACTGGCTTCACTCATCAAACTCACCAGACAGGTGTCTCTAAAACCACAGGCCTTATTTAAGGCAGTACTACAGACCGAAGGCATAAGAGTGGTTGAAGCTGAGTTAATTAATTTCCATTAAAGACTGAATCGACGTGATCTCAAAGCACTACCCATCAGTACACCTTACCGAATTCTGTGTCCAAGTATTAAATCAGTAAACTACAATGAAGCTTAGTCAATGATCTGAGACAAATGCTTTGCAACCTCCTAAATTGCATGGAGTATTTGGTAACCCAAACTTCTGCTCCATAGAGTAACACAAGAAGAATCTTTGCCTTATAGACCTTTAGGATTGAATTGAGAAAATAGCTCCCACATTGCCTGGAAAAGGCTCTCATCACTCTGGGCTGCTGACGCACAATGACTTCGGTTTTGTCCATTTGGCCTCACCAAGACAGTTTGTCATCAATGTCACTCCGAAATAATTAAAGTGATGGGTAAATATCCGAGTCACATTGTTTTAATTTCCAGGAAACCTTTGTATTTGTTTTTTTCTGATCAGGAAAAAAGGACATCATTTTAGTAATTATAGTAGGGCATTTTTCTTTGAGTAATAGCATTAGGAGTTGAGTTGGTGTTGCAGTCCTTTCTGTGTAGAATCTAAAAGGATTGAATCATCTGCATACCCAAGCCACTGTATGAAAGAATCACCTAATCTAGGAGGTTAATCTTTATCAGTAAGAAACTCAATGGAGAGATCAGCGAGTTAGAGGTTAAACAAAGTGGAGGCTAAGATGCACCCCTGTTTAAGACATACAAAGGTTTGTACAGAATTGCAAACAAGGCCAGAAAAAGGAAGGCTCACTTTAGCTTTAGTATCAACCCAGAGGCAACCCAAATTAGACAACTTCTGCCACAGGATTTCATGCTACACTGTGTCGAACGCGGAGCTATAATCAATAAAGGCAACATATATAGATTGTTGATATAGCCACCATGTCGATTCAACAATGGTAACTAAAACTAAAACGTTGTCAGCAGTACTGGTGCCCTTACGAAAGCCAGTCTGGTTGTAAGGAATGTTAGCTTCATGTGCCCAGGTGTTCAATTCCATAAGTAAGATGCAGGCAAAAATCTTAGCCAAAGCATCAAGCATGGCTAAGATTCTATAGCTTTTGGGATTGTTAAGCAGCCCCCTTTTATAAACAGGGACAATGATACTCTCTCGCCAAGTCGTAGAATCGTACCTGAGGTACTGGCTGCACAAAACAATACATGCAGCAGATTTGCCCACCATAAAGGACTCATACTGATAAGAGCAGGGCCCGGGGCACGTGAGTTCTTGATGGATTTAATTATCAAAAATAAATCCTGAACATGGTAATTAAAGAACCAATGAACATGATGATAAGAAAATTTAAACACATCAAGAGCTCTGGCACCAAAGTTGTTTCCAATAAACGTTTCCCAATCTTCCTTAGAAGCATCCACCACAATTGAGTGAGAAGGGTACGAGGAGTTCACTCATTTTCAAAAAACATGTGTGTTTGTAGTAAACAGTTGCCAGTATTCAAGATTCTTCCTCCAGCAGTGAGCTCTCATCCAGCTGTGATAAAGAGCTTTCCTATTCGTAACTGCCTGGATAATATCTGGTATGGGTAAAGAGCAGTTACAAATTCATCTGAGGTCTCTTCTTAAGAGTTTCTTACAATCACATACCTCGGAATCGAAAGAGCGGGAATAACCGTCTTTCTTACATGCAAATGCCTTGTTATTATCCTGATGCCTATTGCATATAATACAATCTGAGATTTTATTGACCAATTCAGCATGGTTCCAAGTTAGAGAAAAGAAGCCAGGTAAGGTTTCCATACTAAGCAAAGAGAAATTCCTAACATCACTGGATCACATCACATCTCCAACTAAAAGTTGTCAAAAATAACACCTAGAATTGCAATAACTTTATTCGTATTAGGAGAGCTCCAGTTGATTTTGTTTTCGCCAACATTGATTACCATGTTCCGATTCTATCATGCTGTTGTAAAGGCTCGAATAGTCCAATGATAGCTAGCAAAGGAAAATTATCACTTTCATCATGATGGAGAATTTCCAGATCTATGTCATAGGAAAATAGAGTATGGTGAGCAAATATACAGTCTTTCGTGGTGGCACTGAGAAGGGAGGCACTAGTGGACTGTCCTGGTGCACCCCCAAAGCATCGTCCATTCATCATAAGGAGGTCATCAGAACTAAGTAGTTTAGCCCAATCTTTTCCACTAGCATTATGGAGTGTATGTTTGATGGAATATACAAGAAACCCTGCAAGAGAAGAGAGTTCAGCAGATGTCTTGGCATTAAAACCACCTATAACTAAGATAGGAAAATTAGCGTAGTGACTCTCCACTCAATCTCTAACCATTTTATGAGATGACAATGTGCAGGCAGGAGGGCCATATATATTTATAATTAAAAGAGAGCAAGGGTATGGTCGGAAGGTACCTCTAGGCTATCCAAATGAAAAGTATGTTTTGCACTAATTAGACGTCCACCCTTGCGACACCCCTTGCTACCCTTGGTGGAAACCTTCTGAATAATGCATCTACCATATATCTCAAATGCTTCTACTAACCAAGTCTCCTGTAAGTCAACAATGCTAATGTCGTTAATGAATGAAAACAGACCAGTCTACCCAAATAGATGAGAGAAACCACATGTGTTTCAGGCTATGAGAGAAAAGCATCTGTAAAGGCTGTCTCAAGTTGTTAAGCTGGAGAAGCGAAGGCAGCCATTGCCAGCTTCTACTATCAATGCCGTAATACACCCCAGCCTCATTCATGAGATGCACACTCATATCCTCATTCATTTTAGTCACAATCATGATATTATATTTACTTAATAAAGGGGACCATGCACCAGAAAGCTCGCCTGGTGTTTTCCTTGCAGCAAGAGGAGACATTGGTAGTGCTCGCAAGAGGCAGGTAGAATAAAATAACTTGTGGTCAAAATCAACCGTCATGATTCAGCATAACATAGTCGAGAGAAATCGTAACCAAGGAGCCCGAAATCATGAGCAAATGACAGTACAAAATCAATAATAAGTTCTGAGGAAAAGTGCACAGGCGACGTGGCAAGTGTGGTGTCCTCAAGTAGATCGACAATGTCAACATCAGCAGTAGATATAGTACGAAAATGTATTATTTGATTAAGTAGATTTAAGATAGATGTCTGGTTCAAATAACAATCCGAACTAGAACAGAACATGCTCTGTACTCTAAGAAGTTTCTTAGTAAGCAGTCACTTCTTTTGAATCGTCCTTTCTTTCATGGACAAGGAGCAAGGAGTTCTAATTAGAGTCACAGGAGGGACAGCATCCAATAAATTGTCACTGGCGATGTTAAGGCCATTTGTGCCCCTAGTCTTTGGCCTATTTTGCTTGACTTCCTCGGATGCAAAAATACATTCAAGATCTTCCCCCAAAGAAGAGTCGCTGTGCGTAACAGCATTTGCAATTGACTTAGTATGCAATGTACAGGACTGTTTCTCCTTCATGAACACATCGAGGGAGATCACAGGAAGAAAAGTGCAAATGTCCTTACACCCACAAGTGGTACCTGAGTAAAGGAGTGATTCATTTTATTAGCTTCATGAGGTTTTGTTTTAACCGTCTTGGATTGAGTATCAAGTATGTCACATGACCCCTTTTTGTTAGCGATAAGAGTCAAGGAGGCAGAGCTAGAGTTTGTTAATCAACTGGCAAGCACATCTGGCCGATTTTTGGAGTTCCCTAAAATTATTTTTCTTTTTTAGCTTTCCAAGATAATTTAATTTATCACAATTATTTGCCTTGTTTGTGGGCTATAGTCGCCTTGCTTGTGTAAAACATCTCGCATCTCGTGTTCCATTCATCAAGAGGGACAGACAAGGTCGCACACACAACTGTAGCTGCATTAAAACAGTCTGAGGCAACTAAAACAACCTCATTATCAGCATTATCCTTAGAATTATTGCATGCAACCTCACACAAAGTCAGAAGCTGTGGTATCTTGTTATTATCTTGGGCAGGTTAATGGATTCTGGCCGAATACAGGCAACATTAGCCAGTGATTTGAGAGGATGTCAATATTATAATATGGTATTCAAAAGTGCAGTATCACTGGTGCAGGTCTTATGTAAATCTTTGCATAGTTTGACCAGGGACATAAGTAAATAATCTATTGCCTGTAATTGGGCACGGGTAATACTAATGTTACCATCCAAGTGCTCAGTAGAATCAGACAGATTAACAGAGACAGCCAAACCTACAGTGAGACTTCATCCCCAGAGTTTAATTTAATAATGAACGTTGAGGAGTAGCCAAAAAGCTTCTGTCCATTAGCTCAGTATACGTATGACGCACCCCAATGTCTTTTGAATGAAAAGAAATACTCTTGTCTGGAAGAGGCGTAGTAGAGGTTGTACGAGATGTGGGTGCGCATTCAATAGAGGAGGGCATATTGCAGACATCATGTGCTGACCTATTCACAGTGTCATCCAGCAACACAGGATAACTAATGTTAGTGCTGGGGGCCATTGAAAGGTCTGAGGTATCAACAGTTAACAACTGAAGCATGTAATTAGTCAGTTTACTCCCCAAGCAAGCAAGCAAGGAAGAGGAGAATCCAAAGGAGGGCTGGCATGATTTCAATCCTCCACCATGGTGTGAAAATAATTTGCAATCTTTACATCACACAAATCAGAGTTGCAAACAATAGATGAAGATTTGGCATGTCTAGGCTGTCGAAGATCAAATTTGTAGTCAGGGCGAGGTTAAAGTGTGGAACAAAGAGGAAGAGCATTGCCAAAGATCCAGGTTCGCTGTGGCAGCATTGCATCCTGATGCAATTTCCTTAAGAGTCACACTGCCATCCCACCCTCGTACCATTTGACAGCATGAGCATGACCTGCTTTGCATGCTTCACGCGTCTCTGCCACACCACTGCAGTTCTGTTTAAGTAGGAGCGAGATGGTGGTTCAAAGGGCCGTCAGGCCAACAGTCAAGACAAAGAGCCTCCCAGCAAGCCAACCATTACCTGATGAGGTAAGTAATGAAAGCACTGATTCTGTGTTGCAGCTCAGTTTAATTAGGAGAGAGAGGGTGGTTTAAAGGACTGTCAGGCCAACAATCACCGTCCTGGACGAAGAGCCTTCCTGCAAGCTGACAATGAACATATGAGGTAAGTAATGAAAGCGTTTAGAGTTTATATTTTCCAATGAGAACTTGAACTTGTTCCAAAACTTACTTAAACTAAACTGAATATACAACAAGAGTGGAGCTCCAAAAGAAATTGTTCCCTTCAACTAGTCTCCAATGGCTTTAATTTTAAATAAAAATAAAATTCGAACAATGGCACCAGAGTCAACTCCAAAATGTTGTAACCCATGATGAACGTTTTCCCCCACTAAGTACTCTCTGGGACTCAAGCCTCTGCCTCCTGAATGGACGACAGTAGGACGTCCGAAATGGTACATATACCAAGAATGCCTTTTCAGAGACTAATGCACAGGCACATTTGGACATACTCTTGCAGGCTTTAACAGTACAAAATGTCATGCCACAGTAATAACACTAATCATGGTTGCTTCCCCCTTGATGCGTCGTAAGACATTCTATACCACAGCAAAGAAATAGGTCCAGACTGGCCCCACCACTTGGGGGTTACCACAAACGAATACTAATCAGGTTGCCTTTACCCTTCATGCCCAGTAAAAAATGCCATGCTACAGTAGAGACGTATGAACAGACTGGCCCCACCTATGAGTGTCAATAAAACGTATGAATATGCATCATGCTGCCTTCACCCTTGAATTCCAGTAAAGAAATGCAATGCCGCAATAAAATAATTTTCCATCTGGCTGCTGACCCTCTCTTTCCCCGCCTCTGGCAATCAGAGGCCCGCAGTCCGGCCTGGCAAAAAGCATCAGCATTTATATAGCATTCTCTCTTACATTCACACACAGACATCAGCAGTCATTCATCATTCTCTCTCATATCCACCTGTGCTCCCATGCTGCATACATGCCCCCTCTCATTCAAATATGTCCCCAATCAACATACACTCTCGTAGTCACGCATACACTTAACAAACACAAACCCTCACACAGAAACGTACACATACATACAATGTTCTTACCTGCAGCCCCACTCCAGATTCCAGTGGACTCAGCCTTGCGTTGCCTGCTGCAACGGAAGCCTTCCGGCTCCCCACAGCATGCTATAGGAACCAGCAAGCAGAGAGCCCATCCTGTTTTCTGCATATGCATGATGTGTTACTCTGTCAGGATCTTTGGCCGTGGATGTACGGGGAGGCACACAAGCATCTCTTTGCACATTCAGCCCTGCAGTACCCCAGCCTTTATCCCCAATGGACTATGCAAGGCTGGGGAATGAAAACTACTGAAATGTCCAAAGGAAACAGTGTTTCCCTTTGACAGCTCAGTTAAAGCCAGCCCATGCCCCTCCCTCAGCTGCTTGCGGCAGCTGAGGCAGCGCTCAGTGGTTTCACCGGGCTCACTTGACTCGTCTCTAATGAGTGCAGGTTGGCCTCCCAGCACCCACCATGGACGAGCCACCCCTGGCACACACTGCTAGCCAAGACAGCATTTATCATCCACACAACGCACGAAAGGCAAGCAACTTGTTGTCTCCATTTTCCATGGGATAACATTTAATTGATGTACTGATATTTCTCTTTATTCATCCTTGTAAACTCAAATACTTACAAACAGAATCAATTTAACTATGTGCTCATAGGATATACAGTATGAATTGTGACAATGATCATTGGGACTGTCGAACCCTGTATTAACACTGATACAAACTTGTATTAGAATGCTGTATTCTCTCATTATAAGAATTAGTTGATGTAGAATGTCTTGTTTTTTTATTGCAGATTTTGCATTCGTTAGTAAAATGCCATCTTGTGCTGTCAGTGGTTGTTTTAACACTACACATACCAAGGAAACACGCAACATCACAGTCCAGGTTTTTCCCAAAGATATTTCCCTAATCCAACAATGGCAACTGTGACGAATCGGGGGATGTCGTCCCTTCTTCCCTAGGGGGAGACCTTTCCCATGGGGCCACTGTGGTGTGTACACAGTATAATAGTCTCCCTGCGGGTGGTACACAGGGGGAGTACCACATGGGAGAGGAAGCCCTGTATGGGATTAGGGATGACCCTTCTCAAAGAGCGTGGTTTGTTTGTTTGTTTGTTTGTTTTTTATTTATGTAGTGCCTCATCATCACAAAGGTATCTAGGTGCAGGATAACATATTACGAGTAACGTACAGGTATTTTTCATTACAATTAGACAGTTACACAAGTTCACATTAACATTAATAAGTACATATAAGAGAGATGGCATAGTACCTATTTACAATTTGCTAGCAGTTTACATAGTGCATAGGGCAAGAGGTTATTGTCATGATGCATACCCCCGGGCATCCAGACCACGTCCATCAGCCCCGGGAGCAGGCATCATGTTGCCTTGAGAAAACCCAGCAACCCCTGCTAGGGGCTGTCTGGGTTCAGTCCTGGCGCCTATGGCGCCAGGCTCATATGGGACATCAGTCCTGGCGCCATAGGCGCCAGGCTCATAGGTGCACACTTACCTGATGCAGACCATGCTGCAAGAAGATCCAAGCCCATGTGAGGCCTGGAAGGGACTACTTTACATTAGGGACTATTTTGTTACTCGGGTGTGGTCGGGGAGGAATACCTACCTAGGACTACTTTGGAGACTATTTAAACCACGCCCGAAGAGCAGCACACGCTTCACGTTATTCTGCATACAGCAGCGTAACGTTCACCGTGCCAGCAGCAGCATCCAGCCTTCTGCCACAGCCGCCTCGAACCTGGAGCACCTAGAAAGAAGGAAAGAAGCAAAGGTTAGAACAAGAGTATTACCTGATTTCTTACCTGATTCCGTATTCATCGCATCTGCAAACCAGAGGAAAGACTTTGTTTTAAACGCGCTGCATCGCCAGCAGCAGCGCCGCGCCATACCGTTCCATGCAGCATCTCTTCGATCCGGCGCTGTCTCCATCTTTACATCGCCGAATCCCGGCACCTAAGGGGGAAAAGAAACAACAAGGTGACCAGAGAGAACAGACAGAGACAATCTCTTTAGCCGCCATATGCTTACCTGATTTTACCGCTGGAGGTATTATTCATCAGCACGCCACATCTTCTTATGCTGCACCTTTAAGAAAAGGAGAAAGCAGCAAGTTTAACCCTTGGCATTATTTACCGGACAGTGTTGGGTAAAACAGACTTTTACTGGAGCGCTTTCAGCTGTCAATCTTCGTATTGGGTCAAAGCTGCAAGATAAAAAGAGGAATTGGACAGGAGTGAATTCCAGACATTTTGCACTCTTACGAACTATATACTTACGGCTCTTCGCCAGGACCTTTTGGAGTCAGGATTCGTTTACAACTCTTCCAATATCTTCAGGCCAGTGAAGTAACTGGTCATCAACGCGCCCCTGCGTGCTTTGCAGGATGGAGGGCTCATCCTTCAAGAATATAAGGTGAGATTGATGAGAGGGCACTTCAGAGGTGATTAGTGGGGAGGACAGTGGGGGTGCTATCACTTGAATCCACAAGAAGCTAAATCCATCTCTCCACTTGTAGGAGAATATTTCTACGAGTCAAGCAGACAAGATTAGGAGGGCAGATCCAGTCAGTCATCGCTGCACTACGCATCACGTGGGTGGAGGCCGCAGCAGTCTGGGTCTGACCGACGCCCCTGTGGGAGCCAGGTGAGCGTAACAGTTATAGGCTACAGTGTTATAGATCATCAAAGGGCAACCCCAGTTAATCCCGCTTTATCCCAAACTCCCTCTTTACCTAAGACCAACCCCTCTTTATATCTTCAGATAGGGCCAACATTCTTTGCTGTGCAGCCAGTCAACTTAATACCTCACATCTGACTAGAATACCAGGACGCACAATTGTTTTTTTATGTAAAGATTACATACATACTGTGAAGAAGAAGAGGCCCAGGAGGATACAAATCACCACAGAGAGCAGGAGTGATCGCTCTAGTCTTCCACAATATTTGATTGATCCAAAACAACTCAACAGGGAAGTGCAGGAGTTCAAATCCCTGTAAGCTACGAAACCGAAGGCGAGCTACCCTCCAATGAAAAGAGTCAAGAGCAGCTGTCAACAGGCAAGCAGCCACGAGAATAGCACTGGCAAAAGTGGTACTGAAGGGGAGATGCCCTGCAAAGAGGACCAAGGTATTCAGCTGCTAGTGCAGGAAGAAGAGACAATACAAACAGGTACCTGAGTCAACCTCCAAGCATCCCCCAAACCAGAGAGCTGCAATGTGGAGAGGGGCTACTCTGAGAAGAACGTCAAAGGCTGCGAAGCGACCATCAGCGAAGCCAAGTCTCCAAGTGGTGCAGGAGCCTTACTGAAGAGCACCATTCCTTGGGAGACGCGAACCAAGAGAAAAGATACACAGGCATACCGAGAAGGGCTGGAGGTCCAGGGAAGCCCAGGGAGAAGTGTGGAAAGCATTTGCAAAGATTGGCGACCATGAAAGCGCTATGCTAGTCTGAGACACACACAGCCAGGGAAAATATAGAACAAGAGGGTCTGGGACCTGGAAAATAACTGAAAGAAGTGATATAGAACCACAGGCTTAGCAGGTGAGTGAACCAAGCTGTGGTGAGTACATATTGCAGGTTTGGTACCCGTACCCAAATGAAAAGAGGGACTGGGACCCTGATGGGTGTTATGACATTTTGGAAGGGACACATGTACTTGGCAGGAGAGTTAACCATGGTGTTGCTGCATTGCGGTTCTGGGACCCGCATCCACACGAGGGTCCAATAAGAGGGTCTGGTACCCTACAAGAAACAGAAACTATCCAGAAGGAAGCATATGTTTGTCAAGAGAATAAGTCAACATTTTGTGATACAGTTTTGCGGATCTGGGACCTGCAGCCAAATGAAGACCTGAGAATAAGAAGGTCTGAAAACCTAATAGTAAGAAAGACGGTTCACTGCTGGAAAGGAGAAGATAAGCCTGCTAATCAGAACCCGTTAGAAAGTAGAGGAAAGGAGCAAAACCCTGCTCATTGGAATATTGGTTAAGAAACTGAACATTTGCTTTCCTTTGAACACTTTGAGAACTTTAAAGTGGCAAGAACTTGGAGTTTTGGAGTCCTTGCACAGTAGTCATTAGTTAACAGTGTTAGGGTAGAAATAGGGTTTTGCGACATGACAGTGACAGACTATTTTTTATTTGGACATTCTTAAAGTTTTCCTTAGTTTCTTAAAGGCAGGGAAACCCCTCTTAGTTTTAGGGATAGAAAAGGCCTTTCTCCAACCTCTTTATTTTTATGAATAAAGGTTTATAACCAAAGCAATGCCACAATTGTGTCTGAGCAGTACCCTTGCACCCTCACACTACTTAATTGTGGCTTTCAACTAGATGTGATGGATAGACATTATAATGAAATCTCAATAGCTAAAAGAGGCGCCTGTTATAGTATATGCAGTCATTGCATCAGCAGTGAGATGAACAAGTTACTTTCTTACCTGGTAACATTCTTTCGATGGGATGTTCCTCCGACGTATTCCACATCTTTGACATTGATTACCACAGCTGTGCTGCTTCAGAAAACTTTTTCCGCGTAGGCGTTCTGCGTCGATGACGTCGATACGCCCCTTCGAGGACCTCCTCCGACGGTCGACATGACTGGATGTTATATGTAGGACGCACGACGCCCGTAGCCTCAGTTGTAGTTTTTTTCCCCCAGAACGTGTGGCACCCATCTTCTGCCAGTATTATTACAGAAAGCCTTGCGGAAACGGAAGCTGCAATCACATAAGAAATTCTGTAGCGGGACAGTTAGGGAGGATACGATGTGGAATACGTCGGAGGAACATCCCATCGAAAGAACGTTACCAGGTAAGAAAGTAACTTGTTCTTCGAGGGGATTGCGTCCTCCGACGTATTCCACATCTTTGACAGAATCCCAAAGCAGTACCAACGTAAGGAGGTGGGAAAAGAATTTATAATTTTTTAGAAAGCCCAATCAAATTGCAGAATAGAGGACTGCCTTTCCAAAGGCCAAATCTTGCCCATGGATATCGTCCAGGAAATAATGTTTCACAAAAGTATGGACAGAGGCCCATATGGCGGCTTCTCAAATATTGCGGAACACCCCTCTGTAGTGCCGTGGAGGCAGCCATACCCCTAGTAGAATGAGCCTGTAAGCCTACTGGAGGGTCCTTTCCCGCCAAACGATAACATTCAGAGATCGTCAAAATGATCCATCTAGATAAGGTCTGCTTGGAAACAGCCTGACCTAAACGCGTTTCAGCGTAACCGATAAAGAGCTGATTGTCCACTCTGACCCGGGACATCCGTGAGAGATAGAAACTCAAAGCTCTCCTAGGGTCCAACCTATGGAGCCTCTCCTCTTCCTTACCAGGATGTGGAGGCGGATAGAATGCCGAAGGAAAGAAAGGCCGTACCTTAAGAACAACCCTGTCCTTATGGAACACAGTGAAGGGTGGTTTGGTGGAAAGTGCCTGCAACTTACTCACTCTGCGGGCGGAAGTAACTGCAACTAAAAATACAGTTTTAAAGGACAATAGTCTCAATGGATAAGAATGCAAGGGCTCAAACGGAGCTCTCATTAGGAACTTTAAAAACAAATTCAAATCCCATCCCGACACCTGGAAAGGCAACGGTGGAAACACATGAGTTAGCCCTTTTAGGAACCGAGAAATCAGAGGGATTTTAAAATAAGAACATTCCTCAGACGAGCGCTTAAATATGGACAGCGCTGCCAGGTTACCCTTAATGGTACCTACTTGCAGGCCCTTGTGGGCTAAAGAAAGCAAAAAAGACAAAACCAAAGGAATGGAACATTGGAAAGGATCCACATTCTGTACCCTGCACCAGTCGCAGAACTTCTTCCAACGGCACCGGTACAGGGATTTCATTGCGGGCCTTCTGGCCAAAAGCAACACCTCCATCACGTCTTCAGGGAGGTCCCAATCCTTATATCTCAGCGTTTCAGATACCAAGCATGAAGGCTGAAAGACTTGACCTCTGGATGGAGAACTCGACCCCCCTCCCGTGAGAGCAGATCGTCTCAGTAGGGAAGACGACGTGGAGGGCAGATGGACATGTCTAGAAGGTCCAAGTACCACACTCTCCCAGCCCATGCCAGAGCAATGAGGATCATCCGGGAACCGAACCTCCACAACCTCCGCAACACCTGCGGAATGACGGGGACTGGAGGGAACGCGTACAGCAGTGGGAAGGACCACTCCACTACGAACGCATCCCCTAAGGCTCCTCTTGGAGGAAATTCCCACGAGCAGAATCTCTCACACTTCCGGTTGACACTGGTGGCGAAGAGATCCACTTGTGGGGTTCCCCAAAGGGCGAAGATCTCCAAAAGAACTTCCTGAGCCAGCTCCCACTCGTGAGAGAACGTGCTATGCCTGCTCAGAGCGTCTGCTGCTGCATTTTCGTCTCCGGCCAGATGAACTGCCGAGATCGAAATTTCCTGCTGGATGGCCCAGAACCAGAGCTGCATCGCCTCTCTGTACAATGGGAGTGACCCTACCACCCCTTTTTGTTGAGGTAGTGCATGACCACTGTATTGTCCGTCATAATCAGGACATTCTTCCCCCGCACAGATGGCAGAAAAGCCTTCAGGGCTAGCCTGACAGCCCACAGTTCTAACAGATTGATGTGGAGTCTGGACTCTGACGGAGACCAACGACCGATGCCTGTCAGCTCGTTGGCATGAGCTCCCCAACCCGTGAGGGATGCGTCCGTCACGATCTTCACCTCCGGCCATGGTTGCCAAAACGGAGCCCCTTTGAACATATTTCCTTCGACGTCCACCACAGAAGGTCCTGGGCGACCAAGGGTAGAATCTGAACGGGGTCCGTCATCCTGCCGGAGAACTGCGACCACTGTATCTTCAGTGCCCACTGCAGAGATCTCATCTGCAGCCTGGCCTCTGGCACCAGTAAATGCAGGATCCCATGAGGCTGAGCAATCTCAAGAACTCGAATGCCGGGAGACTCCGGGCATGTTGAAATTTGTCCACCATCTGCAGAATGTGGTGAGCCCTCACCTGGGGAGACGAACACTGTCCCAGGGATGTGTCTAGCACTGCCCCGATGTACTGGAGCAGCTGGGTAGGTGTCACATAAAACTTCTTTAAGTTGAGGGAGAAGCCCAGCTTGTGAAAGGAGCGGCAGGTGACGTACAGATGATCCAGGACATGCTGGGGAGAGCAAGCCCTGATCAACCGATCGCCCAGGTAGGTGTATCCGTGAATCCCCCCTTTCCTGAGATGCACTGCCACCACCACAATCCGTTTGGTGTAGACCCTCAGGGTGGAGGTCAATTCGAACGGCAGGACCCGAAACTGAAAATGCGAGTCGCCAACCACGAACCTCAGGTACTTCCTGTGCTTGGGATGAATCGGCACATGAAAGTAAGCTGCCTCGAGGTCGAGAGACACCAACAAATCCTGAAGTTGAAGGGCCTGGAGGACTTGAGAAAAAGTAACCATCTTGAACTTGTCCTTCCTGAGGAGCTTGTTCAAACCACACAGGTCCATGATGGGTCTCAATCCTCCGTCTTTTTCCGGAATCAAAAAATATGGGGAATACCATCCCTTGTTCCTCTCCGCTACAGGTACCAGTTCTATGGCACCTTTCTCTAGCAGGAATAGGATTTCCTGTGCAAGGAGCTGATCCGCACGCTTCAAAGAGAGCTTCCCCGGTGGATTGTCATGAGGCCTCTGCCGGAAACGAAGACAGTAGCCATGGTCTATGATCTCCAGAACCCAAACATCTGAAGTAATAGCACGCCATTCTACAAGATGCTGCGCCAGCCTTCCCCCAACCGGAAAACCATGGTACATGGCCTCATGACTGAGCTGAAGAGGCTGCGGCAGTGCCAGAGGGCAAGAAGGCAACTGCCCGAGCGGCTTTGGCACCTCGAGTACCCTGCTTTCCACCTCTGGTACTCCTACGGTGGCCCCTTTGACTGGCAGCTCCCCTCGATCTACCAAAGGAAGAGTAGTATTGAAAGGAGCCTCCCCTCCATTGCTGTCCCCTAGGCCGAAAAGGCAGAGGTTGACGCACTGCAGCGCTCAAGGACTTCGCTGCAGCTTTGGAGGTCTGCAACCGGTCAAGGCTCTCGTCAGCCTTGCTGCCAAAAAGATGGACACCATCAAAGGGCAGGTTGAGAAGCCGGGACTGTACATCAGGAGCAAACCCCGACTTCAGCAACCACGCAAATCTGTGCATAACGGTGCTCACCGCCATGGACCGGCTGACACAGTCTGCCACGTCCAGACCCGACTGAACGGTTTCAAACATGGCATCCTTGACATCCTGAACGAGGGCAAGAAAACCATCCCGTAACTCCCCTTCGGGAATCTGTTCAGCTGCCAACGACACACAATTCCACAGAGTGTGCGTGAATCTTGCAAGGGCACAAACGGAGTTGGCTGCCTTTAAAGCCATACCCCCAGAAGAAAATACCTTCTTCGCCCAACCATCAAAGCGTTTGTCGTCCCTATCAGGAGGGATTGTAGGATACGCAGCCTGCTTTGCTGGGCCGTAGCCGCCTGCACTACCAAACTCTCCGTAGTAGGGTGCATAGACAAGTAGCAGGGGTCACCACTGGCTGGGTGGTATCTTTTCGGCAACAACTTATTTACTGCCGGGAGACTCTCTGGAGCAGTCCAAGCCGCCACCGCCCTTCTTTGTAAGGCCATATGAAATGGCACCACTGGGTCAGTGGGTGGACCTTGGTCCAAGATATCTGTCAGGTCATCCTGCAGAAAATCCACAGGTGGAGCAGACCACCCCAGATACTCCGTCACCCTCGACATGAGGCGCCTGTACGAGGAGTCAGCATGTGTGCCAGGCTCAGGCCTGCCAAACTTAACCTCCAGGGAGGTATCAAGACCACTTGCATCATGTAAAGATTGACGAAGGTCTTCCAATTGGCTATCACCAGACAATAGGTCATCAGGAACCTCAGGAGGTACAACCCCCTCTTCATCAGACCCTTCCTCTACCTCTGAAATGTACTCCAAGAGTTGGAACAAGTCCACCCTGGGAGGAGGAACAGAGAATGGGTCAAATATATGCCGCACAGACTTGTGCCTTTCTCAGAGCTTCCACAGCTCTCCTGGGCACCTCTGACAAATTTTCCTCAAAAGGCGTTGAGGACGCTGATGGGAGTGGGGTCGACGTCGACCGAGGCGCCGACGACTTCGACAGCGGCTTCAAGGCCGGAGCCCCAAGGGTGTCCTTCGATGGCTTCGGCGCCGATGGCGTCGACGACTTTCTCGGAGCCAGACCCTCGAGCAAGTCCCTCAACGGAGATGGCGCCAACGGCGTCGATGCCTTCATTCGAAGGCCTCACAGGCTCCAACAGCCTCGACGGTGTCGAGGACCGGGACCTGGTGCAGAGACTGTGGCGATCATCCTTGTCCGATCGGGACCTCAACGGTTCCCGATGACCGTGCCGATCCCCTGAGCCCGAAGGCGTGCGAGCAGTGGCTCTAGCGCGTTCCCTGCCGGCTTCACTCAAAGGCGCAGATGGAACGGTGCCCTGTGATTTGAAAATCGCCATCATCCGCCGGCGGAATTCATCCCATTCGGCCAGCGACGAGTGTTTCGTGGGACAAGCCACCCGCCGTCTGGCAGAGTCCTCTGACGAGGACGGGGAAGGCGACTGGTGACGGCGCTTCCGTGAATGCCTCGACGAGGCCGAGGAATGGCGGGACCCCCTCCTAGAACGAGACCCCCTGGACTTACGCCGACGCGGAGAGCACCCCTCGAATCGTCGGTCGAAAGTCCCGCAAGGCCTTCGACGTCAAAGACTGGCATTCGTCGCAGTCATCGGTGGCATGGCTCTCGCCAAGGCACCAGAGGCAGATGTCGTGCGGGTCCGTAAGCGACATCTTGGAACCGCAATCCCGACACTTCTTGAAGCCCGACTTCGGGGTAGACAAAGACATCTTTCTCATAACAACAATAGCAGAACCGATTCAACAAAAGAGAACCGAGGCGCGCCAAGATTTCGAAGCGAACACGTTTGCAGAAAAAATAGAACTGAGGCTACGGGCGTTGTGCATCCTACATATAACATCCGGTGACGTCGACTGTCGGAGGAGGTCCTCGAAGGGGCGTATCGACGTCATCGACGCAGGACGCCTACACCGAAAAAGTTTTCCGAAGCAGCACAGCTGTGGTAATCAATGTCAAAGATGTGCAATACGTCGAAGGACACAATCCCCTCGAATTACGAGTTGTACGAATTCTAAAAAATGTTTGTCACATACTGACTAGAATACTTTCTAATCCTGTACTAACTAATGCACTTTAATATCCACTTGACACATTCATTTCATATGTGTGCTTTTGGTACCCTCAGATGCCTCACAGCTGATGCAGGTATGCCTGGCAGTTGTGTTGTGGAATAACAAAGATTATCTTTTTTTAAATCAGAGAAGGTAGTTCATATCTTCCGGGTTGATGTCTAGGCCTATTCCCATTAATTTCTTTCTGCAGGTGGGGACGGGGTAGACAGTCTGCAGTGAGTGCTCTCAGGTACCTTGCAGCCAATGCATTTATGTCTGGCAGGATTGCGTAGTTGAAGGGCCACGTTTTTGTTTAAAGTAAGGGAAAATGGCTAATATCTGGCTGGTTAATGTCTAGCACTATTCCAATGTACATGACTTTGCAATATCATGATGTGTTTTTCTTTTTTGCAGTGCTTCATCTGTATCTAGCATGCCATTTGTTCAGTTTACTATATTATCTGCCTCCATATCACTATACCACATCCCCACCCTCTTGATCTACTTTCTTCATACCAGACACAATAGCAATGTAAACCAATCTCACGTTTGTAAATTGTTTAACTAGCCTGAGACAGCAAGAGTTTGAATCAAACACCAGTGCAGATCCATGCAAGGTTCTTAAATAGCATTGCTAATCTAAAATGTCTGCAATTTAGCATAGAGTACTTTCAAGATATTGAATTTAATGCAGGTCAATCTATTTCACAATCTAGGTCATCCAAGCCTCAGATGCATGTTGAAATGAACATTTTTATCAATATCATCAATTCCATCACAACCACCCACAATATATCTTCATCGAAACTTTGGAAGTGCTTGATAGTATTGCTGATAATTGATGACTTAAGCCGGACTAGAGACTATCAAGCGTAGAGGAAATGACTGCAAGGTTTGAAATAGGGGCCTTTTGTGGGAACCTAAATTAACAAATTACTTACATGGGGTAATGTTCTTTATGATGGATGGCTACTTCACAGATTCCTCATCTATAGATGTATCCTGACCGGTGGTAGCTGGCATTGGACTTTTGCCATTAGGGGGGATCATGTGCCCTGGCACTGTCTCTCTCCAGTGGACCACTCATTGATTGTGAAAATGACAGTGCTCGTACTATATACTGGGCATACCACACCCTGTGACCACAGTTCCACCCTTTTTTCTCTGTTTGCACAGCAGCTGAGGAAACAGTTGAGAAAGAGAAGTAATGCATAGGTTTCTCTTCCTTGAACATTCAGGCTCTGTGAATGTGGGGTGGGAGTTGTGGGTGATGTTAATGTTAATGTTAATGTTAAATGTTAATGATGAGGAATCCTTGGGAGTAGCCATCCATCAGAAGGCATATTACTACAGGTAAGGCATTTGTTTGTCTAATGAATAGTGTCCTCCCACAGACTCCTCACTTTTAGATAAGTTTCCCAAAGAAATACACTAAAAACCAGAGGCAGGAAGAGAGTAAGGACCATCCCTATCAAATTAAAATATTTTGAAGACCTGCTTGACCAAATCACGCATCTTAAAAGGCCATGGAGTGCAGACAATAATGATTTGTGAAGGTGTGTAAAGAAGACCAAGCGGCTGCCTGATGGATATCAAGAGCTGGAATAACTCTTTGTAGAGCAGACGTAGGTGACATACCTCTGTAGAAAGGTGAGCACTAGGTTTAAATCCTAGGATGGTATGACAAATTGTCTCAGCAGAATTATGTTCACTCTGATGAATTTAATGATTGTAGGAATTCTAGAATTGGGCCCTTGTTCAGGTGTCCTTTTAAACCCTAACATAGCTGCTACATGGTATTTAACAGTGCCAATTAGTAGCCTACCCCGAGCAAGACACAAAAGAAAATGTCGGACCTTAGGAAGAGAACACGCAATAGGATCTGGATCCTTGTCCCCACACCAGGCAAAAACCCCTTTCCAGTAGTAGTTGTAAATGGCTTCGGTAGCCAGCCTGTTGGCAGAAAGGAGACTTCCACAACCTTTTTGGGCAGGTCCCAATTCCTGTATATTAGCCTCTCAAGATTGGATATTCTGGGTGCTGAGATTGGGATGAAGGGCATGTCCCTTGTGAGAAACATGAAGGTGTCTCCCTGTCTAGACCTCGAGGATCTGTCATCCAGGCGGCCAGGACACGGCCATCGCTATTGGATCCAGTTCCTGGGGGTGAACCAGTGAGGGAGGATCACCTGGATGAGGGGTCCTCGGGGAGTGGCACACCGACGGGTGAGACACGGTATTCCCCTTCCTGTAACAACGATTCCCTATCCTATCACTTAGGACATTCCAACCACTACCCCCCACCCCTTTTCTGACTCTAACGCTTTTGCACAACACAAAGGACAACAAACTAACACCAACGCCATTTACTTGACATGTCCCAATACAAGGGTCAGGCAAAGTCAGGCAATTGATCAGAATCACACACACCTGACGTGCCTTTCCGTTCCCCTGAGGGATAAAAGGTGGTGCCAGAGAGCACAGTATGAGGAAGGCGAGCATGGCAGACAGCACAACGAGGCGGCTAAGCAGGCGCAGCAGTTCAAATGGAAGGAGAAAGGCGGCAGGAATCGAGAGGGTGGCAAGAAGAGAAGTGACCTTGCCCTTTTTGTCCTAGACCCGCAGAACCTTTGTGGAAGAGAGCCTAAGACCGCAGACAATAGCATCAGTGTCTTGCAGCAGATGGCAATGATACACGGGCCAGCTTGATAAGCAGGAGCGAGGGACGCTCCTACGCTCATGGTACCGGCCTTGACTCCAGAGAAGTCAAAAGCCAAGCGGTTAATCACAGCCGGTGAGTCGAGGGGAGAACCGATAAGAACCGGGCTGTGATGGAGAATCGCAAAGTGGCAAGTTTTGAACGAAAGCTGATGAACTTTGAATAAACTATAAAAAGTGTGAAGGGGAGAACAACCGCAGAGGGAAACCGGCACCATGTGGGGGCTAACTCAAGAGACTCTGGTCGAGCCCCATACGAGAGAAACTACAGGCATCAGAAGGCCACAGAAGAGTCGGCAAAATAGGTCAAAGTGGTCATACACAGAGTCAAGCTAAATCCCTGTACAATCTAAAGACTTTGATCTAAAAGCACTGTGAAAGAAAGGGAAGTGAATCCCAACGATATTGGACAATTGTGAATGTGAAGTAAAGAGGGGTCCGAGCCCGACCGAGGGAGATCAAGGGGTGAAGCCATCACCCAAGAATATAAGTAGAAGAGGGGTCCGAGGCCGACCAAGGGAGATCCAGGGGTGAAGCCATCACCCAAGAATATAAAGAGAAGAGTGGTCCGAGCCCGACGAGGGAGATCCAGGGGTGAATCGGTCACCTAAAGATAATTGATAAAGGAACTGTGATATATTTTGGAATACGATACGTGAAGGGCCAGCACCAAGAAGAGGGGGAACCAGGGGTGAAACCATCACCCTACGTAAAACTATAGTAAGCAATTGGGAAGGGTCGGTGCCCAGAAGAGGGGCAACCAGGGGTGAACCCATCACCCAGTGAACGCTGGAAACAAACTTTTCATTTGTTAAAGGAACTTTTTTTTTGATATGACATGATAGGTTATTTATAACACGCTTAATACCGAGAGGTTTCTAAGAGCGGACCCGGGGATTTAACCTGTGTTGCTCTGTGTCGTCTTGCTTCCAAAGCAAGCACATTGCCGCTGAGCTATCCTCCTGTTGTTTGAACACGTTAGGTCCTTGAAGGCAAGAGACTTTCAAGTGAAACAAGACTTGGCCATCGACGGCCCTGATAACTGAAAGTTCGAGGGTTAAAAGCTGAACTACCATCTCATGCTAGAAAGGCCGAGAGTGGGTCCTGAGAGCTGCCATTAGAACTGTCATCTGAGGCTGTACTGTGCTCCAAGCTTCCATCTTACCCTGTGCTCGAAACATGGGGAAGGAAGCCATAGGCTCCCGCATCCTGACATATTATTTGAGAACACTTCTTTCTTTTCTTGAGAACCATCCCACACCACTTTTTGTATTAGTTGTGAAAATTGGCAATAGGTTTCTTAGTAAAGGCCCTTTTTATTTTGACACAACACCACTAGGACTGCCTTATTTTTCATTTGCTGGCCGACGCTTGCTTTCATCTTAGATATAGGTTTAGATTGGGTGTTTTTCCAACCTACATACAGCATTAATTGTTCAATAAACACCCTTGAACTGTGATCACTTGTGTCTGTCTTACTTGTTGTCACCATGAGTTCCTCACACCCTCCACAACTGATAGGGAAGGTCTGCTCTCTTCAGGATGTATCAAGGAGGACAGATGGTCATTTCAAGAAGAGTTGGATACCATGTCCTACATGTCCAAACCAGAACAATCAGAATAATTGTGGTGTTGAATCTCCTCAGCCTCATGAGAACCTGCAGGATGAAATGTAGGTGATCATCGGGAATGCGTAGCGGAGGACAAAACTCCAATTTATTAATAATGCATCCCCCAGTGCCTCTCTCCGGGGTAAATTCCCTGGAGCAAAAACGGCTTGCACTTTCTGTAGACAATGGAGGCAAACAGGTCCACCTTAGGGGTTCTCCAAAGATTGAAGATTTTGGCAAGAATATGCTGGCACAACTCCCACTCATGCAAGACCGAGTACTTCCTACTGTGAGGTGTCCGAAATGTGAGACGGACACACAGGTATAGTTTTCTCACAAGTAGCCATTTTTATTGAATAAAAAGGGGTGAGATGAACACCTATCTTTCCCTACACTAACATGGATGTCCCTTCCTGGCAAACCAAGTTTGTAATAAAGAATAGATTTAAGGAGGTTTTAAATAGCTTTGAAGATTCATTCTAATCTGTTTCCTTATTTTTATTTTGTAAATCAAGATTTATACATTTTTTTAGACACAATCCAACTTACAGTATTGCAGTAAAACCTGAGGGACAAGCCATTTATCAACAATTTGGGCGCTGTGACTCACCCATACACCCCTCCTTCCCCAACCCTCGTTCCCCTCCCTAACCCCCAAACCCCCTGAAAAGAAAGAAAAAGAATAAAAACGTATTCACAATGCGTCCAGTTTTCCAACACACCAACAATTAACTCAGTGTCCGAGTGTTTTCAAGAGCACAGGTCTCAGCATAGTGATCTTAGCAATGTATGTCTATCATTTAACATTTACCCTGGACGGGCTCGGTCATACCAGGTATTTCACCTATCCGCTACCACCTCACCCGAAGGTATTACAAAATTGTTGCCATTCCAGTCCTATAGTTGCACCCCTCGTGGATTGCCGCAGTAATCTTTTCCATCAAGTCTCATAACGTGCCGGCCCACTCTTTCACAGTAGGGAGTGTTGCCCTCTCCCAATGCCTAGCGTGGCACGGCCTGGCTTGCAAGAGTCGAAAGTGCACAAGTGGAGGGAGAATATGCCATCGGTCCCCCAGTCTCTCAAGGCCAAAAAGCACCAACATTGGGTCAAGCGTGCATTCCCCTCCCCCACATTCTTAATCCAACCCAGGACCTCAGCCCAGTACACTTGCACTCAGGGGCAACCCCACCACATGATATGATATACAATATGATATTGTATTTGTATCGCGCTCATACACAAGTTTTTCAGAGCGCGACCAGGCAAAAGGGAGGGGAACAGGGGAGAACACAACAGTGATCTTACTAGGCCCAGTTGCATTGAGAATGCGCAAGTGCATGGGAAAGGTATAGGGGAAAAG
Organism: Ambystoma mexicanum; assembly: GCF_040938575.1. Taxonomy (NCBI): domain Eukaryota; kingdom Metazoa; phylum Chordata; class Amphibia; order Caudata; family Ambystomatidae; genus Ambystoma; species Ambystoma mexicanum. Next base: position 1,152,396,447 of record NC_090932.1, read on the forward strand.
TGCATGGAAGGGGGAGAGTGGAGAGTGCAGACCAGAGGAGACACAGATAAATAACAATAAATAAAAACAAATAGATAATAGAAGCAATAAACAGTGGTAGTGCTGCCAGCAAGTGGCAAGTGCTGTGTTTACGGGTAAGTCTGATAAGTGCAGAAAAAGAAGAAAATGGGGTAGTGGGGAACTGTATGGGTACAGATACAGTCCTCAGTGCAAGGGATGGCCAGGAGGCAGTACAGGAGGGTGGCAGGGTTAGCAGATACCTGTGCCCAGGGGACAGAGGGTGGCCAGGTGCACAGTGCCAAGAGAGAGCAGATCAGCAGGGGAGATGGGGAACGAAGGCAGAGGAAAAGAGGAAGGTCTTGAGTTGCATCCGGAACCGGAGATGGTTCTCCTCAAGTTTTAGAGTGGCAGGGAGGGTATTCCAATGGGAGGTGCCAGCTGAAGACAGAGATCTACCCCCAACTTGTTTCTTTGAAAAACAACTGCCGATGAGGGAGTTAGAGGTAGAGTAGCAAAGAGCTCGGGAGGGGAGGTATTTGTGGAGGGATAGCTGAAAGTATTTAGGACCCAGGCCCCAGAAAGCCTTGTGGACAATGCAGAGGGTTTTGAATGAAATGCTTCCATCCACTGGGAGCCAATGGAGAGATTTCAGAGCTGGAGAGGTACGATCCCAGGGCTTGAGGTGAAGGACATGTCTCGCAGTCCTGTTCTGGATTAGTTGCAGAGGGCGGAGAGTAGACTCAGGTAGATTTAGAAAGAGGCTGTTCTTCTGGATTAGATGCAGAGGGCGGAGAGTAGAGGCAGGTAGATTTGGAAAGAGGCTGTTACAATAGTCCAACCTAGAGATAACCAGGGCTTGGGAGACAGTGAGATTCTGGGAGAAGGAGAGGAAAGGCAGAGTACCTCTGAGGAGGTGCAGTAGGAAGTTCGACTTTTTAGAGACCTCAGAGATGTGGGCGGAGAAGGAAAGTGTGGAGTCAAAGATGACCCTGAGGTTCTTAGCCTCGCAGGTGGGGGTAGGAGGAGGGCCAAGGGAGGCCGGCCAGAGAGTGAGGGGAATGGATGTTGAAGGTGTGCCGATGAGGAGGATCTCTGTCTTGCTGGCGTTCAGACAAAGCTCATTGGCGGCACACCAATCTTGAATGGCAGTTAGGCAATCAGAGATCAGAGAGGGAGAGGAGGTGGCCGCGGGAAGCCTAAAAATGAGTTGAGTGTCATCAGCCTAGCACTGGAAATTTGAGCAGAAAATGGCAATGCAGGGGGCGAGAGTTGCCAGGTATTGGTTGAAAAGCCAGGGCGAGAGGTTAGACCCCTGGGGAACACCACAAGTAGAGAGGAAGATAGATGATAGGAAGGACCCAAGTTGGACCTGGGAGGGTCGATCAGAGAGGAAAGAGGTCAGCCAGGCCAGAGCCTGATCAGTGATACCCAGGTTGTCTCAGAGACGGTTGAGCAGGATGGTATGATTGACTGTGTCGAAGGCAGAAGAGAGATCAAGTAGGATGAGGACAGAGGGAATGTTAGAGTCAAGGTTGGAGAACAGGTCTTCACTGATGTTCAAGAGAGCAGTTTCCGTGCTTCTGGCAGCTCTGAAACCAGACTGATGGTCATGGAGACAGCCAGCAGAATCAGAATGAAGGTTAAGCTGAGAGATGGCCAGCTTTTCCAGGAGTTTGCCCAGAAAGGGAGCAATGGAAATTGGGCGATAGTTAGCAGGACAGGAAGGATCAGCTGTGTGTTTCTTGAGAAGAGGATGCACAAAGGAGTGCTACAGAGGGGAGGGGAAGGATCCTGAGGCAAAGGAATGGTTGCAAAAATCAGCAAGGGCCAGTCCAAGGGTGTTAATGTGGTCCTTGATGGTTTTAGAGGAACAGGGATGAACCTGTTTTGATGAGGCTTTCATAGATCGGACCTGTCTAGTGACCTCATCAGGGGAGAAAAGAGGAAAGGGCGAGAAGGAGGGTGGGGGGTGTTTAAGGGGGGTTCAGCAAGCACAGACTCAGAGGGAATACGAGGGGGAGGGGAGGAGAGGGTGGACATGATGTCTTGGGTTTTTGAGATAAAGTGAGAGGCAAGGGCATTGCAGAGAGCCTGGGAGGCAAGAGGAGGGGTGGAGACTGCAGCAGGTTTGGCAAGCTCCTTGCAGATTTTAAAGAGTTCGGTCGAGTTGTTAGATGCCGAAGAGACACTGGCTTGAATGTGGACTCTCTTCTTGGTGCGGACAGAGAGTCGGAATTGCCTTTGGACAGGCCAGTTTGTCAGAGGATGAGCAAGAAGCCCTCCATTTCCTCTCAGAGCCCCTACACTTACGTTTAAGTGTAGCTAGGTCGGAGTCATACCTGGAATTGAACTTGGCTTTGGACTTCAAGCGGATCCTCATGACAGGGGCAAGAGCATCAAGACTACCAGAGATAGAAGAGTAGAGAAGGGGCAGGGCTGTGTCCGGGTGTGAGTCAGCCAGAGGAGGAGTGGGGGAGAAAGTGGCAGCAAAAGCCTCAACTGACACACGCTTCATAGGTCGGTTGTCCGAGAAGGTAAGTGGGAGTGTTGGGGTGGGCGTGGCTAGGGGGGAAGAGAGTGAGAGATGAGAGGAGGGAAGGCAATGGTCACTCCAGGAGAGACGAGTGGTCAGAAGAATAGAGAAAGGGAGGCCTGAGGGACAGGGAGAATCAAGGTGATTTTGAGGTCACCAAGGAGGAGGAGTTGAGTGCTTGAGGCCAGGAGGGGGGAGGAAAGGTCAGCACACTCAGAGAGAAAAGAGGTGATTTGACCAGGAGGCCGGTAGAGAGTAGGAACAGTAAGACTGGCGAAGATTGAGAGCCTGCAGACAAGGCATTCGAAAGAGGGGTAGATCTGAGTGGGAATGATAGTGGCAGGAATCCAGTCAGGAAAGATCAGGGCTACACCCCCTCCAGGACGAGTGGATCTGGGTGCGGAGAGGATCTTGTAGCCATCAGGGAGGAGAGTGTCAAAGCTTGTGACAGAGCTGGCCGTGAACCAGAGCTGGCCAGAGAACGTGTCTCTGTAAAACCAATGACATCAAGGCCCAGTTCTTCAAGGAGGTGGCAGATGTCAGAGGAGTGTTTGACAGCAGAACGAGAGTTGAGAGTCGCACGATGAAGAAGGTTGCCAGCCTTAAAGACCTTCTGGGGAGGGGTACAAATATGAGGTACGCCCTGCGAAGTTGTGGAGGTAGCCTGAAGAGGGGCAGAGGAGGGAAGAGTGGGAAAGGTAGCCGGGGAATGTGAGGAGGGGACAGCCAGAGATGAAAGGAAGTTGATAAGGTGAGGGAACCACCTATTGAAGAGGAGGAGATTGGTCTGAGGACCTTGGACCATGACAGTGCCATTTAGGTAGACATTTAGGATGACTCTGGAGGAGTCATGAGAAGCCATGAGGACTTCCGTACGAGTGCCACCGTTTATGGGAGTGGAGGAGACAGGACAGAGGACACAGATCAAATGGGAGGTCCATAGATCCGGCAAAGGAACGACAAAGAGGATGTCGGTGAAGGTCTGTCTGGAAGAGGCGCTGGTATAGGTATCAGCGATAGAAGATCGGGGTTGGAGGCCAAGATATCCTTTTTAAATTCCTTCTTTCCAGACTTAGTGAGAAGGGAAGGATAATTGATTGAGAAGCAGTTGGAATAGATGGGAGAAACAGAAAGCGCCATGAGTGTGAAGAGAGGAGGCAGAGGGAGGAGTAAGCAAGAATAGCGGTATAGAACAGTCACTGGGTCAGCAGCTTACAATCAATGGCCAAAGTTAAATGCAAAATACACCCAAGTTTGACTTTCAAGTTAAATGCAAAATACACCCGTTTGTCTTTCAAGGTAAATGCAAAATACACCCAAGTTTGACTTTCAAGTTAAATAGAAAATACACCCGTTTGACTTTCAAGATAAATGCAAAATACACCCAAGTTCAACTTTCAAGTTAAATGCAAAATACACCCTTTTGAATTTCAAGGTAAATGCAAAATACACCCAAGTTCGACTTTCAAGTTAAATGCAAAATACACCCGTTTGACTTTCAAGGTAAATGCAAAATACACCCGTTTGACTTTCAAGTTAAATGCAAAATACATCCAAGTTTGACTTTCAAGTTAAATGCAAAAGCACCCAAGTTTGACTTTCAAGGTAAATGCAAAATACACCCTTTTGACTTTCAAGGTAAATGCAAAATAAACCTGTTTGACTTTCAGGGTAAATGCAAAATACACCCAAGTTTGACTTTCAAGTTAAATGCAAAATACACCCGTTTGTCTTTCAAGGTAAATGCAAAATACACCCATGTTTGACTTTCAAGTTAAATAGAAAATACACCCGTTTGACTTTCAAGATAAATGCAAAATACACCCAAGTTCAACTTTCAAGTTAAATGCAAAATACACCCTTTTGAATTTCAAGGTAAATGCAAAATACACCCGTTTGACTTTCAAGGTAAATGCAAAATACACCCAAGTTCGACTTTCAAGGTAAATGCAAAATACACCCGTTTGACTTTCAAGGTAAATGCAAAATACACCCGTTTGACTTTCAAGTTAAATGCAAAATACAAGTTAAATGAGGGCCAGGTAGTTAAGGAATTGATAGTGGGCGTTAGATGGTAAAGGTGAGTACAGAACAGCTTCAATAAAGAGATTCATAACAGGGAGAGCTGAGAGTAGCTGCAGAGAAAGGAAGTACAAGTTAATCAGGAAGGAGGGATATACCCCATGCAGAATGAGGTAAGGGAGTCATGGTAGTCCAGTAGTCCAGGTGTAGCAGTCTCAGAGAGGGTTGGGCTGTGGCAGTGACTCTCTTCCAGCGGCCTGTAAGCGGACAGGAAGCTGACAGGGGCCTTAGAAGTGGGCCTTTGAACGACAGGCCGGCTCCCGCCCCCAGTGCCACTGATAGGTAGATCAAAGAGGTAGCCAATGAACAGGTTACTAGGGCAGGCAAGTTGGGCTGCAATAAAATCAGGCATCCATCTTAGAAGCGGTTCAAACCCCCTATTGTGCCAATAATCTGCCACCTCACCGTAACTGTGGCAACATTGTGGATTCACCGTAGGAAACATCTTGGAAAGACGTGCCGGGTCGTATTGCCAGCGATGTAGTAATATCACACTGTGAAGCTTGTATTGGCAAGATATCGATGTCTTAAATGCTCTCCGACACATCTGTTGCCAGAGATTCTCGTCCAACTCCCTTCCCAGATCGCTTTCCCACTTCCGGCAAAGTCCCTGGACTGCTCCCCCCTTTGATTCCAACAGAGCCCCATAGAGACGTGAGATAAGTCCTTTCATTTCCGTATGCCCATCCAGAATATCCAGAACCCTTTCCACCAGTGTGAGATCCCTCTGAACCAACTCCTTCCATTTTTAGGCTGTAAAAATGCCCTTCAGTCGAAGATAGAGGAGCACCGATAATTTACCTATGCCCAGGGCCTCTTCCAGTTCTTGAATACTAATGAATTTCTCTCTCTTCCACAGTTGACACACCCGAGCGAGTCCTCCCTCGAACCATGCCTGCTACCTCCCAACCTCAGGTATAATATCTCGTTCAGGGGGAGCCCAGATGTGACTCATCAGAGATGGCCAGGTGGTGATCCTGTCCGTTCTTCCCATGCATAGCACCTCCAGTTGACCCCTACAAACGGATTTTCGCGAATTCTCAGAAGTCTCCCCTTAGGAACCGAGAGCCATTCCCCCAGCATTGCTGGGAGCATATGCTGGTTCTCCAATTAAACCCATTGTTTCCCGGGGTCCTCCCTCAAGTGCGGGACCATCGCCCTAATTTGTGCAGCTCTATAGTATAATATCAGTTCAGGAATTCCCACTCCGCCGCAATCCTTTGGTAGAATGAACGTTTCATAGCTCACCCTGGGTTTCTGGTTCTGCCAAAGGAACCTTAGGATCTGAGATTTAGATTCCCTCAGGTAGGCCGTGGGGGCGCAGACCGGCAACATCTGAAACACATGTAGCACTCTTGGGAGAAGGTTCATTTTTATAGCATTAAGCCTCCCCATCCATGACAGCTGGCCCTTACTCCATGTCTCCATCTCAGTGAATAATTTATCGAAGAGGGGGGGGATAGTTAGCTGCACCCAAGTCTTCCCCTGGCCTGACAATGGTGATGCCCAAGTATTTGATGCTGGCAAGCTGTACCTGCAACCCCAGGGGCCTGAGCGCCTCAACGTTCCTAAGGTTTTCTGCGGCAAAGGGAAAGATTACTGACTTCTCTTTATTAACTGTAAAGCCAGATAATTGCCCATACTCCTCTATTATTGCATATATAGGGCAGCAGACACAGAGCTGGTGGGGTTCACCAGGTGCAACAGCACATCGTCCGCATAGAGTTCTAATTTAAACTCTCTATTACCTACCACCTGTGGGGCCTTCCTTAATCGCTCAGCCAGCACCTCCATCGTTAGCGCAAACAGGAGATGCGAGAGCAGGCAACCCTGTCTCATCCCCCTCTGCAATTCAAAAGGCCTCAACAGTCTCCCATTTACGGTCAAATGCGCCACTGGGGCTATGTATAGCGCCCTTATCCCTCTCAAGATCAGGTCCTCAAACCTGAGTTTCCGTAGGACACTGTCCAGGAAACACCAGTCCACCCTGTCGAAAGCCTTCTCGGCATCAAGGGCCACCAGCACCGGGTTCCCATCCCTCCCCACCGATGCCTCCATCAGGGGTAGTGCCTTGCCCAATGTATCGGCCCCCTGCCCACCCTGGATGAACCCCACCTGATCGGAGTTGACAAATTTTGGCATAATGCCCTCCATCCATGTGGCTAGCACTCTGGTAGACATTTTCGCATCAACGTTAAGCAGGAAAATGGGACAATAGGACTTACAACACCCTGAATCTCTGCCCGCTTTTGGTATTGCTGTAATCAGCGCCTTCCCGAAAGAAGGGCCTCCCCATGGTCAGTATGTGGTTGAATAATTTTGCCAGGTGTTGGGCGAGGGATACTGAAAAGGACTTGTAAAACCCAACCGTATACCCGTCTTCCCCAGGTGCCTTCCCCAATTTAAGCCCAGCAATTGCCTTTAACACTTCCTCCTGGGTGATGCACCTTTCCATCTTTACCTTTTCGTTACTTTGAAGGTTCGGCAAGGATGTCATTTCACCAAAATGCCAGGGGTACCGGAAGTGACATCACATGACCCTTGCCCCCTGATGACATCACAGGAAGTGATGTCATCTGACCTCACCCCAAAGTGATGTTGCCGGAAGCGATGGAACACAACCTTTCACCCGTTGACAAAACAGGAAGTGGCATCACATAGCATTGTACACTACGAAAAATATGGTTACGATATCACTATAATGTGATGTACATTTCATACAAGAATGGATCGCCATATGTATCGTTAAGATCAGTGTGTATAGGCCCATATTACCAAATTACTGTGAATGCAAGCACACGTCCATGACCAAATGATAATGATGTGTTATTATATAGCACTTACGCTTAAGCGCTTTATATAGAAAAAATATATACCCAATATCACCCAACCTGTGTTGGTACTCATTTATCGACCTCAGAAGGCTGAGTTGAGGCGTTTAAGAACAGACTAAATCAGTGACTCACCTGCTGAAGTGTGCCTGAAATAAACCTTTAATGAGTCTAGCAATTATTGTATAGAATTCCAGAAAGACACATTATTTGATATTGCTATTCTTTCTTATTTAGGGTCAGTGCTGAAAGTAGACTTGTGGCACTCCTGTTTTTATTGTTCTTCTTTTTTTTAAGGGGCCTAAACAAGAAAGCCAGCCACTCTAGAAGTTAAGAGCCACATGGTGCTGGCCACAGCCCAGGAGCTTGCATTACAAAAAAAAAAAAGAAAAAAAAAAAAAGAAAATTTTTTTTTGTAGAGGCCTCAAGGGAGACCACAGAGGTCGCAAGGGAGACCTCAAAGGTCGCAGATGCGACCTCTGGCGACCCCGACATGACGTCCCTGCGGCAGGGACACATCCCCCAAATATCTACTCAGTTCCTCTTCATTGGTCCCCTCCTCCCTTCCATAAAGTCGTTCATAGAACACAGCAAATTCCTCAGCCACCTCTCCCGCAGGGGAATGCATCTGTCCATCTGGGTTTCAGACCCCGGCCACCCATCTCTCAGCCTGCTGACCCTGAAGCCCAGCCGCCAGTAGGGCGTCAGCCCTGTCCCTGTTTTCATAATACCTTTGTTTCAAAAATTGCAGGCTGGCAATCACCTTCCCTATCTCCAGATCTTTCAGCTCCTGATGCTTTCCCCTCGCCAGTCCCAGATCTTCCTCCTTCACCCTTTCCCTTTTACCCTCAGCCAACTCAAGCTTACGACTCTCACCCCTTATTTTTTCGGCCTGTAAGGTCCAAATTCTCTTCTTGGCCAACCCTTCTCGGATAATGAGGCCCGCCATGTAGCCTTGACCGCGTCCCGTGTCATGCCCAACTCCACCTCCCCTGTGTCATTCAACTGGAAGAACTCTTTGATCCCCTCTCGCATTTCTATCACAAAGACAATATCCTTCAATAGAATGTAGTTGCACTGCCATAACGATTCCCGGGGCCTTAGTCCCGACAGTGCTTTGCGCATAACCACCATATCGTGATCTGACCAACTAATGGGTGAGTGATTGTTACTGGTGACCCTACTGATGTAGCGCTGGTATAGAAACCAGTAATCAGTCCTTGTTCAGGATACATGAACGGGGGAGAAAAAGGTATAGCCCCTTTTTGCTGGGTGATATTCCCTCCATTCATCCTCAAGCCCCTAATCCAACATATATCCCATGAGTCTCCCATCTTGTAGCCCGGCTCCAGCATCCTGAGGGTCCTGTCCCCCACTATGATCCACGGCCCGGTCTGCCCACATGTTGAAGTCCCCCCCAATAGCAGCAAGCCCACCTCCCGTTCAAGTATCTCTCCCATGGCTTCCTGTAAGGAACAAGTTACTTACCTGTAACTGTTGTTCTCCAGCATGGGTCTGGCATGGATTCACATGCTCATGAATATTCCCCGTTGTCAGGCTGGGAATCCTCGGTAAAGAAAAAATCAGTTTCAGTTTCGTTTCTGAACTGTCTTTCTCCTAATAACCAATCACTGGTCTCTGGGTCATACTGCCCCCGGCCAATGACTGCCCTCTACCTAAGCCCCTCGTCAGGCAGCCATCTTCAGATTTGGTAGCACATAAAGTGGCAGTAGGACCAAGTGAAGAGCCGCAGAGGGGTAGGATGGAGGGTTTGCATGTTAATCCATGCCAGAACCATGCTGGAGAACAACAGTTACAGGTAAGTAACTTATTCCTTCTCCAGCATGGGGTCTGGCATGGATTCACATGCTCATGAATACAAGAATACATAGCAGTACACACATGCACAACCACGGGAGGTGGCAAGGCTCAACATTAAGCATTTCATCACTCAACATTAAGCATCTCTTACCTCCTCACCAGGCCCACCTTCAGGCGAACAGTTGCGCAGCACTGCCTGGCCGACTCTGGACTCCTCCCTGGAATCCCGGTCGATGTAGTAGAATCTCGTGAAGGTCGAATGGGCTCTCGGACGGCCGGACAACGGTCGGGTTGCCGACCGGGGACAGTGCATGATGCAGCCAGAGAGCCATATGGAAATGGAAGCCTTCGAGAGGGCCTTCCCTTGGTTCACAGGTCCAAAGTTCACAAACAGCTGTGATGTCTTCCGAAAACTCTTTGTGCAGTCCACGTAGAACTCAGCACTCTAGCTACATCCAGTGAGTGCAAAGTCCTCTCGGCCGGCGACAAAAGCGACGGGAAGAAAACAGGTAACACCAAGGGCTCGTTGAGGTGGAAGTCCGACGGCACCTTGGGCATGAAGGAGGGGTGCGTCCTCAGCACCACCCCCGTCTCGTGGAAAGTCAGGTATGGGGCTTTACAAGAGAGGGCCTGGATCTCTCCCACTCTTCGTGCGGAGGTGATGGCCACAAGAAACACCGTTTTACACGACAGGAACTTCAACGGTGCCAAATGCGGACCTCGAATGGTGGCCCCATGAGCCTGGTCCACGTTGAGTTCCCATACTGGGGCCGGAGCCTTCACTGGCGGGAAGGATCGGAACAGTCCCTTCAAGAACTCCTTCACCAGGCGATGGGACCACAGGGATGAGCACCCCGGAGTTCTGGTTTAGCGGGAGATAGCCGCCAGAGGGATCTTGATGGAGGTATGGGCCAGCCCCGCCTTGGTCAGCGATAGCAAGTACGGCAGCACTTGAGGGGCCATAATCCGCAGAGAGTTAATCTTCTGTGCACGGCACCAGACTGAGAACCTCTTCCATTTTTGTCCGTAGCACTTCAGAGTTGAGGACGCCCTGGCCTTTTCAAGCACCTCCTTGCAGTCCGCCGGGATATCGTACCCTCCAAACTCTAGTGCTGCAGGAGCCAGGCCTGCAAGTTCAGCGACCCCGGGTCGTGGTGGAGGATGGCGCCTCCTTCTCTGGAGAGGAGATCCGCGTCCGACGGCAGTTTGACTGGGGGGGACGCTGACATGTCCAGAATGTCATCACCTACAGAACACGCCCCTTTTGGACTTCCTGACGGGGCTTACACTCCCTGGTACTCCCAACATGGCCGTCCACTGTGAAACACCTTCCTCGCTCTACACGTTGGACGTAGCGTGTTCTATTAATAGATCACGCCTCCTGCTGCTCAGCGCGTCTCAATGCTATTGTGAAGTAGCGACCAGACGTGTGCTCCGTAGCTCGCAGTATTGTTTTCCTTGGTTCTTTCCCAGCCAACCCCATTCCTAGTCCCTTTCCTTCCTTTCTTGATTCCTGGACTTGTGTGCTGAGTAGCGCACTCTGTAAATTTCCCGGATTCCTGAATCTTTGCATCCCGGAACTTTGAACGCACGCTGGAGTTGGACGAGACTCGTGCATCCTTATTCAAGACCTGATCCGTCCGCAAGAAGACATCGACCAAGAAATCCAGCAAAGATCGAACTCAGGTGAGAACTGGGGAACTCCTTGACAGTTTGAGACACCACCCGACCGAACTCGATATGGACATGGAAGCGGCCGTCCAGGACTTGATGCGTGGCATGCAAGAGCTATCAACCGAGGTGCAGAATCTAAAGGCGGAAAACTCTGCTCTCAAACAATTAGTTCTATCCTGTGATTCTGCCACAAATGAAAATGTGTTGCTGGGCGGCATAGTGGACAAATACGATGGGTCGGCAAAAACCCTTCGCGGATTCCTGGATTCATGTTTGGTCCACTTTACTTTTAAGCCCTACTACTTTTCGACTCCCAGGGCTAAGGTGGGGTTCATAATTTCCCACCTTTCAGGAAACGCCTTAACCTGGGCTGCGCCCCTCGTTAATTCCGGTGATGCTCTCCTAGATGACTATGATGGGTTCATACAAGCCCTTAAGACCATGTTTGACTGTCCAGAGCAGGTCTATAGTGCCCAGGAACACTTGTTAGACTTTCAGCAAGGATCCCAGGATATGCTCACCTATGTAACCCGATTCAATCAATTAGTCAAGGAAGCTGATTGGTCCTCTGAGGCGAGTTTTACCCTTTTCAGGAGAGGAAAGAATGAGGAGATTAAGGATGAGTTGGCCAGAGTGGCTCGCCCAAACTCATTCCAGGCACTAATGGACCTTGCCATGCAAATAGATTTCCGTATCCAGGAAAGGAAGGCAGAGAAGAAGAAATCCAGAAGTAATCCTCCGAAAAGTGTCCTTTGAGAGTACCACCAAGATGGACACATACCCAGGCACAGTCTCTGAACCAGAACCTATGCAGATAGGAGCCTTCCGTGGACCTATATCCCCGCAAGAAAGGATGAGAAGGATTCATACGGGGTTGTGCATGTATTGTGCCCAAGACAAACACTTGGTTAGGGAGTGTCCTCTACTCTAGCCCCTCCTCGGTGTTCGGGAAACGTCATCTCCCGATCCTAGATGGAGCAGAGCTTCGGGAGAGAGATGTTTGCCCCACATCATTTCCATCCTTGAACTCTCCTGGACAAAACCATTTGGTGATACTACAGGCCTTCCTATCACCCTCCAAGAATAAGACCTATCCCATTCTGGCCTTGGTACACTAAGGAGCTATGGGAATTTTCATTGATCAAGATTGGGTTGTTAGTCATCATATTCCAAATGAGACACGAAACACCATGCAGCCGGTGGAAGCAATTGACAGAAGGCCACTCACTTCAGGACCCACAAGCCTGCAGACAAAAAAGATCCAGCTTTCTATAAACCATCACCAAGAGCGGATTACATTCGACATCATTAAGTAAGCTCATTACCCCATGGTATTGGGTATGCCCTGGTTACAGAAGCACAATCCGTATATCAATTGGACAGTAGGATCACTATTCCTAGGCTCAGAGTTTTGTATGTCCCACTGTCTATTCCTGGATCCCTCCTCGACACCCCTTAAAGAACCACCAAGAGACCAGCAAACACCACTCATGGTTTCAATATCATACAAGTCCCAGAGGCCTATCAGGGATATGCTGATGTATTTTCAATTGCCATAGTCCAGGCCTTACCCCATCACAGACCTGAAGACTGTGCCATAGATACAGATCCCTCAGCAGTGATTCCCTTAGGCAGAATGTTCATCCTTTCCGAACCTGAGAAAAAGGCCCTCCGAGAATACCTGGATACCAACCTTGAAAACGGCACCATAAGACCCTCAAAATCTCCAGCGGGTGCTTCGTTGTTCTTTGTTCCCAAGAAGGACACCAAGGAACTCAGACCTTGCCTCGACTATCGTGGCTTAAATCAATGCACCCTCAAAGATCGGTACCCACTGCCCCTGATCTTGGATATCCTGGAAGCTGTGAGAGGCGCCGTAATATTCACGAAGTTGGATCTCCGGGGTGCCTATCATTTGATCCGTGTCTGGGAAGGAGCGAATGGAAAACAGCCTTTAGAAAACCCTTTGGTCACTATGAATATCTAGTCATGCCCTTTGGACTAGCTAATGCCCCCGCAGTTTTTTAACATTTTATGGATAGGGTGTTTTCTGACATGTTATTCCTCTTCGTCATTGTCTAGCTGGACGACATATTGATCTTTTCCAAGGATCCTCTAAAGCATGAAGAACATGTAAAGGCAGTATTACAACGACTCCGTGAACTTTTAGCCAAACCCGAAAAATGCTTGTTTCACGTTACTTCTGTTCACTACCTAGGATTCATCGTTAGCCCAGAAGGAATTGGTATGGACCCTTCAAAGGTAAAGGCCATACTGGCATGGCCCCCTCCCACATCCGTGAAACAAGTTCAATCCTTCCTGGGGCTTGCCAACTTCTACCGGAAGTTCATATCTACCTTTTCCGAGATCGTTCAGCCGATCGTTGCTCTCTTGAAGAAAGACACCCCCTTTATCTGGTCTACACCGCAAGATAAGGCATTGCAACGTTTAAAGACAGAGTTCACGCAAGCCCCCATCTTGGCCCAACAAGACATAAATCAACCATTCCTAGTGGAAACGGGTGCCTTTAACTACGCTATATGAGCGGTCTTGAAGCAGAAAGTGGAACACCCCATTGCTTACCTTTCACGAACCCTGACTCCCAGTGAGACACATTACTCCGTCCTGGAAAAGGAACTGTTAGCCATCTGCCAAGACTTCAGTGAATGGCGACATCTACATCTGGGTGCTAGATATCCAGTTCAGGTCCGCACAGACCATCGGAATCTTCAAATTCTACAGTCATTGGAGTGTAGGAACAGTCGTCAGGCGCGTTGGGCCTACTTCTTTGCCCAGTACCAGTTCCACATCACTCATGTTCCCGGATCACAAAACCTGATTGCTGACGCCTTATCTCGACGTCCTGACTATGTAGCTACTGAAGATAGGGCCTATCCTAAGATGTTTCCCCACACTATCTTTGTAGCTCAAGCAGTCAATCTCCTGGAAGAAATTTGAGTGCAAACCAAATCCTCTGATCTCTGGAAGGATATTTCAAGGAAGAATCAATGGAACCTAAGAGTTAAGGAAGGATATTTATTCAAGGACAATGCACTGGTCATTCCTATACAGAAATTACAACAAAGAATAATAAACCTCTGTCATGATACCCTTCACTCCGGACATCGTGGCAAAACCAACACCCTCCGTCTCATACAAAGACAGTTTTGGTGGCCTGGAATGAAGACCAACGTACAGCAGTACATCAAAGCTTGTACTATCTGTAGTCAAAATAAACATGATAACAAGAGACCGGCGGGTCTTCTACTGCAACCTACACTGCCAACAAGGCCATGGGAATTCATTGCACAGACTTCATTGTGGAATTACCACCTTCCCGAGGATACACCACCATCATGGTTACCATAGACTTGTTCACTCATATGGCTCATTTTACACCCCTGTGTAAGCTACCATTCTCGTCCGAGCTTGCTGGAATCTTCCTGGAACACATATTCCGTTTGCATGGGCTTCCTTCCAAGATCATATCTGATCGAGGACCTCAATACGTCTCTCAATTCTGGAAAAGTCTCTGTCGCATTTTGGGAATCCAACGCGCCCTCCCATCTGGTTATCATCCCCAAACCAACGGGGCCACAGAATGTGCTAATCAGACCCTGGAGCAGTATCTTCGATGTTTCGCCACCAAGGTTCAGGATAACTGGTCACTCCTGATACCCGTGGCTGAATTCGCCTACAACAATTCTGATCATTCAGCACTTAAGACTAGTCCCTTTTATTGTAGCCAAGGTTTCCATCCATCGGTTCTACCCTCTGTTCTCCCTCATCCTACACCAGTACCTACTGTTGAGTCCTGGATAGAAACCCTCATCAACGTACACCAGGAGGCCAAAGAAAACTTAGAGAATGCCAGAACACAGACTAAGAGGTATGCGGATTCCAAAAGAAGACCAGGCCCTTCTTATGCAAATGGTGATCAAGTCTGGTTGCCCTTGAAATTACTACCCCGACATCTACGGCCAAACAAGTTGGCCCCTCAGTACTATGGTCCATTTCCCATCAAGGAAATTATCAATCCAGTTTCATACCGGATCAGACTGCCAGACTCCTGGAAGAAAATTCACCCAGTATTTCACACATCCTTATTAAAACCTGTTACGCTCACCTGGTTCCCACAGGGGTGTCGATCGGACCCGGACAGCATGCGGTCTCCACCAACGTGATGCGTAGTGCAGAGATGACAGTCTGGACTGGTCTGCCTAATCTCGTCTGCTTGACCCGTAGAAGTATTCTCCTGCAAGTGGAGAAAGGGATTTAGCCCCGTGGATTTTAGTGATGGTCCCTCCCACTGTTCTCGTTCTCCCCACTAGTCACCTGCGATATTCCCAATTAGTATCCTCACCTTATGTTTTTAAATGATGAGCTCTTCATCCTGCGTGGCATGCAGGGGCCCGTAGATACCAGTTACTTCACTGGTTTGAAGTACTGGAAGAGTTCCGGAGGAATATTGACTCCGGGGTTTATAAAGTTCAAAGAGTTCAATATGTCCGATGTTCACTATTGCATTCCCTTGTTGAATTGCAGCTAAAAATATTGTCTGGAGGCTGCTGATGGTGTTCAGGTAAGAGTCTGTATTACCCAACACTGTCTGGCAAAAGTTGTGTGAGTTTAACTTGTTGTTTTCTCTCCCTTTATAGATGCAGCATAAGAAGATGTGGTGTATTGAAGGGTAATGCCTCCGGTGGTAAATCAGGTAAGCCTAGTGGTAAAAGTGATTGTATTGTCGGCTCTCTAGGCTCACCTTGTTAATCCTTTTGTTTTCCTCCAGGTACTGGAATTCGACGAAGAAAATGATGGAGGCAGCGCCGAGTCGAAAGATGCTGTGGACTGGTGAGTAAGACGTGACGCTGCTGCTGGCGATGCGACGCTTGCTGAAGTAATGCCCTTTCAGGCTCGGAGTCGTGCTAGATCCAGAATCAGGTAAGGAATTAAAATAATGTCCGTGATCTAACCTTTTCTCCTTCTTTCCCCTTTTTCTAGGAGCTCTGGATTTGAGGCGGACGTGGCAGAAGACTGGATGCTGGCTTGCAGGTATGGTGAGCGTTACGCTGCAGAATGCAGAATAATGCGAAGCGTGTGTTGCTGGTCGGGCGTGGTTTAAATAGCCTCAAAAGTAGTCCCAGGTAAGAAGTCCCTAGAACCACACCCGAGTAAAAAATAGTCCCTGTAGTAAAATAGTGCCCTCCAGGCTTCACCTTGGCTTGGATTAATTTGCAGCATGGTCTGCCTGAGGTAAGTAATGACTATGAGCCTGGCGCCCTAGGTGCCAGGACTGAACCCAGATAGCCCCTAGCTGGGGCTGCTGAGGTTTTAATAAATGTCTGGATGCCTGGCTGATGAGCCTGGTCCAGATGCCCGGGGGTATGCATCATGACAAAACCGTACACCCAATCCTCACGGAAATCCTGCCCACCTCCTCCTTTGCTGGTCGACAACAATATGAAGTATCCTGAATATGTGACTCCAGGTATAAACGGGGTCAGCTTCAATACCTGGTTGAATGGAAAGGATATACTCCTAGTGAAAGAACCTGGGAACCACTTTCTAATCTCAAGGCCCCTCGACTGCTCAGAAGATTTCACCTTATACACCCGGGCAAACCCGGACGAACGGGTCTTCTGAGGAGGCATGCTGTCATGACCTACAGAACACGCCCCTTTTGGACTTCCTGGTCCTTGTTTCAACGGGGCTTACACTCCCTGGTACTCCCAACATGGCCGTCCACTGTGAAACACCTTCCTCGCTCTACACGTTGGACGTGGCATGTTCTATTAATAGACCACCCCCACTCTGCTCCGCGCGTCTCAATGCTATTGTGAAGTAGCGACCAGACGTATGCTCCGTAGCTCGCGGTATTGTTTTCCTTGGTTCTTTCCCAGCCAACCCTATTCCTAGTCCCTTTCCTTCCTTTCTTGATTCCTGGACGCGTGTGCTGAGTAGCGCACTCTGTAAATTTCCTGGATTCCTGGATCTTTGCATCCCGGAACTTTGAACGCACGCTGGAGTCGGAAGAGACTCGTGCAGCCTTATTCAAGACCCGATCCGTCCGCAAGAAGGCATCGACCAAGAAATCCAGCAAAGATCGAACTCAGGTGAGAAGCGGGGGGAACTCCTTGACACAGAAGGTCCGGGAACCATATCTGTCTCGGCCACGCCGGTGCGACGAGGATCATCCTGCACCAGGACCATCTGAGTTGGTTGATGAGTTGCAGCAGCAACGGCAACGGAGGGAACGCATAGAGGATCAGGCCGTCCCAGGGGAATGAGAAAGCATCGCCCATGCCCCCCGGCTGGGGAAACTTGCTGGCGAACCTCCAGCACTTGGCGTTCGTCGCCGTCGTGAATAAGTCGATCTGGGGATTGCCCCATCGTTGGAATAGCAGATCCACTTTATCCTGCTGCAGTTCCCACTCATGGCACGAGCGTAGCTCCCTGCTGAGTGAGTCGGCGATGGTGTTCTTTATTCCTGCCAGGTGGAAGGGTACCAGAAACATCGCTTGGACGACGGCCCAATGCCACAGATCCTGGGCCTCCTTGGATAGGGCTGGGGATCTGGTGCCTCCCTGCTTCCGGATGTAGAACATCGTGGTGGTGTTGTTGGTGAAAATCCTCACCACCTTGTCCTTGAGGGATGGAAGGGACGACCTGAGGGCCCAGAACACGGCTCGGAGCTCCAGGATGTTGATGTGTAGCGACTTCTCCTCTGGGAGCCAAAGGCCTCTTGCGTTGAGATCTCCGGTGTGCATCCGTCATCACCGTCCCCTGGTGTGCGGGGGTCTGGGAGTCCATCCCCACCGGATCGCTTGGCGTAAGGCCTTGTTGAGAGGGATCCTGTCTTCAAAGCTGCCTGCCGCTTGCATTCAACGGGCGTCGAGGAACTCTTGCAGTGGACGCATCCGTAGCCTGAACAGGCGCACGAGGTAGATGCACGAGGACATCATGCCGAGAAGGGACTTGATGGACCTCACCCTGGCCACGCCCATGGCCGACAGTTGTTGCACCTTGCCCAGGATGGCCTTCGTCCTTTCCTCCGACGGAGAGGCCAATCGCACCACTGTGTCGAGCCTGGCTCCCAGAAACAGTGCGACTTGTGACGGGACCAATTGGGATTTTGCGTAGTTGATGGAAAATCCCAGATCCGTGAGCAGCTGGACGGTCTTCGCTGTGTGTCCGACGGCGAGTTCTCTTGTCCTTGCTAGGATGAGCCAATCGTACAGGTAGGGGTAGACGTGGGTCCCCTGTAGGCGCAGCCACGCCGCTACTGGTGCTAGGCACTTCGTGAATACCCTGGGTGACGACTTCAATCCGAAGGGGGGGGGCCTTGAACTGGTAGTGCTGTCCTCGGACTACGAATCTGAGGAACTTTCGATGTCCTTTTTTGAATGGGGATGTGGAAGTAAGCATCCTTCAAGTCCAGTGACGATAGGAAGTCGCCCTCCTCCAGCTGTCCCAGCATGTGCTGGAGAGTGACCATCCAGAACTTTTGGGACGTGATGTACTTGTTTAAGCAACTAAGGTACAGGATGGGTCGCCAGCCGGCGGTCTTCTTCCTTACGAGGAAGTATCGTGAGTACACTCCGGAGCCCCAGAGCCTCTTTGGGACGAGCTTGATGGCTCCTTTCTTCAGCATTGCCCTTACTTCCAGCAGCAGTTGAGGGACGTGGTTTTCCTTCCTGGCCATGGGAGGAATGCGGGGGCACTTTTTTAGAAAATCGAGAGTGTGCCCGCGGGCCAGGGTATTCAGCACCCATCGGTCGGTGGAGATGGACTCCCACATGCTGACGAACTTCGCCAGCCGGCCTACCACCAGGGTGCTCAGGTGGGGGCCCGACGCTACGGCCGGTTCAGTCCTGCTTGGTAGTGGCCTTGCCGCCTTGGCCTCCTTGACGACGACGTCCTCCTGACTTGCCGCGTCCTCGGTAGGCCTCCTGCGATGAGGAGCGGGCCGCCTGGCGGTACGTCGAGGAGCCGCCGCTGAATCCTTTGGAGGCACCTTGCTTGCCTCCGGCGTTCCAAAAGGGCGGCCGTCGTTGTTGCAAAACTCCCAAGGCCCACGCCGTTTCCGTGTCGGCCTTGATGGCCTGAAGTGACTCGTCCACTGTCTTGCCAAACAGGTTGTTTCCATCGAAAGGCATGTCCAAAACTCTGGTTTGCACGTCCTGGTGGAAATCGGTTGCCTTGAGCCAACCACGCCAGCGAAGGCAAACACTGTTGCCCATCTGGCGGAAGCAGGTGTCAGCAATTTCCGCGGCCACCGTTATGGTGTTGTCCGATGCCACCTCGCCTTCCTGCCGTATCTCCAGGGCCTCAGCCCTCTTGTCGTCCGGGAGGAAGTCCAACAGAGGAGAGATCTTAACCCACAGCTCCCTTTCGTAGCGTGCCACAATCGCGAGGGCGTTGGCCGCTTTAATTGTCGTCGCGCTGACGAGATGACCCGTCGTCCCATGGCATCCAATTTCTTCCCTTTGCCATCCGGCGGGGTGGTCGAAGTTGAAGCCGTCGCCCCCGCCGCTTTCTTCTTGGCCGCCGCCGAGACGACCGTGTCTGGGTTCGGCTGCACACTAAGGCACATGGGGCGGAATCCGGGACCCGGTACTTCTTCTCGTACCGGTCTCTCTTGACAGGGGTCGTGGACGGGTTCTTCAGGAGCTCCAGCCCCTCGTCCCAGATGTCATCAAGCAACAGGACCGAGAGGACCGTCTTCCTCTTGGCCTCACGCCGTTGGTAGAGGAAACCTTCCTTCTTCTGTTCCACAGGGCAGAGCTGAAAGAGCTCGGATGCCCTGGCGATCATGGCATGGAAGGAGCCAATTTCGTCGGGCGGGGAAGCCCGGGGAGGGTGGTGATGGAAGGCCCATGCCGTCGTCACCACCGTCTTCCTCCGTCCCCGTCGTAGCCGTCACTGTTCCCTTGTCATCCCTTGGATCCGGGGAAGGAGATGAAGGCCTTGAGGGCCGCGTAGGCTGGAAGGGCGGTGGGGGATCAGTTCTCTTCCGCTTGCTTGGAGGGCTTCCCGACAGTCCAGGCTCCCCTGGGTCATCCGTTGGGGGTAAGTGGAACCTTGTCCTTATCTCTGTGCACGAGGCCTGGATAGCCATCAAGATTGCTCCTGAGCTGTCCTGTGGACCAGGCACCGGCTGCGACGGGCGTAACGGTTGGGGAGTGGAATCCTCCGCCTCCACGGGAACCTCGTCAGCGTCACTGTCGCTTTCTTCATCTGCCTCGTCGGGATCCCTCCCGTGGGACCGGACTTCCTCGGACCTCTTGTCCAGGATCTTCACGACTTCAGCCAGCTCCTCTTCAGAGGCTGTATCCGTGTCCGTGATGGCCACTGCCCCCCCCTTCTTTTTCCACCAGGGTTTTCACAGGGGTCTTATCAATGGGCTGAAAAGAGGATTCCCTCCGTGGTGGCAGGGAAACTCTGGGCCCCAAGGTCGCCTCCACTGGGGTAGCCTCCACAGGCTTCACCAGGGCCGCCACAACTCCCTCGATAGAGGCCTTAGCCGGGTGAATCAGAGCCTTGACGACTTTGGACGCGCTTGAGGCCTTCACCTTGGGAGGAGGGTCGCCGCCTCGCTTACCCTCGGCTTTCTCCTTCGGGATCGACCGGGGCTTCTCCCGGAGCTTACCCGGGTTCTTCGACTTCCTTTTTCCCGAGCCAGAGCGTTGGCTCATGGTTGATGGCGTTGGTGAAAGTGCGCCCTGCCTGGCAGCCAAGGAGCCCGATCGTTCGGCGCTCCCGGTGCCCACGGACTCACTGTGCTTTGCCTTTTGTTGGGCCCCCGTCACCGGATCGCCCTCAAAGGTCTTAGAAGACCGCTCGGACCTCTTCTTCTTCTCACCTGCTGCTGGGGCCTTCCCCTCAAGCCAGTTGGTGAGGCGGATCCGCCGATCCTTCATGGTCTGTTCCGACATGTTCTTGCAAAACGCACAGTCCTTCTCCACGTGCGTTTTGTCTTTGTGAAGGCAGTAGAGGCATCTAGAATGCTTGTCCTCCTTAAAGACATTCTGTAATCCGCATCCAGGGCAGCTCCTGAACAGCTTGGATCCGGGTGTCATGCTCCCTTTTTCCTGGGCCATGTCCACGCGGGTTAGGCCTCAAAGAATCTTTTGGAATCCTCCAAGAAGCGCCACTCGACAAAAACTTCGCCCTTGAGGGGCGTAGAAAATTCCGAAACGCGTCCCCGTTGATCGGAAGTAGAAACGGTGGAGCTTGAGGCTCGATTGACAGAGAAAATGAGGTTTAACTCTTTGAAAAATCGCAAAACGCTGTAAAAGCTCGAGAGCAATAGCACGAGGACTCCCAACACTTGAACGTGCGGTAACAATCTGAAGATGGCTGCCAGAGGAGGAGCTTAGGTAGAGGGCAGTCATTGGCTGGGAGCACTATGACCTAGAGACCAGTGATTGGTTATTAGGAGAAAGACAGTTCAGAAACGAAACTGAAACTGATTTTTTCTTTACCGAGGATTCCCAGCCTGACGACGGGGAATATTCTTGAGCATGTGAATCCATGCCAGAACCCATGCTGGAGAAGAACTGCATCTGCCCCGTGTTAGGGCCGTACACCGCAGCAATGGTCAACTGCACGCCCTCCAGAGACCAAGAGATCAGTAATGCCCCCCGTCCATTCTCCTCCAAACCATTGGGTTAGCTATTCAAACTCTTCTTTTAAAGATGATGCCTAGTCCCCCTTTCTCGGAAGACCCAGAGGCCCAAAAGGCCTGCCCAATATGTGCCCCTGGAATGGGTCTATCTTCCCCTTGAAGCAACCGTGTCTCCTGCACCAGCAGCATGTCTAGGTCCCTGTTCCGGATTTCTCTTCCAAGCAGGGAGTGCTTGGTGGATAAATTCAGACCTTTAACATTGAGAGTCCCCAGCTTAAGAACTTCGGCCTCCTCCCTCAGCTCACGCCATCTGAGTGCATACGCTTGTGCCGCAACTGTGCCACTCGTCATACTGTGGAAACCTTCAACCATATGTTCATTTTAACCCCTCTACCAATGACCCTCCACCCCCCACCTCAACCCTCAAAACAAACTTTCATCCGAGACGCCCACCTTTTGAAGAGGCGGCTGCTTGCCGTTCCCGTCATCCCAAATACCTCCCCACCTCCCCCCATTATCACATCACTCACATGACATTGGCCTTCAAGTCTGCCATAGCCATGTTGTCCCCCTACCTTCAGCCAGACTCCCCTTTCTCGAATGACAATGCAAATGGAAAGGACCAGCGGTATCCAATGCCCCTGTCGGTCAACCACTGCGTGAGCAGGCGGCAATCTCTTCGGCGAGCCAAAGTGATTCCCGACAGGTCCTGAAACACCCTGATTGTGTCCCCCTCATATTGGAAGCTCCCCAAGCACTTCACCTTCTCCAAGATCTCCATTTTCTCTCGGTACCTCAGGAAGCGGACCACTATTGATAATGGGCTCTTGCCCCTCCACCGCCACCTCTATGGGCCCTTTCTAGCTGCACCTCCTTCGCTCCTTCCAGGGCAAAATGCTGATTGATCAGTCCTAGCACTTTCCTTCCCACCTCCGCCGCCATCTCTCCCTTCTGTTCTCTAACACCAAGGATGCATATGTTGTTCCGACAATCTCTATTTTCCAGGTCATCTAGCTTTAAGAGGGTTTCTTCCTCCCTCATCTGCAAGTCCGCCAGGCGTGCCTCATATTTCATGTCTAGGAGGTCTACCTGTAGATGATGATTGTTCTCCATTGCCTCCATTGTATCTTCCAATTTGTCTACATGACCCTTAAGGTCGCAGGTGGGTGCCTGGATGGCTGTCCGGATTGCCTTGATCTCCTGGAAAAGGTCTTTCAGATAATTCCTGGTTCGAGCCGGTGCTGGTGTACCTCCTCCTGCAGCTATCTTGTTCTGTAGTAAAGGAATCCCCCTCTGGTCATCCACTGGGCTCCTTCGAAAACGCTGAAGCGACAGGACCCCGGTGTGCACTGCTCCTCTGTACCCAGACAGTTCTTGGTCCTCTTCCAGCGTGGTTACCAGTGACTGATCACCAGGCCTGAGGCTCCAGGCGGCCGCTGTGGGGCTCCACGTGGGGTACACTTTCAGTTCAACACTGGCACGTGTCTCACTGGAGTTCCTTGCCCCCTCTAGGCCCAAGTGACAGTGTCTATATACGGCTCCGCTATCCTAGGTGTCTCCGCGGGGTCTGTGTCTCTCTGTTTTTTCCCCTTCCTGTTGATTGATTCCCCACACTCCAACGCATCACCAGCGCATCAGGCCTGTGCTCCAACTAGGCCCATCTCTCTCTCTCTCTCTCCCTCTTCCGGTTATGGTGGAGATCCTCCCCGTCTGGCTGGGCCAGTGCACCACTGGCCTTATTCTTTTTTGGGTAATTTCACCGCCCTGGGCCCGGGCTCTTATGCACTTCTCCTTCCCAGTCCTCAGCTCTCCTCCACACCTCCTCCTGTGTGCTCTCCCGGTGTCTCGGAGTTCCAGGGCAGTGTGTGAACAGGGGCTTGTGGGGTGGGCCTCAACACCTCCAAGCTCTCTTCACACCACATGTAGCCGGAAAGCGGTCACAGCTCCACACATGGGTAAAATCCTCATGTCTCCTCCGCCCTCCCTCTCACCTGTTGTCCCAGCAGGTCCATCTCTCCTGGGGAAGCCCTCCTCCGCACCGTGAGAGCTGCCGGGCCACACTGAAATGGCTCCTCCCACGTTTCTCGCATCTCCAAGGATTTCTCCCGTGCCCCAAGATAGTCTGGTGGTGCAAGACAACTCTGGTGGACCGACCAGGGGCTCCAGTCCTCAACAGCCTGCACCAACACTCTTCACCTGCTGGGGGGCACTGAAGTCCACGGCGGCCCGCTAGCAGGATCCAACCTTGCCCACTCCACGGACCCACTGGGCCACGTTGACGCGTCTCCTCACAAATCTCACCTGGGACGGCAACGATGCACCAGCACCGCCTTCCTGGACTCCGGGGGGGGGCCCAATGGTCTGTGTTTGGGATAACTCTGCCCTGGGGAGAGCAAAACAAGCTCCAGTGCGACGGTATGCGGCTGGCTAAGCTCCTGCTTCACGCAGCCATCACCTTCCATGCCACTATTTCCATATTGTAAAGTAGGAAGTAATCTTTCTGTCTTCCCAATTCGCATTTTTGTTTCAGGATTAGAGTATTTTTATTATGCATACGTGTTGTACAAACTGACAGGAAGCAGCCAAGCTTCATAATGTAGAACGCAGTTGTGTTTATTTGACTTTGCGTCTAACGTTGCTTTTCCCTTTAAGGCCGCTTCATGTATCTTCGTGTTCCGGTTACTGGGAGAGCTGTGCATTGGGTCCCGAGGTTTATCTGGTTTGTTGCATCGGATCTATCAAGTGATTTTATTCCTAGGGGTGAGCTCTTCTTTTACGCGCAGCAAATGTTTTTCCTTTTGTTGTCTTAGAACGCTGCCCACGCAGTTAGCTATTTTTAAAATGCGCAGCAACTGTTTTCTTTTTTGTAATTTAGGTACGCTGCCTTTGCAGAAGCCTTATTATACACAGCGACTGTTTTCTCTTGTTTATCCTGAGGTACGCTGCACTTGCAATTTGTCCTTTCAGATGAGCCCGGCAACTGGTTATCTTGTTGTTTACTCAAGTACACCACAAACACAGTTAGTTTAACTGGATTTGCGCTGCAACTGTTTTTTCTGGTTTGTTTTCCTCTGGGTGCTTCATTTGTAGTGAGGCTTAGGAAATAACTAGTAAATAGTACAAAATAATTTTAAAAGGTTTAAAAAGGTATTTGCAGAATATTTTGAAAACAGGAAAGAGCATTACATTTACCACAGAACCTAAGGATGTCAAGCAAATGACTTTATTTAAATACTCACTACCAACTTAGTTTCAAGTTTGATTGTATATTTACATTCAGGTAGGCTTAGGGTAACTCAAGGTGAGGAGATCATCCAAGTCTACCAAGTCTACATGTATCTCACAAACTTTTAATCCAGTGCCTATGGTTCGAAAACTCAGAGGAGTTTTCAGAGTAATGACAATCAGTTGGATTTCTTCTGTTTTCTTCAGTTTAATTCAGTAAAGGAAGCAGGTGTCATGACCGCTGTCTCCAAGGAGTCAGACCCAGCCCAACATCCTTGGAAGCAGGGTCACAACTTCCATTCCAGGCACCAGCCGGTCCCCACAGGGGCCTTTTGGACCTTGTCCTGGCGCCAGTGGCGCCAGGCTCATAAGGGAACCCAGTCCCGGCACAGGAAGCGCCGAGCTCATATTGAGAGGAATGGTGCTTGGGTGGACCTACCTGCTGCAGACCATGCTGCTCACTTACTTGTAGGATGATATCCTCATCCATTCCTGGCTGGAACTACTTTACCTTCTGGGTGTGGCCAGCACCACTCCCTGGGACTGGATACTGGAACTGTTCTGGAAGCTGGAACTTCTTTCTTGTCTGGGCGAGGCTGTGGAAGGAGACATCTAAGCACTCCAGTGGCCTATTTAAACCACACCCGATCAGTGCAACGTGCTTCGCGTTATTCTGCACTAGCAGCAGGACGCTCACCGTGTCAGCTCCAGAGAATCTTCAGCTTCTGCATCTGTGAATAAGAAATCTTCAGTCTTACCTCCCGGAAGATCAGTCTTCAGTCTTCAGCAGCGTCTGAAAGAGAACAAGGACACCAGGTTAGGACAAGACAAAACCAGCGCAGCACTTACCTCGTCCATCGGAGCATCCTGAGGCCGCGTGCCGCACTCTTCATACTCCGGCAATCCTGCGGAAACAAAGGACATTGGTTAGTGAACCTCCGTGATTATTCTGCTCACCTGTGCCACGTACGCCTCGATCTTTGTCAGGCGCTGTTTGTCCGCACCTGCTAAAACAAGAAGGACATCATTAGGGGCACAGTACGCCATCACTACTCACGTGCCTTCTAGCTGTCATCGGCTTGCCCATTCTCCGGCACGTACCTCGGCGTCCATCTCCACGCCGATTGCCACGGCTACCTGAAAAAGGGAAAAGAGACATTAAGAAGTGCATTTAACTTCGAAAGGGAAACGAGGCATTAAGAAGTGCATTTAACTTCGAATAACATTCTTTTACTTACGTGCCTTCACGAGCTCCGGCATTCTTCTCGCTTACCTTATCTACATACCGGACCTGCAATGGCGAGAGACATTTAAGGGGTCATATAAATAAAACTCCATATTCAAGCAATCACCGTTCGTGCAGCTAACGACGGCCTTGCTCCCTGACTTCATCCTCTGCAATCAAGAGGCTGGGCAATTAACCGGTGAAGCAACTGGCATCAGCACCCCTGCACAGACGCAGGATGGAGAGCTCCGCTTTCACCTATATAAGGTGAGCATATTCAGCCTACGAGTAACGTGGGGAGTCCAGAAAAGGGGAAGGTCAGATTGGCCAACCAGACATACATTAACCCCTTGTTCTCCTGCTTGCAGACACCTCACCCTCCAGGTCAAAATTACGGTGAGGAGAGGGTCTATCCAGGGTGTTACCAGAGGCCTGCGCGTGACCCTAGAAGACACTGAAATCTCCAAGCCCGGACCTGCGCCTCTGAGGGATTCAGGTGAGCGTTACAGAACGCGAAGCCTACCGCAAAATTCCCACCCAGGCGCAATGGAAACCTCGGACACAGATCAGTTGGCCCAATTGCTTGGGGCACTGAGAGCTGAAGTACAGGCATCCCGCCAAGAGACAAATGCTTTACGAAGGGAGTTGATCGTTTCAAAAGAACGAACGGATGATCTGGCCAGACAGTTGTTGCACACACAAGCGGGACAGACGCCTCTGCCTGCCTCGGGAGGGAGCTACACTCCTACAACCTCAAATAATCCTGTGCAAATTAATCTGCCAGGGAATGTGCCTTTGGCCCCGCCCGAACGTTTTTCAGGTGATCCAAAACGGTTTGCAGTATTCATCAATCAATGCCGCTTGCACTTTCTGTGTAGACCCGCCGCATTCCCAACTGACCAAACCAAAGTAGCGTTCGTACTTTCCTATCTTAGCGGTAGTGCTGCAGATTGGTCCGTTCCTCTTATGACACAAGATGATCCGATCCTCCATAACTTTCAAGATTTCCAGACCAGTATGGAAAAGTTGTTCGCAAGACACTCACAGGGGCAGGCCTTGGACAATGAACTCCTATCACTAAGACAAGGGAATCAGGATCTCCTAGCATACATAGCATCTTTTAACAGACTGGTGGTTGAGACTAGGTGGCCTGAGGATAAGAGAATCACGCTTTTCTACAGAGGGCTGCGTGGAGAACTTAAAGATGTCTTAGCACAGGTGGTGAATCCCCCGCAAGATTGTTCCGATTATATTGACCTAGTAGTCCAATTAGATCACCGGCTACAGAACAGGAAGACCGATCGTTCCAGATTTGAAACCCAAACATTTTCAAGACCTCAGAGCTCCGCTAAAGGAACTGATTCCGTGGAGCCCATGCAGATAGGGGTTGTTAAAGGACCATTAACCCAAAAGGAACGGGAAAGGAGAAGACAATTACAGCTGTGCCTCTACTGTGGGAATTCCGGACATTTCCTTCGTGATTGTTCAGTGAAACCGGTCAAGAAGGCTGTAGGAGCTTCCGATAAGAATGCTAAAAAACTAGAATCGGGAAACGACCTCGCCCGACAAGTGTAGAGGTCCGCTTGCCGAGCGTTAAAACCAGTTCCTTGACCTCGCATTTGGTAATGCCTATGGTCCTCATAAGTCCAGATCGACCAGATCGCATGCATGCAATTAAAGCATACATTGATAGCGGAGCGATCGGTAACTATGTAGATCAAGATATGGCAACCAGGATGAATCTTCCTCTATGTTCTAAAATGGTTAAAGACATAATCACTACAGTGGATGGTACAGAAATAGCTTCCGGACCGGTTTCTCACACCACCATGGAAGTGATGTTGCTATGCCAAGATGGACATCGGGAGAAGATTGTGTTTGATGTGATCAAGGCCCCGCAGTTTCAAGTAATCCTGGGTATTCCTTGGTTGGAAAAGCACAATCCTCAGATAGACTGGCGAGCCAAGGTAATCCGGTTTCCAGAATGCGCCCCAACTTGCTACCCTCGACCCGATATCAGGCTAGCAGCCATCGCTTCCGAGAGCCCCCAATTGCCTCCAGAATACCAAGAGTTCCGCGACGTCTTCCAGAAAGATCAGGCCAATACCTTGCCCCCGCATCGGTCATACGACTGCCAGATAGACCTAATACCTGGATCTACTCCTCCGTGCAGTAGAATATATGCTCTCACTGAGCCAGAAAATCTCCATTTCAGGCAATACCTGGACCAGTACCTGGCTAACGGATTCATTCGTCCCTCGAAATCTCCAGTTTCTTCAGCTTTGTTCTTCGTTCCGAAAAAAGAAGGTGACCTGAGAACATGTATCGATTATCGCGCCCTGAACCAGATTACAGTCAAAAATAGATATCCTTTGCCTCTGATTCCCGAATTATTGGACCAAGTTAAAGGAGCCTGCATATACACAAAGTTAGATCTCAGAGGAGCTTACCACTTGGTACGCATTAAGGAGGGTGACGAATGGAAGACGGCCTTTCGCACTAAATACGGATTGTTTGAGTATCAAGTAATGCCCTTTGGACTATGTAACGCACCGGCCGCCTTTCAGTTCTTTATGAATGACGTTTTCCGAGAACTTCTTGATGTATGCGTAATTGTTTATATCGATGATATCCTGGTATACTCATCCTCAGAAGCTGAGCACCGAAGACATGTCACAGCGGTTCTACAGAGACTTTGCCAACACCGTTTGTTTGCTAAATTGGAGAAGTGTACTTTTCATGTAAAGGAAGTCGATTTCTTGGGGTTCATCTTGTCACCCAATGGAGTTCACATGGACTCAAGAAAGGTGGACGCTATCACCAAATGGCCGTCCCCAACTTCCGTGAAAGGAGTACAGAGCATGTTGGGCTTCGCTAATTTTTACCGGAGGTTCATTCCAGAATTTTCCCGAGTAGTTCAACCTATCACGGCCCTTCTGAAAAAGAATAAAAAATTCGAGTGGACTCCAGAGGCCGAACAAGCCTTCCAAGAATTGAAAGCTAAATTTGTCTCCGCTCCAGTCTTAAAGCATCCTCGTCCAGAACTTCCGTTTATCGTCGAGACAGACGCATCCAGCCTTGCAATGGGGGCTGTGCTATCACAAAGAGATCCCGAAACACACCAATTACACCGTGTGGCATTTTGGTCCCGCAAATTTTCGGCCCCCGAAATCAACTATACAATTACGGACAAAGAACTTCTGGCAATTAAGTCCGCCTTTAAGGCCTGGCGGCATTATCTCCTGGGAGCCCGGCACACAGTCACTGTAATCACTGATCATCGCAACCTCCAGTATCTGAAGTCAGCCAAGGCCCAATCTTCGAGACAACTCCGCTGGGCATTATTCTTCGCGGAATTTGATTTTGTGATCACGTATCGGCCAGGGAATAAGAACGGAAAAGCAGATGCCCTTTCCCAAATAGGGGTAGACGAACACTCAGCTAATTCAGAGCCGGTACCAATAATCCCCGAACAAAAGATACTGGGAGTAATCAACACGCTATCCCTTGAAGATATCGAAGCAAAAGTCAGTCAACTAATAACTCCTGAAGATTCATTGAATTGGCAACTGAAAGGGAAAGATTTTACGATAGATCAGAATCTATTGTATTTCCAAGGAAGACTATATTTGCCATGTGTTGACTTACAGAAGCAGGTCATCACCTGCTACCATGATTCTCTAATAGAAGGACATCCAGGGGTGGGCAAAACCCTAGAGAAAATCAAAAGACATTTTTGGTGGCCGACTTGGAGAAAAGACATTAAAGATTTTGTGGCTTCTTGCGGCATCTGCGCACAAAACAAGAGTCAAAAGGAAAGACCAGCAGGTCTGCTACACCCAATAGACATTCCACCATGCCCTTGGCATACTCTCTCAATGGATTTTATCACGGATTTACCCTTCTGCTCCGGATACAACACAATTCTAGTAATCGTGGACCTTTTTTCAAAAATGGCTCATTTTATTCCACTGAAAGGTTTACCAACAGCTCCCGTTTTGGCCCGAGAATTCCTTGAAAACATCGTCCGGTTGCACGGGTTCCCTTCAGTGTTAATCTCCGATCGAGGGAGCCAATTTATTTCCCATTATTTTGCGAAGTTGTTGTCGTTTAGCGCAAATTAATGTACGACTTTCCACCAGCCATCACCCCCAAACTGACGGGCAGACTGAGAGGACTAACCAAACTCTGGAACAATATCTACGCTGTATGTTGCAACAATCGGAGGGCACTTGGAAGGATGTCCTTTGGATTGCTGAATACGCCTACAACAATTCAATCCATTGAGGAACTGGAAAAACCCCTTTCTTTCTGCTGTATGGAAGTCATCCTCGAACCTCTAATTTGGATCCACCTCAAGCTCTCGGAACGCCCGCTGTAGACCATCTGCATGCGACAATAACTCAAGCATTTAAGGAAGCCACAGCTCACCTTCAACGAGCCAAGGAAATATATAAGAAAGGAGCGGATCAACATCGAAAAGAGGCCCCTCAATACCAAGTAGGAGATCAAGTCTGGCTGTCCACGAAGCATTTATCCCTAAAAGGACCACGCACCTTCAACCCAAGATATTTAGGACCCTACACGATCACGGCTGTGATAAATCCGGTGGCTGTGAAATTGGAGCTACCTACTCGGATGAAGATACATCCCGTTTTCCATGTTTCTCTCCTTAAACCTATGCAACCCGGAACCCGTTTGACTAATCCTCCAGAGCCAATCCAGGTGGATGGAGAACTCGAATTTGAAATTCGAAACATCTTGGATTCCAAAATTTCCAAATCGAAACTGTACTACCTGATTGATTGGAAGGGATTTGGCCCCCAGGAGAGATCTTGGGAGCCTTCAGAATATGTCCATGCACCTCGTCTAGTCAGGAAGTTTCATCGAACTTTTCCCAACAAGCCAAAGCCTCCGGAGAAGACAAGCTTGGGAGGGGCCTTGAAGGGGGGTGCTGTCATGACCGCTGTCTCCAAGGAGTCAGACCCAGCCCAACATCCTTGGAAGCAGGGTCACAACTTCCATTCCAGGCACCAGCCGGTCCCCACAGGGGCCTTTTGGACCTTGTCCTGGCGCCAGTGGCGCCAGGCTCATAAGGGAACCCAGTCCCGGCACAGGAAGCGCCGGGCTCATATTGAGAGGAATGGTGCTTGGGTGGACCTACCTGCTGCAGACCATGCTGCTCACTTACTTGTAGGATGATATCCTCATCCATTCCTGGCTGGAACTACTTTACCTTCTGGGTGTGGCCAGCACCACTCCCTGGGACTGGATACTGGAACTGTTCTGGAAGCTGGAACTTCTTTCTTGTCTGGGCGAGGCTGTGGAAGGAGACACCTAAGCACTCCAGTGGCCTATTTAAACCACACCCGATCAGTGCAACGTGCTTCGCGTTATTCTGCACTAGCAGCAGGATGCTCACCGTGTCAGCTCCAGAGAATCTTCAGCTTCTGCATCTGTGAATAAGAAATCTTCAGTCTTACCTCCCGGAAGATCAGTCTTCAGTCTTCAGCAGGGTCTGAAAGAGAACAAGGACACCAGGTTAGGACAAGACAAAACCAGCGCAGCACTTACCTCGTCCATCGGAGCATCCTGAGGCCGCGTGCCGCACTCTTCATACTCCGGCAATCCTGCGGAAACAAAGGACATTGGTTAGTGAACCTCCGTGATTATTCTGCTCACCTGTGCCACGTACGCCTCGATCTTTGTCAGGCGCTGTTTGTCCGCACCTGCTAAAACAAGAAGGACATCATTAGGGGCACAGTACGCCATCACTACTCACGTGCCTTCTAGCTGTCATCGGCTTGCCCATTCTCCGGCACGTACCTCGGCGTCCATCTCCACGCCGATTGCCACGGCTACCTGAAAAAGGGAAAAGAGACATTAAGAAGTGCATTTAACTTCGAAAGGGAAAAGAGACATTAAGAAGTGCATTTAACTTCGAATAACATTCTTTTACTTACGTGCCTTCACGAGCTCCGGCATTCTTCTCGCTTACCTTATCTACATACCGGACCTGCAATGGTGAGAGACATTTAAGGGGTCATATAAATAAAACTCCATATTCAAGCAATCACCGTTCGTGCAGCTAACGACGGCCTTGCTCCCTGACTTCATCCTCTGCAATCAAGAGGCTGGGCAATTAACCGGTGAAGCAACTGGCATCAGCACCCCTGCACAGACGCAGGATGGAGAGCTCCGCTTTCACCTATATAAGGTGAGCATATTCAGCCTACGAGTAACGTGGGGAGTCCAGAAAAGGGGAAGGTCAGATTGGCCAACCAGACATACATTAACCCCTTGTTCTCCTGCTTGCAGACACCTCACCCTCCAGGTCAAAATTACGGTGAGGAGAGGGTCTATCCAGGGTGTTACCAGAGGCCTGCGTGTGACCCTAGAAGACACTGAAATCTCCAAGCCCGGACCTGCGCCTCCGAGGGATTCAGGTGAGCGTTACAGCAGGCAACAGTTTTTTTTTTAAAGAAAAAAACCCTTCAAATGAATACTGTTTAAACTGCAGAACCTACTACAATTTGTAGGGTCACTGATTTCAAAGTAAAACCAATCCTCTAGGCTCTGAGCAGAGGATTCTCAGGTACTGTTACGCATCTTTGGGGTCTAAGAGTGGAAGGTGAGATAAAACAGACTATAAGCTTACCTTGTGTCTTTTTTTCATTCATGCAGATATCCATCCAAAGGAGGAGGAGCCATTGTCTGAGTTTATTATTTTGTCATATTCCCCTTTCCCCCCAGGAGTGTTTTGAACTCAGCTGTAATTCCCTAACAGTTGTGCATGAGACACCTTTATGTGTCTGTGGGGTTCATCACCTTCCGAGGAACTTTGGAAAAAGGACCTAACAGATTTAAAGTCTGATTAAATCTTTCCACCAATCTATCAGTTTGGGGATGATAAATGGAAGTATGTAACGTTTTAATCTGAAGGATCTCCTTAACTTCTGCCATACATTTACTCATAAACGTGGATCCCAGATGGGTCAACATTTCTTTTGGGAATCCAATTATAGAGAAGAAAGGGAGTACATGTTTCAAAATCTGTAGTGAAGTATTATTTCTTACTGGAAAAGCCTCATGATAACAGGTAGCATAATCTAGGATTACCAGATTATATCAGTTCCGTAGCTTTGAGGTTTCTAAAGGACCAACTATATCCATTCCTCTCTGTGAAAAAGGGATATCAATAATGGATATCGGTCTTAAGGGAACTGGAGGAGGAATTTGAGTGCTGGTTTTCAGGCATAAGGCACATGTACTGATAATATTCTCTATATCAGCATACATGTTGGCCCAATAGCATTGGTTCACAATTTGGGCATGAGTTTTTGCAGTCTCCAAATGACCTCCCGTTAAATGAGAGTGAGACAACTCCAGACAATATTCTCATGGATTTTAGGTACCATAATCTTTGACCATGGTACACCTGCTGGCCCTACATCTCCCCTATACAATAATCCAGCCTTTAGAAGAAAAAAGGTCCAGTCTTTTCCCTGCCTTCATCTTCTGATATTACCTAAAGAAAGTGTTCTGCTAGCAAGGGGTCATTTCCTTGAGCAAAGGCTAAATCATGAATAATCTCTTCCTCTTCTTCAACAGTGGGAATAGATTTAATTACTGGCTCCAGAGGAGGTTCTATATCTGCTTCACCAAAACTCAGAGTGCCCCTCTCAGTTTTGTCACTGTCCTTAATCTCTTGAGGCTTTGGAAACAGAACTTTCTCCAATATTCCTTGGGGTAATATTTCTCTCGCCTTAATTTGATAGGGATTTTCCCATTGTTTTGCATCAGTATTTTAATAACTCACCTACAATCAGGGTCAATTACTCCCACTGTTACGTCTACGCCATAGTGCCAGGCTAGGCCTGACTTAGAGGGGAGTCTGATGTAGGTGCCAAGGGGAGGAACAAGAGCCAAGTCTGTCTCTGGGTTGTATTAATTCACCTCTACTACTATAGATAGCAAACCCTATAGACTGGTCAGTACCAATGGTGGGATCAGCGGTTCATCTGCATTCAAATGTAAGGGTTCCCTAACTTGTATCAATTGAGTCTGATCCCACTCCTGGTACCATAGTTGAGGGGTCAAAAATGCGAGAGGAACACACAGGTATAGCTTCTCACAAGTTGTCATTTTTATTAAATAAAAAGGAGTGAGACAAACGCCTATCTTTCCCTGATCTAACAAGGATGTCCCTGCCTAAAATGAAGGCTAAACAAACTTGACCTAGTGTCCAAAAAGTATCTGACCGTCAGACTAACATATACAACACACTTATACAAGGGTTGTTTGGCTGTCTTTTATCCCATAAAATAACATATCAATTCAACCTCACAAGTTGTGAACAGTAATTCTTGTGACCATGGCTGGATTTCCTTCCCCTGGAGCAATTCAGGAATAATTCGAACAAAGTTCAGTAGCATACACTGTTTTTTTCATCCAATATCCTCTTAATTGGCAAAGTGATTATCTCTCTTACAATGGCTTATTCACAAATCAAAGCAATTGTTAATGTTTCCACAACCTCTTGCTTGGTAAAACAAAAGTCTTCTCCTCTAAACATAAATTCACAAATCAAATGTAAGTGTTCTTTTCTCAAAAGGCCACGCACTTCTCAGTACATCATGCATCTTCTTCAAAAGAAACACTGTAATCAGGATAGTTCCACAATCACTTTCGGAAATGCAACAGTTCATCACGGCAAGATGATGTAGTCGACACTTCTTTTCCAACAGAACCTTTTACCACAACTACAGTACTTTACATCAGCAGCCTCTTCCTGGTATACTCATCTACCAAGATACAACTCTTGTTCTCTTGCTTGTTTTTTAGCTTTATGCAATGCAGGTTATAGTTCTCTTCCCCATGGTCTCTTATACAATGAGGGCTTTGCTCCTGTAGCCTTTTCCCTGGTTGGGCAACCTCTTGGCTGCTGGTAATGCTGGTTACAATGTTCTCCCACTTTATATCTCTTTCTGGGAGAGGTGTGTCCAATTTGTCTTTGTATCACCCTTCTGCTGACTTGACAATGAGGGTTACAATCATCTCCTAATTGGTATCCCTGTTTAGGAGAGTTGCGTCCAATTTGTCTGTATATCAGTCTTCTCTGGCTTTGACAAAGCGGGCTACAATGTTCCTCTATTTGGAATCGCTCATTAGGAGAATTGCGCCCAATTTGACTTATTATCACTTTTCTTTGGCCTTGGCAATGCGGTTACAATGTTCCCCTGTTCCCCCAGTCTCGGGAGGATAGCTCAGGGGCAACATGCTCTCCTTGGAAGCAAGACGACACGGAGCAATACAGGTTCGATCCCAGGGTCCGTGCTTAGAAACCTCTGGCTATTAAGCACATTATAAATGACCTATCATATCATATCCTTAGGAATCCCTCAGTAGGAGAGTTGTGCCCAGTTCTCAATCCGATGGTTCGGTATTCAAAATAATTATTGTCACCTGCTTCAGGCTAAATCACTGGTATGCCTTGGCTTCATATATAAGGTTGAAATGTACCATGCCAACTAATGGTATTACTTGTGGTAAACTATTGGTTTATTTTCAGAAAACTATAATTAAAACAAACTTAAAAATGCAAGGGGTCAGTGAAGACAACCACCACAGCCTTTCCTAGTCAGCTCATCTGTTCTTGGTAATGTTACAGCGGGCAATGTGCATATTTCATGTGCTGTTTTGTTTAGTGGTTACACCTTCACCAAGTATCAATGTTTTTGTAAATGTGTAGGACATCAGTTCATGCCTATGAATACCTACTACAAACACCAATGGAAATACCTCTTCCCTGAAGTCGATGAAATATGGTAACAGGGACAGGAAGCACTGGGCAATGCGCTTCCTGGAAAAAGGCTTTTGTTGGTTGATGATGATCAGTGTGACAGGCCAGGCTTTAGTGCCAAATATTGCACTAATCATTTTCAGGATTTGGAAAGTAGAAAAATAATAAACTATTTTTGTTCAGGTGACAGAATGTACTTCCTCTATTGCAATTTTGAGAAGTTAAACTAGTAGAAACCAACAGACGTGAGAGAAGTTTCCACAGATTAGGCATCAATTCATGTGTCTGAATTAGTGACCAAGAAACTAAATGTTGCTGGGATAAAAATAAAGGGTTGTGAGCAACTAGCAAATTGGTCACAGTAAATAAGCAGCCATCTATAACGGAGTGCATGAAATTGTGAATAATCATAAAAAATGCTTGTTAAAAAGTAGCAATCATGCAACCAGCATGCAATATGCAGTGTCCTGGACAGCAGAAACAAATAAATTCTTCTGCACCATACAGCAACCAAACATGTGTGGGACGCAAACTGACAATGCCATGAATGCATACATCTGCCATCACGCAATGATGCATTGGCTGGAACTGTGATATGCAATTTGATCATAGAGGTGCAGCAGTCTATTGTTTGATGTCTGTTGGGGAGCCGTTACTCTAATGGTGTGTGCGAATGGCTAGTTGGTATGCATTTGTGTGTTGGCGAATGAAGGTTCGAGAATATTAGGTGCAGGGAGATTATTGGACGGCCTGGTGCACTCCTTGGATTCAGTGTGTTTCCATGGCAAAGTCTTGGTAGGGGTGCCAATTGAGCAATGTCCTGGTGCCGTTTTGGGCAAAGTACTTGTGAAGAGATGGAGTGGGATGGTATTTCAGGCAACTGTGTGCAGCTACTGGTACGAGTAGAGTTTGAGTACATGACATAGCATGCAACAGTAGGTACCAAGAAGACAGTGGGTCAACAAAAGTTCCTGAGGACTCTTCAGGGTAGGGATTCAAGAGAGGGCAGAGTCCTGGAGATATTACGAAAAACTAAGCATGTTACATGGTCTAAGTGCAGTATCTAGGAGCCAGCTCTACATATTACGTTGGGCATCGGGAAGCAAAACCATGGTAAAGTGATAATTGCATTGGGCATCAGGTGACAAATGTACAGTGGACACCAGGGAGAAAAACCTAAGAAGGCAAAATTACAATGGGGCACACTGGTGCAAAGTTACACTGGGACACATGGGAGCAAAACGTAGTGGGCATAAACAGAGTGGGCCCCGAGGAGCAGTATAGTTTAAGGTAAAAAGTAGAATAATGAGATGTTTAGCACTCGGTGCAAACAATCCAGCCACATAAAGCGATGCATAACATGGCCTAAACAAGGCCTGACATGGGCATAATAAAGCATTACAAAACTACCTTTCTCTTTTTCTCTGATTTTCAATCACTCAGATAGATAAATTGTGTAAACAAAGGGTCTTGAAATTTGGAGATGAGTGGAGGGAGAGTTCTGGACACTTCACTCATTACCGTAACCGGAGTTCTTAGGATTATGGAAAGCATGAACATAAGGTTCAGAGAACGGGCTGCCTGAGATATGGAAACCCCAGGCACCCACTACACCTTTGTTTAAAGGTTGAGTGATGTCTCAAACCTCACTTAAACGTGCTCAGTAGGCCCTGCTGGGACATTTGCCCAATCGATGAATAAACAGAATTTGTCAGAAAATCAGGGTAGGGGCCACAATCCCTAGTGTCTCCAAAATGACTTTGCAGGAAGATGAAGAGAAGCATATTAACAGCAATGAGGTTGTAATGTGGAGCAGGTGTAGTATGGCAATCCCACGACACTAAATTCTTGTATTTGCAGCATCTCTAACCCTTACTAGGTACTGATCTGGCAGATCTCTTCTGCAATCTCTGCAAAAGAGCTAAAGAATGGACCATGACAAATGGCAATTGGACAGACGGTTCAAGAGGAAGGCATGTGTAGGCTGCCCTCCTGAGGTGTCAATTACGGCTGGACTTTGGCAGTAGGGTTTTATTTTTGTACCACAGATCAGGATGCATCATCTGCTAACCTTTGGTTTCCCACGTCTCAACAGAGTCATACATTCTCAAGCAGTTATGCATTGATCTAATTTCAAGGGGCTGTCCTTGCACATATATGAAGTGGCTGTCAGGCATTTTACTCTGCACACGTTGTTAACTGTTCCAGCAAGGAGGTGTCTTATAGTGATGAAGGAACCGCCTCATCCATCAACAGCTATTTGCACTCCAAAAAAGGCAGGAATGCGGGCTACCTTTATGGAAAAAGGTGGGTTCCTGAATGAAATTTGTAACCAAATATGTAAACCTGTACACAATTTAGTTTGATTTCTAGCATGGATGTGGAATATATTTATGCATGGTTTTGATACAAGTTCCAAAAGCTACGAAATTATATGTTTGGCCTTGTAGGCCCATTTTAAATTCCTGATTATTTCTAGGAAGATTGTAGAAGCCTGAACCATGTCTACGCTCACCAGAAATTGGTGCAGCTCCTATGTGGTGTTACCTGACACTACAAAAGACTGTAGTTGCGGCTGAGTCATGATACAGTCTCACTACTGAGGGCAATGCGTAATAACCCTTATACTACATAATCCAATAATGATCACGGGATCGGAAAGGGGGGGTGTGGTGTCTTTATTTTTCTCTCAATGTCTCGACAGTGGAACAGTTCAAGCGTAATTCTTAATGTCGACAGCATATTTACATAGTGCGGATACTTCAATAAAGTAATAGTGCAGTGACAGACAAGTCATATAATATAATAGCATGTGAATCATATACCCTAATGATCATATCTTCAGTTTGAACAACAACCTGACTGCCAACCCATTGGATTAGTAATATTTAGAATGTAGCCCATCCCTGCAAACAGCTTTTAATGACTCATCTTCCTACGATTCACCTAGCACCTGTTAAGATATATAGGGTTTCTAATATTGTAAGTCTTGATAAATGGGCTACCTGTGTGCTGGCCCTGTCCTGTGACCTACATATGCTCACACAGCTAGATGTATAACCCTCACCTGTTGGAGTCAAAGTACTATGTAAAGACATTAGTCTTTTTCCACATCTGCTTCCTGTGGGGCAGTGCATCTCTTCTACTCACAGCGGAACACCCGTAAGGATGCACCTTGAATCAAGTCAC
This sequence comes from Ambystoma mexicanum, assembly GCF_040938575.1. NCBI lineage: Eukaryota > Metazoa > Chordata > Amphibia > Caudata > Ambystomatidae > Ambystoma > Ambystoma mexicanum. Next base: position 1,152,435,456 of record NC_090932.1, read on the forward strand.
CAGCTGTCACTAACGTTTTCTAACCTTTACTTCAGCATACTACTCCTGTCATAATTTACAATAGGAGACAATGGAACTCCCCTGGTTCCAGGGTTTCTCCCATCTCCTACTACCTTTCTCCCCTTATATTATTATTTAGTTCCGTATGCCCCACGCTCTACGAGTCAGTCTGTCTGTCCTCAAAACATAATGAAGTCCAAATACTTTCCTGCGGGTCACACCCCATAAGTACATACATGAGCTAGCTCCTCTCCAGAGACCTCTGTAATAATGTCTTAACAATTCTTCTGTCATTATGAACTTGGATTCTTCCCACTAACGTAATTCAAAGTGGAATGGCTACCAGCAGGGGCTCTGTTTACAACACTCCTGTTCCCTTTCTCTGCCTCATACTCTCCTCACAGACATATCCCGTTTCCCTGTCTTGTCACCGGTCGAACAGTAATTGGCTCAGTTGTCTGTCAAGTGTGCAGCTACTGGGAAAGCGCTCTCCCCTGCCAGCCTTCATGGAGATACCATGCTGCCAGGCACTCCTCACTGCAGTGCAGAGCCATCCAATCAATGAACAACCAGCATCATGCTAGGAACAACTGATCTGAATGCTTAATCTCTTAAAACTCAGTCTGCATCTTAGTTACCAGTGGGTTAGATAGTAAAACAGCGTTGAGAGCATACTAATTGCCATGCTGTTTCTATTGGCGCATGCAAAAAATGTCTTACATGTTAAGATTTGTAAGAGAAAAGTAATTTATCTGATTTACCACTGCCCTGACATTTGAGGTGACTGCAGTTTGCGTTTTCAGACTCAGTGTAAAATTCCCTACAAGATGGTAATTTGTCTGACCTGTTTTTCAAATTATGTTTTATTATTTTAAAGGTTCATGAACAAATAATATAGAACAGTCGTTTCTTTGTACACAGTATAGAACAGTTACAAACTTAACTCAGCCGCCATAGTTATAACATAAAAGAGGACTAAAAAAATGATCGAAAAACTAAAATAATCCACAACACACCGATGTTAATGAGGGGTCAAATCAAGTAAACCTTAAGGCACAATTGTAGACAGTTAAGCATAAAGGTCATTAAACACACCCCAGATGTTCTCATGTTTATGATGTTGATCTTTATCATGAAAAGTCACTTTCTCCTATTTAGAGAAAAGCGACAAACTCAGCAGCCAGTTATCAATACAAGGGGCAGGATCACTTTTCCAGAATTTCAGGATGTGTCTTTTGGCAACTAATAATGCCCTTTATGCCCAGAAGAGTTTTCCACTACATAATACAATATCAGAAGGAAGTAAGCCCAATACCCCAAAAAGCGGGTCTCTTGGAAGGGATAGGTCTAAGACCAAATCAATCCTCTGGAAAACACCATTCCAAAACAATTGAATTTTCCAACATAACCACAACATATGGAGGGTGGTGCCAACATCACTTCTGCAATTCCAGCAACCATCTTCACAGCATAATTTGCACAACCACATCTTCCATGGAGACGAGAACAAGTAGTGGTTAATCCGCTGCTGCATATATCGTTGTTCTAAATAATCCTTATATTTAGCTGGTCCTGCACACATGTGGTTCCATTCAATGTCTGACAACAAACAGCCCAAATCTACATTCCAATTATTTCTACAACATTGTGATGCTAGCATAAACTCATGAGGCGTAATAAGTTTGTATAATGTGGAAGCTGATAGAGGCATGGTTTAAGATAAGTGCAGGATCAAAGGTGAGGCATGCATTGTAGCATTTAATGATGAAAAAATGTGAGCAAATAGATCCCTCAGTACATTATAAAGACAAATCTCTCCTGCTTTTAGCTTATATTTAAAATGTAGGAATTCAAAATAAAGCAAGTTCTGAACATCATGAACCTGCCCAATCCTCCAAATGGCAGCTTTTTGCCAAGAAATCCACGACCAAGCACAAGTATCTCATTGCACAGCCAGATTTTTCCAAGGACTAGAATCCACACAGAGTAAATATTTTACACCTCGAGTCACATTACATTTCTTCCATTCTTTTACCACATGTTTTATGAATGCAGGGAGTCAAGTTGGCTGGCAGCCTTTTTTCCGCAAATAGTACCACATCAATGGGCATAGGTGAAATAGCTTCTCTCTCAATGTCTCTCTCTTCTCCTCTGATGAGGTCGCTAGACAAGTCCGATCTATGAAAGCCTCGTCAAAACAGGTTCATTCCTGCTCCTCTAAAACTCTCAAGGACAACATTGATACCCTCGCTCCGGCCCTTGCCGACTTTTGCAACCACTCCTTTACCTCAGGATCCTTCCCCTCACCTCTTAAGCACTCCCTTGTGCATCCTCTCCTCAAGAAACCCACAGCGGACCCCTCTGTTCCGGCCAACTATCGCCCAATTTCCATTACCCCCTTCTTAGGCAAACTCCTCGAAAAGCTGGCCATCTCTCAGCTAAACCTTCATTCTGATTCTGTTGGCTGTCTCCATGACCATCAGTCTGGCTTCAGATCTGGCAGAAGCATGGAAACTGCTCTCCTGAACATCCGTGAAGATCTGCTTTCCAACCTTGACTCTAGCATTCCCTCTGTTCTCATCCTACTTGATCTCTCCTTTGCCTTCGACACGGTCAACCATACCATCCTGCTCAACCGTCTCCGGGATAACATGGGCAACACCGATCAGGCTCTGGCCTGGCTGACCGCTTTCCTCTCTGATCGACCCTCCCAGGTCCAACTTGGGTCCTTCCTAATATCTGTCTTCCTCTACACCTGTGGTGTTCCCCAGGGGTCTAACCTTTCGCCTGGCAACTCTCGCCCGCTGTATTGCCATTTTCTGCTCAAACTTCCAGTGCTACGCAGACGACACTGAAATCATTTTCAGGCTGCCCTCGGCCACCTCTTCCACCTCTCTCATCACTGATTGCCTAACTGCCATCCAAGATTGGTGTGCCACCAACGATCTTTTTCTTAATGCCAGCAAGACAGAGATCCTCCTCATTGGCACACCATCACCTTCCTTTCCCCTCACTCTCTGGTCGGCCTCCCTTGGCCCTCCTCCTATCCCCACCTGCGAGGCCAAGAACTTTGGTGTCACCTTTGATTCCACACTTTCCTTCTCCGCCCACATCGCTGATGTATCAAAAAAGTCAAACCTCCTACTGATCCTCAGAGGTATTTTTCCTTTCGTCTCATTCCCCCGGAAGCTCACTGTCTCCCAAGCTCTGGTTCTCTTTAAATTGGACTGTTGCAACAGCCTCTTTCTTAATCTACCTGCCTCTACTCTCTGCCCTTTACAACTTATCCAGAAAAGGACTGCGAGACTTGTCCTTGGCCTCAAGCCCTGGGATTGTATTTCTCCAGCTCTGAAATCTCTCCATTGGCTCCCAGTGGATGCAAGCATTAAATTAAAAACCCTCTGCATTGTCCAAAAGGCTTTCTGGGGCCTGGGTCCAACATACCTTCAGCTATCCCTCCGCAAATACCTCCCATCTCGAGCACTCCGCTCCTCTACCTCTAACTCCCTCAGGGTCAGTCGTTTCTCAAAGAAACGAGCTGGGGGTAGATCTCTGTCTTCGGCTGGGGCCTCCCTCTGGAACAGCCTCCCTGCCACTCTAAAACTTGAGGAGAACCATCTGCGGTTCCGGAAGCACCTCAAAACCTTCCTCTTTGCTTCTGCCTTCTCCTCCCCTCTCCCCTGTTGATTCCATTCTCCCTCGGCACCATGCACCTGGCCACCCTCTGTCTTCTGGGCCCCAGGTACCTGCTCATCTTGCCACCCTCACGCACATCCTCCGGGCCACCCCCTGCGCTGAGGTCTGTTTCTGTACCCATACAGCCCTCCCCTTTTCTTCCTGCACTTTCAGACCTACACGGCCTGCTGCCATAAACCCAGCACTTGCCACTTGCTGGCTGCACTCCCATTGTTTGTTGCCTTTTTATTTATTATTTTATTATTATTTTAGTTTTTTCCTTCTCACTCCGCACTCTCATTTTGTTCCCCCTTCCATGCACTTCGCCCCCTTCCCCCTCTACCCTGCACTTGCACGTTCTCAATGTCACTGGGCCTAGTAAGATCGTTGTTTTTGTTCTCCCCTGCTCCCTTTCCCTTGCCTTGAACACTTGTGTATGAGCGCGATAGAAATAAAATATCAATCAATCAATCCAAACTGCACAATTTACTTGGTCAGGTATAATCCAGCAATACAGAGTACATAATGGAAACGCGGAATGATATCTCATGTAACAGTAAAATGGTACCTTTTCCTATTATAAATGGCTGGTGGCAGTGGTTTAGATCAACTACCATGATTTTTCGCGACCGTTAACGGTAGCTCAAAATCAGGAGTAGCCATGTTTTTCAATATGGCGCCCCAGACCTATCTCGAAAAACAGACTCTGGTCATCTTTTTTCTCCATTTCTTTTAGGAAAAGTCCTTCTTGTGTTTAACTCTGCGTGCCAAACCAGGTTTGGTCCCTTTGTTCGTGCCCTTTGGCGGGCTTCTGTGCTGAAGCCCTCCTCTGGTGCCAGAGTGTCTGGGGTGGACAGGATGTGAGGGAGGTTCCCGAAACTCCCTGTGCTTAGTCTCCTAGGAGACCTGAATGCACTCTGGTGTGATTGGCTGGCTGACTGTCTGGCAAGGACAGCCACCCTGCTGGGTGAGTGAAAGCCAGGCTGAATGAATGAGGGAAAACTGTTTAAAAGCGGGTCTCTGGGACTTGGAAAGCAGAGTTGACCACTGGAACGAAAGAACCGAAGTCGAGCAGAAGGAAAAGGACTGCTGCAACTCCTGGACGACCGGTGAAGCCCTGCTGCAGGTCCAAATTGCCTGAAACTCCAATCGACAGAGAAGCCCTTCAAGGTTAACTTCTTCCCTTGGGTTTGGTGGACACAACTAACTCGTAAGCCAACTGGACACCAACTTATTCTGGTCGAATTTTCTTCAGAGTGCTGTTGAAAACCGGATAGCCAGAGGGAAGGAACCCCGGGGGACTTTAAGGCACTCAAACCTTAAACTGACATCTGGCTACAGCTTTTGGCCTCTTCCCTGGGCAGTGCAGGAACCTCCCAACGTCTTCCTTCTTGCCCCCACGACTGAAACACAGGAACAGCGAGATCTGCTCGAACTGCCAGGAACAACTGCCTCAGCTACAGCTTTCTTCATTTAAAAAGGTACTGTGCAAACGCGGTCCGGATATCTTTTCGCCCATTGAGAAAGTGCGTGAAACTTTCCTCAACTGCAAAGGCTTGTCCTTCCCTAAACATTCATCAAACTTTTCGCCCTAGCCAAATCCTTTAAAAATCTGTGGCAAAGACTTAACCGTTACTTACCAGTATTGTGCTATCCTATACAAAAGACTCTGAACCATTGACTTTGGCCCAGGCCTGTTGAAAAGAATTGCTGGTTGTATTTAACGGAAACCCTTTGCCCTGTCTATGAATGTATTTGGGCTGTCTATTCTCATAACCTTTTCTTTTCCTCCCTTTTCTAAGTATCTGAAGTGCCATTGTGCTCCTACTTCATTTTTGAGCTAAACTTGTTCAGTTACTTACCGGTTGGAGTTTCATGGTGTATCTTGGTGTGATATTGAGCTGCTTATACTAGTGTAATGTTTCATAAATGATTGAGTAAATAAATGTATATTCTTTTACTGAGAAACCTTGAGTAAACCATTCTAGGTGAGAAGTGCTAATCTTTTGCATATACCCATACCCACCAAGATCAACATATTTATCCTATATAAACACACCTATGCATACAAATGTGCTCCTATATTCAAACCATACACATGTATATATATATATATGTGTATATATATATATATATATATATATATATATATATCTTCTTCTATGCCCACACACACACATACATACATTTACTTTTTCATACACAAATTCAGACATGCATACTTATCAAGTCAAACAATTGTAAATATATATAGGTTCCAAGATCCAGTATTATGCCTTGAAAAGTAACCAGATAGATGCTATCTTATATATATATATATATATATATATATATATATATATATATATATATATATATATATAGTGACACAGCGTAATCTACCATTTCAGTGCATAAAAAAACACACTGAAGCGGGTGCAGCAAAACTTGTAGCCCGAAATTCAGATATTCTAACACAGCCTCTATGCAGTTCAGATGCCACTGTGAGGAAGAATCAGGAGGTATGGGGGAATGAGTTATCAGGTTTTTCAGCGGCAATGCGTTCAAGTAGGCAAACCCAATTAATGAATCTGCTAGATTATTTCCCTGTACCACGCATCGACAGTTAATCTTATAACTTGTTCGTGTCTCGCTGAAGGATTGCATTTCATTCTGTTGTATCACACTGGTTGGGCGCGACAGATACATCCAGGCACGGCAACAAGGATCAACGACAACACGCAAGTACAATACATATTTTCCTTACCCAAGCCATGGAACAGAGCATCCAGTGTTTGCATGTCTAGCTCATGACTTGGAAATCTCAGGGGGTTCCATATATGTGTGGAAGCATCGCGCTATGCACACCATGATAGAGCAAAAAATGAAGCAGCTTCTACCCACGTCCAGAGATTCGAAAAGTGTGAAAGCCTTCCTTGAGCGCCATGATGTACAGTCCAATGAGAGATGTTAGAGGAAAGGACCATATAAAAGGCTGTCATGCGTCACACAATGAGTTACAACCAACAGACTTTCCCAATTGAAAAATGCCGAAATCCTCTGTGTTGTAGAATATTAAAAATTAAATATTAATAAATAAAGATAAAGCACAATCACCTCCATAGATATGTATATGCCACAAGTATCAAAGTGTTTGGCTTCTTGGTCTTGTTGACAAAGTTTCACCAAGATTAGGATGCAAATCTTTCAGGAAAGAGAGATCCATGAGGTGATCAGAAAACAAGTGCGTAGTTCCATCAACAACCACTCGTAATATTGCTCAATAAATCATACAGTATGTGATCTTCTTGTCCTTGGCCAGCCTCTTAGCCACTGCCACTCTAAAACCTGAGGAGAACCATCTCTGGTTCCGGAAGCACCTCAAGACCTTCCTCTTTTCTTCTTCCTTCGCTCACCCTCTCCCCTGCTGATCTGTTCTCTCTTGGCAACGTGCACCTGGCCACCCTCTGTCCTCCGGGCCCAGGTACCTGCTCAGCCCGCCACCCTCCCTCACTGCCTCCGGGCCACCCCTTTCACTGGGGTCTGTATCTGTGTAACGCTCACCTGATTCTCGCAGAGGCACCGGTCTTGACTGGGCGACTACCGTATCTTCAAAGGTGATGTGTAGCACCCGGTTGGCTCTTTGGGCTGGACCTCTGTGCACTGTATGCCTGACTTCAAGAGTAAGATGTCTGCAGACAGAAAATATGGGATTAATGAACTGGGGTTATTGGGGTGTCCCTATCTCTTCCCTTTTTTGCTCTCCTGTAGACCCCCAAAGGTTAACGCTCTCACCTTAGGTAAGTGAATGCCGAGCTCTCCATCTGCCTCGGGGCAGGGTGTTGTAACCAGTTTCTTCACTGGATCGGTAGCGCAGGCCTCTTGACTTCAGAGGACTGCTGTCCATCGTTTACTGCACGAACGGTAAGTTTCGAGTAATTCTATTGTCTTTAAAGTCTTTAGCAATGATGTCTCTTGTTTTGCAGGTTCCGGCGATGGCGGATGACGGGCTGAAGTGAGTTGAAGATGGAGTCCGTATGATGAATAGAAGCGCTTGGAAGCACGTAAGTAAGCGCTTGTTGCCTGCTTCACGATGCGCTCTAACTGTCTTTTATTTTGCAGGTACGAGTTCGGAGCGGCTGCAGGGTGCCGGAATACCCACTGGGGTTGATGTGGAAAGGAGTAATGGCACGTGAGTATCAAAGTTCCCCAATGTCTTTAAACGCACCTTGTTTTGTCTTTCAGATGCAGGATGCAGCGCCGAAGGCCACCGGAGCGTGCGAAGAGTCGGTAAGCTTTTGTCTTTCAGATGCCGGAATGCAGTGTGAAGACCTCCGGAGCGCACGAAGAGTAGGTAAGCCTTTGTCTTTCAGATGCCGGAATGCTAACCTGTTCTTTCTTGTCTTTATAGGTGTTGCTGAAGACTGGATTCAGGATGTTAAGCCTTTTTCCTTAGGCCCAGGATCCGATGCAGAAGACACGATGAGCGTTCTGCTGCAGAGGATGCAGAATAACGCAAAGCAAGATTCATCCACCGGGTGTGGTTTAAATAGCCTCCTGTAGTGCTTAGGTGTCTCCTTCCACAGCCACGCCTAGGTAAGAAAAGAGTTCCTGCTTTCCAGAAGAGTGCCAGTGTTCTGAATCTAGGGAGTGGCTCCTGCCCCACCCAACAAGAAAAGTAGTTCCAAACAGAAGAGGATCAGAGGCTCAGCTGGCAGGCAAGTAAGCAGCATGGTCTGCTGCAGGTAAGTCCACCCAAGCATCATGAGCCCGGCGCTTCCAGCGCTGGGACTGGGCACATTTATGAGCCTGGTGCCACTGGCGCCAGGACTGGGTCCAAAAGGTCCCAATTGGGACTGGTTGGCCCTCGGAAACTGGGTTATGGATCTGCTTCCAAGGGAGTTGGGAAAACCCTGACCTTTTGGAAGCAGAGATCATGACAGTACCTCCCCTCAAGGCCCCTCCCAAACCGGGCTTCTCCGGGGGTTTTGGCTTGTCAGGAAATGTTCGGTGAAATCTTTTGATTAGGCGAGGAGCGTGGACATATTCAGCAGGTTCCCAGGATCTCTCTTGGGGGCCGTAGCCTTTCCAGTCAATTAGGTAAAATAGTTTAGATTTGGAGATCTTGGAGTCCAGAATGCTTTTGACTTCAAACTCGAGTTCTCCATCAACTAGGATGGGTTTTGGAGATTTAGTTAGTCGGGTTTGAGGTTGCACGGGTTTTAATAGAGAGACGTGGAAGACCGGATGTATCTTCATGTGAGGGGGCAAGTCCAACTTGACCGCTACTGGGTTTATTATGGTAGTGATGGAATAGGGACCAAGGTATCTTGGGTTGAATGTGCGTGGCCCTTTTAGAGGTAGATATTTGGTGGATAACCAGACTTGGTCCCCTACTTGATATTGAGGGGCTTCCTTCCGATGTTGATCTGCTCCTTTCTTGTATGGTTCTTTAGCCCTTTGAAGGTGAGAAACAGCTTCCTTAAAGGCTTGGGTGATTGTAGAATGCAGGTAGTCTACTGCTGGTGTTTCAAGATCTTGGAGGGGATCCAACTCCGAGGTTCGAGGGTGACTGCCGTACAAAAGAAAAAACGGTGTTTTCCCAGTTCCCGAATGGACAGAGTTATTGTAGGCATATTCAGCTATCCAAAGGATGTCTTTCCAAGTTTTTTCAGTTTGTTGCAGCATGCAGCGTAAATACTGTTCCAGAGTTTGATTGGTCCTCTCGGTTTGTCCGTCGGTCTGAGGGTGGTGACTGGTCGATAGACTCACATCAATTTGAGCCGACCGACAGCAACTTCGCCAAAAATGAGAAATAAATTGACTACCTCGATCCGAAATTAGAACCGAAGGAAAACCGTGTAGTCTGACGATGTTTTCGAGAAATTCTCGGGCCAGAGTTGCTGCTGTTGGCAAGCCTTTGAGCGGAATGAAATGCGCCATCTTGGAGAATAAGTCCACGATTACTAGAATCGTATTGTATCCGGAGCATGGAGGTAGATCGGTGATGAAGTCCATAGAAAGCGTATGCCAAGGGCGAGGTGGGATGTCAATAGGGCGTAAGAGGCCTGCTGGTCTTTCCTTTTGACTCTTGTTTTGGGCGCATACTCCACAAGACATTATAAAGTCTCTAATATCTTTTTTCCAAGACGGCCACCAGAAGTAGCGCTTGATCTTTTCTGAGGTCTTGGCCATACCGGGATGACCTTCCATTAAAGAATCGTGATAACAGGAGATTACTTTTTTCTGTAAATCTGTGCTGGGTAGGTATAATCGTTCTTGGAAATACAATAAGTTGTCCTTTACTGCAAAGTCCTTTCCCTGCAGATGCCAATTCTGTATGTCTGCTGGAGTTACAAGTTGCCTGGCTTTATCCTTAACTTCCTCTATGGATTCTGTGGCGATTACACCCAGAATTCTTTGTTCGGGAATGATTGGTACAGGTTTAGGGTTGATCAAGTGTTCTTCCACTCCCATCCGAGAAAGGGCATCAGCTTTACCGTTCTTTGTACCAGGTCGATAGGTAATTATGAAGTCAAACTCGGCAAAGAATAATGCCCAACGGAGTTGTCTAGAGGATTGGGCTTTTGCGGTTTTCAAATATTGCAGGTTTCGGTGATCCGTAATCACAGTAACGGTGTGTCGGGCCCCCAGCAGATAATGCCGCCAAGCCTTAAAGGCAGACTTGATAGCCAGAAGTTCCTTGTCAGTAATCGTGTAATTGATTTCAGGAGGTGAGAATTTGCGGGACCAAAATGCCACGGGATGCAACTGATTGGTTACCGGGTCCTTTTGTGATAGAACTGCCCCCATGGCAAGGCTTGAAGCATCAGTTTCCACGATGTAGGGGAGTTCGGGGCGAGGGTGTTTTAAGATTGGTGCAGAGATAAATTTAGTCTTCAAATCCTGGAAAGCTTGTTCCGCCTCGGTAGACCATTCAAAACGTTTGTTTTTCTTTAACAAGGCAGTGATGGGCTGGACTATTCGAGAGAATTCGGGGATAAACCTGCGGTAAAAGTTAGCGAAGCCTAACATGCTTTGCACACCTTTTACGGAGGATGGTGATGGCCATTTGAGAACTGCATCGACCTTCTTTGAATCCATACGTACTCCGCCAGGTGATAATATGAATCCCAAGAATTCAACTTCAGTCACGTTGAAAACACATTTTTCCAACTTAGCGAAAAGTTTGTGTTGACGCAATCTTTCGAGGACCATTTTCACGTGTTTCCGATGTTCAGATTCCGATGAAGAATAAACGAGGATGTCGTCAATGTAAACAACAACACACACATCTATGAGCTCTCTGAGGACATCGTTCATAAAATATTGAAAGGCGGCCGGGGCATTGCAAAGTCCGAAGGGCATGACCTGATATTCAAATAGCCCATACTTGGTGCGGAAGGCAGTCTTCCATTCATCGCCCTCTTTTACTCGTACCAAGTGGTAAGCTCCTCTAAGATCCAGCTTTGTATATATGCATGCTTTTCTGACTTGGTCCAGGAGTTCAGGGATCAAAGGTAACAGATATCTATTCTTAACGGTGATCTGGTTCAGGGAGCGATAATCGATACAAGTTCTAAGGTCTCCTTCCTTTTTTGGAACGAAGAACAAAGCTGAAGAAGCAGGGGACTTGGAAGGACGAATAAACCCATTCGCCAGGTATTGATCCAGGTATTGTCGAAGGTGAAGGTTCTCAGGCTCGGTGAGGGCATAAATTCTACTACAAGGAGGAGTAGATCCAGGTATCAGGTCTATCTGGCAGTCATAAGACCTATGAGGAGGTAGAGTGTTAGCCTGATCCTTCCGGAAAACATCTTGGTATTCAAGGTATTCGGGAGGTAACTGGGGAGTCTCTGAAGAAATTGCTGCCAGTGCAACACCAGGTGGAGGGTGACAAGTAGAGACACATTCTGGAAACTGGACCGTTCTTGCTCGCCAATCGATCAGAGGATTGTGTTTCTCTAACCAAGGTATTCCTAGAATAATCTGAAACTGAGGGGCCTTGATCACATCGAACACGATCTTCTCATGGTGTCCATCTTGACTTACTAGCGTCACCTCTTGAGTGGTATGCGTTACTGGCCCGGAGGCTATCTCCGTACCATCCACTGTAGTAATGACGTCCTTTACAGCCTTGGGACAAAGAGTTAGATTCATCCTCAAAACCATTTCATGATCCACATAATTGCCGATGGCACCGCTGTCGACGTAAGCTTCAATTGCATGTAATCGATCCGGATTATCAGGGCTAATGAGGACCATAGGTATCACGAAATGCGAGGTCACGGAACTGGTTTTCATGCTCGGCAAGAGGACCTCTATTCTTGTCGGGCGAGGTCGTTTCCCTGCTCAGAGTTTGTAACTTTGGTAACTGCAGCTCCTACTGCCTTCTTGGCAGGTTTCACCGGACAGTCTCGAAGAAAGTGCCCTGAGTTTCCGCAATATAGGCATAATTGCAACTGTTTTCTCCTTTCTCGCTCCTTTTGTGTTAGAGGACCTTTCAGACCCCCGATTTGCATGGGTTCCCCGGAGTCTACTCCTTTGGAAGGAGTTGGCGGTTTGGAAAATACTCGAGCATCAAACTTGGAACGGTCGGCCTTCCTGTTCTGCAGTCTATGATCTATTTGAACAACCAAGTCTATATAATCCGAACAGTCTTGTGGGGGATTCACTACTTGGGCTAAAACGTCTTTGAGCTCTCCACGTAGACCTCTGTAAAACAGCGTAATCCTTTTGTCCTCAGGCCATTGAGTTTCCACTATTAGTCTATTGAAAGATGCAATATAAGCCAAAAGGTCTTGATTACCCTGTCGCAACGAAAGAAGCTCATTGTCCAAGGCCTGCCCCTGTGAATGTCTTGCGAACAGTTTTTCCATACTAAGCTGAAAGGCTTGAAAATCATGGAGAACCGGATCATCTTGATTAACTAGAGGGATCGACCAGTCTGCCGCATTGCCACTAAGGTACGAAAGTACAAAAGCTACTTTAGCTTGATCAGTTGGAAAGGCTGCTGGCCGGCATAAGAAGTGCAACCGGCACTGATTGATAAATACTGCAAACCTCTTTGGGTCACCAGAAAATCGTTCGGGCGGAGCCAGAGGTACATTCCCAGGTAGGTTGATCTGCACTGGATTCATAGAGGATGTTGAAGGAAGATTTGCCCCTGATGCGGGTAACGGGGTTTGTCCGGCTTGTGACTGTAGCAATTGTCTAGCAAGACCGTCTGTTCTCTCCTTGGAAATAATTAGTTCCCTTCTTAGAGCATTCGTTTCCTGACGAGCTGCATGCACTTCTGCCCTTAGTTCCCCAAGTAACCGGGCTAGATGGTCAGTATCCGAGGTTTCCATAGCGCCTGGGCGAGAGTTTTGCGGTAGGCTTTGCGTTCTGTAACGCTCACCTGATTCTCGCAGAGGCGCCGGTCTTGACTGGGCGACTACCGTATCTTCAAAGGTGATGTGTAGCACCCGGTTGGCTCTTTGGGCTGGACCTCTTTGCACTGTATGCCTGACTTCAAGAGTAAGATGTCTGCAGATAGAAAATATGGGATTAATGAACTGGGGTTATTGGGGTGTCCCTATCTCTTCCCTTTTTTGCTCTCCTGTAGACCCCCAAAGGTTAACGCTCTCACCTTAGGTAAGTGAATGCCGAGCTCTCCATCTGCCTCGGGGCAGGGTGCTGTAACCAGTTTCTTCACTGGATCGGTAGCGCAGGCCTCTTGACTTCAGAGGACTGCTGTCCGTCGTTTACTGCACGAACGGTAAGTTTCGAGTAATTCTATTGTCTTTAAAGTCTTTAGCAATGATGTCTCTTGTTTTGCAGGTTCCGGCGATGGCGGATGACGGGCTGAAGTGAGTTGAAGATGGAGTCCGTATGATGAATAGAAGCGCTTGGAAGCACGTAAGTAAGCGCTTGTTGCCTGCTTCACGATGCGCTCTAACTGTCTTTTATTTTGCAGGTACGAGTTCGGAGCGGCTGCAGGGTGCCGGAATACCCACTGGGGTTGATGTGGAAAGGAGTAATGGCACGTGAGTATCAAAGTTTCCCAATGTCTTTAAACGCACCTTGTTTTGTCTTTCAGATGCAGGATGCAGCGCCGTAGGCCCCCGGAGCGTGCGAAGAGTCGGTAAGCTTTTGTCTTTCAGATGCCGGAATGCAGTGTGAAGACCTCCGGAGCGCACGAAGAGTAGGTAAGCCTTTGTCTTTCAGATGCCGGAATGCTAACCTGTTCTTTCTTGTCTTTATAGGTGTTGCTGAAGACTGGATTCAGGATGGTAAGCCTTTTTCCTTAGGCCCAGGATCCGATGCAGAAGACACGATGAGCGTTCTGCTGCAGAGGATGCAGAATAACGCAAAGCAAGATTCATCCACCGGGTGTGGTTTAAATAGCCTCCTGTAGTGCTTAGGTGTCTCCTTCCACAGCCACGCCTAGGTAAGAAAAGAGTTCCTGCTTTCCAGAAGAGTTCCAGTGTTCTGAATCTAGGGAGTGGCTCCTGCCCCGCCCAACAGGAAAAGTAGTTCCAAACAGAAGAGGATCAGAGGCTCAGCTGGCAGGCAAGTAAGCAGCATGGTCTGCTGCAGGTAAGTCCAGCCAAGCATCATGAGCCCGGCGCTTCCAGCGCTGGGACTGGGCACATTTATGAGCCTGGTGCCACTGGCGCCAGGACTGGGTCCAAAAGGTCCCAATTGGGACTGGTTGGCCCTCGGAACCTGGGTTATGGATCTGCTTCCAAGGGAGTTGGGAAAACCCTGACCTTTTGGAAGCAGAGATCATGACAATCTGTACCCATACAGCCCCCTCTTTTTCTTCCTGCACTTATTAGACCTACCCTGTCTGCTGCCTTAAACCTAGCACTTGCAAATTGCTATGCTACATTATGCTCTCTCGTACACGTGGGACTCAGATCGTGCCTCTGACTCCCTCTGCACCCAGCTACTCTGACATGCCCACACCTCGCCTGGAGCAGATTAGACAACGGGACACGTCAGACCTACTCTTCCATTTGCTCGCTACAAGTGTAGCATCAGCACCATATGTGGTAGATAACAGAAGTGTTTTCGCTAATACTGCTTATTCAATTTACAACACGATGTACCCGCAAGGCTTTGTCTCAAGATCACAAGATGCTGACAGGCCCTGTGCTTTATTGCCTGAGAGAGATCGAATGGCATATGCTACTTTCTCTGTTGTTATGGGTGCATCCAGGGAGTGCCTCTGATCAGCTGTGACTTGAGGAAGCCGGGCTTCCCGGATGAACGCCTCTTGTAGTGGACCAGCAGATGTGTCCTCCGGCAAACAGCACGGAATAGTATTGGGATAGAATTTGTATTTTCTCGGATTCAGTAGTATGCAACAGCCCTCCACTATCCTGTAAAGCCCCTATAACAGTTCTATTCCGCTGCGCTTGGAGTTTGTAAGCCAGTATCCAAGATGCTTTATTGGACGTACTAAAGTAGAAGTTCTTTGTCCGAAGCAATTTATGTGAGCTTTCGTCCAACCACAAACAATGCCTTCAACTCGGTTCTAGCTACTGGAAGCTGCCTGTACGTTTTACTAGCCCCATATCGCTTATATTGGGATTTCCATTTGTCCACCCTTTCCTCATCCCAGGCTCCCTGAGCAGACAATACCTGTTTTTGGGCTGAGGCTATGCTAATTATTTCCCTACTTAAAGTGGGTAAAAGAACCTCCCCCATTAGATTCCCCTGAAAATACTTTGTGATCCTTTCAATAATGTCAGAGCATATGGTAAGATCCGCTAATAGCAAATCATTCAACCCACATCCCACAGACTTTCGACCTCCCAGACCATAACTATCCAAGTGTACAGTAATAGGGGAGTGGTCTGATATCAGTGCTACCTCTATAGTGGATGACGATATCCCCGGTAATAATATCACCGGTAATAATAACTGTCGGCAATAAAGATGCTGACAGTTATTGCCAAATGTATGCAAATGTCATGCCAAGTAACACCCCTATTGTGAAAATGCTATAATATATTAGTGATTGCCTATGATATGCTATATAACCTGAGCTCTAGGCGAGGCCCCATCAGAGATCTCCGCGTGCCAACTGCCCGCCACTTGTCCTTCTGCATTTTCCTGCTTCTCAACTGATAATTTCTCTGTATGCTGTTTATTTTCTATCTAATACAATAAACTTGCTTTGTCCATCAGTCCGGTGTCTTGTCTTCTTATTGCTGCAAGCTGAGGCTTATGCCTAGGTTACCCTTTGGAAGGGGCAAACCTTGGCCACCACAGAAGGGTGCCCGTGTCTCTGGCCTCACTGCACAGGAGTTTTCTGGGGGTCTGCCCTCGGCCATGACCGCAAAGCTGATGACATAAGGTCCTCACCATACCAGAGGTCACATTTATAAGCGTGGTACACCTGTTGTCTGCAAAGTTGCCAAAATCGTCGGTGTGGTTGAGAGGTGGGCCACGGAGAGTCTCTGTTACAGTGCACAGCCGTGAACCTATTCCCCTCTGGCTGATTGGTAAAGTCAACCTTCCTAAAGCTTATGTTTTGTCACTTTGTTTTTCTCTGCATTGCTCTATATTTTGACTAAACGTTAATTTGCCATGTCATGTATTAGCTGCCTATCTACACCCCTTGGTATATTTTCCATTTGTCTGTATCTAAGTAGATTGCGGTGCTGCAGTTATTTTGGTACGAAGTCCATTCATCGCCGTTTTTATTTCGCTGCATTTTTTGCCACAGATTTTTTACCGCAAAAACCCATCGAAAAATATGGGGGTGAGTAGAGGGATATAAGGTTTTGGGGTATTTCGGGACTAGATTCTAATAGGTGGGAAGGGGAGTTTCGGGAGGTAATTCCCCCAAAAGAAAAAAAAAATGGATGAGTTTTTGCATAAAAAAATCCACTGCAAAAAATGCAGCGAAATAAAAACGGGCGATAGAATGATATGGAACTGTTATTTTAATTTTATTTTTGGTTGCTTTGTCTGTCGCATTTACCTTGTTCACCGTGCCTGTCAAGCTTCTAGTGGTTATTGTCAAAGACACGGTTTTGTTGGCTCCAGTGTAGAGCTCAAATTGAGTCCCCACAAATGGAATTAGTGCTGCAGGCTTTCCTGTGCATAGGTATTTTTTGTGCCATTCTCTGAGAGACCATTAGAGTTACAAGTCTGTGTACAGAGATATTGGCAGACAAGTTCAAAACAAATAGTTAGATTTCCTATATATTATCAGAGCAGGTCCCTGCAGTCGCAGAAGCACTGACAGGGTGCTACAGCCCATGACTACCCCTATTCCTTTTGTCAGAAAAGCTCCCTGCATATGCGAAGCACTAGCTGCCTGCAACAGTCCATAGATAGAGAGCCAACGTTTTCAACAAACATAAACAAAGATAAAGGTACGCACTGAACTACAAGTTACAGTCCTACTGTAGTTCTAGTTGATAGTTTTAAGCTGGGTATCGAGTTGTGATGATTGAAGGAACACTTGAGGCAGCAGGTAGTTTAAGTAAGCTCCTTTATTCTTAGCTTTCAGGGTCAGGTGCCCTCAGGTACATTATACTAGAGATAGGAAAGTAGCTGAGGAATGGAGCCCACTAGCTCCCACTACCCAGGCTACATCATGGTAATTGGCACAGGTCTAAAGCATACTGAACATTCCAGCACTCATACCAACATTCCACTGATGACCTCACACATGCAGAAACCAAGGGGGCAGGGATCCATCAGTCAGAAGGGGGCGGACCAGGTCCCAACAAGGAAAGGAAAATCCTAATGCCAGGTCCTAACAACATGGTAGTAAACTGACTCCTTTGTTTCCCTGGAAGAAGATCTGCACATTTTAAAAGGCCATTTCTTGCAAACTGCGTACATGTCATTACTGTCATTTATGTCCTGTGAAAACTGTTGGTATGTCTGCTGCTGTGAGCATTTTTGTTGCACTTTTGCCAGTGATGTTTTGATTCCTATTTTAGGGTTGTCATGTTAGGTTTAACCGGTTATGTTGTTGTTCGGTTTGCAGTTCACACTGTTTAAATATCATGTTTTGATGCTCATTGCGTTTTCTTATGATTCAGGCCTACGGCCCCCGTGTGACGTCATGGTTTATTTCTGGCTGGCAAACTATTGGGACATGCTACTGCCTCCAGATTGAATGAGTTTCAGAGTCACTGTGCCCGTGGTTAATGTGTGCCGCCACATAGCTAGGATTTGTGACCTGGGTGGGTGTACAGATTGGGGATCTAGAATTAGCTGCGTGTTCTGATGATTGCCCCTGGTGGTCTATTAAGAGTTCTTTCTCAGCGTGCATTCGCTGTAAAATTATTGTGCATTCCTGGGCCTGCCGTTTCTATGGTCGCAGCTGATTGCGTTGCCTTGTGTCTGTCCTCTGCTGGCTGCTGTTTTATTTCTGCCTTTCTCCGCTCTGTGGGTTGCCACTCACCACAGAAGGTCACTGTGGTACGCCATTACCACACACATCCTGGCCCCACACTAGAAGTCTTTAAATTGCTGCCTGCTGGCT
Source organism: Ambystoma mexicanum (assembly GCF_040938575.1). NCBI lineage: Eukaryota > Metazoa > Chordata > Amphibia > Caudata > Ambystomatidae > Ambystoma > Ambystoma mexicanum. Next base: position 1,152,453,610 of record NC_090932.1, read on the forward strand.
TGCCTTGTTTAGCGAATTTACATATTCCCTCGGGGTTACTTGTCATTGTGATTTTTGGTTGATTAATTGACTTTGTGTTTTATTTTCTTATTTATTGTGGGCATTGTAACGATTTTGTGCTACTATTCACCAGTACACTTTCCATGCTAGAGACAAATTAGTGCACAGACATACCTACATGCTTTACTACCATGCTCGGGGGCGGCCGTGAATGACAAAACGAAAAAATGATAACTAAATGTTTGTGATTGGTCCCCCTTCATTACTTAATCTACTACAACACTCAGAGCCGTGCGGTCTATATATGTGTTCTTGTTTCAACTAAAGAGGTGATGCTGATGGCACTCGGCTATTTGGGAGTAAAGTGCCAAATGTTATTGCTGAGTTAACCCTGACGTGGTTACTCTGGTACATCTTGTGTATTACTTTCTCTTTATATTCTGTTTAACTCTATCACTACTTGCTTGCTCCTGTTTGCCCTTTTGGTAACACCTCCTTTGTTTATCTTTCCACTGTCACCAACAGTAAATACCAATTATCGTTAGGTTGTTTGCACCACCCTTCTTGACCTGCACAAACCTGCAGGTTCATCTCCCTTTGTGTCTCTGTGCTCTTTTAATTCCTAGACTTAGCTATGGGCTCTGAGCTATCCAAAATACCACTTACACCTGCAGTAGGGACCAATCCATTCTTCATGTTTTCCACTTATGGGGCATTGGCCTGTAAATATCTGAAAGATTGGAATTATTTTACCCGCTTTCAAAAGGACTTTCAGTGGCCTCTGGAGGGCTTGTTTCATGCAGATCATCTTGTTGTCTTGCGCAAGGCTTTGGAACAAAGACAGTTTAAGGTGTTTGATGGCCATTGGTCAGCCTATTTTGCCTGGTTCAAAGAATCTAGAGACAAATTGCATGACAGTCACACTACATCACTTAGGAACTCTCGGGCTAAGCTAGAGAAGGAATTAGAATACAAGCATCCCTCCAAGGCCGCCCGGCCGACCAAACAGTAAACACATTCACAAGACAGGCTTCTACCCAAGTGTTTCTGCAGACACTTTCAAAGACTACCCTTCAGAAGCACATAAAGTGCCACCTGTTGGACAAACTACTTCCTTTCTTGCATTTCCTGAGTGCCTACACACCACCTCCTCTACACTAGAGGGACCCACCACCAGCTACGGCACAGCGTGCTGACATGCCATACCAGCCACCTGCCACAACCCCCCACCACCATATCCTGCTTCTCACAACCCGCCTGCACCCCCAACCGCCCCATCTTCCTCTCCCACCACAACCTCTTTGTCCACTCCACAAGGGGACTTAACAACATCTCCTCCCCCTACCCCAGCTACACTTCTGCCACCAGCGGACTCTACCTACACACCACCCTGGATTTGCTCCCAATTGACTCGCTTCCCACCTCAATCTGCATCCACTCACCTGCCTACCACCCAGAGCCTGACTCAATCTGCCAGAAATACATTGATGTCTTACAGACACTGTCCAACTCTTATGCTTTTAACTCCAGGCCAGGACATCATACCAGGCAAGATATTCAATGATCACATTCATCCATATCTGAGCCACTTTCACTAGACACTATGGAGGCCTCACCATCCTCTGCTGCTGCCACTGCCCTTATGCCTATGTGCACCTACCCTCAGGCCAATACTGAGGCTTTACCTATGAGAATTCACATTTCCTGGAGCTCCACTGACTTATACCATATGACACAGAAATTCCCTGTGTTGCCTGACAACTCCACAACTTTCATGAAATATTTGAATACAGTGATTGCCTGTTATGATCCCACATTTTGGGGACCTTAATCAACTCCTATGAGCTGTGCTCAAAGACACTCTATACAAACAAATTATGGACCAACTCCAATGGCCTTACACACTGGCGGAGGGTGAGGTTATTACTGCTAATTTTACTACACTCACCGCCCTCATAAAAAAAAAAATACAAAGTCACATCTGACTGGTCAAAAATAGCAGCTTGCAATCAGAACCAGTCAGAATCTCCCTCTGACTACCTATCTAGATTGACTGACTGTTTCACCCAATACTCTGGTATTACGCTGGGGTACAAGCTAAACCTGCATTAGTTTCTCATTTTGTGAATGGTCTCCTTCCTGAAATTTCAAACAATATTCAAAATGTTCAGATTCGGTGGCAAGCTGAATCTATTGAAAAATCTTTACAAGCAGCTCACAATTTCTATGACAAGCTCAACCACCAGGAGCAAGATGGTGCCACCCGCCTCATTGCATTGCAATTACGGCATGCACAAGAGAAAACTGCCTGCGGGGGCCGTGGACGCCTGAGTACCACACACCAAGCTGACGCCCAACCAGCTGCTCCTGCTTTTTACCAGGGCCACGAGCCACAACAGACGTTTGCACACCCATTTTTGCTTGCCCAGCAACCCATGCCAGGGCAACCATTCTGCAGATATTGTAAACAGATGGGGCATCTTATCCAACAGCGCTCTACCAAACCTTCCAGACCACAGCAATATGGTCCCACTACTATACACAATGATTTCAGTCCTCCAGATAATTCTAATTTCTACCTTCCACCCCCGCCACCGCCACCTCAACCTCCTCCTTCTCATAACAGGGACTACAAAGATATGCATATCTCTTATGGTCCACAATGACATTGCCAGAGGGACCCTGCCGTGCTGTCAGCTGTTTTGCTCCCGCTGGACCGGTCTGGTCCCTATCTCAAACGGCGACATTGATAGAATCCTTACCCAACTTGAACAGAAATGGGTCCACAGACTGAACACTGTAAAAGAAGGGCTTAATATTACCCTTGAGTGGAAACATTTTATTTAAAGCCCCACCTTGATCCTCATATGCAATATTTAGTCTCACACATTGGGTACACATGTAGTAATAGCGTGGTACATATCTCAACCTGTACCAATGGATTGTACTGCCAATGGCGGACTTTATGATGTATTATGGACAATGAACAATATATGTGTGTTCCCCCCTCTCTTTCCATTCATTGGACCTATCTACACATGTATCTCATACTGCAGACAGCAACATCGCAGATTGATTGGCACCACAGCATTTTTAGATTCATGAATGCATATTGTGATATTGAAAAATAATGTAATAACAGTGCATGGTCTTTACATAGATCACGTGTATGAAACACGAGTGGTCATTTGATTGATTAATTCTGTTCGTAGAACGACCTGAGCACTGCAGTATTCCTGATTAATTAATAATGTGTTGTTGCTATTTGCTCGAAGAAATGTGTTGCTATAAACTCTGGCAGCTACAGGTACTGACACAGGTACTGAGACTGATCCATGGGGTTCTCCTAAACCACTACAATAATGAAGTTTACAATACTGGACATAGTGCATTTAGGCTAACACCACGTCATCGTGCAACCAATATTCACCTGGCGCCTTATTCACGACGCTGGTCTAATTACCCTCGGTAAACAATACCTTTAAAATGGCTGACGGCTATCTCCGATGACAACATGCCTCATCACCATGACAACATCAAACAAGATTATGTTCTAACCTGAGCATTGTCTGCTAACTAAACAGGATCCCTTTAAATTTTCCCTAAACTGCCCCCATAGAGGCATCTTTTGCACAGTGGGCTCACTGGGCACTTCTGCAGCCTCCTATTCTCAGAGGTTTTCCAGCAGGCATAAATACTACGGTTTCCATGGAAACCGCACGCCAGCCAGCCACGTTCAAGACGGATGTCTGACCGTCTACACGCCACGAACTAGCGGATCCGTACAGTTAACAGACCGCTGCAGGTATTTTAAACACTCTGCCAATATGCATGCAATTAGCCAGCACCGCTTGCATTTAAATCCCACTCGGCACTTCGTGCAGATGTATTGGCACGGCCACATACCACTGCATCCACGTGTCCTCTACGTGTCCTCTACAACAGACACGTGGGTGGCAACCTCACTTTCGCGAGCATTCCTCCCTATAGCGCTATATTGTGAGTCGTTTTCACATATAGCGGTCTCTTCAGTAGCCTCTCGCATTTTTTTCACAGCAGCCATTGAAAGAACACTGACAGCCCGTATCCTGACGCATTCATGTGCCCCGTATTGTGGGCATTCCTAATACAGGCTCATGACTGGTAAGAATAGTCCTTTTCTTTCCTGGAAATTATACATGGATGAATTAAGTGAGCCATGGTACTCTGGACTATTTATATACCTGCCCGAAAATGACACATCTGATAAAAGACATGAAAGTCATGCCTAATGTATGGAGCGACCATGACGCCCTGTTGTGCACTTTCTATGTTCCTAGGCCTTACACTCCACCAATGCTCCTGGGAAACTTAAAGATAAATGGGGCTGGTTCAAGAATTTGTTTGACAAAAACATAAAACTAGCAGCCGAAACGCTGGCGGCAATAGACTCTCATAATCTTTCCTTATTCCTGACTATGGGCCTCATTACAACCCAGGCGGTAAGTTCCTTACTTTACCACCATGGTGTAAACGGAGTTACACCATGGTGGATGGCGGATTTACCGCCCCATTCCAAGGTGAGTGGGGTGGTAAATCCCCATTTACCCTTCCCCATTCTCATTTTTGCCCCATAGGGCATAATGGGAGTGGGGAAGGCGCTAATTACGGCACCGTAAATAACGGTGCCGTAATTAGCACCAAGGCGGGTTAGCGCCTTGCATTTTAACGCCTGCTAAAAGCCGACGGCGCCGTTAAACCCTTAACGCCTGGGTTGTAATGAGGCCCAATGCCTATAAACTCCATGGAGAAGTGGATAAGCTCATTCTCTGATCGATATGCATCCTCTCCTGTCACTTTAATGACTAGGGATGCTGAGAAGGCTCTTCCCTTCAATAGTATAACCAGAGATATTAAGAGAAAGTCAAGAGCTGAGCTTCGCCACGCTAAAAATGTGAATATCCCTTTGGAGTTGTACTATGCAACAGTCAGGAATATCAAGAACAGACATAGATCGGCGATTAAATATAGGAGAAGATATATGAGAACTTTAGCTAGTCAAAAATGAGTACAAACAATATGCTCTAAAAACACGCAAAGCATTTGGGCTCTACTAGGCGAAGCAAGGGGCACTACATCCGCCCAGCAGATTAATCCTATTGGCGCTGTCGAAAGGGTAAACTTTCTTGAGAGTCGAAATGCCCCCCTGATTGAGGAGCAGCCGTTCCCTCTGGATTTTGCTCCCCGGCCTACATCGATAGGTGTATCATATGAGTCAATTTTAGGTAAAATCAAGTTGTTAAAATCTTCCAGAGCACCAGGACCTAATGGGCTGACGAATGTAGTCATTAAGTCCCAGCCAGTCTTTTGGGCTAGTCGTCTATCTATTATGTTTAAGAAAATCCTTGTAGAAGGCAATATACCTTCATCGTGGCAGACAGCCATTCTTATCCCTGTTATTAAAAAGGGTAATCGTCTGGACCCAAAAAACTATAGGCTGCTCTCAATGCTTGACTCGACAGCCAAACTCTTTTCTTCTCTTCTGCTCGATGAATTACAAGCATGGATGGACGAAGCCAATATCCTTGACAAGTTCCAAAATGACTTTAGGCAGGGGTATTCTACCACCCATAATCTTATTTTGATGGACACCATGCGCACAAGAGCATGGAAAGTTGGTAATCCTCCTTTATAGGCATTATATGTGGAGCTGCGTTCGATTAGATTCCGAGAAATAGGTTTTGGATTAAGCTAGAGAACTTGGGCTGCCAGGAGGGATTGCTTTACTATCTGAGATTACTGAATTTAAATACTTTGGTTACTCTCCGATTACATTTAGCAGGGCATATGACAGACAAGGTAATCCAGAATATGGGAGTGAAGCAAGGATGTGTCACCACCCCTCTTATTTACAACCTTTATGTCCACAATATCCCTGAGGCAATCAATGCTGCTGAAAACTGTCCGCCCAGAATTGGTCTGGCGTCCTGTCCGGTTTTAGCATACGCCGATGATCTGATCATATTTGACCATACCTTTAGTGGGATTCGCAGATCTGCCCTGGCTCTCTGGGAATATGCAAACACAAATGGGCTTGGCATTAATTTTGATAAGACACAATTAATCAGATACTCCAGTAAGACAACTGCGCGTGTTAGCCTTAAAATAAACGATGCAGTAATCACATATGCTCCTTATTACAAATATCTCGGAATCGAATTTGAACCCAGTGGTGACTATGTCACATGTAAGCGTATGCGCACCATAAGAGCGGCTCAGGTTACCGCGTTAATATACAAATTCACCAAGACACATGGGGGTTTTACGTGGTGTGCCACTCGTCAACTATATATTCAAGTCTTTTCCCCCAGAGTTGGGTCTGATTTCCCTTAAGGTTTGTCTCTTAAAGAAAAGGGCTATCTCTTACTTAAAGATGTGTTGTGGTACTAAGAATTTATTGTTGGAAGCTATCTTCCAGGAGACATCTAGGAAGCATACTACCTGCTTATTGAAATCTACTATGGATACATTCTTTGCAGAGATCAATTGGTCACCTAAAGTGGGGACCTATTCTGAAGAAATACAAAAGGCTTTAGTTAAACGCATCGAATTGTGGGACTGGCTGGAGAATTATGCCCACCTGAATACGCTTAAAACATACCAATTCATCCACTACAGATCTTACACGTTTAAGAAGCCTCAGGGCTATCTTGACCTTTGCCCTTCGCAGAGGCTCAGATGGTTTATACTGTTATTAAGAATTGCCCAGCTCCCCACTCTGAGAGTGACTGGACCTGCAAATAAGGTACCCTTGGAAGAAAGGTCTTGCTGTCTTTGTAAAGATCCCGTAATATTAGAATCAGCTAAACATCTATTCACTGAATGCCATATAATGGTTAACCCTATTGAGTATCATCTGGGCAAATATGCCCACAATAGGGAAATAATTGGGGAAATGTCTTTTTGGTTGTATTGCACTAATACAAGTAATATGCGCCTATTAACCGCCCTCTATAATATATGGCTAAGGGTTGAACAAAAATTAAGTATCTCAATATGAGGGTTGGGACATTTGATGATTGGTTCCCCTATCACTTGGAAAGCTACTGGGTAGAACCTGTGTAAAACTGAACTTCTACTGAATATGTCATTATTCATAGGCTAATTGGCAAGATCCAAACAGAGTGTTGAAGCTGTTGACGCGTCCTAAGGATTGGTCAAAGATAATGTATAGGCTGGAAAATTGCTCCCTGTGATAGACGGATGTCTACTTTTGGAATCTATCATATTATTCTTTGTCTTTTATTAGCTGTACTATTGATAAATTGTCTTATTCTTGTTATTTTATATGTTTTTAATCTGCATTACTTTAATCAATTATGATTCCTTCTCTGTTGAGTTATTTGTATTGTACTATTTTAAACTAAATCAAATTCTAGGTATTCTTTTTGTTTATATGGACAGTTTTATGTATTATGTGTAAAGTTTGTAAACTAAACTATATCACATTATAAATAAAATTAAAAAATTTAAAATTTAAAATTTAATTATGAGCTCATCAATTTGAGTCTCCAGTTCTGCAACTAACAGGCTCATGGTCATTATCCGTAGGCATGACCTCTCTGCAGAAGAACTACTTACCTGCTCCCATCAGTGTACACAGACACTCAGATGACTTATGCCAACGTGCTTTATGATTACAGTAAGCACCACAATCTCCATGGTTCTCGCCTGTGAACTGTGTTCTCATGCATTCAATGCATTCCAACTTTTAGATGTTTGGTTCCCTACTCACACTCCTGATACATTCTTCTGTCTATTTACTCCGACAGATCACATAGGATTTTTCACTCTTAAGAATGTATCCGTCCTGATGAAGGCCTACTAAACCACAGCTCCTTAAGTTTAGCTAAATGGCCGAAACACTGTTGTGTTGACATGTTTCGTGTTGTCTTTCAACTTTTGATTGTTTCACATATATATGAATTTGAACAAGCAATTACAGTATTTATATCTCATGTCACCCCTACTAGAATGCATAGCAAATGTAATTGCGTACATTTGTACTCCGAATATTGTTGATTCGGACACTGCTACTCATGTACTAAATCATGTATGTTTCATGTTGAATATATGATATGATAGTTTATTTATATAGCGCCTATACACAATGTGTTTCAAAGCGCTTCAAGGCAAGGGAGGGAACAAGGGAAAATACAATAACATTCTTACAGGCCATGAACAGTAAGGATGTGAAATTAAGTATCGTACTCGGCCTGACGACATTTCAGATAGTGCTGGAGGCGGGGTGGGGAGGAAAAAAACAGTAAGGGGAGGAGGGAGGAGACAGACGAGGTTGCTATCATACTAGGTCCAGGGACAATTCTGACAGAGTAAGTGCTTAGAAGAAAGTAAGGGGAGGAGATAGGAAAAGGGAGAAGGGAAAGGAGGAGAGAACAGAGAGTTAGCAGTCAAAAAAGAGTGGAAAAGCAAGAGGGGAGAGCGAATACAATTGCAAAAGTCAGTAGTAACACAATGTACAAGCCAGGATACAAGATGAAGATGGGAACAGCATGATTCAGGGCCACCATGAGTACAAGATGCAAGGGAAGTCCAGCATGAGAGTTGAGAAAGGGTGACGCACCGTGAATGAATGAAGTCCATAAAAGTCAAATCCAGCATTGGCCACAAGATGGTGATGGTGAAACCAGAATTTATCAGGACAGACTCCTGCAGAAGTAGGCTTGAGTGGGGTGAGGGGGGGTGCAGGGTAGAAAATTCAAGAAAAACAGGCAACACCTGTGTGCGAGAATGGTGGGGGCACAAGGGAACATGATGGGGGGACCAGAGGGGGTGGGATGGCCTGTGGAGTAACACATGTTGGTGCAAGCTTACCTGCTGTCTGAGCAGGTGTTTGGGCCCTGGGTCCTCCAAGTCCGAACAGGTCCAAACAGGAATTGCCCTTTTCTTCATCTGGTCCAAACAGGAATTGCCCTTTTCTTCATCTGGTCCAAACAGGAATTGCCTTTTTCTTCGTCTGGTCCAAACAGGAATTGCCCTTTTCTTCGTCTGGGCCAAACAGGAATTGCCCTTTTCTTCGTCTGCCCTTCGCTTAGGACGCCCGGGCGAGAGACGCTCTTGATCTAATAGTTAAGAGCAGGAAGGAAGAGGCAGGGCTAAGAAGGTGGGTTGGTGCTTAGGCCAGGTGACCTAGATCCACTTGCACCTTCTCCCCATCTGCAAAGGAACACATGAAAAATGTTCATGTGTATCATAACACTTACTGCACACAAATTAAACAAGAATTGTAGTAGTTTTTCAATTTGGACTTTATTGAAATTCAGAAGTGAGAGGGTTTAATCTTTAGTTGGACTCCTATGACCTTGCTCAGTTGTGTTGTTATATGACCCTATCTGAAATGTAACATGCATGGAAAAAGGGTGAATTGTTTAATTGGCACAGGTGCCATGTTTCCACGCTGCAAGCTGCTGGATTTCCAAATGTTGATGTTTCAAAGGAATTTTCAATGCTGTTGGTTTATCTGGAACCACTATTCTACACCCAGTATGAAATTAATTGTCTGTTTCTATTGGTCCCATCACTGAACATCATGCCTTTCTGTTGATTCCTTGCTCAACTGCAAATCTGTTGGGTACTGATCTACACACCCACACAAGCTACACAGGTACAACACCTTATTGACTCATTCCCAGTTGCCCTCTGGGCAGCACATGCCAATGAGGTAGGCCACATTCTCTCCGCTAAACCTGTTCTCATCACTCTCAATCTGGAGATCCCTCTCCCACGTGTGCCCTAGTACAGAAATTCCCCTCAAGCAAAGCAAGGTATCAAGCCTGTTATCTCTTCCTGTCATGGCCACTGGTCAGGAACCCCAGTTCACATCCCCTAGAGGGTCCAGTTGGAACCAGTCCGCCTGTGGCGCCTCTGGCGCCAGGCTCATAAGAAAGTGTGCTCTGCACACTTTTTCCCTTGGGCTCGTGTCATTCCATCTCACATCAGTCAACCACGTGCATTTGGGCCTGGCGTGGCCATAGGAATCAATGAAGCTGCACGTGCATCATCATTTGGAGTGGCAGGGTGGAACCATCTAGCAGAGCAAGGGGGCATGGCCGGGGCCATGCTATTTAAGCCTGCCCCACCCGCAGGCCTAGGCTTTGCGTTATCCTGCCTAAGCAGCATAACGCTCACCGCCGCCTGAGAAGCATCTTACCTGTTTTCCAGTGCAACCATCTCGGAGAAGCCTCTTACCTGTTTTCCAGCAAACCATCTCGGAGGAACATGTTACCTGTCGTCCAGTGAGACCATCGCGGGGAAGCATCTTACCTGTCGTCCAGCGAAACCTTCCTGGAGAAGCATCTTACCTGCATAGCCAGCCAAACCAGCGCGGAGGCGCTACTTACCCATTTTCTCCATCAGAACCAGCTGAATCTTCGCTGAAGCATCTCTTACCTGCTCCCAGTGACTCCATCCGCGATCGTCCAGGGCGTACTTACCTGGCTCGTGGAATACAACCACTGACTGCACGCCTTACCTGACCTTCAGCTCAGACACCAACTCCGAAGTTCTACACGGCCAGCTTCATCGCGGTCGCAGGTATCCTTCACCCGCCACCAGGTCCGCGCACTGCAACTCTTATCCAAGCGCCGCCAGACTGCACCTGCAGGAGGAAAGAACAAATAAGGTTAGAAACCTAATAGAGACATTCGCTAAGGTCGCGCGCCATCGCATCTAGCGCTTACCTTTGGATCCCAACTGGTTATCTTCTTGGGAACACTTTGAAGTCCTCCACCGGCGCAACGGCTCCGCTGGGCTGCCATCACCTATAAGGGAGAAAGAGACATTATTAAGAGTACGAACTTAAATCATGTGACAAGACATTAATACTTATATGAACAATAACCAACATAAAGGCTCCTACCTTAAAAGTAGTTCGGTCACAGCCAGCCTGGGCCACCACATCTATGGACCAGTGACGCAACTGGGTCTTCTTGAAGCGCCCCTGCTGATGAGAAGCAGGACGGAGAGCTCGCCCTAACTATATATCAGGTGAGCCTATATGGGTAAACGCTTACTTACCTCATTTTGGCACGAAAGGTCCGAGAGGAGTCACAATACCTCCACACCCTTCTCATTGCCTCTCGTGTTCTCGCAGGGGCAGTACCAGCATCCAGAACAGTATACTTGGCAGCAGCTTGGGGTGAGAACCGATCTCTGGGAGCCGAATGCAGGGAGGGCTCCAACCGTGCCCCAATGTCCCCGCAGAGACCAGGTAAGCGTAACACTTCCCTCATTGATCAGGGCATCCTCTGCTACACCACTATGACCTACAATACTCGATACTCCCGGTGGCCAAGAAGGGGATGGACACATTTCGTTTTCCGCATGATTTACACACCCTTAATACCCTCACATCTGGACCCCCTGACCATTCTCTCCTGTATCATGCCCAACGCCCAATTTTTAACTTGCATTGATCTTGCCTCTGCGTTCTTCTCTGTCCGCATCCACCCTGACTCTCAGTATCTCTTTGCATTCACTTACAAGGGACGTCATCTCACTTACGGTTCCTTCCAATGGGCTTTATTGACTCCCCGTCTCTTCTGCAAGATTCTTCAGGAAGACCTCCAGGATTTCACCTTCCCAGGTGGCTCCACTATGATCCTATACATGGAAGACCTACTGTTAGCATCACCTTCCTTTCAGGTCTCCCTCGCCGACTCCGAAGTGCTCTTCACGGCCTTAGCAGCAAAAGGTCACAAAGTGAACATGGCAAAATTGCAGCTCTGCCTCTGTAGTGTCTGTTGCATAGAGCATGACATTTACCATGGTGCTAGGCGCCTTGCCCCCTCTTGTGTGTCCTGCATCTTACAATGTCCCATGCCAGCCACTAAGAGACAGTTACGCTCCTTTGTAGGAATGAGCAGTTTCTGCCACCCCTGGATACTTGATTATGCCTTTACTGTAGCACCTATACAAAAGATGCTACATGACTCCCAACCTGACCAACTCACATGGTCTCGTAACGCTTCCACGGCCTTATCCAAGATTACGACTGCCTTTTCCATTGTCCCCGCCCGCGCTCTTCTGGATTACTCCAAATCATTCACCCTGTTCTGTGATGAGAAAAGGGGTATGCCTTAGGCATACTCACACAGAAGCACGGGACCTACAACGCCCAGTAGCTTATTTTAGCTCACATTTGGACCCTGTTACCTCCGCTTTCCCCAGATGTCTTAGAGCGGTAGCTGCCTTTGCCGCTGCCCTTCTCGTTGCAAAAGCTTACAGCATCCCCCTAGCAAACCACATACATTTAGCAGTACCACACCCTGTATTAGAACTCCTCCTCAAGGGTAAAACACAACACCTATGTGCAGCACGTCTCACCACATATGAAAAACTGCTCCTCTCTTCCACCAACATCACTCTCATCAGATGCGCCCCACTCAACCCAACCTTCCTCCTACCCAAACCTGATGATGGGAACCCGCACGACTGCCTTGCAGCGGTTGAAGTTGTATCATCACCAAAAACTGACCTCCAGGACATTCCCCTCCCCAATCCAGATCTCATTCTCTTCGTTGACGGTTTTTGCCTTAGAGATTCAATCAGTAGTCTCCAGGCAGGTTTTGCAGTTTGCACCTCCTTTTTAGTATTAGAAGCATTTCAGCTCCCATCAGTACAATCAGCACAAGTTGCTGAACTCATTGCCCTCACAGGGGCTTGCACGATCGCCACACAATGCACAGCCACTATACACACTGATTCATGTTACACCTTTGGTATCTCACACAAATACGGGACCCTCTGGAAACAGAGAGGTTACCTAACTGTACAAGGTACTGCCATTTTTAATGCACCTTATGTTGAGGAACTGCTTAACGCCATTCTGCTACCCACTGAGTTGGCAATTGTGAAATGCACACTCGATTTTCTGACAGCACCTCGCAGGGTAACGCATTGGCTGACTGCCAGGCAAAAAAATCCATCCCTCCATGTCCTGCAGGCTCCTGATTATGTGCCGCAGTTTCTCCTCTCATTTGAGGACCCCCTAACATTTCTTTCCGTCCTGACAGACTTCCAAGGTGCGGCCAGTCAGGCTTAGAAACAGGACTGTGAAAGTAAAGGATGTGTTTGTTGCTCCGATCGCTTATGGTGTGATAGCTCTGGCCGGTTGGCGGCCCCACTATCATTACTACTGTATTTAGCAGGATTGCTCACTCTGTGTCTTATTCCAGTTAGGGAAATATGACCTCAGAGGTCCAGAGATATTGGTTTGCTCCTAAATTCCCCTCCATTGCTCAGACATACTGTGCTCTCTGTCCAACATGTCTCACATTCAACCATGGAAAGCCTGTAAAAATCACTCCAGGGGCACATGAAGTACCTTTTGGCCCTTTTGTGAATATCCAAATAGATTTCATTAGCAAGTCCAGCAGTGCCTCCTTCGACTATGTCCTTGTAGTGATAGGCACATTTTCTGGATGGACTGAGGCTTACCCAAGTAAATATGCTGTTTCCATTACAGTGGTAAATAAACTGTTGAAAGAATTCATCCCACATTTTGGCCTTCCAGTTTCCATAAACTCTGACAGAGGCACCCATTTCACTGGACAAACTGTACATAACATTTGCAGTGCCTTAGGGATCCTCCAGAACTTTCATTGTAGTTTTCACCCACAATAGCCTGGGGCAGTGGAACACCGAAACTTCGACGTGACGCTCCGCCATGCCAAGGTCTACCAGGAAACAGGCCTTAAGTGGCCTGATGCCCTCCCTCTTGCAGTCATGAACATCAGAAACACTGTGAACAGAGTATACGGCCTCTCTACACACAAAATTCTCATGAGTATGCCAGTAATTCTGCCAACTTCTCCTGAACTCAGTGATTTACAACTGAATGATGATGTGGGAGGAAAGAACACTTGTTAAAGACATTTATTCCGCTTTTACCGGACAACGCTGGGTAATATAGACTCTTACCACGCGCAACCTGCAGCACTTCAGGTGAACTATTCTCGGATTAAGCTGCAATACAAAAGGGATAAAAACAAGTGAATAACAGACAATTGAACTCTATAGACATTATACTTACGGCTCCTTGCCATTTACTACAGAGTCCAACACGTCTGGAACTCGCCCAAAATCTTCAAACCAGTGAAGCAACTGGGATTCTACGCACCCCTGCGCTCGGTGCAGGATGGAGAGCTCATCATTACAAACAATAAGGTGAGACAACAAAAGGGGAATATCGGGGTTCTTAGAGGGAACAAATTAAACAAGTGTTTCCTTGCATCCACTGGGTGGCTAATTCCCCTCCTCCGGCTTTTAGGAAACTACTTTTATGAATCAAGCAGCCGAAGCTAGGAAGGCCGGTCCAGTCAGCTGTCTCTGCACTACGAATAACGCTGGTGGAGACCTTAGCAGTCCAGTTCCGATCGACGCCCCGTGGGTATCAGGTGAGCGTTACAGCCTCCCCCTACCTCTGCCATCCCACACCCAGATACCAACACCTTCCTCAACTTCTCTTGGGCCTACGCTGACCTAATGAATGCCTCTGTTTGCTATGTATGCTGCCACACTCCTCTGTACACCAGTGGGGGAATTCCCTTCATCCTTGTCCCGTCCAATCTTGCTGAGTGGTTTTATGACCTCCGGATCAATAACTCTTCTTGTCCCAATGTGACCAAATTCCCTCCCCTGGGGATTCTTCTACCCCAGCTACGCCAATACTTTACCTCCCAAAATACCAACCGCATCTGTCCTGCACACTCTTATCTCTTTCACCATGATAGGCACTCTGCCTTCAATGGGTATCACACCAGCCACCTATGTCCTTGACAGAAGTGCTATCACTACCTATAACCACTCAATTATCAGTAGGATAGGGCAATTTCATGGTAATAGCACCACCATTGCACTCTACACCCAAAGAGGGTTATAGTTCCTTTTGTGGGGCAATTGCCTACCAATGGCTACCAGCTAACTGGACTGGTCAGTGCACCATTGGGTTCATTCGCCCAATGATCTGCCATGTGTCCCTTTTTCGGAAACCTCACTATACACCCGTCATTCGAAGTGCGACACCTGGACATGGCTTAAAGGCCTCCTAGTGTTCTTGGACTCGAATATTTGCATTGTGGTCAACAGGGCCGATTTTCATTCCATATCACTCCTCCTCAAAAAGTTACCAAAGGACACCCCAAAAGGAATACAAATACTTAAAATCGAACAAGTTATACTCAGAACCATGGTCCTCCAGAATAGAATGGCGCTAGATTTTTTTCTAGCTGCCCAAGGGGGAACCTGTAAAATTATAGGACAAGAATGCTGCACCTGGTTACCCGATAACTCCTCCCAGGTTGAGGACATCATAAAACACCTCCAAAGGGTTGGTACCACCCTACACGATATAAACAAAACAAAGGTTATGCCGGGTCACTGTTAACTTGGATTGAAAGCACTTTTGGGTCACTGGGCTCTTCCATTCTGCATGGTATTTTAATAATTGTTGTTATAATTGCCGCCTTTGCAGTGATATTTTTTATTATTCGGTGCCTTCTGTCGTGCTGTGCTAAACAGGTGTCTTACTTGCCCGCAGAGACCAGACTGTTGCCACTTGAAAAAGAGACATCTCTAATTAAAGGGGACGCCTCCAAACGTGCCTCCAATGAACAGGAAATGGTAGATTATTAGGACAAATGTCCTACGCCGAATTGTATGACTTTTTGAATTAGTACCTTAGAGGCCGTCAGTCTATGGGCCTCATTACGAGGAATGCGGTAGAGGGATAACGGCGCATGTAGAGCTGCCGGCCCCGTTACCCCTCTACCGCCCCATTACGAGGTCTGCTGGTGGGTGCCGTTAAGGACATCTGGTAAAACCAGGCATCCTTAGTGGGACCCGCTAGCAGACCAGGATGCTAACAACGGCCCCGTCATTAACAGGCCCGTTGTTAGCATCCTCCCCATTCCCATTGAGCCCTATGTGGGCTCAATGGGAATGGGGATGTACCGGGTCCGGGTTCCTGGAATGGGGAACCTCCAAGGTTGGAATGGCTCGGTATTTCCCCATTCAAGGAACCCGGACCCGGTACCGGAATGCGGGTAGCCATGCCGCTAAAAGCAGCATGGCTACCTCCATACTCGTAATGAGGCCCTATGTCTCTAAAGTAACATCCTTTCTGTGACTATCCCTGTGCCTATCTACCCTATCCCTATGTCACCCGTGTACCTGGCCATCGTTGATTGATACTATGCCCCAATACTGCTCCCTGAGATTTACGCCCCCTGTATGAGGGACAACCAATTGGGGGGGGTTGATGTAGCAGGATTGTTATACTATGCTATGTTATGCTAGGCTATGTTATGCTATGCTATGCTACATTGCCACATTATGCTCTCTCGTACATGTGGGCCTCAGGTCCTCCCTCTGCGTCCCTCTGCCTCCCTCTGCACCGAGCTTCTCTGACATGCCCACACCCCGCCTGGAACAGATTAGACCCGTAATAAAGGCAACGGGACACGTCAGACGTTCTCTTCCGTTTGCTCTCTAAAAGTGTAGCATCAGCACCATATATGGTAACAGTAGTGTTTAAGCAAATACTGCTTATCCACCTTACAACACGATGTACCTGCAAGGCTTCATCACAAGATGCTGACAGTTATTGCCATATGTCTGCAAATGTAATGCCAAGTAACACCTCCATTATGAAAATGCTATAATATACTAGTGATTGCTAATGATATGCTATATAACCTGCGCTCTAAGGGAGACCCTTCAGAGAGCTCTGCTTGCCGACTGCTCGCCACTTGTCCTTTTGTATTTTCCTACTTCTCAACTGATAATTTCTCTGTATGCTGTTTATTTACTATCTAATACAAAAAGCTTTGTTTGTCCATCAGTCCGGTGCCTAGTCTTCTTATTGCTGCAAGCTGAGGCTTATGCCAAGGTGACCCTTGGGAAGGGGCCAGCCTTGGCTACCACACTACCGTTGGCCTCCTTCCTTCCTGTTGTAATACTTAGGCAGCAAGGTGGTTATGGCCCAGGCTGGCCTTCCATCTTCACTTCTTGGTGGACACAGAGAAGAAAGGTAAGGCTGCAGACTGATAGTTTGTGGGAAGAAGTGTGTTGTGTAGCTAGTGTCCGCCTGCCTCACTGGCCTTTTTTAATCTTTTTGGGCTGCAATTCTGTCTTTGAGCCTGCCTTGCTGCATTCCCAGTGGTCAGTTCCCCGGGTCTGCTGCTGTAGGGGCGCTAAGTGGGGTGGGCGGGGTAACCTGTTTTTTGCTTCCCGGGCCTCTTTGTAGTTTGTCTAAGGTGGAATGCCTATTGGTCCTCTTTGCCGTCCCTTCTCCACATTACAATAGTGTTGTGTGTTGCATGATGCTGTGGGTGGCAGGAACGATTCGGCCCTCTGCTCTTAGGCCTCAATGCGATACATAAAACCAACAATAAAATACAGGAGAACATACATGAGTCCTGTTCTTAGTCTGTGCAAACAAACATATAGGCACTGTCACTGCACTTTACATAGACATACATATTTATAACCCAAATGTTATATTTTTTGGCCATGTATCCATGTTCTAAGCTGTAGCCGTCGTTAATATTAGTTTATTTGTTTTTGTGAGTTCCTAAATTAATGGTCTCTAGGCAGGGCATAGGTTGTAATTGACCAAGTGCAGATGACTACAGCTTAGAACATGGATACATTGACAAAAAATATAACACTTGGGTTATAAATATGTATGTCTATGTAAAGTGCAGTAGCAGTGCCTATATGCTTGTTTGCACAGACTAAAAACAGGACTCATGTATGTTCTCCTATATTTGATTGGTGGTTTTATGTAGCTCACAAGTGTGGACTATACCACTGTGTTTTCTTTTTACCTCACTGCTTTGTAAAAAATTAAGTATAAAATGGTTGACAGGAGTGAAAGAATCTTTCGCGACCTTCATTAACATACTTTTTTTGTCATGATATATGGAAACATGTGGAAATAAGTTAGCGTGTCCTTGATAACTTGAAAACATGAAATACAAATTACGGAAGAGATGGGCAAATATATTCCCACTCCCATATCTAATTTGATAACAGATAAAATGATTACTCTTTTTTTCTATGTTTGAATTGGGAATTGAGTAGACATTCAATGTGAACCCCTATCAAATAACTTGTGCACAATATATGCATATAGAATTGTAAGGTTAGGAATCCTCCCTGTAAAAACACTCCTCAAACTAACACAAGGTAAATTATTAAGCATTTTAACTTACTGCAGATGTGTCAAAGCTTGAGATCTCAGGGTGAATCTTAGAGTACAGTTGAGAGGGAAAGTTGCCTCAGAGCACAGTGAAGTGTAAATGCAAGGTTTGGTGGGAAGTTGATAACAAGAGTTGCAGATTTCAGTCATTTCACAAAATGTAGGGGGTCAACGTTAGTCTACAAAAGGGTCGAACTTAGGGACAGATGATGTGAGGCACTAGCGGCGATGTCCCTCACCTGTCTCCATTCCCGCGTCCGGATGTGTCGTCAATGAAAGTATAAATAGTACGCACTGCACCCCATTGCCTCAGTTACGCATTTTTCTTCTCCCCATGCTCAGCCGTCTTGCGGAAAGTAACATAACCTTGTATAGGCATTGAAACACTTGTGTATAGGCACGTTACAAATGCCATATTATATCATATCATATCAAAGAGAGAAGGAATGAGAATTTGCTCATATTCAGAGGGGTAGGCTATGAGGGCGATGAGGAACATCCATCAGAAAGAACATTACTGGGGGCAAGTCAGGAGGGAGGACAGATTTCTCATCTTAGGTAGTCTCCCATAGCAGTATTTGTGAAGGAGGTGGGAAAAGCGGATTCTCATGACACATTTATTTTCTCCCATGATGTTATGAAGAACTGCTTGTCTTAACGTGACAGCGTGTCTAAACTGCAATGTTTTTAAAATGTATGGATGGGGGATCATGTTGTAGAATTGCAAATGTCTGCACTGGAATGGCTCTTTGCAGAACCAAAGTAGTTGCCGCTCCTCTGGTGGAGAGAGCTCTTAAGTGATCAGGAACTTCCTTCCCAGCGATGGAGTAACATTCTGAAATGCATAAAATAATCCACCAGGAAAGAGTCTGCTTGGTCACTGGCTTACCCAGTTTGCGATCTGTGTAACTGATGAACAACTGATCATCCTGTCTGAAATGTTCCATTCTTGCGATGTAAAAGCTAAGAGCCCTCTTTGGGTCAAGTCTGTGTTACCTCTCTTCATCCTTCGAAGAGTGAGTAGGGGGATAGAAAGCTGGTAGCGTGATGTTCTGGAATAAATTATATTCAGACACCACCTTAGGGAGGAAGGAGGGACGAACCCTCAAAACTACATTCTCTTTGGAAAATACAGTAAATGTTATGTTATGTTATGTTATGTTGTCTTATACTGCACTCTGTTATCACTGGGGTGGTCTCACGGGCGCTCACGTGGCTCTGCAAGAAAGAGGGTAGAGTGTGTTAGTGAGGGTGGAATGATAGGATAGGTCCAGAACCAGGGGAAACTGGCGTCTGTGTGTGTTGGCTTGCAGGTGAGTTGGTTGTGTGCAATGACTTGTATCTGTAAATGCCTCATTTGTTTGTTATGTACAAATGTTGTTAGTGGGTGTGTGTTTTTGTGTTTCAGGTGCGGTTTGGCTGGTAGTTTAATCGTGCGCACTGGCTAGTTGTATCCATAAGGGGAAGATCCAGTGTCCTGGTTGTTTGTTGTATGCAGGTGAATGTTATGTTGGGTGTGTGTTAGAGTGTTTCATGTGTAGTTTGGCTTGTGGTTATAGTTGTATGCACTGGCTTGTTGTGTCCGTAAGGGTAAGCTCCAGTGTCTGGGATTGTTTGGGGTGTGTTTGTGTGTGTTTGTAGTTTGGCTAGCCCATAGGCGTGTACAGTACTTGTGAGGTATTTTGGAGGGAAGCAGGAGCAGGATGGTTAGTACGTTGGTTACTCACAAAGTTCTTCCAAATTATGTCCCCAGAGTTCATCCAGCTGCAACTCAATGGTACCCTCCAAATCTTCCAGCTGCGGTACACTGACTGTCCCCGTCGCCCCAACAATCTCAGTGCACTAGCTTCTCCAATAAATTCCTTTAAGTGCAACACATTGGCTACTCGACTAGTCCCTCTCTGTGCAGCATGATTTACCAGCCAAAAAATGTGCATCTGAGTGTAGTAACATTAACAGCAAAGAGACGCATGGCTAATCTTCACAATTCTATCTAGAAGTGAGACATTACTAACCTACACAAATCTATCAAAAGTGACGCATGGTTGATCTTCACAATTCTATCTAATGTGATGCATGTCTTGTCTTCACTGATCTGTCTAGATGTGAGGCATGGTTAGGACAGGAGTAGTGGGAAGAGGTGGCTTAGTGGTTGGTTGCTTTCCTTTGGTCCTCCTTGGTATCGCTGGTATCATCGTAGCTCTCAACCCGCCTTGTAAACAGCTGACTCACCCGCCAAGCCTACTGCAGGCCCATTCGTTTCAATGAGCTCTCACCCGCCAAAAACAAAATGTGTGTTTTCACCAGCCTTTGTGACACAAATGGTTAAGAGCTATGTAGTATCCTCATTGGCAGTTGAGTAGCCATGTTTTCAGTCATTTTTTGAAGGTGAGGTGGTCTTTTGTGGTCCTAATTTCCTTTGCCATTATGTTGCATGAGTTAGCAATTAGGCGTAAGAATGCAGTTCCTCAGATTTTCCTTTTTTTCGTACACTTTCATATCGATTTGGAGGTCGTTGCTTGATCTTAGGTCTCTTTCTGGTTGGTAGTGGCTGATCTTGGCCTGGAGAAATGTGTCCCCTTGACCGTGAAGAGATTTGTGGGCAATGCAGAGGGCTTGGAATTCAATGTGTTTTTTTACTGGAAGCCAATGTAGGCTTCTCAGAGCTGGTGTGATGTGGCCTCTTCTGTTTAATCTCAGGGGTATCCTTGCTGCAGTGTTTGGATGCAATTAAGTTTTTTGGTGAGCCTTTCTGGCATTCCAAGGTAGAAGCCGTTTGTGTGGTTGAGTCTTGACAATATTAGGGAGATCATTTCAAGGATTCTATGTGGAAAAGAGAGATAGAGGAGCAACCCTCAGAGTATTCTCAGGAGGTAGAAGCCTTTCTTTGCGATAGCGTTGACCTGTGGTTCCAGAGATAGTCAGTTGACATGAGTATTCCTAGTTTATTTATCACATTTGAAGTTTCCGGTTGGGTTCCCATGCCGGGCAGCGAGTCCAGTTATAAGTTGGTTACGTTGCCCTCTGGGTGTGAGATCATTATTTCTGTTTTGTCTGGGTTTAATTTTCGGTTGTTTGTTGTCATCCTGCTGTGCATGTCTGTAAGGCAATTGTTTAGGGTGCTGTTTGGGTCTTGGGTTGTGGCTATCTTGACGATGAGTAGTGTGTCATCTGCGTAGTTGTAGGCAGTCAGTCCGTGGTTTTGAATGATTTTCATCAAGGGGGATATGATGTTGAGGATCAGGGGGAGAGGCTGGGGCCTTGTTGCCCAATGCAGGAGATGTTTTTGGCGTTTGAGGTAAAAGGCGGTTGATAAGTCCCTTCGGTTCGATTTGTGAGGAAGGATTTTAGCCATTTTAAGGCAGAGTCTTTTATACAGCATTCCATCAGTCTTTCTATTAATGTTGTGTGACTGATTGTGTTGAACTCCGCTGATATGTCCAGTAGTATGAGGGTGGAGTGCCATTGTGTGCATTTATTTTTAGGTTGTCCCATGTGGTAGGAGTACAGATTCCGTTCCTCTCATCGGTCTGAAGCCAACTTGTGAGAGGTCGAGTATTCCATTCATTTCTACGTAGCTAAGTAGGATTTTGTATACATGGTTCTCCAGTATTTGCGCAGGTTAGGGCGTGATGGGTTCTTTTTGTGAGTTACTTGCCGATTGTATTCTTGTGTCGTAGTATTTTTTTTGTTTGCTTTGAGGACTGCTGATTTGTATAATCTGAGTTGTCTTTGGTATTTTATTTTTCTCCGGTTTATTGTAATGTGTTCTCCATATTTTTTCCTATTTGTGGTTTGTTCTCTCAACTCTTCACTGAACCACCTTGCTGCCAACTTTTTTGCTGTGGCTTTAAAAGGTTTTGCTGGTTCTAGATGGTCTCGGGCCTCAGTGATCCAGGTGTTGAGTATTTTTTTTGCTGAGTCTTGGGTCATTATTTCCAGCTCAGTGGTGTTTGGTTGAGTCCAATCCAACAGGTTTGTTATGGATTCCAAGTCTAGATTCTTCCAGTTTCTTTTCCTAGTGGCGTGTAATATTGCATTTCTGGGCGATATGAGGGTTTGAAGTTTGACATAGGATGGTATCAGGTAGTGATCACTCCATACCATTGGTGGTGGTGGGGCAGAAGATTGCGTCCAAGGTGTGTCCAAGATGTTCCCGGCATTGTGATTGGATCTGTTTACTATTTGCTTGAAGAGGTGTGTTTCCAGGAGGGTTCAGAGTGAGTTCACTGTGGTTTCGCTCTCTCGTTCAAACCAGATGCTGAAGTCCCCCAGGACGATTAGATTGCATGGTAGGTGGATAGGTTGGTGATAGAGTGTGCGAGTTTCATGGCAGAGCTCAGGTTGTAGGATGGTGGCCTGTAGATCAGAAAGAACAATATGTTTGCTTGGTTATTGAGTTTGATCTTGACGAGGAGGGATTTGCATTCTTCTATGTCGGTTGAGGGGAGTCGCGTGGCCAGATGTGCTCTTTGTTCGCCATTGTGATTCTGCCTCCTCTTCGGTCTTCTCTGTTGGCGTGTATTAGTTTGAAATTGTCCAGTATGGATTTGTGCACAATAGTTTTGTAGTTGTCTGATTTTTCTGTGAGGAAAAGCGCGTCTGTGCTTCCCATGATTTGGCGGTCGTGTATTTCTGTTTTGTGCTTAGCCATAGATCTTACTTTGAGTAGGATGCAGTGTAGTTATATATTTTCCCTTGTAGGTTGTTGTCTGTTCTTTCATGTGCCTCAGCCAGTGTAGAGTTGGTCTGGTGTTCATTACTGGGGATTTTCTCCTGGGTGCGGTTGTTTGGTGAGATTGTTCTTGGGTGATCCATCTCTTCGTCGATTAGTCTGATTAGGTTGATGGCAGGGTTGCTTAGTTTTGGTTTGTGCAGGTTGGTGGGTTGTTTGGGCATAGGTGTTTTATTCCAGTCTTTGATAATGTAGGACATTTTAATTGTTTTGGACTCGAGTTTGCCCCTGATTCTTGTTGGGGATTTTTCAAAGTTGTTATCAGGGTTTCAATGTTTTGCTTTTTGGTGTGTTTGGTTTGGTGTCCTGTGTGGTCCACGTTAGTTTGGGTTTTTGCATGTGGGTTGTTTGCCGGTTTTCTGTTATCTATTGTAATGGAGTCATAGGTGGAGAGGTAGCATGAGTATTCTGCGTTTGCTCTTTTCTTGGTCTGTATCCTTTTCTCCGTTTAGTGGTGTTGCCACAGGGTTCCTAAGTTTGTGAATTCTGGAGGGTAGATTTCCATCCTTTTGGGTTATGGTGTCCCACCTGTTTCTGTTTTCCTTTCTTTGTTTTTCTTGTAATGAAGCATGGCGGGGTGTGTTTATTTGCTTGTGTTGAGTTTGTGATGTAAGTTTCCCAGGGTGGGTGTCCTCCCGATGTTTGGCAGCTTCCAGGTCTCCAGTTATATTTCCTTTGTTTTGTGGTTTCCTTTTAGGTTTGTGGTGTATGTTTGTTATTTGTTGTAAATTGTTTATTATTTACTAGGGGTGTGTGCCCTTGTAGTTAGGTTGTTTCCTGGTTTCCAGTTATATTTCCATGCAGTCCTGGTTTCCTTTAGGGTTGGAATGGTCTGAGTGTGTAGTGCTGGTGGCTTGCAGGATAGGGCTTGTAGCTCACTAAACCTTGATGGGCTAGGTGGAGTAAAAAGGAAAGAACCACAGGTGTATTGCAAGAGAAACAGTCTATATCTTATGCTTTACACCAATGGCAGCGGTGTAGGCCTTTAGTTGCTGGTCTTCTAGCCGAAAGCAACACCTTCATAACGTCTTCCGGGGGGTCCAAGTCTTAATATCTTAGTTACTCAGAAACCAGGCGTGCAGTTTTAACATTCTGATTCCTGTTTAAGATATGCTAAAGCACTGTGAATATATTTTAATTTTGATTTGGATTTTAGGTGTAATGATTTTATTGGAGATTGTATTCTCTGTTTTTTTCTTTGTCTTTTTTTTTTGTTTCTATTGGCGTTATGAAATGGACGCTAAAATTAAGCTTAAATGGAATGCATGACTCATGAAATTAATCATGAAATGAACTATTGTTTATACTGTACTGTATGAACTACATTGTATGAATCTATTTTTCTGTTTGTAATTTGTATTTTGTAAATGTTATTATGTGTAAAGTTTTATGTTAAAACGATATCACATTAAATAAATAAATAAATAAATAAGATTCCTGGTTGAAGGATACAGCCTACCTCCTGCGAGAATACAGCCACTCTCTGCGGAAGGTGGAATGGAGGGCAGATGGACATGTCCAGAAGGTCTGGGTACCATATCCTCCTGGCCCAATCCCGAGCAATCAGGATCATGTATTTCTCAAACGTACTCAACTTCCAGAAGACTTGAGGGATGACAGGCAATGGCGGGAACACGGATAGGATTTGAAAATCCCAGTCCACCATGAACGCATCCCCCAGATCCCCTCTCTGAGACAATTCCCTAGAGCAGAAATGGTTGCACTTCCTGTTGGAAATGGACGCAAACAGATCTACTTGAGGGGAGGGCGAAGATCGCCAGAGGGACCTTCTGAACCAACTCCCACTCATGGGAGATCGTGCTCTACCTGCTCAGAGCGCCTTCTAACGTATTCCAACGTATTCTCTTTCCCAGCTAAATGAACAGCAGATAGAGAGGGCCCAAAACCAGAGCTGCATTGCCTCCTTGCACAGTGGTAGTGACGTTACACCTCCTCTTTTGTTGAAGTAATGCATGGCCACCGTGCTGTCTTGTCATTATCAGGACATTTTTCCCCTGAATGGATGGCAAAAAAGCCAAAAGCACTAGTCTGATTATCCTCATCTCTAAGTTTATGTGTAGTCTTGACTCTGTTGGGGACCAAATCCTGCTCATCGTCCGATCACTCATATGTGCTCCCAATCCCATGAGGGAAGCATCCGTGACTACATTTACCTCCGCCCAGGGTTGACAAAAAGGTACCCGATCATCACGTGCTACCGTGTTCGGCACTTGAAGATGGTCCGTCATGCTGCCTGAAAACTGTGACCATTGAAATCAGAGGGCTGTGAGAAACCTGAGGGTATCCTCACTCCTACTCACCCTGCATCCTCTTCCAAGACCAGGAAAGGCCATCGCCTTTGGAACCTGACCTTGGGGTTGGAGAATTGAGGGAGGATCACTTGGGTGGAGTATCCCTTGTGATTGGGAAGAGGGTACCCACAGGAGAGAAATGGTATCCCCCTTCCCCTTATGAGAACCAACCTAACCCTCCCCTCGCTTTTATGGGCTATTGTAAAACAAAACTCCCCTCATGTTCCCTCATTCAACCTACTACAATACTGGGATCGTCCTCATTGGAACCCCTGCTCCCGCTTTCCCACTTTCACACTGGCCGGACTCCCTTGGCCTTGCGCCCTCGCCTAAGAATGAGGCAAAAAATCTAGGGGTCATCTTCGACTCCAGTCTCTCCTTCTCTTCTCACATCTCAGACATCTCCAAAAATGTCCACTACCAACTGCACCTCCTCAGAGGTATTCTACCTTTTCTCACTTTCCCCCAAAGGCTCCCACCTCGAGCGCCCTAGTTCTCTCAAGGCTGGACTATAGCAACAGCCTCTTTCTCAATTTTCCAACTTCTACCCTTTGTCCTCTACAAATCATCCAGAACAGAAAAGACTTATCCTTGGCCTCAAGCCCAGGTACTGCATCTCTCTGGCGCTGAAATCCCTCCACTGGCTCTCCGTTGCTGCAAGGATCAAGTTCAAGACCCTCTGCATAATCCAAAAGGCTTTCTGTGGCCCGGGCCTGCTCTATCTACAACGCTCTCTTCCTAAATACTCCCCTTCTAGAGTTCTTCACTCGTCCTCCTTCAACTCTCTGCGGGTGAGCCGCTTTCACAAACAGAGATTTGGGGGTAGATCTATATCCTCTGCAGGTACCTCTCTCTGGAACAGCCTCCCTGCCTCTCTTTGTCTTGAGCCGGACCACCGTAAATTCCGTAAACACCTCATGACCTTCCTCTTCTCTTCCTCCTTCTCTCTCCCTCTACCCTGCTAACCTCTGTTCTTTTTCTCTCTGCCTTCCGTCTTCCTTTCCCCTCCCTAACTCTGTTCAGTTTTTGCTGACTGGTTGCCATGTTCACCTCCAATGCCTTACAGGTCCCAGGCCCCCCATCAGTCCTTTGCACTTGCCTCTGGGCAGCGGCACTAATATCAGCATTACTGCACTCTCATCTTACGCTCCATGAGCGGGGCAGCCTCTCTGCACTTAACCCTGGGCCCTGCTGGACTGGGCGCAATTGGTCCCTCCCCACCCCACCCCCTTCCTCCCATCTCTGTCTGTACACATGCATGACCTAATGTACTAGGATTAGTAAATATGTTTGTCCTGTCCCCCGCCTCTTTTTCATCCCCCGCCCTAGCTTGGTCACAACTGTAACACTGCACTTGTGCTCTGAGAAATGCAATGAGGCCTAGTATGCTAGTTTTACTGTAAGATAATTTGGAAACTTCAAGGCCTAAGAATGATTACTATACTTCCTTGTTCCCTTCCCGTCTTGAAGCGCTTTGAAGCACTCCACCTTTGTATAAGCACTGTGTAAATAAACAATTACAAGTTCACCCTCTTCATGAACTCCCCTACAGGTCTGATAGCACACGACTTATGGCACAGACTCAAAACCACCTCCCACCTATCCCTCACTTTGGCACTGGTAAAGTTCCTGATCCTTATCTTTTCCAGTCTGGAAGAGGTGATGGAAGGCGCGCACTTAGAGGCAAAACAAGTGCTGGGCATGGGGTAGGCCCATATGAACTGGGTGCCAGTACGGGACTGTCACTGCAAGGGTTGTGAGGTGCCCCTTTTAAGGCCAGTGAGAACAGTATTAACGAGCGACACAAAGAGAAACATGGGTTTATGAGTCTGCGTAGAGAGACACCAGAGATACTGATGTATCATTTCTGTGGAAAAAAGAAAATGGTTTTTCCCTATTATATTATTTTGCTTCCTTTGTTTTACCAGTAACAATTCATTTGTACGTGTGATGGTATGTTTCTCATGCTGTATATGAGAATTTTGTAAAAGTACCTTTTGTGTACTGAAAACATTTTTCTTTTATAATTACAATTTCACCACTCTAGTACTGAGACGAGGAAGATGCCTGCAGAGCATTGTAAAGGTCAGGCATGTCCCAAGTTCTACTTTAATGCAGTCAGGCAATGCCAATTGGGGACTCACACCTGCAACCTGTCAAGTGGTTGCAGGTGTATAAGAAGGGAGACCAGCAGGGAGTCCTGTTTGAGAGGAGGCAGCCAGGACGCTGGCAGACGATCGAAGGGAACTGTGGAGCCTAGGAGCAGGCAGGCCGCAAGAAAGCCACAAGTTTAAGAACCTCCTTGGTCAGAGATACACAGCCACATCTGCAGGCGAAGAAAAGGAAACAAAGAAGCCGCCAGGATCAACCGCGGAAGCGAAACAGAGCTGCCGACGAGGACAGAAGAGCATCAGAAGTGGGAGCGGGGCTCGCAGTTAAAGTAAAGCCAGCGGGTGGAGCCGAGACCGAAAAGCACAGCGACTTGGAGGGAACGCCAGGGACCAGTGAGTGCAGGGAGAAAGTCACTCGAACCGGGGCACTCCTGGGGGCTGTGGAGAAGTGAGGTGAATGTCGAATGAACAAATAAGCATGTTATTAATGGAATGATTACAAATACTGAATACCAAACTGAATGAAACTTTAATGGGCAAAGTTACGACCAAGATGACCAATCAATATGAAGTGCAGGTATTGCCTGTTTGAAAGCAAAGTAAGATGCAAGGGAGCCAGAGTGAAAGATTGTGAGAGAGCATGGCAGTTAGGTGGTAAAGGAGTAAAAATCACCACAAAGTGAACTTTATGCATGAATACAATGTGGCAAGGCCAATGATTAGCCACGGAGATGTGACAGAGTGTGGCAAAACCAAGAGGCTGACAAGTAGAAGCCAAGTGAGGGTGAAACTTCCCCCAAAAAGCCATGAGGATGACAAGGAGAAGCCAAGTGAGTGCGACCATTCACACAGGGGGTAGATGCAGAAGAGCCAGTGTGGGCCAAAGAGCCTAGGGTTCCTGGTTGCGTGACCTGTAATGGGTGGACTGTATGGTCTGACAACTGCGCCTTCACCTGGGAACCCTCAAGTGTGAAAGCCAAAGACTTTGTTGAAGCAAACCAAGAAGACATAATCTGATTGAACTGCTATCCAAAATGAGTGTTATGTTGATTTGGAGTTGTTTTGAACATTGAAAGACTGAAACCAGGTATAAGTTGGCAAGTGGAAGTCTTGGTGAAGGGAACCCTGAGGCTTGATGAACTTTAATGCTGTCTTGAGGACGGAGCCCTCAAGACCCTTTTCTGTGGAACTGTGTTGCTTTGAACTTGGGGAAGGGAACCCCCAAGGATTTGTGGAACTGTTTTGAACTTGGGAACAGTAATCCCAAGAATTTTGTGGAACTTTCTTGAATTTGGGGGAGGGAAGCTGAAAAGGAAGCTAGGAGCTGGAAGAAGCTCAGAACTTTGTTTTGATCACCACTTCTTTATTGTTGACATCCCTACACATTATTTAGCTTTGGTTGTGAGGGCATGGATTGGTTTTGGACACAGACAGACTTTTAAGTTGAATTTTCTGACTCAGACTTAGTTTCATTCAAAGCCACATGATTTACAGAAAGGTTTAAACATATAACATCTCAGCAACAGTCACCTAACATGCTGAGTTGGTTTTGCAGCATTCTGCTATAGGATCCCCTGCTACTCCTGCACCCACAAAGCAGATCTGGCCTGCCCCACCCACCCCCAATCAAAGGTCAGGTGGTCCATTAATGAGGCTCCTTTCCAATTTTGAAGTGAGTGGCACTTGCTAATTTTGCAAGATGCATGCTAACACGTCACTAAGCCTGAACCCAGCAGGCGAGGAGACAGAAACCCTGCCACATCTAGTGATTTTAATGAGCACTGCAAGGGGAACAGGTGTAACTACGCCCTCTGCCCCTATGAACTCAGCGTCTATGGATATATTATTGAACCCCTCACGCCCCCACTTTTATTTAGGACTTGAGCCTTGCTAATTTTGTTAACATTTGAAGACCAGAAAAATGCTTACTTCCCTGCCTCAAGACCTCCCACGTAAATAGGCTCTTTTGTATTATAAGGCCATCTTGCAGTAGACACAACCTGTCAATCCCTGCCCTGACATGACATCCTTAGAACTTGCTTGGAGTTTATTTCTTTTGACAGCGAGAATAATTCTTATTTGTAACTTCTGAAATAAAAACATATTGATAGTCTGGACAATATGGTCAACTATATTCACAATAAAAAATAAAAACAATGGGAAATGCAGTTAACTTCAGTTAGCATAACACAATGACCATATTTCTGCAATGCCTTCCACAGTCAGATGGTGATTTCAAACAAAAGTACAAAAAATACCTTTTACAAACAATATTTCTATCAATTACATGTGTAAAGAGATGTAATGAAGTTCCTGAACTGCAGACTGGTCTCAAGTCTCAGCTTCTCCACTTAACCAAAGTGTCTGCTCCCGCTAAATCCTTTTATCTCACTATGGGCCTCATTACGAGTCCGGCGGTAACCACGCTGGTGCTACCAGCGGGTTGCCGCCAGACTCGTAATGTTTTACCGGCGCCTGACTTCCCAGTGCCACTGGGAAATTTCAAGTCCGGCGGACCGGGAAGTCAGGTACCAGTAAAATGTAAGTCTCCATTCCCATAGAGTCCTACAGGACTCTATGAGAATGGGGACACGGAAGCACTGGCACTGTTGCTAACGGTGCCAATGCTTCCATGACCGGTCTGCCTACCATGGCCAATGTGCCTGGCAGGGTCAGACTTGTTGGGCACAGCAGCTCCGGCAGGCAGACTCATTGTTTGCCGGTCCGGAAACAAGGGTGCCAGTGAGCTTACTGGCACCCTTGTTTCCGGACCGGGAAACTTATAATGAGGCCCTACACCTTATCTGTGAAAATTAAAAGTCTATTTAAGATATTCAGCTCACACTGGCTGCTATTTCAAAAAAGCCTCACACCTAATATTGCCACATAGGAAAATATTAATAGTGGGAATTCATATACTGGGTGTCACAGTTTATTTCTCCTCTGCCTTACTCACTGCAAAATGTTGGTATTGAAGTCTCAATCTATAATATGTTCTTTAATATCATTGAGTACACTATTTATGCAAATAAAGGGGGCCCCACACACCTTGACTGCCCAGGGCCCCGCAAAGCTTAGGGCCAGCTCTGGTTGTATCCTATCTTCTTGGACTCAGGTCTTCTGTATGATGATCACCAGTATCAGCAATCTGGCCTGATATCCAGCTGTCAGTAACCAAGTGAGTCCCATGCACCACTCAGCATCTCTTTCTGCTGCATACTTGCTAACCCTACCGATTCAGGCGGTAGGCAACCGCTTTTTAAGGAGTCCTACCACCTACAGATTTTCCTGTCAAAACCTATCAATTAATGGCTCCAGCCCTGGATGCCTGAGGCCCAGAAGCATCCTACAGAGCAAGGTGGCCTTGTTAATTGGCCCATTAATTTGATTGATGACATGTTGCCTAGCCATGCCTAGTAACGTGAGCATGACGCCACACACATCCAATGCCTCTCAAAGCTGCCTGCCTGTCCTGAGCTTATCGTTTTGTTCAGTGGCACATAAGGTACATGAGTTACTTTGTTAATTACAATTGTGTGTCTGCTTTTAATGTTTAAATTGTATTTAGATATGCAGCTTTGTCAAAAACATCTGGTTATTTGTAAGCGACCAGTGGGAAGTCTTGCGTCGATCTGGTTGAATTCCTTGTCCGGCTTCCTGTCACTGAGGTCTATAATAGTTTGAATTCCGTTCAGGAATCCGCTATCGATGCTATAGGCCTACCCAGGTTTCATGTTTTTGCCATTAGTTTGGGGACCCTTCAATAATGCCCTAGTAGTGACCTTGGATCCGGCTCGTGCTCTGCTACCAGTTGCCTTTATTCCATGTACAGTCAAGTTTCTCATTTTTTTCGGCTAGGGTTAGCCCACTCATGAGTGGGGAATATTTGGGTTTTAAAACGGTAGTAAAAGGGGTACATTTAATGTGCTTTAGCGTATTGTTAATTAATGTAGGCTTTTAAAATACTGAGCATCATGATAAAACCGTCTAAAAAAAATATTTGTTAGTATAGTAATATGCTTCTTTTATTACTTTCTCTTTTATGCATAACAAATAAGCTACATATTTAGAGAAGTGGAATCTATATATTTAGACTCATTGGTTTTCGGATTTAGGGAGACGTAAGCTCTTTCAGGTGAAGGTGAACACAGTTAATCACTTGTTCTTATTCTCAATTCAGCTCTTTGCTATAGTATGTTTTTAAAGTTAGGTTTAGTTACTATTATTTTCACACTTGTCTTGCCTATGGTAACTTTTTTGTTTTTTGTTCTCCTTTCTAACTCAATATTTAGTTTTGGTCCAACTAGGGACTACACATCGAGCATGGCAGGTTCACGTAATCAGGTTAAGGACTGCGCGAATTGTATCTAGGAACATAAATGGTTTGAACAACCATATAAAAAGGAAAAAAGTAATGTTGCATTTAAGACATCTGAAAGCAGATATTATATTTTTACAAGAGACTCACTTGACAGATGTAGAGGCTACTAAATTTGAGAAAGGGTGGGCTGGACAGATGTTTCACTACACGCATTCTTCAAGCTCAAGAGGTGTGTCGACTTAGATTAGTAAGAATTTCCAGGGTAGTATTGTTGACTCTAAGGCAGATAAGGAGTGTCATTGGTTGACAGTCACATTCCATGTCCAAGAATTGGAGTTCACAATATGTAATATCTATGCTCCTAATATTAACAGTGGTAAATAGTTTTGTGGATTGGGCCATTGATTGTTGGATACGGGTGGGAAGAACTTGATGGTGGGAGGGGAATTTAATCTGGTGGTTGACCAAGTTTTGGATAGAAACAGTCAGATGGTTAGGGATGGCATGAAAAAGGATAGAGAGGCTTTGCAGTTATTAATGCAAGATTTTGGTTTGACGGATGTTTGGAGACTAGAACACCCTACAGGGAGGGAGTATACTTTCCATTCGAGCGCCCATAATATCTATTCTCATAATGACAACGTGATGATATCAGGAACAATGACACAAAATATCATGAGCAGTGAAATTGAGGGCATCGTTATCTCTGATCATGCACCCATTACATTAGAACTTTCACTGAATTACTCATCGGGCAACACAAGAGTTTGGGGTATACAGAAGTGTTATCACCTCATTGCCTTTCCACACCGCCGTACCTTTTGAAATATTTGACAATTGATGTGTGAAGGGCAGGCGTGGTGACACTTCCTGGCATCACCACATGTATGTGTGCATGCTTGCGGGTTTGTTCGGAATTAGTGGATTAAATAAATGTGTCTGTGAGTGTTTGCAAAGAGAGTGTACCTAGCGTGTGTGTGTGTTTGAGCCGATGCTTGTGTCTGAGAGTGGGTGTTTGTATGTGTGAATGGGTGTGTGGGTGTGTGTCTATTTGGGGGGGCTGGGACAGGTCATGTATCATGTTTAGAGAGCAATGTGGAATTAAATTGTGGAGGCAGTCTTCATTGTTTTTCTTTGGACACAACCAGCACGCAAATGGGCTGTTAGGTGACCTAGTTTACTGCTGGTGTGATGTAAATTACAAGTCTTTTTTACCACATTCTTCTGAAACGTGTGCTGTAAGATGCATGTAACCCATTATTTAAAAGAAATGTCTTGGATAGAACCCCTCAACCTCCTTAAATAGTTTGTGCTTGATTGCTGCACTTGTTTCAATTTCAGGAAAAAATGTACAGCCCTTCAATACATAACTAACTGCCACTTTGTCCCTCCGAATTTTAGTCACTCCTAATCCCCTTTTTTCTCTCCCATGTTCTGAGGTTTGCTTGTGCTACTAGCCTACTTAAGCCTTTGTCTTCCCTTATTATATATGTGATTTCTTTTCTGTCATTTTCAGACACATTTCATGATTCCTCTCCGCTTTCACGCCCTTCCAACTCATGTACTTACCATCAAACAGGGCCTGGCTGTACTGGGTCGTGGATGCTTGTGGTTTACAGGACATATCAAACTTGTTTCCATAGTTTCCGATGCTGACCTCAAACTGGATCAGGTCCTTAATGTCTGGCAGCATCGTTGCAGAATAAAACACAGCGCAGAGACCATACTTTCGGCGGTACATGAACCTCTGCAGGAATTACAGAGCATAAAAACATACATGAGTGATTAGAATCGCAGAACATATGGGTTTACACCTTACTAGGGGAAGCCTACAGACAGTCGTACAACACAGGGTTGGTCCATGGATCTCTATCCAGGATCGCTGTCTCTGGGTGCTGCATCTCCCCTATATGAAAGTAGGCGCCTAAAATCTCTCGGGATACTCATATTTGTTTCCCTCTGAGAACTGTATATCGCTTTCTCGGGGCACTCGCCCTCGTCCCATTCTTTGTCCTTCTTCCCATTATTCATACTGTAACACACCCCTTTTGAGAATAATCTGAAAGAAGGCATCATGTGGTTTCAGAAAAGTATTCTAGATATTAGTGCAGAAACAACTGACGTTCAACGGGGGTATCAGGAGGAAAAGGCATCTAACGTCTGGACTCTTTCACTCATCTCTGTAGTGAACGGAGACAGTGCTGCAGTTTAAGCCCAGGGGTGAAGAGGAGGAAACTCAGGAGCTGGGGTTGCAGGTGTATGCTAAGAGCTCTGAGACAACAGTATGTTATCATAGGCTCAATAAAAAAGCAGGGCCAGAAGATCTACTTATGGAGAGCAACAATACATTACCGCATGGGAATGATGCCATTTATCATATACTCGCCACCCCCTCTATATAGGGAAAACAAAATATCATAGTGCGAGAGACGGGAAACGTCAGAGGAAACACATCGGTTATCAATAAGGGGGAGCCTGGGGCTATGGTGAGTAGTGTAAGGGGGTACCTTTTCATTCAATGTTACATTTTGACAGGTGGCCTGCACCCATGTGCGGTCCAAGTCCCACCCCTTATTCCCATGCTCCGCCCATTTGATATCAAGTGGCTGTAAAGTAGGATATACATTTTATATCAAATTAATAAGAACCCAACATTTTTTATATCAATATATATCATGTTTATATAAAATGTATATAATTATTTTAATATAAAATATTTATATACAATTTCTATATAAAACATTCATAACATGTAATATGAAATTAATATATATTTTAATATAACATTTTAATACAAATAACATTTGTATATCAAATTCAATATAATTTTTCATATTGATTTAATGGCCCCCAAAAATATTTATGTTTAAATGATTTTTACATAAAATGTATATCAATTTTATATTAACTGAATATAAAGTCTATATATATAGTATAGGTGATGTCATGGCATTCCAGACGTTCAAAAGCATCTAAACTAACCCTCTAGTAACATCAAATGTATAAATAGATGATGGTATGGCACCCCAAGACCTTGGATGGTGGACAAAATAACTCAAAGTTGCTTGCTTTATAGGCCAAGGGTTTCTGTGTTTTGTGAGTAAACTTGGCTGTGATGAGAACACCTGGTGACCCTTTCATTAAACAGAGTTGGGCAGGGATCAGCATGGCTTGAAGATTTTGTAAAAGACTGCGCCGGCTATTGGCACAGACTGCCCAGATGCATTTGGTTGCTGTGTGAACAGTTTTTCAGCGTTTCACTCACTGATGCCATGAGAACGCCTGGGATGGCATTGCGGCTCTGTGGATGGAGGGCGATATCGTTTTGGGGTTGAGAAGCAGAGTATTGGTTTTTGAGGACCGAAGTCTGTTTTACACTGATTAATTTTGGCAATTAAACAGAACAATTGTTTGAATCCTCTTCTTGATTGTGGCTGCCATCACCATACTGATATGGTGATAGCAAAAGGATGCTTTTAGACAACCTGAGTGGGTATATACACGGAAAGAGGCACTCTAAGAAATGTAACTGTAGTTGCAAGAACACAAGGGAAGGTAAGAAGGAAAGTATGAGGTCAATTTTATAGTGGGTTCAAATCCCTGCTTCACGGTTTACCCAAAGTTTGTGATACTGTGCAATTATTTAAGCCTACATTGATTTAACTGTAAAACACACACATACACACAACATATACTTTGATACATGCTGCTTCTATCTCGCATGGTGCTAGTGATTTTAAGATATTTAATGAATCTAAAATATTAATCACAGACTGATTATGACCTGCTTCGACACACATGGGGTTGCTATGTATGTAAGATGCATGGTTTTGTGAAGTCTCAAATGTGTCTGGCCATGCACGGGGGATTCGACTTTTTGTCAAAGATCACACATTTTGATGAAGCGGTGTAGCCGAGATTCTTTCACACAAACTGATTGATTTGTTGAAAATGTTTAAGGGGTCAAGTGCTAGGGTGTTACATTGGACTCAAGATGTGGGAGCTGACATTACAATATGTTGTGCATTGCAGTGGCCGGAATATTGTTTCTGAATATTTTAAAGAGGTAATTGGCAATGTGTAAAGCCAGCTTCTTTCAAGTTCCAAAGACTGTACCAGTTTATGTTTTTGCTAGTGTCTAATAGGTCTATTGAACTCGTTTTGTATTTCCAGGTAGGCATTACAATTTAAATGTTTTGTTTTGCGATCGCAAAGCGGTACAATTTACATGACTTGGGCGGTGTGAGCAAAAGCAGTGAAAAGCTTTTGTGTCTATTCTCTGTGTGCAAGGGAAGCACAGATTGCTAGGGTTCATCTTTTACATGTGGAAGCTTCAAGGGGTTGCTAAGGTGCACAGCTCGTTATCAGTTAATTGTGAGATAAAGTGAGAAACTGTGTGATAGTCTTTTTAAAATACAGTTATAACTCCAAAGGTGTCTCACACAATACTGACACGCCCCAAGCTACGGGGCTTTGTGAACTCCTAATTTTGGCAGGCAAAGTATGGTGGGATTTGTGTTTTGTCAAAGATCACACATGTTGGTGAAGCGGTGTAACCGAGATTCTTCCACACAAACTGATTGAATTGTTCAATTTTTTTAACGGGGACAAGTGCAAGGGTGTTACATTGGACTTAAGATGCAGGTGCTTACCCCGCAGTATGTTATGTATTGCGGCGGATGGGGAATTGTATCTGAATATTTCAAAGAGGTGATTGGCGATGTTTAAAATATGTCCTATTCTGATTCTATACACTCTTTGTATTTATTTAGAGGCACCATGTATGTATTCCAACAGTGGGATTGTGCAATCGGCAGACACTCTGGATGTCGATTGAGGAACATGCAGCCGATGGATTTATGGAGATTTGTGCATCTGACTCAACATGCCTGGCTGTTTTAGGGGTGCCAACAAGCGAACCTTCTGCTAAAGTTTTGCTACGACTCTGTAATATTATGAGTAAGCATAAGGTACCAGAGTTAGCCGTACCCAGCGACCCTCAATGTCCCAAATCAGCTAACACCCAAGAATCGAGTATTCCTCAGGAGTGATCTTCCTCGTCACAGTAGTGATACCTAAAGAACCAAGAGTCAAGTATTCCTCTGGAGTGATCTCCCTCATAACAGTAGTGATACACAGAGCTTCAAGAGTCAAGCATTCCTCAAAATAATCTCCCTTGTCACCATGGAGACACATGAAATCATAAATCTCAAGAGTGCCTCGGGAGCTACCTCCCTCGTCACAATGGGAAACCCAACATATTTGAAAGGTATCAAGAGGACCAAGAACTGTCAGGGAGTAATCTCCCTGGTAGCCAAGATATAAAAAGTCCTGGTAAAGCCCCAGCAATAAGAAGAAATGATATTCATTTTGTTGTTCACACACACTTGTGAGGAAATAAAGAGACTTCTAAAGACTTGCTCAAAGGAACTATCTCCAGAGCTCTTCCAGATAGAGTCATTATCCTGGTTTAGGCATATTTGGTAAATCAGACCCTATTGGAAGAGGTTGTTGTTAAGTCAACCTAAGACTGGATTGTTTCACCAGGAGAAAGGAGCCATTCTCCTGGTGGCTTAGATCAGGCGTTTGTTGAACCCTTTTCTTCTTGGTGTATGTGTTAGTGGTAGGCATAGAGTAGTTGGTTTGGACAGAGGATCGTACATTGGTTTCTTTTGACTTACATCCTGACGAGCACCAAAGAGATTCTGTGTTCAGGTAGGGAAACCCCTCTGGAAATAGGGAGAGACATGTTCTTTTCTTTATTTGAATAAAATTCTATAGCCAAAATGATACCATCTTGTCAGCCTCCTTACTCCATCACACCACATATTTGAAAAAGGTAAGCACACCATTTCATCCTCCTATCGACCAACACATTTCTCTCTTGGACAGCACATTCAAGATATTGGCCCTCATTACGAGTTCGGCCAGTAGCCATGCCGCTATTGGCGGCATGGCTGCTGCCGAAATCACATCCGTGTACGGGTCCTCGGAATGAGGACTTACCGGGCCATTCCGAGTTCGGATGGCCCGGTAATTCCTCCTTCAAGGACCCGGACATGGTCCTTCCCCATTCCCATTTCAGCCCCCATAGGGGTGAATGGGAATGGGCGAGGGAGCAAACAACGGGCCATAACGAGATGGCACGTTGTTTGCTCCCTCTTCCCCACACGGGACCCGGTAAGCACGCCTGATTTTCCCAGGCGTGCTTAACGTGTCCCGCGAGGGGACCTCGTAATGTGGCGGAATGGGTTGAACGGCGCCGTCACCTTTTACGGCGCCGTTTAACCCGTTCCGCCAGGGTCGTAATGAGAGCCATTGTCTCACAATTTGCTTTTTTATCTAAATGATTGGGTTGAGACAAATCATATCTTCTCACAACTTGGCCTTGCCAAATCTATATATGTGGCTTTTATGGACCTCTCTGCAGCTTTTGAATCTGTTAACTGGTCAAGGCTTTGGAGGCTTTTCGTCAACAGGGTCTCCCGGAAAATAATTATTAGGGTCCTGGTAGATCTCCATAGTGGCAATAGGGCCACAGTTCGAGTTGGGCGCACAGGCTAGTGTGCCTCATGGTTTAATCTTAACAGGGGTGTATGGCAGGGGTTTGTTCTGGCTCCCCTTCTGTTTTCCTTAAATATCAGTAATCTAGAAAATGCCCTATTGGAACATCCAGTGGATGTACCCTACATTGGTCTGGACAAAACACCTGTCCAGGTACATGCCAATGGCGTGGCCCTTATCATCAAGACCCACTGTCCCTTCAAATGTTGAGCACTAAACATGTCCAGTTTATGGCCTCCTTTAATCTACAAGTTAAGGCAGCCAAAGCAGTGGTTGTTAGTTTACCATTTAAAAGAAATGCACTAAAAGGCATTTTATGCATACGCCAGGCCTGGCAAAACGATACTGAGAAAGATTCCTTCTTTTACTTGGGTCTGACATTTGCAAAAATGTAGAGGCTTTGATCATGTGAGTACTGCGAACAGAAAGTTGACGCAAAATATTGGCACTCTGAATACATTTGGAAATGTTTTTAGAAGTCAGCTAGTTCTGATTATAATGAGTATCTAAACAGGACACACTAAGGCAATGGGGATTTATGGTGCTGAGTTATGGGGCTTCGAAGATCCTTCTAAATAACAGGCAATAGAAAACTAATAATGCAGTAGGATCTTGGGGCTGCCAGTGACCAGGACAATAAATTACATAGTAAACTAGGCATCTCGCTGATTTCTCAGCTCTGGTATAGAACGCTGCTTAAGCTGTAGTAATCAACTCATTCTAATACCAAAACTGTATTGTCGAACATTATTTTAGATTAGACTATGCCACACTCCACATGCAAAGAATATTCCCTGGTGCAGATATTTTTTTAAATGCTCAGCAACTGTTGAAGCCTCAAATTTGTGGTTTAATAACATTGAATTAAGACCTTGGAAGAAATTGACCAAGAATCTCCCAACTAACCTAAAGAAAGTCAACGAAATCAGAGGACATTTAAGAAAATTTCCCACTAAAACCCTAGGCCTTACCTTCTTGCTGACTCGCCTTAATCTCATGAAAACAAACTAAATATTGGCGATCCGAGGAAAATCCAGTTCTAACAAATGCCGCTTTTGCAAATCCACAGACCAAATGAAAACAACTTGTCATCTCCTTTTATCCTGTACTGGGACAGAGGCAGCAAGAGCTACATATTTGGGGAAAATCTTGAAATCAACATCAATTTACGATGAGGAAATATGGTAGTCTTTACTAATGGGCGGCGAAAAGACGCAATGGGTGATTGCAGTCGCTCGTTCGTGCAGAACATCGTCCTGGAGCAGTGTTTGAACTAAGTTAACCAAGGACCAAGGAAGAATCTTTTTCTTTTACGTTGTATTGGTAACTGACAGGAAAGCAAAGACGTAAAATGTGGCAAAGAGTATTTTGTAAAAATTGTAACACAATTAAATCAATAAAAAAAATAAAAAATAATAATTACTTTGAATATTCAGAGGTGGAAATAAAACAGTTAACTGTGAATTTGGGTGTCACCAACAGGGGGATTATGGAGGATGGTATGGCCCAATACTGTGAGATTTTAGATTATCAATCTATTTCCCATGAAGGTATTCAGCCTTGTCACTACACCCACTCAGGTTACTGTACCTAAAATATATAAAA
This sequence comes from Ambystoma mexicanum, assembly GCF_040938575.1. Classification (NCBI taxonomy): domain Eukaryota; kingdom Metazoa; phylum Chordata; class Amphibia; order Caudata; family Ambystomatidae; genus Ambystoma; species Ambystoma mexicanum. The sequence goes on from NC_090932.1 coordinate 1,152,493,520, forward strand.
ATTACTATACCTCTACTCTCTCCAGAAACTCTGTTGGCCAGTCAGCAACTTTTGGTTCCAGGCTTTCCTCCATTTTAGTTTGCAACTCAACCAACACCCGTCCTCGATATGCAACTGCCTCCCCCTGTAAGAGAGTAGGGAAAAAAATTGGGTCATTTGGTGCCATGTATTTTAAGGGTGCGCTATATAGGTTTGAAGATATCAAGCTTTCGGTGTCTGCAAGGATTTTACTTCTTTGATACATGAACCCAGAATTTTGAATATGTGTGTGTGTGTGTGTGTGTCTATGTGAGAGTTTATGTCAGAAATGCACAGGCACCTTTACAAGAGACTACCTAATCGCATATTTCTGTAGTATGGTGTGAATGTGCAGATTCTAATTAACTGGAAAGAGTGGTAGGTTCTCTATAAATCCTGGATGAACCTTCTTTGTGACCCATCTATAGCACTATGCTGAGCGATAGAGCCTGTACATGTCCTGGTTGCACCTCTCAACAAAGAGGCAAGTGGTACACTTGACAAACTCTCTATATTTACAACATGTATGAGATGATTTCTGCGTTTCATGGATCAAGGACTTGAGGACTCATTACGAGTTTGGCGGTGTGCGAAAAAACAGGTGGTAATTTTGTTATGACCACTTTTTTGGCAGTAACAGAATTACCACTGTTTTTCCCCACACCACCGAATGATGGGTTTCACCTTAAAGTGGATCCTTTTTCACAAGCATTATTTTGGTTGTAAATTCACAACTTTAAGTTAAAAAAAATGAGTTGAATTACTGCAGTGGAATTACCGTGGAGTCCTACCAATTCCAAAATTGGGGAATTACACCACCCTACCACCACTTGTAATCCTGTGGTAATACAATAAAGCAACAGTAATCTCATCAAGTCTGGTGGTAATTCTGAAGAATTACCTGCGAATTACCGACAAACTTGTAATGAGGCTCCTGATCGAGATGTCTGCTAATTCTTTCAACACTTTTCAATTTGATTTACTCTTTTAGACAATTCTGATTATTCGTCTTTAAATTGTTTTAATTAAATTTTCTTGTTCTTATGATTAATGGACTGTGGTTAGTACTACTTTGCTGAATTTGATATACATTGTGCACGAACATCGCTTTATATTACCTCCGCTTACCTCAATCACGTTTGCAATTTTGAATTACGAGATTAGTTGGGGACGTTACCAATCCCCAGCAATAGTCCTCTTTCCAGTTCCAATGGCGCTGCATAGTTAAGCAGCTATAGAGCGATCGCATAGCGGCTGCACCTAAGGCAAACCCGCCTGTGCCCATTCGTGCTGAGTCAGTGCCTGACCAGAAACTAACAATAATTTTAACCTACTGACACACATTATTCTGGAGAAAATATCCTCGAATCATTTTGTCTGAAGAACCTTCATAGAAACGACCCACATAATTCCGTTTTGGCCACACCTAGATGTACACAACCTAAAATACATTACCTTTTAATAAATGCCAGGTCAAAAAATAGAACAAAAAAATCTAACATTCACTTTGAAAGGGCATCTCTCAATAAAGTTGTAATCAAGAGACATATTTTAGAGACACATTAAGTGTATTTTGTTATTTTTAAACATTTGTGTTCACATGTATCATAATAGAATGTTTTCAAAATAGTCACAACAAAAATTACAAATAGCCAACATGTGTTTCGAGCAGCACTCTGCTTCAGGGATATAAAGAATCATTTAATAACTAATAAAGATAAAATTCGAAGTTACAAACATTCATTGTGAACAGATAAGACACAATTATATGAATCACCTGTGACATCAGTCCTCTGTTCCTAGATGACATATTATATCTCTTCAATTCTTCTCTTTCTTCTGGTATTAGTCCTAAACTTTGGGAACATACCATCATCAAACCTTTATTCAAAAACCCATCTCTACATCCATCAGACCTCAACAACTTTTGACCCATCTCTCAACTACCTTTCTATCGAAACAACTCAAAAAAGGTTATTGTTGACCAGATCTAAAACTATGTTGAGACCTCAATGCCCATAGATAACGCACAAATGGGCTTCAACGTCGCTTGGAGTACAGAATTGGTCTCTATCTCGATCTTAGACTATCTAAGACAACGATCTGACACCGGTGGTTCAGGCACACTGATCCTGCTTGACCTGTCGGCTGCATCTGAGACGGTCAACCATGCTCTACTACTTGAAAGACTCCATAAAACGGGCATCCAGGGCACGTCTCTTAAATGGTTACAGTCATTTTTAGACAGGACATTTTGGACCTTTTTATTCTCATTCTACAAGGCTGGCGTGCAGGCTCCCCAAGGGCCTGTCACCAATTCTTTTTAACCTATACATACATTCTCTAATGGGCATTCTGGGATCCGGTCATTTTTTTCAAATGCATTCTTTCGAAATGTAATTATCTCGAAAACATTTTGTTGAAAGATTTTTTTTCGAATGTATTATTTTTTTATTTAATACGTTTTTTGGGGTTTTGTAAGTTTAAAAAAGTGTTAAAAAAACAGGGGTTTGGGGGGAACCCCCATTAAAAAAAAAAAATAAACATTCGAAAACATTTTTTCCACAAAATGTTTTCGAGATAATGTCATTCAAAAAAAATGTCATTCGAAAAAATCACTATAAACCGGGCATTCTACATCAATCTGGCATAACATGTTTTAACTATGCAGATGACACTCAGATCCTGGTGGATTTGAATGAAGATAGTAATATCTTGACCCCTAGTACTAGGGATTTGAAATTGCTTGCTCTCTATTAAAAACTGGATGAACCAAAATAATCTAAAAATCAATCCAGGTAAAACTGAAATCTTGATAGTGAACGAACAACCTAACTCCTGGTCTCCCTCCTTCGTGCAATGTCCAGAACAAAAAACAGAAGTCATCAATCTAGGGATCTTTACTGACTGTAAATTTACCCTAAAAAACCATTGGCATCTGTTACAAAATCATGTTTCTTCATGATTAGGAAACTAAAGCATATCATCCCATACCTCTCCTTCCCTCATCAAGTTACTGTAATTAACTTTCTAGTATCATCCAGACTAGATTATAATAATAGTGCGTATTTAGGAGCCTCGAACAATTTGATTATCCGTCTACAGAGAGTTCAAAACTTTGCTGCTAGATTTTTAAACCTGAACCAAAAGATATAATCACATCCCGAGCGCTATTGCTCCTACCACCACATCTACAAGTTAGTTTCCTCTTGAGGTAACGGGTTGACTTTCTCCGTCTGCTGCTTGCTACCTCGTTAAACACGCTGCCCATGCTAACAACAGCCACTGTGCCCTCCTCACAGATAGCGCAGCACACCACAACACAAATGATTCACGAACAAACTGATGCCCACAACCTCGTGCTCTTGGCCCCGCTGTTTGGCGCCAATGCTCAAAACACTCATGATGCCTGCAACGCTAAGTTTCCTGCCCCCATGCCTGGCGCTAATGTGTTTTATGCCCCTGATGCCTGCAATGCTATGTTTCCTGCCGCCATGCCTGGCGCAAATGCAAAAACTAGACCATATGCCATCAAGAATACTCCCCAGTCCTACCAGCCCTGCACCTACCTGAATCGCCCTCCTCCTGATGATCTGACTATCAGCAAAGATAATCTTGGCTCTGCCACCCCTTCCCGGCCCCTTGCTTTCCTTCCAACACAACTTTCCTTAGCCTCACACTGTTCCCTTCACCCTTCCCTCGCCCTGCCCTCTTTGGTCTGGATCGGCTCACCGGCACACCACAGATGACAAAAGACTATCCTCAAGTACCAGATAGCATCACCCACACCCACTCCCACACCAGGCCACACAGGAAATGTTACTTTTCGCTCAACCACCTTGACACCTTCCACAGAGCCTTGGGCGCCCCGAGCCCTGGACAGCATCCCCAAGCCTGCCCGCCTCCTTCAATACCTCCCTAACACCACACACATTAGTCCTCCCTCTGCAGCCTCAACCTCCCACCTCTACAAACTGCACATGGCACCATGCCTAGGCAAAGCACGCTCACAGACTTCGCTCCAGATTGGTCGGGTTATGAATTTGTCCTAGCTAAGATAGAATCCACCCCCCAGACCACCATCAACATCCTACTACTCTACCGCCAACCTAACAACCATGGCACAGCAGATGCTGAGATCCCCCTGCTCATTGCCCCTCTCCTCAAGCTCAAAATCAAATGTCTACTCCTAGGTGACTTTAACTTAGGTTTCTAAACCCCTCAGCTCAGAAGGCCACAGCCCTAACTACAGCTCTCGATGAGATGAACTTCTCCCAAGCTGTTCTCACCGCCACTCATGATAAAGGAAGGATACTGGAAACTATCTACAAATACACCTGTCCAAGTCTCTTCAATTGACCCTGTACCATGGACAGACACTATTCACTGATCTGTTTCACCATGGCTACTGCCTCCACCACCACTCACAAAATATGTGACCTCCCACCTATCACTGCCAGACACACCCACAAACTTACTAAGGAAATAATGGAACCCACCATCCCGGCCACTCTCGAGACATTGCCCGAAAGCACCAACCCCAAAGCCATTCTTACTTCCTATAACACTGCACTCCTCAGTGCTCTAGACCAGCATGCCCCCCTCAAAACTACAACTCGCAAAGAAAAGTAATTACCAGAGCTGGTTCACCGAGGAACTAATTTCCCTCTGCAAATTAAAATGTGGCCACAAACATCTATGAAGAAAAACCCTACCCTGCAAACAAGGTAACCTTTAACCGCTCTGCTAGTGCATACAAAATAGCCATACTTACCACTAAAGCCAACACCTACAACATCAGAATTTCTGAAGCGAGCTCCAACACAAGTGAGCTCTTCAAAATCTCCTCAAGGAGCTCGATACCCCAATCCACCTACTGACAGGTTCCCTAAGAACAAAGCCTGGTGCTCCCTCATTCAGTCATCCCTAGCTACCAAAACCCCCAACCTCAGGGACAGAACCATACAAATACTAAAAAAGTCCCCTCCCCTCAGTGTCAGACCGACTTGAGTCCATCACAACCTCTGCATCCACTACCCCCTGTTTCAATTTTCCTCTGTCTCCCCTACAGAGGTGCTCACTACCATCCAACGGCTGAAAGCCTCCAACAGCTCAGGCAACATCTGCCCAGCCCACCTTGTTAGGATGTGTGCTGACCATCTGGCCCCCGCTATTGCCAACTTCATCAACACCTCCTTCGATTCCAACACAGTACCCAGCTCTATCAAAGCAGTCTGGGTCACGCCACTCCTGAAGAAACCCTCCCTTGACCCCAGCCTCCCCACCAACTACTGCCCCATCACGACAGTGCCCTACATTCTGAATATTCTGGCCAGTACCGCCTTTTAACAACTTCAAACCCACCGTGAAGCCCACAATGTGTTGGGCACCTCCCAAAGAGGGTTCAGATCCAAACAGCACAGAATCAGCCCTCTTTGACCTAAAGATTCAGCTCAATCACATCCGTGACGCCGGGGAGCTTGCCATCCTCCTAATACTAGACCTCTCAGCAGCGTTCAATCCTGTTGACCACACGATTCTATGCCACCACCTTACTGCCACCTTCAGCCTCTCCCCGAAGGGGTCAACTGGATCAAGTTGTTCCTGACTGGATGTTCCTCTAGGGTCTTCGTGGGGACGGAAGCAGCTGACCCCATTCCCGTATCCTACTGTGTCCCACAAGGATCCTGCCTCTCACCTAGCCTGTACAAAATGTCCACCAAACCCCTCTTTGACCACCTGGACCACCTCAACATCCCATACGCAAACTTTGCCAAGGACACGCAGGTCCTCCTCAAACTCACTGGCAATCACAAACTAGACTCAGCCAACATTAAACACGTCTACAGCATCATTCAGGCATGGATGGCAACCCACCATCTCTGTCTGAATGATGACAAAACGGAGTTCCTTATCGTGGACTACTCACACTGCCACAAAAGCCCCTCAACTATGCCTTTACCTCATTCTGCATCTATGGGAACATTACCCCTGTATTCTCCCACGTCAAAACTCTGGGGGTCTATCTCGATTCAGAACTAAACATGCAGAAACATGTCAAGGCAGTCGCCTTGTCCGCCGCCAACTCAACCAAACTTATCAACCTCTCTCGAAAATTCCTTACCACCAGCAACTAGCCAGGGCTATCATTCGAAGTACACTTGATTATTGCAACGCTATCCCGGCCATAACATCAATAAAAAATCTCTACAAATTACAGCTGATCCAAAATAATGCCCTAAGAGCAACCTGGGTCATGAAACAATCAGACCACATTTCGCTAGTTAGACGCGTGGTGCACAGGCACCCTATTAAGGCGCACAAGGAGTTCAAAATCCTTGCCATCACCCATCGCTGCCTGTACAACACTGCTCCCCTTAACTCAACCACTGCATGACAAACAAAACAATATACGCAGCTTACGCTCCTCCTCCACCTCACTTACTACCCCCACTTTCAACAGACAGAGAGCTGGAGGCTCCAGCTTCACCGTTATCGCTCCCACCCTGTGAAACTCCTTTCCACCCTGTATCCAAGAAGAACTCTCATACCCTTTCAGGAAAAAGGCTCTGTTTGATAAATAAGCTTGATTGTCCTACCTGTAATGTACTGTCTGGAATCTACAACTGGCTCTTTACTATAACATCCACACTATACTGTTCTGCCTGAAACCCATATTGTATTACTAGTACTTTAACATTTTTCTAACGCCGGGATACCTGTGAGTCTGGGCACTATCACCAAATACAATAGATAAATAAATACCACCATGGCCCTGCGCTCCCTGCACTGACTTCTCGTGCAGGGAGCACAGAGCTATGGTGGTATTTATTTATATATTGTATTTGGTGATAGTGCCCAGACTCACAGGTATCCCGGTGCCTGCGACACCAGATATTCTACCCACTTGCTTCTATAATCAGCGTACATGATCCTGCTTACTGCCTATGATCCTATCTGGACAGGAAAGTGACCATTCCCAGGGACTGGAAGGAATGACAGGGAGACTGCACCTCTGCGGTCCAAGCTTCTCGGTTCTGGAATAGTCTTCCGCTCCCTTTACGCATAGACACAGACTTAATGCGCTTTCGGAGATTCCATGTGTTTATAAAAAAATAACTAATAACGAAAGATTTTTTTATGAATTAAAAATAATGAACAAATATTGTTTTTATTTTTTGTTTTTCAATTTTGGGGGCTCCCCCCTAAGCCCCACGTTTCCCTAGCGTTAATACCCCATCATAAACCCCTCCTCCTTTTTAATCCTTTACCTCACCCCCCATATATACTATTACCCAAAAATTCGATATTGTTTTGCTATTTTTTATTCACTGAAAAAGAAATGTGTTATTATCACTGTCTACCGCTTTCGGAAACACCTGAAAACCTATCCTTATAACAAACCCTATTATTTGACCTCATTACCTCTTTCTTATCCTTCTCCACAATGTTGCCCACAGGAACAGTGACTGACTCCATTTCTATAGTGCCTTGACACCTGTGAGGGGCCAGAAATGAGAGGCAGACACAAAGGTATTGTTTTCTCCATTTCAGACATGTTTATTAAACAGAAATGGGTTGCATGGACGCCTCTCTATCCCGATCCTAAGGAGAGTTTGCCTGCCTAGGAAACTAAAACTAAAGCAAAAACAATCTAAGCTGGCCCTCACACTAAAAATTAACAACTAAGAGTGTACGGAAATGTCTCTGACTTAGATTTGGCAAAGTGTTCATAATGAAAAGTAAATGAGTAAAACCAACAGAAAAGTATTTTCCAAGGAGCAACCCTTGGATTCATAGGATGGTTCCCTTCCACTGGATTTTTAGGCAGAATGAAAAACGTGTCTCTTTCAAATAACAGTTTTTTATTGTTCAGATAGGATGCCAAAGTGTCTCTTTCAAAACAACAGTTCCATTGGCTCTTTTTAGGTTAGGTCCAGCAAGTTCTTGTGCAAACAATACATTCCATAACATACAACTCTTTCTTGGTTTCTTTGTACTGGAGTCACCAGAGGGGTTTTATTCAGATGAGAGATTTCACAAGAGGGTTTATTTAACTTCTTCTGTACTTTGCCGGATTACCTGATGCGCTTCTTCATCAGGAATTCTCTCGTGAGCTCTTTTAGATTTACTGGCATACTCCCCTGCCAGGTATCTTATCCCAAAAAGTCTTCAACTTCACCCGCTCGGTGCCTCTACTCATCAAGACCTCCTTCATGTGCTTTCTAGATTCCCTGGTTTACGTCTCTGTCAAGTATTTTGCAACATGGGTACATTTCCTTTTACAACTTGAGTAGACCTCCTGGTATACTTCCCATGCCAGGAATCCTTTGGTGGGCTCTTCAGATACCCTGGTGTATTCCCCTGCCAGGTATATTGCCACAATATCTTACACATTTCTATGCTTCTGTACATGACTGTCGGTACGCCCCCGGGTCCCCAATGTCTCAGGGCAGACTCACCGGTACTTTGCAATGTTCCCAAACCATGGCGTGTCTCTTCGAGGATGCTTCCTCTCTGGGACGGCCTCCTCTGCATTGCAGACATTCCTCAAGCGTTCCTTTCAGCTCTGTGCTTTCCTGCTGGCTTCTTACTGTGACCTGAACTGGAAAATACTGCTTTTCGGCACAGCCATATCTATGAGAGCTCCTAAGCTGCTCCCGGCACTCTGACGGTCCTCCAAAGGTGCCTGCTGCGTCTCTCCTTCTCGGCATGCCGGTATGTGATTTTCGCATTTGCGAGTTGCCGCATAGATGTGCCTGTTCTCTCGATTTCTTTTGGCACGGTCCTCTTCCATTCTGCTTTCTCTTGGAGTGCGGATGACTTTTTAAAATGAAATGTCCCGCACACTTGTGATTTAACCAAACATCTAGTCTGCACACTCAACTTGAGGTTTCTTTCAATCTGCATCAACTCCTTTCTCTTTTTCCTCGTCTCAGTACATGATATGATATGATATGATAGGTTATTTATAACACACTTAATACCCAGAGGTTTCTAGGCATGGGCCCGGGAATCGAACCTGTGTTGCTCCATGCCGTCTTGCTTCCAAGGCAAGCACGTTCAGCTATCCTCTCGAAACTTAAGGCTTTATAGGAATTTAAGTCCGTAGCGTTGATGAGATTTCTAAAATAATTTGTTTAGGAGTTGTATTTAGAAAAACAGCACAAACAGGAGATGTTATGCCATCAGAGGTTTGGGTACCATAGGGTTATTGAGGAGAAAGGGGGGGCTACTGTGTCTCTTCCAGTGGAGTCATCACCTCCCCCGGCAGTCGTCTCCTCCCACATGATCCTCCCTCCTTTTACCACCCCCAGGGTCAGGATCAAGTAGCGGCTGCCGTCCCCTGGCCACATGGGAGGAGTTCATCATCTGGGAATTAGTGATGACTCCACAAGATTCATCAAACCCCTTTGGGTATTTATTACACTTTATAAAACCACAATAACATAACATAACATGGATTTGTGTGGCTGGTTAAAATGAAATATATGCTTGCGTGAGGTATAGATCCCTACTACAGTTATGCTATAATATGTTAATGTGTTGCGCAAAGCACATGGCATCTTATTTCAAGGTGGGCGGTGAGGGAAAAAAGTGGTAGTAATTACGTTACCCCCACTTTTTTTGGTGGTAACAGAATTACTGCATTTTTTTCTGCACTGACAAATAATTATTTTTGGCATATTTACTGCCGCCAGAATTCCTGCTTTGTAAATTCATGATTTTTGGAGAAAAAGTGTCATATTCCCTCCAACTTGTTGCTTGTTGCAATATTGATGAGGACAGATCAGAAAGGACCAGAATATGTGTGGTGCAGACACTTCTAGATCTTTTTGTGATCTACCTGAGAGCAGTGGTTAATGTGTGCCCTGGGTTGGTAACTGTTAAGGTAGTTTCTATAAAACCTTCTACTGAGGGATATACAACCAATGACCTCAATGGGATGCTAACAAACCCGACATGCAATTGAAGCCAAGCCTCTGAAGGTTGCAGTAAGGTGGTGGTCACAGAGACAAGGCTGAACACTTAGGGAGAGGTAGCAGGGTGACACAATGGTACAATTAGTCCACAGACCTATCTCTAGAAAATACATCACAGTGATATAATTAAAAATGCATACTTTTACTATGTTACAAATATTGATCTCTGTAGGTCAAATAAATACTTAGCACATAATAGAGAATAAAACAGTAAATGCATTTTAGTACTCTCCTCAACCCCAATTCCTTTATGTAGGTCCACTATCTCAGATGGGCACTTAACATAAATTAACCATTAGACTCCATGGGGATTTACGCGGAATTACTGTTGGCAGTAATCCTTCCGATTCTGCTGATTTCTGGTGGTAAGGTGGAGCATTTACCTTCAGCGTTTTGCTGGAGGTAAATCCTTCACCTTAACACCAAGCTTGTAGTGTGTTGGTGCGGTAATACAGTAGCAGTAATGGAATTACCACTGCATAACTTGTGTTTTTACTCACAATGCTGTACTTGTAATGAGGGCCAATGATTCAAAAAATTCAGGAAACTTTTTAGCACCACTTATGCAATTCACTCCCAGGAAAAACAGTCACACAGCTACCAACATAGTTACAGTGTACTGTCTACAGTTATTCATTTTGAACTCTAAAAATACATCTACAGTTACAGGTAAGTCCTAAAATTCCAGTTCTTGGTGTAAAGCACAGAACCCCTGGTGTGTACAGGGAAAGATATTCATGTGCAGGTATGTGCCCCCCAAAGACACTTTAGGAAAGTTCTAGGACAGATAGAAAGGTCCATAGTAATCAATGGGACAAAGCCAATGGACTATTATGGAGGTACGTCTGTTTTACTCCTCACGTGTGGATTCTGCAGCAACAACCCCAGGAAGGACCAGTGGAGCCCCATTCAAGAAATCCAGAGGTTGGCTAAAGAACCGAAAGCCCCAGAGAAAACTGTAGCACAGCTGGAGAATCCCAATGTAAATTAATGGGAAACACAGTTGAGACTTGCCTTGAGAGAATCTTGACCCTGGACCAGGGGGTACACTGAGGGCGAGTATCTTTAATAATTCACCACCCCAGGACCCAGAAGTAAGTACTCAAGTCAGCAAGCTCGTCAAAAACAGCTCCAGCACAGCAAAACAACTCTGTGAGTACAATTTTCCTTTCTGGGTTTGTTTTACATAATCTGGTGCCCAGGTGCTTGAACCCTGAGCCAATGACAACCCCACGACCAAGGAAGGGTACAATCGGCCTTCCCTGGATGATAACCTTTAAGAATCTGGCAAGAAAGATTCAGTGAAACTTGGTGGACAAGCAAGAGTGGCAAACAAACCGGAAACGATATTAGGACGGCAATAATGTCTGGAGACACCCTCCAATGTCCCAAGCATCAAATGAGGTGCAGTTTTGTGTTACAGAACCCTTCTTGTCAACGGCAGCTACCCAAAGTCAAGCAGAAGATGATGGTGGTAAATGGCAAGAAGCGGCAGTAAACAGCCCAGAAAATGGTTCAGCATGGAAGGCCCAATCCAGAAGATATGACAAGGTAGCAGGAGAATTCAGGAAGCCTGGACTGATCCTCCAAAAGCAAAAAACCCAAACCGGGATATACCCACACCTCTATACGTAGACAGTATGGTCAGTAAGAGTTACAAAAATGGTAATAACTGCATGATTCACAGAAAATCTCCTTCAGCAGATTGGCAGATCAAATTTCAGAACAAAACAGCAAAGGAATAGGCAGAGCCTTAGGTGCTACTGCAAAAACGGGCTGGTCAAACGCCACCCACCAATCACCAGAGAAGGCTGGGGCAAAATGTCAGATGTTTTGTCACTCAGACTTCCACTAGCCTAGACCACCCCTACATGAAGTGAGAGGGAGATCCCAGGGACCTATAATTAACTTAGTGTGAAAATGGGATGCCTGAAAGACCTTGGACTCAGCGACTTATTGGCAGCTCAATACCATATACCTCAAGTAAGCCAAACAGGGTTGCAGTGGCAGGTGGACTTCCAGAGAAGCCCCCACCCTGGCCACCAAAATAGACCAGTAATCCAGAAAATACAGAGAAATAAGCAACAAGTTGAGGGACCCTAAAAAGTGGCCCTAGAATCTCAAAAAACAGGAATTCTGTGTTAAAAGTAATACAATGTTGTTTAGTATAGTCTCTGGAATAGAAAAAAAGTATTCAAGATAGCCCCTGTTCTCACCTGTTTGCCCTTGGTCCTCTTCTTCTTTGGAGGTCTTTTAGCATTCCAGGACGTCCGGGATTTATACAGGTAAGCACAGTGATCTTCCGTATCCAGTGTGGGGACCGTAGGCAGTCTCGGAAGGAGACAGGAGTTCTGGATTCCAGGAAGGTAAGAATCAGGTAGTCTATGTCCGGGATGATGCGCGGAACCTGGAAGGGAACAGCACAGCTCGCAGAGGACAGGGGGATTGCAGCGAGCGTGGAAGAAACAGGTTGGTTTCCAGGAAGGATGGAATGAGTGGCCTCAGGCGGAGGCAAAGGCCGCACTAGCACTTCCGGAAGAAAGAGGAAGGGAAAGAATATCGGATGGTTGGTTCTCAGAGAAGGAAGGAAACAGCAAGCACAATAGCCCCGAACGCGAAAGGGAGCGTTGCCCATTTTCTAGGAAGCCAGAGTTCCTGCGTAAACGCTGAACCGCTATGTGTCTGAGCCGGCGGCCATGTTGGGAGGATAGCGGCTCCAATGTTGCGGTGCACCATGGACCAGGAAGTCCCAAAGGGGCGTAAACGGTGAATCATGACACATGCAGGTGGATATGCAGGCATTTTGGTGGTGTTGCAAGAGGTTCATTGTAGACTTACTTGTCTAAAGGTGTTTTTGTTTGTTGTGTTGGTCTATGTTGTTAGAGTGGTAGAGTTCTGTGTTGGGATGTGGAGCCGGTTAGGGCAGGAATGTTAGAGTTAGATAGATAGAGGTATATAGCGACCCCCATGAGGATTGTTTGATTCAGAACAGGATGTCGCACGAGGTCTTCCATACTCCATAATGAAGGACCCTGGCATGATTCTGAGGGCCTGAGTTTTTATCAAGTTATGGTGGAGTGGACTCTACATGCAGTAAATTTTAGATCTGCTGGCAGATAAACCAGGGAGGGTGACATTTAAAAATAGTTGGTTTTGCTCTACCATTGATTATCTTATCATTCACAATCATGACTGGCACTTGGTCAAGAGTTGGCCCATTGCTGAGGGTGAGAATCACTAAACAAACAAATTATTTACTTCTCAATAATGTTCTTTCTGATGGATTAGTCATTCTACCAACAGTTCCTCATCTTTGATATTCTGGGCCTAATTCACAGAACGTTTTCCAATGGGGTTTTGCCATTATAAAACGTTTCTGTGAATTAGGCCCTCTATCTCCAGTGCAATTTGTGCAGTGCGGCTCTGTCTCATCTTCACCCGGCACAATTGCGCAACACAAGCCAAACATGATATCGGGGATGCTACATATGGACCCACAATGTCACATAACCTCAGTTTCACCTTCTTCCCTAGCACTCAGCAGTTGATGGATTGCAGAACAGATGAGGTGTATGTGCTATCTACCAATGGGAGGGAGATGAGGAATCTGTAGGACAAAGCACTAATTCATCAGAAAAATCATTAGATTGAGTTAAGTTATTTATTATTCGAATGAAGATCTTCCTCCTACAGATTACTCATCTTTGATAGACTCCCAACGTAGTACACAATCTGGTGAAGGAAGGAAATCTAGAGAGGACCAAGTACACCAGAAAACTCTGCAGGACTGCTCGACCAAATCAATTGTCTTTCCCTGACAGGAAACTCAGGCAGCGAAGTTTGGCAAACATGTGCAGGAAAGCTGACGTGGCTTCTTCAAAAATGTCCAGAACTGGGGTCCCCCTCAACAGGGCATATGTGGCAGCTAAGCACCTAGTGGAATGATCCATGAGGCCCTAAGGCACATCCTTCCTAGCCAGATCATAGCGGTCCAAGACGTAGAGAATGGCCCATCTTCTCAGGGTCTTTTTCCCCACAGCTCATCCAGCACTGCACCAGCATGATCCACAAAGATGGAGGCATAGTAGGTGAGAGCCCACAAAGGGTACAGCAGATAGAACCTCTCCTAGATCTTATAATGATGAGGTGGAGCAAAAAACATAGGAAGATCCATTTTCTAAGAAAGATGAAAGTCCGACACAACCTTGGGCAGGAATTAGTGTTCTCACTCTCAAAGTCACTTTTCCTTGGAGGACACCAAACATGGAGGTGAGCTTAGAGCCCTTAGGGTAACATGCATGCAGTGGATGGGATGCAGAATAAATCTGACACCAAATAATCGCACCAACTCAGGAAGATGACAAAGTTTTCTGTTTTAATATCAATTGTCTAAAACAGGGAGTTACAATAGACATCAACGGATGTTTGCTCGAGCTCTCAAATCATTTTACAAAAAAATCAAATATTTATAGTAAAAACTCCTCATACATGACGTCATACTACGTGGCAAATAAGAAAAACCTACGAACGGTTGTGATAGTTTCAAGGGGAACATCTAAGTAAACTTTCTATAAGGACTTGGGTTGTGATTGGATCTTTATTGTCATGTGGACAACTTATGCCTACCTCTAGTGCAAGTCATCTTCAACACTATTAAGTATACAGTATATCATTGGGTCTGAAACTATAAGGCCCTTCGTTATATGGCCCTCTACAATTGGTTGGCACGCTTGTGCCATGTCTGGAACATTCAGCTCACTTAGCAGCACGTAAGCTCATACCCAGGTGCCAGGAGGTGGACTCGACTTTACCTCCCCACCCAATTAGCCCAACGTCTCTTATCACCCATGCCTTCTGCCATGAAGATTGTCTTTGAACTTGACCTTGCAGTGTATTCATGTCTCTGGGAATATAAGTGAGTGCGAGCATGCACTATCGTTGTTCTAGAACTCCAAGCACAACTCTATTCCCATCCTTGGCTCACGTGGCAGGAGACCACGATTTGGTCAATTTTTCAGCATTTAAATGTCTTAAATGAATAAAACTTGGCACGCTTGGAGTTTGTTCTTTACGCCTTAACAAGGGATGATTCTGCTCCTCCCGTTCAACGCCTTCAAAAATAGATAACCAGTCCAGGCTGCCTTTAGCCTTCACACTAGGTGTTACGCTCACCTGGCTTCCACAGAGGCGTCGATCTGTAGTGGACAGCTGCGGTCTCCACCAATGTGATGCGTAGGGCCGAGATGACGGACTGGACTGGCCCACCTAGCTTCGTTTGCTTGGCCTATAGGAATATTCTTCTGCAAATGGAGAAAGGGAATAAACCACCCGTGGAGTTGAGCGTAAATCCCCACACCCCCGCTGTTCTCCCCACAGATCACCTTTGATGTCCCCTCCTATAGTCTCACCTGATGGTTTGAAAAGATGAGCTCTCCATCCTGCATTGAGCGCAGGGGCGCGTTGATAACCAGTTGCTTCACTGGCTCGAAGGAATTGGTGAGTTCCAGAACAATATTGACTCCGAAAAGTATGTAGTTCGCAAGAGTTCACATGTCTGACTTTCACTCTTGTCCGATTCCTTGCAGTTTGCAGCTTGACCCCAGCGAAGAGTTCCTCGTGGTAGCTGACAAAGTTCAGGTAAGGATTTGGCTTATCCTACACAGTTCAATAAAATAAGGCCAGAATGTAACCTGTGGCTTGCTCCCTTATTCAGGTGTGGAGAGAAAATATGAAGTTCGGGGAATAATGCCTCCGGCGGTAAAATTAGGTAAGTCTATTGTGGTGAGAAGAGTTCCCCATGTTTGTCCCTTTGTCTCACCTTGTTGTCCTTTTGTTCCTCTTAGGGGCCCGGGTACGGCGAGGATGCAATGGAGACTGCGCCGACCCGTGAAGAGGAATAGTACCCCCGGCGGTAATCAGGTAAGTCTATGGGGGTAGTTACTATTGCCTCTGTTTATTCCCTTGGCTCACCTTTGCTGTTCTTGTGTTCCCCTTAGGTGCCAGAGTGCGGCGGGAACGTGCAGAAGGATGCAATGGATCGTGAGGATGCTGCGAAGGCCGGTGAGTTCAGCGCAGTGATGCAACAGGCGAGGCGGCGCGCGTAAAATGCTTCTTTCTTCCAGCTCAAAGGCGCGGTGGATCCGGAATTCAGGTAAGGATCGAAGGTATTGCTCTTATTCTAACCTCTTCTCCTTCTGTTCCTCCCTTTTTCGAGGAGCTGCAGACTCGAGGCGGGCGTGGCAGAAGACTGGATGCAGGCTTGCAGACACGGTGAGCGTTACGCTGCTGGATGCAGAATAATGCAAAGCTTGTGTTGCTCTTCGGGCGTGGTTTAAATAGCCTCCAAAGTAGTCCCAGGTAAGTATTGCTCCCCAGCCCCGCCCGAGTAAAAAATAGTCTCTAGTTAAAATAGTCCCTTCCAAGCATCATTTGGCTTGGGGCTCTGCAGCATGGTCTGCATCAGGTAAGCTTGCAGCATGGTCTGCATCAGGTAAATTCTACTCTATGAGCCTGGCGCCGTAGGCGCCAGGAATGACTCTCCATATGAGTCTGGCGCCATAGGCGCCAGGACTGCACCCAAACGGCCCCTAGCAGGGGTTTTTGGGCTTGCTCAAAATAGCTTGATGCCTGCTTCCGGCTTTGCTGGACCTGGTCTGGTTCCCCGGGGGTAGGCATCATGACACCAGGACAGACAGCTTCACCATTCATTTTCCCAATCTCAGCTAATTCTTACTGTGAGACAGTTCTCGTCCTTTCTTCTCCATGGGTCTAAACTTACTAAATTTGTGACACCGATGTCCAGCTTCTATACAATGGCGGCTCCGCCTGCAGTCTCTTCACTACATATAGCCAGCTTCTATGATCACTTAGTCTACTTGCGTTGCTGCATCTGTACAGTTATTGAATGGCTTGCATTTTCTGCAGTGCTCTTCACACATGCATTCTTCTTTTCGCATATGAAAGTTTACTCGATTCTTTACTTTGTCATCAGTTTCTATACGGTTTATATATTTTCTTCATCCAGTCTTCTTAGGGTATCATGCTCATCCCTCATGACGTAACCAACCCCTTTTCTTGCTCTTTTTCATATTCATTCGGGGATTTCCTTAATTAGGTTTTCATCTCTTCAGGAGTACTTCTGATAGGGTTTTCTCAGTCGTTACCTTCTCTCGAATATTCTCCGGGGTATGGTCACAATTGCTGGTGACAGGCATGGCACATCTCAGGCTTCCAACATACAGGTGGTGGGGGGGTGGGACTCCTTGCAGAGGCATTTGGCTACTCCTCTACACTCCCCCCTCTGGTCGAGTCATCGACCACACCTTCACCGGTTTCAACATCTGGATATTTTCTCTTGAAGTGCTTCTTCGGAGTCCAGATCTTCATCACACCCTTCAGGGTACTGGCTGATTCAACATGTTCGTCCACACTCCAGGTCATGTAACTGCACTGTCCATTCAGATTACAATAGACCTATCGTCCTAAGTACTTCTTATGATTTTTCTTGTAGGGGAACTTCGTTCCCTCAGGTGCTACGATGCTGGCCTCTATCTATTTACTGACATCTTCATCTGTGAAATCCTTGGGTCCAAACCTTGATTCGACATCAATCATGATATTCATTGCTACCGCTTTCTTTGCTGTCTTCTTACATTGGGCAATTATTATCCTGATCACACAGAATCCAAGCATCACCATTACTTATACTGCTCCAAGAAACTTGACGATGTTTGCCACCCACTGTCAAATCCATGGGACTATGGACAAAAACCTGCTGTCATCTGCAATGTCCCCTGTCTCGTCTTCCATATTGTTATGCAGATTTGTCAGCAATGTTTTGGCCTCTGTCAAGGTCCCATTTTCGTCATTGTGAGAAGGTATGAACGTGAAACATGATGGCCCGATTTTGGCGAAAACTCCTCCTTCCATCGCTGTGATCATGTCAGGGACATATCTGTTCTGGAGGGTCATCAGTCGTATGTCCCTCAGCTCTTCTTTGATAGCATTGAATCCATTTATGGTGGTGTTGATTGTCTGCAGGAGTTCCCATCTGGTAATTTGTAACCATTTGGCATTGGCCATCGTCTGGATCCCAGGCATGAAGATAGTTGTGAATATTGAAGCAGTCTTGCTGAACAACCTGTGCTCATATGGAATAGAATCGAATGCCTCTATTGACTTAGCTGATAAGTAGTTCTCTCTTTTTGAGAAATTCAAGCAATCTTCTCCTTCTGAAATTGGCATCCACTTTTGGAAATTCTCAAATGTTCAAGTCACTCTGAGGAATCACTAACACTGGAACACGAAGGAGCACCATGGAAAACGTTTCTCCCCAATCCTTAGGCAGCTTCATGTAGGCCCTAGGCCCACAAGCCCAATATTGATCCATCAGAACAGCTGTCCTGCTCCCATTCTAGAAACGTCAACTATAGTTTTGCAGCATTTATCTCCCACATGATCCTTTGTATGTCTCTGGAAGCATAATGTTGCATTCGGCAATGGGATTACAACCATAGGACCTGATTCATCTTCTACCCATGTCAGTAGTTTGGCATGCTTGGCTCATGACTTTAAACATCCATTGTTCACTCTCTGCACCTCTTGCACATATTCTGACTTCCGTAGATGAGCTGCACAGGACATCAGTCCCACTTCCCCTCCTTTCTTGGATTTCACTTGTACATAGACTAAGACTTGCAGGTTCCTTTTCCATCTGTGTAGTCTTGATATAAACATCCTGGAATGGAAACGACAATTTCAACCTCTATCTAAGGTGGCCCAAATTCTTTGGAATTGTCCTCGGGTCATACATGCTGCAAGATAAACGAGGCACCTGGTATTGTGTTCCGAAACTTGTATAGAGATGAAAGTTCATACTAGTTTCAAGGCATAGGGTAAGAGAGCACAGACGTAGCAACTCCCCTTAAATGTTCTCTCTCCCACCTTTCTCATGTGCTGATACCACATGTCATTACCCAAATGTACTGCATTGTCTAGATATGTATTTATCCCCTCAGTATCTTCCTCTGCATTTATCCTATATCTCCCATATGCAAAGTTTGTGTATTGACCATGAAGCGAAATAAAAAACAGTGGTTCTCACAGTAGGGAGAGCCAGAGAGGCCTATCCTGAGCAGAAGTACCAGTATAATATAGAGTATGAAAGAGGAGGAACAGAAATACAAAAAGAGTAAATGTACAGACATATACTATGCACAAGACCCTAAACATCCACCTTTTGCGTCATCCTGGTACTGGCTGTAGGTGTTCATTCTCTAGAATCGTGCCAGCTTCTATATGTCTAATTTTTACTATGATCATTACATTTCTTTTACACTTGTAACTGCAGAATCTGTTCAATTATCGCAACGAGGAGCCTTCTAATCACAGGGCAATTTTTAGGATCCTGTAAAAAAAGTGTGAATATCAATGTGTCTTCTGACAACAGCAGGATAAGCTTGAAGGATAGATACAAAAACAGCAAGCACAAGCTGTTGCACATCACTGTCTGTAAGGACCATAGGGTTAACTATTTAGAACAGGTACGCACCAAGAAATGAATCTGGATACTGAGCTCGTTTCCAATTTCTGATCAAGAACTGACGTTTAGGCATAACTTTGATACGTGAATTTCAAAAGTTCATTTTCCAAAATTCCTGAGATTCTCAGTAAGTCTTCGCACTCCTACTAAAATATCTATAAGGGGTGTCTATGCGAATTACAGTTCAAATGCAAATCTACATTAGCAGCAGGTTGCTTTATCGTCCTTCTTCTTTGTCATCGTTCGAGTCTGCACACGCTGAAATTCTTCTTCTTGTCTTGCTTCTGGATCGGCAACAGTGGGACGGTAGATCTCACCACTTTCCAAACCACCTTTATAGACTTTCACATAGCCCAAATGAAGATAGGCTCGTCTCCCACAGCTGAGGGGGTTATATTTTCAACGCAAAAGGGGCCATTAAAGCATGGCTCATGCCACTTTCCGGTAAAGTTCCTTATTAGGACAGAATCACCAACATACAACTTGGGTGCCAATAATAGTTCAGATGATCTGGTTGTTGTATTGTCTTCATCTGTGTTCTGAGACCGACCCCCCTGACGCTTGAGTTGATCTGAAATTAGAGAGATGCTAGAGGTCATACATGTCAAATAGTCATTCAATTCATGACCTAACATTTTAACTACACTCTGGGCATCACTTCTACTTCTAGACGGAAGTGTAAGAGGCGTTCTCATTCGCCGCCCTGTCACTAGTTCGTAAGGGGTGAGGTTGTGGTCTGAACCAGGCTGATTCCAAAGGGCATATAAATCTAAGGGTAGGCAATATAGCCATTGTTGTATTGTGCCTGTCTGAGGTGAGGTAGCTTGAGATGTCATGTGGAATGTTTATGTGTGGATTATGGAATATTCTTAGTGGGTGTTCTGTGTAGAGACGGTGACAGCTGGCTGGCCCTGGGTTATGGGAGCCGGTGGTGTCACAGTTTATGTCCTTTATGTCTTCATGTGGATATGTAACTAAGAACTTGGAAATAAACTTACATGAAGAAATCTTAAAGAGCCTGGAACCTGCTTTTTAACAATGGCGACGAGTCGGTCTTTTGTAACCTACATGCCACAAGCTGATGGACTGAGGACCCTGCTGCAGGTGGTGCAGGAAGGACAAGCTTCTGGAGAAGGACAACACTGCCCCAAAAAAAACTGTAAGTCCCATCACCCAGGGTGCAGGGGGAGCCGGAGGATTAAAGCCCCATTTTTGGTGGGACCGGCACCCATAAGTAGTGGGCAAGCTGGGCCCCTGGGAGTCTTCAGGGAGAAGCCCTGACATTGCTCCCTAGAGCGCAGGGGCAGGAACAGGAATTGGGCCCCATTGCAGAGGGATCAGCTCCAGGAGCAGGAAGGAGGACTGCATCCCAGGGCTCAGGGGAAGTCCAAGAAAGAGGCCCCTTTTTGGATGGGCAGCTCCTAAGTAGGAGGCAGAGCTCTGCTCTGGGGGCTGGAGATGGCGCTGGACCAGCAGGTGAAAGATAATATGGGCAATACTGGGAAATTGATGTTGAAAGCACATGCTGTACCCTGGTCCTCCCTGCGATGTAATGAAGAGCTAGCCCACTGGGAGGAATGTGATGCTACTCTATGTTTTTTTTAAAGTTAGAATGGCAATAGAAAAAAAGAGACGCTGCTCTGAGTTTGGGAAATGGATGTGAATTTGACATGAATAAGGAGGACTGTTTGCCTGACTACACGTCACTCCCATGTCTTGTGCACTCATAGCAATGGGGAGCTGTTGTTTTAAACGGTGTCCTTCTCACAAGATAATTGCAGGCTTTGAAGTTATGGGAGCCTGGCAGCACCGTACTGTGCTTATCGTGCACATCATGTTTTTGGCTGTCTGAAACTCTGGTGATTTATGAGCCTTTCGTGGCGAGGCCTCCTGCGAAGTGAACGACCATTGGCCTATGAAGCTCTGCATAGCCCTGCTGAGCAGTAGTGACCGATGATGTCACAGATGCAGCAGGGGGAGATGGTGAGGCGTAGAATGCTCTTTGCAATGTGCTATTGTTACAGTTTCGTATTATAAGTGCTGTTTGCCCTGATGATGTAAAAGGGAAAGTACTTTAAGGAATCTGACGTTTGGCAAGACATGTGTCTTAGAAGGAAGGAAGCAAAATATGTGTGCAGCTATATTAAGGCAGGAATGAACAATGCTTAGAACATGGGAACCCTATGATAAGAATCGGATCCAAGAGACATGGTTTGTTTAGGTGCCAAATGCTGTGGTCTCTGCTTGGCAAAAGAGACATTTTCGGCGGATTGTGATGCTGGCATGCCACTCCGTCTCAGTTAGTGAGGCGACAGGTAGCGGCCAACAAATAAGGTGACATTTTTAGGTCATGACAGTATGGTGGGGTATAGGCTTGTGCAGAGAGTAACAGCCATAATGTTGGGTAGTTTGGAACTTTAATATACCTATTTAAACTGATGGAGCATTTTGCATGTGCAGGATGGTGAGTGCCTTGGTGCAATGTGAATCTGTAGAATGCGGGCACTGCGAGGATGCAATTGAGTTTGTGTTTATAGAAGATATACATGCATCTTAAACAGCGCTGTTCTGTTATGTAAATGGGTAAGTGAAATTGTGACAATATAGTGTGGTAATATGTTGTATTGAAGGGTATTTAGCATAATTCTTTTGAGGAATTGCAGGTTTCGAGTGCCAAGCACCATGGCACATGGACACTAATGTGCATAAATCGTTGCTGTTAGTGTAAGATGGGTGGTATGTGTATGAGTGTGATAGCTTTAATCATTTTGAGGATTTTCAGCTATATTGCACATGTCAGTAGAGCCTGTGTAAACGGCTATGGACTCATAGGTTTGCTTAAGAGCCTGCAAATGGCTATGGACGTTTTAGTTCATAAAAGTGTTAGTTTTTGTGATTTTACTTACTATGAGCAACATGGTTTTGTATTCAAATGTGCACAACGCAAATGTTTTCAATGCGGTTTATGCATTCTTTACAGCATATGGATGCAGCATTCTATGATTGTGGAATGTATGTTATGATGAATCTGACTCAGATATGTTGGAGAGAGTCAGTGAGTGTTGGGTATTGGGTGAACTCACATTCAGCATGGAAGTGTTGCAGTGTGAAATGCATGGTTTGAATTGTTTGGGTAATGTCAGTGGGGGATATAGTTTTCCTTACATTGTTTTGGTTTGGTTTGGGTAGTTACCTGTCGTGGTAAAAGTTGAACACCCATGCGATTGTTCTAGAGTGAGGTAGCGCCTCGACTCTTTCATTAAGGATGTTAGGATTTTCTAATTTTATGTGAGGAGATTGGTCTGGTTATAGGGGTTACCTGATTCCGGTAAAGGTTGAACAGCGATGAGGTTGTTCTGTGAGGGAGGTAGCGCCTCCTCTAGGTTTTTTTTTTTATCCTTCTCATCACATTGGACAGTAGGTAGCTGGTGGTAAAGGGGTAGCTGGGGACGCCTGGTAATGACCCGTCGGTATTGAGTGTGGTAAGTCCTGAGATGATGAGTAAATTGTTTTCTATGTTACTTGTGGTATTTATTGTGGATTTCGTTGTATCCAGGGGACCAACAGCTTGTTTTGGGTTAGGATGTTTTCCTTGCTATAAGACCGTTTAGTTTTTACCAGGCATTGATGTTGGCATTCGGAGTGCGTGGCCACCGCTCCCAATGTGTTTAGAAGGCTCGTACATCCTGGTCAGGTGTAATGAGTATGGTATTAAGACCATGGGTGTTTGTGATCTCAGTGATGTTGTATGTTTCCACTTTGTGAATCCCTGTTGGAGTGAGGTTGTGATTGTCTTTTTGGAGGCTTTGAGGTCTCAGTTCTCTAGAGTGGCAGTCTAGAGGCCTGCTGGGGTTCCAGGGTGGCAGCCTGGACACCCGCGTTGTTGTAGGCGGGGGCAGGTGGTAGGAGGTGTAGCAGTCTTGTGGTTGTTCAGGAATGTAGGTGAAGTAGCCCAGTTTCAGGGTTGGCCAGGTCCTGGGGTAAGAGCCCAGTTGCTTGTTTGTGGCAGGAACAGGCAGATGGATGACAGTATTTTTGTTATTGGTACATGGAATGCAGTTTGTCAGGGTGTGATGTTTTGATGGTTGGGTTTGGCCGTGGAAGTGTCTGTCTGCCAGTTGAGTGTTACGTGTGCGTATATCTTGGAAGGTGGTAGTTGTGTTATTCTGGTATGTGACTTGTTCTGTGCATGTATGGTTTAGTAAAGGAGGGAGGTGTGTTGTATTGTGCCTGTCTGAGGTGAGGTTGCTTGAGATGTCATGTGGAATGTTTATGTGTGGATGATGAAATATTCTGAGTGGGTGTTCTGTGTAGAGACGGTTACAGCTGGCTGGCCCTGGCTGATGGGAACCGGTGTTGCCACAGCTTATGTCCTTAATGTCTTCATATGGAACTGTAACTATTAAGCTGGAAATAAAATTACATGAAGTTAATCTTAAAGAGCTTGGAACCTGCTTTTTAACAGCCATCCCTTCTTTAAAGTCCATTTAATCTTGGCAATCCTTTCTTCAAGGAGGCTGTTGAGCTTCTTACATATCCTGTTTGCTTGCTGGTGGAATAGAAGCCCTATCTGTTCAAATACCTCATTCACAAAATGTGGCCCACTGTCGGATCTCAGCAATTCACATAACACCCATCTCGGGAAAACTTTGACGTACTAAAAACTACGCTGCGCAAGTGCATCCAGGTGTGTAGACGGACCTGCCGCAATCCACCTAAAGAAGGGACACACCACCACTAATAAATACCTATATCCATTACATACTTGCGGCATATCAACATAGTCAATATGTAAATGCTGAAACTGACCATTTGGCCGAGGTATTACCCTTCTAATTGTTCTCAGTGTATGCCCATCAGTAAACATTTGACATACGATGCAGTTCACTATAAATAGTGTAACGTGCTCTAATAAATTCAGAATTAACCAGTCTTCCACAATCGTAGCAGCAAGACTCTCCCTAGTTACATGTGCAGGGTAATTCAGCTGTTCAAGCGCAACGTTTAATAATGCTATTAGCACCCTCGGCTTTCCAGTGCTATCTTGTCGCTATAATGCTTCAGCAGGAGATAAAAAACACCCCCTCTGTTTCCATAATTCCTGCTCGTCCTGTGGTGAACTTCCTTGAATCTCCATTAATTGGGTTATCAACAATTTATGAAATCCCTCATTTACTAACAGGGTTGTAACTACTTTTTCCTTAACACTCGGAGTATCGAAACTCGAAATGTCTGGAGAATATGGAATCCTTTTGGCTTCTACGTCTGCGGCTTTGTTCCCACAAGAAATCAAATCTGTTTGCTTAGTGTGAGCTGCGCATTTAATGACCGCTATGGCCATTGCGAGTTCTAGTGCCTTAATAAGCCTGTCCAATAAGGATTCGTGCTACACTGGAGTGCCGTCCGCACGGAGGTAGCCCCTCCTTTTCCAACATGCTAGCCCTGCGTGTACAGTTGACGTCACATAGGCGGAGTCACTGTACACAGTCACTTCCTGCTCTTTGTGTTTCTCGAGAGCGACAATAAGCGCTAGCAATTCTGCTGATTGCGCTGAAAAGTGAGACATAGCCTTACACTTGCTATAACTTCAAATTCTCCATTTAGTTTGTGTCTCACTACCGCTGGGCGCTAGAATGCCTTTCCCCACTAGCCTGACCAATTCTCAAAGAACCATTAATAAGGAGAATCTCTCCCCCTGCTAAATCATTTTCCTTCACACGAGATATATCATCATAAAATTCAACATAATTTGCACAGTCATGCACATGATCACCGTCTGCTATTGGCTCAGCTACAAACGTGGCAGGATTCACTATTTTACATCTTACAATTTTAATCATCAGATTCAAAATCATTACCTAATAAGCTGAAGCTCTTTGGAAAGTCAATGTATCTTTGGTTTTCTCTAAAATGGCAAACAGAGCATGCTTCATGAAGAGAGTCATTGAGCAGCCCATGGCGAATGAATGAAATGGTCACGTTACGTTTTGTCATCAAATCTCTTCCCAAAAAGTTAACCCGTGTCTGCCGTGAATATAACAAAGGAACAGACATATCTCTCTCTCCTATAGAGACTGGTAATTCATCAGTAAAAGGAATTCGACTTGTAATTCCAGAGAACCCTTCAGCATTTATGGCAATTTCCGACATTGGATATTTTCCCTCTCGTATACATGAACGAGTAGCCCCATTGTCTACCAGAAAACAAAAAGATTTGCCTCCTATCGTCACATCGACCTTTGGTTCCTCTTGGGGGTCTGGTGTCACAGATAGTACTGAACGCATCACGTCACCCTGTGAGCCGTCCTATTGTGGGTACAGGCTCAACCCCGTCCCTGTGAAAGGATTTCCTCCTACCACAGTGTCACCTCCTATTCTGGGTGTTAGCACCTGTCCTGTGTTTGCATACTGCTGTGTTCGCATGGGGGCTTGTTGTGACTGCCCTTGTGGTGGATTCATTTGCGCTTGCTCTGGTTATTGTACCTACTGCACTCGCAGCGCTTGTGTCTGATACAATGTCTGATCTTGGGCATACCCTTCCCTAGTTTGTGTGCCTTTTGGTGGAGGATAAGCTGTCCACCCTTTTGAAAATTGGCCATTCTGTACATTCCCCTGGCTCCCACATACACGTGCAATGTGCCCTGTCATCCCACAAGTCCAACATATTGGGGGTGCTAATCGGACAAGTCCTCCTTGGTTACATCTTCCCTGGGTGTTCTGGTTCTCATTCTGTGTATTCGGAAACCCACCTTGATTATTTTGGAATACTCCTCTTCCTCTATAGCCCATACTTCTACCTCGTGGCATGAAACCCTATCCACCTTGGTCCATCGGGCGCTGATTATTCACCTGCGATGTACCCACTACTTCCTGCATGGCCAACCCCTCTCTGCTTGTCCATACTGCCTCTTCTATGGCAAATGATGACAATTTCTTCTGGACTAACTTTGATTCCTCGATTTTTCTTGTCTCATCTTTCTTCCGATTTTTCTCTTGCAATAGCTTTCAGTGGTGCACTATAGTCAACTGTATTTCAGCCCATGGTTTTCCTTCCATTGCCACTTGTTTCTTCATTTGCCTCTGTACTGGCTCAGGTAACCCCTGATATTGAAGAGGGAAAATCCGAGTGCCCCTTCCCTCCTGATGGGGCCCCTAACCATAAGAAGCACTCCCGACAGAACAACTATCGACTATCCGAGATTGCACTCGGTCCCACCGCTCCCAACGTAAGCTCACATCACGGCAGACACCCAGCCATCCGCCGCTAAGTCCTGCGATGGCAAGAGCCTTAGCCAACACAGCCAACAACAACCAAGACCGAGCTGGAGACGACTATATGGACCAACTCGATTGACGTTCCTGCAAGCCATGCTGCAAGTCGTTAGAGACTCCATGACGACATAGACACGTTAGTCAGGAAGCACATATGTAGTAGGCACAATCGGGACACTCACACACCAATCCACACGAGAACATACACGTACAGTTCTATGAGCTAGAGGACAGTGACACACATCCAGTCTGCATGTTTGTTGTTTTTCATATAGGCTCGCTACTGCAATGTAGAAACGCACGTTGCCAGAAGAGCTTGTGTACAGGCTTGCAGACGCTACTCGCTATTTACTCTATGGATGGACAGGAGCATGTAAGGGACCTGACCGCTCATTGCATGCTTTTAACCCTTGAACAAACATATTGGAAGAATAACCAGAGCTTAGGCAGGCCTCAAATCAATCCAGCACACTAAAACTCCTTTTACAGAAATCTCCAAGCTGCAAGCTGCTGAGCGAGCAGAATCGCCCTGGCAGGGACTGCCACTGCCAAGGCCACAATGTTGCAAGCAACATTCCTCACTCACAATGCCACAATGAGCCCAGCTACAGGGCAGGATACTTCAAGCTAAATTCGACTTCCCTAGAGGTCTCCTCACATGTGATCCGGCCGACCTGACATGATGCCAAGACCTGGAAGCTGGGAAGATGCAGCCATCTCACGTCTGAGACTGAACCTTCCTACATAATTGCAACAATTCACCCACAATATGCGCTTGGACTCTGTCACATAGGGCCTCATTACACGGTAGGCAGTAAGAGATTACTGGCACCGGTAAGGGCACCGGTGCCGGTAATCCCTTACCGCCCTACTACGATGTCCCTCAGCGGGTCCCGTCCTTAACGTGTGGTCAGACCACACATTAAGGACGGGACCCACTGAGGGACTTCAGAGCTAATAACGGTACCGCTCTTAGCGGTACCGTTATTAGCTCCTTCCCCATTCCCATTGAGCCCTATGGGGGCTCGAATGGGAATGGGGAATGGCAATTGGCATGGGGACTTACCGGAACCTCCAGGGTCGGAATGACCCGGTAAATCCCCATACCGCCTACCCGGACCCAGAAGGCGGTAGGGGGTAGCCATGGCGCTAATAGCGCCATGGTTACCTCCTACCGTGTAATGAGGCCCATACTCTTATTGATACACATTATATGAGAGCAGGTGTCTCGCGGGCTGGGAACAACAATGGTCCCAGCGTTGGGGGCCCACAGCCTGACCAATCAGGACACGGGGGACAGGGGCTGGCAGCCGGAATCGCCAGCCAGTCATCAGGGGTTCTAATGTAATATTTTTCGGGTAACAATTTTTAGCGATGAACCAAGTACACCACCTGACACCGTGACCACCAATAACAAAATACCCTATATGTCTCCATACTGGACCTACCACCCTGGGAGCCAACCCAGAGTGGCGTTAGGTTCGGGGAAGGATTTTGGTAAGTGATGACAATTGTGACGTCACAAGTGTACAAAAAGGGCCTGAGAGCCTGAACTTGTTGAGATGTACTCGGATGGAACTTGATGCCTAGTATGTTGTCCCTGCTCGTTTTATATAAAAAAACTGCTGTTAACCTTTGCTCCTTGTGTGGACCTCAACTTCTTTGGGACATTGGAAGGAGTTAGGGCCTTCCGTGAGCTAGAGGTCCGCGGACCCTAGGTACGGCTATGCTGACCCCAGAATTTACCCTAACAAGTTGGAGACACTGCTGAGATGCGCTCCTGAGACCCCGGCAAGATCTTTTGCGACGCCAGCCATACAAGTTGCAGCCCCCTCCGGCATCGGACCTTGGAGGACTGCAGGACCCTCGCGTAATTGCAACACCACCAGACAGCGCAACCGGAGATTGGCCGTCGGGAGCCGACTTCAAAAATGTATCCCGCCCGTGGTTGGCAAGTGTCCACACGCAGTCCAGAAGAGGCGAGGCGAGCCAACGGGGAGAGGAGCCAGCAGCAGAGCGGCACCTGCAGACGTGCACCTAAATATAAGTGTGGTCCGCACAACGAGCAACAACATATTGTGTGGGTGGGAGGAGGATGTGTATGTAGGGTAGAGGTTTGTATCACATTATCATAACGTTCGGAACCAAGGTGGTGATCGCCATTTATATAAGTAAAGGGAACGGAGTGTAGGGAGTACCTTCTTGTATAGGCTAGCGTCTTGGGGGCAGGACAGTGGGTCCCCAGGGAATAGAAAGGTTGTTACGCCGACAGGTCTGGACAGTGAACACATGTGGTGGGGGAGGGTATGGCTTTCCTATGAATCGATGTTGTAGTTCAGTGAATAGATGGTTTTCCTATTAATTGAGTGGTTTAGCTCAGTCAATAGATGGTTTTCCTATTCATTGAGTGGTTTAGCTCAGCCTATAGATGTCAGTTTCCTGTATAAATTAGCTGTGACTATTTTAAGATTGGGGAAGATAGGTGACTGGTTAGGTTTCCAGTATAGGAAGCATATCACACATCAGGTGACGCGACGGGTGCAGTATACCCATGAAAAGGAGAAGAGGTGGTTGATGATGTATACTCCACTCCGGGGGAAGTGGGAAGACAGCTGTGGGGATTATGGAATTTATATGTGCAATTAAAAAGGTGGGGGTATGTGTATGATACGTGCACAAACTGTTAGTGTTACGTCGTAGTACGCCGCACTGGTTTACAGTCGCAGGGGGCCAGACACACTGAAGGGGCTTGCCGGGAGCCGGCAATGCCCATGGAAGTAGATTATATTGCAAAATGTATACAGCCGCAAAGGGCCATAGACTCTGGGGGAGTGTGCCGGATAACGACAGCTCCTTAAAAGGCAGGGTGGTACGAGAGTAAGCCTCGCAAGAGGTGTGGCTGTTAAAAACCACACGTAGCACTAACTGAACATTGAATTGCATACTGAAAACTGTTTTCCACCCTTGATGTAACAGCGGAAAATTGAAACCCTCTCGGTTCACCGTGAGTGACCTTAAAAACGACCTCTTCTCAATACCACTACACCCAGATTCCCAAGACCTAACGAGTTTCATGTATCGCAAAACAAAGTGGAAGCACACAAGACTACCTCAAGGATACTGCATGTCACCATCAATTTTCAACAGAGTGATCCAGATGGACCTAGGGAATATAGAGACAGAGAGTACGATTTTGCAATATGTGGATGACATCCTCATCTGCAGCACAACAGAAGATGAATGCAGGAAGGACTCGATCAAAATGCTTACAGTATTAGCAGAAGAAGGATACAAGGTAGACAAGGCAAAATTGCAATATTGTCAGGAAGAGGTTCTATACATAGGGCAAATGATATTTCAAAAGGACAGACACTTAGCTCCACAGAGGGCACAGACAATACTAAACACAGCTGTCAAGCCTCTTCGGAGACGTTGGTCTTTGTGGCATCGTTGGTCCCATGGACGACGAATATCGGCCATTTTTCCTTCCAAGATGGCCGCCGCGACAGACGGTGTGGGTCTAGACAATGCACAACCCAGCACTAAGGAAGCTCCACCCTCCTACTCGAGATTCAGTTTATCTTTCCCTGCTGACAATGCACGGATGCGTTGCTACTCTTCACAGACAACGCTACGTAAGTTTGTATCTAGGGAGATCTTTCCAATACGTCTTTCCTGCATCTAAAACTTGATAGCACCTAAATCTGTCCCTCGTTCTTTCCGGCTTTCAGACTCTGTATTTCTTCTTGACTCCTCTCCAACCACAGAGACTCTAGCCCCCTCTCGCTCACACCTGATCATCGGCTCCGTCGAGAAATCCGGCGAGCAGACTTAGGGTTCATCGGTACGAAGGATGGATGTAAACAGACACCTCCTGATTCAAACAGCAACCCTTCGTTGACACATTTCTTTCCCTTATTATATCTAGGGATTCCAAGTTCGGTCTGCTGACCCGCTCGTTCAACAGCTACTATTGCTATTGTACACCCAGGCTCCTCTCCCACAACTTGCCACGTAAAGATCCCTTACTTTAACACTTCTTTAACACTTCTTGCTCACTCTATACCCTGTACTTTGCTAACAAATTTCCATACTCCATTAGGTGATTACCAGAAGTCTCCTCTTCCAGCATGATACACCTCGTAATCCTTTTTAAGGGTAACTTGAGAAATACTTACCTTAGAATTCTATCACTCACTTACCCTCATATACTTACCAAACTCTCTTCTTCTTTCTCCGTCAAGACAGCTTTCCACCAGTATTCACCTGAATCTTCGCTGCACAGATGACATCGATCCTGCAGTCGCTAACACAGGGTTTTCTTCCCCAGAGGGTTTCCCTGAGACCTTTTCTCTCCTCTAGTCCTCATCCCCCTGTTGGAAGATATCTGATCCAGAGAGAGAGAGAGAAAGAGAGAGAAAGGAGAGGAAGAGGAGTATCGGTGAGTCATTGAGATAACCTGTCAGTTATTTAACTTGTTCTGAATCCGCAATTATTACAGTTAGCAACGCCCAAAATTATTTAAATCTGGGATTACCCAGAGACTGAATCGGTTATCTCAAGGTTCACGGTAGTTATCTTTACGGAAAACTATGGACCCAGCCCAACAACAACAGTTAGTTACAGAAGTACAATCTTTGACTGCTGAAGTGCAGGCTTTAAAGAAGGAGAATGCATATCTCCGGCAACAGGTGGGGAGAGTTCCTAGTTGTTCAGAATTACCACCAGGCCCGATTCCGGGGGTTTATATGACAGGAATCCTCATAAACTCAAGGCTTTTATTGAGGCCTGCACAATCCAATTTTCATTCAAAACTGCGTTTTTTCAAAATGATCGCGACAAGGTAGGACACATGATTGCTAACTTAACAGGTCCTGCCTTGGCATGGGCTACGCCACTAGTTACCACAAACAATGCTCTGCTAGATTCTTATCCAGCCTTTTTGAATAGCCTTAGAGCAATGTTTAGCCGGCAGGAGATCACAGTGTCAGCCCAGGAAAAGTTGTTGGACTTTAAACAAGGCTCACAAGATTTACTGTCATACATCACCACTTTTAAACCACTAGCAGCCGGAACCTCGTGGGCTGATGATGCGCTGATCACGTTATTCCGCAGAGGATTGAATGAGGAACTAAAAGATGAAGTGTCCCGAGTGCCTAGACCTCCAAATCTAGCAGAATTGATTACGTTGGTAATGCAGATGGACTATCGGTTGCAAGAAAGACTTAAAGAACGACGCAGAAGCCGTCCCTTGAGACAACCAACGACATATTCTCCCAGTTCAGGGAGAGCCCAGACCGATGAACCTATGCAGATAGGAGCTACCAGAGGCAGACTTACCCCGGAAGAGCGTAATAGTCGTTGAGTCAAGGGGTTGTGTATGTATTGCGGATCCAAGGATCACGCAGTTCAAGATTGCCCTATCATCCCTGTGGTTTTCGTCTTACAATCTCTGTCTCAGAAAACAGCTGCACAACCTCCATGTTAAATAATATCCAAGAAATTCCTCCCGAGTACTGGAAATTTTAGGCAGTATTCTCTGACTCAGAATATGCAGAATTACTCCCACACCATAGAGATGATTGTGCCTTGGAACTCGTTCCAGATGCACCGATCCCCTTCGGTCGCATGTATGCACTGTCCACACGGGAACGAGAAGTCCTTAAGGAATACCTCCAAAAGAACTTACGCAATGGGCTTATTCAAGAGTGCACCTCTACCGCAGGAGCTTCATTGTCCTTCATCCCACGAAGGATTCAACTGAACTGTTTATTGATTATCGGGGGTTGAATAAGATCACGACCCCTGATCGATATCCGATGCCTCTAATACCGGATATTCTTGAGGCCGTTAAGGGAGCTACAATCTTCACTAAACTGGACCTCCGTGGGGCGTACCATCTCATCCGCATACGCGCCGGCGATGAGTGGAAGACGGCTTTTCGTACTCCCTTGGGACATTATGAATATAGAGTAATGCCATTCAGCCTATCTAATGCCCCGGCTGCTGTTTTCCAGCGTTTTATGGACCATATATTTTCCGGTATTCTTCTTCACACAGTCATCATCTATTTAGATGACATATTGGTTTTCTCTACTTCACCCTCTGAACACAGTCATCACGTAAGAAAAGTCCTGCATAGACTGTCCGACAATCATCTTTTTTGCAAATTGGGTAAATGTGAATTCCACAAGAGCAAGGTGGCTTATTTGGGGTACATATTATCAGCCAAAGGGATCGCAATGGATCCAAGAAAGGTCTCAGCTATTACTGAATGGCCTATTCCACTGTGCATCAAGGATCTGCAGAGATTCTTGGGATTTGCACATTTTTATAGACGCTTCATCCCCCACTATTCTGAGGAGATTCTTCCGATGACGGCACTTCTTAAAGAAGATGTACGATTCCATTGGTCAGAAGAGGCCCACCAAGCATTTGAGAAACTCAAGAAACACTTCCTTACTGTACCCATACTGATTACTCCGGACCAATCCAAAAGGTTAATTGTAGAATCAGACGCATCACATCATGCTTTAGGAGCCGTTCTGCTTCAAGAAAATGAACAAAGGGTAAAATGCCCCATAGCCTATCTATCGAAGATGCTTTCACCTTCAGAAATAAACTATTCAGTTCTCGAAAAGGAACTTCTGGCGATCAAGAGAGCTTTTGAGGAGTGGAGACACCTACTATTGGGGGCAAGACACGCTATTGAAGTTCGAACAGATCACAGCAATCTGCGAGTCTTACAATACTCACAGACCAGGAATGGCCGACAGGCACGTTGGGCTCATTTCCTTTCCCCCTATGAGATAGTATTCACCTTCATACCAGGAAGAGTTAATCTAAAGGCAGACTCACTGTCCAGGAAGGATTACAACACCACAACCCCTTTCCGATCTGAACCTCTTTTTCCACAAGCAAGATTTTTACAGGTGGTTAAAACCTTTCTTCAGTTGGTGGCTGACTCAACCTCTCAATTCATCCAGCTGAATCCCCGATTTGTGGCCACTTGGAAGCTTACCCTCTCCCAAGGGTGTGCTTATAGAGATAAACTACTATTTCTCCCCTCTGAGGAATTGAGAAGATCGGTTCTACAACTCTGCCACGACTCCCGGTTGGCTGGCCATAGAGGCGTGGCAAATACCAAGGAGTTGGTTCAACGTAATTTCTGGTGGCCGGAGATGACTCGAGACATACAAGATTATGTGTCCACCTGTGCCATATGTTTGCAATCCAAGTCCTCTCGGTCAGCCCCCTTGGGTCTTCTGTCGATAATGCCTGTCCCAAAACGTCCTTGGCAAATGGTATCAACGGATTTTATAGTTGAACTGCCTATATCTGACGGTTGCACTGTGATCATGGTGACAGTGGACTATTTTACAAAAATGGTTCATTTTGTTCCTCTTCCTCGGATTCCCACAGCGGCCCAGATGGCAAAGATCTTCCTTTCACAGATATTCACTCTTCATGGCCTTCCTGAAACAATCGTCTCTGATTGTGGGTCTCAAGATACGTCTCGATATTGGCAGCAAGCTTGCAAGAGCTTGAACATCTCCCGAGCGTTCAGATCGGTTTTCCATCCTCAAACTAACAGCCAGATAGAACGATTGAATCAGACTCTGGAGGGGTACTTGTGACGTTACATCTCTGCTTCACAAGACAACTGGTGATCTTTACTACCCTTGGCAGAGTTCGCCTGCAATAACTCTCGTCACTCCGCTCTGAGTTTCAGTCCTTTCTTTGGCTCCTACAGATATCATCCTACCTGTTTTCCTACTGGTCCTTCATCCTCTTCCTGGTTTCCGGATATGGACAACCTGCTCAGGACGATCCAAGTGGGACATTGAACAGCTAAGACATCTCTTTTGGATGCTCAGAGTCGTGTCAAACGCTTTGCGGACAGACACCGCACTCCAGCGCCAAGATTGGTGCCAGGTGATTTAGTATGGTTGTCTTCCCGATTTTTACCCCATCATTTGGTCCCTTCCAAATTGTCTCCTAAATATTTCCCATATTGCAACAACTGGGTTCATCTGCTTTCAGACTCAAGCTACCTCCTTCTTGGTCCAGAATTCATCCAGTATTCCATGTGTCTCAACTGAAGAAGGATGTAGTTGATCGGTTTTCTAGAGCAAGGGATGCTCCCCCTCCTCCTATTGTCACTCCGATGGGACCTGAATATGAAGTGGCTGGCATCTGTGACTCTCGCCTTTTTCGGGGTCGTCTTCAGTTCCTGATTGATTGGAAGGGTTACTCTCAAGCTGCTCGCTCATGGGAATCTGCATCAGCGGTTCATGCTCTGGCGCTTATCCGCCGGTTTTTTCGGGCTCATCCTAATAAGCCGGGGGCCCCGGCCCATTGGAGGGGGCATACTGTCACGCCTCTTCGGAGACGTTGGTCTTTGTGGCATCGTTGGTCCAATGGACGATGAATTTTGGCCATTTTTCCTTCCAAGATGGCCGCCGCGACAGACGGTGTGGGTCTAGACAATGCACAACCCGGCACCAAGGAAGCTCCACCATCCTACTCGAGATTCAGTTTATCTGTCCCTGCTGACAACGCACGGATGCGTTGCTAGTCTTCACAGACAACGCTACGTAAGTTCGTATCTAGGGATATCTTTCCAATACGTCTTTCCTGCATCCAAAACTTGATAGCACCTAAATCTGTCCCTCGTTCTTTCCGGCTTTCAGACTCTGTATTTCTTCTCAACTCCTCTCCGACCACAGAGACTCCAGCCCCCTCTCCCTCACACCTGATCATCGGCTCCGTAGAGGAATCCAGCGAGCAGACTGTTAAGGTTCATCGGTACGAAGGATAGATGTAAACAGACACCTCCTGATTCAAACAGCAACCCTTAGTTGACACATTTCTTTCCCTTATTCAATATCTAGGGATTCCGTGTTTGGTCTGCTGACCCGCTCGTTCAACACCTACTATTGCTATTGTACACCCAGGCTCCTCTCCCACAACTTGCCAGGTAAAGACCCCTTACTTTAACACTTCTTGCTCACTCTATACCCTGTACTGTGGTAACGAATTTCCATACTCCATTAGGTGATTACCAGAAGTCTCCTCTTCCAGCGTGATACACCTCCTAATCCTTTTTAAGGGTAACTTGAGAAATACTTACCTTAGATTTCTATCACTCACTTACCCTCATATACTTACCAAACTCTCTTCTTCTTTCTCCGTCAAGACCGCTTTCCACCAGTCTTCATCTGAATCTTCGCTGCATAGACAACATCGATCCTGCAGTCGTTGACACAGGGTTTTCTTCCCCACAGGGTTTCCCTGAATTAAAAGAGGTGATATCAACAGCACCGGTCTTGGGTACCCCTAATTATTAGAAGGCGTTTTATATATTCTCATACTCTGATGGGGTGGTAATGAAAGCGGTACTAACACAATAGACAGCATGGGCCACAAACTAATTGCATATTACAGCGGCCAGTTAGACCCAGTAATGACAGGACATTTCCCGTGCGAACAACACTTGGCTGCTGCAGCTTTTGCTGTAGAAAAAGCATCCTCAATAACAATGGGATGTTCCACAACACTTTATGTGGAGCATGCCCTTTTTGCGATTTTATACAAAGCCAAAATGCACCCTGAGTACACAAAGAGCAACAGGCTATGAAATAATCCTCTCCCGACCAGAACAAAAATAGTGAGGTGCAAACATTTTAACCCAGCACAATTCCTAGCAGAAATAGGAGAGGGAGAATATGTCCACAATTGTACAAAAGCTATTGAACTGTACTCAGAAACACGTAAAGTGGAGGAAGATGCACTTGAGGGGGAAGAGGTACTATATCTTGACGGGTCACGGGTCATCAACAATTGACCAAGGTGATGGGAGAGAAGAACAGGGGCAGCAGTGGTAAGATTAAGAGAGGACTGGACAAGCGAGGCAGTAAGATGTGTTAGGTTGCCTCCACAGTATTAAGCACAAGCAGCAGAATTAGTAGCCCTCATAATAGCCCTTAGAGAGAGAGAGAAGGAAAATGGGTCACTATCTATTCAGACAGTGCCTATGTAACATCAACAGTGCAGTCTGGTCTAGCAAGGTGGTTAAGAAGAGGGTTCAGACGGGCAGATGGCACACCATTACAGCACGCACACTTCCTAGGGGAACTAATTGAGGTTGTGACATACCCAATACAACTCGCATTGGTGAAGTGCCAGGCACACACAAATGGGGAGGACCCAATATCAAAAGGAAATGAAGAAGCAGATTTTTATGCAAAACACACATCATATTTTGGGGAGTTATGGGACCTCCAAGAAAAGCAAAAAGAGAGGGGAGGGGCAAGACAGATGCTAATGAAGGAAGGTTTACAACCATCTACCAGAAACTCAAATAATGGAATTACAGGCAGCCACATCAATGACAGAAAAATAACTCTGGGTAAAAAGAGGGTGCTTAATGTCCACACCAGACGCACTGTGGAGACAAAATAATACCAGAAATGTAGTGATGCCTTTTGCATTATTACAAACAGCATTAACACAATTACACCATCCTGCACATACTGGGAAGGAAGTGATAGCAGCACGAATAGGAGAATCATGGTTCTGTGAATGTCTCAACTGCCTTCTAAAGGAAAGAATTGCGAAAACACAACTGTCAACCAAAAATAATTGGCTGTATTGCCTCCCCCGGCTCTATTTGAGCTATGGAACAAACCCGTGTCGGACCACCACCTCACGCCCCACGAGGTGGTGACCGGTCGCCAAATGCACCTTCCACGGGCTTGACCCACAAGGGCCATGTATGATCGCGAGGGGGTAGCGGAAGTATTGGGGAAGGAAATGCATGAATATGTCACTTCACTGGTTACTAGTGCCTTATTTATCTCTCAACAGATCCAACAGACAAAGGGGAGGTCAGAGAACAATCAACAACAAGCAAACGACACTCAAGGACAAGCAAAAGACTCAACGATCAAAGAAGGAGACCAAGTTCTCCTGCGTAATTTTACCCATAAATGGAATTCGCCCAGATTTATGGGTCACCATGAAGTGAAAAAGGTTGCAGATAGGGCAAACAAATTAAAAGGTAAACCTGTTTGGTCGCACTTACACAACATCAAGCCCTACAGAGGATCGACCTCGCCCCACCTCAGCATTGACAGGGGCAACGCTTCAGCAACGGATACATTAGAAAACAGCAGCGTCCCGCTATCATTACCTACTAGTTTAGATACTTCCAAGGACACGAGCGAGAAAAACCACAAAGGTCACTCCATGATCAGGTGCTCACTGACATCTGATATCCCCATAGAGATATTAGTGGATATCTAGAACAACTGGACGCTACTCCAAAATACATAGAATTATAATGCAAATGATGGTTGTACAAATAAAGTTCACTGCAACATAGATAGGGCTATTCATCACGCATGCACCCATTAGGAATACACTGTGTTACACAGTCTTTGCAAGCTCTGTTTTTCTTTTTTGCCTCACACATGCAGGGTTCTGTGTCTGACAAATGTATGTGAATAAATGTTGAAGATAGATTGAAAATGTATTTGATTTAGATGTTGCCTCCCATTGAACACCCTGAAGCACTCTCCCACCAATATGTTCACGCCCTGCGAAGACCCACCCACTCCAGACCAAGGCCATCACGCGTGTATTATAACACATTCATTAAGTATATAGCACAATCAGACCCACAACTCCACTATGTCCTACCCATACTTAGAAGCAGAGCGAAAAGGAGGATCTGGGAGGAGCTTTTTTCCTGGGCATTAAATGACTACATAGTTCACCGGGCTTAAAATACTTACAAATACGGGGGATGGCCAATTCCCCTTAAAAGGCTGCATGGTGGACCTCTGCTCTCACCTCCTGACGGCCGCCAAAATTTCCATCACCAGACTATGAAAAAACCCAGAAGGTCCATCCGCACAAATGTGGTGGTCCAACTGTTGGGAAATCGTGGCAGCCGAAAAAGTCACGGCCATCAGACTTGGCAATAGAACCAAATTCGGGCGTATCTGGGTCCCCTTCCGGGACTACGCACAACAATTCCCCGGCATGGAAAGACAGCCCCTGGTGCTGCGTTGGATGGAAACCCAGGACTGAAAGGAAAGGGGCATTACAAACAACCGGTGAACCGAAGGACTTCTGTTTAAAACCGAGTCGTTAAATACCTTGCAGACTAAGTTGCACAAATCCGCAGAAGCTTCCCCTGAAAAAGCCCCTCCCGAGCCCAAGCACCGAGACATACCGACAGCTTCACAATAAGCCAACTGTGAAAGAGGCAGTCTTCCCGTTCCTCCCTCGGACCTTGCCCCGCCCCTCTCTTTATTATTTGTTTTGTTCTTGGAGAAAGTTTGTTGTTTGTTATGATTCAGTTGTATTGATTGCAATTTTTCTTTTCTTGTGTGCCTTTACAAGCCCCAAAGCATTTAACGCATGAATATCTGCAAAGCTTGTTGTACCAAAAAACAATAAAAATAATTTTGGAAAAAAAATACTTACAAATACTAATACATTAACGCTGACTTAGTGCGATTTTCAGACGGGTAACTATATCTTCTCAATGACTATAGGACTGCTAGGTAAGTGCTAATAATACCCACCGTAATAAAGATTGTAATACAAATTATGTGTGTAATATTGTCTACCGGATTGGTAAATGCCGTTGTTTGGCAAACATACACAGCTTTGCATGTATCTGCAACGCCCATATTAACATTCCCCCCACCCAAGCTGCAAGGAGCACTGTGTCAGGTGGTACGACAAGCACAAAC
Source organism: Ambystoma mexicanum (assembly GCF_040938575.1). Lineage (NCBI taxonomy): Eukaryota > Metazoa > Chordata > Amphibia > Caudata > Ambystomatidae > Ambystoma > Ambystoma mexicanum. Next base: position 1,152,533,101 of record NC_090932.1, read on the forward strand.
GAGAAGGTAAGGAGAGGTAAGCGTAGCATTGGCACTGATGTTAATGGGGTTGACACATATCTCACTGGTACAGCACATGTCACAAACTGTCACAAACAACATGTGGTACAAGCACATGTCAAAAATTGGTAAAGACACAACACAGGATAGCTGCTATGTCTGCTCATCGATCCCGTATGCCATGAGCGCTTCCAGAACCTTTGTAGCCACAGAAATACCAGCAACAATGTCACCGTGCCTCCTATACCTTGCATTGTTCCAAACACGGGGCACAGTCCAAAGGAAAACGGCAACCCTCCGGTGGAGATCAAAAGCAACATACCTGTATGAAGATAATTTCATAAAGACATTACCTATGTTTGATAACTACTGGCAGCACACACACAAGCACTCCAGTACATAACTGACGGACCAGAAAAAGGAGAAACAAAGGAGGTGACGTTAGACTATCTGCCATGCAAATGGAGAGGCAGAGAAACAGGGAGAGAACCTGGTTTCTGGGAATGCCCCCAGATGTTGGTGTTCGAGGAAGGTATACACTAAGGAGGAATGGGTGGATGGAGTGGTGGGAAGAAAGCCATTAACATGAACAAAGGCTGCAGTGAACACCGTCCAGGAAGAAAACGATAAGTGCCTCAAGGAATGGGCTAAGAGTGCAAGTTTGCTGACATGGCTGGATAAGGCTGATGGCCCACTAACAATCATTCCTCTTACAACGCCAACACTATGTTACCTGCATGACGGGGATATCGAAGTGGGGACAAACAAGGGATGCAGGAGAATAGAGAAGATAGACGATATGGGATCTGGCACGGCGCTACTGATGGACCACTATTGGGCATGTGTGACAAAAGCATATGACAAACTACCACCTAACAGGGGAGAGATCTGCTCCCTGGCACATTGATATTGATATTTTATTTATAACGCACTCATACACATGTGTTTCAGAGCGCGACAAGGTAAGGGAGGGGAACAGGGGAGAAAACAAAACAACGATCTTACTAGGCCCAGTGAAATTGAGAACGTGCAACTGCTTGGGAGAGGGTGCAGGGAAAAAGTGCAAGGGAGGGGGGAGAAGTGGAAAGTGCAGAGCAAGGGGAGAGCAGAAATAAATACTGATAAATACATGATAAGAACAGCAAACACGGCAATAGTAGTGCATCCAGCAAGTGAGGGAAGCAGACAGGGTAGGTCTGGTAAGTGCAAGGGACGAGGAGGGGGGCCTGTGTGGGTACAGATACAGACCCCAGTGTAAAGGGCGGCCAGAAGGCAGTGCAGGAGGGTGGAAAAGATAAGCAGGAGCCTGGGCCCGGTGGACAGAGGGTCGCCAGGTGCACATTACCAAGAGAGACCAGAATCAGCAGAGGAGAGGGGGGGGGCGAAAGCAGAAGCAAAGAGATGGTCTTAAGGTGCTTCCGAAACCGGAGGTGGTTCTCCTCAAGTTTTAGGGTTGTAGGGAGGCTGTTCCAGAGGGAGGCCCCAGCTGAAGAAAGAGATCGGCCCCCAGCTCGTTTCTTAGAAAAACAACTGACCCTGAGGGAATTAGAGGTAGAGGAGCGGAGAGCTCGAGAGGGGAGGTATTTGCAGAGGGATAGCTGAAGGTATTTTGGACCCAGGCCCCAGTAAGCCTTTTGGATAATGCAGAGGGTTTTGAATTTTATCCTTGAATCCACTGGGAGCCAATGAAGAGATGTCAAGGCTGGAGAGATACGATCCCAGGGCTTAAGGCCAAGGACAAGTCTTGCAGTCCTGTTCTGAATTATTTGCAGAGGACGGAGAGTAGAGGAAGGTAGATTTAGAAAGAGGCTGTTGCCGTAGTCCAACCTAGAGAGAACCAGAGCTTAGGATACCATGAGCTTCTGGGGGAAGGAGAGGAAAGGTAGAGTACCTCTGAGGAGGTGCAGTATGAAGTTTGACTTTTTAGAGACCTCAGAGATGTGGGCAGAGAAGGAAAGGGCGGAGTCAAAGATGACCCTGAGGTTCTTAGCCACACAGGTGGGGGTGGGAGGAGGGCCCAGGGAAGCAGGCCAGAGAGTGAGGGGAAAGGATGGTGGAGGTGTGCCGATGAGGAGGATCTCCGTCTTGCTGGCATTCAGACAAAGATCATTGGCGGCACACCAATCTTGAATGGCAGTTAGGCATTCAGAGATAAGAGGGGGAGAAGAGGTGGCCGAGGGCAGCCTGAAAAGTAGCTGAGTGTCATCATTGTAGCACTGAAAATTTGAGCAGAAGATGGCAATGCAATGGGCGAGAGTTGCCAGGTATTGGTTGAAAAGCCAGGGTGAGAGGTTAGACCCCTGAGGGACACCACAGATAGAGAGGAAGATAGATGATAGGAAGGACCCATGTTGGCCCTGGGAGGGTCGGTCAGAGAGGAAAGAGGTCAGCCAAGCCAGAGCCTGATCAGTGATACCCAGGTTATCACCCAGGTTATCACGGAGACGGTTGAGCAAGATGGTATGGTTGACTGTGTCGAAGGCAGAAGAGAGATCAAGGAGGATGAGGACAGAGGGAATGTTAGAGAGCAGATGTTCACAGATGTTCAGGAGAGCGGTTTCCGTGCTTCTGGCTGATCTGAAGCCAGACTGGTGGTCATGGAGACAGCCAACAGAATCGGAGTGAAGGTTAAGCTGGGAGATGGACAGCTTTTCCAGGATTTTGCCCAGAAAGGGAGTGATGGAAATTGAGCGATAGTGGGATCGGAAGGATCTGCTGTGGGTTTCTTGAGAAGAGGATGCACAAGGGAGTGCTTCAGCGAAGAGGGGAAGGATCTGGAGGCAAAGGAGAGGTTGCAGAAGTCGGCAAGGGCCAGAGCGAGGGTGTCAATATGGTCCTTGATAGCAGTAGGCACAATCGGGACACTCACGCACATGTTAATGTACCCTCGCTAGTGGTACCCCAAAAACATGTCAAGATGGACGACTTCCCTAAAATGGATGAAGCGGAGGAAAAGATCACTATCACCTACCCCACTACCATCCAACAATGACATCACAAAAGAGCCATCATTACAAAGAGTGAAACAGCAGGGAAATTACTTTTGGGGCAAATCAGAAGCTGCACTGGACGAAGTACCAGCATCACATCGGCTGTTCAGCAGGGCTGCCATGTTTTTCTCGGGAATAATACACCTAGGGTTCTAGACATACGCAAATGCAAAGTGGCTCCAGATTACCCAGTGGGAGCAAATAATGACAATAAATTCAACAGTCAACGGATTTAGCGCAATAAAAGAAGAGCTCCGAGCTATACGATTAGTGGCCCTCCAGAACAGATACGTGCTGGACCTGCTCACAGCCATGGAAGGAGGAGTATGTGCAAAAATACAGAGCTCCTGCTGCACGTTCATACCAGCAAACGACAAAGATAATGGAACGTTATCAGAAGCAGTATCACAATTGGCAAAAATGCACGCTAAAATGGAAGAAGAATCAAAAGGCACGAAGAAGGACAGGAGCTGGTTCTGATATCTCTGGTCATGGATGCCATCATGGCTTGCTGATGGCCTAAAAATAGTAGCAGGAGGCCTATTTTTCGGGTTGGCTTCTCTACTTGGGATAAAAGTGTGCATAGCAAAATCAAAGACGACTGCAGAAGAAATTATTGGAATTAAGCTACTCCAACCTGCAACAAAGAGACATAATACATATGGAACGAGAGAGGCTAAGACAACAACTAATGGAATCAGATATGTACCTTCCTTCGATGAAATTGTAAAACCCAAACAATCCCAAGATTTATGTCAGAAAATGGGTTCACTGCAAGCCCGGAGGAGGATGTGTGTACATGTACTGGTCGTTTCAAGATCATGTGAACCACTATGGACATCTAGTGGGGATTGCGAAGGTTTGGCCCCGGAAAGATAGCAAGAGAATAGATAATTTTGTGGTCGACAAGTCGACCAGAGGGGCTACTGAAGAGGGAAAATCCGAGTGTCCCTTCCCTCCTGATTGGGCTCCTAACCGGAAGAAGCACTCCCGACAGAACAACTATCGACTATCCGAGATTGCACCCGGTCCCACCTCTCCCAACGTAAGCTCGTATCACAACAGACAGCCAGCCATCCGCCCGCTCAATCCCGTGATGGCAAAAGCCTTAGCCAACACAGCCAACGACAACCAAGACCGAGCTGGAGATGACTATATTGACCAACTCGATTGACGTTCCTGCAAGCCATGCTGCAAGTCGTTAGAGACTCCATGACGACATAGCCGCGTTAGACAGGAAGCACACATGCAGTAGGCACAATCGGGACACTCACACACCAATCCACACGAAGAACATACACGTACAGTTCTATGAGCTAGAAGACAGTGACACACATCCTGTCTGCACTTTTGTTATTTTTCATATAGGCTCACTATTGCAACGTAGAAACGCAAGTTGCCAGAAGAGCTTGTGTACACACTTGCAGACGCTACTCGCTATTTACTATATGGATGGACAGGAGCATGTAAGGGACCTGACCGCTCATTGCATGCTTTTAACCCTTGAACAAACATATTGGAAGAATAACCACAGTTTAGGTAGGCCTCAAATCAATCCAGCACACTAAAACTCCTTTTACAGAAATCTCAAAGCTGCAAGCTGCTGAGTGAGCAGAATCGCCCTGGCATGGTCTGCCACTGCCAAGGCCACAATGTTGCAAGTGACATTCCTCACTCACGATGCCACGATGAGCCCAGCTACAGGGCAGGATAACTCAAGCTAAAATACAAATGAAAACGAAGTAATTTGACTTCCCTAGCAATCTCATCACATGTCATCCGGCCGACCTGACATGCCAAGACCTGGAAGCTGTGAAGATGTAGCCATCTCACGTCTGAGACTGAACCTTGCTACATAATTGCAACAATTCACCTACAATATGCCCTGGGACTGGACTATTCTCATGGCATTAGCAAAGACCTCATTGTTACACACTTGCACATAGTCACATCTTATAGATACACATTATACGACAGCAGGTGTCTTGCGGGCTGGGAACAACGATGGTCCCAGGCTTGGGGGCCCGCAGCCTGACCAATCAGGACACGGGGGAACAGGGGCTGGCGTCCGGTAACATCAAGGGTTCTAATGTAACATTTTTCAGGTAACAATTTTCAGGGATGAACCAAGTACACCACCTGACACCGTGACCACCAATAACAAAATACCCTATATGTTTCCATACTGGGCCTACCACCATGGGAGCAAACCAGAGTGGCGTTAGGTTGGGGGAAGGATTTTGGTAAGTGACGACAAAATTGGGACATCACGAGTGTACAAAAAGGGCCTGCGAACCTGAACTTGTTGAGATGTACTCGGATGGATCTTGGTGCCTAGTATGTTGTCCCTGCTCGTTTGATATAATAAAACGGCAGTTAACCTTTGCTCCTTGTGTGGACCTCGACTTCTTTGGGACATTGGAAGGAGTTAGGGCCTTCCGTGAGCTGGAGGTCCGCGGACCCTAGGTACAGCTCTGCCGACCCCAGAATTTACCCTAACAACATAAAATGTGGTGAAATAATGCCACTGTTTTTTCCCAAGGCTCGTGAGTTCCAAGTTTCCATTTCTCCGGAATATTCTGCATGTAAGCAATATGGTCTTCATCTTCCTTCATCTTATGTGTCATAATTGCACCCTTATCTGATGTGTCAGAATACTGTACCCTGAGAGCCCTCCATACATCTGCTCTGAAATAGTTAAATCGTGCTCCCTCATGTGCTGTGTTTTGTGCTGTCACACTCGAATACCCTACTCTCCTCCATATGTCATCAGCTCTTTCCCCAAGAATAGCTGCCAGGAGACCTTTTATGTCCCCTATGGCCAATGTATATCCTCCTGTCATTTTTTCTAACTCGTATATCCATTTCCCAAAGCCCGAAGTAAAACTCGGGAGCTTGTACCTTAAATTATCCTTGTCCATTTGTGGCCATGGAATATACTGTGGCCTTGCTCCCCCTTTTTTCAATAAGGGAAACTGCGTAAATCCCAACCCGCAGTCGGCTCCCATCGTCAGCCTATCCATGGCAGGGACGATCATCCCTGTCTGTCTCCTTGATGGTAACGACCTTAACCTGCTCACATATGGTGGTGATTCTCCCTTCTCACTATACAATCGTCTTCTGGGACGCTCTGGATATGGTATGGGATCTGGCGTCCTCTCCTTAGGTTGTTCCAGATCTGACCATCTTACTTCTTTATCTAATTGCAGGCTTCCTTCGAGGGCGCATGCGCTCCCCCCTCCTACCTCGAGGATGGAGTCTCTGTCCTCATCTGACATGTCTTGTCCCCAACTAGTGTGACTATCATCGCCTTCAACCTTGTCTAGGTTCAGTCTGCTTAAGGACAGTGCTCTATGTTCGTGACTGGACAGAATTGCTTCTTCACTTTGTGACTGAAATGCTAAGGATTGATCCCTTCTCCCTAGACTTCCATAGTTGCTACCTTCCTTTAATTCCTGATAGGCCTTATCGATCCTGTCTCCGATGCTTCCTACATCAAAGTTTTCTTTTCCAATACTATTCTAGATGCCCCTGATGCTGCTTCCTTTATCAGTAGGAGCTCTTCTGTTCTGTCCCATCGTATTGCTGGGCTTGGCCCTACCGGTTCCTTACGAATAAGGGTAATATCAATATCCCCCTGTCTCTGTCTTCGGTCTAATTCTTCATCTAGTTCTCTTAATTTTCTCGCATCCGTTCTAATTCTGTCTTCCTCCTGCCTTTGTTCTTCCCTCCTTCCTGCTTCCCTTCTTTCCGCTTCTTCCCTTCGTCTCTGCATTCTTTTGTCCCTTAATTTCTGTACTTCCTCCTATTCTCTCTTCCTTTCTTTTCTATCCCTGTCTTCTATTGCTCTCTGCCTATTGTCATGCTTTCTTTGTTCTTATGTCTGTTCTTTTTTCTCTTGCTCCTCCTGATACACCTGCTCTTGTCGCTCCCTGTTCTTCTTTTTCTGCTCATCCTCTTTCAATCTCTTCTCCAGTTCCTTGACCCTTTTATCTTGTTCATCCTTATCTTCCTTTTATTTAACTTCACCGATGATTTTCCCATCTAACTTGAGTAATATCTGTCCTCCCATCCATTCGTTCTGCGCTAGCGTTACCTCGTCAGCTTTATCCTTCTCTCCTTTCCCTCTCTTAAATTCCCTTTCTATTTCTGTCGATATATTCGACCGCTCACTCTTCTCTTCTTCGTCTTGCAGGATCTTGAAGATCTCTTCTTTTCTCTTATTCTCTTCTGGACTATCCTCACTGCTATAAGCGGGAGGTTTGTATATTGGGTTACTATACCCCATTGCCACTTTCAAATCCTTTAAAGGATACAACCATACTTCTTCTGTGCTAGCACCTTTTTCTTCAGCCGAGGTAAGGGGTGCTGAGGGCTTAACACCTTCCTCCTTACGCGTACTAAGCATCTACTCCTCAGGTGGCAGTTCTTCCCTCTCTTCCTGGTACATTTTCCAGAGCTCTAAAATTCCTAATCTCTTCTCTAATGTCTTCCCCGTGTAAGCAGTGTGCAAGTATGTGGTCATGTGTTACAATACCGCTTTTGACAGCGATCCCTCTTGTGGCCACATCATGAACATCTTATCTGCCATGCCTTTCACCCATTTCCGCACTATACTGTTTGAGCTTGGGCATATGCTTTGGCAGTGTCTTGCATAACTGCATCAGAGGAGTGTCTCCCATAATGACAAGTCTCAATTGACGGTCAATACTTACCAGGCTTAGGAAATAACCTGTATACTTTTTACTCAAATCAACACCTTTTCACTGTTCTAAAAACAACAAATATAAGTGAGCACCATCAATCGCCGCTCAAGCCTCTAATTTCTCAATTTGTCATATCTGCCTTTGGATTGGTACCAACCACTTCACTAGGTCATGACTATAGCTCCTCAACTTTTGTCAATTACTTCACAACTTTTATCGCTCTTCGTTATTTTTACCCAACAAACAGCATGCAGACTAGTTGACTTTACACATTAATAAACACCCTGTGGTCACCTTTTTCTTTCTCGCCTTTTCTTAATACCCTGTACAAGGTTTGAGACATCACCTTACACAAACCTGTTCATGCATTATATATTTCACTCTACTCCCACTGGAGTTTGAGACGTCTCCTTCTAAACTTCCTTGAGCTAGGGTTCTAGGCGCTATTCTTCTCTTCACACAATATTACCTGTTACTTAAAAATGATCACAGCCCTGTCCCCTTAATTTGCCATTCCCCTTAGTCTATTCACCATTCATTCGTTAATCGGGTTGAAGCCTTCGGTATCGACTCATCCTCCAACCAACCACTTCGCCTTCCATCCGCAGAGCGCCTGTGGAAATCGGGCAGGGATTTCGTCAAAGGGGGACCTGCCCACCGTCTCGGTTCTTCTTGCAAGATTATTTCTATTCGGCCGCTCTCCACAGGAAACCTTGCAATCGTCCGGCAAATGGCAGAGGATGCCTGATCATCCGAAACTCTGGAGACAAACTCGTTTGGATCTTTTAACCATCCGCAGTGCTACCACGTGAGCTTAGAGCCCTTTGGGTAACACGCATGCAGTGGATGGGATGCAGAATAACTCTGACACCAAATAATCAAACCAACTTTGAAGATGGCAACGTTTTCTGTTTTAATATCAATTGTCTAAAACGGAGAGTTACAACGGACATCAACGGATGTTTGCTCGAGCTCTCAAATCATTTTACAAAAAATCCAATTTTTATAGTAAAAACTCATCATACGTGAGGTCATACTACTTGCAAAATAAGAAACGCCTACGAGGGGTTCTGATAGGTTCAAGGGGAACATCTAAGTATACTTTCTATAAGGGGTTGGGTTGCGATTGGATCTCTGTCAGGTGGACAACTTATGCCTACCTCTAGTGCAAGTCATCTTCAACACTATTAAGTACACGGTGTATCATTGGCTCTCAAACTGTAAGGCCCTTCGTTATATGACCCTCTACAATTGGTTGGCACTCTTGTGCCATGTCTGGAACATTCGGCTCACTCAGCAGCACGTAAGCTCATACCCAGGTGCCAGGAGGTGGACACAACTTTACCTCCCCACACAATTAGCCCAACGTCTCTCATCACCCATGCCTTCTGCCATGAAGATTATCTTTGAACTTGGCCTTGCAGTGTATTCTTGTCTCTGGGAATATAAGGGAGTGCGTGCATGCACTATCACTGTTCTAGAACTCCAAGCACAACTCTAATTCCATCCTTGGCTCACGTGACAGGAGACCACGATTTGGTCCATTTTGCAGCATTTAAATGTCTTAAATGAATAAAACTTGGCATGCTTGGTGTTCTTTCTTTGTACCTTAACAAGGGATGATTCCGCTCCTCATGTTCAACGCCTTCAAAAAGAGATAACCAGTCTTGGCTGCCTTTAGCCTTGACACCAGGTCAGACAGCTTCACCATTCATCTAATTCTGACTGTGACACAGTTCTCGGCCTCTTCTTCTCCATGGGTCTGAAATTACTAAATTATTGACACCATTGTCCAGCTTCTATACAATGGCGGCTCTGTCTGCAGTCTATTCACAATGTATAGCCAGCTTCTATGATCACTTAGCCTACTTGCGTTGCTGCATTTGTACAATTATTGAACAGCTTGCATTTTCTGCAGTACTCTTCACATGTGCATTCTTCTTTTCGCATATGAAAGTTTACTTGATTATTTACTTTGTCATCAGTTTCCATAAGGTCTATATATTCTCTTCAGCCAGTCTTCTTAGGGTCTCATGCTTGTCTCCTGTGATGTCACCAACTCCTTTTCTTGCTCTTTTTCATATTCCTTTGGGATTTCCTCCATTAGATTGTCATCTCTTTGGGAGAACATCTGATAGGGTCTTCTCAGTGGGTAACTTCTCTCAAATATTCTTCGGGGTATGGTCACAAGCATGGCACAATCTCAGGCTAGCAAAATACAGGTGAACAGGTGGTAGGGGGGGTGGGACACTTTGCAGAGGCATTCGGCTGCTCCTCTATAGAGGTTTAAAAGTCAGCAGCTGGTGCTCACTCATCTGTCTCCAGAAGCGACGACTACCAGGAAAATCACCTTAAGGGTGAGCATTGTTAATGATCAGGAATGCTGGTCAGTTCACTGGATGGCCCAGGAACACTTCCGAGAAGGATCTTTTGGCAAGTAATCGGGAGGTGCACAGGTAGTTGTTCCCACTACTCCAAAGGGTTGAAGCGCCCTTGCATGACTTCAGGATCAATACCAAAAGCAGGGGTCCGGCAGGACAGCAACGGGTTCAGGGTGCCAAACCTTCCAGTGCGTCTCCAGTGATCCTGCGTGTCTGCGACAGTGTTTCAGGATACTTGGTTCCTTCTGTAGTTCGGAGTGAACTTCAGTTAATCGACCTGGAATGGATGCAGAGCCCCTTCTCTTATCCAAGATTTGTTTCACGCTCAAATCTAGGATAACCAATGGAAGATCTGCTCTCTTGCATGCACGCCAGGCGTGGGCCAATCATGGCCCATGTTGGTCTCAGTCATTCAGGCACAACAGACATCCAGGCACCAGTTGTGTGGATTGGGACCAGACAGTCCCTGTCCTCTTCCTGGGAACTAGCACATGTGACATGCAGGAGCCTGCAAAAGATGTGGTTTTCGCAGGAGGCTGCATGCCCAAATAAGGAAAACCTGGGTCAGCTCGACCTGGGTGAAGGCTACAGACAAGATGGCCAAAGGACAGAACTAAAGACTTTGTGGCACGGCGATTTTGAGCACTGGCCACCGTCAGGCTTCAAACGCGATAAACGCGTATGGTTTAATAAAAAGAAGTCAAAATACAAATAAAGTGAACTGGTAGGCACCCTTGTATAACCACCAACATATCCCTAGAGGGTGTCTAGGGCCATAAAATGAACAAGTCCCTGTGCGTACTGTAAGGTACTTGGCACACAGATAAAAAGTTACCAAGAAACAGCAACATAATCAAAGACTAAGGGAAACATAGTTTCCCAGTACTGATAGTCTAAAGGACGTTTCAGTTTCCCTATAACAAGTGAACAAAAGCCCAGGGGAGCGTTGCTGAAGGCTGTGCTCCACTAGAAAAAGTCAGGTTAGGTCAGTCAAGCAAAAGCAAAAAGTTTGGAGGGTCCATAATATGGAGGGTAAATTGCACTTACAGAAATCTTTCCTAACAACAAACATTAGGGTTCAGAGGACCTACTCCTTACTCTCACAACATTCTCTGTCCTAGTGAGATGGGCTGTTATCAGAGACATGTTATTCTCCAAATCCCAGAACCACAGTCCCATTGCTTCTCTGCACAGAGGCTATGACCCCACATCACCCCATTTGTTGAGGTAGCGGATGGCCAGACAAGACCAGCACATTCTTGCTTCTCACAGAGAGAAGAAAGGAAATCAGGGCCAGCCTGAGCTCCAGCAAATTGATGTGTTTCTGAGCTTCCATTGGAGACCAGGGTCCGCTCACTGTAAGATCTAGCAGGTGAGGACCCACACCCGTCCATGACATGTCCATGACTAGGAAGCTGTGGCCAGGGTTACCAAAGCAACACCCCTGTCAGCAAGTTGTCTCTCAGGGTCCACCGCACAAGATTTCAAGACACACTGTCTGAGACCTGCAAAATGTCTGATATGTTGCGCTAGAATTGAGATCAATGACATTGAATTCGCCACTGGGGTCAACTCACGCCCAAGAGAGTCTGTGGCACCACTGTGATGCTGGAGGCCATAAGGCTTAGAAGGCAGAGAAAAGCGGGAGCCCGATCTAGATCCTTTGCATGGAAGACAAGCACCATCTAAAGGATATTCGCAACCTGATACTCAGGGGATAAAGCTCTGCGCAAGCGGGTGTTGAAGACAGCTCCGATGAAGCAGATGGACTGCAGCAGCATGACATTGCACTCCATAAAGTTTTGGGAGAAGCCCAAAATATGCACCAGGCTGCATATACAGTACAGATGTTGGCAGGACTTGGAACTAGTAGTAGTCATCACCAACCACGAATCACATACTTCCTGTGGTTTGGATGAATCAGCACATGGAAGTAGGCATCCTGGCTTTCCAGCAACACCAATCAGTCCTGTAGCACAAGAGCCTGGAGTATCTGGGCCAGAGTAACTATCTTGAATTTGTCTTTGCACAGGTACAAGTTCAAGAGCCTTGGAACCATGATGGGACACTGGGCACGGTCTTTCTTTGACAGCAGAAAGTAAAGAGAGTAGCAACTGCACCCTCATTCTGAACAAGGCCCAGCTTGATGGCACCCTTTCTCTAAAACTCAATGGACCAACTCCAACAGCCGAGGAAGGTGTGGAAGGATGGTGCTCGGGTGGGCAGTGATGAAATGGAATGCAGTGAACGGACCTCCTCCAAAAGGTTAGGACGGAGTGGATGGAGTGTGCTTGGGTGGGTCTCAAAGAAACGGGAGGCAGCAACCCTGGATTACTGCCTTTAGGGACCAAACGTCAGTGGTGGCGAGATGCCACTTTCAGACAAACAGGGACAGCCATCTGCGCATCAGTGACAGATGGACAATGTCCAATTCAAAGTAGCTTAGCACCTGGGGCAGTAGTGGGTTCAAATGAGGTGGCAAACTCCCTGTTCTGTTCTCCACAGCCCCTATCCTGGTGGGTAGGACAACGTTGCAGCTGCTTGTCAAAGGCATGACCTCTGGGGGCAGACATGGACGGTTGTTGGACGGCTATATGCCGCCAAGGCTTATAAGTCAGCAATGATTACAAATAAAGCTTCCTCTTCTGAAAACATAATTGTTAACTCCAGCTCCAACAACAAGGAATTATTCTCCATTCTGCAAGAACTGGAAAACCCTGGTGCGCCTTACACTCAGGCCAAACCAGACAAACTGTGGTGTACCACCATTCAAGCCGCCCTCTCTGCTAAAACTGATCTGTTACAGAGGAAAATCATGACCAAGAAAGCCCTACTAGCTACCAAACCCAACCATGAGACCACTCTGGTGCTGCCTGCCACCACACTAACTGAGATGCCCCCCGCGCTTCTTTTTCTCCCCTGTCACCCAAGTAACAATACTGGACACCACCCAGACACTAAAACCCTCCAATTGTAAGGGAGGCTCCTGCACCGCTCACATCATAAAGCTCTGCGCCCCAAGTATGACCCCTATCATCACTGACTTCGTCAATTACTCCTTTATGTCCTGTGAGGTCCCTATCAGCATAAAGGCAGCCTGGGTCCCCCCCCACTCCTAAAAAAGAACATGCTTGGACCCAGCGGTGCCCACCAACTACAGGCCCATCGCAATAGTGCCATTTCTGCTCAGAGTACTAGATTGCATTGCATATCTCCAAGTTCAACGATACCTTCGAACAGTATTAACTCCTTGGTGCCAGACAGTCAGGTTTCTGACCGAAACATAGCACTGAAACGGCCCTCCTAGATCTGAAAATACAACTAAACAGTATCCGGGACACTGGTAACCTAGCCATCCTCCTCTTCTTGGACCTCTCAGCTGCCTTCGACTTGGTTGACCACAACCTGCTCTGCCAAAATCTCTCCTCTCTCTTCCATTTCTAAACTGATGCTGTCAATTGGGTCAAATCCTTCCTTAGTGATCTGACATCTAGAGTATTCATTGACAACCATTCAGCTGATCATATTCCTGCCCCTTTCGGTGTCCCTCAAGGTTCATGTCTGTCCCCCACCCTCTACAACACCTACACCAAACCATTCTTCGATATCCTTGATACTTTTGGTATAACTTACACCAACTTTGCAGACGACACTCACATTTTTATCCCCAACTCTGCCAACCACCACAACGACGACGTCACCATTAACAAAGTGTTTAGCACCATCCAGAAATGGATGGCCACCCATAAACTATGTCTTAATGATGAGAAGACAGAGTTACTTATTTTTGGCTCAGCTTATCGCCTAAAATCTCTTGACTCCTCCTACTCGTCCTTCATCATCGACGGCACAGCCATACCTGTTCTGAAGCATGCCAAAACCCTAGTGGTCCACCTTGATGCAGAATTATATATGACTTGGCACATCAATACCTTTGCCTCTTCCACAGCCCGGACTGCTAAGATCATCTCACTAAGTAGACAATTCCTGACTCCCAAAAACTGCCTCACCCTCAAGAGCCATTATCATGAGCAACTTGGACTATTGTAATGTCCTCTTCAAGGGTATGTCAGCATCAAACTTGCCAAAGTTACAGCTCCTGCAAAACAAAGTTCTGCGTGTGCCTTTGAGTCTCCACCGGTCTGACCACATCTCTACAACATGCCGTGAGTTCCACTGGGTACCGATAAAAGCACAGATTGACTATAAAACCCTGTGCATCGCGTACCGCTGCATCTATAAATAAGCCCCCCAGTACTTGAACAATTGCATCGCAAGGAAACACCACTGTCGGTCCCTTCATTCTTCTAACCATTTCACTCTGGCTACCACGCTTCAAACTTGCCAGGGCTGGCAGTGTGAATTTCAGCATCATGGCCCCAAACCTCTGGAACTCACTTCCATTGCATATTATAAGCAAACCTTCTTACCCAGCCTTCAAGAGACTTTTGAAAACATGGCTGTTCAACAAATGCGACTAACACTCCATTGAATTTGCTGCACTACACGACCGCCTTACTAGCATTGATTGTCTGCTGCATTTTTACCATGTTCCTACTGTACAAACGCTGTGATGCCTGTGGGTCTGGGCGTTAAACAAATGTAAAAAATAAAATAAATAAATAAAATTAATATGCCCAAGGCCTTAGTACTGGCCTTGGACACATGAAGCTTCTGCACGCAGTTGACGGCTTTGGCCCTAATACTGTCAAAGGGCATGTCAAGAAGTTTAGATTTGACATTAGGAGCAAATCCATGCAGGAGTGTCTCCTCAGGACCAAACTCATGCCCATGGCACACGCCACATAATTGTAAAATCTGCCCGGTAGCATACTTTCAGTCACTGTCATGATTATTGAAATCTTCCCTCATCTCAACGGTCAGCAGCTTGTCAGCCACACCGGGGGTCACACTCCACAGGCCGAAGGTATATTTGGCCAGAGCCTAGTGGGAGCAGACAATCGCCACGTCTCCACCACCATTACCATCACTATTACTATTTGGAATAAAGCATGAGGCCTGTCCGGCCCGGGTGTCTGAAGAACATCAAGCCCTCAGAGGTGTCTAAGCCACTGGTCACAACAAGGCCAGGACAACCAGATCTTCCTCCCCAACATAAAACTTCCCAGAGAGATCCTCACGAAATGCATCGGTTGAAATGCAAATTGGACAAGACCCCCTTCCTCTGCAAATATTTCAGACATTTTTTACATGTTTAGTCCTCTCGGAAGAGTTACATATTTTGACGAAACTCCAGTGCTGCCGGTGAAAGTGGGCGTTGACACCAAAAGTGAAAACCTCTTATCACAAGGATGGAGCGGAGTGGAATGGTGAGGCAGGAACCAAGATCTCAGTGGTGCGCTTGCAGTCCATAGAGGGACCTCTACCAACCCACTGGTTCCGGGGCAACGCAGCTGGTGGTGAAAAAAATTCTGAAGACAGCTGGCGTTGAAGATAGAATATCAAAGCTGAATAATCTGCGAGAGAAAGGAATTCATTAGAATTATACTTGGATGGTGCAGCAATGATACGATTGACCAGAGCAGATTACAAAGTGATTATGCCTCATTTATGGAAGAGGGGGAGCTTCCAATTAAAATCAATAAATCAAAGTTGCTAATTGTTGGTTGATGGGTTTTGGATCCAGTAGATTTTCCCTTAATGGTGTGCTACTGGAGTAGGTTAGGCATAATACTTACCTGGGTACTGTGTTCTCAGAACCTTTATAAACTCAGTTGCATATTAAGCATTGTGTCACTTTATTAGCACAAGCCAATGGTGCAACATTCCTTTTTGCCAATGTCTCAAGAGTATCAGCCCACTAAATCTATTTTACGTTTCTATATGGCCAGAACCTGAGCCACAGGCCTCCTTGGTGCTGACATTTTGGGCTGTGAGCAGCTATACGAGGTCAGCTTTTTTGGTGAATTCGGAGTGTCGGAAGCGGCTGAGTATTCTTTCACTCTGGCTTGACACTCTCTGGAACGGCACTAGGTCCGTTCCTCTAGCTCTCATTGCTCTCCCCTGTTCAGCAAAGGAAGGAGTGTGGAACTGGCGGTAAAAAGTGCTACACCACGCTGCAGCTTTGCTGTTCCCTCCGTTCATTGCAGCCCCTTTGGAAGTTACTGTGAGATCTATCTGGCGCAGGTGACATAGGTGCAGGTACTGGCAGGGCAGGGGGCTGCAAGCGTCGGGAGGGGTCGGGAGGAAATACAGCTTTCCTGTTGCTTTACACATTGTTGCTATTGCAACAGGGCAGTTGAAGTATTGATCCACGCTTACTGATAGTAGACACGCAGAGTATTGAGAATCTCTCTGATAGAAATTCGGTTGGGGGAATTTTTAAAGGCATATAAGATGATTGGCCTGAAGTGTGCCAGCAAAGTGTTTTGGTAAGCGTTTTGGTGTTGTTGATGTCCGGTGGAGCTCAAGAGACTTGCTTACTCTGCTGCTACTTTCATTTTAAGGGCAGGAGCTCAGATACGAGGTCGTAAAGTGCGTCAGCAAAGTGCTTGGTGCTTGGGAGATTTGGAAAAGAAGAACATTAAAACACAAACCTGGATAAGGTGTGCAATCGAATAAAAAAGTTCCTTTGTGGTGTTTATTATAGCCAGGGAACGAGTTTGGAGCTGAGCAGTCCGCATAAAACGAGAAGGACGACAAGGAAGTCTTTTTGCACATTAGCAGTTTAACAGTTCGATTGCAGAGGATTGGAATCCAGGGGCCCTTGATCTCTGCAAACGCCCTTTTTCCCTATTACGTCCAGGGCAGACTTTTGAGGCAGCCCTATTATTATGCCTGGTAAAGCGGTGGCGAGGTGAAGCCACGAGGAAGCCGCAGTTGTGCAGGACACACTTTGTTCTCCCCGCACTGTTGAAGCACTTTGGATTTGCCTCTGATCCTTAATTATTCAACTCGCACCAGTTGGACTTTACAAATACTGCTGGTACCACAGCTGGGTGAAGCCGCAAAGAAGTGACAGCTGTACATTTCGGCTTTTGGGCTGTGGGTCAATGTTCCTGAACTTTGCTTAATCATGCAAGGTAAAGCTACTGCAAGAAATAAACGTTACAATCTGAGAAAGAATAAACCATATGAACATAATCGTAAACCATTTAAATCGACTGTCTCATCGCAGACAAACTTGAATAGACTTTCCGATGTGAGACAGCAAGTAAATAACACTGAACTTGAGAAAATCACTTCTTTCTTTACATCAGAACAGGCAACTGCCTTAATTCACTCTGAACCTCCACCAGACACGGCCGAGATATTGGAGCAGGAAAAGGAGGGACAAATGGGAAATATGGATCATTCAATCCCAATAGACAGAAAACTCGCTCTTAGAGCTTTGTTACTTGTTAAAGAAATTAGCTCCTGCAAATATCAATCAAGGTGCAGAGAGTGGTGCCCCATTGAATTTAATAGCTGTGGTAAACAATCTATCCTCAATGGCTGAAGCTAATGAGAGACTATCAACTTCACGCTTTCTCTATCCCAGCTCCGCTATTTCCGAGAGCGTTATGTCAACATACATTGATTCAGCAAGCCTAACTGCGAGTATCACAACTCTCCAATTCGCAGTTAAGATCTTGTTAAAACTCTGCAGTAAGATCTAGGAAGTACAACTTGATCATAGAGAGATTTTATTACGAAATGACAAATTACTTGCTGAACATATTGTTAGATCTAAGCACAATATTCCTATTATTAAATTGCCTAACCAGAGCCAGCAAACACCAAGTAAATCATCTACAAAGATAAACATGGATCAACATGAAGTAATTGCGGTGCTTAATCAAGAATTCTATGACAAGACAGGAGGCTCGCATTATGCTTTATCTTTCTTTAATTCTGCCAACTCAGCATTTAAAAGGTCAACTTTAAACTTTAACTTTTCTGATTTAGTTTTCTTATACATCCTTAGGAAGCAAATGTAAAAGTTACAAGTTATTTGTAACGAGAGCAGTTAGCAGCCAGGAAAAGACGGGCGGATAGCCCTGGGGAGGGAACGTCAGCTGGACACCCTCGTAAAAGGGTTGACAAGAAGGGGTGTAAAAAAGCCAGAAAGAGCCTAGACTCTTTGACCCCCGCGGGCGTGGATGGAAGGGACAACGCTGTTCCTCACAGTCAGAGCGACCCTGTCGCCAGATTAAAGGAAGCTTTCCTACCTAAAATGGCCGAGGGCCATGATAGACCCCCTGCCCTAGGGGCGGACAATTCAAGGGATTACGAAGAAGGCTACGCCCCCGATGATGAAGGTGGGGACGAGGAAGAAATGGTTGAACCCGTAGCACTAAGTGCCCACGAAGATGAAGACAATGTCATCGACATGTTCGACCCGGAGCCTATTAGGCACCCTAAGTCATCCGAATGGGTGCCCTCGCCCAGAGTGGCATTGTATATGTCCCAGCACATCAGAAAACCGCTGGACAGAGAGGTCCGATCCCGTATGCGATCGGAGTGCCCGAGACCGGAGCTGCCAGGAAGATTAGCAGAGACACCTGATTTAGATCCAAAAATGGTCACCTTTGTTACAAAATCCGCTCAGGACATTAGGAAAGGCGTGGATCGTGCTTGGAAAGGTTGCCAAGACAAGCTCCTGGATCTGGCAGGACCGCTTGCAAAAATTATGGATTTGGTAGAGAAAGCGAAGGACACGGGTTCTCCGGTGGATATCCAAGCGCTAGGCAACTGGGCACAGAGAGCAGTGTGCCTTCTAGGCAACGCCAACTGCGTGCTATCTTCGGAGAGGAGAAGAGGAGTTCTCTTGAAAATCGATAAGAAACTTAGCGACCTGGCCACATACGAAGCCGGCGAAGACGCTAAAGGCGTTCTCTTTGGAGAAGCCTTTGCAAAGGAAATGTCCCAGTTTGTGGGTACATACACGGCCCTCGAACGAGCGAACAGCTCCATAAGGAAAATGTTCCCGGGGCATGTTTTTGCCAGGACCGGACGTTTTAGAGGTCGCTCGCCGGTCGGTTCAACTATCAGAGAAGGCCTCAAGGCCCACGCGCCCAATATTGGGAGGGGCGTCAGCAAGACACCTTCTTACCGGCAAGAGGAAGACATCCGAGAGGGCGCAGAGGAAGAGGCTCCTTCCGTCAACCCGGTGCCGCAGGCGGTGAGTACACTAAATATTCCTATTGGGGGGAGGACTCTCCTCTTTCTAAAGCAATGGAAAGCTTTATCAAGCGATGCTTGGGTCTTACAAGCAGTAGCGGGCTACATCTAGACTTCACAGATACCCCCGTGCAAGACAGGGAACCCTTTCCCATTCATATGGCGCTGGAAGAGCTAGCGGTTTTGCACAGCGAACTGACAAGTTTGGTGAAAAAGAAAGCGATAGAGCGCGAGCGCACAGGAGAGCAAGGATTTCTCAGCAACATGTTTTTAGTGCGCAGGGGGGACAAGATCCGTCCCGTCATAAACCTGAAAGATCTGAACAGCTTGTTAGAGTACAATCACTTCAAGATGGAGGGCATTCACCTCCTTCGAGATCTATTGCGTTCAGGGGATTGGTTAGCACGCCTGGACCTCAAGGACGCGTATCTGACGATTCCGATAGCAACGGCCTTTCGGAAATATCTGAGATTCCGATGGGGAGAAGAGGTCTGGCGCTTCACATGTCTTCCATTCGGACTAGCGTCAGCTCCAGGGGCCTTCACGAAAGTGATGAGGCCGGTAGCCGCTGCTATCAGAGAAAGAGCGGTATGGATGATCACCTACTTGGACGATATCCTAGTGATGGGATGCAACAAGGAGACTCTCACGAGAGACGTATGATGGATTTTCAATTTCCTATCCTCTCTAGAGTTCTTAGTGAATTTAGAGAAATCGCAATTGGCGCCGGTCCAAAGGCTGGAGTTTTTAGGCTTCACCGTAGATACAGCGAGGGCGATCTTAGAGCTCCCGAGCCGCAAAGTGAGGGCGATAAAGAAGGAGCTCAGAGTAGTGATAGCGAAGCAATCTATTTCTCTCTGAAATCTGGCCAGAGTAGTGGGGCTGCTTGCAGCATCCATTCAAGCTATTTTCCCAGGTCCTCTGCATTATCGAGCTTTGCAGAGATTGAAGATAAAGCACCTCCGCAGAGGCTTGAAGTACCATCAGATAGTGGATCTAGATCAGGAGGCCATAGCGGAATTGCAATGGTGGCTGGAGAATATGGAAGCCTGGAACGGAAGGGTGATTTTCGGAGACGTGCCAGAGTTGACGATAGAGTCCGATGCGAGCAGAGCAGGCTGGGAAGCCAGGTGCGCACAAGTTCAGACAGGGTGAAAATGGTCGGAGGAGGAATTGAATCTCCACATAAATTTTCTCGAGCTCCTAGCAGGCTCATTCGCAGTTCAAACATTTACGAAGGACAGAGTCAGATGTTGCGTACTGCTCAAGATGGACAACATCTCAGCAGTCCGTTACATCAACAAGCTAGGGGGAACAAGATCCAAAATGCTAGCAGAGTTAGCGAAGGATTTTTGGCATTATTGCCTGCAGCACAACGTTGCAGTAACAGCGGAATATCTTCCAGGGAGTCAGAACAGTATAGCAGACTGGAATTCTCGATATCTTGTAGACTCCAGCGATTGGAGACTACACCCCCCCATTTTCAGTCACCTACAAGATATATGGGGACCCCTAGAAATAGACCTATTTGCCTTCAGGCTGAATTCACAGACTCCACGGTACTACAGCTGGAGGATAGACCCGGGTGCAGCGGGTACAGACGCCTTCCTGCAGCCATGGAGCGGAGCAGTGCATTACGCCTTTCCCCCATTCGTGATGATCACGAGAGCTCTAGCCTAAGTCCGCAGAGACAAAGCAGAGCTGGTGATAGTGTTGCCTTGCTGGAGGACTCAAGCCTGGTTTCCAGTAGCGATGGAACTTTCTACGGATTTTCCGAGGATAGTTCCGAGCATGCGGCACCTGCTGCTCGATCCGACCGGTCGGACTCACCCACTGATAGAGGCGGGCTCTTTACAGTTCATGGCATGCAGGGTTTCAGGGAACGATGGAACTTGCCAGGAATTTTGGAACTCGCTGCAGACTGTATCCGAGATTCCTGGGCACCTTCCACCATTAGGAGCTATAACACAGCTTGGAACGGTTGGGCACGATGGTGTTCCCAGCACGGTCTGGATCCCATTTCAGCCCCTTTAGTGCACATCCTAAATTTCTTAGCTTCTAAGTTTCATGATAATTGTGCCTATAGAACTATAGGGGTGTACAGATCAGCAATTTCAGCGGGTCATGACAAGGTGGAGAGTAGGCCAGCAGGAGAACATCCAGCAGTACTGCGCCTCCTCAAAGGCATGAAATTACGAAGACCACCAGAACCCAAATATGCGGTTCTTTGGGACGTTAGAGACGTATTTCAGTTATTTCTGAGATGACCTAAGAATGACGCCTTGTCCCGGTCAAAATTGTCAGGCAATTGAGCCATGCTGTTATGCCTGGTCACTTGTCGGAGAGTGTCAGATGTTAAAGCATTGGAGATTGATAGAAAGATATTTTACCCAGAAGGAGTAGCTTTTACTATAGTTAAAAGGACAAAGACTGACTCCAGAGTAATTTCCTATCCATATTTTACAGGCAATAAAAAATTATGTGTAGCGCAATGCATCAAAGATTAGAAATCAGTAACCGCACAGATTAGGGCGCGTGGCGTAACACAATTGCTCATAGCGCGTAGAAAGCCCCATCATGCGGTAGCCACAGCGACCATTGCAAGGTGGGTGCGAGAAGTAATGCACTGGGCAGGAATAGATTTATCCTTATTTGGTGCGCATTCAGCGAGAGGGGCGATGGCTTCTAGGGCATTCGCAACAGGAGTGTCATTGCAAGATATTATGAAGTCTGCCGATTGGTCTTCCGAATCTACCTTTAAGACTTTCTATTTCAAGCCAGTATCTGATATTCCGAATAGAGTGATAACACGCTTTGAACAAGCATAATGCAAGCTTCCTTTCTTGTCACAGAATAAAGATTGCCCACGCTAATAGCTCAGGAAAGTCTTCATTCTATTAAAGACAAGGAGGCGAGCATTATATCCCACCCAGATTGACGAGAGGAATGTTTAAAATTGATGATAAAATTTACATCCAAATGTTTCAAGATGATAATATGTGTAACATTTGAATGCATTCCCACCCTCATATGAATATTCTCTACTCTCGTAGGAGACGACCAGAAGACTTTGTGAGCTCGTGGATCGATGAGCGGCTCTCATACTATCAAGTTGTCCCTGTTGGACCGTTTGGAGGCTCAATTTTAAACATTCCTCTCGTCAATCTGGGTGGGATATAATGCTCGCCTCCTTGTCTTCAATAGAATGAAGACTTTCCTAAGCTATTAGCGTGTTCAATCTTTAATAAATGATGTTGAGTCTACTGACACCTCAATAACACATTTGACGCGTAAGCAGCGTTCGCTGGCAAAACGCAAAACTGCATGTGAAGTTCAAGCAAAAAAGGTGCACATAATTCCTCAACCTGACCCTTTGAATTCCATGGGGATTGCGAATTCAAATAAGATTCCAAGGAAGAGAAGGAAAAAAGCTAACCGTCGATAATCTCCCACACCTGAGTCTCAAGGAATTCTCTCTAGTTGGCTAATTAAGGATACTGTGACGGTTCCCCAAGTTGCAACGGCTATTGGAATGAATAAACGAAAAGGCTTGGAAGGAAACATTGTCCAAATGTTACCTGATACCTGATACCTATAACATTACGGCCCTCATTACGACCCTGGCGGAGATCGTGGTGCAATATGCACCATGGAGCACGGCGGAAAGCTGCCGATACCGCCATGGGGGTTGGCGGATTTACCGCCCCATGCCGACCTTGGCGGGGCGGTAAATCCCCATTCCCCATTTTACCCTTCCCCATTCCCATTTTTGCCCCATAGGGTATAATGGGAGTGGGGAAGGCGTTAATTACGCCACCGTAAAATACGGTGGCGTAATTAACAACAAGGTCCCGTAGCGCCATGGATTCCTCCGCCCGGAAAAACCAGGCGGAAAACGGCTCCATGGCGCTACGGGAACTCGTAGTAGGGCGGACGGGTCCGCCGCGAATACCGCTGGCGTAAACCCACTCCGCCAGGGTCCTAATGAGGGCCAACATCTTTTACATCTGAAGAATCCTTTGGTGAGGTGTCTGGAAGTTCTGAGCCCCATTTGGCCCCAGCTAGGACTGGTAAGCTTGTTACTGAGAATGAAATGATCCTCCCACAAAAATGTTTCACCATCGCTCGAAAGTCTGTTAAGAGTTCTAAGTGGATGAATCGTTCTGAATTGTTAAAACCTACACAACAAATATTACCACTTAGAATTTTGAATTCAAATGATTTTGTTGAACCTTTATCATATGGGGAGAATCTTTGCGCTTCACGTATTCATTGCAGCAGAATGGAAATGTGTACCTTGATTTGTTTACACAAATCCATGCTAAATTCATTAGGATATGACTTAGATGTTAATCAATCCTTGAAGCATATACCAGATTGTTCTTATGAAATGTGGACGGCCGTATTGGAGATTTTCTTACATATAACCTTAAATGCCCGTCAGATACCAAAATCTTGGCCTAGGGCAATTTTGATCCCTGTTTATGAGAAAGGTCTTCAATCTCTTCCAGATAATTATCACCTCTTTTCTATGTTAGATGTATCTGGCAAAAAATGTGCATCCTTTGTGCTTTGAGATCTACAGAAGTGGGTTGAGGCTTGTTTGATTTTGAATGATCTTGAAACCGGATTTCGCCCTAATAATTCTACTCTATACAACCTATGATTAGTTGACTATTTAACAACTAGAGCAGCAGCTGGTGGTGAAGTAGGTCTTTATGCTGCATTCATAGATATCCATGCAACTCTTGACAAAGTCCACCGTATATACCTTTGGCTAAAACTGGCAAGGAGGGGTTGCCATGATTACCTATTGCAGATTACTATACCGCTCCATACTAATACGGAGGTACAGATCAAGCTAGATGGAACAGGACATGTTACTAACTGGGCAACTACTATACAGGGGGTTAGTCACTGATGTATCCTAGCCCCTCTTTTGTTTAACTTATATATGGCTGATCTTCCTCTAGTATTAAGAACGGCTGCCCATTGTCCTCTAAGAGTGAACATAGTCTCGATTCCTTTTATGATATACACTGATGATGTGGTTATCTTTGACCGCACATATTCCGTTATGAACAGGGTTTTGAAAGAGTTGGGCAGGTATGCTTGTGAAAACCCTCTAGAGATAAACTATATGAAAACTAAAGCTATGCTATTTACTCTTCGCAAGACATGAAAGCTACTGCTGACACTAGATAATCAATCCTTAGAATATGTGATCAGTTATACCTATATGGGTTTCAAATTGAGTGCATTAAATAATTGTCAAGAAATACTTGCTAGTAAGTTTGCAAGGGCAGGGCAATTGACTTCTCTGTTTTCCAATTGTGCCCGTAAAACGGCAGGTTACAGTCTATCTGGTATAAGGAAACTTTACATTCAATTTTTTTGACCTGCCCTTTTATATGAACCAGACACCCTATTATTGCCCAGTTATGATTGGTTAAATGTACTAGAAGGTGCTTTCTGGAAGCTGTTAGGCAGAAACCTGTGCAGTTCCCTCTGGACCACTGCAAAAGATTTAAGACTACAGGTGGTTGGCAGTAAACCAAATTGGTAGCAGTCTGGTAGCTGTGGCTGAGCAGTCAGACCTCTCTCAAGAAGAGTTAGGCAGTATGCAGAGTATTCACAATAGGTCGAAAGAACACAGTAGGACAAGCAAACACTGACCAGAGCTTGGTGTAAAAGAGATATCATTATTTATTTAAAAACACATCTAGTTAAACACACTGGCACTAATATCAAGCAGTTCAAAAACATGGTCACTAAAAGATATACACTCCCTTCAACGATTATTAGACAAGTCTTAAGTAAAGCAACACTTATTTTCAGAAAGCGGTGAGCACTTAACGAAGATGGCACTCTAATCAGTCGGTTTAAAAGGGAGAGAAAGGCAGAGCAAAGATAGAAAGAGATCCCAACACTTTCGGAAGAACACAGTATGAGAAGAAGGCAGGTTAAAACCGTCAAGTCAAAGTTAACAAGGCCGGACCCACTTTAAGAGGCTCCGGTCGAAATGTGTCCAAGGTCGCACGGTTCAAAGTGCCCAAAAGTCTCGCAACAAGTTCAGAAAGAGTTGGACCAAAAAGAAAGGGACCAGTTAGAAGGTCAAGGTGGCCAGCCCAGTCCAGAAGGTTAAGGGATTATTGTTACCTTGTAGCAATCTTTAGAAAGGGAGGCCTGGCGGACACAGTACCTTAAAATGGGGAGAACGCTCCAGCGGGGGCAGTTGTTCCTGGCAGCGGTTGCAAGTCGGTGCTTCGTCCGGAGGAAGAGAGGTTCTCATCAGGGAGGGAAGCAGGGGTCCGTTGCACTGCCAGGGCAGAAACCAGCTGCGAAGTTCTCAATTAAAAGGAGCGGTCCTTTTATTCGCGGTCCAGTGGTAAGTGGCTATCCGGTTGCCGGGGTGCTTGGCACGGGCAATTCGACCACAAGACGTCCTGGGATGCGAGAAAGGAAGGTAAACTGGTTGTGCCCACCAGTCAGGGGAAGAAGACTCTCCAGCCGGGAGATCTTCTCTGTCGTTGGGAAGTGGTGAGTCGGTTCAGCAGGGCTCCACCGGTGTTGTCGTCGTAGCAGGTCGGCTCAGCTTCTCCCTCATCACTCATCGGATTTTCAGGTCCTGTGGCGACTTCTAAAGTTCCAGTCCCAAAAGCCCTGCTTTTATGCAGCACACCCCCATTCACTCAGCCTAGCTGTCAATCAAACATGCTAAGTGGTGAGCCGGATGGCTCACCACTTGGGCCAATCACACAAGAGTGCGACTTGAGTTACCAAGGTAACTCAGTCCAGGGTGCCTAAACCCCCTCCCACACCTCCTGTGGTACCCAGACAGAGTGGCACTACTTTTGGAGGCTTCTGTGGAGAAGCCTGCCAAAAAGTGGAACAAAGGGCTCAACCTTTGGTTTGGAGTTACAGAGGCGAACACAAACGCCATTTTAAAACCGAGTTCTGGCAGAAAATACCAACCGGTGAATTAATATTAAATAAATAAACCGGCGGTATATTAAAGGCTATGTTAAAAAGTATTAGCCTCGAACAATGGGAAAATCCCATAGAGATATATTTGCGGTTGAATATAAAACTCGACGAGGGGGGACGGGACAGTGCCCCCTCGAATAACAGACCCAGGGGCAATCGAATTGCCTCTACCAGTACGTCCACAATATGATGGTTTGTACTGGTTCTGTTAGTAATTTGAGACTAGTAAAGCCAATCGTGACTTTACATGCCCTGGGAGACAGTAGTCAGTCCCAGGGTATGGAGTCTATGGTGGGGGGTCACTATGACACCCCGGTGTTACTGCACGGAGGGTGCGGTGTAACACACATAGAAAAAAACATATGAGACTCTAGGGAGTAAAAGACCCCATAGCCCATGGAACATATTAACATTCAAAGGTACACCATAAATCATGTCCAAGAGTGGGAGAAAAAGAGCCTCACTCTTGGCAGGAGAAAAAAAAAACTCCAGAAATCCAGCAAAGCTGCTGGGGGACTCACTAGGTTAGGAAATTCAGCCTAAACAGAGAATTCTCCCTAACAGAAGCGTATATTAAAATTGCCACATGCAGTTCCTATGGCTATGCGAAGGATGGAATTAGGCCTAACTTTGTTGAAGAGAATAGCCCTGACACGACAGAGTGACTTATATTTGAAGCAAGCATACATTCCCACCTGCCCTGTTCAGAGGATTTTGCATGGGTGTTTTGATAAAGAATCTAAAACTAAGGGACCACATTTTGTGTCTGAAAATGAGAAATATTTTGATTTAATAGATTGGTCACCCAGTTATTGCAAGAGTCCTACTGAGGAAGCATACTTTGGAATCAAATAGACCATGAATAAGAACATCAAGTTGTGGAACCGGAATTTGAATTTCTCACATTTTGAGAAATTGACCTCCTATCATAGGGTCAGTAAAATGGCATATAAAGTTTTAAAACTGCAAAAATACCTGATGGAATGTCCTGACATAAGGGTCCATGAATTAATATTAAGATGACAGACTAATCAATTATGGGTCCTTTCAATCACCGGCCTGAGATTAGGCAATCACTGTAGAATCGTTTTTGCAAAATTTGTAAGACACCACACCTTTTAGACACCCTGAGGCATGTGTTAACCAGATGTAAGCGATTGGGAAATATTAACATGTGCAATTTTGGAGAATTTGTAATAGATCTTGATGATGGTAAGAGTAAGAAATGTTGGTTTTATTGTTTTAATTCTGGTTTAAATCACTTATATATTGCTTTGTATCGCACTTGGTGTATTGTTGAGAAATTACTGACCCCCTACGAGTTGAATATGTACTTTATTTTTCTTTTGTTCCCTTTCTTTCTCTGCATATTTGTATTATTTGTAAACTGTTAAATGTAATGTATTGATTGTATAGATGTGAAAGGTTCCTAGTGAGATAGACCCATTCAATTAAAAAAAATACAAAATAGGAGTTTTTAATAAGAACAGATGATCTGTTCGATAAATTCATTCATTCACCTTTGGGCCTAAAACATAGTTTGGAAGCAAGACGACACGGAGCAACACAGGTTCGATCCCCGGGTTCGTTCTTAGAAACCTCTGGGTATTAAGCACGTTACAAATAACCAATTACAATAACAATTACAAAAGTTATTAAATCATCAACTTCGAAGCCAAACTCAAGTTTTGGCAAAGCGGTAAACATGGCAGTAATTCCACTACCTGTGATGATCCTGTGGAGTCATCACTGATTCTTCAGCGGTGGTCTCCTCCCACATGGTCAGGGGACGTCAGTCGCTTCCTCATTCAGACCTTGGGGGTCATAAAATGAGGGAGGATCATGTGGAGGAGGACTATTGTCAGGGGGAGGTGGTGACCCCATTGGGAAAGACGCAGTATTGTTATGGTAATGTTTATTTATAAAGCGCCTATACACAAGGCAAGTTTTTCAAAGCGCTCAAGGAGGGTGGGAACATGGGGAAAAAACGACCGTCGTTCAGAGCCCTTGAAATTCTGAGACGATAATAGCCTGCACAGGCAGAGTAAGTGCATATAATACAATTAACAGTTGAGACAAAGCAAATAGGCCTGATAGCGATTTTGCAGTTTTACCAAGTGCTGTTAAGTGGTGAAGACGGGAGAACAGACAGACGATCTTCAGGCACAATGCATTCGGATCGTGCAAGTGCACAGATGGTTACACGGGGGTAGGGTCCAATTGCACCCAATCGGTGGAGACTTGGGTAAGTGCAGAGAGAGCCACTCGCTTGGGCCATTTCTTAAGTGCAGTGAGGGTGGGTAGAGTGCCGGGCCCTCAGGCAAGTGCGAAAGAGGACTGGCTGGGGTGCCAGGGATCTGTGAGACTCTGAGGTACACCAGGCGGCCAGTCAGCAAGCTGTAAGGAAAAGGACTGAGAGAGGGAAAGAGCAGAGAGCTAGGTTAGCAGGGTAGAGGGAGAGAGAAAGAAGAGGAGACGAGGAAGTTATTTAGGAGTTTCCTGAACTTGAGGAGATCAGGCTCAAGACGGAGGGCGGCAGGGAGGCTATTCCAGAGGGAGGCCCCTGCTGAGGATAAGGATCTCCCTCCAAATATCTGCTTGGAGAACCCGCTCACTCGCAGAAGGTTGGAGGTAGATGAGCGGAGGGCTCTGGAGGAACAGTATTTAGGTAGGCAACGTTGTAGATAGGTAGGTCCCAGGCCCCAGAAAGCCTTGTGGACAATGCAGAGGGTCTTGAACTTGATCCTTGCAGCCATGGGGAACCAGTGAAGGGATTTCAGTGCTGGAGAGATGCGGTCCCTGGCTTGAGGCCAAGGATAAGTCTTGCGTTTCTGTTCTGGATGAGTTGCAGAGGGCGCAGGGCAGAAGCAGGGAGGTTGAGGAAGAGGCTGTTGCAGTAGTCCAGCCTAGAGAGAACCAGGGCTCTGGAGACAGTGAGCCACTGGGGGAAAGTGAGAAAAGTTAGAGTACCTCTGAGGAGGTGTCATTTTAGAGATGTCCGAGATGTGAGAGGAGAAGGAGAGAGTGGAGTTGAAGATGACCCCAGGGTTTTTAATATCGCAGGTGGGTGCGGGCGCAGGACCAAGGGAGGCCGGCCAGAGTGAAGATGGTTAAGAGGTAGCAGGGGTCCCAATGCAAACAATCTCAGTCTTACTGGCGTTGAAGCAAAGGTAATTTGCAGCACACCATGACTGAGTAGCGGACAGACAGTCAGATATGAGTGAGAAGGAGGAGGCAGCTGAGGGTAGCCCGAAAGATAGTTGCGTGTCATGCCTTTAGCACTGGAAGTTGGAGGTGAAAGTGGCAATCACACGTGCCAAGGCCGCCTTATAGACGTTGAAGAACCAAGAGGATAGGTTAGATCCTTGGGGAACGCCACAGGTTGAGAGAGATATAGTCGAGAGAAAGGCTCTGAGTTCCACCTGGAAGGGGTGGTCAGAGAGAAAGGAGGTTAACCATGCCAGAGCCTGAACTGTGATTCCCAGGGTGTCATGAAGACGTGCAATCAGGATGTTGTGGTTAACCGTGTCGAAGGCAGAGGAGAGGTCAAGGAGAATGAGGACAGAAGGAGTGTTAGTGTCAAGGTTTGGGTGTTCAGAAGAGCAGTTTCTGTGCCTCTGGATGCTCTAAAGACAGACTGATGGTCGTGGAAGCACCCAATATATTCAGTGTGGAGGGACAGCTGAGAGATAGCCAACTTCTCCAGGAATTTGCCCAGGAAAAGGGTAATAGAGATAGGGCGGTAGTTTGCTGGAAGAGAGGGGTCGGCAGAGGGTTTCTTGAGCAGAGGGTGCACAAGGGAGTGCTTACGAGCAGTCGGGAAAACTCCAGTGGAAAAGGAGAGATTGCAGAGATCAGCCAAGGCTGGGGAGAGGGAGTCAATGTTGTCCTTAATGGTTTTGAAGGGGCAGGGGTCCACCTGTTTGGATGAAGCCTTCATGGACCGGACTTGTCTGTCGACCTCATCGGGTTAGACGGGTGAGGGAGAAGAGAGGGGAAGTGGAGAGGGGGCCAAGGGAGGCTCCAATGTTGGTGTATGCTGTGGTGTGGAATGGAGGGAGGAAAGGATGTCTTTGGTTTTTGTGAGGAAGTGTGCAGCCAGGGCCGAGCAAAGGTCTGGGGTGGGTGTGACAGAGGAAGAGGCTGCTGCAGGATTGGCCAGTTCCTTACAGACTTTGAAAAGTTTGGCCGTGTTGCTCGATGCCGCTGAGATCCGGGCTTGAATAAAGGCTCTTTTCTTGCAGCGGATGCCGAGTCGATATTGCCTTGAAGGAGGCAGGAGGCCAGTTTGTTAGAGGGTCCGTCCGATGAATTCCATTTCCGCTCATCTGCTCTACACTTGCATTTTAGGGCAGCCAGATCGGAGTCATACCGAGAGTTGCACTTTTTGTGAGGCTTCAGATGGACCCTCATGACAGGGGCAAGAGTGTTGGAGATAGAGAGATTGAGATTAGAGAGATTATTCTTCACTTTCTGGAGAACAAGACCCCATGATTCTTACATTTTTGAGGGCATATTGTCATTCCAGTCAAGATACCATTCATACATCACACGCATCGCTATATATATATAAAAGGGACATTTGTGGATATCTGTGTGTGTCTGTTCGAAATGTTCAGCATACTTCCCAACATGCTACTAACCTGACATGTGGCATGTGGGTAGGTTCCAAGGTGTAGACAATGTAACACATATACAAAATACCTTTTTCAGATTTTTTTTTTATTGGTCTGCAATGCTTACCCCTGCTATATGGCTCTTTGCGCTGTAGTTCTGCCATAGGTCTACGTTCATTGTTCCTAAAGTTCAGCAGTTCATGAAAACTTCAGCAGTTCATTGTTCCTAAACTTTCCACACTATCAGCATTCTATCTAACAATGGAGGCACTCACTTTTGAAGTCATTCGGGTGACAGTATACAGTGCTTTTGTAGTGATGCGCGTACAGGAAACGGTGCATGTCTCTTCAAAAGGTTCCGCAATGACGTTGCCCGTCACATCATAGCAAATCTCTCATGATAATTACAGAAACGTAATTTCCCATGTAAGGAATGCCATCTCAACAGTACAAAGTTTACATGTTTCAGCCGTACATGTACGGGTACGACACGTCAAGCTTACACGCTTCAGCACTACACATACTAGACTTATGTTGAGGTTGCTGCTGCCTCGGCTGCAGATTGGGACACCAATAATGTTGCTATGCAATCTCAACGCTCTAACTCAAAGTAGCTGGAACCGATTTACGGGATTCATGGTTTTGTCATGGTCTGGTTCATGTGGCTTGCTCCAGAGTTGGAAATCTGTTCACACTAGCTCCTACAGGAAAGACTAGCAATATTTTCTACAAAGAAGCATTGGTTTAGTTCATTAAATAAATCTCAAACTAGGACTGAAGTAGGAATTACCGTGCAAAGTACGGGTACACCTGCTAGTATAATATAAACCTAACATCCCCTGTTTCTAAACATTTTTTTAGTAGAAGCTCTAAGCAATATCATTCCAGAACATTTATAAACTCCAATTCCCAAAAAGCCTCAAGTACTGAGACGAAAGCAGTACAGGAAGGGACCATGACAGAGGCAATTGAGGAAGCAGGCGGTTCCACAAAGCATATCACAATTTCAAGAGCTACAGACCTGCGTGGCGTGGGACAAGGAGAGACTCGCTGGAGGACCGTTCGAACACCGGCAGCAGCAGGAGGGCTACCAGAGACGCGGTTGTGATGAAGGGCAGCAGTCTCTGGTCGCAGATGTGGAAAGAAGCCCGCGGCTGAGCGCAAAGCGGCTAGGAGAGCTGGAGGAGGGTCTGCAGAGCGAAGGACGGCAGCCCGGAGAGGAAGCTCCATCATGACGACGTGACACGGGTCAGGAACACTATGAAACACTGGTGAGTCCAGTTCATGGTGAGTCCAGTTCATTAAATAAACTTCAAACTAGGACTGAAGTAGGAATTACTGTGCAAACTACGGGTACACCTGCTAGTATAATATAAACCTAACAACCCGTTTCTACATTTTTTTGAGTAGAAGCTCTAAGCAATATCATACCAGAACATTTATAAACTCCAATTCCCATAAAGCCTCAAGTAGTGAGAAGAAAGCAGTACGGGAAGGGACAGTGCCAGAGGCAATGGACAAAGCAGGCGCATCCAGAAAGCATATCACAATTTCAAGAGCTACAGACCTGCGTGACGTGGGACCAGGAGAGACTCTGTAGGCATCGCTGGAGGACCGTTCGAACACTGGCAGCAGCAGGAGTGCTACCAGAGACGCAGTTGTGATGAAGGGCAGCAGTCTCTGGTTGCAGACGTGGAAAGAAGCCAGCGGCTGAGCGCGAATCAGCAAGGAGAGCTGGAGGAGGGTCTTCAGAGCGAAGGAGGTCATCCCGGAGAGGAAGCTCCATCATGATGACGTGCCATGGGTCAGGAACGCTATGAAACACTGGTGAGTCCACCCAGAGCCATAGGAGATCCCAGGACATACAGACATGCATTGGAACCCGTAAACCAAATGAGAACTTTTGAATACTGAACAAATAAAGCACAAAAGCAACAATTGAACACGTCTCCATATAAGAGATGTCTGTATGGGGAAAACTGGACCAAGTAATACCTCAAGTAAATAGAAATAGAAGTGGAATCACAGTGAATCAATACAACTGTGGGATACTAAAAGGACATTCAAATTGAGACTAAGTACTGGTGGAAGGAAGAAACCAGGCAGTGAACATATGGGAGACAGAATACCTGGCAGGAGAATCTAACAGGGGATCTCTAAGACACAGAAGGAATATTTCTGGCAGAGGAGTATACCAGGAGATATATTAAAGTTGCTTAAAGAAACTCTTACATTTTGCAAGGTATATTAAGGAAGTATACCAGAGGCATTTTGGTTATCCTAAAAGAACTGTTGTTTGAAAGAGACATCTTTGCCATTTTCAGGGAATGGTAATTTGTGAGATACACCTTTGCTATTCTCAAAATAAACTGTTAGTTGAAAGAGACACTTTTGACATCCTCAAAAAACTGTTATGTGAAAGAGACATTTATTTTGCCACCTAATCTAAATATCCAGGGGAAGGAAACCATCCTCTGGATCCAAGGGTTTATCCTTGGAGGAAATTACTTAGGTTGGATTTATTCATTTTGTTGATGAACACTTTTTGCCAAACATAAGTTAGAGATATTTTCCTTGCACACTTAGTTAATAATTTCTAGTGTGAGGGTCAGATTAGTATGATTTGGACAAAAGGACAGTTTTATAAGTCTGACTACTCGACACAGACTGATCTTTAGTCTTAGTTTCCTAGACAGGGACATTTTCTTTAGGATAGGGACAGAGAGGCCTTCATCCACCCTTTTGTTTTAAATAAAGCTGTCTGATGTTGAGAATACTACAACTTTGTGCCTGCCTCTCATTTCTGACCCCACACATACCGCCCTAAAAAACAAGTGCCGGTAATGGAATTACCACCACTTTTTTCCTGCTCCAACAAACTCAGAATGAGGCCCACATAATTTATTTTTGTATTATTAACAGAAGGAGGAGGAGGGAGAAGTGGTCCATTTGCCATAAGTAGTAGGTCTGAGCACCAATGCTTTTGGGATCAATGGGGATCTATCAAAAGGAATTCCATCTGGATGGAAGTAAGACCCTCAGAATAAGAGGAAGAGAAAGTAATGAATATGCAAACAGATTCTACCACTATATCGACAATGTATCCCTCAATGAACCTCTCCCTCTTCCCCTTCATGAGGCACAATGGTGGCACTTGCTGTTCATTCTGTTGCAAATAGATCCACTCAGGGGATATCTCCCGTACAACCTGCTCGCTCAGCGCTCACTCGTGACTGGCAGCTGATTTCCTGCTGACCTTGTCTGCCTGAATATTTTCAGTTTCCGCCAGGTGGGCTGCCTTTACAGAAATGTTGAGACTCAGTGCCCATTCCCATTAATGCACTGCTAGGGCATACAACTTCACCGATTTGGTGCTTCTGTGTTTGTTGATCTAAAACATTGTTACCAGTACTGTCAGTATAAACACCTTGGAGCCCACTATGACTGACAGGAAAGCATGCATGGCTAGGAACTCCAAGTCATTTATGTGTTCCAGAGCGTCGTCCTTGTTCCACATGTCATGAATCTGGAGACCCTCCAAAGTCGTTGCCTATCCCGACAAGGAGAAGTCTGTCGTGATGGTGAACTGATGGGGAAGGTCCTGAAAGGTGGTTCCTATCTGCAGGTTCCTGTTGTCTGACCACCACTGGAGGTCTCGCTGTAGCCATGATGGAATGGGGACCCCCTCGGTTAGAGGGTCGGAGAACTGCGACCAGGTCAGTGACAGGCACAGCTAAGTGTGCCGCACCCGCAGCCTGGCCGCAATCTGTCCCAACAGACATAGGAACCACCAGGCTGTTGTCCTGGCATGAGAAAGGAACAATGAGACTGTTTCAAGTATGTTGTTTATCCTTATTTCTGTAGCAAAGACCTTGTCCAGCTCTGAATCCGAGATGAAGCCGATTAATTCTACCTTCTAAGTCAGGATGAAGAATCTATTAACTTAGGTAGCTGATGTACTCCATATCATCTTGCCTTGAAATGTCTATACTTTTAAGAATGAGTCTTTGGGTAAGTAAGCTGGTGAAAATACTGTAATCTTTAAGGGCTTGAATTGATTCCTACGTTGCAGAGATCTCTCTTTCTAATAATTTGCTCTTTTTCTCTTTTTTTGCAGGTTCTCAGAATTTGGGAAAAGAATTATGGCTGCGGATGGCTGCGGAGTTACTCAGGATGAGAAAACATTTCAAAAACATAAGTTCACCAATACGGAGTAACTGCAGCCTTCAAAGAAGAGCGCGGAAACAACTGTGAGGTGAAAACTTGAAGAACCTTCAGGTACGTAAATGATTATCAAACAACTTATTTTATTACCTGTTAAGTTTGTTTGTTAATTGAATACCTCTTGTGTTGTCTGCAGGTTTTTGGAAAGCTGAGGAAAAGTACCTTCGGAAGATGCAGTGGATGCGGGAGAAACTTCTGACTGAAGGAACTGCGACTACGAGCGAAAACTGCTGACTGAAAATGCTACGGCTGTGAGTGAAACTTCTAACTGATGGTGCTGTGGCTACGAGTGGAACTTCTGACTGAAGATGCTGCGACTACGAGCGAAAACTGCTGACTGAAAATGCTGCAGCTGTGAGTGAAACTTCTGACTGATGATAACCGCTTCGGAGATAACTTCGGTCATGTAAGTCTTTTCTATAAACTATTTTATTTTGTAGTTTTCTGTAAAGCTAATGTCTCTATTTTCTCCTTTTACAGGTTCTGTGAGGAAGAACGCCAGTAGCGTTACCCACTGTCAGCAGAGCAGACGCGAAGTGCGTGTTCCAGCAGAGGCAGGGCTTAAATAGTTCCCTCTGCAATTTGTAAATGGATCTTGCGGCGGCCATGTATAGTGAATGAAATTACTTTTAAATTTCACGAGAGTCTATGGAAGCATATGCTGTGAATGGTGTAAATGCGTATGTGGCAGGCTAACACCCACCTTTGACCTGCTGACTGATATATGTACCCTGCCTAGCCTGAATGAGGACTATGCTCACTGACTGGAATCATGACAGTCAGCGAGGGACCCCCGCCAGGTGGTGACTGAGGGGCTGGGCCTGTGAGAGGAGTGGGCTGGAAGCTGAGGCCTACAGTCCATGGACAGCACAGGATTAGCCTCAAAGAGAGTCGGGAAGCAGCCCAGAAGGAAGTGGTTGGAGAGGGCTTCTTTAGCCCACGGCATTCTGGAAAAGAGTCCCTAGAGTGCAGCAGGGTCCCACACTTGTGTGAACACAAGGCCCATTGCGCCAGGAGAGGAGGAACACACGCGGGGCCAGTGGTGCATCTGAGTCCATGCAACAGCTGACGCAGAAAGGTGTGAGGGTTGCCCTGCATTAATTTTGGAACACCAAATGTCCGAACTTAAGACGCAGGGTAAGCAAGGCTCCATAACTTTGCTCTGGCGCTCCACGAAGACCAGGGCTGAGAAGGGTGCTGAAAGAGGCTGTGGAGACAGTGCTATGGTGGTCCTGGGTTCACAAGATCTGGGGGTCGAACCCCTCTCGAGGAAAGATTTCCTGGACTGCATGGCGTCTGTCATGATCTCTGCTTCCAAAAGGTCAGGGTTTTCCCAACTCCCTTGGAAACAGATCCATAACCCAGGTTCCGAGTGCCAACCAGTCCCAATTGGGACCTTTTGGACCCAGTCCTGGCGCCAGTGGCACCAGGCTCCTAAATATGCCCAGTCCCAGCGCTGGAAGCGCCGGGCTCATAATGCTTGGGTGGACTTACCTGCAGCAGACCATGCTGCTTACTTGCCTGCCAGTTGAGCCTCTGATCCGCTTCTGTTTGGAACTACTTTTCCTGTTGGGTGGGGCAGGAGCCACTCCCTAGATTCAGAACACTGGAACTCTTCTGGAAAGCAGGAACTCTTTTCTTACCTAGGCGTGGCTGTGGAAGGAGACACCTAAGCACTACAGGAGGCTATTTAAACCACACCCAGTGGATGAATCTTGCTTTGCGTTATTCTGCATCCTCTGCAGCAGAACGCTCATCGTGTCTTCTGCATCGGATCCTGGGCCTAAGGAAAAAGGCTTACCATCCTGAATCCAGTCTTCAGCAACACCTATAAAGACAAGAAAGAACAGGTTAGCATTCCGGCATCCGAAAGACAAAGGCTTACCTACTCTTCGTGCGCTCCGGAGGTCTTCACACTGCATTCCGGCATCTGAAAGACAAAAGCTTACCAACTCTTCGCACGCTCCGGAGGCCTTCGGCGCTGCATCCCGCATCTGAAAGACAAAACAAGGTGCGTTTAAAGACATTGGGGAACTTTAATACTCACGTGCCATTACTCCTTTCCACATCTAACCCAGTGGGTATTCCGGCACCCTGCAGCCGCTCCGAACTTGTACCTGCAATATAAAAAGACAGTTAGAGCGCATCGTGAAGCAGGCAACAAGCGCTTACTTACGTGCTTCCAGGCGCTTCTATTCATCACACGGGCTCCATCTTCAACTTACTTCAGCCCGTCATCCGCCATCGCCGGAACCCTGCAAAACAAGAGACATCATTACTAAAGACTTTAAAGACAATAGAATTACTCGAAACTTACCGTTCGTGCAGTAAACGACGGACAGCAGTCCTCTGAAGTCAAGAGGCCTGCGCTACCTATCCAGTGAAGAAACTGGTTACAGCACCCTGCCCCGAGGCAGATGGAGAGCTCGGCATTCACTTACTTAAGGTGAGAGCGTTAACCTTTGGGGGTCTACAGGAGAGGAGAAAAGGAAAGAGATAGGGACACCCCAATAACCCCAGTTCATTAATCCCATATTTTCTATCTGCAGACATCTTACTCTTCAAGTCAGGCATACAGTGCACAGAGGTCCAGCCCAAAGAGCCAACCGGGTGCTACACATCACCTTTGAAGATACGGTAGTCGCCCAGTCAAGACCGGCGCCTCTGCGAGAATCAGGTGAGCGTTACAGCGTCATTGAAAACTGAAAGATCGCTGACATTTAAGCACAAAATATTGGGAGCTACAGATGTTATAGAGAACTTGTTGGTAGAGGTTTAGGTCGAAATGACCTAAAAAAAGGTCGAAACGACCAAAAGTTCTAAACATGCTACCACCAAAGGATCGAACACCAAAAGTTCAATCCTCTGGTGATAGCATTAAAAAAGTAAACAGGGGCTGCGGGGGTGTCCCTGCATTGCCCCGCTCACTATACTTTATGGTATAGTGAGCGGGGGCTGCGGGGGACACCCCTGCAGCCGTCCGTGAAAAAAAAAAAAACGGGGGCTGCGGGGGTGTCCCCTGCATTGCCCCGCTCACTATACTTTATGGTATAGCGAGCGGGGGCTGCGGGGGACACCCCCGCAGCCGTCCGTTTAAAAAAAAAAAACAAGAAAAGAAAAGGACCCTGCAGCGCCAGTTCCCAATCACAGAAGTGAAAGGGAACTGGCGCTGCAGGAACCAGCATGAATGTGAAGGTAAGTGGGGTTTGTGTATGTTGGTGGTGTGGGTGGGGGGTGTTATGGGTGTGGTGTGTGTGTGTGTGTGTGTGTGTGTGAGAATGTGCGTTTTGGCAAATTATCGGGGCTGAAATGACCAAAAACAAAGTGTTCGAACTTTTGGTAATTCGAACATTTCATTTTCGGATATTTCAGCCTCGATAATTTTCCCTTTGGTCAAATCACTGGGATTTGTTGGCAGAGATGTCCAAAGACATGAAGCAAATCAAAAAGTGCGGGACATGGAGGAAGCTATACAGTCATTGCAGGAGGGCGTCATACATCTTCAGGGTGAGCTGGCGGGGGCCAGACAAGGAGTGGGTGAGCTCCTCACTACCATAGAGGACTTGGAGAATAGGCATTATGGGGAGATTCTGAGAATTAGAGGCCTGGAGGAGAATGCAGAAGGGACAGATCTTAAGGCCTGGGTTCTCTGCTTTTTTGATGAGATGTACCCAATACCGATTGAGCCTGACGAGAAGGCTGGGGGTATTTTCCCTTGACCGGGTGCATCGGGTTGGACAGGTTCGTCGGGGCCCTTGAGGCTAGCCTCACAACATCATAATGAAGTTCCACGCATATTCGGTCATGTAGAAAATACTCCAGGTATCTAATGCGAAGGGAGAAATTCTGTATGGTGGCCAAAATCTTCTAGTTTACCAAGATATTGCATCACTGACCCTCCAAAACGGCAGGCTTTCCGTCCCATTACTATGAAACTGCAGCAAGAGCAAAGTAGGTACAGATGGACCTTCCTGTTGGGTTTGCTCTTGTAAGATATGCCCAAAAACCAATCGATAAAAAACAAACCAAGGGGTCAATGAGGAGTGCACGTTTTGCAAGGAAAACAAGTTTTATTCCTTGCAAATACATCCGGGAGGGTCAGTCATCTTCAAAGAACTGAAAAGAGAAAACTCACTCGACACACATCCACGTTAGTTACAGCTTTCAAAGACAAAAACCACAAGAACTACATTGACAACATGTATCCAATACAGATTGGTCCCACATTTCCTATTGGCTATATCCTCTATACAAAAATCTAAACATCACCTACATTTCACTACCCCATTGGTCAAATAAGTATCAGTGACGACATGAGTATAGTCCCCTGCGAATGACCTAATTGTGCAGTCAGCAAAAAATACTTTGATCTGATTGGTCCATTACATTTAGGTAACTTGTTACAACAATGGACTTTCCTTAATGGTCAAAACAACTTCAGATCATTTGTGATGTGCATGCCCCTCAGAGAAACCCAATCATAAGCGAGTGTGAGCAATGAAGTCAATACCCTGTGGCAGTGAGGTGGACACAATACTACCTTCTCATGAGACCAGGCAACTTGGCAACCCGAATGGCTCTTCGACCTTGCAGCTGTACTCTTTGGCAACACCTCTTGGGACTGCTGTCTTGAAACATGTTGCTTTCCTGGTGCACATTTTTCCCTGTCTCTCTTGGGAACCAGGTGGCTTTATATAAAAACACAGCTGAGACTCTGATCTTCGGGATTCATTTTGCTGATGTATTTGCTCTATTTAGCTTGACACCTGAAGTTCTAATGGACCTGCCACTTCTCAATGAGGCCAGCATAACCACAACATAGTTCAACACCATGGCAATGTGTGGACACCAGGCCTTGTTCTCAGTAAGATTTGTCCTTCAAAGCTGCTGCACTAATCTAATCTCCAGGAACAAAAATATAATGCACTCCGTTCACAGCGCCTGTGGACTTTTCGGCCTTGCCCCATCAACTACTATCTGCGCGGTGCTTCCCCCTTCCTCTAGGGACCGTGGCTGTCTAAACACTCACTAGGGGTGAGGAGGAATACAATGCAATTAAATGAACAAAACAGAAGCTCCAAGATGCAACCTAATATTGTAACTGACAGAAGCTGCAACCTCTAACGAGCCTAACTCAAAATGGCAGAACTCATGCTAACACACGGAACACTTCCGTCAATTTGAAACAAACGTCGGACCACACTTACAGGTGATGCATTGAAATAACCTGCATTCACAACATAAAATCATTGTGAAAATGCAACATTGCTAGGTGGTGAATTTAAAGAGCTTGCAGATACAACAGACAGGTGTTGTGAACTTAAATGACAAGACACACTTAGATTGGATATTCAGCATCCTAATAATTGTGCTGGAAAAGATTGGACATCTCAGATGGATTGTGAATCCAACCAAGAATTGTTGCTAATGTGTAAACAAGGACATTATAGATTAGTAATAATGTGTCTAGCCTAGATAAAGCCACCTTTTTGACAAAACATTTGCACGTGAACCAGTGAATTAATGTTGGCACAAGCTCAAGGGCACTGACACACAAGTGTCAATGAGAAGACACAATACACATTTGATTTAATAAATATCAAAATACAATATTTATGGTTCAAGAGATCATTGATAAATTACAATAAACTGGGCACAAGGTTGGGGGGAATTGTTTTTCCTCTTGCTAATGTGGCTGACAGCCCTTATGTTACAAAACAATCCACATCTATCCTACTTAATGTTTGCACTAAGTGGCACTTCAGCCACCCTTTCACCAACTACAAAAGCAACATATTCTGAGTCCTCCTAAATACAAGCAAAGCACACTTAATTCACTAATGCTAGCTACAAAGCCCTTAAAGTATCCGGGGCCTATCAGCAACATTTCTGCTTCTCCTCCTTTCACCGTGATGTTCTCTAAAGTGTGTTAAAGCTAACGACAAATATCATCTGTGCAGAAATGTTAAACCAAATTGTGAAAATGCTGACACTTAATGACCAGCCTCTTTTGATATGTGAGGGGTCAGGAATGAAAGCCAGACACAAAGTTGTCATGTTTTTGGTGAGGGAGTTTAATGTAAATTAAAAGGGTTGGGAAAATGCCTCTCTGACCCTATTCTAAAGAGGAGATTCCCTACCTAAAAACCAAAAACTAAGGCTCTGTCTTCGTCAGGATGTCATAAATCAAAAAGCCGTCCTTGTGTCCAAAACATTCTATCCTGACCCTCACAGTAAAACAAAATAACAAAGTGACAAGGGAAATGTATATAACCTGGTATTTGCAAAAAGGTGTCCTTAAATAAAAGTAGAATGGCTTCAACATAAATGTTCTCCAAAATGGAAAAGATGTTAATTCCAGATGTCTCTGGGACTAAAGAGTTATTTATACCTTCCTTGACCCACAACAATCTGGTTGGATGAACACAGTTCAGTCTTGTAAGCTCTCCTGCAAAAAATGGTCCTTCTTTTAACACAAACACTCTTTCTGCTTGACACTCCTTGTAGGTTTGCAATTTGTCTGGTATGCTCCCCTGCCAGGACTCTTCATGCACTTCCAACTTCCTGGTGACCTCTTCTGCTAGGACTTTTCTCGCACTCTCAAATGCCTGGTGTACTCTCCTGCCAGGACCTCTCTTTGCACCCTCAAAATGCCTTACAGTTCCTCTTTATTATTCAAGTAGCATATACCCTTCTTTTTGGCTTGGTATATCTACTTTTATAAAAAGTCCTCGCTTTTACTTTGCTTTCCGCAATCTCACAATGTTCAAAAATCGTCTTTCCTTTTTATTCATACACAATTTTCTTGGCGTTTCACTTCTGGGACTTCCCAATGTTCTAATTATACCTTTGCTGCCGGTTTCACACTTGTGGCTCCAACGTCTCTCCAGGCTCTCTCGTGGCTCCGCCACAGCACGCTGGCTTCTCGCCGGCACCCGGTTAGGACGGTGCTGCTTCTCTTGGCTGCCGGATGCCCAAGGACCCTCTTGCGGTTGCAGGTGTCTCCACGGCCCGTCATGCTTGCACCACGTTTCTTTCCTTATTCTCTGCCGGTGAGCCCTTTAACTATGCAACACTGGCTCGCCGACTCATACCTCCAGCTTCTACACACCGGCTCGTTCCTACATCCTCTGTCCCCCTTCCCTGGAGAGATCATGTCCTCTCCTGAGCTCCATCTCTCAAAGTAATGAATATCTTTAAAGGTCTCGCACACAGGTGCTTTGTGCTTTCATCCAATGACTAGCACGTTCACCACACTCGCTGCTCAGTATCGATTCCTTAATTTTTCTCGTCTCAGTACTTGAGGGGTTGTTGGAACTTAAGTCCACTGATATTAACTGAGGATTTAGGTGGTTGTGAGAATAAAGTTCCATTGATGGCTTCTGATGCATGATTCTTGAAAGGTCTTTCTGAATGGGTTCACATGGACGATCATTTATACCTGAAGGAAAACTATAATTGAAAGGGAGGGTTTTTGGAGCTTTTATTCTTTAGGTCAGGGATGGAAGTTTGGTGGCCTAAAGGGTACTGGAAAAAGGTTTGCTTAATTTTCCTATAGGGGCAAACAGATGATGGCAACAGGTCATCAGGGTCTTGAGCAACAGGGAGTTTTCCTCCTGGTGAAAGGGGGTATACCGCGTTCTATCCAATGAAACCATGACATCTGCCCAGTGGATATCCCCTCCCATGTGATCCTCCCTCATAAACCCGCCCCCAAGGTCAGGATCAGGTAGGGGCTGCCATCCCCTGGCCACATGGGAGGAGGTCACCGCCGGGGAATATCACTGATGACTCCATTGGATACTTCACAGCTAATAGAAGTTACACAGTCTGAACCTTCTTCCACGTTTGGGACATTGCACTTGCATCCCAACACTCTTCTCCTGAGTGGGGAAGCAGTGGAGATGCACGGCTCCGGAGGAGGCGGCCAGGGTCTTGGAGGTTACCCTGGGTCTTCCAAGGGAGGAAGACAAGTGAGGACCTTGGCGGCAGCTGAAGGGCCATGGTATGAAAGTGTTAAAGGGAAACCTGCAGGGATCTATGGGCTGAAAGGGGTTCTGCATGGAGCATGGTGGACCTTTGAGAGGACATTCACTGTCTAAGTTGGGGATTTACTTTAGTAGGCAGCTGAGCATAAACAATCTGCCATCTATGAAGACGTCCATATGGGTGTGGGATGGGGCGATCCCCAGGCAAGGTCTGTCATCAATCCCGTCCCCGGTCACTCTCATACATTTTAATCCTGAATACCAGCAGGCCTATGATGGGGTGTCCTCCATTAAATGGAAGGCGGGATGATGTGACTCTTTGGTACATATGTTTGAAAAGGGGCAATACGTACATTTGAGTCATGCTAGGTCACTTTTGCGGTGGGCGAGAGGGAACGGTACCAATATTGGCAGCTGCGGCACAGGGCAATGCAGCTGTGTAACAAAGCTACGGCCACTAGGGCTCTCACGGAATTTGAGAAGGTGTCTTTCTCAGTGAGTGACTCAGAGGGACTAATAACCCATTTATATGAGGGTCTAGGAGCTAAGCAGTGTGCTAAGGTGCCGAAGTATGTTCATGCCTGGCATAGGGAGCTGGGAGTGGAGATTCCAGAGGAAGGTTGGAGAAAGGCCTGGAAGGGACAGAAGCGGGCCACCCCAAGTGTGCAATATGCGAAAAGGGGTTTCAAGTTTACGGCACAGGACTATCATACCCCGGATAGGGCAATGCATATGGGGCTGCATGGGAGGTTGGC
The DNA here is from genome assembly GCF_040938575.1 of Ambystoma mexicanum. Lineage (NCBI taxonomy): Eukaryota > Metazoa > Chordata > Amphibia > Caudata > Ambystomatidae > Ambystoma > Ambystoma mexicanum. The sequence goes on from NC_090932.1 coordinate 1,152,576,871, forward strand.
AAATGTTGGAGGGGCTGTGGGAGCTTAGGGACGTACATACATATTTGTGGCAATGTCCCAAAGTGGTACGCTACTGGTCAGAGGTACTAACCACAATTAACTGCATTACAGGGGAATCCCTTCTAATTGATCCAATAGTCTGTCTCCTGGGTATCTTTTGAGAGCAGGTGCGCCATTATAATTTGACTATCCTTCACACAATGCGCCTTGCAGCCAAAGGTTCTATTGGCACATGCTGGAAATGGGCTGTTCCTCCGTTATTGGAGGACTGGTGGTCTTGCATGTGGTCTATGTTACTGATTTCAGAAAAATGACTTCATTGTGCAGGGAAGGGGATGGGTGCTTTTTGTAAAGTGGGACAGTTTTCTGTCATATGCAAAATGTCCTGTTGTGGAAAGATTTGATTGACATGGGAACTTCCTCACTGTCATCCGATGTATCATCCTGGCCGCCCACCTTACATGGAGGAACAGGAGATAGAGGATGTACTGGAGGCGGCAGATCCTTTGGTGTCAGAATCTGAGGAGCTGTGGGTTGGATATGGGATTCCACTGGCTGAGGAGCCAGGACCAGCACTTCTTTCATGAGATCCTGAAAATATTGCCTCATTGGTCCAGAGTGCGTTAGCTGCGGGAACCTGTTAAAGAACCTGTCTTCCTTAAGGGGCTATGAGTAGAGGTTCCTGGTGAGGACCACATGGCCCAATTTCTGATAGGTACAGAGATAGGAGGGGCATGACACCCCTTCACAGTGGGTGACCATTCAACTCGTGGAAAAAAGGGCAGGAGCCCTGAAACACAAGGTGGCAGCGGCGGAAGAAATCGATCTGCAGTACATGGTGTATACTCCGACGTAGCCAGAGAGGCATCACCAGGAGAATGGTTAGAATCCGATCTGCAGACTGTTACAGTTGATACCTGGTGAGCAATAGCCTACTATGGATCAGGTATGGTCTTGGACACCATACAGGTTGCGCTGCCTCTGGAAGTAATCTGAGGAGCAGGGGCCTACTGCTGCTGCAGTCTTTTACGGAGCCTCAGCTGTTTGTCCGGTGAGCGGGGTCAAGGAGGCCTCGGATGGATGTACAGTTCGAGGCAAAATGCCCTGGTAATGGAGTCCCCGGTCCAAGCCATTTCGGAAATAAAAGTTCCCTCAGGCCGAGGGAATTAGATATCGGCGGGTCCTCTTCGATGGTGCCGTTAGAAGTTCTCTCAAAGACCCCGGGGTGAGGCCCGCTAATGAGGTGGCTAACGGCAAAAGGCCCCCGAGGGGGCCCTAGCACTTAGGGTAAAGAGTGTGTGGATCTGCCGCTGAGAACAACCTCTGACAGCAGGTGCACATGAAAAAACCTGCTTTAACAGGAATAAAACAGAAGGGAGCGGGTAAGAAGCAATAGAGATAATTTTGTCATAACCTCCATCTGTCTAACAGAGAACTATCTGATGTTAATTCCGAAATAGAGACTAGATAACTTGCTTGCATTTTGGTCTGCAACGGACTGATGTGACTCTAGAACAGTGGCAGAAATGTTCAGAAATTGCTCAGCTTTGACCCATCTGCATTGGCAAAGGGGAGGCAGTGTTACACTTTCTCCTTCTGCGCTCAAGGAATTCTATAGATTGCTTATGGCCTATACTTAAGACTTGAAGGTCTACGCTTGCTTTGCTTTTCTATACTTTCTATTTATTTATTTATTTATTTATTTATATTTGTATATACATCCTGACCAGGTTGTGGTGGGGAGTAAATGGAGGCAGAGAAGGTAAGGGACAGAGGCAGGTTAGAGAGGTGGGGAAAGTGCTAGCTTGAAGGTAGATGAGAAATAAGTTAAGTGGGTAACTTGGAGGCGAGGAGGTAGGCTTTCAATTGGGCTTTGAACAAATTTGTGCAGACCATTTCTCGGATGTATGGGGTAAGACTTATGCAAGTCGAGCATGCCACAATGGCAGTTGAGTAGAAAGTGCAGAGATTACGAGAAGGCTTTTAAAGTTGCATAGAGGAAGATAGATGCAGTGATACCTTATGTGGCGAGCCAGAAGAAGGAGTATTACCAGAGGACATCATGTTAAAACTTGCCTTCCTATCCCTATTGCTAAAGAGGATTCACTTCGTACAAAATTAAACCAAGGGTGCTTGTCAATAGTAAAAATAACAACCCAACTTCTCTTCTATCTGACCATATCACTAAAGAAAACGTAACTTAAACTAAGCAGACGATCCTGCCTTCAGAGTTATGTAATTTGACCTCTCTTGGGTCTGCTGGGTATCTCTTCTTCGGTACTCTTTTCTGTCCTTGGCAAAAGGTTCATCAAAAGGCTCTCCAAAATAAACACAAATTGGTGAAATACCTGCGCTAAATCCGCCGAGATACCAAACAGGTTTACCGTTACCGCCACTTGGTCCGGCAGAATTACTGCTGATTACATGTGGTGGTATGGTGGTGTAAGACCCTATTTATGGAGTCCGGAAATTGCAGTTTTTTGGAGGTAAGGTGACAGAATTATCTCCAGCATTTTGCTTGAGGTTTTTCCTCCAACCCACCAACACAATAGTTGTGCAGTGCGTAATGTGGTGGTAACTCCATTAACATTGTATTACTGCCGTTTTGAGCCGCACTGACCCAACTCATGAAAGTCTCAAGTTCCTGAAAATACTGAAGTTCTGAATTGGTGTAGATGGTGGAACAGCTCCTTAATCCCTTTCCAACACTTGGTTAGGCCTCACTTCCCTGTAGTCACACGTTGGTTGTCCCTGGGTTCTTCTTTATTTTGTTATATATTTAATTCCTTGTGCTCCTCTGGTGCTGGGAGCTCTCTTAGTTTCACAGTCTTATTTTTTCCCAATGGATGTTGGTAATCCCTTATCAGATACTCTTCCCGTAGTTCTGCGTAGGGTCTGTATGCCATTTGGCTTGTTATTATACTTGTGTTTCCTGCCCTCTCACTATCCTTAGGCTTAAGGTATTCTTTCTCTTCCTCTAGGCCTTAGTGCCCTTGATCTGAGACTGGGGCAATTCTTGCTGTTTCCCCTTGCTCTCTGGCTTCTTTGTCCGCCTCCACCGTGATCAACCCGTGTACCTACTCTGACCTGAGGCAACTTCCACTTGTTCGACTCGCTAGCTCTCCTACGCCATGAGCACTCACTCCTCCCTCGCCATCTGGATTCAGCAACATTTCTTAGGCTCCGGGTCCATCACCTCCTCTGCATGGTCACATGTTCAGATGGGAACAGGTTTGCTCAGAACTGGTCTTGCTGCAGTTGCACGGCTCTTCGCCTGCCTGGCGGCATCTCTCTCCTTCTCCACTCAAGGCCGGCGCCACAGCCGGCTCCATTGTAAAGCACAGCTCCACCTCTAACAGACTTACACACTTTGCAGGCTCTTGTACGCGTGTTCCTTCTCCTCCATTCAAGGAAGATTACGTTGTAATTCTTTTTCCATGACAAAGAAGTGGCCTGTTGGGTATGATCAGCTGTCAAGTCCACGTAGTAACCAGCATTGCCTTGAGCCAAATGTTCATAGATACTTTCAACATTTTTTTGAGTCTGATGGTTAAATGAAACATCTGCTTCCGGAATTCCAATTTATGCAGATATTGTTTCCTTTACAGGGAGTTCCACACAGGAATGAAGGTCCTTGTCCCCTGAAGGGAAGTCACTCCCAGTGAGGTCCCACTTTCCCAAACCCCTAGAGAGGGTTTCGCTTAGCAGGCTCACCTCCCTAGCCTCAATCGTGGTGGCTCTTCCTTGGGACAAAGGGACAAATTCTCCAGATTTCTTCACATACCCCACCCTCTAGGCGAGTGGCTTCCCCTTCAGACAGAAGAGGAAAATGACTGAGAAAGTCCACATTCCCTTGTTCTTTTCCTTTTCGGTGACCCACTGAAAAGCAAAAAGGCTGTAGATAGAGAAACCACTTCATCACCCGGGTGTTGGAATCTTTTCTAAGACACATCCAGGTTAGCGGTAAATGGTCCGTTATCGGTCTAAATGTTCTTCCTGTCAAGCAATATCTAAGACTGCCTATGGACCATTTGATAGGTAAAGCTTACAATTCAATAGTGGCATATGCTTGTTCCCTTAGAAATAACCTCCTATTAGTGTATAGCATAGGGTGTTCTAGTCCTTCATGTTCCTGTGGAAGGACTGCCCTCAGGCCTTCTTTAGAGGCCTCTGTCGGGAGCATAAATTCCATGTAGAAGTCTGCCATTTTTAATACTGGTTCCTAGAATAGTATATATTTTAATCCCTCAGAGCTTTTCTGGTCGGTCTCTCCCAGATACATTTTTGGGGTTGGGCGTTCTTCAACCTAGCAGTGACAATGGCGGCTGGTGTTGAATAATTAGGAATGAACCACCTATACTATCCGCCAACCCACCGGAAGGCTCAGAGGTCCAGTTTGGTTTTGGGAAATTGTGTTAATTGTACAGCCTTCCCTTTTTCAATCTCTGGCTGAATCAACCCATTCCCCACAAAGTTTCCTAGATACTTCACTGTAGACTGTGCCGGATGACATTTGATGAGATTTTCCCATAGACCTGCTCTCCGTAGGTCCCAAGTGATTTCATATCTCGGGAGGATAGCACAGGGGCAACATGCTCGCCTTGGGAGCAAGTCGACACAGAGCAACAGAGGTTCCATCCCAGAGTCCATGCTTAGATTCCTCTTGGTATTAAGCGCGTTATAAATAAACTATCATATAGATGGTGCATATGTTCGGACCAGCTATTACTATGCATCATGATATCGCCCAAATAGGCCCCTGTGCAATTACAGTAAGTTCTAAGAACTCTATCTATTCATCTTTTGAATGTCATAGGTGCCCCGTGTAGCCCAAAGGGGAGGACCTTAAATTGGAAGAGCCTGTGGGATAAGGGGGGCTTACCAAAATACCTTGGTTAAGTCTAAAGTACAGAAGTATTTTGGCATTGAATAATTGTCTAAAGTTGAAATTGAGTTGAGCTTCTGAAGGTCTATACTGTGCCTCCAGCTCTTAACAGGTTTGGCTACCAAAACTATCATGAAGGACCAAGGACTCTCAGAGGGTGCAACTATATTGGCCTCTAACATGGACTTAAACTCATATTCTATGACCTTCCTACGGCCTAAGGGGTATGATAAGCTTTTAGATTTATCGTTTGTCCTGCTGGGATACAGATAAAATGAAAGAAATAATTAACTCAACCAGATTCCTCTGAGAAGACCACGGAGAACTGGGCCTATAGGTCTTGTAGGTCTTCTTGCTGCTAACGGGGGAGGTTTTTGGGAACCAATTGAAGTTCACATTCTTAATCCATCAAAAGAGTGGCATGGTGACAATAGTATTTTGAATGCGGTTAGCTTTCCAATCTTTTTTGAGGTTGACGTGGTATATTTGCGTCTTCTGTTGTCGGACGGGTTGTGCGACCAGGTAGTTTAAGGCACCTTTTCTTTCCAAGATCTTATAGGAAACATGCCACTTGGAGATCATTTTGTTCTCCGAAGTGGGCAACAAAACTAAAACAGAGTCTCTTAGACAAGTGGTGCCCAGATCCATTTTCATAACATGTAGAGTCTTTTGGTGCGTGGGCTCTACCTAAATGGTATTTCACTATTTCTGGGACTGCAGCCATATGAGTCCATTGTTTGCGCTGTCTGAGAGAAAGGTAGTATAGCCTCTTCCCAGGACTCCCTGAGCATGTCAAACACATCTTGTGGTTCTCTTCCATATAGAAATTCAAAGGGTGAGTATCCTAGGGAAGCATCAGGTGTTTTTCAAACTGCAAAAAGAGCCCAGGGAATCATGACATCCCAATTATGGCCTTCAGTTTCTACCAACTTGTGGAGGATCCTTTTTAGAGTTTGGTTAAATCTCTCCACAAGACAATCAGTTTGGGGGTGATCGATGTTCGCAATTTGTTTATTTGTAGGATTTCTTTTACCTCCTGCATTAGTTTGGACACTGATGTGGTATCTTGGTCTGTGAGGATCTCTTTAGAGAATTCTACTCAGGAGAGAAAAGGGAGCAAATGCTTAAAAATATGTTGGCTATCTTTGCTCCTTAAAGGAAGCGCTTCGGGATATCGAGTATCATAATCCACTATAAGAAAGATGAATGTATTCCCTAGCTTAGATGTCATCAAAAGTCCCACAATATCCATAGCAATGCGAGAGAAATGAATTTCGATAACGTGGAGGGGTTGTAATGGGGCATTGGAGTCACTTTGGTTATCTGACAGATCTCACAGGCATACACATAATGTTTTACATACAGAAATAATCCCTGCCAATAGAATCGGGAAACTACTTGACTCTGGGTCTTCTCTATTGCCTGGTGAGTTGTGGTTAGATGTGAGTGGGCCAGCTATAGTACTATTCTCTGAAGGCTTCTGGGAATTACTAGTTGGGTTTTGGAAAAAGCCAGGTCAAGTAAGGGGCCAGATCTTCAGATTCAGGTCTGATGGAGTTGACTAAGGAAGTATCAGCCTCTCCAAATTCTAGAGAGCGTGGAGTCTCTGTTAACTCCTCGAACTCTAGGGGAATGGGAGGTAAGGCCTGTTCTAAAATCCCCTTTGCTACTGAAACTCCAATTGTTACCTCGTATGAGTGAACTACATTGCTATGCAGCATAATTGTTATCCCCTCCATAGTCTATAATCAGGATCCACAACCCCTGCTATCACATCCAGGAAGTGTCGCCATGCAAGCCCAGACTTAGCGGCTAGATGGATATATGTTTCCGGGGTTGGGGAAATACTAATTCCGTTGGGGATCAGGTGTCTTTCTTTAGATGATATATGTACCTGCGTGGTGCTGAACAAGTCAAACCCCATAGACTGTGAGGTAGCTCCAGTAAGCATTTTAACACCGATCCGACAGCTAAACCCATACATGGCGAGACGGAAGAAAGACTCACATGAGAAGTAGTGTTAAAACTTGTTTATTTAAATAAAAGCCAAAAACACCTTTCCATCCTTATTACTAAAAGGGGATTCCCTGCCTACACAACTATACTAAAGGTGCTTGTGAATAGTCAAAATAATAAACAAAGCCCCCTGTCCAAACCTATCTTCTAACTGACCCTACCATGTTAGCAATGTCGCTCTGTTTCACTCTCCTGTGTTGTCACGAGTGTTATAGCTCAATCGTCTCGTCAATTTCAGTGCAGCGAGCAGAGGACTCTTTCCTCCCTCGCCATTCGGATTCAGCGTCATTTCTTGGGCTCCGAGCCCACCACGTACTCTGCATGGTCACGCCTCCAGCTGGGACTAGGTTTGCTTGGTCCTGGTCTCACCCCGCTTGCACGGCTCATCTTCTGCTCAGGGCCATCTCTCCTTCTCTAATCAAGGCCTGCGCCACAGCCACCTCCAACTGACTTACACAAGTCGCAGGCTCACCTCTGCGTATTCCTTCTCCTCCATTTATGGTAGATTACGCTCTTATTCTTGTCCCAAAACTAAGAAGGGGCGTGTTGGGTATGATCAGCTGTCAAGTACTCGTAGTAACCAGCACTGCCTTAAACCAAATTTTCGTAGATACTTTCAAGATTGTTTTGAGTCCCATGGTTAAATAAAACATCTTCTTCCGGGAATTCCCATGTATGCAGATATTGTTTTCTTTACAGGGAGTTCCACACAGAAATGGGAGTCTGTGTCTTGTAGGGGGGAGTCACTCCCAGTAAGGTCCTGCTTTGAGTATTACCGTAGCTCGGCCTGTTTCTGAGATCAGTGTTGAGGATCAGGAAAAATGCTTAGAATCTAGAACTTCTAGATTTATGCTGATTTTGTAATTCTTGCACATACTGTTGATTTTAGGTATTGGATCCTTTATACTGATCATGGCTCAAAAATGTGTGGGTATCTCCTGGTTTTGTTTAAGGATTGGATTCTGAACATCTTCCGTGGGTTTAGCTTTTTTGACTTTTAGAGAAATGTATATCTGTGGTTTTTTAATGAGAAATATTGCTTTTTTTATATATTTGATATCTTTTTTAATGCTGATATTTCTATTGATATGTGTTTTACTCATGTGTTTTGTTTTATGGGCAAATGGGATGCCTGAAATAAATTCATTGAATGCTGTTCCATTACACTAAAGCCAAGGGGATACAAAAACTATTCTAAGTTATCAGATCCCTTCAATCAGACTATAAATGTGCTGGTATTTCTGTAGGTAGGTTTTGGTATGGTATCATATTTGTTGGGACAATGTAAAGCTGGCTGATAGTCCTTTGCCTATTTTGTTTATTTATTATCAGTTTGTTAGGGCTCAAAGTAATCCTGCTTCGATTATATTGTTCCAATAGTTGTTTGGTTCTGAATAGCAGTTTCTGTGACTAGGTTAAACAGAATCTTATTCAATTAGGGTGGCTTTAAGGTCTGATGAAAAAGCAAGCGTTCACCCCAAAATTCGATCAACCATAACCAGGGAACATTCGGCCCTGGAAACGCTGCCCTCCGAACTGAAGTATAAAAGCAAAATCTTGCAGATCTACAAACTGCTCGGCAGATCGTGAAGAATAGCTCCCATATATTTAGGCTTGGGAGATGGGTCTTCAGAGAGATACACTCTCATACACCTGGTCACGAATTTGGGCTAGGGCACAAAAGAACTCCAAATGTACTCTAATTAAGGAAAACTCCTATAAAGTAAGGGTGAGCTAGTATTACTCCACCAGCCGACTCCATAAGCTCTCCCTGGGGTTATTCGCCTCTGTGGCTCTATAGGTACACTGGGACACATGTGGTGGCCGTGCCCTTACTCACAGTTGTATTGGAAGGAAATTCTCTCCAGGATCAGGAGAATCACAGGGTTGAGGATCGCATTCCTACAGGGTGACACTGACAAAGAATGTGCCTACGGCTTAAGTGGGGCCACCTCATTCTTAATACAATTTCTCAATGTGGCCGGGTGACCCTAGCTGGATCATGGAAGTCCGCTGGCGGCCCTGTTCTTAACGTAGGGTTGGCCAAAATATGGGAAACATGGGTAGTCAAAAAAATCACGTTGATGCTGAATAAATCCCTGCAGAAATCATCGATAATATGGCTTCCATGGGTTGACTACTGGCAAGAGACGTTGGACATCACCCCCAAACCACGAACACTGCATCACCTCTCAGCATTTTGGCCCCCAAACTAAATCTATGCGAGTGACACAAGCTGCCCAGATGCAAGGGTGGGGGTGGGGGGCGATCCCCGAGAGGGTACACAGGGGGATGTGGTGCGGATACAATGAGAGGGCAAAAGGCTGGTAGGTAGGAACTGGTCTTCCTTTTCTTTCATTGTATCCCCTTTCCATCCGTGCTCCCTCCTGTCTAAATCTGCATTGTACTACGATTGGCTATCTGCCTAAATAAATGTATCGCTTACATTTCCATACCTTTTACTTAGACATTTTATTCTCCATTTCATAATTCTACCCTTCTACGCTTATAAAAATGCAAAATCACGAATAAAGTTGAGTAAAACAAACATTGGATTGATGTAGTGTCATCCAACCGAACCCAACCCAGGGAAAGACCAAAATCCTTAACCATTCACTAGTTCGGGGCAATGTATTAGAGCGTTTCTAGTATTAAATGCCATCAAAGTAATCTATAAAGAGTGTACACGCTTTTTGTAAATACTTTTCAAACATATAACTTGCGATTTAACTTTAAACCTGAAATCTATGGCAAAGCCATTATGCTGTTTCCAACTGTCTGGGAAGCTGGAGGAAAGCTACCAGTGGGTTAGGACTATCTCAGAGTATGGGGCTGTAAAGGCAGAAGACTGTGTTCAGTGTTTTTAGTCTAATGTTTCCAAAGTCGTTTTGTGTAAGGAAATTGTTTCTCTATTTGAATATTTCATGTGGCTAAAATTGCAATATATTTTTTTTAAAATATATTTTTATTTTATTTTAAATGAAAACAGTACAACACTGCACTCCCCCCCTCCCCCCCAAGAGCTTATCAACAGGGTAGTTCTGTAAAATTGCAATATATTAATGTTGTTTTTGTATAACAGAGAGAATCACCAGCCAATCTAACTTTTAGAGAGCTGAGCCCTAAACTGGGCAACTACCTTGCTCATAGTGCTCACCTTGGGAAACATATCTAACTAACCCTATACAGTAACACACATTTGCAACCCATAGCAATGGAACCACACCCACGTGTCGACAGAAAAACAAAAAACAGCAAAAACAGCCTTAACAAAGTAGGAGTTGGAGTGCAGAATGCAACATATCAGGAACGCAGTGCATTGCTAGAGCTATGTACAGTTGTAGAATGCAGGGGTGCCACAGAGTAAGACTCTGTTACATTGGCAGTTGTTACTCATGTTCCACTGAAGGAAAGAGAGATCTAATAGACTCACAATTCCTCGGTTGAGTTGATTGTATGGGTCAACCGATCCGGAGTTCTCTCTGGGACTTCCATAGAGTGGTAGGAAGCTAGGCCCGAAGCATGGTAGGAACCCTGGGAATCCGTCTGCAGAAGAGATAAAAGAAGTTATGTGAAAGGAAAGAATCAGAGAAGGCAGACCCGCTGTTACAAATTAATAGAAATGCTCCAGTGCCAAGCTTTGTGTAACAATTGCGCTGTTTGTTGCATTACTAGTGGTGAGGACTAGATGTGCAGAAGGAAGCCATTTTGGTTATTTGAAAACCCACATACTTGTCCAACCTGGTCATGACTAACCCTATCTGGAAGTACCAAAAAAGCACATGCATGCAGGCACAATATATCGTAAGGCACAAAAAGTAATTGCCTGGTTTAAGGAAATCGCATGATCTGCAAGCAAACTTAATTTGACATATCAAGATTTGCTTGTTGAAGGAAGCATGCTTTCGGATTGGTCACACTAAACACTAAAACGTGGCTAGCTCTAGAAGATAAACAACATATTATTTCCCATCTTAATGGGACTATCTTAGCCAGTTAATTATCTCAGTCAGTTGAGCGCTTGCTGCTGCATTCTGTATGTGATCTGCAGGTCACACGTACGAATCCTGACAAGGCCAACTTTCATCCTTCCGAGGTCGATAAATTAGTACCAACTTCGGTTAGATGATATTGGGCCTCATTCCGAGATTGGAGGTAGACATGGCACTATTCGTGCCATGGCTGCCTCCAATACCGGGTCCTGGTCCGGTCTGGATGGATGGGGACTTACCGGGTCATTCCGACCCTGGAGGACCTGGTAAGTCCCCATTCAACCAGCCATTCCCCATTCCCATTTGAGCCCCCATAGGGCCCAATAGGAATGGGGAAGGTGGCAATTATAGCAGGCCCGTAATTAGCACCCTTAGCGGGACCCGTAAAGGACATGTGGTCAGACCACACGTCCTTTACGGTTCCCGCTAAGGGATCTCGGAATTGGGCGGTAAGGGATCACTGGCACCGGTCTCCTTACCAGTGCCCGGTATCCCTTACAGCCCAACTCATAATGACCCCCAATATATGCAAATGATTGGAATTTATTCTGGACAACATTAATATCATATACATATAATACATAATGTAGAAAATATGAATGAGTTATTTATATAGCGCTTTACAGATAACATATTTACATACAATGGGGGTTATTACAAGGTTGGCGGTATGGGGTTAACGGCGCCGGTAAAGGTGCTAGTGCCGTTAACCCCTTACCGCCGCATTACAAGGTCCTTTAGCGGATCCCGCTAAGGGCGGCTGGTTTGTTATCAATGATATTTGTGATGTCATCTTGGATGTCCTGGGTGTTAGTCTTAGCAGTGCAAGGTGGTGGCGCGAGTTATGGTTGCTTAGCCTACCATAACAGGCGAATTTCAGGGGTTTTCGGTTTTACTTTGAACCATAATGTCACATGTGTAAAGATTTTTTAGTGAATTGCACATGTTTTTAGTAGGGCAACTTAACCATAACGTCCCCTTAACAAAGTTTTTTTTAGTGAATTTCAGGGGTTTTTAGTAGGGCAACTTAACCATAAAGTCCCTTAACAAAGTTTTTTGTAAGTGAATTTCACAGGTTTTTTGAAGAGGTACTTAATCATAACATGTCGTTAATAAAGTTTTTTTGCTAAATATACACTTTCATCATGTGATTTTGGGAGATATGTAGTATAATTTCCTTACTTTATATAATGAAATGGATTATACCATAACAAAAAAAGGTATGCCTCCAACGTAATTACCTCACAGAAACTGTGCAGCCAGGAGCGACAGTAGACGCACGCAGTACAACAAAGACAAATTACAACAAAATAGTAAGTGAACTTCATGTTTCTTATATGTGTGTGTACTTTTTTTGTATGAGGGGCAGAAAAAATAATTTCTGTTGTTTTGACACAGAAATGTGCAGTACTTTGGAGTGGCTGGAGGAGAATTTTCCGCATGGGGAAATGTCCGAAGATAGCGATAATAATGGTACAAAGTATTCTGCATAAGCAAATTAATGGTCAGTATGTTATGGGCATTTAACATATATATATTTATTTTTAATAGACCAGGTAAAAGAAGAAGAAACGCCAACAAAGGACACAGAGGAAGACAGGCTAAAAAGGATAGAATTGAAAATGAACATACTAAATGACAATTGTAACAGTTTAAGGGAATTTGTGGAGGAATTTTTGCGAGGAAAAATACGATATCACTGTCCCACCTGTACCTGCCCCCTGAAATGAAACGCTGAGGCGGAGGTAGGTTTCCAAGTGAGCCTTTATTTACGGCCCCCGGAGGCGAGGCTCGTCAGTTGGGGAATGGCTCACCACGTTCCTTAGTGGATCGTGGTGGGAGAAAACATTCTCCATTCTAAATGGAGTTGTATGACATGACATAACATCATAACATCTCCTTACCTAAGGGAAGGGGGGGGGGAGAAGACAGGGAAAGATTAGGGTGGAATGGCTGGCTAAGGGTATATGCAACAAGAGTTGACAGCTGCTGGTCAATAGTATAATCGCTGCTGAAGTTTCGGATGATCCTCCGATTTCTTTTCGACAATTTCCTGGCAGATGTTTCCTCATTGTCGGAACAGGGCTCATTGTTTCTTGTGCTTGTGCTATGATGTCTCCTCAGGATTGTGTTAATTTCTTGACCATACACCTTCATCTAAGTCTTTAGATGTGCTGGGTCTGCATGTGTCGTTGGTTGTTCCCATCAAATCTTTTCTTGACCATGTATCATTGTAACTGTCTTTGGAAGTGCTTGGTCTGCAGGTTTCGTTAGTTATTTTCACTAGATCATCTTGGGACCATCTCTTTCCATCATCCAATGTGACAGATTTTCCATGGCAATGTGCGACTCTTTGTGGAGACCTGAATTTGGATTCACCCTTCAGTGTTTTCTTCGGTTCTTTGACACAGACCCAGTCTCCTTCCTGAAGAAACATCTGTTTTACTCCGTTCCTTGAATCGTAATATGTTTTGTATTTCTTTTGTTTCTCCTTTACAGTTTCTTGGATTTGTTCCATATTCATTCTTGCCTCACCAGTGTTCATGAAGATCCATGCTGGTCTCAGTTGGTTGGTTGCGGTTCTGCCCCGCATCATGGTGAAGGGCTCCAAGTTGGTGGTGGAGTGTGGCGTTGTTCTGTATGCATATAAAGCTTCCTTGAGGGTTTCTCTCCATAGTAGGGCATTGGCTGTGGCTAGTTGGATCATGCTTTTTACCAGTCTATTCATTCTTTCCAATAGTCCGTTGGACATTGGATGGTATAGTGACGTGGTGATGTGGTTGATGGATTTGTTTCTGAGGAACTCTTGGAATTCCGATGATGTGAACTGGGATCCGTGGTCTGAGACTATGTCCTTGGGGTCACCTTCTCTGTTAAATATTTCAGTTAACAAGTCTGTGACCTTTCTTGTGGTTATGTTTGATTCCACCACTCCCCATTCGGTCCATTTGGAGGTGTAATCCACGATCACGATGATGAATATTTTCACTGCCTCCAGGTTTTCGAAGGGGCCCATGATGTCTATTGCCAATTTTGACCACACATTTTTAGGAGGTTCTACGGGTTGGAGTAGGGTTTTCCTTAAAGTTTTCGATTTGTCACTGGAGGCGCAGGCACAGCAGTTTTTGACTACTTCTTCTGCTTCTCTGCACATGTTGGGCCACCAGTAGTTGTTCCTAATTCTGTTTTTTGTCAAACTTCTTCCCAGATGTCCTTCGTGAGCTAGGTCGAGTAGTCTCTTCCTGAGTGCTACGGCTGGGATTACTCTGTCGCCTCTATAGATATGCCTTTCATCCATGGATATCTCGTCTTTAAAAGGTGTGAAGTTCACTAACCTTTGCCCAATGCCTACCCAGTCGTTCGCCACAGCTCTCCTGATTTCCTGTTGTTCTGTGTCATTGTTGGTGATGTTCGTCCATTCATCAGGGGGGATGGCGGGATTTACGGTGGCTATGATGTCTTTGTCAGGGTTTTCAGTTTCGATGTCCTGTCTATCTTGTTTGGTAGGTAGTCTGGAAAGGCAATCGGCTACCTGGTTTTGTGGACCAGGAGTGTGGCAAACCTGAAGATTGTATTGCATGATGTCAAGGAACCAACGTCTAATTCTTGGTGATATAAGGTGTGGCGTTTTGGATTGCAGAATGTTCACCAAAGGTTTGTGATCAGTTTTGAGGAGGATGGGCAGGCCCCAAATTAGGTTCCTGAAGTGTTGTAGAGTGTATTTGACAGCCAAGGCCTCTCTCTCGATGGTGGAGTAGTTCAGTTCGGCACCTCTCAGTACTCTTGATGCAAATGCGATGGTTACAGTGCTTCCATTCTGTTGTTTCTCCAGGACTCCGCCAAGACCGATCTTACTAGCATCCACTGATACTATTGTCTTGGCTTTATAGTCAAACATGTTTAAAGCTGGAGCCCGATTGATGGCAGATTTGAGGTTTTCAAATTCGTTTTTACATTCTGTGGACCATTCAAATTTGTTTGATTTCTTCATGAGGTTCCTCATATTTTTTCTCTTAGCATAATTGCTCACGAATTTGGAGTAATACTCCATCATTGTAACGCTCACCTGACTCCCACGGAGGCGCTGGCCTGTTTTGGATCGCTGTGGCCTCTTCTAGGGTGATGCGCAGGACTCAGAAGATGGAATGGACCGGACCCCCAAATCTGGCTTGTCTGGCTCGTAGAAATATCCTTCTGTGTGTGAAAAGGGAGTATTAACAATCTGCGGGATAATGCGTAGGCCCCCCACTCCTCTACTCACCCTCCTCGAAACCCTTCTGCGATTCCCCGTGAAGTCTCACCTTAGGGTCTGAAAGGACGAGCTCTCCATCCTGCTTCTGATGCAGGGGCGCGTTGTTATCCAGTTACTTCACTGGATCTCGGATTGGTGAGAGTTCAAGTTCGCTTGACTTTTCCGGTAAGGTACCGTAAGAATTCTGTTGCAAGTTCAAGCTTTAAATACCATTGTCTGTTTTCTCTATTTCAGGTGCTGAGTGAAGATTCCGAGATCGGGAATGGAACCGTCGAAGGAAAACTCTGGTGAGTTTTTGGTGAGTGGTTCCTCTAGTGTTCTTGCATTAATGCACTAATGCTTGTGTCTTTTTTCCCCTTAGGGGCCGGGGTTCGGAAATGCCGAAGATACGACGCCGACCCGAGGTGAGAAGAGATGTCCCAATAAATATCAGGTAAGTCTTTATGAGCGTTCCGCTAATGTCCTTGCATTCGCTCACTAATGCTAATGTCTTTTTCCCCTTAGGGGCCGGGGTTCGGAAATACCGAATAAACGGCGCCGACCCGAAGTGAAGAGGGATAGACCCAACAGGTAAGTCTTATGGTGGAAATTAAGCCTTTCTTATTCTCTTCCCTAGCTCATCTTTGTTCTTGTCTTTTTCTCCTTTAGGCGCTGAAATGCGGCGGAAGATCCAGATGGTCGCTGATGGGCAAGAAGGTGCCTAGTAAAGGTGAGTGGAATGCTGCGCTGCAGCGAGCAATGCGATGTGCTTTTAAAAATGAATGTCTTCCCTTTAGGATCGTCGGCGAGATGACTCTGGAATGCGGATTAAGCAGGTAATGTCTCTTCTTTTTCCTGTTGTCCTCTCTTCTCCCTTTACAGGTGTTCCAGGATGCTGTCGGGCGTGGCTGGAGTCCGGATGCAGGAGCAGACACGGTGAGCGTCCAGCTGCTAGGTGCAGAACAACGCGAAGCGTGAGTTGCTGCTTGGGCGTGGCTTAAATAGCCATCAAAGTAGTTCCAGGTATGTATTCTTCCTCTAAGGTATGTATTCTTCCTCCGGCCACACCCGTGTGGTAAAGTAGTCCTATAGGTAAAATAGTCCCATTCAGGCCTCTAGGTGGCCTGGATGTTGCAGCACGGTCTGCATCAGGTAAATTCACACAAAGCACTTCTTAACACAAAGTCATCCTTTATGAGCCTGGCGCCGATTGCCTGGGGCCGCTGGGACTTCCCTCGGGAACATGATGTCTGCCTCTGGGGTTGCTGGGCCCGGTCTGGCTCCTTGGGGGTAGGCATCATGACAGTACCCCCTCTCAAGGTTGTTCTCTCCGGAGGTTTCGGTTTGTTTGTGAATTTCCGGTGGAATTTCTGTATTAACCGAGGCGCATGTACCTAGTCGCTTGGTTCCCAAGACCTTTCCTGAGGCCCATATCCTTTCCAATCAATTAAATAGAAGAGTTTTGACTTTGACACCTTGGAATCTAATATGTCTTTAACTTCGAATTCCAGCTCCCCATCTACTTGAATTGGTTCTGGTGGTTTAATTAGTCTGGTTCCAGGTTGTACTGGTTTCAACAGTGATACGTGAAAAGCAGGATGGATTTGCATGTTAGCTGGTAGCTCGAGTTTGAAGGCCACCGGGTTGATTATAGCTTTGATTGGGTAGGGCCCTACATCTCTTGGATTGAAAGTTTGCGGTCCTTTGAGTGGTAAATGTCTAGTCGCTAGCCACACTTGGTCCCCTATTTGGTACGGAGGTGCTTCACTTCGATGTAAATCAGCATTTTCTTTGTACTTTTTCTTGGCTTGCTGTAAATGAGTCGTTGCTTCTTTGAAGGCTCGAGTTATCATGGAATGCAAATGATCTACAGTGGGTATTTCAAGACTTTGAGGGGGGTCAAGGTCAAAGGTTCAGGGGTGATGGCCATATAAGGTATAAAAAGGGGTTTGTCTCGTTCCAGAATGTACAGAATTGTTATATGCATATTCTGCGATCAAAAGAATGTCTTTCCAATTACTTTCAGATTGGTGCAACATACGCCAAAGATACTGTTCAAGGGTCTGGTTTGTTCTCTCGGTTTGACTATCGGTCTGGGGGTGGTGACTAGTGGATAGTCGTACATCGATTTGTGCCAGTTGACAACACTTTCTCCAAAAATGGGAAATAAATTGGCTTCCTCGATCAGAGACCAGTATGGTTGGAAAAGCATGTAAACGAACGACATTCTCAAGAAATTCCTTGGCCAGGATGGAGGCTGAAGGTAACCCCTTTAAAGGGATAAAATGGGCCATTTTGGAGAAGAGGTCCACAATCACCAGGATAGTGTTGTATCCATAGCAAGGAGGCAGGTCTGTAATACAGTCCAGTGACAAGGTGTGCCAAGGTGCCGGTGGGATGTCCAAGGGTTGTAAAAGGCCGGCTGGTCTTTTCTTTTGACCTTTATTTTGGGCGCAAACTCCGCAGGACATCACAAAGGATTTTATATCCTTTCGCCAGGAGGACCACCAGAATTGCCTTTGGATCTTTTCTTCAGTTTTAGCAATACCAGGATGTCCTTCCATTAATGTATCATGATAATGGGCAATAACGAGTTCTTGCAATTCCTTATGAGGCAGAAATAATCGCCCCTGGAAGTAGGGTAGATCATTATTGACGGAAAAGTATGAACCCTTTTCACTCCATTCTTGCAAGGTTGTAGGGTCTAAAAGTTGTTTAACTCTAGTTTGAATGTCCTCAATAGTTTGTAAAGAGGTCAACCCCAAAATTCTCTGTTCAGGTATAATCGGTACTGGTTCTTAGCTTGAATTTGTTTCTCCCATTCCAATCCGGGATAAGGCGTCCGCTTTGCCATTCTTGCAGCCAGAGCGGTATGTGATTACAAAATCAAACTCCGCAAAGAATAAAGCCCATTGGAGTTGACGTGATGATTGAGCTTTGGCCGTTTTTAAATATTGCAAATTTCTGTGATCTGTAATCATTGTGATGGTGTGTCTTGCGCCGAGAAGGTAATGACGCCAAGCCTTGAAGGCGGACTTAATAGCTAATAACTCCTTGTCGGTGATTGCATAATTAACTTCAGGAGCCAAGAATTTTCTGGACCAAAAGGCTACAGGGTGCAATTGGTTAGTTACAGGATCCCTTTGAGACAGGACAGCTCCCATGGCTAAGCTGGATGCGTTGGTTTCAACAAAGTAAGGGAAATCTGGGCGCAGATGTTTCAGTACAGGTGTGGAGGTGAATTTAGTTTTTAGTTCTTGAAAGGCCTGTTCTGCCTCATTAGTCCATTCGAAGCGTTTATTTTTCCGTAAGAGTGCAGTGATAGGTTGAACCACCCGAGAAAATTCCGGGATAAATCTTCGATAGAAATTGGCAAAACCAAGCATGCTCTGAACACCCTTCACAGAGCTAGGAGATGGCCATTTGAGGATGGCGTCCACTTTTCGTGAGTCCATTCGGACTCCCTTTGGTGTCAGGATGAATCCCAGAAACTCGACTTCTGTGGCATGAAAAACACATTTTTCGAGTTTTGCAAACAGTTTGTGCTGGCGCAATATCTCAAGAACTGCCTTGACATGATTTCTGTGATCGGATTCCGAAGAGGAGTACACCAGAATGTCGTTGATATATACGATGACACAAACATCGATAGGTTCCCGAAGAACATAATTCATAAAGTATTGAAAGGCAGCAGGTGCGTTGCACAATCCGAAAGGCATCACCTGGTATTCGAAGAGTCCATATTTGGGGCGGAAAGCAGTCTTCCATTCGTTGCCTTCTTTTTTCGGCACGAAGAACAGAGCTGAGGAAGCAGGAGACTTTGGCGGGCGAATAAAACCATTGGCAAGGTACTGATCTAAATACTGTCGCAAATGAAGATTCTCAGGTTCAGTAAGGGCATAGATCCTACTACAAGGCGGTTGAGCATTGGGTACCAGATCGATTTGACAATCGTACGACCGGTGGGGAGGTAACGTGTTGGCCTGTTCTTTTTGGAAAACGTCTTGGAATTCTTGGTACTCAGGCGGTAGTTGTATTGTAGCGGAGGTTACTGTGGCCAGGCCCATGTTTGGATTTCTTGGTTAGCAAGTTTGTGTACAATCAGGAAAAGTTATTCTCTTTGCTCGCCAGTCAATTCGAGGATTATGTGTTTCTAACCAAGGAATTCCTTGAATTACTTGAAACTGTGGGGCCTTGATTACGTCAAACACAATAGCTTCCCGGTGTCCATCCTGGCCCACTAGTGTCATTTCTGTAGTAGAATGTGTTACCGGCCCTGAGGCAATTTCGGTTCCATCAACTGTGGTAATGACATCCTTGTTAGTTTTCGGATGGAGAGGCAGATTAATCCTGGAGGCCATTTCACGATCAACATAGTTTCCGATAGCTCCACTGTCGATGTATGCCTTTATAGCATGCAACCGCCGAGGCTGTCTCGGATCCACAAGGACCATTGGCATGATTAAATGCGAGGTCAAAGAGTTTGTTTTCAAGCTCGGCAAGTGGACCTCTACGCTTGTCGGGCTTGGTCGTTTCCCGAATCAGGTTCCGTTAGATTGTTGTCAGTGGCTCCAACCACCTTCTTGGGTGGTTTTACCGGACAATCTCGTAAAAAGTGGCCAGAAGCCCCGCAATAAAGATATAATTGCTTCTGCCGTCTTCTTTCTCGTTCCTTCTGAGTTAACGGTCCTTTAACTCCACCAATTTGCATAGGTTCTGAAACGTTGGTACCCTTGGGGTTAGCGTGAGTTTTGATCAACACTCGGGTTTCAAACTTAGACCGATCTGCTTTTCTATTCTGAAGTCTGTTATCAAGTTGGACCACTAAGTCTATGTATTCCGCGCAGGCTTGGGGCGGATTTACAATTTGAGCTAGAACGTCTTTAAGTTCTCCGCGCAGGCCTCGATGAAATAATGTGATCCTTTTATTTTCTGGCCACCCTGTTTCCACAATCACCCTATTAAAGGTGGCGATGTAGGATAAGAGATCCTGGTTACCTTGTCGTAAGGATAGCAGTTCGTTGTCCAGGGCCTGTCCCTGGGAGTGTCGAGCGAATAATCTTTCCATGCTTTCCTGGAAGCCTTGAAAATCCTGGAGAATTGGGTCATCTTGACTTACCAAAGGAACAGACCAATCGGCAGCACAGCCGCTGAGATAAGATAATACAAAAGCTACCTTGGTTTGGTCATTAGGGAAGGCCCCAGGCCTGCATAGAAAGTGTAAGCGACATTGGTTCATGAAAACGGCATATTTCTTGGGGTCCCCAGCAAAACGTTCCGGCGGGGCCAGTGGCATATTTCCAGGTAGATTGATTTGTACCGGGTTATTCGAAACCACAGGAGTGGGATTACCCCCGGAACCAGGTAAAGGAGTTTGTCCTGCCTGACCTTGCAACAGCTGTTTGGCCAGGTCATCAGTTCGTTCCTTGGATAGGATCAGTTCTCTCCTGAGAGCGTTAGTCTCCTGGTGGGCGGAATGTACTTCTGCCCGTAATTCCCCCAAAAGTTGGGCCAGCTGGTCTGTCTCGGAAGTATCCATTGCGCCCGGGTAGGAAATTGTAGGTAGACTTCGCATTCTGTAACGCTCACCTGACTCCCACGGAGGCGCTGGCCTGTTTTGGATCGCTGTGGCCTCTTCGAGGGTGATGCACAGGACTCGGAAGATGGAATGGACCGGACCCCCAAATCTGGCTTGTCTGGCTCGTAGAAATATCCTTCTGTGTGTGAAAAGGGAGTATTAACAATCTGCGGGATAATGCGTAGGCCTCCCACTCCCCTTCTCACCCTCCTCGAAACCCTTCTGCGATTCCCCGTGAAGTCTCACCTTAGGGTCTGAAAGGACGAGCTCTCCATCCTGCTTCTGATGCAGGGGCGCGTTGTTATCCAGTTACTTCACTGGATCTCGGATTGGTGAGAGTTCAAGTTCGCTTGACTTTTCCGGTAAGGTACCGTAAGAATTCTGTTGCAAGTTCAAGCTTTAAATACCATTGTCTGTTTTCTCTATTTCAGGTGCTGAATGAAGATTCCGAGTTCGGGAATGGAACCGTCGAAGGAAAACTCTGGTGAGTTTTTGGTGAGTGGTTCCTCTAGTGTTCTTGCATTAATGCACTAATGCTTGTGTATTTTTTCCCCTTAGGGGCCGGGGTTCGGAAATGCCGAAGATACGGCGCCGACCCGAAGTGAGAAGAGATGTCCCAATAAATATCAGGTAAGTCTTTGATGAGCGTTCCGCTAATGTCCTTGCATTCGCTCACTAATGCTAATGTCTTTTTCCCCTTAGGGGCCGGGGTTCGGAAATGCCGAAGATACGGCGCCGATCCGAAGTAAGAAGAGATGTCCCAATAAATATCAGGTAAGTCTTTGATGAGCGTTCCGCTAATGTCCTTGCATTCGCTCACTAATGGTAATGTCTTTTTCCCCTTAGGGCCGGGGTTCGGAAATGCCGAATAAACGGCGCTGACCCGAAGTGAAGAGGGATTGACACAACAGGTTAAGTCTTATGGTGGAAATTAAGCCTTTCTTATTCTCTTCCCTAGCTCACCTTTGTTCTTGTCTTTTTCTCCTTTAGGCGCTGAAATGCGGCGGAAGATCCAGATGGTCGCTGATGGGCAAGAAGGTGCCTAGTAAAGGTGAGTGGAATGCTGCGCTGCAGCGAGCAATGCGATGTGCTTTTAAAAATGAATGTCTTCCCTTTAGGATCGTCGGCGAGATGACTCTGGAATGCGGATTAAGCAGGTAATGTCTCTTCTTTCTCCTGTTCTCCTCTCTTCTCCCTTTACAGGTGTTCCAGGATGCTGTCGGACGTGGCTGGAGTCCGGATGCAGGAGCAGACACGGTGAGCGTCCAGCTGCTAGGTGCAGAACAACGCGAAGCGTGAATTGCTGCTTGGGCGTGGCTTAAATAGCCTTCAAAGTAGTTCCAGGTATGTGTTCTTCCTCTAAGGTACGTATTCTTCCTCCGGCCGCACCCGTGTGGTAAAGTAGTCCTATAGGTAAAACAGTCCCATTCAGGCCTCTAGGTGGCCTGGATGTTGCAGCACGGTCTGCATCAGGTAAGTTCACACAAAGCACTTCTTAACACAAAGTCATCCTTTATGAGCCTGGCGCCTATGGCGCCTGGACTGTTGTCCAACATGAGCCTGGCGCCAAAGGCGCCAGGACTGAGTCCAAAGGGCCCCTACTTGGGGCCGCTGGGACTTCCCTCGGGAACATGATGTCTGCCTCTGGGGTTGCTGGGCCCAGTCTGGCTCCTTGGGGGTAGGCATCATGACAGTCATTCCTAAAAAACTTCTCAGTTGGTCTTTATTGGTAGGTTCAGCCAAACTCAATATAGTGTCCATGAGTTCTTTCTTGGGACGGATGCCCTTGGCGTCAATGGAATGGCCGAGATAGGAGACTTGGCTGCACTTTATGCTACATTTCTCCAACTTAAGGGTGAGCCCGCTCCTTTGGATCACCTGTAGGACACCCATGAGTTTGGCATTGTGCTCTTCCTCAGTTTTGGCTGAATGAGGATGTCGTCTTGGAAGCACTGTACTCCATCAAGGCCTCCGAAAAGGTGTGACATAAGTCTCTGGAACACTGCTGCCGCTGATGCGTGCCCAAAGGGCATTCTGTTGAACATGTACGCTCCCAATGGCGTGACAAAGGATGTGAGGGCTTTTGAGCTGTCGTCCAAGGCAATTTGGTGGTATGCCGAGGAGAGGTCTAAGGTGCTGAAGAAACTTGCTGGCTCCATGGTTGACAGAAGTTCAGATATGTTAGGAAGTGGGTGCCTGTCGACCCATATGTTTTTGTTCAGGTCCCTCAAGTCAACACACATTCTTATGGAATTGTCGGGCTTTTTTACCAAGACGATCGGGGCGAGCCACTCAGAACTCTCTATGGGTTGGATGATGGTTTCATCGCATAGGCGTGTGAGCTCGTTTTTCAATGCCACCTTAGTCCCGAAGGGGACACCACACACTCGATGGGCCACGGGAATGGCACCTCTCTTTAATATAATCTTGTGCTTGAAGCCCTTGAGGAGTCCAATTTTGCTGCAGAACACTTTGGGGAATTGTTCGGCCAAAGTAGATTTAATGTCCACATGTGATTTCACCGGTGTTGGGGATTAATATTTGAGAGACCAGCTTGTGCTCAATGTGGCTGATCCCCGCATACAACAAAAACTATGGCAGACAAAGAATCCCTCGCTGGACCAAGCCACGAATAGTGAGGAGTATGGAGTTTGGGGACCGCTGCATGAAGGAAAGACTGGTCCTGAAAGAGGGCCAGCAGGCCCCGACACATGTCCCCCAGCACCCCCACCCCCCAGCAGTCAGGGGCACCTGCCAGCAGGCCCCCACTCATTTCTCCCTGCACCCCCACCCCCCAGCAGTCAGGGGCACCTGCCAGCAGGCCCCCACTCAAGACCGCCTGCACCCCCACCCCCCAGCAGTCGGGGGCACCTGCCAGCAGGCCCCCACTCATGTCCCCCAGCCCCCCCAAACCCTCATCATTGACAGCCACCTGCCTGCAGGCCCTGACACATGTCCCCCAGCACCCCCACCCCCCAGCAGTCAGGGGCACCTGCCAGCAGGCCCCCACTCATGTCCCCCTGCACCCCCACCTCCCCCAGCAGTGCAGGGCACCTGCCAGCAGGCCCCCCACCCATGTCCCCCTGTACCCCCAACCCCCAGCAGTCAAGGGCACCTGCCAGCAGGCCCCCACACATGTCCCCCAGCACCCCCACCCCCCAGCAGTGCAGGGCACCTGCCAGCAGGCCCCCACTCATGTCCCCCAGCACCCCCAACCCCCTTCATTGACAGGCACCTGCCAGCAGGCCCCGGCACATGTCCCCCAGCACCCCCATCCCCCCATCATTGACAGGCACCTGCCAGCAGGCCCGACAGATGGCCCCCAGCAACCCCACCCCCCAGCAGTGAGGGGCACCTGCCAGCAGGCCCCCACTTATGTCCCCTAGCCCCCCCGTGCCCCCAGCATTGACAGGCACCTGCCAGCAGGCCCCGACACATGTCCCCCAGCCAACACGTCATCACAATCCAGATCCCTGGCTCTTATGGCCACCCAAATCCCACCCCACGCCACCCCAGTCCAAATACCCAAGCTTTACATCCACACCAAATTAAAATCCCCATTACATGATAGATCACAAATAAGCAGTATGCGCATTAGTACAAGTCTGTCAGACCCACACAATGGCAACACATGACTGAGAAAACCCACATTGTGACATGCATGAAAGCAATGAGAGAAGACCACACATTGAAGTAAGAAACAAAAATGTATTCAAGTCAAAATGAAGGGAATGAAATCAAAACACACAATAATGGCAATAATAATCAAAATGCAGCATGTCCCAAAAAATGATGAATAAATAAAATAAGAATCCAAATTAATCCAAATGAAAATGTGTCCAAAGTCACGATTCCAACAAAGCAAATCCAAAGGGAAAGAAAAGCGTAATATCCATTGCTCCATGGTGAGAAAAAAAAAAAGATGAAGGAGAAAAATCCACTGTAAAACTATGTACAAATATCAAATCCAGGGTCCATGAGCCCAACGACATTAATGAAACCTACAATGAAACCTACCTAATTACTAACTATATACAAAAATGTGGGGCATAGTCCATGCGCCCCAAATGAAAGAAAAAAGAAATGAAACTTAACACTAATGAACTATATACAATGGCGGCGGGCAAGTCCAACGGCTCACTTGTTGATGTCATGGGCCAGGGCATCATCGAACTCCTGTTCAATGTCTTGGAGGCGGCCCCGAGGTCTCTCAGGGATAACGCCATGTCCACCTCCAACTCCCTGCGAATTCCCTCGAGGCACTCAGCCCGCCTCAGCGCCCTGCGCATGGAGTTCTCCGCCCTGACCATTGTGAGCCGTGCCTCCTCCGCCGCTCCGCACCTATCCCCAGGCCCAACCGCTGCCACACGGAAGATACTCCCATTCCAGGGTCCTCCTGCCCTCCGGCCGATGCCTGCCCCTCTGATGTAGAGGGCCCCGAGCCATGATGCCTCCCACGTTGAGCCTGCCGCTGCCTCCGACGCAACTGCCTCTGCCAGCACGACGGCATCCAGGCTGATGGAATCCACCGATGCCGTCGTGCAAGTGCCCTGCCCGATGTTGCTGGCACATCCTCCATCTGCTAGGGTCCAGTTGCTGGGGTGTCCACCCCTGCTGGACCTCCGACTCCCGACTGTGGCAGGGATGGGATCCCCACCAAGCTGGCTGCGTTTGTCAGGGCAGGCCCACAGGGGGCCCTGCTGGCATCTGGGCTGGAAGACGGCATGGAGAACACTGGTGCATAGTCTACACAGAGGAGGAGAGGGCCGCCAGAGTGGCCGACACATGTACAAAACCCCCGACCATGGACACTCCCAACTGGGCCACGTTGGCACGTTGCTCTTCGTGATGACGTGCGTGCCTCCCCGGGAAGCACGCACGCCATCACGAATATCACGCGTGCGCAATGCAACACCAATCAGGACCTTCTCCATACGGCCGGGGGTCCCCTCGTGCACTGGTAGACGAGTGTCAGATGACATGGACATCCCCCCTACCTGCGGACGGGCCTGGGATGGGGCATCTCTGCTGGTGCATGGTGGTGCAGTCACAGTGTCAGGGACAGTGACATGCACAGGCCCCTCCACAGTGACCTGTGCTGCCTCCTGCCCCTGCCCCTGGACTGCACCACTTGCACCAGTGGTACCACCCCCACCAGGCCCCATGTGCGGCTTAGTAGCAGCCTCCTCCTCCTCCTCTGTGGAAACCACCAACCTGGATGGCTCCACACGACTTCTGCCGTTGCAAGCCCCTGTGGGGGCTCACCCACCCCTTCCGCTGCAGCCGTAGTGGCAGACGCAGCACCAGTCCCCTCACTCCCGGACGATGGTAATTTCTGGGAGGGTGACTGGGCCTTGCGTCGCCGGCCGGTGGGGGCATCCCCGCCGCTTTGCTCCACATCGCCGTCTCCGCCCTCTTCATCACTTGCCGCTGTGTAGAGGGAGACATAGAACACAAGCATCAGGGTACTGTACAATGGTCCCCTAGACAGGAAGCAATAGCAGATGAGTGGCACTGTCAAACATCACTTCCATCATGTCCCTCCACAACACATGGGTCAGTGCAAGCAAAACACATGCAGTAACAGGCATGGCGCATGCTATGAACATTAGCATACATGTCCAATGGACTCTTGAAACATGCAATGCTGGTTTGAAACTCACATGCATCATGGGTCATGCCTATCACATGCACACACTTCACCGTAGTTTCATCCATCTGGCCTCGTACACCCCAGACACAGTGGATACAAGGATGAGTAGGCTGCATCAGTGAATCTGAACATAGTCACAGACATGTGTCAGGCATTCATGGCATTTACAAGTCACAGACACGCAAGTCAGACACATAGACATGGACACCACACATGTCCATGACAGCAGCACCCATCTCTCACACCCCATCCATGTCCAATAACAGAGACAGGCATGCATTAATGTGTGCATTCCGCATGCTGCTCCGCATGTTGCATTGTAACACATGCACCAACCATGTGGTTCACACATTACTAGTCTCACATGCATGACCATGATGTCCCTGCACACACACATACGTACATGGCCTATGTCACACATACAGGCAAGTATCAGACAACCAGCACCCTGCAACATGCCCTGTCTCACACAGCAATGCTTGGCCACTTACCGCTCAACTCCAGACGGGTCTGCCTCCGAAGGATCTGGGCGTGGAGCGCTGGGCCTATGCGTTCCAAGACCTTCATCTGGATGGTACTCATGCTGCCCCGGCCCCCCTCCACGAGGCGCCAGGCCTTTATGAGGGTCCTGGATCTCAAGTCCTCACAGCGCTTCTTGACTTGCTTGATGTTGCAGGTTGCCACCCCCTCTGCGTTGATGGCAACCACAAAGTCGTCCCAGATCCTATCCCGTCCTTCCTTGTTGGCGCGTGATGTTCCGAAGAGGGCATCATAATGCCCCAGGACATGCTCCACCAGGACACCGACTTCCTTCTGACTGAAGCTGGTGGCCCTCTGCCCCTCTGGCTGGGGGTTGCCAGTGGTCTCAGATGGTGTTTGCCCCGACATGGCGACCCCCGAGGCAGGCGTGGGTGGGCAACTGTGTCCTGGGGCTGGGCTGTGGAGCGATGGTATCCCAGTCGGGAGTCTTCTGTTCCAGCAGGGGTGGACACAGCAACTGGACCCCTGCAGATGGCTGATGTGCAGGCACCAAATAGCAGGGCACGTGGGCAGCAGGCAGTCAGGCAGCAGCAGATGGCAGGTGGGAGCGTGCTCGGGGCTCTGGGGGGCAGGAAAATGGCCTTCAGGGCAGGAGTGTGGTCTTCCGTGTGTTTTCGCGTGGCCAGCTTGATACGGAGTGATTTGACACGTGAAAATCTTACACGTCAGCGTTTAATTCGATGAAAGGCCCTTAGCGCGTAAGCGCGTCAGCACACGCACGCGATTCCATTGGACCAAAGGCCCTTAGCGCGTAAGCGCGTAAGTTATATTACGCGCGCGGGCGTTTCCCTCATAGCACGTGATGACAGAGCACACGTGGAAAAACTGCACGTCCGAGTGTCATCACGTGTAATTGGATGAAAGCGCCCGCGTACCCACGTCTCTGATGTGTACGTGTGGGCCGGTTTAAAAGCTGCGTGTAGGACGCCATTTCCTTGTACGTGCTTTTCGTGGAGAGCGAGTGGGTGAAATCTGTACTTCTTGTCGGTTCACACGCGATTACTTCACAGCGTTTCTAGTTCGTACTCCCTGTTACCTCTGACAGATCTTTACTGATTTTTCTTCTCCTTTTGTCCTGTCTCCTCATACAGCGTACAATTCTTCTTTTGGCGGGGGTGTTGCCAATGCGCACACGCGCATATTTTTCACGTTCTTTTTCCAGGCAGATGGTGAGTTCCGCACGTACTTAGCAACTGTGCTTGCCCCGTGTGTCGCGTTCCCCTTCAGAGGTCATTGTAGGCTGCGTGTATTACCTTACTCTTTTTTTGTGTTTCTGGGTGCCACAGCATAGTGCGGGTTCATTTTTTCACACACGTGGTCTACGAGGGGTTGCATGCACGTTTATTATTGATTTTGGGCTGCCTGTGCATTGCGTGACCCGTCATCTTCCCCCAGGGTTCACAGACAGCCTTGTTAGAGCACTACGGTACGAATTCCATCTGGTATCCTACCCCTTTAGCCCCCAATTGCCCAGGACAATAGTTTACTGCAACTCCCATACGCACAACAACATCAGTGCCATGGTTGGGAGGTGACCAAGCGGTAAGGGAGGCAAAGGTGGCCGACCCTCAAGAGGTGGCCGTGGTGGGCGCGGTAGGGGACGTGGCCGTGATTTGCAGGGTGCCCCTATGCCCCCATGTGTGGAGGAACAATCAGGGACACCCATACCCCCCCCATGGTTGAGGGAAATGTGGCTGACACCATCCAAGCTCAGCCCCTGTTGGACCAGCCAATTGTGGCACCTGACCTGGCACAGGATGACTCCCTGGCTGACTTCCAGGTCAGCAAGTCTAGGCCAAGTGTGGCGGTGCAAGTTGTTGTCACCAATCCACGTGGATCTGGGGCAGCTATATCATCTGCTGCCCCAAGTATGCAGGGTGGGGAGGCTGCAGAGGCAGCTGCAGCTCCATCCGCCCCAGTTCTGACTCTACCAGCCAGGACAGTGTCAGTCCCAGTCCATCAAACTGACGTTCCCCCTGCCAACATTACCCTGCAACCAATGCCTGCATCAAGACCTATGGTAATTGTGCATTCCCACACTCCTACTACCCAGTCCACTGGTGATTCTGCCCCTACTGACCAGAGCGGCATAAGCCACTCTGGCTCTGCTCCACCTTTAAAGAAGAGGAAGAAGGGTGCTCTGGCACGACAGGCTGAGACCCCAGACACAGCTACACACTTCGGTACCTCAAGAAAGCCTTGCTTCAATGATCCGGAACTTGATGCACTTGTGTGCTATGTGTCGGCACATAGCCATGAAATGCTGGTGACTTCAGGGTGCAAGACCACACCTGGTCAACGTAAGGCACATTGGCAGACCATCGCTGACCGCGTAAGTGCCCTTGGATTTGTGAGGCGCTCAGGTGATGATTGCTACAAGCGGTGGAATGACCTGAAACGCAGAGCAAAGAACAAGCGGCCTCAAATCATGCCGCTACTCTGGTGACTGGCGGTGGGTCTCCACAAGAGGACAACAAACTCATTGAACATGAGTCTGTTGCTGGGGCCTTCGTCACAGAGGAACAGATCCAAGGTGTGGGAGGACTACCTGATTATGATGCATTGTCCGGTGAGTGCCCATGCATGTGTGTGTAATGCATGTGTATGTTGTTTGGGTGACGGGTTCTGATTGAGTGGCAGGTGAGGGTGTGTGTGCCTGAGTGGTATGGGTCACCCATGTGCTTCATCCAAAACATTCAGCGGCCTTGGATTTGGGTGTGACAGTATCCCTTCTGCCCACATTAGTAATTTGGCTCAACATTACGGCAGTTGCCCTTGAAGTGGCATCTTGCAACAACATTGTTTGTATTTTTCAGTGTTCGTTCAGGCTGATTGTTTCAATTCTCCCACTTTTGCTACACATTCCTCAGCCCTATTGACACATTGTGACATGCTTCTGTCATTGATGAACCCCACATTGGACCACATGTGTTACCTTGTTAGATGAATGATTTGACCATTCAGGCTAACTGAGTATTGGCCTGATCACAGGAATTTTTGGGGCCTGTTTGAATGTGGAACATGATAGTTGTTTCCTGTCATGTTGAAGTGACAAACCATTGATGTGTACATCGGCCTGCAATCACTGTATTTTTGTACACTGGATGTGTTGCAGTGTGTGGCACATGCCTATTTTGTCATACTATGTAGCATTTTTCATCTCATCATGTCCATCTCACATGGATGGCTGACAGTATTCATTCACTGACATATGTATGTACTTGTGGAATGTACCATGGCTATGGTACATGCCATCTGTGTGATGGCATGTGTCATGTATGTGTATTGGACATGCCACTCATAGGCCAATGTGTGATGGCAGTGTGTTAGGCAGAAACCTGTGCAGTTCCCTCTGGGACCACTGCAAAAGATTTAAGTCTACAGGTGTTGGCAGTAAACCCACTTGGTAGCAGTCTGCACCACACAGATTCACTGTGGTAGCTGTGGCTGAGCAGTCAGACTTCCCTCAAGAAGAGTTAGGCAGTATACAGAGAATACAGAATAGGTACAGAGACACAGTAGCACAAGCAAACACTGACCAGAGCTAGGTGTAAAAGTATGAACTTATTTATTAAAGGTACACTCATAAATTACACTAGCACACTAGAAAAGATAAGAAAGTCAAACACAGTTACTATTACTCATATGTATATCCCTAATCATTTGTTGGACAATTCTAAGTTAACCCCACTTATTTCCAAACAGAGGTGAGCGCTTAACGTTAGATGACACTCCAACAAGTATTACCAAAAGGGAGGGAAAAGGCAGAAATAAAGAGAGCAGTAAGGTAAAACACTTTTCACATAAGGTTAGCAAAGGCAGTCAATGGTGGAACAAGGAGAATTAGTTCGGGGCCCGCTTTAGAGGGAGCCAGGCGAAAAATGTGCCCAAGATCACACAATGTCATCAGTCTTTGCAGGTGAGAGAAAAAGGTTTTACTACGGTTCTGAAAAGTTTAGTTAGGGTGTCCCAGACCTACCCAGGTTCGAGAGCCGAGGGCTAAATCTACCCCGTACAATCGGTGGCAAGGGAGGCCGGGCGGAACACAGTACCTTAAACAGCGGAAAGGATCCTCCAGTGGTGGTAGTTGTTCCTGGTAGTGGGTGTAAGTCGCGGCGTCGTCCAGGGGAAGAGGTGCTCCCGACGTGGAGGAAAGCTGCAGATCGTTGCACTACCAGGGAAGAGACCAGCCGTGGAGTTTTCCGGTCACAAAGGATTTGTACCCCTCTTTCGCGGTTGAGGTAAAAAGTGGTATCCCGGTTGCCAGGGTGCTTGGCACAGGCAAGGCGGCCACGAGATGCTTCGAGACGGCGAAAAGAAGGCAGCAACTGGTTGTCCCCACCAGTTAAGGGAAGAAGACTCTCCGGCGGGAGATCTCCTCTGTCGTCGGAAAAAGTGGTGAGACGGTTCTGCAGGGCTTCACCGGTGGTGTCGTCTTGGCAGGTCGGCTCGGCTTCTCCCTCTTCGGCTTCTTAGGTCCTGTGGCGACTTCTGAAGTTCCAGTCCCCAAAGCCCTGCTTTTATGCAACAAACCCCCATTCACCCAGCCTAGCTGTCACTCAAACATGCTAAGTGGTGAGCCGGCCGGCTCACCACTTGGGCCAATCAGGACGGAGTGCGACTTGAGTTACCAAGGTAACTCAGTCCAGGGTGCCTAAATCCCCCTCCACCCCTCCTAAGTACCCCAGACAGAGTGGCACCACTTTGGAGGGCTTCTGTGGAGAAGCCCGCCAAAAGTGGAACAAAGGGCTCCACTTTGGGTCAGAGTTACAGAGGTGAACACCAACGCCATTTTAGAATCAAGTTTTGGCAAAAAATACCAACCGGAGTTATAATAATAAAGAAATAACCCGGCGGTATGTTCAAGGCTACTGTAAATAAATAAATAAAGGTATTAGCCTAAAACAATGGGAAATCCCATAGGAAAATATTCGCGGTTGAATATAAAAAGTAGTTTCCACTGCCACCAGCCAAAACTCGATGAGGGGGGACGGAGACGTGCCCCCTCGACTAACAGACCCCGGGGCAATGGAATTGCCCCGGCCAGTACGTCCACAATATGATGGTTTGTACTGGTTCTGTTCAGGATTTGAGACTAGTAAAGTCAATGGTGACTTTACAGACCCTGGGAGACAGTAGTCAGTCCCAGGGTATGGAGTCTATGTTGGGGGGTCCCTAGGACACCCCTGGGTTACGGCACTGAGGGTGCTGTGTAACCCATCTCACAAAAACACATGAAGCCCTATGGAGTAACCCCATAGCCCATTCAACACAAGGAAAACCAAAGAAACACACTCCAAACATGTCCAAGAGTGAGGGTAAAAGAGTCTCACTCTTGGCAGGAGAAAAAAATAAACCCAGAAAATCCAGCAAAGCTGCTGGGGGACTCAATAGGTTAGGAAATTCAGCCTAATCAGAGAATTCTCCCTAACACTCGCCCCCCCCAGACTAAGGGACAGGACGATTTAATCCACTCCTGGATGAACCTCATACCTCTAGTCGATGACATACATCCTAGAGAGTCCATCAGCATTTTGATGGTGACACCCTGACCTGTGCTCAATGGTGAAATCAAACCCTTGGAGGCAGATTGACCATCTCAATAGTTTTGGATTTTCCCCTTTCATTTGCATTAACCATCTCAAGGGTTGGTGGTCAGTCTGAATGACAAAAGTAGAACCATACAAGTATGGCCTAAACTTCTTCAGTGCCCACACAATAGCAAAGCATTCTCTTTCGATTGTTGCCCACCTTGTTTCAGGTTCCTTCAGTTTTCTACTGATGAAGCAAATGGGGTGTTCCCTACCCTTCTCATCCAGTTGGCTAAGAACTGCACCTATACCTACATTGGAAGCATCAGTTTGTACAATGAAAGTTTGGTGGTAGTCAGGAGCTCTGAGTACTGGGGCTTGGCAGAGAGCTTTCTTCAGGTTTTCAAAGGCCTGATTGCATTCCTCATTCCATTTGACCTTCTTAGGGAATGTTGGAGAGGAGATCACATTTAGGGGCGAAGCTATGGTCCCATAGTTCTCAATGAAATTCCTGTAGTACCCAGTGAGGCCTAAGAAGGCTCTCACTTGGGTCTGAGTAGTAGGTGTTGTCCAATTTTGCACAGCTTCAATCTTGCTGAGCAAAGGCCTTATTTCTCCACCTCCTACCTCATGTCCAAGGTAGACCACTTTACTCTGACCAATTTGGCACTTGCTTGCCTTTATGGTCAGATTGGCCTGCTCAAGAGCCTGCAAAACATGTCCTAGGTGGGTCACATGTTCTTCCCAGGAGTGGCTGAAGACTGCAATGTCATCCAAGTATGCCATGCAGAAGTCCTCCATCCCAGCTAGAACCTGGTTCACCATCCTCTGGAATGTTGCAGGTGCATTTTTCAGTCCAAAAGGCATAACCTTGAATTGGTATAGGCCAACTGGGGTAGAAAATGCAGTTTTCTCCTTGGCATGGTCTGTCAGGGCTATTTGCCAGTAGCCTGACGTAAGGTCCAGTGTGCTGAGGTACTTGGCTGCACCAAGTTTATCCACCAACTCATCTGTCCTTGGCAAAGGGTGGGCATCAGTCTTGGTGACTGCATTAAGAGCTCTATAGTCCACACAGAATCTCAACTCTTTGGATCCTGCCTTTGGTACTAACACTACTGGGCTAGACCATGGACTAGTAGAGGGCTCTATTACCCCGAGATCAAGCATCTTCTTGACCTCCCCTTTGATGTGGGTTCTGACATGTTCTGACATTCTATATCCCCTGCTTTTGACTGGCAGGCAGTCACCAGTGAGTATCTCATGCTGTCCCCAAGGGGTCAAGCCTGGTGAAAGTGAGAACAGGGGGGCAAACTGGTTTAACATAGCTTTGCATTCTTCCTGTTGCTCAGGGGTCAGATCTGAAGAGAGATTAACTCCTTCAACCTTTTTTCGTCCAAAGGTAAGCCTTTCAGGAGGTCAGGTAGAGCTTCACTCTCCTCCTCCTCTTCTGATGACGCTAGGAGCAATGCTCCTACTTCTGGTCTAGAAACATAGGCTTTGAGGCGGTTGGTGTGGAAGACTCTGGGAGCTTCCCTGGGTTTGCCCAGATCCACCAGATAGTTGACCTCCCCAAGTTTTCCCACAACCTTGAAGGCTCCCATCCATTTGTCTTGCAAGGCCCTCTGCCTTGTTGGAAGCATAACTAGAACTAGCTGGTCTTGAGTAAACTCAACCATGTTAGCCTTCTGATCATGCCAATCTTTGATCAGAGCTTGGCCAGCTTTCAAGTTGTCACTTGCTTCTGCCATCATGTGTGACATTCTCCTTCGGAGACCTATCACATAGTCAGTCACTCTGACTGGCTTGGGGGAAGGAGCACTCTCCAACCCCTCCTTAATCAGGGCCAAGGGGCCTCTGACGGGATGGCCATAGAGAAGTTCAAAGGGAGAATAACCCACTCCCTCCTGAGGGACTTCCCTATAAGCAAATAGAAGGCATGGCAGTAGAAGGTCGCACTTCTTCTTAAGGGGTTCTTCTAAGGCATCTATCATGCTCTTAATGGTTCTGTTAAATCTTTCTACCAACCCGTTTGTCTGAGGGTGGTAGGCGGTTGAGAACTTGTAGGTGACTCCGCAGGTTTTCCACATGGCCTTCATGTAGTTGGACATAAAATTTGTCCCCCTGTCAGAGATCACCTCCTTAGGAAACCCAACCCTGGTAAAGATACCAAGGAGGGCCTTAGCCACAGCCTGAGCTGTAACAGTCCTCATAGGAATTGCCTCAGGGTACCTAGTAGCATGGTCTACTACAACAAGGATAAACCTGTTGCCTGATGAGGTTGGGGGATCAAGGGGACCAACAATGTCAATCCCTACCCTCTCAAATGGGACTCCCACAACTGGGAGAGGCACTAATGGTGCCACGTTCTTGGAACCAACCTTACCAGAAGTCTGGCAGGTATGGCAGCTCCTGCAATATCTATCTACTTCAGCCCCCATCTTTGGCCAATAAAAGTAGAGAGAGAGCCTTTCCTTGGTCCTCTTGAAACTCTAGTGACCAGCCAAAGGAATCTCGTGGGCTAGTTGCAAGAACTGTTGTCTGTTCTCTTGGGGCACTACCAGGCGTTGGTAGGCTCCAGGTTCAGATTCAGTTGGTTCACTGTAGAAGAGGCCATCTTCCCAGTGTAACCTATACTTCCCAGGCTCTTGCCCATCAGCCTGAGAAGCTGCCTGTTGGCGAAGGCCCTCCAGAGTTGGACATTCTCTTTGTCCCTTACGAAAAGCTGTCCTGCTGGGTCCACCTTCTGCCAGTAAAGACTGCAGCTCAGGATGGTCAGCCGGGACCAGGTCTCCAATAAGTTCTGGGCCTCCTACTAGCTCTTCTTCAGAGTCTAGTTCAACCACACAGGGTTGTACCTCCCTCTCAGCCTCAGCTGGAGGTGGAGTTACAGGTGTAACTTTGGACACCCTTGGGGAAGTCCTTGTTGCAAGCACTGGAGTGCTTGCTGTAGGCTTTTTCCTAGGAGTCTTGGGTGGCCCCTTTGCTCCTGATCTGGTAGTTACTGCAGTAAGTTGTTCCAGTGGGAGAGGAGTGATTTCTGTCATCATCTCCTGAGATAAACCTTGCAGGGTTTTCTCTCTTGCAGATTTGGTGAGCTCCTGTAACCTTTTACTAAGAGGTCTGGGGGTATGTGACACAACTCCCAGAGCTTTCAGGTCATTTCCTAGCAGAACTCTTCCTGGCACTTCACATTGTATACTGACAGGTATCTTCACAGCCATATCATTACACTGGATGAGAACTGGTAACTGGGGACACATCTGCACAGGCCCTCCAGCTAACTTGGTGAGGCATTTGGGTGCCTTAGCAACATCCTCTGCCTTGAAAAATGATTCATCCACCACAGTTATGCTGGCCCCAGTGTCCCTGATGGCAGGAGTCTCCTGACCATTCACGTGGACACTGTCCTTATAATACTCTTTAGTATTATCTGGGATAGAATTATACACATCTAAATTTTGTTGTTCCCACAACCCCAGAGAGACTAAAGAAACACTGGCTGAGATTCCAGTGGGTTCATCAGCCAGTAGTAGAAAGTTTCCACTTGCCATAGTGACTTCCTCCTCTGGAGCGAAGGCTAAGGAGACAAGTTGGACCCCTGAAGGTTTACCCTTACATCTGGGATCTCCTTTCACATGATCAGTAGCCTTACAAACATAACAGGCCCCAAAGGTCCTTTGGAATGGAGGCTTGTTCTGACCTCCTTCTGGTTTAGCACCAGAAGGTATACTACTCTGCTGTGGTTTCCCAGGTGGCTTACCCTTAGGGTTTTGTTTGGGGCCCTCTTTGGAATTAGGATTATTAGAATTCTCTTTGGAGCCTTTCTTAGGCTGTCTTCCCTCATCCTTCTTCTGAGTTACCCCAGAATCCTTGTGAGTAGCCCTGTTGGCAACCCACAAGTCAGCAGCCTTAGCTAGTTTCCTAGGGTCTAATTCCCGTGAATCAGCCAAGTGCTGTCTGAGCTCGGGAGAGCAGACATCATAAATTGACTCCATCATTACAAGATTTCTCATTCCTTCATAAGTGTTCACCTTGTAACCCTTAATCCATCCCTCTAAGTTTTTCAGCCCTTCACACACCCAGGTAGCCCAAGGGGTACCATCATGCTTTTTGAGGCTCCTAAACCTCTTAAGATACTGGGAAGGGGTCTTCCCAAACCTAGCTATCAAAGCTAGTTTCACACATTCATACTCTTTCCTATCCTCCTCCCCCAACTCCATTACCACATCAGTTGCAACAGGGGGAAGCCTAGAGAACAACCAGGTGAGTAACTCATTACCTGTGATGTTCTGGAGCCCATGATTATACTCAAACATAGACAACCAATCCAACACATCCAACTTAGGCTCATACATACCAATCAATTCCTTAGGCATCCGGGGTCTTTTAGGACTGGAACTTCTAGAGGAGCCAGAGAGAGAAGCATTCTCAACAGACAATTTCTTCATTTCTAGCTCATACTTGAGCTCCATTTCCCTTAGCCTTAGTTTTTTGTCAGTTTGAGCATTAAGTTTCTTGTACTCTAATTCAAGTTTCATTCTCTCTAGTTCAAAGTATTGAGGGCTAAATGTGGGACCTGGCAAAGGTCCAGTAGGTACAGCTGGTAGAGCAGACAGAGGCCTAGAGGGACTATCTACAACAGTTTCATCCTCCTCTTCTGGTTCTGACCCAAGATCATCAATACTTTGTGCCATATCAAGATCATTGCTGCTTTCTACATTTGCTGGAGTGATAGGTTCCTCTGGACCATCCTCCAGACTTTGGTTTTCTAACAACCTTTCTATTAGCTCTATTTTCTTTCCTTTAGTCATGAGATTCTTATGCTTACAGAGAAGTCTTAGACAATCAGCAGTTTTTGTAGCAAGGGACTCTTGACTATAACTTTCCATAGTAGACAGGTGAAAAATGACTTTTTCTTTCTTGTGCTTAAGCTTTGTGGTTAGTTGCACTAAGGTATCTCAAAAGTACTCTAAAGTGTATACTCAATACAGATCCCACCGCTGTACACCAGTGTTAGGCAGAAACCTGTGCAGTTCCCTCTGGGACCACTGCAAAAGATTTAAGTCTACAGGTGTTGGCAGTAAACCCACTTGGTAGCAGTCTGCACCACACAGATTCACTGTGGTAGCTGTGGCTGAGCAGTCAGACTTCCCTCAAGAAGAGTTAGGCAGTATACAGAGAATACAGAATAGGTACAGAGACACAGTAGCACAAGCAAACACTGACCAGAGCTAGGTGTAAAAGTATAAACTTATTTATTAAAGGTACACTCATAAATTACACTAGCACACTAGAAAAGATAAGAAAGTCAAACACAGTTACTATTACTCATATGTACATCCCTAATCATTTGTTGGACAATTCTAAGTTAACCCCACTTATTTCCAAACAGAGGTGAGCGCTTAACGTTAGATGACACTCCAACAAGTATTACCAAAAGGGAGGGAAAGGCAGAAATAAAGAGAGCAGTAAGGTAAAACACTTTTCACATAAGGTTAGCAAAGGCAGTCAATGGTGGAACAAGGAGAATTAGTTCGGGGCCCGCTTTAGAGGGAGCTAGGCGTAAAATGTGCCCAAGATCACACAATGTCATCAGTCTTTGCAGGTGAGAGAAAAAGGTTTTACTACGGTTCTGAAAAGTTTAGTTAGGGTGTCCCAGACCTACCCAGGTTCGAGAGCCGAGGGCTAAATCTACCCCGTACAATCGGTGGCAAGGGAGGCCGGGCGGAACACAGTACCTTAAACAGCGGAAAGGATCCTCCAGCGGTGGTAGTTGTTCCTGGTAGTGGGTGTAAGTCGCGGCGTCGTCCAGGGGAAGAGGTGCTCCCGACGTGGAGGAAAGCTGCAGATCGTTGCACTACCAGGGAAGAGACCAGCCGTGGAGTTTCCCGGTCACAAAGGATTTGTACCCCTCTTTCGCGGTTGAGGTAAAAAGTGGTATCCCGGTTGCCAGGGTGCTTGGCACAGGCAAGGCGGCCACGAGATGCTTCGGGACGGCGAAAAGAAGGCAGCAACTGGTTGTCCCCACCAGTTAAGGGAAGAAGACTCTCCGGCAGGAGATCTCCTCTGTCGTCGGAAAAAGTGGTGAGACGGTTCTGCAGGGCTTCACCTGTGGTTTCGTCTTGGCAGGTCGGCTCGGCTTCTCCCTCTTCGGCTTCTTAGGTCCTGTGGCGACTTCTGAAGTTCCAGTCCCCAAAGCCCTGCTTTTATGCAGCAAACCCCCATTCACCCAGCCTAGCTGTCACTCAAACATGCTAAGTGGTGAGCCGGCCGGCTCACCACTTGGGCCAATCAGGACGGAGTGCGACTTGAGTTACCAAGGTAACTCAGTCCAGGGTGCCTAAATCCCCCTCCACCCCTCCTAAGTACCCCAGACAGAGTGGCACCACTTTGGAGGGCTTCTGTGGAGAAGCCCGCCAAAAGTGGAACAAAGGGCTCCACTTTGGGTCAGAGTTACAGAGGTGAACACCAACGCCATTTTAGAATCAAGTTTTGGCAAAAAATACCAACCGGAGTTATAATAATAAAGAAATAACCCGGCGGTATGTTCAAGGCTACCGTAAATAAATAAATAAAGGTATTAGCCTAAAACAATGGGAAATCCCATAGGAAAATATTCGCGGTTGAATATAAAAAGTAGTTTCCACTGCCACCAGCCAAAACTCGATGAGGGGGGACGGAGACGTGCCCCCTCGCCTAACAGACCCTGGGGCAATGGAATTGCCCCGGCCAGTACGTCCACAATATGATGGTTTGTACTGGTTCTGTTCAGGATTTGAGACTAGTAAAGTCAATGGTGACTTTACAGACCCTGGGAGACAGTAGTCAGTCCCAGGGTATGGAGTCTATGTTGGGGGGTCCCTAGGACACCCCTGGGTTACGGCACTGAGGGTGCTGTGTAACCCATCTCACAAAAACACATGAGGCCCTATGGAGTAAAAGACCCCATAGCCCATTCAACACAAGGCAAACCAAAGAAACACACTCCAAACATGTCCAAGAGTGAGGGTAAAAGAGTCTCACTCTTGGCAGGAGAAAAAAATAAACCCAGAAAATCCAACAAAGCTGCTGGGGGACTCAATAGGTTAGGAAATTCAGCCTAAACAGAGAATTCTCCCTAACACAGTGCTACCCAGCATGCTGCAAATGTGTTGCTTTTCCATGTTGGTGTCATCAGTGTCTGCCTTTTGCCTCCCCTTCCAACTCAGTGACAGTGCATGCATGGGAGGGTTATAGTTATGTGGGACATGTGTAAATCATGTACTGGTTCTGTAGCTTGTCAGGCCTATTTGTGTGCTATGGTGCTAATGCCTGTTTCCATTTTTTGTCTTTCATGTTTTTGCAGGAGATGGCGCACTTGATGCTGTTGAGGTTGAGGAGATGGTGAAGACCCAGGAGGAATCTCAGGCACGACCTGGCACCAGTGGGGGACGTGGTGTGGTGGTGGGTGAGAACCCAATCTTGCTGCAGAACATTCTGTCGAGGGGCCCCTCTGGGTGCACCTCCCCAGACCTCTATTCAGGTGCTGATTCGGATGATGAGACCTATGTGGCGTCGCAGGTAAGTGTTCTTGGCAGGGATTCTGTTCTGTCCAACCCACCTGTACCAGGGGTAGAACCCTCTATGGGGATGTCAGTGTTGGTAAGTCCGCCTTTGGCGGTTACGGATGCAGGGTCACACTCCACAACATCTGATCCTGTTCCTGGGCCAGCAGATCAGAGGGGGAATGCAGTCCTGCAGCCTCAGGCAGTGCCGGCACAGAAAGGCGCAGATCGCCTTGCCCCAAACAGGTGTGGTGCCCGCCGACGCGGTGGCCGTACGCCACCAGGCAATACCACATGGGAACAATCCATTTACGGTATGGCAACCCAACAGGCAGCATCAGTTGAGATGATGGCTCAAGCAATGGAGAGGGTGGCCACTTCCATTGTCCCCCGTGAAAGGCAGATGGAGCTACTACAGCAGGCAACAGACTCCATTTGCCAATCACACAGGGAGGACATGTTGGCGTCCAACAGAGACATGTCTTCACAAGGCCGTCTACTTTGGAGATGGAGTTCATGTTGTAAGCAGTGCACTTGGACATTTGCGTGGCAGCAGCACTGTACAGTTGGAAGTGGCCGATGTGCTGGCATGATCAGGTTGTAAGACTACCACTACTTTAACTTAGTACTGTCATGTTTATGCTATGTTTGAGGTTGTGTAGCTGCATTGTATTGTTGGTAAGTATTTGGTCATGTGTGTTGTTAGTTCTACATTACTGGGAGCATATTGTGTGTGGGCAGTTTCCATTAAGGACACTGTACTTTGACACTTGTGTCATGTT
This sequence comes from Ambystoma mexicanum, assembly GCF_040938575.1. Lineage (NCBI taxonomy): Eukaryota > Metazoa > Chordata > Amphibia > Caudata > Ambystomatidae > Ambystoma > Ambystoma mexicanum. Next base: position 1,152,617,623 of record NC_090932.1, read on the forward strand.
TTGGGGATTGCTTTGTTTGCTCTCACATAGCATGACATGCCATGGTGTGTTGGGTGGCGGTGCTGGGGAGGGATTGGGTGACATAGCACTGTTGTCATGTTGTATTTTGCAAGGGGGTAATGATTTTTGCAGCATAGAAGTGTGTCTTTTGATGACACAGCATTGGTGGTGTTTGTGTAGGTGGGGATGCACACAATGTAACACTTCCAGGTGACCAATCTCAGGCTGGTATGGTTGTGACAGTTGACTGTCCCTCATGTCATCATCATTGATTGTCAGCTGGTATGTGCCAGGGCTGTGTGCACTCCACAAGGGTGTGATTTTAGGTGAAGTAATTAGCCACCAGCTATGTACGGGCTGCCTCACCTCGTGCCCTTTCTCCTCCCATGCGCAGCGGGCGTGCATGTGGTTGGGGATGTGGGGGCACCACCATGTCCATGGGCAGGCCACGGCGTGTTGCAACGTTGTGCAGGACACATGCTGCCACTATGATCCTGCACACTACTGGGGGAGCATATAACAGCTGCCCGCCAGAACGGTCACGGGAGCGAAAGCGTGACTAGAGCACTCCGAATGTGCGCTCCACTATGCCCCGGGTTGCAATGTGGGCTGTGTTGTATCTTACCTCGGGTGGCGTGGTGGGTTTCCGAATTGGCGTCATCATGTGGGTGCTCAAAAGGTAGGCACTGTCCCCTGGGGAGGTGGTGATGGGTATCATTAGTGGGGTTGTGACATTGCTCCGCATCTGACATGCATGCATGTGCTGTGGCATTTATATTCACCGAGCAGCCATGTATCGCCATGCCGCCCAGCTTCTAGGTCCCGGTTTAGGGTTGACATTCTGTAAATAAAACTGTCGTGGGTGGACCCTGGATAGTTGGCATATACTGAGGTGATGATTCCCTTGGCATCACATACTACCTGGACGTTGATGGAATGCCAGTGCTTGCGGTTTCTATAGATGTGCTCAGATGCCCTGGGGGTACGTAGAGCCACATGGGCGCAGTCAATGGCACCTAGCACTTTGGGGAAGTGTGCCACCCCATAGAAATCCTGGACAACAGCCTGCAGGTGTTCTGGACAGGTATATGTGCCTGCGGACTGATGGGCATGCAGTCATGATGGCCAAGACCTGGTGTAGGCAGCGTGACTGCGTGGCCTGTGACACCCCCCCACTATAGCAGTTGTCCGTTGAAATGATCCAGTGGCCAAGAAGTGCAGTACATTGAGGACATTATGCAGGGGGCTGAGTGCTTGGGAGCACAGGGTGGGTGATGTGAGGTCATCCTCCCACTCACTGACCAGGTCGAGTATTATGTGAGGTGGAAACCTGTACCTCCCATACACCTGGTCATCAGGCATCCCAAAAGGCTGGTTCTGGGTGTAAAAATTCTGGGCCTGACTATCCTCCTCCTCCCCCTGCGGTATCCCACGACCACTGCTGCTAGGAACGGTATATTCATCCTGGCTCTGTGCTTGTTTGTTGTTTGCGTGCACTTTTATGCTGCGCGGGTCCACGTACGCCTGCTTCCAGCTGGCGTACGTGTTTCCTGATTAGCGCGTCTTTTTTGGCGCACGCCTTAGCCCCGTTCCATTCCATGAATACGTGTTTTGAACGTGCGTGTGGGCGTTCCGCGCACTTGCCTCCTGTACTTCCCCTGTGACGCCCACATTTTCACAAGTTGTTCCCCATTCCGCGTGTCACGCCCCCTGTTCCTCTTACTTTTGTTGTGTGCGCTGTTTGGAGACGTGTGCGCCAGCGTGCGCCACGCAGAATTTTGGCACACATCCTGGGATTTCCACGTGCACGGACTTCCATGAATCGCTGTGCGTGGGTTACGCTACGATTTTCGCACTGGCACTGCGATTCGCATGCTTTCACACGCTTGCACTGAATATTTCATGAATCGGCCTCTTCATCTCTTCGTTCAGAACACACCTACTGAATTTTACTGACCAATCCCTACCTTCGCACATTCTCATTTGCATGCGTCTCCACCCCAGAATCCCCGTTGGTAATACGCGCTGCCTGCAAACTACCGCCATGTTCACGGACACGTAGAGGATCAGAGCGTGACGACTGTACATTTAAATATAATTCCCCTTTTCCCCTTTAAGGTGGTCTCTGAAAAGAGCCGTTTTCTTTTTCTTTTTTGGGCAGATGCCTGATAGACACCTGTTATTTTGTATTTTTTTATATTTTCTCTTCTTAATTTACTCCTACAACCATTACAGAACCTTCTCCAAAGCAAGCCTTACATTCCAAAAGAACATGGCATTTCCCAAAGAAGATAACGTAACACCATCTGCTTCAAAATAAGCCGCATTACTGACAACAATGTTCTCATGGCTGCAGAAAAACATACCAGCTCGTAACATGAAAGCACGCATGCCGCGATTGATGTTACACCTCCCAATACTTTGATCAGGACAGAAAACAGAAATGTTGTCCCATTGTCCTCTAGCGAGTAACCCAGAAAAAATAACTTTCGCAGTTGGAAAGATGTTCATGACTGCTTGAACCAACTGTTCCAAATCTCCCAACAAAGTACGTGAACTCACGTAGCCCAAATGGCAAGCACCGTAGTGCAAAGGTACCACATGGGGAGTGGTCATCCTACGCATTTCTCTGCAAACTTGTAGAATTGCTGCAACACTGCGATCAGTCTCAGTGCTCCATACCACCTCCACTCCTCTCACATCAAAATTGTGTGCCACATGTCTACTTTCGGCATAGTGCTGTAAACCATGGACAAAAACATCTCCAAGCACCAAAACCCTGACCCTCTCCACCTCTGCCATCTTCAGTATACGCACCGTCTTTCGACACAAAAGAACAATGTGAACATCTGATTGGTTGATACCTACAGTCCCCTTTCCATGCTGGATTTGCTGTAGAACCCTGTATGTGACACACCCTACCCGCGGACAAGCATTGTCTATGTGCGGCACATAATTCTTAGCCAGTCCTTCTACCCTTTCCACATCACTTGCGAATCCATTCCCCCAGTGGACACAGCTAAGCAGTCACACAACCATCCACCAATCACATTCAACATCTCTACATCTAACTCTGTCATCAAAATTTCGCACTTCAAATGCACCATTGATCACTCTGAATGCAAGTCGCATATCATTGCAAAGCACCTACTTCGAAAACTACTGTGCAAGTGTACATGCGCACATGCATGAGTATAAAGTACAGCTATGCATATTTTAATCAGAGAACATGTGCAACCCTTATGATTTCATTTAAACAAATTAATGCCACTAAATCTGCATAGCCAATAGATACCAACGCTCCCCCTTTTATGTGCAATTTATTGACAAACCGCACTACTTCTTACTGTCTCCCGCATAACCTGTACATACGTTACAACCCTCCCTATTTAGCGCAAAACTCGATTTTCCATTAGAAAATGTCACCATTTTTTACTGTGTACAGCCTACATTAATGCTACTTCCAATGCGATCGCATGAGAAAAATAAACGCTCCCGATTGCTGTGGTGACATCTCCCTCTGAGGGTCTCCCGATTTTTCAGATTCGTACTTATAATATGAAAGTAGTGCAATTTTTCCCATCTACTATAATGACCTATCACTTACAAACCTCTCTGCTATGGATAACACAGCTTAAAAAAAGCAAGGCATTTTTACAACCTAAAAATTGTACTAATTTCTGATTCACGTGCAACTAACATACAAAGGCAGTACATAGTGAAGTGAAATGCACACATGCACTGTGTTGAAATCTCACAGGAGAATACTCTGACGAAAGATGCAAAATTAACGTGTACAGTAACATCGCTGCTTTGAACACACAAACTTCTTCTTTTTACAATCACAGTGAAGACTACTCTCCTGAGAATCAACAGCATCTACACTGCAAACGACATATCTGAAGAAACCTGGTCATTCCACAAAAAAAGTAAGTACAGTATTACCTATATATTCTAACTATTCCTCAAAGAGACTGTGTGGATTATTTATTTAATTTGCCCACAAAAACAAACATTGATTTCTGAACTATTCTACCTACAAATCCCCATTTATTAAACAAAGAATGACAGGCAGAATGGGTCACAAATCCCTGTGTTTTTGGAACTCAAATAACATTCAGAAGCCTTGCAATGTTAGTACTAGAAAACAAATAGCTGTTTCAATTTTTTACCATTACGTTCGCGATTAATGCTTCTCCTCACCACTAGCTCACTTTGTACTCTCATCTGAAGCACATTGTAGTAGTATACAAACAGAATGATATCCTTCCCAAATCATTGTAAGAGACCAATGCACATTCACACACAACCACAAAGAGCTTCCCCATCAAACTCATGCACGCATGCACAAAGCACACATAGATTGTACAACAGACCAAACCATGCCTTCTTTTTTTCAACAGACCCCAAAGAATGCCTACCAAAAAGCAAGTCCACAGAAAGGAATGCAGAAATAGAGCAAATAAAAATAAAAGTGTCCAAACTAAGCAACCATCTGTAGCAGAGTTTGTGGAGAACGTTCCAACAAAACAGCTAATACAGTTATTTAGCGAAAAAAAGGAAGCTTCAACTACTGAAACTTTACCTCCTCCATCAAAATGTGGCACGAAACACAAAACTCTTCACAAAAAATCGGCTACCAGTTCTGCTAACAATGCTCCTATTAATCCTGATATAGTAACAAGAACCCATAGTAAAAAAAGTACTTTAGGAAAAATGTTTCACCAAAGAGTCCTTCAGAATCTAATAAGAAGATGACCAAACTCATCCTCAACCCTTAAAACCTACCGTAGAAAATTAATCCTGCAAGCTCTCGTGGACAGTGCAATCCTTCTCAAAAGGAAGTTGTTTATATTAGTGTTAAACAGGATGAAACCACTAACAAAACTAAGTACCAAACCACAAAAGAAACTTATCAATAAACAGAATGTCAACAAAAATAACTTCTTACATATTTGTGGAGGTGGATGGAGTCACACAACAACCACAGAACCATATTTTAATGAAGAAGCATACAAACAAAATCAAACAAACAGAACTGCCATCCATAGCAGTGGACAAGGGTATGAAAACATCAATAATACCATCATGGAACAAGAAACACTGCTTAGAAAAGTATCCCGTGAAAACTCAGAATTACCTCTCGATTCGACTGAACCAGACCGTCCAGTATACATATGGCCATGCACGTCAATGTGTGCCATTCCTAACAAATCTTTCAAATCTTTACGTCAGTTGCTCAATGAGTATGTGAAAGGTAAAGACAAAATTAAAATGAAAGTGCTGCAAAATAAGGATATCTGTCCAGTGCGCAAATACACAGGACTACAAGGACATTCATTAGCCTGCATTTCAGGACCTATTTGCAAAAGCACCTTCCATGATATCAAAAGGATAACAATACATCATTAAAATGTAAGAAATCTAGTGTATAAAATATACTATGCTAAAAGTCCAGCTTCAGATTTAGCCAATTTAAATAACACTCTTCTGCATGGTACACCCAAATACCCACAAGAAGAAATCGACCGTATCCAGAGAAACTATTTTGGAAGTGAAAGCCACTTTAAAAAATGCAATAGTTTTTGAACAGACTAGCAACAATTCTGCATATAGCAACCTTCCATTACACACATACAAAAAAGAAATACTAAAATTTAAAAGTGCATCGGCTGAAGTACCAAACCATGTGTGTGTGTGTTGCCGCAGAACGTTTTACAAAAGATACACAAAGAATATAGATATAGCATACAAAATAGAAGACCATGAAGATTCCAAATGGTTTGAATTAGCTCTCGACCTTTTAACAGAAAACAAATACCAAATAAGTTAACCCCTAATATGTTGCAGTTACTGCAGTACAAAACTGGACAACAACCAAACTCCTTCATGTGCTATCACAAATAATTTGGAATTGTTCCCACTACCAAAAACCCTGCAGCAACTCAATTTGCATGAGAGCATCATAATTCAAACAGTTCACCCATTTCAGCAATTATACGCCTTCAACCAAAAACAGCAAAATTACCTCCCTCTGAATTGGTGAAAGGCATTTGTGGCAAAGTAGTTTATTTGCCATTAGATCTAACAGAAAATGTACACACTCTAGGAGTGCAACGTTCAATAGAGCATTCTTTAATTGTCTTGGTAAATGGTGTACCAACAAAGACAAAATAAATTGGCAACAACTGGTGGACTTACATAAAGTTAGCCAAGCCTTGCAATATCTAAAAGACAATAATGAATACTACAAGGAAATAAATATTGAAGAAAGCTTAAGGGAAACAACTGTAATAGTTATACAGTCATCGGAAACTGGACAATTTGAACTTCTGGATCCTGCTGCAGTATCCACTCTTTTGGACCATTACACAATTCATCCATTGCCTTTCAATGAAAGCATAGATGATGCACTAGAAACTTACCAAATGCAACAAACCAAAGGGTCACCAATGAGCATATGGGAAAAAAGTATAGAAGCATGTGCTTTCCCACTGCTATTTCCTACTGGCAAAGGTGGAAGATACGATGATAGACCCACTCAAAGATTACGGCATCAGAATACCGCTCATTACGAATGTATTCTCAAGATCCCAGATTTAGACAAAATGTGGAATACATATTCCACCTACTCTTTGAAAGTGAACTAGCAACCCTATGTTACGGAGTTGCACACATTTTGAAATCTGGAACCCACTTTCAAAATATGTCAGCTACGCAATTAATACAAAAAGTACAAGAAAAAGATGAGGTTTTACAATCAAGTAGAACAAATCTATTTGCAAACATGCGTGGTACAAAAGAATACTGGTTCCGATGGCACGGAGACGTACGTTGTATGATCAGAAACCTTGGACCACAGACTTGGTTTGTTACACTAAGTTTTGCAGAATATGCATGGGAAGATTTACATGAGTTCCTACGCATATCAAACAACAACAAAACCACATAGATATATTAACACCTGGAGAACATTGCTCTCTAGATGCAGTTAATGTGTTAAGATATTTCCACCATTGTTTAATTGCTATGCTACACCTTATTTGCAATAAAACTGTTCCTCCCCTCGGAGAAGTGCAACACTTCTTTGGCGAAAAGAATACCAAGCGAGAGGAGCACCACATATTCGCATGCTTTTATGAATCAAAGGTGCACCTAAATTTGGTCACGACAGTGATGCCACTGTTGTGCAGTTCATCCAAAAATATGTCATTTGTGAAATCCCTTCACAGCGGACACATAGTGACCTGCATGGGCAGATTTTACAATTTCAAAGACACAAATGTGGCAAATATTGTTGTCGCAAATACAAAAACAAAGGGAAATACTACACCAAATGCTGCTCTGGTTTCCCTAGACCAGTTACAGAAACAGGTGAAGTGAACAACTTCATGTCTTCAGTTCCACATAGTGTTAAAGGTAAATCACCTAATAACACATATTACATTAAAAGAACAGAAGAATCCAAATATATCAATGATTACAATGCAATCATTGCCCTCTTATGGAATGCAAACATAGATGTGCAGTACATTGCAGACAATTCCACTGTTGTTGCACAATATGTTACAGCCTACTTAACAAAAGCAGAAAAAACAGAGCTTCAATACCTCTGGGATGACCTATCATCAGACAAAACACTATCTCAGAAATTGTACAGTCTAGGCATAAAAATGCTCTCTCATAGAGAATGTGGCGCCTATGAAGCGGCAGATAATTTAACCGGTACTGCTTTGTATGGAAAATCAGACAACATAGTATGGCTAAGTCTTGGTCCTGCTAAATCTAGAAAAATAGTTCTCAAATCATATGAGGACATAGAAACAATTGCCAGAAATGATCCCAACAGCCAAGACATTTTAAAAAACAATTTACTGGACACATACTATCCGAACAGGAGTAGCACTTTGGAAAGCATGTATCTATACCACATAGCTCAAAACTTTGCATACAAAAATAATATAAAACCCAATGAAAGCAAATGCAGATATAGAGTGACAGATTGTGAAGGCAGTTTAGTGAAACTTACCAAACGAAGCTCGATTAATCATGTCAAATTGTCATTAAAAACTCCTCAACAGAAAGAACTATATTACATGTCTCTGCTACAACTTTTTTAAACCATGGAGAAAAGAGGAAGAGATAATAGATAACTATGACTGCTATGAAGATGCTTTCCAAGCATATGAAAGCGCTATCATCGTTGTGAACTTTACGCAGCAGAAAACAATGTTGCACAATGAACAGCAACACGAAAAAGAACTTCAGGCCCAACTAGATAAGGACTCTTCCGACAGTAGTCAACCTTCTGTAACAGGAAACCAACAACCACTAGGGCAGCCACTAATAGCAAATGAGGCATAATTAGCTATGACAGAAGTGGAAAACACTGTGTGTCACTATCAAGAAGATATAGAAGACTTAACTGTACAACAAGCAAAACCTAACAAAGATCAGCGCACCATTTTTGAAGACGTAACAAAACAAATTGCACATGGTGTACAGCACGAAAATAAAGAATGTACCTGCCAAAATTACAAACCTATACTGCTATACATCAGTGGTGAAGCTGGGTCAGGAAAAACATTCTTAATCAAAATCATCAGCAAGTTCCTTCAACAATTGACAAACAACGAACTGTCAGCTGTTGTAACTGCCCCCACAGGTTTAGCTGCCTACAACATAGGCGGTGTCACTTTACACCGATTACTACTCCTTCCAGTAGAACACCAAAAGAAATTAGACTATTACAAACTTTCTGCAGAAGCTGCAATGGAACTCGCAGAGTATTAAAACAAATGAAAATGCTACTAATAGATGAAGTGAGCATGGTCTCCAACCTAATGTTGGCTTTGATTCACCTCAGATTGTAAGAAGTACTTAAAACAAACTACGAAAAACTCTTTGCAGAGAAACACATTATCGTTTTCGGAGATCTTCTACAATTGACACCAGTGAAAGGTGAACCTATTTTTAAAACCCTAGGGCACAAACGCTGCCGTAAAACTGTTGGCAGCATAGGAAATGTCAACCTTTGGCAACATTTCCAATACAGAGAATTAACAGAAAACATGCAGCAATCTGCAGATCTCACTTATGCCAACATCTTAAAAAGTATTAGAGTTGGTGTACTATCTCAAGAAGCACAAGCAATATTGAAAAACCGGCACATTCATGCACTTTATGGCGATAATGCATGTGCTACTGATGTTATGGAACAATTAGCGCACAAAAATGTCAATTGTATGGCCTTAATGCCAACTCTTGCAAGCTGTTTCAAATTCAATGAAACAATGTTAAATAAAGAAATGCAACCAATAATGGAAATTTGCGCCACAGACAAACTAGACGTACATGGTATGACACTACGCATGTGTGAGCAAGCCACAACAAGACTAAGGGCCTCATTACACGGTAGGCGGAGAACCATGGCGCTATTAGCGCCATGGTTCATGCCGGTAAAATACCGGCACCGCCTTGGTGGAAAGGGGAATTACCGCCCCATTCCAAGGTTGGCGGGGCGGTAATTCCCCCTTCCACCATTGCCCTTCCCCATTCCCATTTTTGCCCCATAGGGCATAATGGGAATGGGGAAGGTGCTAATTACGGCACCACAAATTGCGGTACCATAATTAGCTCCCTGGGTCCCTTTGCGGGTTGGTTTTTAACGCCTGCAAAAAGCAGGCGTTAAAATCTCCAACCTGCAAAGGGACCTCGTAGTAAGGTGGTAAGGATTTACCGGTACCGGTAAAATACCGGTACCGGTAAACCCTTACCGCCTACTGTGTAATGAGGCCCTGTATAGCTTAGAAAATTCAATCTCCAACACAGCTGGGTTGGGAAAAATATTAAAATTATCCTTAAATTGTAGAGTAATGCATAAACTTAACCTTGACGTGGAACAAGGGCTAGTTAATGAGGCACAGGGTACAGTTGTTGGCTTTCAAACATACCCAAGTGACAACAACATTCAGTTTGTCAATATTCGCTTTGACAAACTTTCAGAAGTGAAAAGGATAGGGCGCTCAACTGCTCGATTCCTTCTCTTCAAAGACATGTATGTACGTAGAGAACAATTTTCTGTAACGCTTGCATATGCAGTCACCATTCATAAATCCCAAGGTCTTACCCTAGACAAAGCACTGATAGATATAGGAAACACAGTCTTAAAGATGGCATGAGCTATGTAGCACTATCACGCTTACGTACACTTCACGGTCTATTTTTAATCAACTTTGATGCAAGTAAACTGAACGCTGATATTCCTTGCATTGTAGAATACAATAGACTGCATTCACTGTACACCCCCATCTGAAACAATATCCTGTTCCAGAAAAAGTAAAACGTGGTAAAAGAAAACTAATTCAAATAGAAATGCAACAGAGTCTGACGGCAAATCCTTCAAAGAAAACAAAAGAAGCTAAAACTTCATCAATTACCACAAGCAAAGAAGAACCTATTAGGTAAAGTAAACCACGTACTTCTTCAAAGAAGGAACAGAAACTCCGAAAAAAGCACTTAGATACAGAACTATCTGGTCCATTCAAATTTGCAAATGAAAGTGGTGTAAATTGCTATGCAAATGTAGCAATGAATATTCTATTTCAATTGCCACCAATTGTTAACAATATTTACTTACACAGTACAGACCAATTGTGTTTGCAAATGTTAGTCCTTCATAGAAACGCAACAAACAATCCTGACAACACGTACAGTGTTCACGGAATAAGACAAGAATTGGACTACTGTGCTGGAATGTTGAGATTCACTATAAACTCACAAGAAGATCCACAAGAATGTCTAATGTACTTACTACAAGTACTGGAAAACAAAAGCATACCTATAAATGAAATCTTCTAGATTTCATACATGTGGAAACATACATGCACTCTCTGTAACAATGTGATACAGGAACAAATCCCAAATGAGCGATTTGTTTATGTATCCATACCTAACTGTGAATCCATTCCATTTCTGCAACTTGTACAGAATACAAACCATGGCAGATTATGTACTATGTGCAATTCAGACAATCGCTCCACCTTACTGATACAAACACATAGTAACTACATTCTACTTATGATTCTACGTTATAATGCAGATGGTACCAAAAACAACTGCAAGCTGACTGGATTCACACACGGTCAAGTGTCACTTGTAAAGAAAACCTTTACAACAATAGGTATAATTTACCACGCAGGAGCTACAAACAATGCAGGTCACTACACTGTATACATTAAAAAGAAATGTGGATGGTTGGAATGTAATGATAGCACTATTACTCTAAAGCAGAGATTGTCAGCTAATCTTACAAATGCGTATTTAATCTTCTTAAAGCCAAAATGTAATAACTAATGTGTACTTCAACATTACTAAAAAATCAAGTAAAAGACTATAAACAGTTAGGGCCTCATTACACGGATGGCGGTAAGGATTTACCGGTACCGGTAAAATACCGCTACAGGTAAATCCTTACCGCCTTACTACGAGGTCCCTTTGCGGGTTGGGTGATTTAACGCCTGCTTTTTGCAGGCGTTAAAAAGCAACCCGCAAAGGGACCCATGGAGCTAATTACGGTACCGCAATTTGCGGTACCGTAATTAGCGCCTTCCCCATTCCCATTGAGCCCTATGGGACAAAAATGGGAATGGGGAAGGGCAATGGTGGAAGGGGGAATTACCGCCCTGCCAACCTTGGAATGAGGCGGTAATTCCCCTTTCCGCCAAGGCGGTGCCGGTATTTTACCGGCATGAACCATGGCGCTAATAGCGTCATTGGTTCTCCGCCATCCGTGTAATGAGGCCCTTAGAATACGCCAACAGGTATCCAACTGCCCAAGAGTGTATAACAACGACACAGATAAATGAATACCACAGATCCATAACAACAAATGCACAGTTAGAATATGCCAACATGTATCTAACTGCACACAAGTTTCTACACACTCTCCACAACCATCTGATCCATAAGCAATACTACAGGTGTATCCATTGCTGTGACATGCTGCGGTGGTTGTGGCCAGGGCCTAGAGTCTTGGAAGTATGGCCTACGGCCTACGACCATCCATCCAAGACTCTAGGCCCTGGCCATAACCACCGCAGCATATTACATCCATGGTCGCTTATAAATCAGTAGCACACCCATAGAATGAAACATTGTAATTGTAGCATGTACTCAATTTCTAACCAGGACTCTAGGCCCTGCCCACACCTACCAGATACATAATCGATTGTATAGGTGTGATGTATGAATCTGATATGCTGCAGTGGTTGTGGGCAGGGTGTACACGCTTGAGTGTATGGCATACAGCCTGCAGCCATGCACCCAAAATTCTACGTCCTGCCGACAACCACCGCACTATATAAAACCCATGTTGGCTTATAAGTTAAGAGGTTATAACTTTGTTATTGGGTGCATGGCCTTTGGCCATGCACCCAAGAGTGCAGGCCCTCCAGCCCAACCACCTGAGTGATGTGCGATACTACGGGTGTATCTATAGGTGTGGTATGCTGCAGTGGATGTGGCCAGAGTCTAGACTCTTAGCTGTATGTCCATAGATATTGCAATGTATGGGTGTGCAGTAGCTTATAACTGCAGTGCTTATTCGGCCATGCACCCAAGTCTCTACACACTCTCCACAACCATCTGATCCCTAAGCAATACTACAGGTGTATCCATTGCTGTGACATGCTGCGGTGGTTGTGGCCAGAGCCTAGAGACTTGGAAGTATGGCCTACGGCCTGCACCCATGCACCCAAGACTCGAGGCCCTGGCCACAACCACCGCAGCATATTACACCCATGGTCGCTTATAAATCATTAGCACACCCATAGAATGAAACATTATAACTGTAGCATGTACTCAATTTGTACCCAGGACTCTAGCCCCTGCCCACACCTACCAGATACATAATCGAATGTATGGGGTGATGTATGAATATGACATCCTGCGGTGCTTGTGGGAACGGACTACACTCTTGGGTGTATGGCCTACAGCCTGCAGCCATGCACCCAAAAGTCCACGTGCTGCCCACAACCACTGCACTATTTAAAACCCATGTTGGCTTATAACTTTAGAGCTTATAATTTTGTTCTTGGGTGCATGGCCTTTGGTCATTCATCCAAGAATGCAGGCTCCTTCCCACAACCACTTGAGTGATGTGCGGCATTACGGGTGTATCTATAGGTGTGGTATGCTTCAGTGGTTGTGCCACAGGCTAGACTCCTAGCTGTATGTCCATACATATTACAATGTATGGGTGTAGAGTGGCTTATACCTCCAGTGCTTATAACTTTGTTCTTGTATGCATGGCCTTCGGCCATCCACCCAAGACTCTACACACTCCCCACAACCATCTGATCGATAAACAATGCTACAGGTGTATCCATTTGTTAGGAAGAATTCTCTGTTTAGGCTGAATTTCCTAACCTAGTGAGTCCCCCAGCAGCTCTGCTGGATTTTGTGGGGTTTATTTTTTTCTCCTGCCAAGAGTGAGACTCTTTTATCCTCACTCTTGGACATGACTTGAGAGTGTTCTCTGTGACTTACTATGTGCTTATGGGCTGAGGGGGTAATTTTCCCCATAGGCCATCATTGGTTTTTGAATGTGTGTTACACAGCACCCTCAGTGCAGTAGCACAGGGGTGTCTTAGAGACCCCCAAACATAGACTCCACACCCTGGGACTGACTACTGTCTCCCTGGGTCTGTAAAGTCACCATTGACTTTACTAGTCTTAACTTAGGAACCTAACCAGTACAAACCATCTTACTGTGAAAGTACTGGTAGGGGCAATTAGATTGCCCCTGGGTCTGTTGTCGAGGGGGTACTGTCCCGCCCCCCCTCGCCGAGTTCTGGCTGGTGGCAGTGGATACCACGGAAATATTCCACCGAATATTTCCCAATGGGATTTCCCATTGATTTTTGATGCACCACTTTTTGGTGCAATGTTAAAGATACCGCCGGTTTATTTATTTAATATAAATTCACCGGTTGGGATTTTTTGCCGGAACTCGCCACCAAAATGGCGTCTAGGTTCACTTCAGTAACCCTGAACCCGAGTCGAGCCTTTGTTCCACTTTTGGCGGGCTTCTGCACAGAAGCCCTCCAAAGTGGTGCCATTCTGTCTGGGTACCACAGGGGGTGTGGGAGGGGGTTTAGGCACCCTGGACCGAGTTGCCTTGCCAACTCAGGTCGCACTCTAGTGTGATTGGCCCAAGTGGTGAGCCACTCCGCTCACCACTTAGCATGTTTGAGTGACAGCTAGGCTGTATGAATGGGGGTTTGCTGCATAAAAGCAGGGTTTTTGGGACTGGTTCTTCAGAAGTCGCCACAGGACCTAAGAAGCCGAAGAGGGAGAAGCCGAGCCGACCTGCCAAGACGACACCACCGGTGAAGCCCTGCAGAATCGTCTCACCACTTTTCCCGACGACAGAGGAGATCTCCCGCCGGAGAGTCTTCTTCCCTTAACTGGTGGGGACAACCAGTTGCTGCCTTCTTTTCGCCGTCCCGAAGCATCTCGTGGCCGCCTTGCCTGTGCCAAGCACCCCGGCAACCGGGATACCACTTTTTACCTCAACCGCGAAAGAGGGATAAAAATCCTTTGTGACCGGAGAACTCCACGGCTGGCCTCATCCCTGGTAGTGCAACGACCTGCAGCCTTCCTCCCCGTCGAGATCACCTCTTCCTCGGGACGACGCCGCGACTTGCAACCACTACCAGGAACGACTACCACCGCTGGAGGAATCTTTCCACTTTTAAAGGTACTGTGATCCGCCCGGCCTCCCTTGCCACCGATTGTACGGGGTAGATTTAGCCCTCGGCTCTCGAACCTGGGTAGGTCTGGGACACCCTAACTAAACTTTTCAGAACCATAGTAAAACCGTTTTCTACTCACCTGCAAAGACTTGTGACATTGTGTGATCTTGGGCACATTTTTGCCTGGCTCCCTCTAACGCGGGCCCCGAACTAATTCCCCTGGTTCCACTATTGTCTTTGCCAACCTTATGTGAAAAGTGTTTTACCTAACTGCTCTCTTTATTTCTGCCTTTTCCCTCCCTTTGGGTAATACTTGTTGGAGTACCATCTAACGTTAAGCGCTCACCTCTGGTTGGAAATAAGTGGTGTTAACTTAGAATTGTCCAACAAACGATTCGGGATGTACATATGAGTAATAGTAACTGTATTTGACTTTCTTATCTTTTCCAATGTGCTAGTGTAATTTATGAATGTACCTTTAATAAATAAGTTTATACTTTGACACCTAGTTCTGGTCAGTGTTTGCTTGTGCTATTGTATCTCTGTACCTATTGTGTATCCTCTGTATACTGCCTAACTCTTCTTGAGGGAAGTCTGACTGCTCAGCCACAGCTACCACAGTGAATCTGTGCGGTGCAGACTGCTACCAAGTGGGTTTACTGCCAACACCTGTAGTCTTAAATCTTTTGCAGTGGTCCCAGAGGGAACTGCACAGGTTTCTGCCTAACACTGGTGTACAGCGGTGGGATCTGTATTGAGTATACACGTTAGAGTACTTTTGAGATACCTTAGTGCAACTAACCACAAAACGTAAGCACAAGAAAGAAAAAGTCATTTTTAACCTGTCTACTATGGAAAGTTATAGTCAAGAGTCCCTTGCTACAAAAACTGCTGATTGTCTAAGACTTCTCTGTAAGCATAAGAATCTCATGACTAAAGGAAAGAAAATAGAGCTAATAGAAAGGTGGTTAGAAAACCAAAGTCTGGAGGATGGTCCAGAGGAACCTATCACTCCAGCAAATGTAGAAAGCAGCAATGATCTTGATATGGAACAAGGTATTGATGATCTTGGGTCAGAACCAGAAGAGGAGGATGAAACTGTTATAGATAGTCCCTCTAGGCCTCTGTCTGCTCTACCAGCTGTACCTACTGGACCTTTGCCAGGTCCCACATTTAGCCCTCAATACTTTGAACTGGAGAAAATGAAACTTGAATTAGAGTACAAGAAACTTAATGCTCAAACTGACAAAGAACTAAGGCTAAGGGAAATGGAGCTCAAGTATGAGCTAGAAATGAAGAAATTGTCTGTTGAGAATGCTTCTCTCTCTGGCTCCTCTAGAAGTTCCAGTCCTAAAAGACCCCGGATGCCTAAGGAATTGATTGGTATGTATGAACCTAAGTTGGATGTGTTGGATTGGTTGTCTATGTTTGAGTATAATCATGGGCTCCAGAACATCACAGGTAATGAGTTACTCACCTGGTTGTTCTCTAGGCTTCCCCCTGTTGCAACTGATGTGGTAATGGAGTTGGGGGAGGAGGATAGGAAAGAGTATGAATGTGTGAAACTAGCTTTGATAGCTAGGTTTGGGAAGACCCCTTCCCAGTATCTTAAGAGGTTTAGGAGCCTCAAAAAGCATGATGGTACCCCTTGGGCTACCTGGGTGTGTGAAGGGTTGAAAAACATAGAGGGATGGATTAAGGGTTACAAGGTGAACACTTATGAGGGAATGAGAAATCTTGTAATGATGGAGTCAATTTATGATGCCTGCTCTCCTGAGCTCAGACAGCACTTGGCTGATTCACGGGAATTAGACCCTAGGAAACTAGCTAAGGCTGCTGACTTGTGGGTTGCCAACAGGGCTAGGCACAAGGATTCTGGGGTAACTCAGAAGAAGGATGAGGGAAGACAGCCTAAGAAAGACTCCAAAGAGAATTCTAATAATCCTAATTCCAAAGAGGGCCCCAAACAAAACCATAAGGGTAAGCCACCTGGGAAACCACAGCAGAGTAGTATACCTTCTGGTGCTAAACCAGAAGGAGGTCAGAACAAGCCTCCATTCCAAAGGACCTTTGGGGCCTGTTATGTTTGTAAGGCTACTGACCATGTGAAAGGAGATCCCAGATGTAAGGGTAAACCTTCCGGGGTCCAACTTGTCTCCTTAGCCTTCGCTCCAGAGGAGGAAGTCACTATGGCAAGTGGAAACTTTCTACTACTGGCTGATGAACCCACTGGAGTCTCAGCCAGTGTTTCTTTAGTCTCTCTGGGGTTGTGGGACCAACAAAATTTAGATGTGTATAATTCTATCCCAAATAATACTAAAGAGTATTATAAGGACAGTGTCCACGTGAATGGTCAGGAGACCCCTGCCATCGGGGACACTGGGGCCAGCATAACTGTGGTGGATGAATCATTTTTCAAGGCAGAGGATGTTGCTAAGGCACCCAAATGCCTCACCAAGTTAGCTGGAGGGCCTGTGCAGATGTGTCCCCAGTTACCAGTCCTCATCCAGTGTAATGATATGGCTGTGAAGATACCTGTCAGTATACAATGTGAAGTGCCAGGAAGAGTTCTGCTGGGAAATGACCTGAAAGCTCTTGGAGTTGTGTCACATACCCCCAGACCTCCTAGTAAAAGGTTACGGGAGCTCACCAAGTCTGCAAGAGAGAAAACCCTGCGAGGGTTATCTCAGGAGATGATGACAGAAATCACTCCTCTCCCACTGGAGCAACTTACTGCAGTAACTACCAGATCAGGAGCAAAGGGGCAACCCAAGACTCCTAGAAAAAAACCTACAGCAAGCACTCCAGTGCTTCCAACAAGGACTTCCCCGAGGTTGTCCAAAGTTACACCTGTAACTCCACCTCCAGCTGAGGCTGAGAGGGAGGTACAACCCTGTTTGGTTGAACTAGACTCTGAAGAAGAGCTAGAAGGAGGTCCAGAACTTATTGGAGACCTGGACCCGGCTGACCATCCTGAGCTGCAGTCTTTACTGGCAGAAGGTGGACCCAGCAGGACAGCTTTCCGTAAGAGACAAAGAGAATGTCCAACTCTGGAGGGTCTCCGCCAGCAGGCAGCTTCTCAGGCTGATGGGCTAGAGCCTGGGAAGTATAGGTTACACTGGGAGGATGGCCTCCTCTACAGTGAACCAACCGAATCTGAACCTGGAGCATACCAACGTCTGGTAGTGCCCCAAGAGAACAGACAACAGTTCTTGCAACTAGCCCACGAGATTCCTTTGGCTGGTCACTTGAGTTTCAAGAAGACCAAGGAAAGGCTCTCTCTCTACTTCTATTGGCCAAAAATGGGGGCTGAAGTAGATAGGTATTGCAGGAGCTGCCATACCTGCCAGACTTCTGGTAAGGTTGGTTCCAAGAATGTGGCACCTTTAGTGCCTCTCCCAGTTGTGGGAGTCCCATTTGAGAGGGTAGGGATTGACATTGTTGGTCCCCTTGATCCCCCAACCTCCTCAGGCAACAGGTTTATCCTTGTTGTAGTAGACCATGCTACTAGGTACCCTGAGGCAATTCCTATGAGGACTGTTACGGCTCAGGCTGTGGCTAAGGCCCTCCTTGGTATCTTTACCAGGGTTGGGTTTCCTAAGGAGGTGATCTCTGACAGGGGGACAAATTTTATGTCCAACTACATGAAAGCCATGTGGAAAACCTGCGGAGTTACCTACAAGTTCTCAACCCCCTACCACCCTCAGACCAACGGGTTAGTAGAAAGATTTAACAGAACCATGAAGAGCATGATAGGTGCCTTAGAAGAACCCCTTAAGAAGAAGTGGGACCTTCTACTGCCATGCCTTCTATTTGCTTATAGGGAAGTCCCTCAGGAGGGAGTAGGTTATTCTCCCTTTGAACTTCTCTATGGCCATCCCATCAGAGGCCCCTTGGCCCTGATTAAGGAGGGGTTGGAGAGTGCTCCTTCCCCCAAGCCAGTCAGAGTGACTGACTATGTGATAGGTCTCCGAAGGAGAATGTCACACATGATGGCAGAAGCAAGTGATAACTTGAAAGCTGGCCAAGCTCTGATCAAACATTGGCATGATCAGAAGGCTAACATGGTTGAGTTTACTCAAGACCAGCTAGTTCTAGTTATGCTCCCAACAAGGCAGAGGGCCTTGCAAGACAAATGGATGGGACCCTTCAAGGTTGTGGGAAAACTTGGAGAGGTCAACTATCTGGTGGATCTGGGCAAACCCAGGGAAGCTCCCAGAGTCTTCCACACCAACCGCCTCAAAGCCTATGTCTCTAGACCAGAAGTAGGAGCATTGGTTCTAGCTTCATCGGAAGAGGAGGAGGAGAGTGACGCTCTACCTGACCTCCTGAGAGGCTTACCTTTGGACGAAAAGGTTGAAGGAGTTAATCTCTCTTCAGATCTGACTCCTGAGCAACAGGAGAAGTGCAAAGCGATGTTAAATCAGTTTGCCCCCCTGTTCTCACTTTCACCAGGCTTGACCCCTTGGGGACAGCATGAGATACTCACTGGTGACTGTCTGCCAGTCAAAAGCAGAGGATATAGAATGTCAGAACATGTCAGAACCCACATCAAAGGTGAGGTCAAGAAGATGCTTGATCTCGGGGTAATAGAGCCCTCTACTAGTCCATGGTCTAGCCCAGTGGTGTTAGTACCAAAGGCAGGATCCAAAGATTTGAGATTCTGTGTGGACTATAGAGCTCTTAATGCAGTCACCAAGACTGATGCCCACCCTTTGCCAAGGACAGATGAGTTGGTGGATAAACTTGGTGCAGCCAAGTACCTCAGCACACTGGACCTTACGTCAGGCTATTGGCAAATAACCCTGACCGACCATGCCAAGGAGAAAACTGCATTTTCTACCCCAGTTGGCCTATACCCATTCAAGGTTATGCCTTTTGGACTGAAAAATGCACCTGCAACATTCCAAAGGATGGTGAACCAAGTTCTGGCTGGGATGGAGGACTTCTGCATGGCATACTTGGATGACATTGCAGTCTTCAGCCACTCCTGGGCAGAACATGTGACCCACTTAGGACATGTTTTGCAGGCTCTTGAGCAGGCCAATCTGACCATAAAGGCAAGCAAGTGCCAAATTGGTCAGAGTAAAGTGGTCTACCTTGGACATGAGGTAGGAGGTGGAGAAATAAGGCCTTTGCTCAGCAAGATTGAAGCTGTGCAAAATTGGACAACACCTACTACTCAGACCCAGGTGAGAGCCTTCTTAGGTCTCACTGGGTACTACAGGAATTTCATTGAGAACTATGGGACCATAGCTTCTCCTCTGAATGTGATCTCCTCTCCAAAATTCCCTAAGAAGGTCAAATGGACTGAGGAATGCAATCAGGCCTTTGAAAACCTGAAGAAAGCTCTCTGCCAAGCTCCAGTACTCAAAGCTCCTGACTTCCACCAAACTTTCATTGTACAAACTGATGCTTCCAATGTAGGTATAGGTGCAGTTCTTAGCCAACTGGATGAGAAGGGTAGGGAACACCCCATTTGCTTCATCAGTAGAAAACTGAAGGATCCTGAAACAAGGTGGGCAGCAATCGAAAGAGAATGCTTTGCTATTGTGTGGGCACTGAAGAAGTTTAGGCCATACTTGTATGGTTCTACTTTTGTCATTCAGACTGACCACCAACCCTTGAGATGGTTAATGCAAATGAAAGGGGAAAATCCAAAACTATTGAGATGGTCAATCTGCCTCCAAGGGTTTGATTTCACCATTGAGCACAGGTCAGGGTGTCACCATCAAAATGCTGATGGACTCTCTAGGATGTATGTCATCGACTAGAGGTATGAGGTTCATCCAGGAGTGGATTAAATTCTCCTGTCCCTTAGTCTGGGGGGGGCGAGTGTTAGGAAGAATTCTCTGTTTAGGCTGAATTTCCTAACCTAGTGAGTCCCCCAGCAGCTCTGCTGGATTTTGTGGGGTTTATTTTTTTCTCCTGCCAAGAGTGAGACTCTTTTATCCTCACTCTTGGACATGACTTGAGAGTGTTCTCTGTGACTTACTATGTGCTTATGGGCTGAGGGGGTAATTTTCCCCATAGGCCATCATTGGTTTTTGAATGTGTGTTACACAGCACCCTCAGTGCAGTAGCACAGGGGTGTCTTAGAGACCCCCAAACATAGACTCCACACCCTGGGACTGACTACTGTCTCCCTGGGTCTGTAAAGTCACCATTGACTTTACTAGTCTTAACTTAGGAACCTAACCAGTACAAACCATCTTACTGTGGAAGTACTGGTAGGGGCAATTAGATTGCCCCTGGGTCTGTTGTCGAGGGAGTACTGTCCCGTCCCCCCTCGCCGAGTTCTGGCTGGTGGCAGTGGATACCACGGAAATATTCCACCGGAATATTTCCCAATGGGATTTCCCATTGATTTTTGATGCACCACTTTTTGGTGCAATGTTAAAGATACCGCCGGTTTATTTATTTAATATAAATTCACCGGTTGGGATTTTTTGCCGGAACTCGCCGCCAAAATGGCGTCTAGGTTCACTTCAGTAACCCTGAACCCGAGTCGAGCCTTTGTTCCACTTTTGGCGGGCTTCTGCACAGAAGCCCTCCAAAGTGGTGCCATTCTGTCTGGGTACCACAGGGGGTGTAGGAGGGGGTTTAGGCACCCTGGACCGAGTTGCTTTGCCAACTCAGGTCGCACTCTAGTGTGATTGGCCCAAGTGGTGAGCCACTCCGCTCACCACTTAGCATGTTTGAGTGACAGCTAGGCTGTATGAATGGGGGTTTGCTGCATAAAAGCAGGGTTTTTGGGACTGGTTCTTCAGAAGTCGCCACAGGACCTAAGAAGCCGAAGAGGGAGAAGCCGAGCCGACCTGCCAAGACGACACCACCGGTGAAGCCCTGCAGAATCGTCTCACCACTTTTCCCGACGACAGAGGAGATCTCCCGCCGGAGAGTCTTCTTCCCTTAACTGGTGGGGACAACCAGTTGCTGCCTTCTTTTCGCCGCCCCGAAGCATCTCGTGGCCGCCTTGCCTGTGCCAAGCACCCCGGCAACCGGGATACCACTTTTTACCTCAACCGCGAAAGAGGGATAAAAATCCTTTGTGACCGGAGAACTCCACGGCTGGCCTCATCCCTGGTAGTGCAACGACCTGCAGCCTTCCTCCCCGTCGAGATCACCTCTTCCTCGGGACGATGCCGCGACTTGCAACCACTACCAGGAACGACTACCACCGCTGGAGGAATCTTTCCACTTTTAAAGGTACTGTGATCCGCCCGGCCTCCCTTGCCACCGATTGTACGGGGTAGATTTAGCCCTCGGCTCTCGAACCTGGGTAGGTCTGGGACACCCTAACTAAACTTTTCAGAACCATAGTAAAACCGTTTTCTACTCACCTGCAAAGACTTGTGACATTGTGTGATCTTGGGCACATTTTTGCATGGCTCCCTCTAACGCGGGCCCCGAACTAATTCCCCTGGTTCCACTATTGTCTTTGCCAACCTTATGTGAAAAGTGTTTTACCTAACTGCTCTCTTTATTTCTGCCTTTTCCCTCCCTTTGGGTAATACTTGTTGGAGTACCATCTAACGTTAAGCGCTCACCTCTGGTTGGAAATAAGTGGTGTTAACTTAGAATTGTCCAACAAACGATTCGGGATGTACATATGAGTAATAGTAACTGTATTTGACTTTCTTATCTTTTCCAATGTGCTAGTGTAATTTATGAATGTACCTTTAATAAATAAGTTTATACTTTGACACCTAGTTCTGGTCAGTGTTTGCTTGTGCTATTGTATCTCTGTACCTATTGTGTATCCTCTGTATACTGCCTAACTCTTCTTGAGGGAAGTCTGACTGCTCAGCCACAGCTACCACAGTGAATCTGTGCGGTGCAGACTGCTACCAAGTGGGTTTACTGCCAACACCTGTAGTCTTAAATCTTTTGCAGTGGTCCCAGAGGGAACTGCACAGGTGTCTGCCTAACACCATTGCTGTGACATGCTGCAGTGGTTTTGGCCAGGACCTACAGTCTTGGAAGTATGGCCTTCGGCCTATGGCCTACGGCCATGCATCCAAGACTCTAAGCCCTGGCCACAACCACTGCAGCATGTCAAACCCATGGCAGCGTACAAATCAATAGCACACCCATAGAAAAAAATCATTTAATTACAGCATGTACTCAATTTCAATGTTCGCTAACACCACGCGTGTCCGTAGAACAGTTTGAAGTTGCCTGCGCATAGCACGGACTGAAATACTACCCTTATGAGACCCCTCATTTTCTGTACTTACAAACATCCCGAACAAGGCGGGCATAGGGAATACATCATTAACACCTACCGCCTGAACAAATACATTTTTTCACTCATCTCTTACTATCTGAACCTCCCCCAAGCACTCTGACACAGCAAAACAGTTTTCAAAATAGCATTTTGCTGCTGGTCGCCGCTGCGCTGTCAGCGGATCCAGGATGTCAGGTGCATACAAACAATCTGATGCAGAACACAGCTCACTGCAGCCAATCGGCAGAGACTTTGCGTGTCCGCGGTCATGACACCAGCCCCTTAGCCAATCGGTATGTTGTCCGCACAGCGAACAGGGAAGTGTGATCGCGGAGCGGACATAGATATCACTAATTTTTTTAGACCTACTTTTTGGTCATTTTAAAGAAAAGTACTGCACGGATTGTCACCAAATTTACAAAAGCACGCTTTCGGGACCAAGCCCATGCCCCTGCCGCAAATTTGGTGAAAATCCGTCCAGCGGTTTGGCCTGTAGCCGGGCGCAAAGTTTTTCCCCCATTCAGTCTATGGGAAAAAAAGACTTTTTGGGACCCCCCTATAGCTCACCCCCCCCGGACGATTCCTCGCCAAAAACATTCAGAGTGGCCCATATACTTTTTTTTGCAAAGTTTGGTGAGGATTCGTCCAGGGGGAGCGAAGTTATAAGCCGCCCAAAAAGTGTTCTTCCTATGGAAACAGTAACTTAACCATAACTACCGTGGTTGTGTAATCATTTGTGTCTCTGTCATATATATAACAAAACGGATGTCTCTTTAATACCAATTCAAACTTTCTGTAGCACTGTAATTCAACAGTAATACATGAAAACATGTACTTTATTTTTAAGGCACTAAAATTGTTTGTAATATGTATCACTCCAGAAGGGTAAGCTGGTCTTTAATATGTTGTCTTGTTTAACCAATCTCAGCAGTTTGTCCTAAAGAAAATTAGGGAAGGGATAGAATGCGTTCATTCACTTTCAAGCACATTGACGCATGCGTTAACCGTTAAAGGCAGAAATTAGAGGTATACTGAAGCGGACAAGGCGTCAGCATTCACACTCTGTAACAAAAGCAAAATAAACATACTACACTACAATTAAGGAGTCAGCATTAAACAAGTACACACCTTCATTTACTCTTTTGAAAACAATGTTATATCCTTGTATTTCGAATCCGAAGAATGTTTCAAAGTTGTCAAGCCAAGACTTTTCTTGAAGAAATACCCTTGATTTTGCAATCCGGTACTATGGTGTTCAAGGGGACAACACAAAAATAGGAAGATCTTCTATTACTGTATTCTTCTTCACTTGATTCATTTATATCCAACATAAAAACAACTTTTTTTGTTAATGATCCTTGTCCAGCTCTTAAAGTGGAAGAGTGTTTCTCAATCTTTGCCCCTTTTATCCTTGAGTTGAGGTGTGCAGCAATGTGTTTGGTGTGTTCAGGGGGTGCAGGCCGAGGCTGCTGTGGTGAAGATCTTGGCTGGTGCAGTCTCAGGTAACAGGCATAAGTGTGCACAGTCAACAGTTTTCTTGCAGAGCGCTGCCTTTACTGCGCCAACTTCGCCTTAGCCCTGCCTTAGTCCTACCTTGTTCGCTATGAGAGGTATGCAAAATCCCCAGGAGATTGGAAGAGCGTCAGTGGCCCGGAACAGTCTTTAAATATACTGAACCACAGAGTGGTTCGGGGCAACTGTGGGCCATCGGCCTTTGAACCCCCTACCATCAGGCCGTGACAGAAAGAGGTGATTGAGGAGACTGAGGTGCCGTATTGTGCGGCAATTCTGCCCTGAATGCTCCTTTCTTAAATTGGCTTTTGAGGAACATTGAAAAGGGGTTGTAGATATTTTTGACTAGTGTTTTAGCTCCGGTGAGCTTGGGTGAGCAGAGGCAAATCCAATACGTTTTTTAAAGAATTGTGGCAACTCTTAGAAGTAGGGGGTTGGCATCAGTCATCAGCGGGGGGAAACAAGATCACAGTAATGATGCATCATGACGGGGGGGAAGATCAAGAAGGAATAGCCCCGACTGTAGCTGGAGATGGACAACAGACCGGGGTATCAAATGTTTTGGATAATTTTCTGAAGGCAGCAACAGGAAGTGTCAATTGAGTATTGAGATCAGTGAAACCTTTCATCACTGATGCGTGCTTCCGTCTTCTTGTTCAATCCTTGTAAATGTCCTGTATAGATGTCGGGAATACACTGTTAAGGGGTCATCCCAGAGCTTCATTAGTCCCTCTAGAGCATTTATTTTGTGTGTGGCTGCCTGCTAATTTTGGGGGCGAGAACATCTGATCATGTTACTCCAATATTAAAAATCCTACATTGGCTTCCTATAGGTTTGTGTTCAAATGTCTTAGTATTACACACAGAGCACTTTATTCCAAGACTCCTGCCTATTTGGCACAAACATTGAAAATCTTAGTAGGTGAGAGGGGATTAAGGAGTCATAAACCCTTAAGATTAGAAGTGCCTACAAATAAAAGGTTGAGTACTTTGAATCAGTCATTCTCAGGGGCAGCAGCAAGGTGTTGGAATGCACTTCTCAGTAATTTAAGAGTGACACCAGATTACTTAAAATGTTTTAAATTAGCAAAAGCATTACTTTAGAAAAAAAAAATTAACTAGGTTTTATGACATAATGAATACCTTTTTTTTTTAATCTTTTATTACTGAAGTCCTGATAATTGTTCTTAATGGAGAGATGCTGACATTTGATATTTAGTATGATATGTAATTACAACTGTTTTGTTTTTAGTGATCTTTGTTAGCTAAATGTGTATGTGAATTTGTACACCACTCTGATACACTTGCTTGTCAAGGTTGAACTATATAAAAACTCTAAATAAATAAATAAAGCAATTGGAAACATAATTGCTGAATGTATAGAATAGTAATCAAAGATTATATGTGTTTTCCAATGGATTGCCAACATTGTGAATAAACTTGAAGATTAACTGCAATTGTGATGAATGGCCTACAATTTAAGCTGCGCATGATTAAAACAGATTGTTTCAAAATCAATGCCCAAACGTTTAATTGTACATGATTACACTGAGACAGATTGTTTTAAACTTACATGAGAACTATTTGTATGGCCAATATTAATATGTCAGTATGGCTAATAGGTGAAGTATTTGGCAGGATTGTACTTGTTATGATAGGAGGATGAGTCTTGGGCACAACTAGTACATGTTCTAAGGATCATTTTAGACGATATGGTCATCACAGACTTCTAGCCAAGCAATAATGAAGGAAGTTTTTGAAAATGGCCCTTAAGAAGTTTATTAATCTGCTCTGTTGTATGTTTGATGCTCTTCGTGTCAAAATGGAATTGAATTTGCCTATACTTTTACTAAAGTCTCTACAGTTATGGGGGTTTTTAAAAGCTTGAAAACAACCTTTCCGTCTTAAACATGAGTAAAATAAGTATTTTTAGCTAAGTCATACATGCCACCGCTGGAACTTCACCAGCAATTCAGAGGCACATGAAAAATGTGTTGGAGGTATGCAAATTAGCCCAAATGCAATTGTTTCTTGTCCTGAAAAACAGTGCTATTTTATGCACAGCTTTTTTTAACCCAAAAGAGACAGCTCTCGGCAGAGCAAAAAACTGTATACACATTTCATATTTACTAGTGATCATCAGTGCAGTTTAGTGTGAGATTACTGTGGTTGGTGCATTAGGGTATTTTTAGCAAACACCAGCAAAATTATGGTGAGTTTATAAAAGCTTGAAAAAATCCTTCCACCTGAAATGTGAAATTAAAATAAGCCATGTCAGCAAAGTCACACATGCTACAGCGCTACAGAGTAGCCATCGCTAGAAGTGTACCTGCAGTTCAGAACCGCTTGAGCAATGCATTGTGGATATGTAAATTACCCGAAATGCACTTTTTGTGGACCAGAAAATCGTTCTTGTCTTATGGAGCATTGCTATTTTACATATAGCTTTTTCAACCCAAGACAGACAGCTTTAAAAGCTGCATAAAACTATACATGCGTTTCAACCTCATGGATCTTCGGTGCATTACAGTCTGACATCCTTGTGATAAGTGCAATAGGGCATGTGCTAGACACCCCTTCTGAGCTCGGAAATAACATGTCATTGGGAAATACTGTTATTTCTCTTACTCGTGTTACTTGGTTACTACTTTTAGTAACTTGTTATCACTTGTGCTAACTTTTTATCATTGTACAATGTATCTTACAATGCAGTACAATGGGGTACACTTTTGTTTTTGCCCTAGACTAACACAGAGTAGTGACCTTTTACAATTTTCTGGAGATTTTCGTTTGAGCCTTACTTAGTTTGCCTACTAACTGTGGCTAGTGACCAAACATGGCCATGCCACAAGTTGTTTCGATTGTCCTTTGGACATTGTGTCTTTTAGCCTTCTTCCTGGCCTGCGAGGCCAGGAAAATCTTTATATGGACTTCCATTGCCCAGGAAAGCAGAGGCTTTTGGCAGGCTACTGGAGGGCTATGTGTGTTTGCTGGCAAGATGTGGGCTGGGACTGTAAGGTCCCAATCCACAAACTGGGTTCTGTGTGTCTGAGTGTTATGCATGAGTGTTCCAGCCAGTGGTCTGGATTGGACCACTGCTGGGGTGTGTGTGGGGCTAGTTCTGCTATTGACTAGTGGGAGTTTCTGCTCTTACCTGGCTTTTGGGATAAGAGGACCCCTGCACCCACTCTGGAGAGATCCTAGAGAAACCTGAAGGAGCCAAGACTCCTGTCCAGCTGTGAGACCCGTGAGGAGACCAGTGACCCATCTGAAGGTGGCCTGGCAACCAACTTCTGCTGCTGTCCTGGAAGAGCTCTGTCTTGCTATCGATCTTCAGCAGTCCTGCACGGGAGCTGTGACCCGTAGAATGGAGGGAACATCCATTTCTGACGTCTGCTCGGTACCCTGCGAAGAAGAGCCTTCGAAAGTGTCCAGGGACCACCCTGTAGCTGACCAGCTCTGAGTTAGGGCTATCGTGTTGCTGTTGACGTTGCCGTTCCGAGTTGAGGCCTCAGCTTGTCCAACAAGACTTACCTCAGTGAAACTTCGGAGTCCTAGCATCAAGGTGACCCGAGATAGGAGGGAAGGTCCAACTGCGACAAATGAGGGGAGACCCGCGCCACATGATCAGGGTGGAAATAAAGACAGCCTCGCCTCGGGAGGGCTAAGTCGAGTAATCCTGGAGACGAATAAGACGTGTTTATTGCCGCTCCCCGCACTGTATGTGTGAGAGCGTGGGTGACTGTAATCCGGCCTCCCCGATTGTACCGGAGGTCGGATATGATAACATCACAATGGCGACAAGGAGTTTAGAAGCCACGTGTGCCCCGCTGTGAAAAAAATAAAAATACTGAATGGTTACAAAAATGCACTGGAAGAGCCAAGAGAAAGAAAGAAAAAACGATCATAACGGCCACAACGAACAGCAGTTTGACAGGCTGAGAGGAAGGACACCCTACACAACCAGCCACTGCCACAAGAAACACAGCAACAGCTACAGTGATCAGGTGGCGAGTCCACAGAATGCAGGAAGAGCACTGATTGCTCACCCAGAGACACAGTAAGCAATAAGAGAAAAGCGTGTGCAGGGAGAACGGCAGGCCCACGCCACCATGACCAGTCCCCAAGCCAGCCCAACCAGAACAGGCAACAGCAGCATACATCCAAGGGACAACATATTGAGGCTGGATACTCATGACACCACGCAGACAACTTTCAAGAAACCATTCAACCCATAAATCACTGGGGCGGCCCTCAGATGGGGAATATGGCTCCAACAATTTGAAATGAACCTACAGACCAGGGACATCGTCGAAGGGAGAAGGAAGCACACCCTATTATTGCTGAACATTGGCACATCAGTGCTACGTCTATTCAACACACTTCCAAACATAGGGACAGCAGACGATTACAGCACAGCAAAGGCGGCACTAAACAACAAGTTCAAGCCTTAGTTGAACACAGACTATCAGCGATTCCAATTTTGCATGACCCGTCAGAGAGAAAAGGAAACCATTGACGACTTCCATGCACAGCTGAGGGGGTTCGCATTAGGATGCAAATTCCCAGACGAAGACTTTGCTGCACATTTATGTGACATGCTTCAAAAGATGGGTGTCCAGTTCAAAAACTACGCCGACGACACCCAGTTGGTATTTGAACTATCAGGCTCCTACGAAAAGGATGTGCAAAGAGTTAACGAAGTGTTCAATGCCATCCAAAAATGGATGGCAAATAACTCTCTTGCGCTCAATGAAGCAAAGACCGAACTCTTAATACTTGGCACTCCTCAGAAAATAGGAAAGCTAGATCTACAATACAAAAAAAAAGATCAATAATAGTTTCATCGAAGTCTCAGAGCATGTTAAGCAAAGGGAGGGGATAGGCAAAGTAGGGGGGTTTGGCAGAGTCCAGTGCAGAGGATAGGGCAGCAAGGGACATTTTTGTAGGCTGGATGTAGGGTCCGTAATTTGCACCAGCATCATAGGTCACGGCACATGTTTGTTTTGAGTGGTGATCCAAGGATGAGGAGGAGAAGGTGTGAATGTACAAGCAGGATAGAGTTGGTCAAATGGAATTATAAAGTGCATAGTGAAAGCCAGAGAAAGCAATGGAAGGGGCATTATTAAGAGAAAGGGAAAGGAGAGAGGTCCTCACATCATCAAAGTAAGGAGCAGTAGTGTCCTGCCTGAATTTCCTCTTAGTCATTGAATATGGTAGATGAGGAGTAGAAGGTAGAAGGACAGAGATGGTAAAGTGGGCAATGGAGTGATCAGAAGGAGAGGTCAGAGGAGGAGAGTGAATCTGAGAGAAAAACAAGGTCAAGAGAGTTACCACCAGAGTGAGTAGGTGGTTTGTGAGGGATAAGAGGAAGTGTCAGATAGGAGGGATTTAAGTTCAAGGCAGGTGGCTGCAGAGGGCATGGGGAGGTTACATTTCCCCACCATGACAATGGGGATGTCGGTAGGAAGTGACTCATGGAGAAGGGTCAGATCAGTAAAGAAGGAATTGAGAGAATCAGGAGACGATAGAGAGCCAGAACATTGAGAGGAATAAGAGAGAGGAGTTGCACAGTGGCATATTCAAAAGAGAAAGATTGGAAAGGGGAGAGGTGGTTGGTTGGCCAAGAAGAAGCAGGTGTAAGTTCTGAGTTGGGCTAGAGTGGTGCTTTAGCAGCCACCCAAAAGAGAGTTAATAGCCCAAAACAGCAATGTTCCTTGGTCCTGTTAGGTACGAGAAGCTCCATGGTAAATGGATAGTAATTGGGTGAAAGGATCTCGATGCACGGAACCAGAATTCAGGCAAAGGATGAGTCTGGTTATTTCCTGGCTTGAGCAGGGGTTCTGGCTTTGGGTCCTTTCCAGCCCCAAAAGGAGCTGGCCTTTAATGCTATTGACAATAAAAGAATCGCTGAAGCCATTGAAGAGATTTGTAGTTTGCTATATAATCATACCAGCAGTGAAGAGAATCTCAAATAGGGACGAAAGTGGCTGTTCATGCAGAGGGAATGTCCATCTACCTCCTACATAGGATTCTCTCATTCAGGATATCAAAAGAACTGCATACCAGGTTGGTTGCGGGTGGGCCCAAATGATGATTGCATGACTGCAGCCTCTCTCGCTGAGTGATTGGGGGTGGAAGAAGGATAGGGATGGATGGGAAATATGCTGGACATCCCTACCAGAGGCTACGCAAGCTTGTAGGGAACTCATCCGATGCAGCTGCAAGGAAGTCTGTAAGGGACTTTGAAGTGGCAGGAGGATTTTCTCCAGTGCACTGCTCTTTGTCTTTCTAGCACTCTTTTTACTGACTAGAAAAGGTAAGGGGAGGCAATATCCAACTGTATTGGACTTTGTCATATCACTATAAGCAGGTATGGGCAGGAGAAGGATAACTCCTGAACTATTTCGGCAAAGATTGGGGTGGATGGGGGCGGGGAATGGGGTGAAGGGGATGCGATGTTGCTGTCTTTGTTCTATGTTTTGAACATTTCTATACACAGATTAAAAAAAATAAAAACTGTATTGAACTTTAAAAAACATTTACTGCAAGTATTGACAACTTTGTTTTTGCATGGAATACACAGCAATTCTTCTTTCATTCCCTACAATGCCTAAGAATTGGAAACAATAAAAGCCTATGTTTTGTTATAAAAACGGACACATTTAGGGCCTGTTTCACAGAGCGTTTTCCTATGGGGTTGCGCCATTATAAAACACCTCTGTGAATCAGGCCCTTCATTTTCTATTATCTACCATTAGCCCTTTTTACACTTCTAGGGTCCAAATCAGGCATCACAAACACTAAACTATACACAAATCTCTGAAGATGTTGGAACCGTAATAGCAATTGGCGGACATATTTAAAAATGACTGCCAGTTTTTTTGCATGAAAATCTGAGATGGCCTTATAGCTACAAATAGTGAATAAGTTATGATTTTGTAGTGTGTCAGAGTTCATGCTTTCAACAACAAAGTCAAAATTGTTTTACCCACCTGCAAGATTATACACCTTACATGATTTTGAAAATATTAAGGTGCGTTATGTTGTGGTGATTATCACCACTGACCCTGTCTCCATACCCTTGTGAGTGCACCTATTATTTGACAGATAGGTTAGGAAAGTCTTTATAGTCATTTGTTGGTCGAAGATAGTTAAGGAAAATTAATGTGCTATTCACCTAAGTAGGGTGGAATATTTATTGCACTGGGATGGAAGTTATTTCTCTTTGCAGTGCTGGACACTATGTTCATGTCTGATAACCAAATTCACTTGCAGTGACTGTGTCGGTAACAAACATGTCTGAAAAAAATAACATAATATATATTTCAAACTCCCTTCTATAAAAAGAGGGGCATGTGAGACAGAGAAGAGAAATAAAAGTAAGTGTGTGGAAAACGAGGGTGGAAGGGAGAGTGCACTAAAGAAAATGGTCAGAGGATGATTCCAAGGGCCAGACTCAATTAGAAAGTGAGATGATAATCAGTAAGTGCTGGCACTTCATAATAAAGGGGTATCACAGTTTTTTAAATGGCAAAGAGGCGAAAGTACATCATTCGATAGCTTTTCTGTCTCCTCATGGGCATTTCCAGACCTAGCACCACTTCTCCCCTAAGGCTTTACCTTCTATCTCAGCTCCAGTACATGACACCTGTGATAGATATAACGAGGTGGTTCCAACTGCATCATCATTTCCAACTGGATCCCTAAAATGAGAAAAAAGGGCACACAACAAAAGATCACAACACAATACAATGGGACCTCAACATTGAGTGCTTAAATTCCAACAATGCCTGATACAATTTGAAGGCACGCCTACAAACGCTCATACCATAAAAAATACAACCGGCTAGGGAAAAAAGGCCAAGAGATTCTTGCACGGATAACAAGTTTTAATTGCACAAAAAAAGGTATGCCACCAAACAACTCTTCTGCCAAAGAACATTCTGGTGAAAAATGGTACAAGCAGAATGTTATAACCAAAAAGAATCTTTGTCAGTGACGTAAACATATACAGTAAAAACCCGGGTGGTTGGTTGGTGAGACCTTATACATGGTCAACCTGCTCTATAGGAGATGCCAGGCCATTGGCCCTAGCCCCATTACCATCTGTCTGCCTTACATTACGTGGGGTCTGCTGGGCTCATCACCTCCACGGAACCAAGGTTCAGTTCACAATTAGTTACCATGCACCACAACGCTACTCTATCATTATGCCGTGCACCTGGGAGGCTCGGGGACTGACACAGGGGAAGTCTTAAGGTCAGGCTCACCCACACATTCTTCACTCATTCTGTATCGCACCATCCGCACCCAAGGCTTCCACCCTTGCTTTGGACTATCACGTATTCCTCCCTGTGCCTCGCATTACAAATATTTTGTAATGATATTGGGACACCGGGGCAACCAATTCCCCAGGGTACGATTGTTTTAGATACTGTAGTTATGGGGAATGATTATATTGATTCAGTGAGCTTTATCCAAACCATTGCTGAAGTACATATACCACCACATGCCTCTAAACATGCTAATAAGAAAAAGAGAAAGAAGAATGCTAATAAGGGTAAAACACTAACATACAAACACAGATCTGCCAATGCTTCTAGGAAACATACAGATAATTTGTCAATGACTAATTCTATCATTGATTTGAATGAACAGGCAAATGTGGGTGTGTCTATGCCTTTGGCAGATTCTGGGGAATGCCAGTTAGGGGTTACGACGAACCAACACATACGGGGCAATTAGAAGAAAGTGAAAACTACACCAATTATGGTTGGTCAGCCCACTAGTCCAATAGTGCAGCGACAGGCATTGGGAAAAGTAAGCAATAACCATGCGTTTATGGATGGTGATATCCAATCGGGATCCAGCAGTGAACATACTGGGAGAGAGATGATTAGTCTATCCTCTGACCAGATTGAAACCCTGGGTAATGGTATTCAGTCCAAAATATCCTCGTTTTGGACTATGAGAACAAATAATTCCAAATGCAACAATTGCCCCTCGAATACCCCGCTGGTGGAGGTTACCCCTCGATTGGGGCCTAACATCAGGCCTCATGCTAGAGTGGTTAAAGGTCTGGGACAAATGTGGAGATGACAGAAATGTGTTCCCCTTCTTGTTTAAACAATGAATCTGAAACCCCTTTCTCAACATCTGAACATGCATTAAGGTGTGCAGTCAAGGGGAATTTGACATCGGGGAGGGCACACATCAGATAGGATCATTGGATGGGAAGTCAACAAGCAAAGACATGGGGGGTCATTACAAGGTGGGCGGTAAGGGATTACCGGCATCGGTAAGGAGACCGGTGCCGCTAATCCCCTAGCGCCCAATTCTGAGGTCCCTTAGCGGAAACCG
The DNA here is from genome assembly GCF_040938575.1 of Ambystoma mexicanum. Classification (NCBI taxonomy): domain Eukaryota; kingdom Metazoa; phylum Chordata; class Amphibia; order Caudata; family Ambystomatidae; genus Ambystoma; species Ambystoma mexicanum. The sequence continues at coordinate 1,152,651,484 of NC_090932.1, forward strand.
TAAGGGACGTGTCGTCTGACCACACGTCGCTGTAATGCAGCGGTAAGGAGTTAACGGCAACGGCACCCTTACCGTTGCTGTTAACCCCTTCCCGCCAACCTCGTAATGAGGCCCATGGTATCTGATTTGGTGTGGGATCAGAGAGATGTCCTTCATTCTTTAGGTTATGATATATTTCAATGTGAATCCGTTGAGGTGGCCAAACTATTTCTTTCCCCTCCGGAAGATGTACCTAAATCGTTAGCTATTCGAGAGGGCATGGTTTCTCGTGTATTGGCTATGATACAACCTGAATGAGTTGCATCCAACAGAAGGAATGATAATTAAGATTGGACCTGGATTGAGGCTGCAATTACAACCCTTGTGGCACTCAGAGCTGGTAACAAGCAATCCTAGCCCCAGCGACATTAGAGTGATGTTGTGGAATACATGTTGCATGGCCAACCTTCAGCAAGCATTTAAAAGTGTGCCCCATCTGCGCAAGTTCAATGTTGTGTTCCTCCAAGAAATGATGTGTTTGGGTGGCTTTGCTTTGGTTGGATATTCTATTTTTCTTGTCCTGCCACTGGCGGAGTGAACGGTCGGCCCTGTGGGGGAATGGCCATAGAGATCGATATTGATCTTTTTGTTAGATCTACGCTGTGGTACGCATGTGAAGGTATTTTAGCAGTGTGTGTTTCTATACCAGGTCCCATTGATGATGTGTTGCTTGTTTATGTCTATTGGAATCCTGTGAACTATCCTCTCCAGGATTGTCATGATATTATGTCTGAGATCTTTGATCTGTGGCTAACTTAGGGACACCAGCACGCTATGATTATGGCGGAGGGAGGGGTATATTTCAATCCCCACTGCTTTGAGGGGCAAGTCTACAATGAAAATACATGCTTCCCCTGTGGCTGTACTGGAAATCTCACAATGGGATGCCTTTGGGATTACTTTATGACTGCATGCGATCTTCACTTAATCAAATACTCTCCCCATCCTGGTTCCTCTCTCTATACCTGGCATAAGGGTATGAGCACCTCTTGGATTGACTACTTCTTTGTGACATCATCTCTCAGTTCAAGGTGTACTGATATGTCTGTGTATGATCCTGGGATCAGTCATCATTTGTTTATACATTTTGTGATGAAGGCGATGTCATGTAGACAGGCAGTAGTACCTATGCTGATGGGAGAGGAAGGCCTATATCAAAGTGCTGAGACATCCATCACTGCTGCTTGTGAAGGGGTGTGAGGATTCATTTGGGGGCAGGATCCCATTGACTTTGGGTGAATGACGCTTGGATATTTTTTGTTATGGAGGGTATTAGGATGGCTACGTCTGAGAGGGTACCTAAAACAGTGGTCATACATTCACCGCATTTTGATCCTCGTATTAAACATTCGAAAAGACTTAAAAGACGTGTAATCAATCACCATTCCAAGATGGCCACCTTCAAAGTTTGCAGCTGGGCTTGGCACCAGAGAGAAACATCAAGGGCAGTGTTCAACAATAGGAGGCACAGGCTGGAGGTTGCCCCCTCTCCCTCAGAGTGTTGGGAAGATCTTGCTGACCAGGTGAAACAGGGCATAGCCCTCATATGCAGATGGTGGCGGGCCCGACTACAGTGGAAGCTGAGCGATTAGGAGCAACGAAATATGAAAAGATAGCCCCGACATATGATTGCTGAGGGATGAAACGGAACGTGGGTGGAACGGACTTCCTAGTAAGGGGCAGCAAACAAGGACATTATTAAGCCAGTGGCTGTGGCTGTAATCGGAGATCACGCATGGATGGAATATACTGGTTAAACCACAGCAGGAGATGTAGGAGGCGAGAAACGGCCCGCAATTCCTTTTAGTTTGGCAAAAGTAGTAAGTGACCTTTTGAAATACGCATGATCCCCATAGAGACACACATGGCTACTTCGTGAAGGCAGTCTGCAAATAAAGAAGTGAAGCCCTTATCTCAACATGGGGCCGAAAGCATAGCAGGCGTTGCATCAATGCGTAAGGCGCCGGCCAGGAAGCTGTGGAAAGGCCGGTAATTGGGAAGGTCGCAAGAGACTGTACGGCGTGCCTGACAGCCCTGGATAGGTGTGAAGCCACGGGCACCCATCATGAAAGTGTTGATGACAATAAATGCATATCCCTCTGACCCTTCGTGGTAGGAAGTGTTTAGAGGACGGTGCTGCCTCGGGAAGATAAATAAGCAAAACAGTGATTGAAGTGAATTACTCCCATCGTTGGATCGGAAGCAGCACTGAGGCTAAAAGAGGTGGGGCTAAGCTCAGAGGTCTGCGTGTAACGGAGCGTTGGAAACATTCCGTGAAGACTGAGGTACAGACGCTTGATAGTACTAGCAGGAGGGGTGCACTAAGTATTGATGCTAAGGATGTAGGTGAAAGATTTATAGCGGCTGGAAGTGGAAGATTTGCTACGGCACATGGGCCATTGGGGACAGAGTGCGTCCACAGCTGTACTTAGTCAACAGATCAAGCGACGGGTATCTGCAGTCAGCTGTGGAGCATAAGATGATACAGATTAGCCCCAGTTAGGTTTCAATAGTGTCTCCCTCCAAAAAAGTCTACTATTGAAGGCAAGCTCGACAAATATAATGCAAATGCATATGGACATAAAAGAGGAAAGCTTGCGCAATGCAAAGGTGTGACAAATTAGTGTACTCAATAGAATCAGTGAGCACTAGCAGAGACAGGCACTATAAACACAAAGAGCGTGAGTGGATAACAACGAAGTCTAATGCCAAAATCAAAAGACAATGGTACCCAAGCTAAAAGGAGGTAACCTCAGGCTGAACAGGAAGGACAGCTTGAGAGGTGCTGGAAACAAAGCAGAGATTCGGGTTCAGGATTCAATAAGAAGGATATTGTGCATGGGGAGAAAAGGGATACTTTGGAAACTAGGTGATGGCGTTCAGCAAAGAGGACCTCAAAGAATGTCCAAGGCAGATGAAAGGAAGGCTTACAGACAACTTTCAGCAACAATTTACGGCTTTGCGGGAAGAATGGAGATCCTCTTTGACAGACATTAAGGGGGGATATTAAGGGGGAAATGAAAGGGCTGGGTGAAAGAGTTGACGTTACTGAACAAGGCCTGAAGGAGACATCATAGGAGGTCCAGCAGAATAGTGAAGAACAGTTGGTAAGAGTCTCACACAACTTAGAAATACAAACTGAAGATTTGAAGACGTCTAATATCTGCATGAAAGGTCTAAGTGAGACAATTCCAGATACTGAATTAAAAACTACGGTTCAACAATATTTTGGGAATTTGTTAACCGAAGTACCACCGGATGACATAGGTATTGATAGGGTCCATAAAGTAGGCTCGAGGAGGAGAGAAACTGGCGCTAGACCCAGAGATGTGTTGGTAGCAATATATTTATATGCCCTGAAAGAGAATATTCTACGGGCAGCAAGAGCAGCATGAGATTTTGCAATCAACGGGATACAAAATCAGCTGTATCAAGACCTGGGGTTGGTAACACTTCAGAGGCGAAGAGACATGAGTCAAGTAACATGTCCTTTGGTGGCAAAACAGATTTTTGGGGTGCTATTTACTCTGGAAGGGGTACAGCATCGTATAACGACGTGCGCTGAAGGATTGACATTGCTCAATATCGAGGAATAAGAGAGGCGCGGAGAGAGACGAGCGGGGCCCTCGGCTCAACGTGGAATGCTATGATGGGATTGGTCAGTGGTAACGGGGAAGAAGGGTGGACGCGGAGCAAACGTAAAAGGTCCTTAGGGGAAGGGGCTGAAGGGAGTGGTGAAGGCACTTCTTAAAAGAAGAATGCACATTGTAATAAGGAAGGGGTGGGGTTAACAACAATAACTGTAGGTTTAAGGGACTGGCGGGCGGAGGGCTGGCGGAATATGTCTTGGAATCCAGGGGAGGTGGTAGGATAATTCCCGAAGGGGGTGTCCCCAGGTTTTACATCGGGCCTTAGCTTGAGGGTTGTCTCCCGAGGGTATCATAGGATCGTAGGCTGGGGTGGGTTTGGGGGTGGATAAGTTGTGGAGGGAGAAGAGGGATTAAGGGGGGTAGGGGGCAAAGGACAAGTGTAAGAAGCAAATATTCTTATAGGGGAGTACCTGATTTTAAAAGTTAATATTTCTACATAGGTTATAACATAGGTACATTTAAGGTTATAACATATAATGTAAGGGTGTTGAAGCGGAAAAAGTTAGAAGCTATACTCAAAAAGGAAAAAGTGGATATCTTTATGTTACAAGAGACGTACATTAGGAAGGTGGATAAATCAGTGGGGACATTTTGTTTTCTAGAATACACTAATCCAACGCAGCTGGGAAGCCCTTGAGGGTAATGATAGGACTTAGAGATTCATTAAAGGCATTGGTGGTGCGATACAAAGCAGACAGGGAGGGAAGGTATTTGTTTGTGCTGTTTACAAATGGAACATACATTAATCACCTTAGCAATGGTATATGCGCCTAATACGGGTCAGGAAACATTTTTACAGGAGGTTGTAAGCAATCTGGAAGATTTAGCAAGTGGGGAAATAATACTCACAGGAGATTTTAATATGGCCTAGGAACCCAAGGTAGATAGGAGTGGAGATGGGGGGGGGGAACAGAACAACCCTCACAAGTGTTTAAAAGAGGTTTTGAAACCATAACATTGTGGGATGTATGGCGAATACAGAGGAGGGTTGAAAAGGGATACACATGTTTTTCACATAAATATATCAATCCCTCTCGAGAATAGATTACGTGTGGGTATTGGTGAAATTATTGGGGGAAGAGAGAGAAATAGAGGTGGGATCTATTGCTCTGTCGGATCATGCCCCTCTAATGGTTCAATTTAGAGATATAGGACCGCAGGCTGGGTTGTGGGCTTGGACGTTCCCTAGGGAATTACTATACGATGAAGGAACTGCTCAGAAAGTAAGACTCAAAATAGAACAATATTTCTCTATTAATTGAACTCAATCGGTCTAGCCCGAGGGAATATGGGATGCTTTTAAGGCGGTGATTAGAGGAGAACTTATAGCTTTTTAAGTTCAGTGGGAGAAACAGAGGGCACAGATAGAAGTGGATCTAAAGACCCAAGTGCGGGATATCCAATTGGCTATAGCTAACCATAAAACGGGGGCATTATCCAATACATTGAAGGAGTTAAATAGTCAATTGAATATATTGCGGACGAGCAGAGCAGAGAGATCTTTGTTGCTCACTGAACAAGATACTATGTCTGCGCTAATAAAAGAGACAAATTGCTGGCTCGACAATTGAAGGGAATAGAGGCTGTGAAGCTAATACAGCGAATATCACACCCTGATGAGTTAGTAGCTACTGGGATGGAGGAAATAACTGAAACGTTTGCTCAATATTATGAATTACTATAAGCGTCAGGTCACCCGGATTATCGTGAGATACAACGCTACATGAGTGAGATAAATATGCCCAGAATAACGTCAGAGGAGCGGGAGAACTTAGATAGGGTAACTAGTGAGGAGGAAGTGATGGTGGCAATAAGAGCGCTACCGATAAATAAAGCAACGGGACCAGATGGGTTTCTGGCAACTTTTTATAAGAAATATGCTAAGAAGTTGGTCCCGATATTAGGGGAACTATTTATTGTGATAGGGGTCAAAGGGGCAGTGACACCAATAATGTTGGAGGCTAAGGTGGTAGTTTTTGGAAAGCCTGGGAAAGACCCGATGCAATGCGGGTCGTAAATACCCATCGCCCTACTAAACATTGATGCAAAGCTGTCTACTAGCATCTTAGCAGTACGATTAGCACAGTGTTTGCCTGATTTAATGACATATGGATCAATCAGGGTTTATGATGGGTAGACAAGCATCAGATAATATCAGGAAGGTTACCAACTTAATTGAAAATGTTAATATAAAACTGTGAATGTCTGAGTAAGGTTTCCCCTGTTCTTGGTACCTCCCCTCCCCCTCCTCCTCACCTGTGGTCTCGTCGTCCACCTGTCGGCCAAACCTCTTCTTCCACAGAGCCTTTTTTTTGGTATGCAGATAAGGTCTGCCCCGGAAGGAAGCCACCCTGACCTCAGGATAGAGAGGTCGGGGGGGGGGCCCTCTTTCGAAACAAACAAATTAGAGGAAAAAGCTGAGCGGCATAAAAAAAACCTCTCTGGGCAGTGGTTGTGATGGTCTCCGGAGGCTATTCCCTCTCAGTGTTGATGATGGTGGCAGGAGTAGAAAGAAGTCCAGAGACAGACTGGGCTGCTGTACAAGGGAATGACAAAACAGCCGGGAAATTGAAGGTGCCACAAGAGCCTTAAATAAGACAGCAATGCAGAAAGAAAAAGAAACAATGAAAAGAGGCAAAAAGAAAGAAAGAAAACACACAAGGAACCGCAGAAGAGGAGACTGCCAAAGATAAGGGAGCGGAAAGGACAAAAGGTAAACGAGGAGCCACGAAACATAGCTGACTGTAATCCGGAAAGAACAGCAGAGCGAGGGAAGAGAAAACTGCAGCGTATCCACCCGAAAGCCTGACTTGGGGAAATTGAAGTTTTAGGAACTAGGTTTAGCCATTCAACAGAAAGAAGCTTTGCCCTCCTATTCACCATTTAAAGTGGCGGATTGCACTATTAGATACTTGGGGGTTAATGTAACAAAGAAGATTTCCCAGCTGTTCGTTGGCAATCACCTGCAAGTACTGCAGCAGCTGAAAGAGGATTTAGGGAAATGGAATCTGTTGCAAATTTCATGGCTAGGAAGGATAGATACTATTAAAATGGTGACTCTCCCAGGGTTATTATATAAATTCCAAGCTCTCCCAGTTAAGATTCCTTTGTCTTACTTTAAGGCGCTGCATAAAGAGGTTAGGAGATTTCTTTGGCGAAATAAAACTCACAGAGTGGCATTTCAAACTTTGATGGCATCCAGAGAAAATGGGGGAGTGGGATTGCCGGATTTTGAAAAATATTATGAGGCTGCACAGCTCCGGGTGCTCCGGGAATGGTTTACTGGAGATACTAAGAAATTGTGGGTAAAAATGGATAGGGCAGTGGCTGAGTGCCCGTTTGAAGGGATACTGTGGTTGTATAGACGACACCTTTAATTATACAGCCAAGCGAGGTACTTTCATTGGTTCTGGATATATGGGATCGCCTACTAGACAAAGGAGCTTTGTCCACACGCCCTTCACCATTTACTCCATTATTTGAGAACCCACAATTCTATCCGGGGACGGTACATGGTATGTTTGAACAATAGCGGAGAGTAGGCTGCACAAAGATGTGTGATATGGTACAGGGAGGTGTCATTTATTCGTTTGAGGAACGCAAACAGCTACTGGGGCTTTTGGAAAAGTATAGGTTGGAGCACTACCAACTGAGACATTGGCTAGCCAGATCAGAGGGGTCAGAAGCAGCGGGCAGAGATCTCACTACATTTGAAAAATGTATTACCACACACTCAGGGAATAGACCAATGGTATCAAAGTTATACTCGATACTGATAGAAGAAAAGAAGGGACATGCTTGGGGGTACATGCATAAATGGGAAAAGACATTGGGGACAGATTTACTGCAAAATGATTGGGAACACCCATGGAAAAATATCCCCAAGTTAACAAGGTCTATCCAGATAAGGGAAGCATGGTATAGGGTCATGTACCAATGGCACTTCACCCCTGAAAAAATGCATAAAATGTTCCCGACTTCCACGGATGGATGTTGGCGAGGATGCCGAGGGCTGGGTGTCACGATCCATGCCCCTGACCCCCTCAGGTATAACAGCCCCCTGGCAGCAGTGGGGCTAAAGCCCTTCACACTGGCCCCAAGGGCCTTAGAACTCCATCAGAAACATACATGGCGCCAGGCTCATTATCAGATATAAGGAAATACCAGTTTTGGACCTTAAGCCAACATGAGGCCTATTACACAGCTCAGTTCTTTAGAACCAAGCCATGCGGTCTAGTGTTTTGGATATGGCTGGGCCTGGAACTACGTGGCCTGGAACTACTTTACCTGGGCTATTAAACCACACCCAAACAGCAGAACACGCTTCGCGTTATTCTGCACTCCTGCAGTGTAACACTCACCATGTCCAGCTCCTGCTCATCTGCTTCTCCGGCAGCCCGATCCTGAAGCCCTAGATCCGGATTCCATTAATAACCTGGAAGAACAAGAACAGCATTAGCGAGCAAGAACACTTACCTGTGAAGTAACCGGTCTTGAATCCATCCTGCGCTTCGCTTACCTCGCCCATCTCCGGAGTTCGCCGCAAACTGCAACGGTAAGAAACAAGGACAGCATTAATAACAATTCTTACCTGGTCAAGCAGCGAGTCCTGGCAGCACCCTGCACTTCTCTTGCCTCACCCATCTGCGGGTTTCACTGCAACCTGCCAGGGAGAAGGAACAAGGTCAGCATTAACAAAGCACTTACCTGGGCAAGCATCGCTTCAACCGCTCATCACTCCGGAACAACACCAGAAACTGTACAAAGAAGGGAAGATAACGCAGGTTAGCAATTGACACTAATAAACAGCACAGCACTCCGCTCATCAAATACTCACCGTGGTCTTCGCCATCGGCGCGGCAACTCCGAGATCTCAACCATCCCTGTGAAAACAAAAAGAGACATTGTTAGGGAACAGCATAGTGGAGCAAGACGCTGAGAAGACAGAGAAAACGGAGTGAAAGAGACAGAATAAAGAGTGAAAAGACAGCAAGCCGGTCTGGACCCGACATAAGGGCACATGGACCAGTGAAGCAACTAGGTCCACGGACTGCCTGCACCAACCATGCGCCCCTGCACAGAGACGCAGGACGTAGAGTTCAACCCACACAAATTTAAGATGAGCAATAACCCCAAGGGAGGGGATTTGAACCAGAGGGAGGTGGGAGTCCACCCATCACAGAACCAGTATCTTAACCCCCCATTCTCCTCTTATAGGCGCTACCCAACGTCTGGCACATAACCAAGCAGAGAGGGGTCCAGGAAAGCGCTTAGACCTCCATCCATCGTGTGGTGCCCCCGTGGATACCAGGTGACCGTAACATGGGGTGACTGGCGACATATATGGTGGGATAGCCCAAACTTGAGGAAGTTTTGGGAAGAGGTCACGAATCAGATTAAAAAATTGGGTTCCCCGATAGCAGTATGGGCACCTAAGGAATGGATGTGTGGTCTGTTTGATCCAGAGAATAGCTTACCTACTAAAATTCAAAGAAAGGCTTTCATGTTAATGGTGATAGCAGCATGGTTGACTATCGCAAGGGCTTGGAAGCAGAGAAAGTTGCTGGGGGTTAGGGACTGGTTAATTAAACTAAGGGGGTTCATTGCCTTGGAGTGAATGACAGATAAACTTCAGGGGGAACAAGAAAAATGTCTTCAAGAATGGGCGATGGCCTTTGACTATCTGAACTGTGACTTTGTTAAGCAATGGTGTCCACATAACTTAAGGATATTGAACATTATGTAAGCTAGAATATTTGTTACCGGATTGAGTATGTGAAAAATGCTAAGCTACTCTGCCTGGGAGTGTGGGGGGAGAAGGGATAATTGGGTAGTGGGAGTTGATGAGCAGGGAGGGGGGATAAAGGTGTTTATTTGAAAAATGATAATACAAATATTATTTTTTTTAAAAGACGTGTAATCAGACAATTGAGGGGATTGAATCTTAGTGATGAGGAATTTCTGAAATATAAGAAACTTGAGGCCCTAAGACCTAGACGTTTTGTTAAGACTCTGAAGTGTGAACTTTATCTTAGGGATAACCAGTCCATGATGAGGACCCTTCTAAAAACGAATTCAAGGGAGTTTGGGGTGTGTATTAACACAATTAAAGGTCCATGCCAAGCTTCTAGTGGTGATGTCCTCTAAGAACATATATGAGTCTCCTTCTTCTCAAACAAATTTGGCATACTTCCCTGCATGGCTTCATGTTATCCTGATGTCTTGAAAAATCCTATATTGGAGGAGTGCTGTCCATGGGATACCGAGGACATTGTTTGGGTGATTTATAGACTCAAACCGTCTAGAGCACCTGGACCCAGTGGTCTTCCGCCTTTCCTTTTGAAGAAAGATCTGGATGCTTGGGCCACTTTCTTGAAGCCTTATTTTGATGAACTTTATCGTACCCATATGGTTCCTCTTTCATGGACTGAGTCTATCCTTATTCCGATTTACAAAAAGGGCAATGTAAAGGAGCCTGGGAATTACAGGCCCATTGCTCTTACAGATTCCACCAGCAAAGTGTTTTCCATCATGCTTTTAAGGGACTTAAATACCTTGCTTAGCAAATCCAACAGTCTATCTCGCTTTCAGGTGGGGTTTCAACAGGAAATAGGAACTTCGCTCAATGCTACGATGCTTAAACATCTTCTACATCAAGTGAAAACTACACAGGGGTGGCGGTCTATATGGCCTCACTGGATCTATCCTCGGCATTTGATTGTGTAGTGAGGGAGTGTTTATGGGATAAGCTTCTTGTGCTTGAGGGTCCTAGAAAACGTGTCCAACATATTGCTCTCCTTCACCAAAACTCTAAATTACGAATCTGACTCAATAGGGATGGAGCTGTCTCACAGCATATTTCAGTGAGCGTTTAACTCAGGCAGGGTTGTACTCTTGCGCACACACACTTTAATATGTATTTGTATGACATTGAGGACCTTTGGTGTATACATGATTTGATACCGGTGAAATTGGGCCACCTTAGCATCCATTGGTTGGCATTCGCAGATGATATCATCCTTTTTGATAGGACACAGCAGGGCCTCCAGATGAAGCTAAGTATGTTTCATGATTACGCTGTGAGAAACAACTTCGTGGTAAATGGTGATAAATCAAAGGTGGTAGTATTTACCAATAGTAGACATCCAAAAATGATGCGTTGGTCAATGGGGACAGGTAATGTCAAGTGTGTGGCCTCTATTCATTATCTAGGCTACAACTTGACTTAGATCCGGTCTCACTGAGACATGTTCACAGCCAGCTCTATCACTAGCTTTGACACACTCCTACCTGACGGCTACAAGATCCTCTCTACTCCCAGGTCCAACCGCTCTGGTGGGGGTGTAGCCCTGATCTTCCCTGAGTGGATTCCTGCCTCTGTCATTCCTATGCAGGCCTACTTCTCTTTTGAATGCCACGTTTGCAGGCTCTCTCTCTCCCCTAACCATTCACTTACTGTGGCTACTATCTATCGGCTACCCGGTCAGATCTCCTCCTTCCTCTTTGAGTGGGCGGACCTCTCCTCCTCACTCCTGGCCTCAACCACTCAAGTCCTCCTCCTTGGGGACTTCTACATCCACCTGGATGCCTCCTGTCCTCCCTCTTTACTCTTTCGCGACCCCTGTGACTCTCTCTCACTCACTATTCTCCCCTCTGGCCCGACTCACTCTGCAGGGCACACCCTGGATGTTCTGATTTCCTCAGAACTTCCCCTCTCTGTTCCCCTCTCCACTCCTCTCTCCTGGAGTGATCACTGTCTCCTCTCCTACCACCTCACCCTCCCTACCCCTCAGGCCAAGCCACTTACATAACTGCCACCGACCTTCTCAGTCATCCGACCCAGGAAGCGCGTGTCAGCTGAGGCTTTCACCACCACCTTCTCACCCCCTTTTCCCCCTCTGGCTGACTCACACCCTGACACAACCCTCTCCACGCTCCACTCTGCTATATCTGATACTCTTGATATCCTGGCCCCTGTCAAGAGAATCTGCCTGAAGCCCAAAGCCAAGTACAACTCCTGGTACAACTCAAACCTTGTCACCCTAAAACGCAAGAGCAGGGTGGCCGAGAAGAAATGGCGTGCTTCATGTACATCCTCTGACAAACTGGCCTGCCGCCTGCTCCAGATGCAATACCGACTCTCTGTCCTAACCAAGAGGAGAGCTCATATCCAAGCCTGCGTCTCGTCGGCATCTAACAACTCGGCTGAACTCTTTAAAATCTGCAAGGAACTGGCCAATCCCGCTGCAGTCTCTACCTCTCCTGTCCCTTCCCAGGCCTTCTGCACGGCACTGGCCTCTCACTTCATCTCTAAAACTCAGGACATCTTGTCCTCACTCTCCTCCTATCCCCTCCCTCTCCCTACTCCTGGCTCTACCACTGGCCTTTCTGCAGCCTCCTCTCCTCCCTCCTTCTCCGCCTTTCCCCTGTCCTCCGCAGATGAGTTTTCTAGACAAGTCCGATCTATGAAAGTCTCATCAAAACAGGTTCACCCCGGTTCCTCCAAAACCATAAAGGACCACATTGACTCCTCGGCTCCTGCCCTGGCTGATTTCTGCAATCACTCCTTTGCCACTGGAGTCTTCCTAACTGTCCTGAAGCACTCCCTTGTGCACCCCCTTCTTAAGAAACCCTATGTCGACCCCTCCTGCCCGGCAAACTATCACCCCATCTCCATCACTCCCTTCCTGGGCAAACTCCTGGAGGAACTGGCCATCTCCCAGCTTAATCTCCACACTGAATATGTTGGCTGTCTTCATGACCATCAGTCTGGCTTCAGATCTGCCAGAAGCACGGAAACTGCTCTCCTGAACATCTGTGAAGACCTGCTCTCCAACCTTGACTCTAACACCCCTTGCGTCCTCTTCCTCCTTGATTTCTCTGCTTTCGATACTGTCAACCATACCATCCTGCTCAACCGTCTCTGTGATAACCTTGGTATCACTGGTCAGGCTCTGACTTCTTTCCTCTCCAACCGACCCTCTCAGGTTCAACTTGGGTCCTTCCTCTCTGCTATCTTTTTCTCTACCTGTGGTGTCCCCCAGGGGTCTAACCTCTCCCCCTGGCTGTTCAACCAATACCTGGCACTCTTGGCCCACCGCATAGCCGCTCTCTGCTACAACTTTCAGTGCTACGCGGATGACACTCAGTTCATCTTCAGGCTACCCTCGTCCTCCTCCTTTACTTCCCTCATCTCGGACTGTCTGCTATCCAGGAGTGATGTGCCGCCAATGACCTCTGCCTTAATACCAGTAAGACTGAGATTCTCCTCATCAGCACACCCACTCCCTCCTTTCCTGTATCTCGCTGGCCGGCCTCTCTTCGCCCCCTCCTGCTCCCACCTGCAAGGCTAAAAATCTCAGGTCATCTTTGACTCTACACTCTCCTTCTCTCCTCACATCTCTGACATCTCTAAGAAGTCACACTACCAGCAGCACCTCCTCAGAGGTATTCTTCCTTTCCTCTCCTTCCCCCAGAAGCTCGCTGTCTCCAGAGCTCTGGTTCTCTCCATGCTGCACTATCGCAACAGCCTCTTTCTAAATCTGCCTGCTTCTACTCTCCGCCCTCTGCAACTTCTCCAGAACAGAACTGCAAGACTTGTCCTTGGCCTCAAGCCCAGGGATCGTATCTCTTCAGGACTGAAAACTCTGCACTGGCTCCCAGTGGCCGCGAGAATTAAGTTCAAAACCTGCTGCATCATCCACAAGGCCTTCTGGAGCCTGGGGCCTCAATACCTCCAACTCTCTCTTCCTAAATACCTTCCTTCTCGAGCTCTTCACTCATCTACCTCATCTTCTCCAAGCAACAAGGTCTCTCTTCAGCTGGGGCCTCCCTTTGGAACAGCCTCCCTGCCTCCCTAAAACTTGAGGAGAACCATCTTCGGTTCCGTAAACACCTCAAAACCTTTCTCTTCGTGTCTGCCTTTTCTCCTCCTCTCCCTTGCTGATTTACTGGTTGACACGGAAACTGCACTGGTTACCTGGCCACCCTCTGATCTCAGGCCCAGGTCCACTCCCCCACCAGTCGCACACCTGTACTGCCTTCCTGGCAACCCCCATACTTGGTGACTTTTTCTGCATCCCTACAGTCCCACTTCCTGCACTTACCACCGGACGTCTGCACTTACCCTTTCACTTGCCACCTGCTGGCCGTACTTCTATTTATTATTGTTCTTATCCCATGTACTGCACTGTCCTCATCCCCCGCCCTCCCCGCTCTTCTCCTCCTTCCCCTTCCCATGCACTTGCGCGATCTGAATGACACCTGGCCTAGTAAGATCGTTGTCGGTTTTCCCCCTGTTCCCCCTCCCTTGCCTCGTCGTGCCTTGAAACACTTGTGTATAGGCGCGCTATAAACGCCATATCATATCATATCATCCCATATGCCAAAATGTGGAAAGAGTCGCTGAAGGCTAAAATGATGCCCTTAAGGTGGCACATGAAGCGCATCATGCGGAAAGTGTGTGGGTTTTCACTTCTACCAGTAATTAAATACTATCTGGGGAAGGTAGAGTCAGTTTTACTTTATGGGTTGGACTGGGCTTTGGTGGAACGGGGTCCGTTTTTGGATTTGATACAAGGGGCTTTATGGAAGAATGTTTTGGGATTGGCATCCTCTGTTCCGAATGCTGTCATACGACACAAACTAATTGTCTCTCTATATGCTAGACACCTGTGGAGACAACTGACGATCTATTGTAAGTTTCTTAAACCCCCGACTAATTCCTTGTATGTTGATCTACACCAGATTTTGGATCATGTCACTGTGTCCCCAGTCAACCTGTTTAGGTCATCCATGAGTAACCTGCTGGAACAAATTGGATCATCTGACATGGAACATATGGTCACTCCAGAAAAGGTGAAATTTAACTGTTCCAAGACGATTGGAGAATAATCGTTGAATCCTTGTCCTTATACTCATCTTTTCATGACTATGCCAGATTTCCCCCAGAAGAGAGGTGACCTTTCTATCTACCTCAAATGCTTTCCCTGTTACAAGTATAGGCAGGTATTCCTACGTTTCAAATTGAAACAATTCCACGCTAGAGAAAGAACTAAGCATTGGACTTTGCCATCTGGCACTAATATCTATCCTATGGTTTGTCATTTTTTTAATGTTCCTCCACTATTGAAAGCCTCAGACATTGTATTATTGATTGTAAAGCCTTGTGTTCCAACAGATCGACTATTTTCCAGAAGGAACTGGAAAGCTTTTCTACAGTCCATTCCAAAGACTTGCTTTGGTCTTGTTTAATGTGGGGGAATGAACATATCTTTAATAATTGCATTGGTTTTTTAAATAGTATTGATTTTAATTTCTGAAATAATATTTCTATCATGTTAATGAATGTGCGCATTATTGTCATGGCCACTGGGCAAGGGCCACTAGTTCCATAGTACAAAGGGTCCAGGTGGACCCAGTCCTGGCGCCTTTGGTGCCAGGCTCATGAGAAAGTGTGCTATGCACACTTTATTTCTGGTGCACATGTTATTTCCTCTTGTGCAGGGCCCCCACGTGCATGCAGGTCGGGCTTGGCCATAGGAAAACATTGGGATACACGTGCAGCATCCTCTGGGAGTGGTAAGGTGGGGCCACAAGGTGGAGCCAAGGGGGTGTGGTTGGGCCAGGCTATTTAAGCCTGCCCCGCCCGCATGCAAGCGATTTGCATTAGTCTGCATTAGTCTGCTTTGCTTATAGCAGCGTAACGCTCACGTTGCCTGAAGCGCTCTTACCTGCTTTCAGCAATACCATCGATTGAAGCGCAGCTTACCTGACTCCAGCAACATCATCTCCAGCGCGCATCTTACCTGATTCCAGCAGTACCATTGCATGAGCACATCTTACCTGATTCCAGCAATACCATCGCCTGAGCGCATCTTACCTGATTCCAGCAATACCATCACCTCAGCGCATCTTACCTTACTCCCGCAATCCCATCGCCTGCAGTGCATCTTACCTGATTCCAGAAGGCATCGCAGTCAGAGCGCATCCTTACCTGTTCCGGGCGTCTAAGCTATGTGGGAGCTCTTCTCATCCAGCATCCTCGCAAATCCATCAATCCAGCAACCGCCGGCAGGCCTTTCGGATAGCTGCCTCTCATCAGACATCGCCAGGCCATCCCTGCAGGAGAAAAGGACAAACACGGTTAGAAACAACATTAAGACTTTACGCTAAGGTCGCGCACAGCACATTTCTCGCGCTTGACCTTAGAACCAAACTTACCTTCTACTTGAGACATCGTACAGTCCTCTGGCCCCCATTGGGACTCGCTTCCAATACCCGAACCCGCTGGGCCCTTCTCCACCTATTGGGGAGAAGGAAAGACATTACCAAGGTTACGGACAATAATCATTGAAAAAAGACATTGCAAAAGAATACGGACAATAATCATTGTTGAGAAACACTTACCTTAGAACTGAATCAACCACAGCCGGTCTGGGCTACCAGGCACATGGACCAGTGAAGAAACTAGGTCCATTAAAGGCGCCCCTGCAGATGAGAAGCAGGACGGAGAGCTCATCCTCATAAACAGGTGATACTATATGGGTAAATGCATGCTCACCTCATTCTGGGAAGAAGGGTTCGAGGGAAATCACCGTCTGATCACAGCATTTTCACAGCCTCTCATACTCTCTCAGGGTCAGTACCAGCAACCAGCACAGCCCACACTACAGGAGCAGGGGAAGAAGCCTGATCCAAGGGAGCCAAGTCCTGGGAGGGCTCCAACCGTGCCCCAACGTCCCCACAGAGACCAGTTGAGCAGAACAATTATGTGTTTTTTTAATATTACTTTTGGATTATATTGTGAAAGGTTTCATGTAAACCAAAACAAAATAAAAAAAAATATAGACTCAGAAGAGGCATAGCTTGGCTAACAGGTTTCTTCTCGTTGAGAATATCCTCAACAAAGTCAGTCCCTGCGGGGCTGGATACATCAGTGTTTATGCCAAATTGGTGAGCATCCTTCTTTAGCAGCTCATTGTAGAGTGGCTGGTCTGCAATGGGAAAGGAGTGACCTCCTTCAACTACGGGGGGCCAACAAAGTCAAAAAAGATGAGGTGTGGGTAGTCCTGAACCTGCAGGTAGGTATCATCACCATCCTGACCGGGTCACCTTGATCATCTACCCATATGTCCTGGTCTTCTTGTGTGGACTGCATGTCCTCATAAAGAGAACCTTGTGAGGGCTCCCCGGGTGTCAGGGCTGGGGCAGGAAGAGAGGGTGCCACTGGCACTGAAGGAAGTACAGGAGGCTGCTCAATACTGTTCGAAGGATTGGGCAGCCTGCTCATAAAATCCACAAAGAATGAGATTTTAGCAATGGTGTCCTCAAATTGTGTCTGAGTCCAGAATGTAGCAGACAGGATGGAGCTTGGTGCCACAGGGGTGTCCTTAATCAGAGGAGGTGCTTCTAGTGGAACAGTGGCCTTGGGGGTGTGCTTGGGGCTTTCCCTTGGGCACTTCTTGCTGAGGGCGGAAGACAGAGGTGAGGATTGTTCTTCATAGTCTGCAGGGGTCTGAGGAGCCTGTTTATTGTGAGCAGAGGGCTCCTTATGGTGTTTTTGTGAGTCTAAGGGTGATTTGTGCTTTTCAACAGCTGTTTATGCGCATTTTTTGCCAGAGTGTCTGCATAATCGCCATGTGGTAAATCCGTAGGTGGAACCACAGCGTGTGCGGTTGGTGTGGAGTCGGTGGGCCGAGGGGCGCCAACAGACGGTGCACAGTCTTCTGTTGACGAAGTCGTCGAGGGACACCATGGGTGCTTACGGGAAGAGTTGTATGCGGGTACACCGGCATCACCAGAGGCCTTCCTCATAGCAGTGCACTGAAACTGCCTTTTGAGGCTGGGGACAGTTGTGTGGGAACCAGCCAGTTCTGCGTGGTGTCTTCGATCTCTGAACCGGAGTCTCGGCTGCCTCGGCTGAATCAAAAATCCAGGCGCGGGTATCTGACTACACCGACATGGCATGTGCCAATCACCTTTTGGTTCTGAGCTCCTTCAGGGTCTTAGGCCTAAAGAGCTTGCACGCAGCACAACGGGATTCAAGTTGCTCACCTGGAAGGCAGTGGTTACAAACTCTGTGTTTGTCTACCCATGGGAAATTCCTGTTGCACTTACTTAAAGGAAGTGCGCTCCATAATGGAAGGCGGGAAGAAAGGCAGCAAGACGAAGGTAGTAGGGGCAAGCAATGGGGTTATGCATTCTCTGAATATGAAAGGTTCAGTCCGCCCAGTCTCTCTAATGGTAGGCTGAAGCCAGGTGTAGGACAAAGCCTGTTGTCCGAGCGGACGTCTGGTTCGGAAGCCGGAATCAGCCATCAAGAAGCTCCGGGTATCAGCCGACAAATTATTGCATCAAATGCAAACGACAATAGACATTCTGAAGAATTGTAACTGTTAAGTGGCACGCAGCCACAGACTCTGCTGAATAACAACTTGCCACGATGGCGGAAAAAATTATCTGAGGGACCTTGACGCGTGAGGGATCAGGGTACGTCACACGGATAGTATTATAGTCACGTCCCTTTTTGAACTTTGAAAACTTCTTGTGCAATATTCTGCAGCTTCCACTAGATGGCGGCCTATGTGAAGCATGTGATTCTAAGCAGATCCACAAGCCTCAGAAACAACTTTACAACACCAGTTTAAACACTTCCAATTTTTAGAAGGTATGCCAGGCAGTCTCGACGATGATCACTTACTACCACCGAGCATGGTATATATGGTCATCATGGACGATTTGATGACAGAGAGTGGTCAGAACTCTGAACTAGAACAAGCATTTACCCAGCATTCACATCACCGCAGTCTAAGCATTTGCTATATCGTGCAGAACTTGCTCAACCAGGGTAGAAGTAATAAATCTATAACACTAAACTCTAGTTATATAGTGTACCCATCCCAAAACGAGTTTCTTCATGTAGGCTTTTGAAGAGGCTACCAGTAAACCCTCAGATATCTGTTGGTTGATTTAAAAACAACCACTCTAGAGGATTATAGATTGTGCACCGGTATATTCCCACCTGGTCTATCCGCTGTCTACATCCCTAAAAAATTGGGGAAAACACCCTTAGTTAGAGTACCTCAACAGTAGCTGTTAGAGTTTTCAACATGTATGTGCGCATATGAGGAACCATTGTGCTGCTCAAAATGCTTGTGTACGCCAGCAACGCAAGGCCCTTCTAGCTATGGCTTCTGAAGATGTGGTGGCCGCTATTTCCGAGATTGCCGAGAACACTTTAAAGGTGCACGTCCCCTTAACACAACGACAAGTAAGTGTGCTAAAAAAAGAAGAAGGGTGTCATCAAGAACTGGTTAATAAGCAGGTATCCAAATGGGCTAAAAGAAAAGTGCTCTCTCAGGCCAGCGTATTCATAGGATCTCTCATAGGCATAGCCCTGCCGCTACTCACCAGATTGCTCGGGGCCAGTGGTGGAACACCCTCACAAAATGTATTTGGCGAACAAACGACAATTAGAAAGTCTAGCACCCACGCCCCTGGAAGATTGGGATATACGGAAGGTTGCAACCATGCGTTTCAACTCTGAACTGAAGGATGTTTTAAACAGGCCTAATTCAATGGCTCATGATAAAGCGGCCTTATATGCAAATATTATGCATAAATCATTAAATTAGGCTAGGCACAGCAAAGCAGAAAAGAACAAACTAACATTATACATGCCCCCAGTGAATCTAATAGTGTGAAGGTTCCAGAGGCAGTAGACCCGGTTGTGGAAGAAGTGTTAAATACCCTTAACCAGCACTGTAGACCTACTGCAGAACTACTGCTGCATAAAATGGAGCTTGAAAAGGATATGGCGGCATGGACTGATACGAGAGAATGTATCTATCGAAGTACGGTTGTAAGGGGCTCAAACATGTATGATCTAGTACGGGGTATTAAGTCCACAGTCAACTTCTATACAAAATGCCCCTATCGGCTGGAACAAGTCATACAAACGGTTGCTGCTTTAAATATCTTCACATCTGTTGTGGGTAATGTTACCCAACAAAGTATTCTGGAGATGTTGAAAGCTGCTAGCCCTGCTACCCCACACCGACACAGCCCTGTAAATTCATCCAGACCGACCACCCCTAAAATCAGATCCTGAACGCCTAGTCCTGAAATGAGGTGGCATGCTTTGGGCTTTAAAGACTCTTTACCTACCACATCACAATACTATGATGACCCTGCCACTTGTACTCTGAAGTGCCTAAGCCTCAAAGAAGATGTATACGTCCAAGTTGGTTGTCTGATTAATGCAAACGACCCATTGTCTAGCTGTATTAAAATAAATGAATGTTTTAAGTATAACTGTTGCCTTTTATCCTCTATGTATTACAATTGTTGTTTTAAGCATAACTGATACATTTTGTCCTTTCTGTATTAAATATGTATTTTATAAATAAATATGCTTAGAAGTAATACAATGGAATGGTTGTTTATTGCGTTGGCACATCTATGTATAATAACACAAAACTTGTTGATTTCTTTAAAAAAATGTTATTTTATTCATTCAAGATAACACTAATTAGAACACATAAATCTGCATTTCTGACAGGGTAAACAGTCTGTGAGATCTATAAACGCTGTGTAATGTCTTATTATTAATGAATGTTGTCACCATTTGATCGTTTTGCTTGCAAATGCTCAGGTACCATTTCAAAGCAGCCAACAGCAATCGCCATTCCAACATTTGACTGCTAAAGAATATACAGTGTTGTCTGGATGTAACAGCTTTAGAGTCTTTGACTGGCACAGTGGTATAATGTAAAAACTTTGCAATGCTTTTCACGTAATCCATTAAAATACTGGCATGTATGGGTTGTTGCGGAAAGTATGTCAAGCTGTCAAACACTGTTAGCGTATCCCCCTACAGCCGCAGAGCTCTCCAATGCATTCCATCCCGGGCCTGCGGCTCAGTGTTCACCACCAGGCTAACAGGGAGGGGTAATCGTGTGGGGCATATATCGCTGGCATACACACCATAAAATGCTTTCCTGGCATGTCTATTGTTCCTCAAGAATCTTTTTATCTGTACACTATCCATTATATATCAAAGTGTATGTTTTGCTGCACGCTGATCTCGAGAACGCTATTGAAAACGCTGCACACTAGAAGCGAGTGCATAGCTGCTAGGTTTCTTTCAAACTTTATATCAGCTCATAGGTACCCACTCCTCAAACGGTTGAAATGGCCTGATGATGGATGGCCAAGTCTTAGGTCGAAGGCCAGTAGCCTGTATCTGTGGGCATACTCATTGCATGGGGATGCAACTGCTGCCTCTTTGCATGTGCTTCCCCGTAATAGACACCAGCCTTATGTACTTCCTGATTATATTTGGAATTCCAAAGTTAGGTGCGTATGCTTTGGCTGGTATCTTGCCACCATCCTTATGCAACGCTGCATAGTTCATGTTACAGCTGTTTCAACAATCCACATGATGACTATTTTTGGGAGTTGCCCCAAGAACAAGTTGTTTTGACTGGTACCCCGGCTATCGGTAGGAATGCTGAAGACTTTAAGGGCTACCCTCTCAACCTGATACTTCACGTTAGATATTTGCAAAGCCTCTACATGTTGTGAGAAACCTGAAGGTGCTCTCACGTCTACTCAACCGGGATCTTCTGTTCAGGTTGCCAGTGAAGGGCCATTGCTTTTGGATACCAACCCTGGGGTTGGACAAGCGAGGGAGCATCACATGGGTAGAGGGTCCTTGGGGACTGGAGAGAGGGTACCTGAAGGTGAGACATAGTATCCCCTCTTTCCTAGTACTGACCTCCCCTCACCTAGCCATTATGGGCTATTGTCAGTCTCAGTCCATTATCCCCTATGACTTGCCTTTAAGTACTGAGAAGAAGAAGAGGCAACTAGGAGTAATGCAGATGTCCTATTGTAAGTGCCATTCTGGTACTGTCTGTGACAAGGGAGAGAGGTCAGGCATGTCCCACTAATTGGCCTGAACAAGGTCAGACAATTGGAAATACTTTGTTTCACCTGCAGCTCATTGTGAATGAACAAAAGTATAAAAGCTGGAAGTCAGAAGTGTCAAGGGAGAGGTACGAGAAGTACGAGCGGTACAGGTGGAGAAGAGCGAGGAGAAGACCAAGAAGTGGCCGTGCAGAGAGGGCAGAAGCCGAGACGCTGAGATGCTACCGGGATTTCCAGGAGTCTTGCCGAGTGGAACAAACAAGACCGGGAGCTCTGTGTGAGGGAAAGCAGAAAGCAAGCATCACAGAGAAGCGGAGGCAGAGATAGAGGCCGGCATTCTTGGAAATAAGCAGTCGACAAGCCATTGAATTGCTTTTCCAGGGCAGAAGGGAAGCCACTGAGTGGAGCACAGTAACCCTGTAAGGCGCTGGAACGGCTTTGGGGCTCTGGGTGCTCCGAAGGGCTGTTAAGCCCGTACAAAGTGAAGCTTAGCATTATTGCACGCCAAACTTAGTGAAAGTGGCTGGTGAGCATGTTTAAAGCGAAACTTACCATTACTGAATACCAAACTTTGTGAAAAGGGCAGGTGAGCCTGTAGCAAGTGAAACTAAGCTCACAACAAGCTGCTTGTATATGGAGTGTTGAACCAAACCATTGAACATTGACATTGGGCAAACTAATGGTTGCTTGACCTGTAATGGGTAGACCAGGACGTTCCCTAGTGCAGGTACTTTGAACATCCAAACTGAAAGTACAAGGAAGACATGTGGTTGCTGGTTGCGTGACCTGTGATGGGTGGACCCTGTGGTCTGATAACTGCGCCTAGACCAAAAGCCACTAACAATTGGAAAGCAGCAAAGAGGAGTGAATCCTTGTTGAAAATAACAGAAGGAAAGGTCAAGTGAACCTAATATTCTTTTGTGAAACAGAGGAAAACAAGTCAATAGCTGAAGGTTGATCTTGGCGAAGGGAACTCCAAGATCACAGAGTTGTGTGAACTACTGCCTTCATCTTGAGGAAGGGAATCCCAAGTCTACATGGTAGTGTGAACTGTATTGCCCTTTTGGAACTTGGGAAACTTGGGAAAGTTAGACCTGAGATCAACAAATTATGTGAACTGTGATGTTGATGAATCCAAAGAAGACTTTGGGCCTCATTACGAGGCTGGTGGAGTAGTACAGGCACGGCTGCCCCACCGGTATCCATTTTTTTCCAGCACCCGCGAATGGGCAATTACTGGGTCATGCCGAGTATGGCGGACCCGGTAATTGCTCATTCGCAGGTGCCGGTAATGAGGGACTCCCCATCCCCATTCGGCCCCATAGGGCTGAATGGGAATGGGACGTTGGATGCACCGGCACAATTCAGAGTGGTGCCGGTGCATCCGACGTGCTGTGCTCGGGGGGTGCCATTCTGCCCACCAGGTCAGACCTGGCGGACTGACAGGTTCCTGTGAGCACGCTCGTAGTATGGTGGTCTGGGAACTATGGTACCGGCATGCTTACCGGTACCGTAGTTCCCAGACCGCCATGCTTGTAATGAGGCCCTTTGTCAGCTAACCACACGAGACCACATGTCTACTTTATAACAATAAAAACCAAGTGGTTTTCACCCCCTCAATTGTGTGGATGTTCATCCTTCCTAAAGAAGCGCGAGGCATCTGGGACTCTATCTTTATTCCTTACAAAAGGAGGTGCGGGCACCACCTACACCAACCTGTGACCTCCCTGCTAATCAACCCATTCACTATATCTCAGAGCGAAGCGCTGGGAGTGTTCCACAGTAGGGCCCACCCATCTTCTTGTGTAGTGTATAGGTGTCCAGATCCGACAGCCATGTCTTGACAGCACTCATTGACACATTCTCACCATCAGCTCTTAGTTTACGATGCACCCCCTCAACATTTACATAACTACCAACCCCCCCTTCATCGCAGGACTTGTTCACCCCTTAGCCATTGGACATAAAAACACAACTACGTTTTACAAACAACATATATTTTTTCAAATTTACAACATCAGATTTGTATTCAGATTTACACCATTAGATTTGTATTCACATTTCATTTCTGGGGTTGTTTGCTACTCTACAGTTACCAACCAGGCTACAAATTCTGCAGTATGCGAAATTACTTCCTACACACTATGCCGTTGTTTGCATCGATAAGCAAACATACACAAAATAGCGGTGGCTGATAGAAATTCATAAAGCTCCCTATCAAACAGCCAATGTCCTTTAACAGCTAGGAAATAATGTTGCATGTCATACACTACCAGCTTCAATGTAAGTTCGACAGACAGCCTTAAATTGTCTAAACCCACTTTGTAGCAATTTAGCCAGTAGATGTCTAATGCAGGTTTCATATGTTGAAACATATGCATGCAATACATAGAACATTGTTACATTCATGTTTGTATGTCTGCAGTTGTGATTGTAGATTACAAGCAGAACCCCAATGTATGCGCTCTTCTATATCAATCATGTATTATTGGCTATTTCATAGATGCACATGCTTAGAATACTTCTCCCCACTGTCAGGCGGGTAATACTTGGCATACATTTGGCATGGCATTAAAAAGGAAGGAACATTGAATGGCCTATTCAATTCATTACCGACCATTTACCCCTTAGCAATGAAGTGGCACGGCCAAGCGCCTCCCCCGCAGCCCATCTTCATATTCTATAACCATTTGTTAGAACCAGTGACTTTCTTTCTCTGACATAAGTTTGATTAGAGGTTCTAATGGACACTAGCTCCTCAGCAGATTCCTTCTAGCTCCTCAGCAGATTCCTTGTCTATGAAATATCCTGGCTGCAGGCTGGGACCACAGGTATTTAAAATCACTCTTGCAAGGTGTCAGATGGTGCCCCCCATGCCAGCAGTGGCACAAGGGCATCCTCACAACCTCCACCAAAAGTGACAATGTTAAGTTTATAAGTGGCACCTGCGGTCCCGAACCCAACAGTTTCTTTTCCGAAGGCATATGTTGCGGGTTTGGGGACATACTCGAAGATATGGTGCTCCAATAGGTAAGATTGTTAATTAATTTTCTCATTAGATTCGTTTTTCAGAATTATTTTTGCAATAGCAGCAAGAAACCTTTGGGTTTTGAGGCCTACAGCAATTGTGAGTAGACTACGTCCATCTCTGACACACATTATTGCTGCATGTGGTGACTGGGGAACTGGCATGAGATTAAAGACTGCGAGCCATGACAAAGGAAAACTTTGAAAGCCAGGATGTTCCAGGAAAGTCGTCTCCTTATGTCAGTTCCTTACTAGTAGGTTATATAGAGCTATTGGACTTTTGGATAGTAGAGATGTTTCATTTTTACTTGGACTTGATATGATATTTTATTTATAGCGCGCCCATACGCAAGTGTTTCAGTGCGCAACGAGGCAAGGGTGGGGTACATGGGACGACAAAAACAACGATCTTACTAAGCCCAGTGACATTAAGAACGCGCAAGTGCATGGGAGAGAGAAGGGGGAAAGTGCAAGGGGCAGGGAAAGGGTGGGGAGTGCGGAACACGTGATCAAAGCAACAACAGGTAGTGCGCCCACAGGTGGCAGGTGCAAGATTTAAGTGAAGACAACAGGTGTCTAATTAAAGTGCAGGTAAGGGAACTGTAGGGTTGCAGATACAGACCCAAGTGCAAGGTTTACCTCTGTGTTTCTTGTGACTTTGGAGTCTGACAAACTCCATAGGCATCATCTTTGCATTGTGACACATAGCACTTTCAGTGCAGTGGCACAGGGAAGTCTCTTAGATTTCCCAAATGTTTAAATACCCTCTCTTGGTGAAACTACTGTTTCCAAGAGCAGTAAAGTGAAATTGACTTTACTTGCTTTTTGTAACTTTCTAGATACAGCACACACTATCATACAATAGGGTGCTGGAGGAGTTACTTAGTATCCCCTTTGTCTAGTTTCTCATGTAACAATTTTATGTTACCCTTTCTACAATTAATGGCTGGTGGCAGTGGTTTACTTTTTACTACCATTGCGTGCTTTTACCGCAGGTTGCAATTGCAGCCTTGGTAAAGCACCCATGGGGGCTCATTTTTGTCAAAATGGCCCCGGTCTTCTTTTTTCACCATTTCTTCCTGTGCGACAACCAGGTTTGGTCCCTTTGTTCATTTTGTCCTCGGCGAGTTTCACAAGTGAAGCCCGCCTCTGGCTCCAGTATGTCTGGCAGGGGCAGGAAGTGAGGGAGGTGCCCGAAACTCCTTGTGCTTAATCCCCTTGGTTGCTGGAATGCACCCAAAGGTGATTGACCGGCTGGCTGTCCGGCAAGGGCAGTCACCCTGCTGTGTGAGTGACAGCTAGGCTGGAATGAAGGGGAGAAACCTGCATAGAAGGCAGGGATTTTTGGCTTGGAAGAGAGAGTCGACCACTGGACGAAGGAATCAGAAGAAGAACTTGGAGGAGATGCCTGCTGCAACTCCGGAACCGTTGGTTTGGAAGCTGCAAAATCGTTTCAACTAGAGAATTCCTGCAAGGACAACTTCTCCCCTTGAGTTGGTGGGACCAATCAACTCCAAAGTGAACTCATTTGCACAGCCTTTCGAAGCTGGCTGTACTTCCACTGCTGCTGCTGCTGGAACCGAAGTGCCAGGGAGAGGAACACCAAACAGAGTGCATCACTTCTGAGACAGACCTGTGCTGAAGGAACATCTCCCGGACTCCTTTGAAGCAGGACTGACCAACCCTGAGCCACCTCAATAGATTGCTGGACCCCAGATGCGAGGAAAGTCCAGAGTGGTATCCATGAGACCGCAGTGGCGCTATTTGCTGAGACGCAAGGAGCTGAAACTGTGAAGTGCCACTGATAAGAAGTTTGTCCTTTTCTGTCCCGACCATCCCATTGAGTTGCATGAGTCCCCAGAAGTCCTCCCTCTTGTGCCCACGCCTGAAGCACAGGAACAAAAGGATCTGCAGAGCCACACAGCAACAGAAGCCAGCCGGAACCATTTCTTCTAACCAAAGGTACAGTCTAAGAGAACTTACCTCTTGTTGGTGTAGCCTTACTTGATCTCAGTTGAGACTTGTCTTGGTTACTTCTGTAGAGTTGCTTGCATCTTCTACTTCTCACAAGCCTCCCAGCTTGTGGCTCTACATTGATTCGACTTGTTCTACACAGACTTCTAAAACATTGTGCAAGCCTTTTACTAAGCTACAAGAAGTGCTTCAGCTCACCTAGACTTTTGCCAAATTAACTTTGGCTGGCCTGGCTCCCTGAATGACTCTTCTCTTCCTTTGACATTGTGTTTTACTTTGTCTTTCAGGAAAGGGTTAAATCTGCTTTGCATTGGGGTTCAAAAGTCCTTACCTGTTTCCTGTTACCTGTTTCAGAGTAATTGTGTGATCTTTTGTGTTATTCTATAACCCTTTTCTTTGACTGACTAAGAGTGTGTATTTTAGAGTGTATTTGTGTGTTACTGATAAATTGCCCCTTCTGAAGAAGGCTTATTCAAACTGACTGTTAAATAAATTAATAATTGTTTAATCAAGAAACCTTGAGTATAAGTGTTTATTTGGATACTTGTCACTGTGAATCTCTGTGCAACTCCCACACTGCTCACATCGGCCACTCTTGAGATAAGCCTGGCTGCTCAGCCACACTACCAACCTGTGTAGTTCAGGCTTATACCAAAGGTTGGGTCCCTATTGACAGGAGGACAAGGTTGTTGTAGTGCACCCAAAGAGTACTACTCCAAATCTTGCCTAACAACCATGGATCAGCGTCACTGCAAGTTTAAAGAAAGGCTGTAGCAGCAGTGTTGCTAACAGTTTCCCAGAAGTTGAACTCTGCTGTGCTATTCTTCAGTGCAAACTTTTTTTCGGAGGAAAATGAAGAAGGCCCAGCATGGACAGCTGACTGCTGATGATGGGTTAAAAGCCCTCCCCTGTCCTGTGCTGTTCTTCTGTACAAACATTTGCTTTGGAGGAAAAAGAAGAAATCAGAGTGTGGGCAGCTGACTGTCGACGCTGATGCTGGCTTAAACGCTCCCCTCAGCCCAAGCGTCAGCATAGCAGCAGCAGTGTTGCTGGCAGTTTCCCAGCAGTTGAACTTTGCTGTTCTTCTGTGCAAGTATTTTTATCAAGGGACCCGCAGGGGCAAAGCCCCGCAGGCAGAGGGCCCAGGCACATAAGCCTGGAGGTGACATGCAGGACGGAAGGGAGTCCTCCCTCCCCCCGCCCTGGCGACAAGAACAGGTCTTTCACTGGCACACACATGGCCATAATGGACCCCAGCCTCACGGGCGCGCTTTTGTTCAGGAAGAGGATACAAAAGTAGCACCCAGAGAAACAATGACAAAATGGGATCCTTCAGAAGAACAGGACCTAGCTCCGACTATGCAGAATTTGCACCCAAGGTGCCTGCATACCCTCACACAAAGAATTCTCCATAAGAGCAGGGGGCTCCTGCAACCCTCTTCTCTCTTTTTTCGTCGACGCTGCCAGCACCACAACACGTAGGAACATCCAAAATTACCCACCCTTCCCGCCCAAGTTGCCAGATAATAGCTGAAAAATACAACGCTTGGATTAAGGGAACTAAAAGGGGAGGTCAGCACGGTGAGCTACCTCATCCTCTTACCAGGTTGACAGAAAATGGCCTTCTACAATAAAACAAGCTTGCTAAGTGAGG
Organism: Ambystoma mexicanum; assembly: GCF_040938575.1. NCBI lineage: Eukaryota > Metazoa > Chordata > Amphibia > Caudata > Ambystomatidae > Ambystoma > Ambystoma mexicanum. Next base: position 1,152,679,759 of record NC_090932.1, read on the forward strand.
GAAGAAACATGGAGGGTTGTATAAAATATCAGTAAATGTTGGTCCTTCCTCCTTCCTCCCAAGCAGCCAGAAAATGGCACTGGGTAGAGGGCAAATTTGCCCCGCAAAAAAATTCAATAATGGGGGTCGTTGCCCAAGCCGCCAGAAAATGGTCCAAATACGCTTGGTAAGCGGGGCAAAAAAACTGAGGAGTTTTTAAAAGCTGGTTAAGGTTGGTCAAAAAACTTCTTCCAGACTTCCAGGTCTTTCTTGATCCTGCTTCCTAGCCTTATGTGGTGGTGTTTCCTTTATTACCCCTCTTGTTTTTATTTCCAGGCTTCTATGAAAGACCCTGCCTTATGGAATGGCTTTTGTTGCAAAATGTAGCTTGCCTGCTAGGGATTGAATTTCTTTCAAGGTTGCCTTGTCTCTGCTTGTTAGTGTACTGATTGTGTTTAACAAATCCGTCACTTTTTCTTGTGGCAGGAGGCATAAGCCTTTGTTGGAATCAAGTTTTATCCCTACGAAAGACAATGGGGGTCATTATGACTTGGGCGCAAAGGGATACCGGGCACCGGTAATGACACCGGTGCTGGTAATCCCTTTGCGCCCTATTCCGAGGTCCCTTTGCGGGTCCCTCCCTTAACGCCTGGTTTTACCAGGCGTTATGGACGGGACCCGCAAAAGGATACCGGGGTCAATAACGGTACCGCAATTTGCGGTACCGTTATTGCCGCCTTCCCCTTCCCATTGAGCCCTATGGGGGCTCAAATGGGAATGGGGAATGGCTCTGGTGAATGGGGAATTACCGGTCCCGCCAACCTCGGACTGGACCAGTAATTACTCCCTTCACTAGACCAGAGTCGGACCGATTTTGGAGGCAGCCATGGCGCTAATAGCACCATGGCTGCCTCCAAACTCGGAATGAGGGCCAATACCTGGGTTGGTCCTACTAGTGTAAAAAAGCTCATGGCCTATGTTTTCCCCCATTACCTCATTTTAAGTCTGTTATTATATATGCATGCTACGTAGTAGGGAATGGTCATTTGCTACACACATCTACCTGAACACTATCTCTTCCCCGCACTATGCCACGTCCAGGATTATTACACTTGGAGGTGGAAGGACCAGTAACATGAGCATTGCTGGGGAAATGAATGGTGGAAGTGCCTCCTACATGACAAAGTGGGAAAAGGTTTGCCAAACTGCCCCTCTCCTTTGCACCAATGTGTGCAGGGAGGTTACCAGGAAGAAACAAAGGAAACACCAGACACACAGGCACCTGGGCCCAGGGGAAGGAGCTGGTGCAGGTAACACTTGCCTGAGAATGGGCACTCATGTCCCCTCAGCAATGGAGACCAAAGGAGGGCCACCAACTGGACTGGTTGGGGCCGGGTCTTCCCCAGCCAACACAATGAGGTGTCCAGCTACCCTCAGGCTTATTGTGCCCCACAACAGAAGGAAAGGCACCCTCCTTTCATACTTCCCTCCACAGCACGGCAAGAGCAGCAAAAGAGAAAGCACATGAAGTGCAGAAAAATCCCACCCTGCTCGCCTAAAAATGGGCAAGTAGGGGAAAGTAAACAAGGACAAACCACAAATCAATGCATTTCAATAAAAAGGAACTGGCCAGCTCACCCAATAAGCCAGTGGGCTCTCCTGGTAATGCTGACTGATCCATTTCCCGTCTCCCAGCACCTGTGTTCAGGATGCATTTGTGTGTATTTTGTGGCATGGTTTCTTTCTTCCTTTTGTCCAGTGTGCGGTTCCTCACTGCTCCTCTTCCAGTATTTCTCAGACTTCCTCTGGGACTGCTCTCCCCCATGCATGCTCTGAAGGTTTCCAGAAAACGAGGCAATTCGTCAGCAGCGTCATTACTTTTGCCAGGGATATGAGTGGCTTTTAGGGCGATGTTGAATTTTAATGCATGCATGGTTATTTCCCTCAGCACTGTAAGCACCAGCTGGCATGAAGAAGTGCCTTTATTTATGATATGTACCACTGCCATGTTGTCCGACCATGTGGTTAACTGAGTAGTTATTATGATTCTGCCCCATATGTAAATAGATATCTAGATCGGAAAGATTCCTAGCAACGTGATGTTTTTGGTCTAACCTCTGCCCTGCCAGGGCATGGGCCATGGCCCTTAGCACCATGTGTTGCCAAACGTGATCCCAAAACCTTTGCCTCCCGAAGCGTCAGTAAAAAAGACTCTTTTGTCACTGTCATTTATGGGCGTGCACCAAACGACAGTACCGTTAAAGCGTTGTGGGAATGAACGTCGATTTTTTGCACGCTGGAGAGCACCCTTATTTTTTGTTTTTGGGCATATTTGGTGGTGTGACAGCACCAGCTCATGCCAAAACATTGGTACTGTAAGTACTAGAGAAAAAGGGGAGTTCAGAAGCAGTCTCTCGAGTTGGCATGGTAACTGGGCGATACTTACGGGATGAAATGGCCGAAGCACCAGCCGAGCCATGATTTGTTTCGAGGAGGGCTCTTTTTTTGCCATTTCATGCTGTAAGTGAACTGACATTACACATATACACACACAGCATGCATGAATGCCAATTTGGAATTAGGGTTAAACGAAACATCAGAGTGGTTTTCCTTTCAATGTAATTTGGGTGAAAAGCCTGCCACTCATTTGCAGTGCTGTAATGTATTGCCTTGACCAGGAACTCCTTCAGCACACGATTCCCCCAAGACTTGCGCGAAAGCCTTACATGGTCCAACACCTTGTTTATTGTGTTTCGGATGTAGTCCTTCCCCTGCCCAATCCCTCCTTGTGGGGAGGCGCGGGCTTAAATTCAGGTCAGCTGTGCATGCCATGAAGGGGTATGGCCGGAGTGAAAAATGGACACGTGCTTGGAAATGCCCATCTAGTTCTACTAATATGCCCCATTTACATCCGCCCAACCTCCCTGCCCGCCACTGACCCGGGCTGCAGCAAAGCTCAGTGCCGCACACACCAGGCAATGTGACGCATTTGCAATTACGTGTAGCTGCTGAGGTAGCCCAGGAGGTTAAAGTCCCAGGTGTGTGATGCCTGTAGAACAGTCATTGAAAAGTAGGCAGGGTCGACTCAGCCTTTCATCATTCCTGCACCGGGTGAGCGACTCACACCTGGCACAGGATAGATTCTGATCTCTGGACTGTGTTAGCCGCCCTCATGACACATGTGAGCGGCTGAGACCTCTGAACTGGCGAGTGCCACCCTTGTCCTGGTGCAGTCTGTGATCTCTAAACTGGCCGGCCTGTTCATCCTGTGACAGCCTGGGATCTCTACACGCCTGGTGTTAGTGAGAATCCTCAAGGATGTACTCATGTTCCTTACCTTTTGAGACCCCAAGCAACTTTGCTGGATTTCTAGGATTTTAATTTTTACCTGGAAAGAGTGTGAGCCTTTTTTTCCCACTCTTTCATGTATTTTGATGTGTGTTTTACTTTTGTGTTCTTTGGATATGGGGTTTTAAAAACTCCATAGGCATCATTTTTCTTGTGTGTCACAAAGCACCTTCAGTGCAGTGGCACAGGGATGTCTTTCAGACTTCCCAAGGTTTAAGTACCTTCTCTGGGACTGACTACTGTCTCCCAGAACATGTAAAGTTAAATTGACTTTGCTAGTCTTTTTAAATTCATAGACCCATCACACACTGTCTTACCATAGAGTGCCGGAGGGGTTGCCTAGCACCCCCTGGGTCTAAACACTCAAGTAACAGTCAAATGTTACCCTTTCCTCTTGAAATGGCTGGTGGCAGTGGTTTTAGAACAAACTACCATGATTTTTCCCGACCGTGTACACCGGTAGCTAAAAATCAGGTCAGCCATGTTTTTCAATATGGCACCCAAGACCCCTCTGTAAAAACAGACTCTGGTCATCTTTTTATGCCGTTTCTTTTAGGAACGGTCCTTCTTGTGTTTAACTCTGCGCGCCAAACCAGGTTTGGTCCCTTTGTTCGATACCATTTGGCAGGCTTCAGTGCTGAAGCCCTCCTCTGGTGCCTGAGTGTCTGGGGTGGACAGGATGTGAGGGAGGTGCCCGAAACTCCCTGTGCTTAGTCTCCTAGGAGACCTGAATGCACTCTGGTGAGATTGGCTGGCTGACTGTCCGGCAAGGACAGCCACCCTGCTGGGTTCAGTGACAGCTAGGCTGAAATGAATGAGAGAAAACTGTTTAAAAGCAGGTCTCTGGGACTTGGAAAGTAGAGTCGACCATTGGAACGAAAGAACCAAAGACGAGCTGAAGGAAGACGACTGCTACAACTCCTGGACCGTTGGTTTTCCCGGTGAAGCCCTGCTGCAGGTCCGAAGTGCCTGACACTCCATCGACAGAGAAGCCCCTTCAAGGATGACTTCTTCCCTTGAGACGGTGGGAACAACCAACTCGTAAGCCACCTGGACACCGTCTCTATACTGGTTGAATTTTCATCAGAGTGCTGTTGAAAACCAGATAGCCAGTGAGAAGGATATCAGTTTGTGGACTTTAAGGCACTCACACCTTAAAACTGACATTTTGCCAAGCTTGTGGCCTCTTCCCTGGGCAGTGCAGGTACCTCCCGATATCCTCCTTCTTGTCCCCACGACTGAAGCTCAGGAACAGCGAGATCTGCAGGAACTGCCAGGAACAACTGCCTCAGCTACAGCTTTTCTTCATACTTAAGGTACTGCGCACATGTGGTCAGGAAATCCTTTCTGCCGCGGTGTAAGTTTGTGAAACTTTCCCAACTTTGGAGTCTTGTTCGCTCCTAAACCAACATATAACTCTTTTTCTGGCAAACTACTTCTAAGAACATTGGCAAAGACTTAATCGTTTACTACCAGAAGTGTGCTATCCTATCCAAGACACTGAACCATTGACTTTGGCCCAGGCCTATTGATTTGAACTGCCTCTTGTGGTGAACTAAAACTATTTGCCCTGCTCTGAATGCAATGTAATTGTGCTGTGATTCTTATAACCTTTGTCGTTCTACCCCTTTTGAAAGTTACTGAAGTGACATTTTGCTCTCACTTCAGGGGAGCCTAACTTGTTCAGAAATGTATTGGTTGCGTACTGTAGTGTATTATAGTGTGATATTGAGCTGCTTCTTACTAGTGGAATGTTTTCTGACTGTGTAAATAAATGTATATTCTTTTACCAAGAAACCTTGAATAGTGTTTGTTTGAACTACTGTGATTGCAAGTCCTTTGTGTAACATTGTGTACTGCTCACATCCCTCTTGAAATAAATCTGGCTGCTCAGCCACTGGTACCACATAACTGTGAAGTACAGGCTTGTACCAAAGGTGAGATTGTGCTTACACCTGTAGTCTTAATTGTGTGTAGTGTTCCCAAAGGTTACTGCATGTAATTCTGCCTAACACCTGGCACGAGCCCACAGGAAATTGGGGGCCTCTTTGCAGTGCCCATTCACTTTCTAAGCCTCTCTGGCTGCCGGCACATGTATAAGGACGATAAACTAAGTTCCACCTTCATACTCATTCAGTTTGTTGGCTTCTCTCTGACGGATAGTATGTGTGCTACTTATATAAAGTTTGCACCTTATATTTATGTTGGGCCTCCAAGCCTTTTCATGCTTTCATGTTGTATTGCAGAGCGGTTTATACCTGATTCATCCTGCTTCCAAGCGCTCTAACAGTATGTGTTATTATTAACCAAATTAATGGTACCCAACTAAAAATAATGTCTGAATGACTGAATTGTCCCTTCTAGGACTCGAACCTAAGATATCTGAAGTAAGGAACAAGTTACTTACCTGTAACTGTTGTTCTCCAGCATGGGTCTGGCATGGATTCACATGCTCATGAATATTCCCCGTCGTCAGGCTGGGAATCCTCGGTAAAGAAAAAATCAGTATCAGTTTCGTTTCTGATCTGTCTTTCGTAGTAGTAACCAATCACTGATCTCTGTGTCATACTGACCACAGCCAATGACTGCCCTCTACCTAAGCCCCGCCTCTGGCAGCCATCTTCAGATTTGGTAGCACGTGAAGTGGCAGTATGACCAAGTGAAGAGCCGCAGAGGGGTAGGCGGGAGGGTTCGCATGTGAATCCATGCCAGACCCATGCTGGAGAACAACAGTTACAGGTAAGTAACTTGTTCCTTCTCCAGCATGGGGTCTGGCATGGATTCACATGCTCATGAATAAAGAATACATAGCAGTACACACATGCACAACCACGGGAGGTGGCAAAGGCTCAACATTAAGCATTACATCAAACTCAACATTAAGCAATTCTTACCTCCTCACCAGGCTCACTTTAGGCGAACAGATTGCGCAGCACTGCTTGGCCGACCCTGGACTCCTCCCTGGAATCCCGATCGACACAGTAGAATTTTGTGAAGGTGTGCGTCGACCTCCACGTAGCAGCCCTGCAGATGTCCAGCAAGGGCACACCAGATAGTAACGCTGTGGTAGCTGCGATCGCTCTGGTGGAATGGGCTCTCGGACGGCCAGGCAGCGGTCGGTTTGCCAACCGATGACAGTACATGATACAGCCGGAGAGCCATCTGGAAATGGAGGCCTTCGAGAGAGCCTTCCCCTGATTGACAGGTCCAAAGTTCACAAAAAGTTGTGACGTCTTCCGAAAACACTTCGTGCGGTCCACGTAAAACTTCAGCGCTCTAGCCACATCCAGCGAGTGCAAAGTCCTTTCGGCCGGCGACGAAGGCGATGGGAAGAAAACAGGCAACACCAAGGGATCGTTGAGGTGGAAGTCCGACGGCACCTTGGGCATGAAGGAGGGGTGCGTCCTGAGCACTACCCTCGTGTCGTGAAAAGTCAAGTACGGGGGCTTGCAGGAAAGGGCCTGGATCTCTCCCACTCTTCGTGCGTAGGTGATGGCCACAAGAAACGCTGTTTTCCACGACAAGAACTTCAACGGAGCCGAATGCAGAGGCTCGAACGGAGGTCCCATGAGCTTGGTCAGCACCACGTTGAGCTCCCACGCTGGGGCCGGAGCCTTCACAGGCGGGAACGATCTGAACAGTCCCTTCATGAATTCTTTCACCAGACGATGAGACCACAAAGACGTCCGCCCCGTGGTTCTGGTGTATCAGGAGATCGCAGCAAGATGAATCTTGATGGACACGTGTGCCAGTCCAGCCTTGGCCAGCGTCAGAAGGTACGGCAGTACCTGGGGAGCCGTAATCCGTAGAGGGTTAGTCTTCTGTGCGTGGCACCAGACAGAGAACCTCTTCCATTTGTGTCCATAGCATTTAAGAGTTAAGGACGCCCTGGCCTTTGCAAGAACCTCTCTGCAGTCGGCCGGTATGTCGTATCCTCCAAACTCTAACGCTGCAGGAGCCAGGCCTGCAAGTTCAGCGACTTCGGGTCGTGATGGAGGATGGCGCCTCCTTCCCCGGAGAGAAGATCCGCGTCCACTGGCAGCTTGATTGACGGGGACGCTGACAAGTCCAGAAGGTCCGGGAACCATATCTGCCTCGGCCACGCGGGTGCGACGAGGATCATCCTGCACCGTGACCTCTTGAGCTGGTTGATGAGCCGGATCAGCAATGGCAATGGAGGGAATGCGTATAGAAACAGGCCCTGCCAGGGGAACGAGAAAGCATCGCCCATGCTCCTCGGCTGGGGAAACCTGCTGGCGAACCTCCGGCACTTGGAGTTCGTCGCTGTCACGAACAGATCGATCTGGGGAGTGCCCCACCGTCGGAAGAGGCGGTCCACTAGATCCTGTCGTAGTTCCCACTCGTGGCACGAGCGCAGCTCTCTGCTGAGCGAGTCGGCGATGGTGTTTTTTATCCCTGCCAGATGAAACGGCACCAGAAACATCCCTTGGGCGACGGCCCAATGCCACAGATCCTGCACCTCCTTGGACAGGGCTGGGGATCTGGTACCGCCCTGCTTCCTGATGTAGAACATGGTGGTGGTGTTGTCGGTGAAGATCCTCACCACCTTGCCCTTGAGGGATGGAAGAAAGGACCTGAGGGCCCAAAACACTGCACGGAGCTCCAGGACGTTGATATGGAGGGACTTCTCCGTCGGAAGCCAAAGGCCTCTCGCGTGCAGATTTTCGGTGTGCGCTCCCCACCCTTCCAGGGAGGCATCCGTGGTCACTGTCTCCTGGTGGCCGGGGGTCTGGAAGTCCATGCCCGCTGTCAGATGCGAGCGGGTGCCCCACCACCGGATCGCTCGTCGGAAACTCTCGTCGGATGTGATCCTCTCCTCGAAGCTGCCCGTCGTCTGGATCCAGCGCGCGTCCAGGAACTCCTGCAACGGGCGCATCCGGAGCATGCACAGGCGGATGAGATAAATGCAAGAAGACATCATTCCGAGGAGGGACTTGATGGACCTCACCCTGGCCGCGTCCGCAACCAGCATCCGCTGCACCTTGCCCAGGATGGCCCTCGTCCTTTCCTCCGACGGAGAGGCCAGAAGCGACACTGTGTCGAGCTTCGCTCCCAGAAACAGTGCGTCTTGCGCAGGCACCAGGTGGGACTTGGCGTAGTTTATGGAGAATCCCAGGTCCGTGAGTAGTTGGACGGTCCTTGCCGTGTGCTCCACGGCGAGCTCCTTCGTCTTTGCTCGGATGAGCCAGTCGTCCAGGTAGGGGTAGACGTGGATCCCCTCTCGGCGCAGCTGTGCCGCCACCGGTACGAGGCACTTGGTGAACACCCTGGGTGCTGACCTCAATCCGAAGGGAAGGGCTCTGAACTGGTAGTGACGCCCTTGGACCACGAACCTGAGAAATTTTCGGTGTCCCTTTAGGATGGGAATATGGAAGTAGGCATCCTCCAAATCCAAGACGACAGGAAATCGCCCTCCTCCAGTTGACCCAGGACGTGTTGGAGGGTGACCATCCGGAACTTCTGTGCCTTGATGAATTTGTTCAGTCGTCGTAGGTCCAGGATGGGATGCCATCCTCCCGTCTTCTTCTTCACAAGGAAGTATCTTGAGTAAACTCCGGAGCCCCGAAGCCTCTTTGGGACGAGCTCGATGGCGCCCTTCTTGAGCATCGCCTTTACCTCCAAGAGAAGTTGAGGGACGTGATGTTCTTTCCTGGCCACAGGGGGGACGCGCAGGCACCTCTTTAGAAACTCGAGCGCGTGACCCTGAGCTAGGGCATCCAGCACCCAACGGTCAGTGGAGATGGACTCCCACACGCTGACAAAGCTCGCCAGTCGGCCTCCCACCGGGGTGCTTCGGTGGGGGCCCGACCCCACGGCCGGTTCAGTCCTGCTTCGAAGAGGCTTTGCCGCCTTGTCCTCCTTGGCGACGACGGCGGGGTCCGCCTGACTTGCCTCGTCCCCTGTAAGCTTCCTGTGATGACGAAGGGGCCGCTTGACGGTAGGTGGAAAATCCGCCGCTGGAACCTTTGGAGGCACACTGTTTGTCTCCGCCGCTCCGAAAGGGCGGCCGCCGTTGCTGGAGAACCCCAAGAGCCTGGGCCGTCTCCGTGTCCGCCTTGATGGCTTGAAGGGAATCGTCCACTGTTTTCCCAAACAGGTTGTTTCCGTCGAACGGCATGTCCAAGACTCTGGTCTGCACGTCCTGACGGAAGTCAGTAGCCTTGAGCCATCCACACCGCCTAAGGCACACGCCGTTGCCCAACTGGCGAAATCCAGTGTCAGCGATGTCCGTCGCAATCGTAATGGCATGGTCCGACGCCACCTCTCCTTCCTGCAAGATCTCTAGGGCTTCGCCCTCTTGTCGTCTGGTAGGAAGTCCAGCAGGGAGCCAGTTTGTACCACAACTCCCTGTCGTAGCGGGCTACGATAGCCAAGGCGTTGGCCGCCTTAATCGTCGTCGCTGCCGACGAGATGACTCTGTGTCCCATCGTGTCTAATTTCTTTCCCTCGCCGTCCGGCGGGGAGGTTGACGTAGAGGCCGCCCCCCCCCCGCTTTCTTCCTGGCCGCCGCGGAGACGACCGAGTCCGGGGTCGGCTGTGCCCGAAGGCACAAGGGGGCCGCGTCCGGGACCCGGTACTTCTTCTCGTACCGATCCCTTCTAGCCGGCGTCGTGGATGGGTTCTTGAGGAGGGCGAGGCCCTCATCCCAAATATCGTCTAGTAGAGGTACAACGAGGACCGTCTTCCTCTTGGTTTCGAGCCGTTGATAAAGGAAACCTTCCTTCTTCTTCTCTTCCGGGCAGAGCTGGAAAAGCTCGGGTGCCCTGGCGATCATGGAGTGAAACGATCCAATCTCGTCGGGCGGGGAAGCCCGGGTGGGAGGTGACGACGGGAGATCCTCGTCGTAAACCTCGTCGTCTGTACCCGTCGTGGCCGTGTCAGTCCCCGTATCATCCCCACGTGTCGTGGACGGGGGGGAGGGCTGAACAGGGCGCGATGGCTGAAAAGGAGGTGGAGGATGAATCCTTCTTCTCTTAGGGGGAGGGCTCCCAGAAGGGCCTGGCTCCGGGTCCCCCATCGGGAGCGGTTCCTCCGTTGGTGGTAACGGCAGTCTCGTCCTTATCTCCGAGCATAAGGACTGTATAGCCAACAAAATGGCCGCCGATTTGTCTTGCGGCACTGGTTGAGGGAGATCCGACGGGCGATCAGGAGCCCCGTCTGCATCCTCGACGCCCTCGTCGTCTTCCACGTCGGGGTCCCTCCTGACAGGATGGCCTTCTTCCACACCAGAGCCGTGGCCTAAGACGTCGATCAGCTCCTCCTCAGAGGTTGAGGCCGAGTCAACGACGACCTCCTGCCCCCCCTTTTTCTTCTCCGTCGGAGGTTTCACAGGGGTCCTGTCGATGGGCATGAAAGAGGACTCCCTCCGCGGTGGTAGGGAGATTCTGGGCCCCGGGGTCGCCACCACTGGTGTAGCCTCCACAGGCTGAGCTCGGGCCGCCGCGACTGTCTCGATAGAGGCCTTGGCCGGATGGATCAAGGCTTTCACCACCTTAGGTGCGCTCACCGCCTTCTCCTTGGGGGGAGGGTCACCACCTCGGTCCTCCTCCGATGGGGCCTTAGGGCACGACCGGGGTCTCTCCAGGAGTTTCGCCGGGCGCTCGGCCTTCCTCTTACCCGAGCCAGAGCGTTGGCTCGTGGTTGATGGCGCCGGGGAGGATGCGCCCTGCTTGGCGCCCGTAGAGCCCGACCGTTTGGCACTCCCGGTGCCAGCGGACTCGCGGTGCTTGGCCTTCTGTTGGACCCCCGTCGCCGGGGCGCCCTCAAAGGTCTTAGAAGACCGCTCGGACTTCTTCTTCTCGCCTGACGGGCTCTTTCCTTCCAGCCAGTTGGCGAGACGTTGGTGGCGGTCCTTCACGGTCCGCTCCGACATATTGCCGCAAAACGCACAGTCCTTCTCCACGTGCGTCTTGTCCTCATCGTCCTCCTTAAAGACATTCTGAAGCTGGCATCCAGGGCAGATCCTGAACAGCTTTCCGGGCGTCGAGCTTCCCTTCTCCTGGGCCAAGTCCGAGATGGGCCTGAGAAACTTCTGGAGTCCTCCAAAAGCGTGGCTGGACGAAATCTTCACCCTTGAGGGACGTAGACGAATCCGACACGGGTCCCCGTTGATCGGATGAACAAACGGTGGAGCTTGAGGCTTTTTTGACCGAAAAAAAGAGACATTTTTCTGAGAAAAAACATGAAAAATAGCACTAACGCTCGAGAGCAATAGCACGAGGATCCCAACACTTGAACGTGCGGTAAAAATCTGAAGATGGCTGCCAGAGGCGGGGCTTAGGTAGAGGGCAGTCATTGGCTGTGGTCAGTATGACGCAGAGATAGGTGATTGGTTACTTCTACGAAAGAAAGATCAGAAACGAAACTGATACTGATTTTTTCTTTACCGAGTATTCCCAGCCTGACGACGGGGAATATTCATGAGCATGTGAATCCATGCCAGACCCCATGCTGGAGAAGTTCCTGTTCGTGATTTTACCACTGTACAATAAGCTGTAAGAAACACACATTGGTTGATGCGAAAAAAGAACACGTTATGTTCTGCTATGGTATGTGATAAAATATTCTTTATGTTCTGCCATGCCATCCAATGTTATCCTAATTTACGCTATCCTATATCATTTATTTTACACTTAGATTTTTTGTTTGGGCTATTAGGTGTTGCTTGCGCTACCTATAAGCCAAGACTATTGCATTATAGTACAGATAGGGAGAAATGGCATATGAGGAGAGACATACAGCTTGTATCCCACACACCCTTTCCCATTTCCTCTACCCCACCCACCCTACCCCCATTATCTCTACCCCATCCACCATACCTCCACTTTCTCCAGCGCCACCCACCCTATCTTCACTCTCTATCCCCACCCACCCTACCTACACTCTCTCTACCCCCACCCACCCTACCCCCACTCTCTAATCCCACCCACCCTACCCCCACTCTCTCTAACCCCACATACCCACCCAACCCCCATTCTCTCTAATCCCACCACCCTTCCCCCAGTCTCTCTACTCCCACCCACCCTACCCCATTCTCCCTACCCTACACACCCTACCCCATGCTCTCTACCCCACCCACCCTAACTCCACTTTCTCTACCCCCACCCTATCTTCACTCTCTACCCTACCCACCCTACCTCCACTCTCTCTACCCCCAACCACACTACCTCCATTCTCTACCCCCACTCTCTACCCCCATCTCCCAGCATTGTCTCTACCCCCACCCACCTACTCCCACTCTAACTCCACCTACCCACTATATGCCCACTCTCTGACCCCACATACCCACCCTACTTCCATTCTCTCTAACCCCATCCAGCCACCCTTCCCCCATTCTCTCTACCCCCACCCAACCCCCATTCTCTCTACCCCACCGACCCAATCTCCACTCTCTACCCCCACCCACCCTACCCCCACTCTCTACCTCCACCCACCCAACTCCAATTCTCCACCCCCCACACCCACAATACCACCACTTTCTCTTTCCAACTATTCACCCCAGCACCCTCTCTAAGACTCCCACTCTACCACCACCCACCCAACCCCCACTCTCTACCCCCACACCAACCATCCCCCCACTCTCTCTTTCCCCAACAATCCACTGCACCACCACTCTCTCCTCTCATCCTTCCTCTCACATACTTGCTATATTTCTTACCCTTTAACTTTCAGCCTTTCTCACTCATATTTCCTCTTGCTCATCATCGATAGCACCCTATCCTAATAATCTCCTCCCTTGCTCTATTCTCTTTCCTTCTCGTTCCCTTGCACACCCGTGCCCATTATCACATCCTCCTTTGAAACTTTTCACCCTCCTCCTCCTCCTTGCACCCTGGTACATATAAATGTAAAATGCAAATTACATCAGTAAACGCCAAAACTATTGGCAATGTCAATGCTTGTTATCTCGTTTTCTGCCCCTGGCCTCTCTTCTTAACAACTGTAACAAATGCAAAGCACGAAAAAAATAGAGACAGTAGGCATGAAAAAGGTGTTTTTCCAGTTTCCGCAGAAAAGTAAACACTTGATCTCTGTGAGGTTTTACTGCGTTTATCATTTTTACCCTAAGCATGAACTGCATAATTATGAATGTTAGCAAACAAATTACTACAGTGACTCCATTTGCCATAGGGAGATACTCTGATTTCAAAGGCATGCTCCTTTTTTCAATAAAAATAACACGATATTGTAAACTCTAACCCCCGAAAGTAGTGTTCCCAGTTCACTTTAAGAGCTGTTCCTGGTCGACACTTACCAGTCCATGACAGTCACCTTCACCTTATCGAACATGGAGGGGACCTGAAAGGAAAGGGGTAAAAGTTAGTGAATAAATACATAATGGAAGATGCTGAGACGGGCAACTAGAAGGGGGCAGAGTGTAGTTGGGAGTAACTGAGGACACATTTATAATGTAAATGAACAGAATATAGGGGTGACGCTGTGGCACCGGGTTAGGAGTCAACTGGTTCCCAGGATAACAAGTACAGAGGGCCAGATCCCAATAGAAGCTATCATATCCTCCTATTTCTAAGCATTGTGCTGAACAGGGATAAAAAAAATCCCATCAGTAGATGGTGTTAACCTCTTGTTTTCATGTTGTTAGGAAATCGTTTCTTTTTGCTGCTTTCCCTCCAAAGACATCAGTGAGAAACCAAACATTTTGCTGAAGTTTTGAACCTGTTCTGATTTATGGAGGCCAGTGAACCCTTTTTACTTCACTGGCCTTGCTAAGCTCATCTGGTTTGGGAACGCTGATCAGTCTTATGGTGATTAGTGTCTCTGTTCTCTATAGTAACATTCTCTGTTTGTTTTTGCCTGCACACATCATCTCCTGTGAAGTGTGGTAGGGAATCTATTTGATTGACCGTGTAGCTTTTGATATTTGTAACTTTTTGGTGACTAACATGATGGGTAGAGCATGGGCTGGGGGCAGTGAATACTTTCCTACCACTTTCGTTTTTGTTGTCTCATGCACTTTTCCATTTTACTGCCAAATAAAATATCACACACTCTGAAATCGTGGGGCCACACGATTTTGGCAAGCCATTTGGCCATCTTGTTGTTTGGCCTTCTTTGTGCTCTATAAGAGCTGAAATTGCCATATATGGAAAACCCTTTCCAGGGGAAGGCTTTTGCTTTCCTGGGCGAAGTAACAGTTTCTGTATGTGGCAGTATATGGGGACTGGGACCATCTGATCCTAGTCCACATCATTCCAAAGTGTGTGGCAAGGGGCAACTCCAGCACAAATTCTGGATAAAAGGGGGACTCTTGTAACCATTCGTCGAATTCGTAGTTGGAAGCCAGCTAGCAGCACTTTCTTCAACCATCCCGGCGAAGCCCTGCTCTTTTGCTGATCTTCTGCTTTGACTCGTGGACTGGTGGGAGCAACTAGTCTCAACCTCTGCTTGAGTATCCTGCTTGGAAGCCTTCGAAATTGTCCCAGAACCATTCCGTGGACGAACCAGATTCAAAATGGTCTACCACGCTGCTTTGGTCATCATCCCGAGTTGAGCCATGGGACTCTGCAGATCCTCGACTTATGTTACAAGAAGCATTTCCATACAGGTACAGCTCTCCAGTTTGAAGAGGGACCTAGTAGGAGCAGTTTCTTGGTTTCGGAAACAGTGGGGCAGTGGTCGAAGTGGGCGGGAGAGGTTGGGAGCGGTGGCCCTCTACTTTTTTTAAATTACGTTTTACTGTTCCTATACTTTTATTTTAAAAAGAAACCTTTCCAGAATGGTTTCATATTATAATAAAAGTGTAGGAAGAAGTTGAAATATCCACTGGACTGGACAATCCTTTAACCCTTTAAGTGCCATGGGTATTTCCCCCCAGTGCCAAGGCCTTTTTTGGTGATTTGGGTATGTGGCCATTCAATGCCTTGTAACTTTTTTGTTACATGAGATATCTCGGCCAAATTTTGCCCCTTATTTTCCCACATGTAGGCGGTCATAACGCCGCCCAGGAATCCTAGGTTGCTTTAGGGAGGTGAGAGAAAATAACCAAAAAGGGTGAAAATTGTGTGTTTTTTCCAAAAATGCCCATATAATGATGTACAAAGAAGCCTGTGTTTTTTTTCTTGTAAGAGCTAGGAACAAATGGTTTGCTGTTCTGAATTTCCCAATTTCCTGGCTTTCAAGAATAGGTTGAGTGGAAACGAAAGAAAATTATTTTGATATGGTTATCAACCATTTTGTGAGAGGTAGGCGATTTTGGACATGCATGGACGGAATGGAAGAAAAGGGTAGGAAAGCTGAACAGGAGGACAGAAAGGCATACATTTCTGAAAAGTAGACAAAATTCCAAGTTTAGGAAGGGGTGATTTGCGCAGGCCGGGCAACAACTAGGTAGGGGAAAATGCCATAGATTGGGGAAAAGGCGGGAAAATGACCGAAAAAAGTTTGTGGTGGACATGGTTGCCTTGGTACGGCAATGGCTTCTATGAATTTTGAGAAAAACAATGCTCCGCTACATTTCCCCGACTCTTGCAGTTAGGAAAGCACACATTTTTTGTAGTGTTTCACAAAACAAGCAATACCACAAGCCAAAAACTGAGCCACGGTACACAGGAGTTTTATGCTTACGGCCTGAACAGACGTACTTAGCATGTGTAAATCAGGAAAACCAATGTGGTGAGGAACAGCAGCCATACATTTTTTGAAAGAGCACAGGCAGAACTTTTCAAGGGTAGGTGACTTGTGCAGGTTACAAAAGTGTATGGTGCCTAAAGCAGCAACTAAATGTAGGGCACATTTGGGAAATGAAAGGGTTGTGTGACAAAGGGCACCAGCAAATAGGTTGCAACGTTATGAAAACCACACAAACACAACAAATGTCATACTTTCCAGCATTCCCATAGGTGTCCCGATGAAAACGGTACCTCACATGTGTGAGGGGACCTACCTGGGCGTCAAGGGGAAAGCCTAAAACACGGGTAACCCCAAGTCTTTCGGCACAGCATCATTTCAGGAATTATGCTCATGCGCACACCCTACAGATTTGGTCCTAGGATGTCCAAGCCACCAAGGAAAAGAGGGAACCCCCATGTATTTCTGAAAAGAGGAAACACCTGGGAATCCGCAGGGGTCTGACCTGCCAAAATCGGCCCAGAATTTATTACCAAGAAACCCCAGCAAAGTCCAAAATGTGGCAAAAAAACGCATTTTAGGCACATTTTACTCGGCTCACCCACCAAAACACACTGCCAACAACACATGGCCTACCGTCCCGCGTTCCCACAGGTGTCCCGATGAAAACGGTACCTCACATGTGTGGGTGCACCCACCTGGGCGCCAAGGGGAAAGCCTAAAACACAGGTAACCTCAAGTCTTTCGGCACAGCATCATTTCAGGAATTCTGCTCATGCGCACACCCTACAGATTTGGGCCTAGGGTGTCCAAGACACCAAGGAAAACAGGGAACCCCATGCATTTCCGAAAAGAGGATACCCGTGGGAATCCGCAGAGGTCTGACCTGCGCAAATCAGCCCAGAATCTATTACCCAGAAACCCTGGTAAAGTCCGAAATTAGGCACAAAAAACCCAATTTTCTGCACATTTCACTCGGCTCACCCACCGAAACACGCCGCCAACAACACATGGCCTACCATCCCGCGTTCCCACAGGTGTCCTGATGAAAATGGTACCTCACTTGTGTGGGTACACCTATCTGGGCGCCAAGGAGAAAGCCTAAAACACGGGTAACCCCAAGTCTTTCGGCACAACATCATTTCAGGAATTATGCTCATGCGCACACCCTACAGATTTGGTCCTAGGATGTCCAAGCCACCAAGGAAAAGAGGGAACCCCCATGTATTTCTGAAAAGAGGAAACACCTGGGAATCCGCAGGGGTCTGACCTGCCAAAATCGGCCCAGAATTTATTACCAAGAAACCCCAGCAAAGTCCAAAATGTGGCAAAAAAACACATTTTAGGCACATTTTACTCGGCTCACCCATCAAAACACACTGCCAACAACACATGGCCTACCGTCCCGCGTTCCCACAGGTGTCCCGATGAAAACGGTACCTCACATGTGTGGGTGCACCTACCTGGGCGCCAAGGGGAAAGCCTAAAACACAGGTAACCTCAAGTCTTTCGGCACAGCATCATTTCAGGAATTCTGCTCATGCGCACACCCTACAGATTTGGGCCTAGGGTGTCCAAGACACCAAGGAAAACAGGGAACCCCATGCATTTCCGAAAAGAGGATACCCGTGGGAATCCGCAGAGGTCTGACCTGCGCAAATCAGCCCAGAATCTATTACCCAGAAACCCTGGTAAAGTCCGAAATTAGGCGCAAAAAACCCAATTTTCTGCACATTTCACTCGGCTCACCCACCGAAACACGCCGCCAACAACACATGGCCTACCATCCCGCATTCCCACAGGTGTCCTGATGAAAACGGTACCTCACTTGTGTGGGTACACCTATCTGGGCGCCAAGGAGAAAGCCTAAAACACGGGTAACCCCAAGTCTTTCGGCACAACATCATTTCAGGAATTATGCTCATGCGCACACCCTACAGATTTGGTCCTAGGATGTCCAAGCCACCAAGGAAAAAAGGGAACCCCCATGTATTTCTGAAAAGAGGAAACACCTGGGAATCCGCAGGGGTCTGACCTGCCAAAATCGGCCCAGAATTTATTACCAAGAAACCCCAGCAAAGTCCAAAATGTGGCAAAAAAACGCATTTTAGGCACATTTTACTCGGCTCACCCACCAAAACACACTGCCAACAACACATGGCCTACCGTCCCGCGTTCCCACAGGTGTCCCGATGAAAACGGTACCTCACATGTGTGGGTGCACCTACCTGGGCGCCAAGGGGAAAGCCTAAAACACAGGTAACCTCAAGTCTTTTGGCACAGCATCATTTCAGGAATTCTGCTCATGCGCACACCCTACAGATTTGGGCCTAGGGTGTCCAAGACACCAAGGAAAACAGGGAACCCCATGCATTTCCGAAAAGAGGATACCCGTGGGAAACCGCAGAGGTCTGACCTGCGCAAATCAGCCCAGAATCTATTACCCAGAAACCCTGGTAAAGTCCGAAATTAGGCGCAAAAACCCCAATTTTCTGCACATTTCACTCGGCTCACCCACCGAAACACGCCGCCAACAACACATGGCCTACCATCCCGCGTTCCCACAGGTGTCCTGATGAAAACGGTACCTCACTTGTGTGGGTACACCTATCTGGGCGCCAAGCAGACAGCCTAAAACACGGGTAACCCCAAGTCTTTCGGCACAACATCATTTCAGGAATTCTGCTCATGCGCACACCCTACATATTTGGGTCTAGGGTGTCCGAGCCACCAAGGAAAGTAGGGAACCCCATGCATTTCCAGAATCAGGATACCCGTGGGAATCCGCAGAGGTCTGACTTGTGCAAATCGGCCCAGAATTTATTACCCAGAAACCCTGGCAAAGTCCGAAATTAGGCACAAAAAAAAAACATTTTCTGCACATTTCACTCAGCTCACCCACCGAAACACACAGCCAACAACACATGGCCTACCGTCCCGCATTCCTACAGGTGTCCCGATGAAAACGGTACGTCACATGTGTGGGTGCACCTACCTGGCACCAAGGGGAAAGCCTAGAACACGGGTAACCCCAAGTCTTTGGGCACAGCATCATTTCAGGAATTCTGCTCATGCGCACACCCTATAGATTTGGGCCTTGGGTGTCCAAGCCACCAAGGAAAACAGGGAACCCCATGCATTTCTGAAAAGAGGACACCTGTTGGAATCTGCAGAGGTCCGACTTGCACAAATCGGCCCAGAATTTATTACCCAGACACCCCAGTAAAGTCCGAAATGTGGTGAAAAAAACGCATCTTGTACACATTTCACTCGGCTCACCCACCGAAACACGCCGCCAACAACACATGGCCCACTGTCCCGCGTTCCCCTAGGTGTCTTGATGAAAACGGTAGCTCACATGTTTGGGTACACCTACCTGGGCGCCAAGGGGAAAGCCTAAAACATGGGTAACCCCAAGTCTTTCGGCACAGCATCATTTCAGGAATTCTGCTCATGCGCACACCCTACAAATTTGGGCCTCGGGTGTCCAAGCCACCAAGGAAAACAGGCAACCCCATGCATTTCTAAAAAGAGGACACCCGTGGGAATCCGCAGAGGTCTGACTTGCGCAAATCGGCCCAGAATGTATTACCCAGAAACCTGAGCAAAGTCCAAAATGTGGCAAACAATGCATTTTCCGCACATTTCACTCGGCTCACCTACCGAAACACGCTGCCAAAAACACATGGCCTACTGTCCCGCTTCCCTACAGGGGTCCCGATGAAAACGGTACCTCACATGTGTGGGTGCACCGACCTGGGCGCCAAGGGGAAAGCCTAAAACACGGGTAACCCCAAGTCTTTCGGCATAGCATCATTTCAGGAATTCTGCTCATGCGCACACCCCACAGATTTGGGCCTAGGGTGTCCGAGCCACCAAGGAAAACAGGGAACCCCATGCATTTCCGAATACAGGACACCCGTGGGAATCCGCAGAGGTCTGACTTGCGATAATCGGCCGATAATTCATTACCCACAAACGCTGGCAAAGTTTGAAATTAGGCGAAAAAAACCCCTTTTTCCACACATTTCACTCAGCTCACCCACCGAAACACGCCGCCAACAACACATGGCCTACTGTCCCATGTTCCCACAGGTGTCCTGATGAAAACGGTACCTAACATGTGTGGGTGCACCTACTTGGGCGCCAAGGGGAAAGCCTAAAACACGGGTGACCCCAAGTTTTTCGGCACAGCATCATTTCAGGAATTCTGCTCATGCGCACACCCTACAGATTTGGGCCTAGGGTGTCCGAGCCACCAAGGAAAACAGGGAACACCATGCATTTCCAAAAACAGGACACCCGTGGGAATCCGCAGAGGTCTAACTTGCGCAAATCGGCACAGAATTTATTACCCATAAACCCCGGCAAAGTCCGAAATTAGGCAAAACCCCCCCCCCCCCCCATTTTCTGCACATTTCACTGAGCTCACCCACCGAAACACACCGCCAACAACACATGGCCTACCGTCCCGCATTCCTACAGGCGTCCCAATGAAAACGGCACCTCACATGTGTGGGTGCACCTACCTGGGCGCCAAGGGGAAAGCCTAGAACACGGGCAACCCCAAGTCTTTCGGCACAGCATCATTTCAGGAATTCTGCACATGCGCACACCCTATAGATTTGGGCCTAGGGTGTCCAAGCCACCAAGGAAAACAGGGAACCCCATTCATTTCCGAAAATAGGACACCCGTGGGAATCCGCAGAGGTCTGACTTGCACAAATCGGCACAGAATGTATTACCAAGAATGTATTACCCCAGCAAAGTCCGAAATGTGGCAAAAAAACCGCATTTTCCGCACATTTCACTTAGCGCACCCACCGAAACACGCCGCCAACAACACATAGCCTACCATCCCGCGTTCCCACAGGTGTCCCGATGAAAACGGTACATCACATGTGTGGGTGACCCTACCTGGGCACCAAGGGGAAAGCCTAAAACAAGGGTAACCCCAAGTCTTTCGGCACAGCATCATTTCAGGAATTCTGCTCATGCGCACAACCTACAGATTTGGGCCTAGGGTGTCCGAGCCACCAAGGAAAACAGGGAACCCCATGCATTTCCAAAAACAGGACACCCGTGGGAATCCACAGAGGTCTGACTTGCGCAAATCAGCCCAGAATTTATTACCCAGAAACCCCTGCAAAGTCCAAAATTAGGCAAAAAAACCACCCATTTTCTGCACATTTCACTCAGCTCACCCACCAAAACACACCGCCAACAACACATGGCCTACCGTCCCGCGTTCCTACAGGTGTCCCGATGAAAACGGTACCTCACATGTGTGGGTGCACCTATCTAGGCGCCAAGGGGAAAGCCTAGAACACGGGCAACCCCAAGTCTTTCGGCACAGCATCATTTGAGGAATTCTGCTAATGCGCACACCCTATAGATTTGGGCCTAGGGTGTCGAAGCCACCAAGGAAAACAGGGAACCCCATTCATTTCCGAAAAGAGGACACCCGTGGGAATCCGCAGAGGTCTGACTTGCACAAATCGGCACAGAATGTATTACCAAGAATGTATTACCCCAGCAAAGTCCGAAATGTGGCAAAAAAAAATGCATTTTCCGCACATTTCACTTAGCACACCCACCGAAACACGCCGACAACAACACATAGCCTACCATCCCGCATTCCCACAGGTGTCCCGATGAAAACGGTACATCAAATGTGTGGGTGCACCTACCTGGGCGCCAAGGGGATAGCCTAAAACAAGGGTAACCCCAAGTCTTTCGGCACAGCATCATTTCGGAAATTCTGCTCATGCACACACCCTACAGATTTGGGCCTAGGGTGTCCAAGCCACCAAGGAAAACAGGGAACCCCATGTATTTCCGAAAAGAGGAAACCTGTGGGAATCGGCAGAGGTCTGACTTGCGCAAATCGGCCCAGAATTTATTACCCAGAAAGCCCAGCAAAGTCCGAAATGTGGCAAGAAAAAAATGCATCTTGTACACATTTCACTTGGCTCACCCACCGAAACACGCTGCCAACAACACATGGCCTTCTGACCCATGTTCCCACGGGTGTCCTGATGAAAACGGTACCTAACATGTGTGGGTGCACCTACTTGGGCGCCAAGGGGAAAGCCTAAAACACGGGTGATCCCAAGTCTTTCGGCACAGCATAATTTCAGGAATTCTGCTCATGCGCACAACCTACAGATTTGGGCCTAGGGTGTCCGAGCCACCAAGGAAAACAGGGAACCCCATGCATTTCCAAAAACAGGACACCCGTGGGAATCCGCAGAGGTCTGACTTGCGCAAATCGGCCCGCAATTTATTACCCAGAAACCCCTGCAAAGTCCAAAATTAGGCAAAAAAAACCCCATATTCTGCACATTTCACTCAGCTCACCCACCGAAACACACCGCCAACAACACATGGCCTACCGTCCGCGTTCCTACAGGTGTCCCGATGAAAACGGTACTTCATATGTGTGGTTGCACCTATCTGGGCACCAAGGGGAAAGCCTAGAACACGGGCGACCCCAAGTCTTTCGGCACAGCATCATTTCCGGAATTCTGCTCATGCGCACCCCCTATAGATTTGGGCCTAGGGTGTGCAAGCCACCAAGGAAAACAGGGAACCCCATTCATTTCCAAAAAGAGGACACCCGTGGGAATCCGCAGAGGTCTGACTTGCACAAATCGGCCAAGGATTTATTACCCAGAAACCCCAGCAAAGTCCGAAATGTGGCCAGAAAAAAATGCATCTTGTACACATTTCACTTGGCTCACCCACCGAAACACGCTGCCAACAACACATGGCCTACTGACCCATGTTCCCACAGGTGTCCTGATGAAAACGGTACCTAACATGTGTGGGTGCACCTACTTGGGCACCAAGGGGAAAGCCTAAAACACGGGTGACCCCAAGTCTTTCGGCACAGCATCATTTCAGGAATTCTGCTCATGCGCACACCCTACAGATTTGGGCCTAGGGTGTCCGAGCCACCAAGGAAAGTAGGGAACCCCATGCGTTTCCGAAATCAGGATACCCGTGGGAATCCGCAGAGGTCTGACTTGCGCAAATCGGCCCAGAATTTATTACCCAGAAACCCTGGCAAAATCCGAAATTAGGCAAGAAAAACCCCCATTTTCTGCACATTTCACTCAGCTGACCCACCGAAACACAACGCCAACAACACATGGCCTACCGTCCCGCGTTCCTACAGGTGTCCCGATGAAAACGGTACCTCACATGTGTGGGTGCACCTATCTGGTCGCCAAGGGGAAAGCCTAGAACAAGGGCAACCCCAAGTCTTTCGGCACAGCATCATTTCAGGAATTCTGCTCATGCGCACACCCTATAGATTTGGGCCTAGGGTGTCCAAGCCACCAAGGAAAACAGGGAACCCCATTCATTTCCAAAAAGAGGACACCCGTGGGAATCTGCAGAGGTCTGACTTGCACAAATCGGCACGGAATGTATTACCAAGAATGTATTACCCCAGCAAAGTCCGAAATGTGGCCAAAAAAACGCATTTTCCGCACATTTCACTTAGCGCACCCACCGAAACACGCCGACAACAACACATGGCCTACCATCCCGCGTTCCCTTAGGTGTCCCGATAAAAACGGTACATCACATGTGTGGGTGCACCTACCTGGGCGCCAAGGGGAAAGCCTAAAACAAGGGTAACCCCAAGTCTTTTGGCACAGCGTCATTTCGGAAATTCTGCTCATGCGCACACCCTACAGATTTGGGCCTAGGGTGTCCAAGCCACCAAGGAAAACAGGGAACCCCATGAATTTCTGAAAAGAGGAAACCTGTGGGAATCAGCAGAGGTCTGACTTGCGCAAATCGGCCTATAATTTATTACCCAGAAACCCCAGCAAAGTCCGAAATGTGGCAAGAATAAAATGCATCTTGTACACATTTCACTTAGCGCACCCACCGAAACACGCCGACAACAACACATGGCCTACCATCCCGCGTTCCCACAGGTGTCCCGATAAAAACGGTACCTAACATGTCTGGGTGCACCTACTTGGGCGCCACGAGGAAAGCCTAAAACACGGGTGACCCCAAGTCTTTCGGCACAGCATCATTTCAGGAATTATGCTCATGCGCACACCCTACAGATTTGGCCCTAGGGTGTCCGAGCAATCAGGGAAAACAGGGAACCCCATGCATTTCCAAAAACAGGACACCCGTGGGAATCCACAGAGGTCTGACTTGCGCAAATCGGCCCAGAATTTATTACCCAGAAACCCCGGCAAAGTCCAAAATTAGGCAAAACCCCCCCCATTTTCTGCACATTTCACTCAGCTCACCCACCGAAACACACCGCCAACAACACATGGCCTACCGTCCCGCGTTTCTACAGGTGTCCCGATGAAAATGGCACCTCACATGTGTGGGTGCACCTACCTGGGCGCCAAGGGGAAAGCCTAAAACACGGGTGACCCCAAGTCTTTCGGCACAGCATCATTTCAGGAATTCTGCTCATGCGCACACCCTACAGATTTGGGCCGAGGGTGTCCGAGCCACCAAGGAAAGTAGGGAACCCCATGCATTTCCGAAATCAGGATACCCGTGGGAATCCGCAGAGGTCTGACTTGCGCAAATCGGCCCAGAATTTATTACCCAGAAACCCTGGCAAAGTCCGAAATTAGGCAAAAAAACCCCCCATTTTCTGCACATTTCACTCAGCTCACCCACCGAAACACACCGCCAACAACACATGGCCTACCGTCCTGCGTTCCTACAGGTGTCCCAATGAAAATGGTACCTCGCATGTGTGGGTGCACCTATCTGGTCGCCAAGGGGAAAGCCTAGAACACGGGCAACCCCAAGTCTTTCGGCACAGCATCATTTCAGGAATTCTGCTCATGCGCACACCCTATAGATTTGGGCCTAGGGTGTCCAAGCCACCAAGGAAAACAGGGAACCCCATTCATTTCCAAAAAGAGGACACCCGTGGGAATCCGCAGAGGTCTGACTTGCACAAATCGGCACAGAATGTATTACCAAGAATGTATTACCCCAGCAAAGTCCGAAATGTGCAAAAAAAACGCATTTTCCGCACATTTCACTTAGCGCACCCGCCGAAACACGCCGACAACAACACATAGCCCACCATCCCGCGTTCCCACAGGTGTCCTGATGAAAACGGTACGTCACATGTGTGGGTGCACCTACCTCGGCGCCAAAGGGAAAGCCTAAAACAAGGGTAACCCCAAGTCTTTCGGCACAGCATCATTTTGGAAATTCTGCTCATGCGCACACCCTACAGATTTGGGCCTAGGGTGTCCAAGCCACCAAGGAAAACAGGGAACCCCATGAATTTCTGAAAAGAGGAAACCTGTGGGAATCGGCAGAGGTATGACTTGCGCAAATCGGCCTAGAATTTATTACCCAGAAACCCCAGCAAAGTCCGAAATGTGGCAAGAATAAAATGCATCTTGTACACATTTCACTTGGCTCACCCACCCAAACACGCTGCCAACAACACATGGCCTACTGTCCCATGTTCCCACAGGTGTCCTGATGAAAACGGTACCTAACATGTGTGGGTGCACCTACTTGGGCGCCAAGGGGAAAGCCTAAAACACGGGTGACCCCAAGTCTTTCGGCACAGCATCATTTCAGGAACTCTGCTCATGCGCACACCCTACAGATTTGGGCCTAAGGTGTCCGAGCAATCAGGGAAAACAGGGAACCCCATGCATTTCCAAAAACAGGACACCTGTGGGAATCCGCAGAGGTCTGACTTGCACAAATCGGCCCAGAATTTATTACCCAGAAACCCCGGCAAAGTCCGAAATTAGGCAAAAAAAACCCCCCATTTTCTGCACATTTCACTCAGCTCACCCACCGAAACACACCGCCAACAACACATGGCCTACCGTCCCGCGTTCCTACAGGTGTCCCGATGAAAACGGCACCTCACATGTGTGGGTGCACCTACCTGGGCGCCAAGGGGAAAGCCTAGAACACGGGCAACCCCAAGACTTTCGGCACAGCATCATTTCAGGAATTCTGCTCATGCGCACACCCTATAGATTTGGGCCTAGGGTGTCCAAGCCACCAAGGAAAACAGGGAACCCCATTCATTTCCAAAAAGAGGACACCCGTGGGAATCCGCAGAGGTCTGACTTGCACAAATCGGCACAGAATGTATTACCAAGAATGTATTACCCCAGCAAAGTCGGAAATGTGGCAAAAAAAATGCATTTTCCGCACATTTCACTTAGCGCACCCACCGAAACACGCCACCAACAACACATAGCCTACCATCCTGCGTTCCCACAGGTGTCCCGATGAAAACGGTACATCACATGTGTGGGTGCACCTACCTGGGCACCAAGGGGAAAGCCTAAAAGAAGAGTAACCCCAAGTCTTTCGGCACAGCATCATTTCAGAAATTCTGCTCATGCGCACACCCTACAGATTTGGGCCTAGGGTGTTCAAGCCACCAAGGAAAACAGGGAACCCCAAGCATTTCCAAAAAGAGGAAACCTGTGGGAATCTGCAGAGGTCTGACTTGCGCAAATTGGCCCAGAATTTATTACCCAGAAACCCCAGCAAAGTCCAAAATGTGGCAAGAAAAAAATGCATCTTGTACACATTTCACTTGGCTCACCCACCGAAACACACTGCTAACAACACATGGCCTACTGTCCCATGTTTCCACAGGTGTCCTGATGAAAACGGTACCTAACATGTGTGGGTGCACCTACTTGGGTGCCAAGGGGAAAGCCTAAAACACGGGTGACCCCAAGTCTTTCGGCACAGCATCATTTCAGGAATTCTGCTCATGCGCACAACCTACAGATTTGGGCCTAGGGTGTCCGAGCCACCAAGGAAAACAGGGAACCCTATGCATTTCCAAAAACAGGACACCCGTGGGAATCCGCAGAGGTCTGACTTGCGCAAATCGGCTGTTAGGGAGAATTCTCTGTTTAGGCTGAATTTCCCTACCTAGTGAGTCCCCCAGCAGCTTTGCTGGATTTCTGGGGTTTAATTTTTTTCTCCTGCCAAGAGTGAGACTCTTTTACCCTCACTCTTGGACATGTTGAAGTGTGTTTTCTTGGTTAAACCTTGTGTTGAATGGGCTATGGGGTCTTTTACTCCATAGGGCCTCATGTATTTTTGTGATGTGGGTCACACAGCACCCTCTGTGCCGTGACCCAGGGGTGTCCTAGGGACTCCCCAACATAGACTCCATACCCTGGGACTGACTACTGTCTCCCAGGGCATGTAAAGTCACCAAAGACTTTGCTAGTCTTGAATCCTGAACAGAACCAGTACAAACCATCATATTGTGGACGTACTGGCTGGGGCAATTCGATTGCCCCAGGGTCTGTTAGTCGAGGGGGCACGTCTCCGTCCCCCCTGATCGAGTTTTGGCTGGTGGCAGTGGAAACTACTTTTTATATTCAACCGCGAATATTTCCCTATGGGATTTCCCATTGTTTTAGGCTAACACATTTAATTATTTATTTACGGTAGCCTTAAACATACCGCCGGTTTATATATTTATTTTTATAACTCCGGTTGGGACTTTTTGCCAAAACTTGATTCTAAAATGGCGTTGGTGTTCGCCTCTGTAACTCTGACCCAAAGTGGAGCCCTTTGTTCCACTTTTGGCGGGCTTCTCCACAGAAGCCCTCCAAAGTGGTGCCACTCTGTCTGGGGTACTTAGGAGGGGTGGAGGGGGATTTAGGCACCCTGGACTGAGTTACCTTGGTAACTCAAGTCGCACTCCGTCCTGATTGGCCCAAGTGGTGAGCCGCCCGGCTCACCACTTAGCATGGTTGAGTGACAGCTAGGCTGGGTGAATGGGGGTTTGCTGCATAAAAGCAGGGCTTTGGGGACTGGGACTTCAGAAGTCGCCACAGGACCAAGAATCCGACGAGGGAAGAGCTGAGCCGACCTGCTTCGACGACACCACCCGGTGGAGCCCTGCTGAACCGTCTCACCACTTTTTCCCGACGACCGAGGAGAACTCTTAACGGAGTGGCTCCTTCCCTTGACTGGTGGGGACAACCAGTTTTCGCCTTCTTTCCGTTCTTTGAGGTATCTCGTGGCCGCCTTGCCTGTGCCAAGCACCCCGGCAACCGGAATACCACACTTTACCCCCATACCGCGAAAGTCGGCACCAACCCTTTAACCGGAGGACTCCGCGGCTGGTTTCTTCCCGGGCAGTGCAACGACCCTCTTCTTCTGCTCTTCAGCGAGAACTTCTTCTCCCCTGACCGACGTCGAGCCCTGCTGCCACTGCCTGGAACAACTGCCACCGCTGGAGGATCCTTTCCGCTTAAGGTACTGTGTTCTGCCTGGCTTCCCTTGCTACCGACTGTACGGGGTAGATTTAGTCCCCGGCTTTCGAACCTGGGAGTGCCTGGGACACTTTGGCTAAACTTTCTGAGCCACTCTAACCTCTTTTTGACTCTTTGCAAGACTTTGAATCTCTAACTAACAGTGTGATCTTGGGCACATTTTCGCTCCGGCTACTCTAAGAGTGGGCCCTGCCTAGTGACTTTTGCTCACCTGTGACTTTATTCTTCTTTAAGCCTATTGCAAGTGCTCTGGACCTTAGAGTGGTGTGTCTAACCCATTTCTGCTTTTTCTCTCCCTTTCTTGGAAACTACTAGAGTGTCATCTAACGTTAAGCACTCACCTCTGTTTTAATTAAGTGGTGTTTACTTAGAGTTGTCTAGATAGGAGAAAGGATTGAATCTACTTTCATTATAACTGTGTTGAAGTGCTTTTACTATATTTTTGCTAGAGTGTTTTTAACTTATGTGTATTTTAAATAAATAACTATATACTTTTGAAACCAAGCTCTGGTCAGTGTTTGCTTGTGCTATTGTGTTTTGGTACATATTGTGTATACTTTACATACTGCCTAACTCTTCTTGAGAGAAGTCTGACTGCTCAGCCACAGCTACCAGGTAAATCTGGGTGGTACAGACTGCTACCAAAGGGGTTTACTGCTCTACCTGTAGTCTTAAATCTTTTGCAGTGTTCCCCAAGGGAACTGCACAGGTTTCTGCCTAACACTGGTGTACAGCGGTGGGATTTGTATTGAGTATACATTTTATTGTGCTTTAGATACCTTAGTGCAACTAACCACAAAGCTTAGCACTGAAAAAGTAAAACCTCTAACATGTCAGTTATAGAAAGCTATAGTCAAGAGTCCCTTGCAGCCAAAACTGCTGATTGTTTAAGAGTACTCTGTAAACATAAGGATCTCCTGACTAAGGGCAAGAAAATGGAGCTGATTGAAAGATTGTTAGCTAACCAAAGTCTGGGTGATGGTTCAGAGGAACCTACCACTCCAGCAACTGTAGATGACAGTGTTGAAGTTAACATGGAGCAAAATGTTGATGATTCTGAGGAAGAGTCAGAAGAGGAGGGTGAGGCTGTTGTAACTGTCCCCCCTAGGCCTCTGCCTGCTCTACCTGCTGTGCCTACTGGACCTTTACCAGGTCCCACATTTAGTCCTCAGTACTTCGAACTAGAGAAAATGAAGCTAGAATTGGAGTATAAGAAACTTAATGCTCAAACTGACAAAGAACTAAGGCTAAGGGAAATGGAGCTCAAGTATGACTTAGAAATGAAGAAATTATCTGTTGAGAATGTTTCTCTCTCTGGCTCCTCTAGAAGTTCCAGTCCTAAAAGACCCCGGATGCCTAAAGAATTGGTTGGTATGTATGAGCCTAAGTTGGATGTGTTGGATTGGTTGTCTCTGTTTGAATATAATCATGGGCTCCAGAACATCACAGGAAATGACTTACTCACCTGGTTGTTCTCTAGGCTTCCCCCTGTTGCAACTGATGTGGTAATGGAGATGGGGGAGGAGGATAGGAAGGACTATGAATGTGTGAAACTAGCTTTGATAGCTAGGTTTGGGAAGACCCCTTCCCAGTATCTTAAGAGGTTTAGGAGCCTCAAAAAGCATGATGGTACCCCTTGGGCTACCTGGGTGAGTGAATGTTTGAAAAACTTAGAGGGATGGATTAAGGGTTACAAGGTGAACACTTATGAAGGTATGAAGAATTTGTTTATGTTGGAGACTATTTATGATGCCTGCTCTCCTGAGCTCAGACAACACTTGGCTGATTCCAAGGAATTAGATTCCCGGAAACTAGCTAAGGCTGCTGACTTGTGGGTTGCCAACAGGGCCACTCACAAGGATTCTGGGGTAACTCAGAAGAAGGATGGGGAGAAACAGCCTAAAAAAGACTCCAAAGAGAATTCTAATAATTCCTATCCCAAAGAGGGCCCCAAACCACAAAATAACCAGGGTAAGCCACATGGGAAACCTAGTCAGGCTACTGTACCTTCTGGCCACAAGCCAGAAGGAGGTCAGAACAAGCCACCCTTCCAGAGAGCATTTGGACAATGCTATGTCTGTCAGGGTACTGACCATATCAAAGGAGATCCCAAGTGCAAGGGTAAACCTGCAGGGATCAGCACAGTCTCCTTAGCCTTCACTCCTGAGGATGAAGTACAGATGGCTAGTGCCCACTTTGAACTCTTTGCTGAAGAACCCTTGGGTCTTCAAGCAACTGTAAACTTAGAGCCTATGGGTCTGGTTAGTCCCCAGAATAGGGTTGTGTATAACTCCCTACCTGTTAACTCTAAGGTGTATTATGTGGACAGTGTTCTTGTCAATGGCCAGGATACTCCTGCCAGGAGAGACACTGGGGCCAGCAGAACAGTAGTGGATGAAAGCTTCTTTCAACCTGAGGATGTGGCCAAAGCACCCAAAGGTCCCACTAAGATGTCTGGAGGCCCTGTCCAAATGGTTCCTATCCTACCAGCCCTCATTCAGTGTAACAACATGACAGTGAGGATCCCTGTCAGTGTTCAGACTGAGGTACCTGGGAAGGTCCTGTTAGGGAATGACCTAAGAACTCTAGGAGTAGTGTCACATACCCCCAGGCCTCCCAGTATGGAGAAGCAGAACTTAACCAAATTGGCTAGACAGGCTACCTTGAAGGACCCTTCTAAGCCTGTGGGACCCTCTACTGAGAACCCCACTACAAGCCCTGGTGTTAGTAAGTTGACCTCTAACCCAGGCACATTTCAGGATAGTATGCTAGGAACATGGGCGCCCCAACCAAGCTCCATCATTGTTCCCCTAGTCTCAGAGTCTCTGACTCCCCCTGCTTCTGAGGAAGAGGTGGATAGACCAACTAGGCCCCTATCTGGACCTGAGAGAACTGGTAATTCTCAGTGCTGGTGGAAAACCAGAAAAGAAAAGTCTAAGGCCAAAAACCTTCAGACTGTTGGACCTTCTCCTGAAGACCCCAACTCAAATCCTAATATTAGGGGGGAAACTCCTAAAATAGGTAAGGGTAGATCTAAGAGGAAGGGGAAGCAGGTACATTGCCTAACCCCAACCCCTCCAACCAAGAGGCCTAAGACCCAACCTGCTCCCACAAGAGAGGTGGTGAGGAACCTTGGAGGCCCCTCTAGATCTAAGGGAATCCTTTATAAGGACCCCTTGAAAAAGCCTAACATAGGTTCAGAAGTTGTACCAACTTCTGAGGGACTGGTCAACCAGATCCCCTATAACAAAAAGACTGATGTTCCTCAAAGGGTCTGTAGGTCCGTTAGCTTGCAAAAGAAAACCTTTGAGTTCTCCATTGAACATAGGTCAAGGTGTCACCATCAAAATGCTGATGGACTCTCTAGGATGTATATCATCGACTAGAGGTATGAGGTTCATCCGGGAGTGGATTAAATCCTCCTGTCCCTTAGTCTGGGGGGGGCGAGTGTTAGGGAGAATTCTCTGTTTAGGCTGAATTTCCCTACCTAGTGAGTCCCCCAGCAGCTTTGCTGGATTTCTGGGGTTTAATTTTTTTCTCCTGCCAAGAGTGAGACTCTTTTACCCTCACTCTTGGACATGTTGAAGTGTGTTTTCTTGGTTAAACCTTGTGTTGAATGGGCTATGGGGTCTTTTACTCCATAGGGCCTCATGTATTTTTGTGATGTGGGTCACACAGCACCCTCTGTGCCGTGACCCAGGGGTGTCCTAGGGACTCCCCAACATAGACTCCATACCCTGGGACTGACTACTGTCTCCCAGGGCATGTAAAGTCACCAAAGACTTTGCTAGTCTTGAATCCTGAACAGAACCAGTACAAACCATCATATTGTGGACGTACTGGCTGGGGCAATTCGATTGCCCCAGGGTCTGTTAGTCGAGGGGGCACGTCTCCGTCCCCCCTGATCGAGTTTTGGCTGGTGGCAGTGGAAACTACTTTTTATATTCAACCGCGAATATTTCCCTATGGGATTTCCCATTGTTTTAGGCTAACACATTTAATTATTTATTTACGGTAGCCTTAAACATACCGCCGGTTTATATATTTATTTTTATAACTCCGGTTGGGACTTTTTGCCAAAACTTGATTCTAAAATGGCGTTGGTGTTCGCCTCTGTAACTCTGACCCAAAGTGGAGCCCTTTGTTCCACTTTTGGCGGGCTTCTCCACAGAAGCCCTCCAAAGTGGTGCCACTCTGTCTGGGGTACTTAGGAGGGGTGGAGGGGGATTTAGGCACCCTGGACTGAGTTACCTTGGTAACTCAAGTCGCACTCCGTCCTGATTGGCCCAAGTGGTGAGCCGCCCGGCTCACCACTTAGCATGGTTGAGTGACAGCTAGGCTGGGTGAATGGGGGTTTGCTGCATAAAAGCAGGGCTTTGGGGACTGGGACTTCAGAAGTCGCCACAGGACCAAGAATCCGACGAGGGAAGAGCTGAGCCGACCTGCTTCGACGACACCACCCGGTGGAGCCCTGCTGAACCGTCTCACCACTTTTTCCCGACGACCGAGGAGAACTCTTAACGGAGTGGCTCCTTCCCTTGACTGGTGGGGACAACCAGTTTTCGCCTTCTTTCCGTTCTTTGAGGTATCTCGTGGCCGCCTTGCCTGTGCCAAGCACCCCGGCAACCGGAATACCACACTTTACCCCCATACCGCGAAAGTCGGCACCAACCCTTTAACCGGAGGACTCCGCGGCTGGTTTCTTCCCGGGCAGTGCAACGACCCTCTTCTTCTGCTCTTCAGCGAGAACTTCTTCTCCCCTGACCGACGTCGAGCCCTGCTGCCACTGCCTGGAACAACTGCCACCGCTGGAGGATCCTTTCCGCTTAAGGTACTGTGTTCTGCCTGGCTTCCCTTGCTACCGACTGTACGGGGTAGATTTAGTCCCCGGCTTTCGAACCTGGGAGTGCCTGGGACACTTTGGCTAAACTTTCTGAGCCACTCTAACCTCTTTTTGACTCTTTGCAAGACTTTGAATCTCTAACTAACAGTGTGATCTTGGGCACATTTTCGCTCCGGCTACTCTAAGAGTGGGCCCTGCCTAGTGACTTTTGCTCACCTGTGACTTTATTCTTCTTTAAGCCTATTGCAAGTGCTCTGGACCTTAGAGTGGTGTGTCTAACCCATTTCTGCTTTTTCTCTCCCTTTCTTGGAAACTACTAGAGTGTCATCTAACGTTAAGCACTCACCTCTGTTTTAATTAAGTGGTGTTTACTTAGAGTTGTCTAGATAGGAGAAAGGATTGAATCTACTTTCATTATAACTGTGTTGAAGTGCTTTTACTATATTTTTGCTAGAGTGTTTTTAACTTATGTGTATTTTAAATAAATAACTATATACTTTTGAAACCAAGCTCTGGTCAGTGTTTGCTTGTGCTATTGTGTTTTGGTACATATTGTGTATACTTTACATACTGCCTAACTCTTCTTGAGAGAAGTCTGACTGCTCAGCCACAGCTACCAGGTAAATCTGGGTGGTACAGACTGCTACCAAAGGGGTTTACTGCTCTACCTGTAGTCTTAAATCTTTTGCAGTGTTCCCCAAGGGAACTGCACAGGTTTCTGCCTAACATCGGCCCAGAATTTATTACCCAGAAACCCCTGCACAGTCCAAAATTAGGCGAAAAAACCCCCATTTTCTGCACATTTCACTCAGCTCACTCACCGAAACACACCACCAACAACACATGGCCTACCGTCCCGCGTTCCTACAGGTGTCCCGATGAAAACGGTACCTCACATGTGTGGGTGCACCTATCTGGGCGCCAAGGGGAAAGCCTAGAACACGGGCAACCCCAAGTCTTTCGGCACAGCATCATTTCAGGAATTCTGCTCATGCGCACACCTTATAGATTTGGGCCTAGGGTGTCCAAGCCACCAAGGAAAACAGGGAACCCCATTCATTTCCAAAAAGAGGACACCCGTGGGAATCCGCAGAGGTCTGACTTGCACAAATCGGCACAGAATGTATTACCAAGAATGTATTACCCCAGCAAAGTCCGAAATGTGGCAAAAAAACTGCATTTTCCGCACATTTCACTTAGCGCACCCACCGAAACACGCCGACAACAACACATAGCCTACCATCCCGCGTTCCCACAGGTGTCCCGATGAAAACGGTACCTCACATGTGTGGGTGCACCTATCTGGGCGCCAAGGGGAAAGCCTAGAACACGGGCAACCCCAAGTCTTTCGGCACAGCATCATTTCAGGAATTCTGCTCATGCGCACACCTTATAGATTTGGGCCTAGGGTGTCCAAGCCACCAAGGAAAACAGGGAACCCCATTCATTTCCAAAAAGAGGACACCCGTGGGAATCCGCAGAGGTCTGACTTGCACAAATCGGCACAGAATGTATTACCAAGAATGTATTACCCCAGCAAAGTCCAAAATGTGGCAAAAAAACTGCATTTTCCGCACATTTCACTTAGCGCACCCACCGAAACACGCCGACAACAACACATAGCCTACCATCCCGGGTCCCCAGACGTGTCCCGATGAAAACGGTACATCACATGTGTGGGTGAACCTACCTGGGCGCCAAGGGGAAAGCATAAAACAAGGGTAATCCCAAGTCTTTCGGCACAGCATCATTTCGGAAATTCTGCTCATGCGCACACCCTACAGATTTGGGCCTAGGGTGTCCAAGCCACCAAGGAAAACAGGGAATCCCATGCATTTCTGAAAAGAGGAAACCTGTGGGAATCGGCAGAGGTCTGACTTGCGCAAATCGGCCCAGAATTTATTACCCAGAAACCCCAGCAAAGTCCGAAATGTGGCAAGAAAAAATACATCTTGTACACATTTCACTTGGCTCACCCACCGAAACACGCCGCCAACAACACATAGCCTACCATCCCGCGTTTCCACAGGTGTCCCGATGAAAACGGTACGTCACATGTGTGGGTGCACCTACCTGGGCACCAAGGGGAAAGCCTAAAACAAGGGTAACCCCAAGTGTTTCGGCACAGCATCATTTCCGAAATTCTGCTCATGCGCACACCCTACAGATTTGGGCCTAGGGTGTTCAAGCCACCAAGGAAAACAGGGAACCCCAAGCATTTCCAAAAAGAGGAAACCTGTGGGAATCTGCAGAGGTCTGACTTGCGCAAATTGGCCCAGAATGTATTACCCAGAAACCCCAGCAAAGTCCGAAATGTGGCAAGAGAAAAATGCATCTTGTACACATTTCACTTGGCTCACCCACCGAAACACGCTGCCAACAACACATGGCCTACTGTCCCATGTTCCCACAGGTGTCCTGATGAAAACGGTACCTAACATGTGTGGGTGCACCTACTTGGGCGCCAAGGGGAAAGCCTAAAACACGGGTGACCCCAAGTCTTTCGGCACAGTATCATTTCAGGAATTCTGCTCATGCGCACACCCTACAGATTTGGGCCTAGGGTGTCCGAGCCACCAAGGAAAGGAGGGAACCCCATGCATTTCCGAAATCAGGATACTCGTGGGAAACCGCAGAGTTCTGACTTGCATAAATCGGCCCAGAATTTATTACCAAGAAACCCCTGCAAAGTCCGAAATTAGGCAGAAAAAAACCCATTTTCTGCACATTTCACTTAGCACACCCACCGAAACACGCCGCCAACAACACATAGCCTACCATCCCGCGCTCCCACAGGTGTCCCGATGAAAACGGTACATCACATGTGTGGGTGCACCTACCTGGGCACCAAGGGGAAAGCCTAAAAGAAGGGTAACCCCAAGTCTTTCGGCACAGCATCATTTCAGAAATTCTGCTCATGCGCACACCCTACAGATTTGGGCCTAGGGTGTTCAAGCCACCAAGGAAAACAGGGAACCCCAAGCATTTCCAAAAAGAGGAAACCTGTGGGAATCTGCAGAGGTCTGACTTGCGCAAATTGGCCCAGAATTTATTACCCAGAAACCCCAGCAAAGTCCAAAATGTGGCAAGAAAAAAATGCATCTTGTACACATTTCACTTGGCTCACCCACCGAAACACACTGCCAACAACACATTCCGCAGAGGTCTGACTTGCGCAAATCGGCCAAGAATGTATTACCCAGAAACCCCTGCACAGTCCAAAATTAGGCGAAAAAAACCCCATTTTCTGCACATTTCACTCAGCTCACCCACCGAAACACACCACCAACAACACATGGCCTACCGTCCCGCGTTCCTACAGGTGTCCCGATGAAAACGGTACCTCACATGTGTGGGTGCACCTATCTGGGCGCCAAGGGGAAAGCCTAGAACACGGGCAACCCCAAGTCTTTCGGCACAGCATCATTTCAGGAATTCTGCTCATGCGCACACCTTATAGATTTGGGCCTAGGGTGTCCAAGCCACCAAGGAAAACAGGGAACCCCATTCATTTCCGAAAAGAGGACACCCGTGGGAATCCGCAGAGGTCTGACTTGCACAAATCGGCACAGAATGTATTACCAAGAATGTATTACCCCAGCAAAGTCCGAAATGTGGCAAAAAAACTGCATTTTCCGCACATTTCACTTAGCGCACCCACCGAAACACGCCGACAACAACACATAGCCTACCATCCCGCGTTCCCACAGGTGTCCCGATGAAAACGGTACCTCACATGTGTGGGTGCACCTATCTGGGCGCCAAGGGGAAAGCCTAGAACACGGGCAACCCCAAGTCTTTCGGCACAGCATCATTTCAGGAATTCTGCTCATGCGC
Source organism: Ambystoma mexicanum (assembly GCF_040938575.1). Taxonomy (NCBI): domain Eukaryota; kingdom Metazoa; phylum Chordata; class Amphibia; order Caudata; family Ambystomatidae; genus Ambystoma; species Ambystoma mexicanum. Next base: position 1,152,716,668 of record NC_090932.1, read on the forward strand.
ACACCTTATAGATTTGGGCCTAGGGTGTCCAAGCCACCAAGGAAAACAGGGAACCCCATTCATTTCCGAAAAGAGGACACCCGTGGGAATCCGCAGAGGTCTGACTTGCACAAATCGGCACAGAATGTATTACCAAGAATGTATTACCCCAGCAAAGTCCGAAATGTGGCAAAAAAACTTCATTTTCCGCACATTTCACTTAGCGCACCCACCGAAACACGCCGACAACAACACATAGCCTACCATCCCGCGTTCCCACAGGTGTCCCGATGAAAACGGTACGTCACATGTGTGGGTGCACCTACCTGGGCGCCAAGGGGAAAGCATAAAACAAGGGTAATCCCAAGTCTTTCGGCACAGCATCATTTCGGAAATTCTGCTCATGCGCACACCCTACAGATTTGGGCCTAGGGTGTCCAAGCCACCAAGGAAAACAGGGAATCCCATGCATTTCTGAAAAGAGGAAACCTGTGGGAATCGGCAGAGGTCTGACTTGCACAAATCGGCCCAGAATTTATTACCCAGAAACCCCAGCAAAGTCCGAAATGTGGCAAGAAAAAATGCATCTTGTACACATTTCACTTGGCTCACCCACCGAAACACGCTGCCAACAACACATGGCCTACTGTCCCATGTTCCCACAGGTGTCCTGATGAAAACGGTACCTAACATGTGTGGGTGCACCTACTTGGGCGCCAAGGGGAAAGCCTAAAACACGGGTGACCCCAAGCCTTTCGGCACAGCATCATTTCAGGAATTCTGCTCATGCGCACACCCTACAGATTTGGGCCTAGGGTGTCCGAGCAATCAGGGAAAACAGGGAACCCCATGCATTTGCAAAAACAGGACACCCGTGGGAATCCACAGAGGTCTGACTTTCGCAAATCGGCCCAGAATTTATTACCCAGAAACCCCGGCAAACTCCGAAATTAGGCAAACCCCCCCCATTTTCTGCACATTTCACTCAGCTCACCCACCGAAACACACCGCCAACAACACATGGCCTACCGTTCCAAGTTCCTATAGGTGTCCCGATGAAAACAGTACCTCACATGTGTGGGTGCACCTACCTGGGCGCCAAGGGGAAAGCCTAGAACAGGGGCAACCCCAAGTCTTTCGGCACAGCATAATTTCAGGAATTCTGCTCATGCGCACACCCTATAGATTTGGGCCTAGGTTGTCCAAGCCACCAAGGAAAACAGGGAACCCCATTCATTTCCGAAAAGAGGACACCCGTGGGAATCCGCAGAGGTCTGACTTGCACAAATCGGCACAGAATGTATTACCAAGAATGTATTACCCCAGCAAAGTCCGAAATGTGGCAAAAAAAACGCATTTTCCGCACATTTTACTTAGCGCGCCCACCGAAACATGCCGACAATAACACATAGCCTACCATCACGCGTTCTCACAGGTGTCCCGATGAAAACGGTACGTCACATGTGTGGGTGCACCTACCTGGGCACCAAGAGGGAAGCCTAAAACAAGGGTAACCCCAAGTCTTTCGGCACAGCATCATTTCAGGAATTCTGCTCATGCGCACACCCTACAGATTTGGGCCTAGGGTGTCCGAGCCACCAAGGAAAGTAGGGAACCCCATGCATTTCCGAAATCAGGATACCCGTGGGAATCCGCAGAGGTCTGACTTGCGCAAATCGGCCCAGAATTTATTACCCAGAAACCCTGGCAAAGTCTGAAATTAGGCAAAAAAAAACACATTTTCTGCACATTTCTCTCAGCTCACCCACCGAAACACACCGCCAACAACACATGGCCTATCGTCCCGCGTTCCTACAGGTGTCCCAATGAAAACGGTACCTCACATGTGTGGGTGCACCTATCTGGTCGCCAAGGGGAAAGCCTCGAACACGGGCAACCCCAAGTCTTTCGGCACAGCATCATTTCAGGAATTCTGCTCATGCGCACACCCTATAGATTTTGGCCTAGGGTGTCCAAGCCACCAAGGAAAACAGGGAACCCCATTCATTTCCGAAAAGAGGACACCCGTGGGAATCCGCAGAGGTATGACTTGCACAAATCGGCACAGAATGTATTACCAAGAATGTATTACCCCAGCAAAGTCCGAAATGTGGAAAAAAAAAACGCATTTTCCGCACATTTCACTTAGCGCACCAACCGAAACACGCCGACAACAACACATAGCCTACCATCCCGCGTTCCCACAGGTGTCCCGATGAAAACGGTACATCACATGTGTTGGTGCACCTACCTGGGCGCCAAGGGGAAAGCCTAAAACAAGGGCACCCCCAAGTCTTTCGGCACAGCATCATTTCGGAAATTCTGCTCATGCGCACACCCTACAGATTTGGGCCTAGGGTGTCCAAGCCACCAAGGAATACAGGGAACCCCATGAATTTCTGAAAAGAGGAAACCTGTGGGAATCGGCAGAGGTCTGACTTGCGCAAATCGGCCAAGAATTTATTACCCAGAAACCCCAGCAAAGTCCGAAATGTGGCAAGAATAAAATGCATCTTGTACACATTTCACTTGGCTCACCCACCGAAACACGCTGCCAACAACACATGGCCTACTGTCCCATGTTCCCACAGGTGTCCTGATGAAAACGGTACCTAACATGTGTGGGTGCACCTACTTGGGCGCCAAGGGGAAAGCCTAAAACACGGGTGACCCCAAGTCTTTCGGCACAGCATCATTTCAGGAATTCTGCTCATGCGCACACCCTACAGATTTGGGCCTAGGGTGTCCGAGCAATCAGGGAAAACAGGGAACCCCATGCATTTCCAAAAACAGGACACCCGTGAGAATCCGCAGAGGTCTAACTTGCACAAATCGGCCCCAAATTTATTACCCAGAAACCCCGGCAAAGTCCAAAATTAGGCAAACCCCCCCCCCCATTTTCTGCACATTTCACTCAGCTCACCCACGAAAACACACCGCCAACAACACATGGCCTACCGTCCCGTGTTCCTACAGGTGTCCCGATGAAAACGGCACCTCACATGTGTGGGTGCACCTACCTGGGCGCCAAGGGGAAAGCCTAGAACACGGGCAACCCCAAGTCTTTCAGCACAGCATCATTTCAGGAATTCTGCTCATGCGCACACCCTATAGATTTGGGCCTAGGGTGTCCAAGCCAACAAGGAAAACAGGGAACCCCACTCATTTCCGAAAAGAGGACACCCGTGGGAATCCGCAGAGGTCTGACTTGCACAAATCGGCACAGAATGTATTACCAAGAATGTATTACCCCAGCAAAGTCCGAAATGTGGCAAAAAAACGCATTTTCCGCACATTTCACTTAGCGCACACACCAAAACACGCCGCCAACAACACATAGCCTACCATCCCGCGTTTCCACAGGTGTCCCGATGAAAACGGTACATCACATGTGTGGGTGCACCTACCTGGGCACCAAGGGGAAAGCCTAAAACAAGGGTAACCCCAAGTGTTTCGGCACAGCATCATTTCCGAAATTCTGCTTATGCGCACACCCTACAGACTTGGGCCTAGGGTGTTCAAGCCACCAAGGAAAACAGGGAACCCCAAGCATTTCCAAAAAGAGGAAACCTGTGGGAATCTGCAGAGGTCTGACTTGCGCAAATTGGCCCAGAATGTATTACCCAGAAACCCCAGCAAAGTCCGAAATGTGGCAAGAGAAAAATGCATCTTGTACACATTTCACTTGGCTCACCCACCGAAACACGCTGCCAACAACACATGGCCTACTGTCCCATGTTCCCACAGGTGTCCTGATGAAAACGGTACCTAACATGTGTGGGTGCACCTACTTGGGCGCCAAGGGGAAAGCCTAAAACACGGGTGACCCCAAGTCTTTCGGCACAGTATCATTTCAGGAATTCTGCTCATGCGCACACCCTACAGATTTGGGCCTAGGGTGTCCGAGCCACCAAGGAAAGGAGGGAACCCCATGCATTTCCGAAATCAGGATACTCGTGGGAAACCGCAGAGTTCTGACTTGCATAAATCGGCCCAGAATTTATTACCAAGAAACCCCGGCGAAGTCCAAAATTAGGCAGAAAAAAACCCCATTTTCTGCACATTTCACTTAGCACACCCACCGAAACACGCCGCCAACAACACATAGCCTACCATCCCGCGTTCCCACAGGTGTCCCGATGAAAACGGTACATCACATGTGTGGGTGCACCTACCTGGGCACCAAGGGGAAAGCCTAAAAGAAGGGTAACCCCAAGTCTTTCGGCACAGCATCATTTCAGAAATTCTGCTCATGCGCACACCCTACAGATTTGGGCCTAGGGTGTTCAAGCCACCAAGGAAAACAGGGAACCCCAAGCATTTCCAAAAAGAGGAAACCTGTGGGAATCTGCAGAGGTCTGACTTGCGCAAATTGGCCCAGAATTTATTACCCAGAAACCCCAGCAAAGTCCAAAATGTTGTGAAAAAAACGCATCTTGCACACATTTCACTCGGCTCACCCACCGAAACACGCCGCCAACAACACATGGCCTACTGTCCCACGTTCCCACAGGTGTCCTGATGAAAACGGTACCTAACATGTGTGGGTGCACCTACATGGGCGCCAAGGCGAAAGCCTAAAACACGGGTGACCCCAAGTCTTTCGGCACAGCATCATTTCAGGAATTCTGCTCATGCGCACACCCTACAGATTTGGGCCTAGGGTGTCCGAGCCACCAAGGAAAACAGGGAACCCCATGCATTTCCAAAAACAGGACACCCGTGGGAATCCGCAAAGGTCTGACTTGCGCAAATCGGCCCAGAATTTATTACCCAGAAACCCCAGCAAATTCCGAAATTAGGCCAAAACACCCCCCCATTTTCTGCACATTTCACTCAGCTCACCCACCGAAACACACCGCCAACAACACATGGCCTACCGTCCCGCGTTCCTACAGGTGTCCCGATGAAAACGGTACCTCACATGTGTGGGTGCACCTACCTGGGTGCCAAGGGGAAAGCCTAGAACACGGGTAACCCCAAGTCTTTTAGCACAGCATCATTTCAGGAATTCTGCTCATGCGCACACCCTATAGATTTGGGCCTAGGGTGTCCAAGCCACCAAGGAAAAAAGGGAACCCCATTCATTTCCGAGAAGAGGACACCCGTGGGAATCTGCAGAGGTCTGACTTGCACAAATCGGCACAGAATGTATTACCAAGAATGTATTACCCCAGCAAAGTCCGAAATGTGGCAAAAAATATGCATTTTCCGCACATTTCACTTAGTGATCCCACCAAAACACCCCGACAACAACACATGGCCTACCGTCCCGCGTTCCCACAGTAGTCCTGATGAAAACGGTACCTCACATGTGTGGGTGCACAAACCTGGGCGCCAAGGGGAAAGCCTAAAACACGGATTACCCCAAGTCTTTCGGCACAGCATCATTTCAGGAATTCTACTCAAGCGCACACCCTACAGATTTGGGCGTAGGGTGTCCGAGCCACCAAGGAAAACAGGGAACCCCATTCATTTCCGAAAAGAGGACACCCATGGGAATCCACAGAGGTCTGACTTGCGCAAATCGGCCCAGAATGTATTACCCAGAATGTATTACCCCAGCAAAGTCCGAAATGTGGCAAAAAAAACGCATTTTCCGCACATTTCACTTGGCGCACCCACCGGAACACGCTGACAACAACACATGCCCTACCGTCCCGCATTCCCACAGTTGTCCTGATGTAAACAGTACCTCACATGCGTGGGTGCACAAACCTGGGCGCCAAAGGGAAAGCCTAAAAAACGGATTACCCCATGTCTTTCGGCATAGCATCATTTCAGGAATTCTGCTCAAGCACACACCCTACAGATTTGGGCCTCGGGTGTCCAAGCCACCAAGGAAAACAGGGACCCCATTCATTTCCGAAAAGAGGACACCCATGGGAATCCGAAGAGGTCTGACTTGCACAAATCGGCCCAGAATGTATTACCCAGAAACCACAGTAAAGTCCAAAATGTGAAAAAAACGCATCTTGTACACATTTCACTCAGCTTAGCCACTGAAACATGCTAACATCAACACATAGCCTACCGTCCCGCTTTCCCACAGGCATCGCGATGAAAACGGTACATCACAAGTGTGGGTGCACCTACGTGGGTGCCAAGGGGAAAGCCTAAAACAAGGGTAACCCCAAGTCTTTCGGCACAAATTCATTTCAGGAATTCTGCTCATGCGCACAGCCTACAGATTTGGGCCTAGGGTGTCCAAGCAACCAAGGAAAACTGGGAACCCCATGCATTTCTGAAAAGAGGACACCCGTGGGAATCTGCAGAGGTCTAACTTGTACAAATCTGCCCGGAATTTATTACCCAGAAACCACAGTAAAGTCCAAAATGTGGCAAAAAAAATGCATCTTGCACACATTTCACTCGGCTCACCCACCGAAACACGCCACCAAAAACACATGGCCTACCGTCCCGCGTTCCCACAGGTGTCCTGATGAAAACGGTAGCTCACATGTTTGGTTAAACTGACCTGGGCGCCAAGGGGAAAGGCTAAAACACGGGTAACCCGAAGTCTTTCGGCACAGCATCATTTCAGGAATTCTGCTCATGCGCACACCCTACAGATTTGGGACTAGGGTGTCCAAGCCACCAAGGAAAACAGGCAACCCCATGCATTTCTAAAAAGAGGATACCTGTGGGAATCCGCAGAGGTCTGACTTGCGCAAATCGGCCCAATATTTAATACCCAGAAACCCTGGCAAAGTCTGAAATTAGGCGAAAAAACCCGCATTTTCCGCACATTTCAATCAGCTTGTAAGTTTAGAAACTACCCTACCGAAGCATAGAAGGTATATTATATTGGCCGAAAGCCAATCGCATCATGAGCCCTACATCGACAATAAACAATCGTCAACATAAGATAGAGCGTCCATTTTGTGCTGTAACATCCGCCATTTGCTTCCCTTTTTCCCTTCTGTTCAACGCTTTGCAAAATGTATTTTTCCGTAAGCTCAAGCACAGAGCAAGGCCACGGTTTGCACGTTGAGAGACCGGCTCAGACAGAAGCGCCAAACAGTACAGAAATACATTGTTTTCTCCCTCACAAGTCCTTGAAGGCGGGCAGCCAGGCACTTAATCAGCGGGCCAGGTGCCGGCCGGTCTTGCTGAAGCTGTAGAAACAGGCCGTTAAAGCATGAATGATACTTTCCTAGCGGCCCCCCTTTTGGGGCTCTCCTTAGATCAAGCTGACCCCTAGTTCACGAATAGAAACCAGTAGATAACATGCTTCGGAATGTGTCTCTCCTACGAACACAGTATCCTCGCTGAACAAGTGCCTTGTGTACTTCATAACAAAGAACTATGTCTGTTTAGTGCAAATTGCAACTGTTGCTAAAACAAGTATTATAGATTGAGTAAGAAACGTGTCATAATGTGTCATATTTTTCGTAGTTGTCAATCACCGAACCCTAGCTCAAGAAGATACATTATGGGTGGTTTCGACGTGTCACAAAGAGATAGTATGATTGTCTTTTTATATATATGAGACTGTTGTAGAATGTTCGCTCTTTTGCGTCTCACGAAGTCTGAGTGAAACACGTTGCAAGACGTCAGACCCAGTCGGCCGACTGAGAATATTTGCTTGGCAATAAACCCTAGTACTTGGAAATTGAACTTCGTGTCTGTCGTATCACTTGGTGTATGGTGATTGTGCCTTGTTTCCATACGCAAGGGTCTTCAGGTCCTAGCAAGCTCACCCACCGAAACATGCCACCAACAAAACATAGCCTACCGCCCCGCGTTCCCACAGGTGTCCCGATGAAAACGGTACATCACATGTGTGGGTGCACCTACCTGGGCACCAAGGGGAAAGCATAAAACATGGGTAACCCAAGTCTTTCGGCAAAGCATAATTTCAGGAATTCAGCTCATGCGCACACCCTACATATTTGGGCCTAGGGTGTCCAAGCCACCAAGCAGAACAGTGAACCCCATGTATTTTTTCGAAAAGAGGACACCCGTGAGAATCCGCAGAGGTCTGACTTGCGCAAATCCGCCCAGAATTTATTACCCAGAAACCCTGGCAAAATCCAAAATTAGGCGGAAAACCCCCCATTTTCCACACATTTCACTCAGTTCACCCATCGAAACACGCCGCCAACAACACATGGCCTACCGTCCAGCATTCCCACAGGTGGTGTCCCGATGAAAACGGTACCTCACATGTGTGGGTGCACCTACCTGGGCGCCAAGGGGAAAGCCTAAAACACAGGTAACCCCAAGTCTTTTGGCAAAGCATCATTTCAGGAATTCTGCTCATGCGCACACCCTGCAGATTTGGGCCTAGGGTGTCCAAGCCATCATGAAAAACAGGGAACTCCATGCATTTCCGAAAAGAGGACACCCGTGGGAATCCGCAGAGGTCTGACGCGCAAATCGGCACAGAATGTATTACCCATAAACCCTGGCAAAGTCTGAAATTAGGCGAAAAAACCCCCATTTTCCGCACATTTCAATCAGTTTGTAAGTTTAGAAACTATCCTACCGAAGCATAGAAGGTATATTATATTGGCCGAAAGCCAATCGCATCATGAGCCCTACATCGCCAATAAACAATCGTCAACATAAGATAGAGCGTCCATTTTGTGCTGTAACATCCGCCATTTGCTTCCCTTTTTCCCTTCTGTTCAATGCTTTGCAAAATGTATTTTTCCATAAGCTCATGCACAGAGCAAGGCCACGGTTTGCACGTTGAGAGACCGGCTCAGACAGAAGCGCCAAACAATACAGAAATACATTGTTTTTCTCCTTCACAAGTCCTTGAAGGTGAGCAGCGAGGCATTTAATCAGCGGGCCAGGTGCCGGCCGGTCTCGCTGAAGCTGTAGAAACAGGCCATTAAAGCATGAATTATACTTTCCTAGAGGCCCCCCTTTTGGGGCTCTCCTTAGATCAAGCTGACCCCTAGTTCACTAATAGAAACCAGTAGATAACATGCTTTGGAATGTGTCTCTCCTACGAACACAGTATCCTCGCTGAACAAGTGCCTTGTGTTCTTCATAACAAAGAACTATGTCTGCTTAGTGCAAATTGCAACTGCTGCTAAAACAAGTATTATAGATTGAGTAAGAAACGTGTCATAATGTGTCATATTTGTCATAGTTGTCAATCACCGAACCCTAGCTCAAGAAGATACATTATGGGCGGTTTTGATGTGTCACAAAGAGATAGTATGATTGTCTTTTTATATATATGAGACTGTTGTAGAATGTTCGCTCTCTTGCGTCTCACGAGTTCTGGGTGTTAGGCAGAAACCTGTGCAGTTCCCTTTGGGAACACTGCAAAAGATTTAGGACTACGTGTTAGCAGTTAACCCACTTGGTAGCAGTCTGTACCACCCAGATTTACCTGGTAGCTGTGGCTGAGCAGTCAGACTTCCCTCAAGAAGAGTTAGGCAGTATGCAAAGTATACACAATAGGTACTCCAATACAATTGCACAAGCAAACACAGACCAGAGCTTTGGTATCAAAGTATATAATTATTTATTTAACCACACACTGTTTGAAACACTCCAACACTCTTATTTGTAAAACACTCTAAACACAGTTACTATTATGATATATACAACCCTTATTCCTTATCAGACAAGTCTTAGTTAACACCACTTATTTCCAGCCAGAGGTGAGCGCTTAACTATAGATGGCACTCCAATAAGTTCATGAAAAAAGGAGGGAAAAAGGCAGAATATGTGAAGTTACACCACTCTAAGATTTAGGAACACTTTTAGCAAGGCAGAAGAGCAAAAGTCACTGGTGAGCCGAAGTCCATAGGCTGGGCTCACTCTTAGAGAGAGCAGAGCACAAATGCGCCCAAGATCACACAGTTACACTAGGCTTTGGAAGTCTTGCAGAGAGTTCGAAAAGAGTTTAGAGAGGCTCAGAAAAGTTTAGCCAGGGTGTCCCAGGCTAACCCAGGTTCGAAAGCCGGGGGCTAAATCTACCCCGTACAGTCGGTGGCAAGGGAAGCCAGGCGGAACACGGTACCTTAAGTGGGAAGGATCCTCCAGCGGTGGCAGTTGTTCCTGGCAGCGGGTGCAAGTCTCGGCGACGTCCAGAGGAAGAAAAGATCTCGACTTGGAGGAAAGATGAAGGTCGTTGCACTGCCAGGGAAGAAACCAGCCGCAGAGTTTTCCGGTTAAAGGTATTACCCTTTATTTCGCAGTCGTAGTAAAACGTGGTATTCCGGTTGCCGGGGTGCTTGGCACAGGCAAGGCGGCCACGAGATGCGTAGGGAAGGCGAAAAGACGGTGAAACTGGTTATCCCCACCAGTCAAAGGAAGAAGACTCTCCGGCGGGAGATCTCCTCTGTCGTTGGGAAAAAGTGGTGAGACGGTCCAGCAGGGCTCCATCGGTGGTGGTGCCGTGGCAGGTCAGCTCAGCTTCTCCCTCGTCGGATTCTTAGGTCCTGTGGAGACTTCTGAAGTTCCAGTCCCCAAAGCCCTGCTTTTATGCAGCAAACCCCCATTCACTCAGCCTAGCTGTCACTCAAACATGCTAAGTGGTGAGCGGACGTCTCAACACTTGGGCCAATCAGGATGGAGTGCGACTTGAGTTGCCTAGGCAACTCAGTCCAGGGTGCCTAAATTCCCCTCCACTCCTCCTAAGTACCCCAGACAGAGTGGCACCACTTTGGAGGGCTTCTGTGGAGAAGCCCACCAAAAAGTGGAACAAAGGGCTCGACTTGGGTTGGAGTCACAGAAGAGAACACAAACGCCATTTTAGAACTGAGTTTTGGCAAAAAATACCAACCGGAGAATTAATAATAAATAAATAAACCGGTGGTATGTTCGAGGCTATCATAATTAAATAAATAAAGATAGTAGCCTCGAACAATGGGAAAATCCCATAGAGAAATATTCGCGGTTGAATATAAAAAGTAGTATCCACTGCCACCAGCCAAAACTCGATCAGGGGGGAGGGAGACGTGCCCCCTCGACTAACAGACCCCGGGGCAATCGAGTCGCCCCGGCCAGTCCGTCCACAATATGATGGTTTGTACTGGTTCTGTTCAGAATTCAAGACTAGTAAAGTCAATGGTGACTTTACATGCCCTGGGAGACAGTAGTCAGTCCCAGGGTATGGAGTCTATACTGGGGGGTCAATATGACACCCCTGTGTTACTGCACTGAGGGTGCTGTGTAACACACATCACAAAAACACAGGAAGCCCTATGGAGTAAAAGACCCCATAGCCCATTAAACACATTTAGAGTCAAAGGAAAACACTCAAATCATGTCCAAGAGTGAGGGTAAAAGAGTCTCACTCTTGGCAGGAGAAAAAAATAAACCCCAAAAATCCAGCAAAGCTGCTGGGGGGACTCACTAGGTTAGGAAATTCAGCCTAAACAGAGAATTCTCCCTAACACTGGGTGACACACGTTGCGAGACGTCAGACCCAGTCGGCCGACTGAGAATATTTGCTTGGCAATAAACCCTAGTACTTGGAAATTGAACTTCGTGTCTGTCGTATCACTTGGTGTATGGTGATTGTGCCTTGTTTCCATACGCAAGGGTCTTCAGGGCCTAGCAAGCTCACCCACCGAAACACACCGCCAACAAAACATAGCCTACCGTCCCGCATTCCCACAGGTGTCCCGATGAAAACGGTACATCACATGTGTGGGTGCACCTACCTGGACGCCAAGGGGAAAGCCTAGAACACGGGTAACCCCAAGTCTTTCGGCACAGCCTCATTTCAGGAATTCTGCTCATGCGCACACCCTACAGATTTGGGCCTAGGGTGTCCAAGCCACCAAGGAAAACAGGGAACCGCATTAATTTCCGAAAAGAGGACACCCGTGGGAATCCGCAGAGGTCTGACTTGCGCAAATCGGCCCAGAATGTATGACTCAGAAACCCCAGCAAAGTCTGAAATGTGGCAAAAAAAATGCATTTTCCGCACATTTCACTTGGCGCACCCAAGGAAACACGCCGACAACAACACATGGGGCCTCATTACGACCCAGGCGGTAAGTTACCGCCTGGGCCGTGACTTTACCACCATGGCGTAAACTATGTTTACGCCATGGTGGTAGGCGGACTTACCGCCCCATTCCAACCTTGGCGGGGCGGTAAATCCCCATTTTCCCATTTTCCCTTCCCCATTCCCATTTCGCCCCATAGGGCATAATGGGAGTGGGGAAGGCGTTAATTACGCCACCGTAAATTACGGTGGCGTAATTAACTCCATGGTACCTTAGCGCCATGGATTTTAACACCTGCTAAAAGCAGGTGTTAAGTCCGCCATGGCGCTAAGGGACCTCGTACTCAGGCGGTAAGGGTCGGCGCTGTTTACACCGCCGTAAAACCCTTACCGCCTGAGTCGTAATGAGGCCTATGGTGTTAGGCAGAAACCTGTGCAGTTCCCTTGGGGACCACTGCAAAAAGTTTAAGACTACAGTTGTTAGCAGTAAACCCAATTGGTAGCAGTCTGCACCACCCAGATTTACCTGGGAGCTGTGGCTGAGCAGTCAGATCTCTCTCAAGAAGAGTTAGGCAGTATGTATAGTATACACATTAGGTACAAAAATACAGTAGCACAAGCAAACACTGACCAGAGCTTTGGTATAAAAGTATATAATTATTTATTTAAAAACACACTTGTAAAAATACACTGGCACTAATATGTCAAGCAAGTTCAAACACAGTCATTAGAAATATATACACCTCCCTGATTAATTATTTGACAAGTCTAAGTTAAGACACCACTTATTTGCAAAACAGAGGTGAGCGTGTAATCTTAGAAGGCACTCCAATAATTCAGTTTAAAAAGGGAGAGAAAAGGCAGAAATAGGAAACCACACAATACCAACAATTTTAAAGAACCACAGCAAGTCAAGAAAGGCAGGGTCTACTGTAGAGCAAAAAGTTCATAGGCCAGGCCCACTCTTGGAGAGAGCAAGGCGGAATGTGCCCAAGATACCACAGTTGAAGTACACTTTAAAAGTCTTTACATATAGTTCAAAAAGGAGTTAGATCAGTTCAGAAAAGTTAGTTAACAGGTCCGAGGTCACCCCAGGATAGAGAGTCAAGGATTTATGGGACACCTTGAACAGTCTGCTGCAAGGGAGACCAGGGACACAGTACCTGAAATGGTGAGAAAGCTCCAGCGGGGGCAGTTGTTCCTGGCAGCGGGTGCAAGTCGGGGCTTCGTCCAGGGGAAGAGAAGATCTCGACGTGGAGGAAAGCTGGAGGTCGTTTCCCGGTTAAAAGGTACTACCCTTTTATTCGCGGTAGTGGTGAAGCGTGGCTATCTGGCCGCCGGGGTGCTTGGCACGGTCGATTCGACCACAAGACGATCCAGGAAGGCGAAAAAGGCGAACTGGTTAACCCCACCAGCTCAAAGATAGAAGACTCTCCTGGAAGAAGATCTTCCCTGTCGTTGGGAAGTGGTGAGTTCGGTTCAGCAGGGCTCCACCGGTGGTGTCGTCGTTGCAGGTCGGCTCAGCTTCTCCCTCTTCGCATTCTTTTTTTTTTTTTTTTAAATTTTATTTTGAAAATAAACAACACAAACCAAACTTGCAGCATTAATTACAATAGACTCGTAAACATCAATTAACACTCGTTACTGCGCCCCAATCCCCCCCCCCGCTCAAGAGCTTATCAACATTTCGGTTCTGCATCCACTGCGTGTGGCTGGGTATCGCTTCCTTCCGAAGCTGCAGGGTCCACTACCGTGCCAAACAGTCCTGTAATTAACATCCTCCAAGCCGTCAGGTTACCTACATCTTCCTCCCCGCAATTGCTTCATGCCTCCTGCCATACCACTGTTTCAGCCTCCGCCCATTTTTGCAAGTCCCGCCACCATACCTCTATCCGTGGCTTGTGGCATTGCTTCCAGCTCATGGCTATCCTTCTTTTAGCAAGCACATATGCCAAGTCCCTCAGTTTCCCAAGGTGTTTAGTGTTCCGTGGTCTGGGGAACCCTCCCAGCAGGCAGGCCCAGGCCGTATCTTTGTGTAGCAGGACCCCTTTGTCTGCTAGTTTCCGTGCCACTTCCCCCCAAAAAGCTTCAATCACTGGTCAAGACCAGAACATGTGTGCCATATCCGCATCTTCCTCATCGCATTTCGGACATGCTTGTCTCCCTGCGTTCGCAAACTTAGATATTCTTTTCGGGGTCATATAGGCTCTATGCGTTATATATAGCTGTATTTGCTGCAATCTAGCATTTCTGGACACTTTCTTATGGTATCCCATGGCCCGTTCCCACATCCCATCGGTCAACTGTGCCCCCACCTCCGCTTCCCAGTCAAGCCTCAATTCCATCAAGTCCTTCCCCACCCGGGTCATCACCACCTCGTATAACCTAGAGATCTCGTGCCCTCCCTCCGATATGTCATATATCGTTCCAATTAGAGCGTCTGGCTCTTCCGCCAGCACAGTCTCCGGCCAGGTTTTACGGATGGTCTGCACTAGCCTAAGATACGTAACATATTGGCCCCCATGCAACCCTGTCTCTTCTCCCAGGTCTTCGAATTCTTTAATAGCCCCCTTTTGCCATATGTCTCCCAATGTGGTCAGCCCAACAGATTCCCAATAGGTCCTGATTATCATCCTAAGCTGGCTGTCTCCCTTAGTTAAGGCAACTAGCGGCACCTGTGGGGAACATGGGCACGGGCTCTGCATCAATTGGCATGCTCTGTGCCACATCTTCCACCCAAGCAACAGCATACTCGGGCGTTCGTTCATTTCAAGTCTAGGGACCCAGATGATCTCTTTTAGGTAAAACGGGGCGCAGTCCTGCCCAAACAGCCTAGATTCAGGAGTTTCTTCATCAGAAAGCCATTTGGTTACATATTGAAATTGGCTGGCTACATAATAGGCCTCAAAGTTCGGCAGCTTGATGCCCCCTCTATCATGGAAGTTCTGTAGCTTCCATAGCGCCACTCTATTGCGGGTGCCGTGCCACAGGAAGTCCCTACACATGCTGTTTAGTTTGGCAAAGAACTTCTTGGGTATCAAGTGTGGTATATTACTGAAGAAAGGCAACAGCCTAGGCAGGACCACCATCTTGAGCATCGCCCCCCACCCCATCATCGCCAGCTGCAGCTTCTCCCAAAACTTCATATTCATGCGGATTTTCTTCACAGCCACCTCAGTATTGTGCAAGTGTTCCCCTTCCACAGTATGATATACATCTATTCCGAGGTAGCGGAAAGAATCAGCTGCCCAAGGTACGGACAACACTGGCAATCGTTCCAGAGGGACTCCTGTGTAGCTCCCCAATGGAAACATGCTCGATTTTTGTGGGTTTACCGCTATGCCGGACAGTTAGGCATACTTTTCCATGACCTCTAAAATATACTGAAGATTTTCCTCCGGATATTTCAAATACAGTAACAAATCGTCAGCATATAGGGATATTAGGTGTTTCTCTTCCCCCACTTCAATGCCAACCAAGTCATATTGTTGTCTGAGGTACACTGCTAAGGGCTCCAGGGCTAGAATATATAACATCGGGGAGCAGGGGCACCCTTGTCTAGTGCCCCTACTGAGTTGCCACCTCTTGGATATCACTGATCCCGTGCGTACTCTGGCCAGTGGTTCGCTGTACAACAATTCCGCCCACCTAACATAACCCGGCCCCATCCCGTATTCTTCCAGGGCCTCCAGCAACCATGGCCACCTCACCGAATCAAAAGCCTTGACTGCATCTAGGGACACCACCACCATTTCCTCATCGCTTCTGTTCCCCTCCTCAATCACCCGGTGGAGTCGCCTGTGGTTATGAGTTATATTTCTATTGGGGACATAGCCTGTCTGATCCGGGTGTATCAGTTTACTGATGACCCTTCGTAGCCTATTAGCCAGGACCGCCGTCAGGATCTTGCTGTCCTGGTTCAACATTGACAGTGGCCTATACGAGCCGCAGCAATGCCCTGGCTTGTTGGGCTTGGGGAGCGGTACGATTAGTGCTTCTCTAAGCGTATCCGGTAGCCGACCCTTCTCAAAAGATTCATTAAACATCTCTAGCATATGGGGGAGTACCTCTGCCCTATATACTTTATAAAACTCGCCAGGGAATCTGTCCGTGCCCGGGGTCTTGCAGGTGGGCAGCTGTTTCACAACCTCCTCTAATTCATCCAGGGTAATAGGTCCGTCTAGTTCCTCCCTTTCCTCATCACTAATCTTGGGTAGTTCCATGTCCTTCAATGTTTCTCTAATCTCCTCCTGATTTTCCCCTCCTCTATCCTCATATAGTATTCTATAATAGTCAAAAAATGCCCCATTGACTCCTTCCTGTGTGTCAACCACCTCCCCGTCCTCTCTAGTTATTATCCTAATCGGGGGCCTGGGGGTTTCGCTCTTATATAACCACGCCAACAAGCGGCCAGTTTTGTCCCCACCTGCATGTTGTCTCTCGACATATTTTTGTAGTTAAGGTTGCAGAGCCTTTCCCAAAGTCCCGCACACCTCTGCTGCAACTCGAGTACAAGTTCTGCGTCCCCTCCTGCCCTGTCGCTTTCGCGCTCCAGTTGCTTCTCTGCCTCCTCTAGTTCCATTAGGACCCCACCCTGCAGGCCTTTTGACTTAGAAATGGCAGTACCCCGCAACACAACCTTAAAAGCCTCCCAGAGTGTACTCGCTGAATCCACACTGCCCGTGTTCACCTCAAAGTACTGCAAGATCGCATCCCTGATGTCTTCCCTGAAGACTGAGTCTCTGAGCGCCTCCGCACGGAGGCGCCACGTCGGTATCCGCGCCCTAGGGCGACAGTACTGCCAGGTCAGCACCAGGGGTGAGTGGTCCGACAGGACCCTTGCTCTATATTCTATTTGGGTGGTCTCTATCACCACATCTGCCGTAGCAAAAAAATAATCCAACCTCGTATGTAAGTGCTGCGGAGCAGAGTAGTGAGAGTACTGCGTGTCATTAGGGTGTTTCAGTCTCCAAACATCCGCCAGCCCAAAGTCATCTAGCAATGCCTGTAATACCCTGGCCGCGGGGTGGGCCGATCAATCTTCTTATCAGACCTGTCTGCCTTTGGGTCGAGCACGCAGCTAAAGTCCCCTCCCCAAATAACCGCTCCCCCCACACACGCGCCCAGGCGAGTACATAGGGTTCTGAAATACGTGGCAGTGTTTTGGTTGGGGGCATATGTATTTATAATGCACACCTCCCTATTCTCTACCAAAGCCCTCAGCATGATCAGCCTGCCCTCCGTGTCCACCTCCTCCTGTATGAGTCGGAGCGGAACATGCGGTGCCACCCAGATCAGCACTCCCCTAGGATAGGCAGAGTACGGAGAGCCCACTACTGTGCCTCTCCACTTTTTCCCCACCAGTTCCAATTTTTGTTGGGTCAGGTGTGTTTCCTGCAGCAGCGCAATATCAATCCTCTGTCTTTTAAGGTACATCATGACCTTGTTCCTTTTTAAATAGCTGTTAAGTCCCCTGACATTCCATGTTACGATCTTAAGGTCTCCCATGGCTCATGAGTATCTTCTTGCTTCCCATGTAGCGACTCCCCTTTGCCCACGTGATACAGATAGCATCTCGTTCTAGTAGCTTCTCGTGCCAGCTCAAACCCCCTTTAACTATGTACACAGCAAAACCCCAACTTCCCTCCCCTCCCCCACCCCATCCCTTCCCCAACATCACACACCCCAACTGCTGCCCAGCTCCAGCCTCGGAGCTCAGGCACCCCCACATCTAGCCCTGCAAGCACCACCCGATGCACAGAGCTCAGTAGGGTGAGGTCGCCCTAATGGCCAACTAACTAAAGCTATCGTGGGGTAAAGAGAATCGTTCCGTAAGGCTCACGTTAAGTAAACATTAACCACAGTGCTTATGACAAATAGTGCAATCATCCGACCTTCTCTACCGAAGGCTGCGCAAACAACTATATTCAAGTCCCACGTGCCACGCCATCTTGTGGCGCCATCTTCATGCCTCACGTATCTCTTCCAAGCTCTTTCTCGTCCGAACTTCTGACTCCTGGGGGCATCCTTGTGCATCGAGCCATCCCATAGCATCCTCTGGGGTCTCAAAAAACAGAGTTTTATGTGCATGAATGACTTTCAATTTTGCGGGATAAAGTAGCATATATTTGTGGCCCACCTCCCTCAATCTCCGCTTTTCTGACCCAAAATTCATGCGGCTGCGCTGCACAGTCAGGGTATAATCCGGGTAAGCCGTGATGTTTGCCGCTCCTCGTGTGATCGTTCCTCCCTTACGAAAGTGTTCCAGTATCCTCTCCCGGTCGCGGTAATTGAGAATTTTGGCGATCATAGGCCTGGGCGGGTCCCCCGGCGGTGGCCTCCTCGTTAGGGCTCGGTGTGCCCTTTCTACTGCAAATCCTTGGGATAGGGCTCCTCTGGGTTTCTCTTGTAATAACATGGATTCAATGAATTCCATGGGATCACGGCCCTCCATCCCCTCCGGCAGGCCCACGATGCGGATGTTATTGCGATGGGCTCGTCCTTCCGCCTCCTCCACTCTGCTCTCCAGGTTGTCTACTCTTTGTATCAGAGCGTGCAATTCGGCTTTATGGGAGGCGCAATCCGCAGTGTTCGGGCCGACTTCCTTCTCAAGGGACTCCGTGCGCTCCGCCAAGGCCCTGACATCCTGTCGGAGTAGTTTAACGTCCTCTTGAACCTCTCCGACCTTGAGGTCCAGCGCCGTTTTTAGTTCGGTGACGGCTAGTTCGAGCTTAGATTCCCAGGCCGCCCTTAGGTCCGCAATCGCCGCCAGGATTTCTTGGTTGGCGCCCGAAGTCATTGTGCCGCTCGCAGCCAGCTTGTCCCTGCTCTTGGTGATGTCCTGACCCGGGGACGTCTTAGTGAAGTCGTCCAGGGTGGGCTGTTTCGCCTTCGGCCTCACCATCCTATTCGACATGACCCAGGGAACCTGTAGTTTGCTGAAGTGACAAATGTGCGCGCAGTGCGCCGCCTCCGCTGGGTCACCGTGCGGCTCACTTCTTCCTTTGTTCCGGACCCTGGTCGGCCATTTTGTGTCGTCCTCCATCTCCGGTGTTCTTTATCTCATCCGCACCGATCTCCGCCGCCGTCACTCCTGCACCATCCAGAAGTTCACCATGCGTAGTTCCCTTGGGGACCACTGCAAAAAGTTTAAGACCACAGCTACCAGGTAAATCTTGGTGGTGCAGACTGCTATCAATTGGGTTTACTGCTACCACCTGTAGTCTTAACCTTTTTGCAGTGGTCCCCAAGGGAACTGCACAGGTTTCTGCCTAACACATGGCCTACAGTCCCGCATTGCCACAGTTGTCTTGATGAAAACGGTACCTCACATGTGACGGTGCACAAACCTGGGCGCCAAGGGGAAAGCCTAAACATGGGTTACCCTAAGTCTTTCGGCACAGCATCATTTCAGGAATTCTGCTCAAGCGCACACCCTAAAGATTTGGGCCTACGGTGTCCAAGCCACCAAGGAAAACAGGGAACCCCATGCATTTCCAAAAAGAGGACACCAATGGGAATCCGCAGAGGTCTGACTTGCGCAAATCGGCCAAGAATTTATTACCCAGAAACCCCAGCAAAGTCTGAAATGTGGCGAAACAAAACCCATTTCCCCGCACATTTCACTCGGCTCACCCACCGAAACACGCCACCAACAACACATGACCTACCGTCCCGCTTTCCCACAGGTATCCCGATGAAAACGCTACCTCACATGTGTGGATGCACCTACCTGGGTGCCAAGGGGAAGCCTAAAACACGGGTAACCCCAAGTCTTTCGGCAGAGCATCATTTCAGGAATTCTGCTCATGCGTACACCCTATAGATTTGGGCCTAGGGTGTCCAAGCCACCAAGGAAAACAGGGAACGCCATTGATTTCCGAAAAAGAGGACACCCGTGGGAATTCGCAGAGGTCTGACTTGCGCGAATCGGCCCAGAATTTATTACCCAGAAACCCTGGCAAAGTCCGAATTTAGGCGAAAAAACCCCCAGTATCCGCACATTTCACTCAGTTCACCCATGGAAACACGCCGCAAACAACACATGGCCTACCGTCCCGCATTCCCACAGGTGTCCTGATGAAAACGGTACCTCACATGTGTGGGTGCACCTACCTGGGCACCAAGAGGAAAGCCTAAAACACGGGTAACCCCAAGTCTTTCGGCACAGCATCATTTAAGGAATTCTGCTCATGCGCACACCCTACAGATTTGGGCCTAGGGTGTCCAAGCCACCAAGGAAAACAGGAAACCCCATGCATTTCTGAAAAGAGGACACCCGTGGGAATCCGCAGAGGTCTAACTTGGGCAAATCGTCCAGAAGTTATTACCCAGAAAACCCAGTAAAGTCCGAAATGTGGCGAAAAAAACGCATCTTGTACACATTTCACTCGGCTCGCCCACCGAAACACGCCGCCAACAACACATGGCCTACTGTCCCGCGTTCCCACAGGTGTCCTGATGAGAACAGTACCTCATATGTTTGGGTACACCTACCTGGGCGCCAAGGGGACAGCCTAAAACACGGGTAACCCCAAGTCTTTCAGCACAACATCATTTCAGGAATTCTGCTCATGCGCACACCCTACAGATTTGGACCTAGGGTGTCCAAGCCACCAAGGAAAACAGGCAACCCCATGCATTTCTGAAAAGAGGACACCCGTGGGAATCCGCAGAGGTCTGACTTGTGCAAATCGGCCCAGAATGTATTACCCAGAAACCCGAGCAAAGTCCAAAATGTGGCGAAAAAAACGCATTTTCTGCACATTTCACTCGGCCACCCACCGAAACACGCTGCCAAAAACACATGGCCTACCGTCCCGCTTTCCCACAGGTGTCCCGATGAAAACGGTACCTCACATGTGTGGGTGTACCTACCTGACTTGCGCAAATCGGCCCAGAATTTATTACCCAGAAACCCTGGCAAAGTCCGAATTTAGGCGAAAAAACCTCAATTTTCCACACATTTCACTCAGTTCACCCATCGAAACACGCCGCAAACAACACATGGCCTACCGTCCCGCATTCCCACAGGTGTCCTGATGAAAACGGTACCTCACATGTGTGGGTGCATCTACCTGGGGGCCAAGGGGAAAGCCTAAAACACGAGTAACCCCAAGTCTTTCAGCACAGCATCATTTCAGGAATTCTGCTCATGCGCACACCCTACAGATTTGGACCTAGGGTGTCCAAGTCACCAAGGAAAACAGGGACCCCATGCATTTCCGGAGGAAACCCGTGGGAATCCGCAGAGGTCTGACTTGCGCAAATCGGCCCAGAATATATTAACCAGAAGCCCCAGCAAAGTGTGAAATGGGGCAAAACAAAACCCATTTTCCGCACATTTCACTCGGCTGACCCACCGAAACACGCTGCCAACAACACATGGCCTACTGTCCCGCGTTCCCACAGGTGTCCCGATGAAAACAGTACCTCACATGCGTGGGTGCACCTACCTGGGTGCCAAGGGGAAAGCCTAAAACACGGGTAACCCCAAGTCTTTCGGCAGAGCATCAGTTCAGGAATGCTGCTCATGCGCACACCCTACAGATTTGGGCCTAGGGTTTCCAAGCCACCAGGGAAAATAGGGAACCCCATGCATTTCCAAAAAGAGGACACCAGTGCGAATCCGCAGAGGTCTGACTTGCGCAAATCGGCCAAGAATGTATTACCCAGAAACCCCAGCAAATTCTGAAATGTGGCGAAATAAAACCCAATTTCCCGCACATTTCATTCGGCTCACCCACGAAACACGCCACCAACAACACATGGCCTACTGTCCCGCTTTCCCACAGGTGTCCCGATGAAAACGGTACCTCACATGTGTGGGTGCACCTACCTGGGTGCCAAGGGGAAGCCTAAAACACGGGTAACCCCAAGTCTTTCGGCAGAGCATCATTTCAGGAATTCTGCTCATGCGCACACCCTACAGATTTGGGCCTAGGGTGTCCAAGCCACCAAGGAAAACAGGGAACGCCATTGATTTCCGAAAAGAGGACACCCGTGGGAATCCACAGAGGTCTGACTTGCGCAAATCGGCCCAGAATTTATTACCCAGAAACCCTGGCAAAGTCCGAATTTAGGCGAAAAACCCCCATTTTCTGCACATTTCACCCAGTTCACCCATCGAAATAAGCCGCAAACAAAACATGGTCTACCTTCCCGCATTCCCAGAGTTGTCCTGATGAAAACAGTACCTCACATGTGTGGGTTCACCTACCTGGGTGCCAAGGGAAAGCCTAAAACACGGGTAACCCCAAGTCTTTCGGCACAGCATCATTTCAGGAATTCTGCTCATGCGCACACCCTACAGATTTGGGCCTAGGGTGTCCAAGCCACCAAGGAAAACAGGGAACCCCATGCATTTCCAAAAAGAGGACACCAATGGGAATCCGCAGAGGTCTGACTTGCGCAAATCGCCCAGAAGTTATTACCCAGAAACCCCAGTAAAGTCCGAAATGTGGCGAAAAAAAACCGCATCTTGTACACATTTCACTCGGCTCACCCACCGAAACACGCCGCCAACAACACATGGCCTACTGTCCCACGTTCCCACAGGTGTCCTGTTGAAAACAGTACCTCATATGTTTGGGTACACCTACCTGGGCGCCAAGGGGGAAGCCTAAAACACGGGTAACCCCAAGTCTTTCGGCACAACATCATTTCAGGAATTCTGCTCATGCGCACACCCTACAGATTTGGGCCTAGGGGGTCCAAGCCACCAAGGAAAACAGGCAACCCCATGCATTTCTGAAAAGAGGACACCCGTGGGAATCCGCAGAGGTCTGACTTGCGCAAATCGGCCCAGAATTTATTACCCAGAAACCCGAGCAAAGTCCAAAATGTGGCGAAAAAAACGCATTTTCCGCACATTTCGCTCGGCTCACCCACCGAAACACGCTGCCAAAAACACATGGCCTATCGTCCCGCTTTCCCACAGGTGTCCCGATGAAAACGGTACCTCACATGTGTGGATGCACCTACCTGGACGCCAAGGGGGAAGCCTAGAACACGGGTAACCCCAAGTCTTTCAGCACAGCATAATTTAAGGAATTCTGCTCATGCACACACCCTACAGATTTGGGCCTAGGGTGTCCAAGCCACCAAGGAAAACAGGGCACCCCATTGATTTCCGAAAAGAAGACACCCATGGGAATCCGCAGAGGTCTAACTTGCGCAAATCGGCCCAGAATTTATTACCCAGAAACCCTGGCAAATTCCGAATTTAGGCGAAAAAACCCCCATTTTCTGCACTTTTCACTCAGTTCACCCATCAAAACACTCCACCAACAACACATGGCATACCGTCCCGCATTCCCACAGGTGTCCTGATGAAAATGGTACCTCACATGTGTGGGTGCACCTACCTGGGGGCCAAGGAGAAAGCCTAAAACACGAGTAACCCCAAGTCGTTCAGCACAGCATCATTTCAGGAATTCTGCTCATGGGCACACCCTACAGATTTGGACCTAGGGTGTCCAAGCCACCAAGGAAAACAGGCAACCCCATGCATTTCTGAAAAGAGGACACCCGTGGGAATCCGCAGAGGTCTGACTTGTGCAAATCGGCCCAGAATGTATTACCCAGAAACCCGAGCAAAGTCCAAAATGTGGCGAAAAAAACGCATTTTCTGCACATTTCACTCGGCCACCCACCGAAACACGCTGCCAAAAACACATGGCCTACCGTCCCGCTTTCCCACAGGTGTCCCGATGAAAACGGTACCTCACATGTGTGGGTGTACCTACCTGACTTGCGCAAATCGGCCCAGAATTTATTACCCAGAAACCCTGGCAAAGTCCGAATTTAGGCGAAAAAACCTCAATTTTCCACACATTTCACTCAGTTCACCCATCGAAACACGCCGCAAACAACACATGGCCTACCGTCCCGCATTCCCACAGGTGTCCTGATGAAAACGGTACCTCACATGTGTGGGTGCATCTACCTGGGGGCCAAGGGGAAAGCCTAAAACACGAGTAACCCCAAGTCTTTCAGCACAGCATCATTTCAGGAATTCTGCTCATGCGCACACCCTACAGATTTGGACCTAGGGTGTCCAAGTCACCAAGGAAAACAGGGACCCCATGCATTTCCGGAGGAAACCCGTGGGAATCCGCAGAGGTCTGACTTGCGCAAATCGGCCCAGAATATATTAACCAGAAGCCCCAGCAAAGTGTGAAATGGGGCAAAACAAAACCCATTTTCCGCACATTTCACTCGGCTGACCCACCGAAACACGCTGCCAACAACACATGGCCTACTGTCCCGCGTTCCCACAGGTGTCCCGATGAAAACAGTACCTCACATGCGTGGGTGCACCTACCTGGGTGCCAAGGGGAAAGCCTAAAACACGGGTAACCCCAAGTCTTTCGGCAGAGCATCAGTTCAGGAATGCTGCTCATGCGCACACCCTACAGATTTGGGCCTAGGGTTTCCAAGCCACCAGGGAAAA